>NC_133327.1:363244163-365706663 GCF_042186555.1 Aquarana catesbeiana | reverse complement strand
TGGTGGTATGTACGTACAGGAGCTGGTGGTCGTTCTCAATGTATGTGTGTCCTCTATATGGTTGGCTGTCAGAGGTGAAGTGAAAGTGAATGAAGTCCACGCTTTCCCTTTGGCTAAGTGTGTGCACCAGGGAGCAGTGAGAGGTCACTGTGTCACGTGTGTACACCCAATCATGTATATGCAGTACTACTCATGTTCTTGTATATAGTGATCTGTGACGTCACAATAAGTCCCCATTGCTGTGTATGTCAGTGTTACACAGCCTGTGTCCTGGGTGTTGCCAGTGTACAGAAAGCCTAAGGGCCCATTCACACCAGAAACTGCATTTTTGCATGCACGGTGACATGCATTTGACACACGTTTGCATTCATTTATGGTGCATTTCAGCATTGAACTGATGGTGCATCTGTCCCCCCAGCGCCTCTGTACTGAGAACCGAGCGATCGAACATCATAGATGGATCGGTTGTCTCACCTCCTAGAGCAGAAAGCTGCTGCCTGCCAATCAGTAGCTCTCTGATCCCCCCCCGCCGCTTACTGGAGCGCTGAGCTCTGGAGGGGCGGGGAGTGGCCTTCTCATTGGCTCGTTGAGAGGCTGAGACAGGCATCAGTCCAGGTAGCTGGTGGATCCAGACTTTATTGTCGGGATTACGTGGTGCCTGGACTGATTCCAGTGACATCAGCAGAGAGTGGATTTCAGCCCGCTCTCTGCTGAAAACGGGTCACAGGAATGCAAAACTAATTGCACTCCTGTGACCCATAGAAGAAGCCCAGCCAAATGAGCTCAGGCTGGACTTCTCCTTTAAGATCACTTCCGTCATCTTTGGGCTTTTGTGTGAACTGCTGTGCAGAAAAACGCAGCTTGCTGTACTTTTTTGCACTGCAATAGTGTGAACCATGCCCATAGGATAACCTGGATTTTGGACTGTCTATGCAATTGGAGTGTAGTCAAAAATGCATCCCACTGCATCTGGTATGAATGAGCCCTAAGCACCCTTTCACACTGGCGAATTAAAAAAAAATTCAGTGTATGTTTATATCGCATTTTATTAATGTGTTTTTGTTGCATCTCTGGATTCCCGATTCCCAGGATGCATCTGTGAAACTAGGACACGTTACTCCAAAAACGCACCACAGATGTGTTTTTGACCCTTTTTTTTTTTTTTTTTTAAATGCGTTTTTGTTGTGTTCCCATTGAGTTACAGTGGAAGGTGCACTTTTCAAAAGCACAACAATGATGCTGCACGCAGGACTTTTCAAAACATGGGATTTAACGGGGAATAATGTTCATGCACTTTCGTCATGCTGGAAAGGTGTGTTTCAGTATGGCAAAGGAGCACCAGTGTGAAAAGACCCTCGGGACTGTGCAGGTAACTTTGAGGTTAGTCTCTTCAAGGCCCCATTCACACCGCTTTGTCGCTTAAAGCACCAAAACACTGAAGGAGGAAAAAAAAAAAAGCAATTGTTTTCTATGAAGATGGTTCACATCTGCACTACAAGTCGCGTGAAGCCAAACACTTGAAGCTTAAAAAAGTCCTGTAGCTCGAATTGGGCAGATTGGTGCATTTTGTAAGCGTTTTTTGTTCCATAGAAATGCATGGAAGCACTTGATTCAAGCGTTCCCCCTGAGCAGGTGGATGACAGGTCTGTCTCTGCTCACTGTACTGAGATGGACCTGTCAGAGTCCCGCTCTCCTCTATGGGGAGATTGGATGAAAGTGGACCGCTTGTCTGTTTTCCTCCAATCCACCAGATGGATGGAAAATCGGGTCACTGTCTGCCTGGATTTCACGGACAGGATCGGATAGTAGCGGGTGTCAGTGGACATGTCACCACCGACATCCGTCGCTCCATAGGAGTGAATGGAGGCTCCGATCAGGTCCGCCTGACAGGCGGACCTGAAAGGAAAGCTTGTGTGAAAGGACCTTAAAAACGCAGTACACAAATGCTCAAAACGCACATACAAACACTTGAAAACGTGACACTCGTGTGAGTGCATGCAGAAAAACTTAGCTCCTCACAAGTATGAACCAACCCTTACACTATCTGAAATGGAAAAAAAAAAGTTTTCCACTTTAAGGGCTCGTTTAAACCAGCAGCTGCGTTAGAACACAACCACTGGTGTGCAGCGTGAAGGCAGTGGTGCTGATGTGCATAACACTAATATATATTTATATATATATATATATTTTTTTTTTTTTTGTGCGTACTTTATTAAAATGTCAAACGGTGGTATTTTCTAAAGTTCTATTGCCTTTATGCATTTTCATGTATTGGTGTAAATGGAATTAAACTAAATGCAGGTAATAGCATAGTGTAAATTCTACCATTTAAAACCATTCCATGCATTTATAGGTGTTTAGAAATGTACTAATAAGCACATGTATGTCACTGCCAGTGTGAATGAAGCTTGAGGGCTTGTCCAGTATATTGAGATCACTGTTAAGGGAATGGTGCCAATACATCATAAGACACATTGCACTGTTTACCTGTTTCTTTTTCAACTTTATTAAAATGTCACAAAGTGACATTTCATTAATCTTTATTCACTGCTGCGGGTTGCGTAGCTGTGTATGTCACAAGATAAAAAACAAAAGCAGCATGTCCTCCCTTTTGCCCAGAGCAAACCACTACAGTACAGTGGTGTGAATTGGGATTCAAGGCAGATTGACTTATCTATGCATTGGGACTGTGTTTGGCAAGCCTGTACAGTGCCGCTCAACGCTTATGGTGTGAATGAGCCCTTATCATTGTAAACACATCTCCAATGTTCATCAGTGGCGTCTCCAGCTTTCATATTTAGGGGGGGCACATGGGGGGACAGGGACAAAAGTAGGGGGGCAACTATAAAATGCATATATATATATATATATATATATATATATATATATTTACCCGAAAATAAGACCTAGCGTGATTGTCGGTGATGGCTGCAATATAAGCCCTACCCCCCCAAATAAGCCCTAGTTAAAGTCCTTGTAGGTCTTATTTTCAGGGTAGGGCTTATTTTTGGGGAAACAGGGTAGGGCTTATATTGCAGCCATCACTGACAATCACGCTAGGTCTTATTTTTGGGGAAACAGGGTATATAGATATATATCTATATATAGATATATAAATATATACTGGGGCCCTTTACTACGACCCCACAATGGCCCTTTCACATGTTCTGCAGTGTGCTCCCTTCCTACTGTATTGGGGTCCCCCAGGGTGGCAGAAAACAAGATATATATATGTCACCAACATACCAAGAAAATATAAGGATCCAAAGCAGTGGGAGAACTATCAGGGTTGCAAAGGTTGTCTTGCCACCGGCCCCTGGTGTTCTGCCACTGTGGGCTTCCCCAGCCTCCTCTTGCTGTCCTGCCCCTGCTATTGACTGCTCTGGTATGGTATCTCTTGGAATTTAAAGGCTGGTTCTCCTGTCCTAAGGATGGGAGAAATCAGTCTGTTTTTTCAGTAACTGATAGTCCTGGTGGAGTCCTTCCTGCAACTCGCTCTTCTCCCTGCCAATGAGGATGCAGGGGAAGGAGCAGATCGGGCAGCCGTGGTTGTGTGAGTGCTCGCATTATGCAGTGTCAGCAAGCAGAGGAAGGGGGGAGGAATCACCCGCAGGAGCTGACTGGGGACTCTCTCCCTCTTAGACATTGATTTTTTTTGTAAAAAAAAAAAAAAAAAAAGATTTTTTTTTATTGGGGGTTTTATTGGGGGGGGGGGGGGGGGCATATGGTGGGGAACAGCATAATGTTTGGGGGGGGGGGGGGGGTCAGGGCCAGGGACGCCATTGATGTTCATATAGACTTTCAGTTATACATGGTTTACAGCAGTTTGTAGATCAAGCTTCCTTCTGTTTTGCAAACGATGCTGCAATTCACATGTACCATGTAATGTCCTGCCAGGAAGGAGCAAGTTCACAAATTGCAGTACACTGACTTTTTTTTTTTTTGCAGGAAAGTGTATGTACACTTTTTCCTGGAGTGGTGGCAACTATGCAAAAGTGATGTAAGCATAGTGAACTTTCCGCTTGCCACAACAGCTCATTAAATATTGTGCTTATATTTTTTTAATAGACACCCACTGTGTTTGCTATATTTGTTTGAAATGCAAAAAGGATTAAACTGGTATTATGGAAGTTGTATGCGCCATAGAAGTTGCAGTAGCTGTGACCATAAAAAATGGGTCTGTGACAGTTAATTGGTGTTGTGGGAGGCAGGGCATCGCTAAGACAGGAAGTGTGTCTCCTGCAATACCCTTCAATACAAATTCAAAGGCACATATTGGGGAGGGGAAAAAAAAACCAAAGGAGGGCCAGATGGGACCGAAAAAGGTGAGGCTTGAGTTTTTTTTTCTTTAAAGCCCAAGTGTAGCTAAAAGAAAAATAAGCTTGAAGGGACATAACAGTCAGTAGAATCTATCCCTTGTGCTGATTCCTCTGCTGTAGAAATCCTCCTCTGTCCATGTGGTCCCCCCCCCCTCCCCCCAAGCTTGCCTTTGAAGAAATTTCTCTCTGTTCCAGTGTGACAGCGCTTGGTGCATGAAAGACCAGGCTCCATCGCTGTCGTACCTGGAAGTTTTAAGAGCTTTTCTTTGCTCCTGTCATCTGAATGCAGCTATGGGGAAGGAAAGATGGATATGTGGTTGTGTGAAAAGGGAACGTAAAACAAGTGCATGTAACGTGTCCTTAGGTATAGAAATATATAATATATAATGATATTAATATAATCAAACCTGCACCTAACCACCAACTTTTACACCCATCAACTGCATAGGATTTATATTTGTGATGAACGGATTCTTGACAAAACAGGTCCATACATTGTAAATTCAAATTGCCGCGCGTATAGTGACAACCAAAAATTGATATAGGTGAGCCAAATGTACAATAATTCTTAAAAAAAAGTAAAAAAATCTTGTGTAATCCATTGCTTGCAACACCCAAGTGCACTGTCACCTCCAATTAAGGGGGCCTTTTAAACTTAAACATAACAGAAATCACGCTGGCAGATCCAGTGATAGCAGCTGGCAAAAACAACTAGATGAATTGTATACAGGTATAAATTTACATTGCCGCGCTTATAATGACAACCAAAATTTATATAAGTGAGCCATTATATCCAGATGGACAAGAAATAAAGTGTAAATGACAGTCCCAAATAAATCCAAGTCTGAATCCACCGCTGTGATGATGATAGTGAAAATTTCTTGTGTAATCCAATGCTTACAACACCTAAGTGTACCATCACCTCCAATTAAGGGGACTCTTACCGGAATCTTTGGACCCTTTGTATATAAAGAGTCAAATACGCATGTAAATTAAATCTCTTTGGCAGGGGATCCAATTCGAGCACCGTCTCCAGGGGGGGGTTCTAATATCACCTCCAAGTCTCCATACAAGATCCGCTTATTATCCCATCCAGTGGCCCGGAGTAGGTCACCATGCCTCAGTCTTTCCTCCTCCGTCTATGAGTACGCCTTGTGTACGATGACGTCCTGCTCCTCTGATCACAGGACCCTCTGATAGGTGCACAAAATGGCGGCTGTGGTCACCACACAGTATGGTGAACTAGTCCATGCCACTGGATGGGATAAGCAGTGGATCGGGTCTGAAAACTTGGAGGTGATATTAGACCCCTAGAGACGGTGTTCGAATTGGATCCCCTACAAATGAGATTTAACCACTTACCCACTGGGCTTTTTCTGGCACTTTTTGTTTATAAGTTTAAATCAGTATTTTTTGCTCAAACATTACTTATAACCCCCAAACATAATGCTTTTTTTTTTTTTTTTTTCAGAGGTCCCAGGGAATAAAATGACGACAGTTGCACATTTTTATGTCACACAGTATTTGGGCAGCGGTTCTGCAAACACAATTTTTTGGGAAAAAATACATTTTAATAAATAAAAACGGAACAATATTTACCCCCAAGTTTTTGTATAATGTGAACGATGATGTTATGCCGAGTACATTACTACTGTACCTAAAAATCTCCATAAGTAACACTTTAAATGCCTTTTACAGATTATCTGTTTAAAGTTAGAGGAGTTCTGGAGCTAAAATTATTGCTTTCTCTGTAACATTCGTGGTGATACCTCATGTGTGCATGACTTGCGTATACGTTCGCTTCTGTGCGTTTGAAATTTTTATTTTTTTATTATTAAAGTGTTTCTAACCCTAAAAAAAAAAAAAAAAAAAAAAAAAAATGGATTCTGTTCCTTTAAAGCATTTTATACAGCACAGTGCTTGTACTGTGTCATTTGGCTCCCTGTATCGCCTAAAAAACCCAGCTGATCCTGCCAGGTTCTACCCTCCCCCCCTGTAAACTGGTGACGGTTTATCATGGCTGCTGAGCTCTGACACCGTAGTCAGTTTACCTGCCTCCATCCTCCGCTGTGTATCCTCTCTCTCGACCCCCCCCCCCCCCCCCGCCTGTTGGCTCCATCCACTCTATGATCCTTCCCTCCAGCTTGTAAAATAATAGTGTTTTCTCTCTACAATCCCCTCTGTTAGATAATAACGTGTCCCGCTGTATGTCCGCTATCTACTTTAATTCAGAGAGTCTCCCGGCGCTCACGCGACTCCTCGTCTCTCTCCTCTGCTCTGACTTCAGCATGAGTTCTCGGCCCCTCCTGCTGTATCAGTCAGATGGGGAGAGGAGAGAGCCGAGGAGTCACGTGAGCGTCGAGAGGCGCTGTGATATAAGGAAGAAATCTGCTTTTTTTTTATAAAGGACATACAGTGGGGCACGTTATTATCTAACAAAGGGGATTGTAGAGGCATAACAAGTGGCTTTACATCTGTTTAATTTTACTTTTTATTTTTACACTGTCCCTTTTAATTTTTCTTTTTTTGGATCACTTTTATTCCTATTACAAGGAATGTAAACATGCCTTGTAGTAGAATTAAGAATGACTGGTCCTCTTCATGGAGAGATCTGGGGTCAAAAAGACCCCAAATCTCTTCTTTACCTTTTAAAAGCAAAAGATCACAAAAAATATTTTTTTTTGATCTTTTGCTTTAACCACTTAAGGACCGCCTCACGCCGATATACGTCAGCAAGGTGGCACGGGCAGGCAGAATCACGTACATATACGTGATCTGCCTCCCGCGGGCGGGGGGTCCGATCGGACCCCCCCCGGTGCCCGAGGCGGTCCGCTTCTGACCAGCGGTGATCAGAGATGAGGGGGAGACCATCCGTTCGTGGCCCCCCCCTCGCGATCGCCGCCGGCCAATCAAATCATTCCTTTGCTGCTGTATGCTAAACAGCAGCAAAGGAAATTATGTCATCTCTCCTCGGCTCGGTATTTTCCGTTCCGGCGCCGAGGAGAGAAGACTGGAATTGAGTTACACAAACACACACATACAGTAGAACACGCCAGGCATACATTACACCCCCGATCCCCTCCCCGATCACCCCTCCCCCCCGTCACACTGACACCAAGCAGTTTTATTATTTTTTATTTTTTTCTGATTACTGCATGGTGTCAGTTTGTGACAGTTAGTGTGGTAGGGCAGTTAGTGTTAGCCCCCTTTAGGTCTAGGATACCCCCCTAACCCCCCCCTAATAAAGTTTTAACCCCTTGATCACCCCCTGTCGCCAGTGTCACTAAGCGATCATTTTTCTGATCGCTGTATTAGTGTCGCTGGTGACGCTAGTTAGGGAGGTAAATATTTAGGTTCGCCGTCAGCATTTTATAGCGACAGGGACCCCCATTTACTACCTAATAAATGATATGCGTCGCCCCAGGCAGCGTCAGATTAGTGCCAGTGCTGCTAACACCCACGCACGCAGCATACGCCTCCCTTAGTGGTATAGTATCTGTACGGATCAATATCTGATCCGATCAGATCTATAATAGCGTCCCCAGCAGTTTAGGGTTCCCAAAAACGCAGTGTTAGTGGGATCAGCCCAGATACCTGCTAGCACCTGCGTTTTGCCCCTCCGCCCGGCCCAGCCCAGCCCACCCAAGTGCAGTATCGATCGATCACTGTCACCTTACAAAACACTAAACGCATAACTGCAGCGTTCGCAGAGTCAGGCCTGATCCCTATATCTGATCCGATCAGATCTATACTAGCGTCCCCAGCAGTTTAGGGTTCCCAAAAACGCAGTGTTAGTGGGATCAGCCCAGATACCTGCTAGCACCTGCGTTTTGCCCCTCCGCCCAGCCCACCCAAGTGCAGTATCGATCGATCACTGTCACTTACAAAACACTAAACACATAACTGCAGCGTTCGCAGAATCAGTCCTGATCCCTGCGATCGCTAACAGTTTTTTTGGTAGCGTTTTGGTGAACTGGCAAGCACCAGCGGCCTAGTACACCCCGGTCGTAGTCAAACCAGCACTGCAGTAACACTTGGTGACGTGGCGAGTCCCATAAGTGCAGTTCAAGCTGGTGAGGTGGCAAGCACAAGTAGTGTCCCGCTGCCACCAAGAAGAAGACAAACACAGGCCCGTCGTGCCCATAGTGCCCTTCCTGCTGCATTCGCCAATCCTAATTGGGAACCCACCACTTCTGCAGCGCCCGTACTGCCCCCATTCACATCCCCAACCAAATGCAGTTGGCTGCATGAGAGGCATTTTCTTTATGTCCTCCCGAGTACCCCTACCCAAAGCGAACCCCCCCAAAAAAGATGTCGTGTCTGCATCAAGCGCGGATATAGGCGTGACACCCGCTATTATTGTCCCTCCTGTCCTGACAATCCTGGTCTTTGCATTGGTGAATGTTTTGAAAGCTACCATACACTAGTTGAGTATTAGCGTAGGGTACAGCATTGCACAGACTAGGCACACTTTCACAGGGTCTCCCAAGATGCCATCGCATTTTGAGAGACCCGAACCTGGAACCGGTTACAGTTATAAAAGTTAGTTACAAAAAAAAGTGAAAAAAAAAAAATATATATATAAAATTAAAAAAATAGTTGTCGTTTTATTGTTCTCTCTCTCTCTATTGTTCTGCTCTTTTTTACTGTATTCTATTCTGCAATGTTTTATTGTTATTATGTTTTATCATGTTTGCTTTTCAGATATGCAATTTTTTATACTTTACCGTTTACTGTGTTTTATTGTTAACCATTTTTTTGTCTTCAGGTACGCCATTCACGACTTTTAGTGGTTATACCAGAATGATGCCTGCAGGTTTAGGTATCATCTTGGTATCATTCTTTTCAGCCAGCGGTCGGCTTTCATGTAAAAGCAATCCTAGCGGCTAATTAGCCTCTAGACTGCTTTTACAAGCAGTGGGAGGGAATGCCCCCCCCCCCCCACCGTCTTCCGTGTTTTTCTCTGGCTCTCCTGTCTCAACAGGCAACCTGAGAATGCAGCCGGTGATTCAGCCAGCTGACCATAGAGCTGATCAGAGACCAGAGTGGCTCCAAACATCTCTATGGCCTAAGAAACCGGAAGCTACGAGCATTTCATGACTTAGATTTCGCCGGATGTAAACAGCGCCATTGGGAAATTGGGAAAGCATTTTATCACACCGATCTTGGTGTGGTCAGATGCTTTGAGGGCAGAGGAGAGATCTAGGGTCTAATAGACCCCAATTTTTTCAAAAAAGAGTACCTGTCACTACCTATTGCTATCATAGGGGATATTTACATTCCCTGAGATAACAATAAAAATGATTAAAAAAAAAAAAAATGAAAGGAACAGTTTAAAAATAAGATAAAAAAAGCAAAAAAATAATAAGAAAAAAAAAAAAAAAAAAAAAAAAAGCACCCCTGTCCCCCCCTGCTCTCGCGCAAAGGCAAACGCAAGCGTCGGTCTGGCGTCAAATGTAAATAGCAATTGTACCATGCATGTGAGGTGTCACCGCGAACGTCAGATCGAAGGGCAGTAATTTTAGCAGTAGATCTCCTCTGTAAATCTAAAGTGGTAACCTGTAAAGGCTTTTAAAGGCTTTTAAAAATGTATTTAGTTTATTGCCACTGCACGTTTGTGCGCAATTTTAAAGCATGTCATGTTTGGTATCCATGTACTCGGCCTAAGATCATCTTTTTTATTTCATCAAACATTTGGGCAATATAATGTGTTTTAGTGCATTAAAATTTAAAAAAGTGTGTTTTTTTCCCCAAAAATGCGTTTGAAAAATCGCTGCGCAAATACTGTGTGAAAAAAAAAATGAAACACCCACCATTTTAATCTGTAGGGCATTTGCTTTAAAAAAATATATAATGTTTGGGGGTTCAAAGTAATTTTCTTGTAAAAAAAAAATAATTTTTTCATGTAAACAAAAAGTGTCAGAAAGGGCTTTGTCTTCAAGTGGTTAGAAGAGTGGGTGATGTGTGACATAAGCTTCTAAATGTTGTGCATAAAATGCCAGGACAGTTCAAAACCCCCCCAAATGACCCCATTTTGGAAAGTAGACACCCCAAGCTATTTGCTGAGAGTCATATCGAGTCCATGGAATATTTTATATTGTGACACAAGTTGCGGGAAAGAGACAAATTTTGTGTTTTTTTTTTTTTTTTTTGTTTTTTGCACAAAGTTGTAACTAAATGATATATTGCTCAAACATGCCATGGGAATATGTGAACTTACACCACCCCAAAATACATTCTGTTGCTTCTCCTGAGTACGGGGATACCACATGTGTGAGACTTTTTGGGAGCCTAGCCGCGTACGGGACCCCGAAAACCAAGCACCGCCTTCAGGCTTTCTAAGGGCGTAAATTTTTGATTTCACTCTTCACTGCCTATCACAGTTTCGGAGGCCATGGAATGCCTAGGTGGCACAAACCCCCCCCCAAATGACCTCATTTTGGAAAGTAGACACCCCAAGCTATTTGCTGAGAGGTATAGTGAGTATTTTGCAGACCTCACTTTTTGTCACAAAGTTTTGAAAATTGAAAAAAGAAAAAAAAAAAGTTTTTTTCTTGTCTTTCTTCATTTTCAAAAACAAATGAGAGCTGCAAAATACTCACCATGCCTCTCAGCAAATAGCTTGGGGTGTCTACTTTCCAAAATGGGGTCATTTGGGGGGGTTTTGCGCCACCTGGGCATTCCATGGCCTCCGAAACTGTGATAGGCAGTGAAGAGTGAAATCAAAAATGTACACCCTTAGAAATCCTGAAGGCGGTGATTGGTTTTCGGGGCCCCGTACGCGGCTAGGCTCCCAAAAAGTCCCACACATGTGGTATCCCCATACTCAGGAGAAGCAGCTAAATGTATTTTGAGGTGCAATTCTACACATGCCCATGGCCTGTGTGAGCAATATATCATTTAGTGACAACTTTGTGCAAAAAAAAAAAAAAATGTGTCACTTTCCCGCAACTTGTGTCAAAATATAAAATATTCCATGGACTCAACATGCCTCTCAGCAAATAGCTTGGGGTGTCTACTTTCCAAAATGGGGTCATTTGGGGGGGGGGTTGTGCCATCTGGGCATTTTATGGCCTTCAAAACTGTGATAGGTAGTGAGGAGTGAAATCAAAAATTTACGCCCTTAGAAATCCTGAAGGCGGTGATTGGTTTTCGGGGACCCGTACGCGGCTAGGCTCCCAAAAAGTCCCACACATGTGGTATCCCCATACTCAGGAGAAGCAGCTAAATGTATTTTGGGGTGCAATTCTACATATGCCCATGGCCTGTGTGAGCAATATATCATTTAGTGACAACTTTGTGCAAAAAAAAAAAAAAGAAATGTGTCACTTTCCCGCAACTTGTGTCAAAATATAAAATATTCCATGGACTCAACATGCCTCTCAGCAAATAGCTTGGGGTGTCTACTTTCCAAAATGGGGTCATTTGAGGGGGGGGGGGATTGTGCCATCTGGGCATTTTATGTCCTTCAAAACTGTGATAGGTAGGGAGGAGTGAAATCAAAAATTTACGCCCTTAGAAATCCTGAAGGCGGTGATTGGTTTTCGGGGCCCCGTACGCGGCTAGGCTCCCAAAAAGTCCCACACATGTGGTATCCCCGTACTCAGGAGAAGCAGCTGAATGTATTTTGGGGTGCAATTCCACATAGGCCCATGGCCTGTGTGAGCAATATATCATTTAGTGACAACTTTTTGTAAATATTTTTTTTTTTTGTGTCATTATTCAGTCACTTGGGACAAAAAAATAAATATTCGATGGGTTCAACATGCCTCTCAGCAATTTCCTTGGGGTGTCTACTTTCCAAAATGGGGTCATTTGGGGGGGGGTTGTACTGCCCTGCCATTTTAGCACCTCAAGAAATGACATTCAGTCATAAACTAAAAGCTGTGTAAATTCCAGAAAATGTACCCTAGTTTGTAGACGCTATAACTTTTGCGCAAACCAATAAATATACGCTTATTGACTTTTTTTTTACCAAAGACATGTGGCCGAATACATTTTGGCCTAAATGTATGACTAAAATTGAGTTTATTGGATTTTTTTTATAACAAACAGTAGAAAATATCATTTTTTTTTCAAAATTTTCAGTCTTTTTCTGTTTTATAGCGCAAAAAATAAAAACGGCAGAGGTGATCCAATACCATCAAAAGCTCTATTTGTGTGAAGAAAAGGACGCAAATTTCGTTTGGGTACAGCATTGCATGACCGCGCAATTAACAGTTAAAGCGACGCAGTTCCAAATTGGAAAAAGTCCTCTGGTCCTTAGGCAGCATAATGGTCCGGGGCTGAAGTGGTTAAAAAAAAAAAAAACAGAATTACTTCCAGCCTGGACCAGAAGTGATGTTATGACATGACCTCCAAAGCTATAGAGGCGATCAAGCTCTATCTATCTACTCTTTGATTGCTTATGGGAGCAGCCGGGCACACCGTTGGATCGTTTTTTGGGCGAACCGGCAGAAACGAGAAACACCGGAAAACGGCAGGAGGGTGGGACGTACCCTCCTGCTGCTTCGGGAAACCATTCCTGCGGCTCATAAGCTGATTGAAATGGTTTCACGAGAAAGCTGTCTGCCGGCTGCCAAAAAATTATACTAGGGTTATGGCTGATCTCTTTAGCCATAATCCTGGTAAACCACTTGCAAACCGCAACGTGTTTGTGTGTGTGTATATATATATATCAATATATATCGATATATCTATATGTATATAGATAGATATGTATATCTATCTATCTATCTATCTATCTATCTATCTATCTATCTATCTATCTATCTATCTCTAGATATATATACGTATTGCGGTCAACAAGTGGTTAATTTACATGCATATTTGACTCTCTTTATATACAAAGGGTCCAAAGATTCCGGTAAGAGTCCCCTTAATTGGAGGTGATGGTACACTTGGGTGTTGTAAGCATTGGATTACACAAGCTTTTTGCACTATTATTATCACAGCAGTGGATTCAGACTTGGATTTATTTGGGACTGTCATTTACACTTTATTTCTTGTCCATTTGGATATAATGGCTCACTTATATAAATTTTGGTTGTCATTATAAGCGCGGCAATGTAAATCTATACCTGTATACAATTAATCTAGTTCTTTTTTGCCAGCTGCTATCACTGGATCTGCCAGTGCAATTTCTGTTTAAATTTAAAAGGTCCATACATTGACAAACCATAATTGCATACAATAGAACTTTCAGCCAAGAAGAAGAGAACCCTAGAAGAACTGCACACAGACAGGCTCTGGCCACTACAGGGTTGGTTTTACAAACCCATAAATAACCTGCTACAGCTGCATACTGCACTGTTACACACTCCGTGTTCTTGTACTGATGCATTCCTTTTAGTATATCTGTTTATGGAGTCAAATAGGCCAAAGTAAGTCATAGTAAGCCTGTTTCCAGTATCATCCACACCAGGGTGGATTTGATATAAATCAATTCGATTTAACCACTTGCTGACCAGCCGCCGTCAATATACTGTGGCAGGTTGTCTCTATTCCGCAAATCGCCGTGGCTGTATATCAGTTTGTGCAATAGATACAGTGGACTCTGCGCCGCAGCCGATGCGCGTGACAAGCGGCCACGATGTCCGCCGGCCACCTGCGATCGCTGCACAGAGAGCCAGAACAGAGATCAGTCAATGTAAACAAACAGATCCCCGTTCTGACAGGGTAGTAGAGAGAGATCGTCTGTTCCTAGTTCTCAGGAACAGCGATCTCTCTCCGCCTCCAGTCAGTACACTCCCCCCACAGTTAGAAACACCCCCCAGGGAACACATTTAACCCTTTGATCACCACTAGTGTTAACCCCTTCTCTGCCTGTGTCATTTATACAGTAATCAGTGCATTTTTATAGCACTGATTGCTGTATAAATGTCACTGGTCCAAAAAAAGTGTCAAAAGTGTCCAATCTGTCCACCGCAATGTCGCTCTAAAAGTCCCAAATTCCCGCTAAAAATTGCTGATCACCGCCATTACTAGTAAAAAAAAAAAAAAATAAAATAAAAATGCCATAATCTATCCCCTATTTCGACGCTATAACTTTCAATATATGCTTATTGCGATTTTTTTTTTTTTCAAACATATGTACAAGAATACATATTGGCCTAAACTAAGGAAGAAATTAGTTTTTTTCTTTTATATTTTTTGGGGGATATTTATTATAGCAAAAAGTAAAAATTATTGCTTTTTTTTTTTTTTTTTCAAATTGTCACTTTTTTTTTGTTTATAGCGCAAAAAAATAAAAACTGCAGAGGTGATCAAATACCACTAAAAGAAAGCACTATTTGTGGGAAATAAAGGATATACATTTTGTTTGGGTACTGCGTCACACGACCGCGCAATTGTCAGTAAAGGGATTAAATCTTTCCGGTCCTTAAGTGGTTAAATCACGATTTAAATCAGTAGTAAAAAGCTTGATTTAAATCATATTTTTTAAAGAGCAACTGTCATCTCTGACCCGCTGTTAACTCACTGACAGTTCCATTCACTTTAATGGGATGGCTGGTGATGCGGCAGTGACACAACAAGGTGAGGGACGTAGCAGCAGCAGGTGAGTGGATGCCCGCTGACAGGCGCTGCCATGATGGGTCTGAAATGACAGGCGCTCTTTAAGTGTAAGGACTTTTTATTGCTTGTAGTTAAAATCTTTAATATTTGCAAACAAAATGAAGGTTTCCTATTTAGAATAATAAGCTGTCAGGTTAGTAAAACAGTGATATCAGAACTGATTTTAGGTTAATCACACATAGCTGGAGAACTAATCAAATGATTTTATTTAATTAAAACAATAACTTTGCCTGTGCATGTTATATCAGCTTGCAGAGCTTGAATTCATTGAATGAGTTTACCAAACATTTTAATATTGCAGAATGTACAGCCTTGTGCTATATAACTAAGCTCCATTTCATGCTGAATAAATTAAATTGTTAATGTATCTTAAATAGAAAACTATCTATAGATAGATTTTTACTCCAAAATCATTTTATTAAAATAAATTTGATAAACATCAGATTTAAATATTAAAAATGAGATTTAAATTTTAAAAATCTGATTTTTTAAAAAATTCTATATCGATTTTTATCCACCCAGAACCACACCCAGTTTTAGGTGACGATTCAATGCTTCGTTATACAATATAACAATCTAGGTCTGATGTGAAGTATGCAGAAATATCCAGTGCCTTGGCTTATTGGTTTTACGTAAGGCTAAAGGAGGACCAACGATGAGCATGATGGTATAAAGTGCTCTGAGGAGGCATAGGATTTATATCTAACAGCTGAACTCCGGTGCTATAGATAAGGAATCTAATTGTGATCATTTTATTGATTCATATTGATATAGCATTTTTATTTTTATCTGTATTTCCTGATAGGATATTTATTTTTACCATGTCATCGATCAAGTGTGTAATGCAGTCTGCGGGGACTTTAAGACACTGTGCCTACAGCTTTTGCACCAGAAGGACAATCAGCCTGTTTTCTGGTTCACCTACTACTACTCATTGGAGCAAAGTCGTTTCAGATGCTGAGAAAATTGTGGGTTATCCAACTTCTTTCATGAGTCTCAGGTGTCTTTTGAGTGATGAATTGAGCAATATAGCCATGCAAGTCAGAAAGCTGGTTGGAACAAAACATCCTTTGCTGAATACCGCCAGGTACTGTATAGCATGTATAACCTGTATAAATTCAGAGTATACATCATGCTTTATATCACTCTAAAAAGCTGTATGGTAGCTGCATAAATATAATGCTTAATCATGCTAGCTTGTATTGTCATTTTCAAATGTTAAGATATATTTTGTTTCTCCATAGCAGCATTTCTACCCAGTAGGTTAAAAAGTATTGACATAAATGTAGCATGTCGTGTTGACTACTAAAGCAAAAGAAACTTATGGTAACACAGGTCATACAGCAGGGGTAGTGAATTTGAATTCAAAATTTTTTCCAGCCAAGGTCCGAATCACAAGTCTGTGCCATGAAATATTGTACGTGTCTTCTTTTCTTGGTGCAAGCTGCACTCTGGCGCTTTTCTTACTGGTTCCTCCACACACTCTGGTAATACTCTGTAAATGTCCCCAATAGTGTTCCCCCTTACATCAGGTGCCCCTACCATAGTAATTTATTACATTGGGTGCCCCCATTAGACTACCCCCATAAATCAGTTGTCACCATCAGAGTATCCCCTTATATCAAGTAGTCCCCTCAGGGTGCCCACTTACATCAGGTGTCCCCATCACAGTGCCACCATACATCAGGTGTCCCCATTGTAGTTCCCCCTTTACATCAGGTGTCCCCATCAGCGTGCCCCCTTAACATAATATGTGCCCATCAGCGTGCCCCCACTGACATATGTGGCCATCAGCATGACCCTTATTTTATGTTAAGGGGTACACTGATGGGTACATTGATGTTATGGGGCATGCTGATTGGCACATTTTGTTGTGCCCATCAACATGCTCATCAGAGTGAACCTTAGCATTAAATAAGGGGCATGCTGATGGGCATATTAAATGTTAAAGGGCACTCTGAGTACATTTTATGTTAAGGGGCATGCAGACAGCCACAACAAAATGCGTCCATCAGCGTGCCCCTTAACATATAATGTGCTCATCAAACTCCCCCTTAACATAAAATAAGGTTCACGTTGATGGGCACATTTTATGGTAAGGGGCACTCTGATGGGCACAACAAAATGTGCCCATCTGTGTGCCCCTTAACATAAAATGTGCCTATCAGTTTTGCTCTTAACATTAAATATGTCCATCAGCGTGACCCTTCACATAAAATGTGCCCATCAGAGTACCCCTTAACATAAAATAAGTAGCATGCTGATGGGCACATGTTATATTAAAGGGCATTCTGGGCACATTTTATGTTAAGGGGCACTCTGCTGGGCACATTTTCTGTTAAGGGGAAATCTGATGGGTACAACAAAATGTGCCCATCAGTGTGCACGTTAAAAAAAATATGCCCACGTGGTTCCAACGAGAATAGCCACATATGTTCCAGGGGCCTCTTCCCCTTGCTTTCGAGGATGCGGCATGGAAGGCACAGTATTACATATATGGTGGTCATGTCCCAAAGTGAAACGCTTTTGGATCCGTATTTGCAACTTCATTTACTCACTTACAAAGGTGAATTTACTTAAATCGCCATAGTAAGCTCTTCTGGGACGACCAGTTGACGGAACTCCAAGACAGGCAGGGAAACCAATAGCTTTTATCTTTAAGGCAGCTAGGATAGCGATAGCTAGATCATGGAGAACACCCACGATCCCATTTGACTTAGTGAAAACCAAGCTGTCATGGATCATGATAAAGGAACACATTTCGGCTATTCTATTAGACAAACAAGCTAGGTTTGAAAAGGTCTGGGAACCCTGGATTAAATATTTGTCTGACCCCTTGTGAGCTGTAAGGGTTCAGATGATCTCATAATATGGAGTGCACTTTCTTCCTTGGTATTCTATCATCCTTTAGTATCCTTATCCCACTATTTTCTTTGACTCACCTCTTTCTTTATACTCTCCCTGTCCCCGGCAGGGAGATGGACGTTATAAAATATGTTACAATGAATGTATCATAAAAGGGAAGGTCATAATACCTGGTCTAAATGTTTTATTTAACGTCAGTATTTCCAGACCACACTGTTCCCATGATAAATGGGATAGTGGATACTGGCCTCACGGTTGTGCCACCATGGTCTTTCCCCTCCTTCCTCCCGCTTAGTGTGGGTGGGCGACGGGAAAGCCTTAGAATACTTATAGTCGCAACCAGGGGGTGGAAAAGTTTCTTCTTCTTGTTCAATTTTCCGTTTTCGTTTTTGATCTGTTTCGTCTCCCCCTTTTCCCGATATGGGGTAACCAGTGATTATGGATGTGTAGGTCATAAGATGTTAAAACGCTTCCCGAAATGTTCTCTGTACTGTGATACAGATTTATGATACGTTGTGCAATCCTTTAACCTCCTAACTGTCTTGTAAACCTCAATGAAAACGTGTTTTTTGTTTTTTTTTCAAAAATTTCTGTCTTTTTTTTTTTTTTTTGTTTAGCAAAAAATAAAAACCCAAGTGGTGATTAAATACCACTAAAAGAAAGCTCCATTTGTGTGAAAAAAAATGATAAAAATTTCATTTGAGTACAGTGTAGCATGACCGCGCAATTGTCATTCAAAGTGTGACAGCACTGAAAGCTAAAAATTGGTCTGGGTAGGAGGGTGGTTTAAGTGCCCAGTAAGCAAGTGGTTAAAGATTTCAGTTTGTTGTTCAACTGAGTTGTACAGTTTATAGGTCACATTAAAGGTGAAAAAGGTTCTAGATGATTTATCTTTGTCTCATTTTTTACTCCACAGAAACCTGACATTTTAACAGGGTTGTGTAGACTTTTTTTTATATCCACTGTATATACATAAAGATTAAAGTATGCCATTGTTTTAAAAATTATGACTGTGGGTTTACATCCACTTTAACTCTTATAATTTTGTCCACATAAATCTAGTTTTCCCCTTATGCCCTGTACACACGACCAGTTTTGCCGAGGGAATAAACTCTGAAGGTTTTTCCGACGGAGTTCTGACGGAATTCCGTTCAAGCTGTCTTGCATACACACGGTCACACCAAATTCTGACCGTCCAGAACGCGGTGATGTACGACGGGACTAGAAAACGGAAGTTCTATAGCCAGTAGCCAATAGCTTCCGTCTCGTACTTCAGAGCATGCGTCGTTTTTGGTGCGTTGGAACAGCATACAGACAAGCGGTTTTTCCGATAGGAATTTTTTCTATCGGAAAAATATAGAACATGTTCTCTATCTAAGTCCGTCTGAATTTTCGACAGAAAAAGTCCGATGGGGCATACACACGATCGGAATATATGAAGAAAAGCTCCCGTCAGACTTTTTCTGTCGGACATTCCGCTCGTGTGTATGTGGCATAACTTTGTTCATGCTTGCTTTCTTTGCCTTTTGCACATCCTGAGGACATTTTGAATATATTTCCTTTGGACATATGTGCTCCAGTGGTGATTTTACATCACATTTTTACTATGGTAGCTATAGTGGGATACACCATTGCTGTGTTCATTAGCGTGGCTTGTACTGCAACCCATGAACAGGCAGGAAAGGATCACAATGCTGCTACTGAATTAAGAAAGCATTTTCCCCCAAAGAAAAGAAGTGCCAGTGGATTCACCCTGATGATAGGATTACCAGGCGTGGATTAGTTGAAAGCAGGAATATTGAAAAAATAATGTAATCAAGGAACACTGGGTTCACAGGGGAATGCTGCAGGAAACTGCGCCATGTCCTTATGTGACGCCATTCTCTGCCGCATCCATGACTTGCCCTTCACCATGTGACCAGACGAAGAAGAAAAAAAAATAGGTACATGTATGCAAGATTATTTAAACTTGAGGTCGCAGGGGGTGCTTTAATGGTGGGAGGAACCTGGATTTTTTAAGTGTTTTGAATTTGAGTTAATTTTTAGACTAACCAGTAAAACTGAACTATACAGAAACTTGCGAGTAATAACTATGACAATGTCGGTTGTATCTGGAATCTACAGCTGGCAGATCTATAGCAATAGGGTGATTACTAAATTTGCATTTGTTTGTCTGAAACTTCCTTCCAAAAAAAAAAAAAAATTGAGCATAACAAAATTATAAGTTGCTTAAAACATGGTCATGATGTGTTTGATTTTACCTATTATTTACATCTATTCCAAGAATTGCGCTGTTTAAATATATTCACAAACTACAATAAATATAGCCCTGTGACCCATTGCTTTTGCCTTTTTGTTTGGTTAATGAATCAAATCGACATCAGATGACAGGTCCGTGTTGCCATGGTGATGGAAATGTAGAATGGATTTTCTTTTCCTTTAAATTACAATGAATTTGTATCCCTTGCTACTTACACAGTGTGCGTGTTCGTGGCTTTCCAGACAATTAATCCCTTCAGAGCTTATATATTCAACTATGCTCTTCGCAGTTCTCAACGCCAGGAGCTTTAAGATTATGCGCAAACACCATAGTCCAAGTGGATGAATGTGAATTCCTGATGAAGCTGAATATAGGTGAACTTGATTCACTGTACATCAGTAAAATATAATTTGTTTATACTCTTAAATGATTATTTTGGAGATGATGTGATGGTTTGTTTCTAGGACATATCTAATTTTTAGTAAATAAATGCACCCAAGGCAAAGCTTAACAAGGATTGCCCAGGTTTCATTTATAAGACAATCTGCATGTTGTGTCTTAAATGAAGCTCAATGTTGAACTCCAGGATACCTATAACAAAGCTCCCGATCCATACTCTCCCCATGCTCAGTCCACATAATATAAATAATTTTTTTCTATGATAAATGGACTTGTATTAAAAAAATCTATTCTAAAAGAACCTGTCACATAAGCAGCTCTTTTACTTTTTCCTATGTCCAGATGAAGTGGGAGGGCACTCAGCAAACTATACAGTATTTTCCATCAAACTTTTTGGAATTCTATGTACATATTTGGGTGGTGCTTAGGGGGTAGGTGGAGCTGGCGAGTATCACAAAGAGAAGGGAGGAGAGGGGCGGAGCTGTCAATTGGCACAAAGAGCAGGGAGGGGGCACGGGGAGCTGTCAATCAGTGCAAAAAGCAGTGTCCAGGTGCATTTTTGTTACAAGGAATGAAAGTAAAGAAAAGTGCAAGGATTTAGTGCAACTAAAGGAAGTATTTAATGGTAAATAAAGGCACTAAACTTGGACGCAAGGTCAGACCGTGCATAGAAAAGCCTGGAGGTGCAGCAGGGACAGGAGCTCCTAGCAAAGCAATAGCGGGATTTGCCACTATTGCTGGCTGACTGCTTGCTAACATCCAATGTAGCTGGTTTGTTACAGTAGAAATTTCAGGGCGGCCAGCATATCGGGTTCTCAGCCCCACCATTGGCCATGGTTTTCTGGTGGACATTTAGGTTTTTTATGCACTGTCTGAACCTGCGCTCTTGTGTTTTTATACCTTCATTTACCATTAAATACTCCCTTTTATTGCACAAGATCCATGTGTTTTTTTTTTCATTCATAGTTACAGTGTGGAATTACCCTTACCATCAAGAGCTTCAGGGCCATGTGTCTCCTCCTACTGGACCTAAGTCCTCCTACTGGACCTAAGCATACAGGACTTTCAAAACTAGATTTCTCCTTTCAGTTCAGCTATTTTTCTGTTTTATTGTTTTTTTATATTATTCTTCTAGCTGTGTTTTTAGATATATTATATAACCCAGCATGAGGGTAACTTTTTAATTCTGTGCAAAGTCTTATTCCTTGGCATTGTATGGACATCAAGGTGCAATGCAGTAGAGCTGCACAATTTAATTGTTAAAAAATTGTGATCTTGATTCACCCCCCCTGACGATCTCTCCTGCAGATTTTGCTGATTCTTTCATATAAACAAGTGGAGAGACTATCTGCTCACTCAGCTGTCAAAAGAAAGCATCCGGGCAGTCTGCCAAGTCTTTAACTTGAAACATTGTAACTAAGCTTCCTTCTTACATCAAAGGGATATAACTTCTGTGTAAATAAAAAATCTGGGCAGTCTGCCAAGTTTTCAACAACTGTAAATGCAGGAAGTTTAACCACTTAAAGTGGATGTAAACCCAATGTCATCCTTTCTAAACTACTGCCATAGGGGTTATCTATAAGGATATACATGCCTCCTGCATGTATCTTTACCTGTCAAATGTCTCCCCTCTGTCTGTTATGAGAGCCGGAAAACTGCAGATTCTGTGGGTTGGTCTGTTGTCTGGAGCTCGGTGGGTGGAGTCGTGATGTCAGTAGACTCCCCGCTCACCTCTACACTCCCCTTGTCAATATTCATTTTCTCCTGTGTATTTCTAACACTGAACTTCTGCTATGATCTCTAACATCCAGTGAAAAGACAGGAAAGTAACCACATGACTTCAGCATGCCAAATCATGCTGAGGTGTGGAACATCCAATCCTTGCAGAGCTGCTGAAGAAAGGAGTGGGGGTGGGATTAAAAAAATAATGCCTGTGTCTTAGGCTAGTGCACGAGATATGTAAATCACCTGTCACTCACAGCAAGGGGGAGATTTTGCCAAAGTTTTTCTGTTTGTCAAGATTTATCTCACTGAACAATAAAAGAGGATTGCGCAGAGATGGATTAACTCTGTGTGGCAAGACTGGGCTCAAATGATAGGAAATCTTATACTCTACATTATGACATCAAAAAGAAAAAATTTCGGGTTTACATCCACTTTAAAGTCTAAATCTTTTTCTGACACTTCTTTCTTAAGTTAAAATCAATATTATTTGCTAGAAAATTACTTGGAACCCCCAAACATTATATATATTTTAGCAGAGACCCTATGGAATAAAATAGCAATTGCTGCAATATTTTATGTCACACTGTATTTGCCCAGCGGTCTTTCAAATGCAATTCTTTGGGAAAAAATACACTTCAATGAATAAAAAAAAAAAACGAAACAGTAAAGTTAGCCCATTTTTTTTTTTGTGTTAACGTGAAAGATGATGTTACGTCGCGAGAATCGTGATCTATCTTCTAAGCAAAAAAATTGTGATTCTCATTTTAGCCAGAATCGTGCAGCTCTACAATGCCAGACTATGTCAGTGTTTCTGTGGCTAATAGTTTGTTTATCTTCAGTCCACATTATCAAATCTCTTTACCCATATGGTTGGAAATTCAGAAAGTGGGTGAGCGGAGCTGTCAAATGGCGCAAAGAGCTGGGGTGGTGTTAGCCAGAGAGAGGTGGGAAGCATACCCTCAATTAGGTTCCTGTTGATGTCAGTGCATTTAGTGGACCAGTAACCCAGCTGAATATAAAGCAGCCAAGTGACAGGTCCATTGCACAGGAAAGCCTCTGAAGGATTACTTTCATGGTGGATTAGATCTGCTGCTGTTAAAAGGTACATGGATCTAACATTATTAAGTGGTAGTAAAGTAATTAGAAAAAAGTCAGATCCCCCTGTAAGGTAATATCGTAATGTGCTAGTATGCATGAAAAACTTACCTTAACCACTTGCCTACTTCGGCACTTTTGCAACCTTCCTGCCCAGGTCAATTTTTAGCATCACACTTTAAATGACAATTGCTCGATCATGCTACACTGTACCCAAATGACATTTTTATCATTTTGTTCACACAAATAGAACTTTCTTTTAGTGGTATTTAATCACCACTGGGTTTTTTATCTTTTGCTAACTAAACGAAAAAGGCAGAACATTTAGGCTGCCCTGCTGGGCACTGGTAGGTGGCACTGATGAGCAGCACTGATAGGCGGTACTGATGGGCATTGATATTCAGCACTAATGGTCACTGGTAGGTGGCACTGATAGGTGACACTGATGGACACTGATTGGCAGCACTGGTGGGCACTGCTTGGTAGCACTGGTGGGCCGTGATGGGACTGCACTGATAATCAGGACACTGATAGTCACTGCCCTGATTATCAGTGTACATGTCCCTTTTACACAAGCCGGTTATTGGCTCTCTTCTCCTGTCCTCATGCTGTCAGCATAAAGAAGAGAAAGCCAATAACCGACTTGTGTTTACATCGTGATCAGCTGTAATTGGACACAGCTGATCATGTAGTAAAGAGCCGCTGATTGTCTCTTTACCTCAATTTGTGATCAGCAGTGTCCGAAGGACCTCCCAGAACTGGCTGACGGCGCTTTAGTCCTCATTTGGCTATAGCGTGGTCGGCAAGTGGTTAAAATGGATCCCTCCAGTGGTGCGTTGTCACCACTGACAGGACTTACATCTTCACTCGATCTTCCTTCCAGGTTCATGGGCTCTGGCCGTATGAATGGGAGGCACGGCCACAGCACAGAGCTCTAAAGGAACGGCATGCTTGTGCCCTTTTTATTTACAGCGCGTGCACCAGCTGCCAAGAACGCAAATATTTCCTAAATGGTGCATGTTTAGGAGATATTCATTTTATTTATTATAAGCTTATCTGTAGGTAAAAGTCACAAAGCGGAGTTTATTACCCCCTTAAAAGATGTATTTCTGCCTATAAGGCTACTGATTAGATAGATTTTTCCTGGAGTGCAGCTTTAACCCACTTTTGAGTTTGTTTTTACTGCCTTCATTTACTTTTCCTTTCCTTGGTATCTACATACTGTACTGTATATGCACCATTCAGCCTGCATTATTACACTCAATTTCAGATGTGTTACAAGGTAAAAAAAATAGTGAATATGTGAATTGTAATATTGTTTTCTTAACCCTTAGTCTGCATACTAATTGTACATTTGTGGACATTTCAAAAACCTGTTGACGAGAGTCTTCAATGCAAAAAAAATAAAAATAAAATAAAAATAATTGTAGGCTTTATTTCCATATTCCAAAAATACATACAATTTCTTCAAAAGAGGTTGGGACTGACAGTTTCAGCAGCATCAGAGTCCTTTGATGGACAGCCAAGACTGGCTTCAGTGCATTGACAGCTGTGATAAGTGATTCTCATGTGATCAGTGTAAAGCAGTAGTCTCCAGCAGACTGGTTGACAGAGCACAAGCTGTGGGTGTTTGAGCGAGGTTTCGCTCTCATCTGCTTCCATTACGCTCCGGTACTTGAGTAGCTCTACCGTTTGGAATAGTTCTTTGCAATCGCTGTGGAACACATTTTGTAATTTTTGACTGATTTATTTTGCAGTTATAATTCCAAAAACGTTTAACTATAAAAAGTACATCAAGCAATATTCATGTAGACATTAGTGGAGAAGTTAAGATTAACTATAATCTGTCACAGCCATTCTTTTGTGATAGAAATAATGCAGGACTATTCCAGTCCTCTCTCACCAAACACTTGTATTTCATGACTGAGCATTTCAGATTTCTGACAGTCTGCAGTTCACTTTCTACTTTTCTTTTTTTGCCAGAAAGAATAAACCTAAATTGAGTATGCACTGCTTAATTTAGTAAATATTGTACTTACAGTGGATATAAAAAGTCTACATGCCCCTGTTAAAATGTCAGGTTTCTGTGATGTCAAAAAATGAGACAAAGATAAATAATTTCAGAACTTTTTCCACCTTTAATGTAACCTATAAACTGTACAACTCAGTTGAACAACAAACTGAAATCTTTTAGGTGGAGGGAAGTAAAAATAAAAAACTAAAATAATATGGTTGCATAAGTGTGCACACCCTTAAACTAATACTTTGTTAAAGCACCTTTTGATTTTATTACAGAACTCAGTCTTTTTTGATATGAGTCTCTTAGCATGGCACATCCTGACTTGGCAATATTTGCCCACTCTTCTTTGCAAAAACACTCCAAAGCTGTCAGATTCTGAGGACATCTCCTGTGCACAGCCCTCTTCACATCATTCCACATTGGATTCAGGTCTGGGCTCTGGCTGGGTCATTCCAAAGATTTCCTTTTTCCTCTTGTGAAGCCATTCCTTTGTTGATTTGGATGTATGGTGTTCTTTTGGCGATGTGCAGTGTTGTTTTTGCACCAAACATATCTTTTGGAATTATGGCCAAAAAGTTCAATCTTGGTTTCATCAGACCATAACACATTTTCCCACATGCTTTTGGGAGACTTCAGATGTGTTTTTTTGCAAAATTTAGCCAGGCTTGGATGTACTTCTTCATAAGAAAAGGCTTCTGTCTTGCCACTCTACCCCATAGCCAAGACATATGAAAAATATGGGAGATTGTTGTCGCATGTACCACACAGCCAGTACTTGCCAGATATTCCTGCAGCTCCTTTAATGTTGCTGTAGGCCTCTTGGCAGCCTACCTGACCAGTTTTCTTCTTGTCTTTTCATCAATTTTGGAGGGACGTCCAGTTCTTGGTAATGTCATTGTTGTGCCATATTTTCTCCACTTTATGATGACTGTCTTCACTGTGTTCCATGGTATATCTAATGCCTTGGAAATTCTTTTGTACCCTTCTCCTGACCGATACCTTTTAACAATGAGATCCCTCTGATGCTTTGGAAGCTCTCTGCAGACCATGGCTTTTGCTGTAGGATGCGATTAAGAAAATGCCAGGAAAGACCTACTAGAACAGCTGAACTTTATTTGCGGTTAATCAGAGGCACTTTAAATGATGGCAGGTGTGTACTGACTCCTACACACCTGCCTGAGTTTGAATGTGATAGCTTAATTCTGAACACCGCTACATCCCCAGTTATAAGAGGGTGTGTGCACTTATGCAACCACATTATTTTAATTTTTTTTATTTTACCCCCCCCCCCAAGAAAAAAAAAAAAAAAAAAGATTTCATTTTGTATTTCAATTGAGTTGTACAATTTATAGGTCACATTAAAGGTGGAAAAAATTCTGAAATGATTTATCATTGTCTCATATGTCACAGAAACCTGACATTTTAACAGGGGTGTGTAGACTTTTTATATCCACTGTACCCAGTGGCGTAGCATGGGTTGTCAGCACCCGGGGCAAGGCAAATAATTTGTGCCCCCTAACCTGTGGATTTTTAGCACCTAAGAAGGGGGGCTCAGGGACTGCTCTGCTGTTGCTTACGTGCTGTGGCTGTCGAAAAGCAAAGGGTGTCCCCACTCACAGCCTGAGCCTCTGATTGGCTGCCTAATAATAACCCCGATTTAAGGGTTGTGCATAATATTTAGTGCTAGACATGATACAGGAGATGGTCAGAGACTGCAGACATGATACAGGAAATGGTCAGAGACTGCAAACATGGTACAGGAAATGGTCAGAGACTGCAGTCCTGATACAGGAGATGGTCAGAGACTGCAGACCTGATACAGGAGATGGTGAGAGACTGCAGACCTGATACAGGAGATGGTGAGAGACTGCAGACCTGATACAGGAGATGGTGAGAGACTGCAGACATGATACAGGAGATGGTCAGAGACTGCAGACATGATACAGAAGATGGTCAGAGACTGCAGACATGATACAGGAGATGGTCAGAGACTGCAGACATGATACAGGAGATGGTCAGAGACTGCAGACATGATACAGGAGATGGTCAGAGACTGCAGACATGATACAGGAGATGGTCAGAGACTGCAGACATGATACAGGAGATGGTCAGAGACTGCAGACATGATACAGGAGATGGTCAGAGACTGCAGACATGATACAGGAGATGGTCAGAGACTGCAGACATACTACAGGAGATGGTCAGAGACTGCAGACATACTACAGGAGAGACAGTGAAAGATTGCAGACATACTATATGCAGGGCTATTTTCTTCAGATAATAGGTGCAGGAACTTAACCATGCCGCAACCACCACCTAACAGTGGGAGAGTCTTAATGGGGCATTGTTAAATACCAATTATGTATTCTGCAAGGAGTGAAGAGTTCAGGAGTTTGCTACGTACAGAATGCAAAGATCAGGAGTGTGCTATATACAAAATGCAAAGATCAAGATTGTACTACGTACAAAGTGCAGAGTTCATGATTGTGCTACGTACAGATTGCAGGGATCAGGAATGCATATCTCGCAGGACAGTTTACAACCCCCCTTCCAGTACAGAGTTCTCCTTCCACTCCCAAATCGTCTCTTCCTCACCAAAAGCAACTTCAACTTACAGTAGGAGTGCATTGTTAAGTGGAGAGGGGGGTCATTAGTACAAAGAGAGGGGATATGGGATGACATTGGTGCTAAGTTAATGGGGCATTGGTGCTAAATAGAGGGGGGGGGGATGCGCTAATTTCTAACGGGGGAGAGTGTGAACATTGTTGCTAAGTGGGGGAAATGAGGGACATTTGGGATAAGTGGGAGAAGCGGGACATTGGGGATGCGTAGACGAGGAAGGGGGACATTGGGGATAAGTGGGGGATATATGGGAGGAGATGAGGGACATTTGGGATAAGTGGGGGGAGAGCAGGGACATTGGGGATAAGTGGAGGGAGAGGAGGGACATTGGGGATAAGTGGAGGGAGAGTGGGGACATTGGGGAGAGGAGGGACATTGGGGATAAGTGAGGGATATATGGGAGGAGAGGAGGGACATTTGGGATAAATGGGGGAAAGGAGGGACATTT
Organism: Aquarana catesbeiana; assembly: GCF_042186555.1. NCBI lineage: Eukaryota > Metazoa > Chordata > Amphibia > Anura > Ranidae > Aquarana > Aquarana catesbeiana. The sequence continues at coordinate 365,678,335 of NC_133327.1, read as the reverse complement.
GGGATAAGTGGGGGGAGAGGAGGCACATTTGGTATAAGTCGGGGGAGAGGAGGGACATTTGGGATAAGTGGGCAGAGAGGAGGGACATTTTGGATAAGTGGGGGGGGAGAGGAGGGACATTGGGGATAAGTGGGAGGAGAGGAGGGAAATTGGGAATAAGTGGGAGAAGAGGAGGGACATTTTGGATAAGTGGGGGGAGAGGAGGGACATTGGGGATAAGTGGGGGCAGAGGAGGGACATTGGGGATAAGTGGGGGGAGAAGAGGGACATTGGGGATAAGTGGGGGGAAGAGGAGGGACATTTGGAATAAGTGGGGAAGAAGGTGATGCTCTGTGTATGTGTGTAGTGTAGATTGTAAGTGTAGTTTGTCCTATGTGACTGTATTATACATAGTGAGTGACCCAGAGATGTCCATGTCATTACATATTGGGTACAGCAGCACACATGTCCATGGAACAGCAGAGGAGCTCTGAGCAGTATGCTGCATGGACTCATTGGACTGGAAGCAGCTCAGTGTCCCGAGTCTCACAGCCAATAGGAAGCCAGGAAAGTATACATGCACTTCTTGTGAGGAGAAACACAGAACTTACAGTGCTGGCTTTACCTTGGAGAGGATGATTAGTTGCAGTAACGGCTGCTCCCTCGTCTCACCTGCTTTTTTTTTTTTTTGCTTACCATCGATCTGACCTCTTTCTGCCACACTGCCAGACTCACTGGCTGTCTGCCACAACCAACGGGGAATGATGCAAGTCCCAGATGCTGCGGTCAGGAGGAGAGGAGGAGGAAAAGAAGATAGCAGAAGCGGGACTCCAGGAGCATTAAGGACAGGTCAGCCCCACGCCTCACATGACCCCATTCACCCAATCACAGGCCGCCCAGCTGACATTAAACATGGCGGCCGGATCACAGGGGACACGGTAGATAGAAATTAGGATGACAGAGCCAGAGTGACACACAATGACATGGGATTGCGCCCCCCCAAATGTTGTGCCCGGGGCCTCCGTCTCCCTCGCACCCCCCACGCTACGCCACTGACTGTACCTCACCTGTAAGTGTTGGCTTATAACTAAAGGCACATTTTTTCTTTAGTTATGGATAGAGTGGAGAGGGATTAGAAAGCCAGTCAGTTTTTGTTGTTGTCTGTGCCCCCGTTAGAGAGATTCACCCTAAAAAGAAAATTCCCAAGGAAAGTAACAGAGGGGAACTCTTCCAATTGGGGCACCAGTTCTGGTGACCTGGGAGTCCCATAAGAAATTCCCTTAATTTGCAGAAATTTCCACTCACTTCGTGTTTGGCTATGGGACAGGAAGCAAAGGGAAATCTTCGCAATAGGACACAGCTGGTAAAATAAAATCTCACAGGGGTTATAACCCTTCTTTGCTCTATCCAAAATGGGAAAAAAAGTGTTTGCCTATATTTCCACTTTAACAGGAGCTGTTCATGCACCATTTTATTCTGTGCGCAGTTGCCAGTTTGAAGTCTGGCAGGGACCAGTGCAATGAGCATTACATTGCACTGTTTTTAATTAACATTACTTAGTGTCACATTGAAAAACTTCATTCATATCTCCCCAAAGAAGCGAGAAGTGTTATGCTACAGTGTGATGACTTATGGTGCCATCCAGTGCGATACAGGAAAAATGCAGAATGGTTGCATTTATCCGCACTGCTCTGTGGATCACACCGGCATTGTGGTGTGAAAGGGCTACATAGAAAATGCTTGTTTTACTTGTGCCCGTGCGGAGACTGGTATTTATCTAGTGCAGAAAAATGACAATCACTGTGCATAGTGTGAACCAGCCCTAACTGCACTGAAATGCAACATGTCCCTGCTGAACTGGCTGAATTTTGATCCATCTGTGGTCAGCTTTACCCTCCTTTTATTTTTTGCTGATGTTTGTGATCAGGACAATTTGACTAAATCTCCCCAATGGAGACATGGGTAGAAATAAAAACCCAATATAACATTGCATCTTAAGTTCTTTGAGTGAGCCCCATGGTTGGGGTGAAACATGTCAGAGGAGCGTAGTCAGGGGAGCTTAAGCTGAAGATGTATCGTCACCATTCTGTATAGATGCTGGGTTCTGGTGTGAGGTGTTTCCACCTTCTGTGTTCCGATTGCGTGTTTGAAGCTTTTACTGTGACTTTCACTGCCACCTCTAAAAAGGGGAATATTTAGTAGAAAATGTGAAAAAAAAGGTTGCACTGTCTGTTGACAGAAAATTAATTCCCATTCAAATGTGCCTCGTGATAAGTTAATTCAAAGAGGATAATATAAATAAACCATGTGAATGTATCTAATTCTCTTAAATAAAAACAACTTGTATCAACAAGTGTCCATTAATAAGTGTCCAAATGACAAGATTCACTCAAGATAAAACAAAGTGTCCATATCTTCTTTCAAACGAAAATAAACAAAGGTGCACTACTCCCAATATGTAGTGATAAATTCATAAAGTGCAGCTGTGCTCCACCAGTGCAAAAAAAAAATCAGCCTCTTAACGAATCATCATGATCTCTATATTATATGAGATCATAAATAGCATGAGATCGAAGGTTTCCTATTTTCACCTGAATCTAATTAACACAGCAGCAATCAGAAATCGATCATGGATCAACGAGGGACGTTTCAACCTCCACATATATATGTTGGACTTCTCAGAGGCCTATTGAAGGAGCAGTGGCTCCGAGCGCGTAGCCTTGTCTAAACCTCTCCACAGCCCTCCTCGCTGGATGATCCCTCCCCTGGATACTGATCCCGGAAGCGATCGGACGACCTGTGACGTCACGTGCGCTCCACGCCTTCCCCAGCCCCTTCCTGATGGCCACAGAAGGAGCTCCCGGCTGGTAATCCATCCTTTGCAGCCCAGCATCCCTGCAGCATCACCAGAACAGGACCAGAGGGAATACTGAGGACCGCACACTAATACAGATGAGCTTTTTTATATGTTTTTATCCTGTAAGGGTTATTTTACCTGGTGTCATTAAATATCAGTTGTTAATACTACACTTAGGTGGCGCTTCCTTCTCTACCACTCTCTTACCCATCACAGAGCCAGCTATCTGAGGACAGCAGCCGCCTTGTCAACCAGCCTATTTTAACCATTGCACTGCCGGTTACTGTTTAACCTTTGAACTGCCAGCCTGTCCATTATGGACTAAGTTGCTCAGCCCTTTATATCTACTGTATTATATGGACTTGTGTGTTTGCGCTTACAGTTATTAATACCTTGACAATCAGGTGACAGTTTGTGGAATTACTGTTGAGCTTCTGGGACTTTGTTGAAATTGTTCCTGAACCTTTGCTTTACTTACTACTGAACCCCTGCACTCTGTGTCCCTTTAGGCGAGAGCCAGTATTCAGCGCAATGAAAATAACACCCAACCACTTATTCTCAGCTGCAGGGGCGCAGCTTTTGATCCTGCATACAGGCCCGCTGCTTTCAGAAAATACCCCTGAACTGAGCTCATCATTGTGCATCCATCCAGATGCTTGTATGTGACATCACATACATCACATAGAAGAGATGAGAAGGGGCTTCAACAGTGGGACAGAAGAGCAGGGGGGTACAGTGATGGGGCAGATGAGCAGGGGGTTCAGTGTTGGGCCAGATAAGAAGGGGAATCAGTGGTGGGACAGAAAAGCAGGGGGGAGGGAAGAGCAGTGGGGCAGATGTGAAAAGAGGTGTATTGGTGGGACAGATGAGCAGGGGGTACAGAGGTGAGGCAGATGTGCAGGAGGTACATTGGTGGGGCAGATGAGAAAGCAGGTTACAGTGGTGGGGCAGATGAGCACATGGCTTCAGTATTAGGACAGATGAGAAGGTGATTCAGTAGTGAGACAGAAGAGCATGGGGATACGGCGGTAAAGCAGATGTGCAGGGAGGTACAGTGGTAGGGCAGATGAGAAAAGGGGTACATTGATGGGGCAGATGAGCAGGGGTTACAGTGGTGGGACAGAAGAGCAGGGGGGTACAGTGGTGGGGCAAATGTGCAGGAGGTACAGTAGTGGGAGGGATGAGAAGGGGGTTCAGCGGTGGGACAGAAAAGCAGGGGGTACAGTAATGGAGCAGATGAGCAGGGGGTTAAAGTGGTGGGACAGATGAGCGGGGGGGGGTTCAGTTTTGGGCCAGATCAGAAGGGGGTTACAGTGGTGGGAAAGATGAGCAGGAGGGGTCCAGTGTTGGGGCAGATGAGAAGGGGGTTCAGCAGAGGGACAGAAGATCAGGGGGTACAGCGGTGGGGCAGATGTGAAAGGAGGTGCATTGATGGGACAGATGAGCAGGGGGGGGGTTACAGAGGTTGGGCAGAAGAGCAGGGGTACAGAGGTGGGGCAGATGTAGAGGGGGGTACAGTGGCAGGGCAGAGGAGAAAGGAGGTACATTGGTGGGACAGATAAGTAGGGGGTTACAGCGGTGATGCAGAGGAGCAGGGGAGTACAAAAGTGGGGCAGATGTGCAGAGGGGTGCAGAAGCGAAAGGAGGTACATTGGTGGGACAGATGAGTAGGGTTTACAGCGGTGGGACAGAGGAGCAGGGGGTACAGAGGTGGGGCAGATGTGTAGAGGAGAAAGGATGTACATCGGTGGAACACATGAGCAGGAGGTTACAGTGGTGGGGCAGAGGAGCAGGGGGTACAGAGGTGGGGCAGATGTGTAGAGGAGAAAGGATGTACATCGGTGGAACACATGAGCAGGAGGTTACAGTGGTGGGGCAGAAGAGCAGGAGGAACAGAGGTGGGACAGATTTTGTGCAGGAGGTACAATGGTGGGGCAGATGATAAAGGGGGTTACAGTGATGGGGCAGATTAGCAAATAAATTCAGTGTTAGGACAGATGAGAAGATGGTTCAGTGGTGAAACAGGCGAGCATAGGGGTATGGCAGTGGCTCAGATGTGCAAGGAGGTACGGTGGTGGTGCAGATGTGCAGGATGTACAGTGGTGGGGCAGATGTGCAGGGTTGTACAGTGGTGGGACAGAAGAGCAGGGTGGTACAGTGGTGTACAAGTAGTTTGCAGCATTTACTTTACTTACATTTTTTTTGTTATAAAATCGTCACGCTCAATTCTTTGAAAACATTTTTCGGCACACTGTTCAAAAGGTTGCCTACCCCTGATTTAGACAGAGAGCATTAGGTCTGTTTCCTTTTATTTGAGAACCGAGGAGGAGAGGGGAAGGTTTTCTGTTAATGGATATCTTGACTAACTATGGTGGGAGTCCCCTGAAGGAATGAGGAGCCATTATCCCTCAGGCGTTTGCCAACCTCCTATAATATAGAGGTCGCAGGAGGGAAGCCAACCTCCTATAATATAGAGGTCGCAGGAGGGGTGCACGCACAATTCTAATATTTGGTGGAGGCACATGGTGTGTTCCATACGTGAGGCGATAGCGAGTTTCAGGGGCACATTTGGAAATCACCGTTCACTTCATACCTTTGCTCTTGGACTTTTATGTGGAGTTGTGAACTTTATATCACTTGCAATTCAGTATTCTCACTTCTGATGCCGCACTGAATATGTGTATATATTTTTTACTGAATATTTGCCTTGAGTTGCATGTAGAGAAGAGAGAGCATTGTGCACTAGCTAGTCACTCCAAGGTGCAGTCAATATGTGCCATGGACCATGCCCCCCAAAACCTTTTCTACTATGCAAGTATGTATGCTCTCTGCATCCAGACAGAGCAGAGAGTGCACACTTGCTGCCAGCAGCTTCTAAACTCTGGCTTAGTACTGAAAAAGACAAACAGGCAAACTTAGCAGCAAATATCTCTTGCCTGTACCCAAACTCCAGCTTACCTCGTACGTCCATACTACTTCTGGTTTGTGAAGATAAAGACATCCGAATGGCTGCACATTGAATTTAATAACCACCTTTATTTGAAAAGCTCTGTATACAGCAGCATAAAACCAGCCAAAAGGTACAGCAAGGAGAAAAAGGTTAACGCGTTTTGTGCTTTGCTCAGGTGGGTTTTGATTAAGCGCTGAGCACAGCGTGAAGCGCGTTAGCCTTACTCTCCCTGCTGCACCTTTTGCCTGGATTTATGCTGCTGTATACAGAGTTTTTCAAATCAAGATAGTTATTGGACTCGCAGTGCAGCTGTCCAGACGTCATTATTTTAATATATATACAGCTTTGCGAGCTGGTCTGCCACCTGATGCAAGTGTGTGAGGGGGTTACCATTAGTGGACTGACCTGGAGCAGTGTTGTTTTGCTTTGTATTTATCTGACCGCACTTCTGTTTTGTGTTGTCTTCTTCCTCCCTGCAAAGATCCAGTTTTTTTTTCCAGCCTCTGTTTTCAGTCAAATGTGGTGGGGCTCGAGAAGAGGGCAGATTACCATACCAATTGAATGAGTAGGTGGCAGGAAGCAGAGCAGGTGTAGCTTTATTTGCCTCCTGAATCCCTTCTCTACTCATGCTGGGTGGTGCTACACAGCATAAGGGTGGTTCCTTCTTGCTATGTACTGCTGCATCTACTGGGGTCCGTATATTTGCGGACATCTATTCCAATCATGAGCATTCACCGATTTTACAAACTGTTTATGAATTAACAGACGGCTGGCAAACCTGATTGTTTTTTGTTATATCTGTTTGATAAGTGCAAAAAACTACCTGTTGATCTTGCTAGAAATCCAGTAAGTTTGTAATTTAATGTACAATATGCCTGCGCTACACTAAAATCTCAAACAGTGGGGTTTATTTACTAAAGCTGGAGAGTGCAAAATCAGGCTCACGTCTGCATAGAAACCAATCAGCTTCTAACCTCAGCTTGTTCAAGCTTTGGAAATTAAACCTGGAATCTGATTGGTTTCTATGCAATGAGTCTGATTTCACACTCTCTAGCTTTAGAAAAAGAAACCCCAATGTATTAGCCTTGCCCAGTTGACTTATGTGGACTGCAGAACCTCGGAAAAGGACCTGGGGGTCCTAGTAGATGATAGGCTCAGCAATGACATGCAATGCCATGCTGCTGCTAACAAAGGAAAAAGAATATTGCCATGCATTAAAAAGGGGATTAATTCCAGATATAAAATTTTATATATATATATATATATATATATATATATATATATATATATATATATATATATATATATATATATATATATATATATATATATATAATTCTCCTGCTCTACAAGACTCTGGTCTGGCCGCACCTAGAGTATGCTGTCCAGTCCTCAGGAAGGATGTACTAGAAATGGAGCGAGTACAAAGAAGGGCAACAAAGATAATAGAGGGTCTGAAGGACATTGGTTATGAAGAAAGGTTGCGAGCACTGAACTTATTCTCTCTAGAGAAGAGACGCTTGAGAGGGGATATGATTTCAATATACAAATACCATACCGGTGATCCTGCAATAGGGATAAAACTTTTTCGGGGAAGGGAATTTAACAAGACTCGTGGCCACTCATTAAAATTAAAAGAAAAGAGGTTTAACCTTAAACTACGTAGAGGGTTCTTTACTGTAAGAGCGGCAAGGATGTGGAATTCCCTTCCACAGGTGGGGGGCATCGATAGTTTCAAGAAACTATAAGATAAGCACCTGAACGACCGCAACATACAGAGATATACAGTGTAATACTGACATATAATCACACACATAGGTTGAACTTGATGGACTTGTATCTTTTTTAGTCCTCACCTACTATGTAACTATGTAAGAACTCATTCACCCTGATATGGAAATGGACATGTGCAGTCCAAATTAGGTGGGATGAGCCTAGGGTGATAGCTCTACCTCTTCATAGAAATAGTACAGTTATCACCCTAGGACAGGATATTTTTTACTGTACCAGGTGAAAATAAAGAAAAAAACTTTAAAAAATAATTAATGCAGCCACCCTGTCTCAGGACTGATAAGCTGCAACATATTTTTTTTCTTGGTTAAGATATACTTTAATGTTGCTGGGTTTTCTTAGACTGCAAATCTGCTCTCATGTTATTTTAATATTACTTTACAGCTTAGATGCTTTTTTGTTGCAAGTGTAATATGTGGCAGAGAAAAATACAGAGTTCCTAATCTGTGCTGTGACAGACTTTTATATTCTTTTGACCTAGGAAAGCCCTTACTGTATGACATGTAATTTCCTCCCTTGATTTCCAGCTCTAGTGCCTTGTTTCCAAGGTGCTGCTCTGTTATGTCAATTACAGTTGTCTTTTATGAGTTCAGGTTCTCATTTGCTACTATAACTGCCTTGTTACTCTTGGTAACTTACACACTTAATTTTGTTTCCAGCAGTTGTACAACTCTGTAAAGGATTTCATAGAAATTCAATGTCAAGTACACTGTACAGCTACAAAACATATTGAAAAATCAATCAACATTTTAACAATACTAAAATAATCTTCTGTTAGAGGAAAAAGCACTAGGGGAATATTTATAAAGGCTTTAGTATTGTAGTCTCTGTACAATCACTGAAAATTAATTGGGCATTATTTACTGTACCTGTAAAGAATATTTGCTTGGCAAAAAAAAGTTCTCTGACATTTACCAGCATCTATAGCAGTAGTCTCCAAACTTTGGCCCGGGGAGGGGGGGCAAATGCGGCCCTTTGCTTTCTTGCTTGCTTTTATCCAGCCCTTGGGGTTATATTTTGTCCTCTGACTCCAACATTGAGGCATAACTCCCCCCCTGACACCCAATGAAGGGGCACAATTCCTCCCAAAGACACCAACTATGGGGCACATTTCCTCCCATTGACAAGAACGATCAGGCACAGTTCCTTCCAGTGACACCAACAATGGGGCATGATTCATCCCACCAGAAGACACTAACAATGGGGCACAATTCCTCTTACTGACACCACAGATGGGGCATTGTTTACTCCCAATGATACTGGGACATTTTTTACTTCCAATGGCCATAATCTGGCCCCCCTAAAGTCTGAAGGACAGTAAACCGGACCTTTGTTTAGAAAGTTTGGAGACCCCTGACCTATAGTATGCAAATAATCAAATAAAACAAAGTCTGGCGCCAGGAAACTGGGACATGTATAACATGGGAACCATTTAAAAGACCTACTTGTGCCCCATAAACAGCTGTGTGGATGAGCACACCAGGAGAGGTGTTGATTCAAATGCAAACAGTCAAGGGTAACTACAACAAAAAGCACTAGTTGGGACAGTCATGTATGAAACGTGATACCATGTTGTGAATTTGAAAGAATTAAAATCTCCTTGCATAGGTGAATTGCTGTAAACTTGCTCCACTCTGTGATAGTACCTTATGGAGGTGGTCAGAGATAGGCAGGCTTGGTGAACAAGTGCTGCAATGGAGAAACCCTCATGCGTCCCTGGGAGATCCACTGATACGGGGGGGAGGGGGGACCCAGCTCTAGAGAAGAGACGCTTGAGAGGGGATATGATTTCAATATACAAATACCATACTGGTGACCCCACAATAGGGATAAAACTTTTTCGGGGAAGGGAATTTAACAAGACTCGTGGCCACTCATTAAAATTAGAAGAAACGAGGTTTAACCTTAAACTACGTAGAGGGTTCTTTACTGTAAGAGCAGCAAGGATGTGGAATTACCCTTTGTTATCTTCAATTATTTCTAATAAAGCAGTTTAAATCAAGTCAACGTTGAGTCCCCTGGGTGCCAAGACCTTGGTCTCATATACCCAGAAAGACTCACGTCGACTGAGAGCTCTAATGTAGTGACTGCCTCTTCAATGGGGTTTCACTTTTTCAACTCCCCAAAATTTTAAGCACCTTGGGTTCCTACCATGAACCTCTCTAAAGTGCTTAGGAACACTATGGTCCTTTTTACCATTTTTTTTTTATTGTTTATGTGCTCTCGTACCCTTACCATCAGGGGTCTGGAGGTACGACCCACATATTGGAGCTTGCATGGGCACTCCAGCACATAAACAACCCCCTCTGATGAACATGTAATGAATTCCTTTATCTTATGGGTCCTACCTGTAGCCAGAAACTCTCTGTGTGTTTTTTGTATTACTTCCTTTAGTAATCCTAAACGGTAAACATTTACAGCATGAGTAAAAACCTGTGCAAAAAAGGTGTAAGTGTTCCTGCCCCTTTAATGGGTGGGTCCAATACACCAGGAGCCAAAATATTTCTTAAGTTTGGAGCCTTTTTATAGATAAATTTAGGGACTGATGGAAGTGCTTCCCCCAATATCTTGCCCCTCAACAATATGTCCCAGTGCTTTTTAAAAATATTTTCGATTTTATGCCTCTGCGTATTGTATCCTAGTAGAATCCTGAACTCCTCGCCTGTTTTAATTTCTCTTTCTGTTTTACCTTTATTTATTAACAAGTCTTTTCTATCCATGTTTTTAACTACTTCTAATTCTTTAGTTATGACCTTCTTATCGTAGGAATTTATCTCCAAACCGAGTTGCTTGCTCCATGAACCCTATGATCCAGCACCCTATTACCCTATACAACAGGAATATAGATCTCCTTATGGGACAAATAGACCCCAACAAAATTATGGTAGACCCTATGGTGATTTTGAAGGTTCCCTAACCGGGAACTACCAGAGAGGGCAAAACAGACACGCACCAGCTGATGAGTTCCAGGGAGGACAAAATAGATATGCCCCTCTGGAAGAATTGGAGGAAGAATTGTATAGGAGGGACTTTTTAGACAGTACCCCCAGGAGTTTTCATCCGATCTGCCAGACAGATGGAAAATAGGGTTTCCATCTGTCGGGGTTCAGCGGATCGGATGTCAGCGGACATGTCACCCCTGACAGCTGTCGCTCCATAGACCTGCATGAAGCGTCCTGTCACGGAACGTCCCACACTCCGCTTGAGTGCTTCCGTCATATACCACTTCCTCCCAGTCTGTATACAGATATCAGATATTCCAACCTCTCTGAGCACAAAACAAGGCAACACTTGCTTGTTGCTAACATGAACTCACTTTATTCAGAACCAGAATACAGTCTTATATACAGGAGAAAATATTACTCTAACAATACAAACGTAACCTAATTAACCTAATTAACATGAGCTAATTAAATAATCCTTTATACAGCCTAGGTGATTGAGACATGACCTTTTGCCCAGACTGAGTTAATTATCACAGGACACCTTCTCACAATAGCAGCAGCTCCAATAGGAGTCATCCCGTCTCCTACATTGTATAGAGGACAATGTGATCAGCTCATTCAATTAACATAAACACAGGTAGTTGGAGTTGATGACACCAGCATCTCCTCACAGGATGTGTCCCAACAGTATAATTCAGTCTTATCATTCTAATATGGCATATAAAGGGTTCCCAGAGTCTGTGTGTTTTGGGGGGACATGGAGCTGAATCCAAAGTAACACCAACCCCAGGGTCCCCAGGCATACAGCTCACAGAGAGCACCATTCCCCCCAAATGCTAGGGCCCATAATCAAAAGGCAACAGGCTTGCATTCAGTCCTCTCCAACAGCCTCTGTCCCGGCTAGGTCTGTCACATTTCTCCCCTTTCGGCAGGAGACTACCACAGGAGGAGACCCTAGACGGGTTGACTCCGAAGTTAGTCAGTAGTTCCAGTCCTCTACTGCCTGTACCCACACAGTACCCCAAAATAAATTATTCCAAACAGAGTATTACTTACCCAGCCAACCTCTGCCTCTCTCAGAGAACATATCTGCCGCTGGGGAGAGGCCTGGACTGGCCCTTCTCCCTGGAGTCCTTTCTGCCGCTGGAGAGAAGACAGGGGGACTGAGCTCACTCCATCCTGCTGTTGGGGATCTGGGCCGACTGCCCAGCATCCCTGGGGTATACAGGTGGGAACTGAAGCCCCATTCACCGACACCAGATCAAGCTGCAGTTGTGAGGTGATGACTGCATTCTCTCCTTGGATCCTGATCTGCAGATCGCGATAGACTGCCACCTCCTTAACTTGGGCCTCCACAATTGCTGCAGGTGTGGGGCAGAGGTCTTGGACCCTCTGTCCGGTTGCCAGCACTTCTGCTGGGGATTTGCTAGGTGGTTCCTCCTCTACATGTCTATCAAATCCTCAGTCTCTGGAATTGCTAAAAGTGTGGGACAAAGGTCTTGGACTATCGGTTCAGTTACCAGATCTTCAGCTGGAGAAGTTTGTTGTAACTCCATAGATGCTGCTGGCAGAAAATCACATGTCCCTGTCAGTGTTGTGGGAGAAAGGCCGACTACCTCTTCTCTCAAGAAGGCCGAAGCCACTGTTGGCGCTGGGCAGAGCACAGTGAACTTTGGCCCTGATAGCAGCTCTTCTGCTGGAGGCTTATCAGGTTGTTCTTCCTCAGCAGAAAAGTCTATCAAATCCCATGTCTCTGCAACTGATGTCTGGGGATAGAGGTTCACCATCTCCTGTCCGTGGAACTCAGAAGATGCCATCAGTGCTGAGCAGAGCGCAATGAAGTTTGGCCCTAATCCCAACTCTTCTGCTGGGGTCTCACCCGATGGTTCTTCCTCAGCAGAAAAGTCTATCAAATCCCCTGTCTCTGCAACTGGTGTCTGGGAATGGAGGTTCACCATCTCCTGTCCATGGAATCCAGAAGATGCTATCAGTGCTGGGCAGAGGTTAGCAGAGCTCTGCCCTGTTGTCAGCACTTCAGGTTTGGGGATGGCAATCTCCAGATTTTCCACTGCAGATTCTCTGGCATGCTGCTGGACAGGCACATTCCTCCATCCAAGATCATCCCATGCAGAAACAGGATCATCAAGGTCAGTCAGCACTTGCTGCATCCGCCATAAGACCTCCGCCTCCATAGCTGTGGGGGCAGGTTGGCAAAGCACACTATTGCTCTGCCACATTGCCGACTCTTCAGCCAGGATTTCAGGGTTGTCAGCTGGTATTTCCTGATAGTCCCAGGCAAAGGGAGCCCAGCCCTGGCACTGAGCAATGTCTAGCAGCCGTCTGTAGGCGATCTCTAGCTCCCATTCCTGAACCGCCAGAAACTCCAAATCTTCCTGTGCCCAGTGCACTTCCGAAATGTTCAGTAGCCCTTCTCTGAAATCCATGATTTCATCCACCCGCCACTCCAAATCACTCCCAAAGTTAGAGTCCCCTGTCAGCTTCACATACAACAGTCCCAAGCCGCCGTAGCTTAAGCCTTCCGTTGGGCTGTCATCCGCTATCCAGGGAAATGCTTGGGATACATGCCACCGGAGGGCTCTGTAGCTCTCATCCAGCTTTATCTCTGCCCAGACCAGCCTGCTTAATTCAGCTGTCTGCTTCTTGTGTGGTTTTTCTCCCAAAAACCGCACCCGCAGTCCGTACTGCGACCAATACCTTTCCTCGATGGAGGGGAGAACTTTTCCCTGGTGACGCTACTCACGGGCTAGCGCCTTCTTCCAGAGTTTGCAGCGAATAGAATCACACCATCCCAGCAGGACCTGCTCTGATACTGGTCCTTGTGCTGTATCTGCATCTCTCGCAACCTCCTTCTGAATTCCTCATCCATGGCGGCTGGTATCTGTACCTCTCCTCTCCTGCTATCTGGACCTTGGATCCAGATGGAAGTTTGGATGTCCCAGACTGCAGGAAGCTTTCCCGCTGCTTGCCACCAATGTCACGGAACGTCCCACACTCCGCTTGAGTGCTTCCGTCTTATACCACTTTCTCCCAGTCTGTATACAGATATCAGATATTCCAACCTCTCTGAGCACAAAACATGGCGACACTTGCTTGTTGCTAACATGAACTCACTTTATTCAGAACCAGAATACAGTCTTATATACAGGAGAAAATATTACTCTAACAATACAAACGTAACCTAATTAACCTAATTAACGTGCTAATTAACTACTCCTTTATACAGCCTAGGTGATTGAGACATGACCTTTTGCCCAGACTGAGTTAATTATCATAGGACACCTTCTCACAATAGCAGCAGCTCCAATAGGAGTCATCCCGTCTCCTACATTGTATAGAGGACAATGTGATCAGCTCATTCAATTAACATAAACACAGGTAGTTGGAGTTGATGACACCAGCATCTCCTCACAGGATGTGTCCCAACAGTATATAAAGGGTTCCCAGAGTCTGTGTGTTTTGGGGGGACATGGAGCTGAACCCAAAGTAACACCAACCCCAGGGTCCCCAGGCATACAGCTCACAGAGAGCACCATTCCCCCAAATGCTAGGGCCCATAATCAAAAGGCAACAGGCTTGCATTCAGTCCTCTCCAACAGCCTCTGTCCCGGCTAGGTCTGTCACACGTCCGTTCAGGTCCGCCTAAAAAATGGATAGGCGGACCTAAACGGTCCGCATGTGTGAAAGGGGCCTTAAACTTTAATAAGAAATTTCCAAAAGACATAACCCTACGTCCTCCAAAGATTACTCTTAATCCAATCCCTAAACCTAAACAAATCTTCTCTCTAACACCGATCTAAACCTATCCCTATGATATCTGTACATTTAAACCTTTACGATAACGTTACACAAATCCACCAAAGGGCTTCATACTTGGCTACTCTATCAGAAATGACTGCTTCAATTTTAGAATGAATCATGGCTTGCGTGACCTTATCTTTAACTGCAAGGACACAAATGGTAGGGGTCTTCAATGATTTGGCATTAATTTGTTTGGCGGCTGCTGTGATCTGCAGTTTAAATAGGCGTTAAATCTGGCAGCTTTAGGTTTAATAGCACTGTAGATGGATCTGGCAATAAGGGCATAATTAAAGAGGGTAGAGGGCATGTTAAACAGACTGGACCAAAAAGATTGCACTACTGGACATGCCCACCAGATGTATAGGAAGGTTCTTCGAGCTGAGCAGTCCCTAAAGCAATTAGAGTGGTAGTGGGGGACATATTTAAAGATCCTGACAGGTTAAGACTTTGTAGCTAGTTTCAAGCGCAACAACATTCTGGGAGGAGGATTTTGTAGCTTGCCAGATGTGGTTCCAGTCTATTGTATCTAGTGTAATTTCCAAGTCACTTTCCCATTTAGAGGCATACAGTAGGAAGGGGTAGAGGGGGAGCCAGTGTGGAGAAGATGGGTGTAGATGGCTAAGGTTAGGCCTCGCCTATGCAGGTTGCTCTTGCATGTTTGTTCGAAGATGGACATAGAGGGAGCAGAGGAATCTTTAGGGATTAGGGGTGTAAGAAAATGTTTAATCTAAAGGTATCGAAAAATTTCGGAAGAGGGAATATCATATGACTCCCTATGGCCTAATTCTAGAAGGAGTCATGAGTTTATAAGCTTGAAAAAGGTTCGTAGAAGATCATACACAAAAAGAGGAGGGTGAGGTCCAAGATGGGTAAAACGCAGGATTGCAAAGGAAGGAGAGCATGGGGTTGTGGGGGGATTGGAGTGAATGTTTGGATTTGAAGCAATCCCAGAGGGAGAGGGAGTGATGGGTAACTGGGTTGAGTATGGTACAGCGATAAAAGGGACGAAGCCAGAGGAGGTTATCGAGGGTCATATTCAACCAACTCTAGAGCCACCCAAAGTGGTATTTCAGTCGTAGCATGATAATTGGGCAGCATGGAAATATCTTGTGAAGTTAGGAAGACCTAGACCACCTCCCAGTTTAGGCAAGTATAGGGTATGACGTGGCATGCGGGGGTTTGATAGTTTTCCAAATGTAGGAAGATACACATCACTGCAACAGGCAGAGGAAATAGCTTGGAACCAAGATGTGCAGCACCCGGAAAGGGTATAATATCATAGGTAGAATGGTCATCTTGGTCATTGTTCTCCTGCTCATCCAGGCTAATGGTAGGGTGAACCACTTGGTCATCAGGTTAGTGAGATGTGTAAGCGTAGGAGGGTAGTTGGCTGAGGAGAGGTCGGATATGTTGGCTGTCAATTTGATTCCAAGGTATAGGAGGACCAAGGAATTGGTAAGGCGTTCTGCAGTTTGACCAATTCAGCAGGAGGAATGGAAATGTTCAGCGCTATAGATTTAAGTGGATTAACTTTTATGCACAAAATATAACCAAAGTCGTCAAGTTTTTTGAGGAGGTTGGGAGCGGGGGTTAATGGTGACGTCATGAAAAGAAGGGCGTCATCAGCAAATAAACATAGTTTGTGATAATGACCACCGATTTCAAACCCCCGGATGTTGGGATTTTGGCGGAGCAGGTGAGCTAGGGGGCTCAATAGCCAGAGCAAACAGGAGCAGTGAGAGAAGACAGCCCTGGCGCATTCCTCTTTTGATTGGGAAAGGCTTTGATCTAAAGCCCATGTAGTGTACAAAGGCAGTGGGGTTAGGGTAATGAACTGATATCCAGGAAATAAAATGTGTACCAAACCCCCATCGCCTAAGTATGAAATGGAGATAAGGCCAGGACAGTGTCAAAGGCCTTTTCTGATAAGGATAAAATGCATAATGGGATTTTGCGGGCACGAGCTATATGAGCCAAGAGGGCAGTATGTAGAATATTGTCTCCTGCTTGTTGGGCGGGAATGAAGCTCACTTGGTCCCTATGTATGAGGGAGACAGTAATAGGATTAAGTCAGACAGCTAGAATTTTGGCTAGCAGTTTGATGTCGAGGTTACGGAGGGATATGGGCCGATAATTCGACCAGGAGGAGTCATCAGTCTGGGGTTTTGGAAGCATAGAGTTGGTAGCTGTCAGTGTTTCAGAGCTACATGCATAGCCCTTGAGAATAGCATTATAGGCTTTAGCTAACATGGGGGCTAATAGGTCCACACATTTTTTATAGTATGTGGCTAAAAACCCATCAGGCATGGGACATTTCTGGGATTTTGGAGATTTAATGGCTAACAGTACCTCCTCTAGTTCAATGGATTTCTCAAGACTATCACTTTGTAGAGAGGAGAGAGAGGGCAGAACAGTGTGCAAGAAAAGGGTATCAGTCTGGGTTTGGTCAAGGATATCGGTTTCCAAGTAAAGAGTAGCAAGGTGCTTATGGAACACTTGGAGAGTCTTGGTTGGGGTGCTAGTATAAATATCTTGGGATAGCTTCAATTAGATCGGTTTAGGAGTGTGGTCTAGGCATCTAAGAGAGAGAGCCAGAAAAGTGTTGGGTTTGTTCGCCTTAGTATAATATCCATGCCTTGAACGCCGTAGAGGTTTTTTTCAGCCATCTCCATTAGAAAGAGGTCAAGCTCTAGCCTGGTTTTTTTTCTAAGGTCTGTCGTTCGGTAGAGACGGATCAGCCAGAAACATTGTGTGGGTAGTTTCAAATGCAGTCTCTAAGTGTACCTCGCTTATGTGAATCAACTACTGTCAATAGGTGGGAAAGAAACGGATCGGTATGGAATTGGGTGTTTAATAGGATACTATGGTCACTTTGGCATCCAGTAAGAGACCGGAAAGGATTAGATAATGACCCTCTGGCTCCTTGATCTCCGCCAGGGGTGTAAAGGGAGTGGTGCGGTGGAAGGCTATAAGAACTCCCCTACATTCTAACGCTGCTGTTCTGAGTCCCAGTTCCCTAATTTCCTGGGATAGCTTATCTGTGATGTGGTCGGAGGTCTGCTTAAGTGCCTTAGTGAGCATCAGCTCAAATTGCCTGAGGAGGTCTGATGGCGCTGCGACAGTGAGGGGAGAAAGGGGGGGGTGATCCCCAGGTCTGTATTAGACTCACCGTCTGCTGTGGCTTGGTATTGTTTAGCCGGGCTCAAAGAGCGGGGCTGTGACGTGGAAGTCACCGCCATCTTGGTGGAGGCCTGCGCCAGCATGTCCTGGATTGATTTTGTTTTGATCTTGGATCGGGTGGCTCTGTAGACCATCCTGCAGGCACCGGGTTTAGATCTGGGTGTGGACAATGCAGTGTGCGGGCAGCAGCGGGCCCAGTGTTGGCTTTTTACCGGCTGTTTTTCTCGAGCGGTGCGACCTGATGGCTTTGCGCATGTGCCTCTGTTCAAAAAAACCTACTTTTAAAAATACCCCCTCTTAACACCGATTCTGAATACAAATTAAAAAAAATGTATAGCTCTGTCTTTTTAATGCCAGTGACCAAAGGGCCAAGTGAAACAAATAATCAGCAAAATGACTATGGAACTCAGGTAAAATGATTGTAAAGTCTTGTTTTTCTTTTCTATAAAAATAACAAACCTGGTATACTTACCTGTTATGTGCAGTGGTTTTGCACAGGGCAACCCAGATCCTCTTCTCAGGTCCCTTTTTGGCTCTCCTGGCCCTTCCCTCCTGTCGAGTGCCCACAGCAAGCAGCTTGTTAAGGGGGCACCCGAGGCCCAGTCACAGATCCCTGTGTCCATTCAGAAACAGAGCCCCGGTTCAGCCCCACACCCACCCCCTCTGTCTCCTGATTGGCTAACTGACTTTGATTGACAGCAGCGGGAGCCAATGACGTATGGGGGGGGGGGGGGCTGCTGCACACAGAAGGTTTTTTATCTTAATGTATAGAATGCATTAAGATAGAAAACCTTCTGATTTTATAACCACTTTTAAGTGATTCCCAACAAAGCTAAAATAAAAGCCCATAAAAGTCCAAATGAGATCTACCGCTTGCAATCCTAATCATCTGTGACTCCCTCTTGTTCTCCACTACTGTAATGACACACCAAATCGCTTACCAGATGGTTGGACCTCAGATATAAGGAGGTCTAACAGTGCTTGGTATACACCAAGGACACGGATACAAACAGGAACTTACTTCAGAGCACATCTGACATACAGAGGAAGAACGATATTGTATGGACCCCATATATTTAACTAAAGTGATATCTTCGCAAAGATTGTAGACAAAAACAGCATGAAACAGAGCTCTGCTTAGCTGTGCTGGCATGATGACTTCAGCACTAGCTCTGTCTGACGTGTTTAGTCAAACACCTCTCTTTATTTTAATTATAAAATGTAATATCACTTTAGGTTGTTGTGTAGTAATACTTAAGTCATTATGCAGTAACTGGCTTTATGGCAGTTAATGTGGCTTTCACCAAACATTCAGTCACTGCCATTTAAAACAAAAGCACCTGGAAGATTCACCTGCTCGGTGGCTGCCAAATTCACTGCTTAATAAATGTACCTCTTCGTGTACCTGCTAAATTTTAGATCATGTTACTGGTGGTACTAGCCTGTCTAGTTCCATACTGTAGTTGGTTAGGTTGAATAAAGACACCAGTTCATCCAGTTCAACCCGTGTGTATGTGTTTATGTTACTACCATTTCCCTTACCCTGTATATTGCCTTGGCTAGATGCCCATTTTAACATTTTTTTTGAAATTGTCAACACTCCCTGCGGACACCCACCAATTGTGGAAGGGAGTTCAACATCCTTAACAGAGTAGGAATTAACTCCTGCGCTACCTAAAAACATCCAAAATAATACATAATGTAGCAGCTGCTAACGCCTCTTGAGCTCCCACAATGACTACTAAAACTGCAGCAGAATTTATTGTTTGCAGTTCCACATCCTTACCGCTCTAACAGTAAACCAGTTTAAGTTTAAACTGCTTCTCATCCAACTTCATTGAGTGGCTGCGTGTGTTAATAAGAGACCTAAAAAATATTAAAAAGTTTATCCCCAATGCTAGAATCACTATTTAGATATTTGTATGTTGAGATCATATCTCCTCTTAAAACCTTCTGCCTTTACAACCACTTTAAGTGTCTCTTCTAGAAATCAAATACGTTTAATGAGTCTTTCCTCATAACTGAGGTCCTCCAGTCCAATTAGCTTTGTTGCCCTTCTCTGGATTTTCATTATTTCCAGCACATCCTTCTAGAGGACTAGCGACTTAGAACTGGACGGCATACTCAAAATGTGGTCGAGCCAGAGTTTTGTAAATTGGTAGAATTATAGTCTTATCTCTTGAGCAAATAACCTTTTCATTGCATGCTAATAGTCTGCTATTCTTGCTTGCTTCAGCTTGGCATTGATTGCTGTTGCCGAGCCTATGATCTACTAGGACCCCCAGAGCCTTTTCCATCTTAGATTCCCCCAGAGGTTTTCCCTCTAGCAAGTAACTTGCATTCATATTTTTAGCTTCCAAATGCATTACTTTACATTTTTCAATATTAAAGTATAACTAAAGACAACATATTTTTTTTAGTTTTGGCTAGAGAGGAGAGGAATTAGAACACCTGTCAGTTTTTATTGCGGTCTGTTACCCTGTTAAGGAGATTCACCCTCTCTATTTGTCCTGTTTACCATTATCATTGAAAGTGAAAGTAAAAGAAAATCCCAAATTTTAGGCTGTCCCCAGAAAAGTAACAGAGGGGAAATCTTCCCATGGTGACATGGGGATCCCCAAGGAATTCCCTTAATTTGTAGGGATTTCCTCTCACTTTCTGTTTGGCTATGGGACAGGAAGTGAAGGGATATCTCTGCAATGTTACACAGATGGCGAAAAAAAATCTGACAGGGGTTATAACCTTCACTTGCTCTATCCAAAATGAAAAAAAAAAAGTTTTTTAGTTCTATTTTAAACCTAATTTTCCATATAGTTGCCACCCCTTATTTTATCAAGGTCTTCTTGTAAAGTTGTCATATCCTACTGTGAAGTTATTACACTACTTAGTTTTGTATCATCAACAGATACAGACATTGATCTATTTATACCAGCCTCAATATTATTTATGAATAAGTTAAGCAGAATTGGTCCCAGGACAGAGCCCTTGAGTACCCCGCTTACAACTCCAGTCCATTCAGAAAATATGCTATTTATCACCACCCTCTGGGTGCACTCCTGTATCCAGTTTTCTTTCCAGGTACATACACTATTGTCAATACCAAACAGACCTCAATTTGTAAATTAAAGCATTTATGGGGTACTATTTCGAATGTTGTGGTAAATTCCACATAGATCACTTCCATAGGCCTTCCTCTATCCAAATTACAACTTACCTAATCAAAGAATGTTAACAAGTTGGTCGGGCAAGAACGATATTTCCTAAATCCATGCTAGGTACTACTTTTAAATAATTAAATTTTATTGAATATTTTGCAAAAGTTCCACTCACAGCACATAGGGAAAACATACTCCCATATATCCTTATCTTATTGTTAGAACAGGGCTTATATCAGTCCTATAAAACAATTCATGCAAGCTAAAAATGAGATCAATATAGATGGGTATTTTTACCTGTTATTCCATAATGATTACTTTGTGCTATCGAGTGTTCCCCAAGAAAATAAGAGAAGAAAGAGGAAAAAAAGGATATATATATATATATATATATATATATATATATATATATATATATATATATATATATATATATATATATATATAAAATAAAATATATATTTTTGTATTATTTTTATTTTTTTGTATTATTACTATTATTTTTTTTTTTCTCTTCTTTCTTTTTCTTCTCTTTTATTTTCTTGGGGCCATTCTCTTTAATTGGTTCACTTCAGCTACCCACTCTTTAATAGTGGGAGCAGCATATGTACTTCATATCTGGGTATGAGTACTCACGCTGCAGAGATTAAGTGGGGGAGAAGTCCTTCTTTAACCTCTCGCACATGAACATGGATATATGGATAGTAAAGCTATTTCTGGAAAGGTATGCCAGTGAGGGAGGCGCAAATTTGAAATACAGACTTCGAAAATGTTTTGATCCGGGGGCAAGTTCACCATATATGGATCATTGTACCTATATCTCTCTCACAGTGCCAGCACTCCTCAGGATAAATCGGACAAATTCTGTGTAACCTTGCTGGGCATCTGTACCATCTAGTTAGTATTTTATAGTTCTTGTCTTGCATGTAAGTTGAGGAACTAGATTTGAACGTTGGCAAGAAAGCTTTCTTCCATTCTTCTGTGGGGATCGTATGGCCCAATTCTCTTTCCCAGTCTAAAATGTAATATGGGCTTTAAAGGGAATGAATGGGATAAGAGGTATACCATATAACGTTGAAATAGTGCTAGAGCAAACTGTATGCCTACTACAGGGAGACTCAGACGGAGTTAAGTCCCTATGGAGTGAGGCCGCTTTGGATAGGTGTCTATAATAATGTTGAAGCTGAAGGTAGTGAAACCACTGACCCGCGTAATTCCATTCAGTAGTCATTATCGTATTAAGTGCCTGAAGACCTTTTGGCGCAAGGGTTTGTAAAATTGGAGGAGTCGACAATAGCCATTTTAAGAACCTATCTGATGACAATCTAGGCAAAAATTTGGGGTTACCCATAAGTGGGGTTAATGGGCCTGGTACTGAGGAAACACCCCACTGTCGAACAGTCCGGTCCCAGACTTTTAATAAAGACTGGATCAGGGGTGGAAGTGTTTGACTAGATGGATGAAATTTAGGTACAATCCACGGAAGAGAGGTCAGCGGAACCACTATTATTTGCTGTTCAATGGCTACCCATTGTTTTGCTCGCCCATGATGAAACCAGTCCAATATTCTGGTCAATACTGAAGCTATGTAATAAAATTCCATGTGCAGTAAATCTTCTCCCCCCCTCTATCTTCCGCTTTACTAACATATCATAGCGAAGTCTAGCCAAAGAATTCGGCCAAAGATACTGAAGTAGGTTGGATCTTAACCACTTGCCGCCCGCCATATAGCAGAATGACGGCGGCAAAGTGGTTTCAGTATCCTGACTGGGCGTCATATGATGTCCTCAGGATATTGAGCCACTGCGCGCCCCTGGGGGCTCGCATCGCGGCGATCGTTGTTGCGGGGTGTCAGTCTGACACCCCGCAACACCAATCTAGGTAAAGAGTCTCTGACGGAGACTCTTTACCACGTGATCAGCCGTGTCCAATCACGGCTGATCACGATGTAAATAGGAAGAGCCGGTGATCAACTTTTCCCCACTCGCGTCTGACAGACGCGAGTAGAGGAGAGCCAATCGGCTGCTCTCCTGACAGGGGGGGTCTGTGCTGATTGTTTTTCAGCACAGCCCCCCCTCGGATCCCACCCAGGACCACCAGGGAAGCCGCCCATGACCACCAGGGAAGCCGCCCATGACCACCAGGGTAGCCGCCCAGGACCACCAGGGAAGCCATCCACACTGGACCACCAGGTATGCCCCCTAGACCCCCAGGGAAATACTAATCTGTGCCCAGGCAGCTGCAAATCAATGCCCAGGCAGCTGCCAATCAGTGCCCACTCACAATGCCTATCACTGCCAGTGCCACGTATCAGTGCCCAGCAGTGCTGCCTATCAGTGCCCCCCATAAGAAACCATCTTTGCAGCCTTTCAGTGCCCATCAGTGTCGCCCATCAGTGCCGCCTTTCAATGCCCATCAGTGCTGCATATCAGTGCCACCCATCAGTGCCGCCTACCAGTGCCCATCAGTGCTGCATATCAGTGCCCGCTCATTGGTGCCACCTCATCGGTGCTGCCTTATCAGTGCCCATCAGTGAAAGGGAAAACTTACTTATTTACAAAATTTTTTAACAGAAACAAAAACAAAACTTTTAATTTTTTCAAAATTTTCGGTCTTTTTTTATTTGTTTCGCAAAAAATAAAAACTGCAGAGGTGATGAAATACCACCAAAAGAAAGCTCTATTTGTGGGAACAAAATGATAAAAATTTAGTTTGGGTACAGTGATGGATGACCGCGCAGTTGTCATTCAAAGTGCGACAGCACTGAAAGCTGAAAATTGGTCTGGGCAGAAAGGTGTATAAGTGCCCTGTATTGAAGTGGTTAAAGACCGAAAGAAAGCCCATGGAAGGGCTATAGGCAGTGTTTGATAAAGGTGCAAAATGTGTATATATTACCATTCTCCCTAGCCAAGAGTGTTTCCCTGTGGTCCTAGACTGCAATATACTAATTGTGAAGTGAAGCAAGGGAAGATAATTCAGTTCATACATTTTTTCTTCTAAGGGGGCAATATTCACCCCTAAATATTTAAGAGATTGCGATTCCCATTGAAATGGGAAGTTATTTTCTAGCATTTATTTTTCCATTATTGGTAGAGTGATATTAAGACATCGAGATTTTGTGACATTTACTTTGAAGTTGCTGTAAAAACCAAATTGTTCCAAATCATGGAGAATGTTTGGAAAGGCTATTCTTGGATTGGATACATATATAAGTAAATCATCTGCGAAAATATTCAGTTTATATAAATTATTGCCCAACTGAACCCCCTGAATTGAAGGATTAGACCGTAGTGTAACTGCCAGTGTTCCATGGCCAAAATATACAAATATGGTGATAACGGACAACCCTGGCGTGTCCCGTTAGAGATTTTAACAGGCGAAGATAATGTCCCATTAACCTTTATCCTTGCAGATGGAGCGGTATATAAGGCCATTATTTTCTGTATAAATTCTCCTGGGAGACCTGTTTGTTCCAACGATGCTACCATAAACTTCCAATCTAGGCGATCAAAGGCCTTTTCTGCATCTAAAGATAGAAGACAGAGTGGGCTCTTTGATCTCCTAGCATAGTGTATTAAAAGGCTTGTCTTTAAGATGTTATAACGAGCTTTCCTGTTTGGTACAAATCCCACCTGTTCTAACTCTATTAAAGAGGGAATCACGGTTTGTAGACGCATGGCCAATAGTTTAGCAAAGATTTTTAGGTCCACATTTATCAAAGAAATGGGCCTATAGCTGGAACAATGAGTAAGATACTTTTATGGTTTTGCCATAAGAGTAATATAGGCCCCCTATAACTGTTTAGTAAATGGGCAATCTGACTTAATGTCATTATAAAGACTACACAGGACAGAATTAAGAATATTTCCAAATTGCTTATAAAAGGTACCTGGAAATCCATCAGACCCTGGACTTTTTCCTAGTTTCAGGGATTTGATGACTTCTGCCAATGAGAAAGGAGTCAGAAGACTCTTTGCCTTCTCCTCCGACACACTGGGTAAGCCGGTGCTATGGCTATAATCAGAAAGTTGGGGGTAACCAGATCTATCTGGTTCTGATATGATTGAGTCTTTTAAATTATATAATGAAGAGTAGTAATCGTGAAAAGTAGAGGCTATTTGTTCAGTAGCACATACAAGGCCACGCTGAGGACAGCGCACCTTAGGAATGTAACATCTAGACTGTTTCTTAGAAATTGAGAAAGCGAGAGCTTTACTACACTTATTTCCATAATCATAGAGAACATGTTGCGTGCATTCCTTATGTTTCAAAAAAGCCTGATCAAGTAGAGAATACAATTCGGATCTCTTTTGTTGGAGAGATTGAAAGATAAAGGCCTCTAAGTTTTGTTTATGTTTCAGTTCTAGATTGTGGATCTCCTCTAACAAGGAGGCCATAGTAGAATACCTTTCTCTCTTCAATCTCGTGCCATGTGAGATTAGTATTCCCCTCAACACACATTTCACTGCCTCCCATTTTATGGGAAATGCTGTTGTATCATCTTTTTGATCATTGAAAAAAGCTGAAATTGTCTCCACTATGGCCCCCGCTGTCAAAAAATCCTTTAAAATATACTCATTTAATCTCCATGTAAATTTAGGTTTCATAGTAGTAGGGTACTTCAGTGAGAAATATAGTGTAAAATGATCTGACCACTTTTGTATACCTATCTCAGACCACGGGTCCCAGTCCAAAAAGCGATGGGAGACTAAAAAATAATCTATCCTGCTGTATGTATTATGGGTAGCAGATTAGCACGTAAAATCTTTCTCCAAAGGATGTAACACACGACAAACATCTACTAACTGGCAAGAATGAAAGAGCCGATTCAACCTATTTAAACGAACATAAGAAATATGTGGTTTACCCGTTAAAGTGTCCACAGCAGGGTCCAAAGTTAAATTTAGGTCACCTCCCAAAACTAAGACTCCCTCCTGGAAGTCTTTGAGTTTCCCTAAGACCGAGGTCAACATGGTAGCTTGCTCTTGATATGGTGCATAAATATCAGCTAGTGTAAATAGCTGATCAAAAATTTTACATTTGACAAACAGGTATCTACCCTCAGGGTCAATCAGCTCTTACACATCAGAGGCTGGGATAGAGCAGTGTACACCAATCGCCCCCCTTTTTTGATTTACCCCTTGGGTTGTAGTTCAAAAACCATGGGGGATAGTACCTAGTGGGCATTAAAGTGGATGTAAACCCAAATTTTTTTTTTTTTTATCATACTGTAGAGTATAAGATTTCCTATCATTTGAGCCCAGTCTTGCCACACAGAGTTAATCCATCTCTGAGCAATCCTCTTTTTTATTGTTCAGTGAGAAAAATCTTGACAAACAGAAAAACTTTGTCAAATACCCCCCCTTGCCGTGAGTGACAGCCTAAGACACAGCCATAATTTTTTAATTCCCTCCCCCACTCCTTTCTTCAGCAGCTCTGCAAGGATTGGCTGTTCCACACCTCAGCATGATTTGGCATGCTGAAGTCATGTGGTTACTTTCCTGTCTTTTCACTGGATGTTAGAGATCATAGCAGAAGTTCAGTGTAAGAAATATACACAGGAGAAAATGCATATTGACAAGGGGAGTGTAGAGGTGGGCGGGGAGTCTACTGACATCACGACTCCACCCACCGAGCTCCAGACAACAGACCCACCCACAGAATATGCAGTTTTTCGGGTCTAATAACAGACAGAGGGGAGACGTTTGACAGGTAAGGATACATGCAGGAGGCATGTATATCCTTATAGATAACCCCTATGGCAGTAGTTTAGAAAGGATGACATTGGGTTTACATCCACTTTAAAGGAGATGATGAAGATTTGAAGTGGGTTTCCTGCAAGAAAAGAATGTCTACCTTTTGTTTATGCATATCATATATTATTTGCAATCTTTTTTGCAGCGTATTCAGGCCTCTGACATTCAAGGATCCAAATCTAGGAGTCTTCGTGGTGGGTGGAGATAAGTCTTAAATAAACCTGGCATATGGTATCCGGTCGCAGAGGCGGCTCTCCAGAGAGACACAACAAAAAACAACATAATACATATAAAGAGACAACTTAAAAAAAAATAAAAAAAGAAGAAAAGAAAAATAAAATAGCCCTCCCATCAGAAGCAGAGGAACAGTGGATATCACTGCAGACCCATGTGTCACGGTGTATTCGGGAGGATCTGTAGCTCCGCAATACAGTTTTTTCCATTGGGGAAAAAACAAACAAACAAGGAATTAACCAAACTATTCCACACCCCCAAACCTCTTATTTGGGGGTGTTCCCAATGGAGAAAAAAAAAGGAAAAAGGAGAAAAAAAAGGAGTCTAGCCACTTAAAGACCAGCCTCGTTTTGGATTTTAGGTGTTTACATGTTTAAAACAGTTTTTTTTGCTAGAAAATTACTTAGAACCCCCAAACATTATATATTGTTTTTTTTCTAACACCCTAGAGAATAAAATGGCGATCATTGCAATACTTTTTTTTGCACCGTATTTGCGCAGCGGTCTTAAAAGCGCACTTTTTTTGGAAAAAATTCACTTTTTTGAATAAAAAGATATGACAACAGTAAAGTTAGCCCAATTTTTTTTTATATTGTGAAATATAATGTTACGCCAAGTAAATTGATACTCAACATGTCACGCTTCAAAATTGCGCCCGCTGGTGGAATGGCGTCAAACTTTTACCCTTAAAAATCTCCATAGGCGACGTTTAAAAAAATTCTACAGGTTGCATGTTTTGCGTTACAGAGGAGGTCTAGGGCTAGAATTATTGCTCTCGCTCTACCGGTCGTGGCGAAACCTCACGTGTGGTTTGACCACCGTTTTCATATGCGGGCGCTACTAACGTATGCGTTTGCTTCTGCGCGCGAGCTCGTCGGGACAGGGTGCTTTAAAAAATTTTTTTTTTTTATTATTATTTATTTTACTTTATTTTATTTATTTTTTCACTGTTTAAAAAAAAAAAAAAAATTGGATCACTTTTTTTCCTATTACAAGGAATGTAAACATCCCTTGTAATAGAAAAAAGCATGGCAGGACCTCTTAAGTATGAGAACTGGGGTCAAAAAGACCTCAGATCTCATATTTAGACTTTAATACAAAAAATAAATAAATAAATAAATAAGTTGTTTAAAAAAAAATGACACAAAAAAATGTGCCTTTAAGAGAAGTGGGCGGAGCTGACGTCATGACGTCGCTCCGGTCGTCCTATGGTATGGAGACGGGTGGGCGCCATCTTAGCCTCACTCGTCTCCATACTGAGGAAGGGAAAGGACCCGATCACCTCCGCTGCTACCGACGGCTCCGGTAAGCGGCGGAGGGCGCGGGAGAGCGGCGGGAGGGGGGTGGCACCTCTCCCGCCGCTGATAATGGTGATCTTGCGGCGCACCAGCCACAGAGACCAACGTTATCGTGTACAGAACCGCTGGCCCTAAAGATGGATACCTCGGTTGTGGCAGCAGCTGCTGCCGTTACCGAGATATCCATCTTTAAAGTAATGACGTATATATACAGTGGCCGGTCGGTAAGTGGCTAGCAACTTGTCTGGGCTCCCATTGTCGCCAGTCCCATTCATCCTCTTATAAATAGATTTTACCAAAGGCTGCAAATTCTACAATCATTAATACATTTAAGGCTGGGTTCACATTTATTTGCTGAGTGCCACGCAGCGTGGGGCCCAGTGCGTTCCCATCCACCCACTAGGGAGAGTGTGACTGGCACATAGTGGAGCTATCATGCGAACCCGGGGCGGGATAACCCACCTCCAATTCGCACAAGTGCGGAACCAGCCACAGAAAAAAAAAAGGGGGGGTAGCACACAACGTTCATCTTATTCAATACTCTCCTTCTTCCCTTCTCTCCCCTCCCTCCTACCAACATAAGTCTTCCATAACGCAAAGAAACAATATGCCTGGTAAAGCTAATATTCAACACATAGTCTCTCATATCATTATTTGCATATCACCAAAAATTAATCTAGGAGCAATGCCCCCCCCCCCCCAAAAAAAAGGCACTCATAGATAACGGTGGATAGGGCCATATCTCCCCCCTCATGATTGTGTGGCTTATTCATTTATTTTGCCAATGTTTCGGAGATTTTGCTGGAATCCACGGCTCCCACAACGATAGATCTGAGAAATGTAGCATAAAGGGATCAGGCCAAGGATCTAATTCCACTTGTGGTATGCCCACATTTTTGTAAAATACTGAAAGATCCATCAGTGATCAGAATATGTAGGCGCGGCCATTTTTAAGAGCCAAAAGATGGAACAGGTGCCTCCAACTCTAGGTTATACCAGCCTCAACAAGAGTTCTAATTAGTGGACGTAAAGCTTTCCATTTAGCGAGAGTTTGACAAGAAAGATCCGAGTAAAGCGTGATTTGGGCACCTTTTGAGTCTATGGGACTGTGACTTCGTGCTTTATTTAAAAGTTCCTCCTTGCATTAATAGAAGTGCACCCTACGTAACACATCTCTAGGTTGGACATTAGCAGGATTTACTGAGCCTGGTATGCGATGAAGCCGGTCTATTTCGATATGTTCCGTAGCTGGTTTACCTAAGAGAGAGTTAAAGACTTCTTTGACAAGAGGTAAAATCGCTTCTTGGCCTATTGCCTCTGGGACACCCCTAAGGCGAATATTGTTTCGTCTTTGATGGTTCTCCATGTCATCCATATGAGACCAGAGGGTTTGCAATTGAGTATGATGATCAGTAAGAGCTGTTTGCACCTCTAAGTATCCAGTGATCACAGAGGGGATAATTTGTTCCACTGCATCCACTCTTTCATGGAAACTCTGGAGGCTCTTAAGTTCAGCCATATATATCCCTTTTATGGCTGTCCTCCAACTGGTGAAACATGGACTCCATATCTCTCTTAGTAGGCAACAGACTTATATTTCTCTAAGCGGACATCAATGGCTGAATGTTCATCTTCACTTCCTGATTCTGTTCCGTCTCTGGCTTGCGCCTGGATAGCATTGCTAGGGCTATGGGAAGAGCATTGTGATTGCGATGCAACACGATCACTGCTTCTGCCTGACACCATATTGGGGTTACTATGCTCACGAGAGTGGGTAATATGAAAATAAGTCCCTATATCTGACCTCTCGTCTGGCAGGTCAGGCACTACAGGTTTATGGGGTTTCCTCTTGGTGCTTTTACTCATCTTATAACAGCATATATCAGCATATAATGAGGGCTTCCAGAACACAGCTCTCAGCAGCTTTATATAGCTAATTGCTTTATATGAGCAATACTAAGTGGATATTGCTATGGGGTGGACAGACCACAACAACAGCAAGAGCTCCCTCAAATGCAGGGACAGATGCAGCAAGAAAGTGGGGAGCCCACTCTTGTATTCCTGACTCCAGAGCAGTATAACTCCAGCACCGCATAGCCTAGCGTATTAGTAGTTGAAAAACCTATAGTGGCTGCTGCGGGGGCTGCAATGAAAGCAAACGGCTTTAAAGAACCCAAAGGATTCAACAGCAGCAGCAAGTGTACCTGATGGTGGCTGGTAACAATGAGCTCCGGTGTGTTTGCATGCTGCACGTGCCGATCCTGCCAGGAAGTCGGCACAGCGCAGCGCTAATCACAGGCAGTGAGACATTTCCTGATCTCTGCAGCCGCACATCAGGAAAATGTCTCACTGCTTGTGATTAGTGCTGCGCCGTGCCGACTTCCTGGCGGCATCGGCATGTGCAGCATGCAAACAAGCCGGAGCTCATCCTTAGTGGCTGCTCTTGATATTCTCGTCTCTGATGCAGCTCCAAGAGGTCTGGTAGATACGTCTGGTAGTGTCAAACTGCTCCGGATAGCGTTTCCAAAGAGTCTAGAGAAACCCTATTCCAGCAGCAGCGAATGCTCCGAGAGTCTGATGGTAGGTATGACAAGTATTTCCAGATCCAACAGCCGCACCAGCTGCTCCGGGTAGTGCCGAATGGCTCCGGAAAGCTCAGAGGTTTCCTTGTCTCCTTGGAGTCTAATTCAGTCTAGTCGAGCTCCATGCCAGCTGCAGCGGCCACTCCGGATGTTTACTGGGCAGCTCCGAGGAGATTGTGGATCTGATAACAGAAGGAGATACCAGGTGATGTTGAAAAGCTCCAAAGGGTCCAGTGGATCTTGTAGCAGACAGCATGGCGTGTAGATGCAAGATAGTGTTGCCCTTAGTATAAGGCAGTTCCGAGGCTTCAGGCAGGGACAGCGATTAGAGCATGGAGAGGTTGATTACTGGAATCGGCAGCAAAGCAAGCTAACTCGACTACGTTAGCAGCTTTAACAGCGGTCTCAGCTTAGAGGACTGGAGACAGCATGGGAGCCCAGAGAAGAGATGCTCTCACATGTCCATGCATCTCTCACGTATCACATTGCTACTAATGATACTGTTTTCACGTATCACGTTACTACTAATGATACCGTTTTCATCAGCAAATTCTTGGATATGGTCATTCTGTCCAATAGTTTACATACTATTTATGTTAGGCTGACTGGTCTGTAGTTTCCATGTACTGTATATATCGCGGCCCTTTTTCTGAATATTGGCATAACGTTACCTATTCACCAATCATCTGGTACCATTTATTTATTACAGGTACTTAAAAAGCACCATCAATTTATGCAGCGCTTTACACATAGATTGTACATTCACATCAGTCCCAGTCAGCAAGCTGTCCATAATGATTAGGGAAAATGGTCTGGCTAGCTAACATAGCTTTTTTTCAGGACTTCACATTGTTTTTTGTTTTTTCTTTTTGTTTTGTTTTTTTAACACTAGCTGCGTTAGCCACAAGGGTACATTCTATGTTGTGCTACTAACAATACAGTATTCTTTATTATGCCCCTTTTCCTTTGAAAAAACTGAGAAGAATGTATTTAACATCGCTACCTTCTCCTTCTTACTTGTAACCAACTTCCCATGATTATCCTTTTTGGGGCCAATATGCTGTGACCTCGCCTTCCTACTATTAATATTTAAAAAAATAAAACTCTTAGTACAGTGGCCATAACACCTGTTAATATTTTAAAAAATAAAACTCTTAGTACAGTGGCCATAACACCTGTTAATATTTAAAAAAATAAAACTCTTAGTACAGTGGCCATAACAGCCACATCTGTAAAGAGATGTTATGTTGGGGTGTTTTGCTGACAAACACATTTTGCTAACCACAGTAAATCATTCACTTTCTGCCTACAAATCAGTGCTATTTATTATTCATGGCTTCAAAGTGATCAGTTAACATATAACAATAACCACTATTCCCAATAATAACATTAGGAAAATATTTTGTGTTTATCTCATCTCTTTGGGATTATATTTTTTCTCTGTGGGCAATATATCTTTGTTTACACCATTCCCAAGCGATTCTTCTGAAAATGCACCCGTTTTTTTTTTTTTTTTTTTAATGAAGTGCCCATTTACCCTATTCTTCTAAAACTGTAGGAAACGAGTTTAAAATATAAAGACTTTTATTTTATTCTCACTGCAGCAATATTTATACTGCACAGGGATTTAACCACTTACCTGCTAACAGTACATTTACTGTTACCTCCCCCAGAACAGTGCCCCTGTGATGACAGCATACTACTCTGATGAGAGTAAGTTAAAAGAAAAATAGTAAAAAAAAAAGTTAAAATATATATTTTTTTAATTTTGAATAAAAATTATCCAAATATTATTTTTTATTTATTTACATGCGGTCACCAGTCAGTATTCCTGATCACCACCACACCAGTTATATGATGACGCTGTACTGCGCTGGTGACAGCATGTAGAAAAAAAAAAATTCTGAAAAAAAACATTTTATTTAATTTCTTTCTGAGGCAGCAGACTTTGTGAAAATGATAATGTGTGTAACTCTCAAAACCTTTGGCTACAGCTGTACTTTGCTGTTTACTTGTATCTTCACTTAAAAAAAAAAAAAAAAGTTATTGTTGGTCTATGTTTAATGATTCTTGCTGCAAAGAAACATTTGACATGCCGTTAGTTAACGACTTACGGACTGCCCGCCATCATTATACAGAGGTATTTTGAAGTGGAATATCGTTGTTATGGCAGCAGCAGCTAGCTGACATAACCCCAGCATCCACTTCTTCAGCGGGCGGTCCGCTTTCAGATAAAAGTGGACTCTGCGGCAGATTCGCCGCAAGATCACTTTTATCGGTGGCGAGAGAGGGGCCCCCCTACCGCCTCTTTCCGGTGCCCTCCGCCTCTTACCGGAGGCAGCGGCGGAGGCGATCGTGTCCTTTTTCATGTTGGGTATGGAGCTGAGTGAGGGGAAGATGATCTCCGCTCGGCTCCATACAATTGCAGGACGGAAGCAAGGTCAAAACATCACTTCTGCCCATAGATCTTGAAGGGACATTTTTGCAGGTTTTCCTACTTACAAAGCATGTAGTGGTCTGTAATTTTTTTATCATAGGTACTCTTCAACTGTGAGAGACGGAATCTAAAACAAAAATCCAGAAAATCACATTGTATGATTTTTAAGTAATTAATTTGCATTTTATTGCATGAAATAAATATTTGATACATAAGAAAAGCAGAACTTAATATTTGGTACAGAAACCTTTGTTTGCAGAGATCATACGTTTCCTGTAGTTCTTGACGAGTTTTGCACACACTTTAGCAGGGATTTTGTCCCACTCCTCCATACAGACCTTCTCCAGATCTTTTAGGTTTCAGGGCTGTCGCTGGGTAATATGGACTTTCAGCTCCCTCCAAAGATTTTCTATTGGGTTCAGGTCTGGAGACTGGCTAGGCCACTCCAGGACCTTGAGATGCTTCTTATGGAGTCACTCCTTAGTTACCCTGGCTGTGTGTTTCAGGTCGTTGTCATGCTGGAAGATCCAGCCATGACCCATCTTCAATGCTCTTACTGAGGGGAGGAGGTTGTTGACCAAGATCTCGTGATACATGGCCCCATTCATCCTCCCCACAATACAGTGCAGTCTTCCTGTCCCCTTTGCAGAAAAGCAGCCCCAAAGAATTATGTTTCCACCTCCATGCTTCACGGTTGGGATGGTATTCTTGGGGTTGTACTCATCCTTCTTCTTCCTCCAAACACGGCAAGTGGAGTTTAGACCAAAAAGCTCTATTTTTGTCTCATCAGACCACATGACCTTCTCCCATTCCTCCTCTGGATCACCCAGATGGTCATTGGCAAACTTCAGATGGGCCTGGATATGCGCTGGCTTGAGCAGGGGGACCTTGCATGCGCTGCAGGATTTTAATCCATGACGGCGTAGTGTGTTGCTAATGGTTTTCTTTGAGACTGTGGTCCCAGCTCTCTTCAGGTCATTAACCAGGTCCTGCCATGTAGTTCTGGGCTGATCCCTCACCTTCCTCATGATCATTGATGCCCCACGAGGTGAGATCTTGCATGGAGCACCAGACCAAGGGGGATGGACCATCATCTTGAACTTCTTCCGTTTTCTAATAATTGCGCCAACAGTTGTTGCCTTCTCACCAAGCTGCTTGCCTATTGTCCTGTAGCCCATCCCAGCCTTGTGCAGGTCTACAATTTTATCCCTGATGTCCTTACACAGCTCTCTGGTCTTGGCCATTGTGGAGAGGTTGGAGTCTGTTTGAGTGTGTGGACAGGTGTCTTTTATACAGGTAACGAGTTAAAACAGGTGCAGTTATTACAGGTAATGAGTGGAGAACAGGAGGGCTTCTTAAAGAAAAAAATAACAGGTCTGTGAGAGCCGGAATTCTTACTGGTTGGTAGCTGATCAAATACTTATGTCATGCAAGAAAATGCAAATAATTTTTTTAAAAATCATACAATGTGATTTTCTGCATTTTTGTTTTAGATTCCATCTCTCACGGTTGAAGAGTACCTATGATAAAATGTATAGACCTCTACATGCTTTGTAAGTAGGAAAACCTGCAAAATCGGCAGTGTATCAAATACTTGTTCTCCCCACTGTATGAGATGTGAGGTCTTTTTGGCCCCAGATCTCATATGTAAGAGGTCCTGTCATGCTTTTTTTTCTATTACAAGGGATGTTTACATTTCTTGTAATAGGAATAAAAGTGACACTTTTTTTTTTTTTTTTTTTTAAGAACAGTGTAAAAAAAAAAAAAAAAAAAAAAGTAAAATAAATAAGAAAATATCTATATATATATTTTTTAAAGTGGTTGTATACCCTTTTTTTACCTATAATAAGGCTTACCTGTTGGTAAAATGATATCTCCTAAACCTGTACGGTTTAGGAGATATTCACTTTGCATGCAGCCGCTGACGTCAGCACCGCATGTGCTGTGAAGGCCCGGCTGAAGGTCCGGCAGATGCTGCCGGACCCTGTTGGAAAGAATACTCCTGCACGCATGAGCGGGAGTGACGTTATCGCGGCTCCGGACACTCACAGCGACGGAGCTGCGAACTTGGAAGAAGCGCTGAGGGCAAAATGTCAGCTCCCTCGGCGTGGACCGGGATGCCATGCGGGGACCTTGTTCTAAGGTGAGTATTTCATAATGAGCAAGTATGCGGTGCATACTTGCTCATTGTGCCTTTGCCTTACAGGTTTTTTTTTTTCCATGAGCGGGATACAACAGCTTTAACGCGCCAGTCCCGCCGAGCTAGCGTGCAGAAGCAAACGCATACGTGAGCAGCGCCTGCATATGAAAACAGTGTTCAAACCACATATGTGAGGTATCGCTGCGCTCGTTAGAGCGAGAGCAATAATTCTAGCCCTAGACCTCCTCTGTAACTCAAAACATGCAACCTGTAGAATTTTTAAACATTGCATATGGAGATTTTTAAAGATAAAAGTTTGTCACCATTCCACGAGCAGGCGCAATTTTGAAGCGTGACATGTTGGGTATCAGTTTACTTGGCATAACATCATCTTTCACAATATAAAAAAAAATTGGGCTAACTTTACTGTTGTCTTAATAAATTCAAAAAAGTGTATTTTTTCCCAAAAAAAGTGCGCTTGTAAGACCGCTGCGCAAATACGGTGTGACAGAAAGTATTGCAACGGTGTTAGAAAAAAAATGTATAATGTTTGGGGGTTTTAAGTAATTTTCTAGCAAAAAAAAATGATTTTAACCTGTAAACAAGTCTGAAAAATAGGCCCGGTCTTAAAGTGGTTAAGTGCTTGTTTGTGAACTCACTAGATGCCAATTAAATTGCATTGGCAAAACTAGTTTAATAAAAAAAAATAGTCCTAGTTTGAATTCTAAAAGTCATGACATTCTCTGTCCTGGGAAAGTGTCTTGCACTTATTCAGTCTATTGCCAGGTATTATGAGCGTGCTTTCTTAATTCTTTGAATAATACTTCTAAGGAGAAGAGTAGGCGGCATGTTTTTTTTAGTGATGAAAGTTTTAATGCATTTCAGATAAACTGTGACATCTAAAGTGTAGCTCCAAGTTTGTTGGGATAAAACCTTGTTTTTCCTTTTACATCAGTTACTGTATATACATTGCAATGATTTTAGCAAACTTCATTACAGATTATTACCTAAGCTTTCGAGATAGGCTATTTCCCAGTATTTCTCAAACTGATAAAAAATGGATTTTTAAAACAGCTTACCTGTAAAATCCTTTTCCTGACGCCAGCATACTAGTGATAGGCTCCGCCTTTCTCCCCTCCCTCAGGACCAATGAAATAGCATAAATTAAAGGCCAGTTAGGCCCCGCCCCATTCTTCTTTTTGTCCTCATACCTCCACGCACCAGTGAAGAGTAAGCAGTACTATGTTCCCCCCTCTGCCTCCAGGCAGCTGCCGGCTGGGTTAAGCCTCTCACAGTACGAAGTCCCAGTATCAGGCTGCTAAAAGCGCCAAAGTAGCTTGGGAGCTCCTTCTGTGGGTCTTGATGGAGCTGAGCAGTTTTTCCTCTTTAGGAATGAAATCTGCCTTTAAGGTTGGTGTCTGCAACGCTTGTTGGGTTTGGGGAGGCCAGCTTTGCATCCTTCTTACCTTTGCCTTTGTTTGTCTCCTGTCATTTTCTCACTTTCTGCACCTCCTATTCTTTTTCTCCTGCAGTGGCACTGGTCTGGGTACATTACTCCCCCTAGACAGGTTCTCTGTCCTTTGCTGTCCTAGGCCGGCTGTAGGTATAGCTTATACAGTATTTGTAGGTTGTGTATGTATAGGTTTGGGGTAGGTGGGTATGTGTGTGTGTGTATGTATATGTATGTATGTATGTATGTATGTGTGTGTATATATATATATATATATATATGTATGTGTGTGTGTATATGTATGTATATGTATGTGTGTGTATTGTAGGGGATCAGAGGGGTGGACAGCTGGCTCAGAGACAGCCCATTAAAACAAAAGTGGCTTTATTCAGCAAAATGGCAAATTAAACATAAGATAAGACAGACTTGTCTTGTCACACGGTTGTGGACACAGGTACAGCTCACAGTTCAGCAGCACACAGGCTTATAGGTAACAGTTCATGGCTCCAATCAGAGCTACAGTCTTTATGTGGTTAAACTCACCCAGCACACCTTCCAGCAATGGACATTTTCACACAAATTAACAGTAAATATTTTAATTATGTTCACTCAGGGATCAAAAATCTCCTGTTGAAGAATCCACATCTTCCCCTGATTGAGATTGACACCGTTTGTGGATAACACATTGCATACAATTCGGTTCATGAACAGTGCCTCTGTCTTCCACATAGATGGCAATATCCAACGAGATGACGACCTGCTCTCTCCTTCCATATTGGGTCCATCACATGGCCATACATTAGCCGATCAGATTGAAATCGCAGTACCCTTTGTTTATCGGTTCTGCATATCAATAGGAATTGTATAACAAGCTATGTTTATTCTCCACAATGGTAACAGCAATAGGACATCATACCCTGAACATACATAAGCCAATTAGATTGGAGAACCTTTATGAACCCACTACTACTAAAGTTTTGTCTGAATTTGTAACACAGCTGTATGCATGAGTGTAACTGCACTAATTGGTGAATGCAAATCAAGGTTAGGTTTTGGTGCCCAGGTGCTGGCTATAATTGCAGGATATTGAATACTGGCCGTATGGCTACTTAAGCACTCAGCCGGGGGCACCATATTTGCTCTGAAGAAGCTTGGCAACAAGCGAAACGCGTAAGCGTCTAACCTATGCACAGGTGGGACATAGACCTCCACACATCGATGAAAAAAAACCCTTTGATTAACACGGGAACATCCGGACTGACTCCCGGATATTGGGCTGAGTCTTGCGGTGGATACTGAGATTGAGCGCTCCTTTCAACCATCTGATTGATCTAGCGCGGAGCGTCTGAACGTCTGAACCCTGTGACTCACCGTACATCCCCTCGGGGAAGATCCGGAAACGACAGCTCATACCTGCAACAGACAAACACACCGCATGAACTCTCCCCTACACTACACCAGCGCGGCTACCATCAGTTCCTTTGGGCTTCACCATTCCTCCACTGAAGACGTCGAACGGTGAGCTAAGTAGTACTCCATCACATAGGAGGTACACGGTCTATGGCTATTCACCGTCTGTCTTTCTTGCATAAGATGTGAACTTGCCCTTTGGTTTGCCGCTACCTAGCTGATAATACCGGGACTTCCCATCTTCCCATGTTGCTCTGACATATGTACCTATAGGTGGTTTCTCTAACTATATGTGGATGGAATTTCATCAATCACCAGCATTGGCACTTTGCTGAGGATAGACCGAAGGCTTAATACTTTACCTGTTTAAACCCTATTCAGGAACTCTATGAAATTTCGACCAGATCCGGGTCTCCTCTATAATGATTCATATGTGTGCGAGTGCATGAGTGATAGTTGAATGTGGAATGTTTGTGGTGGCCACCTGTGCAATATAGGACCCTTGTCCTATTTTTTAATATATGGTTTTTGGATAGTTGCTCTGTATCTATTGTGACACGAATAAAGTTATTTAGGTTTACACTAGTTTGTTCTGGAGCGGACCATCTTTTTTGGGGGTTCTTCCCTTCTCTTTTCTTCTGTATATGTTATATGGTCCATGGAACAACCACTTGTTTGATTGTTGACTAAGTATTGTCGATTCAACAAACAAAGGGTACTGGTGATATTAGGGGTACAGCAATTAAAGTAGGCAATTCTAGGCCGTTTACTGAACTTTATGTATATACCCCTAAACCTAATTTGGATGAACCTAAGGTGTCCCCCTCCCTCTGTGTCTTCTCACATTTTCACACACAGCATGCTCCTGTGTCTCTCATTCCTACTCAAACAGCTCCTCTCTGAGTCTTTCAGCCCAGCTGACAATTAGCAGGTCTGAAGGTGAAATATCTGCCCTCTTCGATTAACCCCCTCTTAACCCTGCCCCAGGCTTACCCTCTGCAGTATGTATATGTTTGTGTATATATGTGCGTGTTCTTATGTTGGTTGGTATGTATGTATGTGTGTGGGGGGTGTTATATGGAGCGGTATGTGCATGTATTTATATATGCATGCATATTGTTTTAAAAAAAAAAAAAAAAAAAAAAAAAAAAAAAGGGAAAGGAGAGAGTGTGTAGATGTATATATTTAGAGATACATTATTAGAGGGAGAAGCGAAGTCGCTGTTGCCTTATCTATTTTTCCCCTTCTCTGTCTTTCTGCGGCTGTCCGTCTCTCAGCTGGTCGTCCCATTTCTCCATGGTTCGAGTATCAGTCACCACCCATACAAAAGACCCTCAACACTTAGGGTGGGGACCACCGTGTCGGTAAGTTTTCAGGAAAAGAGTGCCCTCTCATGCGGATTGCTTTGATTTGCTTCAGCTCCGCGCGCCCGCGCTCTCCAAGGCCAGAGCCAGAGGCCATAGAAAGGCGGACGTTCTTCAGAGGAGCATAGCTCGGATGTCGCTCCCACTCAGGAGAGAGGTTCCAAGGAAAATGTCTTAGCTCTTCTTTCCCAGACCAAGCACCCCATCAAGAGTCCTGCAGGACCTGTGGCGCAGTGCCTATGCCCAGGAGGCTGGTGAGTGAAGTCGGCCTGGTTGAAGTTTGCAGCTGACAGGTAATACCGAATGTCCTTATTACTTATAAGGTGGCACAAAACTTCTGTTTTAAACTCACTGTAATTACTCTAGCTAGTCAGCCCCCTTGTTGCGGGTCTAGCCACTAGCAGAACAATCTGCCTCATGGATCACTCATCCTCTCAGTACTCCTGAGGAGGGGGCGCAGCCTGCAAATGATTTTAGCTCCCTTGCACCAGAGGAAGATCTGGAACTACTTGGTGTCAGTTTTTCTTTGGAGAACTGTGCATCCAGGCAGTCATGCAGACCATTGCATGGGTTAAAAGACAAAGTCATATTTACCCTTTCAATGAGCAATCACTTTTCCATTAGGAAACTGGTTTAATTCAAGGCGGATATAACATCGCTGAAATCCATGCCTACAGTGGGACCGGCTGTTGTCCAATATGGTGGCGGCTGGGAAGGGCCTGCCACTCAACAGAGGCCCTTACCTTGGTGACGGGTACTTTGGGTTTCTGCTCCCAGGATATGGTTGGAGAGGAAATCCTTAGGGGTGATATCTTGGGACCCGGCCAAGATGTATCGACAAATTTCACTGCGGAAGCAGCAATAGTCTCAACCTGGTGCCTGGCCAAGGCAATGCTATACTCAGTTACGGCTAGGGGTACCCATTGGGTTGAGACCTGGGGCTGTGTTTGGCTTCCTAGAAACAAAATTGGAATAGTCACTTTATAGTGCAAGATCTCTGTTTGATATGAAACCAGAGACAGCCATGTCGGAAGTGACAGGAGGAGGGTCGGTTCTCCCATAACAGAAAGCAGAAAAGTAAAAAAAAAAAAAAATATATATATATATATATATATATATATATCTAAAAATAAATAATAAAAAATAAAGGGAGAAATATGTTTCTCCCGCTAGGTTCCGCTCCTCTAGGGGTGTACCGCAGGTACCCACAAAACCCTTTTACCAGGTGCATGCCCAGACTTTTAAGGTAAGTTCCAGTGGGCACGCATCATGGGTTACTGGACAGGGGATTGTGCAGATCCTTGGAGGATAGGCACTCATGGTCACTTCGGTGGATTCCTCACTGTTCCTTCTCCAGACCTTTTTCTCATCCTCGGAGCTGCCAGATCCACCGCAACCACGGCGGTTACAATACTTAGACACGTCAGACTCAGAGGGGAGCTGTCCTGGTCCCATCTCACAGGAGAGATTGTAGGTTTCCTACCCACCCCTGTTTGTAGGTTGCGGGGGTTGGAGAGAAGCATTCGCTTGCAGCAGATGGCTGGAGGCTTTCGCTATATCGTCAGGATTCTTAGCCTCACAACCCGAAAATGTTTTCTTTTCTTTTTTATTCCAAAGTAAGTAAATTTGTTGATTGGTTGGACACATCTCCGCTTTATCAGCCTACCTTTTAGCCTATGAATATCTCTAAGAATATTCACAGAGGTTTCAGTGCCATGTAAGTTCCTGTTGGAGAACAGGGTCTCCAGATTCGCCACTACCTGGGCGTCATTCCTTTCTACATTAAAAAAAAAAAAAAGAAAGCCAACTTTTGTTTTCCAACAGTTAAAGTGCCTGTGGGGGATCTACTGGTTCCTCTGTTTTGCTTCCATCAGAAAAGGACGGTGACGGTCATAAGGAGAATTCTGAGATCAGATTCCTCTACTTCCTGGAAGACTTCTAGGTGTCTCATCCTTCTGGCCGTAATGTTGTCATTCATACCGATGATATCTTGGGTACATGGGCACCGTTGCTAGTTTCAACTACAACAGAGGAAACCGGATCCGGTGCAGCTATGGTTAGTGTCACGCAGTATGTATGGCGGTCCGCGGTGATGGAAAGACTTTGAGGATGTCACGAACCATCTGACTGGATCAATGTGATGAATCATATCGGCAAGACAGCCTGGAAGGCGCACTGTGAGGGTCTGTCGGTCAAGGCAAGCGGAGTTTGCTAGCCAAGGAAGGTTGTCTCGAAAGCACCGGAAGGTCAGGCAGCCTTTTTTATCACTTTGACCTTGCTACACAGAATCAAGGGTGACCAGTCATCTTGCAGTTGAGCAGCAGGACAGCAATTGCGTATTTTCAGCTCCAGGGAGGATCTGGCGGCAATATGCTATTGAGAGATGTAGAACCCAGAATGTCTGGGTAGGAAGATCACCAGCAAATTCCGGAAGCAATTTACTTCCTAGGGGACTAGAATACACGGACCTACTGTCCATCATGCAAGCTTGCCAGAGCGTGAGGGGGAGGCTTGTCCACAGGTGGCCTACCACAGACAGGCTTTTTTGCTTCTCACAGCAAATGCCAATTTAAGAAGAGGTCTGACTCGGTTTCCGCTCCCCAAAGCAGTGAATAGAAGCTGAGTTTCTCCATGAAACTGCAATCAAGCCTACTGTATGTTTCCCCAACTTCTCTCGTAATGAAATTCCTCTGGAAGCTGTCAAGAATGAGCATGATAGTCATGACCACCCCTCCATTCTGACCATAGGAGTTTTAGTGCTTCCTGGCTATCTACTTCAGAATACAGAAGTCGATTCCCCTTCACACATGCACAGACCAGAGATGCAAGCATAATGGCGGGAAGGGGAAGCCGCAGAACCTAGATTGCTCCAGAGTTGCTCCAGGAGTGAGCTCTACTTTGGGGGGTGCGAAAGGCAGCCTCTATGCCAAGATCTGGAACAAACTTGTGTTTTTTTTCTATTTTGCATGGCAAGATATTATTCTTACTGCGCCTCTGGGGGCAGCTGTTCTGGTCTTCTTGTAGGTCAGAGTGGACATGAACCTTACCCTATACTCTTTTCGGGTTGCAGGTGTCAGCAAGAACAAGGATTAATTTGGCCAAAGGCCCTTTAGTTTGCAAAATTTTGAAGACAGTCAGGAGGTTTCGTCAACCGCAAGAGAGAATCTTTCACAATTAAAATCTTTTGATGCTGTTGGGGTTTATTTCAACTGTTTACTCCAACAGGGCAGTGTTCGGTTTAAGACATCGCTTACTAACCAGTATTTAGCGCAAATCGTCAAACAGAAGTCTGTTTGAGTTTCAAGCCCTTAGAGCTTCAGAAAAGCATATTGCTTTTGTTACAGGAGTAGAGCTGCATCCTGTAGTTCAGCTTATATCAGAGGTAGTGACAGCCCTCCATCTATCAATCATCTGTCCATTGCCTAACTTTCCAGATGTTCAAGCAAGAAAACCACACAAATTGGTCACTCCCAGAGCTTTAAAGAAGTTTCTGTCCACAATTGCTCTTTTCAGTTCATATGATAAGTCTTTCACTGTTCCAGATGGAATTCATCAGGCAAGAGAGGTTGCCTCCTGGACTTTAGCAAGATTGGTTGTGCAGATGGGAAATGGGTCATGAGCCTCCTTCAGTGACAGGATGCATCCTCTTCGAGAGGGGTTGAGGCCTCATAGGAGGCCCAGTTGAAAGCATCTATGGATTCATTCTAAAGGAAAGTGGCATGCTTTTTCCACCATACCTTTCCAACCTTTACAGAATAGATCTGGGTGCCTTGTCATCAGTGGGCTTCGGAGGAATGACTGTTCAGTCTTCTGTCCCATTTGAAAATATATAAAATAATTATTTTGGTTTAAGTAGAACCCATCCTGTCAGCTAGGATATGTATCACTAGTATGCTGCCATGGTAGCGTCAGGAAAACGGAAAATTGTATCATACTTACCGTAATTTTCCTTTCCTGACGCCAATCCATGGCAGCATACGGACCCACCCTTGTGTGTTTCGGTATCTAGCTAATTACGAAGAATGGGGCGGGGCCTAACTGGCCTTTAATTTATGCTATTTCATTGGTCCTGAGGGAGGGGAGAAAGGCGGAGCCTATCACTAGTATGCTGCCATGGATTGGCGTCAGGAAAGGAAAATTACAGTAAGTATGATACAATTTTCCGTTTTCTTGGAGTACATCACGGGACACAGAGCACCATAGTAATGACTATCTGGGTTATATGCTACCTTTAGGTGATTGGACACTGGCAACCAATAGTAAGAAGGTTCCTCCCATATAACCCCTCCCATACAGGAAGTACCTTTAGTTTTGTAGTAAGCAATGAAAATCCCAGAAAAGAGGGGAGGGACCTCTGGGCCCGTGATGTACTCCAAGAAAAGGATTTTACAGGTAAGCTGTTTTAAAAATCCATTTTTCTTTATCGTACATCACGGGACACAGAGCACCATAGTAATGACTATCTGGAATGTCCTAAAGCAATCCATTGAGGGGAGGGAACACAGTATTCCTAGATCCCCTTCCGGCCCAGGACTAATAAAGCCGCCTGCAGCACGCTGTGGCCAAAAACAGTCTCCCTTTGAGATCTGACGTCCAGCTGGTAAAACCTGGTGAACGTATGAACTGAAGACCAAGCGGCCGCTTTGCAAACCTGAGCCATAGACACCTGCTGGCGCACTGCCCATGATGTACTAACTGCTCTGATAGAGTGAGCTTTGAAATATTGAGGATATACCCTGCGTTTTAACTCATAAGTATGGATAATGAGCTGGCAAATCCACCTAGAAATAGTTGAACTAGTTGCTGCCTGTCCCCTCTTAGGACCATCTGGCAGGACAAAAAGGGAGTCAGTTTTCCTAAAAGGAGCTGACATGTTTAAGTAAACCTTGACCGCTCTCACCACATCCAGTGAGTGAAGCGACTT
Organism: Aquarana catesbeiana; assembly: GCF_042186555.1. NCBI lineage: Eukaryota > Metazoa > Chordata > Amphibia > Anura > Ranidae > Aquarana > Aquarana catesbeiana. Next base: position 365,634,064 of record NC_133327.1, on the reverse strand, counting down.
TTCCTCCATAGACCTAAGATTTGGAAAAAAGGAGGGTAAAATGATATCCTGATTTAAATGAAACCTGGAAACCACCTTTGGTAAAAAATCTGGACGGGGGCGCATCACCACCGTGTCCTGATGTAAAAATAGAAACGGTTCTTTACGTGAAAGGGCGGCCAATTCAGACACCCTTCTAGCCGAAGTTATGGCTACCAGAAAAAACTATTTCCTGGTCAACAGGATTAAAGGAATGTGCCTAATCCGTTCAAAGGGCTGAACCTGCAGAGCTGATAACACCAAGTTTAAGTCCCCAGGGCTTAAGGGAGGTTTAACCGGCGGTTTTAAGTGCAGTACCCCCTTGACGAAGGTTCGCACCAAAGAATGGGATGCAATTGGCCTCTGGAAAAAAACTGATGAGGCCGAAATTTGTCCTTTAATGGTTCCTAAAGATAAGCCTAAATCAATTCCTGATTGAAGAAAGGCAAGGATCCTCCCAATCGCATACCTGCGAGGATGCCATTCCTTTTTCTCGCACCAGGACCTATATGATCTCCATACCTTATAGTAGATACTTCTAGAAACTGGCTTTCTAGCATTAATCAGAGTGGATAAGACTGAACCCCTGATACCACGGTCCCTTAGTACCCTGGTCTCAACAGCCATGCCATCAAATTCAGCGACCGTAAAGAAGGATGGTATATGGGGCCTTGAGATAACAGATCTGGACGGTCTGGGAGACACAGCGGGTCTTCCACCGCCATCCTCACCATCTCTGAATACCAGAACCTCCTGGGCCACTTCGGGGCCACCAGGATCACTGTATTCTGCTCCCTCTGTATCCTGCGCAACAAGTGTGGCAGAAACTGGATCAGAGGGAACGCATAAATCAGGGAAAACCTGTCCCAGGTAAGTACCAGTGCATCCGTTCCGATAGCAAGTGGATCCCTGGTCCTGGACACAAACCTGTCTACCTTGGCATTGAATCTGGATGCTATAAAATCCACATCTGGCACCCCCCAATGCTGGCAAATCTGAAGGAAAACCGGGATGAAGAGACCACTCTCCTGGAAGTAACTGCTGGCGACTTAGATAGTCTGCTTGCCAATTGTCCACCCCTGGAATGAACACTGCCGACAGAAACGGTACATGTCTCTCTGCCCAAGTTAATACGTGATCTACTTCCCTTTGGGCCGCCTGGCTCCGGGTGCCCCCTTCGTGTTTGATGTACGCCACCACCGTGGAGTTGTTGGATTGGATTCGGACAGGGAACCCCTGCAGTCTGGATGTCCAAAATAGGAGAGCTAAGCGAGCTGCCCGAATTTCTAGCAGATTGATGGGTAAGGCCTTCTATACCTGAGACCACAATCCCTGAACGGAAGCCTCCTCCAGGACTGCTCCCCAGCCCAGACGACTGGCGTCCGTAGTCACTACCTTCCAGGTTATTGGCGGAAAGGATTTCTCGCCGTTCAAGTTGCTGGTCTTTGACCACCAAGGGAGTTCCCTTTTTACCTGTAGGGATAGATACATGGGATGATCCGAGGATTGAATCAACCTGTCCCAAGCTTCCAGGATAGCTCTTTGGAACATCCTGGAGTGAAACTGCGCATAGGGAACCGCTCTGAAAGATGACACCATCTTGCCCAAAAGCCTCATACATAGACGGATCGAAGGACCTTCTGTCCCTTTGACCTTCCGAACCAGCTCCATTATAGAACTGACTCTTAAGGGAGATAGAAATACTTTTTCTTGAGTTGTGTCCAAGATCAGACCCAGATATGTTAAGGCCTGAGCTGGACGAAGGGCCGATTTGTTCAAATTTAGAATCCAGCCTAGCAACCTTAGGAAACGGACCGTAGTCGCAATGTTTCCTACTAAGGTGGAGCAAGCTTGATCCCTCAGCAAAAGATCGTCCAGGTATCCTACCACCACGATTTTCTGGGACCTTAGGAAAGCCAACACTGGGGCCAGAACCTTTGTGAAGACTCGAGGGGCCGTGGCTAGACCGAATGGAAGTGCCACAAACTGGAAATGATACCCCTCTACTGCAAACCGCAGGAATCTTTGATGTGGGCCAAAAATCGGTACGTGCAGGTATGCGTCCTTGATGTCTGTGGACGCTAAAAAGTCCCCTTTATCAAGGAAGTGATTACTGAACAAACCGACTCCATGCGGAAGATTCGGACGTTTAAAAAGGAATTGAGGGATTTGAGGTCCAAGATGGGCCTTACCTCTCCGTTTGGCTTTGGCACTGTAAATAGGTTCGAGTAGAACCCCTTGAATCTTTCTTTTTGTGGAACTTTGATGATTACTTTCTGCCGTTCCAGTTGTTCTAAAGCCAGGAATAGGCTCCTCTTTTTCCCTGGGTCTGATGGAACCCTGGATACCAAATACCGAGTCGGGGGAAAATCCCGAAACTCTATTTTGTAACCTTGAGAAATGGTGGAAATGACCCACTTGTCCTGAACCAATTTTCCCCAAGCATCTGCGAACCACCGCAGCCTGCCCCCCACTCACAGGAGTGGGGGCGCCCCTTCACAAGGAAGTCTTGGAATTGGTCTTGGCTGGTTTCTGGGTCCAAGGTCTTTTTTGACCTTGAGGCTTCTTAAAGGTAGGTGGCTGAGGCCGTCGATACCTCTTAGGGGAAGAGGCACTCGGCCCAAGAGCGTTAGGAATTTTAAAGGAAGGCTGCTTACCCCGTCTTTTAACTGGAAGCAAGGAGCTTTTCCCGCCTGAGATTTTTTGGATATATTTATCCAAATCTTCCCCATAAAGACACTCACCGTGAAAAGGAAAAGCCGCCAGTAGCCTTTTGCATGGCGTCTCGGCCGACCAATTCTTTAACCATATTACCCTGCGCATATGGATTGAGAGTAGCGCAAAACAAGACATCTGCTGAATTGAGTCTTTTAATGCATCTACCACAAAACATAAGGCACGAGGAATTTGTGATAGTTCGTAAGAAACTTCCTCTGGAACAGGCAGGTTCCTGACCAACTTCTTAAATCGGTCTTTCAATGCCTGACAAATACCGATAGCTGCCACTGCCGGTTGTACTGCTGACCCAGCTACTGAAAAAGAAGCCTTTAGTAAGGATTTCAGCTTTTTATCTGCCGGATCCTTAAATCCCTGGGCATTATCCACTGGGCAGGTCAGACTTTTATTCACTGAAGAAATGGCAGCATCAACCAAGGGTGTATCCCACTTCTTCTTGAATTTTTCCTCCATAGGATATAAAAAAGAAAACCTTTTAGGAGGCTAGTATGTCCTGTCCGGGTGGTCCAAGTCATCGTAAATTACCTGTTCCCATAAAGGATGCAAAGGAAACGCTTGGGGACCTGGTTGAGGACGCAAGTACCCTGATGTAGAATAAGAGGGTCCCGATCCCTGTACAGGAGGTAATTTAAATCCAGCTCTCACCATCTCGGTCAAGGATTGGATAAACAACTTTTGGGATTGGGAAGCTGAAATTGGTTCTTCAGAACCTGAATCCTCAGCCGAGGACTGATCAGCCTCCCCTTCCTCTTTGTCTTTAACAGCCTCCTCCTCCAAATCCTCTGCCCATTCTGGATCCAAATCACAGAGACCCATGCCAACCGGGTCCTGGTGCTCAAGTGTTTCATCACTGGGACCAGGCTCAGGGGAGGGAGATCTATGATGTTTCTTCCCTCCCTGTGTTACTGTAGCAATCATACCTGCTATTTTGCCTTCAAGGCCAGCAAGGGCTGATGCTAAATCATCCTTAGTAACATAGGCTGAAGCAGGGATATTGGTAGTGGCCACTATGCCTGACAACTGCAATGGCTCAGCCAGGCCAAATGCCGCAGGTCTTTCAGGGGAGACTGATGCTGCAGCAACCTGAGTTTGGTCTCCTGTTTTTGAAGGAGCACTTTTAACCCCAGGACTTGCCCTACTCCCCACACCTTGTTTCCTGGAAGACATCGCTTACAAGTTTGAGGAAAAAAAGGCACTCCCTCTGAGTTATCTAGCTGGGCCCAGCACACAGCCGCCACCACAGCTTTACCAGCCTCCAACTTGTTGCAAATGCCCAATTTCAAAATCCCAGACCTCTGTGTCCCACCGCATATGAAGCCCTGCTGAGATTAACTGACTAGCAGCAATGACATGTCGGAGCGTACCTCCCTTTATTCTGCGCGCTCGCAGCACCTGCCACCATGTGCGGGAGATACAAACATAAGCTGCATCTGTCAGCTTGCTCTGTAACAGAACCACCCGCAATGAGACACAGGGCTTACATAAGGCATTTTATACTGGAAACAAGAGAAAATTGATAGGCCTCCCAGAGGGAGTACTCACCAGTCCTCGCTGCAGGACCCGATACCAGCCCAATCCTCCCCCATCACGGTGGGTAGCGCCTCTGAGGACCTTCAGGGACCGGGTCCCCCATTGTACGGGGTCCACACCCCTGGACCTGTAAAGCACCCTTTTGGTTCCCTTGGGCAAATAAAGACCAGAGATACCATGCAACAAGGGTCCAGCGCCTAAAAAGGACACATTACAAGCAAAACCTTGTTCTTGAACCAAGGCTCGGGTACCATCCACTTTAGCTTTTAATGCCATCCGAATGGATCCGATATAACATCCTCACTGGAACATTATTGAAGGAAATTTGAAGAGCTTCCACAGCCGTGACCATCACCTTCAAGACACTGGCAAAAATCTAAAGGTACTTCCTGTATGGGAGGGGTTATATGGGAGGAACCTTCTTACTATTGGTTGCCACTGTCCAATCACCTAAAGGTAGCATATAACCCAGATAGTCATTACTATGGTGCTCTGTGTCCCGTGATGTACGATAAAGAAAAGTGGGAATGCTAAGTTAGCCTAGTATCACATGATCAGTCAAAGTTGTAATAGAAGAACATTTTTGGAGCTGCTGTGGAAAGCAGTGTGCCAAATACATGGCAAGAAATTAGATTTCTGAAGGCATTCTAAACATACAGTGGTTGTAATTGTTGAAATAGAAAGGAAAAAAATGTAGCTACAGAGAGAAATATTCAGCAGGGATGAGCCCAGGTATGTTTGGATCCTAGTTCAACCCACTTGAGCTATCACTTCGGGAAGCTGTCACTGCACACGGCTAATCAAAAGTGGCTGAAGCTTTTCCACCTCATGGCACTATGTATACACGCCCATTGACTAAGTCCTGCTGCAGGGTGGGAAATCCTTGGTCACTTATTATTGGTAGTGTGCAGTGGCAGCTTCTTGGCATTATTGCTCAGGTGGGTTTAAACTAGGATCCAAACATGCTTAATGTCATCCCTAATCTTCAGGGAAAAATTCATGTGAGTCTTTACACTTTGCTACCTTCGTCTTACCCCACAAATCTGTTAAATACACTAATCAACCATAACATTATGACCAATGACAGGTGAATAATAATGATCACTTAGTTATAGTGGCATCTGAACATGGGTGGTATACATTAGGCAGCAAATGAACATGTTGCTCCCTAAGTTGATACGTTGAAAGTAAGAATGAGCTCAGTCGTGTTCGCAACTAGCACGTGCAGAGCCCGCCAGGAAGTCGGCACTGCACAGTGCTAATCACAGGCATTGAGACATTCCTCGATCTCTGCAGCTGCGCATGGGGAAAATGTCTCACTGCCTGTGATTAGCTCTGTGCAGTGCCGACTTCCTGGCGGGCTCTGTACGTGCTAGTTGCGAACACGCCTGAGCTCATCCTTAGTTGAAAGTAGAAAGAATGAGCAAACATAAAGAATTTCTGCGATTTTGACCAGGACCAAATTGCAATGTCTTGATGACTGGGTCAGAGCAACTCCAAAACTGCAGCTCCTGTGGGAAGTTCCCAGTCTGCAGTGGTCAGGAAAAAGTGGTCCACGGAGAGAAAACTGGTGAACCGGCAATAGGGTCAGGCTCATTAATGCGAAGGTTGGCCTGTGTAGTCTGATTCAAGAGAAGAGCTACTGTAGCTAACATTGCTGAAAAAAATTAATGCTGGTTCCAATAGAAAGGTGTCAGAAAACACAGTGCATCACAGTTTATAGCATATGGAACTGCGTAGCCGCAGATTGGTCTGGGTGCCCATGCTGACCCATGTCTACAGCCAAAAGTACCTACAATGGGCACATGAGCATCTGAACTGGACCAAAGAGCAATGGAAGAAGGTGGCCTGGTCTGATGAATCACAGTTTCTTTTACATCATGTGGATGGCCAGGTGCATGTGCGTCGCTTACCTGAGGGAAAAGATGGCATCAGGATGCACTTGGGGAAGAAGGCACACCAGCAGAAGCAGTGATCTGCTACTGACAGCTTGGTACCAGATACCACAGCATACCTTCAGAGGTCTAATGTCGTCCATGCCTCAACAGGGCTGTTTTGGCTGCAAAAGGGGGACCTACTCAATATTAGGTGGGTGGTCATAATGTTATAACTGATCGGTGTATATGTTTAAATCAATTCACATAATGTTCTATGGTACTCAAAAGCTTTTAGGACATGTCCAGATGGTATTAGGGCCACCTTAAATAGCCTGACAGTGTAGTTAGGATGAGCTAATTACACTAGAAAGTGTTTTATCATACTTCGCTTTTATACCATAAATTGCTCTTGTAATGTCTTTCATAATTTAAAGTACTTGACAGAAAAGTGAGTGTTTCCTGATCTAGCTATTTTTGGCTGGATTACATGACAACCTATTATCTAGAAAAATGTGTATCCAGGTGCACTTCAGACAGCTTGCAGACCATGAACAAAGAGCGCTTAGTGTAAAACAGCGGATGGCGCTGCTCTGTAATTGTCAGTATGCATATAATTACCAGAACACTAAAATGCCCAAAAAGAGCACCTTTATTAAACACATGAAGAAAAGCGATGTTTCAGAACCTCTCAGGTCCCCTTCATCAGGCATCACTGGCAATACAGGCTGTAAGAGACATTCCTTTGAGAAGAGTGCTGACAGGCAGGCCTCTTATGACAGATTAGACCAGGGGTAGGCAACCTTAACATAGTTGCCAACATTGTAAAAAAAAAATGTGGGACACTTTTGTGGCTGTAGGCGGAGCTGTCCAATAATTAGGGGGCGGGGCATTCGTCAGCAGGCGTGGCCTGGCAAAAATAGACAAGTGCGAAGCGCGCCGCGCCGAAAAATGGGCGTGGTTTACGCGAAATTGTGGGCGTGGCTTAAATGGGCGTGGCTCCAGAGGGTGTGGTTAGAGTCTGAAATGAATGAGGGATGGAGAGGGGGAGAGAGGGGGAGAGAGGGGGAGAGAGAGGGAAATGACGGGACAGCAGCCCCAGATCCTACACAATAGAAATATGTGTATTCTAGAAAGTTTAACAATCAGCAGATAAAGATACTCCAAACACCTGGTGTTAATGCTTCAATCATCCCGGCACCATGGTTGTTATGGTGTCAGGATGATTGAAGCGCATTATTTCTATTATTACATTGTAATATAAAATGAAATCATTCAACTCACCATAATGCCGAATCAGTGGGATCCCTGAGCGTGTCACCAGCCACGTCGCCTGCCACCAGCCGTCCGTCCTTGCTTCAGATGTCCGAGCAGAGTCCGTCCTTGCATCAGGTGCCCCCAGCAGAGCCCCCCTCACACCAGGAGTCCCCGGCGGAGCCCCCCCTCACATCAGGAGTCCCCGGCGGAGCCCCCCCTCACACCAGGAGTCCCCGGCGGAGCCCCCCCTCACACCAGGAGTCCCCGGCGGAGCCCCCCCTCACACCAGGAGTCCCCGGCGGAGCCCCCCCTCACACCAGGAGTCCCCGGCGGAGCTCCCCCTCACATCAGGAGTCCCCAAGGGAGCCCCCCTCACACCAGGAGTCCCCGGCGGAGCTCCCCCTCACATCAGGTGTCCCCGGCGGAGCCCCCCTCACATCAGGTGTCCCCGGCGGAGCCCCCCCTCACATCAGGAGTCCCCAAGGGAGCCCCCCTCACACCAGGAGTCCCCGGCGGAGCCCCCCCTCACATCAGGTGTCCCCAGTGCCCCCCCTCACATCAGGTGTCCCCAGTGCCCCCCCACTCACATCAGGTGTCCCCAGTGCCCCCCCCACTCACATCAGGTGTCCCCAGTGCCCCCCCCACTCACATCAGGTGTCCCCAGTGCCCCCCCCACTCACATCAGGTGTCCCCAGTGCCCCCCCCCACTCACTAGCCTCCCCCCAGCCGTCTTCCTGAACTTCAACAAAATGGCGGCCGGCGGAGACAATGTCTCCGCCGGCCGCCGACCTCTAGCGGCGGCGGCGGCGGTGGTTTCAAAAACCGGAACCGAATTTTTCGGGACATTTCCCGGGACACCACAAATCCGGGAATGAAGTCCAAGTCCCGGGAATGTCCCGGGAAATTCGGGACAGTTGGCAGCTATGCCTTAAAGAGGTGGAGATCTACCCGAACAACATGGGAGAAGTCAAAGATCACCGGGCACAGTCTAGCCCAGTGTTGCTTCCTCATACCTGATTTAAAACTCTTAATTGCCATACTACCATGTCGCATCGCATGCATTGCAAAGCAATCATGAGTTTAAATCAAGTGGGGAGGAGGCAGCATTTTGCATCCTCACCACCTGTCACACAAACATGCTCGGATGGTTAATCTAAGGCTAAGCCTTATCTATATGGCTAAGCTTAGCAAACCTGCGGGAAAGCTGCATGTGCACTGCACTGCACCCGCGGTGTGGGTAAACCGCAGTGCATCAGTGTGAAAGCAGCCTTATACTATTATGCCCAGTGTATTGCTTTACACTGACCTTAAGATCTCTTCTTTCCTGCTGCTGGCACCACTCTGGAAACCGCTAGTAGGGATAAGAGATGGAGTACAGTTGGTATCACAGGAGCCAGCACTACAGAGGACAATGTACATATTGGCCAGCACATCAGGAATCTTCAGTTATTGTCCAAAGGTTTTCATTGCAGAAAGATGGTCACATGCCTGATGAAGAAGTCCTGAGTGGCTCTGAAACGTTGCACTTGTCTTTGTGATGTGATCTTTCTGCAATAAAAAACCTTTGGACGATAACTGAAGATTTCTGGTGTACTGGCCAATATGTACATTGACTTGGTGTTTCCGGTATCCAGCTGGTAATCTCTGCAGCACCCATTATTGATGAGCCTTGTTTCCAGGAATGTGTGCGATAGGAATATAAACAGGACAGCACTACAGAGGAGGCATCGGCTTATGCGTGTATCGCTTCCTACTACAGCTCCAACTTTACAAGTAGTCCCTTTGCATTGCACCCTGGGATGGCAGGTCAGCAAGCCCAGACAGCGATCTACTGGTTGCTGACCCCCAGAATAGACTATGCATGTCTAATTTGTCATAGACACATCTACCTTCCTGTCGGCACTTTGTATTCAGAACTCTGTTTACAGTCTTGGAGCATGCACAGGAGTTACACCATACCACCCTTACAAATCAAGATGACCAAAGACTTCAAACTTGCAAGAAGACCAGAATGAGGATGGAAGCTTTGGCAGTGAAGGGCATTGCGGGCATCGCAGTGCTGATAAGTTCCAGTTTGAGATCGACCTTCAGGTCAAATGTGGAGTATTGAAACCTACACACAAACTACAATATATGATACAGCAGTCTGCAAAGGAAAAAGGTATTTTGCCAATTTAATAAAAAAAGGAATATTAAATGTTACATTTTTGTGAAAAAATTACAAGTCTATTATCAAACCGGACGATAACAGTGGAGCTATTGTTTTTGTGACTTACTCTATATGCCAGAAGAGAATGTTGTATATGCTGGATAATACAGAGAGCAATTACAAAGGATCCTTCTAGTGAAACACAAGCTCAACTATATGTTTATCTACAACTAGGAATTGCTAATTAATGGATTTATACTGAAATAGGAAATTGACTTAATATGGAACATGCTAGCGATCCTGTGATATATGGGTTGCCCAGAATTCGTACAGTCTGTACTTCATTGACTATGTCAAGATTATACTCAAACACACAGCCGTTTCCCTAGATGATCTCTGATGATTCAGAAACTGAAGCTATTGGTTGTTTTCTTCAAAATAAATGAATTGCAGAAGTGCCAAATGAGTATTTGTTGTTGGGTTTTGAATTGGTTCTTGCCAAAAATATTTTTTGGTTTTGAAAATACTGGACACTTTTACCCCCTTCCTACCCAGGCCGATTTTCAGATTTCAGTGCTGTCACAATTTGAATGAAAATTGTGCAGTCAAGCCTGTACCCATATGACATCTTCATCATTTTTTTCACATAAATAGAGCTTTCTTTTGATGGTATATATTCACTGTTGGTGTTTTTATTTTTTTTTGCTAAATAAACTAAAAAATTCTGAAAATTTTTTTAAAAAGTTTTTCTTCATTTCTGTTAAAATTTTGGAAATAAATAATCTTTCTTCATAATTTTTCTTCCTAATTTTAGGCCAAAATATATTCTGCTACATTTCTTTGGTGAAAATAACCCAAATCAACGTATATTATTTGGTCTTTAAACTATGGTGTATATATACAGTATATCTGAAAATTGATCAAACCTGATGTACTGACGGCCTCTCATTTCTTCAGAATTGAAAATGTCAGGACAATACAAATATCCCCCAAATTACCCCTTTTTTGAAAGTAGATAGTCTAAGATATTTAGTAAGAGGCATGGTACGTTTTTTGAAGTTGTAATTTTTTATCACACCTTTTTTTTTTTAAATAGTTTATTTTTTTTTTTTACATTTTACATACTGTCACCAGCGCAGTACAGCGTCCTTATACAACTAGGGTGGTGGTGACCAGGAACAGTGACTGGTGACAGTACATACTGTGACCAGAGCAATACAGTATTACCATAGTAACACTGTACTACTCTGGGGAAGTGATTTGGATTTTTTTTATGCGCTATGATTGCTTATATCAGTAAATTTCATTGCTATAAGCAAACAGTTTTACTGAATGAAAGTGTGTAGTGTGTATTGTTGTGATTACCTGTGAGTGACCACCACTAATCGCATGGTACAGATAGGCTGTGATTGGCCTGTCTGTACCATGTGATCACTGTGACCAATCACATCTAGCAACACAATTGTAAACAATGAATGGCATGAAAGGAAGCAGTTAATTATTTACGAATGTCATGTGGTCTGCTTTGATTGGTCACAGAGATCACACGGTACCGGCAGCGAGCCAATACACCGATCAGTCATCCGCTGTGTCCTATACACAGCGGGTGACAGATCTTGCTGGAGCGCAGCCTGACAAGGTCGTCCTGTGACGTCCTCACAGAACAATAGAGTTCCTACCTGGCTGTCATTTTACAATGGCCTGAGTGGGAAGCAGTTAAACAAATCGGGGACACTGCAATGTGCAGCTCTGCTGATCTGGCCTTTACTAACCCATTTTGTTGGCTATTTGGAAGAACATCTCCTCTATCCAACTTAATTTTGAATTTGTTACATCGATGATGTTCTGGCTGTGTGGGATGGTATTTGTGATGAACTGCTTTTTTAAAAAAAAATGTACTCAATTCTTTGTTTCTCAGTATTTTTTTTATTTCAGTGCAGAATTTTTTGAACATAACATGCACTTTTTGAATGTAGAGATTATGGTACAGAATAAGAGACTTCCACCAGAACATTTAATTTCAAAACATTACATTTGATGAACCGTTGACAGCCTTCCCATATCACATTTCCTTCTGGTGCTGATGGTCTGTTCAAATAACACAGATTGTGAAAAGAAATTTCTAAAATGTTTGAGAAGTTTTTGAATGAGATATCCTTCTAGGGTTCTAATGTGTGGCATTCAACATGTCTGTTTTTAAAGGGGTTGTAAACCCTTGTGTTTTTTCACCTTAATGCATCCTATTCATTAAAGTGGTTGTAAACCCTTTTTGTTGACTTTTACCTATAGGTGAGCCTAGAATAAGGCTTACCTATATCTCCTAAACGTGCGCCATTTAGGAGATATTTCACTTGTAGTGCGCCAATGTCATCGGCTCATGAAGAAACGGACCACCGTGACGTTTCTTTCCACAGCCTGTGCCGTGACTAATGGCTCCCGCACGCATGTGACATCACACGACTTTGGCCAGTCACAGAGCCGGAGTCCGTGGCCCTGGAAGGAAGAGGGGTGAAGATGGATGTGGCCTACTCAGGGGACAGCGCTGGCTTCGTTTGCAGGTAAGTGTCGGATAATGGGCTAGTATGCGATGCATACTAGCCCATTATGCTTTTCATTTGCAGGCCTTGCGGGGGGCAAAAGAGGAAGTAAAACCCATTGGGGTTTTCTTCCTCTTTAAGGTGAAAAAACTTCTGGCAGTGACCGCCCCCCCCCCCGTTTTACTTACCTGGGCCCTGTAACTCTCTCGACGGGGAGGCGCTTTCCCTCTCTGCATGGGGTCCCGGCTCTTGATTGGATAGATTGATAGCAGCGCTGCCATTGGCTCCCGCTGCTGTCAATCAAATTCAATGACGCGGGGGGCGGGGCCGAGTCCGGCATTCATGTCTATGGGTGCAAATGCTGAACTCGGGAGCGCGCCCGCACGGTAACCCCCAGGGAGAGCGCTTCTCCTAGGGGGTTATCTGATGGGAGGAGGTGCCACGAGAGCTGCCGAGGGACCCCAGAACAGGATGATTGGGGCCACTCTGTGCAAAACAAGCTGCACAGTGGAGGTAAGTATGACATGTTTGTTATTTTAAAAAAATAAAACACAAAGGTTTACAATCACTTTAACATCTTAATCAAGGTTGTCCCCCTCCTACATTTATTGAAGCTTTACTATAGTTTTGTACTATAGCTTGTTACAGTGTATTTGCTCAATCACAGTTACAGACTATCTGCAAGAGTCATTTTACACAGAAGCGGCTGCATTTTGACAGCTGTTCCTGCTATGTGATACACAGCAATTAACTGCTGTCATTTTGGCAGCCAGCAATTTCAGGTATAAACAATGTTTATAAGATATTTCTCCTATTAAAATCTAGAAGTGGTTAAAAATGTTTACCATAGTATTACTCATCTTCCCATCTTTATGGCTGCATGATACATTCTCATTTAATAGATACCAGAACACAAATATGTAGGCTGCAATTGCTGGCCTCTCTCTGAAAATACCAGTTGATTGATTTAATGGCTTCAATACTTTCACTAACCAGTATGCAGATCAGTTTGACTTTACACTGACTTCACTTGCTCTATTTGTTTGGGGTGAGCAACCCAAATAATGAAAACTAGAGGCAGTCATGCAGACAGCTTTTTAATAAGAATGTCAGCAGTGGCAGACATCACATTTCTCAGGGTACATTTTTCTTATTTATTAATTGTAAATACTAGATTTTTAAATGCTGCGCTAATTCCAAGGAGGTATAAAAAACACCATCTAGGCTGGGTTCACATTGGTGTGATGTCAGATGCATGTGATTTGCCCTGCACTGCTGTGCAAATCACATGCAATGTCTGTGCGATGCGAACTCAGCATCGCACAGCATCTCACATGTGATCTGATTCCTGTCTGAATTTACAGTTTGCACTGCGATACGCAAACCAATCTGTAGGTGTCATTAACTTTGTATTGACACTCCCAGTGGTTCGCATAAGGCAAAAAAACACAAGTTGAGAGGGGCCTCTGGGTGCCATGTTCGTTCCTTGCTGAAAGCAGTGGCATTGTCTCTTCCGACAGATGTATAAGCCGGCTCCGGAAGGCGGCCTCAGAACGAGGCATGGAACGCAAGGGACAGCTGCCTGCAGGGGGGTGACGTCATCAGAGGTGGACGCGTTTCGTGAGCGTGCGCACTTGGATGTACTGCAAGTCGCGCTCCTTTATCAACAGACATAGTATACCTTGAGAGGCCATTAAATAAAGGAATAGGGAGGATACATGGGTGGGGCCAAATATTGGAAAACGAAGCTGAATGATACATATAAGCTGCTCTGGGCATATAATTCGATCCAGATGTATTTCCCCTGACAAGCCTGTACTCATTCCATTGGTTGGGATGTTCCAATGCCACAAACCTTTATGCAAAACGTGCAAATATGTCCTACACGGCCAAAAGTCCTTTACTACCAAGGGGATCACCCATGTATTAAAGGACTTTTATAAATGTTCCTCAGACTTCGTTGTTTATGGGCTCACCTGTCCTTGCGGTCTGCTATATGTAGGCCGCACGATACGAGCCCTCAGGACCAGGTTTGGAGAACACAGGAGATCGATTGAAGGTGGCACTGACCCACATAGTGTGCCCAAATATTTCACTCAAGCTCACCAACAGTCCACGAAAGGGCTGCAAGTTAGGGTGATCGAGCAAATCTCTAACTCTCTTCCAGCTGCAGAACGTTTCAAAAAGCTTTGTGCCAGAGAAACATTCTGGATTTATAATTTAAATGTTCTCTTACCTGGCGGTATGAGTGAAGGAATTGAAATTTCCACCATCTTGTAATTTAGTGTCATACTAGTACCTGTCTTTGGCTTTTTTGTCAGCCAGTATTTATCTATATATATCTATATATATCTCGTATACATTTTTTGCCTTCAGTGTTTTTTTCCTTTTTTCAGTAATTTCCCAGCATGTTTATATTTGTGTATATACTCTTTTTCAAGTATAACTAGCCTAATCCCTAGTTTTTTTATATATATTTTTCATTTACTCATATATACTCTTATCTTCATCATATTTGATGCCATTATACCATCTTATACTATATGTCATGTATTTCCAGTTCTTTTCTTTATATATATATATATATATATATATATATATATATATATATATTTTATTTAAGGCATATTACATACCATCATATACAATATGTCATGTATTCATGTTAAGTGTAGTCAATTGCTAAAGTTTTTGCCAAAATATATATATATATATATATATATATACACTAATGTATACATGCTTATATACATTCTCCCTTAGATGCCACCATCTCATTTTCCATATACTATGAGAGCGTGTGCTTTCCACACATGCACACATAGCTGCATCTTTTCACTTGCATCATGCAGCTCTTACTCTCATACTGCACTATTAACCCGTTTTTATCCATAACTTTTTCTTCACATTCATTACAGTTCATATTACTTTAAAATTACACCATTCGTTTTTTTGCCTATATCTATTGTTTAGGAGATATTTTTATATGCCTTTCTATATGTCCAGAGTAGTGTACTTTAATATGCCCAGAGCAGCTTATATGTATCATTCAGCTTCGTTTTCCAACATTTGGCCCCATCCATGTATCTTCCCTATTCCTTTATTTAATGGCCTCTCATGGTATTCAGACCTGTTGAGAAAGGAGCGCGACTTGCAATACATCCAAGTGCGCACGCTCACGCTCCAACTCTGATGACATCATCCCCCTGCAGCCAGATGTCCCTTGCGTTCCATGCCTCGTTCTGAGGCCGCCTTCCCGAGCCGCCTTATACATCTGTCAGAAGAGACACTGCCACTGCTTTCAGCAAGGAACGTACATGGCCCAGGACTTGGGAGCATCATCCTGACATACCAATACCATGCTTGTTACCTCCATCCAAATGTGAGTTGATCTTTTTATGTTATTAAATTTGTGTTTTTAAAAAAACGACTGCTCCCAGAGGCGCCTCTCCACTTGTGTTTTTTGCAGCCCCTGGAATATGGTTTCTATCCCACTATGATGGCAGCCCTGCTTGCTTCCTTTGGACGTTTTTTTTATCCCCTCCAGCACCACCACATAGACTTATCAGCCTGTGTATGTTATACGGACAATTTACAGTTCTATTATAGAACATTTCACTTATTAGCAGATTTGCATTGGGGATTTATATGACTCCTGAGTTGTTGCGCTTACACTTGTTACTATGTTCACATAGGGCAGTGTGAACCGCCTGCGAGTCAAGTGCGATGCGGGAACCCGAAGTGGATTTGCAGGGTTCCCGCATCACACCATTGTTAACCGAGCGTTAATGCAGTTCTATATTTTCTAAAACATACTGAGGTTGATTTACTAAAACTGGAGAGTGCAAAATCTGCTGCAGCTGTACATGGTAGCCAATCAGCTTCTAACTTCAGCTTGTTCAATTAAGCTTTGACAAAAAAACTGGAAGCTGATTGGTTTCTGTACAGAGCTGCACCAGATTTTGCACTCACCCAGTTTTAGTAAATCAAACCCATTAAATGCATTTTTAATGGAGCTAGTGTACTGTTTTTGACTTGATATCATACTACTTTATTCTTCTGCACAGGTACACTCAAGCTGGGGGAAGGAGAGGCATCACAGGAATGCAGTCATTAGTGCATATGAGCTGGCAAGGAACATTCCGAAAGGAGCAGAGTGATGTCTCATGACTTTATTGCTACTGTGCCCTCTTTGACCAATCACAGGCTGCTGGCAACACGGGGACTAGTCTGTATTGCTTAAAGGATAAGTTCACCTTTACAGAAAAATCTGTAAGGTGAACTTACACAGGACCCTCTCCTCATACCCCCCGGTTCCGCTGACCTGGAGCGTGGTGATCACCCGCACTAACACACCTGATCGCTGCTTCACCGGTCCTGGGTTAGAAATCCCCTGCGGCTCAATCTGCAAAACGTACCTCATCAGGATGTACGTTTAGGAGCACTCTAATTGGTCGGCGCTGTCACATGGGTGGCGCCGACCAATCAAAACCTGCGTAGCCCATCCTGTCACCGCAGTTAAGGAGGAGAGAAAGCCGCAGGAATTTCAAATCTCCGGACTGGTAAATTGGCAATACGATCTATCAGAACGGGAGATCGCTGGCTTTAAAGTACAACTAAATGCAACACTTTTTTCATTTTGGATAGAGTAAGGGAGGATTATAACCCCTGTCAGTTTTTTTGCCATCTGTGTTCTATAGAGGAGATTTCTCTTCACCTCCTGCCCCATAGCCAAAACAGGAAATGAGGGGAAATCCCTCAAAAGTGAGGGAATTCTGGGGTGTCGTCAGAACTAATGTCCCTATTGGAAGATTTCCCCTCTATTACTGTTCCGGTGTCAACCTAAAATTTGGGATTTTCTTTCACTTTCACTTCTGATGATAATGTCAAACAGGACAAAAAGAGAGGGTTAATCTCCCTAACAGGGGCACAACCAGCAACAAAAACTGATGTTCTATTAAAAAAAAAAAAAAGAAAGACGTTTGAATTTGATTCCTGATTTGTGAAGATGCAGCTCCAAAAGTAACAGTATTTGAATGATGACATACATTTGTGGTTAAAGTGACCCTTTCACTACAGGGTTTAAAGAGAATTTTTACCTGTAGTAAAAAAAAGTGTCACTATATATACTTTTGTGCCAGTCTATGTGTTAAAAAGCTGCTTATTTGATTGCTGCTCCACAGCTGCTGCATGTATTCCACAGTTCAGATGTGTGAAAGGCCAGCTTCCCTACCACACGCTTTGGTGCCTCCTGCACGCTCGTTTGTCACTTAAGTGGCTGGGAAGCAGCATTTTGGTAATTTTTCAACACATGGCCGCTGAATGGGTATGAATAAGGCCCCTTCCACACATGCGGACCGTTTCATCAGTTCAGTCACATTTTTTTCAAAGAAAAAAATGGATGAAGTTTACATCAGTTTGTCAGACGTTTTTTTATCCATTTTTACATCCTCCAGCTATAGTCTTTAACCTCCCTGGCAGTTTTCCCGAGTGTGGCTCGGGGTTAAATTTCAGCACCGTTAGCGGTAACCCCGAGCCATACTTGGAATTGCATTGCAGGATCCTGGAAGAGGTTACTTACCTTGTCCCCAGGATCTTGCGATGTCCCCCCGCTGTGTCCGTGGGCTCTGTCCTCTGCCCAAAGCCTCTGTGTGCCGGGCTCCGTTCCCTGCGAGCGTTGCGAAATTCATAACACATACAGTACACTGTAATCTTACAGATTACATTACTGTATGAAATCATTTCACATCCTTTTTGTCCCCAGTGCTTTGTCCAGTGCCCTGTATGCAGTTTTATATGCTATATACTGTTCTTTCTGCCTGGAAACTGGAGATTGTCCATAGCAACCAAAAAGTGTCCCTTTACATCAAAAGTGGTTTTAGACCAGCTAGAAAACAACGATAGTAAATTAGAACACTTGCAGAATTGAGCGATAGTGAATCGTGGGGAAAGTTATTTTTATTATTTTTTATAATTATGTATATTTATTTATTATATTATAATTTATGATTCAAACTTCATCATACCCGGGATATCTACTAGACTCTTGGTGGACAGATATAAGTGTGTTATTGCTAAGAATTACAGGCCTACAATATAAAACGCCAAATGTCTATGCAAAATAATTGTACCGCTTTGAGACGCAAAAATGAAATAATGATAAATAATCATACCGCCAGGGAGGTTAACCACTTGAGTCCCTGAGCCATTTTTTCATGCAAAAACGGACCGGTTGTCCCTTTTTTTTTACATGTTTTTTTGTCCGATCCATTTTTTTTACCTGAAGAAAAATAGGGCGGAACTTCAGGGAAACATCTGATAACGTACATATATATGTTTTAGGCCCCTATCACATGGCCGTTTCATTTTCTTCATCTGTTCAGTCACGTTTTTTTTGTTATAAAATCGGATGAAAAACAGATTCAAACTTCAGTTTTTACACCTGTTGTGTACATCCATTTTTTACATCTGTTGTCTAACGAATTTCTAAATGTTGGAACAATTAAGCCGGCTACACACGAGCGGAATGTCCGACAGAAAAAGTCAGACGGAAGCTTTTCATCGTATATTCTGATCGTGTGTATGCCTCATCTGACTTTTTTTTTTTTGAAAGTTCTGATGGACCTAGAAATAGAACATGTTCTAAATATTTCAGACGGAACCAATTCCTATCGGGAAAACCGCTCGTCTGTATGCTGTTCCGACGGACCAAAAACGAAGCATGCTCTGAAGCAAGTACGAGACGGAAGCTATTGGTTACTGGCTATTGAACTTCCTTTTTCTAGTTGCATCGTACATGCTGTACGTCCCCTCATTCGGGACAGTCGGACTTTGGTCGGACTTTGGTTTGACTGTGTGTAGGCAAGACCGCTTGAATGGAATTCCGTCGGAGTTCCATCGGAGAAACCTTCGGAGTTTATTCCGACGGCAAAACCGGTTGTGTGTACAGGGCATAAGAATTCAAATGCCCATGTAAAAGGAGCCTTGGCTTCCAAAAAGATGTGTTATTTTATACAACTATTTTATACATTCACACACCTGAAATCACTTTAGACAGCGTTGATACATATTTATATTCGAATAAATAGGTTGAAAGCAAAGATTGGTACCGGAAGCTAAATTGATGAACTAGGAAATAACTGTGCCACTTGTGTAGCTGTGTAGTTTGGCAGATGACAAACCTGGTTGTACAAAATATTTAGCAAGTAAATCGGTCAGCTTATATATTTAGATTGTGTATTGAGTGGTTTGCCTGAGGTTCTGCATTCTGGGATCTGAAATTCTGGACAATTGTGAGGCATGTTCCTTATAAAACAGTGAGGGTTGACTCAATCATCTGTATTGCAAGGCCTCATAGTTTGTCAGACACTCTTGGCATTTACTGTAGAAAAAAAATGTGGGATAGCACAAGCATATTTTCAAAAGTGGACAGTATTTTTTCCCTTTTGCTACAAAACAGGGAAACTCAGTCATAAAAAATATTGCTTTAATGAACAAGGCAATGAAGCAATGCAGAATGGCAAAAATGTTTGGGTCTTGTTCCAGGTACTACTCAAGTAACTGTCCTAAGGTTTTTATAATCACTATATTAAGTTTCCAGCCTAGATGAAATAAAAGAATACTGCTTTCCCACTGAAATGTCTCCAGGTTCTTCCACAGTAAAACTTGAATCCTTTATTCATTTTTAACAGTGGCCAGTGACTGGTTTTAAATACGTTACGTGGGAAATCATTGTAAATACAGGTCTTCGTTTGGTGCTCAGGAGAGCAGTTGTCTTAAATGATTCTGTTTTTATTTCCTCCTTTTCATCTGCCCCCTTGTGCAGCAAACAGTTCATTATGGTTTTGTCATCTTACCAGGCAGATTCATATTTGAGATGACGTGCCCTGCATAACAAGTACTATGAAAACATTTGTAGGGACACTAGCCAAGTTACGCTGGTTGGCAGTAGGCTACAGAGACTTTACTGTGCACATTTTCAGTTTAGTGGGTTTTTTTTTTTTTTTTTAAGGGATGGGTTATTGTATTTGTCTGGATTAGGAATATGTCTTGTTGCTAGCATACTTAAGCTATTTAATAAACACACAAGACGACTGCAGTTTTATTGATATGCTGGCAGACAAACTAACATGACCACTCTTTACCATCTGTTTATAATGCTATATAAAGAATGTCACACTCGTAACCATAGGAACTAACGTTTCCAAAACCACAAGTGTTTGCACAAATTCTCCAACCTTTTCATGACTGATATTACTTTTTTTTTCAATTTCTGGTTTAGGCTTCATGTACACGGGACATTTTTACATCCTCTCCTGAACAATTTAACTAGACAGATAGTAACCCACGTTTAAAAGTTCCGTTTTGCTGCATTTATATGCTGCGTTTAGCAGTGTTTTGCCACGTTTGCATTTAGAAGCGTTTAAAAAAAAAAGGCAAAAATGAAAAAGCCTGTAAACGAAACGCCGCTAAATGTGAATTACCACATTTAGCCGCGTTTAGAAGCATTTGGCGCTTGACATGCCTTTAAATACAGCTTCTGAACCCATTTTTTTGCGTTCCAAAAAAAGACTCTAAACTCAACTGCCTAGAAACGACTGTAAACGACCCTGTGTACATGGACATATAAGAACAGAGGAGAGTTCAGGGCAGCTGAAAAAGATGCCCAACTGCTCCTAAACGTCCGTTTACCAGCAGCAGTTTACATGAGGCCTTAGAGAATAGAAAACTATTAGATCCGCCAACTTTTTCATCCTTTAAGTGGAGTTCCACCCACTTTTACAACTCTTCAGCATCCCTCACTAAACTGTGCACTGTAAATATATTGGATATTTATTTTTCTCAGCACCTGCTGTATATCTACTGTATTAATTTTTCACTTCCTCCTCCCTGGCCGTGGCCCATCGCATCATTTCCTGTTTGCAATGCCTTCTGGGAAGGGGCGGCAACTTCCTATGACACTGCCATTGCTATGGAAACCTGACCTGA
Organism: Aquarana catesbeiana; assembly: GCF_042186555.1. Taxonomy (NCBI): domain Eukaryota; kingdom Metazoa; phylum Chordata; class Amphibia; order Anura; family Ranidae; genus Aquarana; species Aquarana catesbeiana. Next base: position 365,612,975 of record NC_133327.1, on the reverse strand, counting down.
AACCTATTACATTGCTTGTGCTGCACTGAGCATGTGCGAGGTCTGCAAGGTTGAGATCCAGGAAGAAATACAGTCGGGTTTCAGATGCCCACACTTAAGATGGCCACGGCCTGCTGTAAGTTTATAAACTAACAAAACAGACCTTAGTTTACAGACTAACTTTACTAGAATACATTAAGCTTGTGCATTATAGGGGTATTTTTATTTAAAAAGTATAATTTCGGCCAGAACACCACTTTAAGGTGTGTTCAGAAATGATGCATTCTAAAATAGAGATTTCTTATAAACGGATAACGTGAAATTAGTTTACTTCTAAGTTATTTTTGCTTCTTTTTGTTTTGTTGGTTTATTTTGTACAGTAAATTGAAGTAAGTGAAAAGGGATGCATGTTTCAAGTCTGTACAATTTTATGGCTGTGTGATCTACACCACTTTTACATCATTTCCAGTTAGAGATACTGACTTATATCAATACAATACCACTACAATATCTGTGCAGAGCACAAGTCAGTTTTGTTGAGGATACCGGGAAGCAGTGTAAGACAGGCCTAGAAAAGTACTTTTATTATTTTTTAAAATATTTTTTGGGGAATATAATTGTATTTAAAGCAGAACTTTACTCATAACAACTTGATAAAAATAGTTTTTTTTTAGCAAAGAACATACATTCCACATTAATATTTATGCTACCAAAATTAGTGTGTGCTGTATATAGCCTCCAGCAATGTTCCAGTTTCTTCTTCCTGAAGGCTGCCATTTTGCTGAAGCCCAGAGCCCCTGAACAGCAGTAAATCATAAAGTGGAACTAAACCGATCGATTTAAAGTGGTTTGTTAACCCACTTTGGCTACTTCATATAATCCTCTCCGTGTCCTAATGACAAGTGCTCATGTCTGCGTGTATTATAAAAAATATGCCTTATTTACCGTATTTCAGAGCGATTCTGGCCGACTCTCTCCTCTCCCCATCTGACAGATGCAGAGGCCGGGGCCAAGATTCTCTGCTGACGTCAGTCAGGAGGAAAAGAGAGAGAGAGCTGGCCGGTCAAGTGATCGTCAGTAATCGCTCTGAAATATGGTAAAGAAGGCATTTTTTATAAAACAAACAGACAGAAGCTCTTGTCATTATAACGCAGAGGGGATTATAGTGGATAATAAAAGTTATTTGAGCAGCAGGAGTGGAGGGGGCGGGCACTGACACAGGAGCCAACAGGCAGGGAGGGAGGGAGAGAGGATGGAGGAGAGGACAGAGAAGGAGAGAGCAGGTCTGCGGGATGCCAGAGGCATTTAAACTGACCATGGTGTCAGGGCTCAGCAGCCATGATACACCATGGTCAGCTTACAGAGGGAAGGGCAGAACCAGGCAGGATAAGCCAGGTATTGCAGGTGATACAGAGGGCCAAATTACACAGCACAAGCACTGTGCTGTATAACATGCTTTAACCACTTATCGACCGCCCGCCGTCATTCTTTGGTGGCAATTTGAAGAGGACTATTTATTGATTGTTATGGCAGCAGCTAGCTGCCATAACCCCGGTATCCTCTTCTTCAGCGGGCAGTCCTCTTTCAGATAAAAGTGGTCTCAGTGGCGGATTCGCCTCAAGATCACTTTTAACGGTGGCAGGAGAGGGCCCCCCTCTCACTGCGGTCAAGTGGTCTCCGCCGCTTACCGGAGCCGCCGGTAGCGGCGGAGACAATTGGGTCCTTTCCCCTGCTTGGCTGGCTGCCAAGTGAGGGAAAGTTTGCCAAACATCAATCGTCACTTCTGCCCAATGCTCTTAAAGGAGAAATTTGCTTTTTATTTTTTTCAAATGACATTGTTTTTCCTTTTTTTTTTTTTTTTTTTTAATGTGAGATATCACCGCGATCGTTAGAGCAAGAGCAAAAGATTTAGACCTCCTCTGTAACTCAAAACTGGTGACCTGTAGACATTTTTAAACATCGTCTATGGAGATTTTTAAAAGCAAAAGTTTGTCGCCATTCCACGAGCGGGCGCAATTTTGAAGCGTGACATGTTGGGTATCAATTTACTTGGCGTAACATTATCTTTCACAATATAAAAAAAATAGGCTAACTTTACTGATGTCTTATTTTGTAATTCAAAAATGTGTATTTTTTCCCAAAAAAGTGCGCTTGTAAGACCGCTGCGCAAATAAGGTGTGACAAAAAGTATTGTAACAAAAGCCATTTTATTCTCTAGGGTGTTAGAATATATATATATATATATATATATATAATGTTTGGGGGTTCTAAGTAATTTTCTAGTAAAAAAAAATGATTTTAACTTGTAAACACTGAGTCCGAAAAATAGGCCTGGTCATATATATATATATATATATATATATATATATATATATATATATATATATATATATATATTTTTTTTTTTTTTTTGGTTAACGAACACTTTAACGTTTTTTAAAAAAAACATTATATTCCTGGAATGCCAGGATTTGCTAACTGTCACATTTGCTTGTGTCTTCAACCAAACTGTCAAACCATCAAATGGCTGGTGTCATAACTGATCACATGTGCAGCACCATGGCAGTTGCAGATCAAATGGAAGTTGCAGATCAAATGGAAGCGGCTTCCTTGTCTGTAATGGATAGGAGGGTTTAATTCCGCTTTAAGGCTGTCAGCAGATCAGCCTCTACAAATTCAGCAGTGCCTTAAAATGGAGAGCAACTGAGCATGTACAGTGGAGGTTTGGACAGTGTTTTACTGGATTTTAAACCGTATAGACACTTATTTTTAATGTTTTACATAGCTATGCCTGCAAAAGGGGCCAACCTGAAGTAATCTAGCAGGACTTCATTTTCTGAGTAAAGTTCCACTTTAAGACATGAAATAAAATCTATTAATTTCACCAGTATTTGTTTTAAACATATTTTATTTTTTTACGATCACAATTATTAAAATTTGAACATGGCTGTTCCTGGCCCAAACATTGATGACCTTTAAACCTCTACCACTAAATGTCCACATCCTTCACAACTTATGCCTGTAAGCATTTATTGTATTGTAAACATAGCATATGGTGTGCAGGGATTGCTTGAATCACTGACACCATCTGATGAGCACAGGTATGTGTGGCGGTCAAAGAAGAACTTCACAAAGCACAACAACCCTTTCTGTGAATAATAACCTAGACATTACAGCAGCCCTCAAAAATTCCACTTGGCTGCTTGCATTTTGTGAGTGGATTTTGAGGGCTGGTGAGCTATGGCTGCCTGGAAGCAGAGGAGGGGGGGTTGAGCACCGCCAGTAGGCGGGTTGTATGGGAGCCGTTCTCCTGGTGATCGAAGGGGAAGAGAGTGGAGAGCCACCGCCCGGATGATCAGAGCGCCGGGAACATATCAGCTTTCATTTCAATAGCTGTGTGTTCCCCGCCGCGCGCCGTTGCATACAGCCCCTCCTCTTTGTTCGGGCACTTTGATAGACAGATCACCCGTCCAATCCTGGGACGGGTGATCTGTCTATCAAAGTTCCCCGGACAAGAGGGGGGGCTTTATTTGACGGCGCGTGGCGGGGAACACACAGCTATTGAAATGAAAGCAGTTATGTTCCCGGCGCTCTGATCGTCCAGGGGTTGCTCTCCTCTCTCTTCTCCTGCACAGGTAGGCTGCATTGGGAGCACAGGCGGATGCAGGCTGCATTGGCGGGCGCGGGCAGGCTGCATTGGCGGGCGCGGGCAGGCTGCATTGTTAGGCACGGATAAAGTTGTTGTTAATATTTATTTTTATAACTTAATTCTGCATAAAACATTTAAGTGTCATTGCATGGGATAATTTATGAGGGCGTAATTAGGGGCAGGGTAGGGGTTGGGCGGGGCAACTGGTGGCGAGTAACCTTTGAGCCCCGCATTACAGTAAATGGTACAGCACCCACGACAGTTAAATAAATGTAATCTTACTCAAGATAGATTAAGGGAAATGGATTCTGATTAGGGGATGTGGATGCTGCATGTTGTTCCTTGAACTTAAAGAGGAAAGGATCTCCGCTACTCCCGACCACCCCAGGTGAATAAACGATAAAGAGCAGCCTCAGCCTACATGTCTCCACCAAACCACACACTCATTGCATTTCGCCCTGCCCAAACTTGGTGTGTTGTTTGGTGGATACATGTACACTGAGGCCGCTCTATCGTTAATTCACCTGGAGTGGACGGGATTAGCAGCGATCCTTTCCTCTTTACATCTACGAACCCCCTGGATTGGTATTGAGGAAGAGGACTTGGTAGGCGTATAATAGAACCTGGTCTGTCTAATCCAATATAAAACAGCAGAAAAAAAGAGGACCTGGTGCCGATGGCACGGTCTAACCCTTCAGGACTTTAATAGACAGACCAAGTGAGTAAATAAAATAGGTACATTTTATTACAAAAATATCATAAAAATGTTATACATCATAAAATGGATCAAATACATCAAATGGTAATACCCAAATACATGCATCTGTATGTAAAACAAGCTGCCCCTAGAGAGTAGGTGGGCTAGCAAAATTGCATACTGGCGGTAGCACTTGACATGTTTCAGGCCTCATTCAGTCCTTTTTCAGAGCCATTTGGGTCATAGAAATTCTATAATATAGATATACAGTATACATTAGTAAAGTATATACAAATTTCTCGAGTAAATACACATATGATGCCACATTGGTTGATACCAATGTTCAGCCCCTACTTACAAAAGATGCACAAGCAGATAGAGCAGTAAGCCGGAGATGTGATGGTCAATAGCCTGCAAATCCTGGTCCTGGATTGGTATTGGGACAAGCCTGCACCCCATGTCACAGGGATATACTTTCACCTCTTCTTTGAGCAGCGCCAAAAGCAATCAAACAGGTCATAGTGAGTTGTTCGGCCAATAAACCCATTACTCTTTTTAGGGTTGCTTTAAAGGAGTTGTAAAGGCAAAAGGTTTTTTTTATCCTAATGCATTCTATGCATTAAGATAAAAAGCCTTTTGTGTGCAGCAGCCTTCCCAGCACCCACTAATACTTACCTGAGACCCATCTCTGTCCAGCGATGTCCACGAGTCCCTCGGCTATCTGAGACTCTCCCTCCTGATCAGCTGAGACACAGCAGCTTCATCAGTAAGGGGGGGGGGGGGTCTGAACGGCAGCTCCGTGTCTGAATGGACACTCGGAGCTGCAGCTCGGCTTGGGTGCCCCCATAGCAAGCTGCTTGCTGTGGGGGCACTCGAAAGCAGGGAGGGGCCAGGAGCAGCAAAGAGGGACCCGAGAAGAGGTCCATTGCAATAGAGCAGGTAAGAATAACATGTTTGTTATTTAACTGGTTCCCAACCGGCCCATGTCTTTTTACGGGGGCAGAATGGCACCGCTGTGTGAAACCCTATACAGGTATGGGGTTCCCTTTAAGAGCCGCCAGAGGTCGTGCGCATGCCGCTGCATGGCGGGGGACCCGATGCGTGTGGCCGACGGTCGCGATCGCTGTCGGCCACGCGCGATCACGTGCACGAGAGCCAGCACAGGAATTTGTGTGTGTAAACACACAAATCCCTGTTCTGAACAACGATATGTCTCCTTCCCTAGTCAGGCCTATCCCCATACAGTTAGAACACACTGAGGGAACACACATTAAACCCCTTGATCACCCCCTAGTGTTAACCCCTTCCTTGCCAGTGACATTTATACAGTAATCAGTGCATATTTATAGCACTGATTGCTGTATAAATGTCAATGGTCTCAAAAATGTGTCAAAAGTGTCCAATCTGTCCATCACAGTACTGCTAAAAATCGCAGATCACCGCCATTACTAGTAAAAAAAAAAAAAAAATAGTAAAAATGTCTAAAATCTTTCCTGTAGTTTTTAGATGCTACAACTTTTGCGCAAACCAATCAATATATACTTATTGCGATTTTTTTTTTTTTTTTTTACCAAGAATATGTAGAATACATATAGGCCTAAACTTATGAAGAAATTTTTTTTTTTTTTTTAAAATTGGTGGATATTTATTATAGCAAAAAGTAAAAAATATTTTTTTTTCAAAATTGTCGCTCTTTTTTTGTTTATAGCGCAAAAAATAAAAAAAGGCAGAGGTGATCAAATACCACAAAAAAAAAAAGCTCTGTGGGGAAAAAAAGGATGCAAATTTTGTTTGGGTACAGCGTCGCATGACCACGCAGTTGTCAGTTAAAGCGACGCAGTGCCAAATTGTAAAAAGTGCTCTGGTCAGGAAGGGGTTAAAATCTTCCGGGACTGAAGTGGTTAAAAAAAAAAAAAAAAAGCGAGACTTTACAATCACTTTAATAGTCATAAACACGTGGAAGTAAAAAAAATGTGAAAACAAAAGAAAAAAGACAAGTGCAATTTTAATAGTGTAGTAAACAAAGTGAACGATATTTATTAATGAATAAAAACACATTTACAAAAAGAGGAGCTTGTGCAAAGCAGAAAAAGTCAAAGCTTTTGTCTCTGGAGCCTGTGAGCAGGGAAAAAAAAAGCACAGGCAGGAAGAGGAGAGGATGCCTGAACATTGCTGGGAGATGGGACCGCTTTTCAAAGCAAGTTGCTTCTTCCTTATCCTCAATCACCCATGGCTTCTTCAAGATGCACCTTCTAGCTAGTAATCCACCTCATTCTTCTGTCTTTAAGTTTTTACTTTGCAACTTCTGCAATCATGTATTATGGTTTGCTATATATACATTTCCTTGAGACCCATGTATTTGAACGAATAAGGTCATCACCACCACACTTGGCACATTTTTTACAGACTTTGCCCTATGAAGAGCATGCTGCAATGGAGCGCTTTTTAGAGGACAGTTGACAGGGATTGAGGAGATGTAGCTTGTTTTTATTTCATTTTATACAATACATTTTATATAGTCTTCATGGTGGGCTTTATAACAATCCTTCCGGGGTTATGCACTGCTGGGCAGTTTTCCCTGCCACTTGCTTTTCGAAAAAAAAAAAAAACACTGACTTAACCGTTGTTACGGCCATTATAAAATCACAGTGATCATAACAATCGGTGGACAAATGTGTGTTATGTGATAATATTCGTAGACGAACCAACGAGGCACAAAGTTAGAAATGCTAGCATATCTATCTGTTCTTTTTCTTCATTAGATTCACTCATTCTCAGTTGATGAAACTTCAGTGTTTTATTCCTATGGTACGTGTACCTACGGGCCTTTTAGGCCCCTTAGCTGCACTGTTTATAGATGTTACGGTATATGCAAAGTAATACATACACTGTCAACAAAAGTCCTGTTTTTTTCGTTCTTGGTATCTGCCGATTAAGTGTTTCCTTATTTGTGAAAACGCTGTGTGAAAACTCCTCCTCGCTTGTTCAGCGCCGCAGATTGCCTACCCCCCACCCCTGGCAGAAGGGTGGAGCCAGTGAGTGACAGCCGAAGGAGTCCTAGACCCTCCCTCTGCCAGGTGAGACCGGCTGCAGCATGAGGAGGGAGACACCCTGCGACATCCAGAGGGGGGATCCCACAGAGATGTGACAGGTGAGGTGTGCTGGGACTTGTAGTTCAACCCCCCATTTGTCTGCCTGACATACCACAAGGGGCGCTCCACTCACTCCGCATCTGGTGACAGGCAAAGTGTCAGGTGGCAATCCACATCTTGTGGCAGGCAGTGTGGCAGGTGATGTGGCAAGTGACAGTTTGCATCTGGTGACAGGCAATGTGGCAAGTGACAGTTCACATCTGGTGACAGGCAATGTGGCAAGTGACAATCCACATCGTGTGGCAGGTGATGTGGCAAGTGACAGTCTGCATCTGGTGACAGGCAACGTGGCAAGTGACAATCCACATCGTGTGGCAGGTAATGTGGAAAGTGACAATCCACATCGTGTGGCAGGTAATGTGGCAAGTGACAGTCCACATCTGGTGACAGGCGACAGTGGCAAGTGACACACTCAGGGCTCCCACTGATTCTACATTATGGTGAGTTGAACTATTTCATTTATTACCACAGTGTAATAATAGAAATAATGTTCTTCAATCACCCTGACACCATATCAAGCATGGTGCCATGATGATTGAAGCGCTAATACCAACCATTGCCTGCGAATCGTGACCCCCACCACCCCCACCACCGGTCCTTGGCACAATTTTCTTCCACACAGCCGGTCCCCGGTGCCAAAAAGGTTGGGGACCACTGCTTTAACACATAAAATGTGATCTAGTAATTAGTGCAAACTGATATTATACTGCACAGTTTTTAGAAATTCCTGCTGTATTACTGACCCAGAGTGGTGCCATGTGTGTGCTGTAGCTGTAATGGATTACAGATAGCTAAGGTAAACTGAGTGATTTTAGATATGTCTATTTTTAGTAAATGCCACTAAGATACATCAGCAACTAAACTCTTCAATCACTAAAAATTATTATTTTTTTTTTTTTTTTGCATTTCGGTTACTAGGTCCACTCATCTATTCCATCTATTTTGGAAGGGTGTCACTGTCTTTGCTGTGTTTTCATTTTGTCCCTTCAGACATGAGATGACTCAACTTGGCTAAACTGAGCTTGTTGCTTTGTAAGCAAGTGATCGCTGTGACCACATGGTACAGACAGGGCCAATCACAGCCCATCTGTCCCATGTAATTAGCTTTGACCACTCACAGCTAATCACAATAAAATACACTGAATAAACCCTTTTCATTCAGTAAAAATGGTTGCTTATACCAATGGAACTCACTGGTATAAGCAATCATAATGTGTAAAAAAAACAAATCCTGATCTCTTCCCCAGAGTAGTGCAGTGTTACTATGGTAACACTGTATTGCTGTGGTCACAATGTGTTAGAAAAAAATAATGTAATAACAAAGAAAAAAAAAATTATAAATAAAATGAAAAAAAAATAAAAATTATAAATTTTTTTTGTAAACAAAGTCATTAGTGTCCCTGATCACCGTCATGTCAGTTACATGAGAACGCTATACTACACTGGTGACTATATGTATGTATGTATGTGTGTGTGTATATATATATATATATATATATATATATATATATATATATATAAAGAAAATTGTGAAAATGTTTTTTTTTTATTTCTTCATTTTCCAAATACTTGTCACAAAAAATTACAACTTCAAAAACCTTGCTATGCCTTTTACAAAATACCTTGGGCTGTCTACTTTCCAAAAAGGGGTCATTTGCGGTTATATGTACTGTCCTGGAATTTTCAGGCCTCGAGAAATGAGATCAGTACATCAGGATGGATCGATTTTTAGATGTATATACCATAGTTTGTTGACTCTATAACTTTCCTACATACTAAATAAGAAACGCTGATTTGGGTTATTTTCACCAAAGAAATGTTGCAGAATACATTTTGACCTAAAGAAAGAAAGATTATTTGCAGAATTTTATACTGTAACAAAAAAAAAATCAGTTTAAAAAAAAACAAAAAACTTTTCATTCTTTCTTTGTTTAGCTAAAACCTAAAAACCCAGTGGTGAATAAATATCACCAAAAGAAAGCTCTATTTGTGTGAAAAAAATGATAACTGGGTACAGTGTTGCATGACTGCACAATTGGCATTTAAAGTGTGACAGCAATGAAAGCTAAAAATTAGCCTGGGCAGGAAGGGGGTAAAAGTGCCTGGTATTGAAGTGGTTAAATATTCAACTTTTCCATTTACTTATAAAGTGTTTGCTTGAAACGAGGGCTATCCGTCGTGACATTCATTTATGCTGAGTAGACCCCAAATATGTCACATGAGCAGTTTTTAGATCAAAATTTTCCAAAAGATACTTTGCAGCTAAAATAAAAAGGACTCACCTAAAAGGTGTCATATAGGGTAAGAACTTTCTGCAGTGACAGCTGTTAAAAACCTGCAAGCAGCCTTGAGGGCCACATGAACATAGGCTCAGTCATAAAGTGGTTGATAGAAGTCTGTTACTTCTGAACCTGTCAAGGAGGTAATTAAACAGTAGCTGAAACTGCTTAGGTGTTCTGGATAGTTAAAATGTGTTTTTTTTTTTCACCTACCAGTAGGAGACGTTAAAAAATATGGAATAGCAGTTATTATTAGCTGTTTTTGTAATACATTCTGAACTGTCATGTGACACCACTTTTAGGTGAAGAAGCCAATGTCTCATGTAGCATTACCTGCGAGTAAGCTACTTTGCAGTTACTGAAGAATGGAACAGATGCGCGTCTGCCAATAGTTCTGCACATTAAGTCAAGAAATCTTCATATATGAAGATTTGTCGGAGAAAAGTTTAGCTGGTTATTGTTGCAAAGTATTTGCAAAGCTGGAGGAACAAAACTGAAAGTGTTGGCACTGACAGCCAGGTGCCTTCTTTTTTTAATCCTCTGGAGAAATATAAATACTAAATCTGACTGCTATAGCTAGATAAGTAAAATATGATTTCTTTATCCTATAGTACAGGACACAGTTTCTGTTCATTACAGAAGGGTTACTGTATATGCTGCCACATTCGGGTGATTAAACACTGGCAAAGCCACTCAAAGCTGTGGACATGCCCTCATATAACCTCTCTCAACAAGCAATCCTTAGCATTGCAAGGCCACTACTTGGATTTCTGTGCACGCTTTTGTTAAAGCTGAACTCCAGCTTTTGTTACGCTTTAGTTTGTTTGGGTCAGCTTGGCTCACTAACAAGTGAGCCACTGGATGTGCTGTATAAACTGTATGTAGCTGAGGCTATATACAGCATACCGCACTGTGTTCCAGTTTTGAGCTGAGCGCTGATCAGACTCTATTGTGTTCTGGGTATAAGACAGGAAGTCTCGGCTCAAACCCGGAACACAATGCTGTATGTAGCCTCAGCTGTGTAGACTTTTTTTTCCGCACATCCAGCTGCCTCACATGTTAGTTTGGGTCAGCTTGGCCCAAAAGAACTATGAAAAGTGTATCAAAAGCTGGAGTTTAGCTTTAAAGCTAAACTCCAGCCCTTTTTTTCCCTCCCATGCAGTGGGCTCTGCCCACACTACATGGGTTAACTGCTGATTTTTGTCTAGGGGAGCGAAGAGCAGAGAAATAGTTACCCTATCCTTTGATCCTCCCAGCACAAGACCAGTCCGACACCCCCAAGCTCCAGCATCTTGAATAGTGGATTGATCCTGATGTCATCTCCCTCAGAGGAGGCTGAATAGATCAGGAACAGTCCATCGCTGGACATGGGGGGGCGCCATTTTCCAGAGGATGGAAGTATCTGGTGAGTATAAGCTTTGTGCTCACCCCTAGACAAATGAGCAGTTAGCCCATGCAGTGCAGGCACAGCCCCGGAGATGGGCTTTAAGTTTTACATTGTTGATTTTCAGGCTTCTGGCCAAGCCACTTTCGTCCAAAACTTTGGCAGTTCGTTAAACTTCGGAGGCCCTTATGGTCCAGGAGATCTTTTTAAACACTAGCTGCCTGCCCACTGTCATATGACTGCGGGACGAGGCAGCTCTCGTTCTGGGCGGACGTCATATGACGTGACCGCCTTCCTGAGCCACTAGGGGGCGCACGTGCCCGCCGCGTCACCGGGGACCCGATGCGCGTGCCCGGCGGCCGCAATGTCCGCCGGGCACCCGCGATTGCCTAGCAACCGAGCAGGACCGTGGATCTGTGTGTGTAAACACACAGATCCACGTCCTGTCAGAGAGGAGAGGAGACCGATGTGTGTCCCTTGTACATAGGGACATCGATCGGTCACCTCCCCCAGTCAGTCCCCTCCCCCCACATTTAGAATCACCTCCCTCGACCACCCCCTAGTGTTAACCCCTTCCCTGCCAGTCACATTTACACAGTAATCAATGCATTTTTATAGCACAGATCGCTGTATAAATGTGAATGGTCTCAAAAAGGTGTCAAAAGTGTCTGATATGTCCACCGCAATATCGCAGTCACAATAAAAATCACAGATAGCCGCCATTAAAAAATTAAATAAAAATGCTATAAATCTATCCCCTATTTGGCGACGCTATAACTTTTGCGTAAAACCAATCAATATATTCTTATTGCGTTTTTTTTTTTTTTTTCTTTTTTTTACCAAAAATATGTAGAAGAATACGTATCGGCCTAAATTGAGTTAAAAAATTGTTTTTTTTTAAATTGGATATTTATTATAGCAAAAAGTAAAAAAAAAATTGTGTTTTTTCAAACTTGTCCCTCCTCTTTTGTTTATAGCGCACTAAATAAAAACCGCAGAGGTGATCAAATACCACCAAAAGAAAGCTCTATTTGAGGGGAAAAAATTATAAAAATTTCATTTGGGTACAGTGTTGTATGACCGCGCAATTGTCATTCAATATGCGACAGCGCTGAAAGCTGAAAAATGGCTTGGGCAGGAAGGGGGTGAAAGTGCCCTGTATTGAGGTGGTTAAGGGTCTTTTGGAAGAATTTTGTTGTTGTCTATTAGTTACCTTTTCCTCTGTGACTGTTTTGGGACGTCCCTTTGTGTATGAAGAGAACCTGTGTCCTGTACTGTACGATATAGGAAACTACATTTTACATATCCGTAAAATCTTTTTCTTGGAGTACAGTAGAGCAGGAGTCCCCAACCCCCAGGCCATGTACCGACACCTGTTGATGGCTGGGCCATGCAGCAGGATATGAGTGGCGACCATGGTCCGCACAGGGCTATCACACAGGTCGCCGCTCACCTCCTGCTGTGCAGCCATGCCTGTTTGTGCTCTCCAGTCTCCTTCGCCCACCCAGCTAAGGATGTAATTCAGTCAGCAGGGCAGGGGGCGGGAGGAGCTGCAGATTAGATTGTAAGCTCTAAGGAGCAGGGCCCTCTGATTCCTACTGTATCAAATTGTATTGTACTTGTACTGTCTACCCTCAAGTTGTAAAGCGCTACGTAAACTGTTGGCGCTATATAAATACTGTATAATAATAATAATAATAATTAGAATGTCAAGCTCCTCCTGCCCTGCTGATAGAATGACATCGTCAGGTGGGCGGGGGGAGCCAGGAGAGGATGCACAGACTGTGATCACAGTCTCTGCCCTGCCAAAGGTATGAGTCCTGTGCAGGGGAGGCAGACATTAGAATAGGGAAGTGTTGTGTTACAGAGAAAAGGGGGAAGAATGCAGGGGCACTGTGATGGAGGAGGCTGTGATTGCTAGGGGCACTGTAATATAAAAAGGACTGCACTGTGAAGGGGCACTATAATGATACAGTGCCCCCTTACAGAGCAGTCCCTTTTACATCACAGTGCCCCCTTTTACATCACAGCGCCCCTTTACATTACAATGCCCCCTTACAGAGCAGTCCCCTTTACATCACAGCCCCCCTTTACATTACAATGCCCCCTTTACAGAGCAGTTCCCGTTACATTAATGTAAAGGGCACTGTGCTGTAAAGGGGACTGCACTGTAAAGGTACACTGTAATGTAAAGGGGGGGAACTGAGGGCACTGCCCTCTTTGCTATCAGTCCTTCATTACTTGCTAAAACACTAAGGATCACATGCTGAGAGGGGTTATTTGAGGAAGTGTCCACAGCTTTAAGTGGCTTTGCCAGTGTTCAATCACCTAAATGTGGCAGCATATAACACTTCCATTATGACGACAGCCTATGTCCTCTATGCCAGTGGTTCTCAACCCTGTCCTCAAGTACCCCCAACAGGCCATGTTTTCAGGTTTTCCTTTATTTTGCACAGGTGCCTTTATGTCAATGACTTGGTATTTTGGACAGCTATTTTATCTAAAAGAGAAATTCCCAAAATATTGCCTGTTGGGGGTACTTGAGGACAGAGTTGAGAACCAGTTATCTACAGTACTCCAAAAAAAAAGGATTTTACAGGTATGCAAAAAATCTAATTTTTGAAGTATTTGCTGTGAGTTATGGCCCATACACACGATCCGAAAATCCGACGACAGATCGTGCATTTTTTTTATGCATGCTAGTCACATATCGAAAATGGAGAGGTTACTAAAGTTACAAAAATTCTCATACGACAGAATAAAAAATCGAAAGGGATGTCATGTGTTGTAGTGTATTTGTAATAATTAAACGAATATTGTACGATCCGGTATCATACCAGAACATTTTTTGCGTTTGTCCAATCGGATAATATCGGATGAACTGTCGTGATCGGCTCTCGAAAGCTGTGTACTAACGATCCGATTATTGTATAATCCATTCAAAAGCGGTATTTTTTTGTCTGATTTTCAGATCATGTGTATGGGCCATTACAAATCACATAAGTGTAAATGATATTAAATCTTTTTTTTTTTTGTGCATGATTACCCTTTGTAAATAAAATTTGTTTTGAACATTGCCTAATAACATTGCAAATATTCTAATTTGATTTCAAGTTGCAGCATGTGCCCAAGTAGGAAAAACACTCAGCCTCTCTGTACATATGTTCCAATACTGTTCAATGGTTCGCATGTTCTTGTTACATTATTGCTCACAAAATTGTATAGTGCTGATAGGTTTCCAGATATCTTCCTTCATGAGAAAATCTGATTGCATGTTTCATGCAATATTAATGCAATATTGATAAATATTATAATATTATGTACTATTCAGCATCAGATGTAAATCAGTAAAATGACAATGCGAGTGTTAAGCAGCCAGCCAATTCCGACATTTTATGCAGTTTTTGGCTTCAGTATTTCGTGTTTTATACACTCATCTGTCATTTTCTGCTCTTGTTCTCTTCTGTGGCCATTATTTTGCCAAATGATCCCTGGCACAGCATTCGGTCACCTGCTGTCCAGGGTTCTCATTCCTGCCACGGTTAGACGCCTAAATATTCTCATCTGGTTGCATAAAAAGCTCCTGAAAATAATCCAGTTTGATGTGTTTGGCTTTTTTTTTGTTCCTTTTTTGCTTATGTTGCTGTCTTTTTCTTTCTCTCCAGGCGTCTGTCTGCTGCCACATGCACATCAAATATAATTGCTGCATCTGGACATTTTTTTTTTTTTTATTAATAGTTGATGTAGGCCCCTTGGAGGGCTCATTCAGGTACATATATTCTTCCTACCCCTAAAGCAATGTCATGTGGCTGATGAAGTCCTTAGTTTCTTAGGGACTGGACTTGTAAATGTCATTGTGACACATCTGTAATTTTTCTGTTAAGTGCTTTCAGTCAGCGACCCATTTAACAATGCTGCTTAGGTTGCCGCAGTGTTGCAATTTCCTAAATATACATTTAGCTTTAACTATTAATCTGTAAAGCGCTGATTACATGTAAGGCACTGCTGTTAACATCTAGAAGTGTTTAGCAATAACTTGTGCCACAAATCATGTCAGCTAATGCCCTTAGGAAAGTGCTAGAGCACTTCTAGTGAAGCCAAAGGTGTTTGTCTCATGGGAGGCTGTCAGACAGGTAATGATGGTCCAGTTTAAAGCAAATTACCCCTGTTATAAGTAGTATATAACGGTGTTTTAACTCATGGTTAGGCTATTTTTTTTTTCTCAAGGTTAAAATGGCTGTCTGTCACTTTATTTATAGATAGTGGCCATGCAATGTAGAACTTGTTAGAATTTTGTATTGTTCTTCCTTTGTCCCTCAAGCACAGTGGTGTTACAATAACTGCCACATAGTCCATCTGTAGTTCTCACTGAAGTGAGCAGACAAGAACACATGATGAATCCATTGTATCCCCAGGCTTTTAGAGTATTTACAGTTGAAGCCCTCAGGATTCTGGAACTACCACTTAACAGAAAAGAAACCGTACAGCAACATGTAGCCAATTAAAAATCCAGTGACTACCTAGTGCTGATTCAGTGTGTTAAATAATATTTTTGATCACAGCAATATAAAAAAAATTGACAGAACATTTAATGATGATGATGATAAGAAATAATGTGATAGCGTTGGGTATTTTACATTTTTTTTTTGTCTATGAAAATGGTAAACACCAAAAAAGCAATAGCCCTTTTTAAAAGCAGAAATAAAACTTTAACAACTTTCCAAAAGTCCTGTGTACCTCTATAATACTCAAACTACTGTAAGTTCTTTTACCTTCAATGAACTCATTATTCTATAAAATACTACAAGTGTTGCTTTTTACTGTAGATTTTGTCCTAAACCTAGAACTAAAGTTCTCTATAAATTGTTCTTGCCTAATAAATTACTAACTAATACTACAATTGTCACACTTATGCCCCGTAAACACGATCGGACATTGATCAGACATTCCGACAACAAAATCCATGGATTTTTTCCGACGGATGTTGGCTCAAACTTGAGACTGTGGCCTCCCACTTTGCCCAGCAGTGGGACTTTCCTAACTGCGGAGGGGCAATTGATGAGAAACACGTCCACATCGTCCCACCACCCAACTCGGGGTCATACTATTTCAATTATAAGGGGTTCAATAGTATTGTGATGTTGGCGGTGGTGTCAGCTACTTACGAGTTCCTGTATGTGGACGTGGGGAAGAATGGCCGGATGTCCGATGGTGGAGTTATTGCCCAGACGGAGTTCTACAGGCGTCTCCAGAATGGCAGCTTGGACTTGCCACCTCCAGAAGACAATGTGGAAGGACTCCCATTTGTCTTTGTAGCGGATGAACCGTTTGCGCTGGGGGACCATCTTATGCTGCCATTCCCGATGAGGACCCTCACCCCGGACCAGAGGGTTTTTAATTACCGGCTGGCTAGAGCCAGAAGAGTGGTGGAGAACACGTTTGGAATCATGGCCAGCCAGTTCCGCCTATTTCTTACACCCATACACATGGCGGAGGGCAAACTGAATCATATCATCCTGGCATGCTGTGTTCTACACAACTTTTTATGGCAACATTCTGCCAACTATGCTGGCTCAGTTGGGCCTGAGGCTGGAATTCAAAATGAACCAACCCTGACGGTGCTTGAAAGTGGCCGTCCTGGATTGCCCCCCCCTGAGTGCCGTGATGTCCGGCTAAGATACCTTGAATACTTTGCGGGTAGGGGGGCTATCAATATGCCAGACAATGTCTGAAACCTTTTTCAAAAAAAAAAAAACTAATTACTAAAATCTTTGGTGACATTTACTGCTTGTGTTTCTTTTAGCTGACCCTGACAGAAATGTGGTGAGTCCTGAAAATGGCGTGATTGTGTAACATTACAAAGCATTGTTGGGTGTTATTTACTAAAGGCAAAGACACTTTGCACTACAAGTGCACTTGAAACTGCACTTGTAGTGCAAAGTGGATTTTCCCTTAGGAAATAACCCCCATTTTCACAGAAAACACCAATTGGAGTACAACAAAAGTTTTGGAGCGTTAAAACAATAATCCACACATTCTTGATTAACAATCATTTTAATACTAGCACAATCACATGTGCATTTGTAAAAGGTTTTTAAAACAAACCAACATGTTTGTTCTATAACAATTTTTGGGGTCACATTACAAAAAGTAGAAATGTCCATTTAAGATAAAACAGACATGTTTAAAACCAACAAGAAAGACACAAATCTTGAACTTACAAAGTTCACATTTGGTAGAACTTGAAGGCAATATCAGACATGAGTATTTACAAACTGTGTTTGATATTGCGTTCAGATGGGGTGAAGTCACCCCTAGAAAAGCCAAATTTTGAAGATGCACACCAATTGCCGAATGTCAACATGTGCTAGCTGCCATTACGGGGGATCAAGGGACGTGTTTTGTGGGTGCAACCCCTTGCTCACAGCTACTTTATTATTGAGGAAGGGGTTGCACCCCCAAAACGCATCCATTGATCTCCTGTGATGGCAGATAGCACCTGTTGACACACTGTGTGCATCTTCAAAATTTGGCTTTTCGCAAATATGTCAAAAAATGGTAAAAATTTTTAGCTCACAAAAAGCACCACAAATAAAAAAGGAATTTTGAGGGGTTTTAAACTCTCCCTAAAACATCAATGATGTTCATTTTTTTTTGAACATCATTGATGCTTTTCTGGATGTGTTCCAAGTCCCTGTTACACCCCATTATCTCCCCGATCAGGATCTGTGCACTTTCTGAGGTGAAATACCCTGAATCCACAACATCACAATCACCTAAAAAGATAGAAACAAAAACACACCATGTATTATAAATTTGCCGGCATCCATCTCTTACCTGAGCCTTTGGTCGCAGACACTCACCTGTTGTAGTGACTAGTTCCACCACATCTCCTTCCTCCTCCTGCTCTGCTTGGCTTGGGTGGGTCTCCACTTTTTCATGAGGTGGGGGGTCTCTGGTCTCCTCGAATGAGGGGTGTCCTCCGAGTCTTTTATCCCCTATGTAAAAAAAAAGGTATACTTAGCACACAGATATTTGATGGCAGAAATAGGAATATGAAACATTGCTTGGAAGTGGGGTACAATTGTCTATTTTGGCTGAGTTCCAAGATGTAGAATTTTTAGTGTCCTTTGTCAAGCTTCAATACTTTACCTGTTTAGTACAAGCTTCACAAATGGAGACCCCCCTATAGTATACACTGGAGCACCTGTGTGGGACCCCCTAATAAAAAGGGTGTTCTTGTGTCCCACACTAGTGCTCCAGTGTCCAGATGTGAAAACTGCTGAGTGTCCTCTCCTTACACAGAATCTAGTTTGCCTTTCATTCTAGTTACAAACCCATCTACACAACCAAATTATTTTCTGACAAGTAGGCTCTAAAAAATGTTGGCAAATGCATATGGCCAAAACAATGGTGTTTTCTAGGCCGAACGAACAATGATTTATACAAACGAATAATGTGCCCATGAACATGAAAGTTGCCATTTTAAACTGGACAACAGTTAAGAAAAGCACATGGAGCAGCACGAACGTAATAAACATAAAGAATCGGAACACAGCACAACTACTTACTTTTTTGCAGCACTCTCCGGATCCTTCTGTACTGCTCATGCTCCCTTAATTTCAGGTGTGACCACCGCTTCCTGAGCTGATCTTTCGATCGTCGTACCCCGAAATTCCGGTGCAGACTCTTGACCACTTTCGCCATGATCTTGGTCTTTCAAACATTGGGGTTGGGGTAAGGTCCATACTTCCCGTCATAGTCGGCCTTCTTCAGGATGTCGACCATCTCCAACATCTCCCCAAAGGACGTATTTGAGGCCTTAAATCTTCTCCTCCGTGATCGTGACATTTCTGGATCCGGGCTTTCCTCCTTTTCCTCCTCCTCCACCTCCTCGTTGCTGTAATTAGCACGCACCTGCTGTGTCTCCACCATGTGCTCTTCCCCCACTGCACCGAACGAGAAGGGGCGGGGAATAGACTAGAAAGAACATCAAGGGCGGGCGGAGTTTCACGCATGCGCAATGTATATAAAGCGTAACACGCGTGCATAGTAAGTACGATCTGTGAGCGGAGGAAGGAGGAGCGGAGGCGCCGATCGTGATAACGAAGGTAAGATCTAAACTTAGGCCTATACTGCTTCTAGATTGAGGCCTATATTGTAACAAGATTAGGAGAGTTTCGCCTGACATTAGGGTTTGTCTTGTGTCTTGCAGATAAAATGGATGGTTTCAATGACCACAACTTCCTCCCCCTATTCATAGATAAATACAGGGAGCTGCCCTGTCTGTGGCAGGTCAAACACCCCCAATACGTTAATAATCAAAAGAGGCAGACAGCGCTGGAGAAACTGCTGGAGTTGGTGAAGCCAGTGGTCCCCACAGCAACCATCCCCTATTTAAAAGCAAAAATTGGTGGCCTGAGGAGCACTTATCTTAGGGAGCGCAAGAAGGTCACGGATTCCCAGAGATCAGGAGCTGCAGCTGATGATGTTTATGTCCCCGGGCTGTGGTACTATGAGAGACTGCGATTTCTGTCAGACCAGACTGGAGTCAGGGAATCCCTCTCAACCCTTCAATCCACTCTTCCTTCCACCCCAGCTGAGACTTCCAATGTCCAACCTGGGACTTCCAGCCAGGAAGAAGTGGAGGAGCCCAGCTGGAGCCAGGTATAGAATTCTTGGATTTCTGGTCAATAAAGAAATGATGTTTAATAGATGTTATTATTGATCACTAATTGGTGATTTAATAAAGTGTTTGACATATCAATAGACAGTAGTGGGCAAAAATAATTGGGACAAGAATGAAAAATGCTGGGCTCAGAATGATAGTCTGTTATATTTGTTAACATTCAATTTGCAACAATCATGAGGTGAAAATTGTGTGTGATTGATGGCTAAAAAACTAAAACGATGTCCCTTTTTCATACACAGGAAGACCTCAGCCAGGAGGAGGCTCTGGAATGTGCCACACAGGAGGAGACTGTGGAATGTGGCAGCCAGGAGGAGGCGGGGCTAAGTGGCAGCCAGGAGAAGCCTGGGCCCAGTAGGAGCCTGACAGAATCGCAGGTCCCTCCCCTCTGCCTTCCAACCAAAAGACCCAGGAAAGGGAGTCACATGCAGGATTCAGCACTCAGGCTCATTCAGGAGGCTTCTGTGTCCCTCAGAGCCACTCCCACTCCTGAAGAGGCCTTTGCCTGCATGGCTACCACCAAACTGCAGGGCATGCAGGTGGGCCAACGCCAGCTGTGTGAGGACCTTCTTCATAAAGTCTTAACTAAGGGGATGAGGGACGAAATCGCACCCAGTACCCACCTGAGTGAGTTGGAACATCCTCCTCCTCCTGCCACAACTACACCACCACAGCCACAGCGTGGAAGGAAGCATGGAAGGAAGACCAGAGAGTGATGACCTGGGTTCAGTCTGGTCTGGCAAAAGATGCAGGCTCTTGTATGACCACAGCCCGGGGGCACAGATGTCATCTGCTGCTTTCAGGATCTCTGGGACTTCTGGACCAGACTGTACTCCCTTACATATGGACTCCTCAGGCCACCAATTTTGCTGTAAAATAATTGATGTGTGCCCTGGGGGCCAAAGGCTTCACCAATTTCTGCTGTTTCTCCAGCGTTGCCTCCCTCTTTGTTTGGTTGTGAGCCCTTAATAAAGGTTTTTTTGTTTCAATTATACTCGCCTATGTGTGTTTTCCTTCAAAAAGGACAGTTTGTTTGTGAGGATTCAGGTACATTTCTAAAGTACAATGTGAAATTAACAAGACACACCAACACCAAGCAATCTCCTTGAGATTAAATAATACAAGATAATAATGGTGTTGTGGTAACTTGACACACAAAACACACACAAAAATATTCTGGATGTTAAATAACTAAAAAAAAAAAAAAATTACAAGATCAGCCTTGAAAAAAATACAAACCAAAAAAATTTTTTAAAAAATCACATCAGGCTTGAAAAAAAACAAACAAAAAACAAACAAAAAAAAAATGATATAGATTTTGGGTCAGATGTGACAAATCATAATATATTGAGGGAATCACGATAAATAATAAAGAAAAAACTTTGTGAGAAGTCTGTGTGAATATCAGCAGCAAAACTACTTAAGGCCTCTTTCACACGGATGATCCGTATGTCCGTTTTTCATCCATCCGTTTTCGGATGAAAAACGGACATACAGTCATCCCTATGGAGCGTCGGATGTCAGCGGTGACATGTCCGCTGACATCCGACCCCGCTCCGATCCGAAAAGTGTAACGGAGGAAAAACCTACTTTTCCCTCCGTTTTCGGATCGGATCGGATGACGACGGACACTACGGACCGTCATCATCCGATCCCCCCATAGGGGAGAGCGGCGCTCTGACAGGTCGCTGTGCAGCGATGCACCTGTCATCTTCCTGCTCAGCGGGGATCGGCGGAGCGATCCCCGCTGAGCCAGCGTGTGTTCACGGGGCGGATCATGACTGATCTGCCCCGTGTGAAAGAGGCCTAATTCTTCTAGCATTATAAAGAAGAAGAGAGTGCGCTGTATTAAACAATTTTAAACATTGCAGCCTGACGAAAGTGCTCTATCCATTCCGAGCGCTAATTTTACCAGACCGAACTGTTCCGTCTCGGAATTTCTTCTGAGCATGCGTGGCACTTTGTGCGTCGGAATTGTCCACACACGGTCGGAATTGACGCGATCGGATTTTGTTGTCGGAAAATTTTATAGCCTGCTCTCAAACTTTGTGTGTCGGAAAATCCGATGGAAAAAGTCCGATGGAGCCCACACACGGTTGGATTTTCAGACAACACGCTCTGATCACACATTTTCCGTCGGAAAATCCGACCGTGTGTACGGGACATAATAGCTTACTAACTAATACTACAATTGTCACACTAATAGATTACTAACTAATACTACAATTGTCACACTAATAGATTACTAATACTACAATTGTCACACTAATAGATTACTAATACTACAATTTTCACACTAATAGATTATTAGTGTGACAATTGTAGTATTAGTTAGTAATCTATTAGTGTGACAATTGTAGTATTAGTAATCTATTAGTGTGACAATTGTAGTATTAGTAATCTATTAGTGTGACAATTGTAGTATTAGTTAGTAATCTATTAGTGTGACAATTGTAGTATTAGTAATCTATTAGTGTGACAATTGTAGTATTAGTTAGTAATCTATTAGTGTGACAATTGTAGTAATTTATTAGTGTGACAATTGTAGTATTAGTTAGTAGATTACTAATACTACAATTGTCACACTAATAGATTACTAACTAATACTACAATTGTAACACTAATAATCTGTTAGTGTGAAAATTGTAGTATTAGTAATCTATTAGTGTGACAATTGTAGTATTAGTAATCTATTAGTGTGACAATTGTAGTATTAGTTAGTAATCTATTAGTGTGACAATTGTAGTATTAGTAATCTACTAACTAATACTACAATTGTCACAGTAATAGATTACTAATACTACAATTGTCACACTAATAGATTACTAATACTACAATTGTCACACTAATAGATTACTAATACTACAATTGTCACACTAATAGATTACTAATACTACGATTGTCACACTAATAGATTACTAATACTACAATTGTCACACTAATAGATTACTAACTAATACTACAATTGTCACACTAATAGATTACTAACTAATACTACAATTGTCACACTAATAGATTACTAATACTACAATTGTCACACTAATAGATTACTAACTAATACTACAATTGTCACACTAATAGATTACTAACTAATACTACAATTGTCACACTAATAGATTACTAATACTATGATTGTCACGCTAATAGATTACTAATACTACGATTGTCACACTAATAGATTACTAATACTACAATTGTCACACTAATAGATTACTAATACTACAATTGTCACACTAATAGATTACTAACTAATACTACAATTGTCACACTAATAGATTACTAATACTACAATTGTCACACTAATAGATTACTAACTAATACTACAATTGTCACACTAATAGATTACTAATACTACAATTGTCACACTAATAGATTACTAATACTACAACTGTCACACTAATAGATTACTAACTAATACTACAATTGTCACACTAATAGATTACTAATACTACAATTGTCACACTAATAGATTACTAACTAATACTACAATTACTACGAACTAATAGATTGTATTTTTTTTTTGTTATTTTTTATTTTTGGTAACTAATAGATTGCTCTTAAAGTGATTGTAAAGTCTCGTTTTTTTTAAAATAAAAATAACAAACATGTTATACTTACCTGCCCTGTGTAGTGGTTTTGCACAGAGCAGCACAGATCCTCCTCTTCTCGGGTCCCTCTTTGGCGCTCCTGGCCCCTCCCTCCTGTTGAGTGCCCCCACAGCAAGCAGCCCCACTCCCTCTCTCTCCTGATTGGCTGACTGACTTTGACAGCAGCAGGAGCCATTGACGCCACTGCTTTGTCTCAGCCAATCAGGAGGGAGAGTCTTGGATGACTGAGACACTCGTGGACATTGCTGGGCAGAGAGGGGGCTCAGGTAAGTATTAGGGGGGGCGGAGGAGGGCTGCTGCACACAAGGTTTCTTAGCATAGAATGCATTAGGATAAAAAACCTTCTGACTTTACAACTCCCTTAAGAGAGCCGCTGTCACTCATTTGAAGTTAAGGCTAATATCGTACACTTCAAAATGAATTACTGAAGTGTTCAAATTAAACACTTAAAGAAAATATGTTATGAGAAAAATACAGGGGTGCATTTGCTTTCCTCCTTCTGAAATGCTAGATGCCTGGCTTGTCTGAATTAAAGTATACCTAAACCCCAAAACAAAAATGTAACCATATTACAGCTTACCAGTCCTTGGATGTTGTGGCTGTATTACTTTTCTGTTTTCAGGATTTTTCCATACATTTTTACTTGGTGATGCTGCCAGGAGCACACTTCCTATCCTGCGGTAGCAGCATTCACTCTGTACTGTGTCCATAGAGTATTGTCTATAGAGGAGCAATATTGTTTCCGTAAAACAGAACTACAGAACACCTCCACCTCTCCTCTCCATAACACAGGGAGGAGTTGTTCAGTATTCCACAGAGATGAACAATGCTAACTGAAAACAGGTAGCACAGGAAGGTATCAGCTCACACGATTTCTGGCAAGATATGTTTTTGCATTATCATACAGATATTGCAAACACTTTGGTATAAATGGGTTTAAATGGTATCATTAACAGACATGGGGTTTACATACATTCTAAATACTTTTGAGTCACAGACCCTCAACAAGCATGCTGTAAATGAGTGCTATCAGAAAAGTGTTTGAATTCTACATCTTTATAATTGTCAAATGTCAAAACCTCAGACTGTTTTGAAGTAAAACCATCAGTATTACACCCAAGAGTTAGATAGTTTCCTTATAGCACTTAAATATAAACTAGTTTTTTTATTTTAATTTTTTCTTAATTTAACCACTTCAGCCCTGGAAGGCTTTACCCCCTTCCTGACCAGAGCACTTTTTGCGATACGGTACTGCGTCGCTTTAACTGACAATTGCGCGGTCGTGCGACGTTGCACCCAAACAAAATTGACGTCCTTTTTTCCACACAACTAGAGCTTTCTTTTGGTGGTATTTGATCACCTCTGCTGTTCTTATTTTTTGCGCTATAAACAAAAAAATGTGACAATTTTGAAAAAAAAGCAATATTTTTCACTTTTTGCTATAATAAATATCCCCAAAAAATATATAAAAAAAACTAATTTCTTTCTCAGTTTAGGCCGATATGTATTCTTCTACATATTTTTGGTAATAAAAAAATCGCAATAAGCATATATTATAAATTGATTTGCACAAAAGTTATAGCGTCTACAAAATAGGGGATAGATTTATGGCATTTTTATTAATAATTATTTTTTTTATTAGTAATGGTGGCGATCTGCGATTTTTATCGTGACTACGACATTATGGCGGACACATCGGGCACTTTTGACACTATTTTGGGACCATTGTCATTTATACAGCGATCAGTGCTATAAAAATGCACTGATTAATGTGTAAATGACACTGGCAGGGAGCGGGTTAAACACTAGGGGGCGATCAAGGGGTTAAGTGTGTCCTAGGGAGTGATTCTAACTGTAGGGGGGATTGCCTCATTAGAACATGACAGAGATCACTGCTCCCGATGACAGGGAGCAGTAGATCCCTGTCATGTTGCTAGGCAGAACCAGGAAATGCCTTGTTAACATAGGCATCTCCCCGTTCTGCCTCTCCGTGACACGATCGCGGGCGCCCAGCCGATATCGAGTCCGCAGGACCCGCGGGCATGGTCACGGAGTACGCGGTGGGCGCATGCCCACAATGCCGCAATTTAAAGGGGACGTACCTGTACTCCCATTAGCCCAGCCGTGCCATTGTGCCTACATATATTGTCACGCGCTGGTTCGCCATGTGGTTAAAGTTATTGTGAAGTTACATAAAAAAATAAAATAAAAATGAAACATGTCATACCTGCTCTGTGCAACGTTTTTTTACAGAGCATTCCTGATCCTTCTCTTCTGGGGTCCCCTGCAGGCACTCTCGACTCCTCTTCTTGTTGGTGTCCTATGGTGGGCATGTGCAGGCTCGATCCCAAGCCGGGCATATAGCGTCCATTGACATACACAGTGCGGCTCAGCCTCGCTCCTTCCTCACTGGATTTGATTGATAGCAGCAATAGCTAATGGCTTCTGCTGCCACCTCCTTATCCAGTGAGAGAGCAGTGCTGGATCGAGATCAGGATACTGAGTGAATCCACATCCACTTTAATTACAGTAATACGGTATTTATAAGTATGCTTTGGGCATCATTCAGTCCAGAAGAGGAGTGCCTCAGCATCATTTGAGCAGTGATTCTGGGGGGGGGTTAGCATTGGGGATCAGGTGAGATCAAGGCCAGAGCTGCTTTTTTTGTATTCAAGAGCTTTTTGGTTGAATAAAATAAGAAATGTGTGGTGCCACTAAAATTCATAAATATAGTGCAGCAAAAAAAAAAAAAATGTGCAAATGTTCATCAACAGTTAAAGCAAAGGTGTAAATAAAAAAAAAAGGAAAATCCCAATTAAAAGATGAAATCTTGTGCAAAGATCATATAGGGAAGATTTACATATGTGGAAATAATTCTCCTCAAAGTGTGTTCAGAGGCCAGCCACCACATCCCCGTGGAGTCAGCACTCACCGGAACAGATGGCTGCAATTACAACAGCATGTGGGTTTAAGTCAAACATCCACAGTGTGTTTGAAAGCTTTGCCCAGTATCTGCATTGGAAGGCACTTCTCCATGGAGTAAAGCCACGTACACACGCTTAGATTTTCGGATGACCGAAAGTCTTTTTTTTTTGTGGCATGCTAGTCTCATGTTGAAAGTGAAGAGGTTACTCGTAACACGAAAATTTTCGAATGCCAATACAATGTCAGAAGAGACGTAATGCGTTGAATAGTTTTGTATGTATTCTTTCATTTCTGAGCATGCGTAGTCTTGCTCTTACAATTTTTTTTGTACGAAAACTGTACTAATGAAACGAAAATGGAACGTTGAGTTCACTTCCGACAAAAATTTTATAGTCTGCACATCCAGCTTTTGTCTGACGAAAAAGTGAAATTGGCTGTTGAAAGCATCATACTAACAATCTGAAAATCAGCAGACAGCTCGTCGTAGGAATTTTTCCATCCGATTTTCGTATTGTGTGTACGGCCCTTTAGGGTTTAAAATGTTGCGGTGTGTCCCAGGATCTGAATAGAAAGATGAAGGTGTGGAATGAATGATATGATGTATCGGAAGCAATAAAAACCCAACTGAGGTTCTGACCGTTTCCGCAGTCAGACCCATATGCCTACTTAGGAACAGATTAGGCCAGGCATGTCCAAAGTCCAGCCCACGGGCCATTCGCGGTCCGGTTTTGAACGGCCCGCCTGGTTATCTAAATATATATCTTTTGTGGCCCCCGACGATCTCTCAGCGCCGGGGCCACAAAACATATATAGTCTGGCTGCCTCGGAGGGAGGAGGCGGGACGAGTGCCGTGCACACAAGAGTAGTATTTCCTGTTTACACGGCAGCCTCTGTAATAGGAAGTCCTGTCTCTGGCGCTGCCATTGGACGACTGTTCTGTCCATTAAAGGAGGCAGGATTTTCACTTAAAGAGGCTGCTGTGTAAACAGGAGATTCTCCTGTAGGATATCTTTGGCGCTCGTCCTGCCCCTCCATGTCCCTTCCAAGGCTGCACTGATGGCAATGGTGAGTGCATTCCTGGCAATGGTCGGTGCTGCATTTCTTGCAATGGTGAGTGCATTCCTGGCAATGGTCAGTGCTGCATTTCTTGCAATGGTGAGTGCATTCCTGGCAATGGTCGGTGCTGCATTCCTGGCAATGGTGAGTGCATTCCTGGCAATTGTCGGTGCTGCATTCCTGGCAATGGTGAGTGCATTCCTGGCAATGGTCGGTGCTGCATTTCTTGCAATGGTCGGTGCTGCATTCCTGGCAATGGTCGGTGCTGCATTCCTGGCAATGGTCGGTGCTGCATTCCTGGCAATGATGGGTGCTGCATTCCTGGCAATGGTGGGTGCTGCATTCCTGGCAATGGTGGGTGCTGCATTCCTGGCAATGGTGAGTGCATTCCTGGCAATGGTGGGTGCTGCATTCCTGGCAATGGTGGGTGCTGCATTCCTGACAATGGTGTGTGCTGCATTCCTAGCAATGGTGGGTTCTGCATTTCTGGAGATTGGGGGTGCTGCATTCATGGCAGTTGGGGGTCTGCAGATGGGCACTGACCCTTATTTTGCTTCACAGTTCTTTATATAACATTTTAAGTTTTTTTTCCCTGAAACTTCCCTCTTAAAGTGAAGGTGCGTGTTATATGCCAATAAATATGGTATATCCAAATAATACGCCTGAGCTCATCTCTTTACTCACACACAGCCACAAAGGCAAGAGCATTCTTGTTGGGCAGTGTATTACTGCTCGAACGAACACACTTAGACTGAATTTTAATGGTTCAAAGAATGTCAGGCAAAATGGTCGGCCCTCGCGCATGTTCACTTAATCAAATCTGGCCCTCTTTGAAAAAAGTTTGGACACCCCTGGATTAGGCAAACAAGGCTCGTGTCAGGTACTTAAAGCGTAACTCCACTTTTGTTGAGAAAAAAAAAATCCCCTCTGGTTGATCTATGTACATTGCAAAGATTATAACAACCTTTGTTGCAGATTCCTGCCTTTTGTTATTCTGAAGAAATCACTGTTTATTTGTCTGAGCCTCGGTGCCAAGTGGGTCTAATGGGAGTGGTTTCATAATTATCAGTCAGCTGTGCACCTGCAGGGCACTAATGAGGAAAGCTGGTGGGTCTGCATCACTTTGGACATGTTCCTATTGGAAGTATCTCACCAAAAGTTTTGTTGCAGGGGATGGCTGAAATCTGACTTGTATCTTAGGTCAGCCATTCACACAAGTAGGAAATTATGCTTCTGGGGGGTCTTCTGTACACATTCTGTGTACTAAACAACTCCAGGTAGCCATATTGCATTGCATTTTTAGAAAATTACAGTGGCTGCAGATTGAAAAGGAAAGGTACATTTTAATAACATTCAATTACAATATGACTTGTGTAGCAATTGTACACGCTATATTATTTTTTCTTTATTTGCATTTTTTTTTTGTTACCCTTTAACCACATCAATACTGGGCCTTTCACCCCCTTCCTTCCCAAGCCAATTTTCAGCTTTCAGCGCTCTCGCGTTTTCATTGACAATTGCGCGGTCGTGCTACGCTGTACCCAAATGAAATTTTTATCAATTTGTTCGGACAAATAGAGCTTTCTTTTGGTGGTATTTATTCACAACTCCGTTTTTTTTTATTCAGAGAAGAGGAAATCGAGCTACAGTCTTATGGTAAATCTGTCTTAGGCCTGACTCAGACCTGTGCAGGAATATGCTGTAAAATGCACGCTTTTCTGAATGTTATAACAATACACAGTAACACACAAAATGGGATGTGTTGAGGTGTACACCACAACATACATGCATTCCAGTACACTATAACACACAAGCCTGAACCATCTATGGATACATGTTGCAATGAATTGGCAGCCCCTTCAAAATAAAGGCTGGCCATACATGGTCGAATTTCAAAAGGATTTTCTCTTGAAAATCAGAAATGATCCTATGGGGCCACCATTGATGTCAAAATTCGACCAACCAAGCCTTCAATTTTACCTTATGTTGCTAAAGAAAATAATTTTGGTGGCCGGGAATTTTTTCTTTCCGGGAATTTTCTTTTCTTGCACACGTGCATTTCTTTTTCGATTACATTTCTCGCACGATTCTCTCATCATTGATTAGGAAATAGTTTTTCAAAAAATTTCCAACATGCCCGATTACTCAAATTCGATGGCCGCATGAAAATGGGCTGTTGCTGCAGCCCACTAGTGGTGCGAAATTAGAAAGGAAATTCTTAGATAAGATTTTCGAAAAGAAAATTCTTTCGAAAATTCGACCCATGTATGGCCTGCCTTAAAGAGAACAATGTGAACCTGTGTGAATTGGACCTAATAATCTGTCTACTTGCTGCTGTTTTGCACTGCCATGCAACAACATTAAGCCTTCTCTATCGAGGACTATAATATAAAAGAATTCTGAGCTGTTATAAAAAAGGATATTGTGATTACAAAGTTCCTTTTCCGTTTTAAATTTACCCTGGAGACTGTGATAAACTGCAAAGATTTGACTGCCAGTTAGCCTGTATATATTCTATTTTGCTGCTGTACAGAAGAGGACAATAATGGGAACCATTACTAGAAGTAGTGACGTTAGCCCTTTCTAATCCTCCGAGAACTTGGTTAGAATTGGGTAAAGACAGAATGGAAGTACATTGCTGAAGTGCTTGTAGACTCTAGTTTTGCCAACTATTCCCGACTCCCACAGTCACCACATGCTAAGTATGTAATGATGATGGTTCTACTGGATGTTGAAGGCCGGTGTGTCAGCTATGTGCAACTGCTGGATCAAATGGCAGCCACAAAATGACTTCTAACAACTAGTTGGAAACAACTTAGATTTACCTACTTCCTTTTTGCAATTGTCTACTGTACTGAACATAAACTTAAAGTTTATTTTTCCTTTGGTGTAATTGCCAAAAATATCATATATTTGTGTCAGAAGGGCAACGTTTCTGGGAAGCATGGAAATGAACAAGAATGAAAAATGTGTATGGGTGTGCTGTCATAGTTAGAATGATAAGGCAGTTCATTATCAGCTGCCCGGGGTTATAGAACAGCATCCCAAAAAATCCTGCACATGCTTATGCAACTGTCAAAACAAATGTCACTCTTGGGTAATTTAGGGCAGGATTGTTAATTGTGGAAGCAAAGTTGCAGGCACGTTATCATTTTGGCTGTTATTTGCTATTTAGCAAGTATCGTTCTAAGGAGAAAGGATAATAGGAAACGCTCCCCAGCCCTTTTAACTTGCTTTCATTATTTGTTTGCTATTATGCAACATAATTAACAAAATGGCTTTATGCAGCTGCTGTTCTTTAAGTGCACCTGTGGCAAAAAGCCAAGCACTGCAAGTGTCTGCATGTATTGCATTGAAACCGCTCACCAGTGAACCTAGTTTATTTTCTTTACCTCGCTTTTCACAGTAAGACCCCTTTCACACTGAGGCAGTTTTCAGGCGTTTTAGCGTTAGAAATAGCACATGTAAAGCGCATGAAAACTGCCTCCCATTCATTGCAATGGGTGCTTTCACACCCAGGCGGGCTTGCGGGATGTTAGAAAAAGTCCTGCAAGCAGCATCTTTGCGGCGGTTTGGGAGTGCTGTATACAGCGCTCCCAAAATGCCCCTGCCCATTGCAATGAATGGGCAGCGCTTCTAAAGCGCCTGAAAAGCAATTCGGAAGTGCCGCAAGACAGGAGTCTTTAACCCCTTCTTTGGGGTTAAAAGCGCCCCTCTAGCGGCCAAAGAACAGCAGTAAAGCGCCCCTAAAACGAGCGGCTACCTACTTTACTGCTAACAGCCGGTACTTTCAGTGTGAAAGCAACCGTAGAAATTGTTCAAGATGACTAAAAATGTGGTACATTTCCTCTGCAGTTGCTCCTAGAAATACTGACATCACCCTACTCTTCAGTCCTGCCTGGATTTCTGCACACTCTGTATCTTCTCAAAATCACCAGGAGAGAAGAACTGTCAAATATTGCATTCATGAATTACATTAATTGTATAATTACATTAATGGGAGTAATTTTCACTATTTTTTATATCTGCAGCTTTCATTAAAATAATATTTAGTTATCTTCTATGGAGATCCTAGTGCAGGCGCTTCTTGTTTTAGGGTGAAAATGCTTTGTTCTTGTTTCCTTGCTGGACTCCTTTTGTTACTTTTGCATGCAGCTCCAAATGGAGACTATAATTGGTTGGTTTTACAAATATTACTGAGGCATAGTCCACTTTTGTCTTAATCAGAAACCCTCCTGCATTAGAAATACCATGCAGTCATCGTAGAAGCACATGCATATAGACAGGAAATGATTGCAAGATGCTGCAGGATGTTAGCTGCCTGAGATGCGACAAGGGATGATAAAAATGGCAAATATGATACGCAGTACTTTATCAAATTAATGTCATTCAGTTAGGGATTACATCTACTTTAAAGCGGTTGAGAAAAAAAATAACCCTGCAACATAAAGGCATAATGTGCTAGTATGCATCGCATACTAGCACATTATGAAATACTCACCTTAGAAAGAAGCCCTCTCAGCGGCGCTGGGTCACCGCTAAGAGGGCTGACATCTTCTCCCATCCTTTCTTCCAGGATCGTGGGCTCCGTCGCTGAGAGTGGCTAAAGCCGTGACTACATCACCCTGTGCATGCGTGCGGGAGCCCTCGGTTCCGGCAAGAAGCTCTGAAGTTCCAGCACAGTACGCTGGACGCAAACAAAGCCTGGGGAATGCCCAGGAAAAAAACCAAAGCCTACTTACCACCAGCTCGCAGACAACCAAATTGACCTGTCTAACAGTATGCGTTAAAAACAGGGGTTTAGTCCGCACGCATTTGCAAATGCATGCGTAAGCCACAGAGCCTCGTCACGGCACCCTGATATCTGTGGTCCTAACACTAAAATATGAGTGTCCCCACAGTGGAGGCACATGCATTCTAATGGATAAATGCTGGCAGGTGGACTGAAGAGCAGCCCATCCCTTCTAATGCCCCGTACACACGGTCGGACATTGATCGGACATTCCGACAACAAAATCCTCGTATTTTTTCCGACGGATGTTGGCTCAAACTTGTTTTGCGTACACACGGTCGCACAAAGTTGTCGGTATTTCCAATCGCCAACAATGCGGTGACGTCAACCACGTACGACAAGACTAGAAAAGGCCAGTTCAGAACCAAGCGTGGCACCCTTTGGGCTCCTTTTGCTAATCTCGTGTTAGTAAAAGTTTGGTGAGAGACGATTTGCGCTTTTTCAGACTCGTGGCTTTCAGATCATTTTCTGCGGTTCAGTTTGTGCTTGTGGGTTTGTATCTGCTCTTCAGTGCGTGCAGCGAGTACCATTGACTTGTCATTGTGTTCTTGTTCGTTCGTTACTGTTTTTCAGGTCGCTCTTCACAGGCCTTGCTGTTCTTCAGTGCGTTCTGTTACTTTGTTCTGAGCAGCCAACCATTTTCTAGTCATGTTGCGTATACGTACTCCTCGTAGAGTTCATGCTGTGCGGGGGCTTGGTGTTGGGGTCCTGACCTTGACACAAGTCCAGTCCATGAACAGGGTGGGGAGGAGTTCATGGACCAAGAATTGGTTGCTTCAGCGTGACCAGTTCTCTCATATGCCTTTGCTCCGTGAGATCCGTGAGAATAATCCTGATGATTTCAGGAACTTTCTCAGGATGACGGACCCTGTATTTCACCGTTTGTTGGCTTCGCTGACCCCCTATATCAGCAGGCAGGATACCTGCATGAGGCAAGCCATCACTCCGGAGCAGAGGCTCGTCGCTACCCTGCGGTACTTGGCGACAGGGAGAAGCCTGCAGGACCTCAAGTTCTCGACAGGCATCTCCCCCCAGGCTCTGGGGATCATTATCCCAGAGACCTGTTCTGCCATCATCCAGGTCCTGCAGAAGGAGTATATGAAGGTAAGATTTTTATCCTTTAATATCACATTTTATTGTATTGAATGTTTGCTAATATATTGTATTTCTTTACTCATTCCCTAATTACCATGATTGTAATATGCTGTGAATGTCCCCTTTCTCCTCATGCATGCTTGAATTTTATGGGGTTTTTTTTGTCCTTCATACATATTTGCCTTCACTTACCTCCCCAGCATGCTCTCATGCCCTATATTCACATCATGTAGTCACTTAAAACAATGTATTTTATCAGCTCCATAGTAGTGCTTTACCCCAAACACCCCCTAAAATGTTTAGAAATTTGATTTGTGCTTTAAATTCAGGCAGAGTGCCAGAGGCTTTTTTTGTAGTGTGCCCAAATCATTTTTATTAACCCTCCCTCCCCCCAACTGCTAAGTCAGCTGATACCAATTCTCTATCTATCCTCAATCATCTATCTGCTGACTTTGCCAAACCCATACACACTATACACACCTCTTTTGTGCTCAGATGTATGGATGAATTCCCCAAAGCATGTAGTGCAAGGGCCTGCCTGTATACTTTCAAATGGTACTGTTTAAAGTTTTTGTATCCTATTATTATCTTGATAGGTAATAGCAGAATGTCCAAATGTGCTCAAATATGTACAGTGTGTATTTATATCTTTGTATTAGGACACTTTTTACCTGTCCAGTGGGCTGCCAATAGTGTAACTAAGGAGGGGCTGTTCCAAGTAATAACCTGTATTTAGGCATTCATCTCTCATTGAAGTGAAGAGGGTTACCTGTCCAAGATCCCCCCCCCCTATAATGTTAGAAATGGCCCGTGAGAGGGGGGAGGGGGAATATGATAGGTGTCCCTTATACTTTGGTGTTGTAAAATTCCCCTTAATAAATGTTATCTGGATGTTGGCCAAGAATGTTTGTGTCTAATCTGCTTTCCATGTTTATGTGCAAAAATACTAATTTTTTTGTTTTACTCAACAGTTTCCTTCCACGCCACAGGAATGGCAGACTGTGGCCTCCCACTTTGCCCAGCGGTGGGACTTTCCTAACTGCGGAGGGGCAATTGATGGGAAACACGTCCACATCGTCCCACCACCCAACTCGGGGTCGTACTATTATAATTACAAGGGGTTCAATAGTATTGTGATGTTGGCGGTGGTGTCGGCTAATTACGACTTCCTGTATGTGGACGTGGGGAAGAATGGCCGGATGTCCGATGGTGGAGTCATCGCCCAGACGGAATTTTACAGGCGTCTCCAGAATGGCAGCTTGGACTTGTCACCTCCAGAAGAGAATGTGGAAGGACTCCCATTCGTCTTCGTTGCGGATGAAGCATTTGCGCTGGGGGACCATCTTATGCTGCCATTCCCGATGAGGACCCTCACCCCGGAACAGAGGGTTTTTAATGACTGGCTGGCCAGAGCCAGAAGAGTGGTGAACACATTTGGAATCATGGCCAGCTGGTTCCCCCTATTTCTGACACCCATCCATATGGTGGAGTATAAACTTAATTATATAATCCTGGCGTGCTGTGTTCTACATAACTTTTTACGCCAACATTCTGCCAACTATGCTTGCTCAGTTGGGCCTGAGGCCGGAATGATAAATGAAACAACCCTGACGGCGCTTGAAAGTGGCCGTCCTGGCTTGCCCTCCCTGAGTGCCCATGATGTCCGGTTAAGATACCTTGAGTTCTTTGTGGGTAGGGGGGCCATCAATATGCCAGACAATTTGTGAAGCCTTTATCAAATAAAATCCAAAAAAAAGCAAATCTTTGGTGACATTTACTGCTTGTGTTTGTTTTAGCTGACCCTGACAGAAATGTGGGGAGTCCTGAAAATGGCGTGATTGTGTAACCTTATACAAAGCACTGTTGGGTGTTATTTACTAAAGGCGTAGACACTTTGCACTACAAGTGCACTTGAAACTGCACTGAAACTGCACTAGTGCAAAGAGGATTTGCCCTTAGGAAATAACCCCCCATTTTCACAGAAAACAGCAATTACATCACCACAAAAGTGTTCTAGCGTTGAGACAATAATCCACACATTCTTGATTAACAATCTTTTTAATACCTGCACAATCACATGTGCATTTAGAAAAGTTTTTTAAAACAAACCAACATGTTTGTTGTATAGCAATTTTTGGGGTGGCATTATCAAAAATAGAAATATCCATTTAAGATAAAAAAGGCATGTGTCAAACCAACAAGAAAGACACAAATCTTGAACTTACAAAGTTCACATATGGTAAAACTTGAAGGCAATATCAGACATGAGTATTTAGGAACTGTGTTTGATATTGCGTTCAGATGGGGTGAAGTCACCCCAGGAAAAAACAAATTTTGAAGATGCACACCAATTTACGAATGTCAACATGTGCTAGCTGCCATCACGGGGGATCAAGGGACGTGTTTTGGGGGAGCAACCCCTTCCTCTCAGCTACTTTATTATTGAGGAAGGGGTTGCACCCCCAAAACGCGTCCATTGATCTCCCGTGATGGCAGATGGCACATGTTGGCACACTGTGTGCATCCTCAAAATTTGGCTTTTCTAATAATCGCTAAAACATTTTTAACATTGTAGCACACAAAAAAACAAAGTGATTTGTAGGGGTTTAAAACTCTCCCCAAAACATCAATGATGTTATTATTTTTCTTAATAACATCATTGATGTTTTTCTTGATGTTTTCCAAAGCTAAATTACACCCCATGATCTCCCCAATCAGGATCTGTGCACTTTCAGAGGCGAAATGCCCTGGGTCCACAACATCACGATCACCTAAAAAGAGAGAAAACCACAAAAAAACAGGTATTATAAATATGCCGGCATCCATCTCTTACCTGAGCCTGTGGTCGCAGACACTCACCTGTTGTGGTGCCAATTTCCACCACGTCTTCTTCCTCTTCCTGCTCTGCTTGGGTTGTGGGTATTTCCCCTTCTTCCCGAGGTGGGGTGTCAGTGCTCTCCTCGGATGAGGGGTGTCCTCCGAGTCTTTTCTCCCCTATGTAAAACAAAAATGGTATAATTAGCACACAGATATTTGATGGCCGAAATATAAAGATGAAACATTGCTTGGAAGTGGGGTACAATTGTCTATTTTGGCAGAGTTCCAAGATGTAGCATTTTTATTGTCCGTTGTCAAGCTTCCCCCTATAGTATACACTGGAGCACCTGTGTGGGCCCCCTAATAAAAAGGGTGTTCTTGTGTCCCGCACTAGTGTTCCAGTGTCCAGATGTTAAAACAGCTGCTGAGTGTCCTCTCCTTACACAGAATCTAGTTTGCATTTCATTCTAGTCACAAATCCATCTACACAACCAAATATTTTTCATATAAGTAGGCCCTAAAAAATGTTGGAAAATGCATATGGCCTAAACAATGGTGTTTTATAGGCCGAAAGAAAAATGTTTGATACGAACGAATAATGGACCCCAGGAAGACGACAGCTTTGTCGAAACGGCGTAGGGAGGAGCGGCGTGCTGACGTCACCACCACACCACGCTGATCCCAGAAGATACGGGCAGCAGCTGCGAGCCGGCCGGCACATATTGTTTTTAGAGGCGTTTTTGAACCTTATACACTGTAAGTGCATTTCTTATTCTTTTTATACAAATAAACGATAACTGTATTACGCTATGGAGCATTTCTTTTTATATTTGTCTTTGGGATCTGAGCGGTAGTACTTCAATTCAGTGGATCTCCCGAGCGGTGACCTGTGAGACACATCACAACAGAGACCCAGTGGCTGGGGGACACAGCCACTTGCTTGCATGATTTCTGTGACGGGAGATCTGGTGATCCGGTAAGGGGCAGATTTGTTTGAGGTGGAGGAATTCTCTATAACATCACGCTCCCCAGAGAGACCGTCTTTGCATGCCTCACACCGTTTGAAGATTGGTGCTTTCTCCCTCTATCAGAAAAGTTTTTTAACAAGGACTTTTTTTGACTGTATGGACTTAGCTATATCTCTTGGTTCTTGATTCCTATTTTCCACAAATATTTTTTTTATTGGAATGGTTTATTCTGTGAGACCCAAGCTTTTTTTGTTTGTTAGCAAACATTGATTTTTTGTTAATTTTTTCCTTTATCATTGTTTACCACATAAGGATGTTTTTGGTGTGGTCATATCAATTAACCATGATCACGTTCACTTAATGGCAGCGCAGCCTATCCTTTATATAACAAAACATCAATGATGTTATTATTTTTTTTAATAACATAATTAATGTTTTTCTTGATGTTTTCCAAAGCTAAATTACACCCCATGATCTCCCCAATCAGGATCTGTGCACTTTCAGAGGTGAAATGCCCTGGGTCCACAACATCACAATCACCTAAAAAGAGAGAAAACCACAAAAAAACAGGTATTATAAATATGCCGGCATCCATCTCTTACCTGAGCCTGTGGTCGCAGACACTCACCTGTTGTGGTGCCAATTTCCACCACGTCTTCTTCCTCTTCCTGCTCTGCTTGAGTTGGGGGTATTTCCCCTTCCCGAGGTGGGGGGTCTGTGCTCTCCTCGGATGAGGGGTGTCCCCCGAGTCTTTTCTCACCTATGTAAAACAAAAATGGTATAATTAGCACACGAAGCAGCCGAAATATAAAGATGAAACATTGCTTGGAAGTGGGGTACAATTGTCTATTTTGGCAGAGTTCCAAGATGTAGCATTTTTATTGTCCGTTGTCAAGCTTCAAGACTTTACCTGTCTTGTACAAGCTTCACAGATGGAGACCCCCCTATAGTATACACTGGAGCACCTGTGTGGGCCCCCTAATAAAAAGGGTGTTCTTGTGTCCCACACTAGTGCTCCAGTGTCCAGATGTGAAAACAGCTGCTGAGTGTCCTCTCCTTACACAGAATCTAGTTTGCATTTCATTCTAGTCACAAACCCATCTACACAACCAAATATTTTTCATATAAGTAGGCCTTAAAAAATGTTGGAAAATGCATATGGCCTAAACAATGGTGTTTTATAGGCCGAAAGAAAAATGTTTGATACGAACGAATAATGGGCCCATGAACATGAAAGTTGCCATTTTAAACTGTACAACACTTAAGAAAAGCACATGGAGCAGCACGAACGTAATAAAGACAAAGAGAATAGGAACACAGCACAACTACTTACTTTTTTTGCAGCACTCTCCAGATCTTTCTGTACTGCTCGGGCTCTCTTCATTTCAGGTCCCACCACCGCTTCCTGAGCTGATCTTTTGATCGTTGTACCCTGAAATTCCGGTGCAGACTTTTGACCACTTTCGCCATGATCTTGGCCTTTCTGATATTGGGGTTGGGGTAAGGTTCATACTTTCCATAATAGTCGGCCTTCTTCAGGATGTCGACCATCTCCAACATCTCCCCAAAGGACATATTTAAGGCTTTAAATCGTCTTCTTCTGGATCGGGACGTTTCCGGATCCGGGCTTTCCTCCTCCTCCTCCTCGTTGCTATAATTAGCACGCACCTGCTCTGACTCCGCCATGTGCTATTCACCCACTGCACCGAACGAAAAGGGGCGGGGAATAGACTAGAAAGAACGTCAGGGGTGGGCGAAGTTACACGCATGCGCAGTGTGTATAAAGCGTAACACGGGTGCGTAGTACGTACGATCTGTGAGCGGAGGAAGGAGTATCGGAGGCGCCGATCATGATAACGAAGGTAAGAGCCAAACTTGGGCCTATACTGCTTCTGGATTGAGGCTTATATTGTAACTAGATTAGGAGAGTTTTGGCTGACATTAGGGTTTGTCTTGTGTTGTGTCTTGCAGTGAAAATGGATATCTTGAACGATACCGACTTCATGGCAATATTCATTGACATGTTCAGGGAGCTGCCTTGTCTGTGGGAGATCAACCACCCACATTATAAGAACCAAACAAAGAGGAAGGCAGCACTGGATCAATTGTTGGAAATTGTGAAGCAGGTGATCCTCACGGCAGACATCTCCTATTTGAAGATCCTAATTGCTGGCCTGAGGAGCACATATGTAAGGGAGCGCAAGAAAGTCCAGGATTCCCAGAGATTCGGAGCAGCAGATGACATCTATGTCCCCAGGATGTGGTACTATGACGGGCTGCATTTTCTGGCAGGTCAGACTGAACCCAGGTCATCACTCTCCAGTCTTCCTTCCACGCTTCCTTCCACCCCAGCTTAGGCTTCTGACGCCCAACCTGGGCCTTCCAGGCAGCAACATGTGGAGGAGCCCAGCTTGAGCCAGGTATAGCATTCCTCTAAATATTTCAGGTTGTCCAATCAATGATGTTAACTAGATGTTAGTTTGGAGTACTAATTTATGATTGTGATTGATGATGCAAAACATTACAACCATGTCCCTTTTTCAAACACAGGGAAGTCTCAGCTAGGAGGTGGCCGGGCCGAGCAGGCTGCCTGATATGCAGGTCCCTCCCCTACACCTGCAAAGAGAAAGTGGCAGGAATAGGAGTACCCTATAGGAGGCTGCCATAGGCCTCTTTTGGAAGGCTACAGAGGCCCTGGGAGCCCCCCACACTGTGGAGGAGGACTTTGCTGCCATAATTGCCTGTAAAATGCAGCGGATGGAGGAGGGCCAACAACTCATGTGTGAGTCATTAATGTTGGAAGCTCTCAATAAGGGGTTGAGGGCCCAAACATTATCTGATACCCACATTTGTGACCTCACACATGGTCCTCCTCCTCCAGGTCCTACTACTACTCCTCCTCCTCCTCCTCCAGGTCCTACTAGTCCTCCTCCTCCTCTAGGTCCTACTCCTCCTCCTGCCACATCTCCAACAGCAGAGCCACAGCCAGGAAGGAAGCGTGGAAGGAAGACCAGAAAGTGATGACCCTGGATCCAGTCTGGTCTGGCAAAAGATGCAGCGTCTTGTGGTACCACAGCCTGGGGACACAGATGTCATCTGCTGCTTTCCGGATCTCTGGGACTTCTGGACCAGACTGCACTCCCTTACATATGGACTCCTCAGGCCACCAATTTTGATGTTCAAGAATTGATGTTCTGCCCTGGGGGTCCAAGGCTTCGCTAATTTCTGCTGTTTCTCCAGCGTTGCCTCCCTCTTTGTTTGGTTCTGAGCCCTTAAAAAAGGCTTTTTGGTTTCAATTATACTTGCCTATGTGTGTTTTCCTTCAAAAAGGACAGTTTGTTTGTAAGGATTCAGGTACATTTCAAAAATAAAATGTGAAATTAACAAGGGACACCAACAACAATCTCCTTGAGATTAAATAATACAAGATATCAATGGTGTTGTGGTAACTTGACACACAAAACACACACAAAAATATTCTGGAGTAAAAGTAAAAATAAAATAAAACAAAGATCAGCCTTGGAAAAAATACAAACCTAAAATAAATAAAAAATCTGCCTTTAAAAAAAAAAATTTGTCAGATGTGACAAATCAAAATATATTAAGGGAATCCCGATAAATAATAAAGAAATACGTTTGTGAGAAGTCTGTGTGAATATGAGCAGCAAAACTACTTCATTCTTCTCACATTATAAAGAAGAAGAGAGTGAGCTGTATTAAACCATTTTTAACATTGCACCGTGACGAAAGTGTTGTATCCATTGCGAACGCTAAGTTTACCAGACCGAGCTGTTCCGTCTCGGAATTCCTTCTGAGCATGCGTGGCACTTTGTGCGTCGGAACAGGCCACACACGGTCGGAATTGACGCAAACGGATTTTGTTGTTGGAAAATTTTATAGCCTGCTCTCAAACTTTGTGTGTCGGAAAATCCGATGGAAAAAGTCCGATGGAGCCCACACACGGTCGGAATGTCCGACAACACGCTCCGATCGGACATTTTCCATCGGAAAATCTGACCGTGTGTACGGGGCATTAGAGGTACAGAAGCACACCAAACACCCAGGAAATAGCACTATGGCTGCAAAGCTGCTGGTGCGTTTCTGGACCAATAAACACACCAAGGTGATCTAAAAAAACTTGCCACCGCCTTCATTTATAGCTGGCTATCGCAGTAAGCGGCTTTGGAGGGCTACAGACAGATGCAAACAAAGCCTGGGGAATGCCCAGGAAAAAAACAAAGCCTACTTACCACCAGCTCACAGACAACCAAATTGACCTGTCTAACAGTACGCATTATAAACAGTGCGCTGGACCTTCGGATCGCATGCGCCGCTGGCTTACCTGTAGGTAAAAAAATAACAAAGCTGGGTTTACAGCCACTTTAAAAGACAACTGTACATTAATCCCAAACTTTTCTAATCCTTCCCCATAGCACCTGAACTTACCTTCTGCACTAACCCCCTCCTTGACCAAATTAGTCATATCTGCGTACTGAGCCTGCACAATTTGTGTATTCTGATGTGGGTAAAGTCACCAGGCTATCAGAATACAAGTGAAATCATGTCTCCCTCTTTAGATACAGCCATGTGGCTATATATTGCCCTTGTTTACTTTTATAACCAAAAATATTCCTTTAACCACCTCAATACAGTGCATTTTCACCCCCTTCCTGCCCAAGCCATTTTTCAACTTTCAGCGCTGTCGCACTTTGAATGACAATTGCGCGGTCATACAACACTGTACCCAGATGAAATTGTTATCATTTTTTTCCCCACAAATAGAGCTTTCTTTTGGTGGTATTTGATCACCTCTGCGTTTTTTATTTTTTGCGCTATAAACAAAAGAAGAGCGACAAGTTTGAAAAAAAACACTATTTTTTACTTTTTTGCGATAATAAATATCCAATTTTTTTTCTTTAAAACTAATTTTTTCCTCAGTTTAGGCCGATATGTAATCTTCTACATATTTTTGGTAAAAAAAAAACGCAATAAGCGTATAGTGATTGGTTTGCGCAAAAGTTATAGCGTCTACAAAATAGGGGATAGATTTATAACATATTTATTTATTTATTTATTTTTTACTAGTAATGGCGGCGATCTGCGATTTTTATCGTGACTGCGATATTGCGGCGGACACATCGGACACTTTTGACACATTTTTGGGACCATTCACATTTATACAGCGATCCGTGCTATAAAAATTCACTGATTACTGTATAAATGTGACTGGCAGGGAAGGTGTTAACACTAGGTGGTGATCGAGGGGTTAACTGTGTTGCTAGGGAGTGTTTCTAACTGTAGGGGGCGGGGACTCACTAGGGGAGGAGACCGATCGATGTTCCTCTGTACTGGGAACATACCATCGGTCTCCTCTCCTCTGACAGGACCGTGGATCTGTGTGTTTACACACACAGATCCACGGTCTTGCTGTGTTACCAGCAATCGCAGGTGCTCGGCGGACATCGCGGTC
This sequence comes from Aquarana catesbeiana, assembly GCF_042186555.1. Lineage (NCBI taxonomy): Eukaryota > Metazoa > Chordata > Amphibia > Anura > Ranidae > Aquarana > Aquarana catesbeiana. Next base: position 365,570,415 of record NC_133327.1, on the reverse strand, counting down.
GCCGGGCACGCGCACCGGGTGCCCAGTGACACGGCGGCCGCGCGCGCCCCCTGGTGGGTCGGGAAAGCGAGGCCATCATATGACGCCCGCCCGCAACGAGAGCTGCGCCGCCTGGCCGTCAATTGACAGCCATCGTCAGCAAGCAGTTAAAAATGAAGTTTTATTACTAAGATAGATACATTTTCTATATGGTGATCATTAACTTGCAATCTGCCTGACTTTTTCTGCTCATCAGCTATCCTTCTTGTTAGTGAATTTTATGTGTGGCCCAAGACAATTCCTCTGCTTCCATTGTGGAAGAAGGAAGGTCAAAAGGTTGGATGCCCCTAATATAAACCAATATCAACCTAACATAGTTTGCCTATTATACATTGACGCTTGGAGCAAATAATCTGTCAAAAAGTGTCCGATATAAGGAGTGCATTTTCTGTAGATTAATGAAATGTGCTCATGGTGTGCATGCATGAAGGGTTTAAGGTGATCTCACCCCTTGGAGTGTGTATAGTATAAATTACCCATACTATAGCTGCTGACTTTTAATATTAGGACACTTACCTGTCCTGGATTCCAGCCAATGCTTCCATCGGCTGTCAGGTGCTGCCGCCGCTAATGCCAGTTAGGGAACCCTGCAGGGAAGCCTTGCAGCTTCACCGCCGGGTCCCTTATGCGCATGTGTGGAGCACACTGCGCTCTCTTACCTGCTGGGCAGCAGGGGAGGGAGGAGGAGGGGGCCGGACTTCTGACACATCTCGCCGTGACAAGGTCCGACAGAAGTGGGGACAGGGTACCTGTTAAAAACAGGTACCCGCTTGCCCCTCCCCCCGAAAGTGCCAACGGAGGGGGGGGAATCAGATAAGCGGAAGTTCCACTTTTGGGTGGAGCCTCGCTCTAAAGGCAAATGGGCCCACATAATTACTACATCAGGTATGCAAACCTTAGAGCAAAACTTGTACTGTTAGATGATTTTGAATCCAAACCTCTATAAAAACCAAAAGAGAACTTTTAAGCAAAATTGCACTGTCATCATCTAGATGCAGGTTAGCTGTTGTCCAGATAAATTGGCTTTTCAGACAGCTGCAGGTTCATAAAGTTATGTCCACAGTTCACCAAAGCTGTCTTTTTTACTGCTTTTTGAGTGTATGTCTTCTGGAAAGGGTGTCCTGTCAACTGCACCATAGAAATGGTTGTAATAGGATAACTTAAACATGTCAGTTTGTGTTATTTAAGTGACAGTTAAGCTGGAAGCAATTAAAGTCAGTAGCCGGCTTGTAGAAATCCTTTACTGTAGTATTAAAAAAAAGTGCCATAATGATAAGAAAAGACTGAAAACAAAGACATTGGGACGCAGTTTTGCATCTTCTTTTTTGCTTCTTAGTTGACCTTCACACATATTGTACTGATGGACCTTTATCCTAATTTTTTTAAATTTTTTATTGGCAGGGCCTTTGTGTATGATAGTCGCAACAACCTTCAGATGCGAGGCTTAGTGGTGTTGCTTATATCTAAAGCAGCTGGACCAAGTAAACTGGCAGATGAATCCCTACAACATGACATGGTTAGCGGCATTTATGCAAGGTGAGAAATTGATGATTAATGTTTGCGTTTTTAAGATTGAAGTAGCTGTTAAAAAAAAAAAAATCTTAATCTTACAATTAGTAGCAACAGATATTAACTCTGGCATATTTTATCTTTTTTCCATTCTTCTACAGTTTTGTTGTAGAACTCCGGGCATAGTACTTTCTGTTTTCATTAGCTTGAGCAATGGATGTTTTTTTATGCAAAGAAAGGAAACAATGCGCTTAGGTGAGCACTGCTATAAACACACTGATATAAATGATACATCAGCAAAGTTAAATAGCAGCTATCACTACAAGTCTTGATGCTGACCAAAAAAGTATTGTATAAATAAGTGCAGCGCTTTAATAATGTATAATAAGAAATGCATACACATCACAAATGTACATATAAAACCCAAAAGAAATTTCATCCAGATAAGAAAATATATAACAGTCCACCACAAGTGTATGTAGTTATAATAGTCCCATGATATGGTGTATCCTGTTATAGGTAGTCCCCCTATCTGATACACTAATTGGTGTTCGGGTGAAGTGTACTCTGTCTCTCCTTCTGGTAAAAGGAAGAATCTCATAAGAGGATACACCCTATCACAGGACTATTATAACTACATACACTTGTGGTGGACTGTGTTATATATTTTCATATCTGGATTAAATTTCTTTTGGGTTTTAGGTTTAAATTTGTGATGTGTAAGCATTTTTTATTGTACATGTTTTAGCGTTGCACTTATTTATACAATGTTTTTTTTTATTGCTGTCTGTCTTTGCTGCAGAGATTTCCCCTCACTTTTTGTCCCAGAGGCATAGCAGAAAGTGAAAGACAATGTTCACAAAGCAAGGAAAAATCCTATCTACAGACAGTCCCCGGTTAAAAACAAGATAGGTTCTGTAGGTTTGTTCTTAAAGGGGTTGTAAAGTCTCAGTGTTTTTCTCCTTAATGTATTCTATGCATTAAGGTAAAAAAACCTTCTGTGCTTCAGCAGCCCCCCAGAGCCTCCCTGATCTTTCCAGCGACAAGAACGAGCCCGGTAGCCCCAGCCGCTGTCAGGACGTTGGCTCCCGCTGCTGTCAATCAAATTCAGTGACATGGGAGTCAGGGGGCGAGGCCGAGTCCTAATGTCTGTGTCAGTGGATGCAGCAGCTGGACTCGGGAGCGACCCCGCATGAGTGCTCCCATGGAATTCAACTTTTTGTGAGGGCTCTCCAGAGGGGGAGGAGCCAGGAGCGCCGCTGAGGGACCCCAGAAGAGGAGGATTGGGGCCCAGTGCCGGGACAGGGTAATTTAGCACCCATGGCGATAACACCAAACTGCGCCACACCCCCAACACACAAGATGTATGAGCATCATGTGTTAGCAAAAATCCCCCCCAAAAAAAATTTTAAAAATTGAGTACTAATCGGCATACTTAGCCCTAAGCATAAATTCCCTCTGCAAGCCAAAATTCTCCCCAAATTCTCCCCTGCTACCGCCGCACTCCATTCGTCTCCGCCGGTAGCAGCGAAGACGATCGCGTCTTTTCCCCTCACATACCTGGAGCCGAGTGAGTGAAAGATGACTCCTGCTCGGCTCCATAACAATGGATGACGGAAGCGACATCAAACGTCACTTCTGCCGAATGGCCTTAAAGGGGGCATTTTTTTTACCGCGTTTTTTTACACATTTTTACCGCGTTTTTGCTGTGATTTTGTGCAGGTCACCAATGTAAAAAGCAGAAAAACACCTGTAAGCTGCCCCAAAGAAGCTCATGTTCTTTTTTGAGCTTAAGGCGTTTTTCAGGTGTTTTGCTTTAGGTGACAAAACTCTACGATGTGAACAGGTGCATTCTATCACAAGATTCAGGTTCACAGAGAAAGGATTATTTCATCCAGGAAACAGGTGCCATTGAAATGAATGGAATTTTTGCTTGTTTGGCGGTTTTCAGGCATTTTTTCTGGCGTTTTACGAGCTGAAAATGCTCAGGTGTGAATGCAGCCTAAGCATAAATGTGAGATCTGAGGTCTTTTTGACCCCAGATCTCACATTTAAGAGGTCCTGTCATGCTTTTTTTCTATTACATGGTATATTTACATTCCTTGTGATAGGAATAAAAGTGACACATTTTTTTTTTTTTAAATGACAGTGTAAAAATAAAAAGTAAAATAAATAAGAAAAAAAAAAATTTAAAGCGCCCTGTCCTGCTGAGCTCGAGCGCAGAAGCGTACATATACGCAAGTCGCGCCCGCATAGGAAAATGGTGTTCAAACCACACATGTGAGGTATCGCTGCAATCGTTAGAGAGAGAGCAATACGTCTAGACCTACTCTATGACTCAAAACTGGTAACTGGTAGAAATTTTTAAGGGTCAAAGTTTGTCACCATTCCAAGACAATTTTGAAGCATGACATGTTGGGTATCAATTTAATGTTTGGAGGTTCTAAGTTATTTTCTAGCAAAAAAAAATTATTTTAACTTGTAAACACCAAGTTTGAAAATTAGGCCCGGTCCTTAAGTAGTTATTGTTGTGCTCCTAAGTACAATGGAAAAAGAGAGCTAACCATGTCGGGTTGGATGTGCTTCCTGGTCAGTTTGAAATAGGACAGGGGGGCTGACAGGATCAACAGGTATTTCATGCAAAGAAAGCAATACAAAGAGGACAGCATACTTTTTGAAACAAGTACATGGTAACACAGACACATCCAGAAATATCAAATGTTGGGGTAACATACACTTTAAAGTATATGAAGAGCTAAAACTTTTAGGCTATCCAGTCAGGAAGTGAGGAGAACTTTTCAACAGAAACAGATAAAAAATGTTTAATACTGTACACTAGGGGAAATAGTTTGATGTCTGTGTCCCTATTGCAGATTTGATTGATCCACTTCCTATCTAATGCAATTGTTTTCAGCAGGATGGGAAGTGAGGGTAAATCTACTTGAAGTGGAAGTAAAGGCAAAGTTTTCCTAAAATGTTGCCTCCCCCTTCCGCCTATGTATGTTGTTTATAAAAGACCTTTTTCTTTAACCCCTTGGAGCTGGCGCCTCCTGGCCCCTTAAGGGGTTTAGGATGCCGGGAGGTGAAGTTCATGATTATCTAACTGCCATGATAAGCTGTCACGGTAGTCACGTGATCAGAAAGCTGCCGATCACAAGCAGCGATCGGGAGCTTCTCGTTAGCCACTGGTAACTGTGCCGGGAGAGCACTCTTGGCTCAACTGTTTTTGCACTAATGGACGCAAATATGGGTCCACTCAGCGCCAAGGCCTACCTCACTGACACAGGGAAGCCATTGCTTGTAAAGCACGTGACTGCACCCGAAATGAATTAAAAAAAGGTATTTACATTACTCTCTATTATAAAGAATATACAGCATAGATCTGGGGGGTGGTCAATATTTTTAAGCAAATTTATAGTAGCTTAACAGTCTCAGTTAGAATGTCTCCCAGATGCTGGAGTTTTTTAGCTAGATTACAATGGGCTCTTACTTCACAATTTTGTTGAACACCTTTAGGGTGACCATAAACAGTGCAATGTGACCGAGGCCTAACAATTTAGTATGCTGTAATAAGAAAATTGTGCAATGATGTTAATGTACAATATATAGATAAGGGGCTGCGTAAACTGTCGGCGCTATATAAGTACCTGTAATAAATAAATTGAATTTTTAGCATCTACATTACAGGATCAGTAGGAATCTGCAATGATGATTGCTAAAGTCCTTGCCTTGCATGTAACTGGCTTGGAGAGGATTGTTTTTCTCTCAACAAGTTAAAATTTCACATTAATAATAATCTGATCACTTTATGATGATATGAAGTCATGTTAGTTATAAACTTCACCTATTGCCTCACTGTGTTACCTTTTGTGCAAAAAGGTGCACCATTGTTTCACAAATGATGACAAAAATGTATGAACTATAATTTAGCAGATATTAGTTGTAGACAAGTTACTTCATACTGTGTACGCGCAGCTTTATAATATAATAAGTGTTACAGTGTTAAGTGATTTTCATCCGTTGAACACCTGCAGTGCCGAGGTAATTAAAGTCTGCTATTAGAAGGTTCACTCTGCAGGTTATTGATGAGCAGGAAATCTAAAATTTCCACATTTGTGTCTAAATAACAGAGAAATTATCGTGTGAATTATCCATAGGGAGTATTCCACTCAGAAATGCCTTATAGGCAATATTAGGAATTGTTCATTGCGTTAAGGGGAAAGTACCCCTTGTTAAAAAGACTTGAAAAGTGTGACGGGAAAGGATTTGATTTAGAAGGTATGACAGCGAGCAACATGTTCAGAAGTAGAGGAGTGCGGGGGGGTATGATAGGTAGTGTGTGCAGTATAGGTGTCCGGAGGTATGACAGGCTGTATGTGCAGGAGTGGGGTATGGAGGGTATAACAATAGGCAGTATGTGCAGAAATAGAGCGTGGAGAGTATTAGGAAGAGGTATATATGTAAAGACAGGAATGTTAAGGGTATGACAGTGATCAGTATATGTAGGAGAGGAGTGCAAAGTGTATGAGAAGTATGTGTAGTAGGGGAGTCCAGGGCAAGGATGGGGGACAGTATGTGTAGGAGGTTAGCATGGAAGGTATGACAGCGGGCATAAAGGTTAATATTTTGACTCACAGATGGTGGTTACCGATCTTTCTGTAATTAGCAACCAAATGTATTTATTTAATACAGGTACTTGTATAGCGCCATCAATTTACACAGCGCTTTACATATATATTGTACATTCACATCAGTCCCTACCCTCCAGGAGCTTACCATCTAAGGTCCCTAAATCGCATTCATACATACACATACTAGGGCCAAATTAGACAGGAGCCAATTAACCTACCAGCATGTCTTTGGTGTGGGAGGAAACCGGAGGAAATCCACACAGGCACAGGGAGAACATGTACACTCTGTGCAGGTAGTGCCATGGTTGAGATTTGAACCGATGACCCTAGTGCTGTCAGACGGAAGTGCTAGCCACTTAGGCACTGTAATGCTCAAGTTACTAAAAATATGGTTATAGCCTTACAGGTGAATGACGGGAGGAGAAATGTGCCCTAAAATGCATTTGGTACTCGTTTACAATGATTAATAAAGCAGCAGCATGGGAGACAATTCTTCATGCAGATAGTTTTACGGAGGATGAATAGATGTTAAGATCAAATTGAAGCATATTATTGTGCAACAGTAAAGGTAGCGAGGATTGTGTTAGTAGTCTTGCGGACTGTGAAGGTGGTTGGGATAGGATAATGAAATACAAAGTGTGTCAGCTGAACTTGGAACAGTGGACTCGCTGCTGAAGGTTAACACACATCACATGCTGGTGATTGGCCGTGAGGGGTAAATGCGCATGTGCTGGGTACTGGCAGCTGAAGGTTTAATGCAATACAAGCAGAAGTATAGGTGCTGAGAAGTTAAAGCACATACATTGGATACTGAATACTGGTTAACTTACATTAACTCAGTACTGGGTGCTGAAGGGTTAACATACATGCCTTGGGACTGGGGTGCTCTGAATCATCAAGGATTCATGAAAAATCATTCTTGCCAGACCAATCTAAGTGAGCTGCCATCTTGATAAAGGAAGGCCTGTGGATGTGGTGTATCTGGATTTTGGAAAGGCATTTCATACAGTTCCCCATAAATGTTTACTGTACAAAATAAGGTCTGTTGGCATGGACCATAGGGTGAGAACATGGGTTGAAAACTGGCTACAGGGGCGAGTTCAGAGGGTAGTGATAAATGGGGAGTACTCGGAATGGTCCGGTGTGGAAAGTGGGGTCCCCCAGGGTTCTGTGCTGGGACCAATCCTTTTTAAGTTACTCATAAACAATCTGGAGGATGGGATAAACAGCTCAATCTATATTTGCGGACGACACAAAGTTAAGCAGGGGGATAACTTCTGCGCAGGATGTGGAAAGCTTACAAGGAGACCTAAACAAATGAATGGGTTGGACAACTACATGGCAAATGAGGTTTAATGTTGAAAAATGTAATGTAAGCATTTGGGTGCCAAAAATGTGAATACAATTTACTCGGTAGGGGGAGAACATCTGGGGGTCTCTAGGATGGAAAAGTACCTGGGGGTCCTAGTAGATGATAGGCTCAGCAATGGCATGCAATGCCAAGCTGCTGCAAGCAAAGCCAACAGAATGTTGGCATGCATTAAAAAGGGGATTCACTCCAGAGATAAAACGATTATTCTCCCACTCTACAAGACTCTGGTCCGACCTCACCTGGAGTATGCTGCCCAGTTCTGGGCACCAGTCCTCAGGAAGGATGAGCTGGAACTGGAGAGAGTCCAGAGAAGGGCAACAAAGCTAATTAAGCAACTGGAGGATCTTAGTTAGACTACAAGCATTGAACTTATTCTCTCTAGAGAGGAGACGCTTGGGAGGGGATATATCAATGTACAAATACTGTACTGGTGACCCTAGAATAGGGAACAAACTTTTCAGTGAAAAGGAATTTAAAAAGACACGCAGCCATTCACTAAAATTGGAAGTGAAGCGGTTTAACCTTAATCACTTTAGCCCCGGAAGATTTGGCTCAATGACCAGGCCATTTTTTGCGATACGGCACTGCGTCACTTTAACTGACAACTGTGCGGTCATGCGACGTTGTACCCAAGCAAAATTGACATCCTTTTTTCCCACAAATAGAGCTTTCTTTTGGTGGTATTTGAACATCTCTGCGGTTTTTATTTTTTGCGCCATAAACAAAATAAGAGCGACAATTTTGAAAAAAACACAATGTTTTGTACTTTTTGCTATAATAAATATCCCCTTTTTTTTTTTTTTTTTAAAAAGCAAATTTTTTCCTCAGTTTAGGCCGATATGTATTGTACATATTTTTGGTAATAAAAATTGGTTTGCGCAAAAGTTATAGCGCCTACAAAATAGGGGAAAGATTTATGGCATTTTTTTTTAATTATTATTATTATTTTTTTTACTAATAATGGTGGTGATCAGCAATTTTTATCGGGACTGCGACATTATGGCGGACACATTATGGAATTGACACATTTTTGGGACCATTGACAATTATACAGCGATCGGTGCTATAAAAATGCACTGATTACTGTGTAAATGTCACTGGCGGGGAAGGGGTTAACACTAGGGGGCGATCAAGGGGTTAACTGTGTTCCCTCATGTGTGTTCTAACTGTAGGGGGATGGGACTGACTAAAGGAAATGACAGATCGTTGTTCCTAGCTAGTAGGAACACATGATCTCTCTCTCCTCTCATCACAGAACAGGGATGTGTGTTTACACGTACACATCCCTGTTCTGGCTCTCGCTCCCAGCTGGCGGTCATCACGACTGCCGGGCACGCGCATCGGCAGCCCCGCAGTGCAGCGGCTGCGCGTTCGCCTGCTATCCCCACTTAAAGGGCCGAGGTACAGCTACGATGGTTCGCGGTAACCTGCCGCCGTATAATGACGGTGGCTGGTCGGCAAGCGGTTAAACTGCATAGAGGGTTCTTTACTGTCAGAGCGGTAAGGATGTGGAATTCTCTTCTACAAGCGGTGGTATCAGCAGGGAGCATCGATAATTTCAAAAAACGATTAGATGGATATCTTAACGATCACAGCATACAGTGGTATACAATGTGCTATTAACATAAACGCGCACACACACAGGTTGAACTGGGTGAACTTTTTTTTTCTCCAACCTCACCTACTACGTAACTATGTAACATGCAATTTGTGCAGTGGGAGTGTTTGACTGCAAATTGAGTGTTCTTAAAAGGAAGCTGGAGATTGTGTGTGTACCACAGGAAGGATACAGGAGAAAGACCAACCAATATGTGCTGGAGAAGGGATCTCACTGGCAAAAGACCAATCTGTGTGCTGGAAGTGTAAAGTCACTGGGGAAAGACCAAGAAGAGGCCAATTTGCACAGGGGTGAAAGTAGAACTTAAAGTGTAGTTAAAAGAGAAGTATGTTTTTCTTTTTTTTTTGAGAATCATACTTACTTAGGTGGATCTGTGCCCCGGCGCCTCTAACACTGAGAACCGAGCAATCGAACACGGACGATCACTCGGTTCTTACTGCTCCTTGAGCAGAGAGCTGGTGACTGTCGATCAGAGCTATCTACTCTGCCCCCTTCTCTCTCACTGCAGCACTGGGCTGTGGAGGGGGCGGCTGGCTCAGCCTCTCAGTGGCCCGCTGAGAGGCTGAGCTGGGTGTCGGTCCAGGGATCTGGCAGATCCCGACTCTGTGGTCATGATGAAACGGAGCCTGGGCCGACTTCTTCTGTGACGTCAGTAGAGAGCAGACTTCAGCCTGCTCTGTGCTGAAAATGGGTCACAGGAATGCAAAACGAACTGCACTCCTGTGATCCACAGGAGCTTTGGCTGTACGTCTCCTTTATGGTTAAAGTTGTAAAGCCTCAAGGTTTTTGCATTAAGGTGAAAAACCTTCTGTGCTGCAGCTCCCCTCAGACCCCCCTCTTTTTTTTTTTACCTGAGCCTGATTCGATGCAGCGATGTGCATGAGCTCCAACTCCAATCTCTCTCCTCATTGGACAGATTGATAGCAGCAGGAGCCATTGGCTCCGGCTGCTGTTAATTAAATCCTGTGACATGGGAGCAAGGGACTCGGAAGCAAGCCCTTACGGGTGCCCCCATGGAAATCGGCTTTCCGTGGGGGCACCTGATAAAGAGGGGGGGCCTGGAGCACTTGCAGGGCACCTCAGAAGAGGAGGATCTCTCCTGCTCTGTGCAAAATGATTTAAAAGTATAAAAAAAAAAAAAAAAAAAGTATAGCATGTTTGTTATTTTTATTTAAAAAAAAAACGAGGGTTTAAAACCCCTTTAAAAAAATGTATGCTAAAAGATTTATTACTGTAACTTTTTGCTACTATTTTATGTTATATGTTTTATAATTTTCCCTATATATGATAGAGCTAATTTTGATACATTTTCCTGTGTCCCTAGTGGAGTTTAACTTGGTTGCATTGTCAGGTTTTCTTAATATTTAGGAAAATTTTCGTTTTTTTTTTTTTTTTTTATAATGCTCTGTACACACGGACATTGATCGGACATTCCGACAACAAAATCCATGGATTTTTTCCGACAGATGTTGGCTCAAACTTGTCTTGCATACACACGGTCACACAAAGTTGTCGGAAAATCCGATCATTCTGAACGTGGTGATGTAAAACACGTACGTCGGGACTATAAACGGGGTAGTAGCCAATAGCTTTCGTCTCTTAATTTATTCTGAGCATGCGTGGTACTTTGTGCGTCGGATTTGTGTACACACGATCGGAATTTCTGACAACGGATTTTGGTGTTGGAAAATTTTATAACAAGCTCTCAACCTTTGTCGGAAATTCCGATGGAAAATGCGTGATGGAGCCCACACACGTTCGGAATTTCCGACAACAAAGTCCTATCACCCTTTTTCTATCGGAAAATCCGACTGTGTGTACAGGGCATTAGTGTTTATGGAAGCACTTGGCTTTCTGGGCAGGGGAGATACACCAAAATGTATGCTGCACAGACACAGATGCCCATATGTAAGAGGCCTTATCCCACTTTATGGAGGAAGAAGGGACATCGTTGTGATGTCACTTCTTTCCCTTAGAGATTTAGACATTCTATAGTGTGGAGCTCTCGACCTCCCGAAACATCATCAACGTTCATCAACAAATCCAACACCTCCACTCGTTTCTCATTCTGCACCTCCCATCTAAACAGGTCTGTTGTTCTTTGGCACTGTGTCTCTAGCAGATTAATGTTTATTCATACCTCTCTATGACATGCAGTGCCTAATACAGCTTTGCTCAAAAGTTTGTATACCCTTGGACAATTGGTAATATACAGTATGTACCATTTTTAAAGAAAACTTGATTGAGCGGGCAAAACACATTTCTTTTATTTTTTGGGATTCATATTCAACTGCAAGTCATAACAGAATGGCACAATCATAAAACAAAACATGTTAACAAGTAAACAAATTAAATTACCCCTATTCAAACTCACACTGTTTAGGAGTTATTCACACTGTATGGTGATGTCACCAGCGCATACGCTCTGAAGGAACAGCATACCCGTGCCGTCCCTTCAGGGCTCTGTGCTGTGGCCGTGACTCCTGCGCGCATGCACGGGAGTGACGTCATCGCGACTCAGCCAATCAGATGTCTGGAGCACTCAAACCCGGAAGGAAGACTGAGAGAAGATGGAAGCCCTGTCAGCGGTGACAGCGGAAGGCTTCATTCTAAGGTAGCCATTTCATAATGTGCTAGTATACTAGCACATTATGCCATTGCCTTGCAGGGTATTTTTTTTTTAAAGGCTGCGGTTTACTACTGATTTAACCACTTCAGCTCCGAAAGGTTTTCCCCACTTTCTGACCAGGCCATTTTTTGCGATACGGCACTGCGTTAATTTAACTGACAATTACGCGGTCATGCGGCGCTCTACCCAAATAAAATTGATGTCCTTTTTTCCCACAAATAGCGCTCTCTTTTGGTAGTATTTGATCACCTCTGCGTTTTTTTATTTTTTGCGCTATAAACAAAAAAAGACCCAAAATTTTGAAAAAAAATTATATTTTTTACTTTCTGCTATAAAACGCATCCAATAAAAAATGTTTTAAAAAATCAAGATTCTTCATCAGTTTAGGCCAATTTGTATTCTGCTACATATTTTTGGTAAGAAAAATCCCAATAAGTGTATATTGATTGGTTTGCGCAAAAGTTTTTATTTTTTTATTGTTTATACTAGTAATGGAGGATCAGCGATTTTTAGCGGGAGTGCAACATTGCGGTGGACAAAACTGACACTAAATAACAGTTTTTGCGGACCAGTGACACCAATACGGTGATCAGTGCTAAAAAAAAATTTAAAAAAATGCACTGACATTATATAAATGACACTGGCAGGGAAGGGGATAACAGGGGTAATCAAAGGGTTAATTGTGTTCCCTGGGTGTGCTTTCTAACTGTGTGGTAAGGATGAGCTCCGGCGTGTTCCACACCCCACGTGCAGGGCTCGCTTGGAAGTCAGAACTGCGCTAATCACAGGCAGTGAGATATTTCCCGATCTCTGCAGCCGCGCATCGGGACAATGTCTCACTGCCTGTGATTAGCGCAGCGCAGTGTCGACTCCCTGGCGGGCTCTGCACGTGGGGTGTGAAACACGCCGGAGCTCATCCTTACTGTGTGGGGGATGGACTCACTCGAGGAAGAGACACAGCTGTGTTCCTGATAAGCAGGAATCACAGATCTCTCTCTTCCTGTCTGACAGTCTGCCTTATTTACATAGGCAGACCACCGTTCTGTCATTTCCCTGAACGATTGCGGATGGCCGGTGGCCATCGCGGCTGCTGGACCCGCTAATTGGTTTGTGCTGTATCCAATGACAGCGGGAGCTTGGCTGCGGCGGTGTGCGCCCCAGAGCCAATGGAAGAAATCACATACAGGTAGGTGATTTTGTGCTTAAGTGGTTAAAGTGATACTAAAGAATTATTATTTTTTATTTGTTTAAAAATAACAAACATGTCATACTAACCTGCTTTGTGCAGTGGTTTTGCACAGAGTAGCCCAGATTTTCCTCTTCTGAGGTCCCTCGCCAGTGCTCCTGGCCCCTCCCTCCTGCCGAGTGCCCCCACAGCAAACAGCTTGCTATAGGGGCACCTGCGCCGCTGCTGTGTCCATTCAGACCCGGAGCCGTGGCTTGACCCCGCCCCCTCTCTTTCCTCATAGGCTCACTGTCGCAAATGGTGCCCGCTGTGTGTCTCAGCCAGGAGGGAGAGTCCCGGACAGCAGAGTCTCTCCTGCCACATCGCTAGATCGAGGTGGGGCTTAGGTAAGTATTAGGGGGCAGGGGCATAACTAGAAATCACAGGGCCCCATAGCAAAATGTTGTATGGGGCCCCCCTGCAAACAGCCCCCCCCACAAAAAAATAACTAATTCCATTGAACAACAGATTACCACACTCATGTGGCACAGTACCCAGGCAACAGCTTATATTAATTTCGAACAACAAAGTAAATTCATTCATCAGTGACCGTGACCAGTAAATTCATTCATCAGTGACTGTGACCAGTAAATTCATTCATCTGTGACCGTGACCAGTAAATTCATTCATCAGTGACCGTGACCAGTAAATTCATTCATCAGTGACCGTGACCAGTAAATTCATTCATCAGTGACCGTGACCAGTAAATTCATTCATCAGTGACTGTGACCAGTAAATTCATTCATCAGTGACTGTGACCAGTAAATTCATTCATCAGTGACTGTGACCAGTAAATTCATTCCTCAGTGACTGTGACCAGTAAATTCATTCATCAGTGACTGTGACCAGTACATTCATTCCTCAGTGACTGTGACCAGTAAATTCATTCCTCAGTGACTGTGACCAGTAAATTCATTCCTCAGTGACTGTGACCAGTAAATTCATTCCTCAGTGACTGTGACCAGTAAATTCATTCCTCAGTGACCGTGACCAGTAAATTCATTCATCTGTGACCAGTAAATTAATTCATCAGTGACTGTGACCAGTGCAGCCTGCAGGACATTAAGGCCTCATTCTCACAAGGCGGATCTGCTTCCACGGAGTCCGCCTTGGTCCGCTCAGCGGGAGATCTCTCCGTTTGTCTCCGCTGAGCCGGCGGATGACAGGTCCCTCTCTGCTCACTGAGCAGGGAGGGGCTTGTCGAGCGCCGCTGGTTTCTATGGAGAGATTGGACGAAAACGGACAGCATGTCCGTTTTCATCAGATCTCACCCGATCCGATCCACCAGGGACGGATCTGAACGTAGGGGCATCCGTCTGATTTTAGCAGATCGGATCGGGTCGGATGTCAGCGGACATGTCTCCGCTGACATCTGTCGCTCCATAGACTAGCATGGAGCGCCTGTTCAGGTCCGCCGTCAAAACTGACAGGCGGACTTGAACGGTCCGACCGTGTGAAAGGGGCCTAATACAGCAGTTACAGTGCAGGACATTGGAAATCAAATACTCCGCGCTTAGGATCAGTAACAACAAGGAACTGCAGCCCCCTGGGCAAACGGAAAACACAGAAGTGAAATCCACGTACTACAATATGTTCTAATAGGGGAATGGCGCTGTTCACAGACAATTGGAAAAACCAAAAAAATGAAAAATATTAAAAAAGAAAAATGACAATGTGTGAAAAGTGTACACCAAAGTCCACAACAAGCTTGGTGAGAGATTCCTGCTAAAATACTGCAACCTATTCAATTGCGTATATCAGGTAAGATGTGGGTGTGCAAATCACCACCATTGGTGAAAAATAAAAATACATATGAAATATGAGAAATAAATAAAAGTGACATTAAAAAAAATATCAACATTTGAAAATCCCACTAACGTGCCCAGTGACATAAAAAATATGTAAATTAGTCCAAGTGACATAAAAAATATTAAGTATAAAATATAAGCATCTGTAATTCCTCTGACGTGGACTATGAGAATCAAAAATATAAAACAGAATATGTATATATATTAAATAGATCAATCAAGAAAATGTAAAAAATTGAATAAACTAGTATGTGGATATGTGCAACCAAAAAACGTGAAATAATTTATGTGCACCAATAAAAATAGTCCAATATAAATTGTCCAATAAATGTGAAGGAGATCCCTGTACACAGATGGTATGTGTATCCAACAGGTTTGCAATCCCCAGCAGGTTTTCAATACTGATGTGATCAGTGTTTTGTAGGCCCCCACTTGTGCCCTCACTCACCAGAAAGCCCAACCCCTGCAGGGGTGAAGGGCATAAGTAGATCCTGTGGCCGGAATCCTGGACGCCCGAAATCCCCCTCTCAGGTTCCGTGAACTCCTTCCCTCTTGATCCACAGTGTTCCTTATGATGGTATCCACCGGAGTAAATCCATGTGTATGGAGAAAAAAGGAACCCTCATAGCGTAAGTCCGTAAATCACAAAGTTTTATTAACCAAAAAAATGATGAAGTTAAAAAATAGGAGCTGACACTGCTCCCCTGGCTAGCTGAAAGCTGATAATATCTGAGGTAGCGAGGTAGCGGCGTGCGTTCCACCAGCCTAACTACCGAAACCGGAAGTGTACAGAGTCAAACGTAGGAGCGACGTGTGCGTACCATATGACCACGCCTTACGCGTTTCATCATCAAGACGCCTCTGAGGCCTCAGATGACGTCTTGATGACGAAACGCATAAGAACATATTACAGTGCAGGACATTAATACAGCAGTTACAGTGCAGGACATTTACCCCCCTCCCCCCGCCATGCTGCATATTACAAAAATCACAGCCACAGTCACAGACAGTTCATATTCTTCTTCAGACTGCAGTCCGGCCGTATGGCATCACTGGCTGCATCAGCTTAATTTAGCTGTGCTGCTTGCTTCCTTACCTGGAAATATGAATGATCGCTTCGCTGACTCTGTCTCTCTGTGGGTCACGGACCGGTGTATTGAGGTTCATCCTCGGCGGCGCTGCCTGGCTCCTCGTGGTTGCAGACTGCAGTAGTTCTCGCTGCTCCCCCCATCGCGCCTCTGGCTGAGTGATGTCACACTGCTGGGACGGGGATGGCGCCGGTTATTCTGTCTTCTGTGCAGGACAGTCACAGGAGCTTGCCGATGCTGAGGGCCCCACTTGGCAGCGGCCCCATAACGACCGTGTGGGTTGCATTTGCGGTAGTTCTGCCACTGTTAGGGGGGCTGTAGCACACAGGTTTTTTTATCTTAATGCGTAGAATGCATTAAGATAAAAAACATTCTGCCTTTAGAACCACTTTAACTATGTATACACAGACACAGATACATTGCAATGTAAAAAGCCACATATGTGGGAAGTTAACCTTTAATTGCCATTTTAACCTGTATGTGTCACCTTCCAGGATATGTAAACTTTTCATTAGGGCCATTTGGGTGAATTTTGTTATTATTTTAAAAGGAGCCAAACAACTATGTCATAAAAAATGGCTCCGTATGATCACTATCCTTAACCTTCTCTGTCCAGGCCAATTTTCAGCTTTCACCGCTGTCACACTGTGAATGACAATTGCGCGGTCATGCAACACTGTACCCATAAATAATCATTTTTTTCATTTTCTTCCCACAAATAGAGCTTTCGTTTGGTGGTATTTGATCACCACTGTTTTTTCAATTTTTTTTTTGCAAAAATAAAAAAAAAGTTTTTCTTTGTTTCTTTTAATAAAATGTTGTTTTTTCTTCACTGACGGGCACTGATGAGGAGGCACTAATATGCAGCACTGATAGGTGGCACTGATGGCCACTAACAGGTGGCAATGATGGGCACTGATAGGTGGTACTGATGGGCCTCTATATTAGGCCCCTTTCACACGTGCGGACCGTATGTCCGTATTTCATCCATCCGTTTTTGGATGAAATACGGACATACATGCATCCCTATGGGATAGCGGGTGTCAGCGGATGTACATCCGCTGACACCCGATGTTGTCCGCCTCCGCTCTCGTCCGATTCTGCGGACGGAAGAAAATCCTATTTTTCTATCCGTCTGCAGAGCGGATCGGAGGAACACGGACAGACGGTCCGTGTTCCTCCGATCCCCCATAGGGGAGAGCGGAGATCTGACAGGGCGGTCCCTGCACAGTGTGCGGGTCCCGCCCTGTCATCTGCCTGCTCAGCTGGGGAAAGCGGAGCGATCCCCGCTGAGCAGCGGATAAACACGGGGCAGATCAACACGGATCCGTCCCGTGTGAAAGGGGCCTGACATACTGTGCTCTTTACCACTCAAAGTGCTTCATACCTCCTTATTCTACACAGTGCTGGATACACATATAATTGAATTCAAATAAAAGCTGGAACAGCCAGAATCTAGAGTGCATGAGAACCAGATAGCTTCTATTTTTTATTTTCAAAGTTTAACTGAACAAGCTGAAGATAGAAGCTGCTTGGTTGCCATGCTCAAATGCTTTAGATTACGTCTGCGCTGGTTCTTATTAGTGTCCTCCATAGTGCCTTATGCCTTTATATTACACAGACTGCCTCATACCTTTGTATGACACACAGTGCCTCGTACCTTTGTATTACACATAGCGGTTGAGTTACTAAAACTGGAAAGTGCAAAATCCGTTTTCTTTTTTTTTTGTCAAAGGTTAATTGAACAAGCTGAAGTTAGAAGCTAATTGGCTACCCTGCGCAGCTGCACCAGATTTTCCACTCTCCAGTTTTAGTAAATCAACCCCATAGTGTTTTATCTCTTTGTAATACATACAGTGTCTCATACCTCTTCATTAAATATACTTCTTCATCCCTTTCTATTAGATAAATTGTCTCTTACCTCTCTATTCCTTGATGTGCATCAAGTGTCTTAATTACATGCAGCGCCTTATATTTTTCCATTACATGCAATGTATCATACGTCTGGTAGGGAGAGCTTCTTTGATGTCTATAAAAAGTGCTACTCCCTTTTTCATCATTATGCATTGCTGCCCCTAGTGTGGGTGAGAAGGAGCGTTTGTAGACCAGGGGCAACCCAAGCATCCTAAACTGTGTGCATCCAGAGGATACCCATTACACACACAAAATACCGTACTTTACATAGTTTTTTAAGACTACAGTTTCCTGTTAAACTATCATCATGTATGGTGCTATCCCTCAAGGACCAACCTAATCAGTGACTACCAGAGATCTTTGTAGTCCCTGTTTGTCTTATGGGATGTTATATGTAGCTCTGTCTAGAGTGGGTAACCCACAAAGTTTACTTTAGGTATCTGCATAAAATTTGTATCTACAGAAATGTTCTAGATTACACAATGGAAATACATGTACAAATTTCATATTTAGGAGAACTAACCAGAGCAATCTGAGGTTTAGACTGGGTTCACATTGGTGCGCTGTGCGACTTCGCATGTGATTCGCACCTCACTGCTGTGCAAATCACATGCGATGCCTGTGCAATGTGAATTCAGCCATACAGATTGTATGGCTGAATTTGCATTTCCTTCCGACTAAAGTCGTGCAGGACCCTTTTTTTGGTCTGCACCAGAATCGGATTGCATGGGTGTTCCGATTCCTCTTCAGATTGACAGTTCACACTGCGATATGCAAACCGATCTGAGGGTGTCATTAACTTTGTATTGACGCTCCCAGCAGTTCGCATAAGGCAGTGTGAACTACCTGTGAGTCAGGTGCGATGCAGGAACCCGCACTGGATTCGCAGGGTTTCCCGCATCGCACAAAAGTGAACGCAGCCTATATGACCGCTCAGTGAGCATATGATTAGTATCCTTCTCTGATGCCTACTTGTACGCATACATCTCCCCATATGTACACACACAGATCCCCCACCTGTACACGCACAACCCTCTTCCCCCGTACCCTTAGGGCATATTTACACTTACTTCAGCTTCAACACACATTAATGGCTAGTTTACACTTGTTTGAAAACAAGGCTTTGAACAGGCTTTATTAAAGCTCCCTGAATGCTAGTCAAAGCCCCTGTCACTAAATAAAATGGTTGGCTTACAGTCCTGTTTACACCTGCTTTTGCTTTGCTTCGGCTTTGCTTCAAAAATTATACCCCATGTAGCTTTAGTGGTGTTTCAAAGCGTCTTCAAAGCCTCCATAGAAGTCTATGGCAAAGCTTGCTTGAAGCCCCACGAAGCCTCCCTGAATCCCCACTGAAGCTCCACCAAAGCCTCATCGAAGCACTAAGCAAAAGCAAGATGCCCCATCGAAGCTCCATCAAAGCCTCACTGTAGCCTCACTGAAGCCCCACTGAAGCTCCACCAAAGCCTCATCGAAGCACAAAGCAAAAGCAAAGTGTAAACAGGACTATAAGCTAACCATTATATTTAGGTACAGGGGCTTTGACTGGCGTTCAGAGAGCTTTAACAAAGCCTGTCCGAAGCCATGTTTTGAAGCAAGTGTAAACTAGTCTTTATACCTTAAACAACTCAGTCCCCTTTGGAATCTATGCAGAGTGTACGGTTCTCTGGGCTCAGATCCTTTTGCATGCTGCCCCATGAACCTTTTCCTACTGAGCAGTGAGGAATGGAACAGTCAAGAGTGAGTGCAAAGCAGCCTGTAGATGACAGTTTCCTCCCATCTGCACACTTGATGTGTATGGAGGAATCCTTCCCACTGACCGATTTTATTCTGAAAGCGGGGACCTCCCTGCCCATACATGATTCTAAATTTATCCGGTCCCTGCTGAACCGGCTGAATTTCCATCTATGTATGACCTGATCTGAATTCAGGAGCTGTATAGTATTGTTTCCACACCATTACAGGCGGCAGTATTAGGTGGCCATAGTTTTACTTTAATTTCATGAATTATAGCTTAAAAATGTACATAAATATTTAATATTTACTTTTGTTAATAGTCCTACAGTTTTATTTTTAAATGGCATTCCCTGTAAGCTTATCATATGCAATTTATTAAAAATAACAATCCCTACAGTGCTTTTCACTAATAGTCTAGTCATTGGTTTGTATAGGTGGGTTAGGAACCCAAAATGGCATTTCTTGGTAAGTTTTTGGAGTTTTACAAATACCAGACCCTTATCTGAACACACAGCCCGGCAGGTCAGGAAAGAGTTGTGGGGATGAGCGAGCGCCCCCCCTCCTGAACCGTACCAGGCCGCATGCCCTTAACATGGGGGGTGGGTGCTTTGGGGCAGGGGGGCCCTGTGCCCCCCACCCCAAAGCACCTTGTCCCCATGTTGATGAGGACAAGGGCCTCTTCCCGACAACCCTGGTCGTTGGTTGTCAGGGTCTGCGGGCGGGAGGCTTATCGGAATCTGGAAGCCCCCTTTAACAAGGGGGCCCCCAGATCCCGGCCCCCCACCCTATGTGAATGAGTATGGGGTAGATTGTACCCCTACCCATTCACCTAAAAAAAAGTGTTAAAAATAAAACATATTACACATGTTTTTAAAGTAATTTATTAAGGCAGCTCTGTCGTCTCTTCCGATCTCTTCTCCCCTCTCTGGCTCTTCTGCCTCCTCCGCTGAGGTCTTCTGCCTCTGTGGGTTCTTCTCCTCTCCGGGTCTTCTCCACTCTCCTCTGATGTCTTCTAGCCCTCTCCGGTTCTTCTCTCCTCTCCGGGTCTTCTCCCTCTGTCTGCTGTCTTCTCCCTCTGTTCTTCCTCCGATGTTGACTCAATGCTCTCTCCCACTCTAATGCTGGGTGCGCGGTGTGCCACTACTTAAACTGGCATGAGGCGGGGTCACTGGGGACCCGCCCCTTATGACGTCACCGCCCATCATGCCCCGGATGGTGACGTCATAAGGGGTGGGACCTCAGGATGACGTGACACGGTGACCCCGCTCCATGCCAATATAAGTAGTGGCACACCGCGCACCCGGCAATAGATTGGGAGAGAGCGTCGGGTCAAAATCTGAAGAAGAACAGAGGCAGAAGACAGCAGAGAAGGCCGGGTAAAAGAGCGAGAAGACAGTGGAGGAGACCCGTCAGAAGACAGCAGACAGAGGGAGAAGAACCGGAGAAAGAACGGAGAAGAACCAGAGAGGGGAGAAGAACCGGCAGAAGATATCAGCGGAGGAGGCAAAAGACCCGGAGAGGGGAGAAGAGATCGGAAGAGACGACGGAGCTGCCTTAATAAATTACTTTAAAAACATGTGTACTGTAATGTGTTTTATTTTTGACACTTTTTTTTAGATGAATGGGAAGGGGTACAATGTACCTCATACTCTTTCACATAGGGTGGGAGGCTGGTATCTGGGGGTCCCCTTGTTAAAGGGGACTTCCAGATTCCGATAAGCCCTCCGCCCGCAGACCCCGAAACCAACAGCCAGGGTTGTTGGGAAGAGGCCCTTGTCCGCATCAATCAACATGGGGACAAGGTGCTTGGATTGGGGGGGGGGGGGCGCAGAGCCCCCCCTGCCCCAAAGCACCCACCCGCCCGTGTTGAGGGAATGCGGCCTGGTACAGTTCAGAAGGGGGGGGCGCTCGCTCGTCCCCATCCCCTTTCCTGACCTGCCGGGCTGTGTGCTCAGATAAGGGTCTGGTATGGATTTTTTAAGGGGTTCCCCTTAAAATTCATACCAAACCGAAGGGCCTGGTATGCTCTTGGAGGGGGAACCCATGCCGGTTTTTCAAAAAAATTTGGTGTGGAGTTCCCCTTCAAGATCATCAGAGCACAAGTCTCATGCCAAAGTAGGATCAAAGTCAGACCAAAGTAGTGCAGGGAGCATTTTCAAAGTTGGACCGACTTATGTCGGACCAGTTAAGATGGCTCTCATAGGGCATAATTGATTTGCACACGTCATGCGACATGAGCTCCCAATATTGGAGCGTTTGTTGTACAAGTTTAAACCCAGCCTTAGGCCCCTTTCACACTCAGGCGACTTCAAAGTCGCACAATTTTGCTGCACTTTCAGGGAATGCCTGTGTAATTTGCATCAAAGTTGGACCAATGTAGTGCAGGGACTACTTTGAAGTCGGCATGACTTGAAGTTTTACTAATATGAATGGTTGCCATTGGAAATCACGGGAAACGACTTTGCAGTCCCAAGTCGCAGGACAAGTCGTACAAGTGTGAAAGGGGCCTTAACCACTAAGGACGGAGCCTCTTTCTGAGATTTGTTGTTTACAAGTTAAAAACAGTTTTTTTTTGCTAGAAAATTACTTATAACCCCCAAACATTATACATTTTTTTTCTAACACCCTAGAGAATAAAATGGCGGTCGTTGCAATACTTTCTGTCACACCGTATTTGCGCAGCGGTCTTACAAGCGCACTTTTATAAAAAATAAGACAGGAAAGTTAGCCTAATTTTTTTTCATATTGTGAAAGATAATGTTACGCCGAGTAAATTGATACCAAACATGTCACACTTCAAAATTGCGCCCAAAATATAAAGCACTCCATACCCAGGAAGGAGAAGGATCTGATCATCTCAGCCACTACCGACTGCTCCGGTAAGCGGCGGGGTACCAGAGAGCCCTCTCCCGGCGTCGATAAAAGTGCTCTCGCGGAGAATCCGCTGCAGAGACCACTATTATCGGAAACCGGACCACCCGCTGAAGAAGAGAATACCGGGGTTATGGCAGCTAGCTGCTGCCATAACAAAGATATCCCTCTTCAAAATTAGGACGTACATCAGCATGCAGGGGTCCGTAAGTGGTTAAAGTCAGACTGACTTGTGTCGGACCAGTTAAGACAGCTCTCATAGGGAATCGTTGATTTACACGCGTCTTGCGACATGTGCTCCCAAAGTCTGAGCATATGTCATACCAGTGTGAACCGGGCCTTATGGAAAAATAGGTTATAGCAAGCCAGGCCCTCTGATCCCTCTTGTATTGAATTGTATTTCAACTGTACTGTCTCCCTTTGTTTTATAAAGCACTGCTCAAACTGCTGGCGCCATATAAATCCTGTATAATAATAATATTCAATTTTCATTTCTTATAGCACAGACCACCAAAATATGATACTCAAGTGAACTCAATTTTAAGGCTTCATGTACACAGAGCTTAAAAATGCCACTGTTATAGGCATTGAGCATTTTTAAGCCTATAAAAGCAGGTAAGTCTATGGGGTTTATTTACTAAAGGCAAATCCACTTTGCACTACAAGTGCACGGAAAGTGCAATCGCTGTAGATCTGAGGGGAAGGTCTGAAATGAGGGGAAGCTCTGCTGATTTTATCATCCAATCATGTACAAGCAAAAATGCTGTTTATTTTCCTTGCATGTCCCCCTCAGATCTACAGCGACTGCACCTCCAAGTGCACTTGTAGTGCAAAGTGGATTTGCCTTTAGTAAATAACCCCCATTGTGTCCATGCACACATAGAAGGGCAGAGTAAAAAAAAAAAACACCAAAAAGGTACATTCAGGAGAAGGCCTGAGGAGTAGACAAAAATGCAGAACGTGCCTAAATCACATCATAAACGCTAGATGTGCTTAGGTGCATCTAGCATTGTAGCGGTAAAGCATTCCAATGGCAAGAATAAATTAGACGCGTCTTAAAACGTATGCATTGTGTGTTTTTACCACATTTTTAAAGCAGCTTTTCCCTGTGAGTTCTGCCGTTCAGAGTGGCTTAAACAGGTGTCCTGTGTGCATAAGGCCTTACAAGTATATTTTCTAATGGTCTAGGGATCCTAAATTCGTTCAAGTCAGATGGAGGTAGGACCAATGTCGCAGGGCAAAGCAGGATGACAGTAGTACAACAGTCGTGTCGTACAAGTCTGAACCCAGCCTGAAAAAGGTTCCTGTACTACTTTGGTCTGACTTTGGTCCTACTTCAGCCCATTGAATATCATTGAAGTCGGATAGTTGTCCTAACCATCTGACTTGTGACATCCGACATGGTGATTACAGCAGCAATAAAAGGAATTTATGTCAGATGTCGGTTCAAATCGGATGTCGCAGGGCAAAGTAGGATGACAGTCATGTTGTACCAGTGTGAACCCAGCCTTAGGATACTATGTACATAAACCCAGAACCTTGCAGTTTACCATGTGAATAAGGATTCCAGGACATGGTACCACCATTTTTTTTTTTTTTTTTTTACATTATACCTGTCAACTAAGGAAGACTGTTGATTTATTTGCCTACCATTTCAATCCCTAAAATATGTAGATGGTGACATTGTAAGGACAATTCATTATGGTGAAGCCATTGTTTCCTGTCCTAGCATGCAAAATGCACTGTAAACATGAATGGCGTAACAGCACTGGGTGTCCGGAAGCTGATTGCATGAAGTTAGTTTTCCCAGTTACATTTAGAGAGCTACCTCTTTTACTTTCATATGTATTTTTCTACTGAGAAGTTAGCTGCCAGTTGTTAATTTAATACTCCGGTCAGTAATATAAGCTTAAGTATCCTGGCAGGAAATGGAAAACTCCTTGGATTATGTAGCAGTGACAAATTTTCCTTTGTGGATTGGCTAGAACCTCATGTTACATTGAAAAGTTGTGTAGCCCATTGGAGAAGAATCCAGTAAAATCTGGCCTGTATATAGAAGAACTATGTGGTGCTTGGCTTAGCCATTCACAGTATTATGGTCCCATGGCAACTAAGGGGAGGACAATTCATCATTCAAAACAGCACTGAAAGGCTATGTTCAACAAAAAGTAATTTTTATAACAGAGTATAATGAAGTGTATTCACATACCTTCCCTTGTGTTAATGTATCCAAATTTAGTACACAAAATGACACATAAAAACCATGTTGTGGCTAAATGTAGTTTTAGCTTCAGGAGCTAAATCATACTACTTTGTTAAACAGTTGGCTCATACAGATAACATAAAGTAAGTGTGTGGGCTCCGAACAATGAGTTGGCACTTATAGGCTTATTCATCAAGGCAAAACAAAGAGTGGTGATCAGGTGTAAAACGGAGTAGCAACCTATCAGACATCTGTTTACAAAGTCATATTATTCTGATTGGTTGTTCTTAGTTTAGTGTGCATAGCTTGTTTCTCTCTGTTGAATTAAAGTGTCTGTAAACCCCTACATATACCCACTAAAGTGACTAGCCTCATTTGATGCACAGTGATGAAACAAATAGCTATCTC
This sequence comes from Aquarana catesbeiana, assembly GCF_042186555.1. Taxonomy (NCBI): domain Eukaryota; kingdom Metazoa; phylum Chordata; class Amphibia; order Anura; family Ranidae; genus Aquarana; species Aquarana catesbeiana. Next base: position 365,545,366 of record NC_133327.1, on the reverse strand, counting down.
TTCTCTACGGCTGTTGAAAGTCCAGAATTTATACAGCTTATCTGAGCTTTCAGAAAGCAGGGGGTAGGGAGAAGAAATTACACTCTGTAGTGCTCAGTGAGGAGAGCAGATTGGAGGGAAGGGACCCCCCTCCCAATCACACAGTGCACAGGAACTGAGTTGAGGCTGTCAATCAAAGGCTGTGTGCTGGAGCTCCCTCACCTATCACCATTTTATCTCTTGGTGTCAGGAAAACTTGTCAGAAGTGACTCATGCAGATAGCAGAGGTAGGAGGCAGCAGACGGATATGACACTTAGTGCTTTGAATTGAGACACACTGTAGAGGGATAAGCTTTGTTCATATTTCATGTCTTTGGTTTACAACCACTTTAACCTGCATGTATCTAGGGCCTTGTACATATGCGCTTCAGTGTGCATAAAAGCAATCTGTACAGCAGGCCTTTAAAAAATGTTTTTAAAGTTTTCAGCCAGCTTTAAGCAGCTAGTAGACATCAGTAAGCTTTGGTACACTTCAAAGCCCAGCTCCAGACACAGCCATTTTCATTTTTTTAAATCCTTAATTTTTACATACCACTGTCATTTTTTTATTTTTTCAGGAGCTCTCTAAGCTATGCTAAAAGCTCATGATATGTACAGTGGGAAACTCCCCACTGCATTGGAACAGTGTCTATGAACTACACCGATTGTGGTGCTGTGCCGCCACCCCCTTCACTTTGCTGTTTTTTTAAAGTACAAGAAGCTTGAGCTGCAATTTATAAATGGTACTTCGGAGGGGGGGATCACAACACAGGAGCTTGTTCAATGATACTGTTCTGATGCATTGGGGAACCATAAGTGTAACTCCCAACTGTCAATCTATTTAAATACATATACAGTGAGGGGAAAAAAGTATTTGATCCCATGCTGATTGGCACTGACAAATAAATGATCAGTCTATAATTTTAATGGTAGGTTTATTTTAACGGTGAGAGACAGAAATATCCAGAAAAACGCAAATTTAAAAAAGTTATAAATGGATTTGCATTTTAATGAGTGAAATAAGTATTTGATCCCCTATCAATCAGCAAGATTTCTTGCTCCCAGGTGTCTTCTATACAGGTAATAAGCTGAGATTAGAAGCACTCTCTTAAAGTGAGTGCTCCTAATCTCAGCTTGTTACCTGTATAAAGAACACCTGTCCACAGAAGCAATTAATCAGATTCCAACCTCTTTACCATGACCAAGACCAAAGAGCTGTCCAAGGATGTCAGCGACAAGATTGTAGACGTACACAAGGCTGGAATGGGCTACAAGACCATCGCCAAGCAGCTTGGTGAGAGGGAGACAACAGTTGGGGCAATTATTCGCAAATAGAAGAAACACAAAATAACTGTCAATCCTCCTCGGTCTGGGGCTCCATGCAAGGTCTCACCTCGTGGAGTTTCAATGATCATGAGAATGATGAGGAATCAGCCCAGAACTACACGGGAGAATCTTATCAATGATCTCAAGGCAGCTGGGACTATAGTCACCAAGAAAACATTTGGTAACACACTACGCAATGAAGGACTGAAATCCTGCAGTGCCCGCAAGGTCCCCCTGCTCAAGAAAGCATATGTACAGGCGCATCTGAAGTTTTCTAATGAACATCTGAATGATTCTGAGAAGAACTGGGTGAAAGTGTTCTGGTCAGATGAGACCAAAATCGAGCTCTTTGGTATCCACTCATCTTACAGTGTTCGGAGGAGGAGGAATGCTGCCTATGACCCCAAGGACACGATCCCCACCCTCAAACATGGAGGTGGAAACATTATGCTTTGGGGGTGTTTTTCTGCTAGGGTAACAGGGGAACTTCACTGCATCAAAGGGAACGATGGACAGGGCCATGCACCTTCAAATCTTAGGTGAGAACCTCCTTCCCTCAGCCAGGGCATTGAAAATGGGTCGTGAATGGGTATTCCAGCATGACAATGACCCAAAACACACAGCCAAGGCAACAAAGGAGTGGCTCAAGGAGAAGGACATTAAGGTCCTGGAAGTGGCCTAGCCAGTTTCCATACCTTAATCCCATAGAAAATATGTGGAGGGAGCTGAAGGTTCGAGTTACCAAACGTCAGCCTCGAAAACCCTAATGACTTGGAGAGGATCTGCAAAGAGGAGTGGGACAAAATCCCTCCTGAGATGTATGAAAACCTCATGGCCTACTACTGAACTCTGTAATTGCCAACAAGGGTTTTGCCACCAAATACCAAGTCTTGTTTTGCGAAGGGGTCAAATGCATATTTCACTCATTAAAATGCAAATCAATTTATAACTTTTTTGAAAAGTGTTTTTCTGGATTTTTTTGTTATTCTGTCTCTCACCGTTAAAATAAACCTACCATTAAAATTATAGACTGATCATTTCTTTATCAGTGGGCAAACGTACAAAATCAGCAGGGGATCAAATACTTTTTCCCTCACTTTATATACTGTACATTATTTTAAGTCAAAACCTCTTAGAAATAACTATTTTGAAACAATCCATTGGAAGTAAGGGGTTAGATTCCTAGGGTCGGTCTATAGTTTGCATTCTTATAAACTAATTCCTTATATGTTTATTTAGGCGTTGCATGACAATATATTTTCTGTAGCATTAGATCAAAAACTAGCAAATTCCTGGCTGAGAAATTGACAGAAAATGTTTGCTATCATTTACTAATTTTCACATAATTTCCTGTACTTTTAAGTAAGCTAAATATATAATATATTAACATTTTATTTGGAATTACCTCTGTTGATGGAGAACTGAAATCCAATGAACTGTGCACAAAACTTGGGAAACACAGTAAGGCTGTTCCAAATGGAGTGTGTCCTGGAAGCCATCTAAATTGTGTACTTTGGAATGCTGTGGAAAAGAGAATCCTGCAGGTAAAGAGGTACAGCTTATGTAGGAGGATATAATTAATCACTGTATCTCACATGAGGCTAGTCACTTCAGTGGGCTTATGTAAGGGTTTTTCTTATCACTCTAAGAGCCCTGTTCCTACTTGTGAATGAATGAGGTTGTGTGCGATTACATGCAGGAACCCCAGTAGGGGTTCCTGGCAGTTAACTGCAGGGAGGGGGACCTCACTGAAAGTAATGGGAGGTTGACAGTTTCTGTAGTTAATTGTGGACACTTGCATGTAATCGCTTCATGGATGATTACACGCGTGAGGCCGTGATTAGCTGCGGGAACTGTCAGACTCTTATTGCTTTCATTGGGGCTACTTCTCGCAGTTAATTGCCAGGAACGAACATTGGGGTTTCTCGCAAATGATTGCCCAAGGCCCCATTCACACTTGTGGGACTTAAAGCGGGGGTTCACCCACACCGCCAAAAAAAAAAAATATTAAAAGCCAGCAGCTACAAATACTGCAGCTGCTGACTTTTAATACATGGCCACTTACCTGTCCCAGGGTCCAACGATGTCGGCAGGGGACGCCGAGAACCCGCTCGGTTCTCGGCAGCTGCCGCCGCCATCCTGGGTGAGGGAATCAGGAAGTGAAGCGTTGGGGCTTCACTTCCCGGTTCCCTACTGCGCATGCGCGAGTCGCGCTGCGCGTCCCAAGTGGTCCCCGCTCTCTCCTGGGAGCTGTGTGTTCCCAGGAGACAGCGCGGTGGGGACGGGAAGAGGCGTAGACTCCCATGGGAGTCTATGCCGGAAGTGGGTGCAAATACCTGTCTTAGACAGGTATCTGCACCCCCCTCCCCCCTGAAAGGTGCCAAATGTGACACCGGAGGGGGGGAGGGTTCCGAAAAGCGGAAGTTCCATTTTTGTGTGGAACTCTGCTTTAAGAAAAACTTTGCCATGGGTGAACAATGATGGGTGAATTAGCCTGGAAGATTTCTGCCCCTCCCACAAGGGCCTAATAAAGTTAATTTTTTTTTTTATTTTTTTTTTTATTATTATTTAGTTCCTTTAAAACTTTTCTTTTATGTGTTTTGCACCTTTTTTACAAGTTATCCATTAAAACGTTTCCTCCAAGAAAGGAGAAAAAGTGTGTTAGTGGAAAATATAGTATGCTTCCAAACAATAAGGCTTAAAGCGGAGTTTAACCCATTTAAAAGTCAGCAGCTACAAAAAGTGTAGCTGCTGACTTTTAATAATCAGACACTCACCTGTCCCATGGTCCAGCGATGTGGGCGTACGAAGCCTCGCTCCTCTCTCCCTCCTCTCCAAGGCACCGACATTCTATCTGTGGGTGCCCGGCTGTGGCTTCACAGCTGGGCACGCACTGCGCGCTGTGAATGGTCAGGCAATCTTCTGGGACCTGTGCATGTCCCAGAAGATTGCAGGGAGGGAAGGGGGAGAGGTAAACTTCCGCCGCCGCAGAACCCAGGAAGGAAGTGGGAGCTGGATGCCCATAAAAACTGGGTATCCGCTCCCCCCCCCCCCCCCCAAAAAAAAATGACATGCCAAATGTGACATGTCAGGGGGTCACCATCACTTAAAGCGGAAGTTCCATTTTTGGGTGAAACTCCGCTTTAACATTAATTACAGTCTCCTGGCTAAACCATAAAAAAGAAAGCTCTTCAGAATGTTTCTCTAGATAAGCCTGTACACTATGGCAGCACAGAGTAGGGCATTTGCTGATGTGCATTTTGAAACACATGTCTTTAGGCTCCATGCACACTAGTGTTTTATATAAGCTCCAAAAAATGCTGGATGAAAAATGCTGATAATAGCATTTTTTTTGTGCTGGCTTGTAGTAGCATTTCAGTAGCTTTTAGGAGCGCCAACATTTTTACAGTGCATGCAAAAAAAAAAAAACGCTTTAAAAAACCTATTAGGCACGTTTTAATTGCGTTTAAGGTATTTATCGTTTTTTTCTACCAGGAAAACGCTCCCAAAAACGCTACAGAAACCATTTTTTTTGCTGCTCCCATGCTGAAGCTTGAAAAAGGCATCTAGCATAACATAGTGTGCATAAACACATAGGATAACACTTTTAGCTTTTAGTTGCAGAAAAAATGCTCATAATAGCTTCTAGGAGCTTAAAATAATGCTAGTGTGCATGGAGCCTTAGTGTACTTTTAACTTGCATTTGTCAAATTACAAACATACAAAAGCCTGTGATATTGAGAATACTTACAGTGCCTTGAAAAAGTATTCACACCCCTTGAAAATGTCCACGTTTTGTCATGTTACAACCAAAAACGTAAATGTTGGGACTGTAAGTGATCAACCAACACAAAGTGGCACATAAGTTGAAGTGGAATTGATTAATGGTTTTCAAATATTTTCACAAATAAATATCTGAAAAGTGTGGTGTGCATTTCTTTTCAGCCCCATTTACTCTGATACCCCTAACTAAAATCTAGTGGAACCAATTGCCTTCAGAAGTCAACTAATTAGTAAATAGAGTCCACCTGTGTTTAATTTCATCTCAGTATAAATACAGCTGTTCTGTGAAGCCCTCAGAGGTTTGTTAGATAACCTTAGTGAACAAACAGTATCATGAAGGCCAAGGAACACACCAGACAGCTCAGGGATATAGTTGTGGAGAAGTTTAAAGCAGGCTATAAAAAATATCCCAAGCTTTGAACATCTCACAGAGCACTGTTCAATCTATCATCCGAAAATGGAAAGCGCATGGCACAACTACAAACCTACCAAGACATGGGCAACCACCTAAACTGACAGGCCGGGCAAGTAGAGCATTAATCAGAGAAGCAGCCAAGAGGCCCATGGTAACTCTGAAGGAGCTGCAGAGATCCACAGCTCAGGTGGAAAATCTGTCCACAGGACAAATATTAGTCCTGCACTTCACACATCTGACATTTATGGAGGAGTGGCAAGATGAAAGCCATTGTTGAAAGAAAGCCATAAGAAGTCCCATTTGCTGTAGCCATGTGGGGGACACTGCAAACATGTGGAAGAAGGTGCTCTGGTGAGATGAGACCACAATTTAACTTTTTGGCCTAAAAGCAAAATGCATGTGTGGTAGAAAACTAACACTGCACATCACCCTGAACACACCATCCCCACCGTGAAACATGGTGGTGGCAGCATTGTGTTGTGGGGATGCTTTTCTTCAGCAGGAACAGGGAAGCTGGTCAGAGTCGATGGGAAGATGGATGGAGCCAAATACAGGGAAATCTTAGATGAAAACCTGTTAGAGTCTGCAAAAGACTTGAGACTGGGGAGGAGGTTCACCTTCCAGCAGGACAATGACCCTAAACATACAGCCAGCGCTACAATGGAATGGTTTAGATCAAAGCATATTCATGTGTTATAATGGCCTAGTCAAAATCCAGACCTAAATCCAATTGAGAATCTGTGGCAAGACTTGAAAATTACTGTTCAGATGCTCTCCATCCAATTTGACAGCTTGAGCTAGCTTGCAAAGAAGAATGGGCAAAAATGTCACTCTCTAGATGTGCAAAGCTGGTACAGACATACCCAAAAAGACTTGCAGCTGTAATTGCAGTGAAAGGTGGTTCTACAAAGTATTGACTCACCACACTTTTCACATATTTATTTGTAAAAAAGTTTGAAAACCATTTATCATTTTCCTTCCACTTCACAATTATGTGCCACTTTGTGTTGGTCTATCACATCAAATTCCAATAAAATACATTTATGTTTCTGATCGTAACATGACAAAATGTGGAAAATTTCACGGGGTTTGAATACTTTTTCAAGGCACTGTAACTTTGCCTCCCCTACACACCCGAGGACCACTTATCTAAAACTTAAAAGAGAAGTGTAGGAATTTTTCTTTTTTTTATAATCACACTCACCTAGGTGGATGCAGCATCTGTCCCCCGCTGGCTCTAGAACTGGGAACCGAGCGATCAAACAACGCTGATCGCTCGGTCCTCAGTGCTCCCTGAGTAGAGAGCTGGTGACTGTCAGTTAATGGCTCTCTACTCTGGCCCCCCCCCCCCCCGCACTCACTGGAGTGCTGGGCTGTGGAGGGGTGGGTGCAGCTGGCTCAGGCTTTAAGCGGCTTGCTGAGAAGTTGAGCCAGGTGCCGGTCCAGGCATGTGGACAGATCATGACCATATGGTTGCGATCTTTCCCGAACCTGGACCGGCTCTGTGACTTCTGCCAACAGTGGGCTTCAACCTGCTGTCTGCTGAAAAGATGTGTCAGGAATGCAGAACGGACTGCACTCCTGTGATCCACAGGAGAAGTACAGCCAAATGAACTTTGGCTGTACTTCTCCTTTAACCACTTCCCACCCGACCTATAGCAGATTGAGGGTCGGGCTGTGGTTCTGTTATCCTGACTGGGCGTCATATGACGTCCAGCAGGATAATACGCCGGTGCGCGGCGATTGCTGGTGAGGCATGTCAGTCTGACACACCGCATTTCCGATAGTGGTGAGGAGCTTCTAACAGAGGCTTCTTACCACGTGATCAGCTTTGACCAATCACAGCTGATCATCGCGTGAACAAGGAAGTGCCAGTAAACAGCATTCCTCGGTTCGCGCTGACAGGGAGAGCCGATCGGCGGCTCTTCCTGTCAGAGCAGGGTTTGTTCTGATAATCAGCACATTGATTATCAGCACAGCCCCCATCAGATGTGCCCATCAGCTGCTAATCAGTGCCCAACAGCTGTCAGTCAGTTCCCCATCAATAATGTCTGTCAGTACCAATCAAAGTGCCAATTAGTGCCCACTGCAGTGCCAATCAGAGCCCACCACAGTGCCAATCAGTGCGCAGCAGTAATACCTGTCAGTACCCCATCATCGATGCTGCCCATCAGTGACATCTATTAGTGTCTATCAGTGCTGCCTATCTGTGCCCATCAGTGCTGCATATCAGTGCCCATCAATTTTACATATCAGTTCCAACTCATTAGTGCCCGTCAGTGGAGAAAACAAAATTTTATGACAGAAACTAAGAAAAAAATTCCGTATTTTTTAGTTTAGAAAAAAATAAAAACCCTAGAGGTGATCAAATGCCACCAAAAGAAAACTCTATTTGTGGGAAGAAATTTATAAAAATGTAGTTTGGGTACAGTGTTGAATGACTGCGCAATTGTCATTCCAAGTGCGACAGCACTGAAAGCTCAAAATTGTCCTGGGCAGGAAGGGGCGAAAGTGCCTGGTATTGAAGTGGCTAACCTTTATTATTAATCATAAAAGGTACAGTCCAAGCGGTGTTTGATCGCTCGGTTTCCAGTCTTAGAGCCGGTGGGGGACAGATGCAGCACCAGACAGATGCTACATCCACCTAGGTGAGTGTGATTCTAAAAAAAAAAAATGTACAGCGCATCCAGTAAGTATTCACAGCGCTTCATTTTTTCCACATTTGTTTTTAAGTTAAAGCGTTATTCCAAAATGCATTAAATTCATTAAAGAGGTTTGTTTGAAATCTTTGCAAATCTATTAAAAAAAAAAAAACGAAAAAAAAAAAACCACATGTACATAAGTATTCACAGCCTTTGCCATGACACTCAAGTTTGAGCTCAGGTGCATCATTTTTCCACTGATCATCCTTTAGATGTTTCTACAACTTGATTGGAATCCACCTGTGGTAAATTCAGTTGATTGGACAAGATTTGAAAAGGCACACACCTGTCTATATAAGGTCCCACGGTTAACAGTGCATGTCAGAGCACAAACCAAGCTATGAAGTCCAAGGAATTGTCTGTAGACCTCCAAGACAGGATTGTATCGAGGCACAGATGTGGGAAAGGGAACGAAAAAATTCCTGCAGCATTGAAGGTCCCAATGAGCACAGTGACCGCCGCCATCCATAAATTAAAGAAGTCTGGAACCATCAGGACTCGTCCTAGAGCAGGCCGTCTGGCCAAACTGAGCGATCAGAGGAGAAGGGCCTTAGTCAGGGAGGTGACCAAGAACCCGATGGTCATTCTGACAGAGCTTTAGCGTTTCTCTGTGGAGAGAGGAGAACATTCCAGAAGAACAACCATCTCTGCAGCACTCCACCAATCTGGCCTGTATGGTAAAGTGGCCAGATGGAAGCCACTCCTCGGTAAAAGGCACATGACAGCCCACCTGGAGTTTGCCAAAAGGCACCTGAAGGACTTTCAGACAATGAGAAACAAAATTCTCTGATCTGATGAAACAAAGATTGAACTCTTTGTTCTGGATGGCAAGCATCATGTCTGAAGGAAACCAGGCACCGCTCATCACCTGACCAATACCATCCCTACAGTGAAACAGGGTGGCAGCATCATGCTGTGGGGAAGTTTTTCAGTGGCAGGAACTGGGAGACTAGTCAGGATCGAGTGAAAGATAAATGCAGCAATGTACAGAGACAATCTTGATGAAAACCTGCTCTGGAGCGCTCTTGACCTTAGACTGGGGTGAAGGTTCATCTTCCAACAGAACAATGACCTCAAGCACACAGCCAACATTAAAAAAGCAGTGGCTATGGGACAACTCTGTGAATGTCCTTGAGTGGCCCAACCAGAGCCCAGACTTGAACCCGATTGAACATCTCTGGAGAGATCTGAAAATGGCTGTGCACCGACGCTCCCCATCCAACCTGATGGAGCTTGAGATGTCCTGCAAAGAATGAATGTGAGAAACTGCCCAAAAATAGGTGTGCCAAGCTTGTAGCATCATACTCAAAAAGATTTGAGGCTGTAATTGGTTCCAAAGGTGCATCAACAAAGTATTGAGCAAAGGCTGTCAATACTCATATGTACTTGTGATTTTTTTAAATTTTTTATTTTTAATAAATTTGCAAAGGTTTCAAATAAACTTCTTTCACATTGGCATTATGAGGTAATGTTTGTAGAATGTTGAGGAAAATAATGAATTGAATCCATTTTGGAAAAAGGCTGTAACAACAAAATGTGGAAAAAATTAAGCGATGTGAATACTGTCCGGATGCACTGTAAGTGACCATAACCGGTATCCCTATAGGGTGAGGTAAATGCCAATATATATGAACCAAGGTTCTTTGTCTATGTGGTAATATTTACATCTACCAAAGTTTATTGGTGAAACTTCTCTTGATATACACATATAGACAATATGAGGGTTATTATATCCTCTTACATTCAATATAATGGCTCCAGGCTATTTATCGATATGTAAACTCAAGGTCTGCCCACCAACACCAACCGTTATAAAGAGATGGGGGGTACATCTGTCTCTCCTCCCATCTATTAGCCACATATAAAAATTAGATGAACAAGAAAAAGAGAAAGTATACTAATAAATACTGTCTTACTGAAGATACGGGCTATCTGTCCTCTGCCCTATAAAAATATCTATCTCTCAGATATGTAATACGGGTACACTCATCCACGTGGACACAAACCACCACTAATGGACGAGTCCCATATATCACCATTTACACAAAAAAGCTTCTCTAATAGACTGCATTGACACAATGCATATCTATGGATGAGTGTACCCATAATACATATATGAGAGATAGATATTTTCATAGGGCAGAAGACAGTATTTACTAGTATACTTTCTCTTTTTCTTCTTTATCTCATTTTATATGTGGCTAATAGATGGGAGGAGAGACAGATGTACCCCTATCTCTTTATACCGGTTGGTGTTGGTGAGTAGACCTTGCGTTTACATATCCTCAAAATAGCCTTGAGCCTTTATATTGAATGTAAGAGGATGTAATAACCCTAATATTGTCTATATGTGTATATCAAGAGAAGGTTCGCCAATTAACTTGGTAGATGTAAATATTACCACATAGAGAAAACTTTGGTTCATATACAGTATAGTGGCATTGAGCGCACCCTATAGGGATACCTGTTATGGTGACTTGCATACCTTTTTATGATTTATAATAAAGGTTAAGTTTTAGATAAGTGGCCTTTTAGTATGTAGGGAAGCGCACCCTCGTCTATTTCTAGTTGACTTGCATTTATGCTTAATTCAGTCAAAACAAATCACACAATGATTCCACTGTGATTTCAAGTACTATTGCAATAAAACACGAAAACCTTCAATTATGTAAATACTTTTTTTATAGGAGCAATCGATGTTTGTCTGAGATTTAGTAATGTGTGGTTTATTGGTGCACATGAAAAACAAAAATTAACCGTGCTATTTGATGCACTTTCGTCAAAACGTTCAATGGTAATGCGCCTAAATGTGTAAAACGCATCGTACCAAAAAAAAAATAAATAAATAACAAATGCACTGCACAGATGTGAACTGGCTCTAAATCAGTTTTGAAAATGATAGCTTGTTAAGCTTTATCTTTCTTGCCACACAAACCTAGATCACGCCTTATTCTCATTCTGAACACATCACCTGAATTAACTTTGGCCATGTGTGTCTTGGTCGGGCCCCACAAACCCACTCTAAGTCCCCTCCTAGATACCTTCTATCTCCCCCAGGATACAGAGACCCCAAACAAAGTTCTATAGCCCCTCAAAGCCATGCTTTCCTTCTAAACTGTGGACACTCATAGACCGCTCCAAAACTTTCTAACATCGCTTCTTATTCCTTACATTGTTTTTCCTTTTTTGGCTACATCCTGTACCCAGTACAGGATATCTCTTCATATGTTGATTTTAAAGGATAAGCCCGGGTTCACACCATAATACGCTGCGCACCGCACAGGAGCGCTGTGCGTCCCTGTTCACCGTTTCAGGGACGAATCAGGGCCGATTCTATGCCTGAATTCGGCCCTGAAACGCAGCCAAAGACGCACAGCGTTTTTGTGCAGTGCGCACCGCAGCCGCCCCGGAGATATGTGAACCGGCTCCATAGGGAGCCAGTCACATTCTCCTGCTATGCGAATTAGAGGTGCGGAAATGCACCTCTAATTCACATAGGTGTGAACCCGGGCTGAATGAAACATTAAAAAATCAAATCTACAAAATCCACTGACTAAATTTACTTTTGAAATGACCCCTTTGAACTTAAATTGCCAACAACTATTTTAGAGCCCATTCACACAGGGACGACTTGTCAGGCGACCTAGTCGCCTGACAAGTTGCCTCCCGTTCTGTGCTATGGAACCGTTCTAAGGGGAGCGACGCAAGTCGCTCCGACTTAGAAAAAGGTTCCTGTACGACTTCGGGGGCGACTTGGGGCGACTTGCATAGACTTCTATACAGAAGTCGTTTTGCAAGTCGCCCGGGCAGTCGTGTGCAGGTCGCCTCGCTGAGGCGACCTGCAAGTCGTGTTGCCCCTGTGTGAATGGGGTCTTACTCAGTATGCATCCCTCCCTGTAACAGGTGCAACAGTGTAAAAAAAAAAAAAAAAAAACTGGCAGTGGAGACAACACATTTTAGCCACTGCTCATGACAAGCAATACCTCAGCTTCCATAGCAGCATGCTGCTTACGCTTTGGCTACCCAGCCTTGATTCCACCAACCTATACTTTATCTCCACTCTTCTTTTGAAATACAAAACTGGCTCGTATATAAAAGCACACTATTATTAATAGGTTAATAAAATATCTCTTTGGTAGAACCAAGTTTCCCCTTACAAATTTACTATCCTTAATAGTAGCAGACTGTCTTTGGCCCATATTACCCTGAAATGGACTAGGTTTTGCTCACACTTTGCTAATTCCAAGGGTTTGTGCCTGTAGACAAATGCAGCACACTTTCAGTCACATTCCTTTTACATTTTTCATCAGTTTGAAACACTTTTACAATTGTTCAGCATTCATTCACAGGTGCAATTGACCTGGAGTTGACTTCATGGTTTGCAATTCACCCCCTAAGCTGCATCAACCTGCTTCAAGCTGTTTTTTTATTCACTTATTCAGAGGTTACCAGTATTTTCTGGAATAGATTGATGGCTGTATGTTTTGGATCTTGACTTCAATCAAATGTGATGAATAAAATTACTCAATACACATGACCAAAACGACTCCCAAAAGTGAGGGGAAATCCCATCTTTGAGAGATGTCACCAGAAAAAGGGGACCATTTGGGATATTTCCACTCTACTTTTGTTCCAATGACAAATGTAATTTAGACTACCACGTTTCGATGACAGTGGTCCCCAGCACAAAACTGGGGGGGAGAAGTTTTCCTAACAGAAACATAGACCGTAATAAAACCAGTCAGAGATTTTATCCCTACCCTAGGTTATCAAAAACTAGAGAAAAAAAAAGTTTGGGCTGCATAGTGTTCAAACTATTGCTAGGTGGATTAGACAAGTCATGATTTGAGCCCATGGTCTAAAGGTTTGGGTTCCTCTCTTCCCTATTAAAGCGCAGTCTACCAAATCCATGTTTTATTGGCTTTTCAGCATCAGGCATCTGTTTGTCACATTTGCAAGGCTGCCACCTGGTCTTTAAACATTTAGTCTTTACTAGATTGATGTCCAAGCCTCCTCTGATGCCAGTTTTCACCATAAGGTGCTATAGGCTGCTTTCTGATTCAAGCCCTTCTCAACTTGTTTGTTATGTGGGCCAGTTGGCATTTGTTTGCTGCATTGCCCATCTCTCAGTTCTAATGTTTTTGTCTGTCCTATGGTAAAGACTAAAAATCCTGTGTCCAGTACTGTACGACTAAGAAAATAAGAGTTTTGACTTACCAGGAAAGTCTGTTCAGTGAAGTACAATACAGGACACCAGCCCCTCCTCTCTGTTCTTTATGATCTTCCTATTTCTTTGGTTGGTACAAAGCAAATACCTCCACATAAAAGTGTTAAAGCGGTATGAAACTGGGTTCACACTAAAGATCACAGCGGCTCACAGCAGGAGTCCCTTGCATCTCAAATCACCGTTTCAGGTCCGATTTTAGCCTGAATTTTGGGCTGAATTCGGACCTGAAATGGACCAAAAGACACACAGGGCTCCTGTGCAATTCGCGCTGGAGCCGCTGCGGAGATGTGTGAACTGGCTCCAAAGACAGCCAGTCACAATCCCCTGCTATGTGAATTGGATGCAGGGAAATCTGCATCCAATTCGCATAGGTGTGAACTTAGCCTCAAGTTCACCTTTAGGAAAAAATAAATAAATGCACATGATTTTTCAGGTAAAAAATGTGCATTTAATATTTTTGCACTGGAGTCTGCAAAGCATTTCCACCCACGATCAGTGGATCATGGGTGCAGTATCAGGCTCCTGCAGAAACTCAGTACAGCTCTCTGCCCCTAGCTCTGTGCAAGCAGACAATTACTGAGCTGCAGGAAAAGTCAGTGAACTACAAGAGCACTGATCAGTGTGCTCGTAGTTCATTGAGATCTACAAGCCATTTCCTGCAGTAGAAAACGGGGCTTGTAGTTCATTCATTCACAGGTGCCTGCATATGAATGACTAGGCTGCAGGAAGACGAACCCCCACCCACTGTCACAGGGGATGGGGGGTTGAGGTGGGGGATACTAAACATGTTATGGGTGTAGCATGTTCAGAAGGGTGCTTAAAATGGTCAGCTTTTTTCATTTATGTATAACCTCTATCACAAATAGAAAAAAAAATGTTGCTGTAACTGCTTATAAAGGGTTAGCTGGAGTTCAGCTTCAATAATTTTCAAACTGCTAGCATCTAGTTATCTGAAGATAGCTTCATACAACCCCTGGCTAAAGACTAAATATCCTGTGTTCCATACTGTGCTCTAAGAAACATATTTTTCTGATAAGTCAAAAATAAAAATTTTATGTGCGTGTAGATGGTGTATTATTAAGTGTTTTGTTGATACATTTTCTGGTTATACACACACGTTGTTTAGCATATCACTTGAGCATATTTTAAGTAGTGTGTGCCAGCCTAGATTCATTTTGTACTTACCTTGTTATGGAGCCCTTAAGTGTTAAAACAGCAGTATACACACATCTAAAGTTACATACACACTCATTATAGATAATGTGTTTCGGGGAAACACTTGGCTGACGCTGACTGGGTATCCATACACCGATTTGCTGGTGTGTGGAGGTAACTAACACCACTTGGTAATTGAAATATGTTGCTCCTCTGCAATTTGTTTCAAAATAGTCTTTGCAAATCACATTTCAGCTTGATCTGTATGCTTAGCTATGAAGCTGAGCAAGCACAATACAGTATAAAACTTTATATACCTACCATTTGAATCACTTGATTGGACTTTGCAGAATGGTGTAGCAGCCTAAACATTTTTAGATTTATTGATTAGGGGAGGGATGGCCACTCACCTCACAATCAACCCCATACCTGCTCAGGCACCCCTTCACTGCTGAACCAGTCATTACCTTTATTTTCTTTCAATTAAAGAGAGGTAGTCTGTCACAATAATTAAACCTGATAAAGATCGATATGCTGGAGACAAACCCTGGGTGGCCTGATCCTTCAGGCTGTAGGCATATTTTGTTGCACTGTAGACTTGCAAGCAATACAAATAAAAAAAAGGGACTTCACTGGTACAGAGAGGGAACGGCCACACCTTTTTATGGAAAAAAAAAACACACATTTATTATAAAAATATAAAAAGCATTATTAAAACCATGTATTCATATTTTCATAGGACAACATTCGTCAAATATTGAAAAACCAACATGTCTTTGGTAAATGTTCCAAGAGGTCGATGCGTTTTGCATAGTCGCTTCCTCAGGACCTCCATTTCTTGGCAGCAAAGAAATTTGCCCTATCCAAGAGAAAAATTGCAGTATTCAATACATTTGCATATATTAGCGATTTAGGTAACAGGCTGTGCCTCGTATATCAACTTACGTGTTTTGGTTTTAACCTCCTCCCACCCGGCCACTGCATATAAATGGCCAGGTGGGCTCCTGTCCCCTGGACACGCCGCATCTCAGATCGGCAGGATGGCTCTGTGATTGGCCCTTCTGAAAACATGATGCCTGTGTCCAGTCACAGCCATCATGTGATGTAAACAGAGAGCCGTTGCCAGGTGATCACTGTGTATGAGCTGTTTTTACAGCTTTTTACACAAAACAGTGTCCCCACACAGTAAAAAACACCTCACACATCTGTCCCAGTGAAATCATCTGTCCCAGTGATCATCTGGCGCACATCTGTCCGTGATCATCTGCCACATCTGTCCGTGATCATCTGCCACATCTGTCCGTGATCATCTGTCCCAGTACACATCTGCACAAATCTGTCCATGATCATCTGCCACATCTGTCCCAGTGCACAGCTGCACACATCTGTCTGTGGTCATCTGCCACATCTGTACCAGTGCACATCTGCACACATCTGTCCCAGTGCACATCTGCACACATCTATCCCAGACATTTTAGGGCCTCGAGAAATTAGATAGGCATTCAGTACATGAGGATTGATTAATTTTCATTCATACATAGCATAGCTTGTAGACTCAATAACTTTCACACAAACCAAAAGGAAAATGGTAGTTGCGCTGTGATAAAAGGGGAAGGGGAGTGGAATGTGGAAGGGACTAAGTATAAAGTGAATGTGATAGAGAGGTGAAAACAGCCCAAATGGGGCTACAGATACACTAAAAAGGAGATGCCAATATATAAAATAATAAAGTCAAATGTAGCATGTATAGTGTATAACAAGTAGGCAATGGTGTGGCCTATAACAAATATCTCAAAAAATGAATACACAATGGATAAAATTGAACAAACTTAAGTGAAACAATCAACAAAAACATCCAAATGATCTAGTCACAAAACTAGCACAAATTGGCTGACATAGATATAGAGGCTGAATACAGTGAGTCCATGTGAATAAATAGCAGTCCCACCACCAAGCAGCATACAGATCTTCAGTGTGAACACCTCCGTGTCTGTAAGCAGCTCACCTTACTGCTGTAAGGTATACAGCATGTGCTTAGTTGCAGACCACGGGCGGACATGGATATCCCATCCGGTGTTTAAAATGGTTCCAATGGTGGATATATAGAACGATAATGGAAAATGACATAAGCAATATATCAAGTATAACACCATGACAACCAGAGAGGGGACGGACCAGGGAGAAGGGATGCACTCACTTTTTTAAAATGAGTGTGGGCATCAATCCACGAACGCCGAGTTCGTATGTCTCAGTAGATATCTTCAGTTAGTCCCAGCTCCACAATGCTTGTCCTATGTAGTAGATGTATATTGGGTATAAGCAAAGAATATACATAGCATAATCCCGTATGGTAAGCAAATTTTATTAAAACAGTAAAATAGACTCACATTTAAAAGCAGACTGCGGCACATAACATCCATGAGCGCCGAGCTCGTATCCTGCCGTTAGGTTGTGACAGTGTCCCGTGCTCCAATCCTGACGTGTATCGTCATGTCACGTGACTTCATCAGAGGATATTCATTTTTTGAGATATTTGTTATAGGCCACACCATTGCCTACTTGTTATACACTATACATGCTACATTTGACTTGACTTTATTATTTTATATATTGGCATCTCCTTTTTAGTGTATCTGTAGCCCCATTTGGGCTGTTTTCACCTCTCTATCACATTCACTTTATACTTAGTCCCTTCCACATTCCACTCCCCTTCCCCTTTTATCACAGCGCAACTACCATTTTCCTTTTGTTTATACTTTTTCTGTTTGGATCAGTCACACAGGTGTTGCAGCAGTGTTCCTTAGTATAGGTCCTTCATGACAGCGCGGGAGTCACTCATATTCTTTCACACAAACCAATTATCATACACTTATCAGGATTTTTTTTTTACTAAAGACATGTAGCAGAATACATTCTGGCCTAAATTTATGATGAAATGTGATTTTATTGGATTTCTTTAAAAACAGAAAGTAGAAAATATAGTTTTTTTTCAAAATGTTCACTCTTTTCACTTATGTCGCAAAAAATAAAAAACCCAGTGGTGAATAAATACCACCAAAAGAAAGCTCTATTTGTGTGAACAAAATGATAAACATGTCATTTGGGTACATTGTAGCATGACTAAGTAATTGTCATTCAAAGTGCGAGAGCACGGACAGCTGAAAATTAGTCTGGGAAGGAGGGGGGTGAAAGTGCCCAGTATTGACGTAGTTAATAATGTTTTTTTATATTTTTGTAATAAATTTGTTATTTTTACCATAAAAAGATGTGGCCGTTCCTCTCTTGGTACCAGTAAAGTCCAATATCTCCAAGTTTTTTAGTAATCTTCCAAATGGATGAGGTACACCTCTTTTAGCCTGATTTCTTTCCTTAATTTAAAAAAAAAGGATCAACATGATTTCCAATCAATTGTTTGCTGCTCTGGGTTCCTCCATATATTGTCTATACTGACACATTTTGCTGTGTTAATATAAAAGGCGAGACAGGTATCCGACTTCTGTTTAAAAGGTAGATGATCTATGGATAATTTTTTTTATTCTTAAAATCGTGAAATTATTTTTTTCATTTTGTTGGCTGTGGGGGGATTAGCCGGCATTTCACCCTGCACTCCCCAGATTAGCTTCAGAGAAATCTTCCCCCATCCTGGTTTCCAATCCTTTGACTCAAAGTAGAAGACAACCACGGTCAAGGAGTATGAACACCCTGAGGCCTCCGGACCGCCCATCAGACCCAAAGCTGTAACATGATTGTAGATTGCTTAACTAGCTCCATTCCTCCTTGTTTTAAGAGGAGAACATTATCCGTTGGTATTGGCCTCACAAACAGTTTTCCTGAGGCACTACTTCACTGCAGTTTATTAGTGCCCTATTGGCAGTTGGATTCGCTATAAGCGGTGATCTAGTGATGTTTTCAGGTTTGGTATAATTTATGGTATATTTCCTATGTTAGGTCCCTGGACTATTTTGTTGTATTTTACCAGGATCTCACGTAGGTATGAATGGGGTCCACTGACATAAACTGAAGATGGAATTCTTTAGAAGGTAATTCTAAAACTGCTTTTCACTAATCAACATTCTACCACCCATTCCTCATTTTGCAGCCAAATCCCCAGTTTTTAGTGACTTGCTGAACTGCATTCTATTCTCCAAACCAATTCCACGGGTGACAAAAGGCTTCCACTGGCGAGCAGTATAAATAAGCTTATTTAAAAAAAACATTCTAGACCGCAGCATCTTTTGTCACATCCAGGGTAACTCCTTACAGTGCCCCAGATCTGCCCATATTTGTCAGTAGGAGATAACATGACAAAAATTGCTGGTGACTGACTGAATTGCTCCCATCTGGGGCGGCTTAGGCATCCGCTATGATTACAGTGCCAAGCTATGTAGCTTGTATCTTCAAAGCTGTTATCCAGTGTTCATGTGAACCCATCCATTGGGAGACTGTGACATTGCCAACCACTTATGACATTATCAATTTAGTGAGGTCACCAATCTTAAGTTTAAAATACAGAATTAAGCTGAATTTCTGGAAGTGAGCAAAATAAATGCCATCTGATTTCAGATGGGAAAGGGGACATGACCTTACCTTTTGGATTTGCCTTTGACATCAGCTTGCACTGGGTCCTTGCTTGATCGGGGTCCAATGGTTCACAGCATTAAGTTTTAAGATTGGGGCCGGCTACCCCTCCCCCCTCCACACACACACACACACACACACACACTGGGAAATGTCAGGTGAGTGGCTGGTAGGTTGGGATGGCCTCCAATGGAGCTATGCTATATTAATTTTGATATTTGGTTATTTTGCTTTTTTTGCCTTGCCCAGCTTCCGACCACAGTCCGATCCTAGGCATTTTGACTGGGTTGGTTGCTCACAGGACGTGGAACAGGTAAGGCGTGACCACCAAGGGTTCCTCATTCTGCTCATGGGATGTGAACAGTTAGTGTTACTGGTGGTGACCCCTACCCAGAAAGCCCAGGGGCCTTGGTCTGCTCCGGACAAAGTTTAATAGGTGGGCGGGCAACTTTGATGTCAGTAATGTGTACATCTATGGAAAGTCCTTTTGAAATTTTGGGTCCTCCATGGCTTCTACTTTCTTCTCCAAGTAGGCCTTGCTCTCGTGCAAAATTTAGTCAGCAGAGTTAGTAGTGTTGGTTTATTGTGAACTTCATAGGTCTGTTGACTTGTGCCCGGGGGTTGTGTATATCCCTGGGTTTTTGGCAACTTCCCTAAACTCCCTACTTCTCTACACTACCTTCCTTACCTTTTACCCTTTCCACTCCTCTCCCCTTCCGCCCATTTCCTTTACTCTTTCCCTCTCTTTCCTTCACACCCCACACACACTTTTCTTTTATCCCCCCCTCCTTTCACCCAGAATGCGGAGACTAGAGCCCAACTGTTAGAGAGGAATTTATGCCTGTCGATAAACTGCTGTCCCTAATACAAAGGGCCTCAGTATGCCCAGGAAAAGGTGCCAAACTCTGAGCAAAACATGACAGAATCATGCACATATTGCATTTTTCAAGAGATTCATTCAAGGAGTCCAGAGTACTCAAATTTGGTAAAATTAGATATCCCATTGCATACCACAGCTGTTCTCCTATTTCCAAATTGCGGTGGGTCAGCATACTGATCTCCAAAACAGTAGCATGGACCTGCACTAAAATTCCATGTGATGATCAGGGTGGGTTTCTATTTAAGGGAACGATTTATGGCTGACCCGTCACCTTGGCAAATTTATATGCCCCAGTGGATTTCATTGGACTCTGTCTCAAGTAATGATCAGAATTTGCGGATACTAAAAACATAGCCTTAGACTCCTTGCTGGATATCTCTAGAGGCATCACACGTATGAGGCTCTCCAGAGACTCAAGAGGGTTCTTTCAGGCAAGAGTTGGGTAGATGTGTGGTGCCTCCTGAATCTTGATTCTTGGAACTACACATTCTACTCCTCCCTTCACAATTCCTACCCCCACCTGGATTATTTCTTCCTACATCAATCAGGGCTACCCTTAACCACTGCGGGGAATATCGGCCTCCAGTATGGGAGGCATGTAAGTGTGTAATTAGAGGTTCCTTTATCAAGTTAGGGGCCAGAGCCAAGAGAGACCGACAACGAGAAATTTACCTCACTTCTGGATTGCATTCATGCACTGGAACAGACCCACAAACATTCCTTGGCAATCAAACAGGCCATCGATCTTAAAATGCTAAGAGATGCCTTGAACACTATTCTGCTCTAAAGCAGAGACAAAATGTATGTAATCCCAGAGAAATTTCTGTGAATTCAGGGGCAAACCAGGGAGACTACAGGCCCGGGCTATACGGGCCAAGCTAATGATGTGTTGTCGCCTGCTTTTTCATTAAGCAATGGCACCAGACAGGGGTGTCCCCTGTCACCCCTTATTTTAGTACTGGCCTTGGAGCCCCTGTTGTGCCGAATCAGGTCCCATCCTGATGCTAGAGGTCTTCGGAGCTTGAACACTCATCATAAGGTTGCTGCATATACATGACATAACCATTATGGTTGAGTTATAAACCGATGACACACGATATCGGACCTTGGTGCTTCTTCACAAGATCTACCCCTCTGTATCTCTGCTATGTTGGCATTGTGAACAAGAACCCGACACGTTGTGGCACATCTTCTGGTCGTGCTCCCACGTACAACTCTTTTGAGAGGATGAAAGACGGTTGATTCATAAACTTACAGATATATCTTTTGAGATACGCCCAGAGATGTTCCTCTTACATATTACTCCACTCTCGAGCTGCAGGTACAAGAAATCTCTCATGATCCACTTGCTTAATGCTGCCAAGGTTTGCATTCCACAAAAGGAAAGTACAGACCCACCGTAGATTGGTCAATGGATAGCAGTGGTAAATGAGAATAATGACACGTAACGTCTAACAGCAGCTATGAACTGCAAAGAAGAACAATTCCATAAAACGTGTCATTATTGGCACTGTGCTTCTTACATACCCACCCTGGTTGCACAGGCTCTGCCTAAGTAAAGATCAAATACTATATGGCTTC
Organism: Aquarana catesbeiana; assembly: GCF_042186555.1. Lineage (NCBI taxonomy): Eukaryota > Metazoa > Chordata > Amphibia > Anura > Ranidae > Aquarana > Aquarana catesbeiana. The sequence goes on along the minus strand of NC_133327.1, from coordinate 365,523,701 downwards.
AGATTTTTAGGGGGACACCAGTCCCTGTCCATTCTTTTGTCCCCCTTTAGCTTTCCCCCCTTTTTTTTCTCCCCTCACCCTATGTTGCCCACTTCTTATGCTCTTTTCGCTTAGCTATTATTAGGCATTACTTTACTGGACACCTACCAACTGTAAGTGTTCAGGAAAATTGTTTTATAGGGACTTAGTCCACACAGCAGCCCTGCCTGTAATTAGAAAGTTGACAATGTTGATAGTTGATGTGGACTTACTGTCTTCTGGTTCTCATGGTAATGGGATATGTGAATTATAGTTCCTGAATGTAGATATCCTGTCCAGAATGTAGATAGTAGATGATACAGCGGCGGTGATGTCAGCGTGTAGGCCTCTCCCTACATGGGAAGGACTACACACTGACGTCACCGCCGCCATATCATCGTGGTAGGAATGGCGGCTTTCTTTGTAGGTCCTTTTTGCTTATATTTGTTTTTATGCTGCAGCACTGTTATGTACCTATTATCTTTATAAATACTACACTATAAGAGCATCATTTGGGCTCCCTGTGGTGAGCTTTTTTTACACATTCTGTCCCCATTGGAGTCTACCAAGCTATGTATGTTCTGAACAGGATAACACCAGACTACATCATAATGGTTCAAGGCTGGGTTTTTCTTACCATCTAGTGAGTGTATAGATTGGTGGAGGGATTTCACATTGAAAAGAGCACCTTACAGCACCTGTGGTCTAAGTGTATATATCTGAAAGCTGGAAATTAATTACCCTCTGGTGAGTGATTTGGACACAATACATTAACACAGCATTTATTGGATTCAGAGAAGATCTCTGTGGTCACGTCACATTTTCATTTATGGAACTTTGTGTTTGTTTAATATACAGACATTTATTTTCTCATTGGAAAGCGCTGCACTATACTTGATTTTGCATGTTTGTTTGTAGGTTGTATATTCACCTTTTTAAGCTACATAAGCTGCTACATAATTTATACAGCGCTCACTTTTATTATTTTTTGTTTGTGCAAAAAATACAGCTTTCGAAGCGATCGTACAATAATCTGATCAATAGTACACACGCTTTCATCCAAAATTTTCCAAAGGGACAAACACAAAAATTTTTCTCATATGATACCAGATTGTACGATTTTTGTTTAATCAGTACAGTTTTTTCCGAAAATACAATACAAATACATTACATCACTTTCGAATTTTCTGTCTGTTGTACAAGACTTTTCGTACTTTAGTAACCTATTCGTTTTCGATATGGAGACTAGCAAAAAAAAAAAATGGATGATCATTCATCTGATCTCATCGTGTGTACTAGGCTTTAAACTTGTAATGTATTTGGAAGTTTGGTTTTATTCATATTTTAATCTGAAGATTTTGATGTTTCAGTAGAGATAAGGGTGTATTTGTTAAGGAAACACTGGACTGTATTATGCTGTCTGAGGAAAGAACTGCCTCCGACAACTCACAGCCCTGCTGAATGACAACTGTAAAGTAAAAGTCTGCATCTGAACAGTTGTTATGAATTGTCTAAGACAGGTCTTCCTACCCATGGCTTTTTAAGTAAATTGATGATTTTTTACACTGCCTGTGTTCTTTCCCTAAATGTGAATATCAGAGTTCCATCTGGTGGTAACATACAGTAATAAAGATTAAATTAATTACTGACATTGCTCCTTGAGTTAAGATGTATACTTCAAGGAGAACTTCTCTAATTCTTATGGTTCTGATTGTATGTTGTTATGAAGATATAAAAATCCTCTTAAATTACTTAATTTCTTATATATATATATATCTCCTTTACAGATGCTGCCATCTTGGCCTCTTTTTTTAACCACTTCAGCCCCGGAAGATTTTACCCTCTTCCTGACCAGAGTACTTTTTACAATTTGGCACTGTGTCGCTTTAACTGACGATTGCGCGGTCATGCGACGCTGTACCCAAACGAAATTTACATCCTTTTTTCCCCACAAATAGAGCTTTCTTTTGGTGGTATTTGATCACCTCTGCGTTTTTTTTTTATTTTATGCTATAAACAAAAAAATAGCGACAATTTTGAAAAAAAAAAACAATATTTTTTACTTTTTGCTATAATACATATCCCCATTTTTTTTAAAACAATTTCTTCATCAGTTTAGGCCAATATATGTTCTTCTACGTATTTTTGGTAAAAAAAATTGCAATAAGCGTATATTGAGTTAAGTTATAGCATCTACAAACTATGGGAAAGATTTATGGCATTATATATATATATATATATATATATATATATATATATATATATATATATATATATAATTTTTTTTACTAGTAATGGCGGTGATCTGCGATTTTTAGCGGTACTGCGACATTATGACTGACAGATCAAACACTTTTGACACATTTTTGGGACCATTGACATTTATACAGCGATCAGTGCTATAAATATGCACTGATTACTGTATAAATGTCCCTGGCAGGGAAGGGGTTAACACTTGGGGGTGATCAAAGGGTTAAATGTGTGTTCCTTCAGTGTGTCCTAACTGTATGGGAATAAGACTCACTAGGGGAGGAGACATATCGTTGTTCCTACATAGTAGGAACAACTGACATGTCTCCGCTCCCCTGACAGAACAGGGAAATGTGTGTTTCTTCAGTGTGTTCTAACTGTATGGGAATAAGACTCACCAGGGGAGGAGACATATCGTTGTTCCTACTTAGTAGGAACAACTGACATGTCTCCTCTCCCCTGACAGAACAGGGATTTGTGTGTTTACACACACAAATCCCTGTGCTGGCTCTCGTGCACGCGACTGTGCGTGGTCGGCGGCGATTGCAACTGCCGGCCACGCGTATTGGGTCCCCTGCTGTGCAACGGGCGTGCGCGCCCTCTGGCGGCTCTGAAGGGGAACCCCGTACCCATACAGGGTTTCACGCAGGGGTGCCATTCTGCCCCTGTAAAAAGACGTGAGGCGGTCAGGAACCGGTTATTCTGCAATTGCCATGGTGTTGCACATGTGATCAGATAAGACAGCCGTTTGAAAGTTGACAGTTCAGTTGAGAGCTAACATAAGCACACTAGCCATATTTAAAGTAAGCAAAGCTTAAAGTACATTTAGAAAATTTGGAGTGGTATGAAAATGCAGGGGTAAAGCATTAGGCTCACATAAAGTTGAATTAAAGCTACCTAATAAACTGCAATCAGACAACTCCTTATTGCAGAAGAGACATGCACACTCTGGCTGTGCTGGAATGACAGAGTCCCATGAACAGAATATTATTTAATCACCGGCCATTCAAGCCAAAAATACAACACCCAGAAATAGCCAGAGAGAAGATGACAGCAGCCGGTGAGAGAGTTAATCGCCACATCACTGGAATGAGGAGGTGAATTTAGTTCCACTTTAACCGCTGCCCTTTCCAGCTTTTTCAGCCTCTCCTCCAGTTCCCTTCTTCGCTTTCTGTTTGACCACTGAGAGAAAGAGGAAATATCTGATGCTTCTTGCTGGTGGGAAACATGTAACTCATTCCCCCCCCCATGTGACAGTACTGGTGCTTGGTGTTTATCCAAGTTGCCATCCCTGGGAAAAGGGTGCAGAGAGAGAGTCCTTGGTCCTTCCTACACACCGAGCTGTGGCATGGAATTTGCACAATAGTATGTGGATAATATTGGAATGACATTTAACCCTTTCATGCCTAAGCCTATTTCTCACATTTGTTGCTTACAAGTTAATATCTGTATTTTTTGCTAGAAAATTACTTAGAACCCCCAAACCTTATATATATTTTTTTATCAGAGAACCTAGAGAATTAAATGGTGATCGTTGCAATAATTTTTGTCACACGGTATTTGCGCAGCGGTCTTTCAAACGCACTTTTTTAGGTAAAAAAGACACTTTCATGATTTAAAAAAAAAACTAAACAGTAAAGTTAGCTCAATTTTTTTGTATGATGTGAACGATGTTGTTACTCCAAGTAAATAGATACCTAACATGTCATGCTTTGAAATTGCGCACACTTGTGGAATGGCGACAAACTACAGTACATAAAAATCTCCATAGGCAATGATTTAAAGGGGTTGTAAAGGTAATTTTTTTTTTTTTTAAAAATAACAAACATGTTATACTTACCTTCACTGTGCAGCTCGTTCTGCACAGAGTGGCCCCGAACCTGGTCTTCTGGGGTCCCTCGGCGGCTGTTTCAGCTCCTCCCCGCAAGCATTTACCACCTTAATGCGAGCTCCCTCGCATGGTGGTGAGTGCTTGCGGGCGCGCTCCCGTGATACAGCCGGCGGCTATAGCCGCTCGCTGTATCACTCGGCCCCGCCCCCCGGCGCGCCGCGTCATTGGATGTGATTGACAGCAGCGCGAGCCAATGGCTGCGCTGCTTTCAATCCATCCACTGCAGCCAATCAGCGACCAGGCTGAGCTGCAATGAAGATGACGAGGACGAGCAGCGAAGATTCGAGGCGTCAGGTAAGTAAAACGGGGGGCCTGGGGGCGGCGGTACTGTCAAAAGTTTTTTCACCTTAATGCATAGAATGCATTAAGGTGAAAAAATTTTTACCTTTACAACCCCTTTAAAAAAATGTAATGGTTACCAAGTTAGAGTTACAGAGTAGGTCTTTTGCTAGAATTATTGCTCTCTAACGATTGCGGCGATACCTCACATGTGTGATTGGAACACTGTTTACATATAAGGGCACGACTTACGCATGCATTTTCTTTTCTGCGCGAGCTCGCGGGACAGCTCTTTAAACATTGTCGCTTTAAAAAAAAAATTCTGATCACTTTTATTGCTGTCACAAGGAATGTAAACATCCCTTGTGACAGTAATAGGTGGTAACAGATACTCTTTATGGAGGAATCGGGGGTCTAAAAGACCCCATATCCCTCCTTTGCACTTCAAAGTGTTCAGATCGCCAAAAACGATTCTGAATACTGAAATTTTTTTTAAATCTGCGCCATTGGCAGCTGAGTAAACTGTAAATGATGTTGTGACATCACTTCCTTGTTTTACATAGGAGACTGGAACAAAGCAGTTTGCGGCTTTGTTTCAATCTCACGCTAGCCAGCAGGAGTGCCGGACCATGGATCGGGTCTCCCGGTAGGGCGGGAGGCATAGAAAGAGTGGCAGGAGGGGGGGGACGCCCCTTCCCACTCCTTCAGGATAACAGCCGAGTGGCTTTTAGCCGCATCGGTTGTTATCCCTAAAGAGCCGACCGCCCGCTGTAAAAAACTGTACCGGCTGCAGCTGCAGGCATCATCCCGGTATAACCCCTTAAAGCCGAGGTGCTAATGTTTCAAAACCCAAATGCAAAAATGCAACCTGTCTCAGACAATTTATAACTGTTCAGATTCATACTTTTACTTTATACAGGCATACCCCATTTTTAAGTACGCAATGGGGTTTATTTACTAAAGCTGGAAAGTGCAAAATCAGGGTCACTTCTGCATAGAAACCAATGAGCTTCTAACTCCAGCTTGTTCAATTATACTTTGGTAATATAACCTGGAAGCTCATTGGTTTCTGTGCAGAAGTGACCCGATTTTGCACTTTCCAGCTTTAGTAAATAAACCCAAATGTGTACTTAAAAGTGGGGTATGCCTGTAGTTGTCATTCGGCAGGGCAAATGTACCCTTATCGCTACTGAAACATCAAAATCTTCAGATTAAAATATAGATAAAACCAAACTTCCAAATACATTACAAGGTTAAAGCCTAGTACACACGATACGACTATCATGCGAATGAACGTTCAATTTTTTTTTTTTTGCATGCTAGTCTCTGTTTTAAGAATGAGCAGGTTACTAAAGTACATAAATGATATGGTCGTTGCTTTGTGTACTGGTGCTCAGTCATGTTGGAATAGGAAAGGGCCACCCACAAACTGTTCCCACAAAGTTGAGAGCATGAAAATGTCCAAAATGTTTTGGTATGCTGACGCCTTAAGAGTTCCCTTCACTGGAACTAAGGGGAAAAGCCCAACCCCTGAAAAATAACCCTGCATCATAATCCCCCCCCTCCACCAAATGATTTGGACCAGTGCACAAAGCAAGGTCCATAAAGACATGGATGAGCGAGGTTGGGTGGAGGAACTTTACTGGCCTGCACTAAACACGATAGAGAACACCTTTGGGCTTAATTAGAGCAAAGACTGCGAGCCAGGCCTTCTTGTCCAACATCAGTGCCTGACCTCAGAAATGCGCTTCTGGAAGAATGGTCAAACACTTCCATAGACACAGTACTAAACCTTGTGGACAGCCTTCCCAGAAGAGTTGAAGCTGTTCTAGCTGCAAATGGTGAGCCAACGCAATATTCCACCCTCCGGACTAAGACTGGGATGCCATTAAAGTTCATGTGCTGTAAAGGCAGGCATCCCAATAAGTTTGGCCAATAGAATGTACACTATATTACCAATGTCGATTCCTTCTGACCTCTGCATTCTGTGTGTTACACACCCCTGAACCCTTCACTTGTGCATTAAACAAAATAATAAAATGCAAAAGAAATATTCCAAAATAATGCAGTACATATTATTTGTTATCCGTTCTACTGATAAAGTCCAGCCCTCCGGAAGTAACGCTTATGTAAGCTACCACGGATTTGTAAATTGATACTTAATGAATTGTTAACAATGTATCTGCATCAAGTCATCTGTCTGCACAACATAATATATTGTGCTCGTCTGCAGTATTAGTAAAGACAGTGTAGATAATGATGTGAATGGCTGTCCTATTCCTCTGCATGCCAGTATTTTCCAGTATGCTGCTATTTTGTTCTAATAAGGCTTGTAATAAAGGCCATTTTTGCCATAACCTTGTGTACCAGCCTGACATAGCTTGTGAAGTCACAGTCTTAAATGAAACGCGAAAGAAGGAGACATTGCTAATACTGCCCGTGTATTACTAATGAGTACTGTGTAATAAACCTTAACCTCTAGCATTTCTGAGGAAAATGGTGTGATTATTTTGGATGGCTAGGCCTTTGTGTATGGCTCATTACCATCTGGCATAATGTGTATTGATATAACTAGTAATTGTCAACTCCTATTTGACATGCTGCCTCTAATAAATGTGACGTGCTTGACTGGATCCTCCTAATGGTTATAAGGCAAACTATAATTAAAGACGATATTTTTGAGTTATAAAGCATAAACACATATATGCACATTAGTAGAGATATTACTGTGCCATCAATATGATTTCAGTTGTCAAATCTGCCATCTCTGGGCACAGTGAAATGAAACATGCTCACTATATTACCCATTGCTTTCTATACTGCATTTCTTCACAGCTTGCTAGAATGGTTATCATAGTTATTTTTGTAATAGCTGAGAAAATATGCAATCCTTGGCACGCTAGAAAAAGATGAAACATTTTCTCCTAGTGCTTAACCACCTGCTTTGATTCTGATTTTAATCCTCGAGGGACAAAGGAGGAAACACGGTGCCAGGCAGGCACAGATTCAGCAAAGCTTATATTTGCTTCCATATACTCCGAGACTGGAATGTGTTATGTTTATGGCTGATGTTCTTGTATTGGATAATATTTTATCCCTGCAGTGAGCTGTATAGGAATCACATTTATTTTATTTTTTATTTATTTTTTTTGTGAAAAGTTAGATATTTGAACAGGAAGACAATAGGATTTACATTTCATGTGGGCATTATGCTTAGCAGGCATTTCTATTCTTCCAGTGTAGAAGTACAGGGCTTAGTGTGCCAGCTGGCAGTGACAATGGAGTAGGACCAGGTGTCTCAATGGCATGGTCACTAAAGGGCCCATGTTTCTAGAGAAACCCGTGGGCAATGCTTTGCTGCTTAAAAATGATTAGGACTATTCTTCAAAAGTACTAGGTGAAGGATTACCGTCTTTCAGTATCTATAGGTTTTCGAGCAAAGTAGACTTTTGGTTCAACAGTGGGCAGAGCCCTGTTTAAAACATGAACTGGCTGTCTCAGTGACACATTTATGAATTTTTAAATAGTCTGGCGAAAACCAGTCATGGGTGCACTGATTAATACCAAAGATCAACTATGTTTATTTTTGTACAACCTAACCCATTCATCTAATGGTGACTTTTGACCACTACGTACTGTCTGTTGCCTGCTCTAAGAAGTACCTTTTGTAGGTTTTGATAGTATATGTTAATAAAATATTTGTTACCCATAGAGAACCATGTACATATGGGAATTTGTATTTTACATTATATTGTGCAGAACATACTCGCAGTAATCGCCTATTTTAGACCATTGCTGTCATATGCAGTTTAACCCATGACAGAATCACTTTATTCACTCCTAAAACAAGATACTCTTTAGTAAAATGGTGTTTACTATTATACAGATTTTCAAAAAGCTTTTTATTTTTTCTCCTGCCTGCCCTTAGTTGTTGCTGGATTAAATGTCCTAATGTAGAAAACACAGAAATGACCATACAAAAATAATTACAACAAATATCTACTGTGTACTCTCATGTACATATTATTTTTGTTTTTGGAAGCTACATATATGGATTTGATTGCTTTTATTTGGCATAATGATACCCTTTTGTTTTTTTTTTTAAAAAAAAAGATTTTAAAATTCTGGGAGATTTCATTTTCAGCAAAAAAAGTATAAAACTTCAACATTTGTAAACTTCTATCCAGTATCAGTAGTTCATCTGATCTTCATCACTAGTCAGCTGTTTAATAGCCCTCTGTTTTGGCCTTTGAATGGTCAGAATTATATCCCGATAAAAATTACAAACTGCTCAGTTGTATGATAAAAAAAAAAAACACCAGGGGACACAGGTCTAATTGTAGAATTAAAATAACATTTATTAACAATAAAGAAAAGCAAAATACAGCTCACGCATTCTAAATGTGGAAGTAATATTAAAGGGGTTGTAAACCCTCATGTTTTTTCAACTTAATGCATCGTATGCATTAAGGTGAAAAACCTTCTGTGGTGCTGCAGCCCCCCCGAGCCCCGTTTTACTTACCTGACCCCGATATTTCTCCGGCCAGGAACGAGCACACCAGCTCTACCCTGTTGTCTCATATTCTGATAGGATAGATTGATATCAGCGCAGCCATTGACTCCTGCTGCTGTCAATCAAATCCAATGACTCTGGGCCGAGTCCTGCATTCTGTGTGAATGGACACACATACGCCTGCACGGGTGTCCACCAAGGAGAGCACTTCTCCAACGTGGACACTCGATGCGGGGAGGAGCCACCAGCGCCGCTGAGGGACTCCAGAAGAGGAAGACCGGGGCTACTCTGTGCAAAACAAACTGCACAGTGGAGCTAAGTATGATATGTTTGTTTTTATAAAGAAAAAAAAAAAACGAGGGTTTACAACCCCTTTAAAGTTTTTTTTTTGTTTAAAAATAACAAACATGTTATACTTACCTGCTCTGTGCAGTGGTTTTGCACAGAGCAGCCCAGATCCTCCTCTTTCCAGGTCCCCCCGCTGGCGCTCCTGGCCCCTCCCTCATACCCCCAGAGCAAGCGGTTTGCTATGGGGGCACCCAAGCCGAGCCCCTGCTCTACATGTCCAACTGGACATGAGGCTGCTGCTCGGCCCTGTCCCCTTCTCTCCTCATTGGCTCACTGACTTTGATTGACAGCATTGGGAGCCAATGGTGCCCTTTGCTGTATCTCAGCCAATCAGGAGGGAGAGTCCTGGACAGCCGAGTCTCTCATGCAACATCACTGGTTCGAGATGGGGATCAGGTAAGTATGAGGGGGGCTGCACACTGAAGGTTTTTTATCTTAAGGCCCCTTTCACACTGGGGCGGTGGGTGCGTCGGCGGTAAAGCGCTGCTATTTTTAGCGGCGATTTACCGTCAACTTTGCAACGCTATTCGGGCACAGCGGAGCACTTTTACCCCCGCTAGTGGCTGAGAAAGGGTTAAAGCCAGCCGAGAAATAGTTAAAACCACTCGCAAAGCGCTGCTGCAGCAGCGCTTTGCCAGCGGTATAGCCATGCTGCCCATTAATGTCAATTAATGTCTCTTTCACAGCTCCAAAGATGCTGCTAGCAGAACTTTTTTTAGCGTAAACCCTCATGTTTTTTCACCTTAATGCATTGTATGCATTAAGGTGAAAAACCTTCTGTGGTGCTGCAGCCCCCCCCGAGCCCCGTTTTACTTACTTATATATACTTATTTTTGTATATCGTTCCAAAGATTCTCTTCAATCTCTGGGGGAGCTGCATCAAGTGTTTGAGATGGAACATTAACCCTTGATGTTTACTTACGGACTTTAATGAACTCTTTATGTTTACATCTCTATATCTTAACCACCTCAATACAGGGCACTTAAACCCCCTTCCTGCCCAGACCAATTTTCAGCTTTCGCTCTCACACTTTGAATGACAATTACTCAGTCATGCAACACTGTAGCCAAATGAAATTTGTGTCCTTTTTTTCACACAAATAGAGCTTTCTTTAGGTGGTATTTAATCACTAATGGGTTTTTTATTGTTTGTGCTACAAATAAAAAAAGACCGTAAATTTTGTGAAAAATTGCCTTTTTCTTTGTTTTTGTCATAAAATTTCGCAAATTAGTGATTTTTGCCAAAATTTATACTGCTATATATCTTTGGTAAAAATAACCCAAATTAGTGTATATTATTTGGTCTCTGTGCAAGTTATAGAGTCTACAAACTATGGTGCCAATCACTGAAAATTGAAAACATCTGATCAGGCCTTCAGTACATCAGGTGAATCTCATTTCTTGAGGTACTAACAAGTCAGAAAAGTACAAATACCCCCCAAATGACCCCTTTTTAGAAAGTAGACATTCCAAGGTATTAAGTAAGTAGCATGGTGAGTTTTTTTAAGTTGTAATTTTTTCCCACAATTCTTTGCAAAAGGAAGATTTTTTTTTTTTTTTTTTACAAAATTGTCATATTAACAGGTTATTTCTCTCACAGAGCATATGCATACAACAAATTACACCCCAAAATACATTCTGCTACTCCTCCTGAGTATTGGGATACCACATGTGTGGGACTTTTACACAGCCTGGCCACATACAAAGGCCCAACATTGAAGTAGCACCATCAAGCGATTTACGAGCATAAATTGCACATTTCTCAACCACCTATTACACTTTTGAAGGCCCTGGAGCACCAGGACAATGGAATTGCCCACAAAATGACCCAATTTTGGAAAGCAAACTCCCCAACATATAATCTGAGGCATAATGAGTCTTTTGAACGGTTATTTTTTTCCAGAAGTTTTTGGAAAATGTGGAAAAAAATAAAAACGCATTTTTTTTTTTTTTTTTTTAACACAAAGTTGTCCATTTATAAGATATTTCCAACACATAGCAAAAATGACACCCCGAAATACATTCTGCTACTCCTGAGTATGGAGATACCACATGTGTGAGACTTTTACACAGCTTGGCCACATACAGAGGCCCAACATCCAAGTAGCACCATCAGGCGTTCTAGGAGCATACATTACATAGATAATTTCCTGGCAACCTATCATTTTTGAAGGCCCTTCATATTTCTAACACATAACATGTACATACCAAGAATTACAATCCAAAATAAATTCTATTGCGGAAAGGGTAAAAAAAAACGTATTACCTGTGCTTTTAGTAGTGTCCACAGAAGAGAGCACTGGTCCAGGCAGCAGTCAGGGATGTGCTTAGCGACAGCAATAGTAATTATCCAGGCAGCAGGCAGGAATATTGTCTATAGTCAGCACAAGGATGTTGTCAGCACAACCAAAGCATTTGTCCATAGAAATTGTCCAGGCAGAGACAGCCAGTACAGCCATAATTTTGGTCCTGGTATACTGTTACCTGCAGACACTCATTATTGTACCGCTCTCCAGCCCTTCATAAACACACTGCCTCTTGCTACAGCTAATTAATTGCATAGTCCAGGTAGCAGGCAGAGGTGTGGTCTGTTCATGCGACAGGCAAAGGCATGATGACAGTAAGTTAGCAGCAGGCTGAGGGCTGCAATCGGGTAAGACCTGTGCACAGGGGTAGAGGCTTCGACCCACCCAAATTTCTATGAAGCCTCTGGACTCCAGACCCTAATCCGGAAATTACAAAACCCGGAGAAAACAAAAAAAAATAGTTTTCTCCATCCGGAAAAACTATTCTGGAGCCCCTCACATATGTGAGACCCCTGTGTACTACAGTAGCAGGGCAACAGATCAGTCCAAGCGGTAGGCAAAAGCATAGTCCATAAAACAGGCCAGGGTCAGTTCACGTGCAAGCAGTCCAAGCGGTAGGCAGAAGCATAGTCACAAAACAGACCAGGGTCAGTTAACATGGAGGCAGTCCAAACGGTAGGGAGAGGCATAGTCACAAACAGGCCAGGGTCAGTTCACGTGCAAGCAGTCCAAACAGTGGGCAGAGGCATAGTCAAAAAACAGGCCAGGGTCAGTTCACGTGGAAGGCAGTGGCATGGTTATTTGGGGAAGCATGGGAAATGGTCAGCACAGATGATGAAAATGGGGAAAATATGGGCTAATATTTTAGGGATGTATGATAAAGTTCGAAGCATTCCCCAACGCAAAGGCCAGGTTGGGAGGGACACTGGGGACAATGGAAGCTGGTATCTTTTCGAAATCCTCTTCTGCTGCACATGCGACATCTTTTTTGCCGTCTTCGGCCTGCTTCCGATGGTGGATTGTTGTACAGGAAGTGGCGTTCATTAAGTCTGCTAGCAGCATCAGAGCGAAGGTCTTCTGGGGGGGGGGTCTTTGTTGATAGATGAGGGACGTGACTACTACTTCTATAAATTTTAGGAAGGGGGCGGGGCTGTCTGTGGATTTTGTGTAGACTATGTAGGAATTGTAAACGGCCAAATGGATGAGATAAAATGCTACCTTCTTGTACCAGAACCGGGACCTCCTTATTGACGGGCTGAATCATTTGATCATTGAAATCCACCCCCCCCCCCCATGTAGAGATTATAATCTTGGACACATGTCGGTTTTTCAATGGGACCTCTTCTTCGCTGAACTACAACTGTAGTGTCATCGTGAATGGTGGACATGATGTACACGTTCCTGTTATCCTTCCACCTCAAGGCCAGCACTTCATTGCATCTCAGTATTGCTCTTTCCCCCCTTTGCAGCTTTTTGCTTACTATAGATTGTGGGAAGCCCTTCCTATTTTTTTCTTGAGGTTCCGCAGACCAGGGTTTTTTCGATATATAAGTGTCTGAAAAGGGGCAGGCTGATATAAAAATTGTCGAGGTAAATATGATATCCTTTTTTCAGAAGTGGGTAAGCCAGGTCCCATACGATTTTTCCAGTTGTGCCCATGTAGGCCGGGCACTGGGGGGGCTGGAGCTGGGAATCTCTTCCTTCATATATGCGGAACGCATATAGATATCCTGTGACTCTCTCACAGAGCTTGTAAAATTTTACTCCATATTTGGCCTTTTTGCTAGGAATATATTGTTTTATTCCTAGCCGGCCTGAAAATGGTACCAGGGACTCATCCACACATATATTTTTCTCGGGGACATAGAGTTCTGCAAACGTTGGGAAAATAAATTTATCAGCGGGTGAATCTTATATAACTTATCGGAGTTTGGATGATTGCGGGGAGGGCACTGGGTGTTGTCGTTAAAATGAAAGAATCTCATAATCATCTCATATCGGGACCTGGGCACTGCGGCAGAATACATGGGCATATGGTGGATGGGGTTGGTGGACCAATAGGTATGTCCTTCATTTTTTTTGTAAGCCCCATGTTTAGGGTGAGGCCCAAAAACAATTTGAACTCCTCCAAATTTAGATCTCTCCACTCAAACGAATGGGCATAAGATGATTGAGGGTTGCTGGCAATATACTGCTGGGCATACAAATTTGTCTGGTCCACAATAAATTGCAGCATAGTGTCGGGCAAAAACAGGTGAAAGCGATCGATCTCAGTGAAATTTTGGGTGTTGGCCTGCACACCTGGCTGTGCTGTGAAAGGGGGAATAATTGGTGATCCCGAGTTGGAAGGCAGCCATGTTGGGTTGGCAAGACCATCTGGCATGTATGTAGAAGCCCTGGCTGATACTGGGCCTTTTTTCCTGGGGCCTATTGCTGGCGGCAGCACTGATACTGGGCCTTTGTTCCTGGGGCCTATCACTGGCGGCATCGCTGGTACTGGGCCTGGGAATATAATCCTGATTGCTGGCGGCTGCCTGGTTTCCAGAGTGTCGTGCCCTTTTAGGAGGGACCCATTCTTCATCCAAATCATTACTACTCTCGATTGGTTCAAATGCCGAATTTGATTCGGAATCAGAATTGGAATTGGAATCTGAGAACTCCCCGGTGCTCTCATCAGTCATGGAGAGGATCTGGAACTCCTCCTCACTAGTATATACTCTTTTGGACATGGCTGTGTGGCGGGTAGCTGTGCAACGGTTGACAGATGGGTGGCAGGTGACGGTCACTGATGGGCTGTGCGATGGGTGGCAGGTGACGTTCACTGAGAGGTAATAATTGTGTGATGGGAGATGGTCACTGATGTGTGACAGGCCACGGACGGTGACGGGTAATGGTCACAGATGGTTGACAGGCGACGGTCACTGATGGGTAACAGGGCACGGTAACTGATGGGTGACGGGTGCACCACTGATGGTCACTGATGGGTGACGTGTGACAGGGCACGGTCACTAATGGGTGACAGGTGACACTGATGGGTGACAGGCGATGGTCACTGATGGGTGACAGGCCATGGACGGTGACGGGTGATGGGCAAAGATGGTTGACAGGCGACGGTCACTGATGGGTGATGGGTGACAGGCCACGATCACTGATGGGTGACGGGTGCACCGCTGATGGTCACTGATGGGTGACGGGTGATAGGGCACGGTCACTGACGGGTGACAGGGCACGGTCACTGGTGGGTGACGGGTGATGTGTGACAGGGCACGGTCACTGATGGGTGACGGTTGCACCGCTGATGATCACTGATGGCAGTCTGTTATGTGACAGGTGCACTTTTATGGGGCGACTGTTGGGTGACAGATGACAATTGGGGGGGGCGATGGGACAGGTATGGTTTTGGTGCAGACACTACTAAACATAGATCTGTAACTCACTGCTCCTGGCTCTTCTCTTCTCACACTGGAAACGGTGTGTGAGGAGAGAAGAGCTGGCAACAGCTAGTGACAGCTCTATGTTTACATTTAGTGATTGGCTGTGAATGGATCACAGCCGATTATGTGGTACACAGCCCTGGCCAATGGCTATCGTGGGTGACGAGCAGTGTTCCCGGGAGCACGCCGCCACCGATGTGCACGCGCAGCGCGCTCACGATCGCGCGCATGCGCTGTGCAATGCGGGAGTTACCATTCATGATTGGCTGTGACTTCCTGTTCACCCCTGTCGGTGACAAGCGGTGTCTCGGTGACACGCCGCCACCGACAGTAAAGGGCTGCGCACACACGATCACGCGCATGCCCTGTTTAAACGGGCTCACGTCATATGACATCCGCCCAGAACTAGAGCCTTACCATCCCGCTGTCATATGACAGTGGGTGGTAGGCTAGTGGTTAAAGTGGTTGTAAACTTCAATCTTTGACTTGTACCTATAGATAGCAAAACAAGAACAGAAACCCGCTGGTGGGACTTTGAAGGGCAAAAACTCAGATTTAAACGTAAACAAGATAATTATATAAAAAGTTGAGATTTTAATCATACAAAATGTAAAATAGGACACAGATTTAACTGTGTCAGAGTACATTATGACAATACATAAAAGATGTGAAACATAATGGGAATGAAATCATTAACCACTGTTTTATACCACCCCTGTTGTAATGGACAAGGTGGTACCCAATAAGTTTCAAGGTCATGCGTTTGTCCTCTTCATCAGGTCCAAGTGTTGGAATTATCTATGATATCTTATACAAGCAGGTATTTTGGTGTGTCACATCAAGAGATTAAAAACAAGGCAATGCTGGCTCTGAACAGTCCAAAAAGGGCTTGGAGACACAGGCAGCCACCGCATTGATGACCAAAAGGGGGGGGGGGGGGGGGGCAGAGCAGGGAGAGCCCAACCCTTAGGGGAACCTGCACCAAGAGATAGAATGATAAAATCTCCTCATCTGACCACCAGAGATTAGGTAGGCTAGTTTGAAGTGTCGGAATGGCAAATCAGAAAATGGACCTGGGTAATGATGCGATTTATTTGGATGGGGTAAATGTAATTAATCCCAGATCACCGGCCAGTGGGATGAAAATTCACATTCACATGCATTGATATTGGAGTATGCCTTTACTTAAGTGTCCACAGGTTTAAGGGGACTTGCTTTGGGCAGCCAGCAGGAGTGTTTGAATGCACATACTGCCGTTTAAATGAGGAGGGGGATGGGAGGCCTGTCCATATGGAAGCATCTCATTGGTCCTCAGAGAGTTTTTTGCCATGAGGTGCCATATTGAACTTCCAGTAACCAGTATGAGATAGTGAGAGCAATAACACTAAATTTAACACACCTGCTCCCCATTCACACCTGAGACCTTGTAACGCTAACGAGTAACATGACACCAGGGAGGAAAAATTGGGCCCAATTTGGACAGTGCAAATTTACACTGTTATACAAGCTGTACACTCACTACTTTACATTGTAGCAAAGTCTCATTTCTTTGGTGTTGTCACATGAAAAGATATAATAAAATAGTTACAAAAATGCGAGGGGTGTACTCACTTTTGTGATATACTGTATATTTGAGTATGGCCTAGTAATTGGACTGTGAACAAACATCACATTGCCAACACCTGTCCCTTGTTCCCCCAGTTCTCGTACCCGTGATCAGCGAAATCAATAATTTTGAAGTGCAAGAGAGTCCTACATGGATTACACGGTTGCCAGTCTGGGTCCAGGTGAGCTGAGAAAGATGGGAAATTAATATAATGACAGCGTACCATTATTAGTAGCATTTAAAATATATTAAAAGTAATGACCAGTGAGTTAGATCCAAGTTAGATCTTGCCTAAAATGTTAATTAAGAGACTCTCACAATTTGTAGAAGGGGTTTATAAATTCAAATTTTATTGTAGAATATTGTAAATTACTTTTTTATGCCTCATGTTCTATGACTCAGTGATGGAATTGTCTGTCCTTTCATTAAAAGTTATTAAGTAAAGTAATGATATAGTCGCTGTTCTGCCTGAATAGCTGGGTCATGGAGGTGGAGCTGATCTCCTCTGGATATTGATGTTTCCTTCAACTGAGGAAATGAGCCGTTGCCTAAATTAGCTGCTACTTTTAAGCTTCAGCAACAGGGATTCCCGTTTGTTCTTGTATCTGCTCCACAAAAGAGGGAATAAACAAAAGCTGAATATAGAGCTTGTGCATGCAGTTACTTCATTGGTATTCAGGACGTGTAGTATGACTTGCCCAAAGCAAGACTTTCTAATGTCTATCAGCTGTCTATGTGATGTACCAACCTCCCACGGACATCCTTTCAAAGGTCTAGCTTGCCAGTAACAGCACCTAACGGACTGAATATTTTTGCTTTTTTTATCAGTTAGTAGATTGAGTAAAATTGCAGATTGTTAGTGGGTAAATAGCACAAGACAAACAATTGTTTATTTACAAGATCTTCAGTAATTTACTCTTTAACTGCATGTTACCATAATTAAATACATCAATACACTTAATCTCTGCCAGCCAAGATAATTGTTCTTAGATTCTGCAACCTTGCAGCAGTTTTCTGTTCCTGATAGGGAACAAAGAGCAACTTGTAGTCATTGCAATGGTGCCTGCTCATTAGATCAACGTTATCAGTATGATATTAGTGACCTGATCATGAAGATACTGTGAAAAAGGGTGAAAATAAACATATACCATACTACTTTTTAGAAAAATGAAATAATAACAGTAGCTTTAGTGTTAATTAACACTTTTAATTTGTAAAATTCAATCTAGCAAACATTTTCTTTAGTCATGCAGATCATAACATGCTTGATTTAGTGCTGGTTCACGCAGGGGTGGCTTCAAAGTCGTCTGACTCTGAAGCCGCCCTGTACAGCACGGCTTGCAAAACGACTTCTGTTTAGAAACCAAGGCAAGCCGCTCCGAAGTCGCCCCCAAGTGGTACAGGAACTTTTTTCTAAGTTGGAGCGACTTGAGTCGCTCCTATTAGAATGGTTCCATTGCAATGCATGGAGCACGACTTGTCAGGTGGCTAAGTCGCCTGACAGATCGCCCCTGTGTGAACCGCTACCCACTATATATATAGAGATACGTTTTGCTAAATATTTTCTTTGATCACCTCAATTTATTTTTTGCATGCTATTGGTATGATCAAATTAACCTCCCTGGCGGTATGACTATGTCAGGTTTTTGATGCTCAAAGCGGTACAATGTTTTGAATGGAAATTTGGAGTTTTTTATTTTAGGCCTGTTATTCTTAGGAATAACACACTTAAATCTGTCCAAACGAGTCTAGTAGACATCCCGGGTATGATAAAGTTTGAAACACGAAATCATAAATTATAATTTAATAAATAACTATAAATAATTATAACAAATAATAAAATTTATTCAATAATGTAATCAAATCAAAAACACTGAAATTTGCTCAGTTGCAGAGTTGTCGCTGTCATTACTTTCAGTGTTTGATGAAACACAAATCACTATCGCTCAATTCTGCAAGTGATTGTAATTTATTATTGCTGTTTTCTAGCTGGTCTAAAACCACTTTTGATGTAAAGGGACACTTTTTGATTGATATGGACAATCTCCAGTTTCCAGGCAGAAAGAACAGTATATATAATATAAGACTGCATGCAGGGCACTGGACAAACCACTAGGGACAAAAGGGAGGTGAAATAATGTGATACAGTAATGTAATCCGTAAGATTACAGTGCACTATATGTGTAATGTGTTTTTAACTTTTTGAATTTGGCGCCATGCACTGTGATAGATCCGGTGGAGGGCACGGCTCGCACACACAGCGGGGAGACATCGCAGGATCCTGGGAACAAGGTAAGTAACTTTGCCTGGATCCTACGATGCGATCCCGAGTGTGGCTCGGGGTTACCGCTTTTGGTACTGATACATCACCCCGAGCCACACTCAGGAATACCACTAAGGAGGTTAAAGAACATGGTTATGGCGAGATGTGAGTTGATTTTTTAAACAAGTGACCTGCTAGCCAATGTATACCTTGCATACCTGTTGAGGTATAGGGGGAAACTCAGTTTATTACTTTCGCTTAGGTATTAAAAAAAACAGTTACTAGTAAATTAAATAGTAAATCAGAACCTTGGGCAATGTGTGCATGTTACCTTGTGCATGGATATGCATTTTCATTTGTGTTTATGTGTGTTGGTTACACCTCATTCATCTCTAATGGGCCCCACACCTGGCCCTTCAGTGTGCCAACATTGAATAGATGTGAATACATATTTCTTTTGGTGTTCTGTGTTGGCCAAAAAAAGATTCGGGTAAGCTTTTTTTGTTGTGTTGAACCTTATGTGCCCATAGTAAATAAGTGGGCCAACAATGCTATGTGCATTAATTGACATTCAACTCACATGCATAGGTGTAAATGGGCCCTTCGTGTCCAGAGAATTCTTAAAAATGTTAACCTTTGTACTGTATATCACTATCATCATGGTTACCTTTTAATCCGCTTGGTCTACTCCTTGGATATGGTACACAAAATACACTGCGCCTTTAGATGTATGTACAATACAAATCTAGGGATGACCCAAACTACTGTGTGTGTGTGTGTATATATATTTAACAGGTGTGTTAAATTTGGTGTTATCGCTCTCACTCTCTCATACTGGTCATTGGAAGTTCAACATGGAACTTCATGGCAAAGAACTCTCTGAGTATCTGAAAAAAAAAATTGTTGCGCTACATAAAGATGGCCTAGGCTGTAAGAAGATTGCCAAGACCCTGAGACTGAGCTGCAGCACGGTGGCCAAGACCATGCAGTGGTTTAACAGGACAGATTCCACTTAGAACAGGCCTCGCCATGGTCGACCAAAGAAGTTGAGTGCATGTGCTCAGCGTCATATGCAGAGGTTGTCTTTGGGAAATAGATGTATAAGTGCTGCCAGCATTACTGCACAGGTTGAAGGGGTGGGGGGTCAGCCTGAGAGTGCTCAGACCATACACCGCACACTGCATTAAATTGGTCTGCATGGCTGTCGTCCCAGAAGGAAGCCTCTTGTAAAGAGCATGCACAAGAAAGCCCGCAAACAGTTTGCTGAAGACAAGCAGACCAAGCACATGGATTACTGGAACCATGTCCTGTGGTCTGATGAGACCAAGATAAACTTATTTGGTTCAGATGGTGTCAAGTGTGTGTGGCAGCAACCAGGTAAGGAGTACAAAGACAAGTGTGTCTTGCCTACAGTCAGGGAGTGTCATGGTCTGGGTCTGCATGAGTGCTGCCGGCACTGGGGAGTTACAGTTCATTGAGGGAACCTTGAATGCCAACATGTACTGTGCCATACTGAATCAGAGCATGATCCCCTCCCTTCGGAGACTGGGCTGCAGGGCAGTTTTCCAACATAACGACTCCAAACACACCTCCAAGTCGACCACTGCCTTGCTAAAGAAGCTGGGGGTAAAGGTGATGGATTGGCCAAGCATGTCTCTAGACCTAAACCCTATTGATCATCTGTGGAGCATCCTCAAATGGAAGGTGGAGGAGCGCAAGGTCTCTAACATCCACCAGATATGTGATGTCATCAAGGAGGAGTGGAAGAGGACTACAGTGGCAACCTGTAAAGCTCTGGTGAACTCCATGCCCAAGAGGGTTAAGGCAGTGCTGGAAAACAATGGTGGCCACACAAAATATTTACACTTTGGGCCCAATTTGGACATTTGCACTTAGGGGTGTACTCACTTTTGTTGCCAGTGGTTTAGACATTAATGGCTGTGTGTTGAGTTATTTTGAGGGGACAGCAAATTTACACTGTTATACAAGCTGTACACTCACTACTTTACATTGTAGCAAAGTATAATTTCTTCAGTGTTGTCACATGAAAAGATATACAAAAATGTAAGGCATGTACTCACTTTTGTGAGATACTGTAGATATACAGTTGTGCTCATAAGTTTACATACACTAGCAGAAGTTATGATTTCTTGGCCATTTTTCAGAGAATATGAATAATACAAAAACTTCTATTTCACTCATGGTTAGCGTTTGGCTGGATCTATTTATTATCAATCAACTGTGTTTACTCTTTTTAAATCATAATGGCAACAGAAACTACCCAAATGGCACTGATCAAAAGTTTACATACCCTGGTGATTTTGGCCTGATAACATGCACACAATTTGACACAAAGGGGTTGGAATGGCTAATACAGGTAACCACCCTCACCTGTGATCTGTTTGCTTGTAATTAGTGTGTGTGTGTATAAAAGGTCAATAAGTTTCTGGACTCCTGACAGACCCTTGCATCTTTCATCCAGTACTGCACTGATGTTTCTGGATTCTGAGTCATGGGGAAAGCAAAAGAATTGTCAAAGTATCTGCGGGACAAGGTAGTTGAACTGTATAAAACAGGAAAGGGATATAAAAAGATATCCAAGGAATTGAGAATGCCAATCAGCAGTGTTCAAACTCTAATCAAGAAGTGGAAAATTAGGGGTTCTGTTGAAACCAAACCACAGTCAGGTAGACCAACTAAAATTTCAGGCACAACTGCCAGGAAAATTGTTCGGGATGCAAAGAAAAACCCACAAATAACTTCAGGTGTAATACAGGACTCTCTGAAAACATCTGGTGTGGCTGTTTTAAGATGCACAATAAGGAGGCACTTGAAGAAAGATGGGCTGCATGGTCGAGTCACCCGAAGAAAGCCATTACTATGCAAATGCAACAAAGTAACAACTAACAATATGCCAAACAGCACAGAGACTAGCCTCAAACCTTCTGGCACAAAGTCATTTGGAGTGATGAAACCAAAATTTTGCTTTTTGGCCACAACAATAAACACTACATTTGGAGAGAAGTCAACGAGACCTATGATTTAACCAGTTTAAATTTCTAATACATTTTGCAACAGGAATAATGCCTATTTCTGCCCTCCCTCCTGTAAACTGACCACGGTTAATCATGGCTGCTGAGCCCTGACACCACGGTCAGTTTTTTTTATGCCTCCATCCTCCGTAGCTCTCCTGTCTGCTCTCCTCTGTCCTCTCCCCCCTCCCCTCCCTGCCTGTCAGCTCTGTGCGTGTGAGCCGCCCCTCCCTTTCTAGCACTGTTTTGAACAATATAGAGAAAGGGGAGCTAGTTAGGAAGCTAGTCCTGAGGGTCCCTGCCACATCCCAAAGCCTAATGTAAAGAGAGAGAAATGCCCCAAAAGGGATACTATGGGCAGAAAACCAACACAGGATCAAAGTATGGTAAATAGAAAAACAGATAAAAAATATATAAATTGTATTCAATATACAAAAATGACAAATACCATTACTAAAAACATTGAATAGCAAATGAAGAACAGGAGTATTGCACAGTATTACACGCTGCAGCGAAAACCACTTCTGAAAACTGGGAAACAGAGACCAGAAATGGCTGCATGAGGACACAACATGTTTCGGAGAGCATAAAAAGATACATTTCCTTTCATGAAACTATATTTCCTTCTTCAGGGGTTCAAATAAAGCGTGCTGTCGTGTTTCTAACAGAAAAAGAAAACATATATATGCATATAATGGGTATTGATTCCATACTTGTAATAATCTGGCATTATCCAGAAAGACAGATATAAAAAGCATGTATCATTTACAATGGTACTCACAATAAACGCATGTTCCTCAGCAATGACAATGACAAGATACACCGCAATATTGATAGATGAACTCCCACATCCAAAAGTCCACTAGGTTGATTTATCATGTTGGAATAACCTAGATAGGATTAACTTTTTTACTGCCCGCTTGGAGAGACAGGTGAGCTGGACCCCAAGAGAGTGGAGCGGTAAGTCAGAGCTCACAGGAACCACCAAGAAGATAAGGAGGGTGCGAATCTAGCAAATAAAAAAATATATACATGCGTGTCATCAGTATATGTGTATATTCCTGCAAATTAAAATATAGTATAGGTGCAGAGATAGGCTTGTTAACAGATAGTACCCAGAGTAGGAGTGAATATGTCATTTCAATGTGGATGGTAAAATTCTAGCACCGTTTTGAGCAGTGCAAAAATGACAACTCACAATCACTGCCAGCCCCTCTGCTAGGATAATATGTCGTTTATAATGTATGTCGTTTTTTTAAAATTCATCTTCTAAATATCTTATTTCTTCTCGCCGATCAGCGGTCACGTGACCACCTGTCACTCTCTTCCCCTGATGTATGCACTACAGAGGGAGGTCACGTGACTGCCCGGCAGACGTCGGAGGGAGATGTCGGCCCCTCCATCCGTAGTCCATACAACGGAGTAAGAGAGCGACGGGCGGTCACGTGACTGCTGTTCGGCGAGAAGAAATAAGATATTTAGAAGATGAATTTTAAAAACGGCATACACTATATGCTACAGGTTATCCTAGCAGAGGGGCTGGCAGTGATTGTGAGCATTGCCTTAACAACCCCTTCAATGTCCACTTGTAATTAAAGCCATTATCCAATATTCTGTAGTTTTTATTGTTCCAAGGCTATGTCCATCTTCTTTATAACCATTCTCACAGCTGTAACACACAATGAAATCATATTCAGTACTTGAGCATTTGATACAATGCCTCGCATTCCTGTATGCTATCAATTTATAAACACTTTAGATGGAGACTTGAATCGAATTTGTGTATCACATGATGAATCACACATAGCCTCAGGAACAGAAAGGAGTTGTTTATTCTCTGTGGAGAAAGCATTCATCCATACCATGCTCTTTGAGTTTAGGTTCCATCAGGCTTTAAATGTGGAACGTGGGTGCTCGGGTTGGCTGTTTCTTCCTACACATCAATCACCCCTTGGTTTCTTTTCAGTTCCCATCTTCCTCTGCACTTTTCTCTCATACTACTGTATCAGTACAAAGTTGTAATGCCAATCAGGTATATACAAACATGCAGCAATGACCCTTACAGATATTACTGTCTTACAAAGGATCAAGAACATATATTCAAGCAATACTTTCAAAATTCGTAGAACTGTGGGGCTCATTATCATTTTATTATTATTATACAGGATTTATATAGCACCAACAGTTAGCACAACGCTTTACAATGTAGAGGGGAGACAGTACAATTACAATACAGTTCAATACACAAGGGACGGGAGGGCCTTTTTAAAAGTAAACTCAATTTATTGTTATAAAAAAATTAATTACAAAGAAACCTTAATCCCTTATTTAAGTGTGTTTAAACATTTTTTCCACTAAGTTTGATATCATGATTTTTTTAATTTAGTTTTAAGCAAATAATTGTATGTGAATTTATTGCAAAGTTTCATGCCTGTAGCCTCTGCCCATAAAAGTATTTCCTGTTACAGACTAACAGTGTTAATCTGCTGTCTCGTAATTAGCAACATCATTGTCAACGTAACATGCATACTCCTTCAGTTGACCACTAACTGGTCCACAACGTCTGAGCATGCCTCCTGCAGACCTGATAGGCAGCCCACCTTAAGGAGCATTGAAGTGCACAGACAACTCTACTTATAACTGTGAGGCAGCAGTTTAGCATTGACAGGCTGCAACAGGAAATTGTTACCTGCAGGAATATGTGCAAGAAACTTTGCAAAAGTTTCATAAAAAAAAAAAAATCATTGTCTCTTGAATTAAATAATAGATTTTGATACATAAATTCAGAGTATTTAAAATAAACAATTGATGTAAAGATAGGCTGATTACAAAGCCATCTTGTTGGTTTCGCTACCACAATTTATATGATACTCATGTACAAATGTTAGTATGATTGTACAAATGCTATATTCTAACATCAATAAAAGCTTATTGTTTAAAAAAAAAAAAAAAAAAAAATCATTGCTTAAAGCCCAACTCAGGGCAAAAAAAAAAGTGTACCCGTGCAATGGGGCTGTGCCCACACTGCACGGGTCCACTGCTCTTTTTGTCTAAGGGTGAGGAGAAAACTTATACTTGGCTAATCCTTCATTCCTCTGGAAAACGGCGCCCCCCCATGTTTCAGAGGTGGACTGTTCCTGGTCTGTGGAGCCTGCTCGGGGCTTCACAACATCGAGAACAGCCCACAACTCAAAACCGCTGGAGCGTGGGGATGGTGGTCCAGTCTTGTGCTGGGAGGATTAGGTAAGTAAATCTCCTTTCTCCTCTCCCCTAGACAAAAACGAGCACTTAAACTGTGCAGTGCGGGCCCAAAAATGGGCTTTAAGAAAACTGTATACAATAAGGCATGATGCCAAACATACTGATAAAATTGATTTAGGGTTTACACTTGCTGTCAAAACTCCAGCTCCAAATTGCCCAGGGTGAGCAGCAGTGAAAGAGCTGCCAGGCAGGAAATAAATGTTGTTATGGCTTTAGATATATTAATTGCAATAATATACTATCATTTGATTTGAGTGTTACAAATACTTTAACATGTTAAAGCTTATATGAGATTTTAGTCATTTGGTTTTGATCCACTTTGATCTGCTCGGAATTCTAAATGTGTACAGAACAACTTTACTGGCCAAAATAATTATAGAAATACTTGGAATATAAAAAGGTATATTTTTTCTATTCTGATGTTAACGTCATAGTGTGAGTGAAAGTGGGTTATAGGAGCTGTCCTAAGAGCTTTATTTGCTAATGTCCACCCCAAGGATGACAGAATCATAACCCATTGTCAAGATTTAAAGGAGCCTAAAGAAAAGGATTATACAGGCAAGTCAAAAATCCTATTTTCTTGGCCATTCCTAATTTAATAAATTAGAGCCCCAGCACTTGGGTGTTTATGGGTATAATGTTTTATTTAACCTGGCCCTGGTGTAACACTCTGTAAACATCTGGGACCTGAGGCAACCAAGCATTTGCAGTCTGCTGGTCTAGCTAGTTAGATTAATGCGGTGCTGAGGAAGTAAAAGGCAACAAAAGTGAGTACACCCCTAAGTGAAAATGTCCAAATTGGGCCCAAAGTGTCAATATTTTGTGTGGCCACCTTTATTTTCCACCACTGCCTTAACCCTCTTGGGCATAGAGTTCACCAGAGCTTCACAGGTTGCCACTGGAGTCCTCTTCCACTAAACTTCCTTTCCATCCAGTTACAATTCATTTATATCTTAATATTTTACTGACTGACTTTATTATAGTTATTGTCTTGACTCTATTGGCCTATGTGGATAAAAGCTAGCTACCTTTGGCGTAGGGGTGTAGGAACAATGATGGTAATGCCCCAGCAAAGACCAGCGAGACCAGGCAATATAAACGCCCCTAGAAGGCGGAGGTGCACTGAAGGGTATATACAGTGACAAAACCACAATCTATACAATAAAGGGGGAGGGAGAAGTGTAAAAGCAAAAAAAAAATGGGTGAAGAAGTAAATAGAGCAAAAAGTATCCGAGTATGGCAATAATGGGATTAATCTATGTCTATATGCCAATGAATCTATTTTTTCTTATTTGCATGGATATCAAAAGCTCCCCAAAGTTATATCAAAGCAATACATGCTAATGCACTGAAAAATGGCAATGGAATAACATGTTGTTCAAAAAAATGCCTATGAAATAAAGAAATCCTAAGGGGACGTAATTAAACCATGCATTTGTGCCCAAGGAAGAGGGGGAGGGAAGAACAGATAAAAAAGATTAATTTGATAAAATAACTCTGATATTTACCAGGTTTAAAAAGATGGAGAGGTGCAGTTTACTCCATAGGAGGACGCCATGCGTTATATCGGCTGGATCCAGTAGATGGATGGGGACACAGGAGCACTGGCGCTCCTTTTATACCAGCAGCCAGCGGGATACAATCTGCGGCAGCAGTGTACTTCCGCCATACCAGGGCTGGCGTACGTTCCATCCTGGTCCCCGGCTGAGTGGCGCGCGGCGCAGCCCCGCGTCATGCACCCGCCGGCACGCATACTGGCAGGCTGACGGCTTGCAAACCAAGCATCGGGGTTGCCAAGCAACACCCGGAAAGAAGGGAATGCAGCCAAGCCGAATGAGCCCGGGATGGAAAAGACTGCCTCTTACGCTAAAAGCACTAAAGTGGCCTATGCGTGCCAGGTGGATGATCGCTGGGGCAGCGAGAGCAAACAAGATCTAACATAAAAATAATGACCACATCGAATGGACAACAGCTGAGAATCTGCAAATACAGTTAAATAAACATACATTATAAGCATAATTATATACATATATACAGTGATACAGCAGTATAATGCAAAACAGATATATCCTTGAAGTTATTGTATATGAACACAGGCAGTTGTTTTACCAATGAATAATGCTCACATCTTACAAAAACAAATTGAATTCTTTCTCCAATATGACACAACAATCATGGCAACAACCAGCCAAACATGGTAAAGACCCTGTTGTGCACGAAGTGCACAAGGAATTGCAACCCCACAGCATATAAACAGAACAAATTAATTTCTCCCAGCCACCCAAAACGAAACCCTCCAAGAAAGGCTTGAAGTTGGTAGCTTCATTCATGCCTGGGGGGATGTAGCACGCAATTGATAAATCCAACATAGTTCACATTGGAGCAAATTTTTGTTTCAATATCTGTGAATTCTGTCTAAAATTAACTGAATACGGGGGGAACCTACATTGTGTACAAGCTTAACATGGCAGCCCCACGGCAAATCAGGATTACAAGACTTAATGCTTAAAATGTGAAGATACGCTTGCTTCCAGGATTCCTGAATAGTTTTCCCCACATAAAAGCAGCCACACTCACAGGCCAGAAGGTAGACCACACCAGCTGTTTTACAATTGGCATAATGTCGATGCTTAAAAATGATACCATTGGGTAGGCGAACCAGTGTGCATATATTGGCAATAGTTACAATCGCCACAGCGAAAAGTACCGAGATGCTTACACGGATCTCTTCTAGCATTGCCTTTGAACTTGCTGTGGACCAACTGATCACCAATGGATTTGGCCCTATATATGTAATGGCTGGTTTGTCTGGGACAAAAGGGCTAATATCCGGGTCCATACTCAAAAGATGCCAATAATTGTCCATAATCCTTCTGACCTGTGAGTGCTGGCTACAGTAGCAGGTTTTAACATGGGTGGTGTTGTCAACTTTTAATTTCTAAGGCAGGTTTTTGAATAGCCCCTAGCCAGTAATCGATCACGTAAAGAATCTGCTTCAGTCTTGAGAGGACTGTCACTGGAGCAATTTCTATGGATACGTAGATACTGGTTATAAGGAATGGCGTTCATAAGGGGTCTTGGATGGAAACTGGAGAAATGAAGGATGTTGTTCCCCGCTGTGGGTTTGCGGAATAGACCACTTGAAAGTGTCCCATCCGGACCTTTGGAAATGGTAATATCCAAGAAAGCAATAGAGGTTAAACTATGATGCATTGTAAATGTTAAATTAAACTCAGAATTCATACTCAGCCCATCCCACACCAACAAAATATCATCTATAAACTTTACCATAAACAAACATGGCCAGAAAACTCCAAAAGATCATCTGATGATAAAAAGTTATGCTCCCCCTCCCCCAGGTACAGGTTGGCATAGGAGGGTGCACAGCAGGTCCCCATAGCCACCCCTTCACCTGGAGGAAGTGGGAGCCCTGAAACAAAAAGGCGTTATGAACGCCTTTGAATCCTAAGGCTGTAACTATGAGCTAATTAAGTCCCCACTCAGTTTGATTTGTTTGTTGAAACAGATGTTTGATGACTGAGATCCCCTTGTCATGTAGAATTGAACAATAAAGGGCTTCTACATCCACCAAAACTAACAAAACATGTTCGGGAATGTGGAGCCTGTCAATAATTTGAAGTAGATGTGGGGTGTCTCTAATATAACTGGGGAGGCTTAAAACAGATTCTGAGGTACTCCTTAACGCAATGACTCACACCGTATATAGTGGTCATTAGCCATGATTATTGTATTTCCTCCTTTATCGGACGATTTTACTGTAATTTACATTTTGATTGTAAGGTCAAATAAAGCCTGTCTTTCGACTGATGATAAATTATCATGATGACAATTTATTTTTAAAGCTTGAATGTCTCTACTTTTGAGTTTGAGAAATGCAGATACATTAGAGTTTGAACTAGGAACAGGGTAAATATCTGATTTTTTTCTTTAGGGATGATTTTGTTACTGGAGTTTCCGAAAGGAGGAAGTCCAGGTCAATCCTATACAAGATTATCCATTGCTTCCTGCTTCAAAGCAGAAGGCTGATCTAATGGGGTAGTTTTTGGACCATATATGGTTTTTAGAAGTAACCTACGCCCAAATAATTGAAGGTCTTTAATGACTTCAAATTCATCAATGTTATGTGTTGGACAAAAATTAAAACCTTGTTGCAAGACCTGAATTTTCATGTTTGGACAAATTAATGATATTGAGATCTTGATTAGTGGAAATCTGAGCAAAAGAATCAGTGAAAGAAAACTTTTGATGTGTGTCAACCCGGGAAAGATACATAGAAGGGTTGCCTGCACAATACAGTGCTATCGGGCAGCCTTACAAATTAACCCAGGATAACTGCTCGGCTTAGACATGCGATACATAAATACTCAGAAAAGACATGTTAACAGAGACATATTAACATACGTGTCCCCACTGTGTGCCAAAGTTATTGTTCGTTATATCTAAAACATTTCTACAGACAGTAATATGCCTTATGTTCTCTCTCCTTGTCCCTGGCATTGAGGATGTCACAGTTTGACATGAGAAGTCTGTACACCTTCTCCCATGCTACTGCCTTCTGAACACAACTCAAATATTTGGTATGTGCAGTGTCTTATAATTCTAATTGCTGCTTTACAGCAGCTATTAGTTGTGCTTGGGACCTATGCTTGGCCATTTTTTGTGTTAGCATACAGCACAGCAGCATCAGGATTAGAACACATCAGCAGAATGCCAGGTCATAAACTGGACCACCGGGGTGCTGGGTACAAGATATTGTTTTCTGTATTATTTATTTATTTTTTCAAATATATATTACGAGAATAAATATATGCACACATGCTTGTGCATGTGTTTTACATGAATTTACCTGCATACACACCTAACTTACTCCAAAATACTCATCATTTAGACATAGAATCTTGAATTTAACTGCTACGCCGCTGAATGCAGCTCCAGATTATAGACCTCAACGCTGCTGTGTGTATTGGAAGCTGCATTCAGATCTGTACAAAAAAATGTGTACCTTATGAATCTGAATGCAGCGTTTTTTTTGCAACTGTGTGCATATGAGTCCTTAGGTAATAGAGCCTAATGCCTGTTTAGCATTATTCCTTCTATTGAAGCTTATTATTAATCGCTTTGCTCAACAAGTCTAACCATATAAACTATATAACCTCTGTGGGTCAAGTGATTTTACTTAGGAATATTTTTTTCTGTAGATGTTTTTCTCCTTTTAAATGGTGTGCAATGCCCAAAAATTATTGTCTTCATTATGATTCTAAGCACCAGGTTAAAGTAAATAAGACAACATTAGGTCTGACCTCTCTTGAGGGTTAGTGCCAGACTGCCTGCGGAATGGTCCGACTAATCAACCCCTTGGGATTTGATTAGGTAGAAAGGGCAAAAATATGATTAGCTCTGTTGGGAGTTGACTGGCACCAAGATCCAGGTCATGTATTCATGATTCATAGTAACTTTGTAAAGTTAGCTCAAGTTTATGTTTAAAGATCGCAGGAAGAGGCATTGAAATAGAAGAAAAGAATAGTACATAGAAAAACTACACCCTGAAAATGTTATCATTGATTGCTTCTTTCACATTTATCTTTATACTTTTTTTAAATTATACTGTATGTGACCAGATACAAGCTAGTTTTATTAGTTTAAGAACAGGATAGTTACACTAGTTTCAGAATAGATGAGCACAATAGATAATCATATTTCAGTGATCGTTCATGTTTGTCTGTTTTTGTGGCACTGATAAATAGGATTTTGCAAATGATCATACTGCACCAGACAATGTTACAGCCTAAAATTAATTTAAAAAAAAAGTCTACAGCAAAACATGTACGGTTCGGCTTATATGGTCATCCAGTTCCATCCAAATACATGGGATCGCTTGGTAATATCACTTCACACCACTGTAGGAGGTCAGGCCGCCCAATCCAACACTGTATAGAAGAGAAGCACTCACCGCATAGAGCCAGGGGCTATGTAGTATTAATCAATAGATAAGAAGTCTGATGTGTATAGAAAATGTGTCTCTAGGACTAGACCTTCAGTGCCGCTGTTCAGCCTCTGCGCTCAGAGCTTGCCCAGTACTGGGCAGACAAGGATGGAAATAAAAGGACAGAAGGACATATACATCTGATGTTATGGCTTCACACAATATTCTTACCATTGTTTATATGCTAATTTATGCTGTGTGCTAAAGCCTTGTCATTGTTGCACTTGATTCTCCTCTGCCTTGCTATGCCCCTTTAGTAACAGAGAGATCTGCTAAATCTGAAAAAGATATTCCCTGTTAATGAAAAATAAAAGGGACAATATACTGTATGATGCTTGGGTAAATCCAGAAAAGATTTTCACCCCCTCTGGGAATCATTGCTGGGTTCTCTCCAGTAGAAAATTGGTTCACTAAAGAGTGGTCCGTTCCAGTAGCAGACTGTGTGGTCCCAGTCTTAAACAAAAATCTTACTGTACTGTAATCCACTGGCAGAATGTTTGAGACACCCTTAGACTTACTTTAGTCTTGCAGGTCTAGCTCTGCAACCAGCTAATGCTGCTATTTCTCTTTGCCAGATCACAGCTTATTGGACTAAGGAAATAAACAACCAATGTAATCCTGTGTTCCAGGACTGAACCTCAACTGAGCAATTACACTCTGCCTTGCTGTTTTGTGTTGCTGCTCTACACAATTGACAACTCAGATTTTCAAAATGGTTCTGATTTCTAATCATATGCTCAGTATCTTGCCTATAACAGGTGCATTGCGTGTTTGCCCTTTGAAGGAGGATGTCTCTGGTGAGGCACTTGATAAATTTGTTAAAGATTTTACAAGAGGAAAGGTTCTTCTTCCACAGCAGAGGGTTTAAAAGCCCCCTCCTCAGGGACTTACCAAACGCAAAGCACCTTAACACTCAATCAGGCTTCAAATTCCAAGGCAAAATTCAGCTCTTCTTTTGGTGCAAGACTTGGAACACAAAATCCACCAAGTCTTGCCCTAACCCAGTCCCTACACAGTTTACCTATCTCACTCCCTAGCTTGATCGATTTCTAACCTAGCCCTGACAGCATATCACTGGAAGGTGATAACAGATGCCAGTCTCTCTGGTGGGGAGGAATGTTCTAGGCCTTCACACTGCAAGGAACATGACCACCAGAGGAAGCCAGGCTTCCCATCATCATCTTGAAGCTTAAAGTGATCAAAAAATGCTCTGCACCACTGGACACCTCTTTTTCAGGGACACCCAATCAAACAATGCCATATCTGCAGCCTACATTAATCACCAAGGGGGCACCAGGAGTCATGTAGCCTTCAAGGCTACATTGGAAACAGGAGTGGACAGTTGGAAGGCAAATTACCTCCGCTGTCACTACCTGAGCCAAAGGATGTGGAGGCTCCAGACCTAGATGTCCTGGCCTCCGCATTCAATCACAAATACAGGGATCCTCTAGCACTGGCATTAGATGTTCTGATAATTCTGTGGACTCAGTTCAGGCTAAACTATACTTTTCTTCTAGTAAAAAAATTGGTCTTCGACTGCCCTGCAAAATAGAGCAAGAGAAGAAGCCAGTGGTTCTCATTGTTCCAAACTGACCCATAAGAACCTGGTACACAGACATACTCCAAATGTTAGCATGCGATCCCTGGCCTCTACCAAATACATGTTCGCATGTGTGTTCATGTTGACATAAGCATTTAGAGGAGTTTAGAGATAAAAGGAAAACCCCACAAACAGTGCGTTCAGAAGCAGCAGAGTTTTGGCAGAAAGAACACTTAATGCCGCTAAACGGCCTAAGTGCTAGACACGTTTAGAGCTTGAGCGTGTTATTGTTTCAAAGGCCAGAATAAATTATTATTCTCGCCATTTAAATTAATGCCCAAGCACTTGACATGCCTAATTGCGTTAAATGAGTTTACAAATGTTAAGCGTTGTTTTCTGCCACAATGCTGCTGCTAAGTGGAAAGGAGTCTAGGAGAGTTAGCAAAACGTCCTGTGTGCATGAGGCCTTAAAATTACATTTATACAATAAAGTTTATACAAGGCATTTTTATTTGTGTTTAGGTATTGTTTATTCTTAAACCTTAAAGCGGAGGGCCAGCTGAAAAAAAAAAAAAGGTAAAAGTCAGCAGCTACAAACACTATAGCTTCTGACTTTTAATAAGCACACTTACCTGTCCAGGGTGCCCACGATGTCGGCCGCCTGAGGCCGACCCATCACTCGGCTCTCGGGTCCCGGCGCCACCATTCGAACTAAGGGAAACAGGCAGTGGAGCCTTGCGGCTTCACTGACCATTTCCTACTGCACATGCGCGAGTCGCGCAGCGATTTGTGAATGGCCAGCTGTGTTCTGGGACACACACAGTTCCCAGAACACAGCGTGCCCTATTACCCAGAAGACAACGCAAGGAGGAGAAGACTGAAGATCACCGTGATGTAGGAAGTGGCAGATTAGGACGATCTGCCTAGCAACAGCCATTTCTGGTAAGTAAAAAAAATGTTTTTTTCATTTTTTTTTCCTCCGTTTTTTTAGGAACATTTTTATGTAATTTTTTATTTTTTTTAGGGCGGCCCTCTGCTTTAAATGTTACTCTTAATTGTAACCTAAACCAAGCCCTAAAGAACCAGCTCCACTTTACACTTTTTAATATTGTCTCAAAGCAGCTGTAAAAATAGTAAAAAGTTGTTTTGTGCTGTAATGTTTTTCTCTCCAGAGCTGTCCCCTGCAGACTTACCTTGCCCATAGATCATGATCTCCATAGTACCCCTCAGCTCACTCCCTCTGTCTCCTCATGTATCACTAATTTACTTTCAGATATATCAGTCTGGATGTCACACCACTTCCTCAAACTCAATCTATTCAAAACCAAACTTATAATTTTTCCTCCCCCATAATCGATAGCACAACTATAAGCCCATCTCAACATGACAGGGTTCTAGGTGTAGTCCTGGACTCTGAACTGTCCTTTAAGCACCACGTCCAATCACTGTCCAAATCCTGCTGCTTCAACCTCCGCAACATCTCCAGAATATGCCCCTTTCTAACCAATGACACAACAAAGCTCTTAATTCACTCGCTGGTCATCTCTCGCCTCGACTACTGCCTTCTCATTGGCTTACCTCTACATAGTCTATCACCTCTTCAATCCATCATGAATGCTGCTGCCAGACTCATTCACCTCAGTCAGTCCCTCCACTGGCTTCCGCTCGGATGCTCGCCTCCAGGACTTTTCCAAAGCCTCTCCAATCCTATGGAATGCCTTACCCCAATCTGTCCGATTATCTCCTACTCTATTAGCTTTTAGACAATCCCTGAAAACCCTTCTCTTCAGAGAAGCCTACCCTACCCACACCTAACAATTGTATTTTCATTTTCTCCATCAGCTCACCCCCCCCCCCACCACCACCACAGTTATTATCTTTTGTTTCCACTTGGCCCTCCCTTCTAGATTGTAAGCTCTAACAAGCAGGGCCCTCTGATCCCGCCTGTATTGATTTGTATTGTAAGTGTATGGTCTGCCCTCATGTTGTAAAGCGCTGCACAAACTGTTGGGGCTATATAAATCCTGTATAATAATAATAATAGTGTGTAGCAGGTTTGATAAAGAAGCAGAAGCTTTGAAACGTGTAACCACACCCCTTTCTGCGGCTCCTTGGTGAAGTCACTTCTAGTTTCGTTCCACACTAACCCTGCTACTTCCAGTCGCAATTCCCCATGGTCTGTGAGTGCGGTGAGGAGCAGAGACATCAGTATAGTCAGAGAACCTGACTTGTGCATACCATTAGACTTTAAATAAATCAGGCATGTCTGTCGCTTTCATTTTACATGTGAGTTGTCGATTGGCTTTTTAAAAAACTTGTGTTTTGATACTGCACTTAGTTGGTGCCCCCTTGTGTTCCTTTTCCAGATTGACAAAGTTTGCCTCATTCTATGCGGTTACTGCCACTCTCTGCTGTGAAAGCAATGGACTATTATGGATTTTAACCGCTTTAGCCCCAGAAGATTTTACCCCCTTCTTGAGTACTTTTTGCGATTCGGTACTGCATCGCTTTAACTGACAATTGCGCGGCCGTGCAACATTACACCTAAACCAAATTGACGTCCTTTTTTTCCCACAAATAGAGCTTTCTTTTGGTGGTATTTGATCACCTCTGCGTTTTTATTGTTTGTGTTATAAACAAAAAAAGAGCAACAATTTTGAAAAAAAAGCAAAATTTTTTACTTTTTGCTATAATAAATATCCCCCAAAAATATATAATTTTTTTTTTTTTCTCAGTTTAGGCGGATATGTATTTTTCTACATATTTTTGATAAAAAAATCGCAATAAGCGTATATTGATTGGTTTGCATAAAAGTTATAGCTTCTACAAAATTAGGGGATAGTTTAAGGCATTTTTATTATTCTTTTTTTTTTTTATTGGTAATGGCGGCGATCTGCAATTGTTATCGTGACTGTGACATTATGGCGGACACATCGGACACTTTTGACACTATTTTGGGACCATTGTCATTTATAACTGGGGGGGATGGGCTACCACTGACATGACAGCGATCACTGCTCCCGATCAGAGGGAGCAGTTATTTTTGTCATGTCACAAGGCAAAATGGGGAAATGACTTGTTTACATAGGCATCTCCCCATTCTGCAGCTCCGTGACACGATCGCCGGGACACCAGCATGGTCACGCTGTACGCGGCAGGCGCGCACACCCGCTAGCCCTTCCAATTAAAGGGGATGTGCAGGTATGCCCATTTGCCCACCGCTGTCATTGTGCTGACGTATATCGGTATGCAGCGGTTGGCAAGTGGTTAAAGGAGAAGTATAACCAAGACTATTTTGGCCCTACTTCTCCTATGGATTACAGTTGTGCAATTCGGCTGAAGGCTGACGTCACCCAGCCATTTCAGGCTTGGGAAAGATCCGGACTTTACAGTCGGGATCCACCTAGATGTCTGGAGTGGCAGCTGTCTCAGGCTCTCATGTTGCTATGAGCCTGAGCCAGCCCCTTCTGCCCCCTCCACAGGCCAGTGCTCAAATGAGTGCTGGAGGGGCAGAGTAGAGAGCCGGTGACTGACAGTTACCGCTGTCTGCTCAAAGCGGAGGGGGAAAAGTGAGCAATTAGCATTGTTTGATTGCTCACTTCTAGAGGTAGAGCTGGCGGGGGACAGCTGCAGCCATCTAGGTTCAGTGCCATTTATATCTATTGCAAACTGAATTAATAAGCAAATCATCTAATTGATAATTTTTCACCCTGGCCAATCGACTCATTTTGAGCAAATCTGATTCTAAATCGATCAGAAGGGAAGTTATGGATATTTGATTGTTTGCCTATTTGATCATTTTGATCAGATAATAAACTCAAAATATGTGTGGCCACCATTGGGTTCACTGGTGTTTTGCCCCCCCCCCCTTTCACAAATTAAGCACTTGACACCCAGGGTACGTACATGGACATCCTTGGGTTTCAGTGGTTATACCCGCACCTACAGGCATCATCCCAGTATCATTATTTTCAGCTGGTGATTCAGTTTTATGCAGAAGTGATCAGAGTGGCTAATTAGCCTTTCGATCACTTCTGTGGGTGGCAGAAGGGGGTCCCACCCCCCTTCCGCCACCGCCTCCTCTCCTGGGCTCTCCGGTCCCATCGCGATGGCTGCCCTGTACAGAGAGAGAGGAACTGACGTGGTTCCCCTCTCTCTGTAACCCCAGGAAACAAAGAGCGACGAGTAGTTCCTCACTTCCGCCCCTTTGTTTACCTGCCCACCAGCAGCCAGAAAAGCAGCCGATCAGACCGATCTGTGTCTGATCAGCTGCATTGGAGACCAGAGGAGAGATATGGGGTTTAATAGACCCCAAATCTCTCCATAAAGAGGACCTGTCGCGGACCCATGCTGGCACAAGGGTTGTTGTTTATCCCTTGTGATAGCAATAAAATTAGAACAAAAAAAGGTAAAAAAAGCAATTGTATAAAATAAACAATAATAAAAAAAATGTTAAGTGCCCCCATCCCACCGTGCTTATGTGCGAATGCATACCTTACTCCCGCACACTTATGTAAACGGTGATCGCACCACATGTGTAAGGTATTGTCGCGAACGTCAGAGCGAGAGCAATAATTCTAGCACCAGAAAAAAAGAAAGAAAAAAACTGCGCTGGAGATGGATGAGTGAAGCTGCAGCTGTAAGTGGGGTACACCAAATACAAAATATAAAGCAGAAAGCCGCGCATTAAACTATTGTATACATATATACACTGTTATGATGTGAAAAAAATATATTTTAAAGTTCTTTGAATTAGTGTAAGTCCAAAAATAGAAGAAAAAATGTATAAAAAATCCTCAATAGTCCAATTGATGGTACTAGATGCTCAAGTGAATCAAACTGGAAAAAACAACAAATGGTAGGTAGAATGCTTACCAGATGGTAAGCCAAATATAGCAAGTGGCTTAAATCCAGCCTGGGCCTTTAAGGAACCAATCCCGGTGAATTAGGACAAATTTACACTCGTGAAAATGGACGTGGATTCACAAAGATTCAACCCAAAAAAATTTGAAAAACAACATAGCGTAATACTGTCAACAAATGTGAAAAAGAAAAAAAGAAAAACGGGGGGGGGGCCCTCACACAGTGATAAATCATATACAAATCATAAAAAACACCCAGTGCATATGAACACACATAGGACCTCTGTGTGAGTGACATACAATCATGCAGGTAGTGGGTAATATCTGAGTAGGAAAATAAGTATATACACCAACACCTTATAAAAATTCTGCTTACCAGATGCATATAAAACATAAGTGAGTGGATATCGATCACCGATTAGTATTGGTGAAGGGGTTTCAAACGTGCAGCAAACCACATAGAGTTCCTGCTTACCAGATGCAAAACTTTAGATGAGCAAACTGACACAGCCTTGGAAAAACGCCTCCTTGCATAGAACGATGTAGACCCATCATGCCAGACATGTCCAAAGCTCCGCGATACTCATATTATAAAAGATATGGCAAGATAGTGTGATACCTTTTAACCTTATTTTATTTTAAAACAAAATGCACTTACAGTATACAAGAAGATAAAAGCGATGCCGGCCGGCAAACAAACAAAACTCCCGTCCTCAATAGGGCGACGTGGTGACGTCAGCACGTACTTCCCAGATGCGTTTCGTCATAAGGTGACATTTTCAATGGGGAACCAACCGTTCCCCAACCGTCCAAATCAAATCACAAAACAACACAAAAGGTACATTTGGTGCCATTGCTTCCATCTGGTCTCCATCTAATCTCCTGGTTGCCTTTGGCTTCAGTAACTACAAGTCCAAACTATTGACTTGCATGCTTGTTCTGGGTCAGTGATTGTGAAGTCAGAGGGTCAGTATGACATCCAGGCAACTAGAATTTTCTGAAAGATCCCCAAGTCATTTTTCTATCATGGCAAGTTGCTTTTAGAAATAAATATTTGTCACATACATTGCACTGCAGCATGTATCCTACTACAAATGTCTGGTCCTTCAGCTTGAGCATAAGCTTGTTATTTCTTTGGAAAACAAAATCTAAGTGAAGATTTGTATTTTTTGCCACAATATAACAAATACAAGGCGTTTGATTGTATTGGATGGTGTTTTGTAATTTGATGTACACTATTATTAAAAAAAAAGGGTTATATTTAAAATGTATTATCATTTATGTTGTTTTATTTTTTAAATTTTTCTCTAAAGCCAACGGAATCTGGCTGAAATTACAGAACTGATACACACAGCTTTCCTTGTCCACCGTGGGATTGTTAATATTGAGGAGCTAAAGAGCTGTGATGGTCCCCTTAAGGACATGCAGTTTGGGAATAAAATGGCTATTCTAAGTGGAGATTTCCTACTAGCAAATGCTTGCACTGGATTAGCACAGCTACAGAACACAAAGGTATAGTGAAACCACATCAATATATGTTCGTGCACATGTTCCTGTAATGTCAAAAAGTTGAATCCATTTATCATAATCATACAGTACAGGACACAATGTGTATATTCATAGACCATGGGTTATAGGCTGGTTACTTCAGGTGATTGGACACTGGCATAGCTTTTCTGGACATATCCATTGGGACATACCCCTGTGACGCTACCGCACTACATGAGACCTCAGTTTTTGCTAATGTCCTAAGGTAATGGACTGCCTATTTTTTATGGAGAAATCATTTGCTTCACTTATTATTTTCCTTAAGATTTATCAATCAAGTCCTTACTGCCTTCTAATTCAATAATAGAAGCAGGGTTGCCAACTGTCAGTAAATTCACAGTTTGTAAAATCCATGATTTTTACATCTGTCCCTGAATGTCCCTTACCCGTGATCTCATGGTTGGATAAACACTGTTCAGTCTTCTCTGCTGTTCACATTTCAGAACTGAATAATTGAATGCGAATTACCTCAACTGTCAACGCCTGGACCAAGGGGGAATGGGTTGTTCATCTTGACATCTTTAATCTGCTATGTCAGAAATAGGGAACCCTATGTGGACATCCTGGGCTTCAGTTTGAACAACACGTTACCCCTGTTTGTAGCCAGGACCAAATATCCTCTAACACTGGCATTGGATACTCTGATAATTTCCTAAACCCTGTTCCAGTTCATATATGCCATTCCTCCAATGCAAATCGTGCCTTGACTACTCGAGTACACAAGTATACTCAAACTTCTAGGAGACAATCCCTGGCTTTTTCCATCAGGCCAGACCCTCTTTCTCAAGGCCCCCATCACTGATTCTGTCATTCCCTTTGAACTCATCAGGGAACTCTGGATGATCTTTCCTGCTAAGTGGCTTTCTCAGTGGCCATCATGTTAGTCAGACATATCTCTGAAATAGCACTTTTCTCTTATTAGGAGCCATTATTGATCCTTCCCAAAAACCATGTCTTGCACCCGGGACCTACCTTTCTACTTAAGGTGGTATCCAGTTTACACCTTAATAAAGACAAAGTCCTTCTCTCCCTGTGCAGTAAATACCCCAAAGAGATTGCTCCTCGTTGTCTGTCTGCTGTCAGAGTTATCAGGGTTTATCTAAAAGCCCAGCTTATATAAGAAAGAGACTTTCTCTTTATCTTGTTGTCATGGCCTCGCATAGGACATCTTGCTTCAAAATCCACTATTGGCAGATGGATGACATCTCATCTCAGGAGCTTGCTAAAAAAATCTCAAGAGCTCCAAAGGATAAGACACCTCCAATACTCATAAATGCTCAATCCCCATATCTTGAGTGATTCCTGGGCATTGTGACATCAAGCCTCTGTTGCCCAGGCTTGCAAGGCCGCTACCTGATCTTTAGTTCATCCCTTTACCAAATTCTACCAGGTGTAACTTCTGTAGATTTAGCTTTTGGCAACAAGTTTCTTGAAACAGCACTCTGAGTTGGATCTGTTGATCCTTATTATTGCTGTGCCAAAAAACAAGCAATGTTGTTGCCCATTTTTCCTTTTCATTGCTTGGGGATGTTCCAGGGTCTGTGAATATCTAGCCTGTGTCATGTACTGTAAGATAGAGGAATTTTGACTTACCTGTAAGTGACACATTATGAAGTGCAGCACAGGACACCCTCCCCTCTGTTCCTGTGTTACTTGCTAAAAAAATTGAGGACTCGTGGAGTGGGGTAGGGTTATATGGCTACGCCCTAGGGGCGTGTTCATCAAAGCTTTGCCAGTGTCCAATCGCCTGAAGGCACTGGCCTATAAACCAAAGTCTATGAATATCCAGTATGTGTCCTGTATTGTACACCAAGATATGACATTGACAGAGAAGTCAAAATTCCGCTTTTTTAAAACTAGCCCTAAAGTGTATGTATATATATATATATTACACCTGTGCAAATCTTAGTAAGGGTCCGTGTACAAATGTAACTAAAATATGGTATTCAAATCATCCGTGAAAAACAAAGCCCAATGATAAAGAGGATCCAAGTAGAGCTTTATCTGATCCTTCACCATAAGTATTTTGAACACTCACCAAAATATATTTCTATCTATGAAATAGAACAGCCAAATGCACTCAATTACTGTTGTGTAACTCCTTCCACTACTCCTCTACTTGTATGAACTGTAAAGTTGTTTTTCTCCAATCTTATATCTCATGATTCCATCCAGGAATATATATATATAGCATTCACATCCAAATCGAACCACCAGAAACAAAGACAAAATTCATAGTGCAGTATTTATTGGTGACTCAAATCGCAAATAACATTATAAAAATGAATTAAAATGTATTGTACAAGCTCCTAAGGATGTGCGGTCGGGCAAAACAGTTGAAGAGCGAGGTTATCTGCCTGAGGTCCTGCCACCACTCTATACCAGATTGGCGGATTGGCGAAGTGATATCAGTGGCATATGTTTTAGCCATATTTTGTTTTTTTTTATTCACTTTTATTTGCTTTTATTATGATTTTTGCTAATAAATACTGCACTTTGTGTATTTGTTAGACAGCATTACATTTTGGTGAGTGTGCATTTTTACTATTTGGTGGGTATACTTTATGGTGAAGGATCAGAAAAAGCTCTACTTGGATCACTTTATCATTTGACTATATTTTTTTCACAAATGATTTTAATACCATATTTCAGTTACATTTATATATGGACCCTTACTAAGATTTGCACGGGTGTCATATATATTTTCATGTTTTATATTGAGTGCTGCATTTATTATTTGTTTCTTTAGGTTGTAATATAATGTATATCTGTGCCTATTTGCACGCAGTTTTTCTTTTTCACCACTAAGCGCTGACTTAAATATGTTGATTTGAAACTCTAACAACACATTTGTCTTATTTGCTCCCTTTTGTTCTGTTAAATATACAATTAAAAGTATTTTAAATCTATTCGACAAACACAATTGTTCATTGAACCAGAAATCTTGTGAGCTGATAACTTTGAGTCTTCTGCCTTTGGGCTGTTACAGTAGCTCACAAAAGTGAGTACACCCCTCACATTTTTGTAAATATTTTAAAATATCTTTTCATGTGACAACACTGAAGAAATTACACTCTGCTACAATGTAAATTAGTGAGTGTACAGCTTGTATAACAGTGTAAATTTGCTGTCCCCTCAAAATAACTCAACACACAGCAATTAATGTCTAAACGCTGGCAACAAAAGTGAGCACACCCCTAAGTGAAAATGTCCAAATTGGGCCCAAAGTGTCAATATTTTGTGTGGCCACCTTTTATTTTACAGCAGTGCCTTAACCCTATTGGGCATGGAGTTCACCAGAGCTTCACAGGTTGCCACTGGAGTCCTCTTCCACTCGATGACGACATCATGTAGCTAGTGGATGTTGTAGACCTTGCGCTCCTCCACCTTCCGTTTGAGGAAGCAAGGCATTCGTCGTCTTCAAGGTGTGTTTGGGGTTGTTATGTTGGAATACTGCCCTGCTGCCCGGTCTCCGAAGGGAGGGGATCATGCTCTGCTTCAATATGTCACAGTACATGTTGGCATTCATGGTTCCCTCAATGAACTGTAGCTCCCCAGTGCCAGCAGCACTCATGCAGCCCCAGACCATGACACTCCCACCACCATGCTTGACTGTAGGCAAGACACACTTGTCTTTGTACTCCTCAACTGGTTGCCGCCACACACGCTCGATACCATCTGAACCAAATAAGTTTATCTTGGTCTCATCAGACCACAGGACATGGTTCCAGTAATCTATGCCCTTATAATAAAAATACTGCGTTAAGTGCCACAAATGTTAAATAAATATCACATTTGAAAGCTGATGCGACTTTGAAAAATTGCTAAAAAGTCCCATGCAGATGATTTACGCGAAGTACCACAAAGATTAGATAGATATCACATTTGAAACCTGGTGCGTTTTTAAAAAAACGCTAGAAAGTCCCATACAGAAGATTTGTTGCAAACATCAGTAAACTTGAAGCACTAAAAAGTTCCAAATCCCAATTAAAGTGCTTGTACTCTACAAAGTCGATATGAATCCGTGCTTGATATGTGCTCACAGGACAGTGCCCCCACATGGATGTGAACTCACCCATCCAAATAGACCAACTCTTTCTAGTTTGGCCAAACACGCATGTGGGGCAGTCCCCATGGATTTTCTGTGGACTGATGTGGTTCGGGATCAATACTTTCTCATATGACTGGATATGATAAAGAGGGCCTCATTCCTCTATATACTAGCGTTGTTTGGGGTAGATGTTCCTCATGCAAATGACAGAAAAAGCCTCATTGCGCAGGAACATTTTAAAACATTTATTCCATATAAAAAACAAACAGTAATTAAACTCACATGTAAGGGTACCTGTAAACCTGGCACCCAGTGTGAACAGCAGGTAAGTTCTCAGGAAATCTGCCCAAATGCAGTGGTATGCCGCCGCCACCACGGTATACTGGTTGATTTCCGGGACCAGAAGTGTGTCACAATGACACAATGCTGCGGGCCAACCTCTACGCGCGTTTCAGCCAATCAAACGGCCATCTTCAGAAAGTTGCGATTCTGCCATTTTGGTAAGGGTATAAATAACCTTACTTCTGGTCACATGTGTGATTTTATCAAATCGGGATTTATTGGGATTTTTTTACCTGGTATTTACTCTAAGGTGCTCACAATCTTTTTTAATAACACATTTAGTGTAACAAATACTTAAAACATCATACCTAGTCATTGCAGTATGATGTAGATGATAAGATCAGAAAGTTAAAATTATAATATAACTTCCAAAAACCGGAATAAACCGGAAGTGGAAGAAAAAAAACTCTATTTTTCTATCAGAGACTAGTTTGCGCCTGCAAATACACATTAGCGCCATCTTGTGATTGAAAATGGGTAATTAACTTTCTATCTTCATAATACTAGTCTGAGGCCATGTAGTGGCTCAAGATAGTAATTATCCAAAACACTTTGAATAAAATAAAAGGATACATTTAAAATAAACGTAAAAAAAAAAAAAAATATATAAAATTACAAAAATTTGTTTACAAATTTTTATATATATATATATATATATATATATATATATATATATATAAAAAATGAATTGAATTAGACAAAAAAAGGAAGGGGAGAAAAGAAAAAAGGGATATAAACCAGAAACAAAAACTGACAGATTTAAAAATCAGTTATAAAACAATTGAGGTCTATTCCGGTTTTTGGAAGTTATATTATAATTTTAACTTTCCTGACAGACTCCATGGCAGCCTACGTGTGGGTTAACCCCGCCTCCTCTCCATTGCTATAGGACCCAATTCCCATAAATGAGTACTC
This sequence comes from Aquarana catesbeiana, assembly GCF_042186555.1. NCBI lineage: Eukaryota > Metazoa > Chordata > Amphibia > Anura > Ranidae > Aquarana > Aquarana catesbeiana. The sequence continues at coordinate 365,479,238 of NC_133327.1, read as the reverse complement.
ACCACTAGCTACTGCGTTCCTTTTTTGTCCTCCTCCTATGGACCTATACATGCTGTTCGCGTCAGGATTGGATGAATCCAGGATTTGGCATACCTTTTGTGCGGTGCAGCTCAGAGCCCAGCCATGGGCGGGCGAGTAGCTTTAAGAGGCTTGAGTATTTCCCCTTGGTGGATGGGTGGTCGCATCTGTATGCCCGACGGACGGACGCATCAACGGCTGGCAAGGTCTGTGGTGTCCTCATCTCTTTCTCCATGGCAGTTTCTCTATGTTGTTTGTGTGCCTGCGTTTCTCCCGGTCTTCAGAACAGTGTATTTCTTCCCCTCATGGCGGCTGGAATGCTTGTGCGTTCCAACCGGCTACGGCACTTCCGGGTTGCGGCCGTCTCCACTGCTGGCGCCTGCGCTGTAGCCGCCTCGAGAGCGAGGCTTGGCTTGCGCATGTGCAGTACGGCGATTCGATCGTCGGCCGCACAGGCACCATGTGGCGCCGTCCTATTGCGCGTGCGCAATGAGAGGCGGGGAATTTAAAATCCGCCCTCCAGCCCTGATACAATGGGATTTCCCTTGGCAGGGAAAGGAGGAGTCGGTTCCCTGCTGTGATTTCTTGGTCTCCAGGTGAGTGGCCTAAAGGTCATATATCTCTGCACTTGTTAAAAAAAAATTTTTTTGTGTTTTAGGACTAATTATTTTTTCTAGAAAAATTAAAAATATATATAGAGGAGACAGTATTTATTTTTTGTCTTAAAAAAAAAAAAAAAAAAGAAAGGGGAAAATAATATAAATATATATGTGTGGGAAGATATTCTTTACCTTGGCATAGTATTTACGTTAAGATACGTATAGACATGTGCATTTGTGTATTGTTAAAGAGCAGAGTTTTTGAAACCTCCTCAATGGTGCCTTGGCTTTTTCAGGCCATTTTTTCTGCAGACTGCTTTACCTGACATTCCTCGTCCAAGGTCATGGACAAGTCACCGCCTTTAAGTGGCCAGCCCTCACGCACAAGGTATGTGCTCGTGAGGGGAGGGGATGAGATACGGCGCAAGTGTTGCAGTTCTGATACTATGTCTTGCCTTTCCCCCTCCCCCTCTCCCTGTTGTTTTTTCTCCAGCCCTTCCAGGTCGGACCCGTTAATCGCGGTCCAGAATGTCAGCGACCTTGCCAAGCCACAATATCACTCATCATCCAGATCCAGACAAGACTCCCAGTCCGGATCCCACCAGAGAAAACGTTCTCGTTCCTCCTCCAGACACCGCTCCCACCTCCATGACAGCCGCTCTGATCACAGAGCCTGCTGGGGATGTAGGACACGAGTCCCGGAGGGCAAGTCCTTGTGTGACCGTTGCTTTGCCCGCGCGGTTGGGGGAAAAAGAGACGGAAAACCAGCGTTTAGAGTCTCTTGTGAAACGTGTGGTGCATCAATCCCTAATGGAGAGGGACACACCTCGCACGATGAGCCAGTCCACTACCTTGTCTGGCCCGCCAGCTGAGGAGGCCCGTGATGATCCGGGCACTTCCCAGCCCTATGTTGCCTCTCTTGACTCTTCAGACGATGAATCCGTTAACGAAGAGGACATCGGAGGCTTTGATTTCACTATGGTCTCAACATTAATCAAGGCGATCAAGGAGGCTTTGAAGTGGGAGGATCCTTCCACTCCCCCAGCTAAACAGAAAAAATTCTTTAAACATCTGGGGAAAGAACGCTCAAACTTTCCGCTCCTTCCGGAACTAAAGGACATCATTGATGAAGAATGGAGTAAAACGGAGAAGAAGTCCTCCATGTCAAACAAAACCTCCAGATTGTACCCCTTCAAGTCGGAAGAAGTGAAGAGTCTGGAGAACACTCCCCTTGTGGACGCGGATCTTATGCGTCTGGCCAAACACGTGACTCTTCCTCTGGAAGACGCAGTGTCTTTCAAGGATGGGCTAGAGAGGAAGATAGATCTGGATCTAAAAATAATTTATGGGCTCGCTGGTATGGCCTGTAAACCGGCCCTGGCACTAGCGGCCATGTCTAAAGCCATGGAAGCCTGGACGGAGAATGTGGAGTCCTTCCTCAGGGGCGTGTCGGAGGAACTGGCCGGAAGTTCGGCAGCAGCAGAGCTGAAGCTGGCAGCGGTCTTCCTGGGGGAGGCGTCCATTGATCTGATCCGCCTACTGGCTCGTATTATGTTGTCTTCGGTCACGGCCAAAAGAGCCCTGTGGTTGCGCCCTTGGCTTGCTGACCCGGTTTTCAAGCAAGCATGGTGTAAAATCCCTTTCGAGGGGTTCTCACTGTTTGGCAATAAGCTTGACGATGCCATAACGCAGGCCACAGGTGGTAAGTCAGGCTTCCTTCCCCAGGACAGGCGCATGCTGGGCCGGAAGAAACCCCAGTTCAGAAGACGTAGCCCGGAGCGCTCCAGAGAAGCACGCTCTTACAAGCCTGGCCGGGACTTCAGGAAGAATTGGAGCAGGGGGAAGGCATCTTTTCGTAAACCTGTTAAAAGCCAGACGTCCAGTGGTCGTGACCAGGCCAAGTCTTTTTGAGATTGCGCCCGCCCAGGCGGGCCGGGTGGGGGCTCGTCTGCTCCTCCTCCGGCACGTCTGGGTGGCCTCGATCTCAGACTTCTGGGTCATAAAGACAGTACTCCTCTCCCCAGATTCGTCTCCACTCTTCCTCATGCAGAGGAACAGAGACAGATATTGCTGTCCTATGTGGACCTTCTGAAAACTCAAGGAGCAGTGGTACACGTCCCAAAGGACGAATGGTTCCAGGGGATATACTCCCCTCTCTACTTAGTTTGAAAAAAGGGTGGCTCCTGGCACCTCACCTATCTCAACAAATTTATAGAAAACAGAAGATTTAAAATGGAAACCCTGTCGACCATTCAGAGAGCCATACAGCCAGGCGACTGGATGATCTTGATCGACCTGAAGGATGCTTATTCCCACGTACCAGTGGAAAAGGAGTTTCACAAATACCTCCGTTTCCTAGTCGGGCCAGATCATCTTCAATTTATCTGCCTCCCCTCCGGACTGACAACGCCCCCCCCCCCCCCCCGGGTCTTTTCAAAGGTTCTCCTAGCTACGGTGGCACTCATAAGATCAAAAGGGGTACGTCTTTACCACTACCCCGACGACCTGTTGGTATTGTCCCAAAACAGGGAGCAGTTGCTGGCCCACCGGGAACAAGTGATTTCCACCCTGTCCAGCTTCGGGTGGCTCCTAAACTTAGGAAAGAGTCAGCTGGACCCAGCTCAATGTCTAATATATCTGGGAGCTCAGTTCGACACAGTGGCAAACACTATCTCCCCTCCGCTACAGAAAATCCCAACGGTTCGGGACAGAGTTTCTCGGGCCCTACATGTCCGGCGACTGAAAGCCTCCCAGTGCCTGAAAATTGTCAGCACGATGGTTTCCACGACTCCCATGGTCAAATGGGCCTTGTGGAGATTACGTCCCTTCCAGTCAGGTCTCTTACGACAATGGAAGTCAGGGGACAAGAATCAAGTCATTCGCATAACATCTACAATGAGGAACAGCCTCTTCTGGTGGCTTCAGCGCAAGAACCTCCTGACTTGCCACTCCATCGCTCCTATCTCTTGGGTGACGGTCACGACCGATGCCAGTGGCAGCGGTTGGGGAGCCCTTTGCAGTTCGAACCTTGCTCAGGGCAAGTGGGACACATGCCTCCCCAACCCAGGTTCGAACATCCTGGAACTTCAAGCGGCCTGGTGTGCCCTACAGTCCTTCTCTCGTCTCCTGATAGGGGAGTCAGTGTTGTTAAGAATGGACAACACCACGGCGGTCTCGTATGTGAAGAGGCAAGGGGGTACTCGGAGTCCCACTCTCCTTCGGGAAGTCGAGCCCATTCTATCGTGGGCACAGAAGAATCTTTCCGACATCTCAGCAGTCTTCGTCCCAGGGGTCCAAAACACTCAAGCAGACTTCCTGTCACGTACCAAGTTGGACAACAACGAGTGGTCCCTGCATGTGGAGACGTTCAATTGGATTCTGTTACCGAAGACCGATCCCGAAGTAGATCTGTTTGCTTCCCCCTGCAATTGCAAGCTGAAGAAGTTTTACACCAGGGGCCTCTGCAGTCAGGCCTTCGGGACGGACGCCCTGACGGATCAGTGGAGGTTCAAGAGGGCGTATTCCTTTCCGCCACTGCCAGTTATGCTGAGATTCCTACAGAGGCTCAGAGCGGAAGCAGTCGAAGCGGTGACAATAGCTCCCTATTGGCCGAACAGGCCTTGGTTCCCTCTCCTTGTCCAACTCAGCTGTCGGGACCCAGTGCCTCTCCCTCTCAGGCCGGACCTTCTTTCTCAGGGGTCAGTCCTGCACCCTTGCCCGGCAGTACTGAGACTGATGGTCTGGTTCTTGAGAGGGAGAGGCTAGAATCCCTGGGCTGTGCCTCAGAAGTGATCTCCACTCTCATGAGTTCAAGAAGATCTAGCACAAATAAGGTCTATGGAAGAATCTGGTCCAAATTTGTGGAATTGTGCTCTCCTCAGGGCAGGTTTTTTAGACATCCAAAAGTTCAAGATGTTCTCAGCTTCCTTCAAACAGGCCTAGATTTACCTTTATCTATCAGCTCTCCCAGAGTCCAAGTTTCTGCATTATCGGCCTTCTCTGGTACTTCGTGGGCAGTTCATCCTTTGGTTAGGCAATTTTTTTGCGGTGCATCAAGGCTCAAGCCCCAAAGGAAATCTAGGTTTCCCAAATGGGACCTTCCACTTGTCCTTGACTCAATCTCTGGACTTAGCACTACGGGGCCCTCCCCGCTCTCCATCAAGGACTTTCCAGCAAGAGTTGCCTTCTTAGTAGCCGTTACTTCAGCCAAAAGGGTCTCTGAGATCGGATCACTGGGTCATGAAGAACCCTTCTTGACGTTTTTCCCGGACCGTGTAGTTCTCATCCCTATGCTGGGTTCCAACCTGAAAGTGTCTTCAGTATTCCACATCAATCAGGAGATTGTCTTACCTAAATTCAGGTCCCCGGGGTCCACTGAAACTCACCCTCTGGATGTAGGAGAAGCTATAAAGGAATATCTCAAAGTTACTTCTCCCTTTAGACGTGCTAATCATCTCTTTGTCCTTCACTCGGGCAGCAATATAGGGAAGAAAGCCTCAACCAGGACACTCGCAGCCTGGATTGTACAGACCATACAGAAAGCATACAGGGCTAAGGGCTTGGCTCCTCCAAAGGTGGTGGCAGCCCATTCCACCAGGGGAATGGCAGCTTCGTGGGCGGCGGCCCGACATGTGGCTCCAGACACCATTTGCAAAGCAGCCTCATGGGCTTCTATTAATACATTAATGTATAGAGCCTGCTTCACTGTCCTCTGTAAACTTTAGGTTGAAAATCCTATCGGCTGATAGGGCAAATTAAAATTATGTTTTGTTCAGCATACCCACCCGTGTGGGTTGGCTAGTTATTTCTCACACGTAGGCTGCCATGGAGTCTGACAGGAAAAAGGAAAATGTATTGTCAAATACTTACCGTAATTTTCCTTTCCCGATGGACTCCATGGCAGACGGAGTTCCCACCCATTGGTCAAAGAGTAGGCTAGTTACGGAACGCAGTAGCTAGTGGTGAGTACTCATTTATGGGAATGGGGTCCTATAGCATTGGAGAGGAGGCGGGGTTAACCCACACGTAGGCTGCCATGGAGTCCATCAGGAAAGGAAAATTATGGTAAGTATTTGACAATAAATTTTCCCTTTTCTAGTCTTATCATCTACATCATACTGCAATGACTAAGTATGATGTTTTAAGTATTTGTTACACTAAATGTGTTATTAAAAAGATTGTGAGCACCTTAGAGTAAATAGCAGGTAAAAAAAATCCCAATAAATCCTGATTGGATAAAATCACACATGTAACCAGAAGTAAGGGTATTTATACCCTTAACCAAAATGGCGGAACCACAACTTCCTGAAGATGGCCCGTTTGACTGGCTGAAACACGCGTAGAGGTTGGTCCGCAGCATTGTGTCATCGTGACACACTTCCTACCGGTCCCGGAAATCTACCAGTATACCGCGGCGGCGACGGCATGCCATTGCATTTGGGCAGATTTTCTGGGAACTTACCTGCTGTTCACACCGGATGCCAGGTTTAAAGGCACCCTTACATGTGAGTTTAATTACTGTTTGTCTTTTATATGGAATAAATGTTTTAAAAACGTTGCTGCGCAATGAGGCTTTTTTTGTTATTTGCATCTACCCCAAACAACGCTAGTATATAGAGGAATGAGGCCCTCTTTATCATATCCAGTCATATGAGGAAGTATCGATCCCGAACCACATCAGTCCACAGAAAATCCACGGGGACTGCCCCACATGCGTGTTTGACCAAACTAGAAAGAGTTGGTCCATTTGGAGGGGTGAGTTCACATCCATGTGGGGGGCACTGTCCTGTGAGCACATATCAAGCACGGATTCATATCCACTTTGTAGAGCACAAACACTTTATTTGGGATTTGGAACTTTTTATTGCTTTAAGTTTACTGACGTTTGCAACAAATCTTCTGTATGGGACTTTCTAGCGATTTTTTAAAAACGCACCAGGTTTCAAATGTGATATCTATCTAATCTTTGTGGCACTCAGCGTAAATTATCTGCATGGGACTTTTTAGCGATTTTTCAAAGTCGCATCAGGTTTCAAATGTGATATTTATTTAACATTTGTGGCACTTAGCGCGGTATATTTATTTTTATTATTAGTATCATTTTGTACTTGCAAGGTCTTATTCACTGCAGCTGTTAATTTATACTGTATCACTTATTTATACCAATAGTTAGATTCTTTTGGCGCTTTGGATTTCTTATTTTTAATCCATGTCCTTAATCTGCTTGTCTTCAGCAAATTGTCTGTGGGCTTTCTTGTGCATCATCTTTAGATGAGGCTTCCTTCTGGGACGACAGCCATGCAGACCAATTTGATACAGTGTGCGGTGTATGGTCTGAGCACTGACAGGCTGACCCCCCCACCCCTTCAACCTCTGCAGCAATTCTGGCAGCACTCATACGTCTATTTCTCAAAGACAACCTCTGGATATGACGCTGAGCACGTGCACTTAACTTCTTTGGTCGACCATAGCGAGGTCTGTTCTGAGTGGAACCTGTCCTGTCAAACTGCTGTATGGTCTTGGCCACCATGCTGCATTTCAGTTTCAAGGTCTTGGCAATGTTCTTATAGCCTAGGCCATCTTTATGTAGAGCAACAATTCTTTTTTTCAGATCTTCAGAGAGTTCTTTGCCATGAGGTGCCATGTTGAACTTCCAGTGACCAGTATGAGAGAGTGAGAGCGATAAAACCAAATTTAACACACCTGTTCCCCATTCACACCTGAGAACTTGTAACGCTGACGAGTAACATGACACCGGGAAGGGAAAAATGGCTAATTGGGCTCAATTTGGACATTTTCACTTAGGGGTGTACTCACTTTTGTTGCCAGCCGTTTAGACATTAATGGCTGTGTGTTGAGTTATTTTGAGGGGACAGCAAATTTACACTGTTATACAAGCTGTACACTCACTACTTTACATTGTAGCAAAGTGTCATTTCTTCAGCGTTGTCACGTGAAAAGATATAAAATATTTACAAAAATGTGAGAGGTGTACTCATTTTTGTGAGATACTGTATGTAACACATTCTGTCCTAAGATGTCATAGGTGACATCACTGCTTAGTACAGTTGTCATCCTAGGACAGGAAGTATGTTAATGGCAGGATCTCCAGGTTAAAATAAAGGGAAAAACACATGTGAAAAGAGACCACTAATGGGGTCACCGCATCTAAGGACAGGTAAGCTGCAATAATATCAATTTTTGTTCTTGGGTTTATATATGCTTTAACCACTTCAGTCCCAGAAGATTTGGCTGCTCAATGACCAGGCTATTTATTGCGATAAGGCACTGCGTCACTTTAACTGACAATTGCGTGGTCGTGCGACGCTGTACCCAAACAAAATTGACGTCCTTTTTTTTTCCCACAAGGGCTTTTTTTTGGTGGTATTTGATCTGCGGTTTTTATTTTTTGCACTATAAACAAAAAAAAAAGCGACAAATTTGAAAAAAACACAATATTTTGTACTTTTTGCTATAATAAATATCCTCAATTTTTTTTAAAAAAAGCAAATTTTAGTTTAGACTGATATGTATTCTTCTACATATTTTTGGTAATAAAAATCGTAATAAGCGTATATTGATTGGTTGGCGCAAAAGTTATAGCGTCTACAAAATAGGGGATAGATTTATGGCATTTTTATAATTTTTTTTTTTTTTTACTAGTAATGACGGTTATTTGCTATTTTTATCGTGACTGCGACATTATGGCGGACACATCGGACACTTTTGACACATTTTTGGGACGATTGACAATTATACAGCGATCAGTGCTATAAAAATGCCACTAAATGTCACTGGCAGGGAAGGGGTTAATACTGGGGGGCGATCAAGGGGTTAACTGTGTTCCCCGACTGTGTTCTAACTATAGGGGGAGGGGACTGACTATAGGAGATAACAGGTCGTGGTTCCTAGCTATTAGGAACTCACGATCTGCATCTCCTCTCCTCACAGAACAGGGATTTGTGTTTACACACACACGTCCCTGTTCTGACTCTCGTGCCCGCGATCGCTCGTGGCCGGTGGTCATCGTGACCGCCGTTCAGGAACATCGGCACCCCACGCAATGCAGCGGGCGCGCACCTGCTATCCCGCTTATAGGAGCCGACGTACAGCTACGACTGTTCGCGGGATCATGTCGACTTGCCGCATTATAATGACGGTGGCTGGTCGGCAAGTGGTTAAAGCCCAGTAGAAATCTTGTTATAAAGTAGTGTAAAGCAGCCAGGCTTATATTGTAAGCTGCAGTATAATAAATATTTACTTTTGGGTTTAATACTGATTTAACCCTTGCAGCAGCACATAGTGTACAAAAGAAAACGAATAAAAAGAGCCCCATATTTATTACTGTATATGCAACCTGGTTACATTACAGTATTTAAAAAGGGTTTTCAATTAAATCATACAAGAAAAGTGTATGTTGTACACATTTTTTTTATACATGGGTGACAGTGCTTTATTTAGTTCTGGTAAGGTGCCGCCAGCACACAATTCTTTCATAACTTGGACTGCAAACAGATTTGCCAGCACACATTGCCTTGGCACATTCTGGTATGATGCCATTGTTTCCAGGCCAACACGGACAGGTTTTCTGAAGGTAAATGCCGTTTTTAGAGTCTCGCTGCTGCCATCTAGGGATTGCTAGAGAACAAGTCACTGGAGAGAGGGAGCAACAAGGTTCTTATAACCGTATTTGTGCACAGGTACTGTTACTGTTAAGCTCACTATACGCTTTACAAAGCCTCTGCACAATCTGTGTACAATCACCGTTCAATCTATCAGGACTGTGTAATATGAGGACATAACTAAACTAACTGTTCAGTTTGTATCTAGTCAGATTGGCCCTTGCATAACATTGTGTGCGTTGTTGTTGGTACATCTATAAGTGTTTGTACAGTCAGATTACAAAGTGAAGAGCTCAAGATAGTTAAGCAAGAGGAATGGCATGGGCTTGGGTCACTTGCTTAGCAAAACCTTAGAGCTGTAAACTATGCTGTAAGAGTTTAATAGTATAGTTGGGGTCTCTTTGCTGTCTCTGGGCCTGAATGTTTTACAGTCACTAAGGAACAACAACATTTAAAGGTATGTAAGGAAATTCTATACAATTCTATAGAATGTTATGCAACCTCTGTGTGATTTGTAACAATATTAATGTCTTTTTTTGCTCCTGCATCTAATTACATGCCATAATAAAAATGTTTTTTCTTTATCATTCATTAAGGGACACACAATCTGTGCTTTTTTCTGTTTTGATTAGGTTATATTGCTGCCTTTAGGGTTCTTTTTTTTAGGTATTCAGTTTGCATATCCTATGATCAGTAAGTACATGTTAAGAGCCATTTGTTACATTCAAAACTGGGTATGTAAAATCACCACCACTAATAGCTGAAATATTTGTAATTTTTGTAATTTTATTAGGAAACCTGTTTCTCTATGTAAGATGCCATTTTTATGAAGAACGACAGGTGACATATCTACCATAGCATTATTTGTCAAAATTTTTTTTTTTTTGTAAAATAAATACTGATATCCCTAATATATTTCCAGAAATATCTATATGTTCATGGTATATTACGCCTTTAGCATAAGCCAATTTGTAATCTTCATATGAGAATAATTGTTAAGATATCCTAAGCTAAAAGTTTTACTTTAATGCCAAGCTGCTGCTAACAAAGCAAACAGAATATTGGCATGCATTTAAAAGGGGATTAATTCCAGAGATTAAACGATAATCCTCCTACTCTACAAGACTCTGGTCCGGCTGCACCTGGAGTTTGCTGTCCAGTTCTGGGCACCAGTCCTCAGGAAGGATGTGCTGTAAATGGAGCGAGTAAAAAGAAGGGCAACATAGCTAATAAAGGGTCTGGAGGATATTAGTTATGAGGAAAGGTTGCGAGCACTGAACTTATTCTCTCTGGAGAAGGGATGCTTGAGAGGGGATATGATTTCAATTTACAAATACCATACTGGTGGTGACCCCACAATAGGGATAAAACTTTTTCGCGGAAGGGAGTTTAATAAGACTTGTGGCCACTCAATAAAATTAGAAGAAAAGAGGTTTAACCTTAAACTACGTAGAGGGTTCTTTACTGTAAGAGCGGCAAGGATGTGGAATTCCCTTCCACAGGCAGTGGTCTCAGCGGGGAGCATTGATAGCTTCAAGAAACTATTAGATAAGCACCTGAATGACCACAACATCATGGATATATAATCACACACATAGGTTGGACTTGTGTCTTTTTTTCAACCTCACCTACTATGTAACTATATATGTAACTTATAGCTGTGGCCAGGTTATTGACATTTATGTATTTATATTGTTGCCATGCAATCTATTTTGCAGTACAATGCCTTGTGCTGCAGATATGTTAATAAACATCCTTTTTTTTGAAAGCTAGCAGCCAACTATTTGCACGGCTGCTAACTTCCATTACGGTGTAAATATTCAGCAGCACCACTAAAGTGAGATATAATCACATTACATAGCATGTACAAAAACAGTGTTGCGCTAACTTCTAAAGCCAGCAGTCACTGGCAGCTAAAGTCCCCATGAATGCTCAAGAACCAATCATGTGATCAATATGTCATTAAAGTGGAACTAAACTGTATCTAAACACCACAAACTGAAAACACTATCTAATTTATTTTTAATATTCAAAGCAAACTCACCCACCCATCCATGTCTGCATGCTTTATGTTGTTGAGAAATCACTTGAAAAACATTCTGCTAAAATCTCTAGCCACAGCCATCTTGAGTAAGGGCAGATGCTTCATGTAGCATTTACTTTCTTAAATCCATCTACCCTCAGCACAGGCACGCAGAGAGGAGGACAACAAGAAAAGACAAACACTCCCAGCACTCAGTGGTCCTCAGCAGAGGGATGGCCAAACCAGCGTCACATCACATACATGGTCCAATGCCTGGTGGATGCAGCCCTCCTATGTTAGGGGTATCCAGTGTGGAATTACAAAAACAAAAAAGGGAAGCGCAAACCCCTGGTGCATTATCCGAGTAAAAACTGTGTTTTATTACAATGAAAGGCAACCAATAAAATCATACTCACAAAAGTACAGAGGTGTACAACATATACATGGAAGGATACCATGAGGTAGAAAATGCAAGTGCTTCTACAACCTCACAAAAATGCACGCTGAGGCGTTTCTGGGGCACACCCATTTCTTCAGAGCTGTGCTGACCTGCACGCAGAGGGTGTACTTAGCTGAGAAAAGGCAAAAAAAGGTACATGAAGACCAATAAGATGTGTGACAGCGTTTTGCCTAGGTCAGAGATCAGGAAGCAAAAACATACAAATGTCCAGGTGCAAAAGTCACTGCCCAGTTGGGGGGGGGAAATAAAAGAGTCTGCTATGAAGGTTGCTGCTTTTCAGAACTCATAAACCAATGAGATCAGAGAGAACACAATAAAAGGAAAACGCTGTACATTTGGAGTCCTGCAGTGTACATCACAATTGCCAGCCCAGCTAGTCCCTCTGAGTTTTTCCTGGAGCCATCCTCTGATTCATACGGTTCCATCTCCAAGTAATTTACTTGGGTCAGCAACGCTTTTTATGGGATGTTCCTTGTCATCTATATGCCTTGGATTTTTTATAATAAACTGACATGCTTTTACCCATTTAGAGATTAATGGTATGACTCTGCCAGGGTACAGCGCTTTCCTTTTATTCTTTTAGAGATCAGGAAGCAACTGAAAAAATGGAAACAAAAAAGTTTGAAACAAGTAAATATAATATAACTTCCTATCTGTTTACTGATGCTAGCAGCATAAGGAATAAAAATAGTTAAAGTGATTGTAAACCCATATTTTTTTTTTAAATAACAAACATGACATACTTACCAGCTCCAAGGTTTGGGACTTTAGATGAGGCAGGTAATAACATAGAAGTAGAAGATAAAGGGTAAATTACACGTTTATTCACATGGGCAATGAGATGCACATATGGCGACCCTCTCACACCTGTACAGCTCAGGAGGAACATCTATTTGGATATAAGTCTTTTGGGTCAGATCATTTATTCTTCTTCATATATATATTTTTCTAACAACATGTATTTCCATCTAGACCATTATAGACACTTTCCTTATTCCTATATTACATTTTTTTTTTTTTTTTATTGATTATGCAGCATCCGCTCCTGATGAGTCGGAATTACCGACATAACGCGTCGAGCTCTGCAGGATGCGGCCTCTATTATATACATGGCAATACCCTATTTCATGTCCATTCACACTATATCTACCTATTTTACATGTGGTTTTTACATGTTCTAACATACTGTCTAATTATGGTCCCATTTTATGTGTATTTGTTTTTTGCTATTTTGATGTGTTTTGCATGTCCAGGTTTTTATCCTTTATGTACCCTATTTGTGCCATGGGTCATCATTGCCCATGTGAATAAATGTGTCATTTTATCCTTTATCTTCTACTTCTATGTTATTATCTGCCCCATCTAAAGTCCCAAACCTTTTAGCTTCTATCCAGATTAGGGATGGAGGTGCATCTCCCCTTATGCACCTCATTTAAAGTCCCAGTATATTGGTTATATACATTCCCCCCCTCTTTGTACTTACCAGCTCCATGGAATGGTTTTGCACAGTGCAGCCCCAATCCTCCTCTTCTCAGGTCCCTTGCCAGCACTCCTGGTTTCTCCCCCTCCTGAGTGCCCGCCTTAGCAAGCAGCTTGTTCTGGGGGCTCTCGTGCGGGCTTGCTCCTGAGCTGGCTTTGTTTGGATCTCTGCTTGCACCAAACCCCCCCCCCCCCAAAATGCTGGCTGTAATTGACAGCAGTGAGAGCCGTTGCTGAATTGAGATTGGGCTCAGGTAAGTATAAGTGGACTTTGGGGAGGAGCTGCACTCAGAAGGTTTGAAAGAATTCATTAAGGTTGAAACAAAACCCTCAGCCTTTAGAATTACTTTAATGTTGATTGAGACAGTTTTGTTCCCTTTGAATGATATGGTGCTTGCTTGCAGATTGTAGGCTGCTTTAGTCACAAAATATGGCTTAAGTTGGCACTGCCAACTGCAGATTGGAGCCAGGAGCGTTGGCAGAGGATCCCAGAAGAGGCAGATTTGGACCACTCTGTGCAATTCTAGTGCACAGAGCAGGTAAGTATAACATGTTTTTTAGTAAAAAAACAAAAACAAATAACTTGACAGTAACTTTAACCATAAAAAAACTGCCAACTGCAGTTGCCATGGTAGCCTGAAGGTTGTTTATCTGTTTAATTTTGTAATTGTCAGTTACAATTACAGTATTAAAAATTAATAAAATAACATTGCATTTTGAGTATTTGTCAATCTACAATAAAAAAATATTGGGTTTTATTAAAACAGTTTTTCCAAATGGATGTCTTATATGTCCTAAAAAATTATTTAGGTATGCAAATAGAACGACTGTCACAATAACCAACACATGCTAGCACTGCTAAATTGGCCTGGGCATTTCCGCATAAATGACCTTTGGTCAAGAAAAGGCAGAAATACAGGCAATTGCATACCACCGTAGCCACAGGCAGTGTGTTGCAACTCATGCTCAGAGTTCACAACAGAAATACTGGAGTTATTCAATTTTTCCTTACAGCAAATTAACTCATGTTACATTTGCTATTAGTCACAAATGAAACAGGGGAGCAGGGTGAGCTCAGCTGCTAAAAAGCCACTGCCCACTACCATTTTTTCTTCTCTAGGCGGGGGCACGGCCGCTGTTGCATTCCGGGGTTGTAGTCCATGCTGAAGCTCTCGGTGTTGAGAGCAGGGCAGAGGAATCTACAACTCCCGGAGTCTTAGAGGCAGGGCACACCAGAGAGTCGGGAAGCATGACTGGCTTGGGCTGCGGGGCCCCAGGACCAGATGCATCAACCCCCCTGCAGGCCGGGGCATGCAAGGACCTGCTGAGCTTCCAGGTGAGAGACCCTGACACCCCCAGCTGACCCCCACATCCTATCTCCCCCCCACACACCCCATTTAGCCTGCCCTAGTGATCAGGCTGCATTGATGGGCACTGGTAAGCCTGCATTGGATGGACACTGATCAGGCTGCATTGATGGGCACTGGTCAAGCTGCATTGGATGGGCACTGATCAGGCTGCACTGATGGGCACTGGTGAGGCTGCATTGGATGGGCACTGGTGAGGCTAAATTGATGGGCACTAAACAGGCTGCATTAATGGGCACTGATCAGGTGGCATTGGATGGGCACTGATCAGGCTGCATTGGAAGGGCACTGATCAGGCTGCATTGATGGGCACTGATCAGGCTGCATTGATGGGCACTGATCAGGCTGCATTGATGGACACTGGTGAGGCTACATTAATGGGCACTAAACAGGCTGCATTGATGGGCACTGGTGAGGCTGCATTGGATGGGCACTGGTGAGGCTGCATTGGATGGGCACTGGTGAGGCTGCATTGGATGGGCACTGGTGAGGCTGCATTGGATGGGCACTGGTGAGGCTGCATTGCATGGGCACTGGTGAGGCTACATTTATGGGCACTGGTGAGGCTGCATTAGATGGGCACTGATTAGGCTGCATTGATGGACACTGGTGAGGCTACATTGCTGGGCACTGGTGCGGCTACATTGATGGGCACTAAACAGGCTGCATTGATGGGCACTAAACAGGCTCCAATGATGGGCACTAAACAGGCTGCATTGATGGGCACTAAACAGGCTCCATTGATGGGCACTGATTAGGCTGCATTGGATGGGCACTAATTAGGTTGCATTGATGGGCACTGGTGAGGCTGCATTGATAGACACTGATGAGGCTGCATTGATGGGCACTAATCAAGCTGCATTGATGGGCACTGGTGAGGCTACATTGATGGGCACTGGTGAGGCTGCATTGATGGGCATTGATCAGGCTGCATTGATGGCCACTGGTGAGGCTGCATTGATGGGCACTGGTGAGGCTGCTTTTACAGGCACTGATGGGCACTGGTGAGGCTGCATTGGATGGGCACTGATCTGGCTACATTGGATGGGCACTGATCTGGCTACATTGGATGGGCACTGATCTGGCTGCATTGATGGACACTGGTGAGGCTACATTGATGGGCACTGCTGAGGCTACATTGATGGGCACTGCTGAGGCTACATTGATGGACACTGGTGTGGCTCCATTGATGGGCACTAAACAGGCTCTATTGATGGGCACTGGTGAGGCTGCATTGATGGGCACTAATTAGGCTGCATTAATGGGCACTGGTGAGGCTGCATTGGGCACTAATTAGGCTGCATTGATGGGCACTGATCCGGCTGCATTGATGGGCACTGATCTGGCTGCATTGATGGAGGCTGGTGAGGCTGCATTGATGGGCACTGGTGAGGCTGCATTGATGGGCACTGGTGAGGCTGCATTGATGGGTACTGGTGAGGCTGCATTGATGGGCACTGATCAGGCTGAGCTGTTGGGCACTAGTGAGGCTGCATTGATGGCCACTGATGAGGCTGCACTGAAAAAACAGGTGGGCATGGATGGTGAGCTGATTCGGTGGTTCAATGGGCCACTTGCCTGGACTTGCCAGCCCTCCCCTGGCTACAGAGGTCAGTGAAGGCTTAGTTTAAAGTGGAATTGAACTTGGGGAAAAAGGGCTCACTTGTAGGACAGGTCAGCTGACAACAGATGCCTCATAGTAAGCCTATGGGTGACGTCACTGCCCAGCTATTGTAGGTGCCCTTTTCTCGCCCCTGAAGCTGGCTGCTGGGGAGATCACATGACCAGACCAGAGCCCCCCGAGAATGAGTAAGTATAAAAAAATCTTCCTTCTACAGCAGTGGTTCTCAACCTTTCTAGTGTCATGACCCCTTGATAAAATTTCACAAGTTGTGGGGACCCCTAACAGTAAAATTATTTTCATAGCATGGGTTGTCAACACGCAAGGCAAGACCAGTAATTTGCGCCCCTAACCCATGGAAATTTAGTGCTCCCTGAGTCCCTTCCACTCGTACAGTATTAAAAACCCTTATGGTACATTTTAGGATGTACCACTCTTTCTCTTTGTTCTTTTATCTCTCTCTATCCTAATTTCTTGTTTTTTCCCCCTCACCCTCTCTCTAGCCATCTTTCTTGTTCTTTCTCTTATTCTTTTCTCTCCCTTTTTCTTTGTTCCTCTCCCTCTTTTCCTCTCCCTTCCATGTATTCTTTATTTTTATTCCTTCTCTTACTCCTTGATGGGGGTAGGGTAATGGGATGAGTGGCAGTGCTGGTGGGTGATGGGATCAGTGGCAGTGCTGGGGGGGGGGGGGGGTTCTGATCAGCCAACTTAGGTGCTCTTGATGAAGATTATCTGCTGATCTGACAACTGTAATGGGGACTTTTAATGGCAACTCTAATCACAGGTAGTGTTTACTCACTGTGTCTCCAAATTTGTGGTATCTCGTAGCAGTGACACCTATGCCGAAATCAGGAGATAGGGTCTCCTCCAGCCCCTCCCACTTCACATTCCTCACCAATCAGCTGACTTCTAGTCTCTGCCCCCAGCCATGCCGTGAACTGAATGGGCGACTGCGAAGAGGCTGAGTGGGCGGCCGCGGGCTCCAGGGACAGCCCTACTAAGTGGCCGCAAAAAGGCTGGGAGAGCAACTTGGGCTTCAGGAACAGCCCAGGATTCGGTGACCCCTGGCAAATTCGAATTCCCCTTCAAGTTGATGTCATAAGGAAAGGCAGAATTCAGACTGGTAAGCAAGTACTTTCTGAACAATCTTGGTACACTTAAAATGAGGTGACCCTGCAAAAATTATAGGCAGGAGAAGAGACCCATGGTACTGTAAAGGAGAGTTGACAGCTGGAAAATGCCATTTACAGTAGGGATTGCTTATTATGGTTGTTGCAGGAAGTCGGTATATTACCAAGAACCCCAATGCATGTGCCGTTTTACATCCAAAGGCTAAGAATTTTCATCATAATCTATAGTGACCAAAAATTATATATATTCTCTTGTTGGGGTTTAAAAAAAAATGTTTGGCAGATTTAAACATATGTTTTTATTTTTTCCCACAAGGTCTAGTATACATTCCATATTAAATTGACATGTTTGGAAAAGAGCAACATTATTATTTTTTTTTTTTTACTGTTTAACCACTTGCCGCCCACCATATAGCAAAATGATGGCGGCAAAGTGGTTTCAATATCCTGACCGGACGTAGGATATTAAGCCGCGGCACGCATCGTGGCGATCGTTGTTGCGGTGTTTCAGTCTGACACACCGCAACTCCAATCTAGGTAAAGAGTCTCTGACGGCGACTCTTTACCACGTGATCAGCCGTGTCCAATCACGGCTGATCACGATGTAAATAGGAAGAGCCGGTGATCGGCTTTTCCTCACTCGCGCCTGACAGACGTGAGTAGAGGAGAGCCGATCGACTGCTCTCCTGACAGGGGGGGGTCTGTGCTGATTGTTTATCAGCACAGCCCCCCCTCGTATCCCTCCCAGGACCACCAGGGAAGCCGCCCAGGACCACCAGGATGGCCATCCACACTGGACCACCAGGTATGCCCCCTAGACCCCCAGGGAAATACCAATCTGTGCCCAGGCAGCTGCCAGTCAATGCCCACTCCAATGCCTACCACTGCCAGTGCCACCAGGGATGCCTATTAGTGCCGCTTATCAATGCCCAGCAGTGCCACCCATAAGAACCCATCTTTGCAGCTTTTCAGTGCCCATCAGTGCCGCCTACCAGTGCCGCATATCAGTGGTACCACCTCATCGGTGCCGCCTTATCGGTGCCCATCAGCGAAAGAGAAAACTTACTTATTTACAACATTTTTTTAACAGAAACAAAAGCAAAACTTATTTTTTTCAAAATTTTCGGTCTTTTTTTTTTTTTTTGTTTAGCAAAAAATAAAAATCGCAGTGGTGATCAAATACCACCAAAAGAAAGCTCTATTTGTAGGAAAACAATGAAAAAAATTTAATTTGGGTACAGTGTAACATGACCGCGCAATTGTCATTCAAACTGCGACAGTGCTGAAAGCTGAAAATTGGTCTGGGCAGGAAGGTGTATAAGTGCCCAGTATTGAAGTGGTTAAGGCTCACCCCTGGGTAAATACTAACTTTTTTTTCTGCTTTATGAGCAAGATATACTAAGTCCACCACCAGGTCCCCGGTTCCTCACCAGTACCAATTGTGGGTGCGGGGGCCAGTACTCCAGTGCTACAAATGTGTCTGTGCCAGCTGGTCCTCGTCGTTCCCCTTGTGATAGAACTGCTTTAACACAAGAATTTTTTTTTTTTTTTGGATAGCCCAAGGTAATGTAAATGTGTTTCTCTTATCACTTCCTCCTCCCTGAGAAGCATAGTTCAAAGTTACATTTCTAGTACTAATAAGCTACTATGTCCTTTTATCGTGCTCTCCCTGATTCATTTCTTGCAGTTTCCCTCTTGGGGCTAGCAATTAGTTGTGAATATCCAAAGCCATAATGAAAAGCAAAGCTATTTCATAATTGTCAGTGGTAAAATTAGCAAAGTCAATTATTTTCCCCGAGGCATTTTTAGTGTAGATATTAAGAGGATAAAAAATAATTGCCTTAGGTAGCACTTTGATTTTTAAATAACACAAATAACATGTTCATAATTCTTCTAATTGCTCTGCTCTTGTTGCACTTTAGCTTGCTAAATATTTAGTCCAAAGTTAATTAAAATTGCTGTCTTTTTATGTTAATAACTTATGAATAATGTACAAAATAAAATAGAAGTAGTAGATTTAATAGATGCAGTTTACCAACTGGAGCTTTATACAGGCCAGATTTTATGGTCAAAAGTAAATCTATTAACAGTGAATTTACCATAATTCTTCTTTTACAGTGTTGATCAGTGCTAGAGTATAAAATTCATGTATACATTTTTAAAAAGTCTCTTTTAAGTCAAAGTTAATTACAACGATTACATTTGTGATCTTTCTTGGTGGTGGGTAACCTATTAGATTTTGTGGGCTGCGCATCATATGAATTGCTTAGAGCAATGAAAATAAGTGAACAGGAATAACAATGTGTATGCAAAGGATTAACCTCCCTCAGATGTAATAAGACACTTTTGCATGGTAAAGATAATGGGTACATGGATACATTTTCATTGCTGCTATTTTTTTCTTTTGTTATATAAGGAATATACTAAATCATTCATCTCTTCAATCGCACAAGTGTACCCATTCCAGAATGGGTAAGGTTTAAGATATTCCAAACAATACTATATGTGCAAAAGAGGAATTTAAACAATTTGACAGTTGGCATTTTGTGCAGGAGGAGCGTATGGATTATATAACAGCCAGCAATATGTACAGGACAGGAGTATGGAGGGTATGACCACAAGGCGTATGAATAGGAGAGGAGTGCAGAGGGTAAGGCTGTATGCAGTATATGTATGAGATAAGTGTGGGGGGTATGATGAAGGGCAGGGTGGGCAAGAGAGTAGTGTAGACAGTATGATGGCAGGCAGTATCTGCAGGAGTGCAGAGGGTTTGACTGGAAGAAGGGGCGGGGTAGCATAGAGGACCTCTTCTCCATGTGCAAGGGGAGGGGACACCAAAATAATTGAAGAGTGCCGGTGGTGTCTGGGAACACTGTCCTTGTTTTTCTGATTTAAATCAGCTTAGCTTTTAATATTACACATTTTGTTTTGTGTAATTGTGTAATTTTTGTGTAATTGTGTAGAATTTTTTATTATCCTTTTTTTTTTTAGTTTTTGTTTGTTCTTTGGGTGTTATAAAACCATCAAAACATAAAGCAAACAGCATTGGCTTATCCAATCCAGTGCTTGTGAACAAAAAGTCTATAAATGAATTTAGCTGCTGCTATAATAAACAGATATTCAAAACACAAAGCTCTAGAAGTTTATAAATATAATTCGTAGGCTAAAGCAGCATTTAGGATGATAGATATCAACATCCAATAGTGGTGATATGCCCTCTGAAGAGTGAGTCCAAAACAACTATGGTGTTCCTAAAAGGTATTCATATAGTGTCTTGTCAGATAGATGATAACCTTCACCGCACCACGTGAGATCGCTCCCCTCAAAATGAACACTCACCGGAACGGTATATTATAACCGCCTTAATATCGACATGTGGCAAGTCCCCGTCCTTAGAATCCTTGGTCAGCAATCATAAGGGTTAACACCTCCCACACGATAGGTCTTGTTACTCAAAGCAGGATATCCACTTGTCTAGTTTGCTCAAACCATAGGAAAAAAAGGGAATCCTCATAGCATAAACCAGTTTTAAACCTTCCGTTTGAGGATGCCCCACAGATGCCCAATAGGGTTTAGGTCTGGAGACATGCTTGGCCAGTCCATCACCTTTACCCTAAGCTTTTTTAGCAAGGCAGTGGTCCTCTTGGAGGTGTGTTTGGGTTCATGATCATGTTGGAATACTGCCCTGCAGCCCAGTCCCCAAAGGGAGGGGATCATGCTCTGCTTCAGTATGCCACAGTACATGTTGGCATTCATGGTTCCCTCAATGAACTGAAGCTCCCCAGTGTCGGCAGTACTCATGTAGCCCCAGACCATGACACTCCCATCACCATCCTTGACTGTAGGCAAGACACACTTGTCTTTGTACTACTCACCTGGTTGCCGCCACACACGCTTGGCACCATCTGAACCAAATAAGTTTATCTTGGTCTCATCAGACCACAGGACATGGTTCCAGTAATCTTTGTCCTTAGTCTGCTTGTCTTCAGCAAACTGTCTGCAGGCTTTCTTGTGCATCATCTGTAGGAGAGGCTTCCTTCTGGGACTACAGCCATGCAGACCAATTTGGTGCAGTGTGCAGCGTATGGTCTGAGCACTGACAGGCTGACCCCCCACCCCTTTAACCTCTGCAGCAATGCTGGTAGCACTCATACGTCTATTTCCCAAAGACAACCCCTGGATATGACGCTGAGCACATGCACTCAACTTCTTTGTTCGACCATGGCGAGGCCTGTTCTGAGTGGAACCTGTCCTGTCAAACTGCTGTATGGTCTTGGCCACCATTCTGCAGCTCAGTTTCAGGGTCTTGGCAATCTTCTTATAGCCTATATCCTCAGAGAGTTATTTGCCATGAGGTGCCATGTTGAACTTCCAGTGACCAGTATGAGAGAGTGAGAACGAAAACACCAAATTTAAACACACCTGCTCCCCATTCACACCTGAGACTTTGTAATGCTAATGAATCACATGACATCGGGGAAGGGAAAATGACTAATTGGGTCCAATTTGGACATTTTCCTTTAGGGGGTATACTCACTTTTGTTGCCAGTGGTTTAGACATTAATGGCTGTGTGTTGAGTTATTTTGAGGGGACAGCAAATTTACACTGTTATACAAGCTGTACACTCACTACTTTACATTGTAGCAAGATATCATTTCTTCAGTGTTGTCACATGAAAAGATATAATAAAATATTTACAAAACTGTGAGGGGTGTACTCACTTTTGTGAGATACTGTGTATAATGCAAGGTACAAATATCAAACAAAGAAATAAAGAGAAACAATGGTGGTTTGACTAGGTGATACCAGGGCTATCCCCATTGGGAAGTGGGTGTATCCCTGGTGGTGCTGACACCAATTGGCATATTTGTAAAGAAAAAAAATAGAAAAGAACCTTGTCATGATAGCCCAGTAGCTAGCACTAGGCCAGCAAATGCTGCTAAAAAAGTTAAAATACCAAACTAATAAGAGGCATGGTGGAGCTCCGCTATGAGGATAGGTTAGAGGAACTGAATTTTTTCTCTATTGAGAAGAGGAGATTAAGGGGGATATGATCAAATACATAAGGGGTCAATATAGTGAACTTGGTGTTGAGTTATTGACTTTAAGGTCATCACAGAGGACAAGGGGGCATGCTTTACGTCTAGAGGAAAAGAGATTTTATCTCCAAATACAGAAAGGTTTCTTCACAGTAAGAGCTGTGAAAATGTGGAATAGACTCCCTCAAGAGCTGGTTCTGGGCAGCTCAGTAGATTGCTTTAAAAAATGCTTGGATTCTTTCCTAAATGTACATAATAAAACTGGGTACTACTAACATTTATAGGTAACGTTGATCCAGGGAATATCTGATTGCCTCTCTTTTTCACCCTGCTGTAGAAAATTGGATCCTTGGGCTTTCACACTGGAGTGAATGGAGCTGCTGTTTAGGGCGGTTTGCAGGCGCTATTTTTAACGATATAGCGCCTGCAAAACGCTCCAGTGTGAAAGGGGTCTTAAAGCAACATGTTTCGTTCCACTTTAATTAGTCCACTGCCTTCCCTTACATTTCCTGTGATAACTGTGTCTAAATGCCATCTGCTCTGACCATCAACTAAGTTTTGGTTCTGCCTGAACACCTCCTGACCTTAGCACAACTTGTGCTATTTAATAAATAATGTTTATCTGGTGCCTTGGTACTGCTGTTGGCTTTGGTAATCTGTGTTTATTTCAAATGTCACCAGAGGAGCAAACCTGAAGGCCATGACCTGAATCGCACAGCAAAGCCCTTACCTCCTTGTGGAAGTTTCTGGTGTAACTGGGGGCTTTTGAGGCTCCACTTGCAGGAGCCCCTTGGATCTTTTACTGGTAAAATCAGCTGTATTCCCTAAATTCTCTAGACAGCCTTTTAGAACATGTGAATTTATAGCAGCAGTCTATGTAAATTTGAAGAATTGTTGATATTACACGCTTAATTTTCTTGTTTGTCATTTCTTTCTCTGACACTTTCTATTAGTACAAAGCAAGCATCTGAAAATATAACCAGCAGAACATGTTCCACTCAATTACTCATTTCAGTATCCTGGAAGAGCTTCTCACAGTGCAAGACACTGGTTACAAGGTTCAGTTGCACAGCATAACAGGACTTGTCTCATAATTAGTCTACAATGAAGATGTTTACTGGTTAAAACAGAGCTGGGATTAGATTTTATCACCAATAGAAAGAACGGGACAAGAGAATGAGTTTACTTTGCACTTGCTGCAAACCAGAGGTAGGGGATGAATGACTAAACTCTGTACCAAAAATCTAAACTTCACCTGCCGATTGACAGCCTGCCATGAAACCTGTGCCAAACAATAGCAGGCAATACAGCACACTTGGGGATATATATATAATATACACATACAGTGCTCAGCATAATTGAGTACAACCCTATTGAAAAGTAAGGTTTTAATCAATATCTCAATGAACACAAGAACAATTTCCAACATTGTGACAAAACTGAGTTTTACTGAAATTAGTTGATGCAAAAATGAATACACCTCACAACAAAAACTACTCCGTCTAGTATTTTGATTGATCTCCATGATTTGTAAGGACACCACCAGGTCTTCTAGGCATAGAATGAACAAGTTGGGGACATATTGCAACATCTTTCTTTTTCCATTCTTCAATTATGACCTCTTTTAGAGCCTGGATGCTGGATGGAGAGTGACGCTCTTCTCTTCAGAATTCCCCATAGGTGTTCCCCGATTGGGTTCAGATCAGGTGACATACTTGGCCACTGAATCACTTAAACCCTGTTCTTCTTCAGAAATGCAACAGTGGCCTTAGATGTGTGTTTTGGATCATTGTCATGTTGGAAAAGTGCACAACAACCAAGGGCACTGAGTAATGGTAGCATCTTCTCTTTCAAAATAAAGCAGTACATCTGTGAATTCATGATACCATTAATGAAATGCAGCTCTTTGACATCAGCAGCACTCATGCAGCCCCACAGAAGGACACTGCTACCACCATGTTTCAATGTAGGCACCATGCTTTTTACTTTGTACTCCTCACTTTTGCAACACCGTACAGATTTGAAGCCATCAGTTCCAAAATCCTTTATCTTGGTCTCATCTCTCCAGAGTAGAGTCCCAGTAGTCGTCTTCTTTTTCAGCATGAGCCCTGGAAAATTCTGGACTGGCTTTTTTGTGCATGGGCTTTAGGAGAGGCTTACTTCATGGACGACACCCATGCATGCCATTCCTCTGCAGTGTATGCCGTGATGTGTCACAGGAAACAATTACCCCAGTTTGGCTTTCTACTTCTTTAGCTAACTGCAGTGAATTTGCATGGTGATTTTCTTCAACCCTTCTCATCAGAAGACACTCCTGTCGAGATGTTAACTTCCGTGGATAGCCTGGATGTCTCCATGAAATTGGGGTGTATTCATTTTTGCAGCATGGTCTTAAATGAATTTGTTAGGAAAAATACTTTTTTTTGTGTGCAAATTAACAAATCTTGGTTGCAATTAATGGCCCTAATTTGTGGAAGTATTTTGTAGAATTGTGTCTCTTAGAAAATGTTGATTCTGAAAGGAAGGGAAAGGTTTTCTGACAAATCTGTTGGGGTGTACTCATTTATGCTAAACACTATATATTAGTGTTTTTTCAACTTCTTTCAGTCAAGGCACCCTTTGGGATTGATAACCAAAAGAGAACAACTCTCTCCTGCACTCAAGTGTCTAGATTGTCAGTGTGTGATAAGGCCAATAGGCTTCAATGGTATCTGCCGTCTTGCAGCCCTCTTCAGAATGTTGGGCATTCAAAAGCTACAAAAAGAAACAAAAAGAAGAGAGGGCGCACCGACCTAGCGCATTACCACTGATAGCGTTTATTAAAACTATAAAATAGCAAGTATATACTCACAAACGAACTTAGAATACAGGCATGGACATAAACTGCAGGTGTGCAGTAACAGACATCAGGATACAAATGGGACCGGACATCAGGTAGATACGGCGATGGCTAACGCGTTTCGGGGGCGAGCCCCTTTCCTCAGAGCCTAAGTGGGTGGTAACTTTTCCTCAGAGCCTAAGCGGGTGGTAACTCAAGTTACCACCCGCTTAGGCTCTGAGGAAAGGGGCTCGCCCCCGAAACGCGTTAGCCATCGCCGTATCTACCTGATGTCTGGTCCCATTTTTATCCTGATGTCCGTTGGACCCTTTGGGATTGCACACAATTCTGGGGCACACCAGTCTGAGGGCTCATTCAGACAAAGAGGTGTGTCCGAGCGAGGAGCACTTTTTAGCGTGTTTTCCACGCGTTGTATTTGCTTGTGAAACAGGCAAAAAAAGGCGCTGGCATGATTTTTAAATCACCCCCCACCAAAATGCATGGTACTGCAGTAGTAGAAAGACAGATCAGTGTGTTGTCCCAGGCAGCCCAACCCCCCCCACAGTTAGAAACACACTGAGGGAACACAGTTAACCCCTTGGTCGCCCCTGATGTTAACCCCTTCCCTGCCAGTGCCAGTAGTACAATGTCAGTACATATTTTTAGCACTGATCACTGTAATAATGTCACTGGTTAGCAAAAAAGTGTCAAAGAATAACAGGTGTCCGATCTGTCCACCGCAATGTTGCAGTCCCGTTAAAAATCACTGATTGCCGCCATTACTAGTAAAAAAAATATAAATAAATAATAAAAATGCCATATATCTATCCCCTATTTTGTAGATGCTATAACTTTTGCGCAAACCAATCAATAAATACTTTTTGGGATTTTCTTTTACCAAAAATATGTAGCGGAATACAAATTGGCCTAAATTGATGAAGAAATTAGATTTTGAAAAAAATTTTATTAGGTGTGTTTTCTAGCAGGAAATTAAAAAAAATGTCTTTTTTTTTCAAACTTGTCAATCTTTTTTTGTTCATAGCGCAAGAAATAAAACATGCAGAGGTGATCAAATACCACCAAAAGAAAGCTCTATTTGTGGGTACAGCGTCACACGACCACGCAATTGTCAGCTAAAGTAACGCAGTGCAAAATGACCTGGTCATTAAGGGGGCAAACCCTTCCGGGGCTGAAGTGGTTAAATTCATGATATTAATTAAAAAGTCGAATATAATACAATTTTATATAAAAAATATGTAAGTCAGGACCATAAATATTGGGACATCAACACAGTTCTAATCTTTTTGGCTCTATACACCACCACAATGGATTTGAAATGAAACGAACAAGATGTGCTTTAACTGCAAACTTTCAGCTTTAATTTGAGGGTATTTACATCCAAATCAGGTGAACAGTGTAGGACATACAACAGTTTGTATATGTGCCTCTCACTTTTTAAGGGACCAAAAGTAATAGGACAATTGGCTGCTCAGCTGTTCCATGGCCAGGTGTGTGTTATTCCCTCATTATCCCATTTACAAGGAGCAGATAAAAGGTCCAGAGTTCATTTCAAGTGTGCTATTTGCATTTGGAATCTGTTGCTGTCAACTCTCAATATGAGATCCAAAGAGCTGTCACTATCAGTTAAGCAAGCCACCATTAGGCTGAAAAAACAAAACAAACCCATCAGAGAGATAGCAAAAACATTAGGTGTGGCCAAATCAACTGTTTGGAACATCCATAAAAAGAAAGAACGCAGCAGTGAGCTCAGCAACACCAAAAGACCCAGAAGACCATGGAAAACAACTGTGGTGGATGACCGAAGAATTCTTTCCCTGGTGACGAAAACACCCTTCACAACAGTTGGCCAGATCAAGAACACTCTCCAGGAGGTAGGTGTATGTGTGTCAAAGTCAACAATCAAGAGAAGACTTCACCAGATTGCATACAGAGGGTTCACCACAAGATGTAAACCATTGGTGAGCCTCAAAAACAGGAAGGCCAGATTAGAGTTTGCCAAACAACATCTAAAAAAGCCTTCACAGTTCTGGAACAGCATCCTATGGACAGATGAGACCAAGATAACTTGTACCAGATTGATGGTGTCAGGGTGATAACCGTAGGACGGGTGATTCTGCCAGTATTCCTCATGGTGGCGCCCTTCTGCCTATGGAAGCCTGCTGCTGGTGCATGCTGGTTGCTGGATTATCATCAGCTTCCTGTGTTCCTTGTTCCTGTTGTGCTACCTGCTTCCTGTTACTACTCGGCTTGCCTGACTGCTCCAGTATTCCGCCTGCATTGACCCCGGCTTGGACCTGACTATTCTTCGGCTCCGCATCTGTACCTTGATCGTCCTCCTGTGTTTGACCCCTGGCTCGGCTACCTTCTCTGTTCCTGATTATCCTGCTGTACATCAGCTTGGACTGATTCCTGTGCTGAATGACCATTGGCCTGGCTCTGACTCCGCTCCTGGTTGCTCCACGGCTCCATACCTGGAATCCCTCTTTGCACGGTTGCCCTTCAACCTTACCAGCGCACCCCAGCAGCTCCTTGCTATCTGCTACTCAGCAACAGTGCTCTTGCAACCCGTGCACCTTTGGGCACCGTACTCCCTGTCTCACTCCCAGGGTTACGCTGCACTTAGCCGCAAGGGGCGCCCTCTCTGCAATCCGGCCTCACATCCAGGACTCTGACAGATGGGAAGAGAAGAGTATGGAGAAGGAAAGGAACTGCTCATGATCCAAAGCATACCACCTCATCAGTGAAGCATGTTGGTGGTAGTGTCATGGCGTGGGCATGTATGGCTGCCAATGGAACTGGTTTTCTTGTATTTATTGATGATGTGACTGCTGACAAAAGCAGCAGGATGAATTCTGAAGTGATTCGGCCAATATTATCTGCTCATATTCAGCAAAATGCTTCAGAACCCATTGGACAGCGCTTCACAGTGCAGATGGACAATGACCTGAAGCATACTGCGAAAGCAACCGAAGAGTTTTTTAAAGGAAAGAAGTGGAATGTTATGCAATGGCCAAGTCAATCACCTGACCTGAATCCGATTGAGCATGCTTTTCACTTGCTGAAGACAAAACTGAAGGGAAAATGCCCCAAGAACAAGCAGTAACTGAAGACAGTTGCAGTAGAGGCCTGGCAGAGCATCACCAGGGATGAAAACCAGCATCTGGTGATGTCTATGCGTTCCAGACTTCAGGCTGTAATTGACTGCAAAGGATTTGCAACTAAGTATTAAAAAGTGAAAGTTTGATGGATGATAATCTGTCCCAATACTTTTGGTCCCTTAAAGTAGGAGGCACATATACAAACTGTTGTAATTCCTACACCGTTCACCTGATTTGGATGTAAATACCCTCAAATTAAAGCTGAAATTCTGCAGTTAAAGGACATCATGTTCGTTTCATTTCAAATCTAGTGGTGGTGTATAGAGGCAAAAAGATTAGAATTGTGTCGATGTCCCAATATTTATGGACCTGACTGTATATTGTTTTAAAAACTGTGATTTTCAGTTTGGTTTTGGCCAAGTGCATCCTGAGATTTTTCGGCACCAAAATTTCCATTTGGTGCACCTCTATTTTGGATATCTGCAGAAAAGTCCCAAGGAATACAATTTGGAAGCCTTCATGTTGCAAGCCCCCCACTTTTTTTGCAGCCTGCATTATAGATATTTTAGAACTATATAGATATATTATAGAACTCCCTGTTTAGGAGTTATGCAATCGGAGGCCTAGGGTTCAACCCAGAAACTGGAAGATTTGGCAGTTTGTTGAGTCCATTGAAAGTGAAGTTAGGAGAAACTTCAAAGTCTCTAGAGTTGGCTTACTCCAGGAATCCACAAATTATCCGGAATTGGATCATTGCATGCCCTCAGGGAAGCTGACAAACCCTGTAAATGTTTGAGGTCAGTCAGAAGTAGAAAGACTTTTTGTTAAATCTTGCTGTAACAGGGACATATTGACTTGAATCATGTCAACATGTAGTATCAAGATTGATTTACAGTTCTTAATTGCATCTATAATTTAGGAGAGAGTTGGTTTCACACACCTGATCAACTCCTCTGCATTGGTGGGGGGGAGTTGGGGTGGCAGGAAAGGCATAGAAAGAGGAAAGGTTAGTGAAATACCCTCTTCTGCTGGTTCAGAGTGGTGATCTTGAAGGAGAGAGTATGGCTGACACTAGAGCACTCAGGAAGGAAGAGGAGGCCAGGCCACAATCCTGAGA
Organism: Aquarana catesbeiana; assembly: GCF_042186555.1. Lineage (NCBI taxonomy): Eukaryota > Metazoa > Chordata > Amphibia > Anura > Ranidae > Aquarana > Aquarana catesbeiana. Next base: position 365,449,826 of record NC_133327.1, on the reverse strand, counting down.
CCTCTGGAAGTGGACAAGTTATTCAGATGCCAGTTGTTGCATATGTTGCCCCATTTTTACCATCTTGGAAGGAAGGAAGGATGTAATGCGGGTGTAGTCCCGCAGTTTAGGGTAAGTTTTCAGCAGTTAGGGTGCCTGGCAAGATTAGATGAGTGTGCCAGAGCCGCTGTTTCTAGTGTCTCTCCATTTCTGTGGCCAGACCACGTTCCCAAGTTTTTAAGGATCTTTTGAAGCGTGGATATCCCAATTGCGAAGAGACTCCTTCAGTTCACCATGCATCCCTACTGACTAAAATTTGTCCAGCCCTGCACTAAACTAATCCTTAGATGGAAAACTAAATTACTTAGCAAATATCCTTGCTATACTCTATGCATACATCTTAAGTTATCATTTTCATCTTCAATTAAACATTCTAAAGTGATGTGGAGAACAAGTTATGTATAATTTTTAACAGAAAATAATAATTTAGTTTTGTGTTTTTGAATGCTTTGCTAAATGATTTTTTAAGCTTAACACCCTATGTTATTTTAACCTTTTTTAAACTTGTGAATAAGAGGGATTATTAGCTAAAAATGCTTAGCCAATGTACAGATAAATGTGCACTCTTTTTGGATTTTTCTGCATGGAAATGTCTTGATTCTGCTTTATATCTTTTAAAACAGATGTCAGGAGCTGTGCTGGTGCCATATGTATTGCAGTACAATTGCTTGTTTAACAACCAACAATAATTATCAGGTTTATTTAGTTTGTTCAGCAGTTGCACTTTGTAAGATCATTTGATTACATTTCTGTACTCAGACTAATGCAAATACAGTATGGGTTTGTATCCTTTCTGCACAAATGGTATTTGTTGCCGCTGCCAGAGAAACACTTCCATTCCATTTTGTCAGTGTTATCTGACAGTTGTTAAATGGCTTTTACAATGATACAACTAAATGGTCTGTAAGGAATAGTCGGCTGCAATGATTGCATCCATGTCAATTTACACTGTCCAACTTTGATTGATTTCATTCTCAGATCAATTTGTGTCTGTTTAATGCACTTGCAGATCTGATTTAAGAACCTTGTATGATTGAAAGTACTTCAAATAGTGTACAGGTACTAAAACATTTTAGGATTAGTCAACGCATTGTGATTTGTAGTTACTCGTGTTCGCCTTACGTAATTCAAAGGGCAAATAATTAAATTATGACTTGTATAATATTTATCTTTTATATTTTTTTAAATGGAATCCACAGATTCTTTTTAATGTTTGTACTTTACCTAATCTGAGTTCTCTGTAATCCGGTGGGGCAAGGATTTATGGGATATCTCACAGGGTCACCGAGATTGTACTTAAAGAGATGCTCCTGTTAGAAATGTCCAGTGAGCACTGTTCTGGTAGTTTCATCATCTGACACATCCAGGTGTCAGGGATTCCTGTGGTCCCCACTTTGCACTGTGGTTCCACCGGTTGGCTGCTATATCACTATGGGTATAGCATTGCTCTACCAATGAACTTTGTGAAAATATTTTTTAAGTGATTGTAAACCCTCACCTTGAAATCAACCCATTCGGTTTATAAAACATTTGTGTATAGATATGAAAACATTAGAAATACCTTTTTTCCCCTTTTTTTAATAAGTGATTGCATACCCTCTATTCTCAGCTGCATAAGAGTTAGGGAAGAAGAAACACCAATTTTCCCAGTGAAAGGCTGTGAGGAGGGGGGGTGTCAGCAGAAGTTTGATCACTGCAGGAGAGCACACTGAGTTCTCAGCATAACTAAAGAACTGACTACAGTGTGCTCTCCTTCCTAGTGTAGTAATTTTTTAATAGGCTGAGGGAAGGCAGGAACACCAGGGAACTCCAGCCACTATTCACAAATAAGGAATAAAAGTCTGCTTTTTAAATTTGTGGTGAAAATAATGATGACCTTCTGTTTTAGAAAGGCATACTCTACTTTCAGTAGATGGGCCTTTTGGTTCCTTTTGGCCTACATCTCCATAAATTGAATACCTGTTCTGCTTTTACAGATCGTGAAAGTCAATAGAAAAGCAGCACACAAAGTTGCTATGGGGCCTAACAGCAAAGTTTGTAAAAAATACTCACTCTCGGGACTATATGCTGCTCCAATACTGCTTACCATTGTAAAAAATAATCAGACCTAGCATTGAAAACAGACTATTTTCTGCACATTGATAATCCCATGAAGGTTGACTTAGTTCTACCTTACTGCTGTTAAAATGGAATAAGGGGCATTAGCACATGACATAGGCCACAAAGGCAGACCTGATGCTTTATCATGGCTGGCACATATATAAAGTGATTGTCATCAGCTTTATACCAGCAATCAATGTAATTACGGTGCTATATTAGTAAGTGGCCATGAGTTTTTGCGCGGGTCATCTTAAGGGTGATGTTATAAATGGACCTAACAGGTAAGCAATATAGGGCACTGGTCATCAGTGTTAATGAGGACAATTGGGTACACAATATAGCCTACTATCTACCAGTGCTGAATGGGACTATAAAGTAAAAAAAAAAGCATTTAATTGGGGTTAAGGGGAATAAAACCTAATTGATTCCCTTTTGGTCACATCTAAATGTATCTTAAAGTATATGTTACCGTAATATTTAATATTCCTGATATATGTTTGTTGTACCATGTGTTTGTGCATGCTGGTAGGTTAATTGGATCCTGTCTAAATTGTCCCTAGTATGTATGAATGTGAGTTAGGGACCTTAGATTGTAAGCTCCTTGAGGGTAGGGACTGATGTGAATGTACAATGTATATGTAAAGCGCTGCGTAAATTGACGACGCTATATAAGTACCTGAAATAAATAAAATAAATAAATAAAAAGTATCCTGTTCTCTATTCTGACTGATCATGCCAAAAAACTGTCTTTTATTTATGAATAGTGATCACATGAAGCCATTTATTATCACATAGTTGTTTGGCTCCTTTTTATGTCTTAATGAAAACAGAAATCACCCAAATGGCCCTGATGAAAATGTACCTGCCCTGTAATGTTTGGGCTTGGTACAGACACACAAGGTGACACACAGGTTAAAATGGCAATTAAAGGTTAACTTCCCACATCTGTGCCTTTTTAGGCCGGCCATAGATGGATCCATTTTCTTTTCTTGCAACCAGTGTTGATGGGGAAATCCCTCCAGCAGAGCCATTGTGTTCTCCCGGCAGGGAAGCCATCCTAATAGATGCTAGCAATAATTGCGTGTAAAATCCGACAGACTGGTTGTACCCAAGTTGATCGATCAATCAACTTGGGTACATTAAGCCTGTCCATACATGGTTTGAATCTTGGCCTGTCTCTGCTGCTATGACCAGCTTTAAATTGCAATTAGTGTCTGTTTAATAATAGTCAATTAGTGTGTTAGCTCCCATGTGGCTGCACTGAGCAGACTAGATACTGAGCAGAAAAGAACTGTCAAAAGACTTGCTTAACAAGGTAATGGAATTTTATAAAGATGGAAAGGGATAAAAAAAGATATCCAATGCCTTGAATATACCAGTCAGTATTGTTCAATCACTTATTAAGAAGTGGAAAATTCAGGGATCTGTTGATACCAGGCCAAGGTCAGGTAGACCAAGAATGATTGCAGCCACACCTCCGGAAGAATTGTTCGGAATACAAAAAAACTCACAGGTAACCTTAGGAGAAATACAGGCTGCTTTGTAAAAAGACTGTGTGGTTGTTTAAAGGAGCGCACTATGATGATACGTGAACAAAATGAGCTGTATGGTTGAGTTGACAGGAAGAAGCCTTTACTGTGCCAATGCCACAAAAAAGCCTGGTTACAATATGTCTGACAACACCTTGACATGCCTCACAGCTTTTGGCACACTGTAATCTGGAGTGAAGAGACCAAAATAGAGCTTTATGGTCACCACTATAAGCGCTATGTATAGAGAGGGGTCAACAAGGCCTATAGCAACAAGAATACCATCCCCACTGTGAAGCATGGTGGTGGCTCACTGGTGTTTTGGGGGTGTGTGAGCTCTAAGGGCATGGGGAATGCTGTGAAAATTGGCAAGATAATTGCAGCCTGTTATCAGAAAATACGAGCAGACAATTTGCATTCTTTTGCACAAAAACTGTGCATGTTATGCTTTTGGACTTTCCAGCACAACAGTAACCCTAAGTACAAGGTCAAGTTGACCCTCCAGTGGTTACAGCAGAAAAAGATGGAGGTTCTAGAGTGGACATCAGTCTTCTGACCTAATATCATCGGTCCACTCTGGAGAGATCTCAAATGTGTGGTTCACGCAAGATGACCATACTTTGCATGACCGGGAGGCATTAGGCCAAGAAGAATGGGCAGCTATATCATCTGCAAGAATTTGGGACCTCATAGATCAATATTACAAAAGACTGCACTCTGTTATTGATGCTAAAGGGGGCAATACACAGTATTAAGAACTAAGGCTATGCAGACTTTTTAATGGGTCATTTCATTTGTTTACTTGTTGCATTGTGTTTTGCCTGCTCACTCATGTTTTCTTTAAAAATGGTACATACCATTTCTCCACAGGTATGCAAACTTTTTAGCCCAACTGTAAATTGAATGGGTTGTTGTACACGGTGAGAGTTCACAAATACTTCTGCTTATGTAGGCTCATCAATTCTATTACACACCCCTGCTTCTCCTGCACTGACAATTTTACTTCCACACTCTCTGCATTATGTAACCAGCTTGGTGCTATTTTTTTCCTCTTCCCTGCAGCTAACTACAGAGATATTTATTGCATTGCTGTGATATTTCCACTTGCATACTGGGCCCATAGAGCAGATGTTGTGCATTCCCCTAAACATTACACTGTTATCAACTAATCAAATGGGCTCATTGTCTTTTTACCTTTGCCATAAATATAGATTGGTATTTGAAAGTGTGAGAATTGCACATTAATTTATAAGTTGTCATGATCAACGCTTTTTTTATTCTGTATTATTTCTGGGATATCAGTATAGATATATTTTTGATTTCATTTTGAAAGTGTTCAGTGTAACCTTGCAGTGGTTAGTTTGTATAATGTAGAAACAGAATCTGTGCTGTGTCTCGTGTTTCAGCAGAGGGAGGAAGAAGGCTGGATCTCCACAGCTAGATGCATTGTTAAAAGTTCATTCTATCACTTTGACATTTAGAGCAGGACTCTGTGTCTTTGTACATTCCTCTTCATATTACCAGTACTAGCCTCAGATTTTAGACCACTTCACAAACCATAAGATTTACTAGTGAGTGATTGATCTATATGATGGGTCTCAGCTGTCAGAATAATCTGGGGATGCTTCTTGCATAAACTGTAATACAATCTGAGGCTGGGTATTTGATTCCAGATTCCTGTAGACCTATTGGTGATATTCAATACTTTAGGATGTAGGAGCCAGGTCTTATCTGACTCTTCTTGGGGGGGAAAGTGAGGGGCTACGTTATTTCTCTCTGTTCCCCAGTTGGGTAACTTAGAGCACATCTGGTCACACTGTAGTTACATTGTCTTTTTAGTTTATTCAGAGCTCCAGTTACAGCAATATTTCCAATAGATCTTATTACAAGACTTTGGGGAAGGCTGGCGTACGGTAGGGCACATGACAGATCAGCATTGATAAAAAGAAAGACTACTGTGTTACTTTGCTTTTTCTTCTAAAGGTATCTAATACATTAGAAATACTCCTAAAATGTTGTTCACACGTCTAACAACGGACAGTCAAAGATGGAATTGTCTCTTTGACATGCAAGCTGGGTTTTATGCTATGCTTTTTATAGGCTTCCTCAGCAGTGAATGTGTTAACTGAGGGGCCATGGAAGAATAACTGAAACACAATAGGTCTTTAGGAAGTTTTATTATCAAATAAAAGGAGCCTGCGATACTGAGAGGTATAGGGTTATTTAGGGCTACATCCTTCAGCTTGATGTCTTCAATTACAAGAATGATAAAGACTGAAACCAAATCCCTTAATTCAATCAGAACTAGGCAGAGTTATAGGAAGGATCAGATGTCCTCAGAAGTGCAAGCATAGGAAATTAAACATTCAAGAAGCGAAAAAGTTTGAGAGCAGCTGAAGGGGTAGCCTCAAGCTATACTTGTTTGAAATTGGTGCATTAAGTTTACTGTCAGCTACAGTCCTTTTATTATTTTATTTTTTGTTTTTATTTTATTTCAGAATACAGGATGTTGTGAGTTTTACTAGTCTTATTGATAATTTTTTCGACTTTAATGCTTTTATATATTTTTATTAACTGATGCATTATATGGGAATGTATAGTGTTTTTTATATATAGTTATTTATCAATTTCAGAACTGACATTTTTTTAGGATAAATGGCATATAAACAATTTATATTTTTGCAACAGAGGCATACAGCTCTGAGCTCTTTTTCACATGTTTACCAGTCTAATCTTAACTGCTTTGCCAGTTGTTTAAAAGGAAACTGTCATGAGAGATTTGTTTATTCCTTTGGGAATGCTTGTTCCTTGGCTGCCATTCTAATGCTTGAGATGTAATTTTGTCACATTTAAAACATTTTTGACACATTTGTAACACGTTTGTTTCAGAATTGTAACTGAAACATCTGAAGTTAACATCTACTGTAGCATATTTATACCTCTGTCACAACAGGATCACTTTAAAGAACTCATTACACTTTAAAGAACTCATTACATCAAGTTCAAATTACGCACGCAACTAAATGGTCAAAGGAATTCCTAATTTCCCCTCCCCTTTCTTTCTGCTTTGTACATCTTCTTACAGAATTCAGTCAGAAAGGGGCTGTCTGATAGCAAAGGTCTTTTGCTTTATTCTGTTTTTAAAAATTCCATAACGCTGCAATTGGGGGCACCCCCCCCCCCAAAAAAAAAATTACCACTGGCTGCAATGTCATGGGGTAAACATATATATATATCTCCAATTCCCCTTCACTTCCTGCCTTGTTGGACGTAACAGGAAGTTGGAATTTTTCCACTGTGGGGAAAATCTACACATAGATAGTTGTCATGGCAACAATTATCCCTATTGAAATATTTCCACTCTATTACTGTTCTTTTGGCAATTCAAATTGGATTTCCCTTCACTTTCATGCCCAGTGCTACTGGCAATCAGGACCATTAGAAAGAAGGAATATCCCCAATGGGGGCAAAAAGGGCAGTAAACTTCTCACCACTCTATTCAAAGAAAAGAATAAAGTTTAACCTTTATTTAGAACTTGTATTTATCTCAGGGCACCATTGCAATTCATTATAGCAAGAGACACAGGAAAGAGTTCACCAGCTGACCTCATTAACATACATCCCTACTCCAGGAGATAGCTCTCACCAACGTGCACCTTTTTCCAGTGTAATCAGTGATCACTGTCCCCACTAAATACACAGCCAGTGATCATGCAATCTCTGTACAATTTCCTTTTAGATTTACCAGACCTATGGAATGGATATGGACCCACCTATCTATCCATTCACTCTGTATCCAATCAGGCAGGTCCTTGCACTACATAGTTGATAGCAGATCTAAAGGAGATGATACATTCAGATTGCATAGTGTATGGCCAAGCCCCGTTCACATTTCTGCATAGCGAGAACTCACATTCCCACATGCGTTTTCTTTGGGCGTTTAGGAGCATTTTTGCTCATCACACATAGGGCAGCCCAGTCATTTCAATAGGCTGCCCTACGCTCAGCAATCACCCCAAAGAAGCTCTAGAACTTATTTTTTAGAGCGGAGCATTGTGTGTTTCTTACCATGCTTTTTGGTGCGAATGCAGCATGTTGTTGAAACACACAGCAAAGTATGCATTTTCTGTGCGATTTGCTATGCATTTGGAAGCGAACAGACGTAAATGGACCCTCATTGTTCTTGTGTAAACACACCAATTTCACTTTCAGGCCCCATTCAAATCTGGCGTTGTGGGAGTGTACTTTTTTTTTTTCTCCTGACATGCAATAGGGCAGCCTGTTGATTTCAATTGGCTGCGCTACAGGTGGCAGAGTAGCTCATGGAACATTTTGGTGTGTTGTGGGTTGCACATTTTTTACTGTGCGTTTTGCTGCATTTGTTGCTTTTTTTTTTTTTCATGTGGGAAAATGTGTGTTTGCTTCTGTGTTTGGTGTGCCGTTAATGGCACCAGAAGCACAACTAGTTAATTTTAGGTGTATAATAGTTGCCATGCACTTTACAATCTGTACAGATCTCCTTTAGATTTACCAAAACTACATAATAGGAGGACACACCATCTATCCAATCATTCTGTATCCATTTAGGCATGCCCTTGCACTACATAATTGATGTTAGATCTAATGGAGATTGTACAATCAGATTATATAGTGAGCTTTACAGAACCCAGGACATACTTTTTGTGTTTTCAATACTACAGCTCTGATCCACATAGGCTGTTATCTGATTGCTCAGCTCCTGCACACACTACCAAATGAACGATCTATGCAACTTGAAGGTACAATAGAGAAAAAATGTGATCACTGGCTGTGTATTTAGTGAGAACAGTGATCACTGATTTACGTTGTAAAAACGTGCACCTGCAGTGGTGGGTGGGAACGATCTCCTGGAGTAGGAGGGCAGATGCAGGGTGTGTTAATGAGGTCAGCTGGTGAACTTCTTCCTGTGTCTTAACAGTTTTCACGTCCTAAGGTTCGTCCAGGAAGTAATGAAAGAGTTTATTTTTCTATACAACAAGCACTGACACTGAGGTAAAGGCTGTGTAAGATAAATAGAAAGCTTTTTATTTCAGAAAAAGAAGTACATTAATACTATATTGGTTCATAGGGGAGCTGGGATTTCGAAAAAAAGTGAAGTTAGCATTTAAAGCCAACTCCAAGCAAACAGAAAAATACTTACATTAGATTAGATAAAATACATAAAATGGTCCATGCACTCTGGGCTTAAAAAACCGCCAGTTCCCTTGGCAGACAAAAACGCATTTAGAGCGTTTTTGTACATGAGTTTAGGAGAGTTTAGAAGCTTTTAGGAGAGCTTAGTAGCATTCAGCGTTTTTTTCTTCTGCCAGAACACTGCTCTCAAAAATGCAAAACATATGGTTTTTCTGCCTGTAAACACTGAGATTAACCCCTTAACGCAGACAGTACGCAAATATGCTGCCTCTCGGCGAGTGGCCCTTAACGCCTAGCAGCTGCATATTTGCGTACCAGAATGCGTAAATGCAGCTGTGCCAAGAGTTTGCGCCCCCCTGCGCTCTGCCGACGCAATTATCGGCGGCTAACGGAAAACTCCACAACTTTTATGCCTCCCAGGTCACTTTTCCCTGCATTTAGCTGTACCTGCTTTAATCACATTTACAAGCATTCTAAACATGTGTTTAGCTGCATTTAGAGTGCCTAATCGGGTTGTGGATGCACAGAATTATATTTTCTCTAAACACAGGTAAACTGACTGCACCTAAATGCAGGGAAACACACCATGTGATAGGCATTATTGATAGGCACTAAAAAATCTTTACGTGCATTTACTTGCATTTAGACGTTTCCTCTAAGCTCACATAAATGCAGTTTTGACAGAGCCAGTATGAATGAGGCCTTAGGCCCCTTGCATACAGGGCCATCCAGCTGCAGTGCATCCCTCCCGTCACTTTAGTGGACCTGGGAGGGACAAGTACAATGAGCAGCCCCCTGCTTCAGGCAGCCTGTTAAAGTATATGGGAGGCTGCAGCAGGATTGGACGGAATGCTGTACCCCGTCCAGCCACAGCTTACCATAGACTTTCACAGGCCGTCTGTAGTGGGGCTGGATGCTGCACCTGTCCCAAGCGGCCTTAGGCTTAAGTAATACAGTTATCTCTTCACTTCAGCCTGCTGACTGGACAGAGAAACTCTTCCTGTGCTCACTCTGCCTTATCCTCATTTTAGCACATTCCTTGCCAGCACATTTAAATGCAGAACTCCTGATTGACTTTTCTCAATGAATGCAAAGCATTCTCTGGACGAGGTGGAGAGGGGAGCTGTGACATCACAAACGCCTCCCATTTATTGAAAAAAAATGCAAGGTGTTCTGTGAATGGTGCCTGTGTTGAATGAGCGACCCCCTGTGGTTACTATGCAGCAGGGCAGCCACTCGGTGTGGGATCCAGAAGATAGCATCGATCATTGTAGTATTGGTAACTACTAAAGTGATTCTTCATTTCCACAGGGGTTCCACAGATATAGCATATGCATTCTTACAGTGGTCCACGCTGGACCAATGTAACTATGAAATAAAATCCATACATACATTTACTATGCGGTAAAATCCATCCATAACTACAGTGGGGAAAAAAATTATTTGATCCCCTGGAGATTTTGTAAGTTTGCCCACTTACAAAATAATTAAAGGTCTATAATTTTTATCATAGGTGTATTTTAAATGAGAGGGACAGAATATCAACCAAAAATCCTGAAAACACACAATACAAATGTTATAAATTGAGAATTGTATTTGATCCCCAAGCAAAACGTGACTTAGGACTTGGTGGAGAAACTCTTGTTGACAAGCACAGAGCTAAGACGTTTTTTTGTAGTTAGTGACCAGGTTTGCACACATCTCAGGAGGGAGTTTGGTCCACTCTTTTTTTTTTTTTTTTTTACAGATCTTCTCTAAATCCTTAAGGTTTCTTGGCTGACTCTTGGCAACTCGAAGTTTCAGCTCCCTCCATCAATTTTCTATAGGATTAGGGCTGGAGACTGGCTAGGCCACTAGGCCACCCCATGCCCTTAATGTGCTTCTTCTTGAGCCACCCCTTTGTTGCCTTGGCGGTATGTTTTAGGTCATTGTCATGCTGAAAGACCTATCCATGACTCATCTTTAGTGTTCTGGCAGATGTTTCTTGGCATGACTGTACATGTGCCTTCTTGAGGAGGGGGACTCGCCGTGTTTGGAGGAAGAAAATGCTGACTATGACCCTAATAACACCATCCCTACAGTCAAGCACGGAGGTGGAAACATGATGCTTTGGGGCTGTTTCTCTGCTAAAGGTACAGGCTGACTTTGCCACATTGAGGGGCCAATGGACAGGGCCATGTATTGTAAAATTTTGGCTGAGATCCTTCTTCCCTCAACCAGAACACTGATGAGTTGTGGATGGGTCTTCCAGCATGACAGTGATCCAAAACATACCGCCAAGGCAACAAAGGAGTGGCTCAAGAAGAAGCACATTAAGGTCATGGAGTGGCCTAGCCAGTCTCCAGACCTTAATCCTATAGAAAATTTATGGAGGGAGCTGAAACTTCGAGTTGCCAAAAGACAGCCAAGAAACCTTAAGGATTTAGAGAAGATCTGTAAAGAAGAGTGGACCAAAATCCCTCCTGAGATGTGTGCAAACCTGGTCACCAACTACAAGAAACATCTTACCTTTGTGCTTGCCAACAAGGGTTTTTCCAAGTACTAAGTCATGTTTTGCTTGGTGATCAAATACTGTACTTATTTTACTCACTGAACTGCAACTCAATTTATAACATTTGTATCGTGTTTTTTCTGGATTTTTGTTTGAAATTCTGTCTCTATCATTTAAAATACACCTATGATAAAATTTATAGACCCTTTGTTTGTAAGTGGGCAAACTTACAAAATCTGCAGGCGATCAAATAATTATTTTCCCCACTGTATACTTAGTCAGGTCATAAATGGAGTGCAGCTTTACATCTAAAAAAAAAAACACTATATGCACGTTAAGCAATATTTATGATCAATGCTTACTTCTATCCAGATGTAAAAAGTATTAAAATTCAAGAGATGGCATTCCTGCTACTTGGCGTTGGGGCTTGCTTGTAGTACTCAATATGTTGTACAACCCCAATTCCATAAAAGTTGGGACACTTTGAAAAATCTATATAAAACAGAATGCAATGATTTGTACATCTCATCAACCCATATTGTATTCACAATAGAAAATAGGAAACATATCAAATGTTTAACCACTTGCCCACTGGGCACTTATATCCCCTTCCTAACCAGGCCAATTTTCAACTTTCAGTTCTCTCACACTTTGACAATTACTCAGCCATGCAGCACTGTGAAATTTGTGTCCTTTTTTCACACAAATAGAGCTTTCTTTAAGGGTATATTTAATCTCCACTGGGTTTTATTTATTTTTTTGCTCTATAAAAAAAAAGACTGAAAATGTTATTTAAAAAATGCATTTTTCTTCATTTCTGTTATAAAATTTTGCAATTAGTAATGTTTCTCCATTAATTTTGACCACAATGTATGCTGCTATATTTTTTGGTAAAAATAACTTAAATCAGTGTATATTATTTGGTCTTTGTGAAGGTCTACAAGCTATGGTACCAATCATTGAAAATTGATCACACCCGATGTACTGAGGCCTATCTCATTTCTTCAGACACTAACAAGCCAGGAAAGTACAAATACCCCCCAAATGACCCATTTTAGTAGACATTCTAAGGTATTAAGCGGTATAGTGAGTTTTTTGAAGTTGCAATTTTTTTCCCACAATTCTTTGCAAAATGAAGATTTAATTTCACAAAATTGTCATATTAACAGGTTACTTCTCTCACATGGCATATGCATACTTGCAACTACACCGCAAAACACATTCTGCTATGCCTCCTGAGTATGGCGATACCACATGTGTGAGACTTTTCCACAGCCTAGCCTCATAGAGAGGCCCAACATGCTGGGAGCACTGTCGGGTGTTCTGGGAGCAAAAATTACACTTCTTGACTACCTATTACACTTTCGAAGGCCCTGAAGCACCATCACAATGGAAACACCCACAAAATGACCCCATTTTGGAAAGCAAAAACCCCAACGTATATTCTATGAGTCTTTTGAACATGTCATTTTTTCCACAAGTTTTTGGAAAATGTGGAAAGAAAATAAAAACGCATTTTTTTACACATTTTTACGGCACTGACGGGTGCTGATGAGGATCCACTGATAGGGTGGTACTGATGAGCACTATTAGGGCACTGTTGTGGCATTGATGATCACTTTAGTGGCACTGATGAGCACTCATTGATGGCACTGATAGCACTGTAGGTCACTGATGAGCACTGATAAGCACTCACTGATATGCACTGATGGGCTTGATAAGCACTCACTGATGTGTACTGTAGGCCACTGATAAGAACTCACTGATGGCATTAATGTTCACTGTAGTGGCACCGTAGGGCACTAATGAGCAGTGTGGTGGCACTGATGAGCACTGTAGTACGCCCGATCCGTGATGCACTGGGTCCCAGGGACCCAGCCATCATGGACACTTTCCGGATGCGTGCCCCAGGGGGCACACAAGAAGCGTGAGCCCGGGGGGGGCCATCCTTTGACAGCCTCCCAGAACTAGCCGGCCGTGCTGTAGCAGTCATTCGGCATGGCATATGGCAGATGTTCTATACTGACTAATATGTGATTCTAACTGCTCAGTAGTCCTGGGTGGTCCTTATCATATTTTTCGTTATTGTCATTTTTGAGTCATGAGTTATTGTCAGTTTTGACCACGAGGTCTGCATCATACAATTAATCTTTCAGTTTGTCCACCGCTGCCCACTTCAAGGCCAAGAGCTCTTATTTGTGTGTGGGATAGTTCTTCTAAGCAGTAGTAAGTCTTCTGCTCAAAAACGCAATTGGTCGCATGCATCTATGATAAATGCTTGAGGGTCCCCGCTCAGGCTCTCAAAGTTCGGTTAGTTGGATGCCGCTGACCAGTGAGGGTGCAGGCTGAGGAAAGGTCTGTCCAGACCCAAAAAAAGTAATGCAAAACAGAAAAAGGTATCCCGACTACCCCACACCTCACCCAGCCTGAGTGGCAAGCAAGTAAAAGCAGCCTCAGCTTAAACTCATCTGAGGCTGCTTTTACTTGATTACCACTCAGGCTGGGTGAGGTGTGCGGCAGTCAGGCTACCATTTTCTGGTCGCAAGTATCTATCATGCTCTTGATTCAACACCCCCCCAATCCGTCTTGACTGGCATCGACATATAATTTGTAAGGTATGATTGGGTCAGCATAGGCTAGGACAGGGGCATTCGCTAGGTTCCCCTTCAGCTGACACAAGGCCTCCTCACACTGATCAGTCCACTGGTCTTGTATTGAATCTTGAGGCTTCCTGGGTCCTTTTAGTTTGTTTGGTTTCATAGAGTCTAAGTCATCTCCCTCATCCTCACTCTTCAGCAGCTCATTGAGGAGTCAGGCTATCTTAGCAAATCCCTCGATGCATCTTTGGTTGTATGAGCAGAATTCCCGAAACAAACTCACCTCAGTCACCTTGTTTGGTTTGGCCAGGAAGTGACAGCTTCTAGCTTCTTGGGATCCGTGGCCAATCCACAGCAGAAACATTGTGCCCGATATGTCCTCCTTAATATTGCAGTCACAAAAAAATCGCAGATTGCCGCCATTACTAGTAAAAAAAAAAAATAATAAAAATGCTATAAATCTATCCCCTATTCTGTAGATGCTATAACTTTTGCGCAAACCAATCAATATACGCTTATTGCGATTTTTTTTTTTTTTTACCGGAAAATATGTAGAAGAATACATATCGGCCTAAACTGAGGAAAAAATTTGTTTAAAAAACAAAAAAATGGATATTTATTATAGCAAAAAGTAAAAAAATATTGTGTTTTTTCAAACTTGTCCCTCTTCTTTTGTTTATAGCGCAATAAATAAAAACCGCAGAGGTGATCAAATACCACCAAAAGAAAGCTCTATTTGTGGGGAAAAAAATGATAGAAATGTAATTTGGATGCAGTGTTGCATGACCGCGCAATTGTGATTCAAAGTGCGACAGCGCTGAAAGCTGAAAAATGGCTTGGGCAGGAAGGGGGTGAAAGTGCCCTGTATTGAGGTGGTTAAAGGACCCCCCAAATCATGTATTTTCTGAAAGCACATGACCAGTAGAATGCAAATAAGGTGCTACTGATTTCTAGGGCACAAAATATATATATTAAATAATAATACACTAAAATCATTTCTAGCAGATAAAAACACAGCACATTTTACAAAATTCCTACTAAATATAAAAGCTAACCTGTATTGAGTTAATATATAACCACTATTTGTAAATTTTATATTTCAATATGTTTATTGAAGTAACAATATTGTATAAAGCACAAGTGATAAAAACAGGAATGAAAATCGAGCACCCTCAAGTAGTGCTACTTTTTCAAATAATCATAAAATTAGGGCCTTTAGATAATAAACGGAGCAAACTCAACGCAAAATGTGTTTGGCGGGAGTGCCAATTAACATAGCCATGTAACACCACTATTTGTAAATTTTAAATTGCACCTTTTTGCGAAATGTTGGAAATCAAATATACACAAAAATGTAAATATCCAAATTTCTCTAAAAATCTACAGGTTTTCATTTTTCTCTTTACAGCTTTCAGAGTTTGTTAAAGACCCCCCAACCATATATTTTCTGAAATCACATGACCAGTAGAATAAATATAAGGTGCTACTGATTTTAACACCCTACGATATTTGCGCAAATGTTTATCAAAACAATATATTCACTAAAAATGCTCTAAAATCATTTTTAGCAGATATAAACACAGTACACTTTACAAAATTCCTGCTAAATTCCTACTAAATATAAAAGCTTAACCAGTATTGAGCTAATAAATAACAAATATTTGTAATTTTTGAATTATGCCTTTTTGCAAAATGGTAAAAACTGAATGTACGAAAAAATGTAAATAACCACATTTCTCTAAAAATCTGAAGGTTTTAATTGTTCCCTAAAGCTTTCAGAGTTTGTTAAAGTGTGTTGCGTTTTAGATAAAATATACAATTTTTCTTTAAGACTGTGATAGAATAGCAATCAGACTAGTTTGATTGCAGAGATCAGGTTTGTCTAAGGATGTTTCTCAAACAAATGCCTTGGTAACAATGGGAATTGTTGACAGTTGGCGGTTTGGTTGTTAAAGCAGAGTTCCACCCAAAAATGGAACTTCCACTTTTCGGAATCCTCCCCCCCTCCGTTGTCACATTTGGCACCTTTCAGGGGGGAGGGAGAAGCAGTCTAATACTTGTATTTTGCTCCCACTTCCGGGAATAGATAGGGGATAGAAAAGGGGATTGGAGGTTCCTTATCCTTTATGAAGGGAAGTTGAGTCTCCTGTAATAGCAGTGAGGGCAGTGACAGCAGGAGACCAATGCCCATATACACCTGTCACTGTATGATGGGGGAAGTCATCTTCTCCTACACATGTAATGGCTTTAATTGATACCGGAGCTGAAGTTTGACTTTTGCAAGGAAATCCTTCCCATCACAAAGGAGAATTGATTTATGTAGAAGGTTTGGGAGGGCAAACCACCCCAGAAGTTAGGATATGGGTGAAATTGGCTATTGACAAGGGATCAAGATTTATGACAAATGTTTGGTATCAGAACTACCCAAAAATATTCTTGGGATGGATGTACTTCAAGGTCAGTCAGTTAAGACTGAAAGGGGTACATTCACATTCGGGTATCCTGATAAAGCATATCTGGTTAGTGCGGTGAAGGCTGTGGTCAGAGGTCATGCGAAATGGACCCCGTCTACATTACTCCACCAGAGAAGCCAGTCTGTCTCAAGCAGTACAGACTTCCTGGAGGCCACAAAGACATTGGGGAGGCTATTCAAGAACTGTTGAGAGTAGGGATCCTTAGACCTGCTGTAAGTCCTTTCTCGTCTCCGGTGTTCCCAGTAAAGAAACCTGATGGGACATATAGAATGACTGTGGATTACAGAGGTCTAAACAAAGTGGCACCTCCATTAAAGTCAGCTGTACCAGATATGATCTCAATTGTTGAGAAAATTGCTAAAGAGGTAGGAGAATATCATGCTGTGATAGACCTGGCTAATGCTTTCTTTTCAATTTTGATAGTCCCAGAGTGTCAAGACCAGTTTGCTATGGTGTGGGACGGCCGCCAGTACACTTTCACTTTCCTTCCGCAAGGCTATCTTCATTCTCCAACGATTTGTCATGGACTGATTGCCAGAGATTTAAGTACCCTAAATTTGAAAGTCGCTGTTTTTCACTAGATTGATGACATCATGATCTCTGGGAGAAAAGAAGATGTAACTGAAGCAGTGCACCTGCTGCTACAGCACTTGGAGAACAGAGGATGGGCTATCAACAGAGACAAAGTCCAAGGACCTGCCACAGAGATGAAATTCCTGGGAATGATGTTGACTGGGCCACAGAGGAAAATTCCAGAGACAGTTGTGCAAACTATCCAGGCACTGTCGTGCCCTACTACCAAAAAGGAGGCTCAGAGAGGGTCATTGGAGTTGTGGGATTCTGGAGATCGTTCATCCCACATCTTGGACTGATTCTGAGGCCTATATACAATGTTACCAGGAAAAAGACAGAGTTCTCATGGGGTTCAGAGCAGCGGACCGCATTCCTTGCTGCTAAAGAAGCCATTTTGCAGCATCAGGGATTGGGACCCGTGAGACAAGGAGTACCATTTCAGCTGGATATAGTGGAGCAGCATGGTACCAGATCTTGGAGTCTGTGGCAGCCAAATGAAAAGAAAGGACTGAGAGCAATACCCACTGGATTTTGGTCCAAACAACTGACAGGGAAACAGAAGAGATACACGCCCCTAGAGAAGTACCTGTTTGGGGCCTACACAGCACTTCAACATGTAGAGACCATTACAGGAAAGGACACAGTCACCATCCATACTGCACTGCCAATAGCAGGATGGGTGAGAGATAATGGACTGACCACTAGGGCAGCTGTAGCCCAGAATCAGACGCTGATCAAATGGAAGTGGTACCTTCAAAAAAGAGGTGGTATTGCAGCTGAGGATGTTGGAGACTATTTAAAACAGTTGGCAGGGCTTGGTACTTTTACCAGCACCCAGCCAGAAGGAGAAATTACTGTGCTGCAGTCATCCCACATTCAAGAGGCACATTCAACAGCGTGGTTAACTGATGGTTCAGCCATAGTAGCCCCGCCTGGGCGTAAATGGACAGCAGCAGCCTAAAACCCGAGTACAGACACGGTCCTTCAGGAGACCAGAATTGGAGGGTCCAGTCAGTATGCCAAGTTTAAAGCTGTAGTGATGACTCTTTAGGAGGATCCTTCTTCCTATGTCGCTATCTACACTGACAGCTGGGCAGTTTTTAAAGGACTGACAACTTAGATGCCCACAAGGAAATCCAACGAATGGATGATTCATGGAAAGGTGGTGTGGGGAGGCAAGGAACTCGGTGACTACATCTGGAAGGAAGCTCACTCCTGCACCATAAAAGTGGGGCATGTTGATACACATGTACCCCTAGTCCCAGACTTTGAGAACTATAACAGAGTTGCAGATGAAATCACCAAAGTGAAGGCAGTTGTGCCAATTGATCCTGTCTTGATGAACTTAGCCAACTGGGCCCACAAGCAATCTGGACATTTGGGGCAGAAAGCAACATATGAATGGGCACAGCAGAGAGGATTGCCTATATCCATGGACATGATAAATGGCCATTGCAAAAGTACTCCACCGGGTCGGTTTAGAGGGGTGAGAGGCCTGTAGAGATCTGGCAGATTGACTTCATCGGTCCCCTGCCCCGGGGGAACAATGAACTTAGATATTGTTGCACTGCGGTGGACACCTATTCAGGACTCATGCTTGTTCATCCTTGCAAACGTGCAGATCAAGCTGCAACGCTTTAACTGCTCCAGAAACTTGTCGTTGCTTATGGTTGTCCCAAACAAGTCCAAAGTGATAACGGCTCCCACTTTACCGGATCAACAGTACAACAGTGGGCCAAAGATTCTGTACTGTAGTGTACTGGAAGGAATGTGACCGAGAGGCCGTCGAAACAACCACCAACCAGAGCTGGTGGATGGAAACACCTGAGCACGACGTCTTACGATTGAGGAACACAAGTCCAAAATGAGGCTTGAAGCACAAAGTGTGGAGAGCAAGCCGAGGAGAATGGAGAGAGAGGATAGCTGTCGTCCTAACAACGTGTATCGGGCGTGGCCCTTCTTCAGGTCTGTGACATAGACAACCAATGGGGTTTAAATAGGGGTGGACTGTGGGAAGGATCACATTTTTAAAGGAACCATAATTGGTTTATTCACTGCAGCATACCTCCATTGTTGAAGCAACCTGATGACTGGTCCCGGTCGGTGATTGTTCCAGCGGCCTCTTGGTCCCTTCCTTGTTCCGTGGCTGTTCCACCATCCTGCCACATATCATTGGCAATTCGATCGAGGCGTCATATTGTCCATCTGGCTCTGCACACGCTGGCTTCCCTCCTCCTAGTGACATCCAGGAATACATGAATGTTTTGCAATCGCAGCATTGCTTCACCAAGCCAGTCCACCACCGACTGTTGCTCAAGGTACTGTCACACTGAGGAGCACGTTTTGCAGTCGCTCCATCTATGCAAGGAGATTTTTGGATAACTGTTCATCTAAGTATATGTCATTATTAAATCGGCACATGATTTTATCTCGTTGAGCTTTTTGATTGTCCTTTCAAGACTTTCCCGATCAGCGCTTCTAATTGTGGTTGCCCCTGAATGGCTTTACCCAGATGCCTTCCTTTCTGAAACCAAAAGGATCTCAGCCTGATGCACATCATTAAGGATTTCCTGCAGCCTCGCTTGACTTTTATCACTTGTTCATCATCTTATGAACCTCAGAGAAAGCTTGCTGTAAAGTAGACTGTGCCTGAGCCATCTGCACTATGGCCTGCATCAAGGCTCTTGAGAACAGAGGGCATTCCACTATCCTCTCCATCTGGTGCAACCAGGACAGTCTGAACTGAGTAGGGTGAAGTGTTGGGTTTCTGGGTCTTGTCTGCAATCAGAGCCTCTTCCTTCCAGTTTTCATAATTTTGGAATGCGTTAATAGGTCACTCTGGTTTCTTGCCCAGAGTTTAAGCATTATGAGATCTAGAGGTTGTACCCCTTTAAGAGCCTGAGCCAGCAAATTTTGCTTGTGGTGTTCGTCTCCACTCCACCCTTTGTTTAACCTGGTGAACTTTATTGAGGTGTGTGACGAACTCTGACTCTTCTCACTGGACAGATTGATAGCAGTGAAAACCATTGGCTGCTGTCAATAAAATTCTGTTATGAGGGAGCAGGGGCGGGGGCCGAGCTGCACTGCCTGTGTCAGCTCAAAAGCAGGCCCACTCGTGTGCCCCCATAGGAAGAAACTTCCTATGGTGGCACTCACCAAAGAAGAGGAGCCAGGAGCGCCGGTGGGAGACTCCAGAAGAAGGAGGATTGGGGTTGCTCTGTGCAAAACCATTGCAGAGAGGAGCTAAGTATAACATGTTATTTTAATACAAAAAAAGCTTTAATGTTACTTTAAGGAGAAAACTGATCAAAAATGCAGATGTGGGAAAATTGCAGTCAGTGCAAATGCAAAGTACAATGGATAAAATGGGAATCATCCTAAAGCAGTACAATCAATATATACAACCAATCAATAAACGACAATAAACATAAATAAAGATCATATAAATTCATATTATCAGTATAAAAAGTGCAATCAATGTGCACGACCAATTGATAAAAAATTGCAAACATCAATGAAAATCAAATTCATACAGTGGGGAAAATAATTATTTGATCCCCTGAAGATTTTGTAAGTTTGCCCACTTACAAAGAAATTAAGGGTCTATCATTTTTATCATAGGTGTATTTTAAATGATAGACTATCAACCAAAAATCCAGAAAAAAAAACCATAAAACAAATGCTATAAATTAAGTTGCAATTTAGTGAGTAAAATAAGCATTTGATCCCCAAGCAAAAAATGACTTGATGGAGAAATCCTTGTTCGCAAGCACAGAGGTAAGACGTTTCTTGTAGTTGGTGAATGGGTTTGCACACATCTCAGGAGGGATTGTGGTCCACTCTTTTTTATAGATCTTCTCTAAATCAGTAAGGTTTCTTGGCTGTCTCTTTGCAACTTGAAGTTTCAGCTCCTTCCATACATTTTCTATAGGATTTAGGTCTGGAGACTGAGTAGGCCACTCCATGACCTTATTGTGCTTCTGCTTGAGCCACTCTTTTGTTGCCGTGACAGTATGATCATTGTCATGCTGGAAGACCCATCCTTGACCCATTTTCAGTGTTCTGGCTGTGGGAAGAATGTTCTCATCCAAGATTTTACAATACATGGCCCTGTCCATTGGCCCCTCAATGTGAAAAAGTCAGCCTGTAGCTTATAGCCTGAGCTGATCCTTTTACAGTGGCAGGCTAATTTACATCCCCCACCGGGCAGTGAAGAGGCCCGAAGACTGGCACTCAGAAGATGTTGACGCAGGACCGGTGGACAGATATGTATGGTGAATTTAGTTCTGCTTTAAGGAGGAACTTCACAGCCCCTCCCCCATTTATTTTTTAATTTTGTTTTCACCCCACGTGCTTCATTTGGGTTGTCCCCAATTCAGATAATTACCCACCCAGAGAATCTGTTTCTGCATTGCCACTGCTCACGTCCCGCACCATCATCTTCCTATGTGATGTCACTGGGAGGATGCCATCTCTTTAGACTGCTGCCTCCTGATGACATGCCGCCATGCCCCCTACTCCTTTCACGAATGGAGCCAATGCCTCCTGGAATATGTGGGGCCAGAATGTTACTTATTAAAAACAAAAGATAACAAACAGCATAAAAAAAGAAAGGATGTTTTCATGTAGCTGAGGCAGTAAGGTTTGGAGAGGAAGAAAGTTCCATTTTAAAGTCAAGTTCCACTTTAACAGCCATAGTAAATATAAACTGTTTGTTTTACAGTTTATTTGGCATAAATGTGTTTTTTTTTGCATACTTGTAAACGTTCTCTCCTTTATTAGTTTCTCCATACACTACAGCCTAAAAATGCATTTAACTCTCACCTCCTGGTTATAAAAATGATCTCTATTTTATATGCCAGGAAAAATGTGTGGTAATAGCACTGAGGAGATAATGCAAGGTGTTTGAGATCTTTCCTAACACTTGAGGAAATAATAGCAGCTTTATTTGTTTTTGCAAAAACAGGTACCCTTCCCCCCCTCCCCCCTGAAAGGTGTCGTAGTCGTAGACTTCTTTTGTCAGCTTGTTGGCATTTCTCGCTGCTAAAACAATGCAAGGACAGCTGTACCACAGATTTTGTGTACAATCATTAATAAACTGATTGTTTCTTGTCTGGATAGTACATTTTTAGATTGTTTTCAGCTTTGAGTGTCCATGGATTTCGTTGACTTGTACACATCTTTGCTTGCAAAGCCAGTTCTCATGTTTCTACAGTTCTGAGATTAGTAAATATTCATGTGGTACCTGTGGTATTGGTTTTATCTGAAATCCAGGCATTTTTCATTAAGAAATCATATTATTTATCATTTAGGCCCCTTTCACACCAGTGGACCGATAGGATCTTCCTGTCTGTTTTTCAGGTGGACCCAATCGGAACGCCGATTGTTCTCAATGGAGCAGTAGATGTCAGCAGACATGTGTCCACTGATACCCGCTGGCATCCTTTCATGAACCAGACGGGTGGGGATACATCGCCATCCACCCAGCGGATTGGATCAGATGAAGTTGGCTGGAAACGAACAGGCGGTCCATTTCAATCCGACCACCCCATAGAGAACAGCAGACTGTGCGCGCTATGCAGAGCGGACATGGACCTGTCATGCGCCTGCACCGCGGGGGTCAGCGGAGAGGTCCCCTGTTGAGCAGGCAGATCGGCTTGACGGAGTCCACCCCCATTTAAAAGGGGCCTTAATATCAGTAAAACAGACCCTGGCAGTACATTTTTACATACATACAGTAGTTAAATTCGTCCAACTTGGACCAATATAACTATGTACTGTAAATAGTATACCTGTCCAATGCCCCGGGAAGCTGGAAATCACTGAAGGAGACACCGCTACTCCAGTAATCTCAGCTTGCTTCTGCTCCATGCTGAGCAGCTGGCCTGATGCATTGTGAATACAGGAGGTTGGCCACTCAGCATGGATGCCATACAGAGAAAGCTTTGCATTTTCTGAATGAATGCAAAGGATTCTTTGATTGGATGAGGTGGAGAACGTGATGTCTTAACACCGCCTCTTCATGAGTGCTCCAAGACCCCTAGTTTTCTGTTATGCAGATTCCAGCTTCTGCAGGTAAAGTCATGCGCTGACCCTACCACCTTCCACAGCCCACTAGTGGCTACTAAAGTTGCCTGTTACTGCGATGAACCTGTAGTAGTAGTAGTGCGGGAGTATGAATGAGGCAAAAGAGTGTTTGATTTCACCAGAAACATTTGCACAATAGGATGCCTCAAATTTAAAGGCTCTGGAAAACTGTTGAAGATTTTTAAAAGAACATGCAGGGACCTCTAAATGCCAACATTTTGTTCATGCTAATACTAAAATACTTAATGCGTAAATCGCTTTCATGAGACAACAGATTTATGTTAAATAACTAATGACTCCAATTTATTCATCAGAATTCAAGCATCTTAATCTTTTAACATCCAGCAACATGACATGTTTGTAATACACATTGATCCCCAAGTATTTTTATGACACGTTTGATCGTTGTAATGCTTGAAAGCAGTTTATGCTAATATGCATGGACTAGATATGGATCCACTATGACAGATCAGTACCATAGAGCCGATAAACAGTGTGCTATGATTCCATTGAAGAAGACAGCATAAGGCAGCAAATGATCTTCAGATGGCTGACTTCACCCTGCGGCAAGCACTGCCCCTTTTCTTCGTATTACAACAGATGGAGTTGCCTGAAGGAATTTTTATTATTGCATTCAGCACTTATTTATAATGCCCTCTCTGTTCCCTCATGAGCAGAAGTCATCTTTTATCAAGCTCTCCTGCTCCTTGGTCAAAAATATGACAGAAACGGATGCTGAAATCACCACTGACAGTCCAGATCATGCAGCTCTTTGCATTCCTCTCCCCTTCTGAACTTATTAGGGAAAAGGGATGAATTAAAAGCACAATCCGATAGTAAAGGGTACCAGGACACTTTTAACATTTTTGAAATTTTCTTTCTAACTTATCTATAAATTTAAAAAGATGGTAACCTTTGTACTATATTATGGTGCAAACGATGAAGTACAGATTTTGAAGTCAGAACAGTTCTTCATTTAAAGTTTACATCAATATCAAGCTTCATCAGGCATCAAGAAGATATGTAACTGTTCAGGTTTTGCTTGCAAATGCCCTTGAGACCCATTGCATTCAGAGCTGTGCTGTACTGGCAAAGGTCCGTCATCTGTGGGTCCAGATGTGGGTCATCTGGGGTGCTTTGCAGGCACTACAGCGCTAAAAATAGCGCCTGCAAAGCGCCCTGAAAGAGCCGCTACTGTCTCTCCAATGTGAAAGCCCGAGGGCTTTCACACTGGTGTGGTGCACTGGCAGGACGCTAAAAAAAAGTCCTACTAGCAGCATCTTTGGAGCGGTGTGTATACCGCTCCTTCACCGCTCCTGCCCATTGAAATCAATGGGGCAGCGCGACTATACCAGGCATAGCGCTTCTCGGCAGCTAGCGGGGGGTAAAAGTGCCCTGCTAGTGGCTAAATAGGGCCGCAAAATTGACGGTAAAGCGCCGCTATTTTTATTGCCGATGCACCCACCGCCCAAATGTGAAAGGGGCCTAAATACTGTTTTTCTGGCATAGTAGAGACTGGTCCTTCCATAGCAAGTACAACTGTCTAAATTTGTCTAACATGAAATTAATAATTTTTCAATAACCTGTCTAGCCATTAATTCATACAATAAATACATATATCCTTAAAGTGATACTAAACACACACTGTTTAATTTACCCTGTCTCTCCTATTTCTGTGTGGATCATGGCACTGTAATTTTAATTAAAAAAAAAAAAAACATTGAAGTATCTTTTTCCTAATGGATATACAGCTGTCACATGACCCAGATCTTTCCCAGCCTGTCTGCAGGGAAACATAAGTAGGAGGAACTTCTAGTCCTCTGCTGCTGCTCACGTGTTCAAAATTAAAAAAAAAACAGCCTTTGGAATACAGAGTATAAACTGTTAAATTGTCATACACATGTTTTTTAAATCAAATCTTTATTATTTTTTGGATATAACATGGTGTTGGCGGATTTCTGCCAGTTACAGGCTGTGTCACCCCCTTCCAGTCTGTATCTTAGAATAAGAGGGAAGTGAAGCCTTCATTAATCTACATGTCAGATCTCACCCCCATTGTGTTTAGCTGGTTAGTGGGCACGAAGGATAAAGGAGGGGATGGTTGTCATCACTGCTCTGCAAAGTCCCTAGCTGAATTGGGAACATGAACAGAAGAGGGAGATAGAGAGCAGCAGGATCAACCAGGTTTTTTGCAGAATACAGAAAGCAAATCTCATAGAGACTGAGTGAGTATGAACAGTATGTAATACAGCATTTATTGATAGTTTTTATAATGTGGGTTTAGTGACACTTTAACCCCTGACTCTTTAGATTTTGCCACACTGTAAGGCGCAACAAGACTAGATTTTTATAAACTAAAGAATTAATCTACCGTATATACTTGAGTATAAGCCGACTTTTTCAGCACATTTTTAATGCTGAAAAAGCACCCCTCGGTTTATACTGAGGGTCTCCCGCTGTGTCATGCAGTCTTAACTTTTCAATGGCCGTCCACTGTAACAAAGCCCCGCCTCCTCCTCGTCCGTGATAGATGGAACACTGAACACCTGATACAATGCTGGGAAACTGAATCTATTACGGACGAGGAGGAGGCGGGGCTTTGTTACAGTGGACGGCCGCCAAACTAAGACTGCAGTTGCATGACACAGTGGGAGACAGCTGCTGTTTGTAATCAAAGGTACAGGTGGGCACAGTGAGGCTGCAGATGGGCACAGTGAGGCTGCAAATGGGCAAAATGAGGCTGCAGATGGGCACTGATGATACAGGTGGGCACAGTGAGGCAGCAGATGGGCGGCAGATTGAGGCTGCAGATGGGTGGCAAAGTGAGGCTGCAGATGGGCATTGTTTACCAGTAGCTGATGCATTTCCCACCCTAGGCTTATACTTGAGTCAATACGTTTTACCATTTTTTTGTGGTAAAATTAGGTGCCTCGGCTTATATTCGAGTATATACGGTAATTAAAGTTGGGCAGCACTGTAGCCTATTGTTTAGCACTTGCAGCACTAGGCTAGAATTTCCAACAGCATGCTATCTAAAACTGCTAACTCCAGTCTAAATTGGCCCTTTTATGTATATATGTATGCAAGATAGGGACCTTAGATTTTGAGCTCTCTGAGTGCAGGGGCTGATGTGAAGTTACAATACAGAAAGCCCTGTGTAAATTGTTAGCACTATATAAATACATTTAATAAATATTCTGACAAGTTTTACGTTTGAGTGAAGTGGGAAAGTGTTTGATCATCCACTGTGCACCTACATCTTTCTGAGCTAGGATCAGAAGGATCTCACTGTTTCCCATATGAATGCTATAGCAAATAAAGCTTGGCTTTTCAGCCACGCTTGTATAGTTACCTGCTATAGGGCCTTCGTACATTCCCCAAATTATCCACTAGAACAACATGTGTTTACCATTGTGTCCAGAACCTTCTAGGTAATTCTATTTGAGCATATATGAAGAATAAAAGCTAAAAAACAAGTTGGTCTTTCACAGATATATTGAGAAGGAAATCTCTCTGCTGGGGTCAAGTAAAAACTCAGTAGTGGATTTCTTTGCCCTATTCCACCCAAAATGGTAAGCTTGTTTTGGATAGAGTCCTGCTGTAACTTCATTTTTCCCTCTCTGGTTAAGGCATAATCGTAAATATTCAGCATATCTGAACAAAGAAAAGTTTGGTCTTCAGCGTTTTAATGTATAATTTCTGTTTCAGGTTGTGGAGCTTGTTTCCAGTGCCATAGGAGATTTGGTGCAGGGAATATATTATGAAAACTCATATTTGCCAGAGGTAGGCAGTTTTAAATACTTAATCTTAAACCTTAATTTGCAATGTTATTTATACAATGAAATGTGCTAACATTTGTGCTTTTAAAATGTAATGCTTGCTTTAGTGTTTTATTTGATTACTAGGGCCACAAATAATATAAACAGACCTCAAATACCTCCAATAGAAAATAAAAAAAGATCAAACACTCCTAGAGCCCGAAGCAGAAAACTACTACTACAGACCACTTTTACTAAATGCCGTCCTTATAGGGCTGGCACGAAAGTTCAAATACAGTCAGGTCCATAAATTTTGGGACATCAACACAATTCTAATCTTTTTGGCTCTATACACCACCACAATAGATTTGAAATGAAACAAACAAGATGTGCTTTAACTACAGACTTTCAGCTTTAATTTGAGGGTATTTACATCCAAATCAGGTGAACGGTGTAGGAATTACAACAGTTTGTATATGTGCCTCCCACTTTTTAAGGGACCAAAAGTAATGGGACAATTGGCTGCTCAGCTGTTCCATGGCCTGGTGTGTGTTATTCCCTCATTATCCCATTTACAAGGAGCAGATAAAAGGTCCAGAGTTAATTTCAAGTGTGCTATTTGCATTTGAAATCTGTTGCTGTCATCTCTCAATATGAGATCCAAAGAGCTGTCACTATCAGTGAAGCAAGCCGTCATTAGGCTGAAAAAACAAAACAAACCCATCAGAGAGATAGCAAAAACATTAGGTGTGGCCAAATCAACTGTTTGGAACATCCTTAAAAAGAAAAAATGCACCGGCGAGCTCAGCAACACCAAAAGACCCGGAAGACTATGGAAAACAACTGTGGTGGATGACCGAAGAATTCTTTCCCTGGTGAAGAAAACACCCTTCACAACAGTTGGCCAGATCAAGAACACTCTCCAGGAGGTAGGTGTATGTGTGTCAAAGTCAACAATCAAGAGAAGACTTCACCAGAGTGACAACAGAGGATTCACCACAAGATGTAAACCATTGGTGAACCTCAAAAACAGGAAGGCCAGATTAGAGTTTGCCAAACAACATCTAAAAAAGCCCTTCACAGTTCTGGAACAAGATCCTATGGACAGATGAGACCAAGATCAACTTGTACCAGAGTGACTGGAAGAGAAGAGTATGGAGAAGGAAAGGAACTGCTCATGATCCAAAGCATACCACCTCATCGGTGAAGCATGGTGGTGGTAGTGTCATGGCGTGGGCATGTATGGCTGCCAATGGAACTGGTTCTCTTGTATTTATTGATGATGTGACTGCTGACAAAAGCAGCAGAATGAATTCTGAAGTGTTCCGGGCAATATTAACTGCTCATATTCAGCAAAATGCTATAGAAATCATTGGACAGCGCTTCACAGTGCAGATGGACAATGACCCGAAGCATACTGAAAAAGCAACCAAAGAGTTTTTTAAGGGAAAGAAGTGGAATGTTATGCAATGGCCAAGTCAATCACCTGACCTGAATCCGATTGAGCATGCATTTCACTTGCTGAAAACAAAGCTGAAGAGAAAATGCCGCAAGAACAAGCAGGAACTGAAGACAGTTGCAGTAGAGGCCTGGCAGAGCATCACCAGGGATGAAACCCAGCGTTTGGTGATGTCTATGCGTTCCAGACTTCAGGCTGTAATTGACTGCGAAGGATTTGCAACCAAGTATTAAAAAGTGAAAGTTTGATGGATGATTGTTAATCTGTCCCATTACTTTTGGTCCCTTAAAAAGTGGGAGGCACGTATAGAAACTGTTGTAATTTCTACACCGTTCACCTGATTTGGATGAATACCCTCAAATTAAAGCTGAAAGTCTGCAGTTAAAGCACATTTTGTTTGTTTTATTTTAAATCCATTGTGGTGGTGTATAGAGCCAAAAAGATTAGAATTGTGTCGATGTCCCAATATTTACGGACCTGACTGTATATGAAAAAAAGAGAAAATAAATTAAAAATATACAGTATAATTGAATCCTATGCAGCCAACTTCTTATCAAACGTAAAATGTTTTCAACCACTTGGCGACCACCTGCCCGCAACGTACTGCTGGCAAGCGGCCACTGTTGGCAAAGCAACATTGACGTACAGTGCTGCCTACCCCGCCCAGAACCCGCTGTGATTGTACACAGCGGGAGCCTGTCAGCAAGTCCCAGCCAATGATTCATGACCGGTACCTGCTGATCAACTGTGTACAATCACAGCTCAGAGCCATGTGTTGGTGAAGAAAAGAGCTGCACGATTAATCGTCAAGAATCGTTATCGCGATTTTTTTCCCCATTGCGATCTTGACAAAAGTGTTTCACGATTCTTTCTATGCAAAGAATTCTCTCTGTTCTTCTGAAGCCACAGCTGTCAAAAGAAAGGAAGAAAAAACGGGCAGTCTGCCAAGAATAAACATTGTAACCATTTGTCAAAGGAATAGACTTCATGTGTAAATGAGGACAGTTTAACCACTTGAACATTAAACCTTTTCCTGACTGGTTTCAAGTTAAAATAATTTTTTTTGCTAGAAAATTACTTAGAACCCCCAAACATTGTATATATATTTTTAGTAGAGACCCTAGAGCAGTGATGGCGAACCTTGGCACCCCAGATGTTTTGGAACTACATTTTTCATGATGCTCAACTACACTGCAGAGTGCATGAGTATCATGGGAAATGTAGTTCCAAAACATCTGGGGTGCCAAGGTTCGCCATCACTGCCCTAGAGAATGTTGCAATATTTTATGTCACACTGTATTTGCGCAGCGGTCTTTCAAATGCATTTTTTGGGGAAAAAATTGCTTTAATGAATTTAAAAAAACAAAAAAATAATAACCAGTAAAGTTAGCCCAATTTTTTTTGTATAATGTGAAAGATTTTACGTCGCGAGTCGTGAGAGAATCGTGATCTTTTTATTCTAAGCAAAAGAATAGTGATCCTCATTTTGGCTAGAATCGTGCAGCTCTACTATACACATATTTACACTTAAGGCTATAGCCATAAATTTCTCCATTATATGGCCCATTTAAACCAGAATATACACATTTTTTTTGCATTAAATGTGCAGATTCTGGTTTGAATGGGCCATATAATGGAGAAATGTATGACTACATCTTTAAGTGTAAATATGTGTACAGTACTCATATTCACATTACATACATTTCTCCATTTAAAGAATCAGCTTTTATTTGATCCCCTGCTGATTTTGTACGTTTGCCCACTGACAAAGAAATGATCAGTCTATTATTTTAATGGTAGGTTTATTTTAACAGTGAGAGACAGAGTAACAACAAAAATATCCAGAAAAATGCATTTAAAAAAGTGCTAAATTGATTTGCATTTTAATGACTGAAATAACTTCGTATTTGATCCTCTATCAATCAGCAAGATTTCTGGCTCCTGAGTGTCTTCTATACAGGTAACGAGCTGAGATTAGGAGCACTCTCTTAAAGGGAGTGCTCCTATTCTAAGCTTGTTACCTGTATAAATTAACATCTTTCCACAGAAGCAATCAATCAGATTCCAATCTCTCCACCATGGCCAAGACCAAAGAGCTGTCCAAGGATGTCAGGGACAAGATTGTAGACCTAGACAAGGCTGGAATAAGCTACAAGACCATCGCCAAGCAGCTTGGTGAGAGGGTGACAACAGTTGGTGCGATTATTTTGTGGAAGATGCACAAAAAACTGTCACTCTCCCTCAGTCTGGGGCTCCATGCAAGATCTCACCTCGTGGAGTTTCAATGACCATGAGAACCGGTGAGGAACCAGCCCAGAACTACACTGTAGAATCCTGTCAATGATCTCAGGGCAGCTGGGACCATAGTCACCAAGAAAACAATTGGTAACACACTACGCCACGAAGGACTAAAATCCTGCAGCGCCCGCAAGGTCCCCCTGCTCAAGAAAGCACATGTACAGGCCCGTCTGAAGTTTGCTAATGAACATCTGAATGATTCAGAGGAATACTGGGTGAAAGTGTTGTGGTCAGATGAGACCAAAATTAAGCTCTTTGACATTAACTTGATGTGTTTGGAAGAGGAGGAATGCTACCTATGACCCCAAAAGCACCATTCCCACTGTCAAGCATGGAGGTGGAAACTTTATACTTTGGGGATATTTTTCTGTGCTGGGGACAAGACAACTTCACTGCATCAAAGGGACAATGTGCCGTCAAATCTTTGGTGAGAACCTCCTTCCCTCAGCCAGGACATTGAAAATGGGTTGTGAATGGGTATTCCAGCATGACAATGACCCAAAACACACGGCCAGGGCAACAAAAGAGTGGCTCAAGAATAAGCACATTAAGGTCCTGGAGTGACCTAGCCAGTCTCCAGACCTTAATCCCATAGAAAATATGTGGAGGGAGCTGAAGGTTCGAGTTACCAAACGTCAGCATCAAAACCCTAATGACTTGGAAAGGATCTGCAAAGACGAATGGGACAAAATCCTTCCTGAGATGTGTGCAGACCTGGTGGCCAACTACAAGAAACGTCTGACCTCTGTGATTGCCAACAAGGGTTTTGCCACCAAGTACTAAGTCATGTTTTGCGAAGGGGTCAAATATTTATTTCTCTCAAAATGCAAATCAATTTAAAAACTTTTTGAAATGCGTTTTTTTGTTATTCTGTCTCTTACTGTTAAAATAAACCTACCATTACAATTATAGACTGATCATTTCTTTGTCAGTGGGCAAACCAGCAGGGGATCAAATACGTTTTTCCATCACTGTATGCTTTGATTTTCATCTGTGTTGTTTTGTGTCTTTATAATTTTTTAATAAAAACATTTGCGTTATTTTCATTCCAGCCCTATAAGGTAGATATTTATTAGAAGTGGTCTGTAGTAGTACTTTTCTGCTTTGGGCTCTGGTAGTGTTTTTTATTTTCTAGTAGAGGTTTGGGCTTTGGGGTCTGTTCATATTTTTTGTTGCTGTCCTAATATTTGTGACCCTAGTGAGTCATATTTATGTTTTGTTCTTTGTTTTCTCTTTTTTTCACATGTCTGAACTTTCGTGCCAGCCCCATAAGTGAGACATTTAGTAGAAGTGGTAGGCTGCAAATATTAGTAACAAAACATTTATTTATATACAAACACATGCATACAAGGGGTGGACATATTACAAATGCAGCCTGTGTGTCTGCACTGAATTCCAGACAGATAAGGGGAAGAGATACAGAGAGTCATACTGGAAGGGGATAGGCATGTTGTCAGTCTATGGAAAGGGGTGGGGGTTCTCCCTTCAAATTTTGATAATTGCCATCCTTTGGCTTATGGAAATGCTGAATTATTAAAAGGCTGTGGCATGGGATTAGGTCCTTTCATGCTTGTTAGAAAAGAAGCATAATATCTATGCATCACTGGCAGCCACAACTTTAAGGACTCGTTTATACTTGCTTCAAAATGTGGCATTTGACATGCATTTTTAAAGCACTCTGAATGCCAATGAAAGAACCTGTTACTAAATAAAATGGTAAGCTTACAGTCCTGTTTACACTCTGCGTTTGCTTTGTTTCAAAAATAATATTGATTTATGATTAACAAATTATGACAGCTCTCCCTAACAGCACCTGCAGCTTTTGAGAGGCTTTTATTCAGTTAGCTCCCCATTGGTTTGGATGTATTGCAGGTATGAGATATCCAAGCATGCACTGGAAAACCAACAAGCGACACGGAAAGATGTCATCAGCAGTCACTTCTGGTTCATGTGTATATATCTGGTGTGCAGTGAGAAGCAGCAGGAAAAAGAGCAGGGTCCAGACTAGAGTGGACCATGGTGTGCAACATGGGAATGCTGTAGTGGAAGGTGAATAGGACTGGAGAGTGATGGCTGAAGATCAGTAGAGCTGGGGGACAGGAGCAGGAGAAACTAGCAGATGTCACACATTGTGCACAGCATGGAAGCAATATAGCAGCAGGTGAATGGGGACCGGAGAGAGTGAAGGATAAGAAAACCAGAGCCAGGGGGTTACTACTCAGTGAGGGATCAGCACACCTGGGAGTTACTACCGAGTGGGGAATTAGCAGAACTGGGAATTACTACTGAGCAGGGGACCAGCAGAGCTGAGGGTTACTACTAAACGGGGCACCAGCAGAGCTGAGGGTTACTACTGAGCGGGGGACAAGCAGAGCTGGGGGATACTCCTGGGAATCAGAAAAGCTGGGGGTATTACTGAGTAGGGCATCAGCAGACCTGGGGTGTACTACTGAACAGGGGATCTGCTGAACGATGGTACTAATAAGCTGGAGATCTGCTGAACAGGGGTACGAATGAGCTGAGGTTCTGCTGGACCCTTTTAAAACAAATAGAAAATCAACACACACAGGGCATTTGCCAAGCTTCAAAAAAGCATAACAGAAGCATTAAAAACACATCAAAAAAGCATGTTGAAGCGGTAGGCGTTTTAATGTGTGTTAAAGTCAAAGTAAACGTAAACAAGCCCTAAATTCGATCTAACTTTCTAACATTTCGTTTGTATTTTCACTGTGTATCATATTATAATTGCCATATTTATGGTAACTATGTATATTTTTGTTTTCAATAAAGTGTATGTGAAGGCAGAACTTTTTTTTTGTTTTGGATAGATTAGAAAAAGCTTAGACCCCTACCAAGATTTTAGTGTGGTCTGTGTTCCTGAATGGCAGATTCACCTAAATTCACCAAATTTTGTTTTTGTACAGGGGCCATTTTTAT
Source organism: Aquarana catesbeiana (assembly GCF_042186555.1). Taxonomy (NCBI): domain Eukaryota; kingdom Metazoa; phylum Chordata; class Amphibia; order Anura; family Ranidae; genus Aquarana; species Aquarana catesbeiana. Next base: position 365,416,312 of record NC_133327.1, on the reverse strand, counting down.
TGTATGTATCGCACTGTCTAATGTGACAAAAGTTGTATGTATAGATGTACATTTCATGTATTATTTACAATAATGATAATTTTTAAGGAACATACAATTCCCAGACCTTCTGCATACTAGGTGTAAAATAAATCTTGGTTGATCAGTGTAAGGTATTCTAAAATAATAATAATAATAATCTAATTGATATAGCTGCTTGTCTTGCAAACCTCTAGTCGTGTTATTATTTTCAAGAAGTTTTGAAATAGATCCATGCTGCTCATTAATGCAAATTACAGGAGATATGTGAGGATTACCGACTGCTTGCATTGTTCCTGGATATGGGTGTTTAATAATAAACAGATTCTATGCGAATAGTCTTATTACACTGTGCCAAAAAAAAAAAAAAAAAGTAATGTTGAACTGTTGCCCATTGTAGAAAATGCAACATATAATACGCTTAGAAAAGAATGAAATTTAAGCCCATCTCATTCGTATGGGGTATCATCTTTCTAGAAATCAGAACCAGAGACTAAATCAAATTCCTGCAGCAGACTCTAATCTTACTAATTTGAGCTTGTGCCAAAGGGTGCAACATTACCAGGAAAGGAGGGATCACAAAATTTGAGACTGATTTGAAAAGAAACAATATCTTTTGTAGCAAGCAAGCATGATATCAAACTTCACCATGCACAGACGGGCTATTAATTCAGGAAAAGTAATGGGGTAAAATAATTACAGGTTCAGAGTTTCAGGGAGGACAGGATGAATTAACGAAACACCAACCCAAAGCTAACTTCAAGTGGCTCTTTTATAGAGACAGTGCAAAAAGTAACAGTGAAGTGAAAAGTGTTGTACCCTATGGAGGATTCCTCCATTCTGAACAATAATGAAATAACATTACTCATAATTTACTACTGGTTATGGCAAATGTGCATCTTCCTTCTTGACATGTTTGCCAAGTATAGGCAACTGCTGGCAATCAAGTTATTAGGTTTACTTGTTTATTGAAGTGTTACTAAACCCAGGAGCCTGCATTCACTATATCTTGTCACCCACAGTACAGCCATCGCCAAAAGTTTTGAAAATTACACCAATATTAATTTCACAAAGTCTTCTGCCTCAGTTTTAATGATGGAATTTTGCATATACCTCAGAATGTTATGAAGAGTGATTAGAATGATTGCAATTATTTGCAAAGTCCCTCTTTGCCATTAAAAATGAACCTAATCCCATAAAAAACATTTCCACTGGATTTGTGAAGAAGGCTTTAGGACACCCAAGAAAAGCAAGCAAGTGCAAGGGCCGTCTCCTACAGTTGATTTAGCTGCAGGATCGGGGCACCAACAGTGTAGAACTTGCTCAGGAATGGCAGCAGGCTTGTGTAAGTGCATCTGCACGCACAGGGAGCAGAAGACTTTTGGAGGATGGCCTGGTGTCAAGAAGGGTAGCAAAGAAGCCACTTCTCTCCAAGAAAAACATTAGGGACAGACTGATATTCTGCAAAAGGTACAGGGATTTGACTGCTGAGGACTGGGGTAAAGCCATTTTCTCTAATGAATCCCCTTTCCGATTGTTTGGGGCATCTAGAAAAAATTCTTGTCCGGAGAAGAAAAGGTGAGTGCTACCCTCAGTCCTGTGTCATGCCAACAGTAAAGCACCCTGAGACCATTAATGTTTGGGGTTGCTTCACAGCCAAGGGAGTGGGCTCACTTACAATTTTGTCCAAGAACACAGCCATGAATAAAGAATGGTACAAAAACATCCTCGGAGAGCAACTTCTCCGAACCATCAAAGAACAGTTTGGTGACGAACAATGCCTTTTCCAGCATGATGAAGCACCTTGCCATAAGGCAAAAGTGATAACGAAGTGGCTTGGGGAACAAAACATCAAAAATTTTGGGTCCAAGGCCAGGAAACTCCCCAGACCTTAATTTCATTGAGAACTTGTGGTCAATCCTCAAGAGGCGGGTGAACAAAAGTAACCCCACAAATTCTGACAAACTCCAAGCATTGATTCATGCAAGAATAGGCTGCCATCAGTCAGGATGTGGCCCAGAAGTTGATTGACAGCATGCCAGAGGGAATTGCAGAGGTCTTGAAAAAGAAGGGTCAACACTGCAAATATTGACTCTTTGCAGAAACTTAAAGTGGATGTAAACCCCATTCATGAAATTTGAGCTGGGCACATACTGTATATCTGCAGTGTATTCTTATCTCTCTTCAAAGCTCCAGGTCCCGTGGCTTTCTCCTGCTCCATTCTTCTGTTATCAGCCTGATAACTTCTGACAAGTTTTCTGTCAACTGTAATAAAACCAGGCTGAATTTTGTGTCAGGGTGGGTGCTATATATAGATTAGCAGAGAGCTTGTCTATTCACAGCACAGCTCTGCATTGTTTCTTCCTTTTTCTGCTTATGTTTATGTGTGCCTTTCCTCCAATCAGCTGTTTCACAGTGTATGGCAAGAATCCATACCCACGGGTGAATCAAGAAGAGAAAATTCTAACATGACGTGCACTTTCTAAACCATATACAGTTGTGCTCATACGTTTATATACCCGGGCAGAATTTATGATTTCTTGGCCATTTTTCAGAGAATATGAATGATAACACAAAAACATTTCTTTCACTCATGGTTAGTATTTGGCTGAAGCCATTTATTATCAATCAACTGTGTTTACTCTTTTTAAATCATAATGACAAGAGAAACTACCCAAATGACCCTGATCAAAAGTTTACATACCCTGGTGATTTTGGCCTGGTAACATGCACACAAGTTGACCTAAAGGGGTTTGAATGTCTTCTAAAGGTAACCATCCTCTCATGTGATCTGTTTGCTTGTAATCAGTGTGTGTGTGTATAAAAAGTCAATGAGTTTCTGGACTTCTAACAGACCCTTGCATCTTTCATCCAGTGCTGCCCTGATGTTTCTGAGTCATGGGGAAAGCAAAAGAATTGTCAAAGAATCTGCGGCAAAAGGTAGTTGAACTGTATAAAAACAGGAAAGGGATATAAAAAGATATCCAAGGAATTGAGAATGCCAATCAGCAGTGTTCAAACTCTAATCAAGAAGTGGAAAATGAGGGGTTCTGTTGAAACCAAACCATGGTCAGGTAGACCAACTAAAATTTTAGCCACAACTGCCAGGGAAATTGTTCAGGATGCAAAGAAAAACCTACAAATAACTTCAGGGGAAATATAAGACCCTCGTAAAACATGTGATGTGGCTGTTTCAAGATGCACAATAAGGAGGCATTTGAAGAAAGATGGCACAGCACAGAGACAAGCCTCAAACCTTCTGGCACAGTCATTTAGAGTGATGAGACCAAAATTGAGCTTTTTGGCCACAACCATAAACGCTACATTTGGAGAGGAGTCACCAAGGCCTATGATGAAAGGTACACCATTCCTACTGTGAAACACAGAGGTGGATCACTGATGTTTTGGGGATGTGTGAGCTACAAAAGCACATGAAAATTTTGTCAAAATTGATGGCAAGATGAATGCAGTATGTTATCAAAAAATACTGGAGGAACATTTGCATTCATCAGCCAGGAAGCTGCGCATGGGATGTACTTGGACATTCCAACATGACAATGATCCAAAACACAAGGCCAAGTCGACTTGTCATTGGCTACAGCATAATAAAGTGAAGGTTCTGGAGTGACCATCTCAGTCTCCTGACCTCAATATCATTGAGCCACTCTGGGGAGATCTCAAACGTGCAGTTCATGCAAGACAGCCCAAGAATTTACAGAAACTGGAGGCTTTTTGCCAAGAGGAATGGGGAGCTTTACCATCTGAGAAGATAGAGAGCCCCATCCACAAATACCACAAAAGACTTAGACTTCAAGCTGTCATTGATGTCAAAGGGGGCAATACACGGTATTAAGAACTGGGGTATGTAAACTTTTGATCAGGGTCATTTGGGTAGTTTCTCTTGTCATTATGATTTAAAAAGAGTAAACACAGTTGACTGATAATAAATGGCTTCAGCCAAACACTAATCATGAGTGAAAGAAAAGTTTTTGTGTTATCATTCATATTCCCTGGAAAATGGCCAAGAAATCATACATTTTGCCAGGGTATGTAAACTTATGAGCACAACTGTATAAAGCTGAAGACAGCAGATATACATGTAAAACTTTTATGTAGGAGATTTGTTTCATCTCTGTGTATCATCTGAGGCTGTTTACTTCACTGGGTATATGTTCGGGTTTGCATCCACTTTAATGTAATTGTCAATAAAAGCCTTTGACACTTATGAAATGCTTGTAGTTATACTTCAATGTATACCATGATAACATCTGACAAAAAGATCTAAAAACACTGAAGCAGCAGACTTTGTGAAAATTAATATTTGTGTCATTTTTAAAACTTTTGGTCATGGTCGTATTCAAAACACGGAAGTACAATTATTTGAATAAATAAAAACTGCTAAATACCTTTTCTCATCAGCAGTATATAGTAGTCCTTGTGACTTCTATCAGTGCCTGGCCGAGCACTAGTTAAAGCTTGAAGGAGTTTTAATTTCCCTCATTTTTTGAGGCTGCATGACTTTCTGTCTGAACAGTGCTGATTTGCCCTGTGCTGATCACATGCACCCTCCCAAATAAGAAAAAAAAAAACCTCTCTAGCAATAAACACCAATCTGAGCATGTGCAGAGTGCCCCCAAGGCTCTGTACTATCAGGAGATAGATTAAGGACTGTGGAAGAAGGGGAGGATCAGAGAAGACAGGATTAAACAGCCTTTTTACACAATGCGGAGGATTAACCCCTTAGGTTCCACAGTGAGTTTTAACAAGCATGCTTTACTGCATATACAGACTGATTTTACTGTTGTGGATTTAGTAGCACTTTTTTTTATTTTTTCTAACCTTCACACTCCTTTCAGTGAGTCAACTATACAAAACATAATGTATTAAATAGATAATAAAAGATTCTTTATACTTTGTTGAATATTTATAATACATGAATATTAGCTGTGATGTGGAGTTGCACCAAATTAACCTTCAAGACTTTGAGCCATGGTTAATGTAAAAAAAAAAAAAAAAAAGTTGCGCGCACATTTATTCAGAAATGGTTCAGAAGCCTTGAAGCCGTTACATTACAGCTGATGACACAAGCATCGTAAATTAAGGCAAAATGGCACAGACCTATGTCCAGTTGTGATAAAAAAATGTTTTGTGGAGTTATGTATTTTTGGCTCCAAGAAATGTCATCTGATTTTCATTAAAGGCAGTCAGATTTAACAAACAAGCATAGCACACTGCCATGTCATTACCAAACAAATGATTCAAGTATTCACGAGCGCTTATGAAAAAATAAGGAGCTACAAAAAGTGTTAAGTCACTGGTGGAACCCTGTTTATTGGCAACAAACCCTACTAAGCCTTTTCTTTAGCTGTGGATTGGATCTGTGAACAGATATTTTGGTCAATACTTGTACATATTTTTTTTGGAATGTCCTAATTTAGCATCCTGATTCACCAGGAAATGTATATTGGTCAGAACTTTATTATTACTTTATTATTAACTTGATTATTTTAAAATAGTGTTGCTTCTGTTTGAGACGTTTTGTAGAGTTTTTTTTTTTTTTTCTTTTTTTACTTTAGTGTTTTGAATAATTTGAATGATCTGCCTTTACTGAGTTTAGATCACTGAGATTTTGACATTGTCCTATTTTTCCATGTCACGGTTCTTCATATTCTTTCTGCTTTTTCTCTATATATTTGGGATGTGGCTTGGGTCTCAGTTTATTGCCCACAGGTAGCCTCCAATCACAATTTTTTTCATATTCTTAGGATGACAAGTATTTTGTATCCCTTCCCAATCCTATGTGCTTCAACAACTCTTCTTTTGGGATCTGCCAAAATCTGCCTCTATAGAGCTATGGTGCACTTCTACAGAATTCCAACGCAGCAAAACTAAGCAAAAAGGCCCCTACCAACTACTATCCACAGAAAGGCACACAGGGTTCCAATTTTCATTTAGAAATAGAAGACTGCTTTACAGTACATCACGTTTTCCTCATTTTATATTAGAGCCTTATTTCAAAATGAATTCATTATTTTCCTCAAAATTCTACAAGCAATACCCCATAATGACAACGTGAAAGAAGTTTTTTTGAAATCTTTGCAAATTTATTAAAAATAAAAAACAAAAAAATCACATGTACAGTGGCTATAAAAAGTCTACACACCCCTGTTAAAATGTCAAGTTTCTGTGATGTAAAAAAATTATACAAAGATAAATTATTTCAGAACTTTTTCCACCTTTAATGTGACCTATAAACTGTACAACTTAATTGAACAACAAACTGAAATATTTTAGGTGGAGGGAAGTAAAAATAAAAAAATAAAATAATATGGTTGCCTAAGTGTGCACACCCTTTAACTAATACTTTGATGAAGCACCTTTTGATTTTGAATGAGTCTGTCAGCATGGCACATCTTGACTTGGCAATATTTGCCCACTCTTCTTGGCAAAAACACTCCAAATCCGTCAGATTTCGAGGGCATCTCCTGTGCCCAGCCCTCTTCAGATCACCTCACGGATTTAGGTCTGGGCTCTGGCTGGGCCATTCCAAAACTTTAATCTTTTTCTGGTGAAGCCATTCCTTTGTTAGTTTGGATGTATGCTTTGGGTTGTTTTCATGGTGAAAGATGAAGTTGTTCTTCATGTTCAGCTTTCTAGCAGAAGCCTAAAGGTTTTGTGCCAATATTGATTGATATTTGGAACTGTTCATAATTCCCTCTACCTTGACTAAGGCCCCTGTTCCAGCTGAAGAAAAACCACCCCAAAGCATGATGCTGCCACCACCATGCTTCACTGTGGGTATGGTGTTATTTTGGTGATGTGCAGTGTTGTTTTTGCGCCAAACATATCTTTTGGAATTATGGCCAAAACGTTTAACCTTGGTTTCCTCAGAGCATAACACATTTCCCCACATACCTTTGGGAGACTTCAGATGTGTTTTTGCAAAGTTTAGCCAGGCTTGAATGTTTTTCTTTGTAAGAAAAAAGGCTTTCATCTTGCCACTCTACCCCATAACCCAGACATGAAGAATATGGGAGATTGTTGTCACATGTACCACACAGCCAGTACTTGCCAGATATTCCTGCAGCTCCTTTGATGTTGCTGTAGGCCTCTTGGCAGCCTCCCTGATCAGTTTTCGTCTCATCTTTTTAACAATTTTGGAGGGACGTCCAGTTCTTGGTAATGTCAATGTTGTGCCATATTTTCTCCACTTGATGATGACTGTATTCACTGAGTTCCATGGTTTATCTAATGCCTTGGAAATTCTTCTGTACCTTTATCCTGACTGATACCTTTCTAACAATGAGATCCCTCTGATGCTTTGGAAGCTCTCTGTGGACCATGGCTTTTGCTGTAGGATGCGACTAAGAAAATGTCACGAAAGACCTACTATAACAGCTGAACTTTACTTGGGGTTAATCAGAGGCACTTTAAATGATGGCAGGTGTGCACTGACGCCTATTTAACATGAGTTTGAATGTGTATGCTTAATTCTGAACACAGCTACATCTCCAGTTATAAGAGGGTGTGCACACTTATGCAATCACATTAATATAAAATATTTGTTTTTCAATTGAGTTGTACAGTTTATAGGTCACATTAAAGGTGGAAAAAGTTCTGAAATGATTTATCTTTGTCGCATTTTTTTACATCACAGAAACCTGACATTTTAACAGGGGTGTGTAGACTTTTTATATCCACTGTACATAAGTATTCGCAGCCTTTGTCATGACACTCAAAATTTAGCTCAGGTGCATCGTGTTTCCACTGTTAATCCTTGAGATGTTTCTACAACTTGATTGGAATCCACCTGTGGTAAACTCAGTTGATTTGATATGATTTGGAAAGGCACACACCTGTCTATATAAGGTCCCACAGTTAACAGTGCATGTCAAAGCACAAACCATGGAGTCCAAGGAATTGTCTGTAGACCTCCGAGACAGGATTGTATCGAGGCACAGATCTGGGGAAGGGTACCGAAACATTTCTGCAGCATTGAAGGTCCCAATAAGCACAGTGGCCTCCATCATCCAAAAATGGAAGAAGTTTGGAACCACCAGGACTCTTTCTAGAGCAGGCCGCCTAGCCAAACTGAGCGATCAGGGGAGAACGGCCATAGGGAGGTGATCAAGAACCTGATGGTCACTCTGACAGAGCTCCAGCATTTTTCTGTGGAGAGAAGAGAACCTTCCAGATGAACAACCATCTCTGCAGCACTCCACCAATCAGGCCTGTATGGTAGAGTGGCCAGACGGAAGCCACTTCTTAGTAAAAGGCACATGGCAGCCTGCCTGGAGTTTGCCATAAGGCACCAGAAGGATTTTCAGACCATGAGTAACAAAATTCTCTGGTCTGATGAAACACAGATGGAACTTTTTGGCCTGAATTGCAAGCATCATGTCTGGAGGAAACCAGGCACCGCTCATTACCTGGCCAATACATCTTTACAGTGAAGCATGGTGGTGGCAGACTCATGCTGTGGGGATGTTTTTCAGTGGCAGGATCTAGGAGACTGTTCAGGATCGAGGGAAAGATGAATGCAGCAATGTACAGAGACATCCTTGATGAGAACCTGCTTCAGAGCGCTCTGAACCTCAGACTGGGGTGAAGGTTCATCTTCCAACAGGAGCCCAGACTCGAACCCAATTGAACATCTCTGAAGAGATCTGAAAATGGCTGTGCACCGACGCTCCCCATCCCACCTGATGGGATGGGGAGGTCCTGCAAAAAAGGATGAGAAACTGCCCAAAAATAGGTATGCCAAGCTTTTAGCATTGTACTCAAAAAGACTTGAGGCTGTAATTGGTGCCAAAGGTGCTTCAACAAAGTATTGAGCAAAGGCTGTGAAAACTTATGTACATGTGATTTATTTCATTTTTAATAAATTTGCAAGGATTTCAAACAAACTTCTTTCACATTGCCATTATGGGGTATTGTTTGTAGAATTTTGAGGAAAATAATGAATGTAATCAATTTTGGAATAAGGCTGTAAAGTAACAAAATGTGGAAAAAGTAAAGCGCAGTGAATACTTTCCAGATGAAATGTATACTAAAATGAGACAATACCTATTTGATAATAGTAATAAATATGGAAACCTATGTTCCATTTTGGGTACTGTTGTAATGATAGCATACATCTTCCAGCTAGATGATTGCAACATATTGGAGAACTCAGTGTGACATCATCTTTAGTCTACATTACTCCATTTTACTATTTCAGGGGAATGAGGAGGGTAAGTAATGCTGCACTGCCTTGTTGGACCCTAAGGAGTATAGTTGAATCTAAAATAGTAAACCAAAGAGCAGATTGGAACATTAGTCTGTGCAGTCCCAATTCACCTGGATTTACTGAAGGTGTTGGTAGTGAATGGTGGTAGTGCACTGCAGGGATCTAGGCTTTTCTGTTCATAGGCCCATTAGAGTCCTGTGGACCTTCCCATCATTGTAATATGTGAAATTTTTAGCTTGTGGAGCAATTCATGGTCCAGATTCTAGACCATGGGGAGGATGGTGGCTGGATTCCCAGGTATCAGGGCTCATTTTATTGATTTTTTTTTTTAAGAATATGTAACGTGTTATGGTAATCCTAATTTCATTAACACAGTAATTATTTAAATTTGCTTGTTTGGTGTCTGTAATTACATTTTACTGTTTTTGTATTTGATCTGCAACATTGCTAAACACATAAAGATTGTTTTTGATGGTCATTTCATTTTTAAAATAAATGGACAAGAAATATTTACCTTTTATTTTATTTGCATTTCAGAAGAGCAGTTTTACCGATGACAGTGGAATGGCTAATTGGATGGAGCACATTTTTCTCTCCCATGGTGCATTGCTGGCTAAGAGTTGTCAAGCTGCAATTGAGTTAGCCAGGCATGAGCCGGAGATCCAGTCTATGGCTTTCCAGTATGGAAAACATATGTCCTTAAGTTATAAGGTATGTATTTTCTGTCATATATTTTCTTCAGCATGTGTCTGAAGGATTTCAAACTATACATCGCTGTTGGCTGAGCAGCAAGGACCTTTTTTTACATTAATGTCACAAGTGATACATTTTTTTTATTTCACTATATTCTTGCTCCAAGCAGTGTATTATGTTGCTTAAAATTAATTTGCATAGATGCCCATCTTCTCAGATCTGACATGCTATATGTCAATGATCTGTGTGGTCTTTCCCAGCTATGGCCTGGATTTTTTATTTACGTTGTGGGAAGAGGGTACTTCTACTATAAATTACGCTGCTTTTCATACCCACAGGTAATTTCATTTGTTGGCAGGTGGAAGAAATTATTGGAAGTTCATATAAGGTAAATTACAAGTGGAGGAACTGAATTATTGGCTTGCTTTGGCTCTGCACATAGTCTTGTTAGGTTTTGGCCAAAATATGTACCTAAATCCCTTCTGATGAATGAAGATGTTTGAAGGATTTTTTTGATCTATACTGGAAGTACTTTTGTTTCTGATACATTAATGAACAGACAGGAACTAGCTGTTTATATTGTTTAAATATGAATGCAGCATTGTTTAATTATGATCTCAGACATGCAGTTAATTAATGTTTACGCTACTAAAATTTTTAAAGGTGAAATAAATAAATATTACCAGAATCTACTTTTGGTTTCCACCTTGTAAGCTAAATAAACAAAAATTTAATTTATTTATGAAAAGTGGAACAGTTATCCATGGTAACCTGTCTGAATCATTGCTCAACACTTCTGGTATAGCTCTGTGGAATAAATAGGAAAACTATATGGTTACTGTGCGGAGCTGCCCCAGTTTTTGATTGATCCAGTTTTCATGAATCATATTCCATAGCAAATGTAAGCCCATGTTTATATATTCTTTAGACCTGGTGAGTGCATAAGCCAATATTCAGTTCTGGAAGACTAATGCCCTGTACACACGGTCGGATTTTCCGACTGAAAAAGTGCGATCGGATTGTGTTGTCGCAAATTCCGATCGTGTGTGGGCTCCATCACACATTTTCCATCGGAATTTCCGACACACAAAGTTTGGGAGCTTGTTATAAAATTTTCCGACAAAATCCATTGTCGGAAATTCCGATTGTGTGTACACAAATCCGATGCACAAAGTACCACGCATGCTCAGAATAAATTAAGAGACGAAAGCTATTGGCTACTGCCCCGTTTATAGTCCCGACGTACGTGTTTTACGTCACCGTGTTCAGCACGATCGGATTTTCCGACAACTTTGTGTGACCGTGTGTATGCAAGACAAGTTTAAGCCAACATCCGTCGGAAAAAATTCATGGATTTTGTTGTCGGAATGTCCGATCAATGTCCGACCGTGTGTACAGGGCATAAGACTTCATACATCTGTAAGGCTGTGTAATTCATTTTTGAAAATATTTGTGATGTAGCATAGATTCCTGGAATAGTACATTTGGCAGGTGTAGCATATTATCACTGATAACTGCTGCATATTTAAAAATGAATGAAATGACTAATAATTGCAGACATCCAAAAACTGGTGTTTAATGATCAAGTAACCTAAAACTCTAAAATTTGTTTAATGGAAAAGGGAAAAGTCCTGGAAGTCGCACATCATTGCAATACCCCAAAGGAAGGTGTTTGGCAGCCTCAGCTCGTGCTCCAATCAGGCCACGCCCCAACACGTTTCACTCCGCCCACAGAGCTGGTAATTCTCTTTTCCATTAGATGTCTATAGCTCTGTTCTTGTCTGCACCCCAAGCAGTTGCTACATAAAAGGACGTGGTGGAGCCTTGAGCGGCACCTGTAAATTTAATTTGTGTCACTCTAAAATTTGTGTTCACTTGCCTGTTTTAAAAAGACAATTTTTTCTACCTATGATCAGACTGAAAAGGTTACTCACTATACATTACTATTACACTCTAGTGCTTTCAAGAGTTTCTACAAAGACAAATGGCTAAATACCAATGAGTGCCCAGCAAAGTGTTAACACTGTGTGCAGTGACCTGCATTTTTCTGCACTAGTAAGCAGGTCTCTCTGTTTACTATGCTGTAAATTTGCAGCATTAATGACATACATATTCTTAACAAGCAGCAAAATAGATTTAATACAAGCCATCTCTGACCTCTGCATCTACATATAATGTGAAGTAATTCATGCTAAAATATCATAAAAGCTCACAACAAAGACTTCGATTTCCACATAGAAGGAAGCAACTGCCTGTCTGCAAATACAAAAAAGCGAAGTAGATTTAGTTTTTGTTGCTGTAGAGCAGGGGTCTCCAAACTATGGCCCTCCAGTTGTTCAGGAACTACAATTCCCATCATGCCTAGTCATGTCAGTGAATGTCAGAGTTTTACAATGCCTCATGGGATGTGTAGTTCTGCAACAGCTGGAGGGCCATAGTTTGGGGATCCCCGCTGTAGAGAACCAGGTAAAATAGATAACAGGGCAATTTCTGGGAAGGAGAAGATGACTCACCATAAACGTTGTTATAGGTGTCGAAAATCATCTTCCAAAACGTCCTAATCTTACAACAATCCTACCAGATGTGAAGGTAGGTCCCTTTAGTGCTATTACACCTCCAGCACCTCTTAGAGACCTGAGGGAAAATGCGATGGAGAGAGACCGGGTCTCTATACCACCTGGTAAGAATTTTATCATTTTTCCCCTGAGAATAACACGAAATACTAGATTTATGAGTAAAGTGAAAAGCCTTAGCCCATGCTGTAGGGTCCAGCTGCCGGCCCAGGTCCCTGTTTTATGCTGCAAAGGAGGGAGGAGAAGGAGTGGCAACTGAAGATTGGAGGATATTATACATTGTAGCTAGCGTGTGTGGGAGGCTCCGAGAGAGAGCACAGCTGTTCAAAGCCAGTAAGAGGGTGCCTAACAAGAGCCAAAGAACAGAGGAGTTTACAAAAAGCCGAGAACTGTGTCTTTTTTCAACCTCACCTACTATGTGACCTACTATATGTAACTATGTAGTAGTCAAAGAAAGGAGGTGACGTACTTGGCACCATGCAGAGCGATTACATCCCCTCAAGGCCTACAAATGACAACCCCTTTAAAAGGCAGGGTTGTCAAACACGGGGGACAAAGGGCTAGGGTCTGGATAAAGCATAGGAGGACCTACATTTTATAAATCCTGTTGCTACTCACTGTATACTGTAGTTGTAGCTGCTGACTTTTAAAAATGAGGTACTTGCCAGTCCCTGGAGTCCAGTGTTGTCTTCCCACAGCAGTTCTTTGACTGACACTGCCATCTTGGATTCAAGAGCCGGCTATGATTCCTGAAGAATTCCCACTGCACGTGTACGAGAATGCATGGTGTAGTGGAAGTTATTCTCGCCGAAGTGAGATTTGAGGAAGTGGGAGGTGGTACCTACTTCCCATGAAGAAAAAAAAACCCTCAAACATGTTAGGGGTGAGGAGGAGGATAAGTGACACTTTTGAGTGAAGGTCCATTTTAAGAATCACAGCTGCTGTTTCTATATTTGTTGTGTATGCAACTTCTTGAACAGAGAGTTTTTCTGTTTGTAGTTTTTTACTTTTGTTTGTGATACTTACTCTATAAAGCAGAAGTAGAGATTATTGCATAAAAAAAAATAAAAAATAAACTGCAGCAGGCAGAGTTATATCTGAAGAAGACACCAGGGTGCTTCAAAAGCTTGCACTTTGATTTTTTTTTTTAGCTTGCCAGTAAATGGTATCACCCTAATCCAAACTTCTTCATTATAAAATAATATCTGAACAATATGACAAGGTGAAGCAGAGCAGGCATGCTGCAGTTATTTATTGTTTTCTGTTTTATAAAACTGATGAATAGTCACACCTTACTGGTGCGTTACCCCATGCACATCAGTGCACCCCATTCATTTTAAATGTGCTACCAATGCACTATAATTAACCTTTTAATACACATACACTTTTTCCCCAGTGTGCCACAAAACACATATGGCTCAATTCTGTGCATTGTAGTGTGCTAAAACAAAGGTCCATTGTGGTATTTTGTGTTGGGGATGTGCTCTGGGTTTTTACCTGCTTATAAGATATACTTAGGGTACAGGTGGGATATTTGTTCCTTCTTAGGAAACCAGGAAGCTATAACTGTAAATATAACATGCTAGTTTATGTAGCTGTCCCTAGCCCTATTTTTGCAATCTCCCATTCCGCAAAAATTTCTGTTGGAGAAAAGTGTTCTTTGAGACACTGAAACAGATAAATATCTGTCAAGTATGCACTTAGCAAGTATATTGGTGCTAATTACAAGTTCTCTTTAGCCTAGGTTCACATTGGAGCGATTTGTGATGCGATTTGAGAGATCAAATCGCATGACAAGTCACAGCCTATTGGAGGCAATGGCACTGTTCCAGTCGGTGCGACACCGATCTTGCGGCGCCGCACCGATTTGCAAAAGTAGTTCCTGCACTACTTTTGCTGATTTCAGGTGCGACTTCAGTAGACATCTGTGCATGAAGCCACACAGATGTTTATCAAGTAGCCTCTGAAATTGCGCTGACCTTGCTACTTTGAAATCGCGCTACTTCAAGTGAAGTAGCGCGATTTCAAAGTAACATCAATGTGAACCAGGGCTCTAGGATAATTTTCTTCTGCTTTCTGTCACTCTTTATGAATAAATCCCTCATTTTTGTCTGTGTACATGTTGTTTAAAGTAATGGAAAAGAACAGATTTTTGCATACATAATTTAAGAGTATTTTCAAGTACATAGCACTCTAGTGATGTATTCCCTGAAGTTTTCAGGTTTTGCCCAGGAGCATCCTGGACTAAGGGTGACAGCTAAGAGTTTTTACTGTTATACTGCAAACTACTGCACCCTCATGGGGATTTAGACAGAGTTGACAAATTTAAAATGAGGCCTGATGTCATTATATAGCAAAACAATGAACCTGCTGAAATTATAATGCTGTCTCCTTCTTCCTTGTTGCAGGACTGTCTCCTGTCACATGTTTTATTTAATGGTAGCTTGCTTTGTTGTATATTCTTACAAAGGCTAGGTGTCTTTGTTATGCAAAAATATAAAGAGTGCTTGGAAAGCATAATTAATTTACATTATTCTAAAACAAATAAAATACAAATGTTTCATGTTGATAAAAGGGTTCTTTCATGTATTACCTTTTATATGGTATGAGGTAAAAAATATTAGTTTGATTACTTCTATAGCTGGTTATAGTCCTGTGACTATCAGTGTGTTGCCCATTGTGACTTCAGATGGTATTATGTTTTTGGACAGACATTGGTAAAATCAGGGATGATGCCTAACTCAATTTTGAATAGGTTGTTTCCAATTACAATGAGTAATTATTTGTTATTGTCCCATCCTCTTTTTCTTTCCCTCTTCCCTCTCCCCCTTTCCTTCCGTTTCACCCCTCCCTTTTCCCTTTCCTCTTTCCCTCCTCCCTTTTTCCCTCCTCCCTTTTTCCTTTCCTCTTTCCCGCCTCCCTTTTCCCTTTCCTCTTTCCCTCCTCTCTTTTCCCTTTCCTCTTTCCCTCCTCCCTTTTCCCTTTCCTCTTTCCCTCCTCCCTTTTCCCTTTCCTCTTTCCCTCCTCCCTTTTCCCTTTCCTCTTTCCCTCCTCCCTTTTCCCTTTCCTCTTTCCCTTCTCCCTTTTCCCTTTCCTCTTTCCCTCCCCTTCTCCCTCTCCCTTGTTTTCTTTTTTTACCTTTCCTTCTTTTCCTATACCCTTCTTCTCCTTCCCCTCCTCTTCTCTTCTTCCTTTCCCCTTTCCTTATCTTCCATTCCCACACCCTTCTTCCTTTCTCTTTCTCACCCTTTTTCCCTTCACACCTCCATCCCACTCCCCTATTTTACTTGTATGTTTTCTTCTCCACATTTTAAAAACGTTCCTTCTTTTTCCTTTTTTAACCACTTGCTGTCTGACCATTGTACAGGAATGGCTGGACAGCTATCTCCTGAGAGCAGGAATGTGTATTAAAACATCCTCTCACTCTTGCCACTCATGTACACCCTCTAGCACTGCTTGTGCATGCCCTTCGTACACAGCAGGTCACAGAGGCTAATTTCATTGCCATTTCATTACCATGTGATCACTGTGACCAATCGCATATGTAAACAATGGCTGCATATTGCAGCCAGCACTCTTTTTTCCTCTTACAGTGATCGACTGTGAGGGGAAACACAGTGCTTCCTATAGTTCTTGCTACAGTTATCAAAGGATATGTAAAGTCTTGTTTAAAAAAAATAAATAAATACATGTCATACTTACCTCCTCTGTGCAGTTGCTTTTGCACAGAGTGGCCCCAAGCCTCCTCTTCTGGGGTCAATCAGTGGAGCTCCTGGCTCCTCTTCTCGAATGCCCCGTTGGAGAGCCGCACTCCCTCGGGGCACACGTGCGGGCGCGTTCCTATGTCCTGCTGCTGCGACCATTGACACAGACAGCAGGACTCGGCTCCGCCCCCCCCAGCTCCCACATCATTGGATTTGATTGACAGCAGCAGGAGTCAATGGATGCCCTGCTATCAATCTATCCAATCAGGACCCGAGACCCAGGCTGGTGTGCTCGCCCTCGTCGCTGGAAAGACCGGGTTCAGGTAAGTAAAAGGGGGGCTCTGGGAGCTGCTGCATCACAGGAGGCTTTTCACCTTAATGCATTCTATGAAAAACCTTGAGGGTTTACAACCCCTTTAACGCTGTAGAAAACACCCTTTGATTATTGTTATGTTTTTGTTTTTTTTTATCACTAGCCACCCCAGTACAGTGTCACTATACCAGTGCAGCCAGCCACAGTGTCCTTGATCACCTCCACACCAGTCACAGTATCACCAGACCAGTGTACTCAGTAATATTTTGCTGATCACCACTGCACTAGACTAGTGCAGTCAAGTCAGAAACCGTGTTCCTAATTGCGTCCACATCAGGGCCAGTGTCACCAGATCAGTGTAAGCTGGCAACAGTGTTCCTGACTGCCGCTATGCCAGTCCCAGTGTCAAGAGACCAGTGTAAACCAGCAACAGTGTTCCTAACCCCACATCAGGGCCAGTGTCACCAGAACAGTGTGCTGTGAGCCATCAACAGTGTTCCTGATCACTGCTTCACTGGATGCAGTGTCAGGAGACCAGTGTAAATCAGCATTAGCGTTTCTGATTAAAGCCACACCAGTCCCAGTGTCACCAGACCAATGCAAGGCAACAACAGTGTTCATGATCACCACCACACCAGTTTCAATGTTGCTAGATCAGTGTAAGTCAGCAACAGTGTCACTGATTACCGCCAGACCAGAGCAGCCAGCATCAGTGTTCCTGAGCACCCCTACACCAGGGCCAGTGTCACCAGACCAGTGTAAACCAGCAACAGTGTCCCTGACCTTCACCACACCAGTACAGTGTCACCAGACCAGTGTAAGCCAGCAACACTGTTCCTGATTGCCTCACACCAATCCTAATGTCACCATACCAGTGTGAGCAGGTAACATTGTCTAGATCATCTCAACACCAGTCTCACTATCACCAGATCAGTGTAAGCCAACAACAATGTTTCTGATCACCAGCAGCCAGCAACCGTGTTCCTGATAGCCGCAACACCAGTGCCAGTGACCCAAGCTAGTGCAGCCAGTAACAGTGTTCCTGATCGCCACCACACCAATTCCAGTGTCATTAGACCAATGCAGCCAACAACAGTGTTCCTGATCACTACCAAACCAGTTTAAGTCAGCCAAAGCATTCCTGACTGCCTCCACACTAGTCGAGGTGTCACCGGACCAGTATAAGCCAACAACAGTGTTTCTGAACAATACCAGTGCAAGTGTCACCACAACCAGTGACAGCAATAGTGTTCCTGAAAGCTAGCCACACCAGTCCCTGTGTCATCAAACTAGTGTAATCCAACAACAGTGTTGCCGATTAAGACCACACCAGTGTCAGTGTCACCAGACCAGTGTAAGCCAGCAACAATGTTCCTGATTGCTGTTGCACCAATGACAGTGTCACCAGACCAGTGTAAGCCAGCAGCAGTGTTCATGATTGCTGCTGCACTAATGACAGTGTAACCAGACTAGTGCAGGCAACAATACATTTCCTGATCATCGCTACTCCAGTGCAGTGTTGGCTTTGCCTGCAGCCTGTATTGATCCTGGCCTGTTTATTGACCAAGTTTCTGCCTACGGCCTAGACTGAT
Source organism: Aquarana catesbeiana (assembly GCF_042186555.1). Lineage (NCBI taxonomy): Eukaryota > Metazoa > Chordata > Amphibia > Anura > Ranidae > Aquarana > Aquarana catesbeiana. Next base: position 365,398,190 of record NC_133327.1, on the reverse strand, counting down.
CCTTTGCCTACTTGCTGACCACATCTCTACCTGCCACCTGAACTGATCTATCTGCATGTCCTACTGCCTACATTCCTGCGAGACATCAGTCCCAGCAATCCCCTGCAGACAGCTGCACTCCTATGACCAGAGGAACTCTATTGCTCAATCTTTGGTCAGCCTCCTGTACTTCCTGGCCATGAACATGGCCTTACAGGAGGCAGCCACCTTTGTGTATAGAAACAGGCACTGCTATATTTTTGTGATACACAGCATATAATTTATGGTAGGTATGGTAACACCGCACTGCTCTGGTGACAATATGTAAAAAAAATTATATATATTTTTTTTTAAATACTTTCACCCAAGCAAGTGCAGTGTTAACAAAGAGATAATGTAATACTCTGGGGGGTAAATCAGGTATCTGATCACCACAACAACAGTAAAATGTCACCATACCAGTGCTGTCAGTCAGTATTCCTAATCACCACCACACAGTCAGTGTCCCTAATCACCACCACCCACTCACAGATTTGACCATCCCCACTCACTCACAGTGTCCCTAATCACGGCCGCACCAGTCATATTGTCCCTGATCACTGCCACACCAGTTACTGTGTCCCTGATCACTGCCACACCAGTTAGTGTGTCCCTGATCATTGCCACACCAGTCCCAATGTCCATAACAACTGCCACACCAGTCCCAGTGTCCATGATCACCACCACATCCAGCATATTTTTCCTAATCACCACCACCCTAGTTATTGTGTCCCTGATCACCACCACACCTGTTAGGGTCCGTTCACACCATATGCAGTGCAGTGCTTTTTTTCTGCATCAAAAAAACATGGAAAGTAGGGTATATGGGTTCCAATGGTATAGTTCTCACCAGTGCAGTGCATTCCAGTGCTTTTCAGTCCCAGAAAAAAGTACAACATGCTGCTTTTTTTCCTGCACAGAACTGTAGTGGAATGCGATAAGCATCAAAAAAGCAATAAAACCATGCATGCAAACACGCATCCGGAATGGATCTGGAGAAAGTTTTTGTGATGTGAACTGGCATTTACTGTGTCCCTGATCACTGACACACCTGTTACTGTGTCCCTCATCACCGCTACACCAGACATATTGTCCCTAATCACCGCCAGAGCAGTCGCATTGTCCCTAATCACCGCCACAGCAGTCATATTGCCCCTGATCACCACCGCACCAGTTATAGTGTCACTGATCACTGCCACACCAGTCCCAGTGTCCATGATCATCGCCACACCAGTCATATTGTTCCTTATCACCTCCACACTAATCAAATTGTCCCTGATCACCAACACATCAGTTCACTGTGGCCTTTGCCTGTGCTTACCCTGGCCTGTTTATTAACCACATTTCTGTGTGCTGTCGGACCGATCCTTTGTCTGTTTGCTGACCATGTCTCTGCCTGCACTGACTCATCTGCACATCCTGCTGACTACATTCCTGCAAGACACCAGGCCAGGAGACATGGCATTCCTAGGGCAGCCATGTACCAGTAGGCTAGGTTTGCTTGGCTTATAGGAACTGGGACTGCTATAGGTCACGCTGCACTAAGCTATATTCCCTGATCTCAAAACAACTCATGCTAAATAAATAACATGATATGTGAAAAAATAAATCAATAAGTGATCTAATATAAACCTGAATAAAATCAGTAAAAGATGACCAAATACACGTGGTACAATTATATTCGTGTATTTGGTCATCTTTTACTGATTTTATTCAGGTTTATATTAGATCACTTATTGATTTATTTTTTCACATATCATGTTATTTATTTAGCATGAGTTGTTTTGGTATAAGTCACCTTTTTCACTAAGGTAATCCTTTATGCACTTTATATGTACACCCTTTTGCATGGTAGGGTATTCTTCTAGTAGTTATATTTGTATTTGGTATATTAGCGCTACACTTTTCACACCTACACGTATCGCTTTTAGTCTATAGCTGTGTGAGCTGCTATTTACATCCTTATCCTACATAGCGCTGTATTTCCCCCCTTTTTTTATATTCCCTGATCACTCGTATAGAGGTCACCATTACAGTATATTGGTTTTGACAGAATTGGTTGATTACGTCATACACGAGCTACAATGTCCAGTACATAATTAGTCCAGGAATTGAAAAAGTGTCACGCATGCGGTATCGTCATACTCAGGAGGAGTAGCAGAATTTATTTTGAGGTGTGATTTCCGAGTATGCCCATGCTGTGTGCGAGAAATATGAAATAATGACAACTTTGTGTATATTTTTTTTATTTTCTTTCCCAAACTTTCCAAAAACTCATGACAATAAATTAAGTCTTAAAAAGACTCCCCATGCCTCTTAACCTCCCTGGCGGTAATCCCGAGTGTGGCTCGAGGTGAATTTTCATTACCAAAAGCGGTAACCCCGAGCCACACTCGGGATTGCATCGCAGTATCCTGGGAAAGGTACTTACCTTGTCTGTCCCCAAGATCCTGTGATGTCCTCCCGCTGTGTCTGCGGGCTGTGTCCTCCTCCTGATGTACTGTGTGCCAGACTCTGTTCCCTGCGAGCGACGCACGGGGACAGAGCCTGACGCCAAATTCAAAAAGTGCAAAAAACAAAACACAGTACACTGTAATCTTACAGATTACATTACTGTATAAAATTATTTCACATCCCTTTTGTCCCTAATGCTTTGCCCAGTGCCCTGCATGTAGTTTTATATGATACTGTATATACTGTTCTTTCTGCCTGTAAACTTGAGATTGTCCATGGCAACCAAAAAGCGTCCCTTTACGTCAAAAGTGGTTTTAGACCAGCTAGAAAACGGTGATAGTAAATTAGAATCACTTGCAGAATTAAGCGATAGTGATTTGTGGAGAAATTCGTCATCAAACACTGAAAGTAACGACAACGACAATTCTGCAACTGAGCAAATTTCAGTGTTTTTGAGTTGATTACATTATTGAATACATTTTATTATATTATTATTTGTTATAATTATTTATAGTTATTTATTATATTATAATTGATGATTTCGTGTTTCAAACTTTATCATAATTTGGACAGATTTAAGTGAGTTATTCCTAAGATTTACAGGCCTACAATATAAAACGCCAAATTTCCGTGCAAAACAATGTACCGCTTTGAGATGAAAAAATCTGACATGATCATACCGCCAGGGAGGTTATCCACTTCAGCCCTGGAAGGTTTTACCCCCTTCATGACCAGGCCTTTGTTTGCGATACGGCAATGTATTACTTTAACTGACAATTGCACGGTCGTGCAACGCTGTATCCAAATAAAATTGATGTCCTCTTTTGCCACAAATAGAGCTTTCTTTTGGTGGTATTTGATCACCTCTGCGTTTTGGGGGGTTTTTTTGCGCTATAAACAAAAAACAGTGACAATTTTGAAAAAAACAGAATATTTTTTGCTTTCTGCTATAAAAATATCCAATTAAAAAAAAATAAAAAATAAAAATTCTTCGTCAATTTAGGCCAATATGTATTCTGCTACATATTTTTGGTAAAAAAAATCCCAATAAGCATATATTGATTGGTTTGCACAAAAGTTATCGTGTCTACAAACTATGTAGATTATGTATTTTTTTTACTCCAGTGATTTTTAGTGGGACTGCGACCTTGCGGCGGACAAATCGGACGCCCAACTGACATTTTTTATACTTTTTTTGGGAACCAGTGACACAAATCAGTGCTAAAAATTTGCACTGTTACTGTACTAATGACACTAGCAGGGAAGGGGTTAACACCAGGGGTAATCAAAGGGTTAGGTGTGTCCCTAGGGGATGTTTTCTAACTGTGTGGGGGATGGACTGACTGGGAGAACTCAGATCCGTGTTCCTGCTTTGCAGGAACACACAAGATCACTGTGTACTTCCCTGTCAGAACGGCGATCTGCCTTGTTTACATAGGCAGATCTCCGTTCTGCCTCTCTGGGGAACAATCGACGGGTCCCGGCAGACATCGCAGACATTGGCCCCTCTGGCCAATCAGGGCACGCACCTGCTATCTATTGCATGAAATGACATACAGGTACGTAGTTTCGTGCAATAGAGCCACCCTGTCGCAGTATGTCTACGGTGGGCGGTCATTAAAAAATACCTTGGGGAGTTTACTCTTTGTCTCATTTTTTTACATCACAGAAACCTGACATTTTAACAGGGGATTGTAGACTTTTTATATCCACTGTGTGTTAAGAGAGTGCTCCTAATCTCAGCTCGTTACCTGTATAGAAGACACCTGGGAGCTAGAAATCTTGCTGATTGGGGATCAAATACTCATTTCACTCATTAAAATGCAAATCAATTTATAACTTTTTTAAAATGCGTTTTTCTGTCTTTCACTGTTAAAATAAACCTACCATTAAAATTATAGACTGATCATTTCTTTGTCAATGGGCAAACGTACAAAATCAGCAGGGGATCAAATACTTTTTTCCCTCACTGTACATTCCTTGTGACAGCAATAAAAGTGATTAAAAAAAATAAAAACATTAATAATTAAAAAAAAAAAAATAAGTGCCCCTGTCCTCCCATACTTGCACGCAAAGGCAAACACGCTTGTTGGGTCCCACACGCACGCAAACAGCGATCTTCCCACACATGTGAGTTACCACTGCGAACGTCAGACCATGGGCAGTAATTCTAGCTCCAGACATCCTCTGTAAATCTAAAGTGGTAATCTGTAAAGCTTCGCCTATGCATAGTAAAATTTATGTAGTTTGTCTCCTTTGCACGGGCATGTGCAATTTTAAAGCGGCTGGGGTAGGACGAATTTAGATGGGGGGGTCCATTTTTAGTCTTGCCTAGGGCAGCAAAAAAACAAAATACACCACTGAACACGTATTTGGCCACTGTTTTCCAGATTAACTCGGACATCCAGCCATTCATGAATGGGAAGCAATCGGGAGGCTCTTTCAGCCTGAATTCTGCCCCTGTTGTTCTTCACCAAGAATCTATAGGTAGAGAAGTCTGGATGGAACAGGTTAAAGAGGTAAGCAGTCAAGTTCATTGCTCTTTGTTTCTGCTTCTATCATTGTGTCTGTTAGTGTGTGTCTGAGCAAACCAAAATAGACAGAAAAATACCCGTTGCATCTGCTGAAATCCAGTTAGCGCCTAACTTCCTGTTTCACCAGACAACACCGTGCCTCTGCTGCACTGATATTTCAATCAGTGATCGATAAATGTCCCCCGGGGTGTTCCTAATTTCCTGTTTGAGCTGTCAATACTGTTGCAATGCAAACAGCAGCAGTGAGACACATCTTGAATTAGATTTAGTACAAGGTTGCAGCCTGCATCATAAATTCCTCCTTTGGCTGTTGTAAAGTAGCACTTGCAGCTGAATGAAACCTGACCCTGCCAAATTCTTAAATACTGTATGCATCAGCTTAACCACTTCAGCCCCGGAAGGATTTACCCCCTTAATGATCAGGCTATTTTTTACGATACAGCACTGCGTCACTTTAACTGACAATTGCGCGGTCGTGTGGCGCTGTACCCAAACAAAATTAATGTCCTTTTTTTTCCCACAAATAGAGCTTTCTTTTGGTGGTATTTGATCACCTCTGCGGTTTTCATTTTTTACGCTATAAACAAAAAGCGAAAATTTTGAAAAAAAAAACATGTTTTACTTTCTGTTATAAAACATTTCCAAAAAAAAATGTAAAAAAACAGTTGTATTCATCAATTTGAGCCAATTTGTATTCTGCTACATATTTTTGGTAAAAAATCCCAATAAGCGTATATTGATTGGTTTGCGCAAAAGTTACCGTGTCTACAAAATAGGGGATAGATTTATAGCATTTTTATTATCTATTTCTTTTTTACTAGTAATGGCGGCGATCAGTGATTTTTAGCGGGACTGCGATATTGCAGCGGATAGATCGGACACCTAACAGACATTTTTGACACTTTTTGGGAACCAGTGACATTATTAAAGTAATCAGTGCTAAAAATATACACTGTTATTGTACTAATGACACTGGCAGGGAAGGGGTTAACGTCAGGGCGATCAAAGGGTTAATTGTGTTCCCTGTGTGTTAACTGTATGGGGGAAGGGCTCAATGGGAGCACACAGATCCTTTTACCTGCATAGCAGAAAGACAGGACCTGTGTGAGTCTCCCCATTCAGAATGGAGATTTGCCTTGTTTACAAAGGCAGATCCCTGTTCTGTCACTGCTGGGAACGATCGCGGGTGGCAGGCAGACATCAAGTCTGCCGGACCCACACATTGGCTCCTCCGCTGGACAATGGGAGCATGTGCATGCGCCCACAAATCACCGTGTACGAGCCCGACGTACACCTACAACGATTTGCGCAGCCAAGCCAACCTGCTGCAGTACAACTGCGGTGACTGGTCGGCAAGTGGTTAATATGGAAATTGGTCTAATGGTTAAATCTGTGTTTGAAGAAGACACAGCCTGATTTAACTGTGTTCCTGGCAGATCAACAGGTACAGTGCCCTGCAAAAGTATTCACCCCCTTGGCATTTTTCTTGTTTTGTTGTTGCCTCACAAACTGGAATCAACATGGATTGTTTGAGGTTGCATGATTTTATTTACAGAACACGCCCACAACTTTGAAGATTTTTTATTTTTTTTTATTGTGAAGCAAACAACAAATAGCAAAAAATAACAGAAAAAGTCAATGTGCATAACTATTCACCGCCCTAAAGTCAATAATTTGTGGAGTCATCTTTTGTGGCTATCACAGCTCCAAGTCGCTTTGGATAAATCTCTATGAGCTTGCCACATCTTTCCACTGGGATTTTTGCCCATTCCTCCTTGCAAAACTGCTCCAGCTCCTTCTATTTGGATGGTTTGCGCTTGTGAACAGCAATCTTTAAGTCTGACCACAGATTTTCTATTGGATTGAGGTCTGGGCTTTGACTAGGCCATTCCAACACATTAACATGTTTCCCCTTAAACACTCAAGTGTTGCTTTAGCAGTGTGTTTGGGGTCATTGTCCTGCTGGAAGGTGAACCTCCATCCTAGCCTCAAATCACACACAGAATGGTACAGGTTTTGCTCAAGAATATCCCTGTATTTAGCACCATCCATCTTTCCCTCAACTCTGACCAGTTTCCCAGTCCCGACTGCTGAAAAACATCCCCACAGCATGATGCTGACACCACCATGTTTCACTGGAGTTCTTCAGGTGATGTGATGTGTTGAGCTTGCGCCAAAAAGTTCAATGTTAGTCTCATCAGACCAGAGCACCTTCCTCCATACATTTTGGGAGTCTCCCACATGCCTTTTCGCAAACTCAAAATGTGCCATTTGTTTGCTGTTGTGCCATGTTCTTTCCATTTGGTTATGATAGATTTGATGGTGCTCCTAGGGATCATCAAAGATTTGGATATTTTTTTATAACCTAACCTTGACTTGTACTTCTCAACAACATTATCCCTTACTTGTTTGGAGAGTTCTTTGGTCTTCATGGCAGTGTTTGGTTAGTGGTGCCTCTTGCTTAGGTGTTGCAGCCTCTGGGGCCTTTCAGAAAGGTGTGTATATGTAATGACAGATCATGTGACACTTAGATTGCACACAGGTAGACATCATTTCACTAAATATGTGACTTCTGAAGGTAATTGGTTGCACCAGAGCTTTTTATGGGCTTCATAACAAAGGGGGTGAATACATACGCACATGCCAATTATCAGTTTTTTATTTCTGAAAAATCGTTTTATATATATATATATATATATATATATATATATATATATATATTTATTTCTAATTTTACTTCACCAACTTAGACTATTGGTTCTGATCCATCACATATAATTCAGATTACAAAAAACATTGAACTAAAGGCTGTAATGTAACAAAATAGGTAAAAAGTCAAGGGGTGAATACTTTTGCAAGGCACTGTTTGTCAGTACTTGTAAGGTTTTTAAAGTGGCAAACATAGGCAGGTATTGCAGAGATGTACTATTTTATTTTTGCCGAGCCTGTACTGCCTTGGCAGTACAGGCAGTGTACCTGACCAGAAGAGACTGTTATCAAATAGGTCATCATCTTGCCCAGAAACACTGTTGGGGATTTTCATTGACTGCAATCTTGAGGGCAAATATATATAATCTTAAACATTAATTAGTATTACGATTATAGTTTCTAGACAATCAAAGCGAATTGTCCCAATACATGATTGGAATAATTGGCCCAGGCAATCCCATATTTTGCAGCCTAATATAAATTTTGCTAATTACCTGCTTTAGGGGTTTGTTCAGACCATCTTGTCGCAGTAATGTACATGTAATTAATTGATGCTTTGTAGTGCCACTTGTTTGAATGGAAACCCAAAATGTTGCTGACGGACTGACGTGAGTTGCCAGGCAGTGCGCTGTCAAGAAATGGCGTTGGACAATTTTTTGTCAGTGCAATGGAACTCACTTTAGGACGTTGCCTCTCATTGAGCTATGCAGAAATACATAACCTGCTATATGCGTTGATGAGCCATTTAAATGAATAGCACCACATCGCACCAATACATTACATGTGCCACGGTAATGTGCATGTTACCGCAACAAGATTATGTGAATAGACCACCAACCATAGCTTAGAAAGTGAGCCTACTCCAGGATGATTTTAATTTTTCCTATTAAAGCCCACACATTTTCTACAATTTGATACCTTTAATTTATTCTATAATTTAACCAGTTGCCATCCATAGACCTTATATAAACGACCTGAAATTCAAGTGGTTAAAAAAAAATCACGGCTGCAGCAGCCATAAGCTTGGTATCATTTTTTTTTCAGCCGGCAACCAGCTTTTTATTAAAAGTGATCTACATTATATGATATAAAAATCAGGCAACGCTGTGTCATAAACCAAAACAGTGTTACAATCAATAATAAAAAATGTACTAATAGTCTTAAACCCTCCACGCAGCAAAATAAACTCTACAGTGAACATTTATATTCATGAAAAGTCTCTTAAATTTGTGTTCATAAATCATCCATTTATATTCTTCATCCTCTTGAAAAACACTCCAAACATCCACCACCTGAGTATAGTCATCCACTCACCAGAAGTATGTGACCTTACTATTATTTCAGGTCTCATTAGTGGAGTATCCACCCACTATTCGATTTTTCCTCCGATTCTCTGCCGTAGCATCCATATCACATTGTATCTAGATAGCATGTGAAAAAAAAAAAAAAACTGCAGTGCTCCAAATAGCGTTATACAATTAAACCACCTTTTATTTAAAATCGCAAACAAGAACGCCACTTATACATGCACTCACATTTTATGATGCAACAGTCTGCATGAATATGACGAGCTGAATTTAATTCAACCTCTGTTACCATTGTCTTGCCACTCTCCTGGTACTTTTGCTCGACTCCAGAGTGCTCCACTTGAAAGCTGTCAGAATGTTAATACCAGTACATGCCTCAGCCACACCTCCTGATGCAACATTTTGTCACAACAGGACTCTGTGATCACTGAGCCTGGAAGCACTTAGTACTGAGGGTTTTCAGTTTCAGTGCTGTCTGAGTCCCTGCTGAAATGCCGGGTAAACAGCAGGGTCCTGTGCTTGATCAGCTGCAGTGGATGGCAGTGAAAACATTAGGAATCTAATAGACAAGACGCCTGATGTCTCCATAAAGAGAACTTGTTACCTGCCCATGCTATCACATAGGATCTTGTTAGCCCTCCTGTGATATTATTAAAGGCAAATGTAAAAATAAAAAAAGTGAGCAATAATCCTAGAGTGTCACGAGGGCCACGTACCTGATGTGAGAGCGAAGTAGTGGGGAGGCCTCCCTTGCACCTTGGGTCCTTAAAGCCTCTGGAGATGGAGACAGAGACTTGGTGGGGACACCGAGTGGCAGGGGTGCCAAGGGTGCGGAGCACCGTTCAAGCCTTAGTCCAGGATCCGAGCAGAAGTCAAGTCTAGTTGGGCAACGAAGCATAAAAGGGTTAATCAGAAGAAGAATGGTCGAGATCCAAGCCGGGGTCTGTTCCAATCTGGCAGCTGAGTACAAAAGAGGCAAAGAAGTAGAATGGTTAAGGTACAAATCCGAGTAGTCAAACAGGTTTCCAGGTGACAACAGGTTCAGACAGATCACACACTAGCACAAGAACAAGGGGGGACTGAAGATAATCCAGCAATTTGGCAGTGTCTGGGCTGGGCTTATATAGGGAAGTTTGAGGTCACTTCCTGTGCGCCTCCTGGGGATTTTCCCACCTTTTTCCATTTGGTTGATGTCACTTCCTGTGCGCTTCCTGGGTATTTTCCCGCCTTTTTCCATCAGGTTGAGGTCACTTCCTGTGCGCGTCCTGGGCATTTTCCTGCCCTTTTCTATCAAGTCTTCTGCGCAGATGCGGGTTGGCGCCCTGAGGTGTCTTTGGCGCATGCTCAATTGGTTTTCAAATTTTTTTACAAATAAATATGTAAAAGTGTGGCGTGCATTTGTGTTCAGCCTCCCTCAGTCATTACTTTTGTAGAACCGCCTTTTGCTGCAATTCGAGCTGCAAGTCCTTTTGGGGATGTCTCTACCAGCTTTGCACATCCAGAGAGTGAAATTATTGCCCATTCTTCTTTGCAAAATAGCTCAAGCTCCGTCAGATTGGATGGAGAGCATCTGTGAACAGCAATTTTCAAGTCTTCCCACAGATTCTCAATTGGATTTAGATCTCGCCTTTCACTGGGCCATTCTAACACATGAATATGCTTTGATCTAAACCTTTCCCTTGTAGCTCTGGCTGTATGTTTAGGGTCATTGTCCTGCTGGGAGGTGCACCTTCGCCCCAGTCTCAAGTCTTTTGCAGACTCTAACAGGTTTTCTTCTAAGAGTGCCCTGTATTTGGCTCCATCCATCTTGAAAATCAACACTGACCAGCCTCCCTGTCCCTGCTGAAGAAAAGCATCCCCACAACATGATACTGCCACCACCATGTTTTACGGTGGGGACGGTGTGTTCAGGGTGATGTGCAAGGTTAGTTTTCTACCACACATAGCGTTTTTCTTATTGGCTTGCTTATTGGCCAAAAAGTTCAATATTGGTCTCATCTGACCAGAGCACCTTCTTCCAAGTTTGCTGTGTCCCCCACATGGCTTCTCGCAAACTGCAAATGGGACTTTTTATGGCTTCCTTTCAAAAATGGCTTTCTTTTTGCCACTCTTCTATACAGGCCAGATTTGTGGAGTGCACGACTAATAGTTGTCCTGTGGACAGATTCTCCCACCTGAGCTGTGGATCTCTGCAGCTCCTCCAGAGTTACCATGGGCCTCTTGGCTGCTTCTCTGATTAATGCTCTTCTTGCCCGCCCTTTCAGTTTAGCTGGACAGCCATGTCTTGGTAGGTTTGCAGTTGTGTCATGCTCTTTCCATTTTCAGATGATGAATTGAACAGTGCTCCGTGAGATGTTCAAAGCTTGTGAGATTTTTTTATAACCTAACCCTGCTTTAAACTTCTCCACAACTTTATCCCTGACCTGTCAAGGTGTGTTCCTTGGCCTTCATGATGCTGTTTGTTCACTAATGTTCTCTAACAAACCTCTGAGGGCTTCACAGAACAGCTGTATGTATACTGAGGTTACATTACACACAGGTGGACTCTATTTACTAATTAGGTGACTTCTGAAGGCAATTGGTTCCACTAGCTTTTAGTTAGGGTTATCAGAGTAAAGGAGGCTGAATACAAATGCACACCACACGTTTCAGATATTTATTTGTAAAAAATTTGCAAAACCATTTATTATTTTCCTACCACTTCACAATTATGTGCCACTTTATGTTGGTCTATTAGATAAAATCCCAATAAAATACATTCATGTTATTGGGTGTAACAGGACAAAATGTGGAACATTTCAAGGGGTATGAGTACTTTTCAAGGCACTATTTTTACTCAATGCAACCCGTATTTTATATTTAAAAAAAAAAACTGGGTATTGTATTGTAAATCTAATTCAGCATATTTTTCCCTGAAAATAGTTCAGATTTCAGAAATATTTTCTCAAATCTTGCACAGTGGCTAAGTGGTTAGCACTTCTGCCTGGCAGCACTAGGATCATCTGTTTGAATCTCAGCCACAGCACTACCTGCTTAGAGTTTGCATGTTCTCTCTGTGTCTTTGTGGGTTTCCTCCAAGGGTACTCCAGTTTCCTCCCACACTCCAAAAACATGTTGGTAGGTTAATTGGCTCCTGTCTAAATTGCCCCTTGTATGTGTATGTGTGAATGTGAATTAGGGATCTTAGATTGTAAGCTCCTTGAGGGCAGGGACTGATGTGAATGTACAATGTATATGTAAAGCGCAGTGTAAATTGATGGCGTTATATAAGTACCTGTAATAAATGCAAATATTGTGCAAATACCGATATTTGACGCCATTTTATTCTACAGGGTCTCTACATTCAAAAAAGTATATACACTTGTTTGGAAGTTTGTCTTCTTTATTTTTTTTTGCTAAAAAAAAAAAATTTTACCATGTGCATGATAAATGTAACATTGCCCTGGATGCAAAGTTTTATAGTGTTTCTGAAGTCAAAACATTTTTTTACTTGAATATATTCGTTAAGGTAAAAAAAAAAATTCCACTACCTATCCTAGCTCCCCCCCGCTCCTGAACACTTACCCAACTCCTCTCACCACTCCAGCACTGTCCCGGCTGTAGCAACGCTTCTCCACTTATGTTTGTGTAGATAGATCTGGACAGCCACACACCGGGATAGGCAGATAAAAATTCTTCTTTATTTAATAAATAGGATTATGAAGTACATATGACACAGCTGGAGTGATACAGCTTGGCGGCTAACGCGTTTCGCACTCATACAGAGCACTTACTCATAGCTAACTAACATAAAGGTGATGACCACATTTAGGCTGGGTTCACACTGGTGCGACACGACAGCCGTCCTACTTTGGATCCGACTTTGCCCTGCGACATGAAGCCGGCATGTGTCTGACTTTCAATGAACGGGGATCCGACTTGGATCCCCGCCAATGCCGGCACTGTGTTTGGTATGAATCTTTAGGGGGGAACTCCGCGCCAAATTTTAAATAAAAAACCGGCATGGGTTCCCCCTCCAGAGGCATACCAGGCCCTTGGGTCTGGTATGGAACTTGAGGGGAACCCCCTACGCCGAAAAAACGGCGTGGGGGGTCGCCCCCAATCCATACCAGACCCTTATCCGAGCACGCAGCCCGGCCGGACAGGAATGGGGGTGGGGACGAGCGAGCGCCCCCCCCCTCCTGAACCGTACCAGGCCGCATGCCCTCAACATGGGGGGTGGTGCCTTGGGGGAGGGGGCGCGCTGCGGCCCCCCCACCCCAAAGCACCTTGTCCCCATGTTGATGAGGACAAGGGCCTCTTCCCGACAACCCTGGCCGTTGGTTGTCGGGGTCTGCGGGCGGGGGGCTTATCGGAATCCGGGAGCCCCCTTTAATAAGGGAGCCCCCAGATCCCGGCCCCCCACCCTATGTGAATGAGTATGGGGTACAGCGTACCCCTACCCATTCACCTAGGAAAAAAGTGTCAATTTAAAAAAAAACACTACACAGATTTTTAAAGCATTTTATTAGACAGCTCCGGGGGTCTTCTTCCGACTTCGGGGGTCTCTCCGGTTCTTCTCCACGCTCTCTGGATCTTCTGCCGGGCTCCTCCGCTCTCTTCTGCTCTTTTGCCGCTCTTTTGCTAAAGCAGAGGAGCCTGGTCTTCAATCTTCTGCCTTCTGCCTTCTGCCCTCTTCTCCTGATGTTGACACGACGCTCTCTGGGGCTAGAATGCTCTCTGTGCGCTCTGCTCTGACTTATATAGGTGGTGACCCCGCCCCCTTATGCCGTCACAGTCCCTGGGCATGCTGGGACTATGACGGCATAAGGGGGCGTGGTCATCGGGTGATGACCACGCCCCCTAAAACGTCACAGTCCCAGCATGCCCAGGGACTGTGACGGCATAAGGGGGCGGGGTCACCGCCTATATAAGTCAGAGCAGAGCGCACAGAGAGCATTCTAGCCCCAGAGAGCGTCGTGTCAACATCAGGAGAAGAGGGCAGAAGGCAGAAGGCAGAAGATTGAAGACCAGGCTCCTCCGCTTTAGCAAAAGAGCGGCAAAAGAGCAGAAGAGAGCGGAGGAGCCCGGCAGAAGATCCGGAGAGCGTGGAGAAGAACCGGAGAGACCCCCGAAGTCGGAAGAAGACCCCCGGAGCTGTCTAATAAAATGCTTTAAAAATCTGTGTAGTGTTTTTTTTTAAATTGACACTTTTTTCCTAGGTGAATGGGTAGGGGTACGCTGTACCCCATACTCATTCACATAGGGTGGGGGGCCGGGATCTGGGGGCTCCCTTATTAAAGGGGGCTCCCGGATTCCGATAAGCCCCCCGCCCGCAGACCCCGACAACCAACGGCCTGGGTTGTCGGGAAGAGGCCCTTGTCCTCATCAACATGGGGACAAGGTGCTTTGGGGTGGGGGGGCCGCAGCGCGCCCCCCTCCCCCAAGGCAACAACCCCCCATGTTGAGGGCATGCGGCCTGGTACGGTTCAGGAGGGGGGGGGGCGCTCGCTCGTCCCCACCCCCATTCCTGTCCGGCCGGGCTGCGTGCTCGGATAAGGGTCTGGTATGGATTGGGGGGACCCCCCCACGCCGCTTTTTCGGCGTAGGGGGTTCCCCTCAAGGTCCATACCAGACCCAAGGGCCTGGTATGCTCTTGGAGGGGGAACCCATGCCGGATTTTTATCTAAAATTTGGCGCGGAGTTCCCCCTCAAGATGATCTGAGCACAAGTCGCGTGCCGAAGTCGGATCATGCGAGACGGCAATCCGACTTCAATGATAGTCAATAGGCTGAAGTAGGATCAAAGTCGGACCAAAGTAGTACAGGGAGCATTTCTAAAGTCGGAACGACTTGTGTCGGACCAGTTAGGACGGCTCCCATAGGGAAACATTAAATTTCACACGTCATGCGACATGAGCTCCCAATGTCGGAGCGTTTGTCGGACCAGTGTGAACCCAGCCTAATACTTAAAATGTAAAAGACATGTGACCAAATGGAAATGAGATGATGCAAAGCAGCTGGAGACCGGCCACATGAGATCTCAGCACTCATTACTAAGTAACAGACATAGAGTGGAAACACCCCTAGTATAGTGAAAATGTAAAGAACGGACGAAAAGAAAAAACAAAAAGATTGAATGCCTGAGGTGAATTAAAATATAAATAAAGATAAATAAACCATATGGTTTATATGTTAATGTGATTGTTAAGTATATAGAATAATACACTTAAAAAATATATGGGAGAAATAATTGTGTTTTAAAATAAAATGCTGATTGTAGTGATGAAAAGTGAGGATGTTAATGGAACGTGTATAAATTTATGTGAAGCACCAATTCAAAAAATAAAAAATTATATATATAGAACTAGTGATGATATAGTGCATAGATGTGTATAACATCTGTACAGGATCTTTGTTCATATGAAAATGAATGTAAAATCAAATATGAGTTTCACCAGATACCGTGATAAATAATAATAATAAAAGGGTGAGAAAAATATATATATTTGATAACAATTGATGCCTTATAAAATGAAATAAAATAATTATGTGGAGTATAAGTAAAATATG
The DNA here is from genome assembly GCF_042186555.1 of Aquarana catesbeiana. Taxonomy (NCBI): domain Eukaryota; kingdom Metazoa; phylum Chordata; class Amphibia; order Anura; family Ranidae; genus Aquarana; species Aquarana catesbeiana. The sequence continues at coordinate 365,382,617 of NC_133327.1, read as the reverse complement.
TTGAATTTGAAGAAAAGCCAGCACAAGAGATGAAACGGAAAAAAGTGGGGGAAGGGACACACATTTAATGTGCAGTGTTGCTGGACTGCTAATATGGAAATTACAGCGGAGAACTAGTTTGCAAGGGGCATAGTAAATGAATAGTGGACTAATGTGAGTATTATTTCTTAATTGTCACAATCTGTCCCTGCAAACAGTGCTGAGATCTCAGACAGTTTATATAAACATCACGCAAAGCAACACATAAAAAATAAATAAATGTATATAGTCCATAGTCACTTGTCCTGGAATCTAGAAAGAAAACATCAACATATCACAAACAAATACTTCAAAAATAATGTAAAAAAGGATTTTTAGTATCTATACATCTAACCAAAAACTAATAAATATTTTAATGCAATCATACAATAAAAATTGCTGTATTATAGACTATACTGAATGTATATAGGATCGTCGGAAACTAAAATTCAAAAATATATGGAGTGTTGGAATGAAATATGTAAATAAAAAATAGAATCATCCCACACACCATAGAAAGAACTCTCTTGAATGGTTTTAATGGTATAGTCAATATAGTAAATGCCATAATGCATATGAAAAATATATATGAACAATAATAACAAACCTGAGTATCTGAACAACACCTACCTATGTGGCATCTTTAACCATCTCAATACAGGGCATTTTAACCCCCTTCCTGCCCAAGCTATTTTTCAGCTTTCAGCGCTGTCACACTTTGAATGACAATTGCGCGTTCATACAACACTGTACCCAAATGAAATTTTTATTATTTTTTTTCCACAAATAGAGCATTATTTTGGTGGTATTTGATCACATCTGCGGTTTTTATTTTTTGCGCTATAAACAAAAGAAGAGGGACAAGTTTGAAAAAAACACAATATTTTTTACTTTTTGTTATAATAAATATCCATTTTTATTTTTTTTTAAAGCACATTTTTTCCTCAGTTTAGGCCGATACTTATTCTTCTACATATTTTTGGTAAAAAAAATCGCAATAAGCATATATTGATTGGTTTGCGCAAAAGTTATAGCGTCTACAAAATAGGGGATAGATTTATAGCATTTTTATTTATTTTATTTTTTTTTTACTAGTCATGGCGGCGATCTGCAATTTTTATTGTGACCGCGATATTGTGGCGGACACATCGGACACTTTTGACACATTTTTGGGACAGGGAAGGGGTTAACACTAGGGGGTGATCGAGAAGTTATCTGTGTTCCTAGGGAATGTTTCTAACTGAAGGGGGAGGGGACTCACAAGGGGAGGAGACCGATTTGTGTTGCTCTGTACTGAGAACACAGATCGGCCTCCTCTCCTCTCTGACAGGATGTGAATCTGTGTGTTTACATACACAGATCCACGTCCTGCCATGTTACAGGGCAATCGCGTGTGCCCAGCGGACATCGCAGCCGCCGGGCACACGCTTCAGGTGCCCAGTGACACGGCGGGCATGCGCGATTGCAGTCAGCGGCGCGCGCGCCCCCTGGTGGGTAGGGAAGGCGAGGGAGTCATATGACGCCCTCCCAGAACGAGAGCGGTTAAACAAAAAGGATTATATGGATCTCTATGAACACAGAAAGAAAAAACAGAAAGAAAAAACCTTTTGAGAACAGGAAGAATTATTGGTCAGGAGAATTAATCATAAAAATGGGAAACATCCCATTCATAATTTAAACCTGACGGAATTCTAGTGTCCAAAAGGAAAATCCAAAGAACTTCACGCTTGCACAGTAATTGGAATCTATCACCTCCCCTTATTGGAACTGTAACCCTTTCAATACCTTGGATAAAGAGACTTGATGTGGCTTTATGATGTTCAAAAATCCAATGTTTAGCTACATTGGTCAGATTGTCTTTTTCAATGTCATGCAAGTGGTCGTACAAACAATCTCTAAGGCGACATGTTGTGCGACCCACATATTGGATCTGGCAAGTCTCACAGGTAATAACATATATCACATATTTGGTATTGCAATTAATGAAGGAGGAGATTTGAAACTCTCTATTATTACTACAGGATTTTATTTGTTTGCCTGTTTTGATGTAACCACAATAATTGCAACTTGTAATTCCACATTTGAAATTACCTGTGAAACTAAGCCAGTTAGGTTTTGGTTGATTTGTGCAAAACAAACTGGGTGAAAGGGAATGACCCAAGGTGGGTGCTCTGCGAGAGACCACCTTGATTCCATTAGAGAGAATGTTGTTATAATAGAGTCATTATATAAAATGGGGAGATGCTTGATGATAATTGTTTAATTTTAGTGAACTCTAAGTTATATGGTGTTGAAAACACCGGAGCATGGTAAGATTTATGTATTTTTTGTGTAGTGTTTCTTGTGATTTCTCTTTTAAAAGTGAAAGTCTAGGAATGGCTCTCACTGTATCAAGCGCTTTATGAATAAGTGTGTCCGAATAACCTCGGGCTTTAAATCTATGTACCATGCTGTTAGCTTCAATATCAAAAGTTTCCGGTGAACTGCATAAGCGTTTTAGTCTTAAAAATTGTCCATATGGTACCCCTCTAATAGTATGGCTAGGGTGTGCAGAGTCTGCTCTGAGTAAAGTGTTGCCTGCAATAGGCTTTCTGTAAAACATTCCACTACCTATCCTAGCTCCCCCCACCCCTGAACACTTACCCGGCTCCTCTCACCACTCCAGCACTGTCTTGGCTGTAGCACCACTTCTCCACTTCCTGGTCTTTCAGGAGACACAAGCAGCAGCTGGAACCATAGGCTCCTTTTGTTGTCAGTCAAACTCCTGTGAGGAAGGAGTGGGGGTGTGGCTTACCGCTGTTATGTGTGTCTATGGATGCACACATCCCAGCTCGAGGCTTGCTAAGGGGGCACCCAGAGAAAGGAGGAGCAGACAGTGCCCCTGGAGGATTACAGAAGAGGCTGTAAGGGACCGCTCTGTGCAATATCATTGCACAGAGCTGGTAAGTATAACATCTTTTTATTTTAAAACAAAAAAAAGTATTTAGTACCACTTTAATAAGCAAAAATTCACCTTTATTATTTATCTGAAAATCATCTTTGATAAAACCAGGTTGGGGATCAGATTACCATAATATAAACATAATTTTATGTCTTCCATTGACAGTCATTGGCTTCAAAACTAGAAATGTATTTACTGCATCAAAATCAGCCTCACAGCTCTACTCATCTGTTTTTCATTTAATAGATTTTACATAGACTTTTATAAGTCAATAAACAGCAATATTGCTGCTAAAAAAAAAAACTGTGAAGATGGATTTGTAAATAGGTCAGAGTTTTCAGAGAATTGCGGTAATGTAGCAGAAACTCTTTGTAAACCTGACATTAGGTTCATCAGTGAATTGTGTTACTGGCTTTATAGACCATTTCTATTCATTTTCTGCATGTTCATCTGAGAGAATAATTGCATCCTTTGGTGTCGTCACATGGAGTAGAAAGTGAATACACATGCTTGAAAACTGAGACAAGTGGAGCTTCTGCATATAACCAACCAATTCGATTTCATATTTTTAAACAAGTATTCATATGGTTGATATGATCGACACTTTCTTTTGTTCCTGTTTTACTACATTTCCCTAATGTAAGAATATATGCCATAGTTTCCATTTGCAGATTCTGTAGGGCAAGGGGTCTCCAAACTTTCATCAAAGGGCCGGTTTACTGTCCTACAGACTTTAGGGGGCCAGACTGTGGTCATTGGTAGAAGAAAATGCCCCAGTATCAGTGGGAGTAAACAATTCCCCATCGGTGGTGTCAGTGAGAGGAATTGTGCCCCATTGTTGGTGTCATTTGGTGGGAAGAATCATGCCCCATTGTTGGTGTCACTGGAAGGAACTGTGCCCCATAGTCGGTGTCTTTGGGAGGAATTGTGCCCCTTCGTTAGTGTCAATGGGGAGAATTATGCCTCAATGTTGGAGTCAGAGGATAAAATATAACCACAAGGACCAGATAAAAGCAAGCAAAGGGCCGCATTTGGCCCCCCGGCCACAGTTTGGAGACCACTGCTGTAGGGGATACAGTGTGAGGGAGACTGAAAGCACCACATTACTGAGTGAGCAAGTGGTTCTGGTGATCTATTCACACTGAATATATAAAGGTGCATCAAAAAATTAGAATATCATCAAAAAGTAAATTTATTTCAGTAATTCAATTCAAAAAGTGAAACTCATATATTATAAAGATTCATTACACACAGAGTGATATATTTCACGCATTTATTTATTTTAATTTTGATGATTATGGCTTACAGCTAGTGAAAACCCAAAATTTAGTATCTCAGAAAATTAGAATATTGTGAAAACTTTCAATATTGTTGACTCATGGTGTCTCACTCTAATCAGCTAATTAATACAAAACACCTGTAAAAGTTTCCTGAGCCTTTTAAATGGTCTCTCAGTCTGATTCAGTAGGTTACACAATCGTGGGGAAGAATGCTGACTTGACAGTTGTCCAGAAGACAGTCATTGACACCCTCCACAAGGAGGGTAAGTCACAAAAGGTCATTGCTAAAGAAACTGGCTGTTCACAGAGTGCTGTATCCAAGTATATTAATGGAAGGTTGAGTTCAAGGAAAAAGTGTGGTAGAAAAGGGTGCAGAAGCAACAGGGGTATCTGCAGCCTTGGGAGGATTGTGAAGCAAAGGCCATTCAAGAATTTGGGGGAGATTCACAAGGAGTGGACTATGGAAAGTGTCAGTACTTCAAGAGGCACCACACACAGACATATCCAGGACATGGGCTACAACTGTCACATTCTTTGTGTCAAGCCACTCCTGAACCAGAGACAATGTCAGAAGAATCTTACCTGGGCTAAGGAGAAAAAGGACTGGACTGTTTCTCAGTGGTCCAAAGTGCTCTTTTTGAATGAAAGTAAATTTTGCATTTTATTTGGAAATCAAGGTCCCAGAGTCTGGAGGAAGAGTGGAGAGGCACAGAATCCAAGTTGCCTGAGGTCCAGTGTGAAGTTTCCACAGTCAGTGGTGATTTAGGGAGCCATGTCATCTGCTGGTGTTGGTCCACTGTGTTTTATCAAGTCCGAAGTCAGCGCAGCCCTCTACCAGGACATTCTAGAGTACTTCACGCTTCCCTCTGCTGACCAGCTTTGGCCCTGTTTTCCTGGTCGTCTTGGGGGTACATTATTTGTTGAATCTGCAGGGTATGCTCATGTAAAATGACTTCATGCGTTTGTAATGTGCAAACAGTCTCCTCTACATTGTGTTCTACTTCCTGCAGCCTGTTTGTGACATCCCTGCGCAGCTCTGACAATTCTTGCTTATATGAGTGTTCAAGTTTCTGCACACAGGCTTCAAAATCAGGTCTTGTTGGCAAGGCCTTAATGTAAGCCTCCATGTCCCAGCTACTGAAGGAGCGGTGTGATTCAGGGACTGACAGGCAGAACGGATAGAGCCATTTCCTGAGTCTGCTGGGGATCTGGTGCGCTGTCTGGTTACCATGTAAGGAGTGGAGTGCTGTGAAGCAGCTCCCTGTGAGGCCGCATGTGTGCCTGAGGAATGGGATGGCGCCATCTTGGATGAGGGGGGCCGTGCTGATTCGGCCCTAATTGGGTGAAAAAATGGCCGATTTCCCCTTCTTTATGTGGGTTGGGGGTTTGGTGGCCCTCTCCCCCACCACTCCTCCCCAATACCGACCTGTTGTAGCAGTTCCAAAGAGCGCTGGGAGCTGTGGAAAGTCCGGTATGTGCGGCAGCTCCAGAAGAGCACATCTTACTTCTCCATGTGCTGGGCCACGCCCTGCTGACCAGCTTTGATGGAGATGCTGATTTTATTTTCCAGCAGGACTTGGCACCTGCCCATACTGCCAAAAGTACCAGTACCTGGTTTAATGATCATGGTATCACTGGGATTGAGTGGCCAGCAAACTCGCCTGACCTAAACCCCATAGAGAATCATGGAGTACTGTCAAGAGGAAGATGAGAGACACCAGACCCAACAATTCAGATGAGCTGAAGGCCACTAGCAAAGCAACCTTCGCTTCCATAACCCCTCAGCAGTGCCACATACTGATCGCCTCCATGCCACGTCACATTGGTTTTCTAGCATGTCTGTTCAACAGGAGTTGAACTGGCCGATATTCAATATATGTGTAGCCTCCAGAGCCAACGTTTTGCAGAAGAGGAGGGCTATGATACCCAGGAGCTAGCTATTTTTCCAGCCTGCTTATTATTATTTTGTTCCACACTGCACTTAATGAATTATAGTTAAATACAAATCACAAAAATATACAATTGTAAGACATAGTCTTCTAAATAGTCTTCCCTTGCAGAAGGACTTCACCCATACTATAAAATACTGTTAAATGCATATTTAGGTCCAGGGGACTGGGAAAGCAGTTTTACATACTAACTAGGTCTCTCTGTCAATTTTCCTTGCGCATGAAAGTTTAGTCTCTCTGATGTTAGTTAAAGCTGGCCATACACTAGTAGATTTTCAAACAAACATACCTACGAATATTCATACAAAAATTCTGTGTACATTTCAAATGTCTTTCGAAAGTACTCCAAAATTTCATTTGCTCTTAACATTCAATTTGTAATGACTGTTCTGTTCTTTCCCTACTAAAAACCCTTTTCAATGTTAAAAAATGTGTTAATTAAAAAAAAAAATCATCCTGCCTCTTTGATATTTCTTGTCAGTGTTGTCAAAAATGAGCATCAACTTGACCCCACTAACCATAGAAAAATTGAGCAAATATTATTAAAACAAATTTTTTATTGCATTATTTTTTAGCAAAATTCTACTAGTATGGACAGCTTAACAATTTAGGGGCACAATCATTTCATTGCATTATAATACAATAGGTTCAATTTGTCTCTAAATATTTTACACTGTATCTTCTTTCATTCACACTAGGCTCAACTGAAAAGCAATTTGATTGACCTGGCTAAGGTAAGGATAGCTGAAGAGGATGTATAAAGCTATATACTTGCATCCCATGTATTCTAAGCAAAATTATTTATGAAGACCTCAGGGAGAATGACCTGCCAAGTGCTTTTTTTGCTAGGCTAATACTGATATTTCATTGGATGATATATGACATATATTGAAAATTATATATGACATAGATCATTTAAAAATATATATTTTAATATATGGGAAAAAGTAAAAGAAACATTTGGCCTCTACCAGTCAAATCAGTGGAAATTGAAATTCTTTATGGATTGTTTTCTGAAATTACCCAGAACTTGTTCAACTGCAACATCCACTTTTTCACTTTATACCGTATACACATATCAACTGTAATGATTACCTTGTAGGTTTTGCATTGTATTGCAGCAAACACAGATTTAAAGCAAAACTCCAGGCACAGACATTTTTATAAATTCTTTTGGAGAAAAAAAGTTTTCTTTGATAAAGGGTGTTAAATGTACAATTCATAAATTTGTATATCATGGACATTATGGCTGTACTTCTGTCAATTGGGGCTATGAGAGCTGCAGCTCTCATACACAGAAGAGTTAAGCCGGGGACACGCTAATCATTTTGTCAGCTCCGTTTGGAGATACTGTGAATGGATAAGGGGAGAGGCGGGTAAAAAGTACTTTTTTTCTCTTAAGAATTTATAAAGATGTCTATGCCTGAAGTCCTGCTTCAAGTAGCTCATCTCTGATTTGACTGAAGTTTATTATTGACTTCTTGAAAATTGTTTTATAGTGGTTAAATTGGTTGTAAAGGCAGAACATGCATGCAGCCCCTGTAAATACATACCTGAGTCCGATCTCGATCTAGTGATGTACACTAGAGCTGAGCCTCTCTCGGCTCTATTGCACCTCATTGGCTCAGATAAAGCAGCAGGAGCCATTGACTCCTATGGGGACACAGAGCAGGGCTCGGGAACAAGCATGGGAGCCAGGAGCATTGGCAGGGGACCCAAGCAGAGGAGGAGCGGGGCTGTTTCTCAGAGCAGGTAAGCATAACATATTTTTTTTAATTTAATTTAAAAAAATAGTTACGCTTTACAATCACTTTAAGATGCCTAGTAGGAGAAATAAAAAAATCTACAAGCTCCAATATCACATATTGATCAATATCAAGGAGGAAAATGTCTCTTCATGTAAATTAAGAGCCAATACACATTGTTACGTGCAGTTTTGTGGTGATCAAGAAATACAGTGCGGCAAAAAAGTATTTAGTCAGCCACCAATTGTGCAAGTTCTCCCACTTAAAAAGATGAGAGAGGCCTGTAATTGTTATCATAGGTATACCTCAACTATGAGACAAAATGTGGAAACAAATCCAGACAATCACATTGTCTGATTTTTGAAAGAATTTATTTGCAAATTATGGTGGAAAATAAGTATTTGGTCACCTACAAACAAGCAAGATTTCTGGCTCTCACAGACCTATATCTTCTTCTTTAAGAGGCTCCTCTGTCCTCCACTCATTACCTGGATTAATGGCACCTATTTGAACTTGTTATCAGTATAAAAGACACCTGTCTACAACCTCAAACAGTCACACTCCAAACTCCACTATGGTGAAGACCAAAGAACTGTCGAAGGACACCAGAAACAAAATTGTAGTCCTGCACCAGGCTGGGAAGACTGAATCTGCAATAGGCAAGCAGCTTGATGTGAAGAAATCAACTGTGGGAGCAATAATTAGAAAATGGAAGACGCAAGATCTCACCCCGTGGGGTCAAAATGATCACAAGAACGGTGAGCAAAAATCCCAGAACCACACAGGGGGACCTAGTGAATGACCTGCAGAGAGCTGGGACCAACATAAAAAAGGCTACCATCAGTAACACACTATGCCGCCAGGGACTCAGATCCTGCAGTGCCAGACATGTCCCCCTGCTTAAGCCAGTACATGTCCGGGCCCGTCTGAGGTTTGCTAGAGAGCATTTGGATGATCCCGAAGAGGATTGGGAGAATGTCATATGGTCAGATGAAACCAAAGTAGAACTGTTTGGTAGAAACACAACTCGTCGTGTTTGGAGGAGAGAGAATGCTGAGTTGCAACCAAAGAACACCATACCTACTGTGAAGCATGGGGGTGGCAACATCATGCTTTGGGGCTGTTTCTCTGCAAATGGAACAGGACGATTGATCCGTGTACATGAAAGAATGAATGGGGCCATGTATCCTGAGATTTTGAGTGCAACCCTCCTCCCATCAGAAAGGGCATTGAAGATGAAACGTGGCTGGGTCAGCATGAGAATGATCCCAAACACACCGCCCGGGCAACAAAGGAGTGGCTTTGTAAGAAGCATTTCAAGGTCCTGGAGTGGCCTAGCCAGTCTCCAGATCTCAACCCCATAGAAAACCTTTGGAGGGAGTTGAAAGTGTGTGTTGCCCAGCGACAGCCCCAAAACATCACTGCTCTAGAAGAGTTTTGCATGGAGGAATGGGCCAACATACCAGCAACAGTGTGTGACAACCTTGTGAAGACTTACAGAAAACATTTGACCTCTGTCATTGCCAACAAAGGATATATAACAAAGTATTGAGACGAACTTTTGATATTGACCAAATACTTATTTTCCACCATAATTTGCAAATAAATTCTTTCAAAAATCAGACAATGTGATTGTCTGGATTTGTTTCCACATTTTGTCTCTCATAGTTACATAGTTACATAGTAGGTGAGGTTGAAAAAAGATACAAGTCCATCAAGTCCAACCTATGTGTGTGATTATGTGTCAGTATTACATTACATATCCCTGTATATTGCGGTCATTCAGGTGATTATCTAATAGTTTCTTGAAGCTATCAATGCTCCCCGCTGAGACCACCGCCTGTGGAAGGGAATTCCACATCCTTGCCGCTCATATTTGAGGTATTCCTATGATGACAATTACAGGCCTCTCTCATCTTTTTAAGTGGGAGAACTTGCACAATTGGTGGCTGACTAAATACTTTTTTGCCCCACTGTATATTGCTTCTTACCACAAGCTTTTGCAGTACAGTATGCACACATCTTAATATCATTTAGAGTAAAGCTGACCATAGATGATTCAGGGTTTTTTTTTTCAGCCACCAGATTCCTCCATTCACACAAATGAGGTATGAGGTAGATGGAGGAATCCACTTCCTTGTCGGGACATTATGTTCTGACAGTGGGACCCTCTGCTGTCAGAATACACAGAATACACTAATTGGTGGCTGCAGCTGCTGATCGACAAACATTTTCCAGCATGTCTCCTTTAACACAAGTCGATCAATCAACTTCTGTCAAGAAGGAAACAAACGCACACTGATGGAAATTGGCCCACTCCTTCCTGAAGTGGCCAAATTTTCAATCAGTGTATGACCAGCTTAGACGACTGTAAGGTCAAAAGCTACAGCCATAATGTTGACATCCCCATCACTCTGATTGAGTTGCCTTACATTTTATATTCAATTGGCTGCAGCAGATTAAGTGAGAATCCCTTGCTTTGCTTCATATTGGCTGCAGCAAGAAACAGACCTGAAAACCTTAGTGGGATGATTTTGCCACTGAAACCCATTGAATACAACAAGTGATACTTTTATCAGAATGGAAATTGTCAGGAGAAGCTTTAAAGAGTTATACGTTCTTCATCAGGTCAAAAACCTTATGTACTAAAATCCCAGATACATAAAAGAATCCAGGCTGGTGATTCAAGCCATTAGCTTTAACCTAAAAATTGAAAAAAAAAATCAGTTTAGGATTCATTAAATTAATTAAAAGTATATCTGACGTTTTAGATAAAGTAGGGGGCTAGCTAAAACCCCATCACATTTTTTTTATATTCCTTTGTGGGGGTTTTTTCACTTTCTGGCCTCCAGACACAACAAGATTTGAGAGGAAGTCTCTTCAAAGAGAAAAACCCTCTCACTGAAACAGGTGCCTCCATTGGAAGAGATTCCTTCACCTCCAGTTCTGGTGACAAATCTCTCCAGCAGAGTAGAATACAAAAGAGGTTATCTAACGCAGTGTTTCTCAACTCCAGTCCTCAAGGCGCCCCAACAGGTCATGTTTTCAGGATATCCCTCAGATGAAACAGCTGTGGTAATTACTAAGGCAGTGAAACTGATCAAATCACCTGTGCAAATTAATGTAAAGCCTGAAAACATGACCTGTTGGGGCGCCTTGAGGACTGGAGTAGAGAAACACTGATCTAACTATTCACTTTGTTGCTGGCGCTGTGGCAAGGAACTTGGCATAATGTTGCATCTGTGGTGGTCCATAGCTGAGACCGTACTGGAAGGCTGTATTTCAACTAACAGCGCATATTACAGGAAATAGACTACCTGAGCTACCAGAATTGGCCTTATTCTCTATCTTTCCAGGATCACCACAGATGGCTAAGAAGGGCCCAACATGCTTTATCTTTGTCGCAGCCAGAGCTATCATACCCAAACATTGGAATTCTAGTGTCATTCCCAGTATTAAAGAATAGGTGTCCGAACTAAATTAAATTATGCGTATAGAGGAATTGACAGCGATCCAACAGGAGAAATACCCCAAATTCATAGCTAAATGTGGGGCTTGGAAAGACTTCAGCATCTCAGATATCTTGAGACAGCACCTGGGATCTAGTTTCTCACCAAATATGGATATAAGTAATCGTGAAGGATATAAGGTCATCTCACCATCCCCCCCCCCCTTTTTTTTTTTTTTTCGTTTTCTCTGCAATTTATTTTAATGGTTAAAGGTATGGGGATGCAAAGATCTATGCACGAGTATAAAATTGACTGACAAACTGGCTTCAATTGATTTTTTGTGTTTTGCTTATGAAGCCAAATGCAAATTTGTGATGTTAGATTTTCATATGTGACTAAGTGTATCATTAAAAAAATGGTTCAATAAAGTATGGGGAAAAAAAAATCTCTTCAGCAGAGGCACCAACATAAAAAATCGACAGGTTCTAATGCTTAGGCTATGCATTTTTCTTTGAAAAAAATGGCTTCAGATGTTCTTTTAACCCATACGCTGCTATCAGTGATGTATACCACACACCATGGGAAGGGTTAAAACAAGTTTAGGTCTGCAATAGCAGTCATGAGCTTTAAATCTTTTGGCTACAATGTGGATGTGATCAGGCCCGAAGTGGGCCTACAAGCCCATTTGTGATAGCAATTTAGGTAAGTAAAATTTGTCTATGTAAAATGTTAAAGTTTTTGTAAAGGCAGAAGGTTATTACTGTACTGCATTCTATGCAGTGAGGTAGGAAACAGTCTGCATGTGGCTTCCCTCGCAGCTCCCCCTAAATACATACCTGAGCTTGATCCAGCAATGTGCACAAGAGCTGAGGCTCTCTCCCTCATTGCTGTTGTCAATCACAGCAGGTGACGAGGGAGCAGGAGCGGATACACAGAGCAGGGCCCTGGAAAAAGTATGCATGAGTGCCCCCATAGCAGGCAGCTTGCTGTGGTGGCACTTGGCGAGGGAAAGCAGCCAGGAGTGCCGGCAGGAGACCCGAGAAGAGGAGGATCTGGGCTGTTCTGTGCAAAATCATTGCAAGGAGCAGGTAAATATAACATGTTTGTTATTTTATTCGGAAAAAAAAAGACCCTTTAATATCACTAAGTATTGTAATTTATTGTCATTTTGCAGGCAAAAACAATTTTGAGGCCCTGACATACAGTATATACTCAAGTATAAGCCAAGTTTTTCAGCACATTTTTTTGTGCTGAAAATGCCCCCCTCAGCTTATACTCGAGTCCTCCTCTGCAGCCTAATCCCCCGCCGCTGTGATACATTCAGTCTAATTGCATGCCTCTGCCTCAGCCTCATGCCCCTTGATCGGCGTTGTGCTGGCGTTATCTCCTGGCGCTGTGCCCATCTGCAGTCTTATCCCCCGACGCTGTGATACATTCAGTCTAAACGCAGCAATGCAGTGTAACCAAGCGCCGCCTCCTCATCCTCGTCCATGATAGGCTGAACACTGACTCACTGCTGGGAAACTGAGTCAGTGTTCCGTCACGGAGGAGGAAATGTAAGAGGAGGAGGTGGCACTTGGTTACACTGCATGGCCACCGATTAGACTGAATGTATCACAGCGCCGGGGGATAAGACTGCAGATGGGCACAGTGCCAGCAGATAACACCAGCACAACGCCGATCAAGGTACTTGAGACTGAGGCATGAGGCTGAGACTGAGGCATGAGGCTGAGACTGAGGCATGAGGCTGAGGCATGCAGATGGACAGAGTGAAGCTGCAGATGGGCATTGTTGACCCTCTTTTTCCACTTACAGTAGCTGCTGCATTCTCACCCTTGGCTTATTCTCGAGTCAATAAATTTTCCCATTTTTTTGTGGTAAAAGTAGGTGCCTCAGCTTATGTTTGGATCGGCTTATACTCGGGTACGGTATTTGGTATCTATTTAATTTTTTTAAATTGGGCTTTATATTGTGTTTGCATGCACTAAAATGAATTTTAATGTAAAATATAGGATAAACAGTTGCACAATCATTGTGTAACATAAATTATTACAACTACTATCTTTTTATTGTAAAGGTTATCTGCTTTCAGAAAATATTTAATGGTTTGGGTTTATAGGTAATTTTCAGGACAAAAATGTGCATTTTAGAATATATGTAAAAAAAAAAAAAAAAAGGTTCCAGCAGCAAAATGGTTAAAGAACAATTATACATTTGCAGTGACATTTAGGCTGCAAAAAATAAGAAAAATTTTCTACTCAAACTGTAAAGCCTCGTACACACGATCAGATTATCAGACAAATTTTCGTCCATTTTTTGCTGCTTGCTAGCCTCATATCAAAAATGCAGAGGTTACTCAACATACGAAAATTATGATACCACAGAATTCAATGTCAGAAGTGATGTAGTGTGTTGAAGAGTTTTGTATGTATTCTCTCATTTCTGAGCATGCGTAGTCATGCTCTTACGATTTTATTTCCGACGAAAACTGTACTATTAAACGAGAATCGGACGTTGTGTTCATGTAGGATAAAAACTTTATGGCCTGCACATTCAGTTTTTGTTGTCTGAAAATTTGTAATCGGTTGTCGAAAGCACCATACTAACGATCTGAAAATTGGCAGATCGTTCGTCTGACAAAATTTTACTTCCGATTTTCTTATCGTTTGTACTGGCCTTAAGTGTGGAATATTTTAAATTGGTGTCATTAATGAAATAGTTAAAACACTGATGTGTTCATTTTTTTTAGCCAGGGTATTAGCAGTGAAAAGGTTAAAATACAAGATTTGATTGTTATCAGGATGTTAGCTGTGGAAGGGTTAAAGCATGCATTTGTTGTGGATTTGTCACCAGCCTGTAAGAAGCTCAGTTGGGTTCTGAGAACACAATAGCTTTTCCTACGATCTAATTTACAACACTTGTAATCACAGCTCCTTTGCAGGGTATTTTCACTGGGTAACAGAAATGGCATTAGGAGATTACATTTGGAAAGTCATGTTGAGCACTAATAATCATTGTTGTGAATTCTGTTGTGAAAGAAGAAACATAATATTGCGTGATCATTTAGCATTTGCTAGATCCTGTGTTAAATTTGGTAGTATCTAGCATTGTCCTTCGTACTGCATTGTGATAAAGGAAATCATGAATGATCTAGTATGAAGCCTGTACAAGTAATATTCTACATAATGGCATTAACAATCACTTACTGACCAGATTTCGCACTTCTGAATTTAGGGTGTTTCTTTACAATAGCTGTGTCTTTTTTTGTGGATATTAGACTCTTTTCAAAGAGCTGTCACTGCAAATTTTAAGCACCAAGGAAAGATAACGATTTTAGCCTTGACATCTTTCTCACTTAACCAAACAAAAAACTGTCTGATGTTCATTCAACCTAAGGTGATCTCTTGAAGCAGTCTTGTGTTTTAGTCGAGATGCACGTTTTGTTTTTTTTTGCTAGGAACAATAGGGATGAGATTTTCCTCTTGTCATAATAACAAATATTGTATGCCATGTGACAACACAACCAGCTTTTCAGATGTAACTGTGCTTTCTTACAGTTGCAGGAGGCAATCAAGGCTGGCAAAGGTGTGACTTCAGCTATTGACCTGTGCCGTTACCATGGAAACAAGGCTCTGGAGACCCTGCACTGCTTCCCTCCCTCAAAGGCCAGATCCGCCTTAGAGAACATTGTATATGCTGTGACCAGATTTTCATGACACTCTACGTGGCTGAATAATGCAACACATTTTTATTATTATTTTTATTTTCATTTTTTTAATTTTATTTAGCCTAAATATCGTGGACTGTAAATTATATTGTCATCAGGGGGCCCTAACTGCATTCTTCTTTTGGTTTGCACACATTATGCAATGAGTGTTGAAACTATTTTTTTCTTGTTTGAATAACTAAAGATAAAAATAGAAGAAGAGAGAAAAAAAAAAAAGGTCAAATCGTTTTCTCTTGTCATGCCAGAAGCATACTTGAGGCTAAACAAGTAGAAATAATTAATGAGGTTTGCTGCTGTGACCTCAGCAAATGGCCAGGAAATAAGTCCTTATTGATTGGACATAGCCAGGGATGGCGCCAGTGTGGTGGCCTGTGGTTTTCCTGCTCCTTGGAGGACAGAAGGGGTGGGATTCTGCAGGTGTCAATAGGAAATCTCTTCTGTAAACTAAGTTGAGCATATCTATGCAGTGTGAGCCCACATCAAGGACACTCCTCATTACCATGAAATGAGAGACTGCTTCATTTAGGTGTGCGCTTAGACCTTTGTAGAATACTGTTCATTAAAGCACTGTTGTTTTATTTGTATTCTGTTCAAGTCCCACATTTGCAACTTTTGACAGTTTACATTTCATATCTGCAGGAATAATCACTACGTGTTTTTATAAATATTAGTATTTTCTGACTGAAAGGTGCATTGACCTAGCAATGCATGTAAAATGAATTTTTAACCTGTTCAATGTCAAAATCAGAATACAATCAGTCAATGATAAAAGAGATAGTAATCAAAATTATGAGTAGATGTATGTGTGAACATATTTTCAGCCAGTCTGAAGACATGTGCTGAAGTGTGCTGAGAAATGATATGAATGGAATAAAAAAAACCCAAGGAATCATTAGCATGCATTGACAAAATAATCAAGTTTTCTTTGTATTTTTTTTTCTAAAACATTTCAGTGTTTTTACAATTATTTGAATTCTTTTCCTGGGTAAATAAGCCTAGAAATATCTGTTTTTATTTTAATCTCTTAAATACTATTTATTATACATTTATGTACACCAATCATATCATAATTGATAGTTTTTATACTGTTGTCAAAATGAATGTATGACTGATTCTTGTTCTGTTTTGTTAGTTTTTTTAAATATATTTTAGGTCTCTAATTCTCCCGGGTGGTCTAAAGTAAAGGACAAAAAATGTAAATTGGATATGATCCCAGACAGAAAATGTATTGCGCAGTCATTACATTGTAGAAAACAGTAATTTTTTTCTTTTCCAAAGTAAAAATATATATTTGGTAGTGTGTCAAGCTGGACTTGGGTTCATATGTATTGAATGTAGACGAACGAGTGGATTTCCTCAGTATGCAAAATGTTTTCTTTTCTAACCTTAGTTTGTCAGATTAAACACCTCTGAAAACGCCATTGACAGAATATAAGGTAATCACATCGTGGAACCTGAGCCTGTCTCTGTTTTGTTCATCGGAGATGATTTTTGTGGTTTGCATGCATGCAATGTGAGAACATCGTTGACAAGAAGGCTGAGTTTACACAAATGATCTAGATTGAGACTCAGCTACCTTTCTTCCTTCTGTGGTGTAATTACAGCCCAATCCGGAGACAGCTAGCACAGCAAACAGATTTCATTACATCGCTCACTCAGACACTTGAAGTAAAGTTATTTCAGTTAAGTTCTCCTTTCCTCTCACCTAGCAGAAAGACATGTCACAAAGTTATCAGTGATTTAGCTTGTTGCTTTCAACTGGATAGGAAATAGCTTCTTTTTTCTTTTGTTGTATGTAAGGACTGCTGAAAGTAGTAGTAGCTATATAAAAGACATTGGAGGTTATTTACTAAAACTTGAGAGTGCAAAATCTGGTGCAGCTCTGCACAGAAACCAATCAGTTTCCCGGTTTTATTGTCAAAGCATAATCGAACAAGCTGAAGTTAGAAGCAGATTGGCTACCACGCACATCTGCAACAGATTCTGACTGCTCCAGTTTTAGTAAATCAACCCCTGTGTTTCATATGTGTTTACTTTTTCCATTTTAAGCCATTATACACTAATTGTGGTGTTACAGACCTAACACCAACACATGTTGTAGAAGTGCAGGGGTTGGACACAATTATGCAAACAAGTATGGTAAAAAAACAAAATTGTTACCTAATATAGTGTTGGGAGACCTTTGGCACCCAAGACGGCCTGAATTCACCTGGGAATTGAGAAATATAAGTCTTTGATGGTGGATACGGGAATCTGATACCACTCTTCATGCAAAAGTCTGGGTCACACTCCTGTGCAATGTCCTTTTGTCTCTTTCTGTCAGTTGACCATTTTGACCACACTTATGTTTATCAGACAACATTTTCCCGGGACCTGCATATGCCATCATAACCTGTGATACTGTACCTCGCTACACCGCAAATAAATTGGCAACTTCAATCACAGAGACACCAGCTAAGCGAGCACCAACAATTTGCCCTGAAACAGTAAGCTTGGACATGACTCCGTATTACTATTAGCACATTATGTACTCCTGACCCCTGCACTCTCTGCATTGTGTACTCCTGAACCCTACATTCTCTGTTACATACTCCTAAGCCCTCTCTACGATACCCACTCCTGACCCCTGTACACTATGCAAGTTCTGATCCCTTCACCCTGTGCATTATGAACTCCTGTGCCCTGAACTCTCTGTATGTCTATTCCACCATAGTGTGAGATGTTCATACAGACTGCTGTTAAAGGGGGATGGTGGTGGCAGTGCTTTAAGGAGTTTTGGACAAGCTGCAGAGGTTGAAGAGGCTCTGCCAACGCAGACTATGGTCAGTTAAATATCTATGGTGTTTAACTCTAAAACCTTCTCTTGTTGATTTTAAAGAGCTGCCATGAATGTCACCTGTAAAAAGGGTTCACAAGCAGCAGCACCATTCCAGAATCAAGAATTTAGAATTTACTCCAGTGTTTTTAATACAGTACTTTGCCCTGACATATCCAAGTGTTCAATGCAGTTACTTTCTTGTGTTTCCTTCTGTAGCCACTAAGTACCAGGGCACATGTAACAGACCCCCTCATTGCCCTTGGTACTGTAGTCCATTTGGAGGATTGGCCTTTACTGCTACCTCTTGCACACAAATGGGGGGGTAATTCTGTATATGCAATCACTGGCAGAACTTGTGTGTAGGGGGTTTCTTACAAAGTTTTTTATATGTCTGTTGGGGACCACCTGAACATGGTTCACTAAATTCCCTTTTTCTCCTCACTTGCTAATTCCGACACAAGCATGCTGGAATTCTCTGGTTCAGTCAAATTTTTTTTCTGTGTATCCGTTCGTTATCAGATGTGGATTTTATGCTCTTTCTGAAGAAATACATTTTTCTGATTGATTTGAGTCTGCAACTATTATACCCAAATAGGAGAAGTTGTTTTTTCCCTATTGCAGGGGTCTTTCCTACTCTTCATTTAGTGGAATACACTGCTCTTGCTTCAAGTTACTCTGTGTTCCATCACTGGCTTTGATTGTTCTACACCAAATCATGTCACAAAGTCTTTGCTTTATTCTGTGACTTCATTACAAAATTTGGAAACACAACATTCTCATTGTATCTATACCTTGTCATACAATGCTTAGCTGGTCAAATTTTTCTTGCAAAGGTCTCATGTCACTACACGTGTGGACAGCTTGGTTAAGTTTCTGGGCAACAGAATTCTTGTATAAGAAGCATTTATTTTGCTTAGTTTTTGAGGAATGTCTCTTTGGATCAATTTAACTCCGTACTTCCTCCTCATTTTGTACTTTCATTCTTTATGTGTCTGCGCACACTTTAGCTGATCTAATTTAAGTCCTTTCTGGTCTTGCGTAGGTGTCATTGCCCCAGTTCCTGTGGCAGCATGTTTTCTAACCTATATGCTGTTCCCAAACCCACAGTGGGGGATTCATTCCATCTTGCATCTCAGTTGTATTCATTCTAGTCCAGAAATTATGGAGACAACCCCCCAGATCGGCCTTCACCTCCCTGGATCAAGGGGACTTTCTAGCTTCTGTGGACATCAATGTCACATACCAACATGTTCATTTTTCCAGTGCATCAAGGTTTCCTTCACTTTTATGTGGGCCTACCCTTCTGCATAGCATTTGCACCTAAGGGGTTCTCTAGGGTGTTGACCCCAGTTTTAGCCCTAGTGCAATCTTGAAGCATCCCCTTACTTGAATATTTAGATGACCTCCTGTTTATGGAACATTTGGCACAGGCTCTCTCAAACATCTGGATTTGAGTATCCAGATATTACAGCAGTTTAGATGGATTCTGAAACTTCAGGAATAAGGATGAGCTCCGGTGTGTTCGCACAGCCCACGTGCAGAGCTGCCAGGAAGTCGGCACTGCGCTGCGCTAATCACAGGCAGTGAGACATTTCCCGATCTCTGCAGCCGTGCATTGGGTAAATGTCTCACTGCCTGTGATTAGCACAGCGCAGTGCCGACTTCCTGGCGGGCTCTGCATGTGGGCTCTGCATGTGGGCTGTGCGAACTTGCCGAAGCTCATCCCTATTCAGGAATCATCCCTGGAGCCTACACTTTATTTGGAGTATCCTCCTGTAATGCTAAAAAGAACTCAGGTCAGAGTGTTTCTTCCACAGAGGAAATTGCAGACTCTCTGATCTCAGATTTGAGTGTTCCACTCCAGAAGCTGGCCGACTTTCCTGCTCCCAGCATAGCAGAGATCGATCCACAGTCGCTGGCTGAGTAAAGTAATGTAGAAAAAATGATCCGCACTCCAGTTGTTGCTCTTAAAATTTCTTTATTTTATTGATTAGCCACAGTGAACTTCACTGTGGCTTTTCAATAAAATGAAGAAATTTTAAGAGCAACAACTAGAGTGCGGATCATTTTTTCTACATTACTCTACTCAGTCGGTTTGCCTAGTTTAACGCCAGACCTCTTTAGCACAGCTTTATGTTGTTGGACAGGTCAATCAAGTCCCTGGACAGACCAGTTTGATTACCACGGAGGACCAGGTCGCCTTGGGCCAGGTGGCTCAAGTACCTGGCTCTGGAATCAGGAAAGTCCTCCTTCCCGTTTTCTGGAAGATCTTTATGATGAACGCCAGCCTGTTGGGCATAGGAGAAGTCCTAGACACCATATAGATGCAGGGGGCTTGATCATCAGAAGAGTCTGTTTCCTGTTCAACATCCTGGGCCTTCGGGGCACTTTGGCTGTCTCTGGAACATTGGACCTTCCTGGAAGGTCATCTGATCTAAGTTTATTCAGACAATTATATGGTGGTGGTGTACATCAACCAAAAGGGAGTAACTTGATATTTCACTGTAGTAAGACAGGTAGTTTGGATTCAGACCTGGACAAGAGCAGACCTTTACGTTACCACCTTTCTGCCATCTACATTCCAGGTATAGACAATTGACAGGAAGATTTCCATAGCTGACAGTGCATTGCCCCACACCCAGAGGTGTTCCAGGATTTGTGTCGCAGGTGAGGGATGTCCAATGTGAACCTCCTTGCCATCCCATGTTGTTAAAAGCTAGGAAATCTATTTCTGGCAAGATTTATCATTAGACATGGAAGGCATGGGAATTTCTACATGGGACAAATCCTCTCCTTGCTGCTGCTGGATTTAGATCAGTGTTTGGCTATCACCGCTTTTAAGGACCAAGTTTCTGCTCTTGCTGGTATTTCACTCCTTTATTTAGACCTTTGTACAGGGAGTCTCCCTTTTCCTTCCCTTGTTAATCTATGAGATCTGAATCTGGTTCTCTGCATTTTAAAGACTGCTGTTTGGACCCATTTGTGACGTGTCACATCTCTATGAAATTCTCAAGGTGGTATATGTTGTAGCCATCATTTCTGCAAGGCAAGTGTCTAATCTGGTGGCCTCATACTTTAAGAACCATAATCCCTGGATTGGCCCCATAAGGCTACACCAGCTTCTCATTTCACCAAGATGTGTAAAAACATTTTGACTAGTTCATAAAGCAAAGGTAAAATGATACAATTGCTGTATATACTAAATTTTGAATATACAGTGGATTTGATTTCACTGATTACAATATTGTCACACAGCTTCTTTAAATTTGACATTTCTACAGATGATGTAAAAATGTATCTTCTAAAAAGTGGCTTTGAAAATATAAATCTACAAATAACAGATTAAAACCCTAAATCTATGTATAAATTGTGCTGCTTTTGCCTATCATGGATGGTAGCCTCTCTAATCAAGGTAAAAAAAAGTGTATGTGTACCTAGGTTTTTTTGCCTGGACATAGTGAGGGTCTCCAGGGTTTATGACTGATATGGAGAAAACAAACTTGTTTCTTAGAACCATAAAAGGTCCTGTCCTGGGGCCTAGAGGCTTTGTAGAGCTTTTGGGAACAAGCCTTCATTGCTGGGTCCACATTTAGCAATTAGCCAGACTTAAATATTAGTCTCAGTATTAGATTCAGCGGTTCATGGGCCATTATATATGTGAGCTGACTGATGCTCAGGGCTCTCTTGTTGTCTGCTGTGGGAGCCTTCTGCTGGGTGAAAAGGCTTACAAAACACAAGAAGATAGAAGTGCTGTTGTTTTGGGAACCTTGTTGGTCAGGAACTGACCCGAGTTTCAATGATTGCTTGGACAAACAGATGTTTTGTATTGTGCTATAGATTTTCTGTACAGAGCTCTCCTGCATTGAAAATGTTTATTTGCTGCTAAATAAAAGTGCAGGGCAAACCTGTCTAGACTATACTTGTGAATGATTTACCACAGCCATATATGCACACTAGCCAACAAAAAAAAACCTAAACTGTCATGTTGGATCCAAACTGCCATGCTAGGGGCACGACTGTAAAGTGTTGTCCCTTACTTAAAACTATCCTCAGCTATATGGAATATATAGAAATGTACAAACTAAAGCTGGCCATGCTGTTAGAACGTTCAGCCTGCAGGCTGAACAAAAAAACTAACAGATTCCTCCATACACAAATAAGGTGGATGTAGGAATCCCCTCCCCTTGTATTCTAAAAGCTGCATCCAACATCCAAACATGTCCATTCGACAGATGTCAAGCAACTTCTATCGAGTGAGGACTGCCACACACTTATCAAAATGAATTTCTGTATAGCCAGCTTAAGAGCGGGCTCATTTTGAGGAAGCTAGATGTACAGACATTCCCAGCAAAATGTTTTAACCATTATATTTATTATGAGTGTTTATTTAGCACCAACAATTTAACTAGCACTTTACATATATGCAGTGGCGGCTGGTGCTCAATATTTTTGGGGGGGGTTAGCAAACACTAGCGCCCCCCCCCCCCCCCCCGGTGCTCGACCTGGAAGGTATGTTGTGGTAGAGGTTTGTGGAGGGAAGAGCCGGGGCAGTTGCTTCTCCTCCCGGCCGAACAGGAGGCCTGAGACCTGATTGGCCGGGAGTCCTGATTGGCTAGGAGGAGCAGCAGGAAGATATTAGCGAATATTAATTTGCTAATGTCACACAAGTGGGTGGGCTTGGGACACAGTGCTCTGGGCCCCAAGCCCACCCTTTTTGAAGCCAATTAGAGCGCCAGGCTCTGATCACGTGCTTAAAAAAAAAAAAACACATTGAAGTCCATGCATCCGGCGCCCTGCATGTAGATTAGGGGCCAGGCACATGGATTAGGGGGGTAGCGCCCCTAATGGGCGGGCCGCCACTGCATATATGTTTTGTACATTTACATCAGTCTCTGCCCTCAAGGAGCTTACAATCTATGGTCCCTAACTCACATTCATACATATTAGGGTCAGGGCCGTCTTTAATTTTGATTGGGCCCTGGGCAAACATTTTTTTGGGGCCCCCCATCCATTCAGAGACATACAAAAAATAGCAGGTAGACTCAAAATCAGTTTACTGCAGCAGATCACGCAGCGATTGCAATTGTTTGCCAGATGTTACAGCCTATCATTACTGCTCAATGGCTGGTTTCTAGAGGTTACAACACATAATTTCTGCTTGCCGATCGGTTGCTAGAGGTTAATGTAAATTATTAGTGCTCACTAATTGGTTGCTAGGGGTTACAGCACATCATTAGCACTTACTGATTGGTTGCTAGAGATTAAAGCAGATCACTACTGTTTGCTGATTGGTTGCTAGAGGTTCATGCACATCATTACCTCTCACTGAGCAGTGGAGCAATCCCAAATAATTGAGCAAGTAAAGGGGCACATTAATACACATAATACAGGAGAGGTTCAGAGACTGCGGACATACTGCAGGAGAGAATCAGAGACTGCGGACATACTGCAGGAGATTACCAGAGACTGCGGACATACTTCAGGAGACACTCAGAGGCTGCGGACATACTGCAGGAGACAGAGACTGCAGACATACTGCAGGAGACAGAGACTGCAGACATACTGCAGGAGATTACCAGAGACTGCGGAAATACTGCAGGAGACACTCAGAGACTGCGGACATACTGCAGGAGACAATCAGAGACTGCGGACATACTGCAGGAGATTACCAGAGACTGTGGACATACTGCAGGAGATTACCAGAGACTGCGTACATACTGCAGGAGACAATCAGAGACTGCGGACATACTGCAGGAGATTACCAGAGGCTGCGGACATACTGCAGGAGACACTCAGAGGCTGCGGACATACTGCAGGAGACAATCAGAGACTGCGGACATACTGCAGGAGACAAACAGAGACTGCGGACATACTGCAGGAGACAATCAGAGACTGCGGACATACTGCAGGAGACAAACAGAGACTGCGGACATACTGCAGGAGACAATCAGAGACTGCGGACATACTGCAGGAGATTACCAGAGACTGCGGACATACGGCAGGAGACAATCAGAGACTGCGGACATACTGCAGGAGACAATCAGAGACTGCGGACATACTGCAGGAGACAATCAGAGACTGCGGACATACTGCAGGAGATTACCAGAGACTGTGGATATACTGCAGGAGATTACCAGAGGCTGCAGACATACTGCAGGAGACACTCAGAGGCTGCGGACATACTGCAGGAGACAATCGGAGACTGTAAATACTGCAGGAGACAATCAGAGACTGCGGACATACTGCAGGAGACAATCAGAGACTGCGGACATACTGCAGGAGATTACCAGTGACTGCGGACATACGGCAGGAGACAATCAGAGACTGCGGACATACTGCAGGAGATTACCAGAGACTGTGGACATACTGCAGGAGATTACCAGAGGCTGCGGACATACTGCAGGAGACACTCAGAGGCTGCAGACATACTGCAGGAGACAATCAGAGACTGCGGACATACTGCAGGAGACACTCAGAGACTGCGGACATACTGCAGGAGACAATCAGAGGCTGCGGACATACTGCAGGAGACACTCAGAGGCTGCGGACATACTGCAGGAGACAATCAGAGACTGCGGACATACTGCAGGAGATTACCAGAGACTGTGGACATACTGCAGGAGATTACCAGAGACTGCGGACATACTGCAGGAGACAATCAGAGACTGCGGACATACAGCAGGAGACAGAGACTGCAGACATTATACAGGGGATGGTCAGAGAACTTTCAGCAATGCACAGCTTTACAGTTAAATAAGACAGCTCAGGGTTTAAACAGGCAGGCATTTTATGGTTGTAAGGACATACCTGGCCAGCCAAACTTACTACATACATTCAGGACTGTGGGCGGGGCTTCCACTCTCTGCTCTCACTAAAGCAGCTGGGAGCTCCACTGATGCTTTGTTGGGGGGCCCACATCACCCGTGAATTGTCGCCCCGATGACAGCTTTGCAGAGCGCACAGAGGACACGGGAGGATGTATTCTGCGCTAGCCAAGTGAGAGGGGGCGGGGCCGGGAGCTCCACTGACGCTCTGACCCCGCCCACGTGCAGCCTGTGTACTGGGTATAGAGCGCCTGTAGTGAGAGCCCGTGATCGGAGTGGGAGTGTCATTGGAGCTCCCGGCCCCGCCCCCGGACCTCTGTATTCACCAGCCAGTATAGAGGGGGCGGGGCCGAAAGCTCCACTGACACTCCAACTCCGATCACTGGCTCTCACTACAGAAGCTCTTTTCCGAGTACACAGGCTGCACGTGGGCGGGGTCAGAGCGTCAGTGGAGCTCCCGGCCCCGCCCCCTCTCAACTGGCTAGCGAGGAATACATCCTCCCATGTCCTCTGTGCGCTCTGCAAAGCTGTCATCGGGGGCCCCAACTCACGGCTAGCGCGGGCCCCCCAACAAAGATTGGGCCCAGGGCAAGTGCCCCGTTTGCCCTGCGCTAAAGACGGCCCTGATTAGGGTCAACTTAGACAGGAGCCAGTTAACCTACCAGCATGTCTTTGGAGTGTGGGAGGAAAACGCAGTACCAAAAGGAAACCCACACAGGCACAGGGAGAACATACAAACTACAGGCAGGTAGTGCTGTGGTATTGTCCAGGAGACAAAGACTTCTAATACTTCTACTTTGTACTATTGCAGATGTGGAACAGAATTTTCAGACTTACCTGAACAATATTCAACTGGATAATGACCTAGAGAGGATACTGAGGGGGCGCTGGAGAGGGTAATGAGGGGGCACTGATTATTAGATGGAAAACCCGTCCCTTACAGACTATCCATGTACGTATAGGTATCCTAAAGTGAACCTGTACTATACAGTACCACAATACACCAGTAATTACCTTTATTAAATAAAAAGCCTCATGCTTTTCTCTGATTTATTCACATTATAGTTAGGGCTGGCAATGGCTGGCATCCTCTGCTGTCTACTTATACACAGGACTTCAAAAAGTTTCCCTGCAGGAAACAGGATTGCACATACATCAACAACTCTTGGTAAGCGTAGCATCATAAAAACAATGTATTAGAGGAAGATTGCCCAGAAACGTGATTAGGATATGAACACAATGCATATAGCTTCACTAAGCCAATGTCTATAGAGCATTTATTATGGCCAATATGTGTCACTGCAGGTGCTTTTGACAACATGTTGTCTGATCTTTAGGAATCATTGATTCTAGTAAATAGTAAGTCATTTTGCAAATCAGAAACTTACATAAACATTTTGACATAACCCACAATTGTCTAGGGCATATATATTAGCTACTTGTATATACACTACAGCTGTTCTGAAAAATCAATGTCTGCTTGCATACATTTTAAAATAGAATGCCATGTAAACAGCTCAACACACAGTTAAAATGCACATACTAAATTTCAACTTTTTCACTTGAATGAAGGCTTTGTAAGGGTTTGTGTACATAGCCATATTGATAGGAAAATAAGTTCATTATTTTCGTAGTTCAGCTGCCTGCTCATTAAAGCTGTGTGATGATGCAGATTTATTATCCAGTGAATAAGGTGGAGGTGGAAAGGTGGCATAGCAAGCTGCCTAACTAAAGCATGAAAGAGAGCTCTCACCTGCTTGGCTATGCAGTGTGGTAGAGGTGTGTGAATCACAAGACTGACTCAACAGTTACATTTTATTTTTTTACATGTAAAATAGAACACATGTATGTGTGTGATTATTTATTTTCTTGAAGTTGATACAGTGGGGAAATAATTATTTGATCCCCTGCAGATTTTGTAAGTTTGCCCACTTACAAGGAAATGAAGGGTCTATGATTTTTATAATAGGTGTATTTTAAATGATAGAGACCAGGGCCGGATTTCCCACAAGGCCACTGAGGTAAGGCCTCGGGGTGGCAGTGGTGCGGCGACTTCTCAGCTTTCGCGGCCGCCCCCCCTTTCGGGCTCCCCATTAAAGTCCGTACCGGCGCCAGCAAAAAAGATGCGCATGCGCGTTCCGAGGCCGGCCGGGCTCGGGAAAGCTCGTACGCACTCGGCCGGGCGGCGCATGTGCAGCAACGTGATTGCGCTGCCCGGCGCCATTTTTGAAAAGATCAAGAGTCTAGACCATGGCGGCCGGCGACTGTGCAGTGCACTCGTCATAGGCGATGCCGCCGAGCAGCCGGTGACAGTGAGGAGGAGGAGAGTGAAGCTGGGGGGATATCCATAGTAAAAAAGGGGACCAAGAGAGAGGAGGATGTTACTGGGAGCCCCGGGAGGCAGAAGCCATGCCATGCAGAGGACAGAGACTGATGTGCTCTGTCCACCATCCATCATATTACTTCTCCAGTCCACATCATTCATCAGTGTGCTGTGTCCTCCTGTGCCCCTTTCACCTCTCCACAGGTCAGGGCAGGACTGTGCTGCCCTGACCTGTGGAGAGGGGAAAGGGGCACAGGAGGAGGACACAGCACACTGATGATGTGGAGAAGTAATATGATGGTGGACAGAGAAGCTACTGTGAGGGGGTGAGGAGGACACTATCATGTCTGCAGCCTCTGTCCACCTCCTGTGGTATGTCCGCATCCTCTGTCCACCTCCTGTGGTATGTCCTTTACTTGCCATTGAGTCAGAACTTTTAAATACTTAGTCCTACGAAGATATTATCGACGAGTTTGCCAAAAGAAAAGTTGTAGGAAGTTTCTTACTGCTATAATCTTTAAAAGGCATTTTCTACATTACAAAGTGTTTTCAGTCTGTACAATTAAAGCCAGTTATTTTCAGTGTTCTCATGTGTGGAGATATGTTTTTAATTGATCTATTGTTGTGGTCATCGATAAAGGACAAGAATGGTGGTGTGTGGAGCGAAGGGGCGGCATTGAAGGACCCGGCCTTGGGGCGGCAAAGGAAGTAAATTTGGGCCTGCGGCTATGCTGCACAGCGAACATGGATCCTAGCGATCCTGGTGCCACAGACACCACAGGTTGGGATCCTTCTGGCTTTACCCTCAACAAACCCTGATGAAACCATGATGAAGGGGGAGTCCTTTTCCCCGAAACACGTTGGCTTGATCACATGTTGCTACGTTCAATAAACAACTACCAAATCACCTCTTGACTTGCACTCCATTAGATATCAGACGCTCCCTCTCTTTCTACCTCTACTAGTATATGCGGAAACGTCTTAAAGGGTACAGCAGCAGCCCAAGCCCCCAAAAAAGGGTTCACCACCTCCCCCCGGTGTAGTTGGACAGAATACATCAGAAGAGAACTCTTCCAATCCACCCCCACCACCACATAAATACTCACTGTATGGAACATGTCCAAAGAGAGGGAGACAAGAGATCTGTGAATTGAAGGAATCCTGAACAGTATAAACACATAACGACCTTCTTATAACTAAGGGGTGATCGATGAATGGTGAGTGGGCACCTGAGTGGGGTGGAGGACACGTGAGAGCGAGACAAGAGAGACGCAATTGTTAACGCATGTCAGCAAAGATTGAACTTTATGCACAGAAGATATTGATGGATTTTTGAGAGATTGTTTTATTTATTTACTGTTTAATGAAATATGAACTTTTTATATATTTGTTTTTCTTTGCACAAATTATTTGGTTTTGCACATTGATTCATAAGAGTTACAAACCTTTGGAGATTTTTGGTTTTTAATGTATTGCACATCTGCACTTTATTATCTTTATGGTTTATAAGAGCTGGATAGATTGACTTGCACCAAATTCAGACATCCCGACCCCCCCCCCCCCCCCCCCCACCTTTTTAACACAACTAGAGGATGATCAAATTAAATGGAATCAGTATACAGTGGGGCAGAGCAGTATACAGTGGGGGGGGGGGGGAGCATTGAGCAGCATATGGGGATGGCAGTCAGTGGGCAGTATACAGTGGGGGAGAACAGTGAGCAGTATATGGGGATGGCAGTGGGCACGCTGCAATTGTTAGGAGCAGGAGAATTTACTTTGGGTTGTTCTTTGATGGTAGGTTATGGTAGTAGCAAGAAATATGTAATTCATTTAAAAAAAAAATATATATATATATATATATATATTTTTTTTTTTTTACTATTTTGGGCCATTTTTCTTTTGATAATAAAAAAAAGAAATCAGGAGATATCCGTTACCATTTACCACCAAATGAAAGCCCAATTTGTCCTGAAAAAAAAACGCAGTATAATCCACCTAAATGCACACAGTAGTCAACACGTCAAAGTTGCAAAATTTTGCTTAGGCATTAAGATTTGTTTTACCCTTAGGCACGAAGGGGTTACAGTGTTTGGGGGGGGGGTCTTCTTGTTAAATTATGGTCATTTTTAGGACTAATAAACTGCTGTCCAAAACAGGCATGACAAGCTGTGCACTGCCATGGGGACAAGGTACCAATGAAAAAAATTTGATACAGTGGGCAAAGGGTCTTTTTTTATGCGTCTTCGAGGGCCTTTAAATATCATGCTTGGGGGAAGCCCTAAAGCTGTACGCATTGTTATACAATAGTAAGATTTTCATAGACAGCATACTCTAGAAGTGCATATTTGACTGTGGTTTTGATTTTTTTTTCTTTTACAATTTGATTGGCTTACAACAGCAGCATCACAATCTGGGTACATTTAGTTTTGAAAAAAAAGGCCTTTTTTTCCTAGTTAGTTTTAGCAGTGACATACCTTTTTTCATCAAACTGTGATAGACCCACTACTCACTTGCCTTTGGATCCCTGTGGCTGTCCCTATTCTTGCTGATGCAAAACTGTTCTGCTGCAGTTCTATCACGCTCTCATCAAGAATTAAAAGACCACAGATGATACAGCAGTGTAAACGTGGCCAGCAGCAAGACATTTTAAATAAGGGAGAACTGGCTGGAATTAACTAGAGGAAAAGAGTACAGACAGGTGTTTTAGAACATGAATAAGGAGACCACAGATGTCACAGTAGTGTACAATTGGACAGCGGCAGGATAAAATAAAATAAACAGCAAGACTAGGCCCCAATTTACCAGAGACAAAGAGCACAGACTATAAGGCTATACTACAAGAACTAAGATTCTGCAGAGGATATAGTAGTGTAAAACTGGCCAGTAAGCAAGAAAGTTTTAATCTACGACAGGCGTTGGCAACCTTAAAGAGGTAGAGCTCTACCTGAACAACATGGGAGTAGTCAAAGATCACCTGGCTATGTAGGGTTGCCACTTTTTCTCCAAGCCAAACCCGAACATTGTAGCAGCGCACAGCAAAATTTTCTTTTTTTTTTTGTATAAACTATAGGATTGTAACAGACCTGGGACATCTTTTGGAGGTCCAAAGAGAATACTAATGCATAGTGCCCCATCACCCTCCTGTTAGGCCCTGTTCCGAGCCACATTCCTGTCTGAATAATGTGTCCAGGTTTCAGGTGGACTGAAACCCAGACACATGATTCAAAACCCGGACTGTCTGGGTGAATCCCGAACAGGTGGCAACCCTATGGCTATGACTAAGTGTAGCAAAGCTGCAGCTACGCTGCACAGCACCCGTGGTATGGGTAAGCAGCAGCACATCGGTGTAAAAGCAGCACTATACTATTATGCCCAGTGCATTGCTTCACACTGACCTGAAGATCTCTTCTCTCCTGCTGCTGGCACCACTTTCGAGACCGCTAGCTGGGATTAGAGGTGGAATGCAGTTGGTATCCCTCCGCATGGGACAGGAGCCGGCACTACAGAGGAGGCATCGGCTATGCGGTTATTCCTCCCTGCTACAGCTCCAACTTTACAAGTACTGTAGTCCCTCTGCATTGCACTTTCATGCTCTGGAATAGAGGGTCAGCAAGCCCAGACAGCAGTGGCGGCCCTTGCATTAAGGGCGCCGCCCCCTCTCTCCTGCCACCCCCTCTGTGCACTATGGACAGGTTCATGCATTGCCGCGCCACCCCCCATTCAGGCGTCCGGAACTATTTTGGGCACCTGAATTACAGCGGCGGGGGGGGGGGTTTGAAGCACCCGATTAGAGCCATAGGCTCTATAATGCATCAAAGACGGTGACCTGCGAGCGCCATGCTTGGCTGTTCCAAGCATGTTCTACCCTAAATACGAGTGGAACATGTAACATGTTCCAAAGGTGAACTTATCCTTTAGGCACCCACACAGTATCTATGTTTGCATGTACACTGCCCTCTTACATGGTTACATGCACAAATAAGCCTGTTTTTAGTAAAAATGCGATTTAGGAATAATGGTGGGGATATCCTGACACCTTTTCAAGTCCTGATTGGAGAAAGACAATATGTGATTCAGCTTGCAAATAGCTATGCAAATCTGAAGTAACATTTATAGGTCAATTTGTCTTTTAAATGAAATATGCCAAGAAACATTGATGGTATGATAAAAAAAATGTATGTACACATTTTGATTTGCACATCTTTGTTTTGTGCTACTGTGTGACAAGTATTAAAACAAGAGATTTGATATTGGGGCAAAAGCGACCTCTAGTGGTAATAAAACTAACTTTAAAAACAGGACAGTTTAATAGCAAGCTACAGCAACAACAGGTTTGAAAGATCACTTTTTTAAACATGAAAATATAAAGCATAACATGCATATATTGAACAAACCATAACACAAGGTATCAAGAAATATCCACCCAAAAATGGGAATTCCTAGTAAAGGGGTAAGATCAAACACATTGTATTATGCTTTTTGATTTTCATTGCTGGCAGTGGAAACCTGGTTTAAGTTATGGCCATTAAATTGTTTTTAATGACCAACATTTTTATTCATTTAGATTTATTTATAAGGGTAAAGGAGCATAGGTCCTGTTTATTGGAGGCTGAAATCAAAATGTCACCGCTTTACCATTTTGGTTGTTCATTAAATTAATAGTATACCTGTGTGATTGTGTTATTTTTAGGGGGAAAAAAAACTGCTTTTTTAACAAATGCTGTCAATTTATAAATTAATGAAATTATTTTATCACCTGTTTTCACCTTTAAATAGTTACCTTTTTGCCACTCTTAACCAGGCAAAGTCCATGATTTTAGTTAAAGTCCAAGAAGGTGCTTTACTTAAAGCATATCTACAGTCAGAATAGTCAAAATGAATAGCTTCATATCACACTAGTGTCCTGTTTCCACAGCAGGATGGTGTGAACAGGGCCTAATAACGAAGAAAAGTTCCCCCTTCCTCTGTTCTCAGTCTGTAACAATGTTTTAAGGATGCAGGAACTCTGAAGAGGTCTCACCCCACAGTTGCATGTATCATCACTGACTACCATAGGGCTTTTAACTTAAATGTGGAATACTATAGATACCTTTTTATCATATGCATTTCTTTAAATAAAAAATAAAAAAAAACTCAACCATGTGGAATGTGAATATACTGTATACTTGCAAAAAAAACTGTACAATAATTAAGCCAGAAAGGGAGTGGCCACTTTTTGTGGACCCTTATCAGAGTACTACCTCCCCTCCATACAGATTGATCAATGGTGACCCTCATCTTTGATAGATCATCCACAATATCTGGGAATTTAGACACTGTTAGCTAATTTGCGTTCCTGATGACTGGGAAAATCTGTCCCCTTGTTTATTGAAGCCTTTAGGTGTACCACTAAATGAGAAAAATTAATCTTTTAAAGGCAAATATCACTGATAGAAAAATAGATCAATTATACATTTTTTGTGCCGCAATACCAATTAAAGGTATGCCATTTAATAAAAAGTTTAACTCCTTTCCTTGCTGAAAGTCTGTTGCTGCTTGCATGTTTTTCCACACAGCCTGAAGTTCTTAATTAGAGAAATAAAAGTTCTCTTTCAAGAATCAGGAACAATTTATTTATCTGAGCAACCAACTCCACAGACCTGCATACTTGGGAATTGCGTGGATGCTGTACATTACCACTCCACTTGTTTTGTATGCTGGTTCAGATTCCTAGTATTTGTTCTTATTCTGCACATATGGAGGCTGCACAATTCAAATTCTCATATTCTGTTTACATAATATCATTTACAGTATCAGGTATTATTCTTGGTGTATGGGACACTGCAATTTTGTTAAAATCTGAATCAGGCTTGTGCATGAAATGTGAACTTTCTATTCGATCCTATGGAGATCTTCTATTTCGCTTGAGCACATAGCACAAATTCTCCATAGGATTGAATGGAGAGTGTGCAGCCCAGCTGAATAGGTTTTAGCAAACAACTGTGCAACTTGGTTAAATCTCACTGGATCATGGACAGGGGAGTATTAGGCTCTGTTTCCACTAGTGCGACTTTTCATGCGACTTGGGACTGAAAAGTCGCATGACAAATTGTATCCCATGATTTCCAATGAGTACCGTTCATATCTGTGCGACTTCAAAGTAGTCCCTGCACTACTTTGGTCCCACTTTGATGCGACTTGAGGTCCATAGATACAGGCATTGCTTCAAATCGCGGTAAAAAACCGCGGCAAAATCGCGCGACTTTGGGGACGCACTAGTGGAAACATAGCCTTAGACTGGAAGAGAGGACAAACTATAATTTAAAAAATGGAGATTCTGGCTAAGCACATTGCTGCTACTGATAGGTGTATGTCAGAGCTGTCACAATGATCACCCTTCCTAGGAATGGAGGCCACTGGAAGGGTAAGAGAGGTGGGCACTGATTTTAAAGGGAGGGTGACACCCTAAAAGGGCAGAACCCATTAGGAACGCCAAGTGTAGGGGTGATGATGGCATTTAATCAGGCATAGGGTTAAAAAGCAAAGGTGAAGTGGGGATGGCACAGGTGATCCAGGAGGTGGGTAGTTACTTGGTGATCCCAGCCCCTGCATGATGAGCCCCATGGAGCAGTGTCTCAGGGTGCCTAGGGATTGGGGAACCGGTGGCAGTGCAGTGAGGAGCTGGGTTCTGTGAGTGATAGGAAAAGTTTGGGGCAGCATGGTCTCTACTGCAAACAGCTGGTGCCTGAGTCTACCCTCCTCTCCCTCCATCCCGGGCCCTGAGCACCTACAAGCCAGCACTCTACTTCAGCAGGAGTCTCAGCCTGTCCCAGGTTCTTCCCACTGCAGGCCCTGTCTCTGCTAAGCCATTACCAAAGATGGTAAGGTTAACTGCTTGCCACCCACCCACAGTTCATTTACTGCGGACGGCCGCACAGCCACGTTAGGCAATGTATCAGTACATGCACACTAGCATGCCCCTGTTACTGCTATGTCCAGTGGACACAGCGGATGACGGCACTCGATACCTAGCTGCTGTGAGCAGCCGAGGTATCTGTGAACGCTATGATTGGTCATAGCAATCCCATGATTACAATGTCAAGAAAACAGTCATAAATGGTTTCCATCATGGCTGTATTGTGAAGCTGTGATTGGCCCATAGCTAACACATGGTACCTGGGCCAAACACAGCACACTGTACCATGTGATTAGCTGTAGTCAATCACAACATGTCAACAATAAGCAGGCTGTCATGAAAGGAAAGCCATTTATGACAGTTAAAGTATAATTAAAGGCAAAAAAAAAATGTACGTTT
Source organism: Aquarana catesbeiana (assembly GCF_042186555.1). Taxonomy (NCBI): domain Eukaryota; kingdom Metazoa; phylum Chordata; class Amphibia; order Anura; family Ranidae; genus Aquarana; species Aquarana catesbeiana. The sequence continues at coordinate 365,348,249 of NC_133327.1, read as the reverse complement.
TGGATAGGGTGCAAAGGGTATAGAAAGCTTATCCCTTTTTATTGTTGTCTGTGCTCAGGTCCACCGCCGGAATGTAAAAGGATCCAAAAAGACAAACAATTTAGTATAGCGGCTAGGCTCTGCACTATCTAGCACCCTCAAGAGTAATATCCTAGGGTCCAACTTGTACGTATTGTTAATAACCTGCAGGACTGAGTCCCAAAAGTCGCTAAGCTTAGGACAGGTCCAAACCATGTGGTAGAAAGTACCCGCATTCCGTTAACATCTAGTACACAAGGGACTAGTCATGGCATAGATACCAGTTAACTGAACAGGGGTGTAATAAGCTCTGTGTACACATTTTACCTGGTAAATCTGTCTTTAGCCGAGATTACACTTGTGACATAATTAGAGGTACAGATGTCCCAACACACAGAGAATTTACTTAATGTTTTGGTGGGGGTCAAAAACTGGTCTTGCACAGGGGCCCCTTGGTGATGTTGTCTGCCATTGGTACTAATGACTAGCAGTATACCTTTAAAGAGAACCAGGAAGCCATGAAATAATTATTAAAACTTGCTCATGAACAAAATCTTCCTCTTTGGATGTCTACATTTTAAAAAGACAAATTAGCAGGACAACTGTATGCAAACTTCTACACGCTTTTTGGGCATGTCCCAAAATCAAACAATTCTAGACTACACACACTCACACAGGTTGAATTGGATGGACTGGGGTCTCTATTCAACCTTACCTACCTACTGTAGCACAATACTCTAAATTGCATCTAGTTGACTATTTACTTGTAACCCATGCATGGGCACAGTAGACATTCCTGGCACCATGATTTCCAATAGCCACTAGTTTTCTGGTAGCTGAAAAGACAATCCTGTGTAAATGGATCTGTTCTGAACCTCCATCTATCACTTTGTTCCTAGAAAAGTGAAGTTACCTAATCTGCGTAGCGTGAGTAGAGGCCTTCTTACACAAAAATTCATTGATACCTGGGAATCTTTTATTCAAACCCTTTCCACTTACCCTCAACAATAAACAGAGCAATGCCTTCACTATACTCAATGGTACTTAACTAGAATTGCTGCAACCCTCCCCCCACTGATATTCCAACACAAACTCCTTAAGACCTCAAATGCATGTTTCCTAGCCGCAGTGAAGAAAACTTAGGAGAGGACCCTTGCTGGAGAAAGCAAGAAGAAAGGCTCGTTTCTCAGAAGGGCCTGGTGAATCCCTTGGAGGACGCATTGAGTTTAGTAAATGTGCTTAGTGTCGTTGGGTGGCCTAAAGTTTCCGGCACCGTGAAGCAGGATCTGAAGAGTCTGTAAGTTATATGCTTGGCATCTGGGACCCCTAACCCTCACCTCCTTGACTGTTCTTCAACAAATCATTAAAAAGACAAAAGTGACTGGAGCCCAATGTTCTTCACAGTCCCCCATTTTAGCCATGGACCCAGTCCTGGGGTGAAATGCTGGCTGTCTCCCTGCCTTTGGAGGTGCCACTATGCCTCTGGGGAGTCAGGGGGTGCAGAAACAAGCATTTCTGGGTGTCAGGGAGTGCAGAGACATGCATGGGGCAAGCATAATGCATTTTTTTTAACATTCTGAGAATGTCATAGGAATGTGTGTTATTGATAGCCCTGTAAGAAGGTGTTATTGGTCATCTTTTGTAGTTGCTGGGAATCCCATGGTGCTTTGATTACCCCGACCTGGCTGAGGTTTGTTGTTTGCTTTTTGCTAGTATATAGTTACATCAATTGTCATGGAATGGCATGGTTCCTGATGTAGCTGTATTTTGCCAAATTGCCTTGATCTAAGATGCCAGTTTGGGATTATGTATCTTCTAGTTATATTATGGCGTGTCATAAATTTTTTTGTGTGTATAATCTTTAAAGTTTTCAAGTGTACAAAACTTATAAAAAATGCAAAATAAAAATAAAACCTTGAAAAGTAGTCATCATTTACATACAGTAAAATATTAGAAGACCGTGAGCCATATCAGTGTTCCAGTAGGGGATCTCCACTTATTCAAGCACCATTTTTACTGACATAAGTTCTCAAAGGCAAGCAAAATAAAAATGGCCAGAAATGTTAGAAAAATATATATAAACTGTGGTTTACACAACAGGAACTTGCTGTTCACACCGGACTCAACACTTAATTATTGACAGCAACCAAAGGGTTGCTATCGGTGTAATTGTGGTTATTTGTTCAAACTGGAGATCAGCCAGGGCTAGTAAGGCAATATCCAAGCTAGAATAGGCTGAGGCTGTGTCCAAGATGTGGTCTCTCTAGATGCCCAAGTGGTGTCAATCCTTTTTCAAGTACCCCTACAGGTGGCAAGCCACTCCTCCGCCACCATGATCTCCCCCACCTTCGCAATCCATTCATATTTGCAAACTTTTCCAGTAAATTGGCATAAGGCATTTAGGGCAGAGATCGTGTGAGGCAGAGGATCCTGATCAGCCCATAAGCGTTCAAACTCCGTAAGAGTAGATCTGATCTGCGACTCATGATGTTGTGTTGCATCAAAATTGTCAAGCTGACAGTGTCTCCAGAAATCAAAGGGGAAGCTACTATAGCATTCTCTAAGATTAGTAAGTGGTATCATAGAATGACCCTGCACAAAACGCACCTAGCTGTGAATGCCATCGCTCACCCAGGATCCAAAGGAGGATAGCTGCTCACGATGGGGGAAACCAGGAAAAGCCAAAAACCGGGGCCAGTGGGGAAGTTGGAGGAGCTAAAGCTAGGGATCTATTTATTCTATCCCAGACCTTCAACACACGGGTGGTCAGGGGAGAAACCCAATTGGAAAGGCCCCTGACCTCCTTTGGAACCCATGGGCGTATGACAGATTCCAACCTGACATAACCTTTTCCATTTCTACCCACAGCTTTGAAGTCATATGAAACCTCCAGTTGAGTATATGTTGTAGTGCTATTGCCCTGTAGTATTGAGAAATATTAGGTAGACTCAGACCCCCATTTCGCTTGGACCCCTGCGAAATCACCATGGCTATTCTTTGCTTCCTGACTTTCCACACAAACCCAGTAAAAAGGCTATGAAGCTCCCTAAAAAAGCGGGTAGGCAGGGGGATAGGTACCATCTGCAGGAGGAACAATACACAGGGCAATGTTGTCATTTTAATGATATCCGTGGGACCCATCCATGTAAAGGTCTCGTTGTCCCAAGATTGTAAATCTTGGAGAATCTTCTTAAATAAGGGGATGTAATTGGAAGTGTATAGGGTGTCTAGATTATCAGTGAGGTGTATACCCATGTATCGCATAGTTGGGGATGCCCAAGTAAAGGGAAAGCCCCTGAAGCTAAAGCTAGTGCCAGAGGAACTGTGATTGGTAGAATCTCTGACTTAGTGTAATTGATCCAAAAATTAGACACCTGGTTATACGCTGACAATTCCTCCATCAGGTTTGGCAATGAGACAGTGGGATCCACAATGTGAAATTAAACATTGTCGGCATAAGCCGACAGCTTATGTTCCCAGTGGCCAACCGGAATCCCCCTGATGTTTGGATTAGCTCTTATTTTCTGAAGCAGTGGTTCTAAGACCAAAGCAAATAACAGGGGCGAAAGTGGATACCCCTGCTTCGTGCCATACTAAATAGGGAATACAGGGGTAAGCCATCGTTAACCTTAACCTGAGCCATTGGGTAGACATATAGCGTTAAGGTCCAATGCATCATATGTGGACCTGTACCCAGCCTCACCAATACAGCATTGAGAAAATCCCAGTCCACACGATCAAAAGCCTTCTCGGCATCGGTGGAAAGAATCAAATAAGGAGCCAGATGATCCCGTGCCTCCCAACCCACTATGAAACCTGTCTGATCAGGGTGGACTATTTCGGGAAGTAGGTGTTTTAGGCGGTTAGCGAAGATCTTCGCAAATTATTCAAGTCCGTATTCAGTAATGAAATCGGATGGTAGCTCTTCGGGAGGGTATGGCTTTCCACTTCCTTTGGGAGAACCAAGATGTGTGCCAGTGAGGCCCCCTACGGAAAGCGCCCATTAGTAGCAAGAGAATTGAAAAATGTACACAAAGGGGTTTGAAGCTGCTTGAAGAATTTCAAGTAGTAAGCTTTTGTGAAACCATCTGGGCCCCGGCCTTTCCCGTTAGGGAGAGACCGCACAGTAGCCCACGACTCTGCAGGAGAGATAGGGAGCTCCAAGACAACCTACTGCTTGGAGGATAGGTTGGGGAAGACGGAGGAGGAGAGATAAGACTCTATGCGTGTTTGTTTTTTTGTGCCACTTCAGTGGAAATAGCATTCGCATTTAGTTTATAAAGGGCTGCGAAATATTTGCAAAACAGCAATGCGATTTTTGAAGTAAGCTGTGCCATGTCTCCAGAAGAAGATCGTAGCTAGTGAACATGTGAGGACATGCAACGTTTCCGGAGTGCCCGAGCCAGCATTCTGGCACACTTGTTGCCATGCTCAAAATATTTGTGAGCTACATAACACAGCCGCTGACTAATTTGTCGGTCTAATAGTTTAGAAAAGAGCGCGGGCAATTCGGTCAAGCGTCTGAGCACTTCCGGGTCAGCAGTTTGTTTATGTTTCAATTCAGCTTGTTGCAGCACCCTAAAGACCCGCTGGAAATCCACTTGTCTCTCCTTCTTCAGCTTAGAACCCCACGCAATAAGGAACCCCCTGATTACTACTTAATGGCCCTCCCATAGTATACGGTCATCAAATTCCCCTTTGGCATTTTCAACAAAGTAGTGGGACAAAGTCTCCTCCACTCCTGCAACCACCCTATTGTCATCTAACAGGTTCTCATTTAGCCTCCATGACCAGGCCCCAGTCGACTTAGAAGGTAAAGCCAGCAAAAGGGTCACTGGGGCATGATCAGACATAGACTCCACTATAGAATAGATCACTATCAGCAGGTCTAGAGAAGCCTGGTCAGTCAGCAACAGGTCAATACATGTGTATACCCAGGGCATGTTAGAATAATTGCTATAGTCTTTTTCTGAGGCGTGAAGAGCCCTCCATCAGTCAACCAATGTGTGGTCCTGAAGGGATCTATGAAAATGCCGCAGAAAAGCATAGCGGCCTACTAAAGTGTCCAAAGTGGGGTCAGGACTCACATTAAAGTCTCCGTCCAAGACTAATTTGCCCCCGCAAAAAGTTGCCAAGCTATCTAAGACCTTATCGACAAACAAGAGCTGTTGTATATTTGGGGCAAACTTGTAAACCTGTCCCATAATCGTGCCTTTCAAGAACATGTGCGGGTCAATGTATTGGTTAGTAGGTAGGAACGGGCAGTTCTTATGAATAGCAATAGCCGTACCCCATGATTTTGGCTTTGGGGAATTACTCCGATACCTCTGAGAATAAACGTGGGTGGACAATTTGGGAATTGAGATATCCGTGAAGTGGGTTTCCTGCAGAAATAGTACCTGAGCCCTCAGTCACTTCAGTTCAAGCCACAGCCTATTACACTTATGTGGAGAGCACTAACCTTGAACATTATATGACACTACCTTACCCATAGCCATAGCGTATCAGCAGCAGGAAATCCAAGCAAAACCACTTGAAAGGTTGATCCAGGCGTGAACAGCAATAGAACCAAGTCCTAGAGGTAAGACAGAGTATTAAGATAAATATGGAAACAAAACAAAACATGAAGGGAAACAGTTTCAACCAGTAATGAGACCCATCAGAGGCAACACTAAGCCTCTCTGGGTTCAAGGTCAGCTGCATGCCTAACCCCGGTGGCCCACCCAGCAGAGGAAGGCCACCCGGCTGAGGCATGCAGCCCTTAACAGGGCCTGGGCATTCCTATGGGGGGGGAACATGATCAGACATTCACTGTCCAGTTTGTGTTAGCTCCTCTTAGACTAGAAAGCTATAACTGCCAGGGGGAGTAGTAGGCAAAACAAAGGCAAAGAAAGATCATGCCCCTCCGGCATTCTCACTAGAAAAAATCGAAATATAATGATGTCTTGCTAGGTTATGATGGCAAAAAAAACAAGTAAGCAAAGGCCGTCATCTGCAAGAAAGATCAACTTGGGAAGGGCCACAGAGGGTCACTGGGCTGTTGTCCAAGAGAGTCCCTAAGTATTCCAATCTTTGTCAGCTCGTGGGCGGGGCGAAGGGCCCAGTGATGAGTGCTTACGACTCCTGGAGCACCGTTTAGGTCATGCAGGGAGCCAGGTTTGAGCTGCAGACTGAGGAGGAATATCAGTGGCATGGCGCCAATCAGCTGGAAAATGAAATGAGGGAGGTCATCTTTAGTGCGCAAGGTTGCAGACTTTCCATTTCTCTCAGCTTGAAGATTAAAGGGGAACCCTCTTCCAAAGGGGATCTGAGGGCTCTGTGCACTCTATCAATTTCAAATGACGTGGTAGGAGGTAGATCCAGGATCTCCGTTAATATGCCCTGTACTATAGGGACAATATCCTTAGCTGACATGGCCTCGGGAAACTCACGGATGCCGATGTTAGAGCGTCAGCTACAATTTTCGTAGTCATCTAGCTGACACACCAGGGACTCAATCCTCTGATCAAGTGCAAAGCACATGTCTCTGAGCTGGGATATATTGGGCAATGAGTCCTCAAATCTCTGTTCCAGGGTTATAAGCCCATTGCCTAGATAGGTAGTATCTGCCTGCAGCTGCTCAATGTCCTGTTTTAGGGCATTCTCCATTCTGCAAGCAAATCTCTCCAGATCTTCCTTAGTGGGAGGGACCATATGTGTTTTTTCAGGTCCTGATACCCATGCAGCTCTGAGATGTCAGTGCCCTAGTCTTGGGAGGTGGAGAAGCTGGGGACACTGGGGGAGCTGTAGCAAAGTGATAGGGGAGACTGCAGGCTGTTGTGCTCTCCGAGCCGCGGACGCGGTGTCACCACCCCCGCTCCGGCCAGGCGCCATCTTGGATGTCCCGCCATGCGGCTTCCCTCCGTTGCCAAAAGAGGAGTTTATGAAGCCCCGGTTGGTCTTTGTAGTGCCCCGCGGTTGGGAGTGTGCTCTTCGGCGCTGGGACATCTCAGTAAGTGCCCGGTAACGGTGGTGAACTCCCTGGGATAGGCTGATTCAGCAATGGTCTTTGAAGAGCTGAGGAGTCGTGCTCAGACAGTCCTGTCCAATCCACGTCCTCCATGTGTCAAAACTTTACAAGTTGATGTATCTTTATTATCTTTTATGATGATTTTAAATAGGTAATAAAAGTGTATGGCCTTCCCTATTCCCAGGTTCGTGGTTATTAGGGGACAGACAGTTGAGTATATTGTAAAGATAGGGATGGTGCCTTAGACCCCTTTCACACTGGGGCGCTTTGGAGGCGCTACAGCCCTAAAAATAGCGCCTGCAAAGCACCCTGAAAGAGCTGCTCTTGTCTGTTCAGTGTGAAAGCACGAGGGCTTTCACACTGGAGTGGTGCGCTGGCAGGATTGGTAAAAAAAAGTCCTGCATCTTTGGAACGGTGAAGGAGCGGCGTGTATACCAATCCTTCACCGCTCCTGCCAATTGAAATCAATGGGGCAGCGCGGCTATACAGCCAGCAAAGTGCTGCTGTAGCAGTGCTTTGCGGGTGGTTTTAACCCTTTTTCGGCTGCTAACGGGGCGCTTTTAACCCCCGCTAGCGGCCGAATACCCCCGCAAATACGATGGTAAAGTGCCGCCAACGCCACCCCCACCCCAGTGTGAAAGGGGCCTTATAGGAAATAAATTGTGTTAGTTGGCTTCACCCCGAGTTAATATACGGATTTAAATTTGGACAGTAGCCCCTGTTTAGGACAAGGTGGCTACAGTAGTCTTCTACTGTTTCACTGTCTCCAACCATCCAAAATATTTGAAAAATAGAACAGAATAAAATAAAATAGAAAAAAATATATAACCATCTTCTGAAATTTGAATTTCGAATAGAATAGAAAAGAATAGAAAAAAGAGAATAGAATAGAATAGAAAATAATAGAATAAAATGGAATAAATATAATATATATCCATGTTCCAAAATTCGAATTTCCAATAGAATGAATTTGAATTTGAACAGAAAAGATTAAAATAGAATAGAAAATAAAAGAATAGAATAGAAAATAATAGAATAGAAAAGCATAGAATAGAAAAACAATAGAATAAGATAGAATAAAATAGAATATATAACCATCTACTAGAATTCGAATTTTGAATAGAATGAATTTGAATACAAAAGATTAGAATAGAATAGAAAATAATAGAAAGGAATAAAACAAAAATATGAAAATAGAATAGAATAAAATAGAAAAATATAATATATAACCATCTTCCGAAATTTGAATAGAATGAGTTTGAATAGAAAAGATTACAATAGAAAATAATAGAATATAAGAGAATAAAATAGATTAGAAAAACAACAGAATGGAAAAAAATAGAAAGAATATAATATATAACCATCTTCCGAAATTCTAATTTTGAATAGAATAAATTTGAAAAGAAAAGATTAGAAGAGAAAAGAATAGAATAGAAAAGAACATAATTGAAAAACAATAGGACACAATAGAATAAAATAGAAATAATATCTAACCATCTTCTGAAATTAGAATTTTTAATAGTATGAATTTGAATAGAAAAGATTAGAATAGAATAGAAAATGATAGAACAGAAAATCAATTCAATAAAATTGAATATAACGGTTATATTCTTTTTATGTTATTATATTCTATATTAACTGTTTTTCATTCATTTTCGGAATTAATTTTTTTATGTTTCGAATTTGAATTTGAAAAATTCGACCAAAAAAATTATCGAATCAGTCTTCAAATTTGAAAACGCATTTGAATTCCAATTTTTTTCAATTTAAATGCAGCTGTTGAACTAGACCATTGATACTAACTGAAAATTTGAAAATTAGAACAGAATAAAATAAAATAGAAAAAATATATAACCAACTTATGAAATTTGAATTTCAAATAGAATTAATTTGAATAGAAAAGATTAGAATAGAATAGAAAAGAATAGAAAATAAGAGAATACAAAAGAATATAAAGAATAGAATAACAATGGAAAAGAATAGAATCAAATGGAAAGAAAATAATATATAACCATGTTCCAAAATTCTAATAGAAAAGATTAGAAAAAAATAGAAAATAAAAGAATAGACTAGAAAGGAATAGAAAAACAATAGAATAGGATAGAATAAAATAGAAAGAATATACCGTATTTATCGGCGTATAACACGCACCCCAGTTTAGGAGGGAATTTTAAGGAAAAAAAACTTTTAGGAGGGAAGTTGAAGGGAAAAAAACTTACATTTAAATGCCCATCATTGCAGCCTTCTCAGTGCATCCTTCTCAGTGCAGCCATGTCAGTGCAGCCTTCCCCAGTGCAGCCTTGTCAGAGCAGCCTTCCCCAGTGCACCTTGTCAGTGCAGCCTTCCCCAGTGCAGCATTGTCAGTGCAGCTTTCCCCAGTGCAGAATTGTCAGTGCAGCCTTCCCCAGTGCAGCCTTCCCCAGTGCAGCCTTCCCCAGTGATCCCCTGCCATTCTGGGCTTCAAAATCGCCGACTGCGATTTGAAAATGGCGCTGAAATACACAGAGCCGGTCCTCGGCCCTTCTTGGCGGTTCTCGTTCACTTTCGGCTCCACTCGTAGTCCCGCCCGGGATGGGCGTGACTGTGAGCGGAGCTATCCGAACCTAGCCGAGTACACTCGGCTAGGTTCGGGCGGAGTCGAGTGAAGCCGAAAGTGGCCGAGAAGAGCCGAGGACCGGCTCTGTGTATTTCGGAGCCGGCGGCGCCATTTTCAAATCGCGGTCAGCGATTTTTTTAGATCTGTCAGCGGGGATCGCAGGGGATCGGCGTATAACACGCACCCGCGATTTTCCCCTGATTTTAAGGGGAAAAAAGTGCGTGTTATACGCCGATAAATACGGTAATATTATTATTATTATTTATTATTATACAGGATTTATATAGCGCAGCACAGTTTACGCAGCGCTTTACAACATTAGGGCAGACAGTACAATTACAATGCAATTCAATACAGGAGGAATCAGAGAGCCCTGCTCGTTAGAGTTTACAATCTAGGAGATATAATATATAACTAACTACCAAAATTCGTACTTAGAATAGAATGAATTTGAATACAAATGATTACAGTAGAATAAAAATAAGAGAATAGAATAGAATAAAATAGGAAGAATATATTATATAATCATCTTCTGAAATTCGAATAGAATGAATTTAAATTTGAATAGAAAAGATTAGAATAGAAAAGAAAGTAAGAGAATAGAAAAGAATAGAATAGAAAAACAATAGAATGGAATGGAATAAAATAGAAAGAATATAATATATAACCATCTTCCGAAATTTGAATTTTAAATAGAATGAATTTTAATTCGAATAGAAAAGATTAGAATAGAATAGAAAAGAATATAATAGAAAATAAGAGAATAGAATAGAAAATAAGAGAATAGAATTAAAAAGAAAAGAATAGAAAAGCAATAAAATATAACAGTTATATTCTATTTTATTCTATTCTATATTAATTGTTTTTTTGTTCTGTTCTCTTATTTTCTATTCTAATCTTTTCTATTCAAATTCATTCTACTCAAAATTCGAATTTCTGAAGATAGTTATATTCTTTATATTTTATTCTATTATTTTCTATTCTATTCTCTTATTTTCTATTCTAATATTTTCTTTTATTTTGGATTCCATTGTTTTGGATTCTATTCTAATCAAATGTATTCTATTTGAAATAGGAATTTTTGGTTAGACCGTCATGTTCTTTCTGTTTTGTTCTATTTATTGCTTTTCTATTCTATTCTATTATTTTCTATTCTATTCTTTACAATTATTTTCTATTCTATTCAAATTCATTCTATTCGAATTTCTGAAGATGGTTAGGTTATATTCTTTCTATTTTATTCTACTTCTATTTTATTGTTTTTCTATTCTATTTTTTCCTATTTTCTCTTATTTTCTATTATTTTGGATTCCATTCTGCATTGTGACAGATGCGCATGGGGCACTGGTGGTACCCTGTGACAGATGTTGATGGGACAATGGTACATGGTGGCAGATGATGATGGGGCACAGGTTCACTGTAACAGATGTTGATGGGACACTGGTACACTGTGACAGATGTGCATGGGGTACTAGTGGTACCCTGTGACAGACATTGATAGGACAATGGTACACTGTGACAGATGATGATTTGGATTCTATTCTAAATTTATTCTATTCAAATGTATTCTATTTGAAATTCGAATTTGGGAAGATGGTCATTTTCTATTTTATTTTATTCTATAAAATTCTATTCTATCTTTTACTATTTTATTATATTTATTCTATTGCTTACTATTTTACTGTTTTCTTTTTTCAAAAATCGATTTCTAAATTTTTTTTATTCAAATTCGATTCAAATTTGTTTTCGAATTTGGATTGAATTTCGTCAGAATTTTGGTTCGTTATTTCGAATTCGTTTAAATTTGTTACTATTGTAATTCGGAAATTCGGATACATCCGAATTTCCAAATAACAAAAAATTCATCTGAATTTCGATTTGAACGAAATGAACTACACATGTCTACCCTACATTGTCCCTCCTCCACTGGAATTTTTTGCTATGCTAGACACACTGTCCCTGACCTATCCGCTTTGCTAATGCACACCAACTGTAGTGGGACAGTGCTTCTTATTGGCACTGCCCTCACTAAAGATGGCCATCAATGTTATCCAGCACAGCAGTGTCCAGTCAGACAGCTGCTTTTCAGATGACGCCTACGGAGGTTCAGAAGAACAAGAGTCCCTCTCTTCCATCCTCTCTGCATAGCGGCTGCCGCTCCCACCTTCGCATGCAGGCTGAACTAAACCTGCCTACAACCATAAGTCTTTAACACAATTATGTAAGTCCTCCACCTCTTGGTGTGGAACTGGGTGTAAGACCAACCAACACCCATTACTACTAGCCTGGCAACAAAACAGGACTTAAAGCCCACATTGGTAAACTTAACAAAAACTACATTGCAGTGGGGTGCCCCTGCACTGCAAGGATTAAATGTTTGTTCAAACAGAACTAAACCTATCGATTTAACCGTTTTCCAAAAGAGTTACATTCAAGACATGCTGTGAATTATAACTGTCCCATGTGAACCCGGCCTTATTCCTTGCTCTGGCAGGCTCTCTCCAGCTTTGTGGCCAGTTCTTTGGAACCTCTTCTCTAAAGCTAGCCACGCACTGTACAATCTGATTGTACAATCCCATTTGGATTTACAAAACTATGTAATATAAGGACACACCGAAAACAATCCTTTCAATTTGTATCAAATTAGACAGGCCTTTACAGTACTTTTTTTTTTTACTTTTTATTAATTTTATAATGCAGTACAAAACGTACAGAATTACGTACACAAACAAACAAGATATTCCAGTGTCAGGCACTTAGCCCACACAGGGGCACATAAGGCAAAAGGAACAATACATTATAGTGCAAAGTGGCATTAAGGACTGTAACAACATATACCATAAACAACTAGTAAGACTCATGTACCACTGACCAGCTTGGCCGTATCAGATTCAGAAGCCCAAGGGATCCTGATGCACCCACAAAACCTCAGATGCAGAGCAACATGCACAGGACATTAAGAATCCACAGCCTTGGAAAGTTCTGTTATCCATTTAGCCCAGACTCCGTCATACTTCTTGGGACAGCCTCTGTGAGAGTAGGTGTCTTTATAGTAGGGAAGAGCATTATTAACCTGTTGTTTCCAAAAAAGAAAGAGGGGGAGCCTGTTTCTTCCAGCATAACGTGATAGCCTTCCTGGCATAGAATAATAGAAGACTAATCGTAGTTCTTTCTGCCACCCTACGGACTTATTCCTCTACCAGACCTACCAAGCACACACTCAGGGATGGAATAATGGAAGTGCTGGCAACTAGGTTAATTACAGAAAGCACCTGCGTCCAATACACACTTATTGCAGGGCAGAACCAGAATATGTGAATAAAGTCACCTGGGAGATGCACAGCGCCAACATTCCAAAGAATGAAAATGCCCCATCTTATGTAGTCAATAGGTCCTATGTACAATCTTGAACCGAATAAGATGATCTTTAAGGGAAACAAAAATTGTGAATGGAAAGTCCCATATGTCCTTCCAGTCTAACTCGGGAACATCAATGGACCAGCGCTGACGAAGCACCAATAGCTCAGGAGAAAATAACCGTGAGTAGATGTGCATAAAGAGTGGAGAAGGGTTTCTCCAAACATTCATACCTCAAGATTCTTTCAAGGTCCGAGGACACCAGCTGAACCTCGCCAGAAAAGAATTGACTCCTGAAAGCATGGGAGAGCTGCAGATACCAAAAATAATATGAGGAGGGGACGTTATGATCGGAGACAAAATAGTTAAAGGGACGCAGTGAAAGGTCAGACGTGACATCTTTCACTAAACTAATGTTAAATTTGGTCAAGGCTATGGAACCGGGAAGCTTAAAAAAAAGTGAGGTATAGTGGGATTATTCCATAAAGGGGAGTTTGGGGAAATCGCAGAACGTAAATATCGTTCACAGGCAAGGCCCACCCTCCAGGCCCAAAAAGTAGTAAGCATAGAGGGAGTTGAATCATAAGGGGCTCTAGGACCACAGAAAGGTAAGCATTTAAGGGCCTCCACTGAGCACACCGCTGCAGCTTTCAGTACCGTGGATGGATTAGACAAATCCAGATTCAGCCACCAGGCAGCAGTAACCAACTGGGTAGCTATATAGTATTTATGGTAGTCATGCAATGCCAGGCCACCCTGCGAAGTGGGTCGCATCAAGGTAAACAGCTTAAAATGAGGAGGATGTGGACCCCAAAGAAAAGTGGAGAACGTTCCATGTAATTGTGCAAAAAAAGACTTGGGAATCCACTGCAGGGAATTGCGAAACAAGTAATTAAGTTTAGGACAACAACAGGGGTTAGATTCAAAAGAATATAGCTGGTGATCTCACAAGAGACTTTTAGCCCCAGCTAAGTAAATTCATCCATCCAAGTATTTGGACCAAGTCACTTCTGAAAACAAATTCAGGTTCTGTAGTGCCCCCTGCAGGGAGGGACCAGCAGTACATAGTTAATTGTAGATCCAAATGGTATTGTAAAATCAGATTGTATAGTGTATGGTCACCTTAAGAGGCTGCAGTCACCAATCAAACATTGATGTCATCACATATAATGCAGGACCAATAGCCCTCCATTGTGCACAAGGATGGTGATCGCCCACAACCCAAAGTGCCCAGAAGAAGAGGAGGGCACTGAAGCCTGCTGGAGCAAGGTATAATGGCTCATTAAGAAGGGTGATCAGAGGCTGCTGCTGGGAAAAATCTGTGATTCTCATACTGATGGGTATGTAAGCAGTATGCATAAATAGCCGCAGCCAGCACAAATCAATGGCAGGTGTCGCCACTGTTCACATGCAACTGCTTAGTGATCAGAGACTCTGGCCCTGGACACAGTTTGTGTCCAGGGACAGTGTTTTTGGTTGTAGCTAATTGACCAGTTTGTATGTGCCCATAGCACACTGCTGCATCCAGATGCAGTGAACACAGCAACCTATTTTGCCAGATTGTCCATTTAAATACCTCTGGTCTGTATAGCATGTAATTCCTGTACCTCCTGGACTTAATGAGCATTCAGCCCTTACACTGTGGGTAATTCCCAGAATTCAGCTTTAAAACATTTCTTGTGATGCTATTTGAGCCCACATTTATGCTAGTGCAAATGTGTGAAAGTGCACAAAATCCAGTGGTTTTCTGTGTTCAGGAAATGCTTGACAAACACATGCTGTGTTTGAGGTGCCATTTATTGCTAATGACACTCAAAACACCGGAACACATTTTTGCAACTTTGTGTTAGTACAATTTTACATATCAATACAACTACTTAGTGTACCCAGGTGAATTATACAGTTGTGCTCATAAGTTTACATACCCTGGCAAAATATATGATTTATTGGCAATTTTTCAGAGAATATGAATGATAACACAAAAACATTTCTTTCACTCATGGTTAGCATTTGGCTGAAGCCATTTATTATCAGTTAACTGTGTTTACTCTTTTTAAATCATAATGACAACAGAAACTACCCAAATGACCCTGATCAAAAGTTTACATACCCTGGTGATTTTGGCCTGATAACATGCACACAAGTTGACACAAAGGGGTTTGAATGGCTATTAAAGGTAACCATCCTCACCTGTGATCTGTTTGCTTGTAATTAGTGTGTGTGTGTGTGTGTGTGTGTGTGTGTGTGTGTGTGTGTGTGTGTGTGTGTATAAAAGGTTAATGAGTTTCTGGACTCCTGACAGACCCTTGCATCTTTCATCCAGTGCTGCACTGAAATTCCTGGATTCTGAGTCATGGGGAAAGCAAAAGAATTGTCAAAGGATCTGTGGAAAAGGTCGTTGAACTGTATAAAACAGGAAAGGGATATAAAAAGATATCCAAGCAGTGGCGACTGGTGAAGTTTTAGGATGAGGGGGCGCCAGACCCCGCCCTTCCTTTTTGACCCCTCCCACTTGGTGAAAGTGGGCGTGGCTCTAAGGTGGTGTGGTTAGCGTCTGAGATGAACGAGGGATGGAGAGAGAGGGACAGCAGGCCCAGATCCTACACAACAATAGAAATATGTGTATTCTAGAAAGTTTAACAATCAGCAGATAAAGATACTCCAAACACCTGGTGTTAGCACTTCAATCATCCCAGCACCATGGTTGTTATGGTGTCAGGATGATTGAAGCGCGTTATTTCTATTATTACATTGTAATATAAAATTAAATCATTCAACTCACCAACTCACTAGCCACGTCGCCTACAACCAGATGCCATCAGGCGTCCCCAGCAGTCTGTCCTTACATCAGGTGCCCCCAGCGGAGTCCCTCCTTATATGCAGCCTCTGTCACATCAAATGCAGCCTCTGTCCCCCCAAATGCAGCAAGCCTGTGTCCCATTAAATGCAGCATGCCTGTGTCCCATTAAATGCAGCTTCTGTTCCCCCAAATGCAGCCTCTGCCCCCCCCAAATGCAGCCTCTGTCCCCCCCCAAATGCAGCCTCTGTCCCCCCAAATGCAGCATGCCTGTGTCCCATTAAATGCAGCATGCCTGTGTCCCATTAAATGCAGCCTCTGTTCCCCCAAATGCAGCCTCTGTCCCCCCCAAATGTAGCCTCTGTCCCCCCCCCAATGCAGCCTCTGTTTCCCCCCAAATACAGCCTCTGCCCCCCCAAATGCAGCCTCTGTTCCCCCCAATGCAGCTTCTGTTCCCCCAATGCAGCCTCTGTTCCCCCCATACAGCCTCTGTCCCACCCCCCAAATGCAGCCTCTGTCCCACCTCCCAAATGCAGCCTCTGTCCCACCCCCAAATGCAGCCTCTGTCACCCCCAAATACAGCCTCTGGTCCCCCCCAAATGCAGCCTCTGTCCCCCCCCAAATGCAGCCTCTGTCCCCCCCAAATACAGCCTCTGCCCCCCCCCCAAATGCAGCCTCTGTCCCCCCAAATGCAGCCTCTGTCACCCCCCCAAATGTAGCCTCTGCCCCCCCAAATACAGCCTCTGTCTCCTCCCTCCCAAATACAGCCTCTGTCCCATTAAATGCAGCATGCCTGTGTCCCATTAAATGCAGTCTCTGTCCCCCCCAAATGCAGCCTCTGCCGCCCCAAATACAGCCTCTGTTCCCCCCATGCAGCCTCTGTCCCACCCCCCAAATGCAGCCTCTGTCCCACCCCCAAATGCAGCCTCTGTCCCACCCCCAAATGCAGCCTCTGTCCCCCCCAAATACAGCCTCTGGCCCCCCCAAATGCAGCCTCTGTCCCCCCAAATACAGCCTCTGCTCCCTCAATGCAGCCTCTGTCCCCCCCAAATGCAGCCTCTGTCACCCCCCCAAATGTAGCCTCTGTACCCACCCCCAAATGCAGCCTCTGCCCCCCCAAATACAGCCTCTGCACCCCCCAAATACAGCCTCTGCCCCCCCCCCCAAATACAGCCTCTGTCCCATTAAATGCAGCATGCCTGTGTCCCATTAAATGCAGTCTCTGTCCCCCCCAAATGCAGCCTCTGCTGCCCCAAATACAGCCTCTGTTCCCCCCATGCAGCCTCTGTCCCACCCCCCAAATGCAGCCTCTGTCCCACCCCCCAAATGCAGCCTCTGTCCCACCCCCAAATGCAGCCTCTGCCCTCCCCAAATACAGCCTCTGCCCTCCCCAAATGCAGCCTCTGTCCCCCCAAATACAGCCTCTGCCCCCTCAATGCAGCCTCTGTCCCCGCCAAATACAGCCTCTGTCCCCCCCAATGCAGCCTCCCCCCCCCCAAATACAGCCTCTGTGCCCCCCAATGTAGCCTCTGTCCCCCCCCAAATACAGCCTCTGTCCCCCCCAAATGCAGCCTCTGTCCCCCCCAAATGCAGCCTCTGCCCCCCCAAATGCAGCCTCTGTCCCCCCCAAATGTAGCCTCTGCCCCCCCAAATGCAGCCTCTGTCACTTCAAACGGTACTTACCTTGCTTTCTCCTCTCCTGCGGTGTCTCCTTCACACTGGCAGCGACATTCTTCCTGTTTCCTCTCTCGGGCGAAATGAGAGATAGAAACAGGAAGTGACATCTAACTCAGGTCAGATGTCAATCAAATCTAAAGCGCCGAGTAGCTTCCGCCCGGCGCCTGTAGTATATATTACGATGGCCGGGCAGAAGCTACTCGGTGCTTCAGAAAGCGCCGCAAGGCGGGCTAAACGCCCGCAAATGTAGCGCCACGTCTGCAATCTCCTGATTAACCGAGGCCAAATGGTAATGAACATTTTCCTGATTTATTTATTTTTATTATCAAAGGAAAACTGGCAAGGAGTGAAGAGAAGTTAAGTAATCAAACTCCAAAAATATGGCAACAATAGGTAAGTGTTTGGTCCTTGGCAAATCTAATACAATATTAATGAAAGGTACCGCCTTTTTTTTTTGTTATTGTTGTGTGATTTTGTTTTAATGTGTGGTGATGAAAGAAAGTGAGACAATGTAATGAACTCTATGTAAATGACAGAAGAACAATGGATTGATATATGATTAGAAGATAGAATTCACTATGAGAGATTGCTGCTTTTTGTTAAGAACATAGGGTATCATCTGACTTTACATAGTAATATATATGAATGTATAGGTATTTGTATAAATTGTTAATAAAATTAATAAAAAAGAGATTGAAAACAAAGAAAAACTGGCACAAAATAGTAAAAAAAAATGTTTTAAAATTCATTGTATATTTGTAATCCTGTCAAAAATACACTGGCCCTTGACTCTGACCATGGCCTTTGACCCCAACTCTGACCTACATCAAACCCTGACCTGCATTACAAACTAGCAGCTGGTGTGCAATGCGGTGGGGTTGAGTTCCACGGATTGCATAGTTTCTTTTTTTTTTTACCGAACTTTATTGAGATGTCAAACAGACTCATAAAGTTAAATTGCCAGCCGAGCAGTGTGAGGCAGTGGATTACCCTGCACTGTGCTGAGCTGATAAAAAGTAGTGCATGTAGTTCTGTTTTTCAGCGCACCATTCTCGTACACCACAGCAACACAGTGGTGTGAACCGGGCACATAGGTGACAAGGCATATTGCTTTGTCCATGCGGTGGGACTGTGGTGGAACAGCCATCCAATGCAGTCCCAACGCATCTGGTGTGAACCAGCCCTTTATCTTTATTTTACTAGACACACTTCTTTGTTTAAAATTATCTCCCCTAGCAAGGAGAAAAAGATACAAATGTATTATATAATGTATCTGGTAGGCAATACAATGTATCTTATTTTCCATTTCAAGAGGTGAAAACAACACAGAGGTGAGCTGTACAGTGACTGACCCCTTTCACACTGAAGCGCTGGGAAACAGCCGCTTATCAGCTGCAATGGTGCTTATCGGGCACTAGCGGGTGACTTTTTTTAAGGTCACGTGACAGTGTGACCTTAAAAAAAGACCCGTTTTGCGGCACTTTCTAATCGCTTTGGAAGCGCTGCCCATTAATTTCAATGGGCAGGGGTGTTTTTGGAGTGCTTTTTACAGCGCTCTAAAGACACCCCAAAGATGCTGCTTGCAGGACTTTTTCTAACACCCCACAAGCGCACCGCCCCAGTGTGAAAGAACCCATTCAAATGCGAGCCACATTTTGCACAGGAATCGGCTGCTGTGAATTGCCGGCTAAAAAAAAAATAGAGAGAAAAAACAGCGTGGGGTCCCCCTCCAAGTCCATACCAGGCCCTTGGGTCTAGTATGGATTCGGAGGGGACCCCCACACACCAACATTTTTTTTAAATCCATACTAGACCCTTATCCGAGCATGCAGCCCGGCAGGTCAGGAAAGGGAGGGGACGACCCCCCCCCCTGAACCATACCAGGCCGCATGCCCTTAATATGGGGGGATGGGTGCTTTAGGGCAGGGGGTGCACCCCAAAGCACCTTGCCCCCGTGTTGATGGGGACAAGGGCCGCTTCCCAACAGCCCTTGCCCGGTGGTTGTTGGGGTCTGTGGGTGGGGGGCTTATCAGAATCTAAAAGCCCCCTTTAACAAGGGGGCCCCCAGATCCCGGCCCCCCTATGTGAATGAGTATGGGGTTGTATGGGGTATTGTACCCCTACCCATTCACTAAAAAACATGTAGTGTAGTGTTAAAAAATACAGTAGACAGTTTTTGACAAGTCTTTTTTTAAAAATCTTCTTCTTCTTCTCTGTTTCTTCCTCTGGTCTTCCTCCATCTTCTCCCGCATCTTCATCTTCCGGTATTCTCCTTCTCCCCGTGCTTCTTCTTCCGCTCTTCTTCTGTCTTCTGCGGTGTTCTTCCTCCTCTGCTGTCGCTCCAGCCAAGGACCCTCCTCCGATTCTGCGTCCTGCTGATCTGTCTGCACCGATGTCCTGAATTTCTTAAATAACGATGGGGCGTGGCAATCAGGTTACGTCATCCAGAGGCCACGCCCCCTTGTGATGTCACAGACCCATTATGCCCCAGGCGGTTAGTCTGGTTGAAAAAAGACACAAGTCCATCTAGTTCAGAAGGGGAAAAAAAATTATACAATCCTATACCCACAGTTGATCCAGAGGAAGACAAAAAACCACAAGAAAGCATGATCCAATTTGCTCCAGCAGGGAAAACATTAGTTCCTGATCCCCCACGAGGCAATCGGATGATCCCTGGATAAACTTTACCTATAAATGTTAGTATCTAGTTATAGTATGTACATTTAGGAAAGAATCCAGGCCTTTCTTAAAACAATCTACTGAGCTGGACAGAGCCACATGAGGGATTCTACTCCACATTTTCACAGCTCTTACAGTGAAGAAGCCTTTCTGTATTTAGAGATTAAATCTCTTTTCCTCCAGACATAAAGAGTGCTCCCTTGTCCTCTGTGATGACCTTAAAATGAATAATGCAACACCAAGTTCGCTATATGGACCACCTATGTATTTGTACATGTTGATCATATCCCACCTTAATCTCCTCTTCTCAAGAGTGAATAAATTCAATTGCTCTAACCTTTTCCCATAGCTGAGCTCCCCCATGCTTATCAGTTTGGTTGCCATTCTCTGCACTTTCTCCAGTTCCCTGATATCCTTTTTGAGAACTGGTGCCCAAAACTGAACTGCATATTCCAAATGAGGTCTTACTAATGATTTGTACAGAAGCAAAATTATATTCACTCTGGAGTCCATACCTCTCTTAATACAAGAAAGGATTTTGCTCGCTTTGGAAACCGCAGCTTGGCATTGCATGCTATTATTGAGCTTATGATCTACCAAAATCCCCAGATTCTTCACCATTGACTTCCCCAGCAGTGGCGGCCCTTCCATTAGGGGCGCATGGATGCCACCCCCCCATCCATGCGTCCGGTCCCCTGATCTACATACAGGGACACCGGATGCATGGATTCCAATTGGAGGGGTGGAATAGGCTGTAATAGGCCTCAAAAAAGGGTGGTCTCAGGGCGCAGAGCACTGCTCTCAGAGCCCACCCAGTTGTGTGACAATAGCGAATGAATACTCGCTATTTCACATTAACTCTCCTCCCCGTTTCCCGATTGGCCAAAAGATCAGGTGATCCTGTGGATGCCTAGCAGGAGGGAGGAGAGCACGGCTGGAGAAGACCCACCCACCAGCCGCAACTGTGAGATGGATGCTATCTAGCAATCCCCGGAATGGCCTCGGCTCCCGCCGAGGGCGATGGTTTGCCACCCTCCCCAGAATTATCAAGCACCAGCCACCACTGTTCCCCAGCTGTACTCCTTCTAGTATGTATGATGCATGCATATTCTTAGCCCCCAAGTGCATACCTTTACATTTAGGCCCAGGTCACACTGCCAGAACTTAAAGGTGTGACTTCAGCATGACTTGCATACGACTTTTTTAGCAGAAGTCAATGGAAGTCATGCTGAAGTTGGACCAAAAGTAGTGCAGGAACTTTTGTCGGAGCCTGTTAGAATGGTTCCATTGCACTTAATGGGGTGCAACTTGAGATGTGACATGTGCTCTCAAAGTTGGAGTGCATGTCACAGCAGTGTGAACCGGGCCTCACCAACATTAAACCTAATTTGCCACATAGTTGCCCAATTAAATAGTGCATTGAGGTTGGCTTGGAAGTTGGAGACATCCTGTAAGGCTCCATGCACACTGGGCTTAAAGGAGAAGTACACCCAAAGCTCATTTGGCTGTACGTCTCCTATGGATCACAGGAGTGCAGTTCGTTCTGCACTCCTGTGACCTGTTTTCAGCAGAGAGCAGGCTGAAGTCCGCTCTCTGCTGACGTCACAGAAGTCGGTCCAGGCTCCGTGTCAGCACGACCACGGAGTCGGGATCTGCCGGGTCCCTGGGCCGACACCCGGCTCAGCCTCTTAGTGAGCCACTGAAAGGCTGAGCCAGCCGCCTCCGCCCCCTCCACAGCCCAGCGTTCCAGTGAGAGAGGAGGGGGCAGAGCTTAGAGCTGTGACTGACAGTCCCCAGCTCTCTGCTCATGGAGCTATGAGAACTGAGCGATCAGCGATGTACGATCGCTCGGTTCTCAATGTAGAGGCACCGGGGGGACAGATGCAGCTTCGGACAGATGCTGCATCCACCTAGGTAAGTATAATTCAGGAAAAAAAAAACATACTTCTCTTTTTAAAAAATGCCAGTTCCCTTGGCAGAAAAAAAACGCTCATGAAGAGCAGTTTTTGTACCGAGTTTTGTGTTGTTTTCTGCCAGAAAGCTCCAATCAGAAATGCAAACCAGAAGGGTTTTTTTCCTGCTTCTAAATGTCCTAATGTGCATGGACACATAGGATAAAATGAATCTGCTTCTACAGGGAAAACATAAAAATCCTGTAGAAGCAGCGAGTTTTAAGCTAGGGTGCATGCAGCCTAAGGACGTTATTACACTGCATAGCTTGGTGTCATCTGCAAAGCCTGAAATGTTACTTTTAATCCGAGACCATATTTCATTTATAAAGATATGAAAAAGTAAGGGTCCCAACCAGTGGCGGTGTGTCCATAGAGGGAGCAGGAGCGCCGCTCCCTCTCTCCTGTACCTGTCAATCTCCAATAGATAGATTCATGCATTGCATGAATCTATCTGTCACTGCTGCTGCCCCCTATTCAGGTGTCCGACCCCTTGTCGGGTGCCGGGCATCTGAATTACATCGGCAGGGGTGTTTTTGGAAGTGCCTGATTAGAGCCGTCGGCTCTAATAGGTGTCCTGATTAGAGCCG
The DNA here is from genome assembly GCF_042186555.1 of Aquarana catesbeiana. NCBI lineage: Eukaryota > Metazoa > Chordata > Amphibia > Anura > Ranidae > Aquarana > Aquarana catesbeiana. The sequence goes on along the minus strand of NC_133327.1, from coordinate 365,325,577 downwards.
TGGGCTCCAATAGGCTTCCAAATTGGTAAACAGCAGGTGCACTGCTGTGTGTCCGCTGCTTATGTAGTGCTGTGTTAGGGAATCGAATAAATAGCTTCCCTAACACTGACCTGCCTCTCAACCAATCAGGTGCACCGGGTCTGGTTACCTGTCACCTAATTGGCTGAAGCGACGGGCGCTGTGATTGGACGCCTATCAGGCATCCAATCATAGCAGAAGAGGACGGGAGAAGACATCGAGGACTCGGAGGGAGCGTGGAGGACAGCACTGACCCAAGACAGGTAAGTGCTGGGCAAGGGGGGTGACACTGGCAGCAATTGATGGGGCAAACTGGTGTCAACTGATGGGGCACACTGGCGGCAATTGATGGGGCGGCAATAGATGGGGCACACTGGCAGCAATTGATGGTTACAGTAGCTGCATTTGATGGCACAGTGGCGGCAATTTATGTGTGCAGTGGCTGCGTATGATGGGCACAGTGGTTGAGCTTGATTGGCACAGTGGCAGCGTTTAATGGGCACAGTGGTGGCTATTTATGGGTACAGTGGCTGCGTTTGACGGGCACAGTGGTGGCAATTGATGGGTTTTTTTTTTTTTTTTTTTCAGTTTGCGCCCCCCCTAAAAGTAAGAGTAATGCCCCGTACACACGGTCGGATTTTCCGATGGAAAATGTCCGATCGGAGCATGTTGTCGGAAATTCCGATCGTGTGTGGGCTCCATCGGACATTTTCCATCGGATTTTCTGACACACAAAGTTGGACAGCAGGAGATAAAATTTTACGATCGTGTGTACACAAATCCGACGGACAAAGTGCCACGCATGCTCAGAATAAATAAAGAGATGAAAGCTATTGGCCACTGCCCCGTTTATAGTCCTGACGTACATGTTTTACGTCACCGCGTTCAGAACGATCGGATTTTCCGACAACTTTGTGTGACCGTGTGTATGCAAGACAAGTTTGAGCCAACATCCGTCGGAAAAAATCCATGGATTTTATTGTCGGAATGTCCGATCAATGTCCGACCGTGTGTACGCCCTGTAAGAATCAATAACTACTACTCTCTGAATTCTGTCTTTTCCTATCCATTTACAAACTGATTTTTTCCAAGCCAAACACTGATTCAGATCCACATCCCTGGTTGTATCATATTGACTGAATGTGTTGCCAACTATAGATGGATTATTCTCTTTGGAAAAGTTTGATCAGAAAATAAATGAACCCTTCATTGGAGTGTGTATGGCCATCCTTAGGGAGATATACCCCGTCTACTTTTCATGTTTACTAATATCATCAGGAGTGAGCAAAAATCCCAACTTGTGGGCTGTCATCAGAAGAGGAATAGAAAAGAAATCTTTCATTGGGGACACCAGTGACTTTCCTGTCACTTCCATGGCTCTGACACAGAAGTGAAATCTCCCCAATGGGATAGAGATGGCACAGAGAAGGTTCTAGCCCTCCCTCACTCTATGCCTTCAGTCACACTTTGTGGTGAGTCCTGTGAATAGTCATGTGAGGGCCCCGTGTGTGCCTCCCCCCGCCGTGGCACTGTGTAACGTCTAGTGGCGAGAGGGCAGGGGGCTGTTCCCACCGCAGCCTCCTCTGTCTCCTGTGTCCTTCTGCGGAAATGACACATGCGGAGTCCCGTCACGTCACGCGAGAACGCACGGACACGCAGCACACAAAGGCACCGAGACACGCCGGGAGAGGAGCCGTGTACAGAGCGTGGCCTGGGCGGGAGGGAGCGTGTGGGGGGCCACTCAGGAACATTGCAGGATTCCTAGCACACGGCTCTATGCGAGGTAAGCGTATGCCTGCGGCTGCTCCACACTGTGCGGGCACTCCCTCACCACTCACACTGTGTCATTGTCACAACTTCACTGCTTACTAAGGACTACTCAGGAGAGCACCGTGCGCCCATTGTCACGGCCGACGTCTGCTGTCATCGTGACGTCACGGCCCGCCGAACCGAGGGGAGTGATCATGTGACTGGCAGAGGCTTCACTATAGCATACATCCACTTAGCAATCTCAGTGTATGAGCTCGGCACTTAGCAGTCTCGTTGTACGATCGCTGCACTTGGTCTCGTTGTACGATCGCTGCACTTGGTCTCGTTGTACGATCGCTGCACTTGGTCTCATTGTACGATCGCTGCACTTGGTCTCGGTGTACGATCGCTGCACTTGGTCTCGGTGTACGATCGCTGCACTTGGTCTCGTTGTACGATCGCTGCACTTGGTCTCGTTGTACGATCGCTGCACTTGGTCTCGGCGTACGATCGCTGCACTTGGCGATTGCTGCACTTGGCCTCGTACGATTGCTGCTTTCAGCAATCTCCGTGTATGATCGCTACAGTTAACAATCTCAATGTTAGATCACTATATGGTGAAAGTTTATTAAAGGATTAAAATGCACACTCACATGTTAATAAAATAAAACCGGCTTTACAAACGTTCGTGGCTTCGAATGGCATTCCTACGGGCTTGTAAAGTAACAGTCCTGACCATCCAATGAGGTCAGCGTAGGTGATGATGTCACCATTGTAGGCTCCACCCTACACGTTTCGTCAGAGATGGCGTTGTCTTATGCATCTAATTTTGGTTTAAGGTTTTTTTTTTTTTTTTTTTTATGTAAATTATGTATTTATTTCAGGTACTTATATAGCGCCGTCAATTTACGCAGCGCTTTACATATACATTGTACATTCACATCAATCCCTACCCTCAAGGAGCTTCCAATCTAAGGTCCCTAACTCACATTCATACCTATACTAGGGACAATTTAGACAGGATCCAATTAACCTACCAGCATGTCTTTGGAGTGTGGGAGGAAACCGGAGTACCCGGAGGAAACCCACGCAGGCACAGGGAGAACATGCAAACTCCAAGCAGGTAGTGTTGTGGTTGGGATTTGAACCAGTGACCCTTCTTACTGCTAGGCGAGAGTGCTACCACTACACCACTGTGCCGCCCCAATTATGCAGGAAATATTTTTAGTTCTCCTTTTCTTGCATAGTCTTTGTGCCACACAGACATCCAGTACGACGAGCAGCAGTAAGACCCACTTTGCGACCAGCTGGAGCATTGTTCCTGATAGTTTGCCAATGTGCTGATGGTGACCACCACCAAAGGGATGTTCTACAGAAAGTGATGGTGAACCTTGGCACTAAAGATGTTTTGGAACTACGTTTCCCAAGATGCTCATGCACTCTTCAGTGTAGTTGAGCATCATGGGAAATGTAGTTCCAAAACATCTGGGGTGCCAAGGTTTGCCATCACTGTTGTACAGGATTCATAGCCACACCACGGACATGTGGCCAGCAGTTTGTCTTAGCTTATATTTTTGGTAAGCACGGCCTGCCTTCAGGATGGACCTATCAATACGTCCACCACCAGCAATGACTCCAACAATTGTTGGTTTAAGTTTTATTGAGCAGTTTTTGTCTGGGTGTTATTTTATTTATCATTACTTAATATTGTTCTGCATAGTTATATGGAAACCAAAGGCAGCATTTTCAGCTCCCTACAGAAAGTTTGGAGCACGCTGGATTTCCGGCAGGATTAACATGTATTTTCCTGTACTTGCAGCGTTTTTTTTAGGAGGCAAAACTGAGGGAAATTGACATACGCTCACTGGCCACTTTATTAGGTACGCCTTGCTAGTACCGGGATGGACCCCCTTTTGCCTTCAGAACTGCCTTCATTCTTCATGGCATAGATTCAATAAGGTGTTGGAAACATTCCTCAGATTTTGGTCCATATTGACATGACGGCATCATGCAGTTACTGCAGATTTGTCAGTTGCACATCCTTGATGCAAATCTCCCATCCCACCACATCCCAAAGGTGCTCTATTGGATTGAGATCTGGTGACTGTGGAGGCAATTGGAGTACAGGGAACTCATTGTCCTGTTCAAGAAATCAGTGGTGAGATGATTTGAGCTTTGTGACATGGTGCATTATCCTGCTGGAAGGAGCCATCAGAAGATGGGTACACTGTAGTCATGAAGGGATGGACATGGTCAGCAAAAATACTCAGGTAGACCGTGGTGTTTAACTACTTGACTTGGTTTGCACAAAAGATATAGCGTCTGCAAATTATAATATATTTTTTAGACTAGTAATGCCGGCGATTAGCGACTTGTAGCAGGACTGCTATTATGCGGTGGACAGTCAGACACTAAGTGACACTTTTTGGGGACCAGAGACACTAATACAGTGATCATTGCTAAATATATGCACTGGCTGGGAAAAGGTTAAACATCAGGGTCGATCAAAGGGTTGACTGTGTGCCTAACCAGTGTTTTAGTGTACTGTGGGAGGTGCTTTTACTAGGGGAAGGCATGGATCCATGTCCCTGCTTTGCAGGAACACAGGAGCCATGCCTTCCCTACTGACAGAGTGGTGATCTGCCTTGTTTACATAGGCAGACTGCCATTCTGCTTCTTTTATGGATGATCGGCGGGTGGCGGCGACATGCACGCCCCAAACCGGGAAGTGACAGATCACATACTAGGTACGTGATCTGGCAGAGCAGTGACACCTTGCTGCCATATAAGTAAGTTATACGGGTGGCAAGTGGTTAACCGCTTTAGCTCCGGGAGTTTTACCCCCTTCATGACCAGGCCGTTTTTTGCGATACGGTACTGCGTTACTTTAACTGACAATTGCGCAGTTGTGCGATGTTGTACCCAAATAAAATTTATGTCCTTTTTTTCCCCACAAATAGAGCTTTCTTTTGGTGGTATTTGATCACCTCTGCGGTTTTTAATTTTTCGTGCTATAATAAAAAAACAAAAAAAAAGACAATTTTGAAAAAAAAAGCAATATTTGTTTACTTTCTGCTATAAAACACATCCAGTAAAAAATCTAATTTCTTCATCAATTTAGGCCAATATGTATTCTGCTACATGTTTTTGGTAAACAAAAACCCAATAAGCTTATATTGATTGGTCTGCGCAAAAGTTATAGTGTCTACAAACTATGGGATATTTTTATTGAATTTTAATTTTTTTACTGGTAATGGTGGTGATCAGCGACTTATAGCAGGTCTGCGGTAGACAAATCGGAAACTTAGCTTAGGTTCACACTGATGTGGGTTTGAAATTGCGCGAGTTCAGCTGAACTTGCACGACTTCAAAGCCACTTGTCAGTCCGACTTCAGGAGCGATTTCAGAGACATCTGTGCAGGTTCCTGCCCCCAAAGTCGCCAAAAGTAGCGCAGGAACTACTTTTGGGAAAATTTGGACGGTGCCATAGCCAGTGATTTGACATGTCAAATCGCATGTCAAAATGGCCCGATGTGAAGTGACGCTTTTGATACTTTTTTTGGGGACCAGTGACACCAATACAGTGATCAATGTTAAAAAATATGCACTGTCAATGTACTGATGACACTGGGAGGGAATGGGTTAACATCAGGGGCAATCAAAGGGTTAAATATGTTCCTAGGGAGTGCTATGTATTGTTTTGTTTTTTTTTCTATTATGACTGGGGGTACACTGTAAGGGGCCCGATTCACACTTGTGTATTGCAGTGAAGCACAAAACCTACATTTCTGCATTGCAGTGCCATTCATTTTGAATGGCATTCCAATGTACTAAGGCAACGTACCTTAACTACTTAAGGACCAGAAGGATTTACCCCCTTAATGACCAGGCCATTTTTTGCGATATGGCACTGCATCGCTTTAACTGACAATTGCACGGTCGTGCAACGTTATACCCAAACAAAATTGATGTCCGTTTTTTTCCACAAATAGAGATTTCTTTTGGTGGTATTTGATCACCTCTGCAGTTTTTATTTTTTGCGCTATAAAACAAAAAAAGACTGACAATTTTGAAAAAAACAATATATTTTACTTTTTGCTATAATAAATATCCAGAAAACAAATAAAACATTTCTCCATCAGTTTAGGCCAATATGTATTCTTCTACATATTTTTGGTAAAAAAACAAAAAAACGCAATAAGCGTATATTGATTGGTTTGGGCAAAAGTTATAGTGTCTACAAAATAGGGGATAGATTTATGGCACTTTTTTATTTTTTTACTAGTAATGGCGGTGATCAGCGTGGTTTTTTTAGCGGGACTGCGACATTGCGGACCCTTTTGACACTTTTTTTTTTGGGACAAGTGACATTATTACAGTGATCAAAGCTAAAAAATATCCACTGATCACTGTATAAATAATACTAGGGGGCAATCAAAGGTTTAACTGTGTCCTAGGGAGGTGTTTATAACTGTGGGGGGAGGGGACTGACTGGGAGTAGAGAGAGAGATGCTGTTTCTAATCACTAGGAACAGACGATCACACTGTAATCGCCTGAAAAAACGTTCTGCCTCTCCGAGGAGTGACCGCGGGTGGCCGGCGAACATCACGGCCCCCGGACCCGCGCAACAGCAGCCCCGCTGTGCAGCAGGCGCGCGAGCCCACAGTGTCTCGTGCACGAAACGATGTGTGGTACATCATTTCACGCAATAGGGCCACAGTGCCGCAGTATATATGCGGTGGGCGGTCCTTAAGTGGTTAATGCAGCGCATAGTAAAGCTTGAAATAATGGGGTTGATTGAGGCTGCATTCACACCTGAGCATTTTCAGCTCATAAAACGCTTGTAAAACACCCAAAAAAATGCCTGAAGAACGCCCAACAAGCAAAATTCCATTCATTTTAATGGCACCTGTTCACATCTGAGCGTTTTGTCACCTGACGCAAAATGCCTGAAAAACGCCTCAAGCTCAAAAATGAACATGAGCTTCTTTTGGGCAGATTACATGCATTTTTCTGCTTTTTACATTGGTGACCTGTACAAAATTGCGGTAAGAATCGCGGCAAAAACGCATGACTTTGAAATGCTCAGATGTGAATGCAGCCTGACTAAAACTGAAGAGTGGAAAATCTGGTAAAGCTGTGCATGGTAGACAATCCGCTCCTAAGCCCTGGTTTACATTGAATTCACTTGAAGTAGTGCGATTTCAAAGTAGCAAGGTCAGCGTGATTTCAGGTGCTACTTGATAGACACCTGTGTAGCTTCATACACAGATGTTTATTGAAAACGCATCTGAAATCAGCAAAAGTAGTGCAGGAACTAAATTTGTAAATTGGTGCGACGCCGCAAAATCGGTATCGCACAGATCGGAACAGTGCCATTGCCGCCAATAGGCTGTGACTTGTTATGCGATTTGATCTCTCAAATTACATGACAAATCGCTCCAATGTGAACCTAGGCTCAAATCTGGAAGCTACCATGCACAGCTGCACCAGATTTTGCACTCTCAGTTTTAGTAAAGCAACCCCATTATGTCCTAATGCTCAGCAGAGAGATAAATAGACCTCCAAAGGAAAACGAAGTTATTTTTACCAGTTTAGAACCTAGGATGTACTTCATTACCCTATCAAGTCCTTTGCTCCTTAGTCCCCACAAATGCTGCTGTCAGTTTGACACCTAGGGTCCTGCTTTGTGAGTCATGGCTGCTCTCAGCTTATTCAGCTTTGATCTGCAAAAATAACGGAAAATTGTATACTCACCTTTCCGTAATTTTCCTTTCCTGACGCATCTTCATGGCAGCACACACTGGGTTGTGACTCCGCCCCCACAACCTGACAGGATTGGTTTAGCTATAAAAGTTGAAGAGAGATGACCCCCACCATTCTCAGTATATATCATCTTAAGACAGGGTGGGAATCTGTGTGCTGCCATGAAGATGCGTCAGGAAAGGAAAATTACGGAAAGGTGAGTATACAATTTTCCGTTTTCCTGACGCCTTCATGGCAGCACACACTGGGAAATAACTCGCCAGTCGGGAGGGTGCAATTAAAGTTTTATTATTCTAAAGAGCTGTGGAATTGGCTGTAATAATGGATCTGCCAAAGTCCGCTGTAGTTAGATGCGCAGAATCAATCTTATAGTGAGAAGTAAATGTATGTCTTGACGACCAGGTAGCTGCCTTACAGATTGTCTCCGGTGAAACTCTGCAGTATGCTGCCCATGAGGTTGCCACTGCCCTGGTTGAGTGTGCCCTGATGCCTTCTGGGATGGCTAGTTGCTGAGACGAATATGCCTTCTTAACGGTGTTGACCAGCCAGGATGCGATTGTTCGGGAAGTTGCTGGATGACCTTTCCTAGGACCGTGAGGGATTATGAGAAGAGTATCTGATTTTCTAAAAGAGGCTGTAGCTTCCAAATAGTTGGTAATAATAGTTTTAACATCCAATGCATGAGGTTCACCCTGGTCGTTAGTAAAGGATGGAAGGTTGATATCTTGATTATAATGAAAAGAAGATGATACCTTGGGAGTGAAACGTTCCGAGGGTCTTAGTACCACTCTATCGGGATAGAAGACTAGGTAAGGTTCTGTTATTAATAGCGCTTTAAGTTCTGAAACTCTTCTAGCGAATGTAATGGCTATAAGGAAGGTTACTTTCAAAGTCAGGTTCCAAAGTGAGATTGACTCAATTGGCCAAAAAGGAGGTTTAGATAATGCATCGAGTACTGTGGAGAGATTCCAAGCTGGAAATGTGGGTTTCTTTGGAGGTCTGATTTTTAAGCAAGCCCTCATGAACTGAATCACTAGTGGATGTAGTGCCCATCTAATGCCTGTTTTAGCCGAAAGAGCCGAAATCTGGACTTTAAGAGTACTTGAGCTTAAGCCTTTGGAAATACCCAACTGAAGGAATTCCAGAACTTGTGTCTCTGGTGATACTGGGTTCCATTTTCTTTGTTGGGCCAGAGAACAAAACCTATTCAATACTTGTGAGTATGTCTTTTTGGTGGTGTTTTTCCTTGCTTGTAGAAGAGTAGAAATGACCTCCTGCGAGCATCCCTGCTCTAACAGCCGAGTCCTTTCAATTTCCATGCTGTCAAGTGTAACCTCTCTGGAGCTGGGTGTAGAAATTGACCCTGGGATAGGAGGTCCGATGTTACTGGGAGAGGCAGTGGTTGTTGTAAGCTGAGCTGTAGTAAGGTTGTGAACCATGGTCTCCTCGGCCAAAAAGGAATTATGGCTATTACTGTTGCTGATGATTTCCGAAGCCTGGATAGGAACCTTGCAATTAAGGGTACTGGAGGAAAAATGTAACCCAACTTGAAATTCCACGGATGGGTCAAACAATCCATCCCCTCGGCCGATGGGAAGGCTGCTCTTGCCAGGAATCTTCGACATTTGGTGTTTGCAGGTGTGGCTGCTAGGTCGATCTCTGGTGTTCCCCAGGTTCTTGAAAGAAGGGAAAAGGCCTGTTGGCTCAATGACCACTCGTTGTTTGAGAGCAGTTCCCTGCTCAAATAGTCGGCCAGCATGTTCTGAGCTGCTGGGACATATACCGCTTTCAGGTCTATTAGGTGTACTTGAGCCCACTCCATGATAGGACGTACCTCCTGCATCAAAGAGCGACTCCTCGTCCCTCCTTGCCTCTGGATATATGTTACAGCGACTTTGTTGTCCATTCGAATTACGACATTCTTCTCTACCAGATATGGAGTGAAGGCCAGGAGTGCCTGAAAAGCCGCTCTGAGCTCTAGTATATTGGATACCATCCCATGAGCCTGGAACTTCCATTGCCCTTGAGCTGCTAGATTCTGGTAATGGGCTCCCCATCCTAGCTGGCTGGCATCTGAGGTGACCACCTCTGGTTGTGGAGAAACTAGAGGTTTGTATCTCTTGAGATTTTTGGGACGTGTCCACCACCACATCGATTGCTTCACATACCTGTGTATGTAGATTCTCTGAAGCATTGATACTCCATCCCACTGCCTCAGAAAGGAATTCTGGAAGATTCTTGTGTGCCATTGAGACCACTGGATCATGGGCAGAGTTGCAGACATGGAACCCAGGATACTCATACATACTCTGGCTGGCAAGTGTGTAGCCGAGATTAGCCTCTGAATTTTCTGAATCAGAGGCATGATTTTCTCCTGAGGAAGCTGTACTCTGTTTAGGATGGTGTCTAGTTCTGCACCTAAAAAAATCATCTTCTGAGTGGGCTGAAGCTTGCTCTTCTGCCAGTTCACCAGCCAACCAAATTTTTGCAGAGTTAATAGTAGGATTTCTCGGTGTTGTATCAAGATCTGGCGACTTTCTGCTAGAAGAAGTATATCGTCCAGATAATGATGTACTCTTAGACCTTTTTCTCTGAGGTATGCGATGAGAGGCAGGAGAACTTTGGTGAAGGTCCTGGGAGCTGATGAGATGCCGAAGGGTAGGCATTGGAACTGGAAGTGATGTTGTTTGATTGAAAAGCGGAGAAATTTTTGAAAAGCAGGGTGTATTGGGATGTGAAGATAGGCGTCTGATAAGTCTACGGACAGCATCCAATCTCCTAGATTCACAGCTAGTAGTATGGACTGTAGGCTTTCCATCTTGAAGGTTTCTAACTTGATATTTTTGTTTAGTCTCTTTAGGTCCAGTACTGGCCGTAAATCCCCCGTTTTCTTTTTTACCAAAAACAGAGGGGAGTAAAAACCTCTGCCTTTTTGACATGGTGGAACCTCCAAAATTGCCTCCTTTTGTTTTAGTTCCATTATGTATTTCAGAAGGATTCTTTTCTTGTCTGGAGAAGCTGGGAGTTTGGTTGGCAGAAAGTGGTTCCTGGGGTTTTTGTTCAGGAATCTCCATCTGTGACCGTACTTGATCGTAGAAATGGTCCAATGGTCCCTGATGTTTTCTGACCATATTTGTATGAATTTCTTTAGTCTGGCGCCCACCCTTGGAGGATGGGCGGGCGTACCTTCAAAAGGACTTCTGTTGCTCGGTAGAAGGGGTGGTCTTGGTTTTTCGCATCCTCAGAAAGGAAGACTGTGTGTTCTTCCAGTTTCTCTTAAACTCTCTGCCTGGTCTGTAGGTTTTGGCTTCTCTGTACCTTTCGGGAAGGTTACCTTTATAAGCAGGACCTCTTGGTCTCTTGGGTCTCCTGTCAGAGGGAATGAGTCCCGATTTTCCCCCTGTCACTTTAGAAATTGCTGTATCTAATTTGGAGCCGAAGAGATTGGAACCATCATAGGGAATTCTACACCAATTTGTTTTTGATGCTGCGTCAGCTACCCACGGTTTTAGCCACAGAGCTCGTCTTGCCATCACCGAGGCTAACATTGCCCGGGCCGAGCACCTAATAATGTCTACGGAGGCTTCTGCGATAAAATCGCCTGCTAATTTGAGTTCCTGGAGGGATGAAATTACTTTCTCCAAGTCTATCTCTCCCTGAAGAGATTTTTCAATATTGACAGCCCAGCCTGTAATGGCTCTACCAACTGCTGCCGTGGTGACTGCTGGTCTGCAAGCGCCTCCTGCTGTGGAGTAGGCTTTTTTGAGTTCTAGGTCGATTTTCCGATCTAGGATGTCGCGGAAGGAGACAGCATCTTCAATGGGTAGGGTGACATGTCTTGCCAGACGCATTAAAGAAGCATCCACCACCGGGGCATTAATTAAGGAGGTGACGTTAGGTTCTCTTAAAGGATACATCTTTGCAAGTCTATTGTTTAAGTTAGGTCTCTTGTCGGATCTTTCCCATTCATCTTTGATTAAATCATTCAGCTCTTCAATGAAGGGGAAGGTTTCTGGATCCCTCTTCAGGTTCGGAAAATATTTCTGCGTTTTCTGAGGTATTTCCTCGGATTCTTCCCAACCTATGGCCTCTTTGACAGACTTTGCAAAGGGTTCGACCAAGGTGAAGTCAAAACCTGTTGGTACTTCCGGATCTTCGTTTTCTGAGGGAGACTCTTCTGCCCCTGCCTCGATCGCTGAGCGAGGAGGAGCCATGGAAGTACTCGGGTCTGACCTGGTCGGCAGGGGTGCAGTTGACTCCATTATAGATTCTCTGACTGATTCCCGAATCAGGTCCGTTTACTTCCCTGACGTCTGATTCTCTATCCTTCGTAGCTTCATTGAAGCACGAGCGGCATACTAATTTATCTGGCAAAGCAGTAGCGCCACATACCCAGCAGCAATTGGCTGCGGGACGAGTGTGCTGGGTTTGCTTGCGATGTGACGAAGGTGATCTTCTATGATGAGATCGGCTACGTCGAGAACGACTGTGGCGTGAGTGGCCATGACGAGAATGGCTACGGCGTGAGTGCTTGTGTCGAGATGAGGAGCGTGATCGGCTTCTGCGGGATCTTCTGCTTGAGGCATGGCTTGATCTCTCCCTGCGTCTTGATTCAGACCTGGAAGGACTGATAGAAGGAGTCTTGTCAGCAGCTGTGCGCTCTTTTTTCTCTCTCTTCAATACTTACCATACGGACAGCCTCTTACCTTACTGGACGTGGGTGGTCTGCTTGGGCAGTGGTCTCCATGAGCAGAGAGGAGGAAGGCAGGCAGGAATAAAAGAGTCTGGAAGGGGTTAAAAGAGGAGGACAAATATATATATATATACATATGCCTAGATAATAATAATACTATATATATATATATATTTTTTTATTATATTTTATTTATTTTTTTTTTTAAAAAACCCTTGTAACGATGGATCAGGAAGGATAAAGAAGAACTTACCAGTCTCTAGAGAGAATTTTGTTCCAGGATGCAGAAAAAGAGCAGGTAAAAACGAGCAGAATACCAAACTGCTGTTTTTTAAAAGCCAGAGCCCTTTTTAAATAGACCGCCGCCATCGCGCCAAAAATGACGCTCCGCGCATGCGCAGAAGCGTTGCGACGGCTCCGGCGCCATGTTGGGAGCTGGCAAAACAGTAAACTGGCCCCATCTGACTCCTCCGCGCATGTGCAATGCGGAACGAGACGCGCCGACGGCCATCCTGAGCGCTGTGGGACTACAGAGCCCAGAATAAGAAATATAAGAAATACAAGAATCTCCAGGAAAAAAGATAAGTAAAAAATAACTTACAGGGGAAATGAGGTTTTAAGAAGTGGAGACCACTGCAAACTGAAGCTTCTTTAAAGCTTACTCTGTGCCAGATAATCCATGTTGCTGCCCCTGAGACCACCAGAGTGGGGGTTCCCTCCATAGAAGCTCCTTTAGAGACTGTACAGGAGGGACTTCCAAACAGGAGAGGCTTGAACCTGCTGGGGTGATGCGGTAAGAGGCTCTGCGATGTCCAACCATCTTGTCAGGTGAGGATAAAAAAGAGAATGGTGGGGGTCATCTCTCTTCAACTTTTATAGCTAAACCAATCCTGTCAGGTTGTGGGGGCGGAGTCACAACCCAGTGTGTGCTGCCATGAAGGCGTCAGGAAAGCTATTTTCTAGCTGTGTCTACTAAAATGTATTTAACCACGTGCCCACTGGGCACTTATACCCCCTTCCTAACCAGGCCAATTTTCAGCTTTTGGTGCTTTCACATTTTGAGTGACAATTATTCAGTCATACAACACTGTACTCATGAATTTTTTTTTTCAAACAAATAGAGCTTTCTTTTGGTGAAATTTAATCACCACTGGGGTTTTTATTTTTTGTGCTATAAATGAAAAATACCCAATATTTAAAACAAAAGCATTTTTCTTTGTTTCTGTTATAAAATTTTGCAAATTAGTAATTTTTCTTCATAAATTTTTGCCCAACATTTATACTGCTACATATCTCTGGTAAAAATAACCAAAGTCAGTGTATATTATTTGGTCTTTGTGAAAGTTATAGAGTCTAAAACTATGGTGCCAATCATTGAAAAAATATTGATCACACCTGATGTACTGAAGGCCTATCTCATTTCTTGAGACACTGACAAGCCAGAAAAGTACAAATACCCCCCAAATGACCCCCCTTTTTTTTTTTTTTTTTTTAACACAGCGGTCAATTTATAAGATATTTCCAACACATAGCATGTACATAGCAAAAATGACACCCCAAAATACATTCTGCTACTTCTCCTGAGTATGGCGATACCACATGCCAACATGCAGGGAGCACCGTCAGGATGAGCACTAATGTGGCATAGATGAGGCATGGACTGGCACGGATGAGTCTGTATGAGGCATGGATGAGGTACAGATGGGCAGGTTTGAGACACAGATGGGCAGGTTTGAGACACAGATGGGCATATTTGAGGTATGGATGAGGTATAAATTGGCACAGATCAGCGTTGTGGGCACTCCAGAGATAGCCCACTCACGCTGCTGCACCACCTCCCTCCTCTCCTCACACACTGTACCGATTGCATTTGAGGAGAGAGCTGAACTGGACATACATCGGTTTGTTGACAAGTGATCGCTCTCTCATTGGATGGAGCAATCATGTGGTAAAGGGCTGCTGTCATCGGCCCTTTACCCCGATCCGTAATGCACAGGTGCTTCCCAGGGGGCCCACGGCAAGCACGAGTCTGAGAGGATGTCATCGTATGCCCTCCCAGAACTAGCCGGCCGCGCTGTAGCCATCATTCAGCTATGGCCTGGTCGGCAAGTGGTTAAACGATGCAGAGGAGTTGCTGAAGAAACTCTGCAGGTTTGTTCACACCATGAGGCACATTTGAGCGCTTTCACTTCTTTTTGCCTGTTCCCGCATGGTGCACTTAGGGCAACCTATTCATTTCAGTAGGCTGCCCTATGAACATGAAATGTGCAAAAAAAGTTCAGGTTCGATTTTTCACATTGCACTGCACCAAATTCCATGGTACTGCGGTACGAGGCATAAATGCACTCTAATGTGAGATGCGTGGGAGTGCCATTAAGTATTAATGGTACCCCCTCGCATCTTCAAAGGCAATGCGTTTTTGTGTGGTGCAGGAAAACACGCAATTTTGCACGCATTTCCGTCACTGCCCCTCGTGTCAATAAGCCCTTAAAGCAGAAGAAATTGTTTAGGTTTGGTTTTTAACCACTTCAATACCAGGCACTTAGACACCTTCCTGCCCAGGCCAATTTTCAGCTTTCAGCGCTGTCGCAATTTGAATGACAATTGCGCGGTTATACAACACTGTACCCAAACACATTTTTTATCCTTTTGTTTCCACAAATAGAGCTTTCTTTTGGTGGTATTTGATTTTGATCACCTCTGCGGTTTTTATTTTTGCGCAACAAATAAAAAAAGACCGAAAATTTTGAAAAAAAAACAAGTTTTTCTTTGTTTCTGTAAAAATTTTTTGGAAATAAGTATGTTTTCTTCTTCAATGACGGGCACTGATATGGCTGCACTGATAAGGCGGCACTGATAGGTGGCACTCATAGGCGGCACTGATGGGCACTCATAGGCGGCACTGATGGGCACTCGTAGGTGGCATTGATGGGTACTTATAGGTGGCACTGATGGGTACTTATGGGTGGCACTGATAGGTGGCACGGATGGGCACTGACAGGTGGCACGGATGGACACTGATGACACTGATGGGTGGCATTGCTGGGCATCACTGATATATAATGGTACCAGTCAGTGCCCATTTGTGGGCACTGATTGGCACAGATCGGGCATAATTTGCACATGTGGATGGGCATGGGGTACATACCTGGCCATCCACATGTTGTCCCCTTCCCTGGTGGTCCTGGCGGCTTCCCTGGTGGTCTAGTGTGGGCATCCTAGAGGGGGCTGAGCTGATAAACAAATCAGCGCAGACCCCCCTGTCAGGAGAGCCGCCGATCGGCTCTCCTCTACTCGCGTCTGTGAGACGCGAGTGAGGAAAAGCCGATCAACGGCTTTTCCTATTGACATCATGATCAGCCGTGATTGGACACGGCTGATCACGTGGTAAAGAGCCTCCACCGGAGGCTCTTTACCAAGCTCGGTAGAGCGGCTCCACCGACCGCCGCGATGCGAGCCCCCACGGAGCCATGGCGGCTGTTATCCTGCTGGACGTCATATGACGCCCAGTCAGGATAACTGAACCACCGCCCAGCCGTCAATCTGCTATAGGCCGGGCAGGAAGTGGTTAAAATGGTTATAAACCTCTTGTTAAAATGTTTGTAAAAATCTGAACAAAGCACATATATCTGTAGTGTTTACTTGTCTATCGCCAAAGCTCTAAGGCCTCATGTACACCGCTGCTAGTAAACAGACGTTCCAAGGCAGTTGGCTGCTTTTTTCAGCTGCCCCTGAACTCATCCAATGTTATTAGGGTTGTCCCGATACCACTTTTTTAGGACCGAGTACAAGTACCGATACTTTTTTTCAAGTACTCGCCGATACCGATACTTTTTTTTTAATGTCACGTAAAAGTGTTTTTTTTTTTTTTTTTTTTTTTTAACAGTGCTTTCTTTTTTTGGATGGGGGGGGAGGGGGTGAACGGTGTATGTGTGTGTGTGGTTTTTTTTTTTTGTTTTTTTTTTTTTTTTTTATTTACAATTTTTATTTTTTACAATAATATTTTTTTTTCTTTATTGCAATATGTGTTTTTTTTGTTTTTTTTTTTTTTTGTTTTGTAATCAGCCCTGTTGGGGGGCTATGGTGAGATATCAGGGGTCTTAACAGACCCCTGATATCTCCCCCTTGAGACAGAGAAAGAGACAGAGGATAGAGATTCCCCAGTCCCTTTCTCTGCAGCCTCAGCTGCACTGAAAATGAATGGAGAGAAGACAGCGGCTCCTCTTCATTCATAAACTGACACATCGTAATCACAAGAGATTACAATGTTTCAGTTATGTGAATGGACAGAGTCAGCTGACTCTATCCATTCACAAAGGAAGGAGGAGGGGGACGGCAGAACGGAGGGGGAGAGCGGAGGGGGACATAGAAGGAGAGGAGGACAGCAGAACGGAGGGAACAGCGGAGAGGCACAGCAGAACTGAGGGGACAGCGGAGGGGGACAGAGAAGGAGAGGGGAACGGAGGGGGACAGCGGAGAGGCACAGAGGAGAGAGGAAAGGCGTAACGGAGGGAGACAGCGGAGGGGGACAGAGGAACGGAGGGGGCATGGAGAAGGATGCAGTGACAGTCAGCGGTGACCGATCACCGCTGTATGTCACTAAAGCCGCTGGGGGAGAATCTTGTAACTCCCCCACGCGCCGATCACAGCTGTCTTCTAGGTATCGGATCAGGCATCGGGAGCATTTGTCCGAGTACAAGTACTTGGGCAAATGCTCGGTATCGGTGCCGATACCGATACTAGTATCGGTATCGGGACAACCCTAAATGTTATCTTATCAGTACATATACACAGGTTTGTTTAATGTCGTTTTTAGGCAGTTGAGTTTAGAGGCCTTTTTGGAAAGCAAAAAAATGAGTTCAGATGCTGAGTTTAGAGGCATTTCAAGCGCTAAATGCGGTAACTCGCGTTTAGTCCCGTTTCGTTTATAGGCGTTTTTCATTTTGGGCTATTTTGGAAAAAAAAAATTCAAACGCTTTTAAACGCAAACGCGGCAAAATTGATGTTTTAAACGTGGATTACTATCTGTCAAGTTAAATCGTTCAGGAGAGGTTGTAAAAACGTCCCGTGTACATTAAGATCCCTTTCGCACTGGAGCGTTTTGCAGGCGCTATAGAGTTAAAAATAGCGCCTGCAAACCGCCCTAAAACAGCTGCTCTATTCACTCCAGTGTGAAAGCCCGAGGGCTTTCACACTGGAGCGCTGCGGTGCGGTGCGCTGGCAGGGTGTCAGAAAAAGTCCTGCCAGCAGCTTCTTTGGAGCGGTGGACTCACCGCTCCTCCACCGCTGCTCCCCATTGAAATCAATGGGGCAGCACTGCGATACGCTTTTAACACTTTTTCGGCCGCTAGCGGGGGGGTTAAAACTGCCCCGCTAGTGGCCGAATAGCGCCACTAAAATGACGATAAGCAGTGCTAAAAATAACGCCGGTGGCGGCACAGTGTGAAAGGGGTCTTGGCCTAAGTGTCATTTGTCTCTGGTGCTTCTTTCCTCTGTTATCGCTTCTGGCAAGTTTTCCAGACACATGAGATAAAATTTGTGTCGGGGAGGGAACTCAGCATGGAGATTGTCTATTCAGAACACAGTTCTGCTATGTGAAGAGGGGATGTGTTCTTTTCCTCCAATCGGCTCTCACACACTAACTGCAGCCTCTCCGCCCCCTCCTCTGTGATACTAACAGATGGAGAAGGATTGTAACACGATTCTGTCCTTTTGAAGGGGTGTAGGGAAGAGAAGACTGCATATAAACAAGTGAAAACTCTGTAGGAGGATTTGTTTCATCTCTGTGTATCATCTGAGGCTGTTCACTTCACTGGGTATATGTTCGGGTTTATAAACACTTTAAGGAAGACTTTCCTATTTAACACTTTATTAAAGTGGTTCTAAAAGCAGAAGGTTTTTTTTTTTTTCTTTTTTTTACGTAACCACTTGCTGACTGCACTATAGCCAAAAGATGGCTACAGTGTGGTTGTCCATTTCTAGGAGAGCGTCCATAGACATCCTTCCAGAACCCCGCCCCCTGCGCACTCCCTGGATCAGCAATGGTTCCACATACACATAGTAAGGGACAAAGACCCGCTGATGGGATGGATGGTCAGCAGCTTGAAAAAGGATGCAGAGCCTTGGAAACGCGTAGCGAGCTGCCCCCTCCATCCAGTGACATGTACCTTCTCCCTGTCAGCAGCTTGTGCGGGTGGCTGTGGATGCCACCAAGTATCCATCCCATCAGCGGGTCCTGGTCACTTACTGTGTGCATGTGGAACATTGCCAATCAAGTCTTTGGGATTGCTGCCTCTGTACATGCCTTCCACTCTGTGCAACTGTAACTGGAACACGGTTTTTGTCAGATGTCTACACAATATAGTGTTGTTTTTAATACTTGCTAATCCTTGCACCTTGTGCTGTTCTCTTCCAAGCTGAAGGATACAAACTGACCATGCTAAACACAGATCAGCTATTGTGCTTTGTGTGGTCAGTTTACAACAAGAAAGAAAGGTGACTGTCAGGATCAACCAGGTACTTCAGAAGTACATGAAAATGACAGAAATTATGATTTATGAAATACACATATGTGAACACACACATAGAAAATATTTAGGGTAACATACACTTAAAAGAGAAGTATGGGGTTTGATTTTTTTTTTTTTAATCATAGTTGCCTAGGTGGAGGCAGCATTGATCTAATGCTGCATCTGTCCCCTGCCGCCTCTAATGCTGAGAACCGAGCAATCAAATACCGCGATCACTCGGTTCTCAGGGCTCTCTGAGCAGAGAGCTCTTAACTGTCAGTCAGCAGCCCTCTGCTCTGCCCCCCCCCACTCACTGGAGTGCTGTGGAGGGGACGGGAGCGGCCAGCTCAGGCTCCCAGCGGCTCACTAAAAGGCTGAGCCAGGTGCCAGTCCAGGCATGTGGGCGGATCCTGATCATATGGTCGCGATCCTTCCCGAGCCTGGACCGACTCCCTGACGTCAGCCAACAGCAGGGTTCAGCCCACTGTCTGCTGAAAATGGGTCACAGGAGTGCAGAACGAACTGCACTCTGTACAGCCAAATGAGCTTTGGCTGTACTTCTCCTTTAAGGCTCCATGCACATTAGCGTTTTTTTAAGCTCTTAGAAGCTATTATGAGCATTTTTTTTTCTGCTCCTAGAACCTCATAGTGTTTACCCTATTTGTTCATGCACAGCATTTTATGCTAAAAGCATTTTTCAAGCTTCAGTCTTTAGGAGCAGAAAAAAAAGTGTTTTTGGGAGTGTTTTCCCAGGAGAAAAAAAACCCTAAATGCTACTAAAATGCTCCTAACAGCTTTTTTCAAGCGTTTTTTCTTTTCTTCATGTACTGCATTTGGTGCAGTTTTTTGATATGCATTCACTTGTATATTGATTGTCAGTGCGCTCCATTTATGTATTCAACTGTGAGTCTGGGGAATTCCAATATGAGTATTCACAAAAGGGATAAGAAATTCAAATTATGAATTGTTTTTTTTAGCAAAATGACAATCGTAAATCAGTCTTCACTTTTTTTTTTTTTTTTTACCTATTTTGTTATTTTGATGTACCTCAAGAAAAGTCCCATGGGCAATTCTGATAGTATTCTTCAACTGCAGTTCATACAGCACTCCCAGCCGCTGAATTAGTTTTTGAAGGAAATTGTTTGTTTGGACCAGCTTGGTCCAAACAAACCATTTAATGTTCACAAAAACCTGGAGTTAGTCTTTCAGTGGACCTCCAGTCAATGTTTTTAGGTTTGTGAGTGTGAAAGATTGGTTTTTGCTTTGTTTTTGTTGCAGATTTTTTGCACTTCCCATCCTGAGAAAACACAGTGAATTGGTGTGAACTATACTTCCTGTTTCCCCGTCTTGATTTCATTCTTTATATATTCCTTTGAAGAATTGACTAGGAGCTGGTCCCTAGCTTCCTTTTGGATTCTCTAAAGGGAGTAATGGACAATGCACTCCCAAAGGAATGTGAGTTTTGATTGCTATTACTGGCACTATGGCATGCACTAGCCTAGCTGTGTTGGTGTCTGCAAGAGAATCAAATGAAGCTCTCTTTTAGTAAGAATTGTATTCCTGGACTCTGTGCTTTTAAAAGGAATCCTGTACTAATATGTAGTCTACTATTGATTATCTTTCATTTTGAAAATAGCTTTAGTTCTTTTAGGCCTCATGCACACTGCAGCTTGAAAAAGCTATTTCTACGGGTGTTTCAGGCTCCACACACACACTAGAAGCTTTAAAAAAAAAAGGATTTACCCCCTTCCTGACCAGAGCACTTTTTACAATTTGGCACTGCGTCACTTTAACTGCTAATTGCGCGGTCATGCAATGCTGTACCCAAACGAAATTTGCTTCCTTTTCTTCCCACAAATAGAGCTTTCTTTTGATAGTATTTGATCACCTCTGCCGTTTTTATTTTTTGCGCTATAAACGGAAAAAGACTGAAAATTTTTTAAAAAAATGATATTTTCTACTTTTTGTTATAAAAAAAATCCAATAAACTCAATTTTAGTCATACATTTAGGCCAAAATGTATTCGGCCACATGTCTTTGGTAAAAAAAAATGTCAATAAGTGTATATTTATTGGTTTGCACAAAAGTTATAGCGCCTACAAACTAGGGTACATTTTCTGGAATTTACACAGCCTTTAATTTATGACTGCCTATGTCATTTCTTGAGGTGCTAAAATGGCAGTGCAGTACAAAACCCACACAAATGACCCCATTTTGGAAAGTAAACACCCCAAGGAAATTGCTGAGAGGCATGTTGAGCCCATTGAATATTTAATTTATTTTGTCCCAAGTGATTGAATAATGACTAAAAAAAAAAAAAAAAATTACAAAAAGTTGTCACTAAATGATATATTGCTCACACAGGCCATGGGCATATGTGGAATTGCACCCCAAAATACATTTAGCTGCTTCTCCTGAGTATGGGGATACCACATGTGTGGGACTTTTTAGGAGCCTAGCCGCGTATGGGGCCCCGAAAACCAATCACCGCCTTCAGGATTTCTAAGGGTGTAAATTTTTGATTTCACTCCTCACTACCTATCACAATTTTGGAGGCCATGGAATGCCCAGGTGGCACAACCCCCCCCCCCCCCCCCCAAATGACCCCATTTTGGAAAGTAGACACCCCAAGCTATTTGCTGAGAGGCATGGTGAGTATTTTGCAGCTCTCATTTGTTTTTGAAAATGAAGAAAGACAAGAAAAAAATTTTTTTTTTTCTTTTTTCAATTTTCAAAACTTTGTGACAAAAAGTGAGGTCTGCAAAATACTCCCTATACCTCTCAGCAAATAGCTTGGGGTGTCTACTTTCCAAAATGGGGTCATTTGAGGGGGGGGGGTTGTGCCACCTGGGCATTCCATGGCCTCCGAAACTGTGATAGGCAGTGAAGAGTGAAATCAAAAATTTACGCCCTTAGAAAGCCTGAAGGTGGTGCTTGATTTTTGGGGTCCCGTACGCGGCTAGGCTCCCTAAAAGTCTCACACATGTGGTATCCCCATACTCAGGAGAAGCAACAAAATGTATTTTGGGGTGTAATTTCACATATTCCCATGGCATGTTTGAGCAATATATCATTCAGTGACAACTTTTTGTAATTTTTTTTTTGTCTGTTTCCGGCAACTTGTGTCACAATATAAAATATTCAATGGACTCGACATGCTTCTCAGCAAATAGCTTGGGGTGTCTACTATCCAAAATGGGGTCATTTGGGGGGGGGGGTTTGAACTGTCCTTGCATTTTATGCACAACATTTAGAAGCTTATGTCACACATCACCCACTCTTCTAACCACTTGAAGACAAAGCCCTTTCTGACACTTTTTGTTTACATGAAAAAATTATTTTTTGTTGCAAGAAAATTACTTTGAACCCCCAAACATTAAATATTTTTTAGCAAATGCCCTACAGATTAAAATGGTGGGTGTTTCATTTTTTTTTTTTCACACAGTATTTGCGCAGCGATTTTTCAAATGCATTTTTTGGGGAAAAAACACACTTTTTAAAATTTTAATGAACTAAAACACACTATATTGCCCAAATGTTTGATGAAATAAAAAAGATGATCTTAGGGCGAGTACATGGATACCAAACATGACATGCTTTAAAATTGCGCACAAACGTGCAGTGGCAACAAAATAAATACATTTTTAAAAGCCTTTACAGGTTACCACTTTAGATTTACAGAGGAGGTCTACTGCTAAAATTACTGCCCTCGATCTGACCTTCGCGGTGATACCTCACATGCATGGTGCAATTGCTGTTTACATTTGACGCCAGACCGACGCTTGCGTTCGCCTTAGCGCAAGAGCATGGGGGGGCAGGGGTGCTTTTTTTTTTTTTTTTTTTTTATTATTTTTTTGCTTTTTTATCTTATTTTTAAACTGTTCTTTTCATTTTTTTATTGTTATCTCAGGGAATGTAAATATCCCCTGTGATAGCAATAGGTAGTGACAGGTACTCTTTTTTTGAAAAAATTGGGGTCTATTAGACCCTAGATTTCTCCTCTGCCCTCAAAGCATCTGACCACACCAAGATCGGTGTGATAAAATGCTTCCCCAATTTCCCAATGGCGCTGTTTACATCTGGCGAAATCTAAGTCATAAAATGCTCGTAGCTTCCGGTTTCTTAGGCCATAGAGATGTTTGGAGCCACTCTGGTCTCTGATCAGCTCTATGGTCAGCTGGCTGAATCACCGGCTGCATTCTCAGGTTCCCTGTTGAGACAGGAGAGCCAGAGAAAAACACGGAAGACGGTGGGGGGGGGGGGGGCATTCCCTCCCACTGCTTGTAAAAGCAGTCTAGAGGCTAATTAGCCGCTAGGATGGATTGCTTTTACATGAAAGCCGACCGCTGGCTGAAAAGAATGATACCAAGATGATACCTAAACCTGCAGGCATCATTCTGGTATAACCACTCAAAGTCGTGAATGGCGTACCTGAAGACAAGAAAATGGTTAACAATAAAGCACAGTAAACGGTAAAGTATAAAAAATTGCATACCTGAAAAGCAAACATGATAAAACATAACAATAAAACATTGCAGAATAGAATACAGTAAAAAAGAGCAGAACAATAGAGAGAGAATAGAGAGAGAGAGAGAACAATAAAACGACAACTATTTTTTTTTTATTTTATATTTTTGTTTGTGTTTTTTTTTTTTTTTTTTTTTTTTACACTTTTTTTGTAACTAACTTTTATAACTGTAACCGGTTCTAGGTTTGGGTCTCTCAAAATGCGATGGCATCTTGGGAGACCCTGTGAAAGTGTGTCCTAGTCTGTGCAATGCTGTACCCTACGCTAATACTCAACTAGTGTATGGTAGCGTTCAAAACATTCACCAATGCAAAAACCAGGATTGTCAGGACAGGAGGGACAATAATAGCGGGTGTTACGCCTATATCCACGCTTGCTGCAGACACAACATCTTTTTTGGGGGGGTTCGTTGGGTAGGGGTACTCGGGAGGACATAAAAATGCCTCTCATGCAGCCGACTGCATTTGGTTGGGGATGTGAATGGGGGAATGCTGCAGAAGTGGTGGGTTCCCAATTAGGATTGGCGAATGCAGCAGGAAGGGCATTATGGGCACGACGGGCCTGTGTTTGTCTTCTTCTTGGTGGCAGGGGGACACTACTTCTGCTTGCCACCTCACCAGCTTGAACTGCATTTATGGGACTTGCCACGTCACCAAGTGTTACTGCAGTGCTGGTTTGACTACGACTGGGGTGTACTAGGCCGCTGGTGCTTGCCAGTTCACCAAAACGCTACCAAAAAAACTGTTAGTGATCGCAGGGATCAGGCCTGACTCTGCGAATGCTGCAGTTATGCGTTTAGTGTTTTATAAGTGACAGTGATCAATCAATACTGCACTTGGATGGGCTGGGCCGGGCGGAGGGGCAAAACGCAGGTGCTAGCAGGTATCTGGGCTGATCCCGCTAACACTGCGTTTTTGGGAACCCTAAACTGCTGGGGACGCTAGTATAAATCTGATCGGATCAGATATTGATCCGTTCAGATACTATACCACTAAGGGAGGTGTACGGTGCGTGCGTGGGTGTTAGCAGTACTGGCGCTAATCTGACGCTGCCTGGGGCGACTCATATCACCGCCGGGCGATCAGGGGGCTAAACCTTTATTCGGTAATAAACGGCGGGTTCCCTGACACTATAAAAAATAAATGACCTAACCAGCGTCACCCATAACAGTTATAGGGTGATCACTGGTGAAAGGGTTAACTAGGGGGCAATCAAGGGGTTAAAACATTTATTCGGTAGTATATAGGGGTCCCTGACGCTATAAAACGCTTTATAGGGGGGGTTAGGGGGGTACCCTAGATCAAAAGGGGGCTAACACTAACTGCCCTACCACACTAACTGTCACAAACTGACACCATGCAGTAATCAGGAAAAAAAACAAAAAACAAAACAAAAAAACTGCTTGGTGTCAGTGTGACGGGGGGGGGGGAGGGGTGATCGGGGGGTAAAGGGGGGTGTTTTGTGTGCCTGGCATGTTCTACTGGGATGTGTTGTGTTTTACACTCACATTTCAGTCTTCTCTCCTCGGCGCCGGGACCGAAAATACCGAGCCGAGGAGAGATGACGTCACATCCCCTGCCTCTGTGTACTATACAGAGGCAGGGGAAGATTCTGATTGGCTGGGAGCGATCGCGAGGGGGGGGGCCACGAATGGATGGCCTCCCCCTCGTCACTGAACGCTCCCAGACCAAAGCCGACCGCCTCTGGCACCGGGGGGGGGGGTCCGATGGGACCCCCCACCCGCGGGAAGGCACTCACGTACCAGGTACGTGATTTTGCCTGCCCGTGCCATTCTGCCAACGTATATCGTCGTTAGGCGGTCGGCAAGTGGTTAAAACATCACTTGTGCATTTGGGAGAGGAGCTTTTGAGCAAAAAAAAATGTTCAAAAGCTCCTTAATGTGCATTAATGCATTCAGAATTCTGGCCCATAGAACGTATTAACGCCATACGGGGGAATGCGTATTAACACCCATGCAGAACATGCCATTTTACTGCTGCCAAACTCCTGTAGCAGAACGTCAATAGCATACAGCATGGGTCTTCAAACTATGGCCCTCCAGTTGTTCAGGAACTACAATTCCCATCATGCCTAGTCATGTCTGTGAATGTCAGAGTTTTACAATGCCTCATGGTATGTGTAGTTCTGCAACAGCTGGAGGGCCGTAGTTTGAAGATCCCTGGCATACAGGGTGCATGAGGCCTTAAAGGGATTGTAAAGACAGAACGTTTCTTTTATCTTAATGCATTCTATGCATTAAGATAAAAAAAAAACCTGTGAGCAGCATCCCCTTTCAGCCCCCCCTAATACTTACCTGAACTTTTTTTCTTTTTTTTTTCCAAAATCTTTTTATTGGTTTTTAAAAAGAGAAACAAAAACAGATAAAGAGAACAAACAGTTAAACATACATTGGTCTAATATGATGTCTATGTGATCCTTGCAGGAATCACGCTGTCACCTTATTCATGAAAAATATATTATGAAATCAGTCATAGCGGTACAGTTTACTGGGTCATGAGGTGGTGCTATGTGCAGTTGTACATGGTAAAATAGCATATTGTAGATTATTGTGTACACCTGGCACCCGCTTGGGAGCTACTTTGTGATTGGGGTCTACTGAGAGGCCTCTGAAGCAGTGGAGGGGTCTGCCAGCCACTTAGACCAGACTTTGCTATATTTGCTGGGGCAGCCTCTGTTGTCATATGTGTCTTTATACAGAGGTAAGCTATTGTTAATTGTTTCCACAGGGAGAGAGGAGGGGGGGTTGGTTTGCGCCAACTAAGGGCTATAGCTTTACGGGCATAGAACAGGAGCAATCCCACCAGTGTGCATCCCGCCACCGTAGGAATTAGTTGTTCTACCAGGCCTAGTATGCAGATTGACATTGATGGTTGTAGTGGAACAGAGGTGATTTGTGTGATAAAGTCCAATATCTCCCTCCAGTATCCGACAATTGCCGGACAGGTCCAGAAGATGTGGGTGAAGTCCCCAGGAGTCCTACCATATCTCCAACATCCGGGAGGGGAGTCGGGGTTCATTTTGTGTAGTCTGTGAGGGGTAAAATATGCCGATGGACTATCTTGAATTGGATCAGGCAATCTCTCAGAGAGACCAGGGAGCTAAATGGGAAATCCCATATGTCATCCCAGTCATCATTGTCAAAATTGGGGATGTCATGGGACCATTTAGATCTTAGCTTTTCCATAGTCGGGAGGGAGGTGACAGTCGGGTGTGAATATAATTGAGAAGTGGGTTTTTTCGCACAACCTGAGCCCATCTTTATCCAGCGATGTTGCAGGAGTGTCTAAGCTGCCTGGAGCTCCCCTCCTCATTGGCTGAGACAGCAGCGGGATTGGCTCCCGTTGCTGTCAATCAAAATCAGTCAGCCAATCAGAGAGAGAGGAGTGGGGCTGGATCGCGGCTCCTTCTCTGAATGTACACAGGGAGCTGTGACTCGGCTCAGGTGCTTGCTATGGGGGCACTCAACAGGAGGGAGGGGCCAGGAGCACTAATGAGGGACCCAATAAGTGGAGGATCTGGACTGCTCTGTGCAAAACCACCTAGATGGAGGTACGTATAACTGCATTGAGAAGGTAAGTATAACATGTTTGTTATCTAACCACTTCCGGACTGCTGAACACCGATATACGTCCTCACTTTGAAGAAGGATATCTTTGTTATGGCAGCAGCTAGCTGCCATAACCCCGGTATCCTCTTCTTCAGCGGGGGGTCCGGATTCCGATAATAGTGTTCTCTGCGCCGGATTTGCCGCGAGATCACTTTTATAAGCGGCGAGAGAGGGGCCCCCCTCCCGCGACTCTCCGGGGCCCTCCACCGCTTACCAGAGCCCTCGGTAGCAGCAGAGGTGATCGGATCCTTCTCCTTCCTGGGTATGGAGACAAGTGAGGGGAAGATGGCCCCCACCCGTCTCCATACCATTGCAGGGTGGAAGCAACGTCAAAACATCACTTCTGCCCATAGCCCTTAAAGGAACATTTTTTTTTTTTTTGATTTTTTTCAAATGACAAAATTTTTTATTTTTTTTATTGCTTTTTAGTGTAAATATGAGATCTGAGGTCTTTTTGAGCCCAGATCTCATATTTAAGAGGTCCTGTCATGCTTTTTTGCGATTACAAGGGATGTTTTTTAAAAGAACAGTGTAAAAATAAAAGGTAAAATAAATAAGAAAAAGGAAAAAAAAATGTTTAAACGCGCCCGTCCCGCCGAGCTCGCGTGCAGAACGAACGCATACGTGAGTAACGCCCGGTGTTCAAACCACACATGTGAGGTATCGCTGCGATCGGTAGAGCAAGAACAATAATTCTAGCCCTAGACCTCCTCTGTAACTCAAAACCTGCAACCTGAAGAGTTTTTTTACGTTGCCTATGGAGATTTTTAAGGGCAAAAGCTTGTCGCCATTCCACGAGCGGACACAATTTTGAAGCGTGACATACATGTTGGGTATCAATTTATTCGGCGTAACATTATCTTTCACAATATAAAAAAAAAATTGGGCTAACTTTACTGTTGTCTTATTTTTTAATTAAAAAAAGTGTACATGATTGTGGTTGCTTGCAACCTATGGCTAGTGTGGAAAAACATGGTATATTCCCATGGCAAGGGAGTGGTAGGTGGGGTGTACAGCCTTCATATAAGAGAACAGTTGTACACCTCTTGTACTTGTGTTAAGGAAAATACAGTGTACAGTGAGGGGGAAAAAGTATTTGATCCCCTTCTGATTTTGTGCATTTTTTTTTTTTTTTTAGTTCTGTCTCTCACTGTTAAAATAAGCCTACCATTAAAATTATAGACTGATCATTTCTTTGTCAGTGGGCAAATGTACAAAATCAGCAGGGGATCAAATACTTTTTCCCCTTACTGTACACACGCGCAGGTAACTGCAGATGCACAGGAGCACATGAATACAGGAACATACAGTCATTAACTTCTATGGCTGGCTGTAAACCCCACCCGTAGCCTCCTGGTGTGGAAAAATGATGTGTTTTTACACTAGGCATATTTTTTTTTTTTACATTTTTTTGTCAAAAGAAGTTTATTGAGTATACAATGTTATAAAGATACATAAAGTAAGTTTACAAGGATCTATAAAGTAAGCTCATTGTTTTACAGTAGGGTTTCTATAGGTAAATATAATGAAATTTCAAATATTAAACACTGGGTTTACGTAAACCTAAATTAAAGATATATATCATTTCCTTAGTTACTTTTGTAGGTATTTAAATGATTTATACCTACTATACATATTGTTTACAAGTAGAGTGTATATAGGTCAAATAAATTCTGATAATGAGCTTTAATCGTAAGGTGGAAAGAAAAAGAAGAAAAAGGGTTGAAAGGTAGAGGTATGGTCCACAAGGTTGTCCCGCTCGTCAGTTTATTATTCTTTTTAGTTCTCTTTGAAGCCTTAGAATGGGTGTCTCTGTAAGTCATTTAATCTGTTACCATGGCAACAGAACAGAGTCATTGAAGTTTGACAGGAACTGTTGTTTTATCCAAGGATGCCAAAGTTTTTCAAATTTTGGAATTTGATTTTGATCGATGGCTACCATCTTAGCATGGGACATTGTATTATTCATTCTGTGAATTGTTTCTGCTAGTACCAATGTAGGAGATTTCCATGCCTTGGCCACTGTTTGTTTTGCAGCCGTTATTAGTTGGATCATAAGTTTGAATTGAGAGAGTGTTAACCATTCCGGTTTTAGATTAAGTAAAGTTAAATATGGATCTGGTTGTATTATTTTTTTAAATATTTTAGATGCAATCACGAAGACTTCCTTCCAGAAGGTTTGGATTACTGGGCACGTCCACCATATGTGTAAATATGTGCCTATTTCTGGACATCCTCGAAAACAAAGAGCTGAGGTATTAGGTGAATATTTTGCCACTCTAGCGGGTACAAGGTACCAGCGAGTTAGGACTTTATAATTTGTCTCCAGTGCTAAGATGTTGGGTGAAGATGACTTAGATGTGAGCCATATGTTAGACCAGTCCGTGTCTTCTAAAGTTCGTCCCAGGTCCTCCTCCCACCTCTGAACGTAAGAGGGTCTATTAAGATTTGCTACTCCATATAATTGATTATAAAGTGATGAAATTGTACCTTCAGCAAATGGATCTTTTGTACAGATTGATTCAAAAATGGATAATTGGGATAATGGTGTATCCCCCTTTAGGAATGGTGTATAGAAATTTTTGATTTGGAGATATCTAAATATCTCAGAGTTTGGTAGATCATATTTTTCTCTAAGCGATGGGAATGAAAGGAATGATTTAGATGCTATGAAGTCATTTAGTGTCTGAATGCCTGATGTTGTCCAAGCTTTAAAAGAATTTGGGTAGATCCATGCCGGATAAAAGGCCAGATTTCTGATAAAAGAAAGGAGAGGATTGTGTGGAGATTGTAACTGATATTTGGTTTTTAGTTTATCCCAGAGAGATAAGAAGTGTTTAGTTATGGGATTATGAATTTGAAAGCGGTCTTTAGGATCAAGCCATAATAAATTTGATATTAATAGTGGGTCATTTTCTGAAGCCTCTATAAATACCCATAATGGGATTTCCTGTTTTGCATGGTATTTGGACAGACTGGCCAAATGTGCTGCTCTGTAGTAGTTAGTAAAATTAGGGTATCCCAGGCCTCCTTTATTTTTGGGAAGATGTAGTGTGTGTATAGATATACGTGGTTTAGAAGAGCCCCATATAAACGAAGTTGCTCTTTTTTGTACTATTCTCAAAAAATAGGAAGGAATTGGAATAGGGAGGACTCTGAATAGATAAAGCAATTTGGGTAGAATAGTCATTTTGATTGCATTAATCTTCCCTATCCAGGATAAAGGAAGTTGCGACCATTGTTTTATTAGATTTGTGATCTGTCTTAATACAGGAGGATAATTGGTTGAGAATAGGTCAGAATGAGATGCTGTTAAATGAATTCCAAGATATGGGATTGATTTTTCTGCCCATGTGAATGGGAGTGCAGCCCTAGCCGGGATCAATTCCATGTTTGTGAGTGAAATATTAAGCATTAGGCATTTCTTAGGATTAATCATAAGGCCGGATAGGGCAGCAAATCCATCAAGAGCTGGTATTAAGTTAGGACCAGAGACCTGTGGTGATGATAGAAAAAGTAATATATCGTCTGCAAATATACATAATTTGTGTGTAATACCTCCTACTTCAATGCCAGTCATAGTTTGGTTTGTTCTGATGTATTGGGCCATGGGTTCGAGTATAAGGGCAAATAATAAGGGAGATAATGGGCAACCCTGTCGGGTACCTCTTTCGATATTAAAGGCTTCAGATTTGTATCCAGCATATTTTATATAGGCTTTGGGTTTATTATATAATGCTTTGATCCATGTTAAAAAGTGGGGTCCAAAACCCCATTTTTGTAATGAATATTGCATATATTGCCAGGATACTGTGTCAAATGCCCTCTTAATATCGAGAGATAGAAAACATAAAGGGATTTTCCGTTTTTTAGCAATATGTGCCAATAACACTGCCCTGCGTATATTATCGCCTGCCTGTCTATTTGGCATGAAGCCTACTTGATCTCTATGTATTAATTTTCCTATAATGCTATTATTTTTGCTAATAATTTAATATCGAGGTTTAACAGAGAGATAGGCCGATAATTCACACAGGAAGTATCATCAGAAAGGGGTTTTGGGATCATACAAACAATTGCCATTAGTGTTTCTTGCCGAAAAGAATGTCCATCTAGAAGTTTGTTAAACGTTTCAGTGAGAATGGGAGAGAGTATTTCTGAGAATGTTTTATAGTATAAAGCCGAGTAGCCGTCTGGGCCTGGTCTTTTGTTAAGTTTTAGGTCTTTTATGGCGTTAGCAACTTCATCTATAGTTATAGGCTCATCCAAACTGCTTTTTTGATTCTGAGATAACTCAGGTAAGGTTATTTTTGAGAAGAAGGATTCAGCCTCTGTAGGATTAAATTCATTGTTTGTCTTATATAAAGTTGCGAGATGTGAGTGAAATTTATGGACTATTTTAACTGGATTACAAGTGTAAACATTTTTTGATCATTTCAAACGTATTGGTTTGAAAGATTTGTTAGTTGAATTTAATGCCCGAGCCAAATATGTACCTGGTTTGTTTGTATTCATGTAGAAATTGTGTTTGGAGCGTTTGAGGGATTTATCAACTGACTCAGTGAGAAATAGATCGTATTCCAATCTAGATTTTTCCAGATGAGATTTTGTACTCTGAGATGGATTATCTTGAAATGATATGTAGGCTGCATTAAAATTGAGACCTAGTTTTTTTGCTAGATTTTTGTGTTCCCGTTTAAATAGTGCCATTTGTCTTTGTATTGTACCACGCAAGACAGGCTTATGAGCTTCCCACGGTGTTATTGGGGAGATGTCTGTTGTATTATTAATTGATATGTATTCCTTTAAAGCTTGTTCAATGGCCATCTGATGTAGTGGGTGTTTGAGCATTATGTCCGGTAAGTACCACGTTGGGTCATGCGCTTTTGGTATGGCTGAGGCTATAGTAGTGTATACTGCATTATGGTCAGACCACGGAATCGGAATTATATCTGATGCAATAATTTCTGGTATCATTCCTATTGTTAGAAAAATATGATCTATTCTGGTGAAGGTTTGATGAGGGTGCGAGAAATAAGTGAATTTCTTTTTCATTGGGTTACTTTCTCTCCACGAATTTACCAGATTGTATTTGGAAAGAAGTTGAGAAAAAGGTAATCTAGAGGTTATTTTGGATGGTGTAAAAGGTGATTTATCTAGAAATGGGAGGAGGACCTGGTTCGAATCCCCACACATTATCACTGTTCCTATTTTGTGTGTATTAATCACTTGTAATATATGTGAGAGGAATGGTGTAGGTTGTTTGTTAGGAGCGTAGTAGGAAATCACCGTGATTGCTGTATCCATTATATAACCCATGAGTATCAGGTATCTACCTTCTGGGTCTTTAATTTCTGATGATAAGGTGAATGGTGAGGATCGGTGAAATGCAATTAGAGTTCCCCTTTGCTTGGTACAGGCAGAAGCCGTGTAAATTTGTTGATAAAAAGGAGAAATATATTTTGGAGTAGAATCTTTGAAGTGTGTTTCTTGGAGGCATACTATGTGAGCCTTCTTGTTATGGAAAGTACGGAAGGCTGTGGTCCTTTTTTGAGGGACATTTATTCCCTGAACATTCAGGGAAAGTATATTCAGTGGTGCCATGGCAATAGATCAAATAGTTTTGACTTACTTTTTGTTATGCAGAGCTGACTGCGCAGATCAACCTGTGTGGACTGAAGAGATGAATAGATAGAAAAGAAACCAGTGAATTCTGGAGTAAAGAGTAAACAAAAAACATATGAGATTAGATGATACATTGTATAAATTATTTTTTGCAAGTAATCACAATTTACCCATGAAAGAGAATAAATATCTCTCTCAGGGGAATAAGTGCCTTCGTCACACTCCCACATAATATGGTTGGGAGAATGAGGAGGGCTAATGGGGGTACACGGATCTTCCGCTTACAGGAGAGAAGTGCTATGTCAAAAGACATCAAAATGATGTTTCATTAATTGGAGTGCAGAATATAGTTTTTGTTGAAATTATTTATTCCAGGGTGGTTGTATATGGTTAGTCTTGCCCTAGGCTAAATAATTCAGTTAGAAAGGTACTGTTAATAACTTTGGTATTGATGAAGATAGTTTGAATTATTTTGGGATTTTAACCCTTTTAGAGTAAACAATTACATATTTTATTCATATGCAACTGTTTAGATATGTTAACTCATAAAATTGAGGTTGTATTGCTTCAGATTAGAATAAACAAAAACTTAATTCTAGGAACTAGTTAGGTAATAATATATTTGTTTTAAGAAAAGAAAGAAAAAGCTTCCATTACTTCTGGATTATTGAACATATTTGTCCTAAAAAGTAATAAATCTATTGTTATTACCTGATAATATATAACTGAACAAGAATTTCCTTATTTCACGTATATATTCTAAGGCTATATGAATCAGAAGTAATAAGAAATATAACTGGAATGTAACATGATCCCACACAGTGTGTGACTATCAGAATGCAGTTACATTCAGTTATAAATACAGGTTTTTTATAGAGAACCATCTCTTAGTATAATAAATGAAGAGATATCAGGAATTAGGATGTCAGTCCATTGAATCTTCTTGGTCCATGGATGATGTGGCATAACGGCCTCTTTTGTGAGAATGATGATTCCCATT
This sequence comes from Aquarana catesbeiana, assembly GCF_042186555.1. Taxonomy (NCBI): domain Eukaryota; kingdom Metazoa; phylum Chordata; class Amphibia; order Anura; family Ranidae; genus Aquarana; species Aquarana catesbeiana. The sequence goes on along the minus strand of NC_133327.1, from coordinate 365,292,060 downwards.
TTGTTCTGAAATTTTCTGAGTGCTGCCTGAAGGTGAAGATGATGCCATTCTTCTGCGTGTGGGAGTGTTGCTGCTTGTGGGTTCTGTCAGATTTAATTTTAAAAGGGTTTGTTGTAGTTCATCTGCTGATCTGCTTCTGTAAATTGTACCTTGGTAGTTAAATCTGACTGAAAAGGGGAAGCCCCATTGATACATAATGTTGTGGCGTTGCAGTTCCATTAGTTGGGGTTTCATGGATCGTCTTTTAGTAATAGTAAGTTGGGATAGGTCAGCAAAAATTTGATAATTGTGTCCTTGAAAATTAAGTTCCTTTTTTTCTCTTGCAGCAATTAGTATTTGTTCTTTCGTTCTGTAATAATGAAATGTTGTGATTATATCACGTGGGGGTCCATCTTTCTTTTTGGCTGTGAGGGCTCTGTGTACTCTGTCCAGTTCTAAACGTTCAATAGGGATATCTGGCTTTAGTTCTTGTAATAGAGCAGTAATAGTAGATTGCAGGTCTGTCACAGTTTCAGGTATTCCCCTTATGCGCAAGTTTGAACGTCTGGCTCTATTTTCGTAATCTTCGAGCTTAGTTTGAAGTATTAAATTCTCTTTTTTTAATTGTTCCAATTCTGTTATATTTTCTTGGGTTGTAATTTCAATTTCATCCGTTTTTATTTCTAGGGCTGCGGTGCGGTTTCCCAGCTCTCTTATTTCTTTGGTTAGGCTTTTTGTTATTTGGTCTGAGGTTTGTTTTAAAGCCTTATGAAGCATCTTTTCAAATTGTAATAATATTACTGGGGATGCTGAGGAGGCTTGTGGAGAAGTTTGTGAGAGGATTTGTTCTGTATCTGACTCAAATGGAGAGTCTTGCTGTGACATTTTCTGTCTGAGAGCGCCCTGATGCAGTATCTTGTGAGGTGACTGGAGCTGCTTCAGCTGCAGTGAGTGCCTGTGAGCTCTTTGTGAGGTGATTTTTATTTCTGCCACGGTTTCCTCCCAGTACCATATTTCCTGCCCAAACTTTCACAGTTTGTTCCCAGGGGCAAAAAGGTTCAAATGGATACCTTTTGAGCCTGCAGGCTCCGCTTTGTCCTTCTCTTTTCTCCTCAGCGGTGTGGAGCTCTAACAATGCATGTCTGCTCCGCTAGGCTCCGCCTCCTGCCCCCCACTAGGCATATTTTATGTCTGTAAATGTCCACTTATATGTCGCCTTATACACAACATTATATTTGTGGGAACAAAAGATGCTTTTGCACTACTTTGAGGCATTTCTTCAATGCTGGAATCCCTTGGTATTTCTGTGAAGGGTAACAGGAAGAAGTCCACTGCTGGATTCTTTATCACATCACAGTAGTAGCATTTCTTTACTTGATTTTGCTCCTCCTGTTTGATTTGTGACCTTTCCATAAACTGTATCGTAAGGTTAAATATGCATGAAAGTGCCAGTAATATTAAAATGATTCTTCCAGGATCATTATTCCACAGAAAAAGACAAAAAAAAAAAAAAACCACACTAGACTACAAAACATCTTTCAAACTCCTCCTAACTCAAAAGTGCATGTTTCTTCAAGCCACTATTTAATGGTCGCAGACAGCCTAAAAAAAAAAAAAAAAAAAATCATTTTTTTGCCTAATAACCAATGCTATATGACCACAGAATAGCTGTTATATCTTTCAGAGAAATGCAGAGGTAGCCAAACCTAGAGTGTATTTTACTGTGCTTTATCACCTGATATCTGGTCATGCCTTCAAGAACCATGTGAAGGAAGAAGGGATAGATTCTGGGGTCACGTTAGAGTTAGAGATGCCGGTAGTATTGCAGTCTGAGTACAGTAAAGTTTTCACACCTTGAGAAGTTTTCATCTTTTATTGATAAAGAACATTAAAACACAGCATATTAAAAAAAAAAATTGTACACTGATAGAAATAAATGGACTCTTTCACAACAAATCCTGTATGCACAGATCCTGCACTGTCTATCTGGGGAAAGGCAGCTAACACAGGCAGGACAGCCATCCTGCACATGCTCAGTTGTGTCTTTTATCTTGGATCGAATAATTACTTGTTCTCAGAGCTAGCCAGGTCACATGATATTGACATCACACATGTGGGTGTGTATACAGGCTGTAATGGAAATCTCCTCCTACCTGAACTCTTAGCACTGAAGAAACTGTGTAGTTTATCGTGTAACCGTGGTATACAGATCAGCCAAAAAGGTATATAGTGGCAATATTTTACTGTAAAAATATTTATAAGCTGTGGGCACGTGAGGGGGGGCAGATGAACTATTTTCATATTACTGGGTTTATGTTCGGCTAAGTTTATACTTGCGTCAAAAGCAGGTATTTAATCTGCGTTTTTGAAGCTTCACAAACACCAGTCAATGATGTGTGTCAGGAAAGCACATTGCATAGCACAGTGTTGTTCACACAGTCATGTTTGCTTGCTTTGCGCCAAAATGTATCCAACGTGTAGCATTCAGTTGACTTTACCACTCCCCAAACTCCTCCATTTTCATATCAATGCAAACGCACCACAAATGGCTCACACTTACCCCTATGACATTTACAGCACTTTTGAGATAGAAAACATGAGGCTCAGATGGTTAAAGTACACAAAATAGGAGGCATAACATTTTTAAAAACGTATCCAGTAGAGCTGCACAATTATTCGTGAAGAATCTTTTTTTTTTTTCCCGTTGAGATCTTGAAAAAAGTGTTTCACGATTCTGTCTATGCAAAGAATTCTCTCTGCTCTTCTGAGGCCACAGCCATCAAAAGAAAGGAAGAAAAAATCCGGGCAGTCTGCCAAGAATCAAAACATTCTTTAGCCTCGGTTCACACTGGGACGACTTGTCAGGTGACCTAGGTCGCCTGACAAGTAGCGTCCCGTTCAGTACAATGGAATCGTTCTAAGGGGAGCGACGCAAGTCACTCCGACTTAGAAAAAGGTTCCTGTACGACTTCGGGGGTGACTTGGGGCGACTTGCATAGACTTCTATACAGAAGTCGTTTTGCAAGTCGCCCGGGCAGTCGTGTGCAGGTCGCCTCGGTGAGGCGACCTGCAAGTCGTGCCGCCTCTGGTGTGAACCGAGGCTTAGCAGTGAACTTAATTAGAAACATTGTAACAATTTGTCAAAGGAATAGACTTCCTGTGAAAGTTAGGAAAGTTTAACCACTTAAACACTAAACCTTTTTCTGACATTTGTTGGTTTCAAGTTGAAATCCTTCTTTTTTTTTTTTTTGCTAGAAAACTACTTAGAACCCCCAAACATTATATATATTTTTTTAGTAGAGACCCTAGAGAATAAAATGGAGATTGTTGCAATATTTTATGTCACACTGTATTTGCGCAGCGGTCTTTCAAATGCAATGTTTTTGGAAAAAATTACTTTAATGAATTAAAAAAAAAAAAAAAACAGTAAAGTTAACCCAATTTTTTTGTATAATGTGAAAGATTTTACATCGCGAGAATCGTGATCTTTTTATTCTAAGCAAAAAAATTGTGATTCTTATTTTGGCCAGAATCGTGCAGCTCTAGTACCCAGTGTACTTTTTCTCCCATATACTTATTAGATTTTGTGCAGTTTGTTTGTTTTTTTTTTGCATGAGGTGCACTTATGGGCAAGGTAAGTATTTTGCACACATTTGTAAGAAATAGTAAATCCTCATACACACAATTGGATTTTCCGCAGACAAAGCGTCAGACTTTTGTCCGAAGGGCGTTGGCCATGAACTTGTCTTGCATACAAAGGGCACACAATTGTCGGCCAACAAACGAGAACGTAGTGACATACTACGTGGCTTTTCAGCTCTTTAGCGCCACCCTTTGGGCACCTTCTGCTAATGTTGTGTTTGGTAAGCATTGATTCCAAGCATGCGTGTTTGTACTTTTGGACTTTTGTCTGACGGACTTGTGTACACATAATCAGAAAATCTGACAACAGACCGTTGTCTGCGGAAAATTTATAAGCCTGCCATCCAACATTTGTCCACGGAAAATCCGACAACAATTGTCCGATGAAGTGTACAAAGGTCGGATTTTAGGCCAACAGTCTGTCAACACACAATTCCCGTCGGAAAATCTGAACGTGTGTACAAGGCTTTAGGGTGTTATTCATCTTGTCTGATTGTTTGTTTTCCCAATTCAGATGCTGTTAAATTATTTTTTTATAAATTGTTATACTTTAAGGTCATAACTATGGCTTCCTACCACAAAACATTGTCTTTAGTGTAAAAGTGATTGATACAATTTGGTGGTTAAGTGTGCAAAACTGTTGCAATCATTTCTGTTGCAGCAAAACATGGAATCTTTTTTATTCTTTAACAGGTGAGGAAAACAATGAACGCAGCTGAATTTCAAGATGAAAATGATGATAAAGGTACCGTATGTGTCTAAATTACCTAGCCCTTTTTTATTTTTTTATTTTGCACGAGCTGTTATTGTGTTTTTGATGGTAAAAATGCACCACTGATCTATGGTCGTTTTTGTCATCCTTATAGTAAAAGTTGTGACAGTGGATTCATCAAGTGAAGAAGTTCGCCTGCGACGCTTGCGCGCACCATATGTGGGCAAAGTGGATCCAGAATGTACTGTTAACTGTCACTCCAATAAACGGAAACAAGCTTCTCTTATGTCTAATGGGTCCAGTGGGGAAGCAGAAAATCTTACAACTTTTAAAAAAAGGCGACTCACTCAAGAGGTAAATTTAAACAAAACGTCTTTACCTTTTGTACTCCTAACAAGTGTATGTAAACACTTTTGATACGTAAACTAGAGAATGTAAAAAATAGTTATTTAAAGCAATATTAAACTCTGCTTTCTTTTTTTTTTTTTTTTTTTTCGTAATTGGGCTACTAGAAGGTTTATACCATAATGTGGCAGTATGTACCATATATTAGTAGGTAACGACAGACTTGCCTGTCAAACCGTATTCTCCAGCGCTGCACTGTCAGCACTCCTGCTGGTCCTGGGTGCTTCCATCTTCACCTGGCCTTCCTTCTGGGTTCCATCTGTTTAGCTGCATGAATGATAAAAGTAAGTGTAACCTCGCGCCAAAATTTTTTTTTTTTTTGGGGATATGTGTGACTAAATAAATTGTGAGCTGCTAACCCCCGAACTAGATAGGAATTCTAGTGCAAGTGGAAGAGTATATATGGTGGGGAGCGCTGAAACTATATATACAGTGGGCTTAATAGCATCTAGATATTTATGCTCAAACTGAATGTGAACACTGCAGTGTACCATACACAAAAAAATATAAAATAAAAATATATGTATCAAACTTGCATATTACAAGAGAATGACTACCATCCAATCTCTGCAAACATAGCACAATATTATTTTTGTGAAAAACAATAAGAATATTCTAATGCTGAAAAAATACTAAAATAAAGTCCACATGCAATTAAAAATGGTGCACATCAATATGCATTAATCTTTCGCTGTTTCAAAATAACACAAGATGAATGAATATAAGCGAGTCTTCCTCTGTGTGAATAAATGACCTTCACCAGCTGCATAACACACCCTATGTGCTCTGTAAGTGGATGTCCGCTTACCAGAAGATGTTGACCTTTTTTATTAAAAAGAGGTCAATTATAGCTTTTAGCAAGAAATGGCTTGCTACCATGATGTGGGTAACTTCTTCCTCTCCCCCAGTAGAATGTCAGGCAATGTATAGAAGGATACAAAAAAGTCCAAAATAGTGTAATCCCATTTATTAAAATTATTAAAAACAAGAAAGCCAAATGGCTGCTTACATTAGGAGGTGCCCTCACTATACCGCTCATCTAATATGAAAGCTCCGCTCTGTGTGTGGAAACTGGCGTGCGCTTCACCCTCAGCTGCCGACAACCACAGGGACCGGAAAGGGATGAAGATTGTGTAACCAGGCACGCCTCGACGTACGTTTCGATTCCCGTCCTCAGGAGGCGCCATTTTCCACACACAGAGCGGAGCTTTCATATTAGACGAGCGGTATAGCCTCAGTGCCGGGCGAGGGCACCTCCTAATGTAAGTAGCCATTTGGCTTTCTTGTTTTTAATAATTTTAATAAATGGGATTACACTATTTTGGACTTTCTTGTATCCTTCTATATATTGCCTGACATTCTACTGGGGGAGAGGAAGAGGTTACCCACAAGGCTTATCCACATCATGGTAGCAAGCCATTTCTTGCTAAAAGACATCCACTTACAGAGCACATAGGGTGTGTTATGCAGCTGGTGAAGGTCGTTTATTCACACAGAGGAAGACTCACTTTTATTCATTCATCTTGTGTTATTTTGATACAGCGGAAGATTAATGCATATTGATGTGCACCATTTTTAATTGCATGTGGACTTTATTTTAGTATTTTTTCAGCATTAGAATTTTCTTATTGTTTTTCACAAAAATAATATTGTGCTATGTTTGCAGAGATTGGATGGTAGTCATTCTCTTGTAATATGCAAGTTTGATACATATATTTTTATTTTATATTTTTTTGTGTATGGTACACTTCAGTGTTCACATTCAATTTGTTTGTGCATAAATATCTAGATGCTATTAAGCCCACTGTATATATAGTTTCAGTGCTCCCCACCACATATACTCTTCCACTAGCTGCATGAATGGCCAGAGTGCGAGGAAGTCACTTCCGCACATGGGAGCCACATTATCACAGCACAGAGCTTGTGCCCTAAATATACGCTGAGCTGTGTACATTACAACTGACTGGCAGAGGGAAGCATTATGGCAGAAGAGACTGTTAGGGTCTCTTCTGTTTTAAAAACCCCACCTGTCATTTTTAGAAAATTTAGTTTAACCACTTCAATACCGGACACTTTCGCCCCCTTCCTGCCAAGGCCATTTTTCAGCTTTCAGCGCTGTTGCACTTTGACAATTGCGCGGTCATGCAACACTGTACCCATTTTTTTTCTTTTTATCGTTTCTTCAAACAAATAGAGCTTTCTTTTGGTGGTATTTGATCACTGCTGGGTTTTTTCTTCTTTTTTTTTTTTTTCTTTTTTAGGAAAAAGACCAAACATTTTGAAAAAATAAAAAAAGTTTTTCTTTGTTTCTGTCAGTAAATTTTGTAAATAAGTAATTTTTCTCCTTCAATGATGGGCGCTGATGAGGCTGCACTGATGGGCACTGATGAGGAGGCACTAATATGCCGCACTGATAGGCGGCACTGATAGGCAGCACTGATGAGCAGGCACTAACTGACATCACTAATGGACACTTATAGACATTATTTGGTGTCATTGATGGGCACTGCTGGGACTTTACTGTAATCAGGGCACTGATGATCAGTGCCCTGATTACCTGTCCTGGTCTCCGCTGCGAGGAGATGCCGCTGATCGGCTCTTCTCACCACACAATCTGCATTTACATGTGACCAGTTGTGATTGGACACAGCAAATCACACGGTTAAAGAGCTGCATCATCGGCTCTTTACAGAGATCGAGGTTGTGCCGTGTCCTAGGAACACAGCCCGATCGCTGCTCTGCGCTCCCCCGCAGGTGCGCAAGAGCGGCCGTTCTGGGGTGCCATCATATGACGTCGTCCCAGAACAAGAGCTGCAACCCCTCCTCTGACATTTGACGATGGGCAGGTGGCAAAGGGTTAATGCCAGTTTAGGATATGTATCAAATTTCATGCAGATGTCCACATGCTTGAGGAATGTTGAATGAATAGGTGGAACTTAAAAGATATTCATCTATATAAAATGTACAAGCTCTAAAAAGTGTTTCACTTTGTCATCACTAAAGATATCAAGGTGATGCATACAGTATATTGTTTTTATGAGGAGGAATAAAGGCTTTCGTTTCATGATATTGTCTTGCAGCAAGGATTTTAAAAAGTGCACATTTTATTTTGTCATTTGTCCTGGTTAAAATGACAAATGAAATAAAATGTTCTCTCTCTTCTTCTTTTTTTTTAATCTTTGGGAAATGTTAAACTTGTATTAAAAAAACAAAAAAAAGTTTAAATATTAACAATTAATAGAAACAAACAAACAAATCAGCAGGTAAACAACTAAATGGAGGAGGAGAAAAAGGAGGTAATTGGTGCTGATTAGAGTAAATTAGGGGGTTAATAAGGTGTCCAACAGAGGAACATTAAAAAAAAAAAAATAATTTTCTTTTATACTGGTCAGGTTGCTTTTAACTGACATCATCTGTACATTATGCTACTTTGTATCTTTCTACAGTATATTCTGGAGCAGTGTTGTTGATATACCCCTAAGGCCTGATTCACACCTGTGCATTTTTAGTGCTTTTTGCATTTTGCAGATTTGCACTACAGTCCATTTAACATGGTTTCCTATGAAACATGTTTCAGTAGCACAGAATGCAAAAACCACTAAAAATGTATAGGTATTCTTTAGACTGCTTTTTTGACAGCTACAGCTGTTGACACCTTCTCTGAGTATTTGATTAACCACTTGGCCTCCGGAAGATTTACCCCACCTTCATGACCAGGCCATTTTTTTGCTATACGGCTACTTTAGTGATAAAAAGCAACCCAAAAAGTTCATATATGTAATTCATAGGTTGAAGTAGCGCTTAAAGGTGATATAGATAACCATCGAATGGTGATAAACAGCCCTATGAAGGGCAAGTCCAGCAAAGACTTTAAGTAATCCAAAAGAGTGTTCATATAGGATCTCGTCCAAAAAGGATAACAGGCCTCCACCGCACCACATGACACCGCTGCCCTCAAATATAACACTCACCGGAAGAATCTGATAACAGATTTAGTGTATAAATGGATCTTTAGCCAGCAGTGACTCCACTTCCTTGAGTCCTTATTTGTAGTCACAAGGGGTTAGTGCATCATTCCCAATAGATACAATCAATCATCAAGGATTTCCACATACAGGTTAACTGGCTTATTGGCTTATAAGGAAAACAATCCTCATAGCGTGAACCTGTTTTAAAAGTTTTATTTCCACCAAAACAACCCCCCCTTTAAGATTTACACTTACAAACTGTTAGGAATAAAAAAGCATTTCATGGTATAACCTTCTGGTCTGTGCAACACAGCACAATACTCTCTCACCGTTCAGGAGATGTCTCGTCCACGGTGATGCCCGGGTGGAGATCGTAGCAGCTGACAGATACAAAAAGCCTTTTTGGGTTGCTTTTTATCAGTAATGGTTTATTATAGCAGCAGCTCACACATTTCGTTCATTTTTTGCTTTAAAGTGTCATTTGTCCAGAAGCACCAGATCTGCTGACTGTGTTTGCTTTTAGTTTATACTTAGCTATTTTAACTGACAATTGCACGGTTGTGCAACGCTGTAAATAAATGACATTTTTGTCTTTTTTTTTCCCCCCACAAACAGAGCTTTCTTTTGGTAGTATTTGAACACCACTACGTTTTTCATTTTTTTATGCGCTATAAACAAAAAAAGCCCAAAAATGTTGAAAAAAAAACCAATATTTTTTACTATCTGCTATAGAACTTATCCAATAAAAAAAAGTTTTAAAAATCAAATTTCTTCATAAGTTTTGGCCAATATGTATTATGCCTAATATTTGCAAACGTTTTAGCATCTACAAACTATGGTGTGTGTGTGTATATATACTGGATTTTTAAATGTATTTATTTTTTTACACTAGTAATGGCGGCAATCAGCAACTTATTGCGGCGGACAATCTGACAATTTGTGGAAACCAGTAACACTAATACAGTGATAAAAATATGCACTGTAACTGTACTAATGACACTGGCCTGGAAGGAGTTAAACATCTAGGGCGATCAAAGGGTTAAATGTGTGTACTATGTGATGCTTTCACTAAGGGATGTGCTAGTTTTATACCCTGCACAAAATCCAGTACATCCTGCTGATAGGCAGAGCTCTGTCCAGTTTGTGTCCCCTCGCCGATCAGGGGGCGCTGGCGGTCATCCATTGGCTGGCACCCACTGATCAGCTTTTGCTGTGATGCGTGTGTCCCCTACCCAGAAGTGCACAATCCTGTATAAATATGTGATTCTGCGCAGAGCTTCCGCCCTGTAGCAGTAAAGCTACAATGGGCTGACAGCAGGGCAGTAAATATACACTGCTAGAAGAGGAGAGCGCTATTCTGTGCAGAGAGGAAGGGGGCTGTGCCAGGAAACCGACTCTCCTGAAGTACTGTATTAAAAGAAAAATGCATTTAAACGAGTTGATTTTTCTGTAAATTTACCTGCGGTTCTGCAAAGTTGATGAAAGAGTCTCTTTAATTCCATAGATTCTCTGCTTTTATAAAATATATAGTTTGGGGAATCCTAAAGTGGTTCTGAAGGCTGGGCATTTTTTACTTTAATGTTTCCCTGCATTAAAGGAGTTGTAAAGTCAGAAGGTTTTTTAACTTAATGCATTCTATGCATTAGGATAAAAAGCCTTCTGTATACAGCAACCCCCCTAATACTTACCTGAGCCCCATCTCTGTCCAGCAATGTCAATGAGTGTTTCAGCCTTACGAGGCTGTCCCTCCTGATTAGCTGAGACACAGCAGCAGCACCATTGGCTCCCACCGCTGTCAATCAAAGTCAGTCAGCCAATCATAAGAGAGGGGGGCTGGGCCTGGCCACAGCTCCGTGTCTGAGTGGACACAGGGACCTGACTTGGCTCGGGTGCCCCATAGCAAGCTTCTTGCTGTGGGGGTACTCAACAGGAGGGAGGGGCCAGGAGCACAGAAGAGGGACCCGAGAAGAGGAGGATTCGGGATGCTTTGTGCAAATCCACTGCAACAGAGCAGGTAAGTATAACATGTTTGTTATTTTTAATGAAAAAAAAAACTAGACTTTACAATCACTTTAAGGTAAAAAATGTCCCTGTATTTGTAGCACTACCTCACCCCCCTGTATACTTCCCTGAGCCCGAAGTCAATCTAGCGCCGTGCCCATCTGCAAAATCTCTCTCCTCCCTCTCTGTTCACAGAGGCAGCTCCAGGAGCCATTGGCTCCTGCTGCTGTCAATCAAATCCTGTATGCAGAGAAGGGGTGGCAGAGTTGAGATACACTGTGTGCGTCAATAGACACACACAGCCTGGCTCGGGAACAAGCCCATAGATGTGCCCTCATGGGAAGTGGCTTCCTTTGATGGCAGACAGAGAACAGGAGGAGCTCAGAGCGCTGGTAAGGGACCCAAGAAGATGGGGTTTGGGGCTGCTCTATGCAATACCATTGCACAGAGCAGGTAAGTATAACAGGTTTATTATTTCATTTAAAATAATTAATTAAAGCTTTAAGCAAATTTTCAAGCCTAATAATGTGCATTTTATCAGGTGTGTAAATACAAAATTTGAGTTAAACCACTAAAAAGTCTTTTCCGATTTCAGGCCATTCCTAAAGTATATCTAAAGGCACATTGTTTTAGTAATGAATAGATTGTGGGAGTGTTGAAATTCCTTGTTAAGATTTGTATCGCTGTCTGTGCCCCAGCTGGGGAGATTTGCTTTTTCTGTTTTCCCTGGTGACCTTCAGAAAGGGAGGGAGGGAGTATACATAATTTATCACTAACAGGACAATGGCCCTCACTTTGGAGAGACTTCACTTAACTTCCTGTTATGTCTCATGGACAGGTAGCACAAGAATATTTCCCCAACAATACAGACAGCTCTGGGATTCTAACCATTCACTGCTCTGTCCAAACCTAGATAAGGGACCTCAACCAATGTATACATTTATCCTAAAAGAACATTGATAGATGTCACTTTTGGTAGATAAATGCCTAGCTATGTGTTAAAACTTTTCACCACAAAACTGTTACTGATAATAGTTTTCTATAAAACATGTATTGAAGGGTTCTAATGTACAATAAAGTTTAATGGTTCAAGGGAATAGGTTTGATCTTTATGAAATGATGTAGTCCTTGCAAATCACCATGGTACCATTCTAGAAGTATATATGGTTTATGTTAATATGTTAAAAACGCAAGTCTTTAACAACTATAACACTTCTATAAACAAGATTCTGAGCGCAAGTGCATTCTATAATCTGTATAATATACCCCAAAATGTTAGACAGTAAAATACTTGGAGTGTTACAGTAGCAATCTTTTGTTTATTGGTGCTTCAGTACTAATTCAAATATGCAGGTTTCGATATCCAACCAATTAATTAGCAGAACAAGGAACTGTTCAATATCAGGACCATTAACATGAGAGCCTCCGGGGCTTTAATGAAATAAAATATCAATTGGAGACTACAGAATTACAAAAACGTTTATTATATATAATTTGATTTAAATTTTTTTTTTTTTTAAATCAGGTACTATAATAAAAAAAAAACAACCATCTTCCATCACCATTAATAAAAAAAACCTTGTCCCAGTACATATTACACGTTTACACATCATACGCACATTCATACACCCCACAATAAGGAATAAATGCTGACTAGTCAGCATTTATTTCTTGTTGTGAGGTGTATGAATGTGCGTATGATGTCTAGATGTTGTCTTTTTAATGGTGATGGAAGGTGATTGTTTTTTTTTCTATTATTGTACCTGATTTCTTTATTTACCTTTTTGATGTATAATAAACGTTTTTGTAATTTTATAATTCTGTAGTCTCTAATTGATTTTTGGTTTTATTTAAGCCCAGGAAGGTTCATGTAAATGGTCCTTATATTGAGCAGTTAATTGTTCTGCCAATTAATTGGCTGGTTTAGGTTTTTTGACCATTAAGCCCCACTATCTAGATTTTAGTGAATGGGCAGGTAACATGGGATGTGTTCATCCTATTTACATGGGTTCCCTTATTTTTTGTATATTAGGTTTTGATATCCTCAGCTACTACAGGTGCATACTCCTTTAATTTATACTTTATTTATACTTTGTGTTTTAGGGCCTGCCTTCAGGTTTGAAAAACAGGGATTCTGCATGCTCTGCCCTGGCAAATGTTGAGTTAAGTACCAGCTCTGAACACAGTACTGAATCCCCAGGTGAAGAAGACACAGTGAGTGAATTTGCCACATCTTACAAAAAACCTCTGTATGGAATTTCACACAAGATTACAGAAAAAAAACATTCTGTTACATCGGACCTGTTGGCATCTTTTGAAATTTATGAGAAGGTAAATCAGTGTAGCTCTTCAGGAGTTCGGATGTTCAACGATCTTCATAAACGTGAAACAGGCTCCAGTTCCGTAACTTTACCAGTCAGTGAGGAGTCAAACCTTTACACTTTAATACAAAAAATGTTTTTCACACTCAACACTCTCAATTCCAATATGTCTCAGCTTCATAGTAAAGTTGACCTTTTGTCCCTTGAGGTAAGTAGAATAAAGAAAAAAGTTAGCCCTAATGAAATGGTGGCAGAATTTCATCCACCTCCTGAGTATCAGCTTACTACCACTGAACTTAAACAAGCAATGGACCAGAGCACCTCAGCTGGTGATTTGGCATGTCGTTTGCTGGTTCAACTGTTCCCTGAGCTTTTCGGAAGCAGTGCTTTGTCCAGGAGTTGTAGTACATGTGGCTACGTCAACAAGATTAAACTAGAATCCCTTCATCTCCAGCTCATAAGAAACTATGTGGAGGCATGCTATCCTTCTGTTCAGAACAATGCAGTTTGGCAGGTTGAAGTCTTGCCTCAAGTAAATGATTTCTTCAATCGTTTTTGGGCTGAGAGAGAGATGGAAAGCAGCCATCATGGTATGCACACCTCCCCCTTTTTTGAAAATCAACCATGTCAGAATTCTCATTTTGTTGAAAGTAAAGAACAAGAGGAAAATGCCACTTTAGAAAGAGCCAACCCTATGGTTTCAGAATATGCCATTAATGTGAAGGACCTCAATGAATGTTTAGAAGAGGCTTCTAATCCTGGAGAATTTGCAGTATTTTTGCTTCATAGATTATTTCCAGAAATATTTAACCAAAGAAAACTTGGTGAAAGGAATTTTGGAGACCCTGAGAATTTTACTGTCGATCCTCACCGACTGCAGCTGATCCGTCAATACACAGAGATATACTTTCCAGAAATACAGGAAAATGATATTTGGCTGCAACAGTGTGTGCAAAGAATAAATGATGAATTGGAGAGTCTGTTCATGGATGGTAGTGAGTGTGACGAGATGAGAGATGACTGTTACGAATCTGGTCTACCCGATGACCTGTCTATTGTAAAGGTAGAAGATGACACTGATAATGACATGGAAAAACCAGGAAGAAAGTCCAAAAAAATTTGGCTTGTTCCTTTTGATTTTGATAAAATTGACATTCCAGCCCCTGACTTTGAGGTTCCTTTTCCACAATTCTTGATCAGCAACGAGCAACTTAAAAATATATATGAGACTAGCTTGTCTATTGGAAATTTTGCCTCTCGTCTTCTAGTGCATTTGTTCCCTGAACTTTTCACACATGAGAATTTGAGAAAACAATACAACTGCAGTGGTTCACTGGGTAAAAAACAGCTAGATCCAGTTCGTGTAAAACTTATCCGACATTATGTTCAAGTACTTTACCCCAGGGCAAAAAATGATAGAGTTTGGACTTTGGAGTTTGTGGGGAAACTGGATGAGAGATGTCGGCGGAGGGATACAGAACAAAGACGATCCTACCAGCAGCAAAGAAAAGTGTATGTACCCTTGCCTGAGAGAAGAGACTTTGTGTCTTTCGAGTTGAACTCTGAAACCTACAGAGATCTTATAGAAGGACCACCTCTGCCTCCTGAACGTAGCACGAAAGACTTCTGTAAAATACCTTTGGATAAGATTGTCATTCCACCTCCTGATTTTCCTGTGCCTACAATTTACTTACTTAGTGACAAAGAAATAAGGGACATTGTTCAACAGAGCCTTTCTGTTGGGAATTTTGCTGCCAGACTATTAGTAAGACTTTTTCCAGAACTGTTTACTCCAGAAAATCTTAGGCTGCAGTACAACCACTCAGGTGCATGCAACAAGAAGCAGCTGGATCCCATAAGACTAAGATTGATCCGCCACTATGTGGAAGCCGTATACCCTGTAGACAAAATGGAGGAAGTATGGCATTATGAATGTATTCCAAGCATTGATGAAAGGTGCAGGCGCCCAAATAGAAAAAAATGTGACATACTTAAAAAAGCTACAAAAAAGTCAAGTTAATAACTGCTGAAAATTTAGTAAATGATAGTAAATTATTTTAGTTGTCTTTATAGAGATTTATAGTGCTGCTTTTACCTATTTTTCTTTTCTGAATATTACTTGTAAAAGAGTATAGAAAAATAGTTTGTTAGAATGTGAGACTGCGTATTTGCACTCCCCTAAAACATTTCCGTGTGTTTAATATTAACTACATTTCTCAAGAGAAGTTTGTTCAATTTTGTACATTTCAAATGTTGTTTTTTTTTTTTTTTTTTTTTTTATAGTTCATTTCAATATGCTTGTTACATTTCATTTTTTCTAGGTATACTATTTTTGCTGCTTGTAAAGTGGTGTGGAACCCAACATTAGTAATGGGTTACCAATATTTTTGTAAAGAAATTGATGTAGAATTTCCTACATAAAAACAAACAACACTAGTTGGTATAGTCTTTTCTTAACTAAAACCACAACAAGAGTTATTTTGTCTATTAATCAGTATAGTCTATTAAAGCAGTATTAAACTCAAACACTAACCATTAATATATTGCAACTTATCAATCCTCATATGTGGTAGTTGCATTCATTTTTTGGTTTTAGCCTTTTTTCCTTTTATTTTCCAATGGTGATTGCTTTCAAAGCTGACAGTCAGAGGCTTTCCCCACCCTGCATACCCCATGAGCAATTGTTGGCTTTCACAATTTCTCTGTGGGATAGTTCATGTGGGTTTGGGATCATGTCCAAATAAGCATGAGCTTAGTTACTGCTGGTGATCTAGCCAGTAACACGCTTCCTTACAGGCTAAGTTAACCTTTTAAATAAATAAATACACATGATTTTGCAAGTGAAAATTTTTTACAGGAGCATCAGGGTGTTAAATACAGATGTAACATGTTACCAAAGGTGATCCTTTTAAGCAGTCACAGCAAGGGTTTTTATTTATTTATTTATTTTTTTACTTTTTTGGATAAAGGTTTTACATAAATTAAAAAATAGCTGATCATTGTAACCACCTCTGTCACTTTTTCTACACAGCTTGATCTGATGAAAAATAATAGACATACTTCCAGGTTCAAAAGATGAAAAAGGGGCAAAAATCCTAAAAAAACAAACAAATGCAGCAACCACATCTAAGAAGTGGCAAATTGCAATATAATACATTTGGGGTTAATACAGCTTTAATGTTTTCTCTGTTCCTTTTAACAAATTGATATACTGTAAAACACATTCCCTAGACTTCCCTTTTATTGTACGTTGGTAAATACTGCATGCCAGCTCAAGGCCTTGGAGTTGATTTACTAATTGAACAGAAACTGTTCACCTAGCTTGATAAATTGGATAAAGCTAGATCTACACTACTTCAATCAACCAATAATGTCACACCAGAAATCCTGTGTGTATTTTTTCCCACACATTTGGTATTCAATGTGAATACAGGGTTGTGCTTATTCACATTTTACAAAGTTGACACACTTTTTAAAAGTGAATATTCACTCCGCTAAGTGAACAGCATGTCATTATTTAGTAATTCAGTCCCATTGTGTTTGATTCTCTGTGTAGTATATTCTAAACTTTTCATGAAGTTTGCCATATGGCTGTGCGGGTAACTGGGAACTAGTTTTCTAACAGTAAGAATGGCTCCTCCACCAAAATGAACCTGTATGTTGGTTATGCAGGGCAACGCAACAGGATGTCTTTACATTTTCCTTTTGATGCCCTCGAGGTTGTCATGCTTGCAGCAGTGCGTTGCTGGTGATGTAGTTAGCGACTTGCCATATTTTTATTTTTGCTTACAAAAGTAAAAAAGTTGTTTTCTTTATATTTATTTGATATGCAGAAGTTGATTGTTTGATTTGTTGGAGTTAACAGGATAACGGGTCATAATTTTCCTAAAAGATTACTCCAACCAAATGCAGATTTATACTATATCTTGATTTGTGGAATATGAGTGGACACCGTGCCTATCTTGAGGTGCTCTTGCACTTGTGTGTGCTAATAATTTGACTTCCTTTTTGAAGGAGACTTTTCCCCTCTTCATCAACAAACTGGAATTCCTAAATACAGCACTGACTAGGACCAAAGGCAATTGAGCCGCCCATTCACAAAATCAGGGTATTTGTTGACTTCCATTTTCATCATGAAAACAGTCATGAGGGTGATTTGAACCAGCATCTACTACTTTGAAAATGTAGTATGGTTCTTATGCAAAGACATTTTTCATCTTTTTTTTGTACTTTAAACCGTAACTCCACTTTTGTTGATAAAAAAAAACATTCCCCTCCTGGGTGACATATGTTACATTGTAAGGATTATAACAACCTTTGTTGCAGATTCCTACCTTTTTGTTACTCTGAAGAATTTACTGTTTGTTCCTCTGTGCTGAGTGGGTCTAATGGGGAGTGGTTTCATATTAGTCAGCTGTGGCAGCTGCAGAGCACTAATGAGGAAAGCTGCTGGGCCTGCATCCCTTTTTAGCCACGATTTCCTATTGGAAGTATCTAAAAATGACATTTTTGTTGCAGGGGATGCCTGAAATCTGACTTGTATCTAAGGCAGACTTCTGGGAAAATTGCTGAGCCAATCGCACAAGCAATAAACGATGTTTCTGGGGGGTGGTCAGTACACATTCTGTGTACAGAACACCTCCAGGTAGCCATATTGCATTGCATTTTCAGAAAATTACAGCGGCTGCGGATTGAAAAGGAAAGGTAATTTTTAATAACATTGAATTACAATATGACTAGTGTCGCAATTGTATACACTATTTTATTTTTTCTTTGTTTGCTATTTATTTTCCCCACGAAAGTGGAGTTACCTTTTAAACATTTTTGTTCAGAATTGACATTAAAGCTTACTTAAAGTGAACCTGGGCCCAGTCTATGCACACAAAAGTATTGACATATTCTGAATAATGAGCTAAAGAATTTTAAAACAAGTCCTTGTTCACCTCCTAGTTATAGGCATATATATGTTTAGAACAGAGGCATTTTATATGAAAGCAAAATCTTGGCAGCTTGCCAGTCCTCTGAAGGTGTATCTAAGGACTCAATCAGACGGATGCTGAGACCTGTCCTCCGTGCTGAGCTGCTTTTTGCTGTGTCTGCATTCACTTCAGATTTGCGTGCAGGCAGGCCACAGAAGAGTGTGCAGACACGGTGGGTGCTATGTCAAGCTCCTGCAGACCTATCCTCCAGCTTTCTTGCTCATACCTCTGTACTGACCTTCTGTTAGAAAGCTGAAAGACATGTCAGTGGACTACAAGAGTGGTCATCAGCGCCCTCACAGTCCATTCAGAGTTAAAAGTTGTCTGCCGCAGTGGCAGATGGAACTTGTCGTTTTTTCTCATTCACGGTGTGAGTGAATGATGCAGCTGTGCTGGGCTAAAATGTGTCAGCAGGTGTGAGGAGAGGATCCCCTGCCTGCTGTCAAAGGGATGGAGGGGCGTGGGGAGAGGTGCTGTAGCATGTTACACCCTAAATATGTGTGTAACGTGTAAAATGCTCGAAATGGGTGAACCTATACTTTAAAGCTCTCTTGCTGCTCGTTGAGAATATGTAAGTAGTTTTAATGTCCATAGTCTTGGTATGGGTGCACTTTAAAATATATGCAAAAAAATCAATACTTTAAGATATGAATGTCGTGTTCAAGCATGTGTACCCTTCTATAAATCCCTTGCCAAGAATATTGTCTCTTCTACACTGCATGACTGACATCTTTCAAAGTCCTGCTAGTCAATATATTTTAATGTGCTAATAGCCCAAAATATTTGGCTGATATTCTGCCAGGGTGTCTTTTTAGGTAACTCATCACCTTGGTTCCCTGCACAGGTAGGTGATTTCCATCTGATATTTCTCTGGTACCTTATTTTTAGTTACTCTAATGGTATCAGCAATAACTGATGCACATGGTCTGTGTCCACCTTACATTTGCATGTCCATACTCCCCGCAAGTGTTTTCTACTTTTTCGAGCAAATATAAAAGAAAACACATAACTGGTATAGCCTTCTGCAGTGGACATGTATTTTCTGTTAATGCATGTGTTTATAAAATGATGCTGACAGCTACATAAAGGTCCATCAACTCTACTAGTTCAACCTTGTATGAAAGATTTTGAAATGATGGTATGTACTGTAGCTAGCTTTTAAAATAAAGTACAGTAGCAGCTAGTAAGTGCTATCAAATTGTATGTTTTTAAGTTTTAAGATGTACATTCAAATACTCAGTTGTTTTCTCATCTGTTAAAAGCAGATTGTTTTTAACCCTTATATACTTAGGTTCTTGTAAGTTTCTTTTTTTACTTGCAGACAATTTATTCAGTTTGGCTAACATCGTTCACAGGTAGCACTAGTTAAAAAGAGCATTATGTATCCTTTTGAAAACGCTAAATGCTGTTCTGTTGTGGAGATCCATTGGCCTCAGGTTAGGAGTTCCAGCTTCACTTTTATCCAGTTTTGCTGCAAGCCACTCAAATTATGGAAACCAGAGAGAGCCTAGCAACCAGCATTTTCAGAAAGAGGTCAGCAATTGTACTAGCAAGCAGATATAAATAAACAGTGACCACGAGGTGTATTTTTTTAAGGGCATTGAACAAAAAAATGTATTTACGATTTAACTGACAAATTACCTGATGTCTATTGACGTCTTTTAAGTTTCTATTTCACAGCACAAGTGACTCTGTCACCAGGAAAAACATTTGATTGCAAGCCACTATGCAAAAGAAAAGATATTAAACCTTCCAAACCTGACTCATCTTTGCTCCCTTACAGAGTTACAACAGCCAAAAAATCTGAAGTATTGAAACCACAATGCACAGCAGGGAGTGTCAGCAGACCCGGAAGTGTTTCAAATGCTTAAGATTCTTTGGCAACCACAGTTGTTTGAAAACTGAAAAATAGAACCTCTTCTTTTCTAGGTGTTTTTCATAAAATCTTTAGATATGCTTTAAGTCATCAGAGAGAGCAATAATAAGCAGCCAGTAGTATTCTATCTGCTGTAGATCTACAGGTCCAGCAAGATCTACCAACACTGTTTTGCCTTATATGATTTTGTTGAATGCTTGAACTCAATCATTTAGAACAGCTTCTATATGTTTTTGACCATATAGGTGTGTTAGTCAGGTGTTCACACATTTTTGGCCATATAGTCTATATCTTAGAGAAGGGGTCTCCAATTTTCTAAACAAAGGGTCAGTTTACTGTTCTTAAAACTTTAGAGGGGGCCGGACTGTGGCCAGTGAAAGTAGAAAATGACCTGGTGTCAAAGGGAGTAAACCACTCCCCATCTTTGGTATTAGGGGAGGAATAGTGCCCCATCGTTGGTGTCAGTGGGAGGAATAGCACCTCACCATTGGTGTCAGTGGGAGGAATAGTGGCCCATCGCTGATGTCAGTGGGAGGAATAGTGGCCCATCACTGATGTCAGAGGGAGGAATATTGGCCAATCGCTGATGTCAGTGGGAGAAATAGTGCCCCATCGTTGATTTTAGTGGGAGGAATAGTGGGCCCATCGTTGATGTCAGTTGGAGGAATAGTGGCCCATCATTGATGTCCGTGGGAGAAATAGTGTCTCATCGTTGGTGTCCGTGAGAGGACTAGTACCCCATTATTTGTGTCAGTAGGAGGAATAGACACCACTTGCTGTTGACAGTGGGGAGAAATAATAAAAGCAAGCAAGGGGCCACATCCGGACCCTGGGCCGCAGTTTGGAGACCACTGTCTTAGAGCAACAGGGCATAGTGGATCAGTTAAGAAGTTAAGCTTCTTATGGTTGCATTTGGCAGAAATGTTACAGAACAAATATTCCGCTATTCATGCTTTATGAAATATTACACGTTTATTTTAAGGGGACATTCTATTATCACCTGCAAAAAAATAAGTTTCATTATCTTTTGAAGGGTCTTAACAAATCAGCACAAAGTAATGCAGTACAAAGTGTAATGATGTGCAAAGTGCAGGTCTTCATAACAACCAGACTTCAATTTACTAAAATCAGATATGACAGATTGCTATAGGATGCCACATTTATCTTCAATGCTCTTGTACTTTTATTTTTGAATAACTTCATAAGGCTAATGCACTGGAATTTCATTGGTTCAACAATACAATGTTAAATGTTTATATGCTATTGTAGCACAAATAGGGTGTTACATTTAGATTTACATAAAATGTTAATAAAGCAAAACAATTTGTTTCATTGTTCCTTAGGGACAAGCTGGGCTTTCCATAAGTGTTCCTTCCTTTTATTATTTTGCGTGTAAAAACTGAAATGATAATGTATTTGAGATTTTTTCCATTTTAATTTACACACCATGCTTAACACCTTAACAGTACAAAATATTTATTTTTTACTGTATTGTTCTTATGCAGACATTTTTGAGTATTCACTCCTCAGTCAATACTTCTTAGAAACCACCTTCATTTGCAACTATTTTTCAGTGTCTCCGTGAGCTTTGTGCATCTGGATGTTTTTTCCAGCTCTATAATGTTGGCTGGGGACAGTTCATCTTTAAGATTCTCAAATGGATTGTCCTGGGTAACGATGGCTTTATTATAAGACATTAAAGGGGAATGTGCTTCTGTAGTGTGCAGGGATTAAAAAGCCTTAGCTATCCCACGGGAATGCCAAGTATTAGCTTAACCTTGGTGAGCACAGCAGAAGTCATGTAGGATGAGACTTATTTTTTCCTTTTTTTTTTTTTTTTTTTTTTCTAAGAGGCCTATGTTTAAAAATGTTCTTGTGATCGTCCACACCATCTAGTGGCCATAATGTGGTATTTTCCTGAAATACCTCATCAGGAATTTGTTTTATTGATAACAATTTTTTGCCTGGAACCTTGCCAGCACAGACCTTCTATTGCAGGCTGAAAATGCCAAGCGGCTGCCTATCAGTTAGCAGCAGAATTGTCAGCCTGCAACTTGCTCTCTCTCTTGAGTTGGCTGTTGGGCTGCCTATCAGGTCTGCTTTAGAGCTCTGCAGCTTTGTAGAGTGGCTTGTTAATAGTTGGTCTCTTCCATCTCAGATGTGGATCCTCTGCAGTTATTTTATACTTACCTTTTGACCTCTTTGCTTCTCTGATGATGTGCCATATTCTTACACTTTAATAGCAGACTCGCTGGTTGGTGCTTTTGGGGATGTTCAAATATATATAATCTCTGACATACATATACACTGGAGATCAAAAATAGAGAACAATTTATGAACACTTGATTACTTGATTTTTTTTCAGTCTTCATTGCTCAACATTTGATGTCATGTTTGTTGTGGCTATACCATGCTAATAGAACAGTGTTTTTCAAATTAACAAGGGCACTTTAACAAAAAAAACTTTTATTTTGTAGAAAAAAAAACAATGATCAAAATTAGAGAACAGCAATGACTGTAGGGAGGAGAAAGATTACAACTAAAATTTCTGAAGGTTACAACAATTAGTAGGCAGTGTGCAGGCCCTTGCTTTGAATGACTTCAGCACATCTGTAGCTACAGGACATCACTACTGCTCTGGTGTGATTTTGTTCCACTCTTCTTCCAGTCTCTTCCACAGTTCGGTGACTGTAGTGGGTTTCTTGGCCATAACTTTGTTGCCAAGGATTTTCCAGAGGTTTTCTATTGGGTTTAGATCAGGACTCTGGACTGGCCATTTCATTATTTTGATTGGGTGATGAACGCAGGGAAGGAACTGCATGTTGTTGTAGAAGGTTCTGATAAACATTTGCATTCACTCTGCCATGTAGCTGTATAAGAGGCCCAACTCCTGCTGCAGAAAACATCCCCCAAACCATGACTCTTCCCCCTCCACTGACTTCTTTACACATTTGGGTTCAGTCTTTCCCTAGTTTGACGACAAAATTAATGTTTCCCATTGGACCTAAATAAATTAAACTTGCTTTCATCACTAAAGTGAACTTTGGACCAGTTCTCCTCTGTCCACACAACATGCGCCTCAGCAAAGGTTAGTCTAGCCTTTTGATTCTTTTTGTAGAGTAGACTTTCAGTCCAAATTCTCTTAAACGGTGGGACACTGTATGACAAGACAGATCCTTACACTGTTCAGCGCTAAACTGGCAAGCAATCACAACTGCAGTGTTGAACCGATTACCCATTGAGATTCTCCGCATTATCCTGGCCTCTCTTTCTCTTGCATTTGTCTTTCGTGGACCACCAGCCTTGTTGGGGGACTTGAATGAGTTTTTGATGATGTAAAGATGCAATATTCTAGAAATCACAAATTTGGAACGACAAACTTCTCTTGCTATGGCTGAAAGGGTCATCCTTTTGGCCTTCATCTGGATAACATGCTGACAACAAAGTGAGGGTTTCAGTCACTTTAGAATGGCCATCTTGCAAAGTCAGCGAAAACTGGAAAGTTAGGCTGCCAGTTAAATAGGGTTTGTCAGATAATTTAAAGAAATTAGCACAAGGTACCAGACTAACACCAATAACTGGGAGGTATCTGAATAGGGTTCTCTAATTTTGATCAATGTTCTTTTTCAAATCTCATTGAAGTTTTTTTATTTTGTGCTTCAAAATATATGTAACTCATAAAAATATGCGTAACAAAACTGCCCTTTTACTCCTGTTTAGATCATTTCAAATAGGACTAAGCAGTGACCTTGAAGTTTAGGAAACTGTAGGTTGTTGGTTTGTTCTCTAGTTTTGTTCTCCACTGTGTGTCAGGTTTCTGTGATGTAAAAAAATGAGACAAAGAGAAATAATTTCAGAATTTTTTCCACTTTTTAATGTGATCTATAAACTGTACAACTCGGTTGAAAAACAAACTGAAATCTTTTAGGGGGAAGGGGAGAAAAATAATAAAATAATGTGGTTGCATAAGTGTACACACCCTATTAAACTGGGGATCTAGCTGTGTTCAGAATTAAGCACATTCAAACTCATGTTAAATAGGAGTCAGTACACACCTGCCATCAATTGCCTCCGATTTACCCCAAATAAAGTTCAGCTGCTTTAGTAGGTCTTTCCTGCCATTTTCTTAGTCGCCTTCTACAGCAAAAGCCATGGTCTGCAGAGAGCTTCCAAAGCATCAGAGGGATCTCATTGTTAAAAGGTATCAGTCAGGAGAAGGGTACAAAAGAATTTCCAAGGCATTAGATATACCATGGAACACAGTTATCAAGTGGAGAAAATATGGCACAACAGTGACATTACCAAGAACTGGACGTCCCTCCAAAATTGATAAAAAAAACTAGAAGAAAACAGATCACGGAGGCTGCCAAGAGGCCTACAGCAACATTAAAGAAGCTACAGGAATATCTGGCAAGTACTGGCGGTGTGGTATGTGACCACAATCTCCCGTAGTCTTCATATATCGGGGCTGTAGGGTAAAGTGGCAAGACAGAAGCATTTTCTTACCAAGAAAAACAGCCGAGCCCGGCTAAATTTTGCAAAAACACATCTGAAGTCTCCCGAAAGCATGTGGGGGAAAAAGTGTTATGGTCTGATGAAACCAAGGTTGAAATTTTTGGCCATGATTTCAAAAGATATCTTTGGCGCAAAAACACTGCACATCACCAGAAGAACACCATACCCACAGTGAAGCATGGTGGCAGCATCATGCTTTGGGGCTGTTTTTATTTAGCTGGAACAGGGGCCTTAGAAAAGGTAGAGGGAATTATGAACAGTTCCACATGCCAGTCATTATTGAAACAAAACCTTCAGGCTTCTGCTAGAAAGCTGAACATGAAGGACTTCATCTTTCAGCATGACAACGACCCAAATCAACAAAGGAATGGCTTTACCAGAAGAAGATTAAAGTTTTGGAATGGCCTAGCCTGATCCCAGACCTGAATCCCACTGAAAAGCTGTGGGGTGATCTGAAGAAGGCTGTGCACAGGAGATGCCCTCGCAATCTTACTGATTTGGAGTGTTTTTGCAAAGAAGAGTGGGAAATATTGCCAAGTCAAGATGTTCCATGCTGATAGACTCATACCCAAAAAGACTGAGTGCTGTAATAAAATCAAATGGTGCTTCAACAAAGTATTATTTAAGGGTGCGCACACTTATGCAAACATATTATTTTAGGTTTTTTATTTTTACTTCCCTCCACCTAAAAGATTTGAGTTTGTTGTTCAACTGAGTTTTACAGTTTATAGGTCACATTAAAGGTGGAAAAAGTTCTGAAATGATTTATCTTTGTATAATTTTTTTATATCACAGAAACCTGACATTTTAACAGGGGTGTGTGGACTTTTTATATCGTGCGTGTGTGTGTGTGGAGAACACGTATTTGATACACTGCCAATTTTGCAGGTTTTCCTACTTACAAAGCATGTAGAGGTCTGTAATTTTTATCATAGATACTCTTCAACTGTGAGAGACGGAATCTGAAACAAAAATCCAGAAAACCACATATGATTTTTAAATAATTTAATTTGCATTTTATTGCATGACATAAGTATTTTATCACCTACCAACCAGTAAGAATTCCGGCTCTCCCAGACCTGTTATTTTTTTCTTTAAGAAGCCCTCCTGTTCCCCACTCATTACCTGTAATTAACTGCACCTGTTTGAACTTGTTACCTGTATAAAAGACACCTGTCCACACACTCAAACAGACTCCAACCTCTCCACAATGGCCAAGACCAGAGACCTGTGTAAGGACATCAGGGATAACATTGTAGACCTGCACAAGGCTAGGATGGGCTACAGGACAATAGGCAAGCAGCTTGGTGAGAATGTAACAACTGTTGATTAGAAAATGGAAAATGACGGTCAATTTCCCTCGGTCTGGAGCTCCATGCAAGATCTCACCTCATGGGGCATCAATGATCATGAGGAAGGTGAGGGATCAGCCCAGAACTACACGGCAGTACCTGGTCAATGACCTAAAGAGGGCTGGGACCACAGTCTCAAAGAAAACCATTAGTAACACACTACTCCGTCATGGATTAAAATCCTGCAGCGCACGCAAGGTCGGCCTGCTCAAGCCAACACATTTCCAGGCCTGTCTGAAGTTTGCCAATAACCATCTGGATGATCCAGAGGAGGAATGGGAGAAGGTCATGTGGTCCAATGCGACAAAAATAGAGCTTTTTGGTCTAAACTCCACTTGCCATGTTTGGAGGAAGAAGGCTGAGTACAACCCCAAGAACACCATCCCAACTGTGAAGCATGGAAGTGGAAACATCATTCTATGGGGCTGCTTTTCTGCAAAGGGGACAGGACGACTGTACCATATTGAGGGGAGGATGGATGGGGCCATGTATCGTGAGATCTTGGTCAACAACCTCCTTCCCTCAGTAAGAGCATTGAAGATGGGTCGTGGCTGGGTCTTCCAGCATGACAACGACCCGAAACACACAGCCAGGGCAACTAAGGAGTGGCTCCGTAAGAAGCATCTCAAGGTCCTGGAGTGGCCTAGCCAGTCCCCAGACCTAAACCCAATAGAAAATTTTGGAGGGAGCTGAAAGTCCGTATTGCCCAGCGACAGCTCCGAAACCTGAAGGATCTGGAGAAGGTCTGTATGGAGGGGTGGGCCAAAATCCCCGCTGAAGTGTGTGCAAACCTGGTCAAGAACTACAGCAAACATATGATCTCTAATTTCAAACAAAGGTTTTTGTACCAAATATAAAGTTCTGCTTTTCTGATGTATCAAATACTTATGTGATTTTTCTGGATTTTTTTTGTTTTAGATTCCGTCTCTCACAGTTGAAGAGTACCTATGATAAAAATTACAGACCTCTACATGTTTTGTAAGTAGGAAAACGGCAATGTATCAAATACTTCTTCTCCCCACTGTAATATATGCATACCTTTTTTTTTTCCTTTTTTTTTTTTTGTTGCCCATTGCTTTTACAGATCATTATTCATGACTTGTTAACAGCTCTTTCATTTCTTCATAATGTTATATTAGGTATAGTCTTAAATTCTGGGACCTTCTGAGCCCAGGTGTATTTATTTTGAGATCATGCAAAACTTTAACACAGGTAAAATCTATTCAGTTTATTAGATTGGTGTCATTACTATTAGATCCATTAGAATTCCAAAAGGCTGCTCTCCTTAAAGTGGAGTTCCACCCAAAAATGGAACTTCCACTTTTTGGATTCCTCCCCCCCCCTCCGGTGTCACATTTGGCACCTTTCGGGGGGGAGGAGGGAGCAAATACCTGTATAATACAGGTATTTGCTCCCACTTCCTGGCATAGATCACCGCGGAGCTTGCGGTGACCTACGCCACTTCCGCCGCCTACCCCGTCCTCCCCCACTGTATTCTGTGAGACACAGAATACAGCAGGGACCTGTGAGGACACGCAGCAGGGAACCAGGAAGTGAAGCCGCATGGCTTTATTTCCTTATTCCCTTACTGAGGATGGCGGCAGCAGCAGCCGAGAGCCGAAGGACGGATCGGCTTCGGCTGTCGACACCGCGGGCTCCCTGGACAGGTAAGTGTCCATATATTAAAAGTCAGCAGCTGCAGTATTTGTAGCTGCTGGCTTTTAATATTTTTTTTTCAGCAAACCTACGCTTTAATATAGAAAAGTCCAGAAGGAGTGAATAGATATGTAAAGCATTGCCCAGGCTACACAGTCTGTTAGCAGTCCCCTAGCCATGCCATGGTGGCTAAGATTACTACTGATTTACCGTTTAGTGGGGGGTTTTTTTGTTTTTTTTAAATTAAATTTCAGTTACTGTCGTGGTTTTAAACCCAAGGGGAGATGTAATGCATACATTTTATTAGTGGCAGCTTATTCATCAAATTGTCTGACATCAGCGACAGGTGTGGAATCTGCACAATGCTGTAAATCTCAGGTTAGTTATTTGATATTTAGATATGTATGCCCATAAATATTTTCTTTAGAAACTGTACATTTTTTATTTACTAACACAAGTTGTTCCTTTACAAATAATGCACCAGTTGA
Organism: Aquarana catesbeiana; assembly: GCF_042186555.1. Taxonomy (NCBI): domain Eukaryota; kingdom Metazoa; phylum Chordata; class Amphibia; order Anura; family Ranidae; genus Aquarana; species Aquarana catesbeiana. Next base: position 365,264,166 of record NC_133327.1, on the reverse strand, counting down.
TTTTATTGCCAAAAAATTAGGGTAAAGTAAACACATTTTATCAATAAACCTGCTTTGTGTGTTTTTAATAGTCGTGTTGGTTGTATGCAATTATAGAGCTAGATACATACAAAAAAAACGCTTCTAAAGTGTCAATCTGTGGAGATGATGATATTTAAAAAAAAAAACAACTTTGTACTTAGATAATACTAAATACAATCCTATCTCTGAATTGCTTAGTGATTCTAAAGGGAAAAATATATTGTAAAAAAAGATGTGAACGTGTTCTAAATACCTGCTCTGTGCAATAGTTTTGCACAGAGCACCCCCGATCTCCCACTGGTGTTTCTGGCTCCCCCCCCACCCCTTGCTATGGGGCACTTATGCAGGCTCATTTACCGAGCTGTGCACTGTGTGGCTCAGCCCAGCCCCTACTCTCTCCTCACTGGCTGTGATTGACAGCAACAGGAGCCAATGGCCTTCGCTGCTGCCTCTGGGCCAGTGAGAAGAGAGTGAGGGTGCAGGGATGCTGCTCTCATGCACAGCACTGGATCGGGTTCGGCTCAGATATGTATAAGGGGACCTGCACACAGAAGGTTTTTTACCTTATTACATAGATTGCATTAGGGTACAAAAACCTCCTGCCTTTAGAACCACTTTAAGACTTGTACACACGATCGCATTTTCCGACGGAAAATGTGTGATGACAGGCTGTTGGCGGAAAATCCGACCGTGTGTATGCTCCATGGGACAATTGTCAGATTTTCTGCGAACAAATGTTGGCTAGCAGATTTTAAAATTTTCCGCGGACAAATGTGTGTTGTCGGATTTTCGGAGCGTGTCTACACAAGTACATTGGACAAAAGTCCAAAGTACAAACACGCATGCTCGGATGCAAGGAACGAGCCAGAAGCGGTCGGTCTTGTAAACTAGCGTTCGTAATGGAGAATTGACATTCGTGATGTGGCAAATTATGAAATCTCGAAATGCAGCGCACAATTCTCTTCTTTAAAGGGATAATAATGAAGCTGCTTTGCTGGTGATACTGATGGAGTTATTGCAAACTAATTTTCAAAGGCTTTTTTTTTTCTAGTGATATTTTTTTTTTTTTTTTTTTGGCAAGTTGCCACAACACCATTATCCCATAGTTTTTAGGATCAAAGATACAACTATGTGTCCCTTGTCAATTTTACATTGTAATTTTTTTAAATGTAACTGCCTACTCCCAAACTGTCATTTGAAGTAAAACACATAGCCAAGTATTATTCTACACAATTTTTTTATTGTGCATTAAAAAAAAACAAAACAAATAAAATTAGACATGCTATCTGCCAATAGAACTTAACCAAAAAGTGCATTCTATGCATCCAAAAATATAGAAAATCTAACAATTCAAATCATTATTCAACCAAAAAAATAATGTCAAAGCAATAACTCCAAGGCCAATAATAAATAACATGTTATCTCCTCCAGTTCCGCAACATGTCTGGTTAACGAACAGCCGTTCAGAAACTGAAAAGCGTGAATCAACACTCACCAAACTTCTACTAACACGAAATTAGCAAAAGGAGCCCAAAGGGTGGCGCTAAAGAGCTGAAAAACCATGCAGTACCGCACTACATTCGTGATTGTTGGCCAACAATTGTGTGCCGTGTGTATGAAAGACAAGTTTGGGCCAAACGCCCTTCGGACAAAAGTCTGCAGTTTTGTTGGCCAACAATCCGATCGTGTGTACGAGGCTTTACACTCCACAAACCAAACTGTATACAAGTTGGAAAAGGAAAGAATGCAAAGGAAACTGTTGCAAAGCATTCAGCAACCCTCAAGTAGCTTTGTTAAAGCATTTTGCTACCAGGCTAATGTGCTCCACTTTTAAAGCGGTAGTAAACTTTCTAAAAGATACACTATTTAAACAATATTAGAATGTAAATATTATTTTACAATAAAATGGGCACTAAGGGTATGCCAAAAAATCGTTCTTACTGTAATTATTCCTTTATATTCCAAGCGCTCATCCTGGGATATTAGACGGCACCATAGCACCTGTGGTCTTCCGCGTCTGTCTCCAAATTTACTTCTGCCCGCAGTAGCTATTCTTCTCCCTAATACCGCACATGCGCAGTAATAGCACTATCCAAGCCTCTTCTTAGTTTCCGGTTACTACGGAAACAAAGACTAGCGAATCCTCTTCTCAATACGGATGAAGTAAAAGAAGTATCTTGTGATGTCGGGGCTGACATCGACACTAGGAAATGGCACAGCCCCGGCATAGACCCTGCATTTTTCCGGCAGGGCCTCTGCTTGCCGGAAAAATAGGACATATGGTGCATGCACGGGTGACGTTATTAGCCAGAAAAATACAGATTACACACAAGGCAAGCAAGTAAGGAGAAATTGATATAGAGCAACTAATTTTAAAACCTGCAATTGTCCATTTAAAGAAAAGTCTTCAGAATGGGTATACAACCACTTTAACATCAGCTGGTCAGATCATATTTGCAATACCCCCCCCCAAACCATACATTTTCTGAAAGCACAGGACTGGTAGAATGAAACGATAAATTGTGCATTTATCTCAAGAACCTGCAGAGTAATGCACCTACGATCGGTGGATCAAGAGTGCAATTCAGGATCCTACAGACACTTGCTACAGCATTCTGCCCATACCTCCGTAAGAGCTGTTTGAAAGCTGTAGGAAGTGTCTGTGAACTTTGAGATAGCTCACCAGTGCCCTTGTAGTTCACCGAGAACTACAAGTCGTCTGCCAAGGTGGCTGGCGATAGTTGTGGTTCATTAATTTATAGACTCCTGTGAATGAATGACATGGCTATGTGGGTGGAGAAAATCTGACAGAGATTGGGATCCCCACCCTCTGTCACTGGGTAGATGAAATCAGGGGCATGCAGGGACAGGTGCTGGAGCATTATCCATTACACCCTAAATATGGGTGTAACATGCTCCAAAAGATGTATTTATTCTTTAAGCATTGTAATTTTTGGCAAACGAACTCTCATCACCAATGAAATGTACAAACGATTACACATAAATAACCAGCTTAACACCAAAAAAAAAAAAACAGTGCCTTTTCTCCATTACATAAAGCGTATTTACATTTTTCAGGTCAAATTTCAGAAAACCCCACTATATATCCTTATGTGTTCACATTCATGGCGCATATCTCCTACCCTTTAGATGTTTCTTAGAAGAAGGCATCATGGCAGAGTGCAAGCATTTCCGAACAAGTTCAGGTTGAGCCTGTCCCAACAGAAAGGCCTAGGACAGGCTGAGCTTCCTCTTATTAACATACCTAGATGAAGGCAAGCTTCTGAATCTTTGTTTGTTAGGGGTGGCGATTTGTTAGATAGTGTTCAAATCTAGTTTAGAGCTGATAATGTGATCTGCCAGTACAACTCAGACGAGGTTACTTAACCTCTTGACACTGGCTTCACACAAATATGCGGCCCCAACAATTGTAACAGCCAATCACGGTGGTCACGTGATCATAACTAGTGGCATCCTAGACCCCTTTAAGGGCCAGGAGGCGCTGGCTCCAAGGGGTTAAGGCAAAGATAGCTCCTCAGCCCTCTCACAAAGGGAACCAAGTAGTATTTTTCAATAGTGGAATTATCAGAAAAGAGCATCCAAAAAGGGTAAGCACAAATCTATATTTATTTTTTTTAATTATGCAATGTGAATGAACACATGCAAACAAATATAAAAGAAGGTGCTATCCTAATTTGACTGCAAATGTGAGAATACACTTTAAAAGACAACTGTACCCTTTAGTACAGTTTTTCTCTAATTAAACCCATCACCCTGGGTTCCTGCAATATGCACAGTGAGGCCCCACCCAGCATTTGCTTGAAAAACATTTGTTGCAGGTCCTCTCCTTACTGTGCCATGTCCCTGTTCATTTATGTAAATGAGCTGTACTCAGTAGCTTCTAGCTATGCAGCAGCGTATGGCTCCCCAAAAGGAATAAATGGGGCTGCAGTGCACACATTTAATAAGAGGAGAATCCAGCAGGAAAGCTGTCTGCACAGTGAATGTCATAGGAATCAGAAATTATTTTACACAGCGGGCTACAGTCAGAGGGTGGGGCATTAGTAGGAGAGGTTAGCAATGACATGCTATTAACTTCATGACAGGTTTACTTGATACCCACAGAACTAAAGTATTGCCAGAACTATTGGGTGAATTCTTTAGAATTAATAGCAACCTTGGTTACAAATGGTGTCGATTCTCTTGCCCAGGCAACCAAAGCTGGGTGCGCGCAGTCCGAATACCAGCTGGTTCAATAGAAACCAGACGACATTCGGTCAGTGTGTACAGCTGTCTTTCTGAAAGAAGCTGATCTAAGGACTGGCTTATGTTGAAGGGATGTGCTGGAAAAACTAGCATCCATTTAGCACCCGCAACCCCTGTCAGAAAACAAAGGCACAGCGGGGGAAATTAGCGCGCTAACACTGCTCGTGTTTGTACAGCGATCTGTCTTTTTTTTTCCCATTCAGCCCACTGGGTTGAATGGAAAAAAAAAAAAAAGAGATAGAACTCTAGGTGTGTACCTAGCCTAAAGCCTGGTACACATTGACAGCTTCAATTGGAGCCACTGTACTGACGATCTGACGTTAGTACAGTGATCTCCCCTGCTGTTCTTTTGTGGAGGACCTCCCCCTTGCCAGAACACTCTGCTGATCAGGAGCCAGCCGGCTGCTGGTTATCCAGCATGCTCTGCCAGCTTCCATCAGACTGGCTGCCTTACACACAGGCCGAATATTGGACGGTTTTTATTGAACCGGCTGATGTCGCCCAACATGCAGCCAGTGTGTACTAGGCTTAAGATTTTTAGGAATTGGTCAAGAAGGGTTATGTACTTTGCCAAAGATATAGAGGTTTATTTACTAAAGCTGGAGAGTGCAAAAATCAGGCTCACTTCTGTATAGAAACCAATCAGCTTCAGATTTTATTGCCAAAGCTTATTTGAACAAGCTGAGGTTAGAAGCTGATTAGTTTCTGTGCAGAAGTGAGCCTGATTTTGCATTCTCCAGCTTTAGTAAATAAACCCCATAGGCTTTATGATGTGTATACAATAGGGGCATTAATAAACACAAGATAAACTTTAACATTTATCATATGTAAACTAAAAACATTGTCTACTTAACTATAAGAGCCAAAAGAAAAACTCTAGCCGCAAAATCTGAACCACTTTTTAGTAGTCTTGATAATTTATCATGCATGTGCACACAGTAAAAATGTTTTTTATTATTATTTTTTTATGAAAATGTCAGATCTAGGTACATAATGTTCACAATGGAGACGTTGGTGGTTCTGGAGACTTTGGGGGTTCTGGAGACTTTGGAATGGTCAGTCTTTTCCATCGCCTCAGCACAACTTTGTATTTGTCTGTTGATGTTTTTTCTTTTTGTACTTCCTTTAGCATAGTTCTCATAACTGTTGTAGTTTCAGCTTCACGGTTTTCTTCTACAATTAAGTCCAAAATGTCTCCAACTTTAACCTAAAAGGCAGATGTGTTTTAAGGAAGAATCATCTAAAAACACAAAAGATCTGAGATCTGTTCCAAAAAAAAAAACATTTGTTTTGCAATCTTTAACCATAAAGTTCAGTTTTGGGCTAAAGGACATATGTAAATGAATCTTTGGCACAGTATTCACAGGCAAATCTTAAATATACAGATATCTTTTTGAAAAATCTGTTTGACCCCCCCCCCCAATAGAAAACTTGTTTCTACTAGTGTTAAATTAAGCACTTCCATACAGACATCTCCTCAATATTTTTAGACTGAGAGGACAATGATTTAGGGATGAGAATAATATGTACATAATGTTCATAATACAGACAAGTTTTCTTCCAGTTAAAATGTCTGATTGGAAACTAACCATTGCGCCTCATACATCTTTACATACACTGTCTGATACCTCGGAGTAACTACAGAAGTTTTTAACATTTGCGTTTGGTTAGAACTCCAAGGCATCAGAGGTACAAGTTTATTACCCCCAGGAGGCCTTAATCGCTTTCATTTTAGGGCCCATTTTACATCTCTAAATAAATAATATCAACCTGACCACCTATTTTCTAGTCATGTAACCCCATACAAAGAAGTCCTACCGCTCTACTTTTCTTCCACAGCTTTTCTCCATTCAGACGAAGCTTGCCACTGTAAAATGCGTCTTCCACTTTGCTTATATAAAAAAAAAATTAAGAGTCCATGTCATTTATACTTGTTAGATTTTACTTAAAGTGTAAGTTCACCTTTACAGAAAAATCTGTAAGGTGAACTTACACAGGTCCCCCTCCTCGCGCCCCGGGGTTTAGAAACCCTCTCTGCAGCCACACGTCTTCTCCATAGCTGACAGGACAGGCTATGCGGCTGATTGGTCGGCACTGCCCAATTAAATTGCTCCAAAACCTCCCTCCTGACGAGGGACATTTTGGACATTCAGCTCAGGGGGTTTCCAAGCCCCGGACTCCTGGCACGTATATACCGGGGCTTAAAACCGGAGATTGCCACGGCCGTCCAGGTCAGCGGGATAGGGGGGGCGAGCAGGGGGACCTGTGTAAGTTTACCTTGCAGATTTTTCTGTAAAGGTGAACTTACCCTTTAAAATGAAGATACATTGCAGAAACAAAACAATGTTATATACTTTTGTAACTTAAAAAAGGTAAAGCATATGATAAACCTAACACTAGTAACTAGAGGTCGACCGATATGGGTTTTTCTCTGGCCGATGCCGATGCCGATATTTAGAAATCGCGGTGGCCGATGGCCGATATGTGATGCCGATTTTTTTGGGCCGATATATTTGGCCGATTTTTTTTTTCCCTTTCTTTTTTCCCTTCATCTCATAAAATCTAACAGTTAGACCCCTTTCACACTGGGGCGTTTTTCAGGCGCTTTTGGGCTAAAAATAGCACCTGTAAAGTGCCTGTAAAACGGCTCCCCTGCAGTCTCAGTGTGAGATCCCGAGTGCTTTCACACTGAGGCGATGCGCTGACAGGATGTAAAAAAAAGTCCTGCAAACGGCATCTTTGGAGCGGTGTATACTGCTGCTCCACCACTCCTGCCCATTGAAATAAATGCGCACCGCTACCGAAGCGCCTGCAAAGCGTTTTGGCAGCGGTGCTTCAGGGGCGCATTTAACCCCTTCCTCGGCCGCTAGCTGGGTTATAAGCGCCCCGCTAGCAGCCGAATAGCGCCTCTAAAATGACGGTAAAGTGCCGCTAAAACTAGCAGCGTTTTACCATCAACGCCTGCCCGCTCCAGTGTGAAAGCAGCCTTAAGTAATACAGAAATTTTTTTTCATTTAAACATTAAACAAAACAAACCTCCAATCAGTTCACTTGTATGTATAATTTAGAAAAAAAACCTAAAAAAAAAAAAAACCCTATCTTAAATAATAAATACACAAAAACAGGTAATCAAAACTTTTGGACGAAAAAAAATGGGCTAACTTTACTGCTTATTTTTTTTTTTTAATTCATTACTGTATTTTTTTTTTTTTAAATTGCGTTTGAAAGACCGCTGCGCAAATACCGTGTGACATAAAATATTGCAACAATCACCATTTTATTCCCTAGGGTCTCTGCTAAAAAAATATATATAATGTTTGGGGGTTCTAAGTGATTTTCTAGCAGAAAATACAGGATTTTTACTTGTAAGCAACAAGTGTCAGAAAAGATTTAGTCTTTAAATGGTTAAACTGAAAACTTCTCCACGGAGTTCAGTCTATTGATAAAAAGAACCTGAAAGAGATACAAATGTATCTTCTTATCAGACTTGGCAGGCTGCCCAGAGGAGGGGAGAATCCTCTCCACAGATAACTTAGGGAAACTTGCATTAACTTCTATTACAGAAGTCATTTGCAAGTCACGGCTGAAGTTATAATCGGCCTTTTTTATCAGCACAATCGGCCGATGCCGATTAAGTAAAAAACGCCAAATATCGGCCGATATATCGGCCGGCCGATATATCGGTCGACCTCTACTAGTAACAAAATAATATTTTTGCCAAAATGAACACAAGAACATATAACAATCAGCCATAACATTATGACCACACACCATAACTTGTTGAGGCATGGACTCCACCAGAGCTCTGAATGTATGTTGTGACATCTGCCACCAGTAGGGGATCCTTTAACCACTTCCTGCCTGCAATGTACTGTGGACGGGTGACCGGTGTAGGCAAAGCAATGTACTTGTATGTCATGGCCTAGTCCTGGGCTTAGGGTGCGTGAATAAACACCTCCTGGATGGCACCCGCTGTGGATGTACACAGCGGAAGCCTGTCAGCAAGTCCCGGCCAATGATTCACGGCACGGACCTGCTGATTGGCTGTGCACAGTCACAACACAGAGCTCTGTACAGAGAGAGTGATCTCTGTGTTGAGAAACTTTGAGTCCTATTAGTAAAAACAGCACACATTACACATAGATAGGCACACATTTAACCCCTTGATCGCCCTAGAGGGGCAGGAGCCGAAGGGACCATTCTTGGGAGGATCTGAGAATTAGGTGACTATATTTTGGCTCTCCAAACCCCTAGAAAAAAAATGAGCAGTTAACCCATGCAGTGCAGGCACAGCATCACTTCATGGGGAAAAAAAAAATTGCCTAGAGTTCAGCTTGAAGTCCTGTAAGTTGCAAGGTGGGGTCTCCATAGATTTTCCCACACATCTCACAGATGCTTCATTGAATTGAGGTCAACACCTCAAACTTGTGTTCCTCAAACTATTCTTGAATTGATCAAAACATCTTCCATTGCTCTGTGGTCCAGTTCTGATGCTCACATGCCTAGGCTCTTTTGGCTGTGGGCACGGGTCAGCATGGGCGCCATGGTTTGTGGCTATGCAGCCCTATACACAAACCGCACTGCACGAGTATGTTTCCCCAACATTTCATATTCCTGATTTGTTCCTGTTGTACCATGTACTCGTATGAAAAAAATATCCTGTATATTTTAATCACACACAAATGTTTTGCCTTTCGATTCTATTTTAAACTGAAGGGTTTGTTTTATAAGGTGAGGGTTCATATATACTTTAACCACTTCTGGACCGCGATCTGGGGCACGTGCTCCTCCAGAGCACCACTCCTGCTGTGATTGGACACAGCGGGAGACAATCAACGAGTCCCGACAGCCACCGATTGTTTGGACGAAAGGCAGAACGGCAGTCTGCCTATGTAAACAAGCCAGACCGCTGTTCTGTCAGGGAGTAAAGAGAGATCTTGTGTTTCTAAGAAGCGTAAACACGGATCTCTCTTTTCATCCAGTGCATCCACTCCCCCCACAGTTAGAAAGCATTCCCCAGTAGCACACTTAACCTCTTGATCACCCCTGGTGTTAACCCTTCCCAGGCTAGTATAATTTATATAGTGACTGCATTTTTTTTTAACACTGATCATTGTATTGGTGTCACTCGTCCACAAAAAGTGTCACTTCGTGTCAGATTTGTCTGCTGCAATGTCGCAGTCCCGCTAAAAATCGCTGATCGCCGCCATTACTAGTAAAAACAAAAACGAAAAAAATTTAAAAGTCCATAAAAAATATCCCATAGTTTGTAGACGCTATAACTTTTGCGCAAACCAATCAATAAACACGTATTGGGATTTTTTTTACCAAAAATATGTATTAGTATACCTACTGGCCTAAACTGATGAAGAAATTAGATTTTTTTTAATTGGGCATGTTTTATATCAGAAAGTGAAAAATATTGTTTTTTTTTTTTTTTTGTTTTTTTTCAAAATTGTTGCTCTTTTTTTGGTTATAGCGCAAAAAATAAAAACCGCAGAGGTGATCAAATACCACCAAAAGAAACCTCTATTTGTGGGAAAAAGGACATCAATTTTATTTGTGTACAGCATCACATTACATTCTGATGTCCCGTTAGAATGTAAAATGACTATTTTAAATGCCTTGCAGTTTCTCTACGCTCATGGGGATGATATTTTTTTTTAGAAAAAATGCTAGTCCAGATGCATTTTCTAAAATGATTTTCCAAATGGATAGCGCTAATTTCCAGTAGCAAAAGCATATATATTGTATGGAGCATTATCCTTGTGCAAGATGAGCTACAAGAGCTGAAACCCTCAGCACCCATCCCAACTGTCCACCTCAGTTCCACTCAAAGACAACTAAAACAGTGTTATTACTAGTTAACTACTTTTTTCCAGGAATCTTCCAGGGCAGCTTACAGAGATAGGCTCCTCCCAACTAGCACAGGAAACACATGATCCACATTATAAAAGTGCCATACATGCATTAGTCCCTCAGTATTAACAAATAACCAGAGGCTTCAGAATAAGCCATCATTAAACCCTCTCATTAGCGTAGCTTTATTTTATGCTTTACATTGCTAATCCACCAACAAAGAAGGGAGGGAACTGATGCTGTCCTGGAAGATTCCTGGAAAAAGTAGTTAACAGGTAATAACACTGTTTTTCCAAGTCATCTTCCAGGACGGCTTACAGAGGACAAAATAGGACTACCTGATCAGGACGGGACCACAGCTTGCAGCTCCTTCCTGCCGAAAGACTGGTCTTGGCTGGCAAGCAGGTCCAGTCTGTAATGCTTTCCAAAAGTCTGGAACCTGGACTAGGTTGCAGCCTTGCAAATCTGGAGGGGAAACGCTCCTGCCCTTTCAGCCCAAGAAGTGGAAACCGCTCTTGTGGAATGAGCATTTATTCCTTTTTTTTTTTTAAAGGTGTTTATTTTGATTTTGTAACATAAAAATACAAGAGGAGATAACACAAGAGGGCCTGTAAGCACATCTGTGTAAGGAGCACTTAGTAGAGCCCTTACATAGTAAAAACATTGGAACAAGTTTACTAGTCCACGAGATAGAAATACCCCAACAGAACACATTCATACATACAACCATTCAAACCTGCAACACATGCGACCCTGTGATGACAGCAAAGGTCCAAAGTCCCCCTATGTAGTAGGTGCTTCAAAAAAGATATCCCATGATTCTCAGTTTTGGTATCTTGCCAGGCAATAATATTACATAAGCAGTGAGTCTACTGGGAAAGCTGTGAAGAGAGGACATTCCCCCAGAAATCCTCCGATACATCAAGCCATGATCGCCAGATTTAAGTGAATTGCTTTGGGCATGCCCTACCCTTGTATATCAATTTGAACTGGGGAAGGACGCCATGGACATTGCGGAAGAAGGCGTGGGCTGAAAGGGGGCCCACATCCTTCTAGTGCATAAGGATGGTTTTACGTGCATAAAATAATAATATATGTAGCAATGTCCTGGCATGAGTACAGTGAACATGGTCGTTGAGTATTCCCAAGAATCCCACCTCCGGGATGTGAGGTATTGGTAGGTGGAGTTTGTGGTTGAAGAAAGCAAACAGTTCCTTCCAGAAGGTTAAAAGTCCGGGACAGGTCCAGAACATATGGAAAAAGTCAGCAGCAATCGTATCACATCTAGCACATGCAATATCCTGTCCCAACCCCATCCGTACCAGCCTAGCTGGAGTGTAATGCAATTGGTGTATTAACCTAAATTGATATCCTGAAAACATATCTCAGTTGCTTCTTCCCAGTCCTCTTCAGAAATCTCAGGCATAGACAATAGCCATTTGCGATGAGAGTTCTGGAAAGGATCAGCTCCCACCAGTTTGGCAATTTCGGGGAGTGACAGGAGATCTTCAATAGACGATTCCGTGAGCTCAATGGTCAAAGATCCGAACTGTACCTGGATGGCGTGTCTGAGTAGGAGGTATTTGGAGAAGAATTTATTGTCCAGGTCATTTTTAAGCCTGAGTACTTCAAAGGATAATAATGCATTCTCTTCGATTATGTGAGTTAGATGTGTAATCCCATGTCGAGTCCACCAGGTCGAGTCTGGATGACCAAGGAGCTCAGGGAGGTTGGGGTTCCACCAGAGGAGTCTGTGGCAAAATACCCATAGGAGACGGTGTCACCGTTTTTTCCCCCCTCCCTGCAGGCCATAAAACTAACCTCAAAGGGGGTAGGAGGTTCAAAGAAGGTCAACATAAGTGCCGTGGCAGGAGTCGGTGGGTCAGAGTGTAACCAAGCATGGACATAGGTAAGTTGGGAAGCAAGGAAGTAATTTCTTAAATTTGGGCAAGTCAGACCACCCGCGGTCTTTGCCGCTTGTAAGGAGGACCTGGCTATACAGGGCTGACAGCCATTCCAAACAAAGGCAGAAAGAGTGGAGTCTATTTTCCCAAAAAAAATTTAGTGAAAAAAACTGGGGCAGCTCGAAAACAGTATAGACGCTTAGGTAAAAAAAAATCATCTTGAATATGTTTATGCATCCAATTAAATTAAGGGGCAATGACGACCATGTATGAAACCTATCATTTGTTTAATTATAGGAGTGACGTTAAGATCTTCATATTTAGAAATGTCAGCGTGTATTTGAATACCTAGGTATTTAAAGTAAGTACTGGGAGGTCAAGTGATTCAAAGAAACCTAGGAAGTCTTGTTCTGAAGGGATAGATGTGTTATCGTATAACATTCTGTAAACACCTGCAAAGGTCCGGTTAATGGTCAGAGCGTCAGCAGTAGTTGACCCATTGGGAAGTTGAATTTCAGAGATCGAACTATCCTGGAGGTCTGTATGGGCAAGATACGCAAGAGCCTACCATTTTTCCCTCCATGTTCACAAATGCGAGCACAGAGGTATAGTTGTTGCTTCCTGGTCAAATCCACCATATGAAGCTGGAGCGCCCGATGAGCATCCGTAAGTATACCTCTGGTCACAGGGGAGGGGTTACCCGTATGGTGGACACGTGTCTCCTCTAGTGACTTCTGGGGAGCTTCCTGCGTGGCCCACCCAGTGGATCTGTACCTTTTGATGCATGAAATATATGTGCCCCTGACTACCGCCTTAGGAGGTGTCCCAAACAGGGTACCCGGATGCAGAGTCTGTGTTAAGGTACCAGTAGTTGGACATGTCGGTCGGGATGGATTCAGAGATTTCCGGCGTGGAGATCCAGAGGGGACTGAGTCTCCAGGTCCGGAACATCGGTCTGTGGCCCACAGTCAAACCCACCTGTATTATAGAGTGGCCAGAGATCGTTTGGGATAGGTATGCTATGGACTGGACATGGGGTAAAAAAATCGACCGTGGCCAGGGCATAGTCTATTCTGAAGGGGGTTGCATAAGACCTGAGAACACCCTGACATTATGGTATTTCCAGCTCCATATGTCAACATATCCATATGCACTGCAACACTCACGAAATAACTTAGACTCAGATTGTACAGGTTTTCTACCTGTCCAAGGCCGGCTGCAACACAGAGTTAAAATCCCCCAGGATGAGCGTGGGACAGCTAGGTAGGGAGGCAAAATGCACACTGAGATCAGCAAACACCGCAGCCGTGACCGGAGGGGTGAGATAGACAGAGGCAAAAATAAGGGGAGGTGCCATATATGGTTGCGTATAGGATAACGTATATGGTTGACCTCTCTCCTCTCAGGAGATGTGTATGGTCCAGGATGACTTGGTGACACAGGAAAGGTATCCCCTTATGAAATAAAACAGCAACCCCACGGCCGTAGTTAGAGTAAGTAGAGCGGTAGTTATGGGCCACCCAGTGTTTTTTCAGGCCAAGAATTTTGGATCCCCAGATAAGCTCCCCTTCCCAGGTCACAGCTACAGGAGTTTGTGAGGGTCGCAGTGCTGCAAAAAAATAAAACCACACATACATCATACATACAACAATAAAACTATTTACAGAAACATAATCATTACCCAATAAGGGTAGCTTTACCCCTGCCCAGCTCCAAAAAAGGGAGAGGGCCTATACCCAAAACTTGTGCCATGCATGGGGCACATGGTCGGCAACAGGAAACAAAAGAGGTGTCAGGAAAACAAAAAAATAGTCGGTATTCAACAGGTATAAATGGGGGGTGAACCCCAAGGCAGCTCAGGCCTGTTCAGGAAAAAATAAGACCAGGTACTCTCCTCTCAGGAGATGTGTATGGTCAACCATAGTTATCACTGGATAAAGCATTGCTAGTGATTAGGAAGGGATAATGGGAATGGGCCAGGGAAGAAAGAGGATGCAGGCTTTCCAGCACAAAGCACGTGGACCGTCATCAGGCAGATGGTTTAAGAGGGCGGGGTAGAGATTCCCATCAGGCCAGGGCATCTTTTGGGATTGGAAGAACTGGACGTTTCCCTGGTAGGCGATCCAGAGGGTGGCAGGAAACAGCATGGAGTATTGGATATCCTGCTCCTGGAGCTTCTGCTTGACACGTTGATAGCTGGCTCTACGGTTGCAGACTGATGCAGAGCAGTCAGGGAAAAGGGACACCACAGCATTATTGATGCGGAGACTGCCCTTCTTCCTGGCAGCCCCCAGAATAAAGTCCCGATCTCTGTAATTAAGGAGACGAATCACCACAGTACAGGGCGAGTGTTCTTCAGCGAGGGGGGACCCAGGAACACGGTGGGCCCTCTCAATCACAAAACAGGGGGATAGTTGGGTGCGGCCAAATTTTTGCTCGAGCCAGCTTTTAAGGAAGGCTACAGGATCAGGGCCCTCCAACCGTTTCGGAAGACCAGACGCAGGTTATTCCTGCAAAGACGATTCTCGAGGTCATCGACCTTGTACTTGTTTTAGGTTCAAAATGAGTCTGAATTTTCCTGATGGCTTTTTTAATCAGAAAAACGTGAGAATAAAACCCCCCCTTTTCTTAGAGTTGGGGGGATTTGAAGCTTATCACCTTCTCCTCCAGCATACTCTGTAGGAGGGAAGACATAGCTGTTGATTTTTCCACATCTTTCGGGAGAATTGTTGGGTGAAATTTTTTAGGGGGGCAGCCCACTAGCTCTGTCCTGTACCCTGATTTAATCAGATTCAGGATAAAACTGTTGCTGGAAATGGCCTGCCACTGTGGGAGGAATGACCCCAACCTTCCTCCTCATGGCCAACTGAGTCATTGGGAAGAGTCTTTAGGCTAAGAGGGTTTGAAAAGGAAGCCGCCTCCTGTACTGCCACCCTCTTTTCTGGTCTTGCGTAGCTGCAAAACCTTTGTTGCGCTGCCATCTGTCCTCCCTGATGGTTCCTTTCTCCTGACCTCTGGAAGGGACGAAAATCCCTTTTTTGTTTGTTTTTTGTTGTTTTTTGGGGAAAGGAAACCTCTTCTTTTTATAAGCCGACCTATCTAGAACAGATTCTAGACCTTTACCAAAGAGAAAATCTCTAGAAAAGGGGAGGGAACAGAGCTTGGTTTTTGACACTGTCACCTCCCAAGGACTTCAGCCAGATAGCCCTCCTGGCTTCATCAATGCTGTAGAACTGGCTGAGAACTTTACAGACTCTGTGGACGCATCTGCTATATAGGCTACTGCCTTACTTAGAGTTGGCAAAGCATCCAAAATCTCTCCCCTGGCAGTGTCTGACTCCAGAAGAGTGCGGAGCTGCTTTAGCCACAAATCAAGTCTACGAGCCGCGCATGTTGTGGCTAGGGCTGGTTTAAAGTTAGCGGAGCAGGCTTCCCACGCTTTCTTTAAAATACCCTTCCGCCTTTCTATTCATTGACTCGTTTAGGTGTCCTCAAAGGAGAGCTCTGAACTTTTTGAAACTTTAGATAGGGAAGCGTCTAGTCTGGGACACTTTTCCCACAACTTTGTATCCTCCTCCTTGAAGGGAAATCTTCTCTTCAGATACTTAGGGAAGAAGACTCTCTTCTCTGGATTCTTCCATTCCTGAAGTACTGTCTCTTTTAGGGACATATGCACCAGAAAGGTTCTGGTCTGCTTAGGCTGAAGGCCTGCATATAAAAGGTCATGTACAGACAACTCCTGGTTTTCTGGTTCTTCCAGCTCCAGTGTGTCCTAAATAGCCTTTAATAACTCCTCTGTTTCCTCTGAAGAAAAAATAAATATTTGGACCTTGCTGGGGTTTTCTTCATTAAGATCCCCTTCCTCAGAATCTGAGCTCTCCTTCAGTACTCTCTGCTGGTGGGCTTCCCGTGCCTGAGCCAGGACTATCGGCCTAGCACCAGTACTGGTTCCGGAAGTACAGAAGATAGGTTCAGCAAGAGCTTCCTGCTCTCTGGGTTTAAAGGACTGTAAAGTCTGTTTCATCTCCTTCTTCACTGAGTCCATAAAACCCTTGAGGACAGGTCCTGTCTCTCCCTTGATGAGTTTATACAGTCCTGACATGCATTTTTCTTCCAACCATAAGACATTTTCTTTGGGCACCTTTTTCTGGGTGTCTCTGTCTTGCTATCTTTGGGCTCATGGGCTTTGTCCTGCAATGAATCAGATGACAAACGCCAGCACATTACTTCCACTGAAGTAAATACCAATCATCAAGACACCCAGTGGATAACACAATTCTAATCTAAGAATCTTTAAAGTACCCACCACCAGAGCCTATGCTAGTATGTGCGACACCTGTCCACCATAAGCATAAACAAAATAGGATAAGAAAAGGAAAGGCGCAGCCTGCCCCCTATTTTCTTACCCTATGGCCTGATTCAACTGATGGCGCCTCCAGACCTGCTTTCACGCATCCTGGCATTTCCATGCTGCTCCTGGAAGCCTTCGGCGCCATCTTTCTATCCAGGCCCCTATCTAAGGTGTGGAGAATACAGGGCTGCGCTGTGGATCCGACGCCGCCCTCCAGCACAGCACGCTTGTTATCTTTTAATTACCCTTGCTAGGGTTTCATTTCCCGGGGTCTGGGTGTACCAAGATGGCCGCTGCCGGACTTCTGGCCGTGTCACTTCCTGCCGCAAGCACCAGAAGTGACATCATCATTCCGCGCCCCTAGCGCGGTCCACACACTGAGGATAGAGAAGCCATGAAGCATGGGGATCTCTGTAAGACGAGCAGCAGAGAAGAGCACCTGGACCACACGGCGGCCCACGCCTCCACCAGGAGAACACCCTGCTGTCCATTCCGGATGGACCCCACTGGGCCACCTCCTCCACACCTAAAAGGTACCTCACTGAGGCTACAACCACAAAGCGGGAGAGGGGGTCCCTTACCTTCACCCCAGACCACTTTTCCAGGTCTATGGGTGGCCCAAGCTGGCTCATACCCCAGGAGTACTGCCCCTGTTACACTGAGTATGGACGCCGGGAGGCCCTTGCCACCCAGCATAAAGGCCGGACAAAAAAATAACAAACATTGTTTGGCGCTCCTGTCTGGCCGGAGGATACACAAATACTGAGGGGCTAATGCATGTGTGGTACTTTTATAATGTGGATCATGTGTTTCCTGTGCTAGGTGGGAGGAGCCTATCTCTCTGTGAGCTGTCCTGGAAGATGACTTGGAAAAATGGACCTGCTCAGCTCTTCCAAGCACTAGACAGCTTCAGCCTGGTAAACCACTGACTTTAGCCAGCCATACATGGAACACAATTTGGCTGATTTAGCATTTGCATTCAAGTTTTGATACATGTATGGGCAGGGTGGTTGTACAGAAGTCGATCTACCAATCGACTTTTGTACAACCACCGTTGGAAAAAAAAATTCTCGATCAGCATCACCGGCTATAGCTGACAGCACTTATCAGTGTATTCTGACAGCAGGGAAGTTTTCCCTGCTGTTAGAATACAAACGCACAGCGGGAGAATTCTCCCATCCACATCAAATATGTGGATGGGGGAATCGAATATTTTTTTTTTTTTTTTTTTTTATTTTAAATATGTCGGTCAACCTGGTTGCTGGTTGAATGAAAAAAACTTGAATCATTTATGGGCTGCCTTAATTTATGCTGAAGTTGGTTAGCTCTGAAAAAAAATAACTCAACATGGCTCAGAATATCTCCCATAGCGAAGTGTGTGTCTACTTGTTGATTTACAGTTCTACTTCATATTGAAGCTTTATATGTTTTCTAAATTCATACAATTGAGTTGTTTTTTGTTTTTACATTATAAGAAATGGTGACTTACTGCCGTGACATGTCTAATCCAGCAGTAAAGATGACATCAAAGCGAAAGGATTGCACAGCCTTTTCTACATCTTTATAGTCCTTGGGGATGGTGGAATCTTCCACTGGTTCATCTTCATAGTCGCTATCTTCTGGATCAATCTCTTTTTCATCGTCATCTTCATCCTCATCCTCATCAGTTGCATCTGGTGTATTCTTTTTTTTACTTTTTTTACTTTTGTGCCTGACACTATTATATAAATAGATAGTTCCTAGGGGTGTAGCCAGTAGATTGCCAGAAACTGCATGGAACAAACCATTGGCTGTCTGGCTGTAGTTTGTTAAATACTGTGACAGGTGTCTTTGATGTGTCCAACATGTACTGCATTGGGAAGTAGTGTATGTAAACGAACCAGGTTTTTGACAGATCCGTGAATAAAAATTCAGGTTACTGAAGACCCTTAGGGATAATCTGACTCCAGTCATTGCATAGCCTGCATGCAAACTGAGAAAAAAGAAGAAAAGGAACAAAGTCAATGTAACCAAGTACTCTACAATTCTCTATATACATATACTTCTTTATAACTGCAGTATAAATCCCAGAGGAAACAGTGATCTTGCAAACCAGTACTGTAAGAGGTATTGTTCTGCAGAAGATTCCATTATAAATGAGGCAAAAGAACAGAATGCGTTGTATGATCACTATTACAGCTTGGTAACGATATTTAGATGATGGCATATGTAATTTATGCACAAAAGGTGGAACATGATTTGGGACAAATACCAGCACAAAAAGGCAAAACATATTTACTGAATTGGAATATAACATGCACGTTTTCACCCTGGGTGCAAATAGCGTGTGCGTGTTATACGCCAATACTTAAATTTTAGCTGCCTCGGAGGGGACAGGGAGGGGGGCGGGACGAGCGCCTTCTGATTACAGTGAGAATCTGTTTACTTGGCGGCCTCTCTAATAGGAAGTCCCGTCTCCTGGGCCGCCATTGGACCACTGTTCTGTCTATCCTAGGAGATTCTCGCTATATGTAATCTGTTGGCGCTTGTCCCCCCCCCCTCTAGGCGGCAATTGTGAGGCTGCTGCATTAAAGGCAATGGTGAGGCTGCTGCATTGATGTGGACTGATGAGGCTGCATTGATGGCACTTGTGAGGCTGCAGATGGGCATTGATCAGGTTGCATTGATGGCAATGTGAGACTGCAGCTGGGCACTGACCCTTATTTTGCTTCAAAGTTCCTTATTTAAAATTTAAGTTTTTTTTCTGAAACTACCCTCTTAAAATTAATGTGCAAGTTATACGCCGATAAATACAGTATTTAAATCACCACACTGACTAGTCCAATCATAGTAATCATATGTGCATCTGATACAATTACTTAATATAACTAAATTCATGAGAAAAAATCCAATCATTTTCAACCTCAAAAGGAAACAAATTATCAGTAATGATTGGATATGATCAGAAACACTTGCATCAATAATTGTATGGCCATCATAAGGCCTCATGCACACTGGGCATTTTTATATGCAGCTGTTTTGGGCGCCAGATTTTTTATTTTTTTTTTTAACTGCCTCTAAACTCCCCTGCATGTTATCCTATGCATTAAAAGCACACACAACCAGTGATTAGCTGGTTGTTAAGCAGCAGGCCGGGAATCCGGCCACCGCATCCTTAACAAAGGATGAGTTATCAGCTGTCAGTGGGGTTCTCTGCTAACAGCTGAATGTAAAAAAAAAAAAAAAAAAAAAAAAAAAACATTGGTGGTAATAAATGTGGAAAAAAAAAAAAAATGGCGAATGGGTCCGCCCCCAATCTATACCAGGCCCTTTGAGTCTGCTATGGATTTTAAGGGGAACCTCATGTCAAAAAATTTTTTTTTTTTAAATGGCATGGGGTCTCCCCAAAATCCATACCAGACCGTTATCTGAGCATGCAGCCTGGCAGGCCAGGGAAGGGGGGAGGCGAGCGCGCCCCCCCCCTCCGGAACCATACCAGGCCACATGCCCTCAACATGGGAGATGCGCTTTGGGCAGGGGGCTTCCCCCCCCCCCCAAAGCACCTTCTCCCCATGTTGATGGGGACAAGGGCCTCTTTCCCACAACCCTGGCCGGTGGTTGTGGGAGTCTGTGTTAACAAGAGGGCCCCCAGATCCCGGCCCTTCCCATGTGAAATCAATAGGGGGTATATAGTACCCCTATTGATTCCAAAAAAACAAAAAAGTATAAAAAGTAAACAAATAAAAACACCACACAAGTTTTTGACAAGTCCTTTATTTAAAAAAAAAAAAAAAAAAATCAGAAATAAAACAAAATGTCCCCCGGTGTAGATCCATTGTCAATCAGGATGCCTGCCACCCACCAACCCAAAAAAAGAACAAACAAAAAACCCCTCCAATCCCAACAAAGGCTTCTGCCATCTGACAGCTCTTAAACAACTAAGGGGCGGGGACACCTGGTGACCCCACCCCTTTTGACATCATCAACCGAGAGCATGCTGGGTCAGTGACCACAAGGTGCAGTTGCCACCCAGTTATTTAACCACTTACCGGGCCTATTCTGGCACTTCTCTCCTACATGTAAAAATCATAATTTTTTTGCTGGAAAATTACTCAGAACCCCCAAACATTATATATGTTTTTTTTTTTAGCAGACACCCTAGGGAATAAAATGGTGGTCATTGCAACTTTTTTTTTTTCTTGCACGGTATTTGCGCAATCATTTTTCAAACGCCTTTTTAAAAAAAAAAAAAAAAAAACGGTTTCATGAATTAAAAAAAATAACAAAAACAGTAAAGTTAGCCCAATTTTTTGTATAATGTGAAAGATGATGTTACGCCGAGTAAATAGATACCCAACAAGTCACGCTTTAAAATTGCGCACACTCATGGAATGGCGCCAAACTTCGGTACTTAAAAATCTCCATAGGCGACGCTTTGAAAATTTTTACAGGTTACCAGTTTAAAGTTACAGAGGAGGTCTAGTGCTAGAATTGTTGCATAAGCTCTAACGCACGAGGCGATACCTCACATGTGTGGTTTTAACAGCATTTACATATGTGGGCAGGACTTACGCGTGTGTTCGCCTTCTGAACACGAGCTACCAGGGACAGGGGCGTTTTAAATTTGTTTTATTTTTACATTTTTTTTTTTTTTATCACTTTTATTCCTATTACAAGGAATGTAAACATCCCTTGTAATAGGAATCTATTCTGACAGGTCCTCTTTATGGAGAGATGCGGGGTCAATAAGACCCCACATCTCTCCTCCAAGCTGGAAAGCATGAGATCGAGAAAAAAAAAAAAAATTCACCGATCTCATGCTGACAGCCGCAATCGCGGCTTTGTTTACTTCCGGGAACCCGGGCGTGAAGTCAATGTTGCGCCCGGGCCTCCAACGGTCATAGAGATGACTGGTGACCATCTGGTCACCGGCCGATTCTTTCTCTGGGCCCCCGATGGCACGGGAGAGCCCATCGCCTATAAGAACGATCAAGCGGCGGAACTTCCGCTATTATCATTCTTATCGTGCACAGAATCGCCGGCTGGAAAGAATGATATTTGAATGATGCCTGTAGCTGCAGGCATCATTCAGATATCCCCACACAAAGTCAAGGACGTCATATGGCGCCCTAAGGTATTGAAGTGGTTAAGAGCCCTCACACAGCGGAAGACTTTGTCAGGACCAGAGGTTTTTTTTCTTTTTCGGGGGGGTTGGTGTCGTGACTGATGATGACATTTTTTTAATTTTTTTTAATAAAAAGGACTTGTCAAAAACTTGTTTTTATTTACATTTTTACACTTTTTTTGGTGAATGAGTATGGGGTACCCCATATTCAATCACATGAGGGAGTGGGATCTGGGGTCCTCTTGTTTAAGGGGGCTTCCATATTCCGATAAGCCCCCTTCCTGCAGACCCCCACAACCACTGGCCAGGGAAGAGGCTTTAGTCTCCATCAACATGGGGACAAGATGCTGCTTTTGGGGGGGTAGCCTCCGTTCCCCAAACCCCCCCCCCCCCTGTTGAGGGCCTGTGGCCTGGTATGGTTCGGGGGGGGGGCACCTGCTCGGATAAGGGTCTGGTATGGATTTTGGGGGGAACCCCATGCATTTTTTGGGTTCCCCTTAAAATCCAAAGGGCCTGGTATAGATTGGAGAGGGGACCCTACGCCATTCCATTTTTTTCACTTTTTTTTTTTTTTTTTTTTTTTTTATTGCCGGCAATGCTTTTTTCAGATTCAGCTGTCAGCAGGGAAACCCGCTATAACTCATCCGCTGTTAAGGATGCGGTGGCCGGCTTCCCAGCCTGCTCCTTAAAAACCAGCTATTCACTGATTGCTAAGGACATCGGCAGCCCAACTCCTTAACAATGAAGCTACTAAATGTAGATTATACACTAGAACAAACACTGCTAAATGCTGGCAAAAAACGCTAAAACAATAGTTCCGTCCAGTGTTTCTAAAGCAGTTTTTAGCTTTCTAGTGTGCATGAAGCCTAAAGTGGTCCTGCAGCCTACAACACTCAATGTGATTTTCATAATTAGGACCACCGATCCAATATTGCTACTAATAATTGTGTATTTCACAAGCCATTAGGAATATGAGTGATCATGTTCAATAAGTCATCGGTGGCCATTGCAAAGATTTTTAAAGTGCAACTAAAAGGCAAAATTATTTTTTTTCAGTTTATACAGTGGAGAGGGATTAGAACACCTGTCGGCTTTTATTGCTGTCTGCCCCCTTTAGTTGGATTCACCCTCTCTAATTGTCCAATTTTTACTATCATCAAAAGTGAGTGTAAAAAAAAAAAAAAAAAAAAAAAAAAAAAGGGAGGACAGGTGTCATAATCCTCCCTTATCCAAAAATGGAATAAAATAAAATAAAGTTTTGCCCTTAGCTGTACTCTTTTGGCCCTAGGATAGATCACAGGAGTGCAGTTCATTCTGTATTCAACCGACAGCAGGCTAAAGTCAGCTGACATCACTCAACCACTCCAGACTCTGGAGGGTTCCTGACTTTAAAGTTGGGATCCAACTAGATGCCCGGACTGGCTACTAGCTCAGCCTCTCAACGCGCTGTTGAGACCCTGAGCCTGCACATCTACAGCCCATTGCTTCAATGAGCGCTGGAGGGGCAGAGCAGAGAGCCACCGACTGACAATTACTGGCTCACTGAAGACTGTGGACTGAGCGGTCAACGCTCTGATCACTCAGTTCTCAGTCTTAGAGGTGGTGGGGGACAGATGCTGCAGCCAACTAGGGGAGTATGTGTTTATTTTTTATCCCGAACTTCTCTTTTAAGCATGTTTTGAACTGGATCTGTTCAGCTGCGCCATAGATGGTTCAAAAGCTGGCCATAGATGGATCAAAAATTAGATGGTTCAGCAGGGACCCGCTGAATTTCTTAAACCTCTGGCTGTTTGCATTTGAGAGGAGTTTACCCCAAGTGAAAATGTCCAAACTGGGCCCAAAGTGTCAATATTTTGTGTGGCCACCATTATTTTCCAACACTGCCTTAACCCTCTTGGGCATGGCATTCACTAGAGCTTCACAGGTTGCCACTGGAGTCCTCTTCCACTCCTCCATGACAACATCACGGAGCTGGTGGATGTTAGAGACCTTGCGCTCCTCCACCTCCCATTTGAGGATGCCCCACAGATGCTCAATAGGGTTTAGGTCTGGAGACATGCTTGGCCAGTCCATCACCTTTACCCTCAGCTTCTTTAGCAAGGCGGCGGTCATCTTGGAGGTGTCTTTGGGGTGGTTATCATGTTGGAATACTGCCCTGTGCCCCAGTCTCTGAATGGAGGGGATCACACTCTGCTTCAGTATGTCACAGTACATGTTGGCATTCATGGTTACCTCAATAAACTATAGCACTCACGCAGCCCCAGACCACAACACTCCCACCACCATGCTTGACTGTAGGCAAGACACACTTGTCTTTGTACTCCTCATCTGGTTGCCGCCACACAAGCTTGACACCATCTGAACCAAATAAGTTTATCTTGGTCTCATCAGACCTCAGGACATGGTTTCAGTAATCCATATCCTTAGTCTGCTTGTCTTCAGCAGCAAAATGTTTGAGGGCTTTCTTGTGCATCTTTAGAAGAGGCTTCCTTCTGGGATGACAGCCATGCAGACCAATTTAGTGCAGTGTGTAGCATATGGTCTGAGCACTGACAGGCTGACCCCCCACCCCTTTAACCTCTGCAGAAATGCTGGCAGCACTCATACGTCTATTTACCAAAAACAACCTCTGGATAGGACGCTGAGCACATGCACTCAACTTCTTTGGTCAACCATGGCGAGGCCTGTTCCGAGTGGAACCCATCCTGTTAAACTGCTGTATGGTCTTGGCCACCGTGCTGCAGCTCAGTTTCAGAGTCTTGGCAATCTTCTTATAGCCTAGGCCAGGGATATGCAATTAGCGGACCTCCAGCTGTTGCAGAACTACAAGTCCCATGAGGCATAGCAAGACTCTGACAACCACAAGCATGACACCCAGAGGCAGAGGCTTTATGGGACTTGTAGTTTTGCAACAGCTGGAGGTCCGCTAATTGCATATCCCTGGCCTAGGCCATCTTTATGTAGAGCAACAATTCTTTTTTTCAGATCCCCAGAGAGTTCTTTGCCATGAGGTGCCATGTTGAACTTCCAGTGACCAGTATGCGAATGTGAGAGTGATAACACCAAATTTAACACACCTGCTCCCCATTCACACTTGAGACTTAGTAACACTAATGAGTCACATGACACGGGGAGGGAAAATGGCTAATTGGGCCAAATTTGGACATTTTCACTTAGGGGTGTACTCACTTTTGTTGCCAGCGGTTTAGACATTAATGGCTGTGTGTTGAGTTATTTTGAAGGACAGCAAATTTACACTGTTATACAAGCTGTACACTCACTACTTTACATTGTAGCAAAGTGTAATTTCTACAGTGTTGTCACATGAAAAGATAGAATAAAATATTTACAAAAATGTGAGGGGTGTACTCCCTTTTAAGAGATACTGTATATATGCTATATAATTTATTTGATCATTTTTCCCCCCACAATGTAGAGTTACCCTTTAAAGTATATCTTAAGGAGATCACCTTATCTTGAACAGGACTGTTGTTAAACGTTTGCTCCGGGCTGAAGATGTCAGCGGCTGGCTCAAGGGGATTACAGTACTGTATAATTGATGAGTATAGTTCAGCTTTAAGGTCTACTAACAATTATATAGTGCAAGAGTCTGCATGACTGGATACAAATTGAAGGGGTTGTTTAGAAAGGCCCTTCTATTACAAAATTTGGGAACTCTCGGGGCTGGTTCACACCAAATGCAGTCCAATGCATTCTTATTCTGCATCAAAAACGCAGTGTTTTCCAATGGTAAGAGTCAGGAGGTGTGCTCTCTCCTCTCCAGTTTCACACTCCTGTCAGTTCAGCTCTTGCATCAGGACTGTCAGATTGGGACACCTTGCAGTGTGGAAGCGGACTGTCAAGCAATGGAGCGCTCTCTCTGGTCCTCTACTTGGCACGAAGAAACAGCTCTACTGTCAGGCGGAGTCATCTTCACCTGACAGTGGAAGTTAGTCCACCCGCTGCTGCTCTGACATGATGTCATATCCAGGCCGGGAAGTGAGCGGGTCCTGAGCAGCATGGAGGTAACACAAGTGTTAGTACCGCAGCTGAAGATAGGCAGTGGCAGTGTTTATTAACCCCTTGCATTACTAATGAGTGGAAATGTTGTTTAACCCCCTCACTACCCCAAAGGGTTCATTATTTATTTGTACAAAGCTGAATTAGTGGCAATTGTCATTAACCTCTTGCATTACTGGCTAGTGGCAATGTTAATTAACCCCCTCACTTCTCCAAGGGGTTAACAATTTTGTACAAAGCCGCATTTGTGGCCAGTCACAGTATTTATTAACCCGGGGTTTGGGCGGATATTACTGCGTAAACTGGCACCAATCCTAGGGGTTAGTACTGCATAAACTGGCACCAATACTAGGAGTTACTACTGCGTAAACTGGCACCAATACTAGGTGCTACTACTGCGTAAACTGGCACCAATACTAGGGGTTACTACTGCGTAAACTGGCACCAATACTAGGTGCTATTACTGCATAAACTGGCACCAATACTAGGGGCTATTACTGCGAAAACTGGCACCAATACTAGGGGCTATTACTGCGAAAACTGGCACCAATACTAGGGGCTATTACTGCGAAAACTGGCACCAATACTAGGGGCTATTACTGCGAAAACTGGCACCAATACTAGGGGCTATTACTGCGAAAACTGGCACCAATACTAGGGGCTATTACTGCGTACACTGGCACCAATACTAGGGGCTATTACTGCGTACACTGGCACCAATACTAGAAGCTATTACTGCGTAAACTGGCACCAATACTAGGGGCTATTACTACGTAAACTGGCACCAATACTAGGGGCTAGTACTGCATAAACTGGCACCAATACTAGGGGCTATTACTACGTAAACTGGCACCAATACTAGGGGCTATTACTACGTAAACTGGCACCAATACTAGGGTCTATTACTATGTAAACTGGCACCAATAGTAGGGGCTATTACTATGTAAACTGGCACCAATAGTAGGGGCTATTACTATGTAAACTGGCACCAATACTAAGGTCTATTACTATGTAAACTAGCACCAATACTAAGGATTAGTACTGCGTAAACTGGCACCAATACTAGGGGCCATTACTGTGTAACAAAGAAAAGATACTCCTATGCTCAAATCCCAATAGCTTGTACATGTATTTGAACTATCAGGTGCTAAAGGGGTGTGACCACATATTAAAACGGTGTCCCACCCAAAAAAAAAAAAATTAAAAGCCAGCAGCTACACATACTGCAGCTGCTGGCTTTTAATAATCGGACACTTACCTGTCCAGGAGTCCCGCGATGTCGGCACCGCAGCTGATGTTTCCGTCAACTGTCGAGTGCTGCCGCCGCCATTGGGGGTAAGTACACGGCTATAGTACAATCAGATTGTAACGCGTCTTTAGAGAGCACAAGCCCTTCAGAGTGTTCCCTTTAGGATGGCCCCCTGGGTGTGTTCCCAGCCCTGACACTACTGGCTAGGTGCCCTAGAGGAGAGTCCTGACCACATGACTAGCAGAGGGGAGTTCATGCCTGCTTGTCAGGTCAGTACAAACCATGCTTGTCCATCTACACACATGCGCAGTCTTATCTTCCACTGTCACCTCCTAAGGCAAAAATAGAAGTGCACACTCCTTCCATAGAAAGTCACAAGTGTCACCCCTTCCCTCCCGCACCATGACTGTCACCTCACACAAGTAGAAATATGCAGGACAGCTTACAGCACTCTGCTTCACACACCTTACAGTCTACTTACCTAATTGTCGGCAAAGCACCAAACGCCGCTCACCCTTCACTCCAAGGCTGACCTCTCAGCCCAGCTCTGCGGACCAAGCCTCACTCTGAGATCTCGTCTTTCCTCTTCCGTCTGTCACTGTCTTCCCTACCGCAAGTCAGGGCTGTGGGCGACACCTAGTGGCACACTTCGGTAGTACCGCTTCATCTCAGCCACGTTAGGAAGGAGAACATGTGCCTGGTTTATTAGGATCCTAATAGAGGAGGGCTGGAATTTCTGTCCTTCTACAGCTCAGTTTTAAATTAAACTACTTTATGCAAACATGATAATATAGTGTACATACCCAATCACATGAAAAAAATAAAAGCATTTTTGCTTGCACATAATTGGATGATGGCAGTCAGCAGAGCGCATAGCTCCCAAATGTCCCTGATTTGATTACGAGGGACTGTCCCCGATTTGGAGCAATGTCCCTCTGTCCCTCTCCCCCCCTCATTTGTCCCTCATTTTGGCCTGATTCACATGAAGAAAAAAAAAAAAAAACTATTAAATGTAATTTTTTATTAAGCACTTTGATTTTTGTTCAGAGACTTGACACATTTTGCTCTATATTGAGAATGGTAGTATATTTCTTCTGCAATAAAGCCTTCTTGCTGTACCTTCCTCCTTGCAAGATAAACTCCAGTGTATACGCTCTTCGGTCACTTTATTAGGTACACCTTGCTATTACTGGGTTGGATCCCTACAGTATATGCCTTTATAACTGCCTTCATTCTTTGTACATAGATTCAACAACATGTTGAAAACATTCCTCAGAGTTTTTGGTCCATATTAACATGATAGCATCACACAGTTGCTGCAGAACCATGATGTGAATCTCCCGTTTGACCACATCCCAAAGGTGCTCTATTGGATTGAGATCTGGTGACTCTGGAGGCCGTTGGAGTACAGAGAACTCATTGTCATGTTCAAGACACCAGTGTCGGATGATTTAAGCTTTGTGACATGGTGCTTTATCCTGCTGGAAGTAGCCATCAGAAGATAGGTACACTCAGTGACGGGACAAGATCCTCCAATGCCTAAAGCAAAGATGGCAAATTGCACCCCCCCCCCCCTTTATTATGTACAAGCTTATGAGGAGGAGAGAGAGCACAGCCTGCACCTCCTCCTGACTCTCTCCTTTTCACCTTACTGCTTCCAGCACTGGGCTGACAGAAGTAGTGATACCGCTGTCACTACACCTGTGAGCTCAATAGTAGGAGAAACTTCACTCGACCCTAACTGTCCTTACAACATCTGGCTCTGACTGATAAGAGGGATGAGAGGTCCGGTAAGAGTGTTTCTGGGAAGTCTTCCAGGACGGCACCCTGAGAGATGAAACACTGTTACCGGACCTCTCATGATGTTGATGATGAGCCAGATGTTGTAAGGACAGTTAGGGTCGAGTAAAATCACTCAACCTCTGGACTGACTCCACCGCCCACCCGCCCGGGGGTGGACCCCAACACTCAACAGGGCCAGCTTTGGCTAAGACGGACGTGATTGGCGTACATTGTCTGGTGTAATGAGGCTGTTTCCCAAGCTGTATCAGTGTGCCTATCCAAGGCTTCCATCTGGTAAGCAGGAAATTGGTGTGGTTTGCTGCACGTTGTGATACCCCTACTATCCAACTATCCGGTGGTTGTAGTTTATTCACTTTAATTTACATACATCTGGTAAGCAGTAACCCTGCAAGTTTTTTGTATATACTCATCACTGGGTTTATTTCCACATTTATTTTTGTCACTTGCACAGAGACCTTGTGTATCTATGGGCACTGGGTGTTTTGTATGATCCTTTATGATTCACCACTGTGTAAGGGCTTCTCTCTCCCTTTTTTTATATTTTGTTGACAATATTACACTATGTTTTTTATTCAATTTTTTTTGGGATGAATTCGTATGAACCCACGTTTATCCTATACGAGTGGAAGTTTTGCTCATATGCACCGGGACTGGTTCCTAAAGGCCCAGGCTGGGTTTAAGCCACTTGTTTGATTTGGCTTGCCATCTGGTAAGCATTCTACTTACTATTTGCTGTTCTATTTGATCCATCCGGTCATCCATCAATTTTGACTTATCATTGGAGATTTGAATTCACTTATTTTTGGACTTTATATGCACTTTAAAGGACTGTTTATATATTCTTTTTATACCACAGTGGTATTCACATGTAACAGGTTAAGCGCTGTTTTTTGTTTTCTATATTATTATTTGGTGTACCCCACTTATAACCGCAGCATATCCACTTATTTTCAGCGCAGTTTTTTTTCTTTTTACTCTTGTGTGAATTTTAGCCTCAGGTTCCTGTTAGCTGACAGGAGTGGCACCCGGTGTGGTCTTCTGCTGCTGTAGCCCATCTGCTTCAAGGTTTGATGTGTTGTGTGTTCAGAGATGGTATGCATACCTTGGTTGTAACGAGTGGTTATTTGAGTTACTCTTGCTTCTGCTATAACTTCAAATGTGCTCATTCTCGTCTGACCTCTGACATCAACAAGGCAGTTTGGTTCACACAACTGGATATTTTCTCTTTTTCGGACCATTCTCTGTAAAACCTAGAGATGGTTGTGTGTGAAAATCCTAGTAGATCAGCAGTTTTTTAAATTCTCAGATCAGCCCGTCTGGCACCAACAACCATAACACGTTCAAAGTCACTTAAATCCCCTTTCTTCCTCATTCTTATGCTTGGTTTGATTTTCAGCAAGTCGTCTTCAGCACGTCTAGATGCCTAATTGCATTGTGTTTCTGCCATGTGAATGACTGATTAGCAATTTGTGTCACCAAGTAATCGAACAGGTGTACCTAATAAAGTGGCTGCTGAGTGTATGTGCAGCTCCATTTGGATGACCAAGCTAGATGGCCAAAGACCCCAAACCTGGAAGAAGCCAGTGAGAGAGCTCTCTTATATCACATCTTTGGAGGAGAGGTGAGTGTTGGAGGGTTTCATTCTGATTTAAAGGCAAAACTTATGGCATTTTTTTTAATGTCCTCAAGGAGGGATTTAAAACAAAATGCGTTCCTAATTGCAATTCTCATCTCCTCTCTGGCAGTGTCCACCACAGCAAATCCATTTCACAACCAGATACTCTCAGACTTCCAGGTCAGGGACTCATAAGCCCACTCCTGAGGGCACCCAGCTCAATGATGTAGAGACAGGTGCTGACATGATGATGCCAACGCCACCCTCTTCCTCATGGAAGGCCGCTCACCACTGGAAGAGAATCTGAAGAGAAAAAGGACCCTACGCATCATGTGACCGGCCAGAAGCCATCTGTAAAAGGTGAGTAGAAAAAAGAAATACCAAGAGGGAGGAGCACTGCAATACTCTGTATTTCTTTTAGAGGTGTCTTGAAGCTGGTCACATGATTACTAGGGATCACTCTTGCTAAACCTGGTTGGTTGAAACATGTCAGTGCCTGGATTTGAACCTAGAACCTCTGCTGTGTCAGGCAATGTCTTTTCTTGCTGAGCTACCAGCCAGTTGGTACCTCGCTCCTGTCTTCCCGACTGCCATCCATATTTTGCTACTTCTCGTTATCGACCCTTGACTATGCTTCAGCCTGATCCCAACTTGCAACTACTCGTTACTGACCTTTGGCTTGTTTACTGACCTTTGCTTCTCTTTGATCCCTATCTGCTTATCTGCTACTGGACCCCAGCTTGCTCAACCCCTGGTGGGGTGATCCTGAGGACAGTGACCTGGTATTAACTTGCAGCAAAATCCATCTCTACCATCAGAAGCTCTGGTGAACACCAGCCAGTACTTAGACCCGGAACCCTAGGTGAGCCCGCGTCATTCATCAGGGTGACTGCCTATCCTGCTGGTTGGTGGTAGCTCCACTACTACCATAGAAACTGGTCTTCGTGCCTGACCCCTGATCGTGACACAGTGGGCAGTTTCTATTGGACTAATCATTGCAGTCACTTGTGGAATAAAGTTGTGAATATTGTGACATCCTTGGTGTGTGGCTGCTCATTACCTCCACAGATTGTTAAAGTGCAAATGGATCTTTCTTAACTGAGCAACCACTATTCCGGAGACTGCTAGAGTGTATGCTTGGGAGTGGAGGATGGTGTTTATCTCTACAGAATTAAAATATACATGTAGCACCCTCTACCTTTAGGTAGGTGCTAGAATAGGATTTTCTGGGTTTAAAGCTTTCAGTGTAGGCAAATTAAGCCAGGCCTGTGCTTTATGCTGGGCCTGGTTGTTTTGATTTGGGACTGGGAGTGTTTAGTGTAGTGGTGGGTGTGACCACCTGTGCTCTGACTCAGAGGCGCCTCCCCTGCTTTCAGGAAGATTGTTCTGGAACAAAGGTTGGACCTGGGGTTTGAGTGGCAGGCAGCTCATGTGAGGAGCTCTGACCAATTACCAGTCGGTATTGGCAGGGGGGCACGCCTCCCATATAAGCTGGGGTCACATGCTGCCAGGGAGGAGTTCTGAAGGAGCAAAAAAAGGAGAATGGAGTCATAGGTTGCTGCCGCAGGGCATCCCCACGTGGGGGGCACGCCGAGGAGGGACGGAGGAGCTGCTAGGATGTATTCCTGTATAAAGATCTTCACCATAGAGTGAGTGTCAAGCTGCTGTGACCGGGGAACACAGGACCTGCACACAGGAGAAGATTGGTGAAGGAGAAGCAACAGTAGGATCGATGAGAGTAGAGCAACGTTCTGTCGCCGGGGAACACAGAACTTGCCTTTTGAAGAAGGTCAGTGTGAAAGAAGCAAAAGGAGAATTGTGGAGAGTAGTGCAGAATGCTGTGGCCGGGGAATGCAGCGTTTGCAGTTATGGACTGGCTGGGAACAGTAGTCCGCCTATTACCATGTGCTAGGCCTTCGGGGATAGGTAACGAGTATCTCTGGCCTGGTAAGGCACTCTGGTAATACCTTCCAAGAGATTGTGTAGCTACCAAATTCACTGAGCCACCGGGGAGAGGTATTGCATGCCTCTGGCTTATTGATTTGCTAAAGCCACACCATTCAGAGACTTTACTACAGTAACAAAGTACAGCCAGCAAGCTGGGGTTATTCAGAGTGATCCCTTCTTGTTCTATTGGAAGTGAAGCAACAGTAATCTAACAGTTTTGCAGTAGAGGATTTGTACAAGAAGATAGGAATTCAGAGGAGGAGTGATATTCTGCAGTAGTCAGTGCAGAGGAGTAGGAGCAATAATCTGCAGAGGAGATATGCAGAGGAAATAGACTGTGAATGTTAGAGGTGCATCATTTCAAGACTAACGCTGCTAATTAATGTCTTACCAATGTGTTGACAATTCAATAAGTGCTATGAGCATCCTATATCTTCCTTTACCCCAACCAAGTTGTATCCTGCAATAAATGTAACAAAACTATGCAAATGACTGCTCATTGTCTCAAGTGCTATATGGGGGTCTGGCAGCAGGGTGATTTGGCGGATTGTTTGTCAGTAGTGCTCACACCATGGCTACATACAGATAAGCTCTATAGCAGGGGTAGGCAACCTTTTGAGCACAGTGTGCCGAAAACGGAAAATTGTATACTCACCTTTCCGTAATTTTCCTTTCCTGACGCATCTTCATGGCAGCACACACTGGGTTGTGACTCCGCCCCCACAACCTGACAGGATTGGTCTATCTATAAAAGTTGAAGAGAGAAGACCCCCACCATTCTCTGTATATATCATCTAAGATAGGGTGGGAATCTGTGTGCTGCCATGAAGATGCGTCAGGAAAGGAAAATTACGGAAAGGTGGGTATACAATTTTCCGTTTTCCTGACGCCTTCATGGCAGCACACACTGGGAAATAACTCGCCAGTCGGGAGGGTGCAAATTAAAGTTTATTATTCTAAAGAGCCGTGGAATTGGCTGTAATAATGGATCTGCCAAAGTCCGCTGTAGTTAGTTGTGCAGAGTCAATTTTATAGTGAGAAGTAAATGTATGTCTTGACGACCAGGTAGCTGCCTTACAGATTGTTTCCGGTGAAACTCTGCAGTATGCTGCCCATGAAGTTGCCACTGCCCTGGTTGAGTGTGCCTTGATGCCTTCTGGGATGGCTAGCTGCTGAGATGAATATGTCTTTTTAATGGTGTTGACTAGCCAGGATGCGATTGTTCGGGAAGTTGCTGGATGACCCTTCCTAGGACCGTGAGGAATTATGAGAAGAGTATCTGATTTTCTGAAAGAGGCTGTAGCTTCCAAATAGCTGGTAATGATAGTTTTAACGTCCAATGCATGAGGTTCACCCTGGTTATTAGTAAAGGATGGAAGATTGATATCTTGATTATAATGAAAAAAAGATGATACCTTGGGAGTGAAACGTTCCGAGGGCCTCAATACCACTCTATCGGGATAGAAGACTAGGTAAGGTTCTGTTATCAGTAATGCTTTTAGTTCTGAAACTCTTCTCGCAGATGTAATGGCGATAAGGAAGGTTACCTTCAGAGTCAGGTTCCAAAGTGAAATTGTCTCAGTCGGCCAAAAAGGAGGTTTAGATAATGCATCGAGTACTGTAGAGAGATTCCATGCTGGAAATGTGGGTTTTTTTGGAGGTCTGATTTTTAAGCAAGCTCTCATGAACTGAATCACTAGAGGATGTAGTGCCCATCTAATGCCTGTTTTAGCTGAAAGAGCCGAAATCTGGACTTTAAGTGTACTAGAGCTTAAGCCTTTGGTAATACCTAACTGAAGGAATTCCAGAACTTGTGGTGGTTCTGGTGATACTGGGTTCCATTTTTTTTGCTGAGCCAGAGAACAAAACCTATTCCATACTTGCGAGTAGGTCTTGTTGGTGGTGCTTCTTCTAGCTTGAAGAAGAGTGGAAATGACCTCCTGTGAGCATCCCTGCTCTAACAGCCGAGTCCTTTCAATTTCCATGCTGTCAAGTGTAACTTCTTTGGAGCTGGGTGTAGAAATTGACCCTGGGACAGGAGGTCCGATGTAACTGGGAGAGGAAGCGGTTGTTGTAGGCTGAGTTGTAGTAGGGTTGTGAACCACGGCCTCCTCGGCCAGAAAGGAATTATGGCTATTACTGTTGCTGATGATTTCCGAAGCCTGGATAGGAACCTCGCAATTAAGGGTACTGGGGGAAAAATGTAACCCAGCTTGAAATTCCACGGATGGGTTAGACAATCCGTCCCTTCGGCTGATGGGAAGGCTGCTCTTGACAGGAATCTCCGACATTTGGCGTTCGCAGGTGTGGCTGCTAGGTCGATTTCTGGTGTTCCCCAAGTTGTTGCAAGAAGGGAAAAGGCCCGTTGGCTCAATGACCACTCGTTGTTGGAGAGAAGCTCCCTGCTCAAATAGTCGGCCAGCATGTTCTGAGCTGCTGGAACATATACCGCTTTCAGGTCTATTAGGTGTACTTGAGCCCACTCCATGATAGGGCGAACCTCCTGCATCAGAGTGCGACTCCTCGTACCTCCTTGCCTCTGGATATATGCCACAGCGACTCTGTTGTCCATCCTTATCACCACGTTCTTCCCTACCAGGTATGGAGTGAAGGCTAGAAGTGCCTGAAAAGCCGCTCTGAGCTCTAGTATATTGGATACTATCCCCTGGGCTTGAAACTTCCACTGCCCTTGTGCTGCGAGATTTTGGTAATGAGCTCCCCATCCTAGCTGGCTGGCATCTGAAGTGATCACCTCTGGCTGTGGAGAAACTAGAGGTTTGTATCTCTTGAGATTCCTGGATCGAGTCCACCACCACATCGATTGTTTCACACACCTGTGTATGTAGATTCTCTGAAGCATTGATACTCCATTCCACTGCCTTAGAAAAGAATTCTGTAAGATTCTTGTGTGCCATTGGGACCACTGGATCATGGGCAGAGTCGCAGACATGGAGCCCAGGACACTCATACATACTCTGGCTGGCAAGTGTGTAACCGAGATTAGCCTCTGAACTTTCTGAATCAGAGGCATGATTTTTTCCTGAGGAAGCTGTACTCTGTTCAGGACGGTGTCTAGCTCCGCACCGAGAAAAATCATCTTCTGAGTGGGCTGAAGCTTGCTCTTCTGCCAGTTCACCAGCCAACCAAAGTTTTGCAGAGTTGATAGTAGGATCTCTCGGTGTTGTATCAAGACCTGGCGACTTTCTGCTAGAAGAAGTATATCGTCCAGATAATGATGTACTCTCAGACCTCTTTCTCTGAGGTATGCGATGAGAGGCAGAAGAACCTTGGTGAAGGTTCTGGGAGCTGATGAGATGCCGAAGGGTAGGCATTGGAACTGGAAGTGGTGTTGATTGATTGAAAAGCGGAGAAATCTTTGAAAAGCAGGATGTAATGGGATGTGAAGATAGGCGTCTGATAAGTCTATGGACAGCATCCAATCTTCTAGATTCACCGCTAACAGTATGGACTGTAGGCTCTCCATCTTGAAGGTTTCTAACTTGATATTTTTGTTTAGTCTCTTTAAGTCCAGCACTGGCCGCAAATCCCCCGTTTTCTTTTTTACTAAAAACAGAGGGGAGTAGAAACCTCTGCCTCTTTGACATAATGGAACCTCCAAAATTGCCTCCTTTTGTTTTAGCTCCATTATGTATTGCAGAAGGATTCTTCTCTTTTGTTGAGAAGCCGGGAGATTGGTTGGCAAAAAATGGTTTCTGGGGATCTTGTTCAGGAATCTCCACCTGTGACCGTACTTGATCATAGAAATGGTCCAATGATCCCTGATGTTTTCTGACCATATTTGTGTGAATCTTTTTAGTCTGGCGCCCACCCTCGGAAGATGGGCGGGCGTACCTTCAAAAGGACTTCTGTTGTTCGATAGAAGGGGTGGCCTTGGTTTTTCGCATCCTCAGGAAAGAAGACTGTGTGTTCTTCCAGTTTCTTTTAAACTCTCTGCCTGGTCTGTATGTTTTTGCTTCTCTGTACCTTTCTGGAAGGTTACCTTTGTAAACGGGACCTCTTGGTCTCTTAGGTCTCCTGTCAGAGGGAATGAGCCCAGATTTTCCCCCTGTCACCTTAGAAATTGCTGTATCTAATTTGGAGCCGAAGAGGTTGGGACCATCGTAGGGAATTCTGCACCAATTTGTTTTTGATGCTGCGTCTGCTACCCAGGGTTTTAGCCACAGAGCTCGTCTTGCCATAACCGAGGCTAACATTGCCCGGGCAGAGCACCTAATAATGTCCACGGAGGCTTCTGCGATAAAATCGCCTGCTAATTTAAGTTCTTGTAGAGACGTAATTACTTTCTCCAAGTCTATCTCTCCCTGAAGAGATTTCTCAATATTGACAGTCCAGCCTGAAATGGCTCTACCAATTGCTGCTGTGGTGACTGCTGGTCTGCAAGCGCCCCCTGCTGTGGAGTAGGCTTTTTTGAGTTCTAGGTCTATTTTCCGATCCAGAACGTCACGGAAGGAGACGGCATCTTCAATGGGTAGGGTGACATGCCTTGCCAAACGCATCAAAGAGGCATCCACAACCGGGGCATTGATTAAGGAGGTGACCTTAGGTTCTCTTAAAGGGTACATTTTTGCAAGTCTATTGTTTAGGTTAGGCCTCTTGTCGGCTCTCTCCCATTCATCTTTGATCAAATCATTTAATTCTTCAATGAAAGGGAAGGTTTCTGGATCCCTCTTCAGGTTCGGAAAATATTTCCGCGTTTTTTGCGGTGTTTCCTCAGATTCTTCCCAACCTATGGCCTCTTTGACAGATTTTGCAAACGGTTCGACCAAGGTGAAGTCAAAACCTGTTGGCACTTCCGAGTCTTCGTTCTCTGAAGGGGATTCTGGATCTGCCCTTACTTCGATTGCTGAGCGAGGAGGAGCCATGGAGGTACCTGGTTCTGACCTGGCCGGCAGGGGTGCAGTTGACTCCATTATAGATTCTCTGACTGATTCCCGAATCAGGTCAGTTACTTCTCTGACGTCCGATTCTCTATCCTTCGTAGCTTCATTGAAGCACGAGCGACATGCTAATTTATCTGGCAAAGCAGTGGCGCCACATACCCAGCAGCAATTGGCTGCGGGACGGGTGTGCTGGGTTTGCTTGCGACGTGATGAGGGCGATCTTCTATGATGAGATCGGCTACGTCGAGAACGACTGTGGCGTGAGTGACCACGACGAGAATGGCTACGGTGTGAGTGCCTGTGACGAGATGAGGAGCGTGATCGGCTTCTGCGGGATCTTCTGCTTGAGGCACGGCTTGATCTCTCCCTGCGTCTTGATTTAGACCTGGAAGGACTGATAGAAGAAGTCTTGTCAGAAGATGTGCGCTCTTTTTTTTTTTTTTTTTCAATACCTACCATACGGACAGCCCCTTACCTTACAGGACGTGGGTGGTCTGCTTGGGCAGTGGTCTCCATGAGCAGAGAGGAAGAATGTAGGCAGGAAAAAAGGTCTGGAATGGGTTAAAGAGGAAAAAATATACATATATATATCTATGCCAAGATAATAATAATAGCATATTTCCCCCTTTTTTTTTTTTTAAGTTGTTACTTTTTGTTTTGTTTTGTTTTTTTTTTTTAAATAAAAATACCCTTGTAATGATGGATCAGGAAGGATCATAAGGACTTACCAGTTTCCAGAGGGAAATTCAGTTCCAGGATGCCAAGAAGAGTCAGCAAAAACGAGCAGAATAGCAAACTGCTGTATTTAAAAGTCAGAGCCCTTTTTTAAATAATACCACCCGCCGTCGCGCCAAAAATGACGCTCCGCGCATGCGCAGAAGCGTCGCGATGGCTCCGGCGCCATGTGGGGAACTGGCAAACGTGTAGGCTGTCCCTATTCGATTCTCCCGCGCATGCGCAATGCGGGGCGAGACGCGCTGGCGGCCATCCTGCATGCCTAGAGCGCCGTGGGACTACAGGTACCAGAGGGAGAATAGATTATAGAAGAAAAAGAAAAAGAAGTGGAGACCACTGCAATACTTCAGCTTCTTTAAAGCTTACTATGTGCCAGATGATCCACGATGCTGCCCCTGAGACCACCAGAGTGGGGGCTCCCTCCATAGAAGCTCCTTTAGAGACTGTACAAGAGGGACTTCCAAACAGGAGAGGCTTGAACCTGCTGGGGTGATGCGGTAAGAGGCTCTTGCGATGTCCAACCATCTTGTCAGGTGAGGATAAAAAAGAGAATGGTGGGGGTCTTCTCTCTTCAACTTTTATAGATAGACCAATCCTGTCAGGTTGTGAGGGCGGAGTCACAACCCAGTGTGTGCTGCCATGAAGGCGTCAGGAAAAATGTTTTCAAAGAAATTGAGCGTGCCGATTTTAGAACAAAAAAATATCAACCTCACACTCTCAATCACGAAAGGGAATTTTTATAAAGTAAATGCTGTAAGCTACTTGAGTATTAGTAAGAAATGAACATCCTGCACTCTCGCGCCTCAGATTAGCCCTAATTCATGCACCTTCACATCTCAGATCATTGTCCCCCCCTGCAAATCTCTTCCACCACTGTAACCCCCTGCACATCTGCCCCATCACTGTAACCCCCTGCACTTCTGCCCCACCACTGTAACCCCCTGCACATCTGCCCCACC
Organism: Aquarana catesbeiana; assembly: GCF_042186555.1. Lineage (NCBI taxonomy): Eukaryota > Metazoa > Chordata > Amphibia > Anura > Ranidae > Aquarana > Aquarana catesbeiana. The sequence continues at coordinate 365,225,432 of NC_133327.1, read as the reverse complement.
ACTGTAACCTCCTGCACATCTGCCCCACCACTGTAACCCCCTGCACATCTGCCCCACCACTGTAACCTCCTGCACATCTGCCCCACCACTGTAACCTCCTGCACATCTGCCCCACCACTGTAACCCCCTGCACATCTGCCCCACCACTGTAACCCCCTGCACATCTGCCCCACCACTGTAATCCCCTGCACATCTGCCCCACCACTGTAACCCCCTGCACATCTGCCCCACCACTGTACCACCCTGCTCTTCTGTCTCACCACTGTTACCCCCTGCTCATCTGCCCCACCAATGTTCCCCCTCTCTCATTTGCCCCACCACTGTACCTCCCTGCACATCTGCTCCACTGCCGTACCCCCATGCTCTTCTGTCTCACCGCTCAACCATCTTCTCATCTGTCCTAACGCTGAACTTATCTGCTCATTTGCCCCACCACTGTGACCTGCTTTCACATCTGCCCCACCAATGTACCTCCTGTACATCTGTCTCACCTCTGTACCCCCCTGCTTTTCTGCCCTACCACTGTAACCCCTCGCTCATTTGTCCCACCAATACACCTCCTTTCACATCTGCCCCACTGCTCTACCCCCCTGCTTTTCTGTCCCACCACTGAACCCCCTTCTCATCTGGCCCAACACTGAACCCCCCTGCTCTTCTGTCCCACTGCTGAACCCCCTTCTCATCTCTTCCACACCTGTACCCCCCCTGCAAATCTGCCCCACCTTTGTACCCCCCTGCTCATCTGCTCCACCGCTGTACCCTCTTCTCATCTATGATATGTGTGATTTGCAGAGTGGTGAAAGGAAGCAGAGATGAGACACATCTACCTGTCCTGGCACACTCATCCTGTTGATCCACCTCTCACATCCAGCCCACGTGCTTGTACATACAGTACATACAAGCATATGGAATGGATGCGCAATGATTAGCTCAGGTCAGGTCATTTTCTGAAAGCAGAGGGCCTGCGTGGATCATAAGTTGGCACCCTGCAGCTGAGAAACAGTACGGCACTCCGCAGCAAAAGTTGGATGTGATTTTCATTGCGTTGAATACTGGCTGTGTCTTAAAGAGACACAGAGTGCAGGGGTTCAGTAATAAGTGACACAAAGGTTCAGGAATCATTTCAACAAAGTTCCCAGAAGCTCAACAATAATTCCACAAACTGTCACCTGATTGTGGTTTTCTCAATCACAGTGAAATCCCTTCTTTCTGAGATTGGTAGTGGCAACCAAGTGAGTCCTCTTCCTCCAGATGGTGGATGGGGCTTGCAGGACTGTGATTAGCTTTAGCAGTGGCCAATGACAGTCCTCCTCCTCCTGGAAACAGGGATCGCCCCCCCCTACCAGAACTGCACCCAATTTCTTCCCCATCACAAAAGCTGGCAATCACAGCTACAGCAAAGTTAAAGAACCAAACAAGGTTTCCCATCTTTTACAATGTGTGGGGGCACAATGCCGCCCCCTCAGTGCAGGCACAGCGTGGGGAATTCTGAAATTGGAATGCATTAGTGTCTCACTGACACTTCCCTGTGCTACTCTGCTGATGGGGAGGGGGTCGAGTGCCGGCAAAAGAAGCTTTGCGTGCCACTTGCGGCACCCATGCCGGGGGGTTGCCTACCCCTGCTCTATAAGAGATAAAAAACAAGTGGATCAGGAGATCAGAGAATCTCACTCTGCCACAGCAGCAATGGCTGTTTTTGCATTCAAAACATGGAAACTGGACTATGTAAATCCTTCACAAATTCCATGATTCAATTACTGCAATAATTATGCATACCTCCCAACTGTCCCTGATTCAGTGGGACCATCCCAGGAATTTAAGTAAATCCCGGTGTCCCACAAATCTAGGCTGAATCACGCAGCTGGGTCCAGTGCCGGAACAAGTGCCGCACCTGTCAGTGTGCGTTGTGCTGCAGCTGTCAAGGCTGAGACTGACACGCTCAGTGCCCAGCCAGCACAGCCCCCCCCCCCCCCCCCACCTCCTGGTCGCCCACCAGCTTTACATCCCACAAGAATGGAAGAGGAGTGAGGCAAGGTCTGCTCCACCTCATCCTCATGTCCCCGTGTCTGCCCACAATCCCTGTCATGCAGCCAATCTGTGCCTGTGAAGGGTTTGTGTGGGTGGGAATTTTGAAGCAGTGACCATGATGTCACTGCCTGAGCATCTGGAGACCAGCCAGCCTTGGGTGAGTGAAAGTCTGTGACTGAACTCTCTCCTCTATCTTCCTTCCATCTAATCCTTCCTTTCTTCCTTCCACATAATATAGTGATCCTTCCTGCCTTCCATGTACCATAGTGATCCTTCCTGCCTTCCATGTGCCATAGTAATCCTTCTTTCCTGCCTTCCATGTGCCTTAGTGATCCTTCCTGCCTTCCATGTGCCTTAGTGATCCTTCCTGCCTTCCATGTGCCATAGTGATCCTTCCTGCCTTCCATGTGCCATAGTGATCCTTCCTGCCTTCCATGTGCCATAGTGATCCTTCCTGCCTTCCATGTGCCATAGTGATCTTTCCTGCCTTCCATGTGCCATAGTGATCTTTCCTGCCTTCCATGTGCCATAGTGATCCTTCCTGCCATCCATGTGCCATAGTGATCCTTCCTGCCTTCCATGTGCCATAGTGATCCTTCCTGTCTGCCATGTGTCATAGTGATCCTTCCTGTCTGCCATGTGTCATAGTGATCCTTCCTGTCTGCCATGTGTCATAGTGATCCTTCCTGCCTTCCATGTGCCATAGTGATCCTTCTTGCCCTCCATGTGCCATAGTGATCCTTCTTGCCCTCCATGTGCCATAGTGATCCTTCTTGCCCTCCATGTGCCATAGTGATCTTTCCTGCCTTCCATGTGCCATAGTGATCCGTCCTGCTCTCCATGTACCATAGTGATCCTTCCTGCCTTCTATGTGCCATATTGATTCTTCCTGCCAGCATGTGCCATAGTTATCCTTCCTGACTACCATATGCCATAGTGATCCTTCCTGCCTTCAATGTACCATAGTAATTCCTCATTCCTTTTTTCTGTATAACATAGCATAGCTCCCAACTGTCCCTGATTTAGAGGGACTGTCCCTGATTTGGAGCAATGTCTCGCTGTCCCTCTTCCCCCTCATTTGTCCCTCATTTGTCCCTCTTTTTGGTCTTGTAAGGGCTTACCTAGGTTGGAATCCATGGCGCAAATGGTTCCGGATATGTAGGTTTCAGGGTTGGGTGTACTGTGCCTTTAAACAAGTGGACTTTTTGCTGCAGCTCAGCAACGGTCTGGCCCAGGCTGGAGACTTGCAGAGTAAGGGAGGTGAGCATCTTGTACATCTCTGCAGACTCCATTATGGTCAGTTCATAATGTAAGGGCTTACCGAGGTTGGAATCCATGGCGCAGAGATGTACGCTCACCCTTGCAAATAGACACAGCCCACAGGAATTTGCCAAAGGATAGTCGAAGTAAAGCCATAGTCAGGGATTCCAGAAGTCAGAATAAATGATAAGCAGAGCCAGGGTCAGAAGCCAGAGTCAGTCTTGAAACGCTGTAACTGGAACACAGGTATACTGGAACCTTAGGCAAAACAGGAAACAATGAACTGACAAAGCCCTCAGCGTGAGGCAATGTTTTATACCCAACTGATTGGATAAACTGCCTCAGCTGAACCAGGAGTGACAAGTACTAATTGCAACAAGATCCATTGTATGGCCCTAGTATTTTATGCAGAACTAGGCAAAGCTGGAAAGCAACCTGAAAGGAACTGAGGTGTGGCTCAGAGGCAAAGTAACAGGCGCACTAAACAGGCAGTCATAGGCTCAATACCTCTTAGAGCCACTTGGGGTGTGACCACGCCTGGCTGTCTGCATGGCACGGTAGGGACTGCGACAGTTCCCTTCCCTTAGGAATGCCCTCAGAGCATTCAACAGCCTATTTCCATTGGGCTTTCTTTGTTTTAGAAGTTCCAGCTGGGGAGACTTTCGTCGCTCGCAAGGCTCTTTCAAAAATCTTCAGATCCTGCTTACGGACTATAGTGCCATTCGAGGCATACGTACAGTCGGGAGGTAGCGGGAACATCAGACCGGGCAGCAGGTACTGGAACATCAGACTGGGTACCAGTCAAAGATTCAGGGGCGGCAGGAAGGATCCTAGTAGTACCCACTTGCTGAAACTTTGGCCGAGGTGAACGAGTTGGGCAGAGAGAGATAAGGTGCCCTCTTACACCACAATAGAAACAGAGTCCACAGTCTCTCCTCCGCTCTCTCTCTCCCTTAGACAGCTTGAACCGGATGGAACCGATCTCCATGGGTTCCACATCATCCAGGGTAGGAGTGGGTAAAACCTCAGGAGCGTCTAGGCTTTGAGGGGTTAGGGCTTCATAACTTGGCACAGAGTGGGATGGCTTGGAGTCGTAACTGTACTGAGTATTCCTGTTCCTGGGTACCCGTAGGCCACGAGAACTAGGAGCAGACTTGGGAACACTGGTTTTCTTAGAAACTGTAATATAAGAGTCCAGATCAAACACGAAAGCCTCCCAGCTGTCCAAGACTGGACTCCTCTCCTGGAATAGCTGAAAAGCCCATATCTTGGTTAGCCCAGTGAGCAGGTTGATGGATTCGCAAACCTTTATAAAGTCAGAGGCATAGGTCCTAGGCTTAAGAGCGAACAGCAGCTCGCAATCCATCCTGAAGTTCAAGAATGATGCACGATTCCCATCAAACTTCTCAGGCATCACAACAAATGGTTCCGGACATGCAGGTTCCAGGGTTGGGCGTACTGTGCCTTTAAACAAGTGGACTTCTTGCTGCAACTTAGCAATGGTCTGGCCCAGGCTGGAGACTTGCAGAACAAGGAAGGTGAGCATTTTGTACATCTCTGCGGACTCCATGATGGTCAGTTCATTATGTAAGGGCTTACCTAGGTTGAAATCCATGGCGCGGAGATGTACGCTCACCCTTGCAAATAGACACAGCCCACGGTAACAAAGAGATAAGCTACCTGCGCTGTGAATCTGTGCACGGGGGCTTGACAGGAATTTGCCAAAGGATAGTGGAAGTAAAGCCATAGTCAGGATTTCCAGAAGTCAGAATAAATGATAAGCAGAGCCAGGGTCAGAAGCCGGAGTCAGTCTTGGAACGCTGTAACTGGAACACAGGAATACTGGAACCTTAGGCAAAACAGGAAACAATGAACTGACGAAGCCCTCAGAGTTAGTCAGTGTTTTATACCCAGCTTATTGGATAAACTGCCTCAGCTGAACCAGGAGTGACAGGTACTAATTGCAACAAGATCCAGAGTATGGCCCTAGTATTTCATGCAGAACTAGGCAAAGCTGGAAATCAGGCTGAAAGAAACTGAGGTGTGGCTCAGAGGCAAAGTAATAGGAGCACTAAACAGGCAGTCATAGGTTCAATATCTCTTAGAGCCACTTGGGGTGTGACCACACCTGGCCGTTGGCATGGTAGGGCCCGTGACAGGTCTGATGTATATTAAATGCCCTTTTTATCTATCAAAAAGTGTTTTCCAGTACTAAATCTTTCATCTGATTTCTAAATTGCTGCATTTGTAAATTTCAAAAGCCAATATAAAGTAATAGTAGTGGTAAAAAAAAGCACTTGTGGGTTTAACCAATCTTGTTTTTTTGTACAATTCTCCTTTTAAGGGGGCGTGGCCAGGGGTGTGTCCTATGCCCGAATACTTTTGCTGATAGGTGTCCCTCATTGCCATCTCAAAAAGTTGGGAGGTATGACATAGTGATCCGTCCTTCCATATAACATTGATGTAGGAAAGGGGCGTTTCGTGTGCATTTCCCGCATTGCATGCAACCATGCTGTGAGATGCAGGCGGGTGCCATTAATTGTTAAAGGCAGCGTGTTTCTCCCCACCAAACCACATGGTACTGCAATACTGAAAAAGCAGTGCTTTGCAGAGCGTCCCCATTCACTTGAATGGGTTGTGGTTCGTGGACAGTAGTGCCCGGCAATGTGTCAGGGGATATAACTCCTGCCTCAGCCATGAAGCAAAGCATCCCAGCTGTAGCAGATGTACACCCTTGGCTGCTGCCTCTGAAGCTAAAGGGGGAGCACTTGGCACGATGGTAAAACTCTGTGGTTGAGCCACGGTTTTACCACCCCTACAACCACTTATGTAAATGAGCCCTGAGTGTTATGTTGCATATTTCTGACATTTGAGATAAGCTTTCCTTCTGATGTCCATTTGTTCAAGCAATGCTGCACTGTATACAGCACCTAAACTCAGCTTCTGTTTAACCACTTCAGCCCCAGACCATTTGGCTGCCCAAAGACCAGAGTGTTTTTTGCGATTCGGCACTGCATCAGTTTAACTGACAAACAAAATTGACGTCCTTTTTTCCCCACAAATAGAGCTTTCTTTTGGTGGTATTTGATCACCTCTGTGAATTATTAAAAATTTTCCTTCGCGCTGGTGGATAAAAAATAGATAATAATAGTGACTAGATAATTTAAAAACTAAATATTTCTTATCAAAAAGGTGAAAAATATTGCAGCAAAATGAGGGTGTTCACACCAACACTTGATACAGTAAATATTTGAATGAATTTCGCGCAATATCAACGATAAATATGTGTAAAACTGTGTAAACATAAGCAAAGTTGTAACTTATTTGATAGTGGTTGCTGCAGCCAATGTTGCTAGGATCAGCGATCTCTATGTTGCAACATATAGCAATTACCACTATCTTTTAGTAGAGTGATGGTGCTATAGTATAGGAGTGAAAACATATAGATATCTATTATATTGTTGTAAAAAAATAGCCGTGAATGAAAAACAAGCTAAAATCCCATGAGTAAATTATCGTGAATAAAATAAATACAGATGAAGACACGTGACGGTGTCGTAACGCGTAAGGATTGGCTGGAGCGGCATACACAAACTGAAGCACAAGTGAGAGGGCGCTGAGAACGCCAGACCATTTACCTATTTACTCTGCCTGTTTTTGATGTATTAAATGTAAGAGCAACACCCAAATAAATACCCCCCCCCCTTTGATTTTAAAACGTTAATACACTAGTGGAGCCTTTTTTCTCTCCCCTCCTCCCTCATTTTTATCTCCCTTACTACTGAGTTTACCAGAGCGGAGTGACATAGAAGAAATCATGGAGAGATAACAACAAAGAAGGAGAGGCTCCTAGACATTGCTTCTACGTCTTAAAGTCACAACTACTGAAAGCCTGATTATTGCAAACTCAAGGTGAGAGTTCTGTGAGACCACATTTGGAGGCACCATCACAAGAATAATACACTCAGTATACAACATAGAACAGATCTGAATAGAAGAACCATTTATGAACTATTTATATATCGCCATCTATCTCCTTTTTCAAGAACTTTATATTTATATTTATAATTTTATCACCTGCACTTTTTAGGCTGCATTTAAGTGAATTGTGACTGCACTAATTTTAAAAGATCATTGTTGGTACTTTTATTGTTTAGGATATCACTTATGATTGGTTGCACATAATATTATCTATTCAAAACCACAGAAGGATTATTTTTACTCACAAGTATTTATTTTATTCACGATAATTTACTCATGGGATTTTAGCTTGTTTTTCATTCACGGCTATTTTTTTACAACAATATAATAGATATCTATATGTTTTCACTCCTATACTATAGCACCATCACTCTACTAAAAGATAGTGGTAATTGCTATATGTTGCAACATAGAGATCGCTGATCCTAGCAACATTGGCTGCAGCAACCACTATCAAATAAGTTACAACTTTGCTTATGTTTACACAGTTTTACACATATTTATCGTTGATATTGCGCGAAATTCATTCAAATATCTACTGATCACCTCTGTGGTTTTTATTTTTTGCACTGTAAACAAAAGAAGATCGTCAATTTTGAAAAAAAACTCAATATTTTTTACTTTTTGCTATAATAAATATCCCCAAAAAATATATAAAAAAACATTTTTTTTCCTCAGTTTAGGCCGATACGTATTCTACATATTTTTGGTAAAAAAAAAATCACAATAAGCGTTTATTGATTGGTTTGCGCAAAAGTTATAGCATCTACAAAATAGGGGATAGTTTTATGGCATTTTTTTTTTACTAGAAATGGCGACGATCAGCGTTTTTTATTGTGACTGCGACATTATGGCGGACAGATCGGACACTTTTGGCGCTATTTTAGGGCTATTCATATTCATACATCGATTAGTGCGATTAAAAATGCACTGATTACTGTGTAAATGTGACTGGCAGTGAAGGGGTTAACCACTAGGGGGCGCTGCAGGGGTTAAGTGTGTCCTAGGGAGTGATTCTAACTGTGGTGGGGGGGCTGGGCTATGTGTGACATGACACTGATCACTGCTCCCAATCACAGGGAGCTGTGATCAGTGTCAGTGTCACTAGACAGAACAGGGAAATGCTTGTGTACATCAGCATTTCCCCGCAATCACACTCATGGAGCTCGCAGCGGGCATGCGCGCCCACAATGCCGCGTCTTAAAGGGCAACGTACAGGTATGTTAATATGCCTGTACGTGCCCTTCTGCGGACGTATATCGGCGTGAGCCGGTCGGCAAGGGGTTAATCATCCCTCTTTAAACCACTCCCACTGTTAGGTGCAACTTGACAATGACCATCATTTGCTACAATGTGCTACATATACAGCTGCACTTATTTTTTGGCCTCCTCCCAGGGTTCCTCAGGTCCTTCATAATCCTCTGTTTTAATCTCCCTGTCTATTTTCAGTATATACTTTACAAAACCAGATGTATTCAAAATATTTTTTGAATGATTGTTTTGAGGTTTATATAAATCCATGAGACTCCAGGTTGTAGCACGGCAATCAAAGCATATCTTATAGGTACAAGGAAGCCCAGGTTTTATTTAACCAAGGCCCTTAAAGGAGAAGTACAGACAAAGCTCGTTTGGCTGTACTTCTCCTGTGGATCACAGGAGTGCCGTTTATGCACCCATGTCAGGAGTGCATCCATTTTCAGCAGACAGAGGGCTGAAGCCACCTGACGTCACAGAGTCGGTCCAGGCAAGGGAAAGATCACGATCATATGGACCGACACCTGGCAAGCCACTGAGAGCCAGAGCCGGAAGCTCCTGCCCCCTCCACAGCCCAGCACTCCAGTGAGCGTGGGGGGGGGCAGACCAGAGAGCCGATGACCAGGGCCGCCATCAGGGGGTACAGTCAGTGGATACAACTCTAAGGGGCCCAAGGGGCCCTCCCGGGCCAGAAGAAGCCAGGATGGGTGGAAGGGAGCCGTGTTGTGCTGCTCTATGTGTCATTGAGCTCAGACATCAAGCTTTTTACTGCCACCTCTGGCTACTATGTGCATGTGCACCCCTCATGTGAGCTGCCTATACTGTGCTCCTCTGTGTCAGCAACATGTCAGCTTTGTGAAAACGAGCTGGGACTAGGTAGGAAGATTTCCTTTACAAGTAGGGGCTGTGAAGGAAAGGAAGGGGGCTGATTGTGTACAGGGAGGGGCCAGAGGCTTGTGTGTTTACAGATTTGTGTATATGTGGGGCTGACATACATATATATACACACACACACTGTACAGGTGGGGGCTGACATATATACAGGCGTGAGGGGGGGCTGGCATGTATACAGGTGTGGGAGCACATTTATACAGGTGTGAGGGGGCTGACATATATACAGGTGTGAGGGGGCTGACATATATACAGGTGTGGGGGGCTGATATATATACAGGTGGGGGGGGGCTGACATATATACAGGTGTGGGGGGGCTGACATATATACAGGTGTGGGGGGCTGACATATATACAGGTGTGGGGAGCTGACATATATACAGGATTGAGGGGGGGCTGAGTGCATATGGGTGAGGTGGCCAGTGTGTGGATTTGGTGGGATGGCCCATGGACAAGCCCTGGGGAATGTTGATGCTCAGGCTCAGGGGGACCCAGGCCTAAAGCTATTTAAGGGGCCCAAAAATGTCTGATGGCTGCCCTGCCAATGACTGACAGTCACCGACTCTCTGCTCACGGAGCTGTGAGAACCGGGCAATTAGCAGTGTTTGATCACTCGATTCTCAGAGTTAGAGCTGGCAGGGGACAGATGCTGCATCCAGCTAGGTAAGTATGATACACAAACAAAAGTGAATCCCATACTTCTCTTTTAAGCCCCTGTCATGTTTGGTCTGACCCACTTTTTGCATTGGGCGCCGCAGGTCACTATCTCCCTAAAATGTCCCTCATTCTCAAGTTCAAAAGTTGGGAGGTATGTATTCGAATCAGTCAAGCTTCATGGTACAGTTAAAAGAGAGTAGTGGTCTACTAATTTTAACCATAAACGGGGTTTCTGTTTATTAAGGACACAACTGCAGAGAAAGAAAGACTTTTGCATTCAATTTTTAATCCTTTCTAATAAAGTAATGAGGTATAGGGTGATATACGTTTGTATTTATTTCAAATAAAGATTTTTTTTTTAACCCTTGACAGTTTTCTGCGCTTTAGTGACTTTATATTGTGAAGGTGATTGCCACTACCTAACTTCTATGGGAGGAGGGCATGTTAGGGCATATATGAACCCCTAACAATTCAATGCTTCCTGTCAAACCCACTGATAGGGGTTTACAGGTTGTCCTCCTGTACCAGGCCCAAGCCTCATCGGATCAACAGAGGGGGCTTAGGATTGCCACCTCATCCCTTTAAAACCTAACACATATTATTAACACAGGTTCTGTGGCTGATTAAGGTGGTAATTAAACTCATTTGGTGCCTTATCTGCATTACATTAGCCTCAGAACCTGTGTAATTCATATGTGTTCAGGTTTAAAGGGATGAGGTGGAAAACCTAGGGGGGGCTGTCATATGTCCCCATGATCTTTAGTGACAGCCCCAGGAATCCTGTGGGAAACATTTCTGGATTGCCAAACCTCAGAAGAGAGTAAGAAACTCTGGCTCAGCCACTGATTGGAGGAAGAGACTGAGGATGGGGGCCACCTAGTCAACTCTCACCAATAAAATTCTACTCCTATCCTCCTTAATAACAGGGCACCAGGTGACACAAGGGGCTCATGTTTCTGGACTACCTCCCCTTCCAGTCAGGCAGGCTGTATGGAGTCCCATGATTTCTAATAGCGGCCCTGCCTCCTGTTGTATTAGTACTTTGAAAAGGGTACTCCATTTTTCTAAAATCCTCCTTACTCAGCAAATCTCAATTTAAATGAACCACTGTATGTTATTAGCTGCCAAAAAACATTGCTAAAGATTGAAAGAAACAGTTTATACAATTTGTGGAGGTCAGACTATGCATAGACTCATTTTACATTATTAAGAAACTCACCAGTATACTTTTGGATATCCATAACAAATTCTTGCAGTATGGACTGCAGTAGATCCAATATTCCCATGCCTCACTTCACGAGAAAGCATTACTTTTTTGCTCTTATTATGAAAATAAGAGTTCCTTTTAATTACTCTTTATGTCAGCATCCCCATCCATGTGTCTTTACAAGATGCAAATCTTTAAACCAACTTAGAACATGTGGCCCCGCTAGGTTAGATCAGGACAGCCTTCCATTTTTCCTTTAATTTGTCAATCACTTTTGCACTTCTCTGTAGCTTTGTTTCCACATACCCCCCTACCAGGGTCCTTTTACATCCAATAATAATTAAGACATACTTGGTTGTGTATGCACTGTTTTGTTGTATGCTGTGAACCTCTATATTCTTGTTACAATTTATTCTTTTAAACAAAAAATAATGTATTTAAAATGAAAAGGCTACTTAATTTTGAAGGGCTCCCCTCTTGAAGCACCCACACAATGCTGAAGTGTTCGAAATGAAGAGGGACCCAGTAAATTATCTGGGTCTGGAGTGCAGACCTGTTATCTTTTGAGAGGGATATGATGCATTTTATTGTAATAACTTAAAAAAATTAAAGAAATAGCACTGCTTTTGTAACATGACTGACTTAAACCATTTAAAAAGAATGGGCTATGCTGGTGGAACTCTCCATCACCCAGTAATTATACCAGATCATCAGATTTTTATGATCAGCTTTAATTTCTCTATCTTCAATCACACTACTTGAGAAGCAGGTGTAGAAATAAATGTTAAATAATATGTGACTTACTGGTAAGGTTCAAAATTAAAAAAAACCCAGCATAAGCATTTGTGAAAACAGGCCACCCTACGCTAACTCAATTTCAAGTGAACCTGTGGCCAGACATTTAGAAATTTAAAAGAGAAGTGTGGGATTTAATAAAAATACAAACATTCATATTCACCTAGGTAGATGCAGCATGGGTTTGATGCTGCATCTGTCCCCCCGTTGCCTGTAATACCAAGGACCGAGTGATCAAAGACTGCTGATTGCTCAGTTCTTGGTCTTCAGTGAGCAGGGAGCCAGTGACTGCCAGTCATAGGCTCTCTGCTCTGCCTCTCCAGTGCTCACTGGATTGCTGGTCTATGGAGGGGGCGGAAGAGGCTGGCTTAGGCTCTCTGCTGCTGCCAAGGCATCTGGGTGGATCACAACATTAAAGTCAGGATCCCTGCAGAGCCTGGACCAGCTGAGTGAGATCAGCCGCTGTCTGCTAAACACAAGTCACAGGAGTGCAGAACTAAGTCCACTCCTGTGACCTACAGGAGAAGTAGGACCAAAATGTTGTGGACCTGCTTCTCCTTTAACTTATTATGTGCTTATTATGAATGAAAAAACTGTACATTAGCAGGATTAATAATTAGAATAATGTTTTAAACCAGGGCTCAAAATTTCAAGTTCTGAGCTACTAGCCAGGCCTTAAAGTGGATGTAAACCTAATGTCATCCTTTCTAAACTACCACCATAGGGGTTATCTATAAGGATATACATGCCTCCTGCATGTATCTTTACCTGTGAAATGTCTCCCCTCTGTCTGTTATGAGACCCGAAAAACTGCAGATTCTGTGGGTGGGTCTGTTGTCTGGAGCTCGGTGGGTGGAGTCGTGATGTCAGTAGACTCCCCGCCCACCTCTACACTTCCCTTGTCAATATGCATTTTCTCCTGTTTATTTCTAACACTGAACTTCTGCTCTAACATCCAGTGAAAAGACAGGAAAGTAACCACATGACTTCAGCATGCCAAATCATGGTGAGGTGTGGAACAGCCAATCCTTGCAGAGTTGCTGAAGAAAGGAGTGGGGGAGGGAATTAAAAAATAATGCATGTGTCTTAGGCTGTCACTCACAGCAAGTGGGAGGATTTGACAAAGTTTTTCTCAGTTTGTCAAGATTTTTCTCACTGAACAATAAAAGAGGATTGCTCAGAGATGGATTAACTCTGTGTGGCAAGACTGGGCTCAAATGATAGGAAATCTTATACTCTACAGTATGATTTTAAAAAAAAACATTTCGGGTTTACATCCACTTTAAGGGTTGCCCATCAATGCAGCGTGACCAGTGCCCATCAATGCAGCCCGACCTGTGCCCATCTATGCAGCCTCACCTGTGCCCATCAATGCAGCTTGACCTGCGCCCATCAATGCAGCGTGACCAGTGCACATGATGGCAGCATGACCAATGCCCACCAATGCAGCCTTAACTTGTGCCCATCATTGTAATGTGACCAGTGCCCACCAATGCAGCCTCACCTGTGCCCATCATTGCAGCCTCACCTGTGCCCATCATTGCAGCGTGACCTGTGCCCATCATTGCAGCCTCACCTGTGCCCATCATTGCAGCCTCACCTGTACCAATCATTGCAGCGTGACCAGTGCAGAGGAAGAGAGAGGGCGGCCGGATCATCACAGAGCGGGGATTGCCCGCCGTAACAGCTTACATTAGAATTGCCGTCTGCTCGCCGTCACACACAGCCCCGCCTCCTGACCCAGTGCTTGTGACAGACAGAATGCCAATCCAATACTGGGTTGTGTTCTGTCTGTCACAGGCGCCGGGTCAGGAGGCGGGGCTGTGTGTGACGATGAACAGACGGCAATTCAAATGTAAGCTGTTACAGCGGGCAATCCCCACTCTGTTATCCAGCCAACTCGCCTCTTCCTCCACTCTCTCTTCCCCCGAGGGCGATCGCTGGGAGAACAGCTCCCATTCAACCCCGCCTACCAGCGGTGCTTGCTCCTCCCATCCCGCTCAGAGGCAGCCCACACTTGCCAGAAACCATTTTACTCTCGCAAAATGCAAGTAGGCGAGTGGATAGATTTGAGGGCTGTTTTAAACTATATGTATAGCCATTTTTTTCTTACATTTGGATAAAGTATGGAAGGATTTTTTTTTTGTGTACCATTGCTTATATTTCCCTTCACTTGCTGTCTTGGAGATAGAATAGCAAATTTAAGGAAATCTCTCAAAGTGAGAACTCCCTCTAGGACCATCTAGTCCCCAAAACATTTGTCCCTATTGGAAGCCTGGATGTCACATCACTTCCTCAAACTCAACCTATCCAAAACTGAGCTCATGATATTTCCTCCCCCACGTTCCTCTTCCCCTGATTTCTTTGTCAAAATCAACGACTCAACTATCAATCCGCCCCCCCATGCCAAAGTCCTAGGTGTAATCCTGGACTCTAAACTATCCTTTTGGCCCCACATTTAGTAGCTGTCCAAAGCTTGCCGCCTCAACCTCAGCAATATCTCCAAGCTATGCCCCTTCCTAACCAACGACACCACAAAGCTTCTAATCCACTTCCTGGTCATCTCTTGTCTCGATTACTGCAACTCCCTCCCCATTGACCTACCTTTAAATAGGCTATCCCCTTTTCAGTCCATCATGAATGCTGCTGCCAGGCTCATCCACCTTACAAACCACACGGTATCTGATACTCCTCTTTGCCAATTCCTCCATTGGCTGCCACTTAACCAACAAATTAAATTCAAGATACTAATCAACTATCTCCTACTTTGTCCACTTTCAGACCCAGATCCCTGAAAACACATCTCTCCAGGGAAGCCTATCTGGCCCCCATCTAACAACTGTACATTTATTTTCTCCATCAGCACATCCCCCCACAGTTATTACCTCTTGTATCTCTTGACCCTCCCTCTTAGATTGTAAGCTCTAAGGAGCTGGGCTCTCTGATTTCTACTATTTTAAAGGGTATTGTAGTTGTAGTGTCTACCCTCAAGTTGTAAAGCACTGCGTAAACTGTTGGCGCTATATAAAGCCTGTATAATAATTAAAGAGTTCTCCTCTTCTTCTTGTTCTGGAAACAACCCTAACATGTTGGATTTCCACTCACTTTGCTTCTCAATGATAATGGTCACCAGTCAAATAGAGGGGTGAATATACTGAATGGGGACACAGACAGAGGGTCTAACTCTTCCCCACTCTGTCCAACATTGAAAAAAAAGTTTTTACATAGAGGTACACTTTAAATAAAATTAATTAATGTGGAATACCCAAAGTATTTCACACCCAGGGTAGATCATTTTGTTACCAATTCTCTACAAAATGTTTCAGTAAGATTCTTGAAAAACATAATTAACTGCAGAAACTAAATACAGGCAGTAAAAATTACGGTGTCCTCTAACAGTGGTGGTCGGTACAGATATGAGCCATTGTTGATTAGTGGAAACTTGCCACTTTGCACCTCATCAGAGTGCTCCTTACATAAAATGTCCACATCAAAGTGCCCCCTTACATCAACTTCCCCCCTCAGAGTGCACCTTCTCATCAATTGCCTCATTAGAATAATGCCCCTTACATCAAATGTCCTCATCGAAGTGCCCCCCTACAACATGTCCTCATCAGAGTGCCCCCTTACATCACATCACATGTCCCCCTCAGAGTGCCCCCTTACATCAGATGTCCCCATCAGAGTTCCACTTACATCAGTTGCCCCATCAGGGTGCCTAAAATCACATGGATTAGTGGGTGCACTCTCAGAGATCTGGGGGGAGGGCTCAGCCCTCCCCAGCACCCCCCTAAATCCAGGCCTGTAGGTGGGGGATCAATTCACCACTGCTCTCTGTTCAAGAAACCTCAGGAAGAACCCTAGTTGAGAAACATTATGTCAAGTATTAAAGTAGACCTAGAGGCTAAAAATGTTTTCCATTTTGAATAGAATAAAGCCTCGTACACAAAATCGGATTTTTCGCCGGGAATTGTGTGATGACAGGCTGTTGGCGGAAAATCCGACTGTTTGTACGCTCCATCAGACAATTGTTGCCCAACTTTCCGTGGACAAATGTTGGATGGCAGGTTTATATATTTTCCGCGGACAAATGTCTGTAGTCAGATTTTCCAAGCGTGTGTACACAAGTCCGTCGGACAAAAGTCCAAAGTACAGACACGCATGCTCGGAAGCATGGACGAGCCGTAAGTGGTCGGTCTTGTAAACTACCGCTCGTAATGAAGAATTAACATTTGTGACGTGGTAAATTATGAAATCTAGAAATGTAGCGCACATTCTCTTCTTCTTTAATGTGATAATAATGAAGCTGCTTTGATGGTGATACTGATGGAGTTCTGCCAAAAAAGGCTTTTTTTTTTTTTTTTGGGCAAGTTACCAGAACACCATTATCCCGTAGTTTTTAGGATCAAAGATACAACTATGTGTCCCTTGGTAATTTTACATTGTATTTTTTTAAATGTAACTGCCTACTCCCACCTTTGCAGCCTTTCAGTGCCCATCAGTGTCGCCTATCAGTGCCCATCAGTGCCCACCAGTGCCACCCATGAGTGCCCATCAGTGCTGCCTATCAATGCCCATCAGTGCTGTATATCAGTGCCACCCATCAGTGCCGCCTACCAGTGCCCATCAGTGCCGCATATCAGTGCCCATCGTCAGTGCCCGGTAGTGCCCGCTCATTGGTGCCACCTCATCCGTGCCGCCTTATCAGTGCCTGCCAGTGCCGCCTTATCAGTGCCCATCAGTGAAAGAGAAAGCTTACATATTTACAAAAATTTTTAACAGACACAAAAGCAAAACTTTTATTTTTTTCAAAATTTTCTGTCTTTTTTTATTTTTTTAGCAAAAAATAAAAACCGCAGAGGTGATCAAATACCACCAAAAGAAAGCTCTATTTGTGGGAACAAAATGATAAAAATTTAGTTTGGGTACAGTGTTGTATGACCACGCAATTGTCATTCAAACTTCGACAGCGCTGAAAGCTGAAAATTGGTCTGGGCAGCAAGGTGTATAAGTGCCCTGTATTGAAGTGGTTAAAAAAAGAAAACAAATAAAATTAGACATGCTATCTGCCAATAGAACTTGCATTCTATGCATCCAAAAATATAGAAAATATACCAAATCAAATCATTATTCAACCAAAAAATAAAATAAAAGCTTCATGCATGTGTCCTGCTTCTTAATATAGGGGGTCAACAATGCCAAGAGTTGGTGAAAGCAGGGGTCCATCATCCAGAGATAATTGCCAAAATCATCAGGATTATTCTCCTGGAGCTCCCGCAGCAAAGGCATATGACATAATTGGTCACAATTAATAAAGCAACCAATTTTTGGTCCAAGAACTCCTCCTCTTCCTGGACTGGACTTGCGTCAAAGCAATGACTCCAAGGCCAATATTAAATAACACGTTATCTCCTCCGATTCCGCAATATGGCTGGTTGACGAACGGCCGTTCAGAAACAAACTGCGCTAAATGAAAAGCGCGAATCAACACTCACCAAACTTCTACTAACATGAAATTAGCAGAAGGAGCCCAAAGGGTGGTGCATGACAATTGAACCTCCTCTTTATCGTCTCATGGTACGTCTAGTACGTCACTATGTTCGAGTTTGCTGGCCAACAATTGTGTGCCGTTTGTATGCAAGACAAGTTTTTAGCCAACGTCCTTCGGACAAAAGCCTGAGGCTTTGTCTGCGGAAAATCAGATCCTGTGTACAAGGCTTAAGGGAGGATTATAACCCCTCTCACTGCTGTCAACTTTATTTTTACCATCTGTGTCTCACTGGGGAGATTTTCATTCACTTCCTGTCCCATAGCCAAAATAGGAAGTGAAAGGAAAGCCCTCCAAAGTGCGGGAATCCCTGGTTGTCACCAGGATCATGGGAGCTTGTGTCACCATTGGAAGAGTTCCCCTCTGTTCCTATTCTGGTAACAACCCAAAATGTGGAATTTTCTTTCACTTTTCAATTTTGGTAATGGTAAACAGGACAAATAGAGAGTGTGAATCTCCCTAACGGGACACAGACAGCAATACAAATCTGACAGGTAATCTAATCCCTCTCTACTCTATCCAAAACTAAAAAAGAAAAAAAAAGGTTTTCCTTTAGTTATATTGTAATAATACCATTTATATTTAATCATGCGAATTACACTTAACATCACTAACTTGAAATGATACATTTCACTTGCGGTAAGTATTATGATGGTCAATGACTGTAAATAACAGTGAGCCTGTTCAGTACTGAAAATATCCAGCAGATGGTAGTATAAATCTGTTCTCTAATCACAAAATATCAAGCAGTAATTTGAGCAGCATGATCAAAGCCAGTGCATCAGTACTACCAGTGCATCTGTTCTAAAATAAGGAAAAGCTTATTATCAATTATATTATTTTTTGGCATTTTGTGGAAAGCATACCAGGTCATAACTCCCAACTGTCCCTCATTTAAAGGTACTGTTCCTCTTCTGGAACCAAATCCCTCTGTACCTCTTTCTTCCTCAGTTGTCTCAATTTTTGGCCTGATTTTAGATGCTCTATAAAGAAATGTATTGTTTAACTATCAGCAGTAAGTGGTTTGCTGCACTAGACCTTTGATTTAACCTTTAAGGGCTCCTTCACACGGATGTGTCCGTGTACGGAGCCTGCTCTGCTCAGCGGGGATCGCTCCGTTGATCCCCGCTGAACAGGCAGATGACAGGTCCGTCGCTGCACACTGTGAGTCCGTCATCACCCAATCCGCAGACGGATGGAAAAGTAGGTTTTTCCTCCGTCACACTTTTTCGGATCGGAGCGGGTCGGATGTCAGCGGACATGTCACCGCTGACATCCGACGCTCCATAGAGTTCTATGGAGCGTCCGTTCAGGTCCGTCTAAAAAACTGACAGGCGGACCTGAACGGATCGTCCGTGTGAAAGAGGCCTAAATTATATTTCTAATTTTGAAAAGCCAAACATAAATAGTAATAAAAAAAGAATCCTAATGGATCATGTTACAGAAGCATGGCAGGGATGTGCCGTTTGCTTACTTCATGCTATAATGTTTTTTCCCATCTTACAAAGTTGAGAGGTTTGCAAGACGACTTGATTAAAATCATGATTTTGACAAATCTAACTCAAGTTAATATGAACTTGCACTTAAAGTGATACTAAACACACAGAGGGTTATTTACTAAAACTGGAGAGTGCAAAATCTGGTGCAGCTCTGCATAGACACCAATCAGCTTCCCGGTTTTATTGCAAAAGCTTACATGAACAAGCTGAAGTTAGAAGCTGATTGGCTACCATGGACAGTTGCACCAGATTCTGAGTGCACCAGTTTTAGTAAACCTCCCCCACAATATACATTGTCCCTTCTATTTCTGTATATGGATAACGGTGCGGTAATTATAAAAAAAAAAAAAAAACGACACAGCTCTTTCCCAGCCTGTCTGCAGGGAAACATAAGCAGGAGGAGCTTCTAGTCCTCTGAAGCTAGTCACATGTTAAAAAAAAATAGCCCTTGGAATACAGAGTAAAAATATAATATCAATAAACTGTTTTAAATTGTCATACAAATTTATATTTGAAATCAAATTTTTATTATTTTGAGGAAATAACATGGTGTGGGTGGATTTCTGCTTTACACCCCTCCAGCCTGTGTCTTAGAATAAGAGGGAGGTGAAGCCACCATTAATCTACATGTAATATCCCGCCCCCATTGTTTTTAGCTGGTTAGTGTGCATGGAGGAGGAGGGAGGGAGTGGGCTGTCATTTACCATTGTGTGTTTGCCCCATATGTGACTTTATATTCACATGGGCTGCTCAGATTTGATAGGGAAGAAATACTCAGCATAGAGACTCACTGAAAACAAAGCATGTACAGAGTGCACCACAGATGCAAAATCCCTAGCTGAATAGGGGACATGAACAGAAGGTGGAGAGCAGCAGGATCAACCAGGTTTTTTGCACATTTCAGAAAAACAAATCTCAAAGTGTCTAAGGCTCCTTTCACACTGGGGTAGTGGTTGCGTCAGCGGTAAAGCACCGCTATTTTTCGTGTCGCTTTACCTCAATTTCGCGCCGCTATTCAGCCGCTAGCGGGGAGCTTTTACCCCCCCTAGCGGCCGAGAAAGGGTTAAAACCACCGCAAAGAGCTGCCGCAGCAGCGCTATGCCGGCGGTATAGCCGCGCTGCCCCATTGATTTCAATGGGCAGGAGCGGTGAAGGAGCGGTGTATACACGGCTCCTTCACCACTCCAAAGATGCTGCTTGCAGGAGTTTTTTTAACGTCTTGCAAGCGTACCGCTCCAGCTGTAGCGCCTGTAAAGTGTCTCAGTGTGAAAGGGGTCTAAGTGAGTATGAACAGCATATAATACACCATTTATTGAGAGGTTTTTATAATGTAGGTTTAGTGACTCGTGTGCACTGATAGTTTAGCCCCTGCGCATGAGATTCTACCATTTTTGTGGATGCCCGGAAGGAAAGCAACCTGCTTTCCAGGCATTCGTCCCTGGGTGTACCCTGTACAGAAACAGCAGCATTCAGCCTCTCATACAGTGCCTTGAAAAAGTATTCATACCCCTTGACATGTTCCACATTTTCTCATGTTACAACCAAAAACGTAAATGTATTTTATTGAAATTTTATGTGATAGACCAACACAAAGTGGCACATCATTGTGAATTGAAAGGAAAATGATAAATGATTTTCAAAATGTTTTACAAATAAATATGTAAAAAGTGGGGTGTGCATTAGTATTCAGCCCCCCTGAGTCAATACTTTGTAGAACCACCTTTCACTGCAATTACAGCTGCAAGCCTTTTTAGGTATGTCTCTACCAGCTTTGCACATCTAGAGAGTGACATTTTTGCCCATTCTTCTTTGGAGAGCTTCTGTGAACAGCAATTTTCAAGTCTTGCCACAGATTCTCGAAAGGATTTAGGTCTGGACTTTAACTAGGCCATTCTAACAAATGAATATGCTTTGATCTAAACCATTCCATTGTAGCTCTGGCTGTATGTTTAGGGTCGTTGTCCTGCTGGAAGGTGAACCTCCACCCCAGTCTCAAGTCTTTTGCAGGCTCTAACAGGTTTTCTTCTAAGATTGCCCTGTATTTGGCTCTATCCATTTTCCCATCAACTCTGACCAGCATCCCTGTCCCTGCTGAAGAAAAGCATCCCCACAACATGATGCTGCCACTGCCATGTTTCATGGTGGGGATGGCGTGTTCAGGGTAATATGCAGTGTTAGTTTTCCGCAACACATAGCGTTTTGCTTTTAGGCCAAAAAGTTACATTTTGGTCTCATCTGACCAGAGCACCTTCTTCAACATATTAGCTGTGTCCCCCACATGGCTTCTGGCAAACTGCAAAAGGGACTTCTTATGGCTTTCTTTCAACAATGTCTTTCTTCTTGACACTGTTCCATAAAGGACACATTTTTAGAGTTCAGGCTAATATTTGTCCTGTGGACAGATTCTCCCACCTGAGCTGTGGATCTCTGCAGCTCCTCCAGAGTTACCATGGGCCTCTTGGCTACTTCTCTGATTAATGCTCTCCTTGCCTGGCCTGTCAGTTTAGGTGGACAGCCATGTCTTGGTAGGTTTGCAGTTGGTTTGCCATGCTCTTTCCATTTTTGGATGATGGATTGAACAGTGCTCCAAGATATGTTCAAACAACTTTATTCCTGACCTGTCTGGTGTGTTCCTTGGCTTTCATCATGCTGTTTGTTCACTAAGGTTCTCTAACAAACCTCTGAGGGCTTTATAGAACAGCTGTATTTATACTGAGATTAAATTACACACAGGTGGACTCTATTTACTAATTAGGTGACTTCTGAAGGCAATTGGTTCCACCAGATTTTAGTTAGGGACATCAGGGTAAAGGGGGCTGAATACAAATGCACGCCACCCTTTTCACACATTTATTTGTAGAAAATTTTGAAAACCATTTATCATTTTCCTTTCACTTCACAATTATGTTCCACTTTGTGTTGGTCTATTTCATAAAATCCCAATAAAATACATTTACGCTTTTGGTTGTAACATGACAAAATATGGAAAACTTGTATGAATATTTTTTCAAGGCACTGTAGGCTTTTACAGGCTGCTAGCAACAGGACTGGATGGCACACCTGTATCTTCTACACGCATGAAAAAGCCAGGTACTCATGCACAGAGGCTAAATACCCAGTGCGCAAGAGACCTAAGCTGAACCTGTAAAAATAGAAATGAATTAAGACTGTGGGTTCCACAATACCAGCCTAGCCCTTATTTTTAGCCTGGCAATGTCTAAAAACATCAGACTATCCTCCTGTATAAAATCTTCTTTAGCAGGTAATAATCTGATGTTCTCTGAACTCCTGATCTTGAGCCTGTGGCTCTGTACGAATTTCCAGTCAGATAGGAAGAAAATATTTACACCTCTTACACCTCTGCTCACCTTTCAGGACATCCAGCATTGCACACAGAAAAAAGTATAGAGCGGAATAATTGGCAAGAAGCTACAGTCCCACCTAGATGCACAGTAAGGGCCTGTGTTGACTGATTTTTAAATTTTTTTTTGCTTCAAGAGTGTTTTGCATTGCTATACAAGTCTACAGGAATGCAAATCTCACTTAAAGCAGGTCGAATGTAGACTTGGAGGTCCATTGCAGGTCAAATGCACCCAGCAAAGAATTGCGAATGATCTCAGAAGCGTCTCAAACTAATGCTTTACTGACACAAGCCCAAAGCCCATCAACAGAGCTCGTAATAGTCCTGATTGATCTGGCTGCAAGGGATCCTAGGAAAGTGGTATAAAACTGAGATTAACATGCAGTATACAGTAGTAACTTGGATTATGAGCATAATCCGTTCCAGAAGAATGCTTGTAATCCAACGCACTAGTTTTCCCATAGGAATCAATGGAAACTCAGATAATTTGTTCCACAGCCACTGCTTGTCTATGCAGTACCGCATGTGGCCAGAGGTGGGGGGGCGCCTGAAACACCCAGAGAAGCTCAGAGACATTCTGAAACACTCATGCTGCGTACACATGGGCGGACTTTTCGATGGACTAGGTCCGGTGGACTTTTCGACAAATTTTTCAACTGACTTTCCGACGGACTTTGGAATAAACGGACTTGCCTACACACGATCAACCAAAGTCCAACGGATTCGTACGTGAGGACGTACGACCGGACTAAAATAAGGAAGTTCACAGCCAGTAGCCAATAGCTGCCCTAGCATCGGTTTTAGTCCGTCGGACTAGCATACAGACGAGTGGACTTTTCGACCAGACTCAAGTCCGTCGGAAAGATTTGTTTCATTTCTAGGTCCGTCAAACTTTTGGGGAAAAAAAGTCAGCTGGAGCCCACACACGATTATCCGACGGAGTCCGGTCCGCCGGACCAAGTCTGCCGTAAAGTCCGCTCGTGTGTACGCGGCATCAGAAACACTCGGAAACTGAGTGTTTCCGAGTGTCTCCAAGCGTCACTGGCACCCCCACCTCTGACCAAATGTGATACTGCACACCCCAGATGCTTGAATCTTGCTCGTCTTGTGAGACAACGCTCACAAACCGAGTCAGGATTTAAAAAAAAAAACAGCTCATATTGCGAAACGCTTGTAAACGCTCTTTTTATATTTAAGCACAGTTGCAATGTTTTTCTGAATTGCATTAGCGGTCCACAGTAATAATTAATATATTCATTTAATTTCACCGCACATTAAATGTGTAGTAAATCAACATATTCAGCAATTTAATAATAGCAAATATCATCACAACATTGTGTGCTAGTTAATCAGAATTGCCTAACTCTTCTAGGGAGTTCTGCTTCATGCCATGCTGTGTACCTGCTTTAATGACTCACAATTTTTTTACCAGGAAGCTAACACTCACACTAATGTGACTCATAAACACGACTTAATAGTGAATTCACAGAAAACACAAAGTCGATGATAAATGCTAATGCTGACTTTTCCTCTACAAGCTTTTATTATGTATTTTGAAGACTCAGGATTTATTAAAGCAATGCTTTTTGCTGATAAGCATCTTATCTCTGTTAACCCTTTCCAGCCAGTAAGAGCTGATCCAATAAAAGGTCATAGCCCCAAAGGCATTACCTGGGCTTTACGACCATGTGACCACTGTGCAGTGTTGCCAACCTACCAGATTGAAGTTTACTAACATGACACCTAAAATTTACAGGCATAGCCAAGTTTTTACTGAAATTTACAAAAGGTACAAAATTACAGTTTTAAGTGCAAATTTTAGTATTTAGGCTACAAACAAGTACAATATGCTAATATCAATGTGATTTAATTTAGATATTAAGGCATAAAACATTTCTTATTTTACTTTCTATATAGTAAGTAGCTCAGGGACAGGACAGGAGGGCAAGAAATTAGAATGGGCAGGCAAACACATGGAATTGACTCTCACAGTGACACTGACAGCAGTGACAGTCACAGACACAGAGTCACAGTGACAGTCTCTCTCCACGCCAGGTGGTCCCTTCAGTCCACTACTGGTCCCGCTCCTGGCTTGCCTTGCTCCCATCCCACAGACTTGCACACAAGACTCCGTTTGGCTCCCTTGAACTATGACATCACATGACACGCTCAGGCATTGCCTCCGCCAGACCCTCTTCTCTTTATTTTTACCTGATGATACTGTCAGTAAAATGCGTTTTGTTGTAGGGTGACGATGCTCATTCACTCCACTGTATCTATGGAGAAGCATCATCCTAGAAAAGAACCACTGAACATATTATTGATATATGGGGGGTTGTTCTCTAGTTCTGGGAGGTAAACTGGGCAGGGCTGATCAGACTACTTGAAATCAGACTACAGAGTGCACAGGACAGCAATTAATTTATGGGGGATTCAACAAGAATTGTTTTGCACTTACACAGTTACCAGAACATGGACACCTTTTTGCTATGCGTCCAGCAAGCCATAATAGAGAAAATGTTCTTTAATTAGGGGTGGGGCATTCATTTAAATGGGCATGGTTCTACAAGAGGCATATCGTAAGCTATTATGAAATTAAATTTTAAAATACTGTATACATGGGGATTTATCATAATGACAAAAACACTGCCAGGAGGGTAGTATTCATTAGCTACAACTAGGCCTTATGCACTAAAGCAGAAAAAAACACCACTTTTAGAGGCAATTTCATTATGATAGAGAACAGAAGGATCAACCAGAGTTATTTCAGAATACAGAAAACAAATCTCATAGTGACAGTGTGTGTGAACAGCATGTACAGTTAGACCCCTTTCACACTGGGGAGCTTTGCAGGCACTACAGCTCTAAAAATAGCCCCTGCAAAGCGCCCTGAAAGAGCCGCTGCTGTGTCTCCAATGTGAAAGCCCCGACGGCTTTCACACTGGAGCAGTGCGATGGCAGGACGGTAAAAAAAAGTCCTGCTAGCAGCATCTTTGGAGCAGTAAAGGAGCGGTGTATACACCGCTCCTGCCCATTGAAATCAATGGGGCAGAGCGGCTATACTGCCGTCAAAGCGCTGCTGCAGCAGCGCTTTGCGGTGGTTTTAACCCTTTCTTGGCCGCTAACAGGGGGGTATAACTGCCCTGCTAACGGCCGAATACCGCCGCTAACACGACGGTAAAGCGGCGCTAAAAATAGCGCCGTTTTACCACCGACGCTGCCCCAGCCCCAGTGTGAAAGGGGCCTAATACAGCATTTGTTGATGTTTTTTTATAATGTGGGATTAGTGACACTTTAAGACTCCACTCTAGTCCTGAAGTGGCAAGGCGCAACCTGCTGGGTGGAGTAGAAACTACACATGCCAACCTGTCAGATTGTCAAGGTCTCCTGTCTCTAAGGCCATTTCCCTCACTGTTTTTCTGTTGCTGTTTTTTTGTTTTGTTTTTTTGTTTTTGCTTGGCTGTTAGAAGCCAAGCACTGAAGGATAGGGATCTGTTGGACCCAGTCATCCCTACTATGTCTGAGAAACATAATACTACCTCCCAGTAGATTTATTTCTACACACAGTAGTCCTATTTGCATGTTATGAGTCTGGGTCTATCTATGCTCTTTTTCTATTCAACAGCCAGGTCTTTGGCACCAGTTCTATTCATCGTCAGTGCTTCAAAGCCTCATGTGTGTTGCCCTCCATGGGTTCCTATTTTTTTTTCTCCTAGTCTGCAACAATCAGGACCTACCAAAAGTAGTCCAAGGAAGAAAAAACGGTGAACTGGTGACAGGGTTATGAGCAGTTAAGGCTCATTGTCCTGTGGAGTCTGATCCAACAGATAAGCTACTGTCAAATTGCTGAAAAAGTTAATGCTGGTTCCAATAGAAGGGTGTCAGAACACACAGTGCATTGCAGTTTGCTACATATGGCTGCCTAGCCACAGGCCAGTCAGGGTGCTAATGCTAAACAGCTCCCACAGCAAAAATAGCGCCTACAATGGGCACCTGACTATCAAAACTGGACCACAGAGCTAAGGAAGAAGGTGGTTTGAGGAACTCAACAATGAGTTTAAGGTGTTGACTTGGCCTCCAAATTCTCCAGATCTCAATTTAATTGAGCATCTGCGGGATGTGCTGGAAAAACAAGTCCAATGTATGGAGGACCCACCTCACAACTTACAGGACTTAAAGGATATGCTATTGATGGACTGGAACCAGATACCACAGCATACCTTCAGAGGTCTTCAGAGGCAGTGGCAGCTGGTGGTTTTTTTTGGGGGGCACACAACCACCTCCCCGGCCGGCTGGTGGCTCCCCCCTGCTCCTGCCGGTTGGGTCAAGCGCCACACCCCCCCCAGGGTCTTGTGGTCAGTTGGCCGGTTCGTTGTCTTCCGCCGTGCATCTCATCCCTCCTCCTCCTATGCGTCCAATAGGATCACCTGTCCTTTCAACCCGATTCCTGATTGGCCTGGAGGAGGATCAGTGTGAGAATAGCGAAAATGAATTCGCTATTCTCACACAACTGGGTGGGCTCTGTGCCCAAGCCCACCCTATTTTAAATGGATGGGCCGCCACTGTTCCGAGGTCTAGTGGAGTCCAGGAGTCCTTCCCTCGAAGGGTTATGGTGAGTAGTCATAACATTATGGCTGCTTAGTGTATAGGCATATAAGAGCTGCAGGAGGAGTAGGCCTAGGACCGGCACTTGGCGTGGAAACTCCTTCTTGCATTCTAGCAACAATGTCAGCATTTGGATTCTGATTCTGTTTCCACTAAATGCTTAAATACTGCTAATAATTTGGTCTCAAAGAGGTGTCTTGCAGAAGTATATTGAGTTACTTTGAAACATTCATGCCTAATAAAACAGGGACTTTTGGAAAGGCAGAGCTACAGATCACCATTTGAATTCTCAACCAAGCGACCCCTTCCACAGGGAGGGGTAACTTATTGGCAGCTTCCATTGCCATTGGAAGAAAGTCCAAAGTCTGATACTGCTCGTAATGTTGTTGATGAAAGGCATATCCCATAATAGTAACCTTAGATCCAGTATCTTTCATACAGCACACTGGTCTATCCCTCGTGACTGCCATCTATACCTCAGGTTGGGAACTAAATGAAGTACTTCTTGCAGGTTGTCCCCCTACCATACGATTCTTTGATTTGAAAGGTGGACCTGTTTGAAGCATAGTGCTCTCTCATATTCAGTTCCAACCGAAATGATCAGGGTGACCAGGACACATCAGCTTTGATCTGTACCACATCTCCCCGAAGAGAAATATTCCAATTAAATGACTGGGTAACTTCCCATTTACAAGCCGTCACCTCCTGCCTAATGGTGGCCAGGGACTCTTTCAATTTTTTTGATAGCCTTCTCCAACATAGACAAGGAAGAGGTAGCAATCTCATTGCCCATTGTCACAGATTTCCTTTGAGTAGCCCCTTAGGCTGGGTTCACACCGCAGCATGGAGCGGTTCACAGCAGGGGTCCGGGACATCCCTGTTCACAGTTTCAGGTCCAATTTCAGCTTGAATTTTTGGCTGAATTCAGACCTGAAACAGACCAGAAGACGCACAGAACCCCTGTGCAATTCGCACCAGAACCACTCCAGGGATGTGTGAACCGGCTCCACAGAGAGCCGGTCACAATCTCCTGACATGCAAATTGGATGCGAAGAAAACCGCATACAATTTGCAATAGTGTGAACTCAGCCTTACTCTCCTGGAGGATGACGGTGAATTTCACTGCGTTTTTGAATCTCGCTCAGCCCTTCAGAGCTTGTTTTAGCAGGCCAGACTGGACCCTAGAGATAAATTGATCATTAATCACCTGATCGAAATTATGGAAGGATGCACAGCCAGGCCCATCTTTATCTTCCAAACATTTCCATAGTTCTTGTATGCCTCTGCAAACTATGGAGCCGGCACCTGGAGAAAAGTTTCTTCCAAAACTCTGGCACAGAAATGATTTCTTCATACAAGCTCTTAGGTGGGCCACTATGGCTGCTGCATTGTCTCTCTCCTTCTCAGGTAAGAATAACAGCCCCGATGGGCCCCATCTTCCAGGGAATTGACAGTTAAATCAATAAGGTATGCTTCGAGAATCAGGAAAAAATGTACATTGTCAGGGGAATACTGTATATGTGCTATAAAAGTTTGGGATTCACACCAGTGCAGCTCCATAAGGCACCATCTTGCTTCATATGCCACTGAGGATGATGGTTCCGTGATCCTGCTGACAAAATTTGAGTGGAGCTAACAAATTGACAGTAATTTAAAGGGACCAGGTAATGCATCTACTGAGAATTTTATAGTTTTATGCAATGAATAATGAACAGTACAATAATACTGTAACAATCCTAGGTATCCATGTGTACAATAAGGTACTTCACAATTCTATATCACGGCACACAGTAGGCAGAACTTACATGCACTGTATGCTCTTGGGCTTACTCAGTAAAGCTCCAGATAGTGTTCTGTGCTGGCATTTGTTGGGCATAAGAATGTGTCTATCCAAAAAAAGATTGGTAATAGTGTCCTATCCTAACTCCAAGCAGCATTCAAGGTTACCCCGGACCATCCCTAATCTACAGGAACCTTTCTTTTTGTTTAAGTCTATCTGTCCCTAGCCAGAGTGTACTCATCCCTACCTTCCACTTCCCACACTGCAGGACACTCCAGACTGATCCAGCAGGGGCTATTTATGGCCCTCCTGGGTTCAAAATGGCTTCCCAAATCTTGGAAGAGCTCTCCATCTGTCTCTCCCAAGTTGGCCCTTGGAAGTCCAGTACAGAGGACCTTCAATCCTCTGTGAGAGTGAGCTGAGGTAAGAAACAATCACATTAGCAAGTAAGCCAGCAATCTGTGCTTTGCTGCCTCACTATCTTTGCTGCCACCCAGTTGAGCGGTATTGCTGCTCAGAAAAACAGCGGCAGCTGCTGCACACCAGCCTCTTGCAAAAAGAAAGCGGCAAAAAGGTGGATATGTACAGTCTTCATTTACATGTTAATACATTTTTGGGAATTCTTGTATACTAACAGGGTTGCTTTATGAATGCAACAATCAAATTATATTCCAACTCCAGCTAACATTTTTAAGAAGTTACAGCACTCCCTGACTGCAGGCAGCCTGATTTTATATATACTGTTAGTTCATGTTTGGTAAGCACTCCTATTGCTAACACACAGAAAAAGATCTGGTGCCTCCTGCAGAGGCCCTTCATTAATACTCTCTAGCCAAGTACATACAATATTTAGCAAACTGCATTGCAGATTCTTAACTGCTTCTGTTCTGAAGATACTGAATTAGGCCATTTAGTACCTTACTCTTTCTCATTGCTGAGTGAGAAGGTATGCATGCTATAATCCTTTTATCATTTTCAGTGTTGTAATAAGAAAACATTTTTAACCTTAGTACATGGGTAGATCATTGAACCAAATTATAACCAAAGGTAAAAGCCTCACTACAGTAAACCTTAAAAGAGAGCTGATTGATGCCTGCAGTTTACCCCAAGCTCGGTGCAGACATCTAAGAAAAATAATCAATCTTACAAGCAGGCAATTTATTTTTGACAAACTACTTCCATATAGTTGCTGCAAGGAAGCAAAATTAGATTTTTTTTATGTTTTATGAAAATCTTAGTTGGCACTTGGCAGATTATTGAAAATGAAATGTCAGTGTTGCAACTATTTATGTTATATTCCTTTTTCCTTCCATCATCCTCCAGGATGGTTCAAAAGAGAGATAGTTCTGCCCACCTGCAAACATAGAAGAGAGAGAGGATCCTGGGAGACCTCAATCCATGTGTTTCCTACCTCCTGTAAACACACTCTTCCTTCTGCTAGTTTGTTTTTTGTATCCCATGAGTCTTGTTGCAGAGGTCAGAAGCCTCACATTCATCACCTGAGAGACCCTGGGGCAGAGCAGTAGGATCCGTGGTCTTAAGACAGAGGGGCCTTTGAGAAGGAGCCATTCTTTAAACCCTCCCCCATTTCCCTGACATCTTGTCAGCTGTCAGCCAGGGAGGAGGAGCACTCAGCAAGATGCAGGGACATGAGATGCACAATGCTTGCATGTCAGAGCATGTAGGGACAGCTTTCTGGAAGCCTTCTCTGAAGGATGATGGTTGGCAACAGCAGCACACCTCTATTTACAGAGGAGGCTGCTTGGATTGAGGGAACCTTCTGCTTCCAATCTAGCTTTTTGTGAAGAGCTGCACCATGGAGGAGAAGCAGGCCACAGCATCTGCAGATCAAGGCACAGGTCTCCCAGCAGTAAGTGGCGCATGTGCCGCTCATGTTTTTTGGGTGGTGTTTTTTTCTTTAGGCAGTGGAGAGAGAGGCAATTGTGGGTTCACTGATTTTCTTCCTTAGGGGTAACTTCCGGGGACAATGAAGTACAGCTGCATTCAGATAACAAGCAGCCAGGCCATGGTGCAAGGGACCACACTTCGGTACATAGGTCCTCTTGCAAGAATGTCCTCAATCTACCCGTATGACAGCTGGGGACTGAGAAGATTTTCTTCATCAATTAGAGGAACAACAACCTGCGGAAGATCACAGGTCACTTTGACAACTGAAGCACCCTGACAACTTCAATCACTGGCCAACGTGGCTCAGGTGGGCACTCCCTGTATCTGCCAGAAGCAAGCATTCAGTCAAGCACAATCTCAGCAGTACAGTCCTGGAATGTTCTTCCTCTAGCAACAACTTTTGTGCAAAGGTGAAGTAGCTTACAGCATAGTGTCCTTAAAACGGAGGTCCGCCGAAAAAAAATATTAAAAGCCAGCAACTACAAATATTGCAGCTTCTGACTTTTAATATATGGACACTTACCTGTCCAGGGAGCCAGCGATGTTGGGAGCCAAAGCCAATCTGTTCGTCGGCTCTTGGCTGCTGCCGCAGCCATCCTCGGTAAGGGAATAAGGAAGTGAAGCCGTGTGGCTTCACTTCCTGGTTCCCTACTGCGCATGCGCGAGTCACGCTGCGTGTCCTCTCAGGTCCCTGCTGTGTTCTGGGACCTGTGTGTCTCCCAGAATACAGCGGGGGAGGACGGGGTAGGTGCCGGAAGTGGCATAGGTCACCGCAAGCGCCGTGGTGATCTATGCCAGGAAGTGGGAGCAAATACCTGTATTAGACAGGTATTTGCTCCCTCCTCCCCCCTGAAAGGTGCCAAATGTGACCCTAAAGGGGGGGGGGGAATCCAAAAAGTGGAAGTTCCATTTTTGGGTGGAGCTCCACTTTAACTTCATTAAGCACACATTTGTAATCCAAGGGATTAATGAACAGATACACTTCTGTTGAGTTTACCAGTAATACCTGGGATCTGGCAACTTCAAATCTTCTCCTTTGGTATTTACCATAGTAATGAAGTGTTTGATGCCCTTGTTGTCGGGCCTGTTGATGATCACACTGTACAGATTAATTTTCCGGCCGTAACCCCAGGTGTGTAGCACTGAGACATACCTCTCGGCAACTTTTGGTGACAGCTTTGGAAAGTCTATCTGATGAGGGATCCGGAGGAAACTGTGCACAGCTTCATCCACCCATTGGGTCACTTTATCCAAAATCTCCTCTTCTAGGTGAGGCAGTATGTATGGATACAGGTACCCGTATTCCTCAGCCACCTTCTTTATAATGATCAGTTGTACCTTAGACAGCCGAGGCAGGGTCTTAGGGTCTTCATACCTGGGTAGGACCCATGCGTCTGGAGCACGCTGAACCGAGCACCTAGGAACAACATCTGGCTTAATATCAGGCTTAGTTACAGGCATTGACTTGGTAGCCGAGCAGATGGGCCCGACTGTGGCCTCGAGGGACAACCAGAGTGCTGGGTCCTGGGGCAGCCGCAGAGACAGAAGAAGCAGCTTCCTGCACGACTCTGGTGATGGCACTTCAGTGTCAGTTAGAACAGGTTTAGACTCACTCATGCCGAAACCAACACCAGGAGCATACTTTCTCCAATCCGCTTTCTCGCTTCCAAACTGCTGATTGTGGTTTTCTCAATCACAGTGAAATCTCTCCTTTCTGAGATTGGTAGTGGCAACCAAGCGGGTCATCTTCCTCCAGATGGTGGACAGGGCTAGCAGGACTGTGATTGGCTTTAGCAGTGGCCAATGACAGTCCTCCTCCTCCTCCTGGAAACACGGACCCCCCCCCCCCACCACCACCACCAGAACTGCACCCAATCTCTTCCCCATCACAAAAGCTGACAATTGCAGCTACAGCGAAGTTAGAGAACTAAACAATGTTTCCCATCTTTTACACAGTGTCTCCTCCTCAGTGCAGGTGCGGCATGGGGAATTCTGAAATTGGAATGCATTTGTGTCTCACTGACACTGCCCTGCACTGCTCTGCTGATGGGGAGGGAGTCGAGTACCGGCTAAAGAGGCTTCACTATACCATTATACGCCTATGAGTAATTGTATAGTGTTTCATAGCAATTCCGTGTAGTACTCTGGTCTGTCCCTTGACTCTCTGTCAGAGGAAGCAGATCACCCCTTTTCACCCCGTGTAGTGCAGATTCTCCCTGTTTAGACCCCTGATATTTCACCAAGGCCGCTAACGGGGCTCCTAAAAATGTGAAATAATCAATTAAAAAATGAATTTGTAAAAAAAAAAACTACTGACACTGTCCACTGCCCTACCAACACCAATCTCTGCCCTACTGACACTATCCACTGCTTTACTGACACTGTCAGTATATGCACACATACAAGCATACAGTATGTGTTTAAGTTTTGGGGTGCCTGATGCAATAGGCTGTGCACATCTATGCAATTACTATAAAATTATTAATCATTAATAAGGCTTTAAAAATGAATACTATCTACTGTACATGTGCGGTATTTTTGTACTGATGACAAATGAGAATTTGTACTTTGATTATAGAGAGATAAAGTAGCCCTGGCCTCAGAGGACTTAACATATATTTAGACAGTGTAAACACCAACACTATAAATAAAAGTCTGACTGTAATCATTTGAAGCTTTCAGGCAGCTATACAGAAATGAAAGTGGTTCTAAATCCCTACATATACCCAGTGAAAGGACTGTGTATCAGGTGATACAAAATCCTTCTACATAACTTGTACCTGTTTACCTGCAGTTTTCTCTTCTCTACATCGATTCAAAGTGTTCAGTTTATAAAGCTTGTCTGAGAGTTCAGAAAAAAGGGGGCAGAGAGCTGAAGTTGCACTCTGCAGAGCTCAGTGAGGAGAGCTCTGAGAGCTTATTGTAGAGAAGAGATTCACCCCCCCCCTTCACACAGCACACAGGAACAGAGCAGAGACTGTCAATCAGCTGGAGCTCCCTCCCCTGTCACCATTTTTCCCTTGGTGTCAGGAAAACGTGTCAGAAGTGATTCATGCTGATAGCAGAGGAACAGAGCAACAGACAGAAATGACACTTAGAGCTCATAATTGAAACAAGTACATAATATAGAGAGATATGCTTTGTTCATATTTCATGTCTGAGGTTTACAACCACTTTAAGGCTGGTCTGGTGGCTTATATTTTACCCCCCTGGACATTTTGTTAATAGGTGTTATGGCATTTTAATTTTGGAAAAATATGTTTTTCCTAAAACATTGGCAGCCATTAGAGCCATCAGTCATCCTGATTTTCTAACCTGCACTATGAAAAGTAGATGTGGCACCTGCCAGGTTTCCATGGAAAGTGACCTATACCTTTTCCTTTCAGTTTTGGACATGAATCCCTCGTTTTCTAAATGGTTAGCCTATATATAGCTGGTTTACAAAAACACAAACAGGTAGTTTTCTTTCTTTTTTTTTTTTTTTGAAAGATGAAACCGATTTGGTTACTGGGGACAACTGCTCCCCAAGTACTACAATATTCTTTAATCCTCTTTACTGAAACCTCAACACAATGAACATCTCTTAAACCACACACTAAAACGTGTTGCAAAGCACATAAATTGTGTATATAATCATGTAGCAACTTCGATTAGTTACATTTGTCCCATGTTAAAAAATCCACTGTTAAATAAAATCTATCTATCTATCTATCTATCTATCTATCTATCTATCTATCTATCTATCTATCTATCTGTCTCACTTAATTTCTCCTGCTCCCCTTCTTTTATTTCTGTATCATCATCCATCTGTCTATTCATTCTTTATTTCCCTTTGTCTCTTTATTCTTTTTTTCCCTTTAGTTTTTTTTTTGCTTTGTTTTTTTTAATACATATGGCTATATAATACGTTCAACAAAAGTCTAAAAATCCTCTGTAAACAAGGACAAAATAAATAAAAAGAACACAAAAGAGATAGATAAACAGAAAAGTGGCTGGGATGTACACGAAACAAGCAGGAGGTAGAGGGAGGGGGAGTACCATGAAATGGTTGAGGGAGGGGATATGCTTATCAGCGGTGTGAAGGTCTCCTACATAGCACATAAAAACCCAACCCAAATCAGTCATCCTTCTCAACTGGACAAAGCTTTTGTCGTGTGAATCAAGAAGAGCCATAGGCTAGTAACTGTTATCCTAAAATCAGGGGGACACAGCAGCAGCTCTGAGCAAGATGAGTCAAATAATTACCTTATGCCTAGGAATTGTCATACTGGCTTTGCTTATACCCAGTCAGGTGAGACTTTCTATATATTATAAAAAAAGGTTGATTGAATGAGTGATTAAGTGGTGCGATAGTATTTGCACAAATTACTTTTTATTCATTGAACTAGTACCACCGCGTTTTTACACTTTCGCTTATGTAATGTCACTCAGGGGTGTATATAGTAAATAAGATTGATGCTTTTTGCTGCATTTCTCTTTTTGGCAGTAAAAGTATGTTATCACCTAGCCTTAACAATTTAACAAAAATTACTAAACAGACATGACAGCAGTATATCACGAATATTGATCTTCATTGCCAATGATGTGGCACAATCAAGCTGATTTCTTTATTCTTTTGTGAATGATTTTTCCTGATGTTTACTGCATCAACAATTTTGTCATCCCTGAACACAGATTTCAAGCTATAGTTAAGTGTGCGGTTGTTTCCTAAGGAGTTTTTGGGAGTACTGTAACATTTTAGGCGTACTTTTATTATTCAAACTCCCACTGAAGGATAGTACAATTTCATTTGAGAGTATTTCTTTAACTCAAATAGTAAATAAGTAATGCTTAATATATTTCCTTTAGTCTTATAAAGGAAATAAAAGGCAATCAGCAGAGTTTAAGGGATCGCATTGGGTGTGCCCTAGCAAAAAATCGTATCTATTATCTATTATTATCTTTTTGCGATTATTGCCATCATGAGTTATGAAGACATTTTATATACAAACTGATTACAGTAACCAAACAGTTTTAAGCAGAACTATTTCATGTATATACATTATGCATTCTATAATACTGCACATGTATTCTGTTGGGAAGATACACTTACTGCTTGATGTGTGGTTTAAAAGCCTCCAGGTATAAAGAGATTTAGCAACAGAATGCAGAGCCGCAGAAGTATCACAACTTTGAATATTTTTTTTTTAGCTTGCGATGAATAATAATTTCATATACAGGCATACCCCAATTTTAAGTACACAATGGGGTTTATTTATTAAAGCTGGAAAGTGCTAAATCAGGCTCACTTCTGCATAGAAACCAATGAGCTTCCAGGTTTTATTACCAAAGCTTAATTGAACAAGCTGGGGTTAGAAGCTCATTGGTTTCTATGCAGAAGGGAGCCTGATTTTGCACTTTCCAGCTTTAGTAATTAAAACCCATTGCGTACTTAAAAGTGGGGTATGCCTGTAACAATAACATTTCAAGGCTAGTAGCGACTTGATTGTCATCTGAAGACATGAAAGACCTAGACCCCAGTGGAGCAACCTATAGATCAGAACCCCATGAAGAGACTTGAGTACTGCTTGGGGTGGTCAGTAAAATAAAATTATTGGAAAATGTACTGGAATGGTTCCACCGTAAAAAAAAAGAAAAGATTGAGTGTCTTTGTTAGACAACATTAGTACTCTGCAGTCAGTAAAGATCTTTAGGGGAAAGGATATAGTCTAAGTTGAAGTACTTGGGGAGATTTACCAAAGCTGGAGAGGGCAAAATCTGGTGCAGCTTTGCATAGAAACCAATCAGCTTTCAAGTTTTCTTGTCAAAGCTTAATTGAACAAGCTGAAATTAGAAGCTGATTGGTTACCATGCACAGCTGCATCGGATTTTGCACTCTCCAGTTTTAGTAAATCAGCCCCAATGTTTGTTAAGGAGGATGGTGTTTTGGAGACATCGCGTTCCTCTACTTATGTAGACTGGGACTGAGCCTTGTTCATAGTGTAGGTAATCAGAAGCCTCCACAAGTACACAAATACCATGAAGACCTCAGTGGTTCTATTTATAAACATTTGCACCCTCAATTTGCACAGACTTCACCCAACATTCACACATTTTTGTAAATTAAGCTTATGTATATCCTAGGTGAATTTTAGGTGAAAACATCACTAAAAAGACCCCTAGATTTCCAACAACAGTACAATAGGGAAGTCAGCACAGAAACTATCCAAACTCAGCCACAAAGGTGTGGCTATACCACTTTCCTTAATGGCAATTATTCGATTGCTGTGGCCAACCTATCAGTGTCAGACACCTGGATCGCTAACCTAATATGTAGTTATTTTCTTTGGTTCTCATAAGCTAAGGACTTTTAATGTTGTGGAATTTGGATCTCACTTTTCCATGATTCAAAAAGAGACTTTTTCTGTTTAAAAATTATATATTCTTGATTTTTATATAGTTGCCTCTGATATTCACCCACAACTTGAATTCCATAAACACCAATAAAACTTAAACAACACTGGAGAAGCATAGTAAAAGTAGCGGTTTCTAATAATATGCAAGTCGTAAGTTAGTGTTTTTTTGGCTCTACACATGAAACTTCTTTATGTTTAAACAGATTATTTTTATTATTGTGTGTGACTCTGGGTGTGGTTGCCACCATCCTTATTAACTATATCTAGAAGACTACTGTTAGGATTTTGAAGGCAACTTCTAACCAAAAAAGTAAGATTAAAATGATAACACTTATTTCTTCAGTTTTAAAAGTTTGAATCACATATATTGCATCACATGTTACATAATACATAGTATAAAATATTGTACAGAATTTACAACATTAAGGAATGTGGTCTGAATGGTATCCCTCACAGCTGATGATTAGCTTGCAGTTATGGAATTACTGGTTAGCCCACTCAGCTTAGGGACTCCAACACGTTTCAAAAGGTTTATAACAATTATCTTCTTCGGGGATAAGATACCATTATAGTTTGTTGCATCTGTCCTACATTTAAAAGGGAAAGTCCAGATATATATGAGTAGACTACCAAGCCATCAGGACCCCCATTGATGCATGCAAAGACCATCTTTTATTATATTGCAAGATAAAAGCATAGACTACCGTGGTTATGGCTTGGTTCCATCTGTTTTAGACATCCATCCTTCAGTATGCCAGATACATTGACAGATTTTTTTTAAACTCAGCCGAACTTGTATTTAATTTGGGATAACACGGGGAAATTATTGAATTTACGTCAAATTGCTATCTGTGACCTTTCTGGGGAGATTTTACTTCTTTTCCTATCACCTCGGAAATTCTACCCGTTATTCTACCACAATTCACTATGCTTGTAGCACATTGTAAGAAGTAAGTTGATTTCTCCCTTACAGGGCCCCAAAGTGCAGTTTAAAACCGACAGAGGTTCTAACCTTACCACACTCTATCTATCTAAATAGGGGATGCACCTTATGACCAACGTTGCATTTTAAAATTATACACTTCATTGGAACTCCTAATAAAGATTTCTGATAATATTCTTTGGCAAATAAATATTTCTTGAGCAAAAATGCCTGAAGGTAAATGTAACATATCAGGCTAGTGGATGCCGCCTTGGTTTTAAAAGCATTACAAATTCTTGATTGTCTCAGAATACCCACTCAACAGTGTTGTGTACATTTGGTAGTTATGATCACATCCAAAATTACACCAGGGCAACATACTCAAAGAGGCACTGGGAACTTTTAGACTTGCAATTGTAGTCGGATGAGGGAAAACTTGCTCAATAGCTCTGGTGAGGTAGCTCCCACACAGCAAGGCTTCCTTTGATGGGCACCCAACAGTAGCTTAAACCATTAAAATACAGAATACAATGCCAGAGAAAAGTTTGATCATTTAAGTTGGCGATAAAAAAATTATAAAAACATCCAACGCATTTCAGAGGGCAACACTAGTTGTAGCTCTGATGAAGGGGAAGTGGTGTTGCCCCCAAAGCACATTGGCTTTTTTTATATATGATTTTTTTATCAACAATTAGAGTGATCTTAGACTCTTTCGTCCAATTTTAGTTTGGCACTCCTTTCTTAATTTTTTCTGGTTTAGGCACCTAAAATTATACTGGTATTTATGGTAAGTCAGCTTTAGGAAAGTCTTGATTGTTAAAATTACTTACTTGGCTATGGATTCATAATACTAAGTACTCCAATCCCCTAGCCATGTCAAAAAAATAAAATAAAACTTGCCATTCATACAATATATGTCACATTTTTGACTGTATTTTTTGTGACTCTGAAAGATACATTAGATTTAGAAGTTTCTACCTCCTATTGATTGCTTTCATTTATTCTTATCAAAGCTGTGTAATAAATAACATTAGAAAGCAGCTTGAAATTGTCTTAGATTATATTGATATTTTGCTGTTTAGAGCAATTTTATTTTTCTAACATGACTTCCTGCTTCCTGTTATAACCCCCGTTTATAGGCGTGTGCAGGGGCGTGTCGGATGTGCCTGGGCACACCCTAATCACCAGATGCAGCGCAGATTCCCCCTGCGGATATTTTACCAAAGCTTTATATAAATAATATAATAATCTAAATAAAATTGTAAAAAATAATAAAAAAAATAAATAATAACATTTTAAAAACTACTGACACCGTCCAGTGCCCTACTGACACCAACCTCTGACCTACTGACATGTCCACTGCTCTACTGACACCGTCCACTACCCTACTACATTTTACAATGTTTACATTTATTTAGAGTGTGTATATATATATATACATTAATATACAGCAATATATATATATATATATATATATATATATATATATATATATATACGCATGCATGTGTGTTTGAGTTTTGGAGTGCACACCCTAATGCAATAGGCTGCGCACACCTATGCCCCTGCTCATTGGACCAATGTGCTTCCCTGTCTAATGAGCGGGCTGGAGATGGAGAGAAGAGATAGACAGCTCAGTGATTTGGTGCCTTTAAATTATGATGAAGAAAATGGAACATGAACACTGTTGTTACATGTGTGCTTTTAAAATTCAATGTTTAAATAGCTTAATTTTTTTAACTGGATTGTAAACACATATTTTACCTTCACTTGGAGTTAATTTATAAGAAGTACACAGGGACTAATAAAATTCCATACTCCAGTTTCCTCAAGTTCCTATTTCATGATTGAATTGTTGGTCAAGGACAACCAGTTCACGATTAAAGCCTTGTACACACGATACAATTGTTGGCCAACCGAGCGTCTGATTTTTGTCAAAAGGGCGTGTGCCAGGATCTTGTCTTGCATACTAATGGTACACAATTGTTGCGCCACAATCATGAACGTAGTGATGTACTACGAGGAATTTCAGCTCTTGAGCGCCACCCTTTGGGCCCCTTCTGCTAATTTCGTGTTTGATGAGCATTAATTCCGAGCCCGCGTGTTTGTACTTTCGATTTTTGTGTGACGGATTTGTGTACGGAACATACGAAAATCTGACATCAAACCATTGTCCGCCGAAAATTTACTAGCCTTTCATCCAACATTTGTTGGCCGAAAGTTGGGCAACAATTGTCAAAAAGAGCTTACTAACGGTAAGATTTTAGGACAACAGTCTGTCAACAGACAATCCCCTGCAATCAACAATCGAACCCGTGTGCACGAGGCTTAACTATTCCCCACAGCTTTATACACCATATTTTTTTTGTATAGGTAGCTCTGAGCAATGTAGTCTAAAGAGAAAACAGTATGATTCCTTAAACTTCAGTGTTTTGCAAGGCCATGTTTCTGACAGGCACCCTCCAGGCCACTTTCCTGCTGCCAGGCACATCATCATTTATATACAGTATTGCTCAGTTTCCAGCACACTACATATGAAACCTAAGATGCAATGTACATAACTGAAGATAAAATATCTTTAAAACACTTTATAAAAATTACCTGGCAGCCCACTAAAACTTTGCTTCCAATAACAAGATAGTGTAGTCTATCTACACATCGGACCTAAATACCATATAGAATGTTAAGTAAATACATTATATACAAATATTGCAGTGAGCTTGAAAGTCATTGACGCTTGACCAATGCAGAATGCTGGGTGAGTTCACAGGCTGGAGGTTTGTCCAAACTTTGCCAAACAAATACCTTTTATGAATTTGATTCTAGAATTTGATTTTAGTGTGGACCAGGGTATTTACCTTTCCTTGGGGTACTTGAAAGCAGACTGATCTAATACATTTCAAATGCAACTGGACACAGAAAGTTTGAACCTTTAGGAAAAAAATAGATCCATGGACCTATGTGTTTTACAAATCTTCATATCATAATATGAGAACTAATAAACATAACATAACAATAAAATGAACAATAATGATATCGAAGATGTGCAATTTAGTGGCATTGATTTTTTGCAATTAAAATTTTAGTAAATTCCTTTTATTGGAAACCTCTTCCTAGTATACTCCATGTCTGCTGTTTAAAAAAAAAACTCAGTTTGACCCATGGTAGGCTACTCTTTCATCCTGCATAGAAGATTTGAAAAAAAATATTTAGCAAAAAAAAAAAAAACCTACAGAAGAGAAACAGTAAGTCTGACTTGTGTATTATGTGCTCAATCAATTCTAAAACAGAGGAAATTAATTTCAAAATTATAGCTAATTAGTTAGTTTAGTGAGTTAGTTAGGCTGAAAAAAGACACAAGTCAGTCCATTTCAACCAATAAAAAAACAAACAAATAAATAAATAAATAGCAAAACCTTCATATGCAGAACCCTATACCCACAGTTGATCCAGAGGAAGACAAAAAAAACGTAAAGCATGATCCTAATTACTGCAGCAGGAGCAAAAATTGCTTCCTGATTCCTTAAGGCAAT
The DNA here is from genome assembly GCF_042186555.1 of Aquarana catesbeiana. Classification (NCBI taxonomy): domain Eukaryota; kingdom Metazoa; phylum Chordata; class Amphibia; order Anura; family Ranidae; genus Aquarana; species Aquarana catesbeiana. Next base: position 365,183,809 of record NC_133327.1, on the reverse strand, counting down.
CATATATTCCCTGGATCATCAATCTCTGGTGGTAATACGTTTTTTGCATTTAGGAATGCAGCCACCTTTTTTGTAAACAAACTACCTAGCTGGTCAGCTAGAAGTTCTAGATGCAACCTTATCCACGCATGATTTAACCCGTTTTTCTGGAAAGGCTAAAGGCACCTGGACTCCTTCAGCCATATCTGGTGCCAATAGATATTTGACCACATTTGTGGTACAATGTTTTCTACAAAGTAATAAAATCTGAAAAGCTTTAGGTCTATGGTCTACCCATCGTTCATGTTATTTAATATTTCTAGTTAATTTAATTTATTATATGTTATTTCACTTTTCTCCCTGGGGGTTCAAAGCACTTTTATCTGCTGTTGGGATCGATTATGAGTCAGCCATCTTGGGCAAGAATGAAGGTTTTTATACTAGAGCCAATTTTTTTTAGACAGAAACCAATTAACCTACTAGTTCTTATACCTTATTTACTTAATTAAGTGTATCTAAAGCACAGACCTTTTTTTTATTATTTGAATTGAAGAATATTTTGTCTGTTGTTTTTGTTCTTGTCCCAGAGACACAAAAGAAAGTGTGAGGAAACCTTCCCAAAGTGAGAAGAAACACCATAGGGCCTATGTTGCCTTTTTTGTGTGTTGTACTGCTTTCTTGTTGTGTCACATGTTAACCCGTTTCGCATTAAAGCAGTCTGTTAATTTTGAAGGGGTTGCCAATGCACAAGAACAGACCAAAAACCAGACATGCACTTTTTTTTTCAATGTAGTAGACCACAATGCACGGTAGCTTGTTACTGTGCTCTGTAGTATGCTGCAATGCATGTGAGTCAGGGCTGGGTGGCCTTAGTGCTGCAATAGTATTCCAACAGCTGTGCTTTCAATTACAAACAAATATCCATCAGATCACCAGAAATGTCAGACGCACATTTCTGAAGGTCTAAAAAGAGCTTGTGCTACAGCGCCTGATCGGTTCTCCCTGTTATTTAACAATAGCAACAGCTACTTTCCCATGCTGTTCTTCCTCCTTCTAGCTATTTTATAATTCCCGAGCTCTACACTAGCACAGATAGAATTTCAGCTTCGATTTTCCTGAGACTTTCAACCTTTTCTCCAGTATATAGAGCAGGAACTTGATACATAGTAACAAAATGTAAAACAAAACAAAAAAAGCATAGTGTAACACCGGTTTATTTTTAAACAAAGGGTTTGATTTACCAAAACTGGAGAGTGCTAAATCTGGTAAACATCTCAAGAACCATAAGTGAACCTTTTCTTAGTCTAACCTTTCTTAGTTAGGATACACTGGGGTGGATTTACTGAAACTGGAGAGTGCAAAATCTGGTGCAGCTGTGCATGGTAGTCAATCAGCTTCTAACTTCAGCTTGTACAATTAAGCTTTGACAAAAAATCTAGTTTGTTGATTGGTTTCTATGCAGAACTGCACAAGATTTTGCACTATCCAGTTTTAGTAAATCAACCCCAAAGTTTTGTCAACTGAATTCATAAAAGGCTCTCAAAATGAAAAGCATTGTGCACAACGTGCTTTGCAATAGCTTGTGCGTTGATGTATACATTACAAAAAGGTGTTTCAGCATAAAAATGTGATTGAGCCTTCACGGATCCACTCTCAGAAGTTGGTTTTCTCATTACTTTCTGTCCTTGTGGCAGTCGTCAACAAGACAAATAGAGAAGTGAATCTCCCCAGTGGGTCATAGAAAGCAATAAAAACTTGAAAGGGGTTCTAAACCTTCCACACCTTATTAAAAAAAATAGTTTGGCTTCAGATATACTTTTATACTACTGAACAGTTTCAAAATGTTGGATACAAACCACTATCTCTTTGATCACAGTGGGGTTGATTTAGTAAAACTGGAGAGTGCAAAGTCTGGTGCAGAACTGCATGATAACCAATCAGCTTCTAACTTCAGCTTGTTCAATTAAGCTTTGACAAAAAAACCTGGAAGCTGATTGGTTTCTATGCAGAGCTGTACCAGATTTTGCACTCTCCAGTTTTAGTAAATCAACCCCATAGTATCCAAATTTAAAAAAGGTTAGACTTAGAAAATGATTCACTTATGGTTCTTGAGATGTTTACCATCATTTTAATGATCTGTACTTACTGGCTGTGCTGTATATTTTCCAACAATTATGTCAGTATAATGGCCTTAACACACTGATTGCCGCACACCTTGTTTGCACATCCCCCAGAACACATAACTTCTTTATAATGTAAACCTATGGTTTACATCCAATTGTAACATACTGCCTTTATTTTGATTATGTATTCTATTACCTAAGTCCATTAAAAAGCCATGAATAAAAAGGAAATTATATATAATTCAAACTTTTTTTATTTTGAATAAAGAATAAAGTACGAAAGAGTTAGAACCGCTGTCATGTTTTTAATAGTGTTTGTGTCCCCACTGGGGAACTTCACTCTCTTTTTTCCCATTGTAAAGTAAAGGGAACATTTAAAAATTTGAGTTGTCACAACAACAGGAGTAAAAGGGATTTTTTTTCAGTGGAGACACTTGTTCCAATTTCAACTGTCTAAGAAGATTTAATTTCCTTTTAAGGGATCTCCTATCACATCCTGCTGTATCTCAAGACAGACATTGAAGGAAAATCTCCCCACCGGGCACAGACAGCAAATAAAAAAGTGCATGGGGCTTTCACTATCCCCTATTTTATCCAAAACTATAAAAAATTGTCTTTTGTTATAGCCTATATTGTTTGAATTCATTATACCAACAAAAATGTAATGGATGTTTTGGTTTTGGTCGATACTCAATCACAAAATCATGTGCCTGATATTATTTGTATGTGGATTTGGTATTAATGCCACTGATATCTATTTATTTCAGGTTCACAGTCAATCCACCGCAAAATCCAATGATACACATGCAATATCAGTGAATCAGAATTCATCATCCATAACAAATTCTAGTGGTGTATCACCAGCTACGACTTCTACAAACACTACAAAACCACATTCGAATGCAGAGTCTTTGTATACATCTTCTGCTCTCCTCTTCAGCATTGCCACCATCTCTCTTCTTAACCTTTGCTGCTAAGGAATTGTGACCTATGTATGACAACAGACCACTCTCGCCATTTCAGCTTTTTTCTGATGACCAAGCACATCATGGAATGGCATGTAATGCCGTGCAAGATCTATGTACCCCCTTTTCTGAATGTTTGCCTCCTCTTGACTGAAGATTTCCCTCCAACCATTGTTGTATCAGACACAGTGAATTGAAAACCACCCGAAACGAAACCTCGAAGAACTGTGTTTCCTCAATGGAACACCGGAGACTCTATCCCATGGTGAAACCTAACAAGATATGTAATATGAGCAACAAGACACAGTTGTAACGGAGATGATGACAGGGTCACAGAGACCATAGCAAGGACTGAAAAGACTTACAGACTGTTTTGATTCGATGTAGACAGCTATGTTCATATATATAACAACATGTAGACCGAGTAACACATTTGTAACCATGTAACCAAATAAATTTGTATGGTACACATTGATTTATTTTTGTTTTCTTCTGTGGAATATTCCACCTGCAACCAGGAGTATGTCAGTTCAATAATTAAGAGTGAAACAGACATAACCTATATCTTGCAGGCTGCAAGCAGGTAGAGAGATTTGGATTACTCTCATGAAAGGTAGTCATTGTGCTGGAAGGATGGACAATACCTGCCTTATTCTTTGGAATCTTCTTCAGATAAGCTTGATGTGGAAGCATTCCATTTCCAGTCAGCTTTTAAATGCATACCTTACATTTATCCATTCTTATCTAAGGCTTATATTGTTTTTACGAACATCCTTATTCATCTTTGCCAGAATGCCAACACGATGCCGATGTATTTTTTTGCAATGTGTTTTTTAAGGGGACAGAACGTGTTATATGTTGTTTGTCAAAAAAGATGCAGAAAAAGCAATACTAGAAACATACTAGAAACATGCAAACTGACCAATTGCAGACAATCAAACCAGCAAGGGGTTTTGGATTGTGTACAAACTGTTATCTTATTGAATGCAATGCCATTTCTTGAAATTCTAAACATTTAGGTTAGGTGGACAAAGCTATCTGCATGAAAATGTGCATTGCAGAAACAGTATGGGCCTAAATGTAGTGCCTGATTTACCAAGGTCATACGATTCTTCACTGGGTTGTCAACATGGATAATGGAGCAGGGATACTTTATTCTAATCATTTAAGATCTAATGCTACTATATGTAAAACGCACATGTATACCCCAATCAGGATTATTTGCATGCTTTAATATTTGTGATGGGCCCTTCATGCAAGTGCAAGAATATATTCCCCCAGGAGCTCAAAGCCAGCTATGCTAAAGCTTTTTTAAGCCCCAGAGCACAGCTAAAGCATTTGCACACATAGAGCCTTGTTTTGTAATGTAAGAGTGCATGTTCCTGCGGTTTTCCAACTATCAATGGCAGCAATTTATTTGATGAAACTGTGGAGAAGTCCAGCGGACATTTAAACTAAGCAAAAATAAAATAATAAAATATTTTCTTGTTTGGGTACAATGTGATATTAGAATCAATAATTTCACCAATATATTTATTGTAAAGATAGTAAAAGGATTTATTTTTAAATCAAACTAACTGTATTTTCCCTTTTTAACTGATACTGTACAAAATATTACATTATATTCATGTTTTAATTTTTTAAATGTTTGTGCTGGATATAATTTCAATGCGCTTCACTTAATAGCTTGATAATTGATAACTCTTGCTAACCTGCATGCCAGAGATTGCAGTTTGAGCGTGGAAGTGTTTTCTTATGCATATACCCATATCTGTGTGCAAGAAACCACAAGCAAATGAACATCATTTTGCTAGTGATAAAGAGTGAAATATTTTTATTTTAACATTTAAATTCATTCTTTAATGGGATAAAATCATTGCAATACAAATTAAATACTTTTCTTATGATGCAAACTATTTTCTTTAAAAGGCGTTACAGAAAAATCTAAATATCACAACCTAGTTTAATACAAAGGAAAATGAATGTCATTAACATTTCTCTTTCAGACAGATTTCATATAGTCTACCTATTCTAAACTGGCCATATAGCAGACCATAAGAATTAAACCAATGTAACCAGAAATGCCTGTACATACTTTGTATTCTCCTCAAAGTGCCTTCAAAATGCACTCACTCTGTAATGTAAATATCAACTTTAATCCAATAAGGCTAGCACTTTAGCCTTGTTATTGGTCACTGTGATGACCACTGTTATTGGTCACTGTGATGGCCAACCTCGCTGACCTATAGAATATGCAGAAGAGGTCAAGTTTATGTGTAAGTAATAGACAACCCTATGCTTTGGGACCCTTGGGGGTTGATTTACTAAGACTGGGGAGTGCAAAATCTGGTGCAGCTCTGCATAGAAACCAATCAGCTTCCAGGTTTTTTTTAATTTTTGTCAAAGCTTAATTGAACAAGCTGAAGTTAAAAGCTGATTGGCTACCATGCACAGATGCATCAGATTTTGCTCTTTCCAGTTTTAGTAGTTCAACCTCTTGATGTGTTCTGTGTAGCTCAAAAGTTAAATTCAGGCACCTCTGGGTGCCTACATTTGTTCCCCATGGTCTAACTACTTTGATTTATTTGAGAATAGATTTGTTTTAACAGCACAGTAAATGTTTTCATTAATCTATAAGTACCTATTAAGGCCCTGTTTACATGCTTGTGCTTTAACTTGGTGAAAGCACATTTAATTTTGATCTTAATAGGTCAGCACAGTTCACACTGCATCATGTGCAAAGCAGTGCCCTCAAAGTAAGAGCTACCTCCTGCAGTATCAACATATTAAGTGAGAGAAAGAACAGTGAATTAGCTTTCTGCTGAAGCCATGAACACCATCACACCTGTTCAGGCCATCAAGTCTTTAGACCATAGGAAATAAGTGCCCACATTTGGCTGGAAATGGAATGCTTCTCATCATATGAATGTACTAAAGAGTGAACTATAGTAAACTCTGCTATACATCACCATGGAATGGTACAAATCAAGTGTATTAAACTATGCTTTTGCTTTTCTATGTTGCAGCAAAGTACTTTTCCACCATAATTCCCAATTCCCCAGTATTTATAATATGTGCTGTGATACAACCTTGTTGTTGAATATGACCAGTGCAGTGTCCCCCCATACCTGCTGCCCATGGAGCATTTAAGATACAGTAGCTAGTTGTTGTCTTTAATAATGGTGTATGGCTTTAAAAGGTCCCGGGTGTTATGTATGTATGTAACTATATGTGCCAGATATATTGATCTCCACTGTAATGAAATATTATTTTGTAAGTTTAACCAAATAAACCTTAAGAAATAAAATATATTTTTGCTCTTTTTGACTTGCAAAAGGTTCAAAAGACAGATTTTATTTTGTATGTGTTGGAAGGTGATCTTCATATAAAAGCTATTTATAAAAATAAAACTGGAAAGTAGGAATTGGGGGGGGGGGGGGACTTGTTGCACATAGTGATGAATCAGCATCCTTGTTTAATTTGTACAGATAATAAAAGATGGAACTTAGTGGGGTTGATTTACTAAAACCGGAGCGTGCAAAATCTGGTGCAGCTCTGCATAGAAACCAATCAACTTCCAGGTCTTTTTGTCAAAGCCTAATTAAACAAGCTGATTGGCTACCACACACAGCTGCACCAGATTTTGCACTCTCCAGTTTTATTAAATCAACCCCAGCATGTCTTTGTGGGCTAACAAATTGACCTTGTTCTCCTTCTTTTCTCTAGTTTCCCTACGAGGTGTTTGCCTGTATCTTCTCAAATATGCACACATAATTTATAAACTCATACTATTTCTTTGAATGGGCCAGTAACAATTATGTTGATACTGGCCCATTCAAAGAAATAGTGTTTGCCTGTATCTTTTATCTAGTGTTTCTAGTGTTTGCCTGTATCTTCTCAAATATGCACACATAATTTATAAACTCATACTATTTCTTTGAATGGGCCAGTAACAATTATGTTGATAAAAAATTACTGGTTGAGAGACCATGTAATCAAACATATCTTTCCCTTTGAAGTCTACATGTGAAAATCTGACATTAACGTGAGGGTTCCCAGAAGTCAATGCCGATGGTAAAAGTCATATCCTTCTGCTGCCCCCCACCCCCCACCCCAAGAAAATGGAGCACCAGCCGCCACTGATAACAGTAGGACATGTTGGATCAGAAACAATGAACAAAACACAACAGGAAAATAAAGTAATGCAACTTTAGAATTAGGAGCAGAAAGTAGTAAGATATACAAGGTTTTAAAACAACAACTGTAATAAAATTAATAGAAACCAAAGCACACAATTCTTGAAATGTGTTCTGATAATAGGAAAAGTGAATATGCAATAATAAAAAGTATGCCACTTGCTCAAGTAAGTAATAATTTAAATTAACTATCTACTAGCAAAGCAAAGAAAAGATTTTAACTGTTTACAAAGTCAGTGAAATCTATCCATGACAACCCTACATTCTGAAAGTTTTTAGTGTCTTAACAAAGGAGATGTTTTTTCCTCTAGAAATAGAGAAATAAAGTTGTGTCGGCATCAGATAAATCAACAATAATCTTTCATCATTGCTTAGGAGCAAGGTCCCATCACAATAGCATTTGGCTGTCTGGAACTGGGGTACACCTAGGCTTATTACATCATGGGCTATATAAAAAGTTACCAGTAAATTTTGAATTTTGCTGAGCTTCAAAACAAATATATTGTTAGACGTCTGAGAAGGGAAATACCTTATCAAATGTGTTTTAAATAGTAAACTATGGTGTTAGGAACTTGTGGAGAGCTTTGGCAATTACTATTGCTACTACTAATCAGCTACCACTGATACCAGTTAAAGTGGTTGTATACCTGTAAAAAAAAAAAATAAAAACCTGTAAGGCAAAGGCATAATGAGCTAGTATGCACCTTACATGAGCTCATTATGAAATACTTACCTTAGAACAAGGCATCAGTATCTAATCCCGGTCCACACCGAGGGAGCTGACATCATGCCCTTAGCATGTCTTCCGGGCTCACGGCTCCGACGCTGTGAGGGGCCGGAGCCGCGATTACGTCACTCCCATGCATGCGCGCGGGAGTCTTCTTCCCTGCAAGGATCCTCAGCCGGCATTCATAGCACATGCGCCGCTGACGTCAGCGGCTGCATGCAAACTGAATATCTCCTAAACTGTACAGGTATAACAAGGTTGACCTGTAGGTAAAAAAAATTTAAAAATGGGTATACAACTGCTTTAATAACAATAATAGATCCATTTCCTTTACCTTAAACACTGCTTTTTCCCACATTCCCAGTTTGAATTAATTTCACTATTTATGAGTCCAAATTGCAGGCAATGGGAGGAATAAATCTTCTAACGCTAAGATCCCACCTTCATGGAGACCATCATGAGAGATTAAACATGTTATAAATTACCCTTGTTTTTGGTAACAGAGATAATATCCTAAATGTGGTACTAATGCCAATATTGTTATATGTTTTACGTGGTTCACTGGTTTGATAGTTTCGTTATATTCATACTAAGTTGCAGCCTTTGTTCCACGCCCTCATATGGACAAATAAACCACCATAAATAAATCATAAAGCCTTAGAAAAAGCTTAAACTAAGAGGCTTGGTTATTCAAAACATTTACTGTATACTTATTGACTTGCAAGTCAAATGCAATGGTTTATAGGCCACAAAATATTTCATCTGGACAAAATATACATACGTGCAACTTTGGTGGTGCAGGTTCTAATCTTAAAGTGGAACTAAATTCCTATAATGGTTGCTGGCAAGTATGTTTTTATTGCAGAAGAGACTTAGTATGTCTCTTCTGCAAAAGAGTGTTCTACCTGCCTGCCAGCAATAGTTTTTCTAAATGTAATCTGAGATGTGCAACACAGCCTTCAGTCTTGGCATCTGCCAGGTGTCAGGATGAATTCATTCTTGTGCAAGGAGTTACATCATCTTGTGCTGCCGAATCAAGATGCACGATGACACGAAACCTGGAAGGAGACATGCGGAAAGAGTCAGCAACAGCAACCAGGGATATTGTGGTCATCACAGTACTGGAGGGGTCTCTTTGGCAGGGCCCTGAAGCCCTGAGCTCCAGTAACAGACTTTAGTTCCAGTCTAAACATGTACACAGTAAAGTGTATTTATTAAAATGAGATGGTGTGACTGTATAATGTACAGTATGGCATTTTTGTATAGGTATACCTATGTATATTTATTCAAACAGCAAAGCAGGTGCTTTCATGCATTTTTTAATGTGTTGATGTGTGTTGTGTTAGGTGGCTCATTAATTTTGAATAGCAAAGAAATTGAGGGAATGGGACTTTAAAGGTACATCATATACAAAACGACATAAAGTTGTAATATAAAAATATAAAGCATTTATTTAGAAAAGACAAGATAAAAGTAAGGACTGCAGTTACAATCATAGCCCTGGTTATACATACATCTCCTAACCCTGACCAATGAGAGAACTGAAACCACATACAGAATATTCCCACGTCCAAAGATTTCAGCATGTTTCACTGTGACGGCTTCATCAGGAAAGAACGAGGGTATTCAAATAGAGAGTATAAAACAGCAAAATATGCACAACCTTGGATGTATAAAGAGAAAAAAACACAACAATTAATACATTACACTTACAAAAAATTATTAACATAATACAACCTGCCAGGTGTCAGGATGAATTAATTCTTGTGCAAGGAGTTACATGATCTTCTGCTGCCCAATCAAGATGCACGAAGACATGAAACCTGGAAGGAGACATGAGGAAAGATGTCAGCAACAGCAACCAGGGATATTGTGGTCATCACAGTACTGGAGGGGTCTCTTTGGCAGTAGAAGCCCTGAGCTCCAGTAACAGACTTTAGTTCCAGTCTAAACATGTACACAGTAAAGTGTATTTACTCAATGAGATGGTGTGACTGTATAATGTACAGTATGGCATTTTTGTATAGGTATACCTATGTATATTTATTCAAACAGCAAAGCAGGTGCTTTCATGCATTTTTTAATGTGTTGATGTGTGTTGTGTTAAGTGGCTCATTAATTTTGAATAGCAAAGAAATTGAGGGAATGGGACTTTAAAGGTACATCATATACAAAATGACATAAAGTTGTAATATAAAAATATAAATCATTTATTTAGAAAAGACAAGATAAAAGTAAGGACTGCAGTTACAATCATAGTCCTGGTTATACATACATCTCCTAACCCTGACCAATGAGAGAACTGAAATCACATACAGAATATTCCCACGTCCAAAAATTTCAGCATGTTTCACCGTGACGGCTTCATCAGGAAAAGAACGAGGGTATTCAAATAGAGAGTATAAAACAGCAAAATATGCACAACCTTGGATGTATAAAGAGAAAAAAAACACAAAAATGAATACATTACACTTACAAAAAATTATTAACATAATACAACATTGCACATGCATGACCGCCCACACAGCAAACAAGACACCTCCACCCATAAAAAAGAACAAAAAAACCCCCAAGCCACACAAACCCCCCCACCACACATATATACATATATACAACCCAAAAGAGCCCAAACTCCATACCTCAAGGATTAGTCTTGGAGTGAGCACAAATAGGAGAATCCCCGGAGGCCCCAAAAACCTGCATCTAAAGACCAGTTCAAAAATGTCAGATCTCCTGTACAGAGGGATGGTATTTTGGTAGTTTAAACTATCAGATGAGAGTGCAGCAATACCTGCAATATATATTGTATGTCAGAAAAACATTGCATCATTTTAAGGATAGGGAGAGCACAATTCCATAAAAAACTCATGAATGAACTGTACTCACCACAATCCTATTGCTTTATTGATATGATAATATTCATACTGGGAGCTCATGCAGACGGGAAGACCAAGGAAGACATTGGCATGTCCTCTATGCATAAAGCGGACACACCCATCTAAAGAATCTAGAGAAACATGTAAACACTTGTCAAATACTGTACAATAAAAAAGAATTTCAAATGTATCCTCATAGTCTCAAAATAAATTTCTCACCTCAGTGTGTCTTACTCTGATATAGAGGACTGCTCCAGTCTAGCCTAAATGTCAACGCTGAAAAAGTGCATAGAAGTAATAGAGCAGCAGAGAACAGAAGAGCCAAATTCCCAAAAAGGCAAAGATGGCTGAGATCAATCTGTGCAACAAAAAGAAAGGGTATATATACAAGGCATCATTTAAAGTCAATCAGAATCCCAGGTAGAGATACAGCTAATCTTACTTCAAATCAGATAAATACCTGAAACCACCGTCCGTGTGTCACATGAGTTTCCAGGAGTGTTCAAACACATCTGCACTATATGGGATTTAAATATCCCTCCCCGTGGCGCCAAAATACGGCGTGTGATGTCATGCCATAATGACGCCCTGCAGACGCAAAAGGGGAGGTCCCCGTACCACGGACTGACGGCCGGGAGCCGAGAATGATGACAACATCCGGTTAACACTCTGACACTGCCAACTCAGGAAGTGCAGACAGTGCCAGATGGCAAAAATAAAATGCAGTCTAGAAAGATGTAAATTAAGCAATGTGTAGCCGGAAAGCCGTGGGAAACTGGGTACCTCAAGATGTGCCTGCAGCGGGACAACGCCACCCATATGGGCAGATTTCTAGTCCTAATGCACACCCTTGGGCGTCCGTACGGGAATCTATAGACAAGGACCAGGATGGATACAGGTGAAACAGTTGTGATGAAATTGGAAATAGATATATGTGGAGGATAAAAAATAAAAAATAAATAGAAAAAAAAAAAAAACACCCCACACCGGCAACCCAGTTGTCCTTCAACTTAAAAACCAAGAAGAAGGGCTTAGTGAGCATGGATATGGTCAGGCATGTACATTACACTTGTCTAATTTCCATTCCACACTAACAATAGATTGTCCTGGATATCAAATATAAAATAAAATAGGTATATTACTTACTATACAATTCCTTCCCTATTTGGAGGTCATACAGCTGGCAACACCAACCCGAAAACAATCAGCCAAACACAGACCAGTATACACACATAAATGGACACTAAATAACTCAGAGGGGCAAATGAAAAAACATGGAGGATGAGAGTAAGTAGATGAATCCGAAAATCAAAAATAATAATTTCGACAATACAGAGCAATAGCCCACAGCCGAAACAAACACTCATCAAAGAGGGATACCAGTCACAAAAAAGGCTTGTAGCTGATCCCCTCATTGAGGCCCGGAAACCAGGTCGCCTGTAGCATATATCCATCTTGTTTCTAACCGGGGAAGCTTGTTATCAATGTCCCCCCCAAGGCTAAAGAAGCCAATGGACTTGAGATTAAAGTTATGGTACAGCCCCACGTGTCGACTTATAGGCGTTTGCATCTTGTGTTTAGAAATCAGAGATACTTACAGAGAGAAAATTAAAAAGAAAAAGCGACATCTGGGGAAAACTCCCCCTGTCTATGGCAGGTAGAACCAACCTAATCAAAACTATATGGTTGCCACAGCTCCTGTACGAACTCCATAACTCCCCAGTCTGGATTGGGAAGAAATGTTTTTTAAAAATAAACACCTTGTTTAGAGAACTAATCTGGAGGAAAGGACAGGCAAGGATCAGCTTGCAGACATTACAGCGTCCTACCAGAGAGGGGGGACTGGCAGTGCCCCAACCATATAACTACTTCCTGGCTGCCCAGTTGCAGCATATAGGGGGATGCGAGTCCCGGGGTTGGAAAAACACTAGCGGGGAAATTATGCTACAGAATAGCCCCCATAAGTCTCTGATAGAGGCATTGGAGGCCGGGTCACTGCAGGACGGGCCTCCAACAAGTAGATTAGTAAATAAAGTTTGGCAGTCGACCAAACGGATTATGGACTACAGAGGGTTCACTGAATTTTCACCCATATGGCAAAACAAATTTCTGCAGGAATTGACGACCTTGGAAAAAAACAGGTTTTGGGAACTCAAAGGAATTAGTAGGCTAGCTCAACTATATGGAGACAACAAAATGCTAAAATCTTTTATTGAGCTTAGGACTGAATATGGAATTCCCAAAAAAACATTCTACCATTACCTACAGGTCAGGCATGCCTTGGATAGCCAATTCAGGAATTGCCCGCCTGCGTGGTGCAAGGCTCCTCTCATTGAAAGCATTGCAAAAACAAATAGCACCAAGGGTCTGTTAGCAAAGATATATGGGCAGCTGGTTGAAAAGCTTCTTGCCCCACAGTCGTCTATGGGAGTTAGGGCAAGGTGGGAGATAGATGTGGGGGAGATTTCAGATCACCAGTGGACAAAGATTTTTGAGTATTGCCCGTTGGTGTCTGTTTCTTCATCGCAGCAGGCCTCGCACCTTCTTCTACTACATAGAGCCTATTATACCCCAAAAAGATTACATAAATTTGGTAGTAGGCTAGATGATAAATGCCCTAGGTGCCTGGATACAGGAGATCTTATTCATATGATATGGAGATGCCCAAAACTAACAAGGTATTGGAGAGAGATAATAAAGATCATAGAAACTAGGTGGAAAATTAAACTAGCATCAGAGGCCAGGGTATGTGTTCTTGGCCTGATAAGTGAAAATATAGGGTCTACTAGTACTAATATCGCCGTGCTGAGGTGCCTCTATCAAGCAAGGAAGTTGATAGCCCAGTCCTGGCTTTCTGCTATACCCCCAACTCCGGAAGACTGGGTTGAAGTAATGAATAAGTTGGTGTGGATAGAAAAGACAACATATATCAGAAGGGGTAGCTATGGTAAATTCGTAAAGATATGGAGCCCATGGCTAGACTGGTTGGGAGTTCCCCCTTGAAACTTGAAGGAAGTTAGATGATAAACTACATCGATGTGAAATTGGGAACATAGAGGAATCGGGGTGGGTGGAAACAGAACAGGGATAATACTAGCTGGATTTAAGACACTCCGGGTACCTTTTTTTTTTTTTTTTATTTGGGGGAGGAGGGGGGAGGGGGACTTTTGGTGGATCTAGGGCGGGAGGGGGGTGGGTGGATGATAGGGTTTGGGGGAGGGTTGGGGAATAGAGGAGGGGAAAGGGGGAAAAACTAATGTAATTGGGACTCATATTTAGTCACGGGGGTGCTTACTAGTTAATAACTTAAATATTGTATGTAAAATTGTACGTCTTGGGTATGTGTGTTTTATAATAAAATTTACAAAGAAAAAATATAAAACTAGAAGAGGAAAACATATACCACAATGATGTGAACTGGTGAAGGCGGCAGTTAATGAACGTTAATCTGATTTTGCCCTCAAGTGGTTTTCGCTGATGTGGAAAGGAAGAAGGGAAAGAAAAAAAAAAAAAAGAAATCAGAGATACATGATCTCTGATTCTGCAGAACAGTGGGCGCTTCGTCTTCCCCACATAGAACGCTCCACAGCAACATTTCATTAAATATACAGAGCCAACTGATTGGCAATCAGTCCTATGCTTAGGAGTCCAAATGTTATTGTTGGGAAGCTCAATACTTTTCCCTCAATGATGAAAGGACAAAAACTACATTTACCACATGGAAAAGTGCCCGGTGACTTTGCTTTGATTGTGTCCATGCTCCTATGGCTAGTAACTAGAGTATCTCTTATTGAACGGGATCTTTTGTAGGTAATTTCTGGATAAGGTTTAATAAATTTGGAAACTCTTTGGTCAGCTGCCAGTAAATACCAGAATTTATTATAGATATTTCATACATTGGTGGATTGTCGACTATATTTGGTAATAATGTGTGTTGATGTAGATGATTTATCCCTCCTAGGCTTGTATAATAACCTATGTCTATTGAGGTTTTTAACTCTGTTAAACACTTTTTTCAGGCATGTTCTACTGTAGCCTCAAGCCAAAAGACGGTCACGCAGCAAGTTCGCCTCATTCTGAAAGTCCACATCCTGTGTACAGTTGCGTTTAATCTTAAAAATTGACTGTAAGGAATACTTTTGATCAATTTTTCCGGGTGCAAACTGCTGGCATGTAACAAGCTGTTTCACGCTGAGGGTTTTCTGTATTGGGTGGAGCATATCATCCTTCTTTCATTGGTAAAAATTTCTACGTTCAGAAAAGTTATCCTTGATTGGTCAAAGGTATATGTGAATTTTAGATTGCATGTATTCACTTGCAGACTGTCCAAGAACTTTATCAAGTTTTCTTTTGATCCTGACCAGACCATGAAAACATCATCTGTATAACGATGCCATGATACAATCTGACCAATATCCGTTGATCTTGATTCGTCAGAAAAAAGATCTCGTTCTCACCCCCCAGGTACAGGTTTGCGTAGGAGGGGGCACATTTGGCCCCCATAGCAACACCCTGTACCTGGAGGTAGTGGGAACCTTTAAATACAAAGATATTGTGTGTTGGTGTGAAGTCTAGCATTTCGATAACAAACTTGTTATATTTCCATGAGTCAAGATCACCTTCATTCAAGAACACCCATATGACCCCAACACCTCTGCTGTGTGGTATGGAATTATACAGGGCCTCTATATCAATCGCGACCAGCCAAGATCCCTGAGGTAGTTGTAGCCCATCCAAAGTTTTCAATAACTCAATGGTGTCCTTGACCTAAGAAAAAAGCCCCTTCACGTGGGGTTATAGATATTCATCGACCAATTGACTTGCCTTTTAAGTAAATGATCCAAAGCCTGAGATTATTGGTCAGCCGGGGAGCAAGTAAACTTTTGTGCACCTTAGGTAGTGCATAGAAGGTTGGAGTAGTAAAGTTAGTAGTATCAAGGAATTTAAACGTGTTCAAATCTATGATACCCCTATGGTAGGCCTTGGTCAAGATATCTCTGTACTGCTTCATGTAATAATTAATATGAGACCTCGGGACTGGTCTATACCAATTGATATTTTGGATGATATCAAAGCACATTTTCTCGTATTGTTCTACATCCATTATTACAAGGTTTCCACCTTTGTCAGATGGTTTGACTACAATATTTCTATTAGAGCTTAATTTCCGTAGTGCCTTTTTCAGATCTTTGGGCAGATTGGACGAGGATCCTTTCTGCCAATTGGTAGATTCAATTTCTTTAGTGACCTGCATCACAAAGGCCCATATATATATATATATATATATATATATATATATATATATATATATATATATATATATATATATAGAGTTACCTTGCAGTACTGGAAATGACCTTGACTTGGGTTTTTATGACTTTGGTGTACCAAAAGTTACACCTGGGGGAAGAGTCAGCAAAGGAGAAGGGGGAACCAGCCTCTGATCCTAAGAATGGGCGGTGCCCGTTCCAGATGGGTTAACCACTTCAATACAGGGCACCCCCTTCCTGCCCAAGCCATTTTTCAGCTTTCAGCGCTGTCGCATTTTGAATGACAATTGCGCAGTCATGCAACACTGCACCCAAATGAAATTTTTAGCATTTTTTTCCCCACAAATAGAGCTTTCTTTTGATGGTATTTGATCACCTCTGCGGTTTTTATTTATTGCGCTATAAACAAAAGAAGAGGGACAAGTTTGAAAAAACACAATATTTTTTACTTTTTGCTATAATAAATATCCATTTTTTTTTTTTTAAACAAATTTTTTCCTCAGTTTAGGCCGATATGTATTCTTCTACATATTTTTGGTAAAAAAAATTGCAATAAGCGTATATTGATTGGTTTGCACAAAAGTTTTAGCGTCTACAAAGTAGCTGATAGATTTATAGCATTTTTATTATTATTTTTTTTTTTTTACTAGTAATGGCGGCGATCTGCGATTTTTATTGTGACTGTGATTTTGAGGCGGACATATCAGACACTTCTGACACATTTTTGGGACCATTCACATTTATACAGCGATCCGTGCTATAAAAATGCATTGATTACTGTGTAAATGTGACTGGCGGGGAAGGGGTTAACACTAGGGGGTGATCGAGGGGTTAAATGTGTGTCCTAGGGAGGTGATTCGAACTGTGGGGGGAGGGGACTGACTGGGGGAGGTGACCGATTGGTGTCCCTATGTACAAGGGACACACCATCGGTCTCCTCTCCTCTGACAGGACGTGGATCTGTGTGTTTACTGGGCAATTCGCGGGTGCCCGGCGGACATTGCCAGTGACGCAGCGGGCGCGTGCCCCCTAGTGGTTCGGGAAGGCGATCATGTCATATGACGTCCGCTCAGAACGAGAGCTGCATCGTCCCGCCGTCATATGACAGTGGCCGGGCTCCTAGTGGTTAAAAACCCAACCCTCCTCCTCAGGATTGCTCTCATCCTACAGGTCCATCAAGTCTTGTAGGGCTCTTAAATCTTCAAAGGTCACCCCCTCCATGTTCAGGTTGTTTGGTCCCGAATCTTGGACGGTGTTTGGTTCCTTGTCATAAAGAACTTTAAACATTAGCCGTCTGGCAAATAGGTGCAAATCTTTCATCAGCTCAAATTTGTCCACTTCCTCATCCAGACAAAAAGTGAGACCGAGCTGTAGCAGCTTAGACTCCTCTTCTGACAATTGGTAAGATGACAAATTGGTAATATCAAACTTATCCCGGTTCTCACAAGAAGCGGAACCGGGACAGTCTATTTTAAAGGCTGATTCGTTGCTCGCATGGGGGTAGGTGCAGTGATCGATGTGCGCCTTGAATCTATGGTGTTAGTGTTAAATATGGGTGCTATTCGTGAATCCGCGAGGAGAGCCATTGTGGGTGGGCGTTGTTCCGGCGCTTGTTGGGACATAGGTCCCGCAAGCGTCGAGACTGAATTAATGTGCGCTATAGGTGTGGCCAGTGTCATAAGTGAATGGTTAAGTACACTACCAGTTACCGGAGTGCTGGGGGTTGTGCGACTTTGCGACCGTTGTGATCGTGTTCTTTTGTCTTTGTTATAGGGATGTGTCGGCCTGGAACATCCCTGTGAACCTGCTTCACTGTCTTTCTTTCTTTTCCTTGAGGCACCATTAGAGTCGTAATATTGTGTAGTGATCGGAACATAAGATGCAGAGGACATGGATGAGGTGTCGGATTCAACCAAATCCAGGTTACCTGCTGGGGGGGCATGATTGTAAGGGCCCCTACGGCAAGGATAGTTCCCCTGTTGGTTCCACTTATACGCCTGATCCTGATCATACGCTTTTTTTGTCCCTTGTAAATTTATTTTCCTTCATTTTGATCAATCCAGTGGCATATTTTGTAAGGTGTTCCTTCAATGCTTTATCTTTGGCAAGGAAAGACGTATGTGGGACCAAGTTACTGTGATCATCCTGCCATTTCAGGATTTCTTTATCCAATTTACCAATGTCTAGTTTGTAGTGATCGCTAAGAATTTGCATCATCTGTAAAGAGCATGATTGTAAGTTAGCTTCCCAAGCTTTTTTCACATTGGGCTCTACCTTTTTATATTTGTAAAAATTTGAAAGCGTAGGCCCCATGGTACAATTTGATTTGTCACTTATTTCTCAAAAAATTCTCTAGACACTGCAAACCCAACAAATAGCTATCTACTTCTGCTTCTGTGATGTGATCTCTAGAGCGGACCTGTTGCACTTCGGAAACAAACCCCTCCCATACCTGACCACAATAATTCGTCATTTCTCCAGACACTCACCCCAAAGAAGGTAGGATGGAAAAACGGGAAGTAGAATCCAGATATGTGCACACCAGAACTGAGCCAAGCCAGTTTCACAGGCAGTATTGCAAGCTGCAACCACCAAAGAAGGAAAAACAAAAAAAAATAATAAACTTTAGCAAAAACAATATTTTGAAGAAATCTCTATAATATTTACCATAATCAAAAAATTATTACAAAGCATATGTTTGGTTGCTGATCTCTGACCCCAAAAAGAGGTATCATGGGTGTATTGTCCACCCGGGGTAATAAGTTCAAAAGTAGGGGAGAGGTCAGCACCAAGGAAAAAACACAGCATACAAAAGTACCAACAAGAAATCGAGGGAATGGGACTTTAAAGGTACATCATATACAAAACGACATAAAGTTGTAATATAAAAATATAAATCATTTATTTAGAAAAGACAAGATAAAAGTAAGGACTGCAGTTACAATCATAGTCCTGGGTATACATACATCTCCTAACCCTAAACAATGAGAGAACTGAAGTCACATACAGAATATTCCCACGTCCAAAGATTTCAGCATGTTTCGCTTTGACGGCTTCATCAGAAAAAGAACGAGGGTATTCAAATAGAGAGTATAAAACAGCAAAATATGCACAACCTTGGATGTATAAAGAGAAAAAAACACAAAAATTAATACATTACACTTATAAAAAATTATTAACATAATACAACATTGCACATGCATGACTGCCCACAAAGCAAACAAGGCACCTCCACCCATAAAAAGAACTAAAAAAAAACAAAAAACCCCCAAGCCACCTAACCCCCCCCCCCCCACCACACATATATACATACAAACCTTGTCATAATGGATGTAGAACAATACCAGAAAAAATGTGCTTTGATATCATCCAAAATATCAATTGGTATAGACCAGTTCTGGGGTCCTGGGGTTAATTATTACATGAAGCAGTACAGAGATATCTTGACCAAGGCCTACCATAGGGGTATCATAGATCTGAACACGTTCAAATTCCTTGATACTACTAATTTTACTACGCCAACCTTCTATGCGCTACCTAAGGTGCACAAAAGTTTACTTAGCCTCCCCGGCCTACCAATAATCTCAGGCTGTGGATCATTGACTGAAAAGGCAAGTCAATTGGTCGATGAATATGTATAACCCCACGTGAAGGGGCTTTTTTCTTACGTCAAGGACACCATTGAGTTATTGAAAACTTTGGATGGACTACAACTACCTCAGGGATCTTGGCTGGTCGCGATTGCTATAGAGGCCCTGTATAATTCCATACCACACAGCAGAGGTGTTGGGGTCATACAGGTGTTCTTGAATGAACGTGATCTTGACTCATGGAAATATAACGAGTTTGTTATCGAAATGCTAGTCTTCATACTAACACACAATATCTTTGTATTTAAAGGTTCCCACTACCTCCAGGTACAGTGTGTTGCTATGTTGCTATGGGGGCCAAATTTGCCCCTTCCTACGCAAACCTGTACCTGGGAGGTGAGAACGAGATCTTTTCTCTGATGAATCAAGATCAACGGATATTGGTCAGATTGTATCATGGCATCGTTATATAGATGATGTTTTCATGGTGTGGGCAGGATCAGAAGAAAACTTGATAAAGTTCTTGGACAGTCTGCAAGTGAATACATACAATCTAAAATTCACATATACCTTTGACCAATCAAGGATAACTTTTCTGGATGTAGAAATTTTTACCAATGAAACAGGGATGATTTGCTCCACCCTATACAGGAAAACCCTGGCGGGAAACAGCTTGGTACATGCCAGCAGTTCGCACCCGGAAAAATTGACTAAAAGTATTCCTTACAGTCAATTTTTAAGATTAAAACGCAACTGTACACAGGATGTGAACTTTCAGAATGAGTCGAACTTGCTGCGTGACCGTCTTTTGGCTAGAGGCTACAGTAGAACATGCCTGGAAAAAGCATTTAACAGAGTTAAAAACTTCAATAGACATAGGTTATTATACAAGCCTAGGGGGGATAAATCATCTACATCGACACGCATTATTACCAAATATAGTCGTCAACCACCAAAGTACGAAATATCTATAATACATTCTGGTATTTACTGGCAGCTGACAAAAGAGTTTCCAAATTTATTAAACCTTATCCAGAAATTACCTACAAAAGATCCCATTCAATAAGAGATACTCTAGTTGCTAGCCACCATAAGAGCATGGACACAATCAAAGCCAGGCACTTACCCATGTGGTAAATGTAGTTTTTGTCCTTTCAATCATTGAGGGAAAAAGTATTGAGCTTCCCAACAACATTTGGACTCCTAAGCATAGGACTGATTGCCAATCAGTTGGCTCTGTATATTTAATGAAATGTTGCTGTGGAGCATTCTATGTGGGGAAGACGAAGCGCCCACTGTTCTCCAGAATCAGAGATCATGTATCTCTGATTTCTAACACAAGATGGAAACACCTATAAGTTGACACGTGGGGCTGTACCATAACTGTAATCTCAAGTCCATTGGCTTCTTTAGCCTTGAACATTTACCCCAACACGAACGTGGGGGGGACATTGATAACAAGCTTCTCCGGTTAGAGACAAGATGGATATATATGCTACAGGCGACCCGGTTTCTGGACCTCAATGAGGGGATCAGCTACAAGCCTTTTTTGTGACTGGTATCCCTCTTTGATGAGTGTTTGTTTCGGCTGTGGGCTGTTGCTCTGTATTGTCGGAATTATTATTTTTGATTTTCGGATTCATCTACTTACCCTCATTCTTCATGTTTTTTCATTTGCCCCTCTGAGTTATTTAGTGTCCATTTATGTGTGTATACTGGTCTGTGTTTGGCTGATTGTTTTCGGGTTGGTGTTGCCAGCTGTATGACCTCCAGATAGGGAAGGAATTGTATAGTAAGTAATTTACCTATTTTATTTTATATTTGATATCCAGGACAATCTATTTTTAATGTTGAATGGAAATTAGACAAGTGTAATGTACATGCCTGACCATATCCATGCTCACTAAGCCCTTCTTCTTGGTTTTTAAGTTGAAGGACAACTGGGTTGCCGATGTGGGGTGTGTTTTTTTTTTTATCCTCCACATATATCTATTTCCAATTTCATCACACCTGCTTCACCTGTATCCATCCTGGTCCTTGTCTATAGATTCCCATACGGATGCCCAAGGGTGTGCATTAGGACTAGAAATCTGCCCATATGGGTGGCGCTGTCCCGCTGTAGGCCCGCCTTGAGGTACCCAGTTTCCCATGGCTTTCAGGCTATACATTGCTTTTTTTTACATCTTTCTAGACTGCATTTTATTTTTGCCATCTGGCACTGTCTGCACTACCTGAGTTGGCAGTGTCAGAGTGTTAACAGGATGTTGTCATCATTTCCGGCTTCCGGGGTCAGTCCGTGGAACGGGGACCTCCCCTTTTGCGTCCGCGGAGTGTCATTATGGCGTGACGTCACACGCTGTATTTTGGCACCACGGGGAGCGATATTTAAATCCCATATGGTGCAGATGTGTTTGAACACTCCTGGGAGCTCATGTGTAAGATTAGCTGTATCTCTACCTGGGATTCTGATGGACTTTAAATGATGCCTTGTATATATACCCTTTCTTTTTGTTGCACAGATCGATCTCAGCCATCTTTCCCTTTTTGGGAATTTGGCTCTTCGGTTCTCTGTTGCTCTATTACTTCTATGCACTTTTTCAGCGTTGACATTTAGGCGAGACTGGAGCAGTCCTCTATATCAGAGTAAGACACACTGAGGTGAGAAGTTTATTTTGAGACTATGAGGATACATTTGAAATTCTTTTTTTATTGTAGAGAATTTGACAAGTGTTTACATGTTTCTCTAGATCCTTTAGATGGGTGTGTCCGCTTTATGCATAGAGGACATGCCAATGTCTTCCTTGGTCTTCCCGTCTGCATGAGCTCCCAGTATAAATATTATCATATCAATAAAGCAATAGGATTGTGGTGAGTACAGTTCATTCATGAGTTTTTTTATGGACTTGTGCTCTCCCTATCCTTAAAATGATGCAATGTTTTTCTGACATACAATATATATTGCAGGTATTGCTGCACTCTCATCTGATAGTTTAAACTACCAAAATACCATCCCTCCTTACGGGAGATCTGACATTTTTGGACTGGTCTTTGGATGCAGGTTTTTGGGGCCTTCGGGGATTCTCCCATTTGTGCTCACTCCAAGACTCATTCTTGAGGTATGGAGTTTGGGCTCTTTTGTGGTGTATATATGTGTGGTGGTGGTTGGGGGTTGTGTGGCTTGGGGGTGTTTTTGTTTTTTGTTGTTTTATTTTTTATTTTTTGTTCTTTTTTATGGGTGGAGGTGCCTTGTTTGCTTTGTGGGTGGTCATGCATGTGCAATGTTGTATTATGTTAATAATTTTTTGTAAGTGTAATGTATTCATTTTTGTGTTTTTTTTCTCTTTATACATCCAAGGTTGTGCATATTTTGCTGTTTTATACTCTCTATTTAAATACCCTTGTTCTTTTCCTGATAAAGCCGTCACGGCGAAACATATTGAAATCTTTGGACTTGGGAATATTCTGTATGTGATTTTAGTTCTCTCATTGGTCATGGTTAGGAGATGTATGTATACCCAGGACTATGATTGTAACTGCAGTCCTTACTTTTATCTCTTCAATGAACCCTTTCCTAACCCGCCCCAGACTGACCCTCTGCCAGTATATGTGTGTAGGACGTCTCTAACCTCTACACAGAAAAGACAACTCGGTGAGGCATCCCTAGGACTTCAGAGTACCGTTGGGATCTCCCTATTATCCGCCAGGGGGCAACTTTTAAGCTTTCTTGACTCATACAGCATACGCTGCTTTGGGTCCCAACTTTTCGGTAAGCCTCCATTTCATATGGGTGGTGGTATCTGCACATCTTTATCTGTTGCATCAAACCCCGGAGAAGGTCACCAAGATTGTTTATATAATTTTATTTCCATTTTTGGATTTCCATTTTTTTCTCCTGATTGGCACGGCTGCCACCAGACTTATAAGGCCTTATAGCATCAACCATCTTTATGCCCAATATTCATGATTTGTTTCCATCATTCGGGGGACTATTTTGACCTTTTGTGTTCACTATACACTCATGTGGTGATTATTAGTGTCTCACTATCAAGATGGACTGTTGGATTTATTTATGATGGACACTTATTGTTTATATATTAATATTCATAATTGTTCACTTTTTTCTTGAATCACTTTGAATTTATAGCGCTGCACCCACTTTATATACTTACTTTTATCTTGTCTTTTCTAAATAAATGATTTATATTTTTATATTACAACTTTATGTCGTTTTGTATATAATGTACCTTTAAAGTCCCATTCCGTCAATTTCTTTGCTTTGCCATTTACAGGGATGTTGGTACTTTTGTATGCTGTGTTTTTTCCTTGGTGATGACCTCTCCCTTACTTTTTAATCAATTTTGAATCGCTGTCAACGCAAATGAATAAAAATAGATTTTGCACTGTTTTAAAAACACACCACAATTCACAGAACATTTGCATCTCTATTCCTTTCTGCTTTATTATGTAATAATAATTATTATTATGTAATAATATTATGTATGCTGTGCTGTACAATCTCTGCTGCTCACTGTTTTATTCTATACACTGCACTGTACGGTCCCCATTGCCCCATTTTGTATGCCATTCTACATTCTACAGTCACGCCATCTCATACTTTACTCTATGCCATACATTACATATTCCACACATCCTCATTCTGTACACTGTGCTGTACAGTCCCTATTTCTTACCACCTGGTTATATATGCGGTTCTGTACATCCTTTCTTCCATACCATTACATTCTGTAGGCGAGCTGTACATCATTTCCCTTATTATGTATGCTCTGCTGTACATTCCTTATTTCATACTGCCAAATTGTGTACATGGCATTGTACATTCCCTATTCCACATTCTCAGTGTTGCGCCGTATGTTCCCGTTTCCACCCCATCCTGCACACTGTGGTTTACATTCCCTATTCCATATTTCCTGTGTTGCACTGTATATTCCCGTTTCCATGACACTCTATTCTACACAATGCACTTACCTGCTCTGTGGAATGGTTTTACACAGAGCAGCCCAGATCCTCCTCTTCTTGAGTCCCTTGCCGGTGCTCCTGGCCCCTCCCTCCTGCTGAGTGCCCTTTACAGCAGGTAGCTTACTATGGGGGCACCTGAGCTGAGCCGCTGCTCTGTGTGCCCATTCAGACATGGAGCCACGGCTCGGCCCCACCCACCCCCTCTCTCCTCATTGGCTCACTGATTTTAAATGACAGCAGGGGGAGCCAATGGCGTCCGCTGCCTTGTCTCAGCCAATCAGGAGGGAGAGTCCTGGACAGTCAAGCATCTCGTTCACCATCGCTGAATCGAGATGGGGCACAGGTAAGTATTAGGGGGGGCTGCTGCACACTGAAGGTCTTTTATCTTAATGCATAGAATGCATTAAGATAAAAAAAAACTTCTGCCTTTAGAATCACTTTAACACAATAAGATGTTTTTGGTCTCAGTTTCTGGTTGCTAGGTAGTTAAGAATTATTTCAATCTACTTTGAGGTAGGATAATAAAAATTGCTTTTTATCACAGTAAAAAGGCATATTTTATGGGTACAAGGAATATGGTGTAATGTAAACATGATTTGGCCACACCTACACTGTGCCCAGGGTGCCAGAGATTTCCTACAATCCTAGGAACACCCTAATATTACTTGTCTAGGAGATGGTAACCCTTTCACTTTAGAGAGATTTCTTCTTACTTCCTGCTGTGTCTCAGGAAGAAAGGGAAATCTCTTCGATGGAAAGCAGAAAAAACTTGACAAGGGTCTAACCTATGCCCTACTCTGTTTAAAAATGAAAAACAACTTGGCTTTTCATGCACTTAAAGGGTCCTTTCACACTAGTGAGTTATTGCCACGCTAAAACATACCTTTCCAGCACAACAAAAGTGCATGAAGATCGTTCCCCTTTAAATCATATGTAACTGTTCACACTCATGCTCTGCATTTGCACTGCATTTTAAAAAGTAAAAAGCACATCAAAAACTCACCTCCCATTGATTTCTACAGGAAATACACCAAAAACGTATCAAAAATGCACCTGCGGTGTGTTTTTGGTGTGTTTTTTTTATTTTAATACATTTTTATTACATTTTCAAGTTAGAAATAAGAGAAGTACAAATTGAAACAATCCGTATTGTACAGTATGTATACGCTCATGCCTTCAATAAAGGTACAAAACAGGTAAATAGAGTGTACCAAGCAAAGTTGGTGTGTTTTTTGAGTCATATGTCCAAGTCTCACAGGTGCATGCTGGGAGACAGGAATGCAGAAAACGCACCAAAAAAGCATAGAAACGCGTTAAAAGTGCAATATCCATTTTTGCAAAACGCATACTACGTTTTTAAGAGCACAAGTGTGAAAGGGCCCTAAGGGACTCATCATTACTTAACCTCAGTGCAATCACTATCAGGAAAATTCTATATCTATCTAAAAATAGATTTCCAAGCTCTGAATTACCCCTTCAAATCCTAGTCTGGAATCTAGAGTTAGAGGTAATGCTATAATTTCCTTTGAACAATATGTTCATAAAAGAACACCTGCCAGGCCCTCTAAGGCGTGGAGCACATGGCTAAGCAAATATAGGTTTTCACTGTCAATTTAATTTCCATGGCTATTCAATCGTATTTTGCCAATTACGATACGTAATTTGCACTTGTACCTTTTTTTTACAAAACCATTGTCAGTTCACCTGCTGATTGTGTACTTTTATCTCCATGTCTACCTAACAGCATTAGACACCATCTGGATGCATGTTAACAAACATGAAATTTAAAAAAATATGATTATAATAAGAACACAGTAATCAATCAAAACCAAACCTGCAATGGACATTCAAATCTAGTTTTTCTTGGGCAATGTAGATAGTTCTTATTATATCTTATTTTATGTTATCTTTTGTAAAAATAAAAACTCAATTTTCTGTGGCTCAGGCCTGGTTCACACTTGACTTGAGTTGCACAGAATCACATATCAATGGAAATCACATTGTTTTCAATGGTGTCCCTTCACATCAATGTGACTCAACACAGAGCAAGTTTTGAAAAGGTTCCTACACTATTTTGGTGCTATTCCAGTGTTATTTTGACCCCATAGACTTCAGTGGAAACACACATGTATGTAAATCTGGTGCAATTTGGAAAGCGATTTCATTTTTTTAACCCTCAAGTCACTTCCCAGGAAAATCCTTGGTCATTCAAAAGAAGTAGCAGCAACAGCAGCAACTCAAGGCATAAAATTGAATATAAAAAGCGCACGGGGGGAAACTCACGTCAAAATTACAAACAACTCGAACTACATATTTGCACATTAGCTTGCATCATAAATTTCCTTAATATCAGATTTGTAGTAATGTTTAACTATAAAAGGAAAAAAAAAGTAGAAACAATGTTATTGTCTATTCTACCTATAATTAATCTAAGTGGTCTTTAATTGTTGTTTATTATTTTTTATTCATTGTTGCATATTGCATCTGCATCGTTGTTAGGTGGTGTCCTTTTGTCCTTTTCACAGATTCTAGTAATTGTAAAATAGGAAGTGGGAAATTTGGCATCACCTATATATTATATAGATGTCTTATCCTTCAATTAATGTAACAATATTTGGAAATAGTCACAACAATTTAAAGCAGCACTCTTGTTGAATTTACCAGCACAGAACCTTTTTTAATTTAAGTACTACATGTGTCTGGAATGTCTCTATGCTTTTTTTTGAACAGACATCCTAAGTAATATGGGTTAAGTACCTGGTCCAGCCCACTCCAATCCCCAAGTATCACGGAAACCATTGTGACTTGGGCTCCTGGATGGGTCGGGGGGCCACCCTCCTTCACACCGAATATTGATCCAGGACTAAGGAGACCCCCTTTTGGGGTTACATGGAACCTTTTCCCCAAGAGGGTTATATCACTTCCCTGGGTATCTGGCTGGCTGTGAACAAGCTACCCTTTCCATGCCATTAGGGCTAAAGGGACTGTTTCTGGTACCCCTTGGCATACTGTGCATAGTGGAACCATTATCCTGGAGCGATGTATTATGTGCAGGGGATAAATTCCAACATTTGTGAGGTTAAGAAACTTTATTTTCTGTATTCTCTATTGTTTGCTGTAAATTAGGTTTAGGTGATAAACTCTTACTATGTTTAACCACTTGCCGACCACAGTATAGCCGAATAATGGCTACAGCTTGGCCAGCTAGTTCTGGGACACCATCATATGAGGGCCTCCTGTAATCCTGCCCGCTCCGGACGCTGCTGATCACAGGTTGATGTAAAGAGCCAAGCAGCGGCTCCTTACCACATGATCAGCTGTGTACAATCACAGCTTATCATGGATGTATACCGAAGCTGGTTATCAGCATTCCTTTCCTCATGCTAACAGCGTGAGGAGAGGAGAAGAGAGCAGATAACCGACTTATGTAAAAGGGACATGTACACTGATAATCAGGGCACTGATTATCAGTGTCCTGATTATCAGTGCAGTCCCAGCAGTGCCCTCCTGTGTTACCAATCTGTTATCACCAGTGCTGCCAATCAGCGCCCATCAGTGTGTCAGAAACCATGAAGCAGACTGAGACAGAAGTGCAGTTAAATCACACTTGTTTAATAATAATAAAAAAAGGTAAACAGAGTAAACGTAGCCAAAACATAGCCAGAGTTCAGGAACCGGAGCAGATAGTCAGACAAGCTAAAACGTCAGGGAGCCAGAGAACAGCCTAGTAGAACAGCAAGCAGGATCTGGAGCCAGAAGGAATGTCAGCCAAGCAAGTCTTTAACAGGAACACAGGAGAGCGTCTCTAACCACTTGACAACTGGGCACTTAAATCCCCCTCCGCCCAGACCAATTTTCAGCTTTCAGTTCTCTCACACTTTGAATGACAATTACTCAGTCATGTAATACTGTACCCAAATTATGTTTTTGTCCTTTTTTCATACAAATAGAGCTTTCTTTTGGTGGTATTTGATCACGTCTGGGTTTTTTATTTTTTTGCGCTATAAATGAAAAAAGACCGTACATTTTGTGAAAAAAATGCCTTTTTCTTAGTTTCTGTGATAAAATTTAGCAAATTATTAATTTTTCTTCATAAATTTTGGCCACAATTTATACTGCTACATATCTTTGGTAAAAATAACCCAAATTAGTGGATATTATTTGGTCTTTGTGAAAGTTAGAGAGTCTACAAGCTCTGGTGCAAATCATAAAAAATTGATCACACCTGATGTACTGCAGGCCTATCTAATTTCTTGCGACCCGAACAAGCCAGGAAAGTACAAATATCCCCCAAATGACCCCTTTTGAAAGTAGACATTCTAATGTATTTAGTAAGATGCATGGTGAGGTTTTTGATGTTGTCATTTTTTCCCACAATTCTTTGCAAAATGAAGATTTTTTTTTCCACAAAAGTGTTAATAGGTTATTTCTCTCACATGGTATGTGTATACCACAAATGACACCCCAAAATACATTCTGCTACTCCTCCTGAGTATTACGATACCACATGTGTGGGACTTTTTCACAGCCTGGCCACATAGAGAGGCCCAACAAGCAGGGAGCACTGTCACGTGTTCTAGGAGCATAAATTACACATCTGACTTGTTGACTACCTATTACACTTTTGAAGGCTCTGGAGCACCAGGACAATGACACGTGACACTGACGTGGCACTGATGACACGTGACATTGATAACAGATGGCACGTGACACTGACAGGTGGCACTGATGACAGATGGCACTGATATGTGGCACTGATGACACGTGACACTGATGACAGATGGCACTAATATCTGGCACTGATGACACGTGACACTGATGTGGAACTGATGACAGATGGCACTAATTTGTGGCTCTGATGACAGATGGCACTAATACATGGCACTGATGACAGATGGCACTAATAGGTGGCACTGATGACACGTGACACTGATGTGGCACTGATGACAGATGGCACCTATACATGGCACTGATGACAGATGGCAGTTATACGTGGCACTGGGGACAGATGGCACAGACAGGTGGCACTTGGGACAGATGGCACTGACAGGTGGCACTGGGGACAGATGGCACTGACAGGTGGCACTGGGGACAGATGGCACTGACAGGTACTGTGGGCACTTTATTTCCCCCTTTTATTTTTCTTACACTGACGCTGCAGCCGCTCGCTCTCCCTCCTCACACGCTGTCTCTGTGTGAGGAGGGAGAGCCGGCAATGAGAGATGATCTTGTATGTTTTGTGACCAAGGCGAAGGCAGAGATCATCTGGACTGGGCGGCTTAAGTAGACAGGACTGACGAGCAGGATATCATCAACAGGTGAGTCACTGTGGAGAGATAGGAGCTGTCAATTACGTGACAGCTGAGCGGCCAGCTCAGAGAAGGAAGGGCTGAGCCCAGCCCTGACAGTACCCACTCCTCAATGACCCCTCCCCCTCAGAGGACTGCCAGGCTTGAGGGGAAAAGTCTATTGAAGTCACGGAGGAGGACAGGGGCATGTACATCCGAGCATGAGGCCCAAGAGCAATCCTCCGGGCCATACCCTTTCCAATGCACCAGGTACTGTATGCGCCCACGGAACCTACGAGAGTCAACAATGGACTGTACTTCATACTCCTCATGGTTCTTAACCTGTACAGGGTGAGGACGAGGCACCAAGGTGGTAAAGCGGTTGCAGACCAAAGGTTTTAATAAGGAGACTTGAAATACATTTAAGATACGCATATTAGAAGGAAGGTCTAATGCGTAAGCCACTGAGCTAATCTTGCAAAGAATACGGAAAGGCCCAATAAACCGAGGTGCGAACTTCAGGGAGGGAACACGAAGTCGGAGGTTGCGTGATGACAGCCAGACCCTGTCCCCAACCTGGTAGGAAGGTGCAGGCAGGCGTCTGCGGTCAGCATGGAGTCTGTACCTATCACTAGCATGTTGCAAAGCCTCCTGGATTTGTGCCCAAGTGGTACAAAGACCACGGAGATGCTCCTCTAATGCAGGAATACTCTGCAGAACAAAATGAGTCAGGCAACATGGAAGGTTGGAACCATAATTCGCCATAAACGAGGACAATCGGGAAGCAGAATTCAAGGCACTATTGTGAGCGAACTCCGCCCACGGTAAGAGGTCTGACCAGTTGTTATGATGGTCAGAAATATAGCAATGTAGGAATTGCTCCAAGGACTGATTGGCTCATTCTGCAGCCCCATTAGACTGCGGGTGATACGCAGAGGAGAAAGCAAGCTAAATTCCCAACTGTGCACAAAAGGCTCGCACAGAACCGGGACACAAACTGACTACCCCTGTCCGAGACAATCACTTTGGGTAGCCAGCCCATGTAAGCGAAAGATCTCCCGAGCAAAAATGGAAGCCAGTTCCTTAGAAGTGGACAACTTCTTAAGTGGAATACAATGAGACATTTTTGAGAACCGGTCAACTGTGTTGCCCTGGGAGTTGGGTAACTCCACAATGAAATCCATAGACAGGTGGGTCCAGGGCCTCTCTCCATTGGGTATGGGTTATAGAAGGCCCACTGGAAGGTGTTTTGTGATGTCTTACTCTGAGCACACACGGAACAGGCAGCTACATAGGCGGTTACATCAGCACGTAGACTAGGCCACCAGAATTGTTGGGAAATGGCCCAAAAGAGTTGATTCTTCCCAGGGTGGCCAGCAGCCTTGGGAGAATGGTAAGTCTGGAGCATGGCAGTACGGAGATTCTCTGGGACAAAGCAGCAGTCACAAGGTTTCTCAGGAGGAGCATGGACCTGAGCGGCAAGAATTTTGTCACCCAAAGGAGAAGTGAGATTGGTGCGAACTGTAGCCAGAATACGATCAGGAGGAATCACAGGTACGGGAACCGACTCCATCTTGGAAGTGGAGGAAAATTGTGGTGACAAAGCGTCAGCTCTTACATTCTTAGTACCGGCTAAGAATGAGACAATGTAATTGAAACCAGACAAGAAAAGAGCCCATCGCGCCCTTCTGGGAGAGAGGTGTTTTGCCTCAGACAAGAATGTGAGATTCTTATGGTCAGTAAGAATGAGAACCGGCATAGTGGTACCTTCGAGGTGATGTCCCCAATCTCGTAATTGCACTCCGCAGGTGACAATTTCTTGGAAAAGTAGCCACAAGGATGCATAGTGCTCTCAGAGGTAGGACGTTGAGACAGAAGGGCGCCAACTCCAGTATAGGTGCATCAACCGCAACTGATAAAATGTAACTTAAGATCAGGATGTGCCAACACAGGAGCAGAAACAATGGCAGCCTTGAGACTCTCAAAGGCCTCAATGGACTCCGGAGACCAACTCT
The DNA here is from genome assembly GCF_042186555.1 of Aquarana catesbeiana. Classification (NCBI taxonomy): domain Eukaryota; kingdom Metazoa; phylum Chordata; class Amphibia; order Anura; family Ranidae; genus Aquarana; species Aquarana catesbeiana. The sequence continues at coordinate 365,151,803 of NC_133327.1, read as the reverse complement.
GTAGGTTACCATCTTTTCTGGCCAAAGTCAGGGGATTGACCAGAGACGAGAAGTTACAAATAAACTTCCGATAATAGTTGGCCAAGAAAACGCAGCAGAGGACATAAACGTAAACTGAAAGTCTCTCTGGGTCCATCGAAAAACCAGCAGTGGAAATGACATAACCCAGGAATTTAACCTGTTCACGATGGAATTCACACTTCTCCAATTTACAATAGAGACTGTTCTCTCTTAGTTTCTGAAGCACATGACAGACATCTGTGTGGTGGCTCTCCAGGGACTTGGAAAATATGAGGATATTGTCGAGATAAAACTCTACACATAACTGCAACAAATCTCGGAGGACATCGCTAATAAATTCCTGGAAAACTGCCAGGGCGTTTCAAAGGCCAAAAGCCATTATGAGGTACTCATAATGGCCTGTTCTGGTATTAAATGCAGTTTTCCACTCGTTGCCCTCCTTAATCCTCACGAGATTATATGCCCCTCTCAAATCAAGCTTTGTGAAAACCGTTGCTCCCTTGAGGCGGTCAAATAACTCCATAATCAACAGAATCTGATAGGCATTCTTAATCATGAAACGATTGAGACCCCTATAATCAATACAAGGTCAGTTCACCACTCTTCCTCTTCCTCTTCACAAAGAAGAAAGCAGCACCAGCAGGAGACGAGGATTTGTGGATGAAATCTCGAGAAAGTGCGTCTGCAACATACACCTCCATGGACTTATCCTCCAAGACCAACAACGGGTAAACCTGGCCACGAGGGGGAGTGGCACCAGGTTGAAGGTCAATTGAGCAATCATATGACTGGTGTGGAGGCAAACTGCCGGCTTGACCTTTGTCAAAGACATCGCTAAAATCGCGGTACTCCTGTGGCAGGGAGGAGAGTGAAGAGGTGCACAGGACCTTGGCTACCTTCTGGAAGCATGTCTTACTGCATGTGGCGACCAGGAGAGAACCTCAGCGCAGAGCCAATCAAAAGAGGGGTTGTGCCTCTGTAACCAAGGATAACCAATAACCAGCGGAAACATAGGTGTGGGAATAACTTGGAATTGGATTATTTCATAGTGAAGAGCCCCTACGGCCATGGACAACTGTTGAGGTCTCCCATCAGTAGCCTCAATGGCAAGTGGAGTGTCACGCAGCTGCAGTGGAATCGAGTGCTTTGATACAAAGGAAGCATCAATGAACAGGCCTGCAGCCCCAGAGTCGATTAGAGCCTGTATTTCGATGGACAACTCAGCCCAAGAAAAGGTAACCAAAACCAGGGGCTTATCCTTCAGGATAACTGGGGAAGAAACAACGCCACCTAAGGTCTGTCCATGACAGGACTCCAAGGTTCGGGCATTCCCTGGACAGGTAGGACAAGACTTCAAAAAGTGACCTGCCTGGCCACAATAAAGGCACAATCTCCCCCTCCTCCTAAGGGTTCTCTCATCCGCAGAGAGACGCGTGAAGCCCAAGTGCATGGGTTCATCTTCACTGACTGACTCGGTACCAGGAGGCATGGGAGGTAAGGGAGGCAAGGTTGGGACTGCAAAGCTCGGAGACAAATGTACAGGAGGCTTAAAAGAAAGTATTTCTCTGAGTCTGGAGTCAATGAGGATGGCAAACGTGATCAACTTCTCCAGCTCAGTGGGTACATCTCGGGCTGCTATCTCATCCTTGATGGTATCCGAGAGAGAGAAAAGCAGCCATAATGGCCTCATTGTTCCACGTAACCTCTGCTGCCAGAGTACGGAATTCAATGGCGTAATCGGCAACAGTTCTTGTACTCTGTTTGATGGACACGAGGCACTTGGCAGCAGAAGCGGAGAGTGCGGGAACATTAAATGCCCTTTTAATAGAAGCCACAAACTCAGGGAAACTCAAGACAAAAGGTTTTTGCGTCTCCCATAGAGGGTTTGCCCAGGCCAAGGCTCTCTCAGAAAGCAAAAATATCAGGAAACCAACTTTGCTTCTATCCATTGGAAACACCTGGGGCAGCATCTCAAAGTATATCTCAACCTGGTTGAGAAACCCTCTGCATTGGACTGGATTGCCCCCAAATCGCTGGGGAAGTGGAGTGGCACCAGACATACGTCTTATAGAGGTAATACTCGAGACTGGAGCAGCAGCAGGGATGGCCTGCAACACAGGTTGTACCAGAGCAGCCACAGTGGGAGATTCCAGGTGAGCCGTGTGACTCAGGAGCGTTTGTAACGACATGGCAAACTGATCCATGCGGTGATCCTGCTCATCCAATCTGGAAAAAATATTACAAACAAGTGGATTGACTGCATCTTCTGAATTTATGGCCTTCGCCTACTGTCAGAAACCATGAATCAGACTGAGACAGAAGTACAGTTAAATCACACTTGTTTAATAATAATAAAAAAGGTAAACAGAGTAAACATAGTCAAAACATAGCCAGAGTACAGGAACCGGAACAGATAGTCAGACAAGCCAAAATGTCAGGGAGCCAGAGAACAGCGTAGTAGAACAGCAAGCACTATCCCCACTAGCCACTCCTTCCCATGTGCATATGTGTGGGTCCATATGTCTACACAGACTGGTTTTCATCTTTCAAAGCTCTGATGAAGAGGTTTTCCGCGGAACACGTCAGCCAATAATTTAGTATTTGCCCCCGTTCGGGCATGTTCCTCTTGTAACACTACAAGCGTGTGTATATATATGTATATATATATATATATATATATATATATTGTGTAACCCTTTTCTACAAAACGTAGTATGTTTATATTCCCTACATGTATGTATTCTATCACTTATGAATAAACTGTAGAATTTGATGCTAGTGTTTGATCACGTGCCTTCCACCCTTTCTTCCCACACTGTTGTGTTAGGAGAGCCTATTCAAAATTAATGGGCAGCCAACACACTCTAAAGTGTCCCAAATCACACATGACCCTTAATGCAATGCACTATGGTATGTTACTGTGCTTTGGGGCAAGTTACAATGTAGTCTTTAATGTAAACAGCACTGCAAGTTATGTTAAGTGCATTACCACAAGTTTAAAGTTTATATTCATGCAATAAAAGTATGAGAATGCAAAAGATGTATTCAAATACTGCAATTGCCTTCGTGGCTGCTAGGTATGTCTGTTGATGGATCTTGACATAATTGCAAGGTAACTCAATAGTTATACATAGCAGACACTAGGAAGGTAACAAATCTGCACAGGTGCAGATACTTTAACAGTGCTAGGGATGTGTAGTTCCACTCACCCATGCTGCCTTTAGATGCTGTCTTTCAGCTGCCACAAGAGTCCATCAATGGGGTACTCTTTATTGTTTATTGTTGTGATCTTGTGTTGTCTTTGTTAAAGTGGTTGTTAAGCCACTCTAACCTGTATGCATCAACAGCACTGCCTCCTATTGTAGTATCCCCCTCTGTGTGTGATTTATAAATGCTGCAAATACCTAATTTCACTGCCAAGATTGCGATCACATGACTAGGCAGCTTTCTCCTTTCCTCCACTGAGAGATGTAGCGGACGAGGCTGAGATTCCCTTGCTGATGTCAGTCTGGAGGGGAGGAGGAGGGGAGGAGGAGAGAGCTGGCTGGTCATGTGATCGCAATCTTGGCTTTTAAATTAGGTATTTACAGCATTCTAAAAAGCTTATTTTAGCCATTTGAGAGAATTATCCATACAGTAGATCATTTTCCCATTTGTGTAGGAAAGGAAAAGTCTTATCATGGGTGGTCAATGTGCAGTATAGTTTAGGTAGAGAATGTATAATGGAGCCATGCTAAGTGCACATGGTTTCAAAGAAAGTTGGGGGAGCTTGGTGACAATACAAAGTGATCACTCCACCAGTACCCTATTATAAAGCAACAATCAGTTCCCAACTGATATCAAACATATAAATAAATAAGAAAAAAATCTAATCAAAATACAGTGTTTACAGTATGACGCACAATAACCATAAAAAATATTTAGTGCACCACATATTAGTGCATACAATAAATGTGCAACAAATATTCATAAATACACAAACATAAAAAAAATCACACAAAACGATGTGATAAAATAAACAATAATAGTGAATAAGTTACAATCCAATAATGTGATCAGTGTGATTCTTCTTTAAATTTCATACTCAAAGGTGTTCACTCTTCACCCAGTACAACTCCAAACTCCTCACCTTTACAAATTGACCACTATATAATCATGAGATCTGTCTTGTGTGAATACCCACATGGGAGTAAACTGATAACCGGGTCTCCCTTACAGCGATCCAGCTCTAACAGCACTTCACTACAATCACTTCAGCATTGTCAGACCCATATATAGGAGAAAAAAAAACTCTCATAGTGCTAGTGGTTGAGAAAAGGATGGGGGGGAAGTGTGGAAGAGACCGGATGGTTCCTACTCTGCAATGATTGACATACATTTGGATGTACACCAGTAAAGAGGTAGTCAGTGGTATAGAAGAAATTCTGTCAGAAAGCCTCTTTGATTCCCTTGACTGTGGAGGTAAGAGGTAGGATCTTCCATATGTTTCTGTAACTAATTATCACAAACCATTTTGACAAGTTATGCAATTCCTGTCTGTGTCAAAGTGTTTGATTGACAATTTATGTGTAAAGTATATTATTTTATCCATTTGTTCATGAGAGAGAATTATCCATACAGTAGATCTTTTTCCCATTTGTGTAGGAAAGGAAAAGTCTCGTTATGGGTGGTCAATTTGCAGTATAGTTTAGGTAGAGAATGTCTAATGGAGCTATGTTATGTGCACAAAGAAAGTTGGGGGTGGGACCGTAGTCCTGGAAAAGAAGGGGCAAAAAAAATATCAGGAAATTGTAGAGCTGTAAAATTCTCCAGAAGCCCAGGTGGTTCTGACTCATAGTTATTTCTTTATTCGTGTAAGTCTGTGAGGGCCAGGTAGAAGTGTGAGATTCTGGTCCAACCTGCTAAAGCTTGAAATCCTGTGTGAAGCATCTGTGGTTTAAACTGAGGGTTACCTAGAATAGAGTTTAGAAATGATAGGGCAGGAGAAACATGAAAGAGGTGGAGCCCTTCATAGATACTGATATGGTAGGTCCCATAGTTGGGTGGGCCTTTATGGTCATGGAGGAGTCACGGGTTCACTACTGAAGGTTATAGAGTGGTATATATTTGTAGACGGATGTTCTATTTCCACCCACTGTTTCAAGATTTTATGCCTGCACCAACTCACTACCCAAACCAAGTGGACAGCTGTATAGTACAGCGAAATGCTGGTAGCCCCTTTTCCCCTTGCTTATTTGGCTATGTAAAGGATAGACCAGTGGAGCCTTGTTGATTTCTGTGCTCATATTAATATGGAAAATATAGATTTAGTTTGAGTTGAAAAAATAATGCTGGGACACCTCAATAGGTAAGGCTTGCAGGATGTACAATAGTCTGGGTAAGATATTTATTTTAATGATGTTACATCTACCAAACCATGACAAGGTGCCAGTGGACCACCATTCCAGGTCAATTTGAATATACTTCAGTATTGGGTGACAATTTAAAGTGTAAACATTAGCCAGGTCTCTGGGTATATAGGTGCCTAGGTGTTTGATGGTATTGTGGGCCCATGGAAAGTTGTTTTTGATAAGAATTATTTTTTGGACAAAGGACCTTGGATTACTGGTAGTTGATCTTTCGATAGAGAGTCGTAGTTATTGTTTTCAGTCATAAAGTTAGGAGGGGTGTCTGTTGGGTTGGATAAAAGAAAACAGAAGATCATCTGCATGAGCTACACAAGTTTTCTCACTATTCTAAGTTTATGCCCCTAATATCTGGGCTGGCTCTTATTTTGTAAAGGAGAGGTTCGAGAATTAAAGTAAATATCATAGGGGACAGTGAACCCCTTTGTAAGGTACCACTGCGCACAGTATATGGAAGTGGTCAAATAAGAGGCTATTGGGTTTAATCCTTGCAGTTTAGAGTACAAGGCTATCCTAGAACACCTTCCATGAAATCCTAGTCAACATAGTGCAATGCTTCTTCTGCATCCAATTCGCAGATCATTTGAAAATATGTTCTTTTCAATGGGTCTGGATCACATATGTGAGTTGCATCTGCACTCCGCAATGCACAAAAAACGTGTGCGTTTTCTAGGCAGTGCGGTGCGAATTTTGGGCACATAATCTTTAATGGGAACGCTTCTGATTCGCAGATGTGTTCTGTTGTGAACAGGAATTTTCTCCCCCTCCTCTTACACCTCCCCCTTCTCCCTGGTCAGCTGAACCACAGCTACAACGGAGAGGAACCACTGAATGGATCATTTTTATTTTTGCAGGGAAACCAGAGCTGCATATAAAAGCTGTATATACAGTAAAACTGGGTTTTTCTTTTTTATTATCTAAATGAAAAAGACTGAAAAATTCGAAAAAATAAAAAAAAAACAATATTTTCTAATTTCTGTTATGAAACATATCCAATATAAATAAATCAAAATTCTTCATAAATTAAAGCCAAAATGTATTCTGCTAAATGTTTTTGATATAAGAAAAAACAATAAGTGTATATAAATTGATTTGCACAACACTTATAGCGTCTACAAACTATGGTATATATACTGGAATTTATGCAACTATAGACACTATACTGGTGCTAATCAGTGACTTATAGTGGGATTGTGATAGGGTAACGGGCAATCTGGCGCTAAAAGGCACTAGCTGGGAGGATCACTAACTGACACTGATGTCACTAGTGGCCCTAATATAGTGAGCAGTGATAATACTGTACACTAACACTGCACTAATGACCATGGGCGTCCGCAGAACTTTTTTTGGGGGGGCAGGGGCATAATTTTAAAGGCACCTATGCTCTGCCCCTTTTCGACAATGTTGTGAAGGGGAGGGGCCTAGTCATTATTACATAAAGCGCAGGCATGCAAAGGTTTGAGAAACCTGACGCAAAAGCTTAATAGAAGGATCAAGCTGCCATAGTCTGTCTGTCTAATCTGTTTTTATGTTTACAGAGGTTTCTACTACTGACTTTTCTTTCTGAAAATGCCAGCACCATGGCTCAGTTTTTCCAATATTTATATTCATTAACCTGAAGGAGGTATGAAGATGAGAATTTTTAACTTTCCTTGAACCTTTCTGATGTGCATACAGGCTCTGGCTTAGAAAGCATTCAGACCTATGCAATAGCATTACAGCCAGGTAAGGAGCATTTTTAGAAGGTTAACAATCATATCTCCCGAATATCCATCATGAAATAATTAATTTAACACCTTAGGGGTTATGTACGAAAGGCAAATCCACTTTGCACTACAAGTGCACTGCAAGTGCAATTGTAAGTACACTGATAGTGCACTTAGAAGTGCAGTCACTGTAGATCTGAGGGGACATGCAAGGAAAATAAAAAAACAGTATTTTAGCTTGCACATGATTGGATGATAAAATCAGCAGAGCTTCCCCACATTTCAGATCTTCCCCTCACATCTACAGTGACTGCACTTACAAGTGCACCTGCAGTGCACTTACAAGTGCACCTGCAGTGCACTTACAAGTGCACTTGCAGTGCACTTGTAGTGCAAAGTGGATTTGCCTTTCGTAAATAACCCCCCTTGACTGCAATTATACAAGTAGTGCTGTTAGTAAAGCTCCAGAACACGGACACAGGCTGCCCCACCTCAGGCAGGTGCTGGTGGACAGCTCACACTCAGCTCTTCAGGCCTGCTCCCTTCCTTCCCTCAGGCTCTGAGCCACGCTGCCTGGAGAAGATGGAGGAAGTGGGTGGAGCCACAATTGACCAGGTGCGAAGGAGGAAGACATTCTGCCTCCACTCTGAATGCTGGGGCCTCGCCTCGGCCTCATGACGTGACGTCAATGGTTGATAAATGCCAGACGGCAGGCGAGTCTAGCAACCAGTACAGCGGGCAGCAGAGAGGGCAGCGAGCTGTGCAATAAGAGAGTCTAGGGAGTCTGGGTGGTGTCGCTGCTGCTGAATGTAACAGTAAGTAACTGCCACAGCTTCAGTGTTCCCCCCTATGTGGCAGCTTGCAGCGCCTGGGCGCAGTGCACCCTGCACACAACATGCAATTACTCTCCTGTGCTCACAGTGGTGACCCAGAGGTATGAACAGTGGCGGATGGTGTTTTTTTTGGGGGGGCGGCAAACAACCCCACCAGCAGCACCCACCCCCCGAGCTGCACCCCCAGCTGTTTGCCGATCTGTCCGGCACTTACCCCATCGGTGGTGGCAGGCAGCAGGCAGCGTGGTTCAGCGGCTCCGTGTCCACTCCTCCATGGCAGCTTCCAGCTCCTCCCCTCCTCCTCCTAGGCATCCAATAAGATCGCCTGTCCTTTCAGCCAATCGGTGTCAAAACTGGCTTCCTGATTGACCAGGAGAAGGATCAGTGTTACAACAGCGAATATTCATTCGCTGTTGTAACACACTTGGGTGGGATCAGAGCGCACTCTCTGCCTCTGGCTCTAATCGGTGCTTCAAAAATCAGCCCCCCGCATTGGAATCCATGTGTCCTGAAAGGGGCCGGACGCATGAATAATGGGGGGGGGGGGGCAGCGCCAGTGCACCCTTAATGGACGGGCTGTCCCTGTGTATGAAGAGTATAAAAACTTCCTAATGCTGGTGGTCTTGCTGCCTTCTCAGGATATTGGGCATCCTCAAACTGGAAACTAGCGATACAGAAAGAGAAAGGCACACCAACCTAGTGCATTACCACAATATGATTTATTGAAAAGATAAAAAAGGCAATATATACTCACAAACATGATTGATAAAAACACATGTCACAACGAGTGTCCTCCACTACATGGAAGTCTATTAGCGTCCATCGGTCCTGCCAGAAGACCAGGAGGTGTCTAAACAGCTGACGCATTTCAAGAGCAAACCCTCTTCATCAGAGCGAAATATAGTTGATTATTCACTGGCATCTCAATTGCTGATACATACAGTGCCTTGCAAAAGTATTTACACCCTTGGCATTTTTCATGTTTTGTTGCCTCACAACCTGGAATTAACATAGATTGTTTGAGGATTTGCATCATTTAATTTACAGAGCATGCCCACAACTTTGAAGATGTTTTTTCTTTATTGTGAAGCAAACAACAAATAGGAAAAAATAACAGAAAAAGTCTATGTGCATAACTTTTCACCCCCCCTAAAGTCAATACTTTGTAGAGCCACCTTTTGCGTTTATCACAGCTCCAAGTCGCTTTGGATAAGTCTCTATGAGCTTGCCACATCTTACCAGTGGGATTTTTGCCCATTCCTCCTTGCAAAACTGCTCCAGCACCTTCAAGGTGGATGGTTTGCACTTGTAAACAGCAATCTTTAAGTCTAACCACAGATTTTCTATTGGAATGAGGTCTGAGCTTTGACTAGGCCATTCCAACACATTTACATGTTTCCCCTTAAACCACTCAAGTGTTGCTTTAGCAGTGTGTTTGGGGTCATTGTCCTGCTGGAAGGTGAACCTCTGTCCTAGCCTCAAATCACACACAGAGTGGTACAGGTTTTGCTCAAGAATATCCCTGTATTTAGCACCATCCATCTTTCCCTCAACTCTGACCAGTTTCCCAGTCCCAACTGCTGAAAAACATCCCCACAGCATGATGCTGCCACCACCGTGTTTCACAGTGGGGATGGTGTTCTTCGGGTGATGTGATGTGTTGGGTTTGTGCCAGACATAGCGTTTTCTTTGATGGCCAAAAAGTTACATTTTATTCTTATCAGACCAGAGCACCTTCTTCCATAAATTTTGGGAGTCTCCCACATGCCTTTTCACAAACTCAAAACGTGGCATTTTGTTTTTTGCTGAAAGTAATGGCTTTCTTCTGGCCACTCTGCCATAAAGCCCAACTCTATGGAGCGTACGGCTTATTGTCGTCCTATGTACAGATACTCCAGTCTCTGCTGTGGAACTCTGCAGCTCCTCCAGGGTTACCTTAGGTCTCTGTGCTGCCTCTCTGATTAATGCCCTACTTGCCCGATCCGTGAGTTTTGGTGTGCGGCCATCTCTTGGCAGGTTTGCTGTTCTTTCCATTTGGTTATGAAAACATATATATAAAAAAGAAAGATATGGCTCCTCAGATTGCCTCTTATAAAAAATGGACCCAGTGAAAGACATACCTAGAGTAATCCATGGATATGCATGTATCTGGTGGATGATTCAAACCAAATTAGTATTGGACAATAGTCACTTCCTGCAGTGTATCATTCCAGATAATATAGGAAGGATATTGGTTGTACAGTCCTGTACCAGACTCCAAGTTTCCGTAGAACGCACACCGAGAGTGTATTCCCAGAAGTGTCGGCGAATGTGCGTTCCACCCTATTGTGCTCAGCCCTATTGTTTACAGAGCGGTTACACATGCCCAGGATCGGCCCTGAGTGTCCGTGTGCGAAAACCTTGCTCCCCCTTGCCCCCCCATGCAGACGCCCATGTTAATGATACTGGCAAGGGGTTAACATTTAGGGGCAATCAAGGGGTGAACTGTGTGCCTAACAATGTGTAATGTGTGTAATGTGTGCTGCTTTTACTTTATTATCTGGCTGTTTCTTCTCTCTGCTTTTCACATACACAGAAAGTCCTGTGTGTTTGTAAATACAGGACTCTGCGTATGATTGGGCACAGCTGATTAGCGGATTTCAGCTCAAATCATTGGCTGAAATCAGCTGCCAAACTCATGCTGTGTCCAATCACATGATGGATCTGCATGGGCGCATGCATGTGCGCCACCAAACACAGGGCCAGTGTACAGGTACATGATCGTGCTGGCTCCTGCCACCCACTCACAGTATATTTACCGTGAGCAGTTGGCAGGTAGTTAAATTGCTTTGCATGCAGTTTGACTTTGGGGAGCGAGGGGCATTCAATAGACTGGAAATTCCATTTTCATTGAAGGTCTGCTTTAAATTGGAACAACAGTGGCATATGCCTGGGTAATTAACACCAACACAGCAGCTTATAGTTTAATTTGAGAGAGCATAAGATGGAGATTTACAGGCAGAGAGAAGATGGAAGTCAAACAAATACAAGGAGATTTCCAAGCTCAAATTTATCAATCAGCCAGTGACCAAACAAATTGACCTGTCTAACAATATGCGTTAAGAACAGGGGTTTAGTCTGCACACATTTGCAAATACATGCGTAAGTTACAGGCCCTCTCAAGGCACCCTGTGTAATGTAGTCCCTAACCCTGACTTCTGGGTGTGCACAATGGGAGCACATGCATTTTTATGGATAAGTGAGGACAGGTGGCCTGCAAGGAGCCCACCCTCTCCGTACAGGTACAGTTGCACACTGAACACCCAGCATATAGCACTATGGCAGCAAAGATGTCAGTGCGTTGCCTGACCAATAAAATCAAAATACAAACAAGTGGCCACTGCCCCCACCTATAGCTGGTCTATTGCAATGGTCTATTGCTGGATGGTAAGTTTGAGCTTGGAAACCTCCTTGTATTTGTTTGACATGCTTAGCCCTTCTAGTGCTCCTTGCTGCAATAGACAAGCTATAGGTGGGGGCAGTGGCCACTTGTTTGAAGAGAGATGGAAGATTGGGCAGAGCATTGGCAACCCATAACAGACATGCCCAGACAAGGACATTTCAGTATCATCAGCTGTTATTTTCATGAAAGCTAGCAATTAAAACCTAACTCCAAGAATAATATGATTTTAAATACTTTGGTCCAAGCTGGCGCAAATTAACAATTTCCTTTAACCACCTCAATACAGTGCACTTACACCCCCTTCCTGCCCAGACCAATTTTCAGCTTTCAGCGCTCTCACACTTTGAATGACAATTACTCAGTCATGCAACATACCCATATGAAATTTGCGTCATTTTTTTCACACAAATAGAGCTTTCTTTTGGTGGTATTTAATCACTACTGTAGTGGGGGTTTTTTTGTGCTATAAATAAAAAAAGACCATACATTTTGTGAAAAAAATGCCTTTTTCTTTGTTTCTGTCATAAAATGTTGCTAATTAGTAATTTTTCTTCATAAATTTTGGACAAAATTTATACTGCTACATATCTTTGGTAAAAATAACCCAAATTATTTATATTATTTGGTCTTTGTGAAAGTTATAGAGTCTACAAACTATGGTGCCAATCACTGAAAATTGATCAGCCCTTCAGTACATCAGGTGTTTCTCATTTCTTGAGACACTAACAAGTCAGGAAAGTACAAATACCCACCAAATGACCCCATTTTAGAAAGTAGACATTCCAAGGTATTAAGTAAGTAGTATGGTGAGTTTTTTTAAGTTGTAATTTTTTCCCACAATTCTTTGCAAGATTTTTTTTTTTTTTACAAAATTATCAGGTTATTTCTCACACACAGCATATGCATACAACAAATTACACCCCAAAATACATTCTGCTACTCTTCCAGAGTATGGCGATACCACATGTGTGAGACTTTTACACAGCTTGGCCACATACAGAGGACCAACATTGAAGTAGCACCGTTCTACGAGCATAAATGACACATCTCATTTCTCAGCCACCTATTACACTTTTGAAGGCCCTGGAGAACCAGGACAATGGAATTGCCCACAAAATGACCCCATTTTGGAAATAAAACACCCCAATGTATAATCTATGGGGCATAATGAGTCTTTTGAACAGTTCATTTTTTTCCAGAAGTTTTTGGAAAATGTGGAAAAAAAATTAAAATACATTTTTTTTACACAATGCTGTCACAAAGTTGTCAATTTATAAGATATTTCTAATACATAGAAAAAAATTACACCCCAAAATACATTCTGCTACTCTTCCCGAGTATGGAGATACCACATGTGTGTCAGAAACCATGAACCAGACCGAGACAGAAGTACAGACAAATCACACTTGTTTATTAATAAAAATAAAAAGGTAAATAGAGTAAGCGTAGTCAAAGCATAGCCAGAGTCCAGTAACTGGATTGGGTAGTCAGCCAAGCCAGAGTTCAGTAACCGGATCGGGTAATCAGCCAGGCCAGAAGTCAGGGATCCAAGTAGAGGAACAGCAAGAAGGATAAGGAGCCAGAAGGGATGTCAGCAAAGCCAGTCTTTAAACAGGAATGCAGGAGATGGTTTCTTGTGATGTGACCAAGGCGAAGGCAGGAATGAAGTGAGCTGGAGATCTTTAAGTAGGTGGGACTGATGAGCAGATCCACAACAACTGGTTAACTGTGGAGAGAGATGAGAGCTGGCAATTAGCTGACAGCTCAGAGAAGGAAGGGCTGAGCCAGCCCTGACAATGTGTGAGACTTTTACACAGCCTGGCCACATACAGAGGCCCAACAATGAAGTAGTACCTTCAGCCGTTCTAGGAACATAAATTGCACATCTCATTTCATTCCTACCTATCACACTTTTGAAGGTCCTTGAGCACCAGCACAATGGAATTACCCACAAAATAACCCCATTTTGGAAAGCAAACACCCCAACATATATTCTATGAGGCATGGCCTGCAAATAGGTACTTAGATACTCTGATGGGCTGGTGACAGGTACTTGGGTACTCGGGTACTCAGATGAACTGTGACAGGTACTCGGGTACTCAGATGGACTTTGACAGGTACTCGGGTACTCAGATGAACTGTGACAGGTACTCGGGTACTCAGATGGACTGTGACAGGTACTCGGGTACTCTGATGGACTGTGACAGGTACTCAGGTACTCTGATGAACTGTGACAGGTATTCATATGGACTGTGACAGGTACTCAGATGAACTGTGACAGGTACTTTGATGGGTGGTGACAGGTCCTCTTTATTGGGGGGGCAATCAGTGTGATTGGTGTACATTGTAAGCTGTAACGAGATGTTACCGCAATCTCCTTCTCACACACGATCGGTGTGTGAGGAGGAGAACCCGGTAACATCTCGTTACTGCACTATGTTTACATTTGGTGATCGGCTGTGAAAGGATCACAGCTGATCATGTGGTAAACAGCCACCGGCCAATGGCTGTTTACCAGAGTCGGTGACGAGCAGTGTTCCCGGGAACATGCTGCCACCGACGTGCACGACGGGCGGCAAACGGTTAATAATCGATGCAGCAGCTGTTGGCACAATATGGGGGACCTCCCATCTTGTTCCCGGAGCAAAATCGAGATGGGCTGAGTGCTGAGAAGCCTTTCATAAGAAGCCTTGTATTTTTATGAATGAGGTGGTGAGAAGGGCGTATGACATCATGATCTCCACCTCAGCCAAACAGAGAAAGCATTGTATTCATTCATAAAAATAATAGGCTTACTATGAATTGCTGAGCCTAGCTCAGCCTAAATCAGTTTTGTTCTGGGAACAGGATGCAAAGTCCCCATATGGCTGCCAGAACACAGTGCTGTATACTGTATATAGCTGATGCTTCATGCAGTTTACAGAGTGCTGACAACTGCTGCATCGATTAGTAAATAAAAATAATTTGTTTGGGGAAGCTTGATCCAAATAAACTATTTAAAGTCAAATCATTCCTGGAGTTAGGCTTTAAAATATAAATAGGCTTTTAAATTATATTATCCTCTAACTGATTATATTAGATTTTAGTGGTTGGGTTTACATCTACTTTAACAAACTACACAGATCTTTGAATTGCAGTGCTGGGTTCATTTTCTTATGCGACTTGCCTGTGTGCACAGATGTCTACACCCAAAAATCCTTTTATTATTTGCTATCTCTTTCTAATTCTTCACAACTTTGCTACTTTTTTCTATTACCCATGTTTTTTTCCCTTATATTTTAATTCATATCTTGAGCATTAGGCAGTTGTTGCTGACAGTATTTTCAAGAGCTGCCTTTTTGCACAGCACCTCACTGCATCCCTATCCTAATAGATTAAAAAAACATACACCCACAAAACTGAAAATCCTAACTTCATATGCGCTGCATCTCTTGCCAAATTTTAAGGAAAAAGAAATAATGAAAAATTTGAAATAAACGTGAAATAAAAAAAATAAAAAAACTAGAAAAAACAAGTATCACTGAAAAAAGTCAAAACCAAAAAAGGAAATGGTGGCTTTGAATCTCCCACTTTGGGGCCACCCAGGCCAGGAACTTTTCGTTAAATAATTTGGATGTGGTTGCCATGCAAAGAGCCTGGACAAAGTGAGGCTCAGAGTACCGGACCTGAGGTGGTTATAGTGCGGTTTTGATTTGCAATTCCTGATGGCCCCTTTTAGACAGGACACTGGCTGCAGGGCAATTTGGAAGCCCCTGCACAAACTGTGAAAGTTTTGACCAGTGGTCAGTTGCACACTCAGTAGTTAGCATTTTTAGTGTCAGGTGTAGCAGATTATTGTATATCAAGGACAATTAAACTTATATGCATTGCCTTTTGCTATTCAAGGCAATAATAGCATCTGGGGTTTTTTATTTTTATATTATATAAACTAAAAAAGACCAACAATTTTGAAAAAAAAACAAAAAAACAATATTTTTTCCTTTCTGTTATTAAACATATCTAATAAAACATTTTCAAAAAATCTAATTTCTTCATAAATTGGTTTCCATGAAAGTTATAGCATCTAGCAATGATGGTATACATACTGGAATTGTAGTGGCAGTGATCACCGACTTATAGCGGGACTGTGATAGTATGGCAGACAATCTGACACTAACTGACACTGGGGGGGTGGGGGCTGACTAACTCACACTGACATCACCAATGACACTAATACAGTGATTAGTGCTAATAATATACATTGTCACTGTACTGACACTGCCTAGTAAGGGGTTAACATTTAGGGGCAATCAAGGGGTTAACTGTGTGCCTAACAATGTTTACTGTGTGTATTATGTGCTGCTTTTACTGAGTAATGTGCCTGTTTTTACTCTCTGCAAAAAACGGACACGTCGCTGCTGTCTGTAGAGTGTCCTGTGTTGTTTACCAACAAAGGGCTCTCTTCTGTCATTCACTCAGCCAAACAGTGGGTCCTGGCCATAAATCATTGGCCAAGACCAGCTGGTTGGCTTGTACTGCAGCGAATGATAGCTCTGGTTTTCAGGTGCATGCGCTCTTGCGCGAGCTAACCAGGAATAAACCCCCAATGGACAGGTACGTTGTGTGCCTGTATGAGCCACCCTGCCACGGTCGGTAAGTGGTCCCAGTGGCAAAGCCAGTGGCAAAGCCCAGCTCTCCCTGTGTTTTTTCAAAATCAGCGTTGAAAATGGGCAGAATTTAGTATCACCCTGATATTTGATATCACCCTTTAAGATTCACCCCCCCAAAGACTTAAGTTTGGTTTGCTGCTAAGTTCGGGTTGCAATCAGGAACCCCCCAGTAAATTGAACCTTGGCAGATTTGCTATTGCTATGGAGAAATCAGTGATACAGAGAACAATTTGTTCCTAATTATGTACCTGGGAGAGGAATAAACAGGAACAGCATTTAAGAATGATAGAAGAATTGTGATGATGAGAATTACCGAGTAGAAAATGATTATAAAGAAAAAGCTAATAATATATTTCCATAAACTACCTCAGCAAATGCAGTACAGCACCAACTAGCAAGCATTGAATAAAAAAGGACATACAGTAGTCATGGGATGTTCTCAGATAAACATTCTGAGATTATAAACTCTATCAGACATACTCGGGGTGGAGGAGGAATAGTGGATAACGAGGAACAGGGGAACCTTCCTACCAATGCCTGAGAATGTCATCAAAAACAGAACCTAATAAGACTCTAAAGAGAACCCAATATATATATATATATATACTGAATTCAAACAACGTAGAAAAAAGGAGGAGAAGGGGGGAAAAAGAGTAAGAGAAAAGAAGAAGGTCAGCCCGGAGCTCATTAGCAAACCAAGATGTGAGGGATCCACGGGTCCCATATTTTTTCAAACTTTTTATAGTTTTTATGGAGTGTATGATTGAGTTTGTCATTGACCAAAATCAAGTTAAGATTACCCTTAACGTAATCCAGAGGAGTAACCGACTGTTTCCAATGCCTAGCAATAGTGATTCTCATCGCCAACAGTATATTCGTGATGAACTTCACTGTCTTCCTGGGCACTTTTACAGGTAATTTATGAAACAGAGCATCCTCTGGGGATTTACAGATATTTACCCCCGTCACTGAATTAATTAAATTAAATATCCGAATCCATAACCTAGTCACAAGAGAGCACTGCCACCAGATATGATGCATTGTCCCCAACTGACCACAACGTCCAAAGCAGTTAGAGGATGGTTGCTGGGTATTTTAATGAGTTATGCTGCTATCCTGTTGAACTGACTGAGTATAAATAATATGATATAAAAGTCGATAGCGCTAACTACTGTGTATAATACCACTACTGAAATATACAAAATGGAACATCTATCGGGAAGCTGCTTCCTGATGACGCAAATTACATTGCAAAACGCGTAGAGGCTGCCGGAAACTTTCTCATCACTTCCGGTTGAACAAGAGTGAGGCTTGGAACGCATGCCACTATGAGGAGACACAGTGACAGAGGGGAAACAGACTGAGACACCGCTCTCCTTACACACTGCTGGATTTGCTTGGTGCCGGCTCAAGGGCACCGTAACATGTGAGTTTAACCATGTTTTTAACTTTTTTAATAAAATTAAGTTACATACTATACCATGATGGCTATCCATATGTCTTTATGAGCACTGAACAGAACAAGAGGCACTAATATATTGCTTGGCTTCTATTGGACCCATCACAAACAGGATTGGCTATCCTTAATCAACCAAAGGCGCACATTCTTATTACATCTGGTGAGTGGCCATTGCACTAGGTGGTAGTGAAGTCAAGATAAGTGGTGAATTAGGAGCACATTATATTGAAGAGGAACGTCATTGCACAGAAGTGATCACTCACTGAGGACATCTAGTGTGCTGTAGTGTTTATGCTTAAGTTGAGGACAATTTTTTTTGCACTATGTAGTACATATGCATGTTGATATGTGATATTTGATGGTCACTAAGTAATATTGGCACATTGCATATTTTTTGATATTTTGTCATATTTTTTAGCACTAGCACTTTAAATAGTTTTTTGGTAGCACCTTGAAATATTATTTTGTTACTAGTAAAACTATGTGGACAGTAAATTTTTGATACAATATTAATTGACATGGAAAAGCACGTTACCTAGGATAGATATTCCATTTTGTATATTTCAGTAGTGGTATTATACACAGTAGTTAGCGCAATCCACTTTTATATAATACAATACTCCTACCTGCCTGCTTGTCATCTGTGGCATGTGAACTAGCTGCACATGTGCTGCTTAGTTTATATTGCCGTCACGGTCCTGTGTGCCAGGATGACAGACTCCTGTGCATGCTCAGGAGTTACATCATCCTGCACTGCCCAATGAAGATGTCTAAAAACTAGCACCTGGAAGGAGCCAGAGGGAAGATGCCAGTGCTGGCAAAGGACCCCCACAGATTATGGATTGTAAGAGAAGAGGTAAGTATGATGTGTTTATGATGTGTTTAGTACCATTTTAAATGCTGGAATATGTCACTCAGCTCCAATGCTCAAGAGGTCCCTCACCGGTGCCAGCATCTTCTTACTGGCTTCTCCTGGGTGCCCACCTTTGGCCATATTGACTGGCTGGCACAAGATGATGTAACTGCATGCACAGGGATCCAGTCATCCTGGCACACAAACACAGTGCTGGAAAGTTTAATTCCAAGGAAGACTGCAAGCAAGCAGGTAGGTTTATTTTATTGCAGAAGAGACATTGCATGTAAACAGCTTGCCTGCTCGCGTTTTTATTTATTTATTTTTTTTTTTATTACTTCAGTACAACTTTAAGTGATAAAATGCAATAATAAGGCTCAGTTCACAGGACTATCATACTAGGTAACATATATTTTTATTTAAAAAAAAAAGTGACAATTATTTTCAGTTGAGTCCAATGAGATTTGAAAATTAGTTACATGGCTAATATAAAGATACTTGGGCTAAAGCTTTGTGAATTGCGCTTAATGGGGTTGATTTACTAAAACTGGAGAGTGCAAAATCCGATGTAGATGTGCATGGTAACCAATCAGCTTCTAATGTCAGCTTGTTCAATTAAGATTTGACAAAGAAAAAACTGGAAGCTGGTTGGTTTCTATGGAGAGCTGCACCAGATTTTTGTACTCTCCAGTTTTAGTAAATTGACCCCAATGCATTCAGTGTACTTCTTCCATATAACATGTTGGATAAACGCTCTTTAGATGCAGGTCTCACATTTTGCCCAGTCACAGTAAGGAAACAGCTGGGAACAGGGCTGGTGCAAGGATTTTTGACACCCTAGGCAAAACCTCATTTTGACTCCACCCCTGACTCCACCCCCTTTGCCCTGCCCATGTATACCCCACCTTTTCAATGAAGCGCCCATCAAATGCAGCCTCCCCAGCGCCCATCAATGCAGCCTCACCAGCACCCATCAAATGCAGCCTACCAGTACCCATCAATGAATGCTTGCTTGCTTCCATTCATTTGGGACTTGGGACACAGACACAGTCCTCCACTGCCGCTACTCCTCTGACACTATGTGCGAACGGAGTAGCGGCTGTCTGCTGATGCTGAAACTTAGTTGTTTTCTGCAGAGAGAAGAGAGTAGGAACACCAGTGGCGCGGCGCCCTAGACAGCAGTGCGCCCTAGGTGTCTGCCTAGTTTGCCAAGTGGTAGCACCGGCCCTGGCTGGGAACACACTGGTTGGAAATGTTCCTGCTAAAAAGAATAACAATTTCATTTCTACATAGCTTGAAGTGATTTAGAGGCACATTAGAATTTACCTTTCCACAACTGCAGAATGAACAATGTACTTACCTTTCCCTAGCTGTGAAGTAACATTCTCCAAAAACATAAAGTTGCTGAATAACAGTGCAACTGCCAATTTTCTGAGATGGAAGAGAGGGACACCTTTTAGCACAAGGTACTGTATTTAGGATGTACATGTCCCAGCCCTGTACTACAGTTACATGGATCAACACACAAAAAATGATTTTTTTCCCAACTGATTTTCATTTTTACTGGCTTTTAAAATAAAAAATGCAATATTTTAGGGATTGAATAAAAGATTTTGTGTGGCATAACACTATTGGTAGATAAACAGTATGTGTTTATAGAGTACTTTACATTAGACTATAAGAGGAACAACTAAGAAGGAGAGAGAAACAGAAGGATTAAATCCAAAAGGAACAGTTTCTTCAATTTGAGAGACCGTTGGGAACTATAAAATATATTTATAGTCATGGGAGTTGATTTACTAAAGTGGTACAGGCTGTTCATTTAAATTTAATGTTTGGAAAGTTTATGATCACCAAGCATCAACGTAAAGCTGTGTTATCTTTGAATACCTAATATTCATCAAAGAAAATTAAAAACAGGATTTTTCCCTGCAGTTCTTGAAGATTTTTGAAGCAGCTAGATGACAAACACCATCTGAGTTTGACTTTCTCTGTATTGTTTTTTGTACGAATGTTATTAAAATGTTTGTCACCTGAATTGCACTTCTTTAAAAGTCTTTTTTTAATCATGTTACTAGAATCTGTATGCTTACAGAACTTCCTGCAATCTAAATAAATATATGTATTACCCTTGGCTATGCCACAGTTTATATGTCATCACACATGACATAAATGACATGACATATGTCATGAGTGAGAGAGATATGTGGCTTTTTGGCTGCAATGAGAGAGCTCTGCCCTCACTTCATCCTCTGAAAAAGAATCTTCCATTTGACTCACAGTAGTCCATAGGAAAGCACAGAAACATTTAGAGAAACTCCTAACTAAAATCATTGAATGTTTGCCAGAAAAATGTTCGATGTCTTGCTTTTAACACATTCCTAAATACCAAAGTATGCTTCAAACGAAAGGTCCTGAAAACATGGTGTGCAAGTCATTGAAGGACAGTGTGCTATGCTAGAAGACAATGGGACATATTTAGGAACTGAGAAAAATATAGGTACCAAAGGGAGAAAAAATCTCCAGCTACCTAGAAATGTAGACTATAGCGGCACATAAGATAAAGGTAAATTAGAATAAAATATAATAATTTATTGTACAATAGTAAAAAAGATAAAAACATCAGTATTGTACCCTATACATACAGTGCACCCGAAAAGTATTCACAGCACTTCACTTTTTCCACATTTTGTTAAATAAAAAACAAAAAAATCACATGTACATACTGTAAGTATTTACAACTTTTACTATATACTTTGTTAAAGCACCTTTGGCACCAATTACAGCCTCAAGTCTTTTTGAGTATGATGCTACAAGCTTGGCACACCTATTTTTGGGCAGTTTCTCCCATTTTTCTTTGCAGGACCTCTCAAGCTCAATCAGTTTGGATGGGGAGCGTTGGTGCACATCCATTTTCAGATCTCTCCAGAGATGTTCAATCCGATTCAATTCTGGGCTCTAGCTGGGCCACTCAAGGACATTCACAGAGTTGTCCCATAGCCACTCCTTTGTTATCTTGGCTGTGTGCTTAGGGTTGTTGTCCTGTTGGAAAATTAATCCCTCCCTCCAGTCTGTGGTCCGGAGCGGTCTGGAGCAGGTTTTCATCAAGGATGTCTCAGTACATTGCTGCATTCATCTTTCCCTCAATCCTGACTAGTCTCCCAGTTCCTGCCGCTGAAAAACATCCCCACAGCATGATGCTACCACCACCATGCTTCAATGTAGGGATGTATTGGCCAGGTGATGAGCAATGCCTGGTTTCCTCCAGACATGATGCTTGCCATTCAGGCCAAAGAGTTCAATCCTTGTTTCATCAGACTAGAGAATTTTGTTTCTCATGGTCTGAGAGTCCTTCAGGTGCCTTTTGGCAAACTCCAGGCGGGCTATCATGTGCCTTTTACTGAGGAGTGGCTTAGTAGGTCGTAACCAGCTTTTTTCTGCAAGGGATATTAGGAGATCTGCGTGGCGTGCTATCACTCCTTGTCTTCTATATCCGCTTATCAGCTCCCAGGGCCTCGGGTGTGCTTAAGGGATGATGGTATATAGAAAAGGAACAGAACACACATCTAGTGTTCTCCTTTTGACATAATTTAATCCGTAGGTAAAAAAGTAATACAGTCACATAAAAAGCACTTCAGCAGAGCTAGCTGTTATACACATGTATCGGCTATAGAGCGAGATGGCCGTGGGATGATGAGCCCCGGCATGTCCCTGCTCTTTAAATATGCAAAGCAGCTGGTAACCTCACAGGAGGAAAACTCTAGATCTCCTCTGCTTCCACTTCCAGCAATGTCTCCTCTCTCTCTCTCTCTCTCTCTCTCTGAGAGGAGACATTGCTGGAAGTAGCAGCAGAGGAGATCTAGAGTTTTCCTCCTGTGAGGTTACCAGCCTCTTTGTATCTAAGTGCACCATACTGTATATACTAGACAATACCATAACTCCTATTTTTGAACATCACACAGCTACCTCTGGGCAGTGAGTTTATTGCACCTTCTCCACCATACCTATATGGTTCATTCCATTTAAGCAAGTTGCATGTATGGACCGCATAGCTCTAGCATTATGTTGTAAAGTATTATATAGGTCCTAATGGTCTTATACCATCTATTTTGCATATTTAGATTCTTGCCCTGGCCGTCTTCATTAGTGTGTGCAGGGGTGTTTTGGGCCTGTTGTACCCCTGTGCCCACCCTGGGCATTGGTGGGTGGACCTTCTGCAACACTGAACTAGTGGCATATGAGCATGCAAATTAAATACAATTTACTATTGTTTACCATTGAAGATTGTCTTGTCACTGCATGTATTTATATATGTGTTGTTCTATATAGTTTGCCCTCTTCATCTGTCTGTGTCCTGAAGAAGCCAAATATCTGGCGAAACGTGTTGACCTTACAGCACTGGGAAAAGCTCACCTCATCTATATTGGACTGATATCATCTTAGTCTGTATATGTGGCTTTACTTAACATTAAGAGCTACTGATATATATATCTAGAGGGTATTATCTTCCCTATATATATATATATATATATAGGGTACGATACTGATGTTTTTATCTTTTTTACTATTGTACAATAAAGATTATTTTTTATTCTAATTTACCTTTGTCTCTTGCGCTGTGCCACTATAGTCCACATTTCTAGGTAGCTGGAGATTTTTTCTTCAGTTAGTACCTATGTTTTTCTATATTTATTTGGATGAGGCCCAAAAGTCTCTCTTTTTGTGTTATTAATTTAGGAACTGGTGTCCCTGGCAACATTTGCTACAAAGACCATCCCTAACATTGCCTCACATACTCAATGAATGTCCTTTTGTAGCTATTGCAACATGTAATTAAATGGAAAATGGTTCTAATGATGCCCATGCATTTTATGTGCAATAGGGATACACTTTCTTATGCATACAACCTGCAGTTAAATGTAATTCTGCTTTTTTTTTTTTTTTAGAAAAAAACATCCGCCCCATGTAACCATTGTACATTGCAAGGATTTTAACTAACATTGTAGCAGATTCCTACTTTGTCTGTTCTGAAAAAAAAGCTGCTTGTTTCACCAAACAGGCTGATTCCAGAAGGGGAGGATCAGTGTTAATTATAACCACCTGGTGCCCTTTCCGTATTTTAATGACTAAAGTTGCAAAGTCTGCCTCTCTTTAGAAGTATAAAACCCTTAGGGAAAAACACAAAAGACACCCACAAATGTCCCTTATCCTCTTCCTGCCCCCCTTCCAGCAGCCTTTTAATTGGGTCTTAACACCAGGAGGTGGAATGGAATTCCTGATCACATGATCACAGTGATTGGCTGGCACAGTGGTCACATGATCAGGAACCCATTATGCCTTCTACCAATCACAAGCAGATGCCAAGAGCTGTCTGAGAATACACAGTATGTGCACATGTATGACAGAAATCTCACCCACCAAGGACACATATATGTAGTGTGTTAGCTTTAAGGCTCACCTGTCCTACCGCTGCACATATGCATTACATGGTTGGAAAGAATGTTTGACCCAAGCACTATGAAAAAAAACATACAAACTGATTAAAACATTTTAAAAATGCACTAAAAATATTATTACACTAGTGTACCCTATGTTTCCCAACAAAAAATACTGTACAAGAAAAATAATATACTGCTCGGTGCTTGAAATTCAGTAAGGATGCTCTACAGCACAGTGCAAGAGCAAGTTCTTGGGGGATTTTGAGTACCCTGCTTTCCTGGGAAGCATTGGTTAGGCACAAGGAATGTCGCTGACACCTTCAGAACGTGGGTGAAAGCCAGGATTAAAGGTATTTTTTTCTAAAACATTTTTTTTCTTGCAGCTTTTTTAATTTTTTTTATTTGGGGAATGGAAGCTATCAACAAAGTGGCCCTTGCATTGCCATACTAGGTCCACTCTTAACTTTTCATCCCTATAGCAGAACCTCTAATTTTTTTCTGCATGATAGTGTGCAGTTGGATCCGAGAACAGTGTCGTATCTACCCTTTTTTCACTCTCACTAATCAGTATGCTATCCCTCACTCACAAACATAAAATCAATACTTGATGGCTTGTATGTAAGATGTAAATCTTTGGGAAAGATAATTCATAAATTGCACTAGAAGTTCAGAAACAATAAAAAAAAAAAATTGGCTCCTTGTAGGTAATTTGTCTTTTATCTCCCTACAGCTTTATTTACATGTACATAACAAGGTGACACATCCGTATTGTTTGAAAGCAATATAATATGAAGTCATATTCCCCTTTTATAGATGAAACTATGCACAGGGATTTTCCTGATGTTGTTCCCATGCATGTTACATTGTATATAACATAGAAACCATTTTCACATGATCTGGGTGTTATCTATCAATCTGCAAAGCTTCATTTTCATTCCTCTCCGTTCAATAATTTCCCTCCCTGGCTAAATCTTTCAGTGACTCCATTGTAGCTGGAACAATTGTAAATCTCTCTCTTTTCTGCTTCCAGAAACCTTTGTAATTGGATCCAACCCTACTTATATTACACACCCTTCCCATGCCATAGTCTATTCATCTTCATGATGTTTTTTTTATTTTTTTATAAAAGACATGGCTAAAGGCTGATATGTATGTAGGTGACAGTGCTCTATAATGTGTTTTAAAATTATCTGACCTCAAATTCTGTGTGCTAACATGTAACTAGCCAAGTATATCAAGAAACTTCCTGCTTATGTAGATTCATATTCCGATTGCTTGTTGTTTCCTCCTTCCTCATTTCACTCTTACTCAAAATTAAATGTAATCAAATCATATTTAAAGAAAGGGTAACTTTTTATAATAGATTTATGACATGAAGTTCCAGTTATATATTGTAGATATAAAAGGTTTCAGTTCCTTAACCATGGATAAGCAGCCACAGAATGTTTAGAGCAGTTTCCATGGTACACTAATGGTGGAGTTCGACCTGTGGGATAGTTAAAGGAGAAGTACAGCCAAAGCTTGTTTGGCTGTACTTCTCCTGTGGATCACAGGAGTGCAGTTTGTTTTGCACTCCTGTGACCCGTTTTCAGCTGACAGCGGGCTGAAGCTGAAACCGCTGTCAGCTCATATCACAGAGCCAGTCCACGCTCGGGAAAGATTGCGACCATATGGTCAGGATCCGCCCACATACATGGACCGACACCCAGCTCAGCCTCTCAGTATGCCACTGAGAGCCTGAGCCAGCTGTTCCCACCCCCCCGCAGCCCAGTGTTCCAGACCAGACAGCCAGTGACAGCCACCAGCTCTCTGCTCAGGGAGCTTTGAGAACCGAGCGGTCGGCGTGTTTTATCACTAGGATCTCAGTGTTAGGGCCGGCGGGGGACAGCCTAGCTAAGTATGATTTCAAAAAAACACAAATCTGATACTTCTATTTGAAGAGTTGGAGACCATATTTTACAGAGGTGTCTTGATGTGGCTGTGTGGTTACACATTAATAAAAAAATACTAATGCGCAAACCAAATGTGTACGAGTCAATGAGTGGCTGCCGACATGAACCAGTGTTCCCACACAGTGACAAATATAAATGTAAATAATGTGGCACTTACTCAATATATAATATGCAAATAATTCCAAAGAGACAATGCAATATTAAAGGGACGATACAATAATAGTAATACATCAATAAATGATACTTCCAAGAATGTGATCCAAAAATGTCAAAAAAACAAAAGACAAAACAAAAAAAGTTCATAATATAGTGCAAAAAAAATCCAAATCAAAATGTGAAATCAGTGTAAAAGTTTAATTCGTATAGTGATAATGCTTCCACCATCCATAGTACACCAATGATGTGCCCCAGCCTCTCACCTCAATTTAGGACCCCTACAGGTCTAGTAGCTCTTCTGTTATTAATATCTCAGATATCCAAAGCAGCAGACTCCTTTCCTTGGAACATCCAGCCAGATCGAATATATTTCAATGTTGGAAAGGAACCTCCACTGCACGTTATTCTCCTTACTATCCTCCACTCTCCCCCATTTAAGTTCACATGCAATATAAAAAGATCCCCATAATGCTGTATTCCAGTAAAATATTTATTTGAACAGCAGCAAACTTACATCTTGGTTGCTAGAGGTTTTCACTTGACATACCCTTGCTCCTGCCTGCTCATTACTCAATGACCAGTCCAGGGTATTTGGGTTTTTGTATTTTATTTTAGAACTTGGATTGGAGAAGGGATTAGTGGGTTACCCCAGCTGGAACTATTCACAATGGATAAGGACAGCTCTCACTTGGCCTCACCGGATTAATTGTGGAAGCAGTCACACTGCTTTAACCATACAACCACATATATGGAGGAATTAAGTCTTCTTGCTCTCGCTAGCAGCAGACTTGAAGCACTACATTATCTTCAGGATACTCTCTAGCATCCCCTTTACTGACGCCCGCTCACTGACTTCTAGCTACCCTCACTCGACAGGCCCCAAAGACACAGATCTGTACTCACAGTAGGCAGAATCAGATCCTTGCTGGTGTCTCCCTTTCAGTCAGCTCTTCAGGACCTATGGGTTCAGCTTCTCTCTCTCTCTCTAGGCCCCTGAGTCGACCACCCAGGGCCACGTGACATCCTCCATGGAGGAGAGGGCAGCTGCCCCTCTCCCTCCTGGACTCTGCTCCCCGACTCAACTGAGCACATGTGCCCCGGGGCTTTAATACAGTATCCCAGCATGCAATGCAGCACTTCTCCTCTGTCAGTTGCCAGGACTGTAACAAAGCCTATGCACTCACTTGTCAGGTCCCTTCCACTGTCCAATATGCCTCCCTATTGGACCAGTGAGGGACAGTCAAACCAGCTGAGCTGCACCTGTGCACAATGAGCAGACCTCACCAATAGATCCTGCTCCCTGATAGTCAGAGAGCACCCTAAGTTTTACCTGACCTTCTTCCCTGATAGTCCTCATTTTCAAATGCTACGCCTACTTTTCATTACTTATATTTAGCCATGGTGGGGAGGGGTGGCTGTCTGCAGAAAATGTTGACCTCTCAATCTCCCTCTGGTTCATTCAAACTGCAGTGTGCACTTCCTTCCTCTAGCTGCAGTGGCTGAGAAGGACAGAGGAGCAGGGCCGGCGGTACCACTAGGCAAAGTAGGGCGCACTACCACCTAGGGCACAACCACGGCCTAGGTCCTGTGTGAGCTCAGCTCTCCAATCCTGATCGCTCACCCCATTCAGTGTCGAGAACACCTCTGTTGTGTGCCGCCACCAATCCCCCATGTGTTCCGCTGAGAACGCCCCGCTGCGCTGTCACATCTCCTCACAGCGCCTCTCCGGGACTCCTTTGCTCCAGCCTGTCCCTCTGGTGTGGTGCTGTGTGTCTGTGTGTGCAACGGAGGGGCGGGGCGGGGCTCGGCGGAGAAGGGAGCATTGAGAGGTGTAGCGTCTGTTAGCTGACCTCCTGCCCGGCGGGGACATCATGGAGTGGGTGGATGGCGCTGGCCTGGCCCCGGCGGGGACATCATGGAGCGGGTGGATGGCGCTGGCCTGGCCCCGGCAGGGACATCATGGAGAGGGTGGATGGTGCTGGCCTGGCCCTGGTGGGGACATCATGGAGTGGGTGGATGGCGCTGGCCTGGCCCCAGCGGGGACATCATGGAGCGGGTGGATGGCGCTGCAGTGGCATGGACTCCTAAGCAATTCTGCACACCCAGTGCTGAGGAGAGCCCTGATGATGGTCGATGAAGTCACAAAGAGCAGAGGTAAGGAGGAGGATGGATCCTCCCCGATCTACATTGAGCTGTATGGAGGGGGGGAGAGGGTTTGTGTGTGAGTAGTGCAGAAAGTAGGAGTCAGGTAGGTCTGTGTATGTGTCAGGTAGGTCAGTGTAGGTGTAAGGTAGGTGGGTCAGTGTATGTGTCAGTGTAATGGTCAGTGTAGGTGTCAGGTAGGTTAGTGTAGGTGTTAGGTAGGTCAGTGTAATGATCAGGTGGGTCAGTGTAGGGGTCAGGTGGGTCAGTGTAGGGGTCAGGTGGGTCAGTGTAGGGGTCAGGTATCAGTGTAGGGGTCAGGTGGGTCAGTTTAGGGGTCAGGTGGGTCAGGTAGATCAGTGTAGGGGTCAGGTGGGTCAGTGTAATGTGAGTAGTGCGGGAAGTAGGAGTGAGGTGGCTCAGTGTATGTGTCAGGTAGGTTAGCGTAGGTGTCAGGTAGGTCAGTGTAATGGTCAGGTGGGTCAGTGTAATGGTCAGGTAGGTTAGTGTAGGTGTCAGGTAGGTCAATGTAATGATCAGGTAGGTCAGTGTAGGGGTCAGGTAGGTCAGTGTAATGATCAGGTAGGTCAGTGTAGGGGTCAGGTAGGTCAGTGTAGGGGTCAGTGTAATGTGAGTAGTGCAGGAAGTAGGAGTCAGGTGGGTCAGTGTATGTGTCAGGTAGGTCAGTGCATGTGTCAGGAAGGTGTGTCAGGGGGTCAGTGTAGGGGTCAGATAGGTCACATGAGTAGCAATGGCAGAGTAAATTGGAGTCAGGGGCGCAGCAGGGGGGGCAGCAAAATTAGGTTTCGCCTAGGGTTTCAAAAATCCTTGCACCAGCCCTGCAGAGTGGGGGTTGAGGGGCCAGCAGTCTATGTAGTGGGACACCCGCCTACATAGACTGCAGTTGGTATGGAGTGTTGGTATGTACTATTCAGGGGATCTGGAGTTGCATAGGGGGCTTTTTTTTTTGCTAAGGGTGAACCTATACTTTAACAGTATCTTTCCTCCATACACAAGTTCTCCCATCAAGAGAGCTCCATAAACCAATAAAAATTGTCTAGACAGGATTGCTGTTTCTTTTAATGGAAGGTTCTCTCTTTATTTATAATAAAAAGTAACAGTACAAGGTTCCATGGACAGTCAAAGGAAGCGGTTTCTTCATAGACAACACATTACTTTCACACCAACAATGCAGCTCCA
This sequence comes from Aquarana catesbeiana, assembly GCF_042186555.1. Taxonomy (NCBI): domain Eukaryota; kingdom Metazoa; phylum Chordata; class Amphibia; order Anura; family Ranidae; genus Aquarana; species Aquarana catesbeiana. The sequence goes on along the minus strand of NC_133327.1, from coordinate 365,122,547 downwards.
AATGGAGAGACTCACTCTTTACTCAGTTTCACAAAATAAGTCACAGTAGTATTTTCCCAGTAAAGGGTGATGCTTTCCCACTTTTCCATCTCCACCAGAGAGCAGTCTCGACGCTCCCCTGAAGAGTGCAAGCCCAGGACCCTAGGTATTCACATTCTGACTCCATCGGTACTGGAGTGTTTTCTTACCTCCATTCTATGAAAAGCAATCCCAACTGAACTACCCTATTCAACCTATCAAACTTTAAATACTCCTAACAAAACAAGGGATGGTGCCCAGCAATCACTTAGGCGGGACCACAGATTCAAGATTCCTATGCTCTCCTACAACTGCAAAAATGGTTCAATGGCTTCTTAAAAAATCACTACTTGTTTAGAAGGAAGAATATTACAGTTATCCATAAATATGGCCTGGTCTACGTAATATGCTATCTTAGCTGTCAGAGTCTTTAAGTATCTCACAGCTACTGTATACTTTGTTAAAAAGTCTTCTCTTTTACTTCTGCTGCTTGACCTTTGCATTTTTTTTAAATATTGTAGCCAGTTATGTGGTGGCAAAACATCATTTAGCTGAATTTTTCCCACAAACATATTCACTATGTATGGTTAGTACTCCAATATTTTCAACCAGGTGGGATCTAGTTAGCTGGTGGGAAGTGTTAATTCATGGGTAATACTGCATTAAAAGGTGACTATTCAATGTCTTATATGATAAAAGGTAAAAGAAGCTTGGAGCATTCAGAAAAATATTGCAGTTTATATCTTATTACCACCTGTGTAACGTTAACTACTCCAATATCAAAAGAGATCTCTGTGACCTATTGTCTGAAGACACAGCAATGTTATGTCTGCAGCACCTTTAGAAAGTAACAGAAATTCTAACCAAAGCTGAGAGGTTAGTTCCCCTCCCAACATTCTCTAGAATGTACTGAACACAACCAAAGAAGTATTACGCCAGCTAAAGTATGGACTCATCCATTGACTTTAGGCAGACAATTCTAGAATACGAGAATTCAATTACAGTATACCAAGTACAAACTCCATGCATCCAAAAAACATCTAGAAGAGTAAAGCAGTAATGCGTACCCCTAGATTACGAAATACAATGACATAAACAATCAGTATGCAAAAAAAGTTTTAGCAGGTCTAAAACATACACTCATTAACCTGGCAAGCTTAGTGAGAGTACACACCCCAGTGGTCAGCATCCCATGACACCTGGTACAGAGTACTGGAATCACTAGTTTACTTTAGTCTGCCTATCTAACACTAAGTTGGTTGGAGCTAGCCCAGGAGTAGCTAGCCAACCACCCCACACTTTTTAAAGTTTTGAGTAACTACCTCTATGCTGGTATATCAACTTCTCCATTCTCCTCCAGTACCGAACCCTTTTGATCAATCCACATCTGTTTTGTTGGGGGAATGGGAGAGATCCAATGTAAAAAAAGGAATATACGGGCCTGGAACAGAGCTCTAGTAGCTGCCTTCTTAGCATACCTATCAATAATTACGACATTTAACATACTCAGAATGCATTGTTTGGGATCTAAGGGAATGGAAACCTGTAGAGCAATATTCACCGTGGAGACAACTGAGTTCCAATATTGATGTCATTTCGGGCATCTCTACAGCTAATGAATTAGGTCTCCCATAACTCTATGACACCTGGTACACATAGGATCAGGGCATAGGCCCATGGAATGTAATCTATACAGAGTGCCGTGAACCCTCAGCAAAATATATAGTTGAAAAAGGCTTTGCGCCACATTAGGGGAGCAGAAACGCACAGTCTCCAAAGCCTCCTCCCACAGGTCTCCAGGTAAATCACCGACATCCCTTTCCCATTTCTCATGGGCAGAACTTGAGAAATTTTCCAAATGTACCCCCATAAGCATGGCGTAACAATTAGGAATAAACCCCTTTGTGGAAGATGTTTTCTGCATAAAATTAAAGATCAGTGTGGGAGACAGCTCCGAGGCCTATGAGGATCGCTGAGCCATCACAGCATGTTTTAGCTGTAGATAATAAAAGAGCATATTAGAGAGTTTACTGTATTTAACCTGCAGTTGAGGAAAGGAAAGCAACCGACCAGCGGCCAAAATATGTTTAAGATGGGTCACCCCAAATGCTTGCCATACAGGCGCATGTTGCAACTTGGCTAGTTCTGGGTAAGTAAGATTCCCCCAAATAGGGATAAACCCAGTATACCCAGTCACCTTCTGAAGCTGCTTTGTTTTGTCCCAAATTTTTTGTATGAGCCTAAATGTCGGGTAATACCTGTCTGGCTTACAGAAAAGTTGTGCTACCAAGCCACTTATCAGATGTTGAAGTTGAGACGCTATATAGTATATCCAAGAATTCGAGAGAGCTAGTCCCCCCTGTGTTTTGATTTCTGTAATTTTACTCTGGCACATCCTCCCTTCCACCGTAATGATCTAAATATGGAGTTTACTATCCTAAAAATTTTAAGAGGTATAACTGTTGGGGAGTTGTGGAGAAAGGAGTAATTGGGGCATGAAAATCATTTTAAACAGGTTGGCCCTCCCTGTCACTGAGAGCCACAGTTTAGTCCACAGTTTAACTTTATTTCTAAACCTCGCTAAAAGGGGGAGAATATTTAACTGGCAAAAGTCCTTTAGTTGAGGGGCGATTATAATTCCTAGATATATATATATTTTTTTTTAATTTTATGAAATTTCACATTATACAAAATATAAAATACTTTGTTGAAAATTCTCATTCATAAAAATGTAGTTTTCCCCTATCCCCCCTCTCCTCGCCTTTCCCATCCCACATTCCTTAAACGTGTTATAATCTTCCTTCATTTATTCCCTCTACCTCTCTTTTTTCAGATTCACATTATCTCAGAGTATTTCTTTGTATTCTTGAACTCTTTCCATCCTTTCCAAGTATTTAAAAATGTTTCTATTCTATCTTCTCCGTAATGACACAATTCTTCCATGTTATATATAATTCTACCCTTTGAACCCATTCTCATAGCGTTGGGCTTTCCAATGCTTGCCAATGTTTTGGGATCAGGTGTTTTGCTGCATTTATTAAATGTGGTATTATCGTTCCCTTATATTGTTTTATTGTACGTTTGGTATTATTTAATAAATAGGTTTCTGGATTTTTATGCATATCTACTCCCGTAATTTCTTGGATCTGTTGTATCACTCTTTTCCCACACCCTCTCCAGCAAAGCGGTGTTTTTTCCGTTTGATATTTGTGCGCTTTGATAGGTGTTATATACCATCTTGACAGGTATTTATAATTAGTTTATATCTTTTGCTGTTCCGTCTGCTAATTTCAACATTTTCTCTTTCTCACTACAAGTAGCACCAAGTTCTGCTTCCCACCTATTCAAGAAAGGCGGCACCAATGGTTCTGACATTACAGTAAGAATCTTATAAATCTTTGGAAGTTCCATACCTTGGTGCTTCCTGTAAGTTGAGCAATTTTTCAAATGGTAATAAACTTTCTCCTGATCTTATTGGATGTGTCAGTGTCTTTGCCATTCTGAAGCTTCACTCCAACCTCTTTGCATATTATTTTATATATACTGTGATTCTGTACGTGCCAAATATGCTGCAGAAATCTCCCTCCACTGAATCTGGCTGCAATTATTTTAATTGTGGGCAGCTGAAGCTGCTGCCTGTTAACTTCTTGGATTTACACAGAGGCACAACTCCAGCTCTGGCAAACTCTCATGAGAGTAGGAGAGAGAGCTGTGCATGATGTCATATGCCTAGGCATTTTTCCAGACAAGAAACAGGAAGTGGGTTGTATAAGGTATTTACTGGCAGAAAAAAACATGTTTTACTATCCAAAGTTAAAACAACAAGGGCAGAAGATTTATTAGATGGAAAGATGAAAAAATGACTGAAATTCCACTCTAAGTATTATCTTCTTTAATGCCTTAAAATACACCTGTGGCACGTGTATAGGGAGCATCTGAAATTTATAGAGAACTTTTGGCAAGATTCCCATCTTGATGATATTTATACATCCTATCCAGGAAAGTGGCCTCATTGATATTTTTTTAATCTCCTCTTTAATCTCGTTTAATAACGGCATATAATTCTTTTGATATTAATCCTTTGGAGATGTTGTTAATTTTATACCCAAGTATTTAGATTTTTTCTGCCAAGTGAACGGAAACTGTTCTTGTAATTGTCCTTCATCTTTCTTATCCATATTAATATTTAAGATTTCAGACTTTGAGGGGTTAATTTTTAAGTTTGATAGTTCTCCATAATCTTTCAACAATTTAATTATATTTGGTAATGTTGTTCTTGGGCAGTAGACATAAAACGAGATATCATCCGCATATGCCAACACTTTATGTTCTTCTATTCATACCTTCACTCCCTATATATGTACACTCATAGGCGTGCGCCAAGTGTGCCTGGGCACACCCTAATCACTGTCGATTCCTCCTACTACCCGGTCTCCCCCTCCCGGCCCCACAGGTGCTGCTGACTTCCCTACTGTCCTCTTCCTAACTGCTGCGGGGGATGTTTCAGGGTGGAGAGTGGGGGAAAGGGCTAGTAAATATGTCATATACCAGTGCCTTACTTTTCTAAATGCACACAGTGAACACACTCACTCACTGTGTTCGTTCATAACTGAAGCCTAAACAAAACTGTTTACTATGCTTTAGTTTGCTCAGCAAAGAGCACTTCCCATTCATTCACTGTCCTATGCAGCTGATGTCTACACTATTTCTAATAGTGGCCAATAAAGGTTCCAATGTCAATATAAACAATAGGTGTGAAAGAGGACACCCCTGTCTCGTACCATTAAATAACTCAAAAGATTGAGAGTCCTATTGATCTTACTGATGCTGTTGGATGCTGATATAGTGTTTTAATCCGTCTAGTCATTTTTGGGCCTATCACTATCTCTTCTATTGTAGCCATCATGAATCCCCAGTCTACCCTGTCAAATGCTATTTCCACATCTATTGACAGGAGTAGAGCCGGGGGTCCATCTCTTTTTATAGGAGTAACAACATGTCGCTTCCTTCTCTCCCAAGTATGAACCCCACCTTGTCTGTATGTATTCAATCTGGCATTAATCACTTTAATCTAGTGGCTAATATTTTGGCATACAGTTGTGTCTACATTTAATAATGATATTGGTCTATAACTGGCCCATTGTGTTATATCTTTGCGTTTTTTATATATATATGTATATATATATATATATATATATAAAACATCATTTTGGAACTAATTGGTCTTTAAATTTTTGTATAGTAAATTACGGAGAATCCATCTGGCCCTGGCTTTTTTCCCGTGGCTGTCTCCTTTCGCGCTGTAGAGATTTCTTCTTGTGTTATCGGTCCCTCTAGAGCTAACATACAGTATCTCACAAAAGTGAGTACACCCCTCACATTTTTGTAAATATTTTATTCTATCTTTTCATGTGACAACACTGAAGAAATGACACTTTGCTACAATGTAAAGTAGTGAGTGTACAGCTTGTAAAACAGTGTAAATTTTCTGTCCCCTTAAAATAACGCAACACACAGCCATTAATGTCTAAACTGCTGGCAACAAAAGTAAGTACACCCCTAAGTGAAAATGCCCAAATTAGGTCCAATTAGCTTTTTTCCCTCCCCGGTGTCATGTGACTCATTAATCGTACAAGGTCTCAGGTGTAAATGGGGAGCAGGTGTGTTAAATTTGGTGTTATTGCTCTCTCTCTCATATTGGTCACTGGAAGTTCAACATGACACCTCATGGCAAAGAACACTCTGAGGATCTGAAAAAAAAAAATTGTTGCTCTACATAAAGATGGCCTAGGCCAGTGATGGCGAACCTTGGCACCCCAGATGTTTTGGAACTACATTTCCCGTGATGTTTATGAACTCTGCAGTGTAGCTGAGCATCATGGAAAATGTAGTTCCAAAACACCTGGGGTGCCAAGGTTCGCCATCACTGGCCTAGGCTATAAGAAGATTGCCAAGACCCTGAAACTGAGCTACAGCATGGTGGCCAAGACCATACAGCGGTTTAACAGGACAGGTTCCACTCAGAACAGGCCTTGCCATGGTCGACCAAAGAAGTTGAGTGCACGTGCTCAGCGTCATATCCAGAAGTTGTCTTTGGGAAATAGTCGTATGAGTGCTGCCAGTATTGCTGCAGAGGTTGAAGGGGTGGGGGGGTCAGCCTATCAGTGCTCAGACCATACGCCACTCACTGCATCAAATTGGTCTGCATGGCTGTTGTCCCAGAAGGAAGCCTCTTCTAAAGATGATGCACAAGAGAGCCCGCAGACAGTTTGCTGAAGACAAGCAGACTAAGGACATGGATTACTGGAACCATGTCCTGTGGTCTGATAAGACCAAGAAAAACTTATTTGGTTCAGATGGTGTCAAGCGTGTGTGGCGACAAACAGGTGAGGAGTGCATAGACAAGTGTGTCTTGCCTACAGTCAAGCATGGTGATAGGAGTGTCATGGTCTGGGGCTGCTTGAGTGCTGCCGGAACTGGGGAGCTACAGTTCACTGAGGGAATCATGAATGACAACATGTACTGTGACATACTGAAGCAGAGCATGATCCCCCTCCCTTCGGAGACTGGGCCACAGAGCAGTATTCCAACATAATGACCCCAAACACACCTCCAAGACGACAACTGCCTTGCCAAAGAAGCTGAGGGTAAAGGTGATGGACTGGCCAAGCATGTCTCCAGGCCTAAACCCTATTGAACATCTGTGGGGCATCCTCAAATGGAAGGTGGAGGAGCACAAGGTCTCTAACATCCACCAGCTCCGTGATGTCATCATGGAGGAGTGGAAGAGGACTCCAGTGGCAACCTGTGAAGCTCTGGTGAACTCCATGCCCAAGAGGGTTAAGGCAGTGTTGGAAAATAATGGTGGCCACACAAAATATTGACACTTTGGACCCAATTTGGACATTTTCACTTAGGGGTGTACTCACACTTGTTGCCAGCGGTTTAGACATTAATGGCTGACGACATCACAGAGCTGGTAGATGTTAGAGACCTTGCGCTCCTCCACCTTCCGTTTGAGGATGTCCTACAGATGCTCAATAGGGTTTAGGTCTGGAGACATGCTTGGCCTGTCCATCACCTTTACCCTCAGCTTCTTTAGCAAGGCAGTGGTCATCTTGCAGGTGTGTTTGGGGTCGTTATCATGTTGGAATTCTGCCCTGCGGCCCAGTTCCCAAAGGAAGGGGATCATGCTCGGCTTCAGTATGTCACAGTACATGTTGGCATTCATGGTTCCCTCAATGAACTATAGCTCCCCAGTGCCAGCAGCACTCATGCATCCCCAGACCATGACACTCCCACCACCATGCTTGACTGTAGGCAAGACACACTTGTCTTTGTACTCCTCATCTGGTTGCCACCACACATGCTTGACACCATCTGAACCAAATAAGTTTATCTTGGTCTCATCAGACCTCAGGACATGGTTCCAGTAATCTATGTCCTTAGTCTGCTTGTCTTCAGCAAACTGTCTGCGGGCTCTCTTGTGCATCATCTTTAGAAGAGGCTTCCTTCTGGGACAACAGCCATGCAGACCAATTTGATGCAGTGAGCGGCGTATGGTCTGAGCACTGATAGGCTGACCCCCCCCACCCCTTCAACCTCTGCAGCAATACTGGCAGCACTCATACGACTATTTCCCAAAGACAACTTCTGGATATGACGCTGAGCACGTGTGCTCATCTTCTTTGGTCGACCATGGCAAGGCCTGTTCTGAGTGGAACCTGTCTTGTTAAACTGTTGTATGGTCTTGGCCATCATGCTACAGCTCAGTTTCAGGGTCTCGGCTATCTTCTTATAGCCTAGGCTATCTTTATGTAGAGCAACAATTCTTATTTTCAGATCCTCAAAGTTCTTTGTGCCATGTTGAACTTCCAATGACCAGTATGAGAGAGCGAGAGCGATAACACCAAATTTAACACACCTGCTCCCCATTCACACCTGAGACCTTGTAACACTAACGAGTCACATGACACTGGGGAGGGAAAATGGCTAATTGGGCCCAATTTGGACATTTTCGCTCAGGGGTGTACTCACTTTTGTTGCCAGCTGTTTAGACATTAATGGCTGTGTGTTGGGTTATTTTGAGGGGACTGCAAATTTACACTGTTATACAAGCTGTACACTGACTACTTTACATTGCAGCAAAGTGTCATTTCTTCAGTGTTGTCACATGAAAAGATATAATAAAATATTTACAAAAATTTGAGTGGTGTTTTTCTTACTTTTGTAAGATAATGTATAGGCCTTATGGGCTTCCCAAATCGTGGCCTCTGATACTGCCTGAGTCTTATTAATCTTAAAGTATTGTTCTAATTCTTTCTCATTTTTTTCTATTATTTCCTGATCTTGTATTAGTGTCTCATTTAGTCTTCAAATATTTGTCTTATTCTGTACCTCTGTAATCTCCATTTCCATTATCACTGATGCATGATCAGATAAAGTGATTGCTTCAATAGATGTTTTACCTACTATTTCTAATAATCTATGCTCTACTAGTATATAATCCAATCTTGAATATGACCCATGCGTGGAGGAGTAGAATGTATAATCTCTCCTCTAGGATTTTGGGTTCTCTAGCTATCTATCAATTGACATTGGTATAACATTCTTTTAGGTGACTTAAGTTGGGACGCTTCACTTCTCCGGGCCTTTGTTGAAATATTAAGTTGTGGGTCCATGGGGAAATTGAAATCTCCTGCCACTGTTACTTTACCCATTTTAAATTCAATCAATTTTCCCAGGACCTGTCTTAAATAGACCATTGGATTCTTATTAGGGCAGTATGTTTGCAAACGTGCATTCCATGTTGTATAGTTTTCTTTTCAGGAATAAATATCTTCCCTCTGCATTTACCATCCTTTCCTTCACCATGAATCTTATGTCTTTTGCAATTCCTATTGCCACCCCTTTCGCTCTTTTCGTTGTTGAGTCCCCCATAATACCATGTAGGATATTTCTTCGAGTAAAGTTTAACTTTTGTATCGTGTGATATATGTGTTTTAACCAGAGTATTTAGACCCTTCACATTATATATAAAAAGACGAGAAGTTGGGACTTTATGTGAGAAGTGACTATCCAGTACACAATTCTCCATCCCTAATGGTTTGTAAAGAGGGGGAGAAAGGGGGGGAATGAGGGAAAATGGAACTTTATGTGAAACACAATACTTGGGTAGGTTGAATCATTCAAATAATTTAGAACACATATTTATTGATAGCACAATTGAGCATAGTGTTATAAATAACATGATTGAATAAACAACATAGATAATACAAACTCCAGATAAACATGACTAATGCATCATATGGTAAAATGGTAGACATTGTTGCACATGGTACACGATATATCAGCAGTATACTCAAAATTGTATAAAAACATAATGGCTAAGTATTTAATTGATGCTTCAAAATGGTCAAACCCGTGGTATTCACATGATTACTGTGGCATAGCATCAAATATAAGGCTCTACGCGTTTTGTGGGTTGTCTCCACTCATCAGGAGCAGCTATACATAAAGGGTACCTGTAATAGGTTATAAATTAAATTAATAATCAATGGTAATTGATTAGAAAATAGGAAGAGAGGGAGCAACAAACTATGGTCCTAGCACTCTTACCTATGGGTATAATTTAACAGGAATGTAGATACTGATGAATAAGATGAAAGGCGTTGGGGGGTGAAACAAACATGACCCCCCCGGGAGCTGGGGTGATGGCAAAGTAGCAGCAAGAGGGCCAAACCGAGTACTTCCAATAGAAGTGGATATTTGGTGAGTAAGTAGAGTGGAAGTTAAGGGCCCCTAGGGGCTACTGCAACAATAAAAATAAACATAGGATTAGTGACCGTGAAGGAGATACAAAAACAGAATAATGGAATATAGGAGAAGAAAGAAGGATGAAGCCCAGAAGAAAAAAAGAAGAGTGAATGGGGCCAGAAGGAGCACCCAAAGTGGGTCACTTTTCTTTTTTGGAAGATGGAAGCTGATCTACCATCTTTATGTCCTACCAGGCATGCAGGAAAACCCCAGCTATATTTAATATTCTTTGTCAGCAATGGTCTAAAGAGTCTCCTTCTTGCCAAAGTGTCAGGGGCTAGGTCTACAAATATTAAAAGCTTTGCTCCGTTATGTTCCAGTGATGATATTCCTCTCATCTACTTCCAGATTTGCGCTTTGTCTTCATAGAACTGGAATCTTACTATTACATCTCTTGGGGCTACTGTTGACACACTTTGAGGTTTTCTGATCCTATGTACTCTTTCTATTTTCAATAGTTCTTCCATTGGTCTATGCAATAGCGGCTTGAAGATTTTGTTCATTGCACTTTTCAAGTACTCCCTTTCCACTTCTGGTAGACCTTGAATCCTTAAATTATTTCTCCTATTCCGATTTTCTTGATCTTCTACTTTGTATAGCATCCTCATCTGTTCCGTTTGCAAATTTTTCTCTTGTTTTTAAAGCTTCGTTATTTCATGGGCGTGTTCATACATTCTCCCCTCTGTATCCTCTACTCGTGCCAATATATGGCCCAGATCTCCATGTAATGCTGCCATTTCCGTTTTTATAGATTTTTATCATTTTGCAAACATATCTGCTATTTCCCTTTTTGTTGGCATTTGGGAGCTGGCTCCTTGTTCCTCCTTTCTTGTGTCAGTGTCACTGTCAACTCCCAAGTCCTCTCTTGATTGATTTGAGGTTTCTCCAAGCGAGTGCCTCATATGCTTTTCTTCATTCTTTCCTGACCCTTTTTTCTTACTAGCTTCCTGTTGTCTCTCTGTAACTGGGCTTCCAGGACTTCCTTCTTGTGTCATATATTTTTTAATTGTGCTAGTATTTGCATTCACTTTTGGCATTTTCACCTCGCTTCCTTTTACGGTTTTACCTCTCATTTTGAATTCCTGCCCTAGTCTCGTTTAAGCACTTAGAATTTCTTCTTTAATACCCACTGGGAGTATCCAATTACCAAATGCATTTATATGTATCTTTCTTGGTGTACAGCACTAGGCGGCACTATGTGACTTTTTCTCCTCTAGCACAGTTTTGGGTATAAACACCACTGGACAACACTGTGTGGCAATCTGTTTCCCTCCAAACGCTCTTCAAATATGATCAGCCCTGTGCAACCTTCTACAACCGTGTGCTTCCTCTAAATCAGGCTTTAGAAATGAACCGCTCTGTGCAACATTATATGGCAGTGTATTTCCTCTAAATCAGCTTTTAATAATAACTGCACTGTGCGACACTGTATGGCAATATATTTCCTGTGAGTCAACCTTTAAGTATGGACACCACTTTAAGACACTATATGGCAGTGGGTTATCTCTAAATCAACTTTTAGACCTGAACCGCACTGTGCGTCTCTATATATCAGTATGTTTCCTCAGTGTCAGCCTTTAAATGTAAGCACCGCTGTGCGACATCGCATGGTGGTGTGCTTCTTCTGTTTCAGCCTTTAGGTATGAGCCGTACTGTGCGACACTGTATGACAGTGTGTCTCTTCCGAGTCAGTCTTAGATATAAGAGACACCGTGCGACAATGTGTTTCCTCTGAATCAGCTTTAGGATATAAAAACACTGTGCGACTTTGTATTTCCTCCAGGACAGCCTGTATTTTGTTTGAGACAGCTTTTGGATATGAACAGCACTGCAGGGTACTGTGCGGCAGTATGTTTCCTCTGGGTCAGCTTTTAGATATGGACTACACTGTGCGACCCTGTACGGCTGTGTGTTTCCTCTAAGTTGGCTTTGAGTATGGACTGCACCGCGCGATACTGTGCGGCTGTATAGTTCCTCCGAGTCAACTTTTAGGTATGGACTGCACTGTGTGATACTATGCAGCTGTATGTTTCCTCTGAGTCAGCTTTTAGATATGGACTGCACTGTGCAGCACTTTGAGCTTTTAGGTATGAACTGGACCTTACAACACTTTGCGGCTGTGTGTTTCCTCTGAGTCAGCTTTTAGGTATGGACTGCACCTTGCAACACTGTGTGGCTGCATATTTCCTCTGGGTCAACTTTTAGGTGTAGACTGCACCATGCGACACTGTGTGGCTGTATGTTTCCTCTGAGTCAGCTTTAAGGTATGGACTGCACTGTACGACACTGTGCAGCTGTATGTTTCCTCTGAGTCAGCTTTTAGGTATGGACAGCACCTTGCGACACTGTGCTTCTGTGTATTTCCTCTGAGACAACTTTTAGGTATGGACTGCACCATGCGACACTGTGCAGCTGTGTGTTTCCTCTGAGTCAGTTTTTAGGTGTAGACTGTCACTGCACCCTGCAACACTGTGCGGCTGTGGGTTTCCTCTGAGTCGGCTTTTAAATCGCACTGTGCGATTTTAGGTATGGACTGCACTGTGCGATATTATACGGCAATATGTTTCCTTTAAAACAGTCTTTACATAGAGACAGCACTATGTGGCTCTCTACAACAATTAGCTGATTCAGTTCTATTTCCCAACTCTCCAAAGGACACATGGACCCAACATGTAGGGGCATCATCAACATCCTGTATATATTAGAGATCCCCTGTCTATTTGTTCCCCCTTGGTCAACTAGTCTTTCCCATGAGTTTAGTCCACTAGCCGAGCAGAGGGATTTTGGGAGAGATTCTACAAAATGTTGAAGTTGTCTGTATCTCCATACATCCCATGGTGTTGTAACATATTTTTCTCGCAATTCCAATAATGAACACAGGACATTTCCCTTCAGAACATCTTTTAGCCTCAGATGATCCAAAAGGGTCCATTTTAAATACAGTTTGTTATCCTTTCCCAGGAGAAAATAATTATTACCTATCAGAGGCATCAGGGGACTATTATGCTGCTAAGATATACTTTTAAGAAGATTATCCCATGAACCCAATCCATAACTCTCCGCAATACTGCTGCCGCGTGGTATTTTTCTGGAAGGAATATGCCCCCTTCTCTTTTGGCCTACTCATTATTTCGTAGGCAATAGGATTGCCTCTATTATTCCATACAAATTTCTGCAATAACAGTCTAATGCCATGTACACACTATAGGATTTTCCGACAACAAAACCGTGGATTTTTTTCCGAAGGATGTTAGCTCAAACTTGTCTTGCATACACATGGTCACACAAATGTTGGCCCAAAATTCCGAACGTGAGAATGCGGTGACATACAACATGTACAACGGGACTATAAAAAGGAAGTTCAATAACCAGTGCACCACCCTTTGCTCTCCTTCTGCTAATCTCGTGTTTATCTCATGTTAGTAGAAGTTTGGTGAGAGATGATTTGCGCTTTTCAGCCTTGTGCTTTTCAGTTTGTTTCTGCTTTTCAGTTTGTGCTTGTGGGTTCATATCTTTTCTTTAGTGCATGTTGTCAGTTTGTTCCTGTCTTTCAGTGGGTTCTATTTATAGTTCGCTTCTGTTTTTCAGTGCGTTCTTGTCCGCTCGTTTCTGAATTTCAGCTCGTTCTTCTCAGGTCCTTTCTGATTTTCAATGCGTTCTGTTAGTTCGTTCTGACCAGCCGACCGTTTTGTAGCCATGTTGCGGTTACATTCTCGTCGGAGAGCTTGTGCCATTGTTGGGCTTGGTGTTGGAGTTCTTGCTTTGACCCAAGTCCAGTCCATGAACAGGGCGAGGAAGAGTTCATGTACCAAGAATTGGTTGCTCCAGTGTGACCAATTCTCTCACATGCCTTTGCTGCGGTAGATCCAGGAGAATAATCCTGATGATTTCAGGGATTAACTCCGGATGACGGACCCTGTTTTTCACCGTCTGTTGGCTTTGCTGTCCCCTTATATTACTGTTCTGACTCAACTACAAGGCAATAAACGTTATCTTCAGCTTCACATAGAGCTTACATGACCTGGTGATCTATTTATCCCTTGCATCAATTCAGACAGCTTAACTCAATGGACAACTCACTGTATGGAAAGACAGACGATGAATCCTCTCGAATGTTCCGTTTAATGATGGGTATCCATAGGTAGAAAAACGTTGCAGTTGTAAGCCACATGTAAAGATGTTACAGCAATGAGGTATACTGTGCACAATGAATCAGAGAGAGGAAGGGGAGGAGAATATACAGAACTACGGTGAGAGAAAGAGTTCAGATAGACAGAGGGAACAAATTTTAAAGACACAGAGCATAATAAATCATGTAGTGTAACACAACACTCCCCGTCTGAAATCTTTAGGTTTCATAACCATAAACAATTATATATATATTCAATAAGTCCAATACTGTTAAATGTCCTGGAACCTGTAATGAAAAACATGCAACAAGCAAGTATAAACATAAGTCCAACAGGATAGAAGAACATGTAGTCCGACGTATGACGTCTTCAAAGAATTCCAAAGTTCAAAGTAGAACCTGTAGATAGCAACAATGTACTCCCCGCCGTGCCAACAGCATGGCTAGTCCTTGTATAAGTCACTCACCTGGCAAAAGGAGTACTAACTCTGTAATTGGTCGAGTGAAGGTTCGCGTCGATCCTCCTTTGGTTACCTTGACTTCTACCTTCCGGACCTTGTTATCGTCACTGGGCATAACTTTAGTAATAAGACCCATGGGCCACTCATTCCGACAAACTTCCTTGTCTTTTAGAAGGATGAAATCTCCAACCTTAAGATTAGGCTTAGATGTTTGCCATTTGTTACGACCTTGAAGGTGATGAAGATACTCCTTCCTCCAGCGATGCCAAAACACATTGGCGAGATGCTGCACCTGCTTCGATTGACGCCTGTAGATATCCTTGGGTTCAATCTCACTTGAAGATATTACAGCAGTCCCAATCTTTTGAGTAAGGATCACTGGAGCATCAGGATCTGAAGATACCGGCACTAAAGGTCTTGCGTCCACTATAGCACACACTTCAGCGAGAAATGTAGACAAAGTATCATGGGTGAGTGGTAAAGACTTGCGAGTCTGCAACATGGAGTCAAGAATTCTTCTTGCTACTCCAATCATTCGTTCCCAAGATCCTCCCATGTGTGGAGGATTAAACAACCAAGTATCCATTGTTGGCCAGGAAATTGTTCAATTGTAGCTCTTTACATGCTCCAACAAAGTTGGTACCACAGTCAGATCTCAGCTGCTTAACTGGTCCTCTGACAGAAAAGAATCTTCGTAGGGCACAGATGAAGGAAGAAGAATCCATAGACTCAATTACTTCTATATGTATTGCTCGGATGCTGAGACAGGTAAACAATACAGCCCACCTTTTACTATTGGCAGCTCCACCACGAGTTCTCAGAGTGATGACAGACCATGGGCCGAAAACATCTACTCCAACATAGGTGAAGGGTGGATCTGTACTTAGGCGATCGGCTGGAAGACTTGCCATTTGTTGCTGTTGATGTTTTCCTCTTAACTTGTGGCACTTGACGCACCTGAAGAGCAAGGAGGAGACACACCTTTTCATACCAATGATCCACAAGCCAGCTGACCTGATGGCACCTTCTGTAAACTGAGGGCCATGATGATTTACCAGTCCATGGTGATGACGAACTAGAAGAGTAGTAACATGATGTTGCCCTGGTATGACTATAGGATTTCTTTCTTTGCTGCATAAGTCAGATTTAGTTATACAGCCACCAACTCTCAGCAGCTGATTGGCGTCAACTACAGGATTTAGATTGAAGAGAGAACTGTTTTTAGACAATTCAGTTCCATTTCTGATTCTCTCGAATTCCTCCTGATACACCTCTTGTTGCACACAATGGATTATTACCTCTTCTGCGTGTGAAATATCTGCTGCTGTAAAGTGTCCAGAACAGCTGTGCTAACCACGACACTCTGCCGCAGGCTTCTTCCTAAAGCTGCGAGCAATATGAATTAGGTGAGCGATGGCTCTTACAGCAGATGACCAGGTGGAAAAACGCTCAAAGCGGTGTGACCACAGCTTCTGTTTTGTATTTACAGAAGTGTGGAGTGAGATGTTCACAGTTCTATTTTCCTTATCATCTTCAGGACTTACTAACCCATAGGTGTTGTCAGTAGGGGGTAAGTAGGAGTCCTCACACAAAAACCTTGGAGGTGACAGCCATAAGCTGTCCTGAAGAACTTTAGATGACACGGCTCTGGTCCCACAGTCAGCTTTATTGAGTTCAGTGGGAACGTAATGCCATTGACTTGGTAGGGAGAATCTCTTAATACGTTCAACCCTGTTGCTGACGTACACATGAAACTGTTTTGTTTGGTTGTATATGTAACCAAGTACTACCTTACTGTCTGAATAGAAGGTGAAAGAATCAATTCTAGTGTCCATTTCACTTCGTATGACTTCGGCAATTTCTACTGCTAGCACGGCTGCACAAAGTTCAATACATGTCCACCTTTATGGCACTTCACCTTGTGTGTTTCTTTGTCTCACCTCTGTCCCATTTTCTTCCCATCTTGACACCTCATGACCCCTTTTCCAGCACCCATGCATTTTTCAGTACACTATCACACACACCCATCTCTCACCTATACACGGTTGGATTATGTTTTTTGCCTATGTTTTTGCTTTCACTGCTTTTTGATTGTTTTATTTGGCCCCTTGCACTGCACCTTCCCATTTCCCCACCCCCATGCTTCCCTTCCACTCACATGCATCACCCCACCTGCACTATCCTCACACTTCACCTATCTGTTCCCCTTTTTTCCCCTGGATCTTTTCCTCTTAAGCCTTTTTTCCTTCACTCCCTGATCCTTTTTTTTTTCCCCACTAGTCTGCCCGTCCCCTTCTTTCCTCACATGTTCTCCCCACACTCGCCTTTTTCTTTACATTCCTATATTTTCACCCTACTTCGTCACTTGTTTCACGGCTAACACATAGATACCACTATTTACCTATTATATTACATACTCTGATATACTGATATCTATATGCAGTCCTACTTACCCTTGGTAACCCCTTCCCCTCCCCCCCTTTTGTTACCATCATCACTATAGGAATATTCATACATTGCTGACCCCAAGCACAGACAACATCCAACAAATATCTAATTAAATAAATTACAGAGTTATCTCTTTTTTTCAAAAAATGACACATGATACATATATCTCTATCCGTGCTAAACCGAACGCACTGATGGTACAGTTGTCTGTTATTTGATGCTTTGGCTGCAGGTCTCGCTCGCTTGCCCCCACGCTCCTCCCCAGTTTTGGGAAATATCCACTTGGTGTGACTCCTTGTAAGACACGCATGGACGATTAACCCCCCCTTTTCCCCTGTTGACGTGGTGGACGGCCGGGGACTCTTGTCGGGACCCGGTGGGGGAGACGTCGGAGAACTATAAGCTCAGGAGAAACTGCTCAAACACAATGTGATTGGTAATTATACTGTTAAACATATATATATTATATTGTATTTTTATGGTCACATCCATGAACTCTAATACGCAATTTTGTCACAGCGCCTCAATCCTCTGAAGATGACCCAACGGGGTCGAAACGCGTCAAGATTATCACCCTATTTTAGCGCTTGATCATTGTATAATACTTGTGCCAGCTTCATTTGTGTTATCTCCTGCAGCGCAGCTCCTATTTTAACCATTATGGTCAAGTTCCATTAATAAAAAAACTCTTTCAAGTAACAACCTATTATTTTCATAATTTTTTGCTGCTTTAAAACCCCACGGGGGATATCTTCTTTTTCTTTTTGACATTAATCGGGGTGTGCAGCACTTTATATCTTCTCAGTATGTGTCTCTCCCCTTTTCTAGAATATTGGGTGGTTAAACACCCCTCCCCCCACTTTTTGACACTCGAGTTAAGATATGAGCTGTGGGATGATTCTGGTTGAATTGTGCATTCTTGTAATACTTTTATTGTGACTGTTTCTACTGAATAAGTATTGTGTTACATTGTTTACAGGATGAGCCAATGTATATGTGTAGGTGATGATTGGACTATCCCCATGTAATTACACGTTAATATTTTATAACAGGTGAAATCGGATAAAATTATCTGTTATTCTCCCCTGTTTTCACTAATCTATCATAATACTGGACACTTAGTGTGCCCCCTCAGGCGCACTCAATATGTTTACAATACATTGGCTAGTATTTTCATTCTGCTGTAATGACAACCCCTACCATCTGGAGCATCACATGTACGTTTTTTTGTCAAATCCTATGGAGGTAGCCTACGGCTGCCTCGAATGCATTCCAACCACCCACAGCTTTCTAGATCTTTGTACACTAGAATGCAATTTATAGGTTTCTATAATCCTGTTACATATTGTCTGCATTGTGTTATTCCCCTGCTTCTCTCCCTTCCGGAGCCCGATGTGGGTCCCATGGGCCGTGGACCCGTCCTGGGGATGGGGGCTTCGTCGTTGCGTCTCTTCCTGGCAGGAAAAGAGGGGGGGCACAATTAAAGGGTCCGTGCCTCCTTTCTGCACCCTCGGGTGTATCACTTCCTGCCAGCGGCGTTCCGGATCACATCCGGATGCCGTGGCGTTGTGGGCACGCGATGCTGCGTGCGTGCGACGTCGCGACATCGCGCTATTACGGCGGATGTGACAGCTGTGCCGGGATATTTATCTTCCTGAACGCCGGGGGAGCCACATGTGGAGGGTTAATCCCTGCTGGAGGAGGAGGGGTGGGGACAGCCTGCGTGCACCTGCAGCCTAATTAGGCATCCAATCAGCGGCCAGCACTTTATTTATAATGACCAAGCAGATTGGGGGATCTGCTTTTAGTTCCTACTGTTTCATCAGACTGATCAACTGACTTATACTCTGGAGACAGGTAATCACCAGTATCTGAACACATTGATGAGTTGGACCTGACATACCCTGTATTGTGGGTCTCTGTCACGTCATTCCTTCCCACTGTGATTAGTTATACTATCTTGTACAATTTACATCCGATTCTACCCACCCTCAATACATGTCCACCTTTATGGCACTTCACCTTGTGTGTTTCTTTGTCTCACCTCTGTCCCATTTTCTTCCCATCTTGACACCTCATGACCCCTTTTCCAGCACCCATGCATTTTTCAGTACACTATCACACACACCCATCTCTCACCTATACACGGTTGGATTATGTTTTTTGCCTATGTTTTTGCTTTCACTGCTTTTTGATTGTTTTATTTGGCCCCTTGCACTGCACCTTCCCATTTCCCCACCCCCATGCTTCCCTTCCACTCACATGCATCACCCCACCTGCACTATCCTCACACTTCACCTATCTGTTCCCCTTTTTTCCCCTGGATCTTTTCCTCTTAAGCCTTTTTTCCTTCACTCCCTGATCCTTTTTTTTTTTTTTTTTCCCCACTAGTCTGCCCGTCCCCTTCTTTCCTCACATGTTCTCCCCACACTCGCCTTTTTCTTTACATTCCTATATTTTCACCCTACTTCGTCACTTGTTTCACGGCTAACACATAGATACCACTATTTACCTATTATATTACATACTCTGATATACTGATATCTATATGCAGTCCTACTTACCCTTGGTAACCCCTTCCCCTCCCCCCCTTTTGTTACCATCATCACTATAGGAATATTCATACATTGCTGACCCCAAGCACAGACAACATCCAACAAATATCTAATTAAATAAATTACAGAGTTATCTCTTTTTTTCAAAAAATGACACATGATACATATATCTCTATCCGTGCTAAACCGAACGCACTGATGGTACAGTTGTCTGTTATTTGATGCTTTGGCTGCAGGTCTCGCTCGCTTGCCCCCACGCTCCTCCCCAGTTTTGGGAAATATCCACTTGGTGTGACTCCTTGTAAGACACGCATGGACGATTAACCCCCCCTTTTCCCCTGTTGACGTGGTGGACGGCCGGGGACTCTTGTCGGGACCCGGTGGGGGAGACGTCGGAGAACTATAAGCTCAGGAGAAACTGCTCAAACACAATGTGATTGGTAATTATACTGTTAAACATATATATATTATATTGTATTTTTATGGTCACATCCATGAACTCTAATACGCAATTTTGTCACAGCGCCTCAATCCTCTGAAGATGACCCAACGGGGTCGAAACGCGTCAGGATTATCACCCTATTTTAGCGCTTGATCATTGTATAATACTTGTGCCAGCTTCATTTGTGTTATCTCCTGCAGCGCAGCTCCTATTTTAACCATTATGGTCAAGTTCCATTAATAAAAAAACTCTTTCAAGTAACAACCTATTATTTTCATAATTTTTTGCTGCTTTAAAACCCCACGGGGGATATCTTCTTTTTCTTTTAGTCTTGGTATGGTATGTGCAGGTTTGGGAGTGAGTTTTGCCTTGCCTAGAACAAAACTACAGTGTGATTCCCCATTCATTTCAGAAGTTTTCAAATAGGCTACAGTAGCAATAGCTTCAACTGATGCATCGGAGAAAATATGAATTTCCCTCCGGTAAACAGTTGAAATAGAACCTGGAACATAGCAACGGAAAATCTGAAGTTTTTCTAGTGACTTCAAAGAATGTCTCCACCTTTCCCACTTGTGTTGATTCTCACTAGGTAAGGGAGTATCCCAGTCTATGTTCTCAGTAGATAACTGTCTTAGCAGAATCTCACCTTGAATGGTAACTGGAGCAAGGAAACCGAGTGGGTCATAGATGCTATTCACCACCGACAGGACTCCTCTCTTAGTGAAGGGTTTGTCACAAGTTGACACTTGGAAGGTGAATGTGTCTTGTTCGATGTTCCACAACAAATCCAGACTTCGCTGTACAGGAGGCACATCTGCACCCAAATCAAGGTTTTTTAGACTGGTGGCATAGTCCTCAGAGTGAAAGGCATTCATAAGTTCCTGGCTGTTGGATATAATCTTGTGCAGTCTAAGGTTTGCTGTAGCCAGCATCTCCTTTGTTCTGGTGAGGAGATCAATCGCTTCTTTAGCAGTTGGAAAAGACTTGAGTGCATCGTCAACGTAGAAGTTTCTTTCAACAAACTGATGAGCATCAGATCCATATTCTTCTTCTCCAGTCTGAGCTGTTCTCCTTAGCCCATAAGTTGCCACTGTGGGGGAAGGACTGTTGCCGAAGACATGTACTTTCATTCGATAGTCTATAACTTCCTTGTGGATGTCATTGTCTTTGTGCCATAGAAACCTGAGGTAGTTTCTGTTGTCTTCTCTGACAATGAAGCAGTGAAACATCTGTTGAATGTCTGCCATTACTGCTACAGGTTCTTGTCTGAAGCGAATCGAGACTCCTATTAGACTGTTGTTCAAGTTAGGCCCTGTAAGGAGCATGTTGTTGAGAGAAACACCTTCATGCTGAGCACTGGAATCAAAGACAACTCTGATTTGGTCTGGTGATACACGCCAAAGGATGGAAGGTACCAGCATTCTTCTCCCTCCTTTAGTGGGGGTGCAGGCTCTGCATGATCTCTGTCAAATATATTTTGCATAAAGCCCACAAAGTGTCTTTGCATCTCTGGTTTCCTGCTTAAGTTGCGTTTTAAGGAGGCGAATCTACTGATGGCCTGTTGCAAGTTGTTGGGCAGTCTCTCTCTTGGGAGATGAAAAGGTAGGGGTGCTACCCAGTTATTGGAGTCGTCTTGAAAGAACTCATTGTCTATTACCTTGATGAATTCTTTGTCTTCCGTTGAAGGAGCCAGTACGTCATCTTCACTGGTTGTATTAAACACTGTAGAGCCGAAGTCATCATCGTGGCAGGAGAAAGGGCTTGTGCTACCTGAGATACCATGTTGCCATCCGTGGCTGGCTATCTTCTCTTTCACCCAGTAGTGATGTGGGCATGGCTCAAAGTAAGTGTTGAATGACGAAATGACGAATGACGAAATGTTGGTAGGTCTCTTCATTTTGCCTATACAGACGTTGCCTATGATGACCCACTCTAGATCCATGCGCTGACCAAATGGGGCATCTGGGGGTCCACTGACTTGTCTGTGTACCTTGTGAATTCTTAGAATGTCTCTTCCTAACAGAAGAAGGATCTGAGCATCTTTGTCAAGCGGCGGTATCTCATTTGCTATTACCTTCAGGTGAGGGTGATGGAAAGCAGCAGCTGGAGTAGGGATTTCTTCCCTGTTAGCAGGTATCTGATTGCACTCGACAAGTGTAGGTAGGGGTAATTGCAAGTTACCTTTGAGAGAAGATACTATGAGTCCATGAGCCCTTCTTCCAGAAACCTCTGTAGTTCCACTACAGGTACCCAAGGTGTAAGGATGAGCTTCGCCTTTTATTTCAAATAGATTAAACAGTTCTGATTGGGGGGCGTGTCCAAGATGGCGCTGGGAGCGGACGTTTAGTACCAGAGCTCCCACTCCGGACTTTTTCCTTCCTACATCCTGGTGTGGATATTGCATTTAAATCCCTGCCATTTATCATTAGAAACGCCCGGTGGCTCAGGGAATGCGCAGATACAAAAAAGGAACCCAGAAATCGCGAGTTCCGGAGCATACAAGCACGCCGCCGAAATTTGGGCCTTCCCCTCCTAAGGCCTGCAACATGGAGACGCAGACCCCTGCCCCGCCGGATGGCGTGATCCAGGCTGGATCCCAGGCGTTTGAGGCTCTGATGCATGCCATCTCCACCTGCCAGTCCACCCTCACTATCAAGATAGACCATGTCCAGGAGGAGACGGCCCTCATCCGTCGCGACATGGATCGATTTAGAGAGCGTGTGGGGGAGGCGGAGCGGCGGATCTCCACCACGGAAGATGTACAAAGAGCACATCATGAGGACATTCAGATCCTCAAATCAAAGGTTAAAGCACTTGAATTCAGGGCCGAGGACGCCGAGAACCGGAATCGGAGGAATAATCTCCGAGTTCTCGGCCTCCCGGAAGGCGCGGAGGGAACGGATCCGGTTGCCTTCATGGAGAAATTACTCCCAACCCTACTACCGAAGGCGCAATTCTCCTCACATTTCTCCATCGAACGCGCCCATCGAATGCCTGCCACCCGGGGCCCACAGGGAGCGCCGCCGCGCACTTTCATTTTCAAACTTCTTCACTACAGAGACAGGGACACTGTCCTCCGCTCTGCTCGTATGCAAGGAGAATTGCATTATGAGAACACGAAACTTCTCATCTTCCCAGATTACTCTGTGGAGACACAGAGACAACGAAAATCTTTCGACCATGTCCGCGCCATGCTCAGACAAAAAGGGATCAAGTACAACATGCTCTTTCCCGCCAAGCTCAGAGTACAAGACGGCGAAAAAGTGCACTTCTTCACCTCCCCCAGAGAAGCTGCCGCGTGGGCTGACACCATCCACAGATGATCCTACTGGGGAAACTGTGAGTACACTGCTGGAGAGGTTGCGGGCCTTTTTTTTTTTTTTTTTTTTTTTTTTTTTTTTTTGTTATTGGGGGGAGAGCCTGACCCTTTGTATATTTCTGCGGACCCCTCTCATGTCATAGTCGGCTGGCGCGGACTAGATGTTCCTCACTTCTTGGGTTCCATGCATTTGAGACTGAGCCAGGCTTCCCCTTCCTTGCGAGCATACCCATTCAACTCCCAACCCGGAAGCAAGCAGGACACCGGAGCGGATCTCTGAACATCACCTCCGAACAGACCTCCCTCATCACTGCGGTCCTGTAAGGGAGAAATGCTAAACCCCAATCTCCTTCCCGAGAGGGCACTGCGGTCATGTTACTCTATCCTTGAGGAGACCGGTCCCGCTAACTACAGTCACTCCTGTTGTTGCATCTCCCCCTACTGTGCACTTTCTCTGTCAACTTCTCCAGCATCACCTCGACCCCGGCTGGGGTCGGGGGGTTTATTCGGACCACTACAAGTTTTGTACCCCCGGGGCTCCGGGTGATTCACACCATCTTATCCTTACCGGAACTTAAAGCACACCTACTTTTCTTTGACTCACAGAGGTCGGTTGCCTCTAGTTCACTGCCTCCATGAGCAGCCGCCGGGCTGAAGCAAGTTTGGGGATACAGACCTGCCTCCTGTTCTGGGGGTCGGGTGGGGTGGGGGGGGGTTTGGGGATGTTGAGCCGCGTTCCTGGCTCCCAGTTTTTTATCTTTGATTTTGTTTTTATTTCATATTTTTTGGCAGTGCTGTGTTTGCTCTCTGGGCCTAAAGTAATGTCAGACTCTGATTCGCCTCGGGCATCCTCTGGGAGGACCTGTGCCGAATCAGGAAGAATATATAAGTTGTATCCTGCTTTTCTTATAACTAAGATGTATATATGCCTAATCTAAACATTCTCTCCTGGAACACACGAGGCTTAAATTCTCCACTAAAACGCTCTTTGGTATTTCAATTTATAAAGAGGCATAGTCCCCATATCTGTGTGTTACAGGAGACGCATCTGATTGGTAGCAAGACCCTCAGTCTGAAAAAACCGTGGGTGGGTCATCACTACCACTCTACCTATTCCAATTTTGCAAGGGGTGTTAGTGTACTGGTTCTGAAAACTCTCCCTTTTAAGCTCCTTGACTTAGTCTTGGATCCTGATGGGAGATACGTATTGATACATGCCTTGATATGTGACACGCCCTGGGTGTTGGTGGGGGTATATCTGCCCCCCCCGGCCTCATTCAGACTCCTTAATTTGATCTCGGGGGAGCTGGCCCGCTTCCCCTCGGATAATGTTGTATTGATGGGTGACTTTAACCTTGTCCCGGACTCTGGGTTGGACAGGAGCTCAAGGGGAGACACTACACGCCGTGACTTGGCGGACTGGGCTGACACGTATGGCCTGGTGGATGTGTGGCGGTGGAGGAACCCTCAGACCATGGCCTTTACTTGTCATTCTGCCTCTCATAGGTCCCTCTCTCGCATAGACCTGGCCTACGTCGCGGCGCCTGTCCTCCCCAGGGTTCGGGACATAAGCATACTCCCACGGGGGATCTCGGACCACGCCCCGTTGCTGTTATCCCTGGAACTGTCATTAGACCCAGCAGATAGACTCTGGCGGCTGTCCAGGTTCTGGATATCCGACACAGATGTTGACTCTCAGTTCCGGAGCACGGTGCAGCAATTTTGGGAGGTCAATCCGGGGTCCGCCTCTGACAATATGGTTTGGGAGGCCTTTAAAGCCTCATCGAGGGGGCACTACCAATCTATTATTGCTAAGGTGAGGAGACTACGTAGAGCAGAGCTTACTAGACTAGAGGCGGAAGCGATCAGACAGGAAGCCCAATATGTCCGTTCCCGTGACCCGCGAGACTACATAGTACTCCAATCTCTTACCCAACAATCCCTTCTGCTACAGACCTCCCTGACACAAAAGAAGTTGTTATACCAATCTCAGCGAATATTCGAGCAGGGGGAGAAGACAGGCCGTCTCTTGGCCTGGCTATCCAGGGAACAATCAGGGGTCACAGCTATAGCACAGATTCGTGACATGGATGGGTCGCTTCATTCTTCCCCAGCGGAAATTAACAAATGTTTCACTACCTTCTACCAGCACTTATATAGCTCACGAGTAATATATGACCAACAAGACCTTACTGACTACTTGGACGAAATTGACATCCCAGTTCTCACACAATCCGCAGCTAACACACTAGACGCCCCTATTCAACTAGAGGAGATACAAAAGGCTCTCAAAATGATGCAGGCAGGGAAGACCCCGGGTCCGGACGGATTCCCGGTGGAATTCTATAAGACATACATGGAGGAGATAACCCCTAGACTCCAGACGGTTTTTGCCTCAGCCTTAAAAATTGGGACCCTCCCGGCCTCGATGAGCGAGGCGGTCATAGTTCTCATCCCTAAACCGGGGAAGGATCCTACCCTCTGCGCATCCTACCGCCCTATTTCTCTCCTAAATGTTGACGCAAAAATCCTGGCCAAGATATTAGCCATCCGTTTAAACAAAATTATCACTGCCCTAGTACACCCAGATCAAACGGGATTCATGCCCGGAAGAGGCACAGACATAAATATACGTAGACTACACACTCACATCGCAGTAGCTGATCAGGGGGGCCCTGGGGTGGTGGCCTCACTCGACGCGGAGAAGGCCTTTGACTCGGTCGAGTGGGGCTACCTGTGGAGGGTCCTCTCTAGATTTGGCTTTGGCCCGGTCTTCCTCACATGGATTCAAATGTTGTACATGCAGCCTAAGGCTCGCATACGCACGGGCAGTACCCTGTCGGAGCCCTTTCTTTTGGAGAGGGGAACCCGGCAGGGATGCCCCCTATCCCCGGCACTGTTTGCCTTGGCCTTGGAGCCCTTGGCGGCCCACATTAGGAAGGACAAGTCTATTAGAGGCATCAGAGTAGGTCCACTAGAGGAGAAACTGTCCCTTTATGCCGATGACTCCCTCCTTTATTTGGCGGATGCATCTGACTCCTTGAGGGCTGCCTTGTCCCAGTTTGATACCTTCAGCCGTTTTTCAGGAGTTCGTGTCAACTGGGACAAGTCGGTCCTCTTCCCACTTCACCCTGCCATGCCCCGTATCGACACACGAACACCCCTTCAATGGGTCGAGGAGTTCACATACTTGGGCGTAAGGGTAGCCTCGACCCTGGACAAATACCTCGACCGTAATCTAATTCCAGTGTTGGACAAACTTACCAAGCAGTGCACAACCTGGCGTAGACTTCCGCTTACGCCAGTAGGTAGGGGGAACTTAATCAAAATGGTGTACTTACCCAAACTGTTATACTTCTTTCGTCACACCCCTGTCCACATTCCCCGGTCGGTGTTCCGGAGACTCGACAGTATTGTGAGCGAGTTTGTCTGGGCGGGGAGACCTCCGAGAGTGGCCAGACGGACCCTTTATCTTCCCCTCTCTGGTGGAGGTCTGGCCCTTCCGAACTTCCTTATTTACTATTGGGCTGCGGTCTTGGTTACCGTCCGCTGGTGGTTCTCCCAGCCCAGACAGAATCCAGCAGTCACCCTGGAAGCAGCGATAGTTGGTTCATATGCAGCCCTTTCTAACCTAGCCTTTAGGGGATGTAAGGCACATCCGGGCGTCACGACTCCTATGAAAACCACGATCCGGGTCTGGCAGTGTTCACGGGTGGCTCTCCGGGATCCCCTGGTGGTCTCCCCTCACACTCCCCTGTGGGGCAATCCCCTTCTTCCCCATCTAAATACGGTGCCTGATCCGGCGGCGTGGGCGGTGAGGGGGGTTGTCACCCTTAGGCACGTAATGCCGAGGGGGAAGATTCTAACATTCCTAGAACTAAGACAAACATTTAAACTCCCCCGATCCTTCCTATTTAGGTACTGGCAACTCCGGCATGCTCTAGCCGCCCAGTTTCCTTCTCCAATTACTCTAGATTCAGATTCTATAGAGCGACTTCTCACTTCAGAGCTCCTGCACAAACCTCTCTCCACCCTATACATGTATTTCACAGTGGCTCTTGACACGGACACCTCACACCTGATGGGAAAATGGAGGTTGGATATCCCTGACCTGGACGAAGACATATGGGAGGAGTGTGTCTCTACATTTATTTCCTCTATGATAGCCTCTAGAGACCGTTTTGCCCAACTGAAATTTCTGCACAGGGCATACTACACCCCACAGAAGTTGGCCTCCATCTATCCCTCTCTCAGCCCACTCTGCACAAGATGCTCCATTGAGAGGGGCTCCTTCTTCCATATGGTCTGGACTTGCAACAAGATCCAGCCCTATTGGAGAGGGGTGGCGGACGTATTGACAGACTTTTGCGGTGCCCCGTTGACACTGGACCCTCTTGTTTTTCTACTTAGCTATCTGGGGGATGTGGAGGGAGACCGTCACACTAAACTAGGCTTAACCTTTGCCCTCTATTATGCTAGGAGAGAAATCCTCCTGAGATGGAAGGGTACTGATCTCCCTACAGTAGTCTCCTGGAAAAGTGCGATTACTAAAGTCCTTCCTTTATACAAGATCACATATGAGAGCAGGAATTGCCCTGAAAAATTTGAGAAAATATGGTCACAGTGGTCAGATGTCTGACTGAACTCCTGGTTTATGTGAATATGACTGTATCGTGTGCATTGTTTGATGGGGAGCTAGGGGCGGCTATGGGGGAGCCGGGGGATTTTTTGCCCCCCCCTCCCCCCTCCTCGCCCCCCCTCTTCCTTTCCCCCAGACTGAAAATACCTTCCACTCTCCATTCTTCTGGAGGCGGAATGGTGGGACCGATCTTGGAGCCGTCCGGGACTACTGTCCGCTCCATAGTATACACACACCCCTCTTTTTGTTTGTACCGTTCTATTGCTTACCTGTAACTAGCTATAGACGTAGTTCACATCACAGGCTGTCTTCCACCCTTGGGTATCCTGACCTCAATGCTGCCTGAAAATGAATACTTTATGAAATGCTGTAACCTGATTGCAAACACTGTACTCCTCATGCTACTGCTGTTTTGTATTCTTATGATTTCTGTCAAAATAAAAAACCTTTTTCTGTTAAAAAAAAATAATACAATAAACAAAATTCAAATGTAAAAAAAAAACAGTTCTGATTTTGCAAGCGATCTATTGCTCTGATCGTCTAGGATAGCATAGGCTTTTAGAGTCTTTTCTGGTTGGTCCTTGTGGTATATGTTCACCAAGCATATTTTAGCACAGGACTTATCACAGCGGTCTTCTCCACAAACTTCAGTGCAGGATGAAGAAATGATGGTAGAATTAGGCACTTGGTCTGTATTCTCCCCGCCATGCGTTAACCTGGGAGGAGCGTTAGCAGGTTGTGCAGAGCTGGGCTCAAGCGGATGTAGGGCTTGCACATGCTCTTCGGAGCCACACTCTATGCACTTGATGGATACATTACAGTCCCTTGCAAAATGTTCGGTAGAAGCACAGCACCTGAAACATACCCTAAATGTCTTTAAAAGCTCCTTACGCTCTTCAAGAGGCTTTTTCCTGAAGCCGATACATTTTTTGAGGGGGTGTGGCTTCTTGTGAATGGGACACTCTCTGTTAGGGTTTTCAATCTTCCTGCTCTGTCTGTCCGTGGCCACCACTGTGGTAGGAGTGGGAAGGATGTCAGTCTTTTTCATGGATACTGGGCCTCTACGGCTTCTATAGTTGCCCTGAAGACTGGTACTCTTAGGAAATGGTGAGAAGAGACTGTACTCACCGTAGGAAAAACTTGGATCATTCTTGGTCTCTGCGATTTTCCTGATGAAGTTGCAGAAGAAAGAGAATGGAGGGAAGGAAACCTTGTTCTCTTTTTTGTATGATGATCCTAGTGCAGACCATTTCTCTTGTACACCATATGGGAGCTTGGAGACGATTGGGTTTACCCCTCTTGCAGTGTCAAGGTAACTGAGTCCAGGTAGTTTTGGGTCTGCCTTGGCTAGCTGAAGCTCAAGGAGAAGGTCACTCAGTCTCTGGAACTCCTTGTTGTCCTTACCAGATATCTTTGGAAAGGTTTCCAGACGCACGAACAAGGCATTTTCTATAGCTTCTGGACTGCCATAACTTTGCTCTAGTCGCTCCCATGCAGCTATGAGGCCTGCTGTAGGATTGTCCATGAAAACTGATCTCAATGGCTTAACACGTGCAGCAGATAGAGGACCAAGCCATCTAATTAGGAGATCCAATTCTTGATCCGCTGTAATGCCAAGATCACTGATTGCAGTTCTGAAAGCACATTTCCAACTTCTGTAGTTCTCAGGTTGGTCATCAAAACTTGTAAGACCAGTCTTTGTGAGCTCTCTGCGAAGTATGTACCTCACAAACTCTGCTGTCTCAGTTGTCTCTGCCTTTATGTGAGATGCTGTTGGCTGAATGGTGCTGATTGCACTATCTTTGACATTATTGTTAAAGGACAAAGGTAAATATGGTGCAGCAGATGCGTTCAGGTGAGTTGCTTGCTTGAAGTCGGTTGTTCCAATGGTACGTTGACTCAATGCTGTACCGATGACAGGAAATTGATGACTTGCTTGCAGCTTGCTCTGATGCTCTGTGACATAAGAAGGAAGGTTAGGTAGGCAGGCAGGAAATGCATTGGAGTGATTTTGCATGCAGGAAGTTGCTGGAACCTCTTTAACTTGGAGCTGTAAAGGAGTTTCTAAGTTGCCAGGAGCATTGGAGACAATGGAGTGTATACTGCAGTGGCTTAGGACATAGTCTTTAGTGCGTTTGAGGGGATCTTCCATATCTGCTATGTTTAGGTTGATGCTGTCTTTCTCACTTGCACCTTCGTCTGCACTGATAGCTTGCTCTAAAACCCTTAGCCTTGCCATAGCTGCGTCATGTTTACACTGTTCATTTAAGATTTCTATAGTTGCTCTTTGACGTGCTGTGTGAGCTTCCAACTCTGCTCTTTGATGTGCGGTCTGAAGCACTGACTCCGTTTCCAACTCTGCTCTCTTTCCTGCATATGCGACCTGCACCTTGCTGGCTTCCGCTTCAGCGCGGGCACTAATAAGTCGCTCACTGAGTGTTGAGTATCTTGAACTATGACTTCTAGAAGACCTTTTAGAATGTCTGGTGGAAACAGATCTGTGAGATGCAGTGTCCTGTAGCAGCTTTAACTTTGCTTCTGCCTTTAATTTGGTTTGCTGGATAAAACCGTCTCTTTCCAGATTAAGAGCCTTGAAATTCTTTAATTCCTCGAGTGAAAGTTCTGTGTTCATATTTTGTAAGACATTAATGAACTTGTCACTGGTAAGCTGATAGAGCTCATAAGAGATAGAGAGTTGTTTAATGGCGCCCTCTAGCGTCAGTAATTCACGTTCAACAGACACTGTATTTGATTCAAAGGCAATCTTGTCCCAAAATAGCTGCAAGCTATTAAACAATTCAGTTCTTAAGGCTTCATAATTCTCCATCACTTTCCAGGTGGGTTTGACTGAGTGTTTGGGTAAGTCAGTTCGCTCAGTGTCTTGTGTTGGAGTGGCTGTGTATTCATATTGAGAGCTGTGGTAACTCATGCTGACACAGGCAGAGAATGTCTCAGTGATAAGCAGGCAGGATCTATGTGCTGTAATATGACACCCTGCAGCCTGGTCTCAGGTTATGAAGATTCCATGTGCTGCTGTCTCATTCTTTCTTGCAATGAGGGCAGTAAATCTTGTCTGTAACAGTACTGTATGCAGAAATCTTGTAATTAGGCTGTGGAACTTCGTTTTTCTACTGTTCTGACTCAACTACAAGGCAATAAACGTTATCTTCAGCTTCACATAGAGCTTACATGACCTGGTGATCTATTTATCCCTTGCATCAATTCAGACAGCTTAACTCAATGGATAACTCACTGTATGGAAAGACAGACAATGAATCCTCTCGAATGTTCCGTTTAATGATGGGTATCCATAGGCAGAAAAACGTTGCAGTTGTAAGCCACATGTAAAGATGTTACAGCAATGAGGTATACTGTGCACAATGAATCAGAGAGAGGAAGGGGAGGAGAATATACAGAACTACGGTGAGAGAAAGAGTTCAGATAGACAGAGGGAACAAATCTTAAAGACACAGAGCATAATAAATCATATAGTGTAACACAACAATTACAAAGCAGGACACCTGCATGCAGCAAGCCATCACTCCCGAGCAGAGGCCACCTTGCGGTACTTGGCGATGGGGAGGAGTCTCCAGGATATTAAGTTCACAACTGGGGTCTCCCCCCAGACTCTGGGAATCATTATTCCAGAGACCTGTTCTGCCATAATTCAGGTCCTGCAGAAGGACTATATTAAGGTAAGTTTTATCCTTTAACATCACATTCGATGTATTTATTGTTTGCTAATATATTGTATTTATTTCATCATTCCATAATTACCATGATTGTAATATGCTGTGAATGTCCTCTTTGTCCTCATGCATGCAGTAAGCTTTTAATGCTCCTTTTTTGTCCTATATGCATATTTGCCTTCACTAACCTCTCCAGCATGCTATCCTGGACCCATACACACCTAGCCTAGTCACTTAACAATGTATTTCGTCAGCTCCATTGTAGTGCTTACCCTAAACACCCCCTAAAATGTGTCCAAATGTTATTTTTGTCCTTAAATTCAGGCAGAGTGCAAGAGGCTTTTTTTGGGGGGCCATTTGGAACCCTCCCTCCCCCCCAACCGCTAAGTCAACCGATAACAAAACTCTATCTGCTGACTTTGCCAAACCCAAACACACTATACCTACCTCTTTTGTTGTCAAATTTATGGATGAATTCACCAAAGCATGTAGTGCAAGGGCCTGCCTGAATACTTTCAAATGGTACTGTTTCAAGTTTTGTTCTCCTAATATCTTGATAGGTAATTGCAGAATGTAAAAATTGTGCTTCAATTTGTACAGCGTGTATTCATATTTTTGATTATGAAACTTCTTACCTGTCCAGTGGGCTGCCAATAGTGTAAGTAAGGAGGGGCTGGCCAAAGTAATACACATTATTTATGCATTCAGCTCTCAATGAAGTGTAGAGGGTTACCTGTGCAAAACATCTCCCCCCACCATAACATTTTTACAATGGGCCATCAGAGGGGGTGAGGAATCTGATAAGTGGACCTTATACTTTTGTCTATAAATACTCTTTTCAATAAATGTTCTACTTATGTTGGCCAAGACTGTTTGTGTCTAATCTGCTTGCAATGTTATGTGCAAAAGTACAATTTTTTTTCTTGTTTGACTCCACAGTTTCCTTCCAACCCACAGGAATGGTAGA
Source organism: Aquarana catesbeiana (assembly GCF_042186555.1). Classification (NCBI taxonomy): domain Eukaryota; kingdom Metazoa; phylum Chordata; class Amphibia; order Anura; family Ranidae; genus Aquarana; species Aquarana catesbeiana. Next base: position 365,090,064 of record NC_133327.1, on the reverse strand, counting down.
CTGTGGCCTCCCAATTTGCCCAGCAGTGGGACTTTCCTAACTGCAGTGGGGCAATAGATGGGAAACATGTCCACATCATCCCACCCCCTAACTCAGGGTCGTACTATTATAACTATAGGGGTATAGTAGTATATTGTTGTTGGCAGTGGTGTCGGCGACTTAGGAATTCCTCTATGTGGACGTGGGGAAGAATGGCTGGGTGTCGGATGGTGGATTCCTTGCCCAGACAGAGTTCTACAGACGGCTCCAGAATGGCAGCTTGGGCTTGCCACCTCTAGAAGACAACGTGGCGGGCCTCCCATTCATCTTTGTGGCAGATGAAGCCTTTGCACTGGGGGACCATCTTATGTGGCCATTCCCTATGAGGACCCTCACCCCGGACCAGAGGGTTTTTAATTACCGGCTGGCCAGAGGCAGAAGAGTGGTTGAAAATGCCTTTGGCATAATGGTCAACCGGTTCCACCTATTCCTTACTGCAATCAATATGGCGAAAAATAAACTAAACCACATTATTCTTTGCTGCTGCATTTTGCACAATTTTTAAAGAAAAAATGCAGCCAACTATCTGGCCTCAGTTGCGACTGAGGCTGGCTCACTGGAACCAAACCTGACAGCACTTGAAGCTGGCCATCCTGGCTTGCCCCCCCCCCAAAGTGCCCGCTAAGTATGGTAAAGCTATGTGGAGTACTTCGTGGGTAGGGGGGCAATTGATATGCCAGATACTATTTAAAAACTATGGAAAATAAATTTGTTGTTAAAAACTGAACTCATATTTCATTTTATTTACTGCTTGTGTTTCTTTTATCTGTCTCCTAGGTTCTCCAATGGCCTTTTTTTTGGCATTTTCTTCAATAGTGCAAACGTAACTTATTTGATACATGAGCTGACAATCTCTTCTTCAGCTAACTATTATGTTGTGCTATGTGTCTGCTACACACACACAATGTTTTTTTTGTTAATCTATGTAATGCATTAATGATAAAAAAAATCATCCTTTTCAACTCCATGAATTAATTGCTTGGAGTCCCTAAAATGGCCTTATTGGGACAAATTTTAGAGCACTGTGGGGGTTATTTACTAAAGGCAAATCCACTTTGTACTACAAGTGCACTGCAAGTGCACTTGAAAGTGCACTGAAACTGCACTGAAAGTGCACTTGTAGTGCAAAGTGGATTTGCCTTTAGTAAATAACCCCCATTTTCACTGTAACTACGCCAACTTACTCCGAAAACTGGTATTGAGCGTTGAAAGAAGAACCAACACATTGTTGAGTATAAAACTCCAAGCACATTCACATGTGCATTATAAAAGGGTTTTTTAACAAACCAACATCTTTGGTGTATAACATGTATGTGTGACAGTATATAGCCTTTTTTTGTGGCTAAACATACATGTTTAAAACCATAACATACACATCCACCACTCAGGAACTTACAAAGTTCAACTTTGATAAAAGTGAAGACAATATGAGACATTAATATGTCAAAACTGTGTTGATTTTGCCTTCATCAGATGGGGTGATGTCACCCCTGTAAAAGACACATTTTGATGATGCACACAAATTGGGACTCAAAAATGTGGATTTCCATCATGATCCCATGCCTAAAATGTGTGTCTTTTCCCTACATCTATTTTTCTAAAGCCACAAAACACACAGTGTTTCAACATGTGCTAGATCCCATCATGGGGGATCAATGGACGTATGTCAGGGGGTGCAACCCCTTTCTCTCATCTACTTTAGTTGCGAGGAAGGGGTTGCACCCACAAAATGCGTAGATGATATCCCATGATTGCTGACAGCACATGTTGACACACTGTGTGCATCTTCAAAATGTGGCTTTCAAATTACTTTAAAATTTATATAAAAACTTAAAAAATAACTACAACATTGAATTTTTTTTGTTAGATTTTGGCTAAAACATCAATGATGTTGGTGAATCTTTTTTCAACATCATTGATGTTTTCCTTGACCTTTTCTAAGTCACGATTGCACACCATTATTTCACTGATCAGGATTTGTGCATGTCATGGTTATGCAATAGAGTTTGTCGATCAGCTTACCTGTCTCCATGTGTTCATCTCTAGAGACCAGCTGACCCTCTCCTCTAAGCATGGCCCCACCCCAGGCCCTATCAGGGAACCCTATATTAACCTGTGCACTGCAAGCCAGCAGTGCTGATCAACCATTGTGTGTTAGCCTCCGTGTGTACTTGCTGTGTTTCCTACGTCTGATTCCAGTTACCGACTTTGACCTGTTCTTAACTATTCCTGTCTGCTCGTGACCCTGACCTTTGGCGTGTCCCCAACCATCCCTGTTTGCCTGTGACCCTGAACCTTGGCATGAACTCTGTTGTCCTTGTCTACTTGTGGCCCCAACCGTGGCTTGTCCCTTACTTTCCTTGTTGTTCCAGTCTTCTGCCTCTTTCCTCTTCTCCTGTAGTCTACCGTGAGCGTGAGCTGTGAGACCCTGGGGGCCGCAACCTGGAGCCAGACTGCAACGCAGTCCATCCTTACCACCAAAGGCTCTGGGGAACACCTGCTGGCTCTTAGACTCTGCGCCCTGTGGAATCTATGCTCTAGCTCCCAGTGGGATCTGTCTCAGTGATCCAGTAGACCTGCTTCCTGAACCTCCTAGGGTTCAATCCGCAGCAGTCAGTCCTAGGGTCCACTACCTAGCGGTGCACTTCTGACTCCTACAGAGTGCATCTGTCACCTAGCCTCAAGGTGACCTGACAGTGCACTTGCACTGTTGAAGTGAGTTTCTTCTTCCACAACATCCACATCACCTAAAAAAAAAAAACACACCATGTATTATAAATATGCAGGCATACATCTATTACCTGAAGCTGTGGAAGAGGTGACCTGTTGTGGTCACCATTTTGCCCACTTCCTGAACCTCGGAATCCACATCTTCATGGTGTGTGGGGAGATCCCCTTCTTCAAGAGATGGGGTTCCTGGTGTCCTCAGATGTCCCGATTCTTTTCTCCCCTATGTGAATACAAAAAAGGTATACTTAGCACACAGATATTTGAGGTAAGAAATAGTAATATGAAACATTGCTTGGAAGTGTTGTCCAATTGTCTGTTTTGGCCAAGTTCCAGGGTGAAGATATGATTTTTTCCCTTTCCAAAGCTGCAATACTAGCTGTGTTGTTAAAGTTTCACACATGGAGAGACCCCTAGTATCCAGTGGAGCACCTGCGTGGGACACCATAAAAAGGGTGTTCTGGTGTCCCACACTAGTGCTCCTGCGTCCAGATGTGTAAACACCTGCTGAGTGTCCTCTCCTTACACTGAATCAAGTTTGCATTTCATTATAGTTACAAACACATCTAGACAACAATGTACTAAACTTCTATTCATACAAATAGGCATGAACAAATGTAGTTAACCTTCATCTGCCAAAAACATCGTATTAGTGGTCGAACGAATGATGTTTAATACGAACGATTACTGTGCCCATGAACCTCAAACTTGCCATTTTAAACTGTACAACAGTAAAGAAAAGCACATGGAGCAGCACGAAAGTAATAATATTAATAGGGACACACGACAAATACTTACTTTTTAGAAGCAGTCTCCTGATCCTTCTGTACTGATCGTGCTCCCTCAATTTCAGGTCTGACCAGCATTTCTTCAATTGCTCCTTGGATCGTCGTACCCCAAAATTCCTGTACAGACTTCTCACAACTTTAGTCATGATCTTGGCCTTTCTCACATTTGGGTTTGGGTAAGGTCCACACTTCCCATCATAGTCTGCCCTCTTCAAGATGTCCACCATCTCCACTATCTCTACAAAGGACATATTTGAGGCCTTATATCTCCTCCTGGATCGGGAACTGCCTTGCTCTGGGCTTTCCTCCTCATTGCTGCTCTCTGCATGCACCTGCTCTGTCTCCGCCATGTGCTCTCCCACTGCGCCGAAAGAGAAGGGGAGGGGAATACACTAGAAAGAAGGGCAGGGGCGGAGTTTCACGCATGCGCAGTGTATATAAAGCATAACACACATGCGTCGTACGTACGATCTGTGAGCAGAGGACAGAGTAGCGTAAGCGCCGATCGTGCAAACGAAAGTACAATTTTAACTTGGGGCATCAGTGGTTAGTGGCCTATACTGCTTATAGATTGAGGCCTATATTGGGACAAGATTAGGAGAGTTTAGCCTGATATTAGGGTTTGTCTTCTGTTGTGTCTTGCAGAGAAAATGGATACATTTACAGACCCAAACTTCCTGCCAAACTTCATAGATAGGTACAGGGAGCTGCCATGTCTCTTGCAAGTCAAAAACAGTGACTACTCCAACAAGCTAAAGAGGAAGGCAGAGAAACTGTTGGAATTGGTGACTCCCACGGCAGACATCACCTATTTGAAGGCCAAAATTGGTGGCCTGAGGAGCACATATAATAGGGAGCGCAAAAAGGTCCAGGATTCCATGAGATCAGGAGCAGCAACAGATGACGTTTATGTCCCCAGGCTGTGGTACTACGACAGACTGCGTTTTTTGTCAGACCAGAGTGAACCCAGGCCATCACTATCTACACTTCCTTCCACACTCCCTTCCACACTTCCTTCAACATCAGATTAGGCTTCAGACCTTCCACCCAGGAAGATGTGGAGGAGTCCAGCTTGAGCCAGGTAAAGCATTGTTTAACATATTTTTGGACAAAAATTGAATGATGTTAACTAGATGCTATTATTGATCACTAATTTCTGATTTACCAAAGTGGTTTACATATCAATAGACAATAGTAGCCAAAAATGATTGGGACAAGAATGAAAAATGCTGGGGTCAGAATGATAGTCTTTTCAATTTGTTAACACTCAATTTGCAACGGTCATGAGCTCAAAATTGTGTGTGATTGATGACCAAAAACCTAAAACTATGTACCATTTTCATACACAGGAAAGTCTCAGCCAGGAGGAGGCCATGGCAAGCAACCTGACTGAATCCCAGGTTCCTCCCTTCCGCCTTCCAACCAAAAAGATCAGGAAGGCGAGGAACCTGGAGGAGTCAGCGACTACTTTAATTTGCCAGGCTACTGCGGTACTAACAATGACCCTGGTGGCCCTGAGTCGCATGGCTGTCTGACAGCCAGTAAACTGGAATGAATGGAGGAGGGCCAATGCCTCATCTGTGAGGAGATAATTCTTCAGGCCCTAAACAAGGGGATGAGGGGCCAACTCACAACTAAAAGTCACGTGTGTGAGTTGGACCATACTCCTCCACCACCTCCAGCAACACCACCACCACCTCCAGCAACACCACCACCACCACAGCCACCCAACCCACCACAGCAGCCTGGAAGGAAACGTTGAAGGAAGTGTTGAGAGTGATGGCCTGGGTTTGGTGTGGTCTGGCAAAAGACGCAGGCTGTTGTAAGACCACAGCCTCAGGACATATATGTCATCTGCTGCTGCTCCCGACCTCTCGGAGTCCTCGACCGGATTGTGCTCCCTATTAAATGGACTCCTCAGGTTACCAATTTTGCCTGTCAAATAATTGATGTCTGCCCTGGGTTACAAAGGTTTCACCAATTCCAACTGTTTCTTCTGCGTTGCTTTCCTCTTTATTTTGTTAAGACCCCTATTGAATTTCTAATTTTTGTTTCGACAAATACTTGGCTATGTATTTTACTTCAAAGAGGAAAATTTGTTTGTGAGTAGGCAGGTACATTTCAAAAATACAATGTCAAATTAACAAGGGTCACCAACATAGTTGTATCTCTTTGAGGTTAAAAAATACAAGATAATAATGGTGTTGTGGTAATTTGACATAAAACCACAAAAAATATTAGGGAGATCACTATATATATATATTAAAAAAAAAGATTATTCTGGAGATCTAGAGAAAATAAAAAAAATGTTCTGGAGATCTACAGAAAAAAAAAGGCGATTACTAGAAAAAAAAAAAAATAAATAAAATTATATTCTGGAGATCTTGAGAAAAAAAAAGGAGATCACTAGAAAAAAATAAAATAAATAAAATTATATTCTGGAGATCTTGAGAAAAAAAAACAACAAAAACATAGATTATTCAGGAGATCACGAGAAATTATAAAAAATCAGTTTGTCAGAACTCTGCGTGAATTTCAGCAGCAAAGCAACTTCATTATTCTAGCATTCTAAAGAAAAAGAGAATGCGCTGCATTGAAAGATTTAAAAATTTGCAGCATGACATATGTGCTATCTCCATTACGAGCGCTAGTTTTACAAGACTGAGCCCTTCCGGCTCGTATTTGATTCTAAGCATGCGTGGACTTTGGTGTGAGGACTTGTGTACACACGATTGGACTTTCCGACAACAAAGTGAAGTTGGCTGAAAATTTGAAAACCTTCTCTCAAACATTTGTGGGCAGAAATTCCGACAGCAAACGTTCGATAGAGCATACACATGGTCGGACTTTCCGACAACAAGCTCACATCAAACATTCCCCGTCGGAAAATCTGATCGCGTGTACGCGGCTTAAGAGTTTTAAAGTAAGCCACGGGGATGTTAATCAGGAGACTTTGAAAGCTATACAGAGCTTTCGGGAGAGTCATCATTTTGATCACACTTATCCTGCCAAACCATGACAGCCTATGTGCAGGGTATCCTTTCAGATCTTGTTTAATTTTATTCAATAGGGGTAAATAATTGTCCTGATATAGATCTGTTGTTGATACTGACAGAAACACTCCCAAATATATTAATCCCCTTTTCTTCCACATAAAGGGATAAAGAGTTCTGAGATCCCTACCTTCAACTGAGGAAACCGAGATATTTATATATCTCTGTTTTCTCCATATTGATCTTAAGGTTCGATACAGCCCCGTAGTTACTCAGTTCTACCAAAATCTCTGGAAGTGATTGTGTAGGGTTCTTTATATACTGTATAACATAACATCATCCGCAAACGCGGATATCTTATGTTCTTGTCCAGCGACCTCTATACCTTCGATTTTATAGTTAGCTCTTATAGAAGCTAGAAAAGGTTCTAAAAAAACACAAAGAGTAAGGGGGAAAGTGGGCAGCCTTGACGTGTATCATGTGGCGCTATACAACAGTTTGTTTCTTCTCAAATGGTCTTTAAACCGACACTTCAGCTATTATAATACAAAGTTCAGTATATAAATTGTAGAGACTCACCCCCCTCCATTGATCCCTGCTTTTATCTCTCATGTGGGCGTTTCGGCTTCAAACACAAACATCCATGTAAACTGATCATCCGCTCTCAGCTGCTGCAATCCATTACTTTCCCACCGTGCTCCATTGAAGTATCTCTTTCTCTGCTGCAGTTCAATCTCATCAGCCACATCAAGCCTCCTCTCTCTATGTGCACAGTCAATCCGTCCACAGGCCGTGTCGCAGCAGGGATCTCAGGCAGGGGGGGCTTGCAGTTTTCCAGAGGGATTATGCGGTAGCAAGGGCATGCAGCTTGTTAGCACACCATGACAGGGAGCTCCTCTGTGCTCATACCAAACACTCCTAGTCGGCGCCATGTTCAGGCCCCTCCCTCCCTAATTCCTAGATATTTAAATGAGGACACTACCAGTACGGGACATGATGGCAATACTAGAGGGGCGTCTAATTGGTCAAGGGGTAATAGAGCTGACTTCGACCAATTAATTGTCAACCCCAAAAAAACCTACCGAATTCCGAAATAAGGGACATGACAGTGCACATAGAAGTGTCTGTACGCCCTAGGAGCAAAAGCATATCATCTTCATAGAGCAGAATTTTCTGTTGCCTAGAGCAATATTCAAATCCCACAATAGCAGGGTGTGCTCTGATTTAGACCACCAAGGGCTCTATTGCTAAGGCAAAAAGTAGTGTCGATAGGGGGCAACCCTGCCGAGTACCCCACCCCAACTTAAAGGGATTAGAAATCTTACCACCCTCCCTGATATTGGCCTGTGGTTGATAGTATAGGAGACGGACCCATCATATAAACGTGGCCCCAAATCCAAACTGCTCTAGCACGGTCAACAGCTAGCCCCACTCCACACTATCAAAAGCTTTGTTAGCATCAAGTGACAACAAAGCTCTGGTGCCAATGTTGTCAGCTTGGGCCTGCATGTTCACAAACAACCTTCTAAGGTTAATTGCTGTGGACTTGATGGGCACAAAGTCCGCCTAGTCAGCATGGATTATATCAGATATGACTGTATTTAACCTCCTAGCCAAGACCTTGGCAAGCAATTTTATGTCTAGATAAGGGAAGGCCCGTAGACTTGGTTTATCTGGATTTTGCAAAAGCATGGACCATCGGATGAGTACATGGATTGAAAACGCTACAAAGGCGAGTTCAGAGGGTGGTGATAAATGGGGAGTACTCAGAATGGTCAGGGGTGGGTAGTGGGGTCCCCCAGGGTTCTGTGCTGGGACCAATCCTATTTAATTTGTTTTTAAACGACCTGGAGGATGGGGTAAACAGTTCAATCTCTGTATTTGCGGACGATACTAAGCTAAGCAGGGCAATAACTTCTCCGCAGGATGTGGAAAACTTGTAAAAAATTCTGAACAAATTAATGGGGTGGGAAACTACATGGCAAATGAGGTTCAATGTAGAAAAATGTAAAATAATGCATTTGGGTGGCAAAAACATGAATGCAATCTATACACTGGGGGGAGAACCTCTGGGGGAATCTAGGATGGAAAGGGACCCCCTGGGGGGTCCTAGTAGATGATAAGCTCAGCAATGGCATGCAATGCTGCTGCTAACAAAGCAAACTGAATATTAGCATGCATTAAATAGGGGATCAACTCCAGAGATAAAACGATAATTCTCCCGCTCTACAAGACTCTGGTGGCCGCACCTAGAGCATTCTGTCCAGGAAGGATGTACTGGAAATGGAGAGAGTACAAAGAATGGCAACAAAGCTAATAAAGGATCTGGAGGATATTAGTTATGAGGAAAGGTTGCGAGTAGGGTTGTCCCGATACCACTTTTTTAAGACCGAGTACAAGTACCGATACTTTTTTTCAAGTACTCGCCGATACCGATTACCTTTTTTTTAATGTCATGTGACAGTTTGACTGATGGGCACTGATAGGTGGCACTGACTGATGGCTAGCACTGACTGATGGGGACTGATAGGTGGCACTGATAGATGGCACTTATGGGCACTGACAGGTGGCTGGTACTGATAGACGGCACTTATGGGCACTGAGAGATGGCACTGATAGGCGGCACTTATGGGCACTGATAGGTGGCACTGACAGGTGGCTGGCACTGATAGGTGGCACTGATAGACAGCACTTATGGGCACTGATAGATGGCATTAATAGGTGGCACCGACAAGTGGCTGGCACTGATAGGTGGCTGGCACTGATGGCTGGCACTGAAATGCAGCAATAAATGACATGAGGAAAGGATTTATTTTTGAAATGCTGTGCTGTGACGCCCATCTTAGTATACCCTGCCGCAGTAAGCAGCAGCAGACATCTTGTTACACCCAGCTCGAACTATGTGGGCTGGGTGTAACAAGATGTCCGCTGCTGGCTTACTACAGCCGAGTTCAGGGTGTACCAAGATGGGTGTCGGGATGTTCAGCCGCCGACGGCTCTCTCTGTTATGTCTCTCTCTGATGTCTCTCTTTCTCTCTGATTTCTCTCTCTCTCTGATGTCTCTCTCTCCCTGATCTCTCTCTGTAGTTTTGTACCTGGATCTCCCGAGGAGATAGGAAAGTGAAAGTGAACTCAGCTTCAATCACTGTCACAGTGAGGTACAGGGCAGCAGAAGACACGCCCCTTCACACACGCCCCCTTGTAATGTGTATCATTACACAGGCTAACTCTGCACGCCCTCTCCGTCCACACGCTGACTCCGCCCACCCTCTCCATCCACACGCTGACTCCACCCAGGGCTGTCTTTAAGGCAGGGCAAAAAGGGCAGTTGCCCTGGGCCCTGTCATTGTTGTGGGGCCCAAAGCAGCTGCCACATACTTGGCAACTATCCCAGTTTAAATTCCCTTGTCCCTTGAGGTTTTATTCCCGTACTGTTTCCTGATATCTCTGTGAAGTTCTGTTACTAATGCTGCCCAGCTCTGCCCTATTGTTGTGTACAGATGACTCACCTGCAGACCCTGTGTTTATATGTAAATACCGACATTGATATGTAAATAGTGACGGCATTCATATGTAAATAGCGACAGACCAGCAGCATTCACATGTAAATAGAGGCGGTATTCATATGTATATCATGCCCTTCTGAGGTCATATGCACCATCACCTATATTGAATGCTGCCCACTGGGGAGATAAAGGGGCATGCTTGAAAATCCTGCCTACAACTGTGGTCATTAAGCCTAACATGAGCCTGTTCTGCAAAGGTAAGCAAATTAGTGTGGGGGGGGTGGGGTAGTGTGGGATGTGCAGAGGTAGGCAGAGAAGGAATTACAGTTTGGGGTGCACAGGTGAGCAAGTAGGGGGATGTATGGAGATAAGTAAGGTGGGTGCAAAGATGAGCAGAGGAGGCCGGTAGAGTTAAAGGGGAGGGGGAGTGGGGAGGATGGGGGAGGTTTGGGGTGCAGAGGTTAGCATGGGTTTAAGGTTGCAAAGGTGTACTGACAGGGTGGATAAAGATGTAGATCATGTGTAGGGCAGCCCATTCATTTCAATGGGCTGCTCTATGCCCTACAAATGCGGAAGAAACTCCCAAACACTTTTCCAAAATCACTCGGTGCCAAGGAACATGTCAGCAGATGCGTGAGGGTTTCATTAACAATTAATGGCACTGCTGTGTATCTGCTAAAGGGTAGCACATTTCTGTGGTGTCAGGAAAGCGATTTTGCATGCTTTCCCAACACACACAAATGTGAACGCAGACTAAATGTCTCAGTTACATTGGTGGTCAGTGTAAATCTTCTCATTACATTGGTGCTTGGTGTAGAATCCTTTCATTCACACTAGTGGCCATTGTGAATGCCCCCCTACATTGGTGGTCAGTGTAAATCCCTCCGTAAGTTGGTGGTTACTGTGAATGCTTCTATTATATTAGTGGTCAGTGTAAACCCCTATTACATTGGTGGCCAATGTTGAAACTCCTCTTTATATTGGTAGCCAGTATAAAAAAATCAGCATTGCCATTGATTACACCCTCCCCTCCCCCCAGCACTGCCACTGAGCCCAGGAGTCCTAGGATCCCTAGGAGTTTTCTGTCTATCAATGGGCCCCCTCACCTCCCCAGTCCATGGTGTGCAGGCAGTGAGGAGATGATGTGCTGTAACCTCTAGCAACCAATCAGTAAGCAGTAATGATGTGCAGTAACTTATAGCAACCAATCAGTGAGCAGTATTGATGTACAGTAATCTCTAGCAATCAACAAGCATAAATTATGTGCTGTAACCTCTAGCAATTATTCAGTGAGTGGTAATGATACACTGTAACCTCTGGCAACCAATCGCAATCGCTGTCTGATCTGATTCAGTAAACTGATTTTGAGTCCAGCTGCTTTTTATTATATGTCTCAAAGCAGGTGGAGAGTGAAATTGCATGGAGGAGGGGGGCCCAAAACTTTTTTTTGCCCAGGGTCCTATCAATATTAAAGACAGCCCTGACTCCACCCGCCCTCTCCGTCCACACGCTGACTCCGCCTGCCCTCTCCGTCCACACGCTGACTCTGCCCGCCCTCTCCATCCATACGCTGACTCCGCTCGCCCTCTCCATCCGCACGCTGACTCCACCCGCTGACCAGGTATCGGATAAGGCATCCGGAGCATTTGTGCGAGTACAAGTACTCGCGCAAATGCTCAGTATCGGTCCCGATACCGATACTAGTATCAATATCGGGACAACCCTAGTTGCGAGCACTGAACTTATTCTCTCTGGAGAGGAGACGCTTGAGAAGGGATATTATTTCAATGTACAAACTATACTGGTGACCCCACAATAGGGATAAAACTTTTTCGCAGAAGGGAGTTTAACGACTCGTGGCCACTCATTAAAATTAGAAGAAAAGAGGTTTAACCTTAAACTACGTAGAGGGTTCTTTACTGTAAGAGCGGCAAGGATGTGGAATTCCCTTCCACAGGCGGTGGTCTCAGCGGGGGGCATTGATAGTTTCAAGAAACTATTAGATAAGTACCTGAACGACCGCAACATACAGGGACATACATGTATGTAATACTGACATATAATCACACACATAGGTTGGACTTGATGGACTTGTGTCTTTTTTCAACTTCACCTACTATGTAACTATGTCTTGGAAAAACAAGAAAATTGAATAATATTGGGATGTTTTCATCGCCATTGGTCAACCTAGCCTAGGTCAGAGAGAAATCGAGACAGTAAGGTTCCTCTGTGTGCCCCATGCTGAGGAGGTGGAGGGGTGTTTCCAACGTGGGATTCAGTATTCTATTAAAATCCTATAAATATATATAGGAATATCAGGCTTAGCAAGTGCAAATGCAACTAATTCTCGCAGAATAGCCACAGAGAATGAAGAAGGGATATATACCATAACAAGAATGCATTCAACCCCATATACCTTACAATGTAAAAACACATAGCGACCCTCCTCATCTATTAGACATTGCAGTTGTTGAAAGGCTCTGTGTAACAGTACACTCATCCCCCTAGAAAAGGAGATATGAGCGGAGTGGTAGGCAGTGGCATCCTGTCCATTAGGGGCACCCAGGCACAGCCCCCTCTCTCATGCCACCCTCCTGTATAGTAATGGATAGATTCATGCATAGCATGCAAAGCATGAATTTATCCATTTGCACCGCTGCCGCCCCCTATTCATGCATCCGGCCCCTTTCGGGTCACTGGGTGCATGAATTACAGCAGCAGGGGATTTTTTGAAGCACCTAATTAGAGCCAGAGGCTCTAATAGGCTTCAAAATAGGGAGGGCTCGGGTCGAAGAGCATGCGACCTGGAGCCCACCCAGGTGTGTTACGAGAGCGAACCAGCAGCGCTGTGTGATACCCGTTTTCCAATTGGCCAAAAAGAGAAGACTCCCAATTGGCCGCTGAGGAGGAGGTAGGAAACGGAAGCCGCCGCCGTGGAGAGCAGGAGAACGGGAGGCCACCGAGCAGGGGAAGCCATTGCCGCTGAGGAGAGCAGATGAACAGGAGGCCGCCGAGCACAGGAAGCCATCGCCGCTAAGGAGAGAAGGAGAACGGGAGGCCGCCCCCCAAGGGGAAGTCGCCAGTGATGGGGTAAGTGCTACCGACTGACAGGGGAGGGGGTGGCAAACTGTTTGCCACCCCTCCCAAAAATATTTCCACCAGGCACACCCCACCCAACCATATCCCAGGCAGCACAAGGAGTCTTTAACTAAATGCGTCTCTTGCAAACTAACTATTGCTGGGTGATATTTGCGTAAAAAGGAATATACTATTGTTCTTTTCAGGGGTGTGCCCAGCCCCCTCATGTTCCAGGTAATGATCGGCACTTCAGCCATGATAAGAAAAAGCATAAATGAACATTAATGTATACACCTGCCCTCAATTGGGTTGTATCTAAAGGGGCCCGGCAGTCCTGAAGCAGTGTCTGACTTGGTGATGGCAAATGGTCTTGAGGTGCAGTGTAGTTGTGTGACATTCTGGCAGGAGGAAAAAACAAAAAAATAACAGCCAAACTTGTAGAGATCAACGGTGCCCAAAAACAGGTAAACAAACAGATAACCAGACAGTTTTGGTTGTAGATGGTGACAAGCAGAGAGCGGGGTAGACCACCAAGCACTCCCTGCAAGTCATAGTCACCCAAAGTCATTATGCATTGCAGATACACCAAAGAAACTCCAGGTGTCATAAAGAGAGAATATAAGTGCTGGCACAGCACAACTGATAGAAACAAAAAAAGGGGGGAGAAAACCCAAATAGGACACATCCCCGGCCAGGGTATTTTTGCAAATACCAGCTAACCCATCATGAGATCAGCTATAGGGTAGCTAAATATTGTAGAAAGGTTTCATCAGGCATCAATGTCTTCTTATGGTCTTTGTCACGGGGAAGGTTCCTGTACATCTAGCCAGCAGCAGCTGTAGCTGTATTGAAGAAATTTGCTCGGCCATTTTACCTGTAAATCGGCTGGATAAAGCATGGCATATGGAAGCTCCAAATGCCACAGGCATTGTTTAACATCAAAGAACTTGGCACGCTGCCGTTGTACAGTGGAAAAATCGGGGTAAAAAGACACCTTCGCTCCATTTTTATTTAATAGTAGGCCGCTCTCTTGGGAGGCACAACACTTTCTCCCTGTCCCAATAATGCAGGAGTCGGGCCAAAACCAGTCTAGGAGTGTTGTCTGGTAGGGCTCTGGGGGGAACTCTATGGGCCCTCTCTACTGCAAAGAGTGGTGTGAAAGCATCTTTGCCGAAGACCTCCAGTAGCCAATTCTCAATAAACTCAGTGGGGTCCCTGCCCTCGGTTTTCTCCGGGAGTCCCACTATGTGGACGTTATTGCATTGCAGCCGAGTTTTGATGTTGTCTGCCTTATCTCTATTTTCGTGTGCCATATGGGTTGTAGAGCGTGATTCAGAGAGTAACTGTGGAACCGAGGTGCTATACCCCCACTGAAGCCATGTATACCCACTACCAAAAAACAAAAAACTCCTCAAATGAAAGCCCAGTTCAGTTCATTTGGGGAGTTTTTTGGTTGTGGGTATACATGGCTTCAGTGGGGGTATAGCACCTCGGTTTGATGAGAGATGAATGGTGGTCATTAGAGAGGGCATATTATCTACAACAAGGTAGCAATTGTAGTACTACTGATATAGATAGATTGGCTGGAGTAGAGCTGTAGATTGGATACTAAGTAGATACTACAGATAGAACTAATGACACACTTATCTGAGCTGAACTGTAGAACTGTTGAAAGATATTAATTTTAAACAGCTTATAGACATCTGTCAGGGTTCTATCGTATTGACAGGTAGGGTATTAAAGTAGCCTCCTGCAGCTAGACAGTTTGCCGCAAAGCCAGCAGATCAGGTAGTTCTACTATACAGCCAGAGAGATCCTGTTCAGATTAGAAGCAGGGGAGATATTTGCAGTATTAAAGACCCATGGTTAGACAGTGACCACCGTGGTAATCTCTCATCTTTCCTTTTTTAAGGTGTCCCCTTTAAGAAAGAACATGATACATTCTTTCACACACTTTTTCAATATTTGATTTATGAACTAATAAAAGTTAGGTTTTAAGACCAGTTGGCTTAGGTGCGGTGGGATACGCATCCTTGTGTTGTAGCTAAAATAGTATTGCCAGAAGTTGGTCACTAAAAAATTAACTCATTGTTAGTGGAAAAATGAGAGTAGGCTGTGTTTCAATACCAGAGAGCTCCTCAGAGCCAAGTGGTGTTTCAGGCTCAGGGGAAAGCATGGCCTCTGCAATAGCCCCACGGTCAGACTCAATCTCTGGAGGAATCACTGGGGGATTGCTGTCTTCCTCCTCCACCCCCTGTCCCTGGAGCTCAGACTGTTTCCTGGTATAATAGGATCTGTGTGAGGCCTCCAGTGCAGTGCGGCCTACCTCCATGGAAGGGCGATCCGAGCAGCGATACTCCGACAAACCAGTGAGCTGGGCTGACGGCAGGGCAAGACTGGGAAGAAGCCAGAGGAGCCTGTCGGAGCCATCTGGGAGTTCCGAAATGTCTTGTTGTGCGGAGCAGAGCAGTGCGGAGGTGCCGGCCGGCCGGAGACAGGACCCAGTACACCAGAGCGGAACTTTCTGACCTGGTTGGGTGAGAGGGCTGTTGCCCAAAAGTTTCCTTGGTGCACTTTTACACGTCCACCTGTATAATACGGAGTTGCTGGGATCCATAGTCCCACAAGCAAAGTCAAAGGATTAGACTGAGCTCAAAATAGGCCCTGGGCCTGTATTTCAGTAAGGATCTGGTACTGTATCATTGGTATCAGGGATAATTGCAGTGCTGCTGTACCATAACTTTGATTCAATATTCAGCTCGTTCTGATCAGGAGCCATTAACCCTTAGATTACAAATTCACTTTATTCATAGCTAGCCGAAGAAAGAAGAAAAGAATGACTATCTAATAAATCACAAGGATTTGTGTTTCACTGTCATATTGAAATTACTGTGATACCAAGTAATGGGAGCTCCCTAAATATTGTATTATACTTTTTCAAATCAGTCTTTGATATAATTATAGTTACAAAGCATGCAAAGGATAGGATAGTGCTCATAGTGAAATCAGTTCTCTCTGCCATTTATCCTATTTTCCTTAGCACACTACACGCAAGTGAATTCAACCATTTTACATCTGTATAATATCTTTATTAAGCTGAAGTCTGTTGACTGTCTCGTTATGTTGGCTTGACAGTACAACTATTGTAGTGTTCTATTTCAATTAAGCAACTACAGTAAACAAAGTTCTTGTTTAAGTAATTTTGCATGAGTGTTGTTTTTTTTTGCATTATCAGCCAAGTGGAGACTGGAGACAAAAAGGTAAATGATAAAGAAAGGTATATTACTTTGTATATGGTGAAATTGTCTTTAGCGTCTTTACCGCACACTATTACACCTCAGCTGTGTCAGGGGGACAGAGGAAAACTAAAAAGGGTAACAAAGCACAAGAGTACAGGCCCAATTTAAATCAGCAGCTCCTTCGGGGGTTCTTGCTACACTTATGGATCTTGAACCACTCAATAAAATGACCATATACACTACAAAGAGCGAGAGTTTCTGGCAATTAAATGGGCAAATTTTAGATAACTTGTAGTCCTGGCAATTGTACCTTCACCATAAAGTACTGTCTAGAGAAAGGAATTACTAAAGTCCACACATATTAGCATGCCACTGAGCACAGAACTGTGTTTGAACTAAATTCCAAGGAATTAGATCCCCAAACCGTCAGCAGCATCTCCTAGGATATAAATTTTTATTTTTGTAAAAATGTTATACAAAAATGCTTATTTTTCCAGTTTTGCAAAAAGAAGAGAAGAATGGGAACCCTGGCAGGTTTTTAGTGCCGTCTGCCTCTTCGCTGTCACTGATATAAAAAGTGATGGAAAATTCAATATTTTAGTTATCACAGAAATAATATATAAAGAAATATCTCTCATTGGGGACACCTGTTCTGGTGACAGGTGTCTAAACCTGGCCGAAGATGGAAAAAAAACAAATGGATGCCCCCATTCACACAATCGAGTTGGATAGAGGAATTTCCGTTCCTCCGCTGATACATGGGCTAGCACAAAGGAGATATTACTACAATAAAAGACCAACAACCATTTATTTCTTTTCAACAAATTTATTTATTTTGGAAAATTTAATTTAGGCCACAATGTTGTTCAAGGGGTAACCTGATAATGAAATAAAGCAACTTCAAATAATTATAAAGCCATCTTGGCTATAATACATCAACTCAAAATTTTATACTGTGTCCATCCAGACAATACTGGAAGACTATTCCCCCACTAAACAACACCATGACTGATTTAAGAAAGGAAGGGTGGGTGGGAGTCCCGGTCCGGTTTCACAGGGTCTGCTTGTAATGGCCGGACTGCCCCTTTTATCTTCTCCAGAAACGCGGGCTTTGCAAACCGCCAAATTCCTCCAATCAGGTGCTTGTTGCTGCACAGGAGAAGCTGTAGCTGTAACCAATAGCAATCCTGCAAAAATCATAAGGAAACATGAATTCCCCTTTGAGCTCTCCCATGTGGGTCCTGCATATTGCATGGACCTGTCATGGGCTAGCACAAAGGAGATATCACTACAATAAAAGACCAACAACCATTTATTTCTTTTCAACAAATGTATTTATTTTGGAAAATTTAATTTAGGCCACAATGTTGTTCAAGGGGTAACCTGATAATGAAATAAAGCAACTTCAAATAATTATAAAGCCATCTTGGCTATAATACATCAACCCAAAATTTTACACTGTTTCCATCCAGACAATGCTGGATGACTATTCCCCACCGACCAAGGCTAGAAGGGAAACTCCTGGCTGAGGTCCCCCCAACACCGCGGCACTTTCAATTAAACTTTGCAGGCCCATATTGAATATGTCCAGACCTATGACCGACAAGTGAACTAAATCCTTCCGAAATAACCCAGAAACGAAACCTTCCAGCTCCAAGTGGCGGAATGACACACCGCCTGAGGACACCAAAAAAATTATGTATAGTCCTATTTAGCCTTCTCCGAATTCTATCCACATAAAATAAATTCCCAGAAGGGGACCAAATGAGTCTAGGAATCATTTCAGAGAAGGCCAAATTGGTATTTGGAAACAAAAGTTTAATGGAATAAATATCCCGCTTCATTTCACAAAGGAGCTCCCATGTTCTAACTTTACCAATGTCGTTTGCTCCAATGTGAAGAACTAGAACCCGAGGACAAGGCCAAACTGTGGATAAATTAATTAAGTGGTCTTTAAGATTACGCCATCTGAGGCCCCTAATGCCAGACCATAAAACCGTAAAGACATTACTATCCAAACCTAAATTGTTTGTATAAATCCTGGATGCAGCCTGTTTTTCAGCCCAGAAAATGTAGGAATGGCCTACTATCCAGATTGTGCATTTAGATGAATCTGAAAATAGAAAATCAAACAATTAACAATTCAGGGCGGACATAAATTTTATATCTACTACTAGCCCACCTACCAACCCATTTTTTGACCTTCAGGAGAGAATCCCAACAAATTGGCTGTTGTGACGGCCCCAATCCTAAATGAATGCGATGAGAATCTGAGACCTAAGAGGTTAAGGCGCTTGAGGCATGAGGACAGCACAGCAGAAAACTGGTATCGGGTCAAAGGGGACAAGGCCTGGTGGATAAAAAAAAAGGAGCTATCAGAAGAGGGCCTGACTGATATATAACTGGCAGTATGTGACACCGGGCAAACCAACGGATTGGGAGATTTACCCAGAGATATCCACTGACCATTGGCTAAACCAAAAGTTTTTGACCGGCAGATAAACAAATGTAGGCAATCTGATTCCATGGACACATGAGAAAACAGCAGGAAGGATCAAGATGATTTGTTTTGGGCTGTAAGTTCTCCAACTCTAAGGGCACCAAAAAAGGTAACAGAAAAGGCTGCCCTGAAAAGCAAGAGTTCAAATTCAGTAAAATAAATCTCTTCTAATATCGAGAGCAGTTTGATTAATAAGTTAACTTAAATCTGACGTCTGGAATCCTTAGTAGGGCATGAATTCTTGAATCCTTGAGGACCTGGCTAACCTGAAAGAAAGAGGACAGGGCTGGCATGCCTGCAAATTTTAGAAAAAAAATGAAACACCGGCCAACACCTTGCTAATGGAGACAGGCCTAAGGCCAGACTGAATTAGAAAGGACACAAAGGCTAAGGAGACATACGTGTTCACTTCCAAGACATCTATAAGCCTGCTAGAGCAAAAAGAACACCATTTTGACCAGGCCAGACTGTACTCCAGCCATGTCTTACGTGCTACCGAGTTCCGAAGATGCGCAAAGATCAGTCCCAGATCAAGCCCCAGAGGAAATCCGGGCAAGGGGTTCCACACTGATCCGCCGATGGAGCCAATTCCCGGAATTTCTGGAACTGTAAACGAGATAAGGCGTCAGCTATGTTATTATCAATCCCAGGTATATGTCGGGCTTTTAACCAGATATTGAATCTCATGCAGTGCAACACTAAAAAACATAAAAGTTTGATAACTAGCTCTGATCTAGATGGTAGCATATTGATAGCAAAGAGTACACCTTTATTATCCGTATTTACAATAATCCTATGATTCATGAACTGTTCTTTCCAGATCACAATCGAAACTATAACCGGAAACAACTCAAGGAGGACTATGTTGTGCAAAATGTTTTGTTGCAACCAACTAGAGTGCCACCTAGAGGCACACCAATGGCCATCCAGAAAGGCACCAAAACCGGATGAACCAGAGGCATCTGTAAAGAAATTTAACTGAAAATTGTTTGTATAGGAGGACCCATTGAAGTTGCAAAGAAAAGAATCCCAAATTTTTAAATCTTCTTTGACGCTCTTATGCCCCGTACACACGGTCGGATTTTCCAATGGAAAATGTCCGATCGGAGCGTGTTGTCGGAAATTCCAACCGTGTGTGGGCTCCATCGGACATTTTCCATCGGATTTTCCGACACACAAAGTTGGAGAGCAGGAGATAAAATTTTCCGACAACAAAATCCGTTGTCGGAATTTCCGATCGTGTGTACACAAATCCAACAGACAAAGTGCCACGCATGCTCAGAATAAATAAAGAGATGAAAGCTATTGGCTACTGCCCCGTTTATAGTCCCGACGTACATGTTTTACGTCACCGCGTTTAGAACGATCGGATTTTCCGACAACTTTGTGTGACCGTGTGTATGCAAGACAAGTTTGAGCCAACATCCGTCGGAAAAAATCCTAGGATTTTGTTGTCGGAATGTCCGAACAAAGTCCGACCGTGTGTACGCCCTATTAGAGATGCAAACATGAGAACAAGGGTTCTTAAAACCCCTAAAAGCCAAAGCAAAATGCCTGGAAAAAATTCTAGCTATGGGAATAACCCTAGCTGCAAATGCAAACAGACCCAATAGGGATTGGGCTTCCTTTAACCACTTGCCGACCGCCTCACGCATATATACGTGAGCAGAGCGGCACGGGCAGGCAAAATCACGTACCTGGTACGTGATTGCCTTCCCGCGGGCGGGGGGTCCGATCGGACCCCCCCCCGGTGCCATCGGCGGTCGGCGTTTGGCTGGGAGAGTTGAGAGACGAGGGGGAGGCCATCCGATCGTGGCCCCCCCCTCGCGATCGCTCCCAGCCAATGAGAAACATCCCCTGCCTCTGTATAGTACACAGAGGCAGAGGATGTGATGTCATCTCTCCTCGGCTGGCCAGTTTCCGTTCCAGCACCGAGGAGAGAAGACATGTAAGTGCACCAACACACACACAACACAGTAGAACATGCCAGGCACACTAAACACCCCCGATCCCCCCCCGATCGCCCCCCGATCCCCCCCCAATCACCCCCCCCCCCTGTCACAAACTGACAGCAAGCAGGTTTTTTTGTTTTGTTTTGTTTTTTTCCTGATTACTGCATGGTGTCAGTTTGTGACAGTTAGCAGTGGTAGGACAGTTAGTATTAGCCCCCTGTAGGTCTAGGGTACCCCCCTAACCCCCCCTAATAAAGTTTTAACCCCTTGATCACCCCCTGTCACCAGTGTCGCTAAGCGATCATTTTTCTGATCGCTGTATTAGTGTCGCTGGTGACGCTAGTTAGGAACGTAAATATTTAGGTTCGCTGTCAGCATTTTATAGCGACAGGGACCCCCATATACTACCTAATAAATGTTTTAACCCCTTGATTGCCCCCTAGTTAACCCTTTCACCACTGATCACCGTATAACTGTTACGGGTGACGCTGGTTAGTTTGTTTATTTTTTTTAGTGTCAGGGCACCCGCCGTTTATTACTGAATAAAGGTTTAGCCCCCTGATCGCCCGGCGGTGATATGCGTCGCCCCAGGCAGCGTCAGATTAGCGCCAGTACCGCGAACACCTACGCACGCACCGTACACGCACCGTACACCTCCCTTAGTGGTATAGTATCTGAACACATCAATATCTGATCCGATCAGATCTATACTAGCGTCCCCAGCAGTTTAGGGTTCCCAAAAACGCAGTGTTAGCGGGATCAGCCCAGATACCTGCTAGCACCTGCGTTTTGCCCCTCCGCCCAGCCCACCCAAGTGCAGTATCGATCGATCACTGTCACTTACAAAACACTAAACGCATAACTGCAGCGTTCGCAGAGTCAGGCCTGATCCCTGCGATCGCTAACAGTTTTTTTGGTAGCATTTTGGTGAACTGGCAAGCACCAGCCCCAAGCAGCGTCAGATTAGCGCCAGTACCACTAACACCCACGCACACACCGTACACCTCCCTTAGTGGTATAGTATCTGATCGGATCAATATCTGATCCGATCAGATCTATACTAGCATCCCCAGCAGTTTAGGGTTCCCAAAAACGCAGTGTTAGTGGGATCAGCCCAGATACCTGCTAGCACCTGCGTTTTGCCCCTCCGCCCGGCCCAGCCCACCCAAGTGCAGTATCGATCGATCACTGTCACTTTTTTTTGTAGCGTTTTGGTGAACTGGCAAGCGCCAGCGGCCTAGTACACCCCAGTCGTAGTCATACCAGCACTGCAGTAACACTTGGTGACGTGGCGAGTCCCATAAGTGCAGTTCAAGCTGGTGAGGTGGCAAGCACAAGTAGTGTCCCGCTGCCACCAAAAAGACAAACACAGGCCCGTCGTGCCCATAATGCCCTTCCTGCTGCATTCGCCAATCCTAATTGGGAACCCACCACTTCTGCAGCGCCCGTATTTCCCCCATTCACATCCCCAACCAAATGCAGTCGGCTGCATGAGAGGCATTTATATGTCCTCCTGAGTACCCCTACCCAATGAACCCCCCCAAAAAAGATGTGTCTGCAGCAAGCGCGTATATAGACGTGACACCAGCTATTATTGTCCCTCCTGTCCTGATAATCCTGGTCTTTGCATTGGTGAATGTTTTGAACGCTACCATTCACTAGTTGAGTATTAGCGTAGGGTACAGCATTGCACAGACTAGGACACACTTTCACAGGGTCTCCCAAGATGCCATCGCATTTTGAGAGACCCGAACCTGGAACCGGTTACAGTTATAAAAGTTACAGTTACAAAAAAAAAGTGTAAAAAAAAAAAAAAAAACACAAACAAAAATAAAAAAAAATAGTTGTCGTTTTATTGTTCTCTCTCTCTCTATTCTCTCTCTGGTGTTCTGCTCTTTTTTACTGTATTCTATTCTGCAATGTTTTATTGTTATTATGTTTTATCATGTTTGCTTTTCAGGTATGCAATTTTTTATACTTTACCGTTTACTGTGCTTTATTGTTAACCATTTTTTTGTCTTCAGGTACGCCATTCACGACTTTGAGTGGTTATACCAGAATGATGCCTGCAGGTTTAGGTATCATCTTGGTATCATTCTTTTCAGCCAGCGGTCGGCTTTCATGTAAAAGCAATCCTCGTGGCTAATTAGCCTCTAGACTGCTTTTACAAGCAGTGGGAGGGAATGCCCCCCCCCCCCCACCGTCTTCCGTGTTTTTCTCTGGCTCTCCTGTCTCAACAGGGAACCTGAGAATGCAGCCGGTGATTCAGCCAGCTGACCATAGAGCTGATCAGAGACCAGAGTGGCTCCAAACATCTCTATGGCCTAAGAAACCGGAAGCTACGAGCATTTTAGGACTTAGATTTCGCCGGATGTAAACAGCGCCATTGGGAAATTGGGAAAGCATTTTATCACACCGATCTTGGTGTGGTCAGATGCTTTGAGGGCAGAGGAGAAATCTAGGGTCTAATAGACCCCAATTTTTTCAAAAAAGAGTACCTGTCACTACCTATTGCTATCATAGGGGATATTTACATTCCCTGAGATAACAATAAAAATGATTTAAAAAAAAATATGAAAGGAACAGTTTAAAAATAAGATAAAAAAGCAAAAAAATAATAAAGAAAAAAAAAAAAAAAAAAAAAAGCACCCCTGTCCCCCCTGCTCTCGCGCTAAGGCGAACGCAAGCGTCGGTCTGGCGTCAAATGTAAACAGCAATTGCACCATGCATGTGAGGTATCACCGCGAAGGTCAGATCGAGGGCAGTAATTTTAGCAGTAGACCTCCTCTGTAAATCTAAAGTGGTAACCTGTAAAGGCTTTTAAAGGCTTTTAAAAATGTATTAATTTTGTTGCCACTGCACGTTTGTGCGCAATTGTAAAGCATGTCATGTTTGGTATCCATGTACTCGGCCTAAGATCATCTTTTTTATTTCATCAAACATTTGGGCAATATAGTGTGTTTTAGTGCATTAAAATTTAAAAAAGTGTGTTTTTTCCACAAAAAATGCGTTTGAAAAATCGCTGCGCAATTACTGTGTGAAAAAAAAAAATGAAACACCCACCATTTTAATCTGTAGGGCATTTGCTTTAAAATAATATATAATGTTTGGGGGTTCAAAGTAATTTTCTTGCAAAAAAAAATAATTTTTTCATGTAATCAAAAAGTGTCAGAAAGGGCTTTGTCTTCAAGTGGTTAGAAGAGTGGGTGATGTGTGACGTAAGCTTCTAAATGTTGTGCATAAAATGCCAGGACAGTTCAAACCCCCCCAAATGACCCCATTTTGGAAAGTAGACACCCCAAGCTATTTGCTGAGAGGCATGTCGAGTCCATGGAATATTTTATATTGTGACACAAGTTGCGGGAAAGAGACAAATTTTTTTTTTTTTTTTTTGCACAAAGTTGTCACTAAATGTTATATTGCTCAAACACGCCATGGGGATTTGTGAAATTACACCCCAAAATAAATTCTGTTGCTTCTCCTGAGTACGGGGATACCACATGTGTGAGACTTTTTGGGAGCCTAGCCGCGTACGGGACCCCGAAAACCAAGCACCGCCTTCAGGCTTTCTAAGGCCGTAAATTTTTGATTTCACTCTTCACTGCCTATCACAGTTTCGGAGGCCATGGAAAGCCCAGGTGGCACAAAACCCCCCGAAATGACCCCATTTTGGAAAGTAGACACCCCAAGCTATTTGCTGAGAGGTATAGTGAGTATTTTGCAGACCTCACTTTTTGTCACAAGGTTTTGAAAATTGAAAAAAGAAAAAAAAAAAAATTTTTTTCTGGTCTTTCTTCATTTTCAAAAACAAATGAGAGCTGCAAAATACTCACCATGCCTCTCAGCAAATAGCTTGGGGTGTCTACTTTCCAAAATGGGGTCATTTGGGGGGGGGTTGTGCCATCTTGGCATTTTATGGCCTTCAAAACTGTGATAGGTAGTGAGGAGTGAAATCAAAAATGTATGCCCTTAGAAATCCTGAAGGTGGTGCTGGGTTTTCGGGGCCCCGTACGCGGCTAGGCTCCCAAAAAGTGCCACACATGTGGTATCCCCGTACTCAGGAGAAGCAGCTGAATGTATTTTGGGGTGCAATTCCACATATGCCCATGGCCTATGTGAGCAATATATCATTTAGTGACAACTTTTTGTAAATTTTTTTTTTTTTTTTTTGTCATTATTCAATCACTTGGGACAAAAAAAATAAATATTCAATGGGTTCAACATGCCTCTCAGCAATTTCCTTGGGGTGTCTACTTTCCAAAATGGGGTCATTTGGGGGGGGTTTGTACTGCCCTGCCATTTTAGCACCTCAAGAAATGACATAGGCAGTCATAAACTAAAAGCTGTGTAAATTCCAGAAAATGTACCCTAGTTTGTAGACGCTATAACTTTTGCGCAAACCAATAAATATACGCTTATTGACATTTTTTTTACCAAAGACATGTGGCCGAATACATTTTGGCCTAAATGTATGACTAAAATTTAGTTTATTGGATTTTTTTTATAACAAAAAGTAGAAAATATCATTTTTTTTCAAAATTTTCAGTCTTTTTCCGTTTATAGCGCAAAAAATAAAAACGGCAGAGGTGATCAAATACCATCAAAAGAAAGCTCTATTTGTGGGAAGAAAAGGACGCAAATTTCGTTTGGGTAGAGCATTGCATGACCGCACAATTAGCAGTTAAAGCGACGCAGTGCCGAATTGTAAAAAGTGCTCTGGTCAGGAAGGGGGTAAATCCTTCCGGGGCTGAAGTGGTTAACAAAACTTTGCGCTTGGACAAGAACAACGAGATCATTATTCTCATACGACGCAATTTATCCCCGGGCAATCTGAACTCCATCAAGGATGAGTCGATAGTGATCCCCAAAAATTCTATAGTGGATGCAGGAAGGACCGTCTTTTCATGCGCAATGGGAATACCGAAGGAAACGCAAATATGGAAAAATTTGTTCAGCGACTCCAGACACAGGGGGGAGTCTGCTGGGCCCACAAATAAAAAATCGTCTAAATAATGTAGAATACCCCCATTAGGGGAACATACAGACAGAACCCAATGCAAAAATTTTGAGAAAGACTCAAAATAAAAACATGATAACGAGAAGCCCATGGGCATACATTTATCAAAATGAAATTGGTCCTGAAAATGGAAACCCAGGGAATTGAATCCTTGTGGATGCACAGGAAGCAGGCGAAAGGCAGATTTGATGTCTGCCTTTGCTAACAGTGCACCATGCCCAAAACGCCGTAAAAGCTCAAGTGCATCATCAAAGGAAGAGTAGGAAACAGGAGCTATAACCTCTGAAACCTCATTGTTAAGTGAAGTGTCCTCTGGATATGACAAATGGTGAATGAGCCTGAAACTACCCTGTTCTCTTTTGGGAACAATGCCCAAGGGGGAGATTCGGAAGTTTATAAAAGGTGCGCGAGAAAAGGGGCCAGCTACTCTTCCCTCTGCGACTTCCTTAGAGATTTTTTCTTGTACAATTACAGGTTGACTCATAGCAGAGCGTAAATTTTTAATCAAAGTGCATCCAGTCCCGGTGAAGGAGGGGACCAAGAAACCCTCCTTGAACCCATCAATTAGCAGCCGTGCCATCGTGTGGTCTGGGTAATAATCTAACCATGGTAGCATTCTTGGCAAGCTCACCAGCGTCCTGGCCTTTTCCACCAGCATCGCGGGAAAAGGATGGGAGAGAAGCTGCTGGTGGCTTCCAAAAACATCTAGCAGAATGGTTCCCATTGCAGTAAGAGCACTCGTTCCTATACCTACAGTTTGATAAGAATTTGCATTGCCCCTCGCTGAAGACAAAACAGAAGCCTTTTACGAAAGGCGTTCTGTGGGCTAGGCACCGCTCGAGGTGTGAATTGCGGCTTCTGTGGTAGCATGAGATTCAACCATAAACCCACATCCTTGCATCCCCATTGCAAAGTAGGGTGAACTGCTAATTTCTGCCTGAAATTCTCATCATAGGTGAACCAGGCTGTACCGCCAAAATGACGGAAGGCTTCAGAAACTATATCTACGTGCTGAAAAAGGCCTGAACATTTCTCAGGAAATCGTTCTCCCAACACAGCTGCATAAATGCAGAAAGCCTGCAACCAATTCTGAAATGTTTTGGGGACAGCCCTTCTTCTATCTTCTTCTGTGCGCTCTTCTGACTTCCTGTCAGATTTAGCTAGAAACTCTTTGGAAGCTGGCAATAATGACAGCAGATCAATAAACTCACCCCCCCCCCCAAATTTTTTCTTTGACAGAGGTGGCTAAGTGGAAACCTAGCGGTGATATTTCACATGGCATAGGCGCCTTAAAGGAGGACTCTGCCACTATAGAATGAGCAGAGCGTGCAGAAGGGATAACAGATTTGCGAACCTGAACCGGCTTGCGAGCCATGATACCTGTATCATTCTTAAAATTCTCACCCAGGGGGTTCTCTGTTAAATTATGCCAAATTGGACTTATATTATCTATTTAATTACGTTGAAAAAGGGTGTCATTCTGTTGTAAAAAAGCACCATGCAACTGTGCCCCTTTTAAATCATTACTGGTATTAGTATCATGTAAAGCACCAGAATGCTGTGCTCCTTCAGCCTCCTCAACAAAAGCACCAACTGTGTGTGCCCCTTTAAGTTTGTGTAACATACTAGATAAGGTTTTAACAAGAACATTAAATTCAATGATATTAACATCAGAGAGTGTCTCACCAACAGGCAGACTCCTAGGTTGCTCACTTCTGGCCGCAGCAGTTACAGGCTGAGTAGCAGTATTCTGTTCCAATACAGGTGCATTCCTGAGAGGAACGCTGCCAGCTCTCTCCTTTCCTTTGGGCTGTGGAGAAGCCTCCGTTCTCTGCCTCTTCTTCTTTCTCCCTGGTTGCTGGCGCGGACTGCGCATGCCCGCTTCTGGCTCCTCCATCTTTTCCTGGGCTGTGACATTAGCCGGCCCGGGCGGAGCCTCGGAATGACCGACCTCCAGGCATTGCAGAAGCCACTCCTCACCTCCGGAACCTTCGGCCTCAATGAGGCGGCGGAGCAGGCTCTCCCTCCTCTCAGGTGAGCGGCGCTTCATCCTTCCAAGTCCTGGTGCGGTTCCACAGGGTCTGCTTGTAGCGGCCGTACTGCCCCTTTTATCTTCTCCAGAAACACAGCTTTGCAAACCGCCAAATTCCTCCAATCAGCTGCTTGTTGCTGCGCAGGAGAAGCTGTAGCTGTAACCAATAGCAGTCCTGCAAAAATCATAAGGAAACATGCATTCCCCTTTGAGCTCTCCCATGTGGGTCCTGCATATTGCATGGACCTGTCATTCTGACGGGAGGGACTGTTAGAAAGACTTCTGTTGAACAATAGTGTCCACACATTGATTGAAATTTGGCTGCTCCTGGCTGAACCTGCCAAATTTCGATCCATCTATGGCCAGCTTAAGACTGAAATTCCCCTCACTTTGTAGAGATTTCCCCTTGCTTCCTGTTTCAACTCTGGGGTGGGAAGTGGAACACACAGCAAAAATAAACTTACAGGGTTTGTAACCCTTTAACAAGAGCACATAAAAAAAGTAAGCATAGGCACACTAGCCTAACAGGGACTGGATTGACACTATTTCCCCTTTGGCTACCAGAGACTGTTAATATAGATTTTCCACTGGAGTTAATCAACTATAGTTTCTCATACTTGAAATATCCTAGATTTCACACTAGAGTACTTGGCCATAAAAAAAATCACTGTATTACAAAAGAACGATCTTTATAAAGTAAGCACCAAGAGTTTCTAAAGTCTGCTGGCAATTGCAAAATATTGGTTAAACCACTATACCAGGCTTCAGTTGTAGTAGTTCAGGTGTAGTCAAGCAGATGGTACATTGGGTACATTGCTACTAGTGCGGGGTCACATTTGATTGCTTTCCAGTCTGAGCCTACAGGGACAAAGCTGGAGCACTTCCAAAGGTAGCTGGGTCTTTCCCAATGATTTGCATAGGACAATCCTAGACATAAAGGAACACATTTAATTTAAAATAGAATGATTTAATCTATTAATTTACTGATCAACTATTATGATATAGGTGAGAACATATTTAAAATACCCAACAGATGTTATTTAGCTTTTTACAGAAATCCTATTGTCTTCTTAGGCTAGGTGTTCAGATCAACAATACTAACTGTAATAATATACTTGCGTATCAAGTTGCTTTCTCAAGCAACTCTTACACATAATTAAATGTATCCTTGTTTTCTAAAGAAACAGTAGCACACCTTCAATTTTTCTCTGTTTAGGTTGAACAGTTCCCGACTTTCATGACCTTTTACTCTAATTTCACATGCTACCATGTATATGGATGAATGCATATCAGGTAACCTGAGTGGTAACTGGCTTGGCACAGTTTACTTAATAGTGCACTGAGCTAAGGGAGATCATAGCGAGGCAACTGTATTGTGAAATCATGGGTGTTTCGTTCCGATGTTTGGTGCAAACAGAAAAATCCAAATATGATTTGGTAACAATCTCCTGTTTTTTTTTTTTTTTTTTTGCCATTCATCCTCGCTGTTTTTTTTGTATCTTCAAGCACACTGTCTATTTCACTTGTGGCCTGTTATTGAATTAAACTTTATTATTAAATGTGCTCTTGGTACTGACCTTCACAAAGTATAAAAAACCTATTCACACCTTATGCCAGGAAATACTATGCACATTGACTTTACCATACTCCCAACCATTAACAGGAAGAATCCATGGCTTTAGACTTAGACTTAGTTGGAGTTGAATAATAGGTATATCTTCATGGACACCTTGCTCCTAGCCTCTACTCACAACAACCTAGCCATTTTCAGGAAGATGTTTTTTTTTTATTGTTTAACTGTACCAGCTACACCTATAGAACATGTTTGCATGAAACAGGATATAATCTGTTCCTTTGAGTATATTTTGGTTCCTCTTTAACCAGGTCCTGTCTTATATCTATGCTTGGTGGTAGATTTGGTAGAGTTAACTTTCTCAATATAAATTATGAGTAAGGTAGTTGTGCGCTACTAAACTAACATAAGACATAAGATTGCTGCTGCTGTCACTTCTGTGCTCCCAAAAAAAACAAGATAAAAAGTAGATAAATGAGACAGCGCTGCAAAAATAAATAATAAAACAAAATAATATAAAATAAGAATTGTGTACAGTATAAGTGCTCCAAAAAAAGTCCAATAATAGTTATAGTATATAAGTGATATTTCTTCCACTAGCATGCAGGAAGATGTGACGTTTTCTCTTGCTTCAAAAAACCTTCAAATCCATAGTGCTCTCGTCACCACATGCAATGCTCGCTCACCTCCTTGATAGACCCTAAGAGGGGTCAAAACACACCTTTCACACAGTGCATCCTTCCCTTCAGGAATAATCCTTACTGGTCCTTAGCAATCTCAGTGGGACTCTCAAGGGGCAGGTAGTAACCTCTACCAGATGTAGTTTCCTTCCACTATACTGCTTCAAACTTGAATCCACATTGGCTGCCGGTAATTCCACAGATACATAGAAAAAAAACAAAGAATGCCTCCAATGGTGCAGTATCCAAGGGATTAAAAAACGGAACCTTACCACCCCAGCTAGTATTCAACTCACATTTATTAAAAAGTGTAAAAGCATTAGTACAAAAATCATCAGAACAATGGAATTCCTCCAGATGAAGTGGCGTAAGAGGTAGAGGTGGAGCCTGGCGGTGGAACCTTGTCGCAACACGTGAGATCATTCTGATGATTTTTGTACTAATGCTTTTAAACTTTTTAATAAATGTGAGTTGAATACTAGCTGGGGTGGTAAGGTTCAGTTTTTTAATCCCTTGGATACTGCACCATTGGAGGCATTCTTTGTTTTTTCTATATATCTGTGGAATTACCAGCAGCCAATGTGGATTCAAGTTTGAAGCAGTATAGTGGAAGGAAACTAGATCTGGTAGAGATTACTGCCTGCCCCTTGAGAGTCCAACTGAGATTGCTAAGGACCAGTGAGGATTATTCCTGAAGGGTGCAAGGCGTGTTTTGACCCCTCTTAGGGTCTATCAAGGAGGTGAGCGAACATTGCATGTGGTGGCGGGAGCACTATGGATATGAAGGTTTTTTGAAGCAAAAAAATGTCACATATTCCTGCACGCTAGTGGAAGAAATATCACTTATATATTATAATTATTATTGGACTTTTTTTGGAGTACTTATACTGTACACAATTCTTATTTTATATTATTTTGTTTTATTATTTATTTTTGCAGTGCTGTCTCATTTATATACTTTTTAACTTTCTGAATAGCTGCTTATGAGATGTGCAAATATTATAGAAGAGGAAGTCAAGGACATGTATCATTGCCCTTTATGGTTTCAGAAACCATCCAACAGGAAACAGTTGTATTTTCTAGTAGATTTATGGTATAAACCTTAAATCAATTATGAGATTAGTATGCAGCAATTTTTATTAACTTTGCAGATACCAGCTCCATATGACACCATTGTCTGGTAACTGAGGTCTGTCATGGTATGATATGAAGAAAATAGTCAACGTGTCTTATTACATGGACGTTATCTTCTTAATTGCCAGTATTTTAAAATAATTTCCAGATATAATCCCATTATAATATATTCACAAAACTTAATTTTCTATATCATTTATTTCGTTTTATGTACAGCATACAGTCATTAACACCAACATATCTGTACTCTGTACACTACCTTGCAGATTGTACAGTCAGAACAATTTCAGGTCTATAACCTGATATTTGTGAAGTTTTCAAACCTATATAGTTTTCTATATATCTGTGGAATTACCAGCAGCCAATGTGGATTCAAGTTTGAAGCAGTATAGTGGAAGGGAACTAGATCTGGTAGAGATTACTACCTGCCCCTTGAGAGTCCAACTGAGATTGCTAAGGACCAGTGAGGATTATACCTGAAGGGTGCAAGGCATGTTTTGACCCCTCTTAGGGTCTATCAAGGAGGTGAGCGAACATTGCATGTGGTGGCAGGAGCACTATGGATATGAAGGTTTTTTGAAGCAAGAAAAAACGTCACATATTCCTGCATGCTAGTGGAAGAAATATCACTTATATATTATAATTATTGTTGGACTTTTTTTGGAGCACTTATACTGTACACAATTCTTATTTTATATTATTTTGTTTTATTATTCATTTTTGCAGCGCTGTCTTGTTTATATAGTTTTTAACTTTCTGAATAGCTGCTTATGAGATGTGCAAATATTATAGAAGAGGAAGTCAAGGACATGTATCATTGCCCTTTATGGTTTCAGAAACCATCCAACAGGAAACAGTTATATTTTCTAGTAGATTTATGGTATAAACCTTAAATCAATTATGAGATTAGTATGCAGCAATTTTTATTAACTTTGCAGATACCAGCTCCATATGACACCATTGTCTAGTAACTGAGGTCTGTCATGGTATGATATGAAGAAAATAGTCAACGTGTCTTATTACATGGACGTTATCTTCTTAATTGCCAGTATTTTAAAATAATTTCCAGATATAATCCCATTATAATATATTTACAAAACTTATTTTTCTATGTCTTTTTTTTTGTTTTATGTACAGTATACAGTCATTAACACCAAAATATCTGTACTCTGTACACTACCTTGCAGATTGTACAGTCAGAACTATTTCAGGTCTGTAACCTGATATTTGTGAAGTTTTCAAACCTATCTTCAGACTTATATTTCAAGCTTACCTTCAGACTTATATTAACTTCAGACTTGTGTTTGCCTTCAAACTTAACTTCACAAACTTAACTTCATAATCTTAAAGTGTTACTAAACCCACATCATAAAAAACTATCAATAAATGGTGTATTGCATGCTGTTCATACTCACTCAGTCACTGTGAGATTTTGTTTTCTGCATTCTGCAAAAAAACTGATTGATCCTGCTGCTCTCCATCTCCCCCCTTTTGTCCAAGTCCCCAATGCAGCTAAGGATTATGCAGAGCAGTGTTAGCAGCTCTGCACATGCTCCGTTTTCAGTAAGCTTCTATGCTGAGCATTTCCTCCCTATCACATCTGAGCAGCCCATGTGACTATAGAGTCACACATGTGGGCATATACACAGTGGTAAATAAAACCCACTCCCTCCCTCCTCCTCAATGCCCACTAACCAGCTAAACACGATGGGGGCGGGTTATTACATGTAGATTGATGGAGGCTTCACCTCCCTGTTATTCTAAGACACAGGCTGGAGGGGGGGGGGGTGACACAGCCTGTGACTGACAGAAATCTGCCCAATGTGGATGTTATTGACAACAAATAAAAAAGATTTAATTTCAAATATATAATAATATAACAATTGAAAAAGTTTATTGATATGAATTATTTATTTTAACTCTGTATTCCAAATGCTGTTTTTTATTTTATTTTGAACAAGTGACCAGCAGCAGAGGACTAGAAGCCCCTCCTGCTTATGTTTCCCTGCATACAGGTTGGGAAATATCTGGGTCATGTGGCAGCTGCATATCCATTAGGAAAAGGTACTTATTAAAATAATTACAGTGCCATCATCCATATACAGAAATAGAAGGGACAATATATATTAAACAGTGTGTGTTTAATATCACATTAACCTAACTTGAGGACCAATGATATTCCCTCTTCATTACTAAATTTGTTTTTCCCTACAGTTGTGTAGTTTTTTCAGTTGTAGTGGTACTGGATTTATGAACTGCAAGATTCTCTACAAGCTGGAGAAAGCTCAGTCTTAAAGCAGAACTCCAGGCAAAAATAAGAAGATACAATGAATAGCCCATTAAAAGATCAAATAACAAAACTCACATTTACTGCACTATTCACTTTTATCCAGAAACGTACCCTGTAGTACTTTCTAGATGTTCCCATCAAGTCCAGCATCATTCAAACTACTTCCTCTGAGTGGACAGTGAAAGGAGAAGTAGTTAAGTGATGAGCTTATCTGCATTCTCTCCCTATCAGCATGCTTCTTGTGAGCACATAAACTGATTGGTTCCTTGCATTGCTTATTCCTCACACACTCCAGCCCTGCTGTACAGGGGCTGTAGGAGGTTGATACCAGGTCAAATGTTAGTATTTACATTGTTTGAATTTAACAAAAACATTTGTCCTCCAGGGCCATTCTGGATGCGTTTCTGTATGTGCCTTTTTAACACTTTTTTAATGCGTTTTACCACATTCCAGTACAGTTCTGTACAGGAAAAAAGCAGCATATTATACTTTTTTCTGGAACTGCAAAGCACTGGAACGAACTGAACTGGTGTGAACTATGCCATTGGAACCCATATAACTTACTTTCCATACTTTTTTGATACAGGAAAAAAAGCACTGCACTGCATGTGGTGTGAACGGGCCCTTAATAATGTACCAATGCTTACAGAGCTGCATTCATGTTTGTCTTTTGTATCTGCCTAGCGTTCATCCTTAACTGCTTCCTGCCCGCATCATTGTAAAATGACAGACAAGCGGGAATGCTATTGTTCTGGCAGGATGTCATATGGCATCCTCCCAAGAACACGCCTCGCAGGGCTGCACTCCGGCACGATCTGTCACCCGCTGCATCCACCTGATACAATGGATGACTGATCACTATACCGGCCCGCTGCCAGTGTCATGTTTTCGATGTGACCAATCACAGCAGACCACATGACAATTTTAAACAATGAATGGCTTCCTTTCATGCCATTCATTGTATACAAATGTGTTGCTAGCTGTGATTGGTACCAGTAAATACATGGTACAGACGGGGCCAATCACAGCCCATTTGTACCATGTGATTAACTGTGACCAATCACAGCTAATAACAGCAAAAGACAGTATCTACACACTGTCATTCAGTAAAAATATTTGCTTATAGCAGTGAAATTCACTGCTATAAACAAGTATGGTATGTAGAAAAAAATCCTGATCAACTCCCCAGAGTGATAGAGTGTTACTATGGTAACACTGTATTGCTCTGGTCACAATATGCAAAACAAAAACAAAAAATAGGAATCTAAAAATCTTTACATACTGTCACCAATCAGTGTCCCTAGCCACCACCACACCAGTTATATGATGACACTGTACTGCGCTGGTGAAAAAAAAATTAAAAAATCAAAAAAAGTGGCAAAAGATTACAAAAAATATGCGCCATGCCATAATTTGTATAACAGAAGGTGTTGGTTTATGAATCGCTTCCGCAGACCAATATGTAAGGATTCAGACCGAATCCAATACAATACCACCGTTTTTCTGGCATAATAAAGTAGTAGCCACAAAAACAATTTGGTTTTAGTAGAAAGCTCAACATCCACTTGGGGCTGCAGATATTGGGGAATTTGAAGGTATCTGATATAAACATGGTGACTGCTGACCAAAACGGTCTGACCCTATTATAGGACCATACCATATGAAGAAAGTCCCCCTGCTCCATCTTGGATTTATGACAAGTGGGAGACGGCCGCTTACGCATCAGAAAAAGTCTTTTTAGAGTATAATATGTTCGGTGGAGATACCCTAACTGTATTAACTTGTCCCTTGTACCAGTATCTGGATAGGAGCTACAGACTTCTTTCCAGTCATCAAGTGTAAGATCAGGTATGTCCGCCACCCACCTGGCATGAGCCTTTTCTAATTGGGATGATGGTTTGTCTAATAGCAGGGCGTAATAAGTGGATACAAGTTTGGAATAGAGAGAAACTCTTCCAATGGGGGCACTAGTTTGGAAGAATTTCATCTAACTTCCTGTTTTTGGCCATGGAGCATGAAGTGAAGGGAAATTTTCCCTATAAGACACAGATGACAAAAAAAAAAAAAAAAACAAGCGAAGGGTTATAACCCTAATGTATCCAAAATGAAAAAAATAAATTAACGTTTTGCCTTTTAGTTACACTTTAATATTCAGGGTGAATGGAACTGGTACAGTTTGCAAATCAATATTCTCATCTCTGCTCAAAACTATACTTTTGCTTTTATGAAATGTGTTTACAATGGACATTGGCCTGCTATCTTCAGAATATTTCTATCCCTCTTTTTTACATACTGAACTTTTGGTAAATCATTTTAGTCAAAATAGCAGTTGCTTTGCATGCAATTTTAAACCATACTAACAGACTAATCGGTTAAAAGTGCAGGTGAGTCTAGCGATAACAAGTAAAACCACAGAGGAAGTGAGAGAGGAAGCAGACGATAGATTTTGGCTGCAAGGAGGCAACTGGCAGCCTTCACATTTAGAAAAGATAAGGTCTGAACAGCTAGATTCGATTATGTGTGAAGAGTCAACCATTTTTAGTCAGCAGTTAATATTTTTGCCATTGTATTTGATAGTAGTACTATGTTTATGGTAGAGGGGCAGCTACCAAAAGGTAAGCTGTTTAATATGAAATGCATGTTTGCCAATATTTATTCCTCTAATAGAGAACCAAAAAAGTTCTTGAAGAAAATATTAGTATTTAAAGAAGGGAAACTGATTATAGCAGGGAACTTAAATATGTTTCTAGACCCATGGGTAGATTCCTCAGAGGCCTCCCCCCATTTATTAAGACAAAGTCAGAATAAGATTAAGAAATTACTGTTAGAATATTAGTTAGTAGATGTATGGAGATCTAGACATCCAGTGTCTAGAGATTATACGTATTACTCGGCAGTATATGGGTCCTATTCGAAGATTGACTATATCTTATTAGTACACCAACTATTAGACTCCTTGAAGGACGTGGCTATTAAATCTATTACTCTGTCTGACCACACACCTGTAGTGGTTCAGATAGAAGTGTCATCGGTGACACCTAGGAATTCCACTTGGAAATTGAATGAATGTCTCATTCAACATCCTAGGGTTATTAAAAGCATAGCACATGAGCTGGAATAATAAAAAAAAAGTACAGATGAGTCTAGAGATAGCAAGTAATCAAACCACTGAGGAAGTAAGAGAGGAAGCAGACGGGATATATTTTGGCTGCGAGGAGGCAACTGGTAGCCAAGATTTAGAAAAGATAAGGTCTGAACAGTTAGATTGGATTTTGTGTGAAGAGTCATCCATTTTAAGTCAGTAGTGAATATTATTAAGTGGTCAGTCTGTCTAAAGCCTAGTACACACGGGCTGAATGTCGGGCGGCATCATCCTATTCATTAAAAACCGACCAGCATTTAGCCCGTGTGTACTGGAGTCGGTCATGACCGAAAAAGGGGGGCATGCCGATCAGCTCCCGCATTCTCAGACAATAGCTGAGAGCACTGACTAGAGTGCTTTGGCGGGGGGGGGGGGGGCATCCCCCTGTCAGAACACAATAGAACAGCAGGGGAGATCGCTGTACTAATGGTGTATAGTTAGTACAGCCGCTCCTCCTCCTCCAAAGTAAAAAGTAAATAGAAGGTGGACTAACAGTCCCAGCAAGCAGGGAGTCCGCGTGAGAAAATTCAATGCAAGAGTGACTTTCCCTCCACCTCCAGCTTCATTCACCTCTAGATGTGGACCACTGAACAAACAGATGGTCAACAACGCATTGTCCCTTATGGATATAACCTCCAGGCAAGATCCAGATCCACCGACCAGTATCCCCAGGAGTATAATAGTGAGAGAGAAGCAAATCTAAGTGCACACTGATGATTTCCTTTAAGAGGCTTTATTAACAATAAAATGACTACTTACAAAGGTTTCTTTAACCACTTGCCTACCGGGAACTTACACCCCCTTCCTGCTTAAGCCATTTTTCAGCTTTCAGCGCTGTCACACTTTGAATGACAATTGCGCGGTCTGTCAACCTTCTCTAGGCCCCAAAATTTAAGACCCCTGGGGTCCCTGTCATGACAGACTCTAAAATGTTTGGAGACACTGTGGGACCTTAATCCCTTTTTGATGTTGTTAACACGCTCCCCAATGCATATGCACAGGGGTCTAGAGGTTCTGCCAATATACTGGAGTCCACAATTGCACTCCAGCATATATACAACCCCCCCTGGGTGTTACATGTGATCAGATTCTTAACCTGGTACTTTCGATTTGTAGAGGAGGAAGTAAACTCTTTACGTTTTTTAATATAACATTTGCATAGTCTGCATGCTATGCATCTGCCACAAGCATAGAAACCTGTCAAAAAATTAAAAATTCAATTTTCTCTGAAATTGGGTGGGTCAGTCACTCCAGGGGCAATAAAATCGTTAAGAGTCGGGGCTAATCTGTAAATAAATTGGGGGTGATTGGGTAGGGCTTCTCCCAGTATCCTATCCTTCATAAGGACATCCCAATGTTTCAAAATAATTCTTTCAAATTGTCTATATTGCACATTATAGTAAAGAACTATTTTGAAATCCTGTCTGTATTCACGTTTTCCTCCATTGGAATCAGTGACCAATAAACTCCTCTCCAAATTACCTATTTTTTCTCTTTCAGAATGAACCTGCTCTGGTAGATATCCCTTTTGGAGGAGTTGCTCTATTGGCCAGAACCAAAGATTTATCCTGATAGTCGGAATCGAGGGCACAATTGCGTCTTAGGCGGATAAATTGGCCCCTGGGTATGTTGCATAGCCAAGTACTATGATTACAGCTATCTAATGGAATGTATCCATTCCTATCAGTAGGTTTAAATTATATACATGTTCTATAATGATCCCCATCCTTAAAGATCTCCAAATCAAGGAATGTCATATGTACAG
The DNA here is from genome assembly GCF_042186555.1 of Aquarana catesbeiana. Taxonomy (NCBI): domain Eukaryota; kingdom Metazoa; phylum Chordata; class Amphibia; order Anura; family Ranidae; genus Aquarana; species Aquarana catesbeiana. The sequence goes on along the minus strand of NC_133327.1, from coordinate 365,051,609 downwards.
TATCAATGTTCCAGGAGAGGGAAATATTCTTGGTATTAACATTCAACCCTGATAGGAAAGTTTCAAGACTGAGCATATCTCCATCCCACACCATGATTAAATCATCAATGTACTTTGTAGCATACTAATTGGTCTGGACAATTAAGAAAATTAGACTCCACCTCCCAGAAGGCCATAAACAAATTTGCCACACTGGGGGCAAATTTTGCCCCCATGGCTACGCCCATAATCTGTAGAAAAAACTGTCTATCGTACCAGAAGTAATTTTTTGTAAAACAAAATTCTAAAGACTGTAAGAGAAATTTCTTATGTGAGCCACCAATAGCTGTTTTATTCAAGGCATATCTAACTGATGCTATAGCTTCCCGGTGACCAATAATGGTATATAAAGAGCTGACATCAGCCGTAACTAATATACTACCATTGGTACAAGGAAGAGATTATACAATCTGAATAATGTGCTTGGTATCAGGAAGGAAAGTAGGAGTAGTGTACACCAAGGGTTTAAGAAAAAAATCAATATACTGGCCCAGGCGAGAGGACACCGAATCAATGCCATTCACAACAGGTGTCCTGGGGGGAGACTGTGCATACTTGTGTATTTTTGGCAAACAGTAAATGATCGGTGTCCTACACGCACTAGGGTCAAGATAATGAGCCTCTCGCTTAGTGAGAAGTTTACACTTTAAACCCTTATGTACCAAGGAGAATAATTCCTCTTTATATTGAAAAATTGGATATGAGTCTTTAACTTTTTTTAGCTTCATACTTTCCAGATCAGTGATTACCATATTTCCAAATACGTCCATATACTTAGTGTCTACATTAGGGGGGTTAAAAACAGACTTATTTCCCAGGTTGAAGTGAGTCCCAACAGGGACTAAAGAAGCTCTTTCAGCAGGTTTAGACAGGTAGTATTTTTTAATGTTCAAACTCCTAACAAACTTTTGGAGATTGACATAAGTTGTTGTGTAGAGTATTGTCATTCAAGCAACCTCACCCAATAGCGTACCAAACAGTAAAGAGCTATAAATCAGTATCAATTTTGTGTTTTTTTGAGATCTTAACAATTAGGAAGGGGAGATCCCTAAGGAGAATGGGAGGGAAAGAGCTGACGCTCAAAAAGGCCAGCCCTTTTGCCCTCTTAACCACAGGCATCCATCCATGCAGACCACACCTTGTCAGAAGTACCCGGGCATTGCCTACTCTCGTAGGTACGTCTGTATAGAGGCAGTACTGAATTTACCGCCGTTCACCAGTAGGGATGAGCCGAACACCCCCCGGTTCGGTTCGCACCAGAACCTGCGAACAGACCGAAAGTTTGCGCGAACTTTAGAACCCCATTAAAGTCTATGGGACTCGAACGTTCAAAATCAAAAGTGCTAATTTTAAAGGCTAATATGCAAGTTATTGTCCTAAAAAGGGTTTGGGGACCTGGGTCCTGCCCCAGGGGACATGTATCAATGCAAAAAAAAGTTTTAAAAACGGCCATTTTCGGGTGCAGTGATTTTAATGATGCTTAAAGTAAAAAAAAAAAAGTGAAATATTCCTTTAAATATCATACCTGGGGGGGTGTCTACAGTCCCTGCACAAAATTATATTTTTAAAGGAATAAAAGTCATTAAAAATTGCTTGCGGCTTTAATGTAATGTCGGGTCCCAGCAATATGGATGAAAATCAGTGAGACAAACGGCATGGGTACCCCCCCAGTCCATTACCAGGCCCTTTGGGTCTTGTATGGATATTAAGGGGAACCCCGCACCTAAATTAAAAAAAGGAAAGGCATGGGCCCCCAGGCCCTATATACTCTGAACAGCAGTATAAAGGTGGTGCAAACAAGACGGGGACTGTAGGTTTGTTAAGTAGAATCTGTTTGTAATTTTGAACTGGTACATTTTTAAAGTGTAGCTCCAATCAAAAAATCTATTTTTAAGCTTTTTTGGAATACATAGGGAAGGGTTATCACCCCTGTAACATTTGTTTTGCTGTCTGTGCACCTCTTCAGAAGATTTCACCTCACTTTCTGTCCCAATGACAAATGTTTTTTGAAAATGTGGGGTTTTTAGTGAAACAAGGATTGGTGATAAACCATCAGTGAAAAGGAGACACGTTTTTTCCCATATTAACTCTTACAGGAGAGAATTTCCCTTCCTAGGGGTAGATTTTATCTCACTTCCTGTTGTCTCCTTCCGTTTGCAAGTAGGAGTCAATTGTAAGTTGGATGTTTGAAAGTAGGGGCCTGCCCTATATACTCTGCAGAAATTGGGGCCTTAGGTGTTGGTGTTGCCACAACATTGTAAGCCCTCACAGTTACTCTTAGTGGGCGCAGGAACGGGCCCTGCTGAGAAATATTATATCAAGAATTGTAATTACATGCATCTGTTGAACAGGGGTAGAAAAATTGGGCCTTTGGTGGTGGTGCTGGTGCCACAACACTGTAAGTCCTCACAGTTACTCTTGGTGGGTGCTGGAACGGGCAACGCTGTGAAATATTATATCAAGAATTGTAATTACATGCACCTGTTGAACAGGGGCAGAAAAATTGGGCCTTTGGTGGTGGTGGTGTTGTTGCCACAACACTGTAAGCCCTCACAGTTACTCTTGGTGGGCGCAGGAATGTGCCCTGCTGTGAAATATTAGATCAAGAATTGTAATTACATGTCCCTGTTGGACAGGGGCACAAAAAAATTGGGCCACAACACTGCAACCCCTCACAGATGCTATAGTTGGAGCGCAGGAATGAGCCCTGCTGCAAAGTATTGCATCAAAAATTGTAATTACACGCCCCTGTTAAACAGGGGCAGAAAAATTGGGCCTTAGCCACTGCTGCCACAACACTGCAACCCCTCACAGATGCTATAGTTGGAATGCAGGAATGAGCCCAGCTGCAAAGTATTGCATCAAAAATTGTAATTATACGCCCCTGTTAAACAGGGGCTGAAAAAATGGGCCTTGGGCACTGGTGCTGGTGCCACAACACTGCAACCCCTCACAGATACTATAGTTGGAGCGCAGGAATGAGCCCTGCTGCAAAGTATTGCATCAAAAACTATAATTACACGCCCCTGCTAAACAGGGGCAGAAAAATTGGGCCTTGGCCACTGGTGGCGGTGCCCAGAACCAAAAATGTTCTTACAAGCTATCAGCATGAAAATTGAGGAGGAAGAGGATGGTCACTCAGCTTTAGGTGCACACTGTGCAGAGGACAGAGTACACTAACTGTAAATACTGCAGCTGCCTGCCTGTGGTACTAATAGGATCAGAAGAACACCACAAATTTTCTTCAGGTGGCTTTAGGTGCACACTGTGCAGAGGACACAGTACACTAACTCTAAATACTGCAGCTGCCTGCCTGTGGTATTAATAGGATCAGAACAACAGCAATTGTCTTCAGGTAGCTTCAGGTGCACACTGTGCAGAGGACGCACTACACTAACTGTAAATACTGCAGCTGCCTGCCTGTGATACTAATAGGATCAGAAGAACAACAGAAATTTTCTTCAGGTAGCTTTAGGTGCACACTGTGCAGAGGACACAGTACACTAACTGTAAATACTGCAGCTGCTGCCTGTGGTATTAATAGGATCAGAACAACAGCAATTGTCTTCAGGTAGATTCAGGTGCACACTGTGCAGAGGACGCACTACACTAACTGTAAATACTGCAGCTGCCTGCCTGTGGTACTAATAGGATCAGAAGAACACCACCAATTTTCTTCAGGTAGCTTTAGGTGCACACTGTGCAGAGGACGCACTACACTAACTGTAAATACTGCAGCTGCCTGCCTGTGGTACTAATAGGATCAGAAGAACACCAGCAATTTTCTTCAGGTAGCTGTAAATACTGTAAAAACACCTGCCTGCCTGTCAGTAGGAAGAGAATAACAGGAATGGATCTAGCTAAACTGAATACAGTGTATATATATATATATATATATATATATATATATATATATATATATATATATATATATATATATATATATATATACAACACCTAGGATGCATAGATATACACAATACACTGTAAGTGCAGCTATGCAGCTAACTGACTCGTCTGCCTACTCTAACTTAAATCAAATGACACTGTCTCTCTGTCTATCTCTCCGCCGCCACAACGCACTACACAAGGCCGCCCTCCACCTGTCCAGGAATCGAATGGGTTTACTGTCATGAGCCACCGTCAGGTATAGATACAGGGTGGAAAGGGGTTTCCCCATCACACTGGAGGTCAACAAGTGCTCAATGGAGTCAGACTCGAGGACTAATCAATAAATAAAGCGATGCGCTAGAGCAGTGTTTCTCAACTCCAGTCCTCAAGGCGCACCAACAGGTCATGTTTTCAAGATTTCCACTATTTTGCACAGGTGATTTAATCAGTTTTCACTGCCTTAGTAATTACCACAGCAGTTTCATCTGAGGGAAATCCTGAAAACATGACCTGTTGGTGCGCCTTGAGGACTGGCGTTGAGAAACACTGCGCTAGAGTGTGCTAGGTGTGCCCATGTGATGACACAACAAATTGTGTATCAATTATATGTGAAAGTGTATCCAACACTAATTAATTAAATATAATCACAAAATTAATAAGTAATAATAAATATAAGGTCCATAAACAAATACGGCAAACATAAACCACAATTGCTTTAAACATACATCATATGTGGAAACAAATACCAAAAAGTGCCATGTGCCATTCAAACTATAAAGTACTAAGTGCCACACAATGTATATATACAATGTATCCTAAGGAACTACATGAATATATTAACCACTTGACGACCGCCGCACGACGATATACGTCCACAGAGTGGCATGGGCAGGCAAAAGGACATACATATACGTCCTTGCCTTCCCGCAGGTGGAGGGACCGATCGGACCCCCCCCCCCGGTGCCAGCGGCGGTCGCCTTTGGTCTGTCAGCGATCAGAGATGAGGGGGAGGCCATCCGATTGTGGCCCCCCCTCGCGATCGCTCCCAGCCAATGAGATTCTTCCCCTGCCTCTGTGTAGTACACAGAGGCAGAGGAAATGATGTCATCTCTCCTCGGCTCGGCAGTTTCCGTTCCGGAGCCGAGGAGAGAAGACTGAAATGTGAGTGCACCAAACACACACACAGTAGAACATGCCAGGCACACATTACACCCCCCTTTACCCCCTGATCCCCCCCCCAATCACCCCCCGATCACCCCCCCCCCGTCACACTGACACCAAGCAGTTTTTTTTTTATTGATTACTGCATGGTGTCAGTTTGTGACAGTTACTGTGTTAGGGCAGTTAGGGTTAGCCCCCTTTAGGTTTAGGGTACCCCCCTAACCCCCCCTAATAAAGTTTTAACCCCTTGATCACCCCCTGTCGCCAGTGTCGCTAAGCGATCATTTTTCTGATCGCTGTATTAGTGTCACTGGTGACGCTAGTTAGGGAGGTAAATATTTAGGTTAGCCGTCAGCGTTTTATAGCGACAAGGACCCCCATATACTATCTAATAAAGGTTTCAACCCCTTGATTGCCCCCTAGTTAACCCTTTCACCACTGATCACCGTATAAGCGTTACGGATGACGCTGGTTAGTTTGTTTATTTTTTATAGTGTCAGGGCACCCGCCATTTATTACCGAATAAAGGTTTAGCCCCCTGATCGCCCGGCAGTGATATGCGTCGCCCCAGGCAGCGTCAGATTAGCGCCAGTACCGCTAACACCCACTCACGCAGCATACGCCTCCCTTAGTGGTATAGTATCTGAACGGATCAATATCTGATCCGATCAGATCTATACTAGCGTCCTCAGCAGTTTAGGGTTCCCAAAAACGCAGTGTTAGCGGGATCAGCCCAGATACCTGCTAGCACCTGCGTTTTGCCCCTCCACCCGGCCCAGCCCACCCAAGTGCAGTATCGATCGATCACTGTCACTTACAAAACACTAAACACATAACTGCAGCGTTCGCAGAGTCAGGCCTGATCCCTGCGATCGCTAACAGTTTTTTTGGTAGCATTTTGGTGAACTGGTAAGCACCAGCCCCAAGCAGCGTCAGGTTAGCGCCAGTACCGCTAACACCCACACACGCAGCGTACACCTCCCTTAGTGGTATAGTATCTGAACGGATCAATATCTGATCCGATCAGATCTATACTAGCGTCCCCAGCAGTTTAGGGTTCCCTAAAACGCAGTGTTAGCGGGATCAGCTCAGATACCTGCTAGCACCTGCGTTTTGCCCCTCCGCCCGGCCCAGCCCAGCCCACCCAAGTGCAGTATCGATCGATCACTGTCACTTACAAAACACTAAACGCATAACTGCAGCGTTCGCAGAGTCAGGCCTGATCCCTGCAATTGCTAACAGTTTTTTTGGTAGCGTTTTGGTGAACTGGCAAGCCCCAGTGGCCTAGTACACCCCGGTCGTAGTCAAACCAGCACTGCAGTAACACTTGGTGACGTGGGGAGTCCCATAAGTGCAGTTCAAGCTGGTGAGGTGGCAAGCACAAGTAGTGTCCCGCTGCCACCAAGAAGAAGACAAACACAGGCCCGTCATGCCCATTGTGCCCTTCCTGCTGCATTCGCCAATCCTAATTGGGAACCCACCACTTCTGCAGCGCTCGTACTTCCCCTATTCACATCCCCAACCAAATGCAGTCGGCTGCATGAGAGGCATTTTCTTTATGTCCTCCCGAGTACCCCTACCCAACGAACCCCCCCCAAAAAAGATGTTGTGTCTACAGCAAGCGCGGATATAGGCGTGACACCCGCTATTATTGTCCCTCCTGTCCTGACAATCCTGGTCTTTGCATTGGTGAATGTTTTGAACGCTACCATTCACTAGTTGAATGTTAGCGTAGGGTAGAGCATTGCACAGACTAGGCACACATTCACAGGGTCTCCCAAGATGCCATCGCATTTTGAGAGACCCGAACCTGGAACCGGTTACAGTTCTAAAAGTTAGTTACAAAAAAAAGTGTAAAAAAAAAAAATAATATATATATAAAAAAAAAAAAAATAGTTGTCGTTTTATTGTTCTCTCTCTCTCTATTCTCTCTCTATTGTTCTGCTCTTTTTTACTGTATTCTATTCTGCAATGTTTTATTGTTATTATGTTTTATCATGTTTGCTTTTCAGGTATGCAATTTTTTATACTTTACCGTTTACTGTGTTTTATTGTTAACCATTATTTTGTCTCCAGGTACGCCATTCACGACTTTGAGTGGTTATACCAGAATGATGCCTGCAGGTTTAGGTATCATCTTGATATCATTCTTTTCAGCCAGCGGTCGGCTTTCATGTAAAAGCAATCCTAGCGGCTAATTAGCCTCTAGACTGCTTTTACAAGCCGTGGGAGGGAATGCCCCCCCCCCCACCGTCTTCCGTGTTTTTCTCTGGCTCTCCTGTCTCAACAGGGAACCTGAGAATGCAACCGGTGATTCAGCCAGCTGACCATAGAGCTGATCAGAGACCAGAGTGGCTCCAAACATCTCTATGGCCTAAGAAACCAGAAGCTACGAGCATTTCATGACTTAGATTTCGCTGGATGTAAACAGCGCCATTGGGAAATTGGGAAAGCATTTTATCACACCGATCTTGGTGTGGTCAGATGCTTTGAGGGCAGAGGAGAGATCTAGGGTCCCAAGACCCCAATTTTTTCAAAAAAGAGTACCTGTCACTACCTATTGCTATCATAGGGGATATTTACATTCCCTGAGATAACAATAAAAATGATTAAAAAAAAAAATGAAAAGAACAGTTTAAAAATAAGATAAAAAAGCAAAAAAAAATAAAGAAAAAAAAAAAAAAAAAAAAGCACCCCTGTCCCCCCCTGCTCTCGCGCAAAGGCGAACGCAAGCATCGGTCTGGCGTCAAATGTTAACAGCAATTGCACCATGCATGTGAGGTGTCACCGCGAACATCAGATTGAGGGCAGTAATTTTAGCAGTAGACCTCCTCTGTAAATCTAAAGTGGTAACCTGTAAAGGCTTTTAAAGGCTTTTAAAAATGTATTTAGTTTGTCGCCACTGCACATTTGTGCGCAATTTTAAAGCATGTCATGTTTGGTATCCATGTACTCGGCCTAAGATCATCTTTTTTATTTCATCAAACATTTGGGCAATATAGTGTGTTTTAGTGCATTAAAATTTAAAAAAGTGTGTTTTTTCCCCAAAAAATGCGTTTGAAAAATCGCTGCGCAAATACTGTGTGAAAAAAAAAATGAAACACCCACCATTTTAATCTGTAGGGCATTTGCTTTAAAAAAATATATAATGTTTGGGGGTTCAAAGTAATTTTCTTGCAAAAAAAAATAATTTTTTCATGTAAACAAAAAAAGTGTCAGAAAGGGCTTTGTCTTCAAGTGGTTAGAAGAGTGGGTGATGTGAGACATAAGCTTCTAAATGTTGTGCATAAAATGCCAGGACAGTTCAAACCCCCCCCCAAATGACCCCATTTTGGAAAGTAGACACCCCAAGCTATTTGCTGAGAGTCATGTCGAGTCCATGGAATATTTTATATTGTGACACAAGTTGCGGGAAAGAGACAAATTTTTTTTTTTTTTGCACAAAGTTGTCACTAAATGATATATTGCTCAAACATGCCATGGGAATATGTGAAATTACACCCCAAAATACATTCTGTTGCTTCTCCTGAGTACGGGGATACCACATGTGTGAGACTTTTTGGGAGCCTAGCCGCGTACGGGACCCCGAAAACCAAGCACCGCCTTCAGGCTTTTTAAGGGCGTAAATTTTTGATTTCACTCTTCACTGCCTATCACAGTTTCAGAGGCCATGGAATGCCCAGGTGGCACAAAACCACCCTAAATGACCCCATTTTGGAAAGTAGACACCCCAAGCTATTTGCTGAGACGTATAGTGAGTATTTTGCAGACCTCACTTTTTGTTACAAAGTTTTGAAATTTTAAAAAAGAAAAAAAAAAGTTTTTTCTTGTCTTTCTTCATTTTCAAAAACAAATGAGAGCTGCAAAATACTCACCATGCTTCTCAGCAAATAGCTTGGGGTGTCTACTTTCCAAAATGGGGTCATTTTGGGGGGGTTTGTGCCACCTGGGCATTCCATGGCCTCTGAAACTGTGATAGGCAGTGAAGAGTGAACTCAAAAATTTACGTCCTTAGAAATCCTGAAGGCAGTGATTGGTTTTCGGGGCCCCGTACGCAGCTAGGCTCCCAAAAAGTACCACACATGTGGTATCCCCATACTCAGAAGCAGCTAAATGTATTTTGGGGTGCAATTTCACATATGCCCATGGCCTGTGTGAGCAATATATCATTTAGTGACAACTTTGTGCAAAAAAAAAAAAAAAAATTTGTCACTTTCCCGCAATTTGTATCAAAACATAAAATATTCCATGGACTCAACATGCCTCTCAGCAAATAGCTTGGGGTGTCTACTTTCCAAAATGGGGTCATTTGGGGGTGGGGTTGTGCCATCTGGGCATTTTATGGCCTTTAAATTTAGTTTGGGTACAGCATTGCATGACCGCGCAATTAGCAGTTAAAGTGACGCAGTGCCAAATTGGAAAAAGTTCTCTGGTCCTTAAGCAGCATAATGGTCCAGTCCTTAAGTGGTTAAGCATGTAAACAGTCCTGCGCATAGATAATAAAGTGCTTGTATAAGATCTTCAATGGTGGTCTATTCAAAACATGCTCAAATCTCCACGTGCCACAGATCATGCGATGGTGCAAAACAGGTGACCCCCCCCAAGGTAATATGCTCACCTCAGAGTCTGTGACTAAGTCGCTAGACAAAGTCAGTAAATGCTTTGGAGCCACCCCGGGCTCTGTGCAAATTCCAGGATCACAGGCTCCAGCATGGGAACTGTTAATGGATGAGAAGAGAGAACCATATAGCGTAATACGTTTTAAATTATTTATTCCAAACCAGATAAAAACACTCCCCCCAAGAGGGGGTACTCACATTTCCAGGGTGTGTCAGTACACCACCCTATAACAAGCATGCATATAGGTACAGCAGCGAGGATATGGTGTCCGTCCCAACACTGGCAGCGATCGCTGCCTAACACTCCGTCCTGGCCCCATCCCCTACGCGTCTTCGACACAGGGCATATGTGTCATCATTCCCCCTAGTATGTAGAGTGGTAGTGATAGCCAATCCAGGGCTTCTTGAGGGCTAAAGTTCTACTGCCCACCAGATGGGTCTCTTGAAGCACACAAATATGTGGATCGTAAGACTTAATAAACTGGAACACCAGGGATCGCTTAACCGGAGACTTCAGTCCCCTGGTGTTCCAGGATAAGATATTAAGGGAAGGCATATATGGTGCTTGGGATATGAATCATAGGATCTGGAGTCCTAGTCCTCCCTGAGAACACCCGCTGGACCCGGAAGTGACCCAGTATAAAACAGTGCAATGCTGACATTTGGAATCTAGTATCAAGCAATGTTAAGAAAACATAAAATGAACATAAACCGTAAAAATAATGGTTTAGGCAGGATTCAGTGAACCCTTTCCACCGCATAATGGGAAGATAGGCAAGCATCAGGCAGGAGGTTGCGCACTGTTTTACACGAAGCTCGTGGGATTGGTTCCCTCAGCTCCTTCAGCTAGGCCCATGATGTGGAGATTGTTCCGCCTGTTTCTGTTCTCAGCGTCTTCAGCTCTATACTTCAGGGCCTTAACTTTGGAGCGTGTGAAGAGCAGCGCCATGCTCTGCGACCGTGTCTTCTGTGTTGCTGGCCCTCTGTTCGGTCTCTGTAACTCTAGTTCTGAGTTTGTCCATATCTTGCCGCAGGAGGCCTATGTACATTGGGCCTCAATTTTTGCCGTAAGAGCGGATTGGCAAATGGCTATGGCACTTTGCATTCTGTATTAATTTTGTCTGTTTTTGCTTATGATAATCCTGCAATTTAACTTTTTAGGGGTTTGGGGCGAGGAGTTCTGATCACCAAAAGGTTTGCCATGGTTGTTATTATATTAATTTGTCTAATTTTTAGGGTCCTACCCTGTAGATTGTAAGCTCTTATGAGAAGGGCCCTTCTAACTATTGTCAAATGCTGGAGCATCATTTCCATGCCTTTAATTTATTTTTGCCAAGTACATTAATGTACCAAATGTTTATACTAATGTTTACATGTTTATGTGCCAGACTCATCCACCTTATAAACCGCTCAGTGTCTGCTACCCCTCTTTGCAAATCCCTCCATTGGCTACCACTTGCCCAACAAATTAATTTCAAAATACTAACAATAAGTTACAAAGCCATCCGCAACTCTGTCCCCAGCTACATCACTAGCCTAGTCTCAAAACACCAACCTAATCGCCCTCTTGGTTCCTCCCAAGACCTCCTGCTCTCTAGCTCCCTCATCACCTCCTATCATATCTGCCTCCAGGACTTCTCCTGAGCCTTGCCCATCCTCTGGAATTCGCTACCCCAATCTGTCAGACTGTCTCCAAACTTATCCACTTTTAGGCGATCCCTGAAAACTTTCCTCTTCAGAGAAGCCTATCCTGTCTCCATCTAACAACTGCACTATTTTCTCCATTAGCTCATCCCCCACAGCTATTACCCTTTTGTATAACTTGACCCTCCCTCCTAGATTGTAAGCTCTAATGAGCAGGGCTCTCTGATTCCCCCCTGTATCGAATTGTATTGTAATTGTACTATCTGCCCTAATGTTGTAAAGCACTGCGTAAACTGTCGGCACTATATAAATCCTGTATAATAATAATAATAATAATACATAAAAAGTTGATTCTTTATTGCTTTAGGTTAGACTTTTGCAGACTAAAAATACATATTTAATAAGTGCAAACTATTCATACCCCTTCAAATCTGTATTAAAACTAGTTGCATTTAAAAGTATTTGGTTGTGCAGACATGGTAGTCCGTGAATAGAAAGTGTAATGGGGGAGAGGGGAGGAGGGGAATCTCTGCTCCAATGCTGAATTTCAGGGCTCTATTATTTTTTTGTGGACTAGGTAAACCACAAAATATGTCAAATAAATAAACTAAATGTGAGTTCTCTCTAAGCACCAAATAAACCCCCCAGGAAAAAAAAACTTGGCGTGGGGCCCCCCCAAAATCTATACCAGGCCCTTTGGGTCTGGCATAGATTTTAAGGGGAACTCCACGCCAAAATTTTAAAAATAAATGGTGTGGGGACCCCCCGAAATCCATACCAGACTCTTATCCGAGCATGCAGCCTGGCAGGTAAGGATGGGGGGGGGTGAGCGAGCGCCCCCCCACCCCCTCCTGAATCATACCAGGCCACATGCCATCACCCCAAAGCACCTTGTCCCCATGTTGATGGAGACAAGGGCCTTTTCCCGACAACCCTGGGCTGTGGTTGTCGGGGTCTGCGGGTGGGGGGGCTTATTGGAATCTGGAAGGCCCTTTTAACAAGGGGGCCCCCAGATCTTGCCCCCCCTATGTGAATCGGGTACATCGTACCCCTACCCATTCAACAAAAAAGTATCAAAATTTAAAAAGCCACAAGAGACGTTTTTTAACAATTTTTTTCAAAAAATAAAAAGTGTCCTGTGATGTACATTCACTGTTCATCATGCCGCCCGATGGATCTCGAAAAATAGAAAAACCGAACAAAGCTCCGCCTCAATGGGAAGCCTACCGCTGACTGCTATCTCTTCGCTTTGACAGCTGTTATATAGGCAAGGGGGGCCACCCAGTGACATAACCGGGTGACTCTGCCCCTTCTGACATGTGACATCAGAAGGGGGCGGGGTTATCCAGCTACATTGGCAGGAGGCCTCCCATGGAGGCGGAGCTTTGTTGTTTTTTTCTATTTTTTGGGTGCATCAGGCAGCGTGATGGACAGTGGATGTACCTTGCGGGACACTTTTTTCTTTTTTAATAAAATAATTGTCAAAAACTATCTCTTGTGGTTTTTACATTTTGACACTTTTTTGGTGAATGGGTAGGGGTACGATGTACCCGATACACATTCACATAGTGTGGGGGCCTAGATCTGGGGGCCCCCTTGTTAAAGGGGGCTTCCAGATTCCGATAAGCTTTCCACCCACAGACCCCAACAACCACAGCCCACAGTTGTCGGGAAGAGTCCCTTGTCCCCATCAAAATACCCACCCCCCCATGTTGAGGGCATGTGACCTTGTACGGTTGAGGGAGGGGGCGCTCGCTCATCCCCCCCTATCCTGACCTGCCAGGCCGCATGCTTGGATAAAGTTCTGGTATGTATTTTGGGGGGACCCTATGCTTTTTTTTTTTTCATCTTTTTTCATCTACATTGCTGGGAGCCAGCAATACATTACAGCCGCGAGCAAGTTTAAATGCCATTTTTTTCTTTTAGAAATGTCATCATTGCTGCGGTATGTTCTATACATCGCACAGATGCGCCACTTTGCAGGCAGACTAAGAGGACCCCCCAGGCATGATATTTAAAGGAATATTTAATTTTTATTGTTTCACTTTAAGCATCATTAAAATCACTGCTCCTTTAAAAAACAATTTTGTTTAAAACATCTTTTGTATTAATACATGTCCCCTAGGACAGTACCCGGGTCCCCATACACTTTTTTTGGCAATAACTTGCATATAAGCCTTTAAAATGAGGACTTTGGATTTTTCATGTTCGTGTCCAACAGACTTTATTGGCGTTCACATCTTCGCTAGAACTTTGTTCCCCTGCAATAGGCGAATCCCTAATAGCCAATGCCATATCAGCATGGGCATGGTTGTTTCCATAATATTAATGCCTTAAATACGAAACATTATTGTATAGAGTTAAAAGAATCAAACATTAGTAAATGTATCTTCTATGTGCTTGCTTGGGCTCAGCTCAGTAGCCTAGTGGTCTGCACACCTACCTGGGAAGACTCAGGTCCATGGATTCAAATCCAACACATGGTATCACCTACTGAAAGCTTGCGTTGTACTCAGCAGCATGTACTAAAAATAGGTGAAATCCTAATAGCCAATGCCACGTTGGTTTGGTTAATCCCATAATTTTTTTTTCTGCCAGCAAATACTTTAAACGGCCCACTTCCTCTTTCTTGTCTGGTAATTAGCCTAGGGTTATGACATCATGCACAGCTCTCTCTCCCTCTCTCACTCTCGTGAGAGTTTGCTAGGAAGGGAGGGGAGATGAGTCATAAGAGGGCCAATGAGAGCTGCTCGGCTGCAGAGCTGGAGGTGTGCCTCTGTGTGTCTGTGTAAATCTAGGAAGTGAACAGGCAGCAGCTTCAGCTGCCCACAGTTAAAATGGATAGAGCCAGACTTAGTGGAGGGAGATTTCTGCAGCATATTTGGCAAGTACAGAATCACAGAATATATAAAATATTATGCAAAGTGGTTGGTAGGAAGCTTCAGAATGGCAAAGATGTTTTTATTACAAATTATGTGAGCAGACTGCAGTTCCTCTTTAAAGATATCAAGCCAAGATATTTGCAGGTAAAACAGTCTAGTATATACACAAGTACAGTGGAGTTCTGCTTGCACCTGATAGGATAAACACAGTTAAATGGTTATACTGACAAATTTCCAAAGGGGAAACCTCAGCCAGTCTATGAACCTTTAACCCTTATGAGAGGTCAGACTTAATGGCAATGGTGTAAGGGCCCTTGTAGCAATGATGACAGTAATGTCCCCAGAGGCGGCTCTAGACGTTGTGAGGCCTTAGGCAAAACTTAGACATGAGGCCCCACTCACTCCCATAATGGGAAAAATAATTCAAGGGATGAAAATGAACTGTATTAGGAGTGTACAGTATAGGGGAGTGGACAGTACAGGGGGTAGGTAAGTGGGCATAATAAAGATATATTTTCCTCAAGCAGAGCTGCACAGGGAAGTTGCTCTCACAGATCCTACCTATTCTGGTAGGCTGTCACAAAGAGAGAAATAAAGGGGGATGGGTGGAGAAGGAAGGAAGGAAGGAAGGAAAGAGAAAAAGAGAGAAAGAAAGATGGAAGGAAAGATGGAAGGAAAGAAAGAAAGAGAAAAAAAGATGGAAGGAAAGAAAGAAAGAGAAAGAAAGATGAATGGAAAGAAAGAAAGAAAGAGAAAGAAAGATGTAAGGAAAGAAAGAGAAAGATGTAAGGAAAGAAAGAAAGAGAAAGAAAGATGGAAGGAAGGAAGGAAAGAAAGAAAGAGAAAGAAAGATGGATGGAAGGAAAGAAAAAAAGAGAAAGAAAGATGGATGGAAGGAAAGAAAGAAAGAGAAAGAAAGAAAGAGAAGAAAGAAAGAAAGAAAGAAAGAAAGAAAGAAAGAAAGAAAGAAAGAAAGAAAGAAAGAAAGAAAGAAAGAAAGAAAGAAAGAAAGAAAGAAAGGGATGAAAATGAACTGTATTAGGAGTGTACAGTATAGGGGAGTGGACAGTACAGGGGGTAGGTAAGTGGGCATAATAAAGATATATTTTCCTCAAGCAGAGCTGCACAGGGAAGCTGCTCTCACAGATCCTACCTATTCTGGTAGGCTGTCACAAAGAGAGAAATAAAGGGGGATGGGTGGTGAAGGAAGGAAGGAAGGAAGGAAGGAAGGAAGGAAGGAAGGAAAGAGAAAAAGAGAGAAAGAAAGATGGAAGGAAAGATGGAAGGAAAGAAAGAAAGAGAAAAAAAGATGGAAGGAAAGAAAGAAAGAGAAAGAAAGATGAATGGAAAGAAAGAAAGAGAAAGAAAGATGTAAGGAAAGAAAGAGAAAGATGTAAGGAAAGAAAGAAAGAGAAAGAAAGATGGAAGGAAGGAAAGAAAGAAAGAGAAAGAAAGATGGAAGGAAGGAAGGAAAGAAAGAAAGAGAAAGAAAGATGGATGGAAGGAAAGAAAGAAAGAGAAAGAAAGATGGAAGGAAGGAAAGAAAGAAAGAGAAAGAAAGATGGATGGAAGGAAAGAAAAAAAGAGAAAGAAAGATGGATGGAAGGAAAGAAAAAAAGAGAAAGAAAGATGGATGGAAGGAAAGAAAGAAAGAGAAAGAAAGAAAGAAAGAGAAAGAAAGAAAGAAAGAGAAAGAAAGAAAGAAAGAGAAAGAAAGAAAGAGAAAGAAAGAAAGAAAGAAAGAGAAAGAAAGAAAGAGAAAGAAAGAAAGAAAGAAAGAAAGAAAGAAAGAAAGAAAGAAAGAAAGAAAGAAAGAAAGAAAGAAAGAAAGAAAGAAAGAAAGAAAGAAAGATGGAAGGAAAGAAAGAAAGATGGAAGGAAAGAAAGAGAGAAAAAAAGATGGAAGGAAAGAAAGAAAGAAAGAGAAAGAAAGATGGATGGAAGGAAAGAAAGAAAGAGAAAGAAAGATGGATGGAAGGGATGGAAGGAACGAAAGAAAGAGAAAAAAGATGGAAGGAAGGAAAGAAAGAAAGAGAAAGAAAGATGGATGGAAGGAAAGAAAGAAAGAGAAAGAAAGATGGAAGGAAGGAAAGAAAGAAAGAGAAAGAGAGATGGATGGAAGGAAAGAAAGAAAGAGAAAGAAAGATGGAAGGAAGGAAAGGAAAAAAGAGAAAGAAAGATGGATGGAAGGAAAGAAAGAAAGAGAAAGAAAGAGAAAGAAAGAAAGAAAGAGAAAGAAAGAAAGAGAAAGAAAGAAAGAAAGAAAGAAAGAAAGAAAGAAAGAAAGAAAGAAAGAAAGAAAGAAAGAAAGAAAGAAAGAAAGAAAGAAAGAAAGAAAGATGTAAGGAAAGAAAGAGAGAAAAAAAGATGGAAGGAAAGAAAGAAAGAGAAAGAAAGATGGATGGAAGGAAAGAAAGAAAGAGAAAGAAAGATGGATGGAAGGAAAGAAAGAAAGAGAAAAAAAGATGGAAAGAAAGAAAGAGGAAAAAAAGATGGAAAGAAAGAAAGAGGAAAAAAAGATGGAAAGAAAGAAAGAGGAAAAAAAGAAAGAGGAAAAAAAGAAAGAGGAAAAAAAGATGGAAAGAAAGAGAAAGAAAGATGGATGGAAGGAAAGAAAGAGAAAGAAAGATGGATGGAAGGAAAGAAAGAAAGAAAGAAAGAAAGAAAGAAAGAAAGAAAGAAAGAAAGAAAGAAAGAAAGAAAGAAAGAAAGAAAGAAAGAAAGAAAGAAAGAAAGAAAGAAAGAAAGAAAGAAAGAAAGAAAGAAAGAAAGAAAAGGGGATGGGGGAAGAAGGGAAGGAAGAGCATCCCCTACATCAGTGTACTCACTGGGAGGCAGGAGGGACTGGATGGATGGATCAGACTCCCCTTTTCCTTTTCTGTTTTCTTCTTCAGCATGAATCTTCCCGCCCACACATCCCCTTCTCTGAGACAGAGCAGAGAACACTGCCGAGGAGAGTGGGCGGGGCAAACACAGGAGGAGAGGGCGGGAGGAGGAGGAGCAGAAGCTCTCTCTCCTCTTCTGTTTGGCTGTGCGGGCAGCAGGGGGAGGGGGGAGATCTGTCAGAACAGGCTCTGCTGAGCGGCTCTCCCTGTCTGTGATCCAGAGATGTATGTGAGCTCCGATCACACATCTCACTCGCAGCCTGTTGTCTCCCTGTAACAAAACGAGGGGACTCAGGACTGTGTGATGGCGGATACCTCTGCTGCTGGAAGAGGCGGCTCTCTGATTAGGTAAACAATACAGCTGTGCGAGGCCCCTATAACTGCGAGGCCTGAGGCCACCGCCTATTTCGCCTAATTAGAGAGCCGCCTCTGAATGTCCCCATTGCAGATCTGATGGTCTTCACAGGCAGTAGGAGCACATTAATTGTATCCAATAAGGTGTAATAGCAAGCAATAAGGTTTCTTGAAATGGTAGAAGCTAAAAGTGTCTATGCACAGTGTTCAAGATAGG
The DNA here is from genome assembly GCF_042186555.1 of Aquarana catesbeiana. NCBI lineage: Eukaryota > Metazoa > Chordata > Amphibia > Anura > Ranidae > Aquarana > Aquarana catesbeiana. Next base: position 365,033,917 of record NC_133327.1, on the reverse strand, counting down.
TTCAGTAAAGTACTCCCAAAGTAAAGATGTCTGTGTAAAGTGTCCCAGTGAACCCGTGAGAAAAGAATTGGCAAATGTGGGCGATTGCCCTCTCAGCAATGACCAGGCTGTTTTAATGCCCTCCGGACAGCAGCTCCTGTAGCGACACACGTGCAACGGATCTGCCATGTTGATCTCCTGATGCAAAGCTCAGAACACAGGTTGGCAGGCGACTGAAGGGGTGCTGAATGGATGTCTGAAGAACAGCAAGCAGTGCTAGGCCCCTCTCATCCAGGTTGGAATATGGTACACCGCGTGGTAGGCCGTGACCTCACTCCCCACTCCACACTCCTCCAGGCCCAGGAGGAAGAGACACCAGGGCTTCTTATATAGTTCCTCTCAGCAATCTCTCCAATGGTAGCAAAGATCCCTGGGATATGTAGTCCAGATACAGAGTCATGCAAAGCAATTATAAGTCTGAGGAACTACTCGTCCCACAATCCCTTTAGCTTGGCTCACAAACATGATGTCAGTTGATAACACTGGGCACTAGAGGGACATGCGATGCATAGAAATACCATTGGATCACTATACTTTATAATTGTAGTCCACATTGCTACATTTTTTTGGGTTTTAATTCGCTTGTGCACTGGAAAAAATCAAACACAGCTACCTTAGGCGGGTGGTAGATTGGCTGGGATTTGAACTCATAATCTGAGTGTTTTGTAGACATCAGTCCACACCACTAATCCATAGTGCTAAGTACACTGAGACCTGATTAATAGTGTAGTATGATTAAGGAATGAACATAAATAATTACTGCTTTATAGTCTCATAAAAAACAAAATTAACATGAAAAAAAAACATAAGAGATATGTAACTTAAATGTTCAATACATGTAATTTTACAGAATAGCAGACATTACTCTGTAATACTCATTCATAACTGCATTCGTTAGTAAAAGAAGAAAACAAACTTGGAATACTAATTGGATTATACATAGATGCACACGAGGTGGAGCACATCGAACATAAAAATGTTTTATTACCATTCATGTGATCATGACTGCAGTGCAGTTCCATATAATAAACTCAGTAGCAATTGGCACTTAAAAATTCGCGAATATGCCGATTTGACATTTACAAAGGCATGTTCGCTGGTATTAGCGCGCTTTTCCATTCGCATGTTCGCCTAGTTGACGTCTTAATTGGCTTAATTAGGTATAACTTAATGCAGAGCAGCCATTACTTCCTGTTATTCTTAGTAAACGAACCCCATAATTTGCATTAGTCTAGTTAAAGTAAACCTTTCAGGAATCAAAAAGACATCAAACTGTCTGAAAGCTAACACCTCAAAGTACCTGTGGTCACCTTTGTTTATCTTCACAACTACCGCTGAAAACAACAGTAGCCTTTAAACAAAGTATTATAAAATCTCCACCTTCTTCATGGTGCCCCATTCCATAAACAACATGTTGCCTAAAAGCATGGCCTATTAAAGGCACATGTTTTGATTTGTGGGATATGGAGGACACCATTACTTTATCTGCAAGTTAACATTTGGATATCATGTGCATCTAGCCTAAGGGAACCCTCCACGGAGCTGCCATGTCTCCCCACCACCCATGCCCGGGAACAGTTTTGAAGAGAACAAAACTGACTGCATCCAAATATTAGGGTTTATAATCACGTCAAAACATTTTTTAAATGCTTAATAAAGGGTATTTCTTGAGCTCATATCAATATATTAAAATAATACCACTAGTACATTAACATACACCACATAAATGTAATGGTTTGATGTTGATATTGAATATTGCTCATCATTCTTGCTTAAGATTGCTCATTCTCATGTGAAATAATATGAAGCAATTTGTATGAGGAAGTATATTAGGCAAACAGCTACATACATAGTTGAAATAAACAAAGAATATATACAATGCATATACAGTACTGTGCACAAGTTTAGAAAAAAGTGTTAATAGTTTATTTTTTTTTTATCAATTAACAAAACAGAAAGTGACAGAATAGAAATCCCAATCAGATCCATACTTGGTGTGACCACCCTTTGCCTTCAAAACAGCATAAATTCTTCAATTCTCTTAAGTAAGCTTGCACACAATTTTTAAAGGGAACTCGGGGGTAGGTTGTTCCAAACATCTTGGAGAACTAACCACAAATCCTGTGTGGATGTAGGCTGCCTCAAATCTTTCTGTCTCTTCATGTAATCCCAGATAGACTCAATGCTATTAACAGGGCTATTAACAGGGCTCTGTGGGGACCAAACCATCACTTCCAGGACTCCTCATTCTTCATTACACTGAAGATATTTTTTAATGACATTGACTGTTTGTTTAAGGTAATATACCTGTGCTACCTAATCCTGACCCCTGTACTTTGTGCATTACTTAATCCTGACTCCTCAACTCTGTGTTCTACTTAATCCTGAACCTTAAATTCTGTGTTCTACTTAATCCTGACCCCTAAATTCTGTGCATTACTTAATCCTGACCCCCTGAACGCTGTACACTACTTATTCCTGATCCCTGAACTCTGTGCTTTACTTATTCCTGACCTTTGTACTTTGGGCGTTACTTAATCCTGACTATCTGAATTCCGTGTATTACTTAATCCTGACCCCTAAACTCTGTACACTACTTAACCCTGATCTCAATGCTTTACTTAATCCTGACCTCTGTACGTTGTGCATTACTTAATCCTAACTCCCTGCACTCTGTGTATTACTTATTTCTGACCCTGAACTCTGTGCACTACTTAACCTCCCTGGCGGTATGATTATTTCAGATTTTTGATGCTCAAAGCGGTACAATGTTTTGCATGGAAATTTGGCGTTTTATATTGTAGGCCTGTAATTCTTAGGAATAACACACTTAAATCTGTCCAAACAAGAGTCTAGTAGACAGCCCAGGTATGATAAAGTTTGAAACACAAAGTCATAAATTATAATATAATAAATAACTAAAAATAATTATAACAAATAATAATATAATAATAATAAAAATTATTCAATAATGTAATCAAATCAAAAACACTGAAATTTGCTCAATTGCAGAATTGTCGCTGTCATTACTTTCAGTGTTTGATGATGAATTTCCCCACAAATCACTATCGCTCAATTCTGCAAGTGATTCTAATTTATTATCGCTGCTTTCTAGCTGGTCTAAAAGCGCTTTTGATGTAAAGGGACGGTTTTGGTTGCTATGGATAATCTCCAGTTTCCAGGCAGAAAGAATAGTATTTATAATATAAAAGTGAATGCAGGGCACTGGACAGACTACTAGTGACAAAAGGGAGGTATAATTATTTGATACAGTAATGTAATCTGTAAGATTATAGTGTACTGTATGTATTGTGTGTGTTTCACTTTTTGAATTTGGTGCCGTTCTCCGTCCCCGTGTGTCACAATGCTCGCAGGGAATGAAGCCCGGTGCATGAATCCTGCGATGGGATTCTGAGTGTGGCTCAGGGTTACCGCTTTTGGTACTGAAAATCCACCCCGAGCCACACTCGGCAATACTGCCAGGGAGGTTAATCCTGTTCCCTGAATTTGGTGTATTACTTAAAGCAGACCTTCAGTCATTTTTTTCATCTTTCCATCTATTAAATCTTCTGGCCTTGTTATTTTAATTTACTGGATAGTAAAACATTTTTTTCTGCCAGTAAATACCTTAAACAGCCCACTTCCTCTTTCTTGCCTGGTAAGTAGCCTAGGCTAATGACATTGTGCACAGCTCTCCCTCTCACTCTTGTAAAGGTTTGCCAACAAGGAGGGGGGGGCAGGACAGTGGAGGAGGGATGAGTCTTAGGAGAGCCAAGGAGAGCTGCAGAGCTGGAGGGGGCTGGATGAGGGTAGAGATAACAGGCACACACAGAGAGACTGCAGAGATCCATGTGTATTCATCAAGAGAGGAGAAATGTGCAGGCAAGCAGTGGTGCCTGCACATTTCTCCTCTGACCCCTGAACTCTGTACACTGCTTAATCCTGACCCCTGAACTCTGTACACTGCTTAATCCTGACCCCTGAACTCCATACACTGCTTAATCCTGACCCCTGAACCCTGTACATTACTTAATCCTGACCCCCGAACTTGTGCATTATTTAATCCTGATCCCTGAACTTGGTGCATTACTTAATCCTATCCTCTGTACTTTGAGTTTTACTTAACCCTGACCCCTGTACTTTGTGCATTACTTAACCCTGACCCCTGTACTTTGTGCATTACTTAATCCTGACCCCTGAACTCTGTACACTATTTAATCCTGATCCCTTAACTCGGAGCGTTACTTAATCCTGAACACTGTGCATTTCTTAATCCTGAACCCTGAACTCTGTGTTTTCCCTAATTCCCTAATTCTGACCCCTGATATCTGTGCACGGCTTAATCCTGATCCAAAGCCATTCTACAAACTAACAGACTGACTGGAGACTGCACTGCACAGTCCATTTTAAATTCTTTCCAGGGAAACAGCACTGAGAGAGCAGCAGCCAAAAGCCTTGAAACTTCTAAACTGCAAGTGCCCGGGTAAGATATTTAACAAAGAGTTTACTGTTGACTGTCTATTGTATTGTAAAATTACCTTAAATTCCAGAAATACAAAAAGAAAGATATTTAGAGATTCCCAGCTTAGCAAAAGCAAAACTGTAAAATGTATGCCAGTTGCAATAAATTATTTCATTTAGCTGTTTTTAATATAGTTTTAAACAGAAAAAAAAATAAGCTTGATAAATATAAAGACATGTTACAATATTACGTATTTTAATTTGAATAAGATAAAAAATATCTTTTATCTAATAGAAAATGTAATTGTGAATACTTTTTTTTCTAATAAATTAGATGCCAATATATTAACTTTGTTATGTTTAATCCCAAAGCACACGATCTGAGGTTTATAGAGGAAGGAAATCTAAGATGAAGCAACATTGTCCTGAAAGAAAGTATTATATTTACTTCCTTTATCGACCTCAGACATTGTATTGTGGGTTTGGGGATCTCCGAGGACTGTCAAAGCCTTGTATAACCATATATTTATATTTTGTTTTCTCCCTGTTATATAAATGAAGGAGGAAAGTGAAGGAATAGGAGCTGACTTTGTTTTATATAATTAATACTCTGTTCTTGGGAACTTGGCAGGGCCCACTGATACTCTAATACATTTGGAGAGAAGTTTTGGTTTGGCAGTTTCATGATGTCACATGTAGGGGGAAAACAATGCATGTCCTTCGTTACTGGAGGTGCAAATGGTGGCTGTTGTGTATATTTTGTAGATGTGTATTCTAATTGACCTAATCCTGTTATGTTGTCTCTTTATTTGCTGATTCTAAGGAAAAGTTATCAGTTAAAACACAATTTACATAATAAACAGAAGAATACATATCTCATCCTTGGCACCAAGTCAGTTTACCCGGTTATATGTACAGTAAAGACATTTATGTACATTGCCTGCTGTAGTCTGTATTGCCATATAGGTTATTTCTCTTCATCTTTATTTAACAGCTAGTATTTGTTAGATTAAATTAGATTAAATTAATATGTACTAGATATTTTTTTAATAAGGATATCAGAACAGAAAACTACAAAATAAAAGCTCTGTCTCAAAAAAATGATGAAAATTCAACATGTGTACAGTGTTGCATGACCGCACAATTTTTATTCAAAGTGCGATAGCACTGAAAGCTGAAAATTGGTTATTGCATTCTGCATTGAGGTAAAAAATGACCCAGTAATTGTATCGCCCCCTCACCTTCCTATATGCTTACTTGAGTCCTATTTCGATCCAGCACTGTGCCTGTCTGTGTTGCTTTCCTTACAGGACACAGAGGCAGCAGTGGGAGTCATTGGCATCTGTTTACACAGCTTCAGCACACATGGCACCCATTGTGAAGCTCAGTCATTCACTCTCTGAAAAGAATGGGGATGTACACTCTAGGGCCCTGGTGCCCAACCTCTGGCCCTCTGGCACTTAATATGTGGCCCTCAGTGTCCATGGAGAGTCTGTGTTTTGGTGTTTATTCAAGGCAGTGCAAATAGCATATTCTTTAGACTTGCTTCCAGTAGCTAAATGGTTGGTTTATTTCTTTCACAATATTTTCATACTGTCCCTTTTCTCTTTTTATTTTTTCTCTGATACTATATAACGCTGAGTGACATATCACATGTGGCACAAGTTATTTTAAAGTAGTTGTAGAGAACACAACTTTGGAAGCATTGAATTGTAAAGCGTCTCCAGTCTCTGAACTGTCTCCTGAAACATGTTAGTTAACAATCTCCAACAACTTTTTTATTATGCTCCAATTCTCTGATATCTACTGTGGCATACCTTGCTCTCTGATCATCTCCTGTTCCACGTCTGCAACTTTCTTTAGCATTACATTTACTGAATATTATGCGTGATGTGATGTCACAGAGCTTTGGTGATGTCAGATATTACTTCAAAACTCACAACCTATCCTACTCGGTCCAAAATTGAATAAACAGTTCTCACTGGTGGGGGAGCCCACCACAAAATACCAAATGCCGAAAACCCAAAGAAAATATAAATGTGGACTACCTCTCACCGATCTACAGTCTTAATTAGTGAATAAACCCCTATTGGTAGCACTACTAGGGGTCTGAAGGTGAAAACTGGTGCACAAATCTTTGTATTAGAAAGGAACAGCTCCCGATTGTTAAAAATATAATCACAGTCTTTATTTAATGTTTGTTTATAGAGCACTTTTTTTAACTAACACATAAACAGACATTGAGTTAAAAACAACCTGCTGCTCCCCACTCCACCCTCCTGGCAAGGTATGTTACGGTAGTACCTAGATACCTTGATATGCAGAATATCTGATATGTAAAAAAAAAATAAAAACCATATATAGATGGGCACTAAAGTGAATGCCCAAAAAAGTACTAATATGTGGGCTTGGGACTGCAGATGGTGGGATGTTGGTGTTGGCTATACATTAGGTGGATAAGCATTTGCTTTCTGCTATATACAAAACCAGTGGAAGGATTTAATAACCCTATGGTATATGTTCCATTGAGGAATTACCTTAGCACCACTATGATGGCAGGCTGATATCTGTTGTCTGTGTCCTGACTGGGAATAAGACACTGGGATAGGATACATCATCACCCCCATGATATAAAGTGGTTTTCTTCAAAGCATCTTATACTTAAGTCTGTATGCCATATTCTTTACACCATCAAAATTCTATATTTGCTGCACCAATAAACCACACAAAGTCTTATTAACACCACATATGGTACCACCATCTCCAAGTTATAATTTTAAGTTTTTTGTAGATAATGGTTAAGATGGATGAGGTACCTTTACAATAGCCAAATACCTCTACTTTGTTACATATTATAACGTATTATATATGTATTATGCTTGCACAAGAGGACTGGAATACAATGTACCAACATGATTGCCTAATCCACGAGATATACAACTATACTGGCAAGAAAACAAACTGTTTTTTTCCCCAGTTATTTGCTTTTCTAAAAATAAGGATTTAGATGTACAAGTGCAAAACTGAGCAGAAGGTACAGCATAGCAGCAAGCAGATAACATGACTATATCTACATCTGCACTAGAGATATTGTGACTACATTATCATGTTGTCCATGCATAATACAGTAGTCACCATCTCTATAACAACTGGTTCTGCTGATAAATGCCAGACTGTGTTTCTTAGCACAGCTTACACAGCATCCAATCGGTGACCTGTCCTGTAAATCAATTACAGTTTACGACAGATCATCAGGTCTTGAATATGTTGGTTTCAAGGCAAATAAATAAGCCTGCCCAATATGAATGTAAAAGGAAATTCTTTAGCTTTATTATTGCAAGTTCTTCTAAATGTTTTATTTGGGAAACTGCATCTTAAAGAATGACATACCTCATAGCATGTGATACATGAATAAATATGAATATTAAATATATATGGAAAACAAGTGCATGAAAAAGTTCTCATATAAATATATATATATATTTAGACATTAATGACTATGTGTTGATTTATTTTGAGGGGACAGCACATTTAGACTGTTATACAAGCTGTACACTCACTACTTTACATTGTAGCAAAGTGTCATTTCTTCAGTGTTGTCACATGAAAAAATATAATAAAATATTTACAAAAATGTGAGGGGTGTACTCACTTTTGTGAGTATATATATAATTTTTTCCGATGAAAAGAAAAAAGTAAGGGCAAGGGGAAACAGAATAAGTAAATGACGGTAATTCCGCGCTTAGGAGGATAGAGACATGAAAGGACTGCTGCCCCCCTAAAAATGAAAATCACCTAGGTGAAATCCAATATGCAAAGTGTTTTAAACAGGGGAATTGGCGCTGTCCGGCTAAATGTACATATATGGTGAATTCATACAAGTGAAAAAAACAAAAAAACAAACGTACGTATAAAAAAATATAATAAGGCTATTATTAATATTGTGCGTATGACCAATGAATTGCAGGGGCTGAGGTATATCAAAGTGCAGACAATACACCCAGCAAATGTAATGTAATAAGGTGCAATGTGCTCCTAAGGTATATGTATATGTGCCAATATCTCAATATATACCAAATGTCAATATGTATATGGGAATGTGCAAAGTGCAAACAATACACCCAACAAATGTAGTGTAATAAAGTGCAACGTGCTCCTCAAGTATATGTATATGTGCCAATATATACCAAATATAAATATGTATATAGGAATGTGCCCAAAGGTTGAGAAAGGGCAAAAAAGCAAGAAATCCAGAATACAAGCAATTATGGCAATAAAAACAAACAATTTTAGCAATAAAAAACAATATTAGCAATAAAAAACCAGTGATAAACATAGGAGCTAACAGCGTTCCAATAGCCGGCTCACAGCTGACGGGCAGCGTGGTGTGGCGTGCGTTCCACCGCCCGCACGCCACACCACACTGCCCGTCAGCTGTGAGCCGGCTATTGGAGCGCTGTTAGCTCCTATGTTTATCACTGGTTTTAACTATTTTTATCATATTTTTAATAATAAACTCCAATTATTCGGATTCACGCTATGAAGTTTTTTCTTTCCTCACTTCATATGGATGTTTATTATTGGGGAAACCACAATATCAGAGAAGGATAGAGCACCCCCGGATGGAGGACCACTTCCTGGATTCGCCATCGTAGGATTTTCTACATATGCCTTTTACCCCTGCAGGGGTTAGGCAGTCCGGTGAGTGTAAGCACGAGTGGGGGTGCAGTGAAGAAAGGGGACAACACCAGTTAATGCTGAGACCACGTTTTTCTTCACCAGAAAGATACACATTAGGACTTTGATTTTGGACACTCACTTTTTATAGATTTTTTGTTTTCTCTACACACATTTTTTTCACTCTCCAAAAAATTGTTTTTTGGACTTTTTATGCACATATGCTGGGGATTTTTTATTGCTAATATTGTTTTTTATTACTAAAATTGTTTGTTTTTATTGCCATAATTGCTTGCATTCTGGATTTCTTGCTTTTTTGCCCTTTCTCAACCTTTGGGCACATTCCTATATACATATTGATATTTGGTATATATTGGCACATATACATATACTTGAGGAGCACGTTGCACTTTATTACACTACATTTGTTGGGTGTATTGTTTGCACTTTACACATTCCCATATACATATTGACATTTGGTATATATTGAGATATTGGCACATATACATATACCTTAGGAGCACATTGCACCTTATTACATTACATTTGCTGGGTGTATTGTCTGCACTTTGATATACCTCAGCCCCCGCAATTCATTGGTCATACGCACAATATTAATAATAGCCTTATTATATTTTTTTATACGTACGTTTGTTTTTTTGTTTTTTTCACTTGTATGAATTCACCATATATGTACATTTAGCCAGACAGCGCCAATTCCCCTGTTTAAAACATTTTGCACAAGGGGAAACAGAATGTGTGTGTCTCTGGAATACTTTTTTTTTTCTCAAACAAAGAAGGTTTTATTGAGCATAGGGAATAAAACATGTTCAGAACCATTAAATATGATCTCCAGGGTATAACACACAAGGAAGCAATACAAACAATGTCATTTTTCCCCACTTTACACCATTTGCTAATCTAATTCACCCCTTCACCCAGCCCCAACATCGTTCAGTCTCTTAAGGTGGACCCATACGATCGCTAAGTGTGAAACAGACATGTCAGGAAGAATATATCATCATTCAATGCAAGAATATACTGTCATAAACCAAATCTACTGGAGCTAAATCTGGGACATCTAACCAGGGGGGCCAAAATTTGTCAAATTTGCCCTGTTTACCCCTATGTTGGTAAATAAGCTTCTCTAGGCAAGGGGTTTCACCCATTTGGGCAATCCATTCTTGCAGCGTGGGAGGTTCTGTGGATTTCCAGTGTCTCTGAATCATTTTGAAAGAGAGCTCTGGCAATAGCTTGTCTAGGGATATCCTCTATTTAAAGACTATCTAGTATCCCCAGTAAGCAATGTTTGGGGTCCAGTGGAATCTGGACCTGAAAAACCCTATTAAGAGTATTAAGGACCTTCTAATATAGGTGTAGCTTTGGTCATCTTCATAAAAGGTGTATTAAAGTGATTGTAAAGGGTTCATTTTTTTTTTTTTAAATAACAAACATCATACTTACCTCCATTTTCCTGAGGGGTTACCTTGCGGGCATGCCAATGGCTGCACTGCTATCAATCTATCCAATCAAGAGCTGAGAATCCCCGGGCAGAGTGACAGCACGTCCCCGCTGGCTCAACTTCCAGGGCTCAGGTAAGTAAAATGGGGGACTGGGGGGCCGGTCACTGCCAGGTGCTTTTTTACCCTAATGCATAGGATGCATTAAGGTGAAAAAACGCGAAGGTTTACAACCCCTTTAAATCTCCATGGTCTCTACAGCATCTAGTACAAGTAGAATCGGGTCTAACCCCCATACGGGCCAGCCTAACTGGTGTGTAATGTACTCTCAGGATTATATGGAGCTGTGATAGTCTCTGGGCCCCATTCAAAGAACACTGGGGAACTGCCTGCAAGGCTTTCTCCCACTGCTCTTCGTTGAACACCCCAACATCTTGAGCCCTGTAGGAAAAGATTAACCACTTCAGCCCCGGAAGATTTGGCTGCTCAATGACTAGGCCATTTTTTGTGATACGGCACTGCGTAATTTTAACTGACAATTGTGCGGTCGTGCAACACTGCACCCAAACAAAATTGATGTCCTTTTTTTCCCACAAATAGAGCTTTCTTTTGGTGTTATTTGATCGCCTCTGCGGTTTTTATTTTTTGTGCTATAAACAAAAGAAGAGCAACAATTTTGAAAAAAAGCCACATCTTTTACTTTTTGCTATAATAAATATCCCACATTTTTTTTATCAAGAAAACTATTTTTTTCCTCAGTTTAGGCCGATATGTATTTCTCTACATATTTTTGGTAAAAAAAAATTGCAATAAGCATAAATTGATTGGTTTGCGCAAAAGTTATAGTGTCTACAAAATAGGGGATAGATTTATGACATTTGTATTATTATTTTTTTTTTACTAGTAATGGCGGTGATCTTATCAGGACTGCGATATTGCGGCAGACAGATCGGACATTTTTGGGACCATTGACAATTATACAGCGATCCGTGCTATAAAAATGCACTGATTACTGTATAAATTCACTGGCAGGGAAGGAGTTAACACTAGGGGCGATCAAGGGGTTAACTGTGTTTCCTCACTGTGTTCTAACTGTAGGGGGGGAGGGACTGTCTAGGAGGAGAGAGAGAGATCGGTGTTCATACATAGTATTGGAAAAATGGAATCGTGCTAGGGAGGGGACTGGTGACCATACAAATGACCATCAATCCTCCTTGTTAGTGAATAAGTGAAAAATTTGGTGTATAGAGCATGTAAAATATAATGAACTACAAATGTAAATTGATAAATAACAAGTAAATAGTCCATCAAAAATGCATTATTCATATGCAACAGTGGAAAATAAAAAATCCATGTGTAGACAATATAGATGAATCACCCAGGTGATTACTAGAAATCAACTGAGGTCCTGCTGGATAAAGACAAAGTGCTTGGTCCACCACCACATATAGAGAGACTGGCCGCTTACCAGAAACTCATGACACCCCACTACAGAGGGTCAGAGTAAGCTGTTTGAATTGTTACTCCGGGCTACCACCGAGAGACCGAGACTTTGGCACTGGGATGGGACATCCGAGGCCTTGGTGTAATGCTGGAGTTGTTCACATTTGCGGGATATGGCACATCAAGCTCTCAACAGAATGGATGTGATATAAAACGGAAAAAGCTTAGAACGAAGCACTGTAACAGGGCTTTACCTCCTCCCGGCCTTCCTTCTGGGTTCATGGGCTTTGGCTCTCCCACGCATGCAGAGAGCTGGTGAGGAGAAGTCTCACATACAGAATGGAGAAGTCACATCCATTCTGTTGAGAGCTTGATGTCCCATATCCCGCAAGTGTGAACAACTCCAGCATTACAACAAGGCCCCGGATGTTCCATCCCAGTGCCAAAGTCTCGGTCTCTCGGTGGTGGCCCGGAGTAACAATTCAAACAGCTTACTCTGACCCTCTGTAGTGGGGGGTCATGAGTTTCTGGTAAGCGGCCAGTCTCTCTATATGTGGTGGTGGACCAAGCACTTTGTCTTTATCCAGCAGGACCTCAATTGATTTCTAGTAATCACCTGGGTGATTCATCTATATTGTCTACACATGGATTTTTTATTGTCCACTGTTGCATATGAATAATGCATTTTTGATGGACTATTTACTTGTTATTTATCAATTTACATTTGTAGTTCATTATATTTTACATGCTCTATACACATAATTTTTCACCTATTCCCTAACAAGGAGGATTGATGGTCATTTGTATGGTCACCAGTCCCCTCCCTAGCGCGATTCCATTTTTCCAATTTGATTTCATCGTGTTTGTGTTGCATACAGGAATTCGCAGCTTTTATATATTTTTGATTGTCTACACACTTCACCTGTGCGCAGTTTCTTTCCCCTTTTTTTTTCATACATATTATGAACACACGATCTGTCTCTACTCCCCTGAGAGAACCGAGATCTGTGTGTTTACACACACAGATCCCAGTTCTCGCTCTGTCACGAGTGATCGCGGGAGCCCGGCAGTCATCGCGCCCGCCGGACACTCGCATCGGATCCTGGCACACACTGCGCATGCGCCCCTAGTGGCCAAAAGGTAAAGCGACGTAAGGTAACATCGTTTCGCCCAGCCGTGCCATAAAACTGCGGCCGCTCCCCCGGAAATGCAGAAATCCTTCATCACCCTCATTCCCAAACCGGATAAAGATCCCTCCCTATGCGCAAATTACAGGCCCATTGCGTTGTTAAATTCTGACTTAAAAATCTTCACTAAACTTCTATCCAATCGCCTGAACATGATTCTACCATCACTAATCCATAAAGACCAGGTAGGATTTGTCCCATTGCGGCAAGCAAGTGATAATACTAGAAAAGTGATAGATCTGGTGGAGATGGCGAACAGGGATGGCGCCCCCTCTATGCTACTAAGTTTAGACGCTGAGAAAGCTTTTGATCGTCTGGGGTGGCCGTTCCTGTTCGCCACGTTGACCCACATGGGCTTCCAGGGCCCTTTTCTGCGGGCAATAAAACACCTATATTCTAACGCTTCCTCACAGGTCAGGACTCCTTTTTGCACTTTCAACATCATTTACAGTATCAAACGGCACAAGGCAGGGATGCCCGCTATCTCCCTTGTTGTTCGCGCTATGTGTAGAACCCTTAGCGGCCTCCATTAGGAATAATTTAAACATACGGGGAATTATGGTCAGAGATAAGGAGTTTAAGATTTCCCTCTTTGCCGATGACATAATTCTCACCCTGACTCAACCCCATATCTCCCTCCCGAATCTACACACTGAGTTGGACCGATTCCGCGCCATTTCAGGATACAAAATTAATGCCTCAAAGTCAGAAGCTCTACCCATTAACATCCCTGAAGCTGAGATTGCACTTTTAAAATCCAACTATAATTACAACTGGCAAACAACCGCCCTGAAATACCTAGGGGTCCATATCACCCCAAAATTTAATACTTTGTACCAAGAGAATTTTCCCCCTCTCTTTAGCACAATTAGATCCCTATTACTTCAATGAAAAAAACATCATATCTCCCTATTAGGACGAATTGCATCTATAAAAATTACCATTCTCCCAAAGCTTTTATATCTTTTCCAAACACTCCCTATACCCATACCACTCAAACATCTGAAAAAGCTTCAAACAGATTTACTTCACTTTGTATGGAACTACAAAAGACATAGGATCTCTAAAACGGTGTTGATGGCGTCATGCAGTGAGGGGGGTCTTGCTTTCCCGAATATCGTTAAATACTACCAAGCGACACAGTTGAGAGCTGTGGCATCATGGTTCACGCAAAAATCATACAATAAATGGACAGAGATCGAAAAGTTATGGCTAGCCCCAATACACCCGAACAACCTACTATGGAATGCAGATGCGGACGTAGCTCCAGAGCGCCTTCTGGGCCCCATGTCCATGTTAAAGCGGACTTGGCGCACACTGGCTCACTCTAATAAACTAATCTCTGAAAAATCGACCCTGACTTCTTTTGTATGTAACCCCAAGGTGCCAGATAGTCTCACAAATCAGATGTCACACTCCTGGTCCTCTAGGAGTTTGTTCCATTTTGGAAGTATAGTAGATCCCAGAACCCGTAGGCTCCTGTCCTTTTCAGACTTGCAGGCCAAACATAATTTACCAAGACAAGCATTTTATGGATATCTACAAATACGACATTATGCACTAACTATAGCCCTGAACCCGCAATTTTCACCTCCATCCCCATTTGAAACCATTATTCTAGCAGGTAATTCGCAGAAGGGACTTATATCAGGAATCTATAAGATTCTGAATGACATCTCCCTGGAAGAGCAAGGTAAACATTATTACATGCTCAAGTGGGAGAAGATCCTTGAGGAAGAACTTCCATTAGCACAGTGGCAGACAATATGGAACCAGACAGCGAAGAGTTCAATGTGTACACTATATAAAGAAAACTCATACAAAATTCTCTACTTCTGGTACATGACTCCAGATGTGCTTCACACAATTTTCCCTAATAGCTCAGATAAATGCTGGCGCTGCCAGGAAGCTAATGGCAATCTTATACACGTGTATTGGACTTGCCCACTACTGGCTCAGTACTGGGAGATGGTTAGTCACCTCCTTTCCTGCCTTTTAGAAATCGAAGTCCAAGCGACTCCAAAATTTTTCCTGTTGGGCTTATCACCACTAAAAATTTGTAGACCATACAAGAAATTAGTAATACATATACTCACGGCAGCACGTTGCCTTATAGCCCTAAATTGGAAACGCACTACTCCACCCTCTGCTGAAGATCTTTACTCTAGAATTAAGGATATAGAACTGATGGAGAAAATGACAGCTAGAATCCAAGATAGGCTGGAGGCACACAACAAGGTCTGGGAGCTGTGGCACCTCTGGGGGGACCCACCATGACCAGGTAACAAAATCAACCAGAAGGCTCTTCTTCTCTTTTCACTCCTTTCTTTTCCTCCCTCCTATCCTATTCCCAATTCCCATATACCACGGGTTCATACAACTTTGTTTTCTTTTTCAAATATTTGTTTTTCTTTGTGTTTCTTGTTCCTTTCCAGTCAAGAAGACTGGAACACAATTCAGCATCTGAATGAACGTTCATATTTGCTTTCCTGTTTACCATAGGAACTAATGCCAGCTAAGTCATATAGAACACATGTTTAATACCACATATGGATACACTGAACAATGTTTGTGATCTTCCATGTTCCTTTATCTTGTATCACTAAAACCTATAATAAAATTGTTATTTGGAAAAAAAAAAAACTGCGGCCGTGCTATAAAACTATCTCACTTTACACTTCACTGTGTCCGAATGGTACTGGAACATTCAAGTATAATCACCTGTGGTATTTATTTATATGTTAGAATTTTTATGGAATTTATTAATACTGTATGGAATTTATTATTTAATATTTACTAATTTTATCACCACACTGTGCATCAGTATTTATCACACTTTCACACGTATATAATTTCAAATTTTTTTAAGTGACATCAGAACACTTTAATAGAGGTGCAGCTTTATACATACAAGCCATCATTTGCACTATAAAATATTTTTTCACGATTTGTTATATAGATTTTTTAAGGTCACATTATTACACATTTTTCTATACGACACCAACTAGTCCATTAGCGCGTTAGTTTACTTTAACATTATAATGAATGCGTAATGCCCCAATAGAGGGGGGTACTTGTTGGGAATGAGCTATTTTTCGCTAAGAGGCGACCAGTGTGCTCAACCTCCTTGTAGCAGGCCAACCTATGAAAAACCCTCTTTCGCTCCGCCACCGAAGCAGTAGTTCAGTAAAGAGCCTCCTGAGCTGCCATCCTTGCCTCCCTATTAGCATCTATCGGGTTGGCAATGAATTTTGCTTCTAAATCCTCTGCCATCCGTTCCATTCCCTCTCTTTGAGCATTCTTGTTTCACTTAATAGCCTCTTTAATCCCTTTTACTCTTTAATCTCTCTCCCAAGCATCATCAGCACTCACCCCATCAGTGTGAATGCGCCAGAAGTCTAAAATTTGTGATTCAGTCTGCTCATGGGAAGGGAAGAGATGTAGCCAAAATGCATTCAACTTCCATGGAGCCTTGGCCAAAGTGGAAGGAAGTCTAGTCTCCAGTTTCACAATCGATGGGGAGTGATCCGATACACTTCTGAGGGCGTAGGTAGCTTCTGAAATATATTGTTCAGCCACAAAAGAGCAAAAACATAAGTCTATACATGATTATTTGCTCGCCAGGGATCCTACCACTCCATCTTATCTATGAATTTTTTTAAGGGCTGTATGGTGAGTCCCATGGCCCACTGTAACAGGTGGGTGTTTATCCAAAACTGGGGCTGTATAACAATTGAAACCTCCCAAGACATAAAGTGGCACCTCAGGATATTTCATTTGGTATTCCAATAGGGCTCTAAGGGCCTGATTATAATACAGAGGGGGTATATAAACAAAAGCAAGAATACATTTAAGAGAATACAACCTGCATAATAAAAAAACATACCTCCCCTCATCATCCAACGCAGAATCAAGCTCCTTATAGTCTAAGGAGTAGGGATGAGCCGAACACCCCCCGGTTCGGTTCGCACCAGAACCCGCGAACGGACCGAAAGTTCGCACGAACGTTAGAACCCCATTGACGTCTATGGGACTCGAACGTTCGAAATCAAAAGTGCTCATTTTAAAGGCTAATTTGCATGGTATTGTCCTAAAAAGGGTTTGGGGACCTGGGTCCTACCCCAGGGGACATGTATCAATGCAAAAAAAACTTTTAAAAACGGCCGTTTTTTCGGGAGCAGTGATTTTAATGATGCTTAAAGTAAAAAAAAAAAAGTGAAATATTCCTTTAAATATCGTACCTGGGGGGTGTCTATAGTATGCCTGTAAAGTGACGCGTGTTTCCCATGTTTAGAACAGTCCCTGCACCAAATGTCATTTTTAAAGGAAAAAATCTCATTTAAAACTGCTTGCGGGTTTAATGTCATGTCGGGTCATGGCAATATGGATGAAAATCAGTGAGACAAACGGCATGGGTACCCCCCAGTCCATTACCAGGCCCTTTGGGTCTTGTATGGATATTAAGGGGAACCCCGCACCCAAATTAAAATAAGGAAAGGTGTGGGGCCACCAGGCCCTATATACTCTGAACAGCAGTATACAGGCGGTGCAAACAAGACAGGGACTGTAGGTTTGTTGTTAAGTAGAATCTGTTTGTAATTTTGAACATTTTTAACGTGTTTAGCTCCAGCCAAAAAATCTTTTCTAAGCTTTTTGGAAAACATAGGGAAGGGTTATCACCCCTGTGACATTTGTTTTGCTGTCTTTCCTCCTCTTCAGAAGATTTCACCTCACTTTTTTGTCCCAATGAAAAATGTTTTTTGAAAATTTGGGTTTTTTTGTGGAACAAGGATTGGAAAGCATCAGTGGAAAGGAGAAATTGTTTTCCCATATTAACTCTTACAGGAAAGAATTTCCCTTCCTAGGGGTAGATTTCATCTCACTTCCTGTTGTCTCCTTCCGTTTGCAAGTAGGAGTCGTTTGTAAGTTAGATGTTTGAAAGTAGGGTCCTGCCCTATATACTCAGCAGAAATTTGGGCCTTAGGTGTTGCTGTGGCCACAACACTGTAAGCCCTCACAGGGCCCTGCTGTGAAATATTAGATCAAGAATTGTAATTACATGCCCCTGTTGAACAGGAGCTGAAAAATTAGGCCTTAGGCACTGGTGCTGGTGCCACAACACTGCAACCCCTCACAGACACTCTAGTTGGAACGCAGGAACGAGCCCTGCTGCAAAGTATTGCATCAAAAATTGTAATTACACGCCCCTGTTAGACAGGGGCAGAAAAATTGGGCCTTAGGCACTGGTGCTGGTGCCACAACACTGCAACCCCTCACAGACACTCTAGTTGGAACGCAGGAACGAGCCCTGCTGCAAAGTATTGCATCAAAAATTGTAATTACATGCCCCTGTTAGACAGGGGCAGAAAAATTGGGCCTTAGGCACTGGTGCTGGTGCCACAACACTGCAACCCCTCACAGACACTCTAGTTGGAATGCAGGAACGAGCCCTGCTGCAAAGTATTACATCAAAAATTGTAATTACACGCCCCTGTTAAACAGGGGCTGAAAAATTGTGCCTTAGGCACTGGTGGTGGCGCCCAGAACCAAAAATGTTCTTACAAGCTATCAGCGTGATGATTGAGGAGGAAGAGGATAATTACTCAGGGATAGTCACTCAGCATCAGCATAGGCAGTCTTTGAAGGGATCTGAGATTTCAAAAAAAATTATTCGGTTACATCAGCATCAGGTGCTTGGTAGCTGGTGGTGATCCAAGACTCATTCATTTTTATGAAGGTCAGCCGATCGACCGAGTCGGTGGACAGACGCACCCTGTGATCGGTTACCACGCCTCCAGCAGCACTGAATGTGCGTTCCGAAAGAACGCTGGATGCAGGACAGGCCAGTAGCTCAATTGCATACTGTGCAAGCTCTGGCCAGTGATCCATCCTCAAGACCCAGTAACCCAGAGGATTTTCGGTGGGAAAGGTGTCCAAGTCTGATCTTGCCCCTAGGTATTCCTGCACCATGTAAAACAGACGCTGGCGATGGTTGCTGGAACCGATCATACCTTGGGGCTGCGGACCAAAAAATTGTCTGAACGCATCGGTCAGACGGCCACCTTCTCCACCGCTCCTTCTTTGACTGACCGAAGCCTCAGCAACACGTTGTCCAGAAACAGGAGTTTGTAACCTCCCAGTCTCTGGGAACGCGTTGCACAGACCTTTCTGCAAGGCCTCCCGAAGATGTTTCATCCTCTGCTCCCTCTGCGATGGCAAGATAAGGTCCGCAACCTTACCCTTGTAACGTGGATCAAGGAGGGTTGCCAGCCAGTATTGGTCCTTCTCCTTGATACCACGAATACGAGGATCCTTACGCAGGCTTTGCAGGATCAGGGAGGCCATGCAGCGTAGGTTTGCTGAGGCATTCGGTCCGGAGTCCTCTGGGTCACTAAGAACGACATGGTCCGCAGCCACCTCCTCCCAGCCACGTACAAGTCCATGTGTTTCTTGGGACTGATCCCTTAAAGACTGCTGCTGATGCTGAGTGCCAGGCTCCACCTCCATACTGACACAATCTTCCTCCTCCTCCTCTTCCTCCTCGTCCTCTTCCTGTGTGATCGGCGGGCACGCAGGAACACTGTCTGGATAAAGGGGGCCTTGAGAGCTAAAGAAGTCCTCCTCTTCCTGCCTCTGTTCTGCCTCAAGTGCCCTGTCCATTATTCCACGCAGCGTGTGCTCCAACAGGTGGACAAGGGGGACAGTGTCACTGATGCATGCACTGTCACTGCTCACCATCCTCGTGGCCTCCTCGAATGGTGACAGGACAGTGCATGCATCCCTGATCATGGCCCACTGGCGTGGGGAAAAAAAACCAAGCTCCCCTGACCCTGTCCTGGTGCCATAGTCGCACAGGTACTCATTGATGGCCCTCTGCTGCGTGTGCAGCCGCTGCAGCATGGCCAACGTTGAGTTCCACCTGGTGGGCATGTCACAGATTAGGCGGTTCTTGGGCAGGTTAAACTCCTTTTGGAGGTCTGTCAGCCGAGCACTGGTATTATATGACCGGCGGAAATGCACACAGACTTTCCTGGCCTGCCTCAGGACATCCTGTAAGCCCGGGTACCTGCCCAAGAACCGCTGCACCACCAAGTTAAGGATGTGAGCCAAACAGGGCACATGGGTCATTTGTCCCTGTCGGAGGGCAGAGAGGAGGTTGGTGCCATTGTCGCAAACCACCATTCCTGCCTTAAGTTGGCATGGCGTCAACCACCTCTGAACCTGCCCCTGCAGAGCTGACAAAACCTCTGCCCCAGTGTGGCTCCTGTCCCCCAAGCACACCAGCTCAAGCACCGCATGGCATCTTTTGGCCTGCGTACTTGCGTAGCCCCTTGAACGCCTACAGAGCACCGCTGGTTCCGAGGAAGAGGCCATGGAGGAAGAAGAAGAGGAGGGGGTGGAGGAGAGAGGTGTGTCACAATCAGCATTTTGGAGGCGTGGTGGCGGAACAACCTCCAACACTACTGCACCTTGTCCTGCATCCTTCCCAGCTGCCAGCAGAGTCACCCAATGCGCCGTGAAACTTAGGTAACGTCCCTGTCCATGCCTGCTGGACCATGAGTCAGCGGTAATATGCACCTTACCGCTGACCGCCCTGTCCAGCGAGGCATGGACATTGCCTTCCACATGCCGGTAGAGAGCCGGAATCGCCTTCCGTGAGAAAAAGTGGCGTTTGGGTACCTGCCACTGAGGAACCGCACATTCCACAAACTCACGGAAGGGGGCAGAGTCTACCAACTGAAAAGGCAGCAGTTGAAGTGCTAGCAATTTTGCCAAGCTAGCATTCAACCGCTGGGCATGTGGATGGCTGGGAGCAAACTTCTTTCGGCGGTGCAGCAGCTGGGGCAGGGAAATTTGCCTGGTACAATCTGACGTCGGTGTACCAAAAGCAGATTGCCCACAAGTACTTGGCTGTGACACACCTAATTCTACACCTTCATTCCTCTCACTGCAGGTCTCAGAGAGGACTGAAGGTCTAGTGGGGTTGGAAATCTCAGCTGATGAGGAGCAAGGAGAGATCCTCTTTGTTCTTTGGTGTGGGTCTTTTAGATACGCTTGCCAACGAACTGCATGGCAGGTCAACATATGTCTGGTCAAGCATGTGGTACCCAAGCGGGAGATGTTTTGGCCACGCGAGATACGCTTGAGACATATGTTGCAAATAGCAGCGGTGCGATCTGATGCACTCGTCTCAAAAAAGGCCCACACCAAAGAACTTTTTGAATAACGCGCAGAGACTGCAGCGCCCTGCACATGTGGAGCTTTGGGGTGTGATGCAGTCAATGTGCTGCCCTTAGGCTGGCCCCTGGAGGGCATCCTGCCTCATTGGTGATGTGCCGCCGCCTCCTCCTCCTCCTCCTCCTCCTCCTCCTCTCTCCTATCAGGCACCCACGTTGAGTCAGTGACCTCATCATCCCCTCCCTCCTCATCACTGGAGCAAACCTGGCAGTATGCTGCAGCAGGGGGAGCATGACTGCCAGATTGCTGTCCTTCTTGGGCACCCCCTCTGTCCGTGCTCATGTTACTGCCTTCATCGAGCTCAGTATCGTCATCAGAGCCTTCCAAATGCTGGGCATCCTCCTGGAGCATGTACCCAACACTGTGGTCAAACAGTTCGAGGGAATCCTCATGAGGACATGGTGGAGCTAGGGAAGGAGTCACTGATGACATTGAGCTGAGGGAAGAGGCCGCTGCTTTGCCAGACAAAGCACCCTGGGCATGGGTGAGAGAGGATGAGGATGATGAGGACGGCTTGGTCATCCACTCGACCAAGTCTTCCGCATGTTGCGGCTCAACACGGCCAGCTGCCGAAAAAAAGGCCAAGCATGTCCCATGGCCACGTGCTGATGAGGATGCACCGTCTCCACGACCAGCACTAGACACAGAGCCTGCTTGCCCTCTCTTATTGGCTTGTGACTGTCTGCCTCTCCTTCTTGGCCTTCCAGACATACTAATGGCCTGTAGCTGCACTAAGCTGGGATAGAACACCTGTAATTTTCTTCAAGTAGCTTTATATACTGTAACCAGACAAGCCTGCCTGTCAGTAGGAAGATAACAGGAACGGATCTAGCTGAACACTGTGAGCAGGACGCACTGTACTAAATGTAAATAGTCTAGCTGCCTGACCGTGGTACTAATAGGATCAAATAGAACACCTGTAATTTTCTTCAGGTAGCTTTATATACTGTAACCAGACAAGCCTGCCTGTCAGTAGGAAGATAACAGGAACGGATCTAGCTGTACACTGTGAGCAGGACGCACTGTACTAAACGTAAATAGTCTAGCTGCCTGACCGTGGTACTAATAGGATCAAATAGAACACCTGTAATTTTCTTCAGGTAGCTTTATATACTGTAACCAGACAAGCCTGCCTGTCAGTAGGAAGATAACAGGAACGGATCTAGCTGAACACTGTGAGCAGGACGCACTGTACTAAATGTAAATAGTCTAGCTGCCTGACCGTGGTACTAATAGGATCAAATAGAACACCTGTAATTTTCTTCAGGTAGCTTTATATACTGTAACCAGACAAGCCTGCCTGTCAGTAGGAAGATAACAGGAACGGATCTAGCTGAACACTGTGAGCAGGACGCACTGTACTAAATGTAAATAGTCTAGCTGCCTGACCGTGGTACTAATAGGATCAAATAGAACACCTGTAATTTTCTTCAGGTAGCTTTATATACTGTAACCAGACAAGCCTGCCTGTCAGTAGGAAGATAACAGGAACGGATCTAGCTGAACACTGTGAGCAGGACGCACTGTACTAAATGTAAATAGTCTAGCTGCCTGACCGTGGTACTAATAGGATCAAATAGAACACCTGTAATTTTCTTCAGGTAGCTTTATATACTGTAACCAGACAAGCCTGCCTGTCAGTAGGAATTTAACAGGAACGGATCTAGCTGAACACTGTGAGCAGGACGCACTGCACTAAATGTAAATAGTCTAGAAGATAACAGGAACGGATCTAGCTGAACACTGTGAGCAGGACGCACTGCACTAAATGTAAATAGTCTAGAAGATAACAGGAACGGATCTAGCTGAACACTGTGAGCAGGACGCACTGCACTAAATGTAAATAGCAGGAACGGATCTAGCTGAACACTGTGAGCAGGACGCACTGCATTAAATGTAAATAGTCTAGATAGAAGATAACAGGAACGGATCTAGCTAAACTGAATACAGTGTATATATATATATGCAACACCTGGGATGCATATATATACACAATACACTGTAAGTGCAGCTAACTGACTGACTGTTCTGCCTAATCTATCTAACTCAAATCAAATGACACTGTCTCTCTCTCTCTCTATCTCTCAGCACACCGGAACACACACTACACAGGGCCGCCGTGCAGGCGGCCTTATATAGTGTGGGGTGTGTACTAAATCCCCTGAGCCATAATTGGCCAAAGCCACCCTGGCTTTGGCCAATTACAGCTCTCTCTACTGACGGCGCTGTGATTGGCCAAGCATGCGGGTCATAGTGCATGCTTGGCCAATCATCAGCCAGCAATGCACTGCGATGCCGCAGTGAATTATGGGCCGTGACGCGCCACACGAATTTAGCGCGAACGGCCCATAACGTTCGCAATTCGGTGAACGATCGAACAGCCGATGTTCGAGTCGAACATGGGTTCGACTCGAACACGAAGCTCATCCCTACTAAGGAGCTATGAACCAGTACACTCATCCCCCTAGAGTATGAGGTGTGAGTGGAGTGATATGCCTTCCCTCCCCAGCCAAAGTTTAAACAGGTAACAGAGTCAGCTGATAGATGGGTCTCCTGTAGGGTAAAGATAACAGGTAAATGTTTCCGAAGCAAGGACGACACCATGGTATGTTTTAAGGGGTCGTGTATCCCCCTAATGTTCCAGGAAAGGACTGTCACCAGTGGTGTCGCTAGGGGGTGGCTTTTGGGGCTATAGCCCAGAATCTGGGGCCCATAGCCCCGAGTCTCTGCAGGGTCCCCAAGGGAAGGGGAGGCTCTCTGGGGACCCTGATGCAAGGGGGAGGCTCTCTGGGCACCCTGATTTTAAGGGGGAGGCTCTTTAGGGACCCTGATTTTAAGGAGGAGGCTCTCTAGGGACCCTGATGTAAGGAGGGGCTCTCTGGGGACCCTGATGTAAGGGGGGCTCTCTAGGGACCCTGATGTAAGTGGGGTGCTCTCTGGGGATATACACACACACACGTATATTACTGTATATACATGTGTA
Source organism: Aquarana catesbeiana (assembly GCF_042186555.1). Taxonomy (NCBI): domain Eukaryota; kingdom Metazoa; phylum Chordata; class Amphibia; order Anura; family Ranidae; genus Aquarana; species Aquarana catesbeiana. The sequence goes on along the minus strand of NC_133327.1, from coordinate 365,009,429 downwards.
TGCCCGCCCAAGCGTATGGCTTTCTTTACTACACTGCTATGGGCTCTAGCCCCAGATCTTTTGTAGACCTAGCAACGCCCCTGGCTGTCACCATCGTCATTGTAAAGCTATAGGTCTATACATTGCAAGAGTAATATAGTGTGCTCCCAATGGAGCACTGGATGTGGAAGGGGCTGTTTCCTCGGGCTCAGGCCCATAAGCCAGTGGCAACCTCGGAGTCTGTTTGAAAGAGGCAATTACTATTTGCCTGTGGTTATAGTGATAACATTCTGTTGCCCTGGAACCATTTTGCCAAGGAAACCAACTCAATAAGCACAATGTTGATCCAAACTGTTGCAACGTGCCAGAACATGGCAGGCGATTCACCTGCAAAGGCCGTGTATCTTTTAAGGCTTGAGCAATGTGTACTCCTAGGCACCAAGTTGTCAGCAGGAACTCCAAAACTGTGCGGGATGGCAGGTCCCATAAACTGTCAGTATAGCCAATAATGAGGGCAACAAAGTCATAAACAAGCAGTAGTAGGTATATTTCCATAAATAAACTAAGTTCCAAACTCACATGTTGTGAAGTAAATTATTGTATGTTTCCAGCAATTCCCTCAGCCGAGGGGCTCTCTGGAATACTTACATATAAGTTGTTCTAAGTTATCAGTGCTGCAATTTAAGGTCTGCGGAGCAAGTCTATCCTGGGAGCTGTGGGGATGGACCCCAGGGAAGAGAGCGACCGCACCAACACACGACAAGAAAAACTCCAAACTTATTGGGCAAGGGTGAGAAGAGGTATAACCAAACAGTGTTAACTATAAACCAACACCCATCATTGCCTGAAAAAGTGCAAAGCATAGTGACTGAGGAGTTAAAAAAAGAAACAGACCACATAGAAATGAGAAAGGGGTGAAAAGTAAGGTAAAAAAATCACATGAGGACCATGCAATTCCCGAAAGGGTAAAGGGTAAAGAAAAAAACAGGAGAATGTGCAGTAATGGTAATAAGAGGGAATATCACAGGGATAATTACCTGGTGTCATTAAAAGGAGACATGCTCTGAGATGTAATGTGCATGTATGGAGAGAGAAGCTAGAGTGTGAGCAAAGATCCCAGTGGGTGTATAGGTAGCGCCTGGCATCACCCCGGGCTCCTGCCAGCGTCACGCTAGGTGTGGAGAATCGAGGAGAGACAGCCTCGCCACAGTGGCAACTTCGTCAGCCCGCTTGTTTTGCAAAAAATTTAAAACGCAGAATTGATCAAATACCATCAAAAGAAAGCTCCATTTGTGGGAAAAAACAATTTGTGGGAAAAAACAATTCATTTTATTTAAGTACAGTGTCGCACGACCGCTCAATTATCAGTTAAAGCAACGCAGTGCCGTATTGGAAAAAATGGCCTGGTCAGGAAGTGGGTAAAATCTTCCGGAGCTGAAGTGGTTAAGGTAAATCAAGTTTTGTTACAAGAATATTGCTTTTTTGACAGAAGTGTAACGTTAAAATAAAAAAAACAAAATCAAAACTCTTCGCGTTATGATGCCACCATGCAGTGCTCATTTACATGAACTTGCCTGCTTTAAGAAAGTATATAATGTTTGGGGGGGGGGTTATTTATGTAATCTTCAGGCCTAAATGGATTTTTGAACCACTTTGCGCAAAACGTCAGTACTTTGACGCTTAATAGCTAGCTGCCATAACCCCGGTATTTTCAGGGAATGCCGTGCATTTCTCTTTCGGATGAAAGTGGTCTCCGCAGCGGATTCACTGCAAGATCACTTTTATCGGCGGCGGGAGAGGTGCCCCCTCCCGCCGCACTCAGGTTTGTCTCTGCCGCTTACCGGACCCGCCGGTAGTGGTGGAAACGATCGCGTCCTCTCTCGTGGATGTCTGGCTGCCAAATGAGGGGAAGATGGCCCCTGCTCAGCTCCATGGCATGGGAGGGGAGGACAGAAGCAACGTCAAATGTCACTTCCACTCATAGCTCTTAAAAGGTGACTTTTTTTTTTATTGCATTTTTGTGTAAATATGAGATCTGAGGTCTTTTTGACCCCAGATCTCATATTTAAAAGGTCCTGTCATGCTTTTTTTCTATTACAAGGGATGTTTACATTCCTTTTAATAGGAATAAAAGTGACCCCCCCCCCCCCCCCCCCAAAAAAAAAAAACCTGTGTCAAAATAAAAAATTAAAAGTAAAACAAATAAAATTTTTTTTTTTTTAAATTCCCGAAGAGCTCACGCGCAGAATCAAAAGCATACGTGAGTAGTGCTCACATATGAAAACGGTGTTCAAACCCCACATGTGAGGTATGGCCGCAGAGCGAGAGCAATAATTCTAGCCCTAGACCTCCTCTGTAACTCAAAACTGGTAACCTGTAGTAATTTTTAAACATCGTCTATGGAGATTTTCAAGGGTAAAAGTTTGTCGCCATTCCACGAGCGGGCGCAGTTTTGAAGAGTGACATGTTGGATATCAATTTACTCGGTGTAACATTATCTTGCACAATATAAAAAAAATTGGGCTAACTTTACTGTTGTCTTATTTTTTAATTCAAAAAAGTATTTTTTCCCCAAAAAAGTGTGCTTGTAAGACCGCTGCGCAAATACAGTGTGATAAAGTATTGCAGCAACAGCCATTTTATTCTCTAGAGTGCTAAAAAACAATATATATGTTTGGGGTTCTAAGTAATTTTCTAGCAAAAAAAAAAATGATTTTAATTTGTAAACAAGTGTAAAAAAGAGGCTAGGTCCTTAAGTGCATGGGTGCAAATCAGCTCTGGTAGCACAAGGGTTAATCCTGCACAGATCAGACAGTGTGCTGCTCTCCGGTAGTGGACAAGCTATGAAGCCTATTGACAAGGAGGAGGTCTCCTTCAAGGGGCCTTGATATATCAGTATGAAGTGTGAGTGTGTGGCAGTGTGTGAGAGGGTTAACTACACAGCCAAGCCCCCTTTAGGCCGCAGATAACAGACATTGATAGTCTAACCTTTCTGAGGACAGCCTCCTATCTACAAATGCCAGGCTCAATCCAGAAGAAGCAGGAGCTCCGTGGAAACTGGAAGTTCTGAGGGTAAACGTCCCTGCCTCACATTTTTGTTTAGTTTTCATTCGTTAACGAAAATGGAATTGATTTTTCTCATAGTTTTCACCAGAAGACGAAAATGTGGTGTACTTTTCGTTTCGTCACTGTAAAAATGCCACTGACAAAAATGATGACAAAAACGTTTTTGTTGACAAAATTAACACTGGTTATACCTCTTCTCACCCTTGTCCAATACATTTGAAGTTTTTTCTTGGGGTGTGTTGGTGCGCTCGCTTCCTCCTCACAACTTCCGGGACAGACTTGCTCTGTAGACCTTGAATTGCAGCACCGATAATTTAGAACTGAGCACATGCACTCAACTTCTTTGGTCGACCATGGTGAGACCTGTTCTGAGTGGAACCCATCCTGTTAAACTGCTGTATGGTCTTGGCCACCTTCGTGCAGCTCAGTTTCAGGGTCTTGGCAATCTTCTTATAGCCTAGGCCATCTTTATGTAGAGCAACAATTCTTTTTTTCAGATCCTCAGAGAGTTCTTTGCCATGAGGTGTCATGTTGAACTTCCAGTGACAAGTATGAGAGAGTAAGAGCGATAACAACCGATTTAACACACCTCCCCATTCACACCTGAGACCTTGTAACACTAACGAGTCACATGACACCGGGGAGAGAAAATGGCTAATTGGACCCAATTTGGACATTTTCATTTAGGGGTGTACTCACTTTTGTCGCCAGCGGTTTAGACATTAATGGCTGTGTGTTGAGTTATTTTGAGGGGGACAGCAAATTTACACTGTTATACAAGCTGTACACTCACTACTTTACATTGTAGCAAAATGTCATTTCTTCAGTGTTGTCACATGAAAAGATATAATAAAATATTTACAAAAATGTAAGGCGTGTACTCACTTTTTTTAGATACTGTGTATATATATATATATATATATATATATATATATATAAATAAAAAACACACACACACACACACTATATTACCAAATGTACCAAATGTACGCACATGAACTTTAATGAAACCCCAGTCTTAGACTGTAGGGTTCAATATGGAGTTGGCCCACCCTTTGCAGCTATAGCATCTTCAACTATTCTGGGACGGCTGTCCACAAAGTTTAGGAGAGTGTCCATGGGAATGTTTGACCATTCTTTCAGGAGCACATTTGTGAGGTCAGACACTGATATTGGACGAGAAGGCCTGGCTTGCAGTCTCTAAGATTGGGATGCCATTAAAGTTCATGTGCATGTAAAAGCAGGCGTCCCAATATTTTTGGTAATATAGTGTATCTTATACACACAATCGCAGTATATAAATCTCAAACTGGCAGCTGAAAGGCATCATCAGGATGTGTATAGTGCAACTAGGTAATAATCTCTGTGTTGGTCAACTGTACATCCCATAATAGTTTCAAGTTATAGCTTTTCATATCATGCAAGGCAAACATTTAATTATAGCAAATAAGTAACCAGTAAAATCAGATATCAATCTTAAGGGTGATGCGTTATCTGAGTGTACAACCGGAATGCTCAGTAGGGGAGTATACTGCACTTTTAAACCAAACACATTCACATAACTACTGTGCTGTTAGTTTTGCTAAAACAGTTGGGTTTATAGATCTTAACTTAACTTACCGATATTCCAGTACTTAGTCACTTATCATGGAAATGCAAACTGAACAGCCTAGTTTGCAAAACCTTCTTTGTCATGCATGTTTGAACCAGATCAAGTGCATAAACCCCTTGGATGTTGGTAAGCTCGGACAATTAATCTTTAGTAAGGACAACTTTACATGAAGTGGGCCCCTTTGCTTGCAGCATAGTATGATTTTCTGAGTAAATTGAACACCATGTTGCTACATTCAGGGTTATTGGAGGAAAAGAGCTCACATGATACTAAAGCAAAAATCCTTACCATGTTGTCAAACCAGCAACCGCTCATCGGTTCTGTCACGCACATCGTACACAGAATGGATATCAGGATACAGCAACTGTCTCATTTCTTGCAGTAAAAAAATGGGAAATGTCATTGCTTCTTACCATACTACTGTAGTAACAGCTTTTGACTTGAGATTGGGCATCCATCATAAAACAATCACGCGTGCTTCCATAGATAACCTTCTTCTGAAATGCCTAAGTACCTGGCTTTGATGTTGAGTGACTGACTCACAAGAAGCTTGCAGCATAGAAAGCCAGGGGAAATCAGAAATGGTTCAAAATCTTGTTCAGAACCGTGACTCAGAAAAAACCACTGGATCAAAATGCAGGCCATACCAGTCAACTTTTTTTTTTTAGGATAGGAATGGTGGCTCCCATTTTCTCTCGGGTTTTCTTTACGCTTGGAGGGGGGGGGGGGGGGGGGGGGGGGGTACACCAAAGATACAGACATTACAGAAGACAGTTGCAAAACACAGAATGGCAAAAAAAGTACTTGTCAAAGTGGTTGTCAGAATGGCAGCTGGAACACTGCAAGGGGCATATTTATGAATGAAACATTCATTGCAGGTGAATCTTCCTGTTGCGTGTGTTTTAATATACAGTAGGATTACTTGTAGTGAATGTTTGGTGACTATCACAATTCACTGCTTTACAAGTATGCCCCTATGAGTTAATTGGATAATTAAGTTACAAAGAATTGCTCTATACAAAAAAAAAAACTATTTTCTGATTATAAGCCTTTTTGCTTTGAATTATTTTTATAGTTAAAATATTTGTAACATGGGCATGGCTAAAAACGTACAGTTCTTGAATCATGAATATAAATGTTACCTAGTCACAGAAGACAGCCTACATGGGAAATGTACCTAATAGAAGGCTCTTAAAGTGATATTAACCCAAGCCAAAAGTGTAATATATTGCAGCTTACCAATTATTAAATGTGGTGGTTGCAATAGTTTTCTTTTTTAAGGCTTTTTTTTCTCCTGGTAATCTGGCCAGTAACACACCTCCTGTATTAGAGTGCCTGCACTCTGGATGGAAGAGCACAGGGGCACCTTTGGACAGCAGCATTGCCAGTCTGAGGGGGTTGGGTAGTGTTGGATGTACTAACAAAATTAAGACAAAGTCCAGCTCACACTGCAATTGCAGAGACAGTTTTCATCCATTTTGGAAAGAAAGTTTTACCTGAACAAATAGATTTTGATTACTGAAAGCTCCCACGTCAGTGGTAAATGGTTTGTCTCAACACTCTAAACTGCTACATTTGCAGGAGAGCTTGTTCTTTTAAAAAACAACAGATGTACTAGTCAGATCGCCAGGAAAATAAAAAAAGAAAGCCTAAAAAAGGGAAAACGAATGAAGCCATCACATCTAAGATGTGATGTGGTAAGATGCAATAAAGTGAATGTTTGCTTTCGGGTTTAATACCACTCTAAGATAAAACAATAATCCAGAACTAAGGAACTTCCTGGCAGTTCAAGGGTATTGCAGAGTCCTATAAGGATAATGTAGCGCTGGGATTTTTGCCATCTAATGTCATGCAATGTTAATGTTGTTAGATTGGTATTTCGCTCCCTCTAGTGGTATATAATGTAAATAGGACTTGTTTATTTTTCACATAAGAATGTGAGCAGGAAGTGATTTAATTGTTTTACTGGAAAGACTCACCTACCCACAATGCTCACTCACCTACCCATGAACACTGAGTGACTGAACTGCATGCTGGGTAGGTAATACAAGGCCCGGCGTGGCCATTTTCTTTCTCTTCTGGACGCATGGCCTGACTGCAGGGATCTGTGGGGGGAGTGTTCCGCAGAGCGCGGCTTGCAGGGAGCGGAGCGGAACAGCAACCACTGAGAATGACTTACCACAGTGTGCTGGAGAAGCTGTGTGATCGGGTCTGAGGATCCAGAACACCTGACGAAGCCAAGCGAGGGTCCCGGTCATCTTGTGGAGCGGAGCAGCGTGACGGTGCTGACCGGCAGCAGGACTAAGACCACTGTAGCAGAGTCATCCAGTTTTCCGGGCCTGGTGTGGTGAGAGGGCTGTTGCCCAGAACTTATATAAAGTACTTAATACACTATAGACTAGTTTCACAGTACTGCTGAGATCTGCAGTCCCACGGAACAGTTTCTTTCAATTAGACTGTGTTCAGTCAGGCCTCAAAGCCTGTACCTCATTAGAAACTGACTGACGGTCGGGGTGTACTCTCACATAAGGAAGTTTAAAGTGCATTGCATAACTGGAGTTGCTGTTATTCATTACTTTACGTTACACTACTGTAGCGCCCACCAGTTTGGGTGAGTGTTACAATAGAGAGTTTAGTGTTAAAATAGGTTAAATTTGCCAGAATCTCACTCTGCAGTGTAATCTGGTGGGGTTTGATTTCTAGGGAGGTTTAATAGTGTAGAGGAGGGTGTGACCCCCTGCACTCTGCTTGAACAGTTTCCTTTGTTTTCTGGGGGTTGGCCTAGAAGACAGAAGGAATATGAGTGTGAGTGACATGTAGCTTTTGGAAGACGTCTCCGGACCAATGGTTAATTTGTTGGGACAGGGGTGGGACTTCTATTTAAGGCCTGGTCACATGCGTCCCGGGGGTTCTTGTTCTGCATGGGAAGTGAAGTGAGAGGAGCCTGGTGGGGGATGTAGAAACCAGGAGGCTTCCGCGTGTGCTCTTCTCCCTCGGGGGGGAGAGGGATCTGTGGCCTGGTGTGGATATGGATGGGTGGAGAAGAGACCCAGGAGCCAGGATACAGATACTGATATAGCACTGACGTTCTTTCCGGTGACAGGAGAGGAAAAGCAAGGCTATGCAGATGGAGAGGAACTAAAATACTTTCTTCTAAATCCCTGCCAATACTGACAACCAGGAATGGGTGAGGATTCTCTGTGTGCGACATGGATCATTACTCAGAAACTCAAAGTGACCCAAAGGGAAACAGTACCTAGGAGAGACTTTACAGGGATCGGTGTGCGGGTTTAGGGTAATGGAGCTGGGCCTTAGATAACTGATACCCTTGGGGAATCCAGAAGTCACCTTCTGAATGTTATTCGAGGAATCATTCAAGAAGTTATAATCAAAGGTGCTGCTAAAGTCAGGAAGTGGTGGTAAAGAGGAAGAAGGAAACATGCATTGCACAAGGGAATATTATGCAAAAGGAGGTCTACTACTTGGGGCTTATTTAATCCGAGAATAATATTGTATTGCATATCATCTAACCCTGCTGAGAGTTATTCAGAGTGACTTTTCAGTACAGTGCTGCATTGTTTAAAGTGACTTTTCAACATGATGCTGCATTTCATATGGAAACCACAATAAACTTGTAAATAGTTCACTTTCATTGACTGTCTGCGTGTTCTATTTGGTTGAGGAGTGGGAGTGATGGCAAAGCTCCAAGGTAGAACAAACTTTTCGCCGCTTCTACGGGAGTAGGGCGCTTCACTACCATCTGCAAACCCTATGGAATATAAATACTGCAGGATAATGGCAAGCTGAAGAAAGAAGACAAGAGACTATACCATTCACTGTAAGGCCTTGTGTTTCTGCTACGCGCAAAGGACTGCATTACACCGTAGGGGGGGCTATTGAGTAATTACACTGTGTTGTATTGTCCTTTTTTTTCATCTTTATTTCATTTTCAAAATCTCAGTACAAAAAAAAAGAAACTAAACCCCCCACATATGGGGGGAACATAATAAAACAAATAACAAAGTTCTCCAATTCTCTTGGACACATACAATAAATAAGTCCCCCCATATGACTGACGCCTTACCCTCCCTCCTCCCACCCCCCCTGCCCCCGCAGATTAACTCCTCTCCAAAAAGGCTCTTAGCAATTACTTGTGTCCAAATCCTATATTACTGCCTAGTTACTTCCACAAATCGCTCGGTTTTCTTGAATGCTATCCAGCGATCCCATTTACCCCTTTGTTCGTTTGGGTCCCCTTCCATATATTCTCCTGACTCTTCTCTCTCCAAAATATAGATTTCATTCACTCTGGCTACCCAGTCCCTAATCCTCGGGGCTTCAAGTTCCTGCCATTTCTTTGGTATTACGTTCTTAGCTGCATTTAACAAAACTGGGACTATTGATGTTTTATATCCTCTTTTCCCTCCTTCCAACCTATGGAACAGACATTCCCAGGGGTCTAAGTGGATCACCTTACTCGTTATTTCTTTGATTAGCCTAATCACTTCTTTCCAAAAAATTTTAATTTTGGGGCAATCTCACCATAGGTGAGCCATAGTACCTGGTAATCCGCATCCTCTCCAACAATTGGTGGACCTTTCTGGTATAAACTTGCTAATTTTGACCGGGGTCATGTACCACGTGGTCAAACACTTATAATTACTCTCCCTTGTTTTTATGTCCACTGCCGTACCGTGTGTTGCCCCCAAGATGTTCTTCACTTTATCTCCATCACCGCATGCTCCCAATTCCTCTTCCCATTTTTTGATGAAGGGTGGAGACTCCAGCCCCGATCCCCTCACCAAGATTTTATAAATCTCTGAGATTTTCCTGTTCACTGAATCTTTACAAAATAACTTCTCTATTGGTCTATAGTCCGCTTCCTCCCTTAATGGGCCGGGAAGACTATTAACAAAGTGCACGAGCTGGCCGTATCTCCACCCGTTTAATAACCATGAATCCTCTTGCGGCTTTAATTCTCTAAATGTACAAATCTTCCCACACTTAATAATATCCCTTACTTGTGCCCCTGTGTCCAGTAACCACTTACCCCCTACATTCTCCATCCCCGGGGGAAAGTATATATTCTTTTTCAAAAAAATTAAAGGTGAATTATACTCCCATTTATTATTCAAGTGCATCTGATCCCAAATTTTAAGTGTAAGGTGTGTAATATAGTGTGTGTTTTTCCCCAAATTCCTAAAATGTGGGGGATTCCAAATCAAATGATTTAACTGTGTATTGCTTAACCCTTTTTCTAAGTTAACCCACCTTTTATTTCCTCTATTATTTTCCCAATCCAGTGCCCATGCTATTATATTTACTTTATAATACATCCTAAAATCCGATAAGGCCAGCCCCCCACTTACTTTTTCTCTCCTCAATACTGTATGGGCTATCCTAGGTTTCTTATTATCCCAAACATACTTATTTATTAAACTAGTCAATGCACTGAAAAAATTTTGTGGTAAGGGAATTGGGAGCATCTGCATCTTATATAGCACCTTTGGGGCTAACACCATCTTTACTAAATTAATTTGCCCTATCCAAGAGACATGGCAGTGTCTTATTCTGTTAATTTCCGCTCTAATTTCATTTAGAAGAGGGATAAAGTTCAATTTATACAGATTCTCCCTATGACCCGTTAGATTGACTCCCAGGTATTTAATATTATCTTTCCAGGGGAAGTGAAAAACTGCACCCAGTCTGCTCGCTTCCTGTTTATTGATGTTAATCTTTAGGGCTTCTGATTTCTCTATATTAATTTTAAAATTTGAGAGCTCACTGTATTTCCTCAGTGTGGCCAACAAATTTGGCATCGTAGTTCTAGGTTTAGAAACATAAAAAAGTACATCATCCGCAAAAGCGGCCAACTTTTGTTCCTCCTCACCCACTCTACAGCCACTTATATCTGGATTTCTCCTAATCGTAGCTAACAGGGGTTCTAGGGCCAGGACAAACAGAAGCGGGGACAAAGGACATCCTTGTCTTGTCCCGTTTTCCATAACAAATTGTGCTGAGGGTACGTTGTTGACCTTTACGAATGCTGTGGGTTGGGTATATAAGGTTTTTATCCATTTTAACATTATTGGCCCTACTCCCAGTACTTCAAGTGTACAAAACATGAACCCCCAGTCTACTCTGTCGAACGCCTTCTCGGCATCTATCGACAGAAGTAGACTGGGGGATCCATTTGATTTAAATGCCTCCATTATCAGGAGAGACCGCACCCCGTTGTCTCTTCCTTCCCTCCCAGGGACAAAGCCCACCTGGTCCGGATGGATCAGGTAGGTCATTTTCTCCCTGAGCCGTAGTGCCAACACTTTTGCGTAAAGTTTGGTGTCCGCGTTCAAGAGCGCAATCGGTCTATAACTCACGCACGAGGTACGGTCCCTCCCCTCTTTGGGAATTAGCGTCACTGAAGCCAACAGAGCATCTCTACACAATTCTCCCTGCCTCTCCAGGCCGTTCCACATTTGGCTCAACCGCGGGACCAGGGTACTACAAAATTTTTTATAGAAGCTGGTTGTAAAGCCATCTGGTCCCGGACTCTTGCCCGGGGGCGATGACTTTAGGGCCAAATATACCTCCTCTTCCGTTGTCGGACTCTCCAGCTCTAATACATCTGCTTCCGACAAGGTAGGGAAACCCGCCCCTTTTATAAACTCTCTCATCTTCTCTTCTTTATTCCCACAGCTTTTTTCCCTCTGCCCTACCGAATATAGCAATGAATAAAACTGTCTAAATTCCTCTCCTATCTCTCTGGTGGTGTGTCTCATTTCGCCTTTTTTATTTTTGATCTTCTCTATGAAGTTCTTGTCCTTTTTTTCCTTCATGACAGATGCCAAATGTTTCCCCACCTTATTTCCCTTCAGATGGCAGTTTTTTAAATATTTATTCCTGGTTTTCACTGAGTCTTCTTCTATTAACTCCCTTAGCTCCTCTCTTTTTAATATCAGTTCTTTAAATACAGATTCATCACAGCCCTTAGAGGCTTTATGTAGCTGTTCTAGCTGGTGTATGTTAGTAATGAGACTATCTTTCTTTTTTCCCCTTTCTCTCTTCTCACCTGCATCAATAGAGATTAGGACCCCCCTTATGTATGCCTTAAAGGCCTCCTATAGCACTGCCCCCGTTGTCTCACTTGACTCATTATTGGAAAAAAACTTGTCAATTTCCCGTTTAATTTTGTTGACAGCACTATCTTTCTTAAGAAGATCTTCGTTGAATCTCCATGAAAATGGGACCCTTTGTAGACCCCTGAACTTTACTAACATCGATACTGGAGCGTGATCTGATAAAGTCACGGTCTCAATCTTCGACTCTACTATACCCTCCAACAAACTGTGGTCCACCATCAAGTAATCCAGCCTTGAATAGGTCCTGTGGACCGGGGAGAAGAAAGAGTAATCCCTCTCCTTGGGGTGCTGTACCCGCCAAACATCGATTAGTTGGTTATCGTGGAACTTTCTTCCTAAACTCATCAGCAATTTTTTACCCACTTCCCGGGTTCCGGATGACCTATCCAAGGCTGGGTCTAGGCAAAAATTGAAGTCGCCTGCTAAAATCGTTTCCCCTTCCTTAAATGCCCCCAGACTAACCAGGGTCCGGGAGAGGTATCTTATCGGGTCTCTGTTTGGGCAATAAACATTGGCTAATGTATACGTCCTATCCCCTAGTTTGATTTTTGCAAACATAAACCGCCCTTCTACATCAATCCTCTTCTCAATCAGTGTAAATTTAATCCGTTTCGAGAACCCGATAGCCACTCCCTTCGCCCTTTTGATTGGTGTATCACAATAAATCCAGGACGGAAAATTCTTTGAATTCAGCTTAATGTTTTCCTCATACACCAAGTGGGTCTCCTGTAAAAAACTATGTCTGCACCATAGCTCTGCAATTCATTTTTTTTATATAATCTTTATTTATCAACATTTTAGTAGAAAAATACACACATTTTAGAAATGCAGGATAGAACACACATATAATTTGTCCATACATCTGCTAGTGCAAATAAGGATTTCGGACCTACGGCGGCGGCCCTATCTGTAATCTACAGTACACATCCTGAATCAGGATGATCATGCGGCGTCGTGTTGGTTGAACCAACCTTGGCCGCATTCAAAGTGCTCAATGATCAGGAGAGCCAGTGGGCGAGCCCTCCCTGTCAACGGCTCGAACCGAGGGGGGTAAATACCTCCAACAACCTCATCCGTCTCGCCGTGTCCAGGAAGGGCACACCCTTCCCTTCCCCCCCATCCACCAGAGGCGGGCAACGAAAAAAGGTCCACCTCCCAGTGGGGGGTCTGTGCTCCCCTTTGTTGTCAGCCGCCGCCCATGTCCAGGTAATGCAACATCTGTATCTTATGACCGCAGCCTGATAATTGGCAACTGGTATGCAGTCTGAAGTAAAATTAGAAGGTAGAGAAGAATAAGAAATAGTTAGAGTCAGAGGGGGAACAAGTATGAAAGGATGGGGAGGTGGGGAAAGGGTAAGAAGGGGGGGGGGAGTGGTGTGGAGCATACCTCAGAGTCTGAGAAGGTCCTATAGATCTGCGCCGAGCGAGTTCCGCCACCCGTTGGTTATCATCCTGGAGGGAGTCTATGAAAAATGTCTATCGGTGGGCCCTGTTACTGTTGCCCAGGCGGGATCTCAGGGTTGGTTCTGCTAATTCCAGCAGGGCCAGATCTAGGCTTGAAGGTATGAGATTCGGGTCGAACATAAAGTCTCTCCAAGGTCCCCATATGGCCTCAAAGCGTTCCAATTTTCCTTTACAGGATGCTATCGAGTGTTCAGCTTCTCTAATATCATTGACTTTTTTAATCCAGTCATCTCTAGAAGGTACCCTGGATTGTTTCCAATAAATTGGAAGGAGACGTCGAGCTGCGTTTAACAGATGTGGTAGTATGCATTTTCTGTATCTACTAATCGGCATCTGAGGGACATGCAGGAGAAAGTAGACTGGGTTCAAAGGAAGATCCAAGTCTAGAATTTCTTTTATTAGGGATTTGACATCTGCCCAGTATGGCTGTATCAGAGGACATTCCCACCAAATGTGGAGGAGCGTGCCTCTCTGTCCACATCCCCTCCAGCACTGGTCTGATACCGAGGGGTAGATACGAGCTAAATCAGTTGGTACTCTGTACCAGCGCGACAGGAGCTTGTAATTTGTTTCTTGGGTTCTGGATTCAATAGAGCTTGAGTGGGTGAGCTGATATAGATGTGTTAGTTGGGATGTGGAGAAGTCTAGTTGTAAGTCTCTCTCCCATGTCCGTATATAGGTCGGTCTGAGATTGTCAGTAGCACTGTTTAATAAGCGATACATTTCAGATATTAAATATGGGGTCGGATCTTCCTCTACAAAAAGTTGCTCAAAAGGAGTAAGAGTGGAAATATCTCTTATGGATTGTCCGTGAGTTTCGAAAAAGTGGTGGAGCTGTCTGTAGCGCCAAAAGTTTATTTTGGATCCCCTGTGTCTACTTTGTAGAGATTCGAAACTCATCAGCTTACCGTTGCTCATCAGTTTCCCACAGCTGGCATTACCATCATCCACCCAAGGGGCGAAAAAGGCCATTTGCTCTCCTGGCAAGAACCAAAGAAATCCCCCTAACGGGGCTAGTGGGGACATGGGCGGAGATAGGTTTAAGATCGAGTTTAGTTTGTCCCAAGTGGAGAGAGTGTGTCTTGTCAGTGGGGAAGTTGAGTCTGAGAGCCCTCGGTATTCATTTGGTAGCCAGGGAGCGAAGGCCAGATTCCTGCCAGCTAGCCATTTCTCAAGAGAGACCCAAATTTTAGATTGGGTGTGGAAGCGCCAGTTGAGGATCCTCTGAAGAGCAATTGCTTTGTGATATTTCAATATGTCTGGGATCCCAAGGCCACCTGCTAGTTTTGGGCGTTTTAATGTCCTCATGGCTATTCTGGGGCTACGTGCATTCCACACAAATCCCGTTATGATGCTATTAATCTGGGAAAAGAATTTGGTAGGCAGTGGGATTGATATCATTTGAAGAAAGAAGAGTACACGGGGTAGAACATTCATTTTTATGATGTTAATACGGCCTATCCAAGTGAACGCAGTCTTGGTCCAGAGGGAGAGATCTTTTTTAATTGAATGAAGTAGGGGGGGGAAATTTGCATCATACAAGGAATCAAAGCTGTCTGTCAATTGAATCCCTAGGTATCGGATGGAGGATTTAGCCCAGGTGAAGGGAAAGGAGGCTTGTAGGTTACTCATCATTGCAGGGGTCAAGAGAATAGGTAAAATTTCAGATTTGGAGTAATTAATTTTGAAATTTGAGAGTGATCCGAATACTTTCAGTTCCTTTATCAGGACTGGCAATGATAATAAGGGTTCTGAGAGGTGGAATAACACATCATCAGCATAGGCGGATAGCTTGTGTTCAGTGTTTCCTACTCGTAAACCCCTTATGTCTGCATTCGCCCTGACCGTGCATAGTAATGGTTCAAGGACTAGAGCGAAGAGAAGGGGGGACAGGGGGCACCCTTGTCTCGTGCCATTCCTAATCGGGAATTTAGAGGAAAGCACTCCATTCACCTTGACCTGTGCACAGGGCGTAGAGTAAAGCGCCAGGATAGAGGTCAACATGCGTGTTTTAAGCCCTAGTGTCTCCAACACCGCTTTGAGGTACGACCAGTTGACCCGGTCGAAGGCCTTTTCAGCGTCCGTGGAGAGAATGATGTAAGGTTTGGAGTCAGGGTTTGATCGGGCCCAGTGGATAAGTTGTATGGCCCTAATGGAGTTGTCCCTCGCCTCCCGCCCCCTAATAAACCCAGTTTGGTCGGGGTGGATGATATTGGGCAGGAGATTCCCGATCCTATTCGCTAAAATCTTGGCTAGTATCTTAACGTCCACGTTAAGGAGGGAGATCGGGCGGTAGCTTTGGGGGAGCGTCGGGTCTTTACCGTCTTTTGGCAACACTGTGATGTGAGCCAGGAGTGCCTCAGAAGGCATGGGGGCCCCTTCCGCTATGGAATTAAAGTAGGCGCACATGTGGGGTTTAAGGAGGGGTAAGAAGGTTTTGTAGTACAATCCCGAGTATCCATCCGGTCCCGGGCTCTTTCCTGTGGGGAGGGACTTCACTATCAGTTCAATCTCCCCAGGGGAGATCGGAAGTTCAAGGTCAGCACACTGGTCTGCACTCAAAGTTGGAGCGCCAGCAGCAGCCAAGTAGTCTCGTATGGCTGTGGACTTGGATTGCTGTGTTTCTGGGGGGTTGTCAGGATGTAAATTGTATAGGTGTGTGTAGTAATCTTGAAACCCTGAGGCAATTTTGGAGGACCGAGTTGATACCTCCCCAGAAGGGGAACATAATTTTTGTATGTAAGTCTGCGCGTGCTTCTTACGAATGGCTCTAGCAAGCATACGACCACATTTGTTGCCGTGTTCGTAATATTTGTGTGATATTCGTCTGGCTTGCCTACGAGTCTGCCGATCAAGCAGGCGCAAAAACAAGTCTCTTAACTCAGTTAGCCTCTGCAATGCCTCAGGGCCTCCATTTCGTTTATGTTTGAGTTCCGCGTCTTGTAGGGCAGCCAACACTCTTTCAAAGTCTGCCTGAAGTATCTTTTTAAGTCTAGCCCCTTGTGATATTATCTCTCCTCTGATCACTGCCTTGTGGCCCTCCCACACTACGCCCATGCTGATATCGTCCGTCACATTTTCATTAAAATAATTTGAGATGGTCTCAGATACCTTGGCTACTGCTACTGTATCGTCCAACAGATTTTCATTCAGCCTCCACGTCCAGGCCCCATGGGAGCCTGAAGGGAGTGCTAGGATCACCCCCACTGGTGCGTGATCAGATAGAGTGATGTTCCCAATGAACGCGGACTGCACGAGCTCTAGTGTTGGGCGGTCCACATAGACGTGGTCTATGCGGGTGTAAACATCATGTATTGTCGAGTGATAGCTGAAGTCTCTCTCCTTTGGATGGAGGACTCTCCAGCTATCAAGCAGCAAGTTGGACTGAAATGACTTTCGGAAGTGTTTTAGGAAAGCATAAGAGTGTGAGTGTCTAGAGCTGGAGGTATCTAACAGGGGGTCCGGGCTAACGTTGAAGTCCCCTCCCAAAATAACATAGCCTTCTTTAAAGTCTGCTAGTAGGTCTAGAGTACTGTCGATGAAAGTAATTTGATTAGAATTGGGCGCATATAACGAGGCGAAAGTATATTTTCGTCCCGCTATGGTTCCTTTCAAAAATACATAACGGCCTAGTGGGTCTATTTTGCTGTCCGAGAGCTGGAAGGGGCAATTCCTGTGAATAGCAATCGTGGTGCCTTTAGATTTAGCTGTGGGGGAGGTGCTATGGAACCATTGTCTAAATAAATGGGTAGGTAATCTAGGCAGGGAGTGATGAGTAAAGTGGGTTTCCTGTAGGAAAACCACGTGAGCTTTTAATTTCTTAAGTTCCCACCAAAGTTTATTTCTTTTCCCCGGGGAGCATAGGCCTCTTATGTTGTATGATATTACCTTAATAGTAGACATGTCTGAATAAGTGGTAGGGAGGATGTCGGATGGATTCACTCGCCCGGCGCAGCATCTGAAGTCTTCGGTTGCTCCTAGAGAGGAAGGAAAGAGGGGAACAGAACGGTGGGGGGGAGGAAAGTGAATAGAAAAATGAACAGAGAAAACAAACTGTTAAATTAACGTAAACAATACGACAAGACATTCTCAAAGTCTGTAAATAGAACACCTATAGGTGGGAGGTCCCCCTCGGAAAGAAGGGGGCCTCAGACCTTACCTATTGCCCCAACTAGGGACTGTACCCAATATAGGGTGGCCTACGTGGGGGAACGTGTGCCTAAACACAGGGTGGAGAGCGGAGCCCCGTCTCCACACACCGCGTCTTAAAAGGTGTTTGGGGTTGGAGGTGGGGATAGACTACTGCGTTAAATTTTGGGGTTCACAGTTTCCCACCCAGTACCAGAACATCAGAGAATACCTATATGAGGAAAAATTATTATTTACTACTAGTCATAACTCTTGAGTGATCTGCAATCACAGCCAACTGGATATCAGCTAAAAGCGTTAAGGCTGATATTGGGGGGCCTAATCTCTACAGGAGAGAAAAGAGGGGGGGGCCTTTTCTTAACTACTGGAGAAGTCTATGACCACTGTAAGAGTCCGGAGGGACTACGTCCTCAGTCACGGGTATCTGAGGAGCCATGGAGGGTATCTTGATGCTGAAGCTGTCTGTCCCTTCTGCGGTTCCTACGGGTAGTAGTTGACCATGGTGTTGGGACCTGGATCCCAGGAACGCCAGATGAAATTCTCCAATCCGGAAAGTCCACTGCGTCTAGGCCCAGAGAGGACAGGAACTGAGGGAGATCATCTTTGTTGCGGAGTGTGACTTGTCTTCCATCTTTAGTCGCCTGCAGAAAAAAGGGGAACCCCCAGCGGTAAGGAAGGCCAGCATCTTGGATCGCCATCAAGAGGGGCTTCAGGGCTCTGCGCTGCATGAGGGTGCGTCTAGATATGTCCTGATAAAAGAATAAGCGTGCATCATCGAAATCATAGTAGGGTTTGTTGCGCATTTTTTGCATGATGTTGTCTTTTAAAGTGAATTTGTGGAGTTTGCAGATTACATCCCTGGGGTTGTCCACTTCTTGGGAGGGGGGTCTTAGTGCCCTGTGAGCTCGGTCAATTTCTATCGGAGCCGTGGCCGGAAGGCCCAATATGTCTCTGAATATATCTGTCAGCGTGGGGATAATATCCCTTGGGGCTGTGGCTTCTGGGAGACCCCGAATCCTAATGTTCGCTCTTCTGCTGCGATTTTCTGCATCGTCCAGCTGACATAGTAGGGTTTCAATCTGCTGGTCTTGCTGCTGACATTTAGATTGCAGTAGAGCAATAGTGGGGAGAACCTCCTCTAGCTTCTCTTCTAATGCTTCTACCCTGTTACCCAGGTGGGAAGTGTCAGCTTTTAGTTGGGCAATGTCCTCTGTGAAAGCTTTCTCTACCCTGCTTGTAAAACGTTCAAGGTCCTCCTTAGGGGGTAAAGACATAATATGGCGCTTGATATCCTCTTCACAGAGGTATTCAGATAGTTCAGAGCGGCCATCTAAAGAGGCAGGGGAGGCACAGGGGGCTGAATCACTCACCGACCCTGGGGATGGCAGCGGAGATGCTGCTGAAGCTGAGGCTGTCCCTTTCAGGGTTCGGGTTGAGGCCGTTGCTGGCTGAGTGGATTTTGTGGCTTTCTGGGCCTTCCCGGTCGGCGCCATCTTGGAGGCTTCCAGGCCTAGTCCTCGGGTCCCGGAAAAGTATAAATCCAGCTGTCCCTGCCGCGATCTGTCGGTCCTGGTCGGTTGGGAGCTCTGCCGAGATCGTTGTGACATGGGGGGATCTTGTAAAAGTGAGTATCCCCCTATGTAAAGCTGATATTGTGCTGCGGTGTAGCGGAGCTGAGGCAAAGCACGTCCTCACTCCTCCATGTCCAGGACACGCCCCCGCTCTGCAATTCATTTAAGATTTTTCGCCTTTTCCCGGGTGAGTTTAGCCCCTTCACGTTATAGGACAGACACCTAATCTCCATACCACTCATTTCCACCTCTCCTTTTAATATAACTCTGCAAGGGCACCCTTTCCCAACTCCCGGTGGTCCCCCTGCAATGTTTTTACTTGTTTCTTGAGAGCTGCTATTTCCTGGACATGGTGTTCTGAAACCACCTCTACTTCTTCAACTCGTTTTAACAGGTGTCCCATGTCTGTCCTTACGTTAAGGATTTCTGCCTTAATTGAATTTTCCAGCCTGAAAAACATATCCTGTATCTCGCACTTGGTTGGGAGTGCTTCTGTAGCCGGGTCAGCTTCCATACTTAAATCTGGTTCTATTTCGGCGGAGGCACCGATGTTGGGGGTCCCCCCCTGCGCACCTTTGTTCTTAACAGTGGCCTTCTTTTTATCTTTAACTTCATGTTGTTTGCTGTCCATACTTGGACTTTTTAGATGTTTTTGGATTGTGCTGGAATTTAAACTATCTCTGGGCTTGTTGAGCTCTGCTTGCTTTTGGGAGCATCCTCTCATATTCCACTTCGTTCGTTCACCTATTTTCACCACCCTTACAGCTTCTGCCGGGTTAGCCCACCTCAATCTTTCCCCTGCGTGGCCGTTTAGCAGTTTACAGGTGTTTTAACTTCAAAAATGCACCCCGTCAGTCCCTTTAAACTTTACTTCTGAACACTTTACCGATGCAATTTTGTTAATATAGCCCCAGGTCACTTCAACCCCTCCATTGGCCGCCTTTACCTTTGATGGTTCACAATATTGGGCTGTACAGGGTCTCCGCTCTCTTACATAGCTAAAACCGCTCGCACTTAATTTGTTGGATTTTTGGTATACATAAATATGTTACTTTCTCTCTGGCTATCACAGGCCCGCTGCACCTTTAAATTAAATTATTATTTCTGTGTTAAGGCTACTTGCCGTCACAACAATACAGTTCAGGTAGGTGAGATTGCTCTCCTAAAAGAAGGTCCTACCTGGATCCAACAGACCTCTTTAGAAGCTTCCCGGTCTTCCAGTGGGGGTTACTTCACACTGACAGGGGTGAACCCGTCTGAAGAGAAGGGATCTCCACGCTGCTGGGTCTTCACTTAACCACGCTCCGCTGTAAGCTAGAACCGCCATTCACTGAGTGCACAGCTCACACTCACTCCTCCTCGTAGTGCTGTATGGCTGCAGAGCACAGGGGGATATCACGGAGAGCTTGCAGGAGGCATCCAGGGAGCTGAGCCAAAGGGGAGGGACGGGAGGACGCTGTGACGACTAGCGGGCGCCGAGCCGGCCAGCCTGCAGATCTCGTGTGCTTAGTCCGCGGGACTTCTCTCCCTTTTGTGTGTGGCTGGCCGCCCAGCGCACACCTCTGCCACCTAAAAGGGGGGATTAGTCGGCTGGCCCAGGTCTCTCACCCCGTGCCTTCCGAAAAGCCGTCTTCATTCCTGCCTCCGTCCTCCACCGCCCCACTGCCAGGCCCCTCCCCCAACCACAGCACGTCACATCCTCATCCCAGGTTCCTAGTGCCCCGGGGCCTCTACACAGTGTTGTATTGTTCTAATAGCATTGCATAATGCACTGCAGGTTTACAGTGTCTGCGCGGCCGTGCTGGAAGTGGGAAGGTGCTCAGTGTCAAGGCATTACCACCCTGAGCATTAGTCCCACTTGGAGATGTGTCTGCACGTACCATTTATTCAGTGTGTGTTAGCGTGAACATTTGGTAATACCTTTATTGCAACTGTTTTGATTTAGTATAAGTACATTTAAGAGGGGTCTCTCCAGTCTCTCTCTTTTCAGTAAACTAATCATATTATTCAATCACAATTGTGTGTGACCTTTTACTGAAAGCAACGGATGCCCAGGTAATAATAGAGGTACAATATATGTATGTTGCTATTGTTGGGTTGTTCTTTGTCATTGAGTTTTGCACCAACACTGTTACACAGCTGTGTCAAGTGGGTTGAGCCAATTTATTGGGGGGTGGAAAAGCAGAGTACAGGCCGAATCAATTACCAGCAGCTCCTTCGGGGGTAAGTGCTACAATAACTTTTGGGAATTCAATGGGGTTAGAGAGATTAAATCTTCACAATCAAAAACAAATACAGTATCTCACAAAAGTGAGTACACCCATCACATTTTTGTAAATATTTTATTATATCTTTTTATGTGACAACACTGAAGAAATTACACTTTGCTACAATGTAAAGTAGTGAGTGTACAGCTTGTATAACAGTGTAAATTTGCTGTCCCCTCAAAATAACTCAACACACAGCCATTAATGCAGCGGCGTTGCTAGGGGGTGGCTTTTGGGGCTATAGCCCCGAATCTGGGGTCCATAGCCTCGATAGTCTTAGTGGGTGCAGCCTTTTAGTAAAAAGAAAGGCCAGTCAGCAGCAGCGGCATCTGCATCTTGCCTTCTGTGTGATCCGGCAGGTGCGGCGCTGCCCACTGCACTGTTACCTGCAGGCTGCGGAGTGATATGCCTGAGAGCGGCAGCAGAACGACCCTGGTGCTGGATTTCTCCTTGCATCCAGCTGGTGCAGCAATGCTCACTAATCTGCTGCTTCCAGAATCACGCTCTGATTATGCCTGGCTGAGGGCGGCAACAGAAGAACAGCCGTGGTGATGGATTTCTCCTTGCATCCAGCCGGGGCAGCGATGCCCACTAGTCTGCTGCCTCCAGAGTCGCATTGTGAGTATGCCTGGCTGAGGGCAGCAGGAGAACAGAAGAACAACCTTGGCTGGGGCAGAAGAGTTAAAGCGTTTGTTAACCCAAAAAAAAAAAATGGATCCTGCTCCTTTAACCTCCCTGGCGGTATGATTATTTCAGATTATTGATGCTCAAAGCGGTACAATTATTTTGCATGGAAATTTGGCGTTTTATTATGTAGGCCTGTAATTCTTAGGAATAACTCACTTAAATCTGTCCAAACCAGAGTCTAGTCGACATCCCAGGTATGATAAAGTTTGAAAAACGAAATCATAAATTATAATATAATAAATAACTATAAATAATTATACCAAATAATAATATAATAATAATAAAAATTATTCAATAATGTAATCAAATCAAAAACACTGAAATTTGCTCAGTTGCAGAATTGTCGCTGTCATTACTTTTCAGTGTTTAATGACGGATCTCCCCACAAATCACTATCGCTCAATTCTGCGAGTGATTCTAATTTATTATCACTGTTTTCTAGCTGGTCTAAACCTGCTTTTGATGTAAAGGGACGGTTTTGGTTGCTATGGAGAATCTCCAGTTTCCAGGCAAAAAGAACAGTTTTTATAATATAAAACTGCATGCAGGGCACTGGAGATACCACTAGGGACAAAAAGGAGGTGAAATAAATTGATACAGTAATGTAATCTGTAAGATTACAGTGTACTGTATATGTATTGTGTGTTTTACTTTTTGAATTTGGCGTCGTTCTTCGTCCCCGTGCGTCGCAACGCTCGCAGGGAACGGAGCCTGGGCACAGTGATAGATCGAGTGGAGGACAAGCCGCTCACACTACGGGGAGACATCACAGGATCCAGGGGACAAGGTAAGTAAGTTCTTCCTGGAACCTGCGATGCGATCCAGAGTCTGGCTTGGGGTTACCGCTTTTGGTACTGATAATCCACCCCCAGCCAGACTCGAGAATACCGCCAGGGAGGTTAAAGCATGTTATATGACACAGTGCTTGTCCTGTGTCATTTGGCCCCCTGTAACACCTAAAAAACCTGGCTGATCCTTCCAGTTTCTCCCCACCCCCTGTAAACTGACCACCGCATATCATGGCTGCTGAGACCAGACACCGTGGTCAGTTTTACGCGCCTCTGCCACCAGCTTCCGGCTATCTGCTCTCCTCTCTGCTCCTGTGTCCTCCTCCCCGTGTGTGCGTGTGTGTGTCACCCCTCCCCCTTCCTGCTGCTCTCATAACACTAACCTATATACACCATCAGCACTGCCTCCTATTGCAGTGTTCCCCTTTGTGAATGATTTATAAATATAAATGCTGTAAATACCTAATTTAAGAGCCGAGATTGTGATCACATGACTGGCCAGCTCTCTCCTCCTCCCCTCCAGACTGACATCAGTAGAGGAATCTCAGCTCCACCCGCTGCATCTCTCAGGAGGAAAGGAGAAAGCTGGCCAGTCATGTGATCGCAATCTCGGCAGTGAAATTAGGTATTTGCAGCATTTATTTTTATAAATCAAACACAGAGGGGCATGCTACAGTAGGAGGCAGCGCTGATGGTGTATACAGGTTAGAGTGGTTTAACAACCACTTTAAGATATTAAGGTGCTTCTGGAAAATCTCTCTCTTCCCCCTCCCCGCCCACACAGCCCCCACCCCTTTCAAAATTACTGCAATAATACCAGACCAAATAAGTAATAAATCAATTTGGTACTAATAACTATGCTCTCTAATAGAAATAAAAACGCAATACAATGGGTGCTGATTTTATTGCTTTAATAAATAATCAAAAGGACATAGCAATATTGACTGTGCATATAACATCTTCCTACCCAAGAAATATGTAAAAAGGTTAAAATTCACTCCATATATTTAGCCCTACAGCAGCCACATATCAACAGCCAAAACTGACAAAATCAACCATGTCAAAATCCAACTGCAAAATTTCCCAAGGAATTTAAAAAAGTGTTTTTCACTTGATAATGACATTATGGCTGGAAAGTCAGCACAAAAATCATGAAAAGCTATTTTTACATATATAAACTTTGTTCAAAACTAAAGCACAGATAACAAGTTAACATTTTTGGAGTACTCTGAAAAGAACATGCAAAATACTCTTATGGAAAATGAGAAAGTTTGATACATTGAGGCTACTGGTAATAGTAGAAAGGGGAGGCGCCGCCACCATCTCCACGTCAGTCAGCACAGGGTGAGTAATATATTTCAGTAAGATGGTTTCAAATAGAATATTAAGTACTTATCACTTTAAAAATGGTGTACACACACACACACACATGTATATTATATACATGTGTATGCCCGCCCAAGCACATGACTTTCTTTACTTTGCTGCTTTGGGATCTAGCCCCCAGATCTTTTGTAGACCTAGCAACGCCCCTACATTAATGTCTAAACCACTGGCAACAAAAGTGAGTACAACCCTAAGCGAAAATGTCCAAATTGGGCCCAATTAGCTAAATTCCCTCCCCGATGTCATGTGACTTATTAGTGTTACAAGGTCTCAGGTGTGAATGGAGAGCAGGCGTGTTAAATTTGGTGTTATCGCTCTCACTCTCTCATACTGGTCACTGGAAGTTCAACATGGCACCTCATGGCAAAGAACTCTCTGGGGATCTGAAAAAAAGAATTGTTGCTCTACATAAAGATGGCCTAGGCTATAAGAAGATAGCCAAGACCCTGAAACTGAGCTGCAGAACGGTGGCCAAGACCACACAGCGGTTTAACAGGACAGGTTCCACTCAGTACAGGCCTCGCCATGGTCAACCAAAGAAGTTGAGCGCACGTGCTCAGCGTCATATTAGGTGTTTTAAATAGCCTTGCAGGAGGTAAATGTCTTTTTTGCATGTGTGTGCTGTAATTTTTTGTTCTGTTGTATGGTCTTATGGCTGCACCATCTTTGATGCATCTTTTAGGGTGTGCCCCCCAAATATCTCGTTTGTCTATTGTATGGATTCTGACCAAATCCTTTTGGGTGAGGAGCACCCCACTCCCTCATCAGTGCCTCTCATTAGTGTCCACCTGTGTCATAGGTAGTCTCCCATGGTTCAGAGAAGCAGGGATCTCCCATTCTATGGATAGTGTAGGACCCACTAACTATGGGGTGCTTTGTCGCAGTAAGTGGGCTTAAGCACCATATAGCAATATGGTGTGACCAAATCCCCATATTGTTTGAAAATGTTTAGGTGTTTTAAATAGCCTTGCAGGAGTTAAATGTCTTTTTTGCATGTGTGTGGTGTAATATTTTGTTTTGCTGTATGGTCTTATGGCTGCACCATCTTTGATGCATCTTTTCGGGTGTGCCCCCCAAATATCTCATTTATTTCTTCAGTGTTGTCACATGAAAAGATAGAATAAAATATTAAGATAAGACAAATGAGCAACATGTGTTGCATGGCATCCTGGACAATTATTAGATACAGCTGCTTACCACATCCTCTTATATATGAGGAAGCCATTTTATCTCTCAGAATATTCTACAAACTGTTGACTGACACAGACTAGCCAGCAGTTTGTAAAGGTCAAAAGTGCTATCCCTTCACTGTTGTGCATAGCATGTCCGACATTTTAAATGGCACATGCTGGGAAGCAATGTCAGGCAAAAAGGAAGTCTCTTTGTCTGCCATGGCCCTGAGAACTGCCTATTCAGCTTGGGTTTTATAGTGTTACCAAATAGTTCAAATTAAATTACAGCTGAATTATTCCACAACACTTTTCATAATAAAGTATTTCTTGCATAGAATTGATTTCAGGCTTCATTTTCACCTATGCAAAAGTGGATTAACATCACCAGTTCACTGAATCCACCTAGTGGGTGCGCACAAAACTTTAACTGTTGATGGGACATGAACATATTTGGGGGACATTATTTTATTTTTTGTCTATCTAGAGCAGTGGTCCCCAACTTTTTTTGGCACCGGGAGCAGCGTTGTGGATGAAAATTTTTTCCAAGGCCAAGGGGGGATTCGTTGTTTCGCGGGCAATTTGTCAGGGAAATGACTGTTGTTAGCACTTCAATAATCACGACACCAAGGTTGATATGGTGTCAGGATGATTGAAGTGTGCATTATTTCTATTATTCCATTGTAATATAAAATGAAATGGTTCAACTCACCATAATGCAGAATCTGCCACCAGATGCAGCACGTCACTTGCTACGTCACCTGCCACGAGAAGCAGTTTGTCACTTGCCACCTCGCCTGCCAACAAATTCGGTTGGTCACTTGCCACCTCGGGTTGCCACCAGATGCAGTTTGTCATTTGCCACCTCGCCTGCCACCAGATGCGGTTTGTCACTTGCCACGTTGACTGCAACCAGATGCGGTTTGTCACTTGCCACATCACCTGCCACCAGATGCATTTGGTCACTTGCCACGTCGCCTGCCACGAGATGTGGTTTGTCACCTGCCACCAGATGCAGATTGTCACTACAGTGGTGGCAGCACAGGCGTGCGCATTAATCCGCAGAACACAGAGGCAGGCCTGGAGTGGTTGGTTCCGAGTGAGGGACAACAGCGGTGATGTGGGGTGGGAGGTTAGAGATGATCCAATTTCTCTGCTCCCCGCCTCACCTCCAGCAGTGTAGCGGATCCGCTGTGAGGGTGGAACAGTGGTGATGCGGGCGGGCAGTGACAGATGATCTCATCTCTCTGCTTCCCCGACTCACCTCCAGCAGTGTAGTGGCTCTGCTGTGAGGGCAGAACAGCGGTGATGCAGGTGGTGAGAGATGATGTCATCTCTCTACTTGCCCGCCACCGCACTTCAGACAGTGCAGCCTTCGTGGCCTGGGGACCCCTGATCTAGAGGATTGTGCCAACACTGCTGTCAGTCTGTGTTAACATACCTTGAAATTAAGAAATAGTTAAATCTTGTATTTATAAACCAGTACTGAATACAATTTTCCATGATTTTGCCCATGTAGGGTGTAGAGCAGGGGTGTTCAAGACAGTATGGTCAATAAAATTTTCTTCCAGCAACCGTCCGATTCTTATGTTTGTGCTATGACTCAGATGTGATGTAGTCTTTGTATGTCCACCAAAAAAGAAGAAATGAACAACCTTTATAGCATTTCTACAATATTTGTCAATTTTCAGTAACAACATCAAACGTGGATAGTGAACTTTATTGGCCTTTAATGTATTCTTGTATTTGCAGGGAAAAAAAATACCTTTAACAACATGTAGGACAAATAAATAACTCTTTAATAGAACATAAAATTGTGCCAGGCACATCCACAATTTAATTAAAAGAATAGAACCTTCTGACTAACCTTACGAACAGTGTGAATCTGAAAAAGCATACAAAGCTTTGGATCTCCTTGATCTTTCTTTTTGCATTTTTCTACTTCACTTTTATTTTTTTTTTTAGACTGTTTTAAACAAATAATTATTCTCTGCTTTCTGTTTTTATTGCACCCAAAAAACTCTTATGCCGCGTACACACGGTCGGACTTTTCGTCTACAAAAGTCCGACAGCCTGTCCGACAGACTTCCGACGTACCTTCAGCGGACTTGCGGCAGACTTTCTTACGAACGGACTTGCCTACACACGACCACACAAAAGTCCGACGGATTCGTACGTGATGACGTACACCGGACTAAAATAAGGAAGTTCATAGCCAGTAGCCAATAGCTGCCCTAGCATGGGTTTTTGTCCGTCGGACTAGCACACAGACGAGCGGATTTCGGGGTCCGTCGTACTTACGACGTAAAGATTTGAAGCATGTTTCAAATCTAAAGTCCGTCGGATTTGAGGCTAAAAAAGTCAGTTGAAAGTCCGGAGAAGCCCACACACGATCGGATTACCAGCCAGCTTTAGTCCGTCAGCGTCCGTTGGACTTTTGTAGACGAAAAGTCCGACCGTGTGTACGCGGCATTACTTTCTCCGTATTGAGAAAAAAATGGGCCTTTGACGGTCCTGCCAGTAGCTTGAATCTTGGCTTAACTAAAGTTACTGTCATTCTCATACACGTGTAGGTGCTCACCGGGGAGCCAGGAACGATATTTATTTTTAAGACTGTCCATAGTGGAGAAAGCTGACTTGCAGCTATATGTAGCTCTAAACATGGTCACGGTATGTAGTGCTAACTTGGTTAGAGCTGGGAAAACAGTTTCAGGCACAGTCTGTAGCCAGAAATTGGCAAGATCAGTTACTCTAAATACTCTTTTAGTGCAACTCGTGTTTGCAGATCAATCATTTCTGTCTGTAGAGATCCCTCATGTGCCCACTTGAAGGTCTGTGTACCCTTTAGGCCGAATCCACATACATGCGAATTGGATGCGTCTCACCGCATCCAATTCGCATGAGAGGAGAGTGAGACCGGCTCTGAATGAAGCCAGTTCACACAGCTCCAGGGCGGCCGCAGTCTGCATTTGGAAAAGGTCCTGTGCATCTTCTGGTCCAATTCAGGTGTGAATTTAGGCAAAAATTCCAACCCGATTTGCACCTGAAATGGGACGCACCGGACCCTATGCTGTGAGCCGCGGCCGTAGCATATGTGAACGGAGCCTTAGAAACATTCTGGCATCCCTAACCCCTTCCCAACAGGCGCACGCCGATGTACGTCGGCAGAATGGCACGGCTGGGCAAATGGACTTACAGGTACGTCCATTTGAATTCCCCGCCGTGCCATTGCGTGCGCGCCGGCCGGGAGCTCCGTGAGTCGGGTCGCAGGTCCCGTGGACTCGATCGCTGCGGGGATACCTGCGATCGACTCACAGAGAGGACGAGTGGGGAGATGCTGATGTAAACAGCATCTCCCTGTTCTGCCTAGTGACAAGTGTCACTGATCACAGCTCCCTGTAATCAGGAGCAGTGATCAGAGTAATGACACTGCTAGCCCATCCCCCTACATTTAGTAATCACTCCCCTAGGACATACTTAACCCCTCCCCGCCCCCTAGTGGTTAACCCCTTCATTGCCAGTGTCATTTACACAGTAATCAGTGCATTTTTAATCGCACTGATCGCTGTATAAATGACAATGGTCCCAAAAATGTGTCCAAAATGTCTGACATAACGTCGCAGTCACAATAAAAATCGCTGATCGCCGCCATTACTAGTAAAAAAAAATTATTAATAAAAATGCCACAAAACTATCCCCTATTTTGTAAACGCTATAACTTTTGCGCAAACCATCTATATCTATAAATGCTTATTGCGATTTTTTTTACCAAAAATATGTAGAAGAATACGATCGGCCTAAACTGAGGAAAAATTTTTTTTATATATTTTTGGGGGATATTTATTATAGCAAAATGTAAAAAATAATGCGTTTTTTTCAAAATGATCCCTCTTATTTTGTTTATAGCGCAAATAATAAAAATCGCAGAGGTGATCAAATACCACCAAAAGTAAGCTCTATTTGTGGGGAAAATAGGACGTCAATTTTGTTTGGGAGACACATCGCACGACCGCGCAATTGTCAGTTAAAGCGACGCAGTGCCGAATCGCAAAAAAACGCTCTGGTCAGGAAGGGGGTAAAATCTTCTGGGGCTGAAGCAGTTAATGAGGAATGGATTCTGGATGAGTAGGAGGAGCTGCTGCCCAAGAATAAAGTTGTCAAACGAGTGAAGTCTCCAATCAGTTCAATTATGGAGTCAACCTAAGGAGAAACATCTCGCTTTCCTTGATTCTGTTCATTTAGACCCCTTTCACACCAAGGCCCTTCAAAAATGCCCTAAAACGCCTTAGCGGTATTACCGTGTTTTTACAGTGTTTTAGGGGCGCTAGCGGTAAAATGAACGCAACGCTGCAGGCGTTTTAACAGCGTTTTTCAAGCGTTATTGAAGCATGTGTTATTGATGATATTTTTCTGCTTACATGTTTATCCTTTGTGATATCATGTAAAACAAGCAGTGTCTTGTAAAGTAACAAGCAGTGTCTTGTAAAGTAACAAGCAGTGTCTTGTTTTACTTCAAATCTTCATTTTTCTGGGATTAATTCTTTTTTTGGCACTTTAATTTAGTTTTTTTGGCACTTTAATGGTCTGTTTAATTTCTGACCTTCCCACAAGTTCAGTCCTGTTGTTGTAGATGCTCTCTTTTCTGCTTGCATGTTTACCTTTTTTATGAGATCATGTGAATTTTCTACAGCTCAGGGCGGATTATAGACGCTATTCAGGCGTTTTTACAGCGTTTTCAATTCATTTCAATGGAGAGGGGTGTTTTTGAAGCTCTTTTTTCAACGCCAAAAAGCTGCTCCAAAGATGCTGCTTGCAGGACTTTTCTCAACGCCCCGCCAGCGCAACGCCTCAGTGTGAAAGGGTCCATTGAGATGCATGGGGAGCATTTTATGAGCGTTTTATTAGCGTTATTTTTAGCGCTAAAATGCCTTGGTGTGAAAGGGGTCTTACAATCTCTTTGAAGATCTTGCTTGAACAATTCCAGTTTCCTCTGAAAAAGAAGGAGGGCTCTTATCACATCACAAACTGAATTGTTCTTGCCATGCAGCTTTAAAATTAGTTCACTAAGGTGTAGTGTTACATCTACTATAAAAGCAACAGTATATAATATGCTCTCATCTAAAAAAAAAAAAAAAAAAAAAAAAAGCCTTGTACTTGGAAAGCTGCTATTTCTGTTCAAATGGACTAATAGAGTTAACCACACACACTGGGGTTTACTAAAGCCAGAGAGTGCGAAATCTCACTTCTGCAGATAAATCAGCTTGCTCAATTAAGCTTTGGTAACCAAACCTGAATGGTTTCTATGCAGAAGTGAGATTTTGCAATCTCCAGATTTAGTGAATAAACCCCACTGCCTTTACTCAACCAACATTGCTGTGCAATAATAGGTAATTTACATTTGCCTCAATTTCTCTAGGGAACTCTCTCAGCAGACAATGTTGATGGGATGAGGACAAATTTGATGGGATGAGGATACCCTTGGGAAGTTGATGCGATTCATCATTGTGTCCATTATTACATACAGCAAACTTTTCTGACAGAATAGCACACAGGACAGTCTGATGAATGATATAGTAATAAACAATAATGACAGGGCTGTCTTCTTTCAGCCATGCCACAGCTTCTCTCTTTTCCTACCATGGCGGGGGCACCATCTGTGGTGACTAAGACCACCTCTTTAAGATATATCCTCCTTCTCAGCATCTCCTAATTGCCTCATCTGTGTCCGGTCCTCTTGTATGTATCTCAAGTTCTGTTACACCTAACAGGTCTTTGGATCCTAAGTTATTTTGTACCATTGTAAAAAAAAAAAAAAAAAACATCTTACATATGCCAAAAGCTGGGTATTTATAAGTTACATCTGTTGATTCATCAATTGCTAAGGAACTACAGTTGTGTTTAAAATAATAGCAGGGTGTTTAAAAAAGTGAGTAAAGATTAAAATCCTTCTAATCGCTTTTATTTTCATACATGGAAAAGCATTGGGAACACTGCACAGTCTATTCCAAATCAAAACATGAAGAAAAAAGTTTCAAATGTGTTATTACTTTACAGAAAGTGAAGAAAAAGGAATATAAGGCTTTTCCAAAAAAAAAAAAAAAGTCTGAATTTTTTCTTTACAAACTCAAATATTTACAGTATAAACTGAAAAATGCTTAAAGATTTGCTCTCCTGTGAATCACTGAACATTTAGTGGTATACCACTGTTTGAGAACTGCTTCTGTGTCCGCCGTGTTGCATGGAGTTGACCAACTTCTGGCACCTGTGAACAGGTATTCCAGCCCGGATGATTGCACTACATTCCACAATTCTTCTGCATTTCTTGGTTTTACCTCAGAAACAGCATTTTTGATGTCACCCCCACAAGTTTTCTATTGGATTAGGGTCCGGGGATTGGACTCGCCACTCCATAACGTTAATCTTATTGGTCTGGAACCAAGATGTTGCTCACTTACTGGTGTGTTTGGGGTCATTATCTTGTTTAAACTCCCATTTCAAGGGCATTTCCTCTTCGGCATAAGGCAACATGACCTCTTCAAGTATTTTAATGTATTCAAACTGATCCATGATCCCTGCTATGCGATAAATTGGCCCAACACCATAGTATAAGAAACATACCCATATCTTGATGCTTGTGCCACCATGGTTCACTGTCTTCGATGTACTGTGGCTTGAATTCAGTGTTTGGGGGTCATCTGACAAACTGTATGTGGCCCCTAGACCCCACCAAAAAAACAAAAAAAACAAATCTTGCTATCA
Source organism: Aquarana catesbeiana (assembly GCF_042186555.1). Lineage (NCBI taxonomy): Eukaryota > Metazoa > Chordata > Amphibia > Anura > Ranidae > Aquarana > Aquarana catesbeiana. Next base: position 364,977,393 of record NC_133327.1, on the reverse strand, counting down.
CCAGTCCATAAAATGTTGCGCCATTTTTCTTTAGGCAAGTTGTAACCTCTTCAGTACACGTTGTTTTTCAACAATGGGACTTTGCGGGGGCTTCTTGTCAATAGGTTGGCTTCACATAGGAGTCTTCTAATTGTTACAGTACTCACAGGTAACTTTACACCTTTCATCACCCTGGAGCTGATCATTGGCTGAGTCTTTGCCATTTTGGCTATTCATCAATCCTTTCGAATGACAGTTTTCCATTTTCTTCCATGTCTTTCTTGTTTTGGATACCATTTTAAAGCATTTAAGATCATTTTAGCTCAGCAGCCTATCAGTTTCTGCGCTTCTTTATATGTTTTCCCCTCTCCAATCAACTTTTTAATCAAAGTACACTGTTCTTCTGAACAATGTCTGGAATGACCCATTTTACTCAGATTTTCAGAGAGAAATGCAGTATACCCAGCATGAACATTTGCTGCCTTCGTCCTTAAATATGGGCCACCTGTTTGACACTTTTTTTTCACAGACTGAATGACCCCACTAATTGAACTCTACACTGCTATTATTTTGATCACGCCCCTTTCAATTAATGATTCAATTACACAGAATCAGCAGCATGTATGTCATGACTGTTGGCTCTGTTGGTTTTCTATCACTCTACTACACCCACTAGTAAATTACAGTATTTTTCGATCCATAAGACGCACTCCCACCCCCCCCATTTTGTCTGTGAGTCTTATGGAGTGAATATTGACCCGTCGCTGTGTTAGAATAGTCAGGCCGGGGGCATGGCTGAGGCGGTCGGCTGCCAACTAACTGATGCACGCTGGCGCTGTTGGGAGTTGTAGTCCACTCCGCGCACGCTCAAGCTCTACCAGTGGGTGGAGAAGCAGTGCAGCACAGCCAGGGAACTACAACTCCCAGGATCTTGGAGGCAGGGCAAGCCAGGGAGTCGGGACTTGAGACCAACATGACTGGCTCGGGCTGCAACTTTGCTAGAACCCAGGACAGGAGCATCACCCCCCCATGACTGGAGGAGGCCATGCACAGACCTGCTGAGCTGGCACTAGCAGCTGCGATCACTGAGGTGAGAGACCCCCCCTGGGCCAGCTGACCCCCACATCCCCTCCATCTCGCCCCTTCCATACACCCTGCCCCAGTGTCCACGCAGTAACCTAAAAATAGCCCTCAACACTGTGGGTCCTGCTGGCCTGTGTGTCTCACTTGCCACTGGCCTGTTGGTCCTGCTGGGAGCTGGCAATTGGCCAGCTCCCAGCAGGACCAACAGGCCAGCAGGGCCCAAAGGTCCACAGCCAGCTCCCAGCAAGACCCACAGCCATTTGGTTCAGAATATTTTTTTCTTGGTTTCCTCCTCTAAAACCTAGGTGCGTCTTATGGAGCTAAAAATACGGTATTTGCCACGTAGAAATATAATTTATACCAAAAACAGTGATTCATCTGGTTAGTGATGTTGGACTGCTATTATTTTGAACACAACTGTACGAGGGAAAAAAGTATTTGATCCCCTGCTGATTTTGTACATTTGCCCACTGACCAAGAAATGATCAGTCTATAATTTTAATGGTAGGTTTATTTTAACATCGAGAGACCGAACAAAAAAAATCCAGAAAAACTAATTTCAAAAAAGTTCTAAATTGATTTGCATTACTTCAGGTACCCCCTTTAGAGTTCCCTCTTACATCAGGTGCCCCCCATCAGAGTTTCCCCTTATATCACGTCTTCTCTTCAGTATGCTCTCCTTACTTAAAGCATTTGTTACCCGAACATTCCATATTCCTGGTATGGTACATCTATGAAAAAGTCTCCTGTTCATTTTGCATTGCTTCGTTTGTGTGAAATCCTTGGCGTTTCTGCTACTCCCTCTGTTTTCCTATTAAAAACCGATCACACTAAGCAGGAGAGCACACCGTGGTCAGTTCTCTAGCTATACTGGGAAATCAGACTGCTCTCCTCCAATGATCAGACTTCCCTTCACACACCCCACCTGCACAGCCTTTCACTGGGAAGCTCAGTGCACTGCTGTTTCTTCTCGCCCAGCTCTTATGCAGCAGGAAATGTGATCACTTATAAGAAAGGGGAAAAGGGCACTTTGTTTTTTATATCCATACACAGATGTTTTGCTTTTCATTTCTATTTTAAAAATGTAATGGGTTGTTTTACAAGGTGATCGTTTACAATCACTTTAAGGTGTCCCCATCACAGTGCCCCCTTGCATCAGGTGTCCCCATCAGAATACAACCTTAGATAGGGTTCCCCATTAGAGCCTTCCCTTACAATAGGTGCCCCCATTAGATTCCGTTTTCAGCGTCTACTGTCCTTTATTTGTAGCAAGTCATGCTCTCTAGCACTTGTGTACAAAAGAAACGGATACAAAATACACTGTCAATGCACTGTAAATGTAAATGTCCCCATCAGTGTTCCCCCTTACACCAGATATCCCTATCAGAATTTCCTCTTACATCAGGTGCCTCGATCAGAGTGTGACCTTACATAAGGTGTTCCCATCCCAGTCCCCCAATACATCAGATGCCCCCAATGATGTGAATTTCATGAATTGGGTGGAGTCCATGCTCCCAACATTACACCACCCGTCGACCCCATGAGGCTGTCGGCTTGAATCCCGGGACAAATATACATTGCATATATGCTTGTTTTTAACTGCCTCTATGTAAGTAGTTGTTATCTTTTATCTTAGTTTCACACTATGGGAGTTTCTTTGATTCATCATACATTCAATATTTGCCAGTGAACCATTGATTATTATCATTGGAAACCCAAGAAAAGCCACAGAGGTCTCCCGTTTCACTGCAAAGGAAATAGTCCTGTCCTAAGGATATTTTATCATACTGGACTCTTATAATCTAGAGTCCATTTCCTTTGGTAAACGGCCATCTTATATTACAGTGGGGCAAAAAAGTATTTAGTCAGCCACCAATTGTGCAAGTTCTCCCACTTAAAAAGATGAGAGAGGCCTGTAATTGTCATCATAGGTATACCTCAACTATGAGAGGCAAAATGTAGAAACAAATCCAGACAATCACATTGTCTGATTTTTGAAAGAATTTATTTGCAAATTATGGTGGAAAATAAGTATTTGGTCAATATCATAAGTTCATCTCAATACTTTGTTACATATCCTTTGTTGGCAATGACAGAGGTCAAGCGTTTTCTGTAAGTCTTCACAAGGTTGTCACACACTGTTGCTGGTATGTTGGCCCATTCCTCCATGCAGATCTCCTCTAGAGCAGTGATGTTTTGGGGCTGTCGCTGGGCAACACGGACTTTCAACTCCCTCCAAAGGTTTTCTATGGGGTTGAGATCTGGAGACTGGCTAGGCCACTCCAGGACCTTAAACTGCTTCTTACGAAGCCACTCCTTTGTTGCCCGGGTGGTGTCTTTGGGATCATTGTCATGCTGAAAGACCCAGCCACGTTTCATCTTCAATGCCCTTGCTGATGGGAGGAGTTTTACACTCAAAATCTCACGATACATGGCCCCATTCATTCTTTCATGTACACGGATCAGTCGTCCTGTTCCCTTTGCAGAGAAACAGCCCCAAAGCATGATGTTGCCACCCCCATGCTTCACAGTAGGTTTGGTGTTCTTTGGTTGCAACTCAGCATTCGCTCTCCTCCAAACACGACGACTTGTGTTTCTACCAAACAGTTCTACTTTGGTTTCATCTGACCATATGACATTCTCCCAATCCTCTTCTGGATCATCCAAATGCTCTCTAGCAAACCTCAGATGAGCCCGGACATGTACTGGCTTAACCACTTAAGGACCGGACCATTATGCTGCCTAAGGACCAGAGGACTTTTTCCAATTTGGCACTGCGTCGCTTTAACTGCTAATTGCGCGGTCATGCAATGCTGTACCCAAACGAAATTTGCGTCCTTTTTTTCCCACAAATAGAGCTTTCTTTTGATGGTATTTGATCACCTCTGCCGTTTTTATTTTTTGCGCTATAAACGGAAAAAGACCAAAAATTTTGAAAAAAAAAAATGATATTTTCTACTGTTTGTTATAAAAAAAAAATCCAATAAACTCAATTTTAGTCATACATTTAGGCCAAAATGTATTCGGCCACATGTCTTTGGTAAAAAAAATGTCAATAAGCGTATATTTATTGGTTTGCGCAAAAGTTATAGCGTCTACAAACTCGGGTACATTTTCTGGAATTTACACAGCTTTTAGTTTATGACCGCCTATGTCATTTCTTGAGGTGCTAAAATGGCAGGGCAGTACAAAACCCCCCCAAATGACTCCATTTTGGAAAGTAGACAACCCAAGGAAATTGCTGAGAGGCATGTTGAACCCATTGAATATTTTTTTTTTGTCCTAAGTGATTGAATAATGACAAAAAAAAAAAAAATTTACAAAAAGTTGTCACTAAATGATATATTGCTCACACAGGCCATGGGCATATGTGGAATTGCACCCCAAAATACATTTAGCTGCTTCTACTGAGTATGGGGATACCACATGTGTGGGACTTTTTGGGAGCCTAGCCGCGTACGGGGCCCCGAAACCAAGCACCGCCTTCATGATTTCTAAGGGCGTAAATTTTTGATTTCACTCCTCACTACCTATCGGTTTTGAAGGCCATAAAATGCCAAGATGGCACAACCCCCCCCCCCCCCCCCAAATGACTCCATTTTGGAAAGTAGACACCCCAAGCTATTTGCTGAGAGGCATGTTGAGTCCATAGAATATTTTATATTTTGACACAAGTTGCGGGAAAGTAACACATTTTTTTTTTTTTTTTTGCACAAAGTTGTCACTAAATGATATATTGCTCAAACATGCCATGGGCATATGTGGAATTACACCCCAAAATACATTCTGCTGCTTCTCCTGAGTACGGGGATACCAAATGTGTGGGACTTTTTGGGAGCCTAGCCGCGTACAGGGCCCCGAAAACCAAAGCACCGCCTTCAGGATTTCTAAGGGCATAACATTTTGATTTCACTCCTCACTACCTATCACAGTTTTGAAGGGCATAAAATGCCAAGATGGCACAAAACCACCCCAAATGACCCCATTTTGGAAAGTAGACACCCCAAGCTATTTGCTGAGAGGCATGTTGAGTCCATGGAATATTTTATTTTTTGACACAAGTTGCGGGAAAGTGACCTTTTTTTTTTTGCACAAAGTTGTCACTAAATGATATATTGCTCAAACATGCCATGGGCATATGTGAAATTACACCCCAACATATATTCTGCTGCTTCTCCTGAGTACGGGGATACCACATGTGTGAGACTTTTTGGGAGCCTAGCTTCATACGGGGCCCCGAAATCCAATCACCGCCTTCAGGATTTCTAAGGGCGTAAATTTTTGATTTCACTCCTCACTACCTATCACAGCTTCGAAGGCCATAAAATGCCAAGATAGCACAAAACCCCCCCAAATGACCCCATTTTGGAAAGTAGACACCCCAAGCTATTTGCTGAGAGGCATGGTGAGTATTTTGCAGCTCTCATTTGTTTTTGAAAATGAAGAAAGACAAGAAAAAAAATTTTTTTTTTCTTTTTTCAATTTTCAAAAGTTTGTGACAAAAAGTGAGGTCTGCAAAATACTCACTATACCTCTCAGCAAATAGCTTGGGGTGTCTATTTTCCAAAATGGGGTCATTTGGGGGGGGGGTTGTGCCATCTGGGCATTGCATGGCCTCCGAAACTGTGATGGGCAGTGAAGAGTGAAATCAAAAATTTACGCCCTTAGAAAGCCTGAAGGCAGTGCTTGGTTTTCGGGGTCCCGTACGCGGCTAGGCTCCCAAAAAGTCTCACACATGTGGTATCCCCGTACTCAGGAGAAGCAACAATTTATTTTGGGGTGTAATTTCACATATTCCCATGGCATGTTTGAGCAATATATCATTTAGTGACAACTTTGTGCATAAAAAAAAAAAAAAAAAAATTGTCTTTTTCCCACAACTTGTGTCACAATATAAAATATTCCATGGACTCGACATGCCTCTTAGCAAATAGCTTGGGGTGTCTACTTTCCAAAATGGGGTCATTTGGGGGGTTTTGAACTGTCCTGGCATTTTATGCACAACATTTAGAAGCTTATGTCACACATCACCCACTCTTCTAACCACTTGAAGACAAAGCCCTTTCTGACACTTTTTGTTTACATGAAAAAATTATTTTTTTTTTTGCAAGAAAATTACTTTGAACCCCCAAACATTATATATTTTTTTAAAGCAAATGCCCTACAGATTAAAATGGTGGGTGTTTCATTTTTTTTTTTTCACACAGTAATTGCGCAGCGATTTTTCAAACGCATTTTTTGGGGAAAAAACACACTTTAAATTTTAATGCACTAAAACACACTATATTGCCCAAATGTTTGATGAAATAAAAAAGATGATCTTAGGCCGAGTACATGGATACCAAACATGACATGCTTTAAAATTGCGCACAAACGTGCAGTGGCGACAAACTAAATACATCTTTAAAAGCCTTTACAGGTTACCATTTTAGATTTACAGAGGAGGTCTACTGCTAAAATTACTGCCCTCGATCTGACCTTCGCGGTGATACCTCACATGCATGGTGCAATTGCTGTTTACATTGGACGCCAGACCGACGCTTGCGTTTGCCTTTGCGCGAGAGCAGGGGGGGACAGGGGTGCTTTTTTTTTTTCTTTATTATTTTTTTTATCTTATTTTTAAACTGTTCCTTTCATTTTTATGTTTTTTAATCATTTTTATTGTTATCTCAGGGAATGTAAATATCCCCTATGATAGCAATAGGTAGTGACAGGTAATCTTTTTTTTTAAAAATTGGGGTCTATTAGACCCTAGATCTCTCCTCTGCCCTCAAAGCATCTGACCACACCAAGATCGGTGTGATAAAATGCTTTCCCAATTTCCCAATGGCGCTGTTTACATCCGGCGAAATCTAAGTCATGAAATGCTCGTAGCTTCCGGTTTCTTAGGCCATAGAGATGTTTGGAGCCATTCTGGTCTCTGATCAGCTCTATGGTCAGCTGGCTGAATCACCAGCTGCATTTTCAGGTTCCCTGTTGGGACAGGAGAGCCAGAGAAAAACATGGAAGACGGTGGGGAGGGGGGGGGCATTCTCTCCCACTGCTTGTAAAAGCAGTCTAGAGGCTAATTAGCCGCTAGGATTGCTTTTACATGAAAGCCGACTGCTGGCTGAAAAGAATGATACCAAGATGATACCTAAACCTGCAGGCATCATTCTGGTATAACCATTCAAAGTCCAGCAACATACCAGTACGTTGCTGGTCCTTGTTGGGCATATATTGTAAACTTTTTTTTCATGCAGCGTGTGGGCTGAACGAAAAAAAAGATATTGATCGGTGGGTATGCCCACCATTAGAATACCTCCCTTCATCCACCCACTTCTAATGATGGGCATACATGCACCGTTTATATATGCCGAAGCATGGGGGCATCCTCCGGCAAAAGGCAGGAGCAAATCGCTCCTCCACCCACTGCTGCCACCACGCTTCGGCATATATGCTGAAGTATGTAACTGTGGTGGTGAAATCACCTCCGACAGCGCTGGAGTCACGGCTTTATGTATCGTGGGAGCAAACGCTGTTGCTGTCAAGATAAATAAATCCGCGCTGCAACTGAATGGCGTACCTGCTAAGCAAATGATGGTTAACAAAAAACAAAGTAACATTACAGTATAACAGTAAGACTTACCATACCTGCAAAGCAAATACAAAAAAAAACATAGTAAAAAATAAAACATTTAACGCAAACTGTGCCTACCTAAAATATATATATGCCGAAGCATGGGGGCATCCTCCCACAAAAGGCAGGAGCAAATCGCTCCTCCACCCACTGCTGCCCCCACGCTTCGGCATATATGCTGAAGTATGTAACTGTGGTGGTGAAATCACCTCCGACAGCGCTGGAGTCACGGCTTTATGTATCGTGGGAGCAAACGCTGTTGCTGTCAAGATAAATAAATCCGCGCTGCAGCTGAATGGCGTACCTGAAAACAAAAAAATGGTTAAAACACAGTAAACTATAAAAAAAATTACATACCTGAAAAGCAAACATGATAAAACATAACAATAAAACATTGCAGAATAGAATACAGTAAAAAAGAGCAGAACAATAGAGAGAAAATAGAGAGAGAGAGAACAATAAAACGACAACTATTTTTTGTTTTTTTATTTTATATTTTTTTTGTGTATTTTTTTTTTTTTTTTTACATTTTTTTTTATAACTGTAACTTTTAAAACTGTAACGGTTCCAGGTTTGGGTCTCTCAAAATGCGATGGCATCTTGGGAGACCCTGTGAAAGTGTGTCCTAGTCTGTGCAATGCTGTACCCTACGCTAAAACTCAACTAGTGTATGGTAGCGCTCAAAACATTCACCAATGCAAAGACCAGGATTTCCAGGACAGGAGGGACAATAATACCGGGTGTCACGCCTAAATCCGCGCTTTCTGCAGACACAACATTTTCTTTGGGGGGCTCGTTGGGTAGGGGTACTCGGGAGGACATATTGAAAATGCCTCTCATGCAGCCGGCTTACTGCATTTGGTTGGGGAAGGTGAGGTGGAGCACCGTCTGGAAACAGAAGGGCTCTGACGATCTCTTCCTGGAATGTAAGGAAGGATCCAGTCCGTCCTGAAGCTCTGTATAGCACATGAGCGTTCAGCAAAGCCAATTGAAATAAATAAACAGACACTTTTTTGTACCAGCGTCTGGCCTTACGGGCAACTAGGTACAGCGCCAACAACTGGTCGTTGAGGTCCACCCCTCCCATATTTTGGTTATATTTGTGGACACAGAGGGGTTTCTCCACAACACCAGTCGCCGTAGTAATTTAGACCGTCGTGTCTGCATGAAGGGAGGTGAGAACGAAAACATTCTTCTTATCCCTCCACTTCATAGCGAGCAAATTATTACACTGCAAGCAGGCTCTCTCTCCCAGCCTAAGATGGGAATCTACAAGGCGCTGGGGAAAGCCCCGGCGATTAGGTCGCACGGTGCCACATGCTCCAATCTGCTGATCAAACAAGTGACTAAAAAGTGGCACGCTCGTGTAATAATTGTCCACGTACAAGTGGTACCCCTTTCTGAATAAGGGTGACACCAAGTCCCACACTATCTTGCCAGCACTTCCTATGTAGTCAGGGCAGTTTGTCGGCTCTACGTGACTATCTTTGCCCTCGTAAACCATAAAACTACATGTATAGCCTGTGGCCCTTTCACAGAGCTTATACATCTTGACCCCGTATCTGGCACGCTTGCTGGGAAGGTACTGTTTGAATGACAAGCGGCCAGAAAATGTAATCAGGGACTCATCAACGCAGACAACTTGATGGGGAGTAAACAAGTCTGCAAAACGTTGGTGGAAGTGGTTTACGAGGGGCCGAATTTTGTAGAGCCGATCGTATTCAGGGTCTCCACGAGGACGACAGAGTTCATTGTCGTTGAAGTGCATGAACCGAAAAATCTGCTCGTATCGTGCCCTGGCCATGGAGGCAGAGAACACGGGCGCATGGTAAATTGGGTCAGTGGACCAATATGACCGCAACTTACTCTTTTTATTCAAGCCCATGTTGAGGGAAAAGCCCAGAAAGAGCTTAAATTTGGAAACCGTAATTGGTCTCCAATCTCTGGCAAGGGAGGACTGTGGATTAGCGGCGATGTGTTGACCAGCGTATAAATTGCTTTGGTCCACAATAGATCTATAGAGATCTTCGGGGAAAAACAGTGAATAAAAATCCAGTGTTTGATAAAAATCAACTGTTTCCATCTGAATTCCGGGTTGGCCAGTGAATGGGGGAAGTACGGGTGCTGCAGAAGTGGTGGGTTCCCAATTCGGATTGGCGAATGCAGCAGGAAGGGCACCATGGGCACGAAGGGGCTGTGTTTGTCTTCTTGGTGGCAGCGGGACACTACTTGTGCTTGCCACCTCGCCAGCTTGAACTGCACTTATGGGACTCGCCACGTCACCAAGTGTTACTGCAGTGCTGGATGTACGACCAGGGTGTACTAGGCCGCTGGTGCTTGCCAGTTCACTAGAAGGAATAGCGGCGCTAGTACTTCTCTGCTCCATACGAGAGCCCTGCGGTTCTTGCACTTCAAGGACAGAAGAAGAAGATTGGGGTCTGGTACGCCTGACCTTGGCAGGGACCACAACTCTGTCGTCAGAGCCATCTGTCATGGAGGTCCACTGTCCTCTACAGGATCGTATTCTGAGCCTGAATCTGACAGATGAGTGACTTCCTCTTCACTATCTGTCATGCTCAGAAACATGTAGACCTCTTCACTAGTGTACCTTCGATTTGCCATTTTGGGCTCTAAATTTAGGGGTACACTAGTGAGACTCACAGGCAAAACAGCTCCTGACTGTCAGCGACTGTATCAAAACGCTACCAAAAAACTGTTAGCGATCGCAGGGATCTGGCCTGACTCTGCGAACGCTGCAGTTACGTGTGCTTAGTGTTTTGTAAGTGTCAGTGATCGATCGATACTGCACTTGGGTGGGCTGGGCAGGGCTGGGCCGAGGGGCAAAACGCAGGTGGTAGCAGGTATCTGGGCTGATCCAGCTAACACTGTCTTTATGGGAACCCTAAACTACTGGGGACGCTAGTATAGATCTGATCGGATCAGATCAGATATCGATCCGCTCAGATACTATAGCACTAAGGGAGGTGTATGCTGCGTGCGTGGGTGTTAGCGGTACTGGCGCTAATCTGACGCTGCCTGGGGCGACGCAGACCTCATCTGACCCTAAAAACTTAACTTATATCACCGCCGGGCAATTAGGGGGTTAAACCTTTATAAGGTAATAAACGGCGGTGCCCTAAAACTATAAAAAACAAACTAGCTAACCAGCGTCACCCGTAACACTTATACGGTGATCGCTGGTGAAAGGGTTAACTAGGGGGCAATCAAGGGGTTAAAACCTTTAGTAGGTAGTATATGGGGGTCCCTGTCGCTATAAAACACTGACAGCGAACCTATATACTTACCTCCCTAACTAGCGTCACCTGTGTCACTAATACAGCGATCAGAAAAACGATCGCTTAGCGACACTGGCGACGGGGGGGTGATCAAGGGGTTAACCTTTATTAGGGGGGTTAGGGGGGTACCCTGGACCTAAAGGGGGGTACCCCAGACCTAAAGGGGGCTAACCTAACTGCCCTAACACTTATAACTGTCACAAACTGACACCAATGCAAAAAAAAAAAAAAAACTGCTATTGGTGTCAGTGTGACAGGGGGTACGGGGGGGGGGGGCTGATCGGGGGGTGAAAAGTGTGCCTGGCGTGTTCTACTGTAAGTGTAGTGTTTGTGCACTTACTTGGATGACTTCTCTCCTCGGCGCCGGAACGAAAAGAACGGCTCGAGGAGGGATGACATCACTTCCTCTCCCTCTGTTTACATTACAGAGGCAGAGGAAGTCTGTCATTGGCCAGGAGCGATCGCGAGGGGGGAGCCACGAATGAGTGGCCCTCCCCTCACCTTTGATCGCCCCTGACCTGAATACGACCGCCGCAGGCACCGGGGGGGTCCGATCGGACCCCCCACCCGCGGGAAGGCAAGGACGTATATGTATGTCCTTTTGCCTGCCTGTGCCGCTCTGCCGACGTACATCGTCGTGCGGCGGTCGTCAAGTGGTTAAGCAGGGGGACACATCTGGCACTGCAGGATCTGAGTGCCTGGCGGCGTAGTGTATTACTGATGGCAGCCTTTGTTACGTTGGTCCCAGCTCTCTGCAGGTCATTCACTAGGTCCCCCCATGTGGTTCTGGGATTTTTGCTCACCTTTCTTGTGGTCATTTTGACCCCACGGGGTCAAATTTCCGTGGAGCCCCAGATCGAGGGAGATTATCAGTGGTCTTGTATGTCTTCCATTTTCTAATTATTGCTCCCACAGTTGATTTCGTCACACCAAGCTGCTTGCCTATTGCAGATTCAGTCTTCCCAGCCTGGTGCAGGTCTACAATTTTGTTTCTGGTGTCCTTCGACAGCTCTTTGGTCTTCACCATAGTGGAGTTTGGAGTGTGACTGTTTGAGGTTGTGGACGGGTGTCTTTTGCACTGATAACAAGTTCAAACAGGTGCCATTAATACAAGTAATGAGTGGAGGACAGAGGAGCCTCTTAAAGAAGATACAGGTCTGTAAGAGCCAGAAATCTTGCTTGTTTGTAGGTGACCAAATACTTATTTTCCACCATAATTTGCAAGTAAATTCTTTCAAAAATCAGACAGTGTGATTGTCTGGATTTGTTTCCACATTTTGTCTCTCATAGTTGAGCTATACCTAGGATGACAATTACAGGCCTCTCTCATCTCAAGTGGGAGAACTTGCACAATTTGTGGCTGACTAAATACTTTTTTGCCCCACTGTATATGGTGGAGGCACACCTTTGTGTTTTACCTTTTTATACAATATTCACTATCAAAATGTTTCAAGATTGGACTATATCACTTCTATATAGACTGTAATATTTATAGAACTTTATTTTTGTTATTTTAGCGCAGCAATTCTCTGTTTTGTAAATACATCAGATACCCTTATCAGAGGGCGCCCCTACATTAGTTGTCCCCATGAGCATGCCCCCTAACATCAGGTGTCATCATTAGCATGCCCCTTACATATGGTGCCCCATCAGAGCACCTCATTTCATCAAGTGCCCCAATACATCAGATGCCCACATAAAAGTACTCCCGTACATCAGGATCCCCAAACAGAATACCATCCTATATCAGGTGCCCTCATCAGCGTTCCCCTATATATCAGTTGCATCCATTAGCATGCCCCATAAAGCAGTTGTCCCCAGAGTACCCCCCATAGATCATTTGCCCCGTAAGAGTGCCCAGTGTATCTTACCTAAATGTCAATGCAGGCAGAGTGCAGGAGCTGGGAGATGAAGTGTGCTGCAGGGGGTGGGACACGCATGTGAAATCATCAATTGTTAGGACTTCACTGGTTCTAGTAACAAATGAATGCTTCGGAGTTGGCAATCTGGCTTTGGAAACTAGTGATCCAAAAGGGACTGTCACGCAGTCCAGGTACAGACTGCGGTCTGCCATTTAGTGAAGGCTAGGTTATAGAATTACATATTCTTATTTTGTACAAAAGAAGCAATCACCTGCAAATTCTTTTTAAACATTAAAAACTTTGTTACTATGCACACCTAATTGATCGAATATCAACTGTAATGCCATGGGCACACACATATCCATTTTCAGGTTTTCCACCTGCAGGGAGACACTAATAAATGGCAACAGAATGAACAGAGCCATAAAAAAAATGTTAAGAGTAAAGAGGCTGAAAAATAAGTGTCCAAAGTTTTTCACCATTTTAAATAATCTTTGTTCCACTGTCTTCCCGTAGCTTGTAAGTGACTGTATTGGACCCAGCACCTACGCTGACACCATTTCACTGTGAGAGTGTGCAGACTTTCAGTTAACAACCGTTTGTTATCATTAGGATGGCGTAATGAGACTTCATTTGTAGAGCTGCTGACATCAGGGCCAGGGGAGAAGCTGCAGGCTCTCTGGCACACAGGACTTCCAGCTCTTCCAGGAAGAAAATATGAAAATAAGATTTTTGTAATTACCGTAAAATCCTTTTTTTTAGAGGGATACAGAAAGTCATATACTGTCAGGTTCTATTACTGCCTACAGAGGGATTGGACACTGGCAAACAAAACTTTGTAGGCCAGCCGAGGATAACCCCTCCAACACCCATCATTAATTAGTGTAGCAAGCAAATCCAAACACAGAGGGATGGGAACTGTGTAATTTAATGATGTGTAAAAAACAAATGCTATTTTATTTCTGCTCTATTGGGGGACCTATTTGTCATATACTGTAGGGACATTCAAAGTAGTCCAACCGAGGAGTGAACAACAGCAAACTGCTAACAAAGAAACCAACAAAACTGGGCACTGCATGCAGCTCAAGAATTCCTAAAGGACCAACACTGAAAACTGGCACTGGATGATGTAGAACCCCCCACCTAGTAGGAACAGGAACTAATACAATGCCAGAAAACCAAGAATAATCAGGTCAGCGATCAGACAGACCATAGGAGGGAAGAACTGAAGAAAAAAAAAAAAAAAAAGGGGTTAGTATCAAAATATTTACAATACAAATAACTGATTCCCTTTTTATTTACACATAAAATATACAGAAATATTTCAATAGAAACCATAAGCAGCCTCTTGCAAAATAGTCACGTTATCATACTTGTTTCACTGAATGTGCTACAATGAAGAAGCCAATTTACTATTACTTTGAAGAATTTTCGCATTTTCGAAATGTCTATAAAACTCTAAGGGGCAGAAGTCCATCTGCTTCTCAAACCATTTAGCAACACTGAGGAGCTGCTGTTCACGGAAAGCTTGTCCTATGAATTGAAGGCCAAGTGGTAATCCTCTACTAGAAAGTCCTGCTGGAACTGTTATAGCAGGAATACCTTGAGAGAGGAAAAACAAAAGAAAATTACACAGTATAAAAACTTTAAAATTATTTGGACAAAACAAATACATGTTTGTTGTAAATTCTCTTTCAGTGGTTTTTATTTGTTTACCAGTAAAAAGGACATAAAAAAGTATCAGCATTTTCCTCAACGTTATGCAAGGTTGACAAATGTTGTATATTCATAAAATGACACTTCTGCTTAAAGTGATACTAAAGTCTTATTTTTTGTTTAAAAATAACTAACATAACAAACTAATAAATAACTAACATTAATAACTAATAAATAACAGTGGTTTTCACACAGAGCAGCCCAGATCCTCCTCTTCTTGGGTCCCTCATTGGCGCTCCTAGCCCTTCCCTCCCTCCTTCCCCCACAGCAAGCAGCTTGCTATGGGGGCACCCGAGCTGAGCCGCTGCTCTGTGCGTCCATTCAGACATGGAGCCGTGGCTCGGCCCAGCCCCACCTCTCTCCTCATTGGCTCACTGACTTTAATTGACAGCAGCGGGCGCCAAATGTGCCCGCTGCTGTATCTCAGTAAATCAGGAGGGAGAGTCCCAGACAGCCGAGTCTCTTGTGCAACATCGCTGCTTTTGCCTTTAGAACCACTTTAAAGTGATATAAAAGTAAGCTGTGGGGGCACTCGTTCCCATGCCCTGCTGTGTGTGTCCATAAGACATACAGAACGGGGCTCGGCCCCTCACCCGCTACCTCTCTCACTGGCTGCGATTGACAGCAGCGGGAGCCGATTCCTCCCGCTGCTGTATTTAAGCCAATGAAAAGGCAGAGACCCGGGAGAGCAGCCACTCTTGTGCACATTGCTGGATCGCGATCAGGCTTGCGTATTAGGGGGTCTGCGGGGGGAGCTGCATACTGAAGGTTTTTTTACCTTCATGCATAGAATACATGAAGGTAGAAAAAACCTTCAACCTTTAGAACCACTTTAAAGTACAGGCACTGAAAACCTCACCCTCTCAGATGTGAAACTCCTCGCTCATCTCTACCTACAGATAAAATAGCGATGAAAGCCAATAATGGTGTGTTTAATTAATTTTGGACAGTGAGCACCAAGGCTATTGAAAGAATGCTGCATACTAGAAGCCAATTTGTCAGAATCATGCAACAATCTTAGTGTATTTTGTGGATACACAATGTCATGAGGATCTTAGAATACAGTTGTCAGAAATTGGTAGGAAAGTACTGAATAACGTTTCTTTGACATTGTTCAGCCTTTCCTGTACAAAAATAGTTTAATGGGGGAGTGCTCCATCAGGTACTGACTGCTGAATGTGCATGTTCATGGAAACAGAGATCCATTATAAATGTTCAGAAACAATGTTTAACTGTTGCTGTTTGTTAATCATTTAATTATAAATAAGAGCAAAAATATTTTTTTTTTCTATGGTACTTGTAAATATAGCTCACCAGCCATGTTGGCACATTGTGTGAAGACATCCTCTTGTGCACTTCGAGTTCTGTTGTCCTCTTGGATGAAGTCTAGGTAAACAGCTGCATCATCTAATGTAGTAGGAGTAAGTAAAACATCCACACCAGATCGAAAAACCTTTGCAAAGTCATCTGCTATTAGTCGTCGCACTCTCTGAGCCTTCAGAAAATACCTTTCATAGTTTCTAAAAAGAAACAAATACATTAAAGAAGTATCATTGAGATCCAGACTGACCACATCACATGACCCCAACCCAAATACAGAAACCAGCCTTTCTGAACAACAATAGTTTATACAATCCCCACGCCTTTCTAACAATTAGGAGCCACCCATCTTCTTCAACTGGTCACAGCTGTCAAGTCAGTAGGACAGACATTCACACCTTCCAGCGACTCCTAATGATCATGAAGAAGGGCACATAATAACAAATGATTTTAGGCATCTGGTTTAGAAACTCAGATAATATGCTAATTGGCAGGCCTTGAAACTGAGTGCTGGTAGAAACAACAAAAACTGACTAAATGTTATGATAAAATAGGAATGTGCTGAAACACACCAATGTTAAGAGTGTAACCAAATACTTCCTCTATTATTATTACTAAATTCAAAGACTAGTCCCATTTTAAATGAATGACATATTATATAGCAATCATATATTGGAGACTTAATAAGCTTTATTTGTTCCCACAGGAAATACATCTGACAATTATCCAATGCCCTCGGTAATTCTTCTTTTACTGTTCCAGGAAGCCAGATTTTTTATGAACATCATTAAGGAATAGAAAGTTCAGTGGTTTATTAGCAAGACGCAAAGCTATTACCAGCAATGTGTGTTTGTAATTGTAAAATCTGTTTTAGTGATTTTTTTTCCCTGTTACATGGTGGACTTTCCTTTACCCCCTCAAAAAACATCAGTGCTTAAGAATACATTTAAAAATATATATACTAATTTTGTATTTCATCCTAATTGGTTTTGAAATCATGTTTGGATGTTAAAATATATGTCTTCTAAATGGAACTGTATTGGCAAATATCTAAAGCTGGATATTACATCAACTGGACCAAATACAAAATGAATTACCAAAAATAATGGCTAAGGGTATTTACATTGCGAGTCAGAAAGATCAATTTTGTTTGCCAAGAAGTGATCTGATAACCCACTGCCTTCATTACAGAAAACATTTCAGGAACTGAGCGGGCAAATCCTCAGTCCAAGGTTCCTGGCTTGGCCCACCTGCCAAGACAGCCTGGTCTTATCCAATAGTATAAATAATATAGCAAAAGTGAGGCTCTTATTAAAATCCTGATGCTATTCTTTGCTTGATGGGAAGAACTGGGTATCCTATTTGAAAAATGTTTAAGCTGGGGTACCAAAAGGTACAAGACTTTAAGGGTAATTCAACCCGGCTTTAAATATAGTTATCTGAAAGAGAAGTTTTAGAGGGAAGAGATCAACTAACCGTTTATAACCACAATTTATCAGTTTATATAATATTCATAGCATGCTTATAAGAACCATGTACAGTATACTGGGGTGATAGAAGTAGTGAAAGAGAAGAAACGTACAGACAGCCTGTTAGGAATAGGACAGTGTCCTCTCCATTAGAAACACAAGGCTTTCTTTCATAGCCTGATGGGAAAAAGCACCAGTGGCTTGTAATCATGCGATTGCCTGGTTAGACAAGTGATCTTGCAGCAAGAAACCAAAAGTGTTGTCCTCACAACATAATATCCCAATGGATCTATGAATGACCTATCAACACTTGTAGGGGCCCTTGAGGAAACACTCTTGAAGTCATCCTGACGGGAAACCCCTATAAACAAAAGGGGGTAGGCTGATAAACGGGTACACCCCACCCAACTCGCTAAAAACTAAATTTCTTTTGGTTTTCAATTGTTTTATTGGTTATATTCTTCAGACTTGCATAAAATAAGAATGTGCAACTCAAACAAAAAGCATCTTTTTTATTAGCAAATAACGTTCCCATGCTCTGTACCTGAAACACAGTTTTACATAGCACTAATTATAGAATACATTGTACACTTTCTAGTCACAGTAAAGCTATTGTTTTTGAAACCAACACTGGTCAAAATATATTAATTTTTTTTCATATATTTTTGGCTATATTTTACAGATAATATGCCTTCTGTACAGAGATTGTTGTTCTTAAGGTTTGGCTAATGCTACCTGCTTGGAAGAAAGGGGTACACCACAAAAAGGTTGTCCTTGAAAAAAGTATTACTGACAGTGCTGTGTTTATGCAAGTGTAATGATACAGATACAATCACCGTAGGCATAGAAAAACATAATATTACCCAAAAAAAGCCTAGCTTATCCCCTAGAACAATGTATTATGTTATCTCCAAATAACAGGCCCACAGTGGAAATGAAATATTGCTCTGTTTCGTAAGGGGTATACAGGTACGAGAGCTGAACTGGTTAAAATGTAACTTCAAATCTGTTGTGTTAGTCTTACATGATGTGTACACGTAAAGTAATTATTAACCTACTGTTTCAGAAGAAAGAAATTCCCAGACAGTATTCTTCCTCTCACAACATCATTAAAACCTTCCCGTCTTGTAGCAGAGTACATGGCTTCTGTTGAGTCCTCTATAGCTGAGCGATGCCCTTGTAAACAAGCAAAATATAAAGTCTCACTTAAAGGTGCACTGCTATAAACATCTAACAATATTTCAATATTTAAAAACACAATTTTCTTTAAATTACACTCCACTTTTGATAAAGATCTATATACAAGCCAAGCAGCTAGGGAGAATTGAGGAAAAACCTAGTACTAGAGCTGCACGATTAATCGTCAAGAATTGTTATCGCAATTTTTTTCCCGTTGCGATCTTGACTAAAGTGTTTCATGATTCTTGCTATGCAAAGAATTCTCTCTGCTCTTCTGAAGCCACAGCCGTCAAAAGAAAGGAAGGAAAAAAACGGGCAGTCTGCCAAGAATCACAACAATCTTTATTAGTTGAACTTAAGTATAAACATTGTAACAATTTGTCAATGGAATAGACTTTGTGTGTAAGTGAAAAAAGTGTAACCACTTAAACACTAAACCTTTTTCTGACACTTGTTGATTTCAAGTTAAAATCATTTTTTTTGCTAGAAAATGACTTAGAACCCCCACCAAACATTATATATATATATTTTTTAGTAGGCACCCTAGAAAAGAAAATGGTGGTTGTTGCAATATTTTTTATGTCACATTGTATTTGCGCAGCGGTCTTTCAAATGCTATTTTTTTTTTTAAATCACAGATAAAAAAAAACGAAAAAAAAAAAAAAAAACCTAACCAGTAAACCTAGCCCATTTTTTTTTTTTGTATAAGGTGAAAGATTTTACCTTTTTAACCTAAGCAAAAAAAACGTGATTCTCATTTTGGCCAGAATCGTGCAGGTCTACCCAGTGCCAAGAAAGTTTTATGGAAACTTCCATACCACTTGATCCTAAACCTTGCCTTTTGGGGATTTTAGATGACTTCCAACTACAAGCTCCCACAAGAGAAGCGGTTGCTAGAGCCGTCGTTCGAACCCGAAGGGTAATACTTAGAAAATGGAAGTCTGCTAACTCTCCTTCCCACAAAGAATGGATACAATGTATGGGAGAAACCTTTAGACTAGAGAAATATGTTTATTAGCATAGGGGGCGTTTCAGTAACTTTAACTACCTATGGGGACCATCGCTGGATACACCAGGTCTGAGTCTATTGGAGTTGTTACTGACTTGACTACTTATAGACTAGGTCAGACTCACCTGACTAGTGTTTGTTGCAGTACGACTGTTGGCTAGTGCCTGAAACAGGGAGTATGTCCCGGTATGTACCCAATAAGGTGGTTATTAAAACTATTTCTTTTTGGCTTTTTCAATTCTGTAGAATTGTTTCAGTTGTGGTTATATGTAACACTATATATAACCTGATGCTAATAGTAACTGTGGAACTGTCTTGGAAATGTTATGCGAGTACTACTTTTTTTGTTTCTTGTTTTATTTCTTAATAAAACCTCCCCGATTTTTTTTTTTTTTTTTTGGAAAAAGGCTTTCAATTGTATCAGACATACTGCCCAGAGAGTCACTGAGAGTTGGATACAACTGAACAAATATATACATACACGATGGCAACACTCACCAGCTTGTAATGTACGGCCATTGAAAGAATAGGATTTGTATTTATTTATGTTGAAGTCCAGTGAGTGTTTAGGAATAGAAGGTAATCATACACAAATGGGTTATACTGCTGCCTTCAGGAGGTCTGGACACTGACAAGCAAAAAATCTTAAGACAACTAATTGTATAACCCTGCATCCAACATCAAAACTCAGTTTTGTAAGCATGCAATACAGGAAGCCACTAGCTTAGAGGGACAGGACTCTCAGTGGACTTTTACTGTAAGTGCCAAAATCTTATTTTCTTTATCGTCTATTAATAGAAGATACTCAGACAGTTGAGCAGTGTAAAAACAGTCCAGCTGAGGGGTAGGTAAAATTCATTGAGAGATTCAACAAATTGGAATCAGACATACAAGAAAGCAATGCCTACAAGAAGGCCAGATTAATAAGTAGCCACTCAGAAGAAGTAGCAACAGCTAGGGAGAATGAGCTAAAGACTAGGACAGCATCTTCTCAAGGAAAATCTGCAGTTAAAAGTATTATCCTTTAATAGTGAAAAGAAGGACAAAGTAACAGGCTCTTTAGTCATAATGACTGGGATATCCAAAATCAATCTGACAGCGGGGTGAGCAGCATAGCAAAAAAGCTCATTGGCCCACATAATAAACAAGTTAAGAAGGCTAGACAGACACGGAGAGCAGCTTGTAGCACCTGCTCCAAAAACTGGCATCAGAGGAGGCTTTGGAAAAAAAAAAAAAAAAAAAAAATTATATAAAAATATAAGAAGAGGCTTTAATATCTACTTGGTAGAGCTTACAGGCTAAATCCACATGAAACATGTTACACCCATATTTAGGGTCGAACATGTGCCTAAGCACTACCCCACCCCTAAGCCCACCATCCCGCTTGATAACCCCTGTGACAGCATGAGGGGTTTTCTTTCCCCGCAGATGCTGTCACATTTATAAATCACCAGAGCGATTCTGTGCACATTTTTTCATGCAAAATCACACGCATTTATTTATTTTTTTTTGTTTATAAAAGGTGAACTTATAGGTAAGGTCATACAAGGTAATATCCCAAATTGTATCAAACAGTGGCTTCTGGAGAGCAGAGAGACTAAGATCCCATGGAGACCTAGGGGAACGAACATCGGGAAAAATGTGAGCTACTCCCTCAGCAAAGGCCTGAACTAAAAAGCAAAAGGCCAAATCTGAAACAGAACAGCCAAGATTAAGATTTGCCCCTAATGGTATTCAGGGTCAAATGTTGGCCCAAACCAAACTGGGCATAATGCATCCCATGGAAATCTTTCAAAGATGAAAGTTCCTCAATTCACACCAAGCAAAGTAAACCTTCAAAGTGCAATGGCAGATTTTACAAGAAGTCAACTTACTAACATTCAAGAGGGTATGGATATTTGAGCATGAAATTACCCTGTCCCTTATGACTGTGTTCTCAACAGCCATGCTGTTAAAGCCAATTACCGAGAAACAGGATGGAACACTGGCCCTTGGAGCAGGAAGTTAGGACAATCTGGAAGGGCCCACAGAGTGTCTGCCAGGAGCTTCAGCGTGTCTGGGTACACATTCCTCCTGGGCCAATTCAGTGCCATAAGAATCTCAGATAGCCTAATTCTCAATCCTTGTAAGTAGGTGAGCAAGAACCTGGAGGAGCGGAAAGGTGGAGATTGGTTCAAACTGATGCCTTGGCCTCACCAGAGCATTCACTAGACTCAAGAGTCCATGGACCTGTTAACAAACCTGTCCAGTTTGTTGTTAAATCTTGATGCAGACAGGTCCACATCCAGTGTCCCCCACCTGTGACAAAAGACTTGAAAGATTTTGGATGGATAGCCCATTCCCCCAGATCCAGAAACAGTCTGCTTGCCAATTTTTGTGAACAGTGGACAGGACAGTAAGGTGAAGTGCTGCCCAAGAGAGCTTAACTTCTCATGCCTCCCTGATGATTGATGCAGGACACAGCTGTGGCATTGTCGAACTGGATTCTGATTGAGTGACCATACAAAGCAGCACTGAAGGGACAACCAAATCACCCCGAGTTTCAGAATGTTGACTAGAATGCGGATTTTCCACCAATGACCAAGTCCACTACACTGATTGTTCAGAACTGCTCGCCATCCCTTCTGGGATCTGATCTGAACTGGAACCATGAAAAAGTTTAAGTAGAAAACTTTACAGCATTCTCTTGGACCTCTTGAGGCAGGAGACTGGGAGGGACGAAAGGATCTTCCTAACCTCTAAAGTAGAAGATCTACTGGCAACTATAGGAGTTTTTCTTTCGGGGGAGGAGAGTCCTGTTACCGCTGTGATCTCCTTGATATACTTATCCAATGAGGGACCAACCAGGCATTTACCTTCAAGTCACTCAAGGCATTTCTTGCATGGGATTTCAGCTGAGCAGCTTCTGAGCCAGAGAATGCACATATGGATACAGTGAAGACTCATCCTGGATATTTGGTAAAGTATCTGCTGAGCCATTAATGCAGTAGAGGAAGGCTGTAGTTCTAATTCATTGTGAAAAGGCATCCGTATAGATAGAACCGGGATTTAAGGCTATGTTCTTAGTCCCGACAGCAACAGTCCGACAGATTGACATTGGCATTGACATGATCATGGGTTGCATGGTAGAGCCTGCCAAGGAAAAAAAATAGCCATAATGAGGGCTTCTAACCAATTATCTACTGGGTCTTTGAACACAGGATTATCCTCCACGGGGGCCATGAGGACCTTGTTAAGGCAGGATATGGCAGGATCCACCACAGGAAGTGCCCATTTCCTAAGGAAATTTGCCTCAATAAGATATGGTTTGGCAAAATGTTTAGGAGTAAAAATCTTCTCCAGCTGAGGTCAGTCTCCAAACAGGACAGGTTCCACTGTGAGTAATATCAGGAGTTTTTTAGCGGGCTTAGGAAATTTAAAATACCTCATACATTTACCTGGCTGCTCCAACTCAAAACAAATGCATACAGCATAAATATTCATAGCAATGGTATCCTTTTGTTTGGGAGAAACCTCAGTAGCAAGCGTGTCATCCTGATTTAACAATTCTGAAAGCGAAGGATCTTGCTCAAATCTCCTCCTCAGACACTGCGTCTTACATGCAATTACATGGAAACATGGAATGTGAACAACACTCCTCCTAGTAGATTTTGTCAGCACTGAAATCCCTCAGATTGAACTTTTACCTCAGAAAAAAAAAGGGGGGGATTTTTTTAATGCATTTTTTAGCTTTTTTGGCTTGTAGAAACAATATAGGACATGAGAATCAAAACACATAAACAGAAAAGGTGTGGCAGGACTTAACAATCAGTAAGTTCAGGAACTGGAAACAAATATAATCTATAAATGCTTATAAGAGACTGCATATAACCAACGTTTAAAGGTTTACAGTTATTGGTCAGTATGTAAAACATGTATACTAAGAATAAAACAAAAAAGAAGCAATAATAACAGCATTCTGATGACTGATCAGCAAAGTATTATCCCCTATTCCAGAGTTTTAGCTCAAAATTCCTGATTAAAAGGCGGGAATTTATCACAAAAAAAATAGTATAATCCAGGGTTAAACTGGGAGGTAGTTTGAACAACTACAGCTTGACTGCTTGTTTTAATTAAAAACCCCTTCCCGTCGAGCGTACGCAGATGTGCGTACTCGGCTTTCCGGGGTTATACTGGGATGATGCCCGCAGCTGCAGGCATCATCCCGGTACCGTTGTTTAGAGCCGGCGATCGGCTATCCGAGTAGAACAACCGATGCGGCTAAAAGCCGCTCGGCTGTTATACCGGAGGAGCGGGAGGGGACGTCCCCCCCTTCCGCGGCTCTTACCGGGCCTCCTGTTCGATCGGGAGGGCGGTGACCAATCGGCTGCCTCCGGCGGCTGGAACGAAGCCGCGGGTGGCTTTGTTCAGCCTCCTAATCGTAAACACGGAAGCGACGTCATGACGTCAATTCCCGTTTACTCGGCTGCCAATGGCGCCGGTTTTAAAAAAATACACAGTATTCAGAATCGCTGTTTTCGGCGATCTGAATACTTTGAAGTGCAAAGGAGGGATCGGGGGTCTTTGGGGGCCAATCCCTCCATAAAGAGTACCTGTCACCACCTATTACTGTCACAAGGGATGTTTACATTCCTTGTGACAGCAATAAAAGTCATCAAAAAAAAATTTTTTTTTTTAAACACAATTTAAAAATATAAAAATAAATAAAATAAATAAGAATTTTTATTTTTTTTTTAAAGTGCCCCCGTCAGGTCGCGCAGCAAAGAAAAGGGCATACGGAAGTCGCGCCCGCATATGTAAACGGTGTTCAAACCACACATGTGAGGTATCGCCGCGATCGTCAGAGCGAGAGCAATAATTGTAGCACTAGACCTCCTCTGTAACTCTAACCTGATAACCGTAAAAAAATTTAAAGCGTCGCCTATGGAAATTCTTAGGTACCGTAGTTTGTCGCCATTCCATGAGTGCGTGCAATTATAAAGCGTGACATGTTTGGTATCTATTTACTTGGCGTAACATCATCTTTCACATTATACAAAAAAATTGGGGTAACTTTACTGTTTGGATTTTTTAAAATTCATGAAAGTGTCCCTTTTCCTAAAAATGCGTTTAAAACAATGCTGCACAAATACCGTGTGATATAAAATATTGCAACAATCTTCATTTTATTCTCTAGATTCTCTGCTAAAAAAATATATATAATGTTTGGGGGTTCTAGGTAATTTTCTAGCAAAAAATACTAGTTTTAACTTGTAAACACCAAATTTCAAAAATAGGCTTAGTCATGAAAGGGTTAAAAGCATAATGAGAGACTGGTTCAGGCTAGACACTAAAACTGAATAGTAGGCTGCCTGACGTCAACATTGTACAAAAGCAACAGTGGAAAAGGGGGTTACATAACATTATGTGAACCACAACTATATCTCAAACCGAGATAAGAGGCCAGGTTAAGCTACTCAAAATATGGAAAGCACAGTTAATCGATACAGAACTTAGGGGACTGACAATGTCAGCATGCAAAAAGAAATACTGAGAGATACTTATCAAAATAGTAAAGACCTGTTATAAAATTACTGAAAGTGGGGGCATAGAAACTAGACCCAACAGGGGTTGTGCTACTGGTTAGAAGAGGGGAAGAGACAAGAAATTGGTAGACCAAAAAAAAAATAAAAAGAAAGTGACTACTATTTAGAGCTCAGCACCCAAAGACATCAGAACATGATGTCTGTGGGATAGCCTTAGGTCAATTACAGAACACGTTATCAGAAACAAAATACAGCAGAGGATGAGTTACGGCAATGAACCTGGAGTGTATTTGTGAGTGATGTATTAGGATTTACCACATGAGTTATCAAAGATTGGGTCAAATCAGAAGCTGTGCCACCGCTCTGAATTTGCAAGGTACTCTGTAACTAACAGACACAGAACTGGAGTCTAAAAATCACTATAATGCAGAGTCCAATGTGAGTATACCTATTGCGAATATTCGCCCCTTGGTTAGGCTTAGTCACAAGCCTTCAAAGAGTGAGTCAAACCAAAGGCTGTGCTATGGCTCTGAACCTGTAAAGCCCACTGCGGCTAAATAACACAGTACATAGGTGTCTATGCAGACAATAAAAACCGAGCCCAGTCCCTAAGGGTCACATTACAGTTAGGCCCCACAATCTTCGGTCCAGTGGGTTCCAGATACAACATCTGAGTCAATCTCTAGAATTCGTCAATCTGGATAGCTGCTGTATAGAGACTAGTTCAAGTAGTGGGTCAGAAGTCTTGACTGAAGAAAAACAATTACCCACAAAAATGCTTAAAAACAAGAAAAATTAAAAAATACCTAAAGGCTTTTCCACAACAAAGCTGCCGAAAAAGCACCCAAGCTCCTAGGGCACTAATAAAAAAATATGGTTTGAGGTGGGGTATGATGGCTTAATGTTTTTGTTTGCCAGTGTCCAGACATCCTGAAAGCAGCAAAATAACTCAAGTGTCGTTGATTATCTACTATTCTTGTGTTCCTCGATGGATGGAAAAGAAATTCCTTTTCATTTCACATAAGGCCTAGCAAAAACCTAAAACAGCTAAAAAATTGAAATGGCTTCCTTACAACAATTGCAACAGTTTCATTTTCAGTCCATTTTGTCTGACCGCTATTTGTAGGAAATTTCTCTTCTTATAACACTTTTGACTTTGACTAAAGCAGGAAGACTTTTCTACTTTGCAATCGGTAAAGAATTGTGATTCATATTTCAATTTTCAACAGACACAGTTGCAGGTAGCGTTCTGTCTGAACAAAAGTGAAGTTACATTTAAAGCCTCATTCACATGGGTGGTTTGGCCCAGTAGTGTCAAATCCTGGAGTTTTCAAGCACTTGCATGACACAGGTGCAGCGTCCAGCCCTGATGCCAGCAGTGTGTCAAAATCTATGACTGGTCCAAACGTTGTGTATTTCAGCCTGCCATAGAATCTGACAGGCCGCAGGGCTGGATGCTGCACCTGCGCCTCATGGGCACTGGGATTTGACACTGATGGGCGAAAACACTCGTGTGCATGTAGCCTAAACATTACACTCCAGCAACACATAAAAATGCTGCATCTAATTTAAGCAGACATGACCTGCTGAAAATCTCTACCTTTCAAACAGACAACTGGCTGCTCCTATGGCCAAAAAATCTATAATGGGCAATAAAGGGTAAACTAGATTAAATGTGTAAGGTGTATTGTCACACAAACTAACAGCCAGTCAGAAATAGTAGTTTACAATGTTTATGCCAATATAAACCTAAGTCAAGGCAATACATATCACCATATTGTTCAGATAAACCCACTTGTATAGTAGATGGGTAAAAAGTGGTGTTATGCCACGTACACACGTCCGAACTTTCTGGCAGAAAAGGTCAGACGGAATCATTCCGTCGGACATTCCGATCGCGTTTGGGCTTCATCTGACTTTTTCTTTCTAAAATCCTGATGGACCTAGAAATAGAACATGTTTAAAATCTTTCCGATGGACTCAATACCTATCGGGAAAACTGTTTGTCTGTATGCTAGTCCGACGGACCAAAAACGACGCAAGTGCAGCTATTATCTACTGGCTATTGAACTTCCTTTTTCTAGTCCCGTCGTATGTCATCGCATTCTAAACAAACGAACGGACTTTGGTGTGATTGTGTGTAGGCAAGTCCGTTTCAGCGGAACTTTGTCGGAAAGACCGTCAGAGTCTACTCTGACAGAAAGTCCAGTTCTGTGTACGTGGCATAAGAACAGGATGAATAAGGCATAACTGTAAATCTAAAGAAAATTGGCAATAACATTCACCAAACTAACAGCACTGAAAAACGGAAGCTTTTTTTTTTTTTTTTTTTAAAAAAGGATCAGTAGTTTAAAAGGTAGGAAAAGCACTAATATCCACAAACCCCATGGCACATACAATACATATACTGTAAATATATATTTTACCATATTCTAGTCCATCAAATCGAGCCATATTCGATGCTACTTCAGCTGTGCAGAGTACATGATAGCACACAATTGAGTAGCGAGTATGAGGCAGCGAAACTTCAACTACTTTGGCTCCAGCATCTTCGAGCAAATCTGCAGTTTTTGACCAAAGAGACAATGTTTCTGTAGATAAGCCAGGGGCATGGTATTCCTTCAGAAGTAAATAAGAAAAATTAAAGTCACTGTTACAGAAAACAGGGCTGCCCTTTTTATATTTAAAGGGGTTGTAAAGGTAAAAATGTTTTCACCTTAATGCATTCTATGCATTAAGGTGAAAAAACTTCTGACAATACCGCCGCCCCCAGTCCCCCCGTTTTACTTACCTGACGCCTCGAAAGTCAGCTTCGCGTTCCCGACATCTAGTCCTCCGCTCACCCTGGCCGCTGATTGGCTACAGTGGATGGATTGGAAGCAGTGCAGCCATTGGCTCGCGCTGCTGTCAATCACATCCAATGACGCGGCGCGCTGGGGGGCGGGGCCAAGTGATACAGTGAGCGGCTATAGCCGCCGGCTGTATCACGGGAGCGCGCCCGCAAGCACTAACCACCATGCGAGGGAGCTCGCATTAAGGTGGTTAATGCTTGCGGGGAGGAGCTGAAACAGCCGCCGAGGGACCCCAGAAGACCAGGTTCGGGGCCACTCTGTGCAGAACGAGCTGCACAGTGAAGGTAAGTATAACATGTTTGTTATTTTTAAAAAAAAAAAATGTTACCTTTACAACCCCTTTAAGTAAATTGCCAGCCACACATTTCCAGTTTTACAAGTATTCAAGAATATTCAGTCAAGCAGGATTGCCTGTATTATATCATATGTGCCTCCATCCTACAGAATTTTAGCGATCTTATGTATGTAATAAAATAATTCTAGTAAAAGACTGCTAGTTAGATTGGAGGAATAGCACAAGGCAAATATTGTCCTTTACCCTTACATGTTGTGAAATATTTAGACATTAACCACCCCCTTCCTAAAAAGGCCAATTTTCAGCTTTCAGTGCTGTCACATTTTGAATGACAATTACTCAGTCATGCAACACTGTACCCATATGAATTTGTTGCCCTTTTTTCATACAAGCAGAGCTTTCTTTTGGTGGTATTTAATCACCGCTGGGTTAAAAATGCATTTTCTTTGCTTCTGTTATAAAATTTTGCAAGTTAGTATTTTTTCTTCATACATTTTGGCAAAAATTTATACTGCTACATATTTTTGGTAAAAATAACCCAAATCAGTGTATATTATTTGGTCTTTGTGAAAGTTATAGAGTCTACAAGCTATGGTGCTAATCACTGAAAATCACACCAGATGTACTGACGACCTCTCTCATTTCTCGAGACACTAATGGCCTGTACACACGTTCCGAAAATTGGACGACAGATCATCCAATTTTTTTTTTTTGCATGCTAGTCGCATGTAGAAAATGGAGAAATTGGAGAGGTTACTAAAGTGACGAAAAATTCTCATACAACAGAATTAAAAAAAAAAAAAAATCGGAAGTGGTGTTACGTGTTGTAGTGTATTTGTTTGGTGAATGTTATTGCCAATTTTCTCACATGGCATATGCATACTTATAACTACACCCCAAAACACATTCTGCTACTCCTCCCTAGTATGGCGATACCACATGTGTGAGACTTTTACACAGCCTGGCCACATACAGAGGTCCAACATGCAGGGGGCGCCGTCAGGTGTTCTAAGGACATAAATTACACATATAAATTTCATTCCTACCCATCACACTTTTGAAGACCCTGGAGCACCAAGACAATGGAAAAGCCCACAAAATTACCCCATTTTGGAAAGAAAACACCCCAACATATATTCTATGGAGGCATAATGAGTCTTTTTTCCCACAAGTTTTTGGAAAATGTGGAAAGAAAATGAAAACACATTTTTTTCTACGCATTTTTTTTACAAATTTTACGGCACTGACATGTGGATCCACTGATAGGGTGGCACTGATGAGCACTTACAGATAAACACTGTATTGACACTGATGGGGCACTGTAGAGCACAGATGTGGCACTGTAGAGCACAGATGTGGCACTGTAGAGCACAGATGTGGCACTGATGTAGCACAAATGAGGCACTGATGTAGCACAAATGAGGCACTGATGTAGCACAAATGAGGCACTGATGTAGCACAAATGAGGCACTGATGTAGCACAAATGAGGCACTGATGTAGCACAAATGAGGCACTGATGTAGCACAAATGAGGCACAGATGTAGCACAAATGAGGCACAGATGTGCATTGAATGGGGCAAGTTGAGAACTGCTGGGCACTGATGGGGCACAGATATGCACTGATGTGGCACTCTACGGCACAGATGTGCACTGATGGGGCACAGTAGAGAGACGCTGGGCACTGATGGGTCACAGATGTGCACTGATGGGGCACAGATGTGCACTAATGGGGCACTGCTGGGCACTTGGAAGATATAAAAAAAAAAAAAAATCAAGCAGCCTCATGCTGCAGCTTCTCCCTACTTTCCTCACATGATCAGTGTGAGGAGAGAACGGACATGATGTTGATTTGTTGACAGTGATCACTCCATCATTGGACAGAGCGATCATGTGGTAAAGGGTGGCTGGGGTTGGCCCTTTACCCCGATCCGTGACATGCCGGGTTCTCGCATGGACACTCCAGTCTGCGGGCTCCATGGGGCGCAATTCTGGGAGGACGTCATTGTATGCCCTCCCAGAATTATCAGATTGCGCTGTAGCCTTCATTCAGCTATGGCCCGGTTGGCAAATGGTTAAAAAGTTTGAAGTGATACTAAACACACCCTGTTTAATTTACATTGCCCCTTCTATTTCTAAATGTGGATGATGGCACTGTAATCATTTTAACAAATAAAAAATAAAAAATCTAAGTACCTTTTTTCCTAATCAATATACAGCTGTCACATGACCCAGATCTTTCCCAGCCTGTTAAGCAGAAGGAGCTTTAAGTCCTCTGTTGCTGGTAACAAAAAAAAAAAAAAAAAAAAAAAAGCCTTTGGAATACAGAGTCAAAATAAATACATTAAAGTGGTTTTAATCTTAATACATTCTATGCATTAAGATAAAAAAAACCTGTGTGCAGCAGCCCCCTCTTAGGTTCCCTAATACTTACCCGAGCCCCATCTCTTTCCAGCGATGTCCACGAGTTCCTCGGCCATCTGGGACTCTCCCTCCTGATTGGCTGAGACAGAGCAGTGGTGCTGTCAAAGTAAGTTAGCCAATCAGGAGAGAAAGGGAGCAGGGCCAAACCGAGGGCTCCTTGTCTGAATGGACACAAAGAGCTGTGACTAGGCTCAGGTGCCCCCCTAGCAAGCTGCTTGCTGTGGGGGCACTCGACAGGAGAGAGGGGCCAGGAGAGCTGAAGAGGGACCCGAGAAGAGGAGGATCTGGGCTGCTCTGTGCAAAACCACTGTACAGAGCAGGTAAGTATAACGTGTTTTTTTTTTTTTTTTTTTTTTTAGAGGAAAAAAAACAAACAAAAAAAAAAGACTTTACAATCATTAATATCAATAAACTATTTTAACTTGTCATGCAAATATATATATGAAATAAAATCTTTTTTATTTTTTGACAATAACATGGTGTGGGCGGATTTCTGCCAGTCAGTCTCACACCCATCCAGCCTGTGTCTTAGAATAATAGGAAGGCAAAGCCTCAATCAGTCTACATGTAATATCACTCCATATTGTGTTTAGCTGGTTAGTGGGCATGGAGGATGAGGGAGGAAGTGGGCGGTCATTGACCACTGTTCATATACCCACATGTGTGACTATATAGTCACATGGGCTGCTCAGATGTGCTAGAGAGGAAATGCTGAGCATAAAAACTCACTGAAAACTGAGCATGTGCAGAGCTGCCAACACTGCTCTGCTAAATCCCTAGCTGCACTGGGGACATGGACAGAAGGAGAAGATAGGGAACAGCAAGATCAACCAAGATTTTGCAGAATACAGAACACAAATCTCATAGTGACTGATTCAGTATGAACAGCATGTAATACACCATTTATTGATAATTTTTTATGATGTGGGTTTAGAGACACTTAGGCCCCTTTCACACTGGGGCGGTGGGGGCGTCGGCGGTAAAACAGCGCTATTTTTAGCACCACGTTACTGTAGTTTTTGCGGCAGTATTCGGCCGCTAGCGGTGCGGTTTTAACCCCCGCTGGTGGCCGAAAAAGGGTTAAAACCGCTCGCATAGCGCCGCTGCAGCGGCGGTATAGCCGCGCTGCCCCACTGATTTCAGTGGGCAGGAGCGGTTTAGGAGCGGTGAATACACCGCTCCAAAGATGCTGTTTGCAGGAGTTTTTTTCTCTCCTGCCAGCGCACCGCTTCAGTGTGAAAGCCCTCGGGCTTTCACACTGGAGAAACAGCAGCAGCAGTTTTAGGTTGGTTTGCAGGCACTATTTTTAGCGCAATAATGCCTGCAAACCGCCCTAGTGTGAAAGGGGCCTTACTAATGTAGACAGCAGAAATACTGCTTATGTATATGGGTTATATGAATGCTTCAGATGTTTCAAACTAGCTTGTGTTGATTAACTTAGGAAAAAACAAGTGTATTATATTAAAATGCTACAAAATCTTGTAATACATGCCTGTCAACACTGGCAGGGCTACCACTATAGCCGCTAATGTAGCTGCTATGAGGCCTGAGGTGTGGGAGGAAAGCGGGATCATACGAGGTGTTCTGTCCTTACTTTTCCAGATGTAGCTTCTCCACCAATGCTTCACTTAAAGCAGATTTACGCCTGAAAAAAAAAAAATTAAAAGTCAGCAGCTACAAATACTGCTGCTGACTTTTAAAATAAGGACACTTACCTGTCCAGGGCTCCTGTGATGTCCTCACCCGAAGCCGACCCGTTCCTTGGCTCCCGAGTGGAGGCGCCGACATCTTCAGTAAGGGAATCGGGAAGTGAAGCCTTGCAGCTTCACAGCCTGGTTCCCTGCTGCGCATGCGCGAGTCGTGCATTTTGAGTGGTCATTGCTGTCTTCTGGGACATGTGTGTTTCCCAGAAGACAGCGGGGGGATGGAGGAGGGGCCGGACATGGCGTAGATCGCTGCGGATACTGTGGCGATCTTTCGTCGGAAGTGGGAGCAAATACCTGTATTGGACAGGTATCTGCTCCCTCCTCCCCCCTGAAAGGTGCCAAATGTGACACTGGAGGGGGGAGGAATCTGGACAGCGGAAGTTCATTTTGGGTGGAGCTCTGCTTTAACAGGTTCTGGTTAGTGCTCACTATCTGCCCAATTACTCACAGCCAGCAACAAGACAAGGAGGGTACGGGAGATACTGTAGGTTAGTCCACTGACACCAAAAGTATGGTCTTTGTTTTTTAACCACTTGCTGACCGGGCCATAGCTGAGTGATGGCTACAGCACGGTCGGATAACTCTAGGAGGCCATCATATGACATCCTCCCGGAATGGCGCTCCCGCACGCCCCCTGGGGTACGCACCCAGGAATCTCCATGACCGTTGGGTCTCCCAGACCCGGCGTGTCACGGATCGGGGTAAAGGGCCAATGACAGCGGTCCTTTACCACGTGATCACTTGTAATCAAACCGGAGCTTGTCCAGTTCGGCTCCTCCCCTTTCCTCATGCCAATCGGTACAGTGTATAAGGAAAGGGGGAGAGCCGGGTGCAGCAGCGCTGTGGGCTGCATCTGAAGTTCCCACAGCACTGATCTGTGCCCAGCCATGGCTCATCCATCCATGCTCCATCTGTGGCTCATCCATCCAGGCTCCATCTGTGCTCCACCTGTGTTCCATCCATAGCTCATCCATCCCCATCCATGCCACATCAGTGCTCATCCTTGCCACATCGGTGCTCATTCGTGCCACATCAGTGATCAACCGTGCCACATCAGTGATCAACCGTGCCACATCAGTGATCAACCGTGCCACATCAGTGATCAACCGTGCCACATCAGTGATCAACCGTGCCACATCAGTGATCAACCGTGCCACATCAGTGATCAACCGTGCCACATCAGTGATCAACCGTGCCACATCAGTGATCAACCGTGCCACATCAGTGATCATCCGTGCCACATTCATGCCACTACAGTTCCCATCAGAGCCTCACAAAAGTGTAATAGGTAGTCAAATTAGATTTGAAATGTATGCCCTTAGAACACCTGATGGTGCTCCCTGCATGTTGGGCCCTCTGTATGTGGCCAGGCTGTTTGTCCAATGACGGTGTGATCACTTGTAAACAAACCGGAGCTTGTTCAGTTCGGCTCCTCCCCTCTCCTCATGCCAATCGGTACAGCGTGTAAGGAGAGGGGGAGAGCCGGGTGCAGCAGCGCTGTGGGCTGGATCTGAAGTTCCCACAGCGCTGATCTATGCCCAGCCATGGCTCATCCATCCATGCTCCATCCATCCGTGGCTCGTCCATCCATCCAGGCTCCATCCATCGATCCGTGCTCTATCCATGGCTCATCCATCCGTGCTCCACCTGTGCTCCATACATGGCTCATCCATCCATCCGTGCTCCATCCAAATCCATGGCTCATTCATGCTCATCCATGCCACATCCATACCACATCAGTGATCATCTGTGCCACATCAGTGATCATCCATACCACATCCACGCCACATCAGTGCTCATCCGTGCCACATCAGTGCTCATCCGTGCCACATCAGTGCTCATTTCTGCCACATCAGTGATCATCCGTGCCACATCAGTGATCATCCGTGCCACATCAGTGCTCATCCGTGCCACATCAGTGCTCATCCGTGCCACATCAGTGCTCATCCATGATACATCCATGGCAATACAGTTCCCATCAGAGCCTCACAAAAGTGTAATAGGTAGTCAAATTAGAGTTGAAATGTATACCCTTAGAACACCTGACGGCGCTCCCTGCATGTTGGGCCTCTATGTGGCCAGGCTGTGTAAAAGTCTGATATGTGGTATCGCCATACTCAGGAGTAGCGGAATATATTTTGGGGTGTCATTTTTTTCTATATACATATTATGTGTTAGAAATATCTTATAAATGGACAACTTTGTGTTAAAAAAAAAAAAAAAAAAAAAAACACAACTCATTTTCTTTCCACATTTTCCAAAAACTTGTGGGAAAAAAATGACATGTTCAAAAGACTCATTATGCCTCATAGATTATATGTTGGGGTGTTTACTTTCCAAATGGGGTCATTTTCTGGGTGTTTCCATTGTCCTGGTGATCTTCATAAGCGTAAGAGGTAGTCTAGAAATTATATGTGTAATTTATGTCCCTAGAACGCCTGATGGTGATCCCTGCATGTTGGGCCTCTGTATGTGGGCAAGAAATGAGATGAGAGGCCGTCAGTACATCAGAAGTGATCAATTTTCAATGATTGGCACCAGAGCTTGTAGACTAACTTTCACAAAGACCAAATCATTTACACTGATTTGGGTTATTTTTACCAATGATATATAGCAGTATAAATTTTGGCCAAAATTTACGAAGAAAAGTTACTAATTTGCAAAATTTTATAACAGAAATGAAGAAAAATGCATTTTTCTTTTTTTTTTTACAAAAGTTTTGGTCTTTTTTTCATTTATAGCGCAAAAAATAAAAAACCCAGAGATTATCAAATATCACCAAAAGAAAGCTCTATTTGTGTGAAAAAAATGACAAAAATGTCATATGGGTACAGTGTTGCATGACTGAGTAATTGTCATTCAAAAAGTGAGAGCACCGAAAGCTGAAAATTGGTCTGGTTAGGAAGGGGGTTTAAATGCCCAGTGGTAGTTAAAGTATAACTAAGGCTACTTTCACACTGGGGCTGCCGAGCGTTAGCGGTAAAGTGCTGCTCGTTTTAGCGGGGCTTTACCGCCGTTTAAGCAAAACTTTTCGGACGCTAGCGGGGCACATTTAACTCCCGCTGGTGGCCGAAGAAGGGGTTAAAAGCTCCAGTTTTGCGGTGCTTCGGAAGTGCTGCCCATTCATTTCAATGGGGAGGGCATTTTGGGATCGCTGTATACAGTGCTCCAAAACCTCCCCAAAAAGGCTGCTTGCAGGACTTCCACAAGTGCACCGCCCCAGTGTGAAAAGTCACACCGATATGAATGGGAGGCGGTTTCCAGGCGTTATTTAGAGGCCACTTCTAACGCTAAACCGCCTAAAAAACACCTTAGTGTGAAACTGGCCTATAGGCAAACCTTTTTTTTTCCCTTTTGGAGTGGAGAGGGATTAGAACATCTGTCAGGTTTTTATTGCTGATATTAGAGAGATTCACCCTCTGTTTACCGTTATCACTGAGAGTGAAAGAGAAAGAAAATACTGTACCAAATTTTGGGTTGGTACAAGAAGGGAAATAAAGGGGAATCTTCCACAGGGGACACAACCGGGAATGATCTGGCTTTGGAGGGATTTCCCTTCACTTCCTGTTTTGGCTATAGGACAGGAAGTGGACAGAAATCATAGTAATGTGACACAGATGGCAAAACAAACTATACTGACAAGGGTTATAACCCTCCCTTACCTTTCCCAAAATGAAAACAGTTTTGAGTTTAGTTCTACTTTACTTATGCAGTAGAACTAAAAATAAAAAAAACTAGATGTGGACATTTGGCAACTGTTTTACCAATTCCATTGTAAGTAAACTTTTTTTTTTCTTCAACAACATGTCATTATGTATTTCAATTGTATTATTATGAAAGTTTGATTATTACCTTTGGAATCCCTACACAAAGATTGGTTACATCTATCACATCTGGAAGTGTAAATGTTTGAAAGGGATCTTGGATTGTTGTTGAGTCTAGTGGATCATGCCCAGCAAGCAAACCTGAAAAACAAAGAGGTGTATTGTGGTACCAATATATCTTAAGGTTACGTTGGGAATAAAAAGAACTGTTGTCCAAACATCTCTATAGCTTATTCTAAATTGCATACTTCTCTAAACATGATTTGGTGACCATTTTGACTTGAAGTTGGAAAAATTCTATTATGCAAATTAATCAATTTTTTGTTAGTATCCCTACATTTGACCCACTCTACTCCAAGTCTACCACCATTTGCCTTTAAAAGAGAAATATGGGTTTCCCTTTTTTTTAGCTTCATCCTATTCCCTGTGAGTTACTAATACATAAAACGGTTTCCAGCCCTCTGAGAAGTGCATACTTTCTGATAAATTTGAGGTAAATACCCATGGGAGGGGCTAAAGTCTTCTCTGTATTTTCATGCCGACAATCTTGTCGGCATCCACCTCCTTTCCTTCTCCTCTGTTTGATTGATGTTAGCTCTGGGCTGTCTGCTCTCCCCCTCCCATCTCGGATTGATTCTATCTGCACACTGTGTAGTTGCCTGTTATGCTGCAGTTCTGACCTATGAAGTTCCAGATAAAAACAGCTGTGCAGCATAACAGTTTGCAGATAGAGGCTGCCTGTAAGAGAATCGATCTGAGCTGTGTGCTGAGAGGAGGAGGAGGGAGGGGGAGAGGAGCTGTGCTGCCTGTGCTCAGAACAGGGTTGTGAGAAGGAGCCCAACGGGCACAGCAACCATGGAGGATGGGGGACACAACTGCAAAACAGCAAAGGGACGGTTACAGGGACCTACATGATAGATTACGTGCCCCTGCTGGAAAATCAAAATGAGAGGAAAGACAGGATAGCCGATTCAGGATTATGGTAATATTTGTTAATTATTTAGCCTATCCCATACTTCTCCTTTACCGTACGCCTACCATGTCTGCCAAGAACACATCGCTAGCTATCCATATTTTATCTCTCAATCTCAAAGGTCTCTACACCCCTGAAAGAAAGTACAAACACCCCCCAAATGACCCCTTTTTGGAAAGAAGACATTCCAAGGTATTTAGAAAGATGCATGGTGAGTTTTTTTGAAGTTGTCGTTTTTTTCCCAAAATTTTTCCCAAAAAAATCAAGATTTTTTTTTCACAAAATTGTCATATTAGCAGGTTATTTCTGACACACAGCATATGCATACCACAAATTACACCCCAAAACACATTCTGCTATTACTCCCGAGTACGGCGATACCACATGTATGAGACTTTTACACAGCGTGGCCACATACAGAGGCCCAACATGCACAGAGCACCTTCAGGCGTTCTGGAGCACCCAGGCCAATTCTGACATTTCTCTCCTACATTTAAAAATCATCATTTATTTGCTAGAAAATTACATAGGACTCCAAAACATTATATATTTTTTTTAGCAAAGACC
This sequence comes from Aquarana catesbeiana, assembly GCF_042186555.1. Taxonomy (NCBI): domain Eukaryota; kingdom Metazoa; phylum Chordata; class Amphibia; order Anura; family Ranidae; genus Aquarana; species Aquarana catesbeiana. The sequence continues at coordinate 364,939,697 of NC_133327.1, read as the reverse complement.
CTAGAGAATACAATGTTGGTCGTTGCAACAGTTTATCTCGCACGGTATTTGCGCAGCAATTTTTCGAACGCGTTTTTTAAAAAAAAACAAAAAACAGTTTTGTGCTTTAAAAAAAAAAAAAAACAAAACAGTAAAGTTAGCCCAATGTTTTAGCATAATGTGAAAGATAAAGTTACGCCGAGTAAATAGATACCTAACATGTCAACCTTCAAAATTTCACACGTTCTTGGAATGGCGCCAAACTTCGCTACTTAAAATCTCCATAGACGACGCTTTAAATTTTTTTACTGGTTACATGTTTTATTGCTTTTGCTCTAAAGTTCGCAGTGATACCTCACATGTGTGGTTTGAACAATGTTTTCATATGTGGGCGGGACTTACGCATGCGTTCGCTTCTGCATGCGTGCACACGGACAGGGGCGCTTTAAATTTTTTTTTTTTTTTATTGTTCATTTTACTTTATTTATTTTAGTTTGACACTTTTTTCCAAAAAAAAAAATGTTTATGACTTTTATTCCTAATACAAAGAATGTAAACATCCCTTGTAATAGGAATATGGCATGGTCCTCTTTACAGTGAGATATGGGGTCAATTAGACCCCACATATCACCTCTAGGTTGGGAAGCCTGAAATAAAAAAAAAAAAAAAAACAATCCTGGCTTCGATGGTAGAAGCACCTGAGGGCGGAGCGGGAGGGGGGACGTCCCCTCTCGCCTCCCGTAAGAACGATCAAGCAGTGGAACAGCCACTATGATCATTCTTATGGTGTTGGGAATCGCCAGCTGAAAAAGCGGATATCTGAATGATGCCTGTAGCTGCAGGCATCATTCAGATATCCCCGCACAAAGTCAAGGACGTCATATGACGGCCGGTGGGCGGGAAATGGTTAAAAATTGCAGAGCATTGCGGAGTATTGCAGGGTAGTGCAGGGTAGTGCAGGGCAGTGCAGGGTATTAGAGTATGGAGGGATGGCTGAGCATGGATGAATGGATCCATGGATGTGACTGCAATTGTCACTGAGCAGCGCTGTGGGTACTACACATCCAGCCCACAGTGCTGCAGCCATCCGATCTCTCCCCCTCTCCTCTCACACTGTACCGATCAGTACACAGAGGGGAGGGAGGAACCGACGTCATGACATGACGCCGGTTTGTTTACAAGTGATCGTCCGGAGCGATCACATGGTAAATGGCTGCAATCAGCGGCTGTTTACCATGACCCGTGATGCGCCGGGTTCCCTGGACCCGGCGGTCACAGATGTTCTCGGGGGCGCGCGAGAGCAGGATTCTGGGAGGACGCCCATGGACGCCCACCCAGAATAAGCCGACCGCGCTGTAGCCGTCTTTCGGCTATGGCCCGGTTGGGAGAGCCTAAAAAATGATCCCCAAATTAGGGACAAAGTAAAGAACCTAATTATTTCTCAACCAATTTGACTCCTGATAGTGACCCTCTCCTAATTTGGGAAACCCTAATCCAGTCCTCTGTGGCATGTTCATCAAACATGGGATCAAGGATACAGGTATTATGTTAAAACAATCTTACTCACATAGATTGTGCTGTCCCCCAGCACCCAGGCATTACATTTTTTTCTTTGCAGTACCAGGTCCACCGTACAACCCTACTGGGTGCTGGTGAACAGCACCATCTATGTGAGTGAGATTGTTTTAAAACTTTTTAAAATAAAAAAATGGTTTTACGCTATGGAATTCTTTTATGATTTTTCTGTGTGACATACATATGAGTGCTTTATAAAGAAGTGGTGGTTAAGTGGTAAAGCGACCCCCTTTGGGTGAATAAAGGGTCGATTTGGTCTTTGGCATAAAGCTGATGGATTTAAAGTAGTGAAGGAGTGGTGAAAACCCCTGGTGGAGACAGAAAATGGTAGAAGGAGTGGTGGAAACCCCTCCTTAAGCACATATTAACCCTGGGTTTAACCTTTTCATGACTAAGCCTATTTCTGACATTTGGTGTTTACAAGTTAAAATCCGTATTTTTTGCTAGAAAATTACTTAGAGCCCCCAAACATTATATATATATTTTTTAGCAGAGAATCTAGAGAATAAAATGGCCATTGTTGCAATATTTTATGTCACACGGTATTTGTGCAGCGGTTTTTTAAATGCAACTCTTTGGGAAAAGGGACACTTTCATGAATTAAAAAAAAAACAAAAAACAGTAAAATTAGCCCAATTTTTTTGTATAATGTGATGTTACGCCGAGTAAATAGATACCACACATGTCACGCTTTATAATTGCACGGACTCGTGGAATGGCGACAAACTACGGTACCTAAAAATCTCCATAGGCGACCCTTTAAATTTTTTAACAGTTATCAGGTTAGAGTTACAGAGGAGGTCTAGTGCTAGAATTATTGCTCTCGCTCCGACGATACCTCACATGTGTGATTTGAATACCGTTTACCTATGTGGGCGTGACTTCTGTATGCGTTTTCTTTGCTGCGCGAGCTTGCGGGGATGGAGGCGCTTTAAAATTTTTTTTTCTTATTTTTATATTATTACATTGTGTTTAAAAAAAAAAAATTTGATCACTTTTAATGCTGTCACAAGGAATGTAAACATCCCTTGTGACAGTAATAGGTGGTGACAGGTACTCTTTATGGAGGGACCGAGGGTCTAAAAGACCCCCGATCCCTCCTTTGCACTACAGAGTATTCAGATCGCCGTTTGCGGCGATTCTGAATAATGTATTTTTTTTTTTAAACCGGCGCCATTGGCAGCCGAGTAAACGGGAAGTGACATCACTTCCGTGTTTACAATCAGGAGACTGGAACGAAGCCGTTTGCGGCTTCGTGCCAGTCTGTCCCTAGCCGCTGGAAGTGGTGGATCGTGGATCGGGTCTCCCAGTGGGACGGGAGGCCCGTTCACAGCGGTGAGAGGGAGGGGGACATCCCCTCCCGCTCCTTCGGGATAACAGCCGAGCAGCTTTTAGCCGCATCGGTTGTTATCCCTGGAAAGCCGATCGCCCGCTCTAAAAAACGGTACCGAGATGATGTCTGCAGCTGCGGGCATCATCTCGGTATAACCCCCGAAAGCCGAGGGCGCACATCTGCGTACGCTCAGCGGGAAGGGGTTAAAGGGTCATTATATCTAGTGAGTGTTTCGTGTGGGTGGAGGCGATCCATGTGGTGACTTCATAAAGAGGATTGGGGAAGCACAATACATGCGGCATGCTGTGAATGCAACACTGAATATAGACTGTAATTGGACACCAAGTTGTGAAGCATGTAGCACTTTTATTTGTGACACAGAGCACTTGAATAATGGTGTCTGCTTCCTTGTGATCTTTATACGTAGTTGTATATAGATTTAAGTACTGTATGTAATAATTCACTCCCTGAGAACAGCTGAGGGAGTTTATATTTTTGTAAATGACCTCTTCACAAGCTCACACTCCAGTTAACTAAAACACTGGAAGACCCTATCTTGTGGATGGAACTGGCTGCAGCGATTAAGGACATGAACACAGACAAATCCCCAGGAACTGATGGTCTCATACTTACTATACAACTTTTTACCTGTCCAATTTGAAAAGTAAAGCTATAAGCAAAATTTTTTTTTGTAAACCCCAATTCCAAAAAATTGGAACGTTGGGACGTTGTGTGAAGTCTACATAAAAACAGAATGCAAGGATTTGTAAATCTCATAAACCCATATTTTATTCACGAAAGATAAACAGAAAACATATCAAATGTTTAAACTGAGAAAGTGTACCATTTTAAGAAAAAAAATATTGAAATTGAATTGCAATTTTGAAATTGATGCCAGCAACACTTCTCAAACAAGTTGGGACAACCCCATGTTTTCCATGGTGAAGCATCTCCTCTGCTTTCAACAACACTCCGTAAATGTATGGGAATACAGTCCTGGGTCTTTGTTATATTATTTCTCGTTACAAGATGTGCAAAATATTTTCAATTGGGAAAGGTCTGAACTGTAGACCAGTTAAGCACCCAGACTCTTCTGCTACAAAGCCATTCTGATGTCATACATGTAATATGCCATTTAGCTCTGTCTTGCTGAAATATACAAGGCCTCCCCTGAAAAAGACGTGGATGCCCATTTCATATGCACCAATGCAGCCCCATACCATCAGAGATGCAGGTTTTTAAACTGAGCAGTGATAACAAGCTGGAAGGTCCCTCTCCTCTTTAGCCCAGAGGAAATGGCACCCATGGTTGCCAAAAAGAATGTCAAATTTCGATTCATCTGACCACAAAACAGTTTTCGACTTTAACACAGGCTATTTTAAATGAGCTTTGGCCCAGAGAAGACAGCAGCATTTCTGGATCATGTTCATATGTGGCATATTCTTTGCCTGATAGAGCTTTAACATGTATTTTTGGCTGGCATGGCAAACTATGTACACAGACAGTGATTTTTGGAAGTATTCCTGAGTCCCATGCAGTGATGTCCATCACAGAATTATGGCTGTTTTTAATGCAGTGCTGTTTGAGGGCCCGAAGATTATTGGCATCCAATATTGCATTTCGGCCTTGTCTCTTCCGCACAGAGATTTCTCCAGATTCTTGAAATCTTTTGACGAAAATATGTACTATAGATGATGATATATTTAAAGTCTTTGCAATTTTACGTTGAAGAACATTATCAAATTGTTCAACAATTTTTAGATGCAGCTTTTCACAGATTGGCGAACCTCTGCCCATCTTTACTTCTGGGACACTCTGACTCTATCTAATATGCTAAGATTTTTTATACCCAATCAGGTTACTGACCTGTTGCCAATTAACCTAATTAGTTTCAAAATGTTCTTCCAGCTCTTCCTTGCTAGAACCACTTAGCTTTTTGTAGTCCTGTCCCAACATTTATGAGACATGTTGCTGCCATCAATTTCAAAATTACCTAATTTTTTCTTAAAATGGTACATTTTCTCAGTTTAAACATTTGGTATGTTTTCCCTTTTCTATTGTGAATAAAATATGAATTTATGAGATTTGCAAATCATTGCAATCTTTTTTTATGTAGATTTTACGCAGCGTCCCAACTTTTTTGGAATTGGGGTTGTATTGTAAATGGGCATTTTTCTTCCTCACATACACTACTAAATACAAATATATGGTAAATTACCAAGCACTGTTGCAGCATCATCTACACATCTGGTTAAAATTCCAGGAACATCCATAGAGTTTACCAAGGGAATAAGGCCATGACGAGAAACAAGTCCATATGTGGGTTTAAAGCCCACTATTCCACAGTGAGATGCTGGGTTGCGGGTGGACCCTCCAGTATCTGATCCCAGAGCCCTGTGCAAAGTCAGGCAAGAAGAAAAACGGTTACTGTAGGCACACTTTTCCGTTTCACGTAATGCAAAAATGCCATAGACATGCAGTCATATGAAACGGTAAGTACACATGGTAATTTTGGACTTTTCCAACATATGTGAACAAGCAAACATTAGATCCTCTTAAAAACTGTGCCTACATGGACACGTTCAACAAACATATCAACAGAAATTAATGATGTACTGTGGAAAAACAAAGTACATCCCTGACCTGTTTTGCCCCCGTTGTCCACAAGAAGTAATTTATGCCATTTTGAATCAACTCTGCAAATTCCCTTCACTTGCAAGAGGTTTGTAGGTTTCCTTGCACAAACTGCTTGTTTCAAATTCTCCTGCAACATTTTAATGGGATTTAAAACAGTTACCTGACTAGGCCATAATAGGCCATAACCCTCTATTTCTACTTCAGCCATTTCTTTGTGCCTTGGATCATTTATGTAGAATGATACATTTCTGGTTTAACTTTAGCTTTTGAACACATGACATCTCTTTTTCACAATTTGATATGATGCAGAAGTTGGGGGGGGGGGGGGGGGTATTTACTAAAGGCAAATCCACTTTGCACTACAAGTGCAAAGTGCACTTGAAATTGCGCTGAAAGTGCACTTGGAAGTGCAGTCGCTGTAGATCCGAGGGGGACAGGCAAGGAAAATAAAAACAGCATTTTAGCTTGCACATGATTGGATAATAAAATCAGCAGAGCTTGCCCTCATTTTCAGATCTACCCCTCAGATTTACAGCGACTGCACTTCCAAGTGCCCTTTCAGTGCAATTTCAAGAGCACTTTGCACTTGTAGTTTGCACTTGTAGTGCAAAGTGGATTTGCCTTTCTTAAATAACCCCCAGAGTCACCTAATGTATGCAAGCTGCCTAGACCCAGCTGCACTTCCCAGACTGCAAGCTGCTCAGGCCCTGAAGCAGCAAAGCAACCACAAACCATACAATTTCCAAGTTTCACTGTTGTTATGAGATTCTTATACTGAAATGCTGTTTGCAGCTTGCACCAAAACTGTCTGTTGTTACTGTAGCCAAACAAATGATTCATCTGTCCACAGAATATCGTTCCAGAAGGCCTGGTCTTTGCCCATATGGTCAGTGAAAAGCTGTTGTCTCTCTCTAAAGTTATTTTTGGGCAGCAATGGTTTTTCTTTTTCCCTGGCACACAGATACCGTATCTGCAGATGACACAAATACATTTTGGGGTCCTTGGAGTTTTCTTTTAGCATCAAAACGGGCAGCTCTTGGGGTGACTAGTCCTGGACAAATTAGCAGTCACTTGAAATCTATGCCACTTGTAGGTTGTTTTTCTGAGGTTTCAAAAAGTCAGGTTCCACTTTCACACTCCTTAAGGAGGTTCTACTCATTTGTAACGATTCTTGAAGACCTGATTCTAATTTGAAGTAGTAGTAACTGTACTTATTTTTTCCATGTGATGATGTATACATCTTATGCCATGTACACACGGGCGGACTTTTTCGACTGGACTGGTCCGACGGACCGAATCCAGCGGACAATCCGACCGTGTGTGGGCTCCATCGAACCTGCAGCGGACTTTTTCAGTCAAAAATCTGACGGACTTTAGATTTGGAACATGTTTCAAATTTGTCCGACGGACTTGAGTCCGGTCGAAAAAATCCGCTCGTCTGTATGCTAGTACGACGGACGAAAACCAATGCTAGGGCAGCTATTGGCTAAGGCTATCAACTCCCTGATTTTAGTCCGGTCGTACGTCATCACGTACGAATAAGTCGGACTTTGGTGTGATCGTGTGTAGGCAAGTCCGTTCGTTCAAAAGTCCGTCGGAAGTCTGTCAAAAGGTCCGCCGGACCAGTCCGGTCGTAAAGTCCTCCCGCGTGTACGCGGCATTAGATTCAGATGGCCAGAAGTACAAATTCTTTAGGCCCCTTTCACACTGGGGCGGGGGTCAAGCGCCACTATTGTTAGCGGCGCTTTACCGTCGGTATTCGGACCGCTAGCGGGGCAGTTTTACTCCCCGCTAGCGGCCGAGAAAGGGTTAAAAACCACGCAAAGCGCCACTGCGGAGGCACTTTGCCGGCGGTATAGCCGCGCTGTCCCATTGATTTCAATGGGCAGGAGCGGTGAAGGAGCGGTATTATACACCGCTCCGAAGATGCTGCTAGCAGGACTTTTTTTTCCCGTCCTGCTAGCGCACCGCTCCAGCGTGAAAGCCCTCTGGGCTTTCACACTGGAGAGACAGCAGCGGCTGTTTCGGGTCGGTTTGCAGGCGCTATTATTAGCGCAACATCGCCTGCAGACCGCCCCAGTGTGAAAGGGGCCTTAGAAAGTAAAATAATCTTCCTTATATTTTTCATGTCTATTTAGTGGTTTGCAGGAGGTCAGCTCTAATTTTTTAAATGTGAATTTGGAACATATAGTCAAGTTAAAACCCAAGTACATCCCATGTGCTTGGCTTTAACCACTTCAGCCCCAGAAGGATTTACCCCCTTTCTGATCAGAGCACTTTTTGCGATACGGCACTGCGTCGCTTTAACTGATAATTGCGCGGTCGTGCGACGTTGCACCAAAACAAAATTGACATCCTTTTTTACTCACAAATAGAGCTTTCTTTTGGTGGTTTTGGTGGTAATTGATCACCTCTGCATTTTTAAATGTTTGCGCTATAAACAAAGAAAGAGCGATAATTTTGAAAAAAAGCAATATTTTTTACTTTTTGCTATAATAAATATCCCCAAAAATATATAAAAAAAACAAAATTTCTTTCTCAGTTTAGGCCGATATGTATTCTTCTACATCTTTTTTTTATTTTTACCAAAAATAACGCAATAAGCGTATATGGATTGGTTTGCGCAAAAGTTATAGCGTCTACAAAATAGGGGTTTAGAGTTATGGCATTTTTATTATTAATTTTTTCTTTCTAATAGTAATGTCGGAGATCTGCGATTTTTATCGTGACTGCGACATTATGGCGGACACATTGGACACTTTTGACACTATTTTTGGACCATTGTCATTTATACAGCGATCCGTCCTATAAAAATGCACTGATTACTGTGTAAATGACACTGCCAGGGAAGGGGTTAAACACTAGGGGGCGATCAAGGGGTTAAGTGTGTCCTAGGGACTGATTCTAAATGTGGGGGGATTGCCTCACTAGAACATGACAGAGATCACTGCTCCCGATGACAGGGAGCAGTGGATCTCTGTCATGTTGCTAGGCAGAACAGGGAAATGCCTTGTTTACAAAGGCATCTCCCCGTTCTGCCGCTCCGTGACACGATCGCGGGCCCCCGGCGGACATAGAGTCCGCGGGACCCGTGGGCACGGTCACAGAGCCCACAATGCCGTGATTTAAAGGGGACGTACCTGCATGCCCATTTGCCCAGCTGTGCCATTGTGTCGACGTATATCGTCGTGCGCTGGTCGGCATGTGGTTAACATATTCAAACAGGTAAATCTTCAATTTAAACTTTGCATAAAAAAAAAAAAAAAAAAAAAGAGTGCATCACATAAATCTTATTAAAACATATAAAACAGTATAAATAAAAGTCCAATATTAATCCAGAAAGGAGTAGGAGGAGCACTAGCAGTCCTAGCAATCACTAGAGAGATTCCACGTGACAAAGCACAAATCCAGATGCAATAGCAATAAACCCCCCACCTCCAGAGCACTCACTTCCCTCACATTAAGATGTATACCACTGATGATGGCTCCGCCCCGCTGACAATGTTCCTATGAACGTAACACGTACGGGGGAGGAGCCACTTTCTGATGTCACCCACTGCCGTCCTGGGTTTCTTACACCACAGAGTCTGCTCTAGAAATGCGCTTATGTTTAACCCCTTTGTGAGTAGCCATTTTTATTTAGATAAAGCTTTTACAACTAGCTACCACTGAGCACTTAGATTTGTTTTTGTCTCACCATCCATAACCCTTGGGATATCGGTTGGAGGTCTACCTGGATGATTTACCCGTATGGGACATGTGTTGTTGACCATCTGTTATCTCAATGGTCCACATCTTGAAGTGAGCAAAGCGAGTGCTCTGGAGGTGGAGGGTTTATCACTATTGCATCTGGATTTGTGCTTTGTCATGTGGAATCTCTTTAGTGCTTGATGGGACCGCTAGTCCTCCTCCTACCCCTTTCTGGATTAATATTGGACTTTTAGTTATACTGTTTTATATGCTTTAATAAGGTTTATGCGCTGCACTCTTTTTTTTATAGTGTCTTTCTGGATTACGTTATAATCTTTTAGTGCACAGTTGCATTATTCATAGCATTTAGGTATTTTGTGCTGATTGATTATATATACACTTCATTTAAACATTGCCTACAGATAAAGGTGATATACTTGACCAAATGACACATAAAAACGGACATGGTGTATTCATTCTCTTAATCTAAATCAGGCATCACTAAATGGCAGACCGTGGTCTGGATCTGGTCATATCCAGACTGCAGAATAACCAAATAGCAGCCCGAGAGTCCTCTACCACCTGCCGCTGCGGCTGTCATCCTCAAGGTAGGGCAAAATATGGGAGGCACGGCAGGTCTGGATGGAGGGCAGGACGTTTCCAGTTAACAAGCAGGTGATTGGTTGTGGGGTGGTCCAAAACAATCATTTACCCACCTTTATTATAGAAATTTGGGCAGCTCCTCCCACCCTCTGCCCTGCAATGTAAGGTAGGACGGTGAAGGGGTGGGGGATGCTGTGATGTGAGGGGGACTGCGAGATAATGGGAGAACTGTGATGAAAAAGGGGGACTAATGTAAAAATGGGGGGGGGGGGGGGGGTGATGTAAAGGGGGTGGAAATATGAAGAGTGGACTGCAATGTAAAGTGGGTACTGTGATGTGAAAGCGGAGCTGAGGGCATTTATGTGAAGGGGAGGGGGTCTGGGATGTAAAGGGGGACTGTGATGTAAAAGGGTGAATGTGATGTGAATGGGGGGTCTTAAGATACTAATGTAAAAGGTGGTGGTGGTGGGAGGTCTGGAGACACTGATGTAAGGGCTCGTTCACACTTGCGCAGAGATCTATTTTTCTGAAAAAAAAAACAAAACAAAACAAAAGACAAAAAAAAAAAAACCACAAACACTCTTGTTATCTATGTACCCTGTGTACACTGCAACAGCGCCCCTGGGCGCAGAGCAGTGTGAAAAAATGCATATTGTGTGCATTTTTCTGCAATGGATTGGAGCTGAACTAAATGCTTCATGTACAGTCTGCTGCTGTGCACCACAACTGAGCTGCATTGCATAAAAAATTATTGAAATTAATTTTTTTTGTAATTTTGACATTTCAATATATTTGAAAGAGAAAAAAAAAAGTACACAGTGCAACAAATTTAAAATGTGCTTTGCACCGCCACTTCCAGGACCTCATACTAACAAGTGTTCACACAGTAGAACCCAGCGGTTTTACCATGAGGGTCAGGGTTATGTGATGAATCTTGGCCCCAGCAAAAACATGGATCTGGATTTCCACTGGAAGAAAATTACTGGCTGGGCCTCAATTAATTTTACTTTAATTCCCCTGATCTAAATGAATGAAAAGCCACTTACATCATCAGAAACTGCTCATCAAGGCTCCTGTGAAGAAAAAGTAAACAGAAAAGACTCCTCTGCTTTACCCAGTCCCAGCATTTAAAGCATCTGAGGAAACCCAGTCAACCATTTGGCTAACAGGTGGACAACGCAAACAGTAGGGGAGCTGGTTGAAGTGAATTTTCTCAGGGATACTGGATGCTGGCACATATAAAGCACAGGAGAGTTCTTCCTGTGTAATTGTTCCTCTGCAGGAGCCTGCATTGCCACTTAGTGATGATGTAAGTGGCTACTATTATGGTGGATTTGAACCCCTTGGCGCCAGCGCCTCCTGGCCCTGTAAAGTGGTTTCAGATGTCATGCAGCGAGGCAGGGTTTATGGTCACGAGACCGCCATGATTGGCTGTAACTTTCCGTTAGCCGCAGGTAACTGTGGTGGGAGCGCGCTCTCTGCGCAGCCGTTTACAATGTGATATGCAAATATGCGTCTGCTCGTTGCCAAATCCCACCCCCTGAGAGGCTCCGTATTCATGCGCCGTCGGCACCAAGGTTTAAAATTAAAGTGGAACTTCAGTCAAAAATTAAGTCCTGCTAGATCACTTTAGGCTGCCCCCTTTTGCAGGTATAGCTATGGAAAACATTAAAAATAAGTACTGAGTAAAATCCAGTAATACACTGTCTCACCCTGCTCTGCACATGCTCAGTTGCTCTTCATGTTTAGGCACTGCTGAGTTTGTAGAGGCCGATCTACTGACAATCTTAAAAGCACAATTAAACCCTCCTATCTTTTACAGCCAAGGAAGCTACTTCTGTTTGATCTGCAACTGCCATGGTGCTGCACATGTGATCAGTTATGATACCAGCCATTTGATGATTTTACAGTTTGGTTAAGGACACAAGCAAATGTGACAGTTAGCAATCCCGTTATTCCAGAAATGTAACTTTTTTAAAACCGTTAAACTGATGGGTTTAGAAAGCAAAAGGGGTTTCGGGACTTTAAATGAGGTGCATGATAACATGCACCTCCATCCCTATAAAAGGAAGGGTTTTTTGGGACTTTGAGTGAGGCACAAGACACGTGGTAGGAGAAATTATAAAATTGTTTAGTTGGCATATAAACAAAGCATACCTCAAACATATGATACATGATTGAACGTGAGTATTTTTAGCTATATACAAGACGATGGCATACAGAAAAGATGAATTTCTATATTATAATATATATATATATATATATATATATATATATATATATATATATATATATATATAAAAAAAATATACACACACTTACACACACACACAAACACATGCATCTGAAATCGCATAGTATCCCATGGAAGTAATTGGTATAAAAAGCCAAATGCTTCTTGAGTAATGGATACAAAAGGGTTATAAGATACAAATAAATCACAGTTGAGGTCAAGCTATGTTTTGGGAACTTGATGACATTGATAGGATCAGCGTGTTTCGTGGCCAGTCCCCACTCATCAGGAGCAAATGCATAGCATAACTGGAAAAAATGAAAAAAGGTACCAAATAGGATCTAATGTTTTACCAAGATAGTAAGAAACAAGGTAGGGGCAAGCAAGATCTGTATCTCCCTGGAAAACTTACGTGTAAATTTTTCTAGAAAAGCAGTGAACCCAAGGAGGAAGCGAGCGCACCGACACACCCCAGGAGCACCCTCCAAACGTAATAGGCAAGGGTGAAAAGATTTCAAATATGTCTGTAGAGAAAATAATACTGGACCAATACGTGTGAATGGTACCAGTATATACATACAGTATTCATGAACTATAAACCAACACCCATTATTGCCTGAAAAAGTGAAAAGCGTAGTAGATACAATGTGAAAGGAATAATATATCACATAAAGAGAAAATTCATGCAATACCCCAAAGAAAAACAAGGTGGTGTGTAGCCTTGGTGATAAAGAGGAAATCACAGGGATAGTTACCTGGTGACATTGCACAGAGACATGCTCTGAGACATGATGTGCATGTATGAGGAGAAAAGCCAGAGTGTGAACAAGACTCCCAGTGGGGGTATTTGTAACCCCCGACACTCCCTGGGCTCTTCCCATACATAATCGTGGATAAGAAACCAACACCCATTGTTACCCGGAAAAGTGAAAGGTATAGTGGATACAAAGTGAAAGAAAACATATACTACAAAAGAGAAAAGAGAATAAAAAAAGGTGGAAAAAAAAAAAAAAACGCATGAGAATCATGCAGTTTCCCAAAAAGGGGAAGGGTGAAAAAAAAAAAAAAACAAAAAGGTGTGCGATAATAGCAATAAAAAGAGGAAATCGCAGGGATAGTTATTGCACAAAGATGTGCTCTGACACGTGATGTGCATGTGTGAGAGAAAGCCACAGTGTGAACAAGACTCCCAAGGGGGTGTAAATAATGCCCGACACTCCCCGGGCCCCTCCCAATGTCACGCTAAGCATGGAAGATCGAAGAGTGATGGCCTCGCCTCAGTGGCAACACCGTCCACTGATGGCGCCCAACCACTCCCCTCGGGTACCAGCTAGATTTTCGTCTTGTATAGATAAAAATACTCATGTTCAACCATGTATCAAATGTTTATGAGGTATGCTTTTTTTATGCCAATTAAACAATTTTATAATAATTTCTCCTAATTGATGGGTTTAGTTCCGCTTTACTGCTGTTCAGGGGCTCTGGGCTTCAACAAAATGGCAGCCTCCAGCAAGAAGAAGAAATGCTGGAGGCAATTTACAGTGCACACAAATAATTATTAATGTGGAATTTACGCAAATCATTGGGAGTCGTACATTAAACTCCTCCACCAATGGTATCTAATGCCTGTAAAACTCTCAAGAATATACTCTACGCCGGTGGGGTCGGCAACCCGTCGATCGCGGTTGACCACGTGGGGGTGATGGGTAGATAGTCAACACACCTCTTCTTTGCTAAACTCCTCACCTCTGCGCCAGTCTTCCCCTCAGCCTCCTCCGCTGAGCTTACCTCTCCTCACAGCGGGCACAGCAGAAATCTGTGTACACTTCTATAGGTAGAACTATTCCACTGCTGCACTGACATCGACACTGCTGTGTGGGATGTAAAAAGGCAGAGCACATTGCTGGGGGGGGGGCAGAGGGCACTACTGTGGGGGAAGGGGTGATGTAAAAGGGGAACTATTCACTGCTCTACTGCCGTCACCTGCCCTACTACTACCAGCCACTGCCTTACTGCCAGCAGCCACTGCCCTGCTGCCACCAGCCCCTGCCCTATTGACACCCTCATCTGCCCTACTGCCACTCTCACCTGCCCTACTGCCACCAGCCAATGCCACCTGCCCTACTGACACCAGCTACTGCCCTACTGACACCAGCCACTGCCCTACTGACACTGTCAATCACCCTGCTGACAACATCGACTGCCCTACTGCCACTGTCAATTGCCCTACTGACACCGTCCACTTTTAAGGTAGGTTAAGTTTATATTTTTACTGTGACAATTGTTTTATTATATTTTTTATAGTTATGGTTTTCCTTAATATTTAGTTAGGCCTTGCTAATTAAGTTCTTTTTTTTTTTTTTTTTTTTTTTTTAAAGGGGGTGCCAAACACTGGTGATCATTGCTCTCTTTATGTTGTTCAGGTAGATCTCCACCTCTCAAAGGTTGCCTACCCCTGCCCTACGCACTCATCACTGCGTTGGCGACACTGTGGCAAACTTGACTCTTTATTACACATTATGTGATCCTGTAAATCAATAAGCTCTTTCTGGAATAAAATATTTACTTTGATCTCTGAGATAATTAGCAGACCAGTCAGTCCCAACACCAATATAGCATTACTTCATGTTGGTCTAGAACATTTCCCTCCTAACTCGAGAAGTATTGTAGTTCACCTACTGTATGCAGTAAAACTAAACATCACCAGACTGTGGAAAACCTCCACAGTCTCGTCGATATCCAAGACGGTCAGCGATCTCAACTATGGATGCGATACGGAAAAGAGGTTTGCTCTTATGAACCTTGCATATGCTAAATGTACTTATACATGGTCACTATGGTTTCATAATCCTAAATGTATGGTTTCATTCTGATTGCTCACATAATAATGGCGTATGTGACATTATTTGTACTGGTATCCTGACATTCCTAGCTTACTATGTTGCACCCCCTATTCCCCCCTCCAGGGTTTTTTTTTCTCAGAGAATAGGTGCAGGAACTCCCCCTTTCTGAGTCACCCCTTTTCTCCGCCTCTACCCACCTCCGAGCACCCTCTACCTACCTCCCATTACTGCCCTTTTAGAGAATACAGAACCAAGTATCATTTTGTGGTGATAAGTAATTTGTATGACATTTGTTATTGATAACAAGAAAAGCAGTAAAATAGATCCCCTATAGCCAGTAACAATAAAGCCCCCTCTAGCAACAATAGATCCCAACATTAACAATGGGCCACCGAAACAAAATCCCCCGGCAGCAATAACAGAGCTCCTCACAGCCACCATCAATAGACTCCCTCAACAGTAGATCTCTCCCAGCCATAACTGATCCCTCAGCGATAAAAGACCCCCACCAGTAACAATAGAACCCCCACCAGTAAGAATAGACCCCCCCTGCAAAAATAGATCCCATCCAGGTAGAATAGATCCCTCAGCAGCCAGTATCAATAGACCCTGCAGCACACCCCAGCCCCCCTTACCATTACATACAGTCAGTGCTGGGGGTGCTGGAATTGCGTTCCCCCACGTTCTCGCTGAAAAAAAGCCCTGCCCCCCTCCCTTTTCCACCCCCCTTTTCCCCCTATCCAGCCCTATCTACTCCCATATCCTCTATCCTCCCCACAAGTTCACATATTTGGCAAGGTTTATCGCAACCTCCTGGACCTATTATTAGACCAGAACTTTACACTGTTGTATTGTTACGTTACTCGACATGTATCTCACTGTATAACAGTGAACTTATTGATTCTACCTCAGTTATTGTACCTGCTTAAATTTAATTTAAAAAACTACTTAAACGATGTGGAATGTATGTTCCTTGTTAAAGAGCATTTTTTTTAATCAAGTTGTTATGGGTAAAGTTCTGCTTTAAGCAGACCATGGCAAAATCTTAGTTTATATAGAAAAACGTACAGCATTTATATTGCTGATTTAAGTGTTTTAGGCTCATTACAATATAGTTGACTTTTATGTAGAACATCTGCATTGAAGTAATCACATTGAAATTACACTATTTTGTGATTTTGAGAAGAGAAAATGAAGGTGTGTATAATGCTGTCAGTTATTACAACCTAAACTTTCCATGATGTTTGTGTATTTGCTTATGCAACTTAGCACTCAAAACTATTTATGCAAAAATCAAGCAAACCTTTTTTCCATGAGCGAACACGAATGTCTTTAAAAGATGGGCTTCTACATTTACTTATACAGACCAAAATGCAAAATGTGCACCAGGTATAGAACAAACAGGCTACTGATCTATCTTAAATCCTAGAGATTACTCCAGAGAAGGCTTAAGCCTCGTACACACGCTTAGATTTTCAGACGACCGAACGTCCGTTTTTTGTGGCATGCTAGTCATAAGTCGAAAATTTACTCACAATACGACAATTTTCGTATAACAGAATACAAAGTCAGAATTATTGAAATGATTATAGTTTTTGGATGATGGACTTTTTCTAGGCATAACACAATCGTATAAAAAAATTGGTATTTATTACAAAATTAAATAAAAGCAAGACAATTACATAAAATTCTCATATAAATCATTCACAAAAAATGCCTATGAGCATGAATAACGCACCACCTGTATACACAATATAATCAAAAAATTCGGAGGACCAAACTGATCACTCTTGAGAATTATAGAATTTGACAAGGTAGTGTGTCATTAAAAACTCAGCTCTGCTCTACATGTTGCGCGTAAAAGTAACGCTCCTTCAGGAGCTATGGCGAATTACTTAATCACAGGTAAAGAAAGTAAAGATGAACAGAGAGTAGTGTCCTCAATGGTGGTAGAAATTCAGAGGAACTCAGGAGGATAGCACTTCAGGAAACACCTAGATTTAGTCTATAAGATAACTATATGCCAATTATCAAAAGGTAGGTAGTAGTCTTTGACACAGTGATGACCAGGACAACTGTTAGTATACTGGCTCAGTCAGTTTAGGGAATCCTCTCGTTGTATGAATGCCCAGTAGACCAGAAGTAGAAGTCCCTACAGAATGTTTTTAAGGTTATATTCCTGGTGTACTCTGTTCCCCTGACAGCACCGCATATAATTTTTATAATTTTTTGATTATATTGTGTATACAGGTGGTGCGTTATTCATGCTCATAGGCATTTTTTGTGAATGATTTATATGAGAATTTTATGTAATTGTCTTGCTTTTATATAATTTTGTAATAAATATCAATTTTTTAAATGATTGTGTTATGCCTAAAAAGTCCATCATCCAAAAACTATAATTATCTCAATAATCCAACTATCATGACGCGGCAAATTATATCCAAGTGTCGTATCCATAGTACCACTCTGTGGAGATCCAAATTTTCAATCAGAATACAACGTCAGAAGTTACGTCATGTGTTGAATAGTTTTGTATGTATTCTTTCATTTCTGAGCATGCGTAGTCTTGCTCTTACGATTTTTTTTTGTACCAAACCCGTACTAGCGAAACGAAAATCGGACGTTTCATGCGAAAAAAAATTTATAGCCTGAAAATCCAGCTTTTGTCTGACGAAAAAGCGAAATCGGCTGTCAAAGCACCGTACTAACGATCTAATGGTACAAATTTTTCATCCGATTTTCGTATCGTGTGTACCAGCCTTAAGCAGGGGTGTCACCTACTATAGTAGATGGTAGTAGACAGGAGTGCACATTATGCAATACACCAAGATTACAACCATCTTGCTACTGCTTTAATAAAGGAAAAGTAAAATCAGCATGTCCTACTTTGTTCTCCATAACACAGTCAAACAAACATTAATTTACAAACCTTTTTTAATTTAATGGCCAGTGCTAAAATTAGCTTTCTTTTACATCTGCATATCAACTAACAAAAAAAAAAAATAACTTACATTGATCATCAAAGCAAAAACAATTAGGAGATTAAGACGTGCATACCACGTTGATTAGAGCTGTTAATTTTGGTCACAAAAGAACACAATTTAATTTACTGTAGTACTAGATTTGTTACTATGATTAGCAGTTCTAATTACCTTTGCGCAGGTTCTTATTAAAGTGTATGCCCAGCTAAAACATATTTGGTTTCAGAAGAGGACAAGTTTTTGATATCCTGTCAAGGTTTTACCGCTATCTGTTGATTTTAGCCAAAATGCTGTGTCACTTCCTGTGATATAATCAAAGCAAAAAATTTAATCTTTCTTGTGTAAACTACTAATCCCACCATCCTCTATGTAATGAAGATGAACAATGGCAGACATGTTTGAAGTCCAGCATGGGTGGCAACCATGGCTCCCTCCATAGATATAGGGAAGCCTCCCTAGGAAGTGTGGTATTTACAGGATTAACAGGAGAAAATAAAGGGAAAAAAAGCCATAAAAAAGAAACTAATGCAGCTACCACATCTAAAAAGATTGATATGCTGCAATATATTATATTTTTGCTTTTAATATTGGACACACTTTAAAGTGATTGTAAAGTCTTTAAAAAAAATAAAAAAAAAAATAAAAAAAAAATAACAAACATGTTATACTTATCTCCTCTGTGCAGTTGGTTTTGCACAGAACAGCCTGGATCTTCATCTTCTCAGGTCCCTCTTTGCTGCTCCTTGCCCCTCCCTCAAGTGCCCCCTCAGCCAGCAGCTTTCTATGGGGGCACCCGAGCCGAGTCAGAGCTCCGTGTATCTATTCAGACACGGAGCCCCGACCTGGCCCCCCCCAACCCCCCCCCCCCCCGATTGGCTGACTGAATTTGATTGACAGCCGTGGGAGCCGATGGCACCGCTGCTGTGTCTCAGCCAATCAGCAGGAGTGTCCTGGACGGCTTAGACACTCATGGAGATCGCTGGAGACAGAGGGGCTCGGGTAAGTAATTAGGGGGTGATGAGGAGGCTGCTACACACAGAAGGCTTTTTATCTTAATGCATGCTTTTACAACTTTTTAAAACGTTTTGATTGGACATACACTTAAATGCAACACAAAAGGAGAAATAAAAGTTCGTAACTCCAGACAAAACTTTTTTTTAAAACTTTTTTTAGTTTTGAAAAGAGTGCTAGAAAGGTCAGAATTTCTGTCATAGTTTTACTGCCGTTTGTGACTTCATTTATAGATCTCATCTCAATTAACACCAGGATAAGAATTTAGTTTAGAGGAGTGGGCATAAATCCAATGTTTATGCTACATAAACCATTGTCTTTTTTTTTGTTTGTTTTGTTGCTGTCCCCATCACTTGCTGCACCTCTGGCCTCCTGACACTAGGGCAAGAATTAAAGGAAAAATCTACCCAATGGGGACACAAAAAACAACAAAAACCTAAGACCCCTTTCACACTGGGGCCACCCGTGCAGGGCACTTTTAACCCCAAAGAAGGGGTTAAAAACGGCAGTGTTGCGGCGCTTTGAAATCATTTTTCAGGCACTTCGGAAGCGCTGCCCATTCATTGCAATGGGCAGGGGCGTTTTGGGAGCGCTCTATACAGCGCTCCCAGATCGCCCCAAAGATGCTGCTTGCAGGACATTTTCTAACATCCCCCAAGCACACCGCCCGTGTGTGAAAGCACTCGGGTGACATGGGAGGCAGTTTTCAGGTGCTTTACAGGCACTATTTCTAGGGCTAAAATGCCTGAAAACTGCCTCGGTGTGAAAGAAGTCTAACAGATGGCTTAATCATTCCCTTGTATATATCTCTCACTGTTGCCTCTAAAATTGTTGCTTACCTGAGTGAGTTTGTCTTTAACCACTTACGGACTGCCACACGCCGATATACGTCCCAAGTTTGAAGAGGACTTGCCATAACCCCGGTATCCTCTTCTTCGGCCGGCAGTCCGCTTTCCGATAAGAGTGGTCTCTGCTGCGGATTCGCCGCAAGATCACTTTTATCGGCGGCAGGAGAGGGCCACCCCCCCTTCCGCTGTGCTCTGGTGCCGCTTAGCTCGTAAAGGGCCATTTTTGTTTTTTTTTTAATTGCATTTTAGTGTAAATATGAGATCTGAGGTCTTTTTGACCCCAGATCTCATATTTAAGAGGTCCTGTCATGCTTTTTTTTCTATTACAAGGGATGTTTACATTCCTTGTAATAGGAATAAAAGTGACACTTTTTTTTTTTTAAAAGAACAACTTTTTTAAAAGTGTAAAAAAATAAAAAAGGTAAAACAAATAAGAAAATAACAAAAAAATTTAAACGCGCCTCGTCCTGCGTGCAGAAGTGAACGCATACATGAGTAGCGCCCGCATATGAAAACGGTGTTGAAACCACACATGTGAGGTATTGCCGCGATCGGTAGAGCGATAGCAATAATTCTAGCCCTAGACCTCCTCTGTAACTCAAAACATGCAACCTGTAGAATTTTTTTAAACATCGCCTATGGAGATTTTTAAGGGTAAAAGTTTGTCGCCATTCCACGAGCAGGCGCAATTTTGAAGCGTGATATGTTGGGTATCAATTTACTCAGCGTAACATTATCTTTCACAACATAAAAAAAATTACTGTTTTCTTAATCTTAAAAAGTGTATTTTTTCCAAAAAAAGTGCACTTGTAAGACCGCTGTGCAAATACAGTGTAACAGAAAGTATTGCAATGACCACCATTTTATTCCCTAGGGTGTTAGAAAAAAAATGTATAATGTTTGGAAGTTCTAAGTAATTTTCTAGCAAAAAAACAGTTTTTACCTTGTAAACAACAAATTTCAAAAAGAGGCTCGGTCCTTAAGTGGTTAAAGCCAACTTTTAGGGCCCTTTCACACTGGGGCGGTTTGCAGGCGCTATTGCGCTAATAATATCGCCTGTAAACCGACCCGAAACAGCCGCTGCTGTCTCTCCAGTGTGAAAGCCCCGAGGGCTTTCACACTGGATCGGTGCGCTAGCAGGACGGGAAAAAAAGTCCTGCTAGCAGCATTTTCGGAGCGGTGAAGGAGCGGAGTATATACCGCTCGTTCACCGCTCCTGCCCATTGAAATCAATGGGACAGCGTGGCTATACCGCCAGCAAAGTGCCTCTGCAGAGGTGGTTTTTAACCCTTTCTCGGCTGCTAGCGGGGGGTAAAACCGCCCCTCTAGCGGCTGAATACCGACGGTAAAGCGCCGCTTACAATAGCGGCGCTTTACCGCCGACGCCGCCCCCGCCCCAGTGTGAAAGGGCCCATAGCCAAAAATAGGAAATGTGATTAACCCATTAAAAGATAAAATAAAAAAAGCAGATATTTGTTTCAATTGTCACTCTGTCTGGAGTTCTCCCAGCAGTTCTTCTTTTCACAGTCTAAATGCCAGCAGCAGCACTTCCTCTAAGCCCAGACAAGAGGAACTGGTCTTGTTTAAGAAAAATTTAAAAGTCAGCAGCTACCAAAGCTGCTGACTTTTCGCCAGTGTTAATTTTGATGTCAAATTTTGATTTAGTTTTAGTCATAGTCTTGACTAAAACGCTATTTTAGTTTAAGTATTTTAGTCTTTTGACTAAAATTAATTTTTTTTTGTCGTATTGTAGTAAACTAAAATCTCCAGTACTGCAAAGGAATTTGTAAGTTCTGTAAATAATTGTATTCCATTTTGTATGTATTGCACGCTGCACCCACTGTGCACACGGCACTAATAATGTTTTCATTACGTTTGCATTCTTTAAGCCCTGATTAGAATTAGCCTGCCTATGTTACGTCCCTTGTTACCAAAGTACAATTGTAATATTAATGTGATACCTACGTAATCATGTGTATAAAAAACTTCAATTGAGTCATAATAAAGCAGAACAGTTATTTGGAAAGATGCTGAGCATATCTTTTGTGTCTGTTCCCTACTGCAGTAGTTATTAATTTGGAACCACTAATCAACATGAGGATAGAGTTGCCTATTTATAAAATTTCCAAAACAGTACATTTTAGTTGACTAAAATCTAATGGGTTTAGTTAAATTATGATATATTTAAAATGATTGGAAAGTCTTGTTTTTTTATTTCTATAAAAACAATAAACATGTTATACTTACCTGCCCTGTGTAGTAGATTTGCCCAGAGCAGCCCAGATCCTCCTCTTCTCGGGTCCCTCTTCTGTACTCCTGGCCCCTCCCTCCTTTCGAGTGCCCCCACAGCAAGCAGTTATGGGGGCACCTGAGCCGAGTCACAGCTCCCAGTGTCCATTCAGACACGTATTCGCAGCCACGCCCGCCCCGTCTCTCTCCTCATTGACTGACTGACTTTGATTGACAGCAGCGGGAGCCAAATGGCACCCCTGCTGTGTCTCAGCCAATCAGGAGGGAGAGTCTCGGACAGCCAAGACACTCGTGGACATCACTGGACAGAGATTGGGCTCAGGTAAGTATTTAGGGGCTGAGGGGGGCTGCTGCACACAGAAGGTTTTTTATCTTAATGCATTAAGATAAAAACCCTTCTGACTCTACAACCCCTTTAAGAATTTCTCTAGAATTTCCAAACTCATATAGTCCTGGAGTAAAAATCTAACATATTAATTTATAGTATTAGGGATTGTACATGCATTACAGACACAGATTTAGCCATTGTGATATATAACGTCTTTATAAATGAAATAAAAAAAAAAAAATAAAAAAAATAAATAAATAAATAAATAAATAAATAAATAAATAAAAATTGCGATTTTTTTTTACCAAAAATATGTAGAATATATATTGGCCTAAACTGGTGAAGAAATTTGTTTTTGTACATTTTTTTGGATATTTATTATAGCAAAAAGTAAAAAAATTTTGTTTTTTTTTCAAAATTGTCAGTCTTTTTTTGTTTATGGCGCAAAAAATAAAAAACGCAGGAGTGATCAAATATCACCAAAAGAAAGCATTGTGGGAAAAAAAAGACATTGATTTTGTTTGGGTACAACGTCGCACGACTGCGCAATTGTCAGTTGCCGTATCGCAAAAAATGGTCTGTTCATTAAGGGGGTAGATCCTTTTCGGGGCTGAAGTGGTTAAATAGCTTTTTTGTTATTTTTTTTTTATTTCAGCAGCTTAGTAGATGTCCCCTACTTATTCTTTTATGGTAATGCAGTGTTAATTTTGACGTCAAATTTCGATTTAGTTTTAGTCATAGTCTTTTGTTATAGTCATAGTCCATTTTAGTTTTAACCATATTTTAGTCATCTGAATTGTTTTAGTTTTAGTCGTATTTTAATCAACGAAATTAACACTGCTTTTCGCAAACAGACTATTACCAGTCTAACGCCGTCTCCATTGCAGCTGATCCTTCACTAGGCTTTGTGTCCTTGGTGCCACCATCAGATGTAGAAGTCAGCTGTGGTTTCCTGATGTCTCACAGCTGACTTCCCACTGCACATGCGCAAGATTACGCAACACTTTCAGACTGGACCCGCAGCCTCCTGGGATGTGTGACGTGTGCCAGGAGGTAGCGAGTGGATAGTCCAAGCTGACGTTATTCTTGCCTAGGCGCAAATTGATGAAATGCAAGTGGGTATCTGCCAGAACAAGGTACCCAATCCCAGAAAAGAAAAAAGTAGGATTGCGGGGGGATGAGCAGAACTCTCACTTTTAATTGAAGGTCTGCTTTCAACAGGTTGATTTATTTTTCACGACACACTGTTCTTGATATGAGAGGAGTCTAGGCAGACTAAAATGTGCCCACTTTTAAGGAAGAGAAGGAATCTACACACAGTAATAGCTTGTTCAATTGCTTTTGTTTTCTTTATGATAAGCTGGCAGAAGAGGTTCTTTTAGGATGGCCACCCTTCTCCTTAAGTCTTTAAATATGTGTTTAGCCTAAGAGCTGGTTTGTGCATGCATGTCTAACTGCCTCTAATATCAAAGGCAACCTTAAAAGTGATACTAAAGTCTTGTTTTTTTTTCCTTTAATAATAACAAACATGTCATA
Organism: Aquarana catesbeiana; assembly: GCF_042186555.1. Lineage (NCBI taxonomy): Eukaryota > Metazoa > Chordata > Amphibia > Anura > Ranidae > Aquarana > Aquarana catesbeiana. The sequence goes on along the minus strand of NC_133327.1, from coordinate 364,915,847 downwards.
CTTACCTGCTCTTCAAAGTCGTTTTGCACAGAGCAGCCCCGATCCTCCTCTTCTCGGGTCTCTCGCTGGAGATCCTGGCCCCTCCTTCCTCCCGAGTGACCCCACAGCAAACAGCTTGCTATGGGGGCACCCAAGCCAAGCCGCAGCTCTGTGTCCAATCAGACAGGAAGCCGCCCCTGCCCCCTCTCTCCTCATTGGTTAACTGACTTTGAAAGCAGTGAGAGCCAATGGTGCTGCTGCTGTGTCTCAACCAATCAGGAGGGAGAGTCCCCACACTCGTGCACATCGCTGGATAGAAATGGGGTTCAGGTAAGTATTAAGGTGGTTGAGGGAGTTGCTGCACACAGAAGGTTTTTTTTATCCTAATGCATAGAATATGACATATGAATATGCTTAACAGGTTTAAAAAATAAACTTCCAGATGCCATAAACCCTCCTAGAAATGGGTTACAGCTCACCATGTAAGAAACTGAATTATTGGATTTGGACATGTTTACTGAGAAGTATGAGCAATTCTCTTGAATGTTACAACTTCTGTTTCAAAGTAAAAAGAGGAAATATTACAGCCCACATATTAACCATAATTAATCATGACAGCATATGATAAAGAAAAAAGTTTTGACTACTCACGCACAACATGTTCCAGAAGACACAGCCACAGCACTTCCCCCTGAACTTCCTCCTGCGATAACCCAATCAGAATCTTCATCGGCAACGGCACCAGATGCTGCTCTTTTCTCTCTGTATTGTTTGGAATAGCTCCATGGATTTTTCACTGGGCCACCATGGATTTTTCACTGGGCCAAATATGCTATCAGTACTTCCAGACCTAGGTTGATAAAAGAAAATTTAGATCTAAAATTGGAAGCATAAAAGCAGTTTACCATATTTTGCCTTCAGCATAACCCTGTAGTGTAAGCTCTAATGGGCAGGGCCCTCTGATTCCTCCTGTATTGAATTGTATTATAACTGTATTATAACTGTACTGTCCGCCTTCATGTTGTAAAGTACTGTGCAAACTGTTGGTGCTATATGAATACTGTATAATAATAATAATAATAATAATTAGAGAGTACTGCTAAGAAATACCTATCTATATAAAATATAGTTAGCATATCCAGACTTTAGGAGGTCCTCGGGGAGGCACACAGAAGCAGACAGCAAAATAGTCAAGTATTAATTTCCATACTTCACCACTCCCACATCACATAGACATCTTCACACAAGCCAACAGAGTAGGTTTGTATATGGAGCAGAAACCCATAAAGTCAGACTTTGCTTGGATGAGCAAGCATGTGATATGGGAGCTCAAAAATATATATATGGAATACTCAAACAGGACACCTAAGGGATATACACATACCAAGTTGTCTCTCAGTGTAATCCAATTACATGAACAACTTCTAAAAATGTTAAAGCAGAATTAAACCCAAAACCAAAAATGTAATATGTTGCAGCTTACCAGTCATTAGACGTGGTGGCTGCATTTGTTCTCTATGGCTTTTTCTCCTCTGTTTTCCCCTGTTGATCTGACCAGTAACACACCTCCTGTATGAGAGTGCCTCCACTTTGGATGAAGGAGCAACAGAGACACCTTTGGACAGCAGCATTGTTAATCTGGGGGAGGGGAGTGATAGATGGACCAGCAGATTTAAATACACTGACAAACTGAAGCCAAACTCCAGCTAACACTTTATAAGCAGTTACAGCAGCAGTTTTGGGATTGCTTTTGGGATAAATATCTTACATAAATAAAAACTGACCATTGTAAGTATCCCTGTCAGTGTTAAATGGTTTGTCTTAACCCTCTAACTTCTGCATTTGCAGGACAGTTTGTTTTGTTAAAAAAACAGACTTTCCAGCTGAACTAGAAACACCCCTTCCAAGTTTGGAGTTGATGCTTGCCCCTACCAATACTTTTCTTCCTTTCTTTTTCCACTACAGTTTCTTTGATCCCCGTTTAACTGGCGGATCATCTCGACCTACATATGGTTGTTTGCGACTATGCATCCTCTATGGAAAACTTTCTGAAAGTCCTACGGAGAATTAGACGGAATATTGGGGATAATGGACCCTTTGAGTCAGTTAAGTCAGGAAGGACCTCAACATCGGCTTTCTATTCAGCACTCAGGGATTAGTATTGTTTATGTATTTTGTTCTGTTATGATACACTTGTTTTAAACTGTGACCGGTTGATGGTCTATTGTCCTTTTATATCTTTTTTAAATGTGCTTCATTTGTTTACTAAAAACATTAAAAAAAAAAATATCGCAAATGAAAAAACAGATTTACTGACTAGATTACCAGGTGAAAATAAATAAAATAAAAAAGAAAAGAATGTCCAAAAAAGAAAACCAATGCAGCCATCACATCTAAGAATTGTTAAACTGCAATAGAATAAATGTTTTTTTTTATTTTTGGGTTTAATACCACTTTTGCTGTCTTGTTGACCAAATGTTTCAGTCATTTCTAAAGTCACTAACCAGAACAAGTATGCAGACTAGAAGCTTTGACTTAGCCTTGGAGTTCCGGATCTAAATGTTTGTTCTAGGTCACCCCCTAAAAGTACTGAAGCCAGAGACAGCAAGGCACTTGGAATTTTCAGGTGATCAGTGTTGGAATCCTCTAGATTTCTATTACAGGGCCCTTTTACAACCAAAGTGGCCTTATGGACAGGAACCTTTTTTTTTTTTTTTTTTAATTTTTTTTTGTCCAGCACTGCATCATTCTATTTATTTCTGTGGCCCTAAATGCAGTATGCATACAGCCATGTTGCATGATATTAAATATATGCATTGCATTAAAGGTTTGGGAATGTTACCATCTTTATAGGCATTAATAAAAAAAATGCATATACAGTATGTTTTTGTTCCTGGGTACAACGGTCCTTTGAAAGAAAAGCAACATTCACATATGATGCAATAAAACAAGCAAACAAAATTTAGACATGTAAAACTAAACGTTAAAGGAAACAATCCTCAGGCATATTCAGTTAAAGGCCTCTTGCACACTGCAGCTTGAAAAAGCTCAGTACAGCTTGCATTTTACTGAGCTAAAATTCAGCCCATAAATTGTAATGGGCCTATGCACACAGTTGCGTAAACAAGCGCGTGCATCCTTCAGTAACAAAAAAAGAAAATATAAAAAAAAAAAAAAAAAAAAAAAAAAAACCACAGCTTTTTTTGGTCAGTAATTTACACCTCCGGCGTGCAAATACGCGCAAATGCTCATTTACATATTTGTAACAAACAGGAGTATAATAAAGAGGCCAAAATGTCACTAAAACCATATCATAAAAAAACATCAATACATGGTGTATTACATGCTGTTCATACTCACTCAGTCACTATGAGAATTGTTTTCTGTATTCTGCAAAAAACCTGGTTGATCCTGCTGCTCTCCACCTCCCCCTTCTGTCCAAGTCCCCAATTCAGCTAGTGATTTTGCAGCTGTGATACAACTCTGCACATGCTCAATTTTCAGTGAGTTTCTATGCTGAGCATTTCCTCCCTATCACATCTGTCACACATGTGGGCATGTACACAGTGTTAAATGACAGCCCACTCCCTCCTTCTCCATGCCCACTAACCATCTAAGCACAATGGGGGGTGGATATTACATGTAGATTGATGGAGGCTTCACCTCCTCTTATTCGAAGACACAGCCTGGAGGGGTGTGACAAAGCCTGTGACTGGCAGAGACCCGCCTACACCATGTTAATTCCACAAAATTATAAAGATTTTATTTCAAATATATATTTGTATGACAATTTTAAACCGTTTATTGATATTAATTATTTTTACTCTGTATTCCAAAGGCTTTTTTTTTATTTTCAACATGTGACCAGCAGCAGAGTACTATAAGCCTCTCCTGCTTATATTTCCCTGCAGGCAGGCTGGCAAAGATTTTTTTAATTAAATAATTACAGTGCCATCATCCATATACAAAAAGAGAGGGAACAATGTAAAATTTCACAGTGTGTGTTTAGTATCACTTTAAGGTAAGTGCAATTCGCCAACAAATAAAAATGCATCTTCCTCTGATTACACTAGCAGAGAGGAAGCGCATAGGTTGCTATAGGTTACTTCACTCAGCACTTCATTACTATATTTTGTTCAGCTTTCTTGAATAAGAATACCGGTCTTCTTTCAAATTAACAGGTGAAGTTTAGTAAGTGCAACCTTAAAATGTGTCTAAACACTCTTAGGAGAGAATTCTAAAAGGACAGCTACCTGACACTGATTCATATCAGTCATAAAAACATTAAATATTTATTTTGAATCCCGGAGAAAAGTGTTTTCCTGCGCTAGGACAGCCAGTATTTTCCTCATAAAGAATTGACAAGTCTGCTTTCCCATGGAACAAGATAAGCCAGTTCAGCTTGCTGTTCTAGAGTTCTGATAAGCATGGAGATTTGATCTGGGCAGCCAGTCATTAGAATCCCCTGATCGTGGCGCGGTGAAAGTAGTCTGCGATCACAGTGCACTGGACTAAATTATTCTTTCATGAATAACATACCACCTGCTAATGTTTTCCTACACACATGAAACCATCACTTTCAAAACGCTGTAAAGGATACATTGGCAAGTAGATCATGAAATGTCACCCACATTAACTTGATCTGTGGTTAATAGTGTGCAAAGGAATAGTTTCATGTATTAAAATGATTTTACTCAAATGGAAAGTCAATGCCATAAACTAGTAGCCACAATATTACTTTAAAACTATGCTGTTTTCTAAGGAGTTGTTAAATATGACATAGACCGCCATTCTCAGCTGGCTGACAAAATGTTTGTGTCATCCATAGCAACCAGAATCTGTCATTCTTCCAGGGCAGATTAAATTGTAAACATAGTTTAGATTTGTGTGGTTACTCATAATTTGACTCATAGGCTACCTTCTTGTATTTCTCTGGGACTTTAGTAGTTAATAACCTCACTCAGAATTTCCAAGTTTGCCCAACTCCCATGGCATTTACAAAGATAAATTAACCACTTCACCCCCTTCCTGACCAGAGCACTTTTTACAATTTGGCACTGCGTCGCTTTAACTGCTAATTGCGCGGTCATGCAATGCTGTACCCAAACGAAATTTGCGTCCTTTTCTTCCCACAAATAGAGCTTTCTTTTGATGGTATTTGATCACCTCTGCCGTTTTTATTTTTTGCGCTATACACGGAAAAAAAACGAAAATTTTGAAAAAAAAAAAAAATGATATTTTCTACTTTTTGTTATAAAAAAAAAATCCAATAAACTCAATTTTAGTCATACATTTAGGCCAAAATGTATTCGGCCACATGTCTTTGGTAAAAAAAATGTCAATAAGTGTATATTTATTGGTTTGCGCCAAAGTTATAGCGCCTACAAACTAGGGTACATTTTCTGTAATTTACACAGCCTTTAATTTATGACTGCTATGTCATTTCTTGAGGTGCTAAAATGGCAGGGCAGTACAAAACCCCCACAAATGACCCCATTTTGGAAAGTAGACACCCCAAGGAAATTGCTGAGAGGCATGTTGAGCCCATTGAATATTAATTTTTTTTGTCCCAAGTGATTGAATAATGACAAAAAAAAAAAAAAATTACAAAAAGTTGTCACTAAATGATATATTGCTCACACAGGCCATGGGCATTTGTGGAATTGCACCCCAAAATATATTCAGCTGCTTCTCCTGAGTACGGGGATACCACATGTGTGGGACTTTTTGGAGCCTAGCCGCGTACGGGGCCCCAAAAACCAATCACTGCTTCAGGATTTCTAAGGGCGTAAATTTTTGATTTTACTCCTCACTACCTATCACAGTTTTGAAGGCCATAAAATGCCCAGATGGCATAAAACCCCCCCAAATGACCCCATTTTGGAAAATAGACACCCCAAGCTATTTGCTTTGAGGCATGTTGAGTCCATGAATATTTTACATTTTGACACAAGTTGCTGGAAAGTGACACATTTTTTTTTTTTTTTGCACAAAGTTGTCACTAAATGATATATTGCTCACACAGGCCATGGGCATATGTGGAATTGCACCCCAAAATACATTTAGCTGCTTCTCCTGAGTATGGGGATACCACACAGTATTTGCGCAGCGATTTTTCAAACGCATTTTTTGGGGAAAAAACACACTTTTTTTAAATTTTAATACACTAAAACACACTATATTTCCCAAATGTTTGATGAAATAAAAAAGATGATCTTAGGCCGAGTACATGGATACCAAACATGACATGCTTTAAAATTGTGCACAAACGTGCAGTGGCAACAAAATTAATACATTTTAAAAGCCTTTAAAAGCCTTTACAGGTTACCACTTTAGATTTACAGAGGAGGTCTACTGCTAAAATTACTGCCCTCGATCTGACCTTCGCGGTGATACCTCACATGCATGGTGCAATTGCTGTTTACATTTGACGCCAGACCGACGCTTGCGTTCGCAGGGGGGACAGGGGTGCTTTTTTTTTTTCTTTATTATTTTTTTGCTTTTTTATCTTATTTTTAAACTGTTCCTTTCATTTTTTTTTTTTTTTTTAAATCATTTTTATTGTTATCTCAGGGAATGTAAATATCCCCTATGATAGCAATAGGTAGTGACAGGTACTCTTTTTTTGAAAAAATTGGGGTCTATTAGACCCTAGATTTCTCCTCTGCCCTCAAAGCATCTGACCACACCAAGATCGGTGTGATAAAACGCTTCCCCAATTTCCCAATGGCGCTGTTTACATCCGGCGAAATCTAAGTCATAAAATGCTCGTAGCTTCCGGTTTCTTAGGCCATAGAGATGTTTGGAGCCACTCTGGTCTCTGATCAGCTCTATGGTCAGCTGGCTGAATCACCGCTGCATTCTCAGGTTCCCTGTTGAGACAGGAGAGCCAGAGAAAAACACGGAAGACGGTTGGGGGGGGGGTGTGCATTCCCTCCCACTGCTTGTAAAAGCAGTCTAGAGGCTAATTAGCCGCTAGGATTGCTTTTACATGAAAGCCGACCGCTGGCTGAAAAGAATGATACCAAGATGATACCTAAACCTGCAGGCATCATTCTGGTATAACCACTCAAAGTTGTGAATGGCGTACTGAAGACAAAAAAATGGTTAACAATAAAGCACAGTAAACGGTAAAGTATAAAAAAATTGCATACCTGAAAAGCAAACATGGTAAAACATAATAACAATAAAACATTGCAGAATAGAATACAGTAAAAAAGAGCAGAACAATAGAGAGAATAGAGAGAGAGAAAACAATAAAACAACAACTATTTTTTTTTATTTTATATTTTTGTGGGGTTTTTTTACACTTTTTTTTGTAACTGTAACTTTTATAACTGTAACCGGTTCCAGGTTTGGGTCTCTCAAAATGCGATGGCATCTTGGGAGACCCTGTGAAAGTGTGCCTAGTCTGTGCAATGCTGTACCCTACGCTAATACTCAACTAGTGAATGGTAGCATTCAAAACATTCACCAATGCAAAGACCAGGATTGTCAGGACAGGAGGGACAATAATAGCGGGTGTCACGCCTATATCTGCGCTTGCTGCAGACACGACATCTTTTTTGGGGGGTTCGTTGGGTAGGGGTACTCGGAGGACATAAAGAAAATGCCTCTCATGCAGCCGACTGCATTTGGTTGGGGATGTGAATGGGGGAAGTACAGGCGCTGCAGAAGTGGTGGGTTCCAATTAGGATTGGCGAATGCAGCAGGAAGGACACTATGGGCACGACTAGCCTGTTTGTCTTCTTCTTGGTGGCAGCGGGACACTACTTGTGCTTGCCACCTCACCAGCTTGAACTGCACTTATAGGACTCGCCACGTCACCAAGTGTTACTGCAGTGCTGGTTTGACTACGACCGGGGTGTACTAGGCCGCTGGCGCTTGCCAGTTCACCAAAACGATAGCAAAAAAACTGTTAGCGATCGCAGGGATCAGGCCTGACTCTGCGAACGCTGCAGTTATGCGTTTAGTGTTTTGTAAGTGACAGTGATTGATCGATACTGCACTTGGGTGGGCTGGGATGGGCCGGGTGGAGGGGCAAAACGCAGGTGCTAGCAGGTATCTGGACTGATCCCGCTAACACTGCGTTTTTGGGAACCCTAAACTGCTGGGGGACGCTAGTATAGATCTGATCAGATCAGATATTGATCCGTTCAGATACTATACCACTAAGAGAGGCGTATGCTGCGTGCATGGGTGTTAGCGGTACTGGCGTTAATCTGACGCTGCCTGGGGCGACGCATATCACCGCCGGGCGATCAGGGGGCTAAACCTTTATTCTGTAATAAACGGCGGGTGCCCCGACACTATAAAAAATAAACGAACTAACCAGCGTCACCCGTAACAGTTATACGGTGATCAGTCATGAAAGGGTTAACTAGGGGGCAATCAAGGGTTAAAACCTTTATTAGGTAGTATATGGGGGTCCCTGACGCTATAAAACACTGACGGCGAACCTAAATATTTACCTCCCTAACTAGCGTCACCAGCGACACTAATACAGCGATCAGAAAAATGATCGCCTAGCGACACTGGTGACGGGGGGTGATCAAGGGGTTAAAACTTTATTAGGGGGGTATCTTAGACCTAAAGGGGGCTAACACTCACTGCCCTACCACACTAACTGTCACAAACTGACACCATGCAGTAATCAGAAAAAAAAACACAAAACAAAACAACAACTGCTTGGTGTCAGTGTGACAGGGGGGGGGGTGATCGGGGGGGGGGGGGTGATCGGGGGTGTAAAGTATGCCTGGCATGTTCTACTGTGAGGTGTAGTGTTGTGCAACTCACTCAGATGTCTTCTCTCCACGGCACCGGAACGGAAACTGCCGAGCCGAGGAGAGATGACATCACATCCTCTGCCTCTGTGTACTACACAATTTCAGTTCTGCATGAGCTGACCTTTACAATAAAAGAAACAATCTATTTAATTTCTATGGAAAAACAGGAGTTCGGAAACGGAAACTGCCGAGCCGAGGAGAGATGACATCACATCCTCTGCCTCTGTGTACTACACAGAGGCAGGGGACGATTCTCATTGGCTGGGAGCGATCGCGAGGGGGGGCCACGATCAGACCCCCCCCCCGCCCGCGGGAAGGCAATCACGTACCAGGTACGTGATTTTGCCTGCCCATGCCATTCTGCCGACGTATATCGTCGTTAGGCGGTTGGCAAGTGGTTAAGATATCGCATTTCCCCAGTATATTGTGCAAAATTTATTGTAAATCAGAAAAACACCCCATACACAAAAGCAAAACCTTTATTACAGCCCTGTTAAAAAGGTAAACAAAACACACAACTACCACACTCAAGCTCAACCAATTTCAGTTCTGCATGGAGCTGACCTTTACAATAAAAGAAACAATCTATTTAATTTCTATGGAAAAACAGGAGTTCCTCCTGCAGACACTAAGAAAGTGGGTTCAACATTCAGTTTAACAAAGATCATTAAGAACGTGTTACATACCCCATAGCAAATTCATCAAGGTTAGTTTTTCCCATGAGCACGGCTCCTTGATCAAGTAGTTTCTGCACAACTGTGGCATTATAGGGAGGAATGTAACCTTGAAAATATGATAATAGTAATTATGAAAAAGGCATTAAAATTTTAGGAACAATAATATCTTACAAGATCATTTGTGAACAAATCCCCACAAGAGGCAATAATCTACCTTTAAGCATTTGTGATGCACATGTTGTCTCTATATTGGTGGTGCTAAAATTGTCTTTAACTGCAACCGGGATGCCGTCTAAAGCCCCAAGGGGCTTGCCTGCAATGAAATACAAATGTCATTTCCAGACAAAAAAACAAGAAACATGACATGAATTTGTAAGTAAGGCATGGTGTACTCCACATATACAGGATGTGATGTCATTAGTGCAGAATCCACCTTAAACTGATCTTGACTCCTTTTTTGTTACTAGTAGTGTTGGAATATTGCAAAGCGCTTGTATTAGTTTGTAGTTCTGCTTAAAGCGTTTGTTAAAGTGGGGGTCCACCTATCTATCGTTTTTTTTTTTTTGAGTTCATTCACAAACTTTTCTTCTCAGCATTACATACTCACATATTGTGTGTAATATGTCCGCCTGTGTCAGATTTCGTCGGAAAGAATAACTTATTATTCACTGCAGGCAGTTTCCATCTTCATTGTGGGCATTTGAAGCCCACAAGCATTTATTTCCTGGATGTGGTGAATGCTGTGCTCCCAGCATTCACTGCTCATTCCTGCACATGCTCAGTGGCATCCTGGGAAGCCTGAGACTAGCTCCCAGGAGTCTGGGAGAGGCTAGAAACACGCCTACTCCCACGGGAGGAGAACCAGGAAGTGCAAAGAAGAATAGAAAAATAAAAGGTAATTACGGCGATTTAAATTTTTTTAAACGGCATGTCAGCATCTAGGCAAGGAAGAGAATACATACAGATATTGTTCAAAATTTGGGTGGAACCCCACTTTAACCCCCCCCCCCCCCAAAAAAAAACAGATTCTGTTACTTTAAAGCATGTTATACAGCACAGAGCTTGTGCTGTGTCATTTGGCCCCCTGTATACAGTGTCATGCAAAAGTATTCACCCCCCTTGGCATTTTTCGTGTTTTGTTGCCTCACAACTTGGAATTAACATGGATTGTTTGAGGATTTGCATCATTTAATTTACAGAACATGCCCACAACATTGAAGATTTTTTTTTATTGTGAAGCAAACAACAAATAGGACAAAATAACAGAAAAAGGCAATGTGCATATTCACCCCCCCCCCCCCCAAAGTCAATACTTTGTAGAGCCACCTTTTGCGGCTATCACAGCTCCAAGTCGCTTGGGATAAGTCTCTATGAGCTTGCCACATTTGCCCATTCCTCCTTGCAAAACTGCTCCAGCTCCTTCGGGTTGGATGGTTTGTGCCTGTGAACAGCAATCCAAGTCTGACCACACATTTTCTATTGGATTGAGGTCTGGGCTTTGACTAGGCCATTCCAACACATTTACAAGTTTCCCCTTAAACCACTCAAGTGTTGCTTTAGCAGTGTGTTTGGGGTCATTGTCCTGCTGGAAGGTGAACCTCCATCCTAGCCTCAAATCATACACAGAGTGCTACAGGTTTTGCTCAAGAATATCCCTGTATTTAGCACCATCCATCTTTCCCTCAACGCTGACCAGTTCTCCAGTCCTGACTGCTGAAAAACATCCCTACAGCATGTTTCACTGTGAGGATGGTGTTCTTTGGGTGATGTGATGTGTTGGGTTTGCGCCAGACATAGCATTTTCTTTGATGGCCAAAAAGTTAAATTTTAGTCTCATCAGACCAGAGCACCTTCCTCCATACATTTTGGGAGATTCACACATGCCTTTTCGCAAACTCAAAATGTGCCATTTTGTTTTTTGCTGAAAGTAATGGCTTTCTTCTGGCCACTCTGCCATAAAGCCCAACTCTATGGCGCATACGGCTTATTATCGTCCTATGTACAGATACTCCAGTCTCTGCTGTGGAAGTCTGCAGCTCCTCCAGGTTTAACTTAGGTCTCTGTGCTGCTTCTCTGATTAATGCCCTCCTTGCCCGGTCCGTCAGTTTTGGTGTGCGGCTGTCTCTTGGCAGGTTTGCCATTTTGCCATGTTATTTCCATTTGGTTATGATAGATTTGATGGTGTTCCTAGGGATCATCAAAGATTTGGATATTTTTTTTTTTTTATAACCTAACCCTGACTTGTACTTCTCAACCCCATTGTCCCTTACTTGTTTGGAGAGTTCCTTGGTCTTCATGGCAGTGTTTGGTTAGCGGTGCCTCTTGCTTAGGTGTTGCAGCCTCTGGGGCCTTTCAAAAAGGTGTGTATATGTAATTAGAGATCATGTGACACTTAGATTGCACACAAGTGGACATCATTTCACTAATTATGTGACTTCTCAAGGTCATTGGTTGCACCAGAGCTTTTTATGGGCTTCATAATAAAAGGGGGTGAATACATATGCACATGCCAATTATCAGTTTTTTATTTCTGAAAAATAGTTTTATGTATATATTTTTCTAATTTTACTTCACCAACTTAGACTATTGTGTTCTGATCCATCACATATAATTCAGATTAAAAAAAACATTGAACTAAAGGCTGTAATGTAACAAAATAGGTAAAAAGCCAAGGGAGGTGAATACTTTTGCAAGGCACTGTACCCTAAAAAACCTGGATGATCCTGCCTGACTATACCCTCCCTCTACAAACAGACCACGATAATCATGGCTGCTGAGCCCTGACATCATGGTTTGCGTGATTCTATCAGCCGCAGCTCTCCCTGTGTCTGTGTCCTTTGTCCCCCCCCCCCCCATCTGCTCTAAAATGTTCTTATCTCCGCTGTACCTTACCAACATGTGTCCCTGTTTAATGTAAAAAAATTTGCCCATCTGTACCTTGTATGAGCGTGGCTCCAGGCGCTCAGCTGATTGTTGGCTCTCTGTCTCTTCTCTCCCCCTCCTCCCCGCTGATGGCAGCGGGACAGATCGGCCCCGCCCACTGCAGCTGTGAGCCAGAGGGAGAAGGAGGAGAGGAATCAGATGTGCGCCCTGAGCGCAACTTATATCAGTACAGATCGGTAGATTTTTTACAGAACATAGGCACAGGGACACACCTTATTAAAGGTACAGAGGGGATAAGATCGTTTCATAGAAGTGGGTTAACAACCACTTTAAGAAATACAAGATGTGATCTTTTCTAATCAGCTTCTTTTTTAAACGACGAGTGCGCTGGGAGATACCATTTCTGAGAACGTACACATTAAATGTCTCTAAACTATTATGCCGTTACTATGCTATGCACCTGATGCTTGGTGAAAGCTCTGAGACTACAGATGAACGTTTTGTGAAATACGTCTAATTTATTTCAAAGCAGTTAAGTACAGATGCACGTGGTTCTGATCTATAACTACCCCAAAAAGAGGTCTGCTCACAGGTGCGATGCTTTTGGTGTACAGGACCAAGTGAACAGCTAAGCTTCATTCAATTCCCACTCAAAATACTAGTAAATACTTCACAAAATGATTAACTACATACAGGGCCACTGATAAGGGGGTACTGCTGGTCCTCAGGGCCCAGGACTCATGAGTTCAACAGGGGGGCACCTGACAAACGGGAGGGCCAGCTGTACTGCTTTATTGGCGGCACTGTTTGTACACATGAGCAATTCTACTGTGGCTCCCTCTGCAGTGAATCTGACTTCTCCTCTTCTCCCTCCCCCCAGCTTCAGCTGCTGCTGAGGAGCCACAGGGGGATTGAATTCTGAAGATGGAGCCTTTTCTCCTCCAATCCCGCCTGTCCTGGTGGTTCCCCAATGATACAGATCCTCTGGTACCCTTCCCCTGCAGTGCTGCTAGCCGGCTTTCCCTCAACTTCCTCCCACTGTGCTGCAGCTGCTGCTTGGGCCCTAAGGGGCGGGGAGGGATTAGGTTCAGTATGGAGAGCCCCTTTGTCAGGAACGGGTGTGATCAGAAATGTGTGGACTGCCGCAGAGAATATCAGGCTCAAGTAAAGTGTAAAATAATATAATTTATTTAAAAATAAGTGAATAACACAAATGTAAAACGCACCTCCAATATAACAAAACTATGTAAAGCAAAACCAGATAACCAAACAAGTGACTAGGGATGGGCCGAACAGACCCCGTTCAGTTCGCACCAGAACTTACGAACACTGCGAAAGTTCAGACCCGAATAACGAACCCCATCAAAGATTATGGGACCTGAACGTCAAAAATCAAAAGTGGCCATTTTGGAGGCTTATATGCAAGTAATTGGGCATACAATGGTTATTTTTTCCCTCCTCAAATGGTGACAATATAGTGCATGCATCCTTAATGATCAGCCATTGGCGTGGGGAAAAAAAGCCGAGGCGGCCTGAGTCTGTCGTCCTGCCGTACTGGCACAGGTACACGATGGCCCTCTGCTGCATGTATAGCCGCTGCAGCATTCCCAAAGTTGAGTTCCACCTGGTGGGCATGTCACAAATCAGGCAGTTTACGGGCAGGTGTAATTCCCGCTGAATTTCAGCCAACCGAGCACTGGCTGAAATGGCTAGACTCTTCTGGCCTGCTTTAGTACATCTTGCAACCCTGGGTACCTACTTAAGAAATGCTGCACCACCAAATTGAGGACATGTGCCAGGCATGGCACATGTGTCAATTTCCCTGTCTAAGGGCGGACAGGAGGTTTGAGCCATTATCGGACACCACCATTCCTGGCTCCAGCTGGCGTGGTGTGAACCACCTCTGGGCCTGTCCCTGCAGAGCTGCAAGAATCTCTGCTCCGGTGTGGTTCCTGTCCCCTAAACACACCATCTGAAGTACTGCATGGCACCTTTTAGCATGATTTTGGGAATAGCCCTTTGAACGCTTAGCGGGTACCTGATGTTCATAGGACAATTCTGCAGAGGAGGGCATGGAGGTGGCAGAGGAGGTAGAGCTCACAGGTCTGGCATCATCACCACCAGCTGTATGGAGATGTGGGGGCACAACAAGCTGCAGCACCGAGCCCTGTCCTGCATCCTTTCGGGTTGCAAGCAGCGTTACCCAGTGTGCTGTGAACAAAATATATCGTCCCTGCCCATGCTTGCTGGACCACATGTCAGCAGTAAGGTGGATTTTACGGCTGACTGCCTTGCCCAACGATGCCAGAACATTCCCTTCCACATGATGGTACAGATGGAACAGCCTTACGTGAAAAGTAGTAGCGACTGGGAACCTGTCATTGTGGTACAGCACATTGTGCGAATTCAAGGAAGGGGCAGAATCCACTAGGCTGAAAGACAGAAGTTGGAGAGCCAAGGCAGGAATTAAGTGCATGGACAGGGTTTAAATACACTTCCTGCAACCAGTAACAGGTGATGACTGATTGCATGAGATTATGTGAGCTTCTGGCTGCTGAGAGACACCCGCTGGTGGACTCTGGAATTGCAGCCTATAGATCTAGGAGCAACAGTCCTACCAGCAGATGAACCCTTTCTGATTGCTCCTGTGTTCATTCTTCACTGAAGCATAGTAAATGGTTTACTATACTTTCGTTTGTGAATGAACAGGGGTCTCTGTATAGACTGTCTTCTGTTAATTCATCTACAAACCAGCTGAGGCTGCAGAGAAAAGATTGGGGATCTTTGTCACTAGTCCCTTTATCTGTCTAGAAAAAAGGAAACGTCAGGGATCTGTTTAGACTCCTGATATTTCACCAAAGGTTTACTTAACTTTAAATACCACCCATTTATTTGGCCCTGATTAACTGAATAAGCCTGATTGTGTGTGCATATATTTTTTTAATCGTGATTCGCTTGACTTGCTGCCCTCATGACCTTCCTTCTCTAAAGTCACTGAGTAGGTTAAATATCAAACTTAAAGTGATATCAAAGATTCTGATTTTTTTAAATTAAAATAAACATGTCATACTTACCTGCTCAGTGCAGTGGTTTTACACAGGTGCTCCTGGCCCCTCCCTCCTGCGAAGCCTTGCTCCTGAGCCACTGCTCTGTGTGTCCATTCATACGCAGAGCCCTGGCTCAGCCCCACCCCTCTCTCTCCTCATTGGTTGTGATTGACAGCAGTGGGAGCCAATGGTTCCCGCTGCTGTATCAGCCAATGAGAAATGAGAGTTCCTGGAGAGACGAAGCTATCGTGCACAACGCCCATAGAAATACTTATTGATGAACAATGTTATGCATGTTCCCCATACATCATTAAAGCTGAACTCCGGGCAGAACACATTTTTAATAAACTTTAAGGTGCAGGCATACCTTTAAGAAACATGTGCTTCTTTTTTGCTCTTAGGTCCGTGGATCCTATAAACTAGCTGCACAGATTGTAGTATTGCCTGTCTAGGTGACCAGTGTCCCAGCCTGATTCTTATGTTCCAAGTGATTGTTCAACTCACTGCCCCACTCACAGTTTCTCACTGACATCTCATTTTGTTAAGAGGAGCTTTGCGTGTTCTACCTCACCTTGTCCAGCACCATCCCACTCCTCTGTGCTCAAAATGCCATCAAAAGATATGGCAAAGCAGGTGGAGGGGGGAGGTAAACAGCAAGTCCGTTGCACTGCTGCCTTGCTTTGATATGTCAGGGATGCTCAGCAAGACAGCAGAACAGTTTTATTGTCAATGACCATTCCCTGCCTCTTTCTCTAGACCTTTAGCCTACTGAGACTGCGAAGTTGACAGCAATGTTGTGTTCTGCTCGCTGTCACAATATGCTTGCCATAAAGGGAGGAAAGGGGAAAGCAGCAACACTGATGCTTTGCTGCTTTGCTTAGTGCTGCTACGATCATATGGTTGCCTGGATCCTCACAGTGTTGAACAAGGCAACAAAACATTGATGTGCCTGCCTACTCACCATTTCCTACCTCTCTAACCTGACATTCAGCCCATTGAGCAAGTGTTGTTGTCACAAGAGGAAGAGGAGTAAGTAGTGAGGAGCAATGCTGCTGTCTTGCAGGTTTATTCAGGACGGCTAAGATCATGTAATTGCACAGTTTCTAAAAGAACCTAACAGGGCAATAGAATAGCAGTATTGTGCTTTGGCTTATTTCTATAGGAATACGGAGTTGATCTTTAATTAATTTCCTAAATATTTTTTGTGAACATTCTAATGCCCTGTACACACGGTCGGATTTTCCGACGGAAAATGTGTGATAGGACCTTATTGTCGGAAATTCCGACCGTGTGTAGGCTCCATCACACATTTTCCATCAAAATTTTCAACACACAAAGTTTGAGAGCTTGCTATAAAATTTTCCGACAAAAAAATCCGTTGTCGGAAATTCCGATCTTGTGTACACAAATCCGACGCACAAAGTGCCACGCATGCTCAGAATAAATTAAGAGATGAAAGCTATTGGCTACTGCCCCGTTTATAGTCGACGTACGTGTTTTACGTCACCGTCCATGGATTTTGTTGTTGGAATGTCCGATCAATGTCTGACCGTGTGTACAGGGCATAAGAGCTACAACAAAGTCAACATCACTGGCACAGTGGGCCTAGTATCGGGAGAGAGAGGGTTGAGCAGGGAAAAGCCACACTGCTGTTCTGCTGCACTTACAGCGATGTCAGGGCATCAGGGTGACAACACTTGACATTGTTCAAATATTATAAATACTAGCAAGACACCATATTGATGATAGTGGAATCTCTCCTTCCCTGTCACTTCTCATAACCCTGTCCATACTAGCTCTGAAATGCACCCTATGTGTACAGGAAGACATGCTGGGGAACGCCTCCAGCCCCTCCTAATGGCTCCAGTTAGTGATAATTCTGTTGGAGACTCTGTGTTAACATCACAGGGATTAGAACTTCAAATATCTCCATAAAGGAGCAAGGTAAAGTGAAAATTATTTTTGCTTCCTTTAATAGGGTCAGAGGAAGAGCTATAGATAATTTTGTTGCCCACAATTTGGCTTTGGTAAAAAAGATGAAAAGTGAGAAATCCTGCCTATTGCAAACTGCTTTTCTCAAACCATACTAATTGTGCACCTTATAAAGAACTATACCTTGTCTGAAGCGTTTTTCTGCCTCAGCGGCTTGTTTAAGGGCAACTTCTTCAGTTAAATTTACATAAGCATTAAGAAATCTGGTTTCCTTGATAAACGACAGACACTTCTGGCACAATTCTATAGGGCTTAGTTGTCCACGCCTCAAGGCAGCAGCTGCCTGTGAATGAGTAAAAATAAAAACTAAAATCATCTGCAAAAACACAAAGAAGACACATACAAGTTACACAAATAACAGAATGAACAAAATCAGCACCACTAGTAATTTCAAGCAGCAGCAGTGCTGTCTGCAGACTCCTAATTTACAATAGGCCTTTCCTCAGGAATGGTTAGGCTCAGTGGCGTAGAACACAGCAGGGGTATAGGGGTCTGAGAATGACACCGCAGCAAGGGATATGGGAATCCAACCCTCCTGGAAATGTTGAATGCTGAAGGGTCTGATGGAGGCTACAGCGCTTGAATAGAGTGAAGGTCACTTAAAGACATGGGCCACTGGAGAGGTGAGTATGATACCTTTTCTTTTGCAGGAAACTGCCATTAATTTTTTTTTTTTAGGTGACTGATGTCACTTTAAAGGCATCATGTCATGAGCAAACCATGGCTGCCAATACTTGAGCAAAATGCCATCTCCCAGAAAAATCTGAAGACAGAATAACAGCCAAGCAACCATAATTTTTAAGGAGCTCAGCACTGGCAGCCCCATTATTTTATCAAAAGACTTATGAGAACTGTGCACTGCCATAATCTATCCATTACACATGTCCAAATGTTTTTATTTGTGTAAAAGGTAAAAGCAGCACTAAAATCTAAGCGAATGGTAAGCTATCTCACGATGGAGAGGGATGCTGGGGCCAGAACGAGGCTGAACTGAACAGTGCTACAAGGAGGTGACACCAGTGCCAGCCTGACAGCTCAGAATGCAAGCTACATAGCCTACTACTAGTACCTCACAACCTCCACTCTGATGAAAGGGCAGGGGCCCTCAAAATGGAAGTACTAATGATCAGGCTGCATACTCAGCCCCCATTCACTCTCACCATTCTGGGAGTGTTTTAGCAGTTTAACCCATGTGTGTCTAACTGTCATAGACAGCTGTTTCCATTGCTGCATGCTCTCTTCTTTGCCAGCTTTTTTAGAAGTGATAGTTGCTGTATCTGTATGATGCCCTGACCTCCCATGGGAGTTGATTTTCCAAGTTACATACAATAGATTTTTATTTTATTAATTAACCATTTTCTGTGTGGGGCACTTTTGAAAAATTTCACATGCATGTTAAACAAGCATTTTTTTGTTAGAAAAATTCCTTCGAACCTCCAAACATGATATTGTTTCTGAAAGCAGAGGCCCTGCAGAATAAAATGGTGGGCGTTGCAATTTTTGGTTTGTCACACAAAAGTTGTGCAGCCAATATTCAAATGAAAATTCTCTTCATGCCGATGCCTCCCGACCCTTTAAGGAGGTTTATGACGCTGGGAGGTGGGGCCTAAGACCATGTGACCGCCATGATTGGCTGTCACGTGATCTGAAAACTCCCAATCACAAGCAGCGATCGGGAGCTTTTGGTTAGGCGCCAGGTAACTGTGCCAGGAGCGTGCACTGCACATGCTCTTGGCACAGCGGTACTGACAGCAATTCACGCAAATATGCGCCCCCCTCGGCGCCAAGGGGTTAAATTAATTTTAATGCACACAAACACAATACATTTAATAAAACAAGATACCAAACGTCACGATTAAAAATTGTGCACACCTGTGAAATGGCAACAAACCAAGGCACCTATAACTGTCCATAGGCATAGTTTATAATTAATTGTGACTTATAGCCCTAGAAATATTGCTCTCACTCCATTGTTTGCGGCGATAGATACTGCTTACATATGTGTGCCAGACTTACAAGCACTTTTGCATTTACGTGTATACACAGGGTGATGGGGGTTCTTTTAATTTTTTTTTTTACTATCACTTATTTATTTTTTTTTACACTTTTTAACAACTTTATTTTTCATTTAAATTGATTGTAAAGAATAATAATAAAAAAAAAAACAAAAAAAAAAAAAAAAAAAAAAAACACAAACATGTCATACTTTGCTACTTTGTGCAATGGTTTTGCACAGAGCAGCCCTGATCCTCCTATTCTTAGTTCCCCTGCCAGCCTGCACCCCCCCCCATCCCCCATGGCAAGTGCCCCATAGCAAACTGCCTACTATGGGGCCACTTGTGTGGGCTCCCTTCCAGGCTGGTTCTGAAAGTTCATACAGAGCACAGCTGGGACCCGCTTCCCATTCCCTCTTTACTGGTTGTGACTGACAGCAATGTGGAGTGAGAAAGCTGAGAGTCCCGTTGCTCTCATGAACAGCTCTGGATTGAGAATGGGCTCAGGTAAGTATAAGGAGAACTGGGGGGGGGGGGGGGGGCAGCTGCATGCAGGTTTTCTTTTTTACCTTAATGCAGAGAATGCATTAAGGTGCAAAACCTCCTGCCTTTAGAACCATTTTAACTTTATTGCTTTTACAAGGGAGCAACAAGTTCCCTTTTAATAGACTTTATGGAGACATCATGTATTAGACCCCTGATGTCTCCCCTGCCCTTCAAATCATCTAATCAAGCACAGATTGTGTTTGATCAGCTACTTCCCTGGCTGTAAGAGCCAGAGAAGGACACCTCTGAAACCAAAGTGACAAAACCTTCATCACTTCCAGCTTCATTTGTCACAGAGGGGATGCTGGAATGGATGTTCCTCCACCTCCTCTGTGGGGAGCCCTCCCAACTGTTTACCGCAGTCCTGGAGGCATAGTAAGGGCCGGGAACCACCATGGGTTGCGGGGGAAGTAAAAGTTATTGGCTGGCTGTAAAGAGCCTTAAGAGCTAGTTTACACCAGCCTGCACACTAATATAAGTGTGCCCTGGTGTCTGTTGTGTAGGGGCATGAAGGGCTGGCACTATGCCTTATGACAACACACTGCACCGTTTACCTTTTTCATTTAACTTTATTGAAGTGTCACAAAATGACACTTTATTCATCTTTAGGCACTACAGCATGTTGCAACGCACTGCAACAACATGGTGCACACCCCACCACACTTGTATTGTGTGAACAGAGCACACAGGAAGTGCGTTGAGCTTGGGCATGTTTGGATCCTAGCTGTAACCCACGTGCTTGCTTTGTGCACAGTCATGTTGGAACAGGAGAGGTTATCCCCAAACTGTTCCTACAAAGTTGGGAGCATGAGATTCTCCAAAATGTTTTGGTATGCTGATGCATTAGGAGTTCCCTTAACTGGAACTAAGGGGCCAAGCCCAACCCCTGAAAAACAAGCCCACACCATAATCCCCCTCTACTAAATGATTTGGACCAGTGCACAAAGCTAGGTCCATAAAGACTCTGGATGAGCGAGTTTGGGGTGGAGGAACTTAAATCGGCCTGCACAGAGTCAGGACCTCAACCCAACAGAACACTTTTGGGATGAATTAGAGTGGAGACTGCGAGCCAGGCCTTCTCGTCCAACATCAGTGCCTGGCTTCACAAATGCACTTCTGGAAGAATGGTGAAACATTCCCACAGACACACTCCTTAACCTTGTGGACTGCCTTCCCAGAAGAGTTGAAGCGGTTATAGCTGCAAAGGGTGGGCCAACTCAATATTGAACCCTACAGACTAAGACTGGGATGCCATTAAAGTTCACGTGCATGTAAAGGCAGCCGTTCCAAAACTTTTGGCAATATAGCAAATGTTCGGCTGCCTGTGTGTGTGTGTGTGTGTGTGTGTGTGGGGTGCCTATGCCCCTTATGATTAGTACAGCAACAGCTTCTTGACAGGATCGCTCACGTGGCTTCGGAATAGGATCCAAACATGGCCGAGCTCATTGCCAATCTCAAATGAGCCCCTATAGATATTATCGTGTGAATGAGCCCCTAGAGATATTACATCTGTAAACAGGAGGTTTACTCTGGAGAAAAGAAAAGTCAGCACCTACAAATGCTGTAGCTGCTGACTTTTAATAAAAGGACACTTTCCTGTCCAAGGATCCAGCGTTGTCCTTACCTGGGCTAGCTCTTTACTAGCCTTGCAGTTCCCGGTGTCGGCATCATAACTAAGGATGAGCTTGGGCGTGTTCGCACAGCCCACGTGCAGATCCCACCAGGAAGTCGGCACTGCGCTAATCACAAGCAGTGAGACATTGTCCCGATGCACGGCTGCAGAGATCGGGAAATGTCTCACTGCCTGGGATTAGCGCAGTGCCGACTTCCTGGCGGGCTCTGCACATAACTATGGGCAGCTGACTGTGCTGCTTGGGGCTTCACAGCTGGCTGCCCACTGTGTATGTGTGAGCTGAGCTTTGTGAATGGCCTTCAGTCTTCCGAGACCTGTGATGTGTCCCAGAAGACTGTGGGGAAGAAGAGAACTTCCGATCGGATCACCTAGTGGCAGTGAGTACCTGTTAAAACTAGGTACCTGCCAAATATGGCAGGGGAGAAGGACACAAAGCGGAGCTACACTCGTTTTTGTGTCAATTAAAAGTCAGCAGCTACACTGACTTTTAATAAACAGACACTCACCTGTCCCACGATCCAGCCGCCCAAAGCCCCGGTTCTCTCCCTTGCCTCTTACCCATCATCACAAGTGTGGGCACCCGACTGTGACAGCGTGCTGCTTCACAGCTAGGTGCATGCTGCGCCTCCTCAAAGGCCCGGGCAATCTTCTGGGACCTGTGACATGTCAAAGAAGATTGCAGGGAGGTAGGGGGAGAGGAGGACTTCTGCTTGTGTTGCCTAGGCAGTAAGGATGCGCTCCGGTGTGTTTGCATGCTGCACGTGCCGAGCCCGCCAGGAAGTCGGCATTGCGCTGCGCTAATCACAAGCAGTGAGACATTTCCCGATGCGCGGCTGTAGAGATCGGGAAATGTCTCACTGCTTGTGTTTAGCGCAGCGCATTGCCTACTTCCTGACGGGCTCTGCACGTGCAGCATGCAAACACACTGGAGCGCATCCTTACTAGGCAGCACCATGAGCGGAAGTGGAAGCTGGGTACCTGTCAAAATTAGGTACCCACTTCAACAAAAAAAAAAAAACATGCCAAATGTGGCATGTTAGGAGTCCTTAAAGTGGAACTTCCACTTTTGGGTGGAACTCCACTTTAAAGCAGGACTTGATTCCACAGGTATGAAGTGAAGGGAATTCTCCTCAATGGGAGACTGCAAACATTCCCTACTACATCCAATTCAAACGTACTGTGCTTATATGAGCTGACTTAAGTGTTTCCAGCTCTAATAAGTCATACAAGCCCCGAATTCACTTCATTCATCCATTACCGATATCAAAGCAAAACAAAGCCTATTCGTTTTAATCACTCACCTCACGTAAACTCATCCCAAGCATTATTATACTAAAAAGACAATCACATAATCGTGATGCGCACGGAAGCCGACATGTGTTGGTTGGCAAACAGACACCTGACAATGCCAAAAGAGCTGATTGGTCAATGTTTTAGTAAACCGTGACACATATGGATAGAAGCACAACGAGGCTCGGAACGCGGAAGTGACTAGAGGGCACTGAGGAGACAGGACCATGAGAATAAGAGAAACACGGAAAACTAACACAGTGAGGACAGAGCGGGAGGATTAATCGTACAATTTGCAGCCTTGAATATTGTAATGTGGCAGTTCTTTTCTTGGAACTCATGTTTTATGTGAAAAGCTTGACAAAGGTGTGTTCACCTACAGCTGCTGGGGTAGCTTAATACTAATGGGCACATTATTCACAACGTGATGTGTTCTTCATAAAAACTGACATTTGCAAGTTGAATATTTGGAACTAATAGCACTGTTTTCTAGATTGCACTGAAAATGCTCAGTATGGCATGTAGTAGATGTTTGTGGAGGACTGCTGGTTTATATAAGAGACCAATTGGAATAATAACACCTGGGAAGGACAGAGGCATCCATGTGTCATCTGTAAGAAACACCATCATGCCAGCCTGGGTGATCGACAAATACGGGAAGAATGATGTCCTGCGCTTCAATGACAATATGCTTTTCCCTGTCATCAATTATCCCAATGAAGTCATCATCCGGGTCCATGCTGCAAGTATCAACCCCATTGATGTCAATATGAGAAGTGAGTATGGATCGGTGCATCTTCAGTCCTAGTTTACTATGATCAGTGCTGGACACCATACACTGAGGATGTGCAGAAAGCTGGAGTATTCAGTCTATTCCGATTGGCTGCAAAGGACCGCCCCGGATGGTTTACTTACTGGGTGCAGTCATAAAACATTCTGGTCATTTGTATCTTCCGTATAGGAAAACGCAATAAGAAAATAAAGTGAGAATTATTTATGAAAGCCGTGACCTAATTCACCAGGTGCTTAATTCTCACAGTACAATACAGTTTGATTGTGCAGTCAACTTAAAATGCAACTAAAGGCAAAACTTTTCTTTTCGTTTTGGATAGAATGGAGATGGATTAGAACACCTGTCAGTTAATATTACTGGCTGTGCCACTGTTCGGGGGATTCAAACTCTCTACATTTTGTCCTGTTTACCATTTATCATTGAAAGTAAAAGAAAATACCAAACTGTGGGTTGTCCCCATAAAAGTAATAGAGGGGAATTCATCCAATGGGGTCACTAGTTCTGGTGTCCTGGGGGTCCCAGAGGGATTCCCTTAATTTGCAGGGACTTCCTATTTTGAATATGGGACAGGAAGTTAAGGGAAATCTCCCCAATGGAGCAAAAAAGAAACTGACAGGGATTATAACCCTCCCTATCCAAAATTATTTGCATTGTTGATTTCATTGACATGTCATTAAACTGATGACTATGCAAGTCGCAATGAAATCTGCATTTTTTCAAAGTCACTGTGACATGATTTTCAGCAATTTGAAAGGTTATATTGCCGACAATGGGGTGTGACTTGTCAGATGATTTGAAACTCTCAAATTGCATGATAAACCGCACTGGTGTAAACAGGGAGCTAAAGACTTAGAGAAACTGTGATATAAGCACCCTCCTAAACAATACAATTCACCTTTATGCAGTCAGGCAGACCCTTGCACCCCATAGTAGTTGGTAGATCTAAGGCAGAGTTTCTCAACTCCAGTCCTCAAGGCGCCCCAACAGGTCATGTTTTCAGGCTTTCCATTATTTTGCACAGGTGATTTGATCAGTTTCACTGCCTTAGTAATTACCACAGCTGTTTCATCTGAGGGAAATCCTGAAAACATGACCTGTTGGGGTGCCTTGAGGGCTGGAGTTGAGAAATGCTGATCTAAGGGCTCACTCAGATAGTCGTACATGGCCCAGATCAGTGTATTTCTGCAGTGGGTACAGCCAAGTGTTTGCGATCAGCTGCAGACGCTCAGCCAGTACAAATCAATAACAGGCTGTCCATGTATAATCACACATGGAGTGAGCGATTACCTGCAGTTAGGGACAGATGAGTGGCTCTGCATACAAAGCCATTCATCTCTCCCCATGCCACTGACAATGTCAGCCCTCCATTTATTTGTACGGACTTCCTGTGAGCAGCTTAGCTTATACACCTGGCCACACCTCATGCAGAAATATGATGATCTGGGCGGGGTACAGCCATGTAAATTAAGCAGCTCATCGAGGAGTCTGTTTATTCTTTAGAAGAGAAGTACAGGAATAAATTTTTTCCCATAATCATACTTACCTAGGTCCCCTGGCATCTCTGCACTGAGAACCGAGCCATCGAACACCACCGATGGCTCGGATCCCCAAGCGGAGAGCCCCTGCCTGCTCTGCTCCTCCACGCTCATTGGATTGCTGAGCTGTGGAGGGGCGGGGAGTGTCCGTCTCAGCGGGGAGCTGAGACAGCCACCAGTCCAGGCACCTGGCAGATCCAGACTCGGGATAACATGGTGCCTGAACTGATCTGTGTGACGTCAGCAGAGAGCAGACTTCAGTCCGCTCTCTGCTGAAAATGGGTCACGGGAGTGCAAAATGAATTGCACTCCTGTAACCCATAGGAGAAGCCCAGCTAAACTAGCTCAGGCTGGACTTCTCCTTTTAAAAACTTTAAAATTCCACGCCCCTGTGAAAAACTACAGCACCTAAAATTCTCCATAAATTGTACTTTCAAAGTGTTTACAGCTCTCACTCTGATGGTCACAGAAATACTGCCACATGTGTAGCACAATTTATGTTTACATACATATGTGCACCCTACACAGTTGGATTTGGGCATGTATGGGGGGTATTTTTTCTGTTAAGACCCCAATTATCTTTCAATCCCTCCATTACTACAGTAACCAGAGAACGACAGCTGTGAGCCCAGAAGTGATGTAATACATGGGAACCACTGGGGCGGCTGCTAGCAGGGAAGGGAGGGGGGAAATGGGGCGCACCTCCAGAGCTTGTAAAAGTGATCAGCGCAACCCAGATCACTTTAACCTAAAAGCCCTTCACCTGCCCTAAAAATTAATAGCACGTTCATGGCTGCAGCTGTGAACTTGCTTTAACCCCTTGAATGCCAGGACAGTTATAAATTTACCTTAACAGACAAGAGGAGTTAATAAAGTGTATGAAGTATATCTAAAGCAAAAGGTGTTTCCTGGTGCCTCTGTGTCAGCATACCTGTGACAAGCTCTGCCTTGGCTCCTTCCTCAGGACCAGTGAATATTACAAAAGAAAAGGATTAGTGCACTCCCATCGAACATACCTTACCTCTGCAGTTGGCAGCTTCCAGCTGGGTTCAATCCACTCCCAGGTGCAGTCCCTATTCTTGGGCAGCTAAATGTGCTGATAAGATAGGGAGTCCCTTGTGTGGGTCTTTTGGGACAGCAGTTGTCTCTTAACTAAGAGTGCCTATCTGCATTTATATACTGGCATTTGCTCAAGCCCGCAGCAGAGAAAGCAGCTACTTTTATTTTTCACTTAGCCTTACATTTCTCCCTCCTGTCATCCATTCTCTCTCGCTTTCCTTTCTTTGCGTTCCTCTCTCTTTTTCGCTTTCTTCCTCCCCCACCACCTTGTGATAATGTACCTTCATTCCTGGTTGCTATAGTAGGCGACGCGCAACCCTCATCAGCTTTTCTGAGTCCCTCAGCGTCTTCCTACCGGCTCGGTGGGCTGAGTTGGGCGGGCCGCATTGGTCCTAGTGCTGCCAGCCACGCAAGCAAGGTCTGGCCTGCGGTCGTGGTGGCCATCTTGAATAGGGGCAAATGTTAATTTTTTTTTTTGCCCTTGTTTGTCAAAATCATATTTTTTTTTTTTTTATAGGGTTGTACCTTCCACAAGATGTCCCTCCCCTCTCCATTGTTTATTACTGGGGGCTTTCAGCATGGCAGCCTATTGTCATTTGAAAAGGTTGCCTATGCCGGGAGCCCCTGGAGCGGACCCTGTTTTTTGCCAACGGTAAATGTAATTTCTTTTTCTTTACTCAGGAATACCGTTTCCTTGCTGCAGCTGAAATACCAGTTGCTAGCTCCTTTATCTTTCTGTAGCTGCTTTTTCTGTCTGTTGCCTAAAATAAGCAGTACGCCACCCGAACAAGACCCTCTCCAACATTTAAGGTACGGATCGTAGTCCAGGTGAGTAAAAAAAAAGGGGAGCACCTATGGTGGTACGTTTA
This sequence comes from Aquarana catesbeiana, assembly GCF_042186555.1. Taxonomy (NCBI): domain Eukaryota; kingdom Metazoa; phylum Chordata; class Amphibia; order Anura; family Ranidae; genus Aquarana; species Aquarana catesbeiana. Next base: position 364,888,764 of record NC_133327.1, on the reverse strand, counting down.
TGTATTTCAGCCTTGTACGCCAGAAGAAATCAAAGCGGACATCAAGGCGACATAAGCAAACCTATGAAGGCCCCAACCAGATCAGGATACCGTGCAAGCGGCGAGGGTTCATCTGTGAAAAGACATAGGTTATTTAGGAAAGGAAAATCCACTTTGCCCTGCAAGTCCACTTGGAAGTGCAGTTGCTGTAAATCTGAGGGGTAGATCTGAAATGAGGGGAAGCTCTGCTGATTTTATCATCCAATCATGTGCAAGCTAAAACACGGTTTTATATTTTCCTTGCATGTCCCCATTCCGCATGTCCCCCCCCTTCCTTCCTTTCGTAAATAACCCCCATAGTTCTTCACATTCACCAACTCTCAAATCCCTAAACGCCGAGCATGCGGGGTCATCCCATTACCAGCCAATTGGTCTGCAAAAGCTGTTTTAGAGTCTATGCAGAAGACAGAGTCAGAGGATTAACAGGTGAGCTGTCCTACTCAAAGATGGGCGGGGGATACATTGTGGAACAACAGCAGTTCCATTGTAGCAATTAGCTCAATCTCCTCCCAGAGAAGTTAACTCTTCCTGGCCCATCCTTGAGAGAATCCTCTCACCACACAACAAGTATCCCTCCTAGACATCTGGATGATGGTGGGCCATCTGGATACCTCAGAAGAGCTGTAAAGCCAGCTATTGGCTGGGAGGAAGCCAACACTACATCTGAGAAGTCAAAGATGTACAGCGCATTTCTAAAGAAGCAGGTTTCCTTCTTTCGGCTCGGTTTCTACTGGTGCGATTTGTCATGCGACTTTGGACTGCAAAGTTGCATGACAGGTCGTACCACGATTTTCAATGAGTACCGTTCATATCTGTGCGACTTCAAGTAGCAGCGACATCAAAGTAGTCCCTGCACTACTTTGGTCCCACTTTGATGCGACTTGAGGTCCATAGACCTCAAGAATACACAGGCATTGTTCAAGTCGCATCAAAACCGCAGCAAAAATTGCGACAAAATCGCACGACTTTCAGGTCAGTACAGTGGAAACATATGCTTACTCTGATGCATGATGTCCGAGACATTGTTGAAGAAAGCCTTGTGCACATGGTACAAAAATCAGAAGGGGATTGTAGTTTGACAGACTGTTGTCCGAAGTTCTTACCATTAGTACTCTCTTTTCAACAATTGTTTTCCAATTTTCAGCCAACAAATGTTGGATGACAGGCTAGTAAATTTTTGTCAAACGACAGCTCCACGTCAGATTTTTGGATGGTCAGTACACAAATCCGTCACACAAAAGTCAAAAGTACAAACACGCATGCTTAGAATCAATTCCCACCAAACACGAAATTAGCAGCAAGGGCCCAAAGGGTGGCGCTCAAGAGCTGAAATTCCTTGTAGTACGTCACTACATTCAATATGTAACATTTGTGTAACGTTGATATGCAAGACAAGATCCTGGCACACGCCCTTTTGACAAAAATCAGACGCTCGGTTGTCCAACAATCGTACCATGTGTACGAGGCTTAAAGGTCTCTTGGAGGTATACAATGTAATAGCAGCTTCTAGTGTGTGTGTATAAAAGCCACTACTCCACAAGTAACACAGCTGATAAATGTATAGCTTAGATTGGGCTCAGTCCATAGTCCTATAGGACTGACACTCGGGGTCCTTGGTGAGATCTATGCTAATCCACTGATAATCGTGTATCAGGCTCCACATCCCTAATTATAGTAGGTCCAGCCTGCATGCAGATGCTGGCTCAATGTGCAGCTGATGTGACCAATACTGTAATGGCTGGTGGATGAAGGATAATGAAGGATAGTATGCAATTTCTCACCACTGGCAGTCCATAGTCATTATTGCTCCAACTTGTATTCAAGAGCCTTTTATCCATTATTAGTCCCAGCAAGGTGTCCTTTTTCAAAATAGGCTCTGGGTTTATTTTGGGGGGGGATTTTAGAGAGGTCTAGGTGGAATATGGGTCAGGAGGGAGAGCCAATATCATGTGGAGGGGATGAGCGAGGGGGACTTCTTAGGGGGGGGGGGGGGGATTTTTTACTGGAATTATATATTTTAATATTTTTTATATGTTCTTTGAAATGAATACATATTTTTGTATTAGCCTATAGCATGTGTCAGATCCGTGTTTGCAGTTGAGCTTTGGAGACACCTCCCCAAACAAATTTGGGTTTAGGCGTGTGTTTTTTTTATTTTTTAAGTTATTCCCTGGCATATACATAACTTTTGCAGCAAAGGGCTCCTGATAAATTGTTCTGGATTTCAGGCATGGCCTAAAAGGACAGGGTTAAATTATAATCCACCTAGTATCGGGATGGTCAGATTATGTGCCCCCCTTTTATTTAGTGGTCATGGTGTGTGTGCCCTCCTTACATTGGTGGTCAGTGCCTGTGCCCTTCTTAAATTGTAGTCTGTGTCTGTGCCTCTTACATTAGTGATTAGCGCATTGTGCGTCTTTTACATTGGTGGTCAATGTCTGTGAGTCTCACTCACTGAAGGGACATCCTAAGCCATCATCAGCCCACTCGCCACTAGAACTACACTACACAGCACCACTGAGGCCTGTATCAGGAGGGTGGGACAAGAGCAGCTGTGAGAAATCTGCTTTGGCTTCAAAAGCAAGATCTGCAGTGCCTTTGTACAGAAAGAGTGCCCAGATACAATTATTTTAAGCCATTAAAAAATATTAATATTTGAACTGGAATAAAAGAGTTGGTGTTTTTTTTTTTTTTTTTTTGTCTTTTGTTACTTACCCCTTTTTCTCTTTTAAAATGGAAACAAAATGATGTTTTGAAGATCAGATTAACAAGTTTGTCATTGTTTTTGAGTGAAAAAAAAACACTTCAGTATTGTAATTGGTGTCAAAATGAATGCCAAATCAGTAGGCCTATAGCTGAAACATTTTTGTTTTGGCCCTGATGTGTATGTGATGAATGTTTTGTACCTTCCTGTTTACATTAAAAAAAAATGTGATCCATTTAAGAAAAAAATGATGTAATAGCTGAAATTGTTAAAGGAGTAGGCAGTATAGCTAAGCTTTGGTAAATTTTCTGTTGGTTGTACTTGAATGATATGTTCCTTTGCTGATCACATGATTTGCAGAAATCTATGATTCAGTAAATGTTGATGTCAGTGAGTAACCAAATATACATATTTTGCAGATGGTTATGGAGCTGCCAGCCTGAGTATGACTCGTGATCCTCTGCAACTGAAAATATCGGGCAGTGAGTTCCCTATGATTCTAGGAAGAGATGTTTCCGGAGTTGTAATGGAATGTGGAGTTGCGGTGAAATACTTTAAACCTGGAGATAAGGCAAGTTTTTTGAAAACGAAAAGCTTTGCTAAATTGATAGCTCTTCAGATGTACCAATGCATGGTCAAAAATCATCTCTACAAACCTGAAACTCCTGCATGTTTTTTTTTAACAACTGAATTTATTTTTCTATACATGTCACATGGTCTCCCAATAGTATCACAATCAACAATTGTTTATTGTAAATACCTGCAATCTGTGTAACGAGTCAGATTTATTTTGTTCAAAGATCAGTCATGGCAGAGCAATGGACATTCTCAATTGTGCTGTAGAGTGAACAAAGAATAGCCCATGGGGCAGAGACCTACTTGATAATTAAGTGGTCTGGACACTTGACCAAACACTTTTTCAGTAGTATTTAAAGAGGAGGTCTGCCCACCGCTGCAAAAATTAAAAGCCAGCAGCTGACTTTTAATAATGGGACCATTATCTGTCCTGGAGTCCAGCACTATCGGCACGCAGTTGATGTTTCCACCAGCTGCCGGGTGCTGCCACCGCCATTGCGGGTAAGCAAACCCGGCAGTGTAGCCTTACGGCTTCATGCCGGGAACCGTACTACGCATGCGCGAGGCTCCGCTCCTCTCTCCTACTGGCCCAGCGGCAGGGGAAGAAGGAGGGAACCGAGCGGTGATGTCAATGGCCGTGGCTCCCGGAAGAGGGGACAGGATACCTGGTATCCGCTCCCCCCCCCAAAAGGTGCCACATGTAGCACCGGAGGGGGGGGGGAGACAAATGCGTGGAAGTTCCACTTTTGGAACGCTTGTTGCCATTGTCCGCAAGACATACTACATTAAAGTGGATGTAAACCCTCACATATACCCAGTGAAGTGAACAGCCTCAGATGATGAAACAAATCTCTCTACATAAGTTTTACATGTATATCTGCTGCTGTCTTCAGCTTTATATACTGTTTAGAAAGTGCACGTTCTGTTAGAATTTTCTCTTTTTGATTTACCTGTGGGTGTGGATTCTTGCCATACACTGTGAGACAGCTGATTAGAGGAAAGGCACACGCCCCCCCCCCTTTCCACATAGGCAGAGACTTGCGGAGCTGGGCTGTGAATAGACCAGCTTTCTGCTAATATATTTATAGCACCCACTCTGACACAAAATTCAGGCTGGTTTTATCACAGTTGACAGAACTTGTCAGAAGTTATCATGCTGATAACAGAAGAACTGAGCAGGAGAAAGACACAGGACTTAGAACTTTGAAGAGAGATAAGAAAACATTGCAAATATATCGTCCCAGCTCAAATTTCATGAATTGGGTTTACATCAACTTTAAATAACCAAGATTTTAAATGGGATAAATGGAAACTTTAATGGAAATCATTTCGTACTGTTTAAAAAAAAAAACAAAAAAGAAACGTTTTCCTTATGTTATTGTCCTGTGTGTGCGTTTGTGTTTTTTTTTTTTTTTTTTTGCCTGATGAAAACTCTATTATACTATTGTGAAAGAGAACCAGTTTTCTATCATCTGTAATGATATGTACATATAGATCCCCTGCCCAATTCTTGATTTGTAGATCCATGTGCATGATGTCACAAGTTAGTATTCACGTTTGGAAACACCGTCTTATTTCAGGGATTCTTACTTTGTACTGCATGTCTTGTACACTTTAGATACATTCTGCTTCCTCTTGGAATATTTCCTACAACAGGATAACATATAGGCCGTTATCACTGAATATGTAAGGAGCTAAAACAATCTAAAACAATAATTTTTGCTGAAGTGGGGTAGGGTTTAAAACTTGAATGGCTGCTTTTCGAAATTGGGTGTTCTGCTAAAAAAGACAATCAATATGTGTTGTCTGTACTCAGTTTGGAGACCGAGGGGTCAGATGCGGTATTTCCTTCACAATTACTTTGTCTGGCAGATACAGAATATAACAGAAGGGAAGAGAGAATGAGGTGCTGCACTTCAGATCTAATCATCACGACAAGTAGGGGGTGACCACACATAAGTCTGGCATTTTTTCCACATGCATGTAACTGGTATGAGGACTGTGGTATGAAGGCTGTAAGATTTATTTAATTTTTTTTTCTGATTCTGCATTGACCGTGTGTCAACTGACTAATTTAGATCTAAAGTTTGTCTGAGTGTAAGACCATGATGTAAATGTCTCTCTAGTGCCTTTGGGCTCATTTATACTTGCTTCGGCTTCAACATGCTTTTATGATGTGTTTTTTGATGCTTCGGTGGTTTCTCGATGATGCTTCTGTGATGCTCTTTTGAAGGTTTGTTGAAGCTTGGCCAGGTGCACTGTGTGTGTGTGCATGGATATCTCATACCTGCAATTTTTCCAAAGCGAAGCTAAAGCTGAATTAAAGCTTTAGGTACTTCAAGCGAGCTTTGCCATAGACTTCTATGGGGGCTTTGAAGACTCTTTGAAGCACCACTAAGGGCTCATTTATACTTGCTTCAGCACACATTAATGGCTAGTTTACACTTCCTTCAAAACAAGGCTTTGGACAGGCTTTGCTAAAGCTCTCTGAATGCTAGTCAAAGCCCGTCACTAAATAAAATGGTTAGCTTACAGTCCTGTTCACAGTTGCTTTTGCTTTGCTTTGCTTTGGCTTCGCTTCAAAAATGATACCCCATGTAGCTTTAGTGGCTCTTCAAAGCCTCCATAGTAGTCTATGGCAAAGCTTGCTTGAAGCCCCACAAAGCCTCATCGAAGCTCCACCAAAGCCTCATCAAAACACCAAGCAACAGCAAGGTGTATACAGAACTGTAAGCTAACCATTTTATTTAGGCTGCATTCACACCTGAGCATATTGTTTTCAGGGGGAAAGTCGTGCGTTTTTTTTACTGCGATTTTACCGTGATTTTATACAGGTCAAAATTTCACCACTGTAAAAAGCAGAAAAACGCCTGTAGTCTGCCCAAAAAAGAAGCTCATGTACTTTTTTTGAGCTTCAGGCGACAGAACGCTCAGATGTGAACAAGGGCTATTTAAATGAATGGGATTTTGTTTGTTGGGTGTTTTTTGAACTTTTGAGATGACCGTTTTACGAGTTGAAAACGCTCAGGTGTGAATGTAGCCTTAGTGAAAGAAGCTATGACTGGCGTTCAGAGAGCTTTAACAAAGCGTGTACGGAGCCTTGTTTTGAAGCAAGTGTAAACTAGTCCTTACTGTGATCATCGTAGGGCCTGCTTGACTTTATACCTGGTGGCTTTTTCACTTGGCCATGCTTTATTCTGAATATATTCATGTACTCATATGTAAGATCCACTGCCGCTGGCATCCTTATCCTGCTGAACCCTTTACAGGAATTTCATATGGAAATATATAAACTTTGCATATTTGTATAATTTTGGTACAAAATTCAGTTGATCCAAGTTATATATATAATATAATATAATATAATATAATTTTTTTTTTTTTTCATTGTTTTGACAGGTCTGGGCAGCAGTCCCTCCATGGAAGCAAGGCACTTTTGCAGAATTTGTTGTTGCAAATGCCAATGAGGTAAATATGTCAAAGTTCATTGTGGAAGGTTTAAACATTAGGTTGTATCCATCTTTACAAAATATGCATCTTTGTATAGCAACAAATAGAAGCCTGATATAAAAAAAAATAAAATAATTTTTTTTCTTACCCATGATCATCAACCAGGTTTCATATTTTATTATCTGAAAAGGTTAAACCTGGAACCTGGTCTTTTTGGGGGAACATCTCTGTGTTTTTTTTTTTTTTTTCTTAAATAATTAATACATTTTTATTAATTTCAATAATTTATAATTGGGTGTATCTATAGTTTTTTCCAGGTCACCTACATCAGAAATTAGAGCTGTTTTTAATATGATGTTTACATAGTGAAGGTTAGATGTTGAATGTTTGTACTTTTAACCCAGGTTCACACTGACAGCAGGATTGAAATCATTTTCAGATGATGGATTTCATTCCTGCATGTCATTCTGACTTCGGGGGCAATTTCAGAGGCATCTGTGTGGGTTCCTGCACAGATGTCTATACAAAACGCACCTTGTAGTCGCCAAAAGTAGTACAGAAACTTTTTTTGGGAATTAGTGCAGTGCCGCAAATGCAGCGTCACACCGATCCGGACGGTGCCATTGCCAGCAATAGGCAATGTCAAATCGCATGCCAAATCGCATCAATGTGAACCTAGGCTAAATGTCTACCTTGAGTTCTAAAGTTATTTATTAATTTTAGATTCTCCGATTTTAATGAGATGTATGTAGTAAAAAAATACAGTGCCTTGAAAAAAATATTCATACCCCTTGAAATTTTTCACATTTTGTCATGTTACAACCAAAAACCTAAATGTGTTTTTATTTGATAAACCAACACAAAGTGACACATAATTGGAAGTGGAACGAAAATTAGAAATTGTTTTCAATTATTTATTTACAAATAAATATGTGAAAAGTGTGGCGTGCATTTGCATTCGGCCCCCCTGAGTCAATACTTTGTAGAACCACCTTTCACTGCAATTACAGCTGCAAGTTTTTATTTGGGGATGTCTCTACCAGCTTTGCACTTCTAGAGTGAATTAGAGCCCATTCTTCTTTGCAAAATAGCTCAAGCTCTGTCAATCAAGCTCTGCCAATCTAGAGCCCATTCTTCTTTGCAAAATAGCTCAAGCTCTGTCAGATTGGATGGAGAGCGTCCGTGAACAGCAATTTTCAAGTCTTCCCACAGATTCTCCATTGGATTTAGGTCTGGACTTTGACTGGGCCATTCTAACACATGAAGATGCTTTTTATCTAAACCATTCCATTGCAGCTGAGGCTGTATATTTAGGGTCTTTGTCCTGCTGGAAGGTGAACCTCCGCCCCAGTCACAAGTCTTTTGCAGACTCTAGCAGATTTTATTATAAGATTGCCCTGTATTTGGCTCCATTCATCTTCCCATCAACTCTGACCAGCTTCCCTGTCCCTGCTGAAGAAAAGCATCCCCACAACATGATGCTGCACCACCATGTTTCACAGCGGGGATGTGCAGTGTTAGTTTTCTGCCACACATAGCGTTTTTCTTTTAGGCCAAAAAGTTCAATTTTGGTCTCATCTGACCAGAGCACCTTCTTCCACATGTTTGCTGTGTCCCCCACATGGCTTCTCACAGACTGCAAAAGGGACTTCTTATGGCTTTCTTTCAACAATGGCTTTCTTCTTTCCATTCTTCTATAAAGGTCAGATTTGTGGAGTGCACAACTAATAGTTATCCTGTGGACAGATTCTTCCACCTTAGCTGTGGGTCTTTGCAGCTCCTCCAGAGTCACCATGGCTTTTGGCTGTTTCTCTGATTTATGCTCTCCTCACCCGGCCTGTCACTTTAGGTGGATGGCCATGTCTTTGGAAGGTTTGCAGTTGTGCCATACTCTTTCTATCTATTTTCGGATGATGGATTGAACAGTGCTCCTTGAGATGTTCAAAGCTTGGGATATATTTTTTATACCCTAACCCTGCTTTAAACTTCTCCACAACTTTATCCTTGACCTGTCTGGTGTGTTCCTTGGCCTTCATGATCCTGTTTATTTATTAACTAAGGTTCTCTAACAACCCTCTGATGGCTTCACAGAACAGCTGTATTTATATTGAGATTAAATTACACACAGGTGGACTCTATTTACTAATTAGGTGACTTCTGAAGGCAATTGGTTCCACTAGATTTTAGTTAGGGGTATCAGAGTCAAGGGAGCTGAATACAAATGCACGCCACACTTTTCAAAATTTTTTACAAATAAATATCTGAAAACAATTTATCATTTTCCTTCCATTCACAATTATGTGCCACTTTGTGTCTATCACATAAAATCCCAATAAAATACATTTTACGTTTTTGGTTGTAACATGGCAAAATGTGAAAAATGTCAAGGAATATGAATACTTTTTTCAAGGCACTGTAAATTACCCTTCAAAAAATAAAAGTTTTTGTCTCTCCCCCCCCCCCAGTTTACTGTTTCAGCTGTGTGAACTAGCACAGAGTAATTTTAGCATAAATTCAGTTGCGTTTGATTTATGTTTAGGTGTCCTTGAAGCCAAAGTCACTTAGTCATACAGAAGCTGCTTCCTTGCCTTATGTTGTCCTCACAGTATGGGCTGCTCTTGTTAACAGCTGCGGTTTGAAAAAGGAAACCTGTCCAGGAAAACGGTGAGTGTCAGTCTACTTATCCTGACATATTACTGCATCAATTTTCTCTCGCCTGTTTTTATCCTGTGGTCTAACTGTTTAATGCAGGTTTTCTTTTGTATGTAGGTAGGTGAACAACACAGAAGAATTTCTTCCAGTATCATTACAATTTTTATGACTGCTTTTTTGTAGAAAAATGTAAAAATTTAAATCTAACTTATAGAAAAATGAGTTCTATACAGTACTGTTAGTTTAGGCTTGGGTGAGATTTGATGTAACACTTGTGTCTTTAATAACATTAGTAGCTTCAGAGTTGGAATTAGCCAAAGGTTCATGCTCTTCCCTCCTGTCAGCAGCGGCCATTCTTCCTGTATTCTGATTCATGCAAAGCACAAAAGTCATGACAAAGAATGCCAAAATCAGGGGAGAAATCTAACTTCTGGGAGTTGCTTTTGAAGTTTCCTGTGTCTTTTGCACTTTGCAGTAAAATTTTAAACCATTCTATCAGTTCTCAGTTCTCTATGGCCCTGTATTGTGACCTGTGTTATGGAGATGAAGGGATGCCAGGTGTTCTGTAGTCTTAACACACTTCCTATCCTAGGGTGACAGTGATGCTTCAATGAGTGAGTGTTTTAACCCTAGGACAGAAATTTTGCTATTGGCAGGATCACCTGATCACCAAGTTAAAATAAGTGAAAAAAAATAAATAAATAATGAAGTCATCAAATCGAGGGGTTGGTAAACTGCAACAAATACCATTTCAGTTCTTGGGTTTAGATACAATTAAAGGCCAAGTCCGCCTTTTGTGACAAATAATGCTTTCTTTTTAAAATAACAAACATGCTATACTTACCTGCTCTGTGCAATGTACTCCTAAAAGAGTTACACTTTAGCTGCACAGATTTAACCCTGTATTATTATTATTATTATTATTATTATTTATTATTATATAATTTTTTTTTTTTTGCAGCATTTTAATAATTGGTGCATCTGGAGGAGTTGGCACAGCTGCCATCCAGGTATTTGTATTGCAGCTTCTAATTTTCTTTTTAGCTTCAGTATTGTGTCTCATTCATCACAACTTATCCACACCATATTGTGGCATAATCTTTCATTCTAGGTGCATTTTTTTTTTTTCTGTGAAATTTTACTTATTATATTTTATTTTTATTTTTTACAAAAAGCATTTTAACATAGTAAAGGATAGGATATATAATATACACAGTATCTCACAAAAGTGAGTACACCACTCACGCTTTTGTAAATATTTTATTCTATCTTTTCATGTGACAACACTGAAGAAATGACACTTTGCTACAATATAAAGTACAGCTTGTATAACAGTGTAAATTCGCTGTCCCCTCAAAATAGCTCAACACACAGCCATTAATGTCTAAACCACTGGCAACAAAAGTGAGTAAACCCCTAAGTGAAAATGCCCAAATTGGACATTTTCCCTCCCCAGTGTCATGTGACTCGTTAGTGTTACAAGGTCTCAGGTGTGAATGGGGAGCAGGTGTGTTAAATTTGGTATTATTTATTATTATTATTGTTATTATTTATATAAGATAACAACCCCAAACACACCTCCAAGATGAATACTGCCTTGCTAAAGAAACTGAGGGTAAAGGCGATGGACTGGCCAAGCATGTCTCCAGACCAAAATCCTATTGAGCATCTGTAGGGCATCCTCAAACGGAAGGTGGAGGAGTGAAGGTCTCTAACATCCACCAGCTTCAGGATGTCGTCATGGAGGAGTGGAAGGGGACTCCATTGGCAACCTGTGAAGTTCTGGTGAACTCTATGCCCAAGAGGGTTAAGGCAGTGCTGGAAAAAAATATGATGGCCACACAAAATATTGACACTTTCGTCCCAATTTGGACATTTTTACTTAGAGGTGTACTCACTTTTGTTGCCAGCAGTTTAGACATTAATGGCTGTGTGAGTTCTTTTGAAGGGGCAGCAAATTTACTCTGTTATCTCCTTCCCGCCGAGCGTACGCACATATGCAGCCTTGACTTTAGGGGTTACACCGGGATGATGACTGCAGCTGGTACTGTTTTTTTTTTATTTTTTATTTTTTTTTTTTTTTTTTAGAGCGGGTAGTCGGCTCTTCAGGGATAACAACCGATATGGCTAAAAGCCGCTCGGCTGTTATCCCGGAGGAGCGAGAGGGGATGTAATAAAATATTTACAAAAATGTGAGGGGTGTACTCCACTTTTGTGAGATACTGTGTGTGTGTGTGTGTGTGTGTGTGTGTGTGTGTGTGTGTGTGTGTGTGTGTGTGTGTGTGTGTTTACAGGGCTGGTGCAAGGATTTTTGACACCCTAGGCAAAACCTAATTTTGCCGCCCTCCCATTGGCTCTATCCATGTAGACCCCACCTTTTTAATAAAGCACCCATCAAATGCAGCCCACCAGCCCCCATCAAATGCAATCTCACCAGCGCCCATCAACGCAGCCTCACCAGCGCCCATCAATGAATGTTTGCTTGCTTCCATTCATTTGGGAGTTGGGACACAGACCCAGTCCTCCACTGCTGCGCCTCTGACACTATGAGGGTTATTTACAAAAGGCAAATCCACTTTGCACTGCAAGTGCACTTGGAAGTGCAGTCGCTCTAAATCTAAGGGGTATGAGTGGAAGCTCTGCCGATTTTATCATCCAATCATGCTGTTTTTTTATTTTCCTTGCATGTCCCCCTCGGATCTACAGCGACTTGACTTCCAAGCGCACTTTCAGTGCAAAGTGGATTTTCCTTTAGTAAATAACCCCCTATGTGTGAACGGAGCGGCAGCTGCCTACTGATGCTGAGACTTAGTTGCTTGCTGCAGAGAGAAGAGATTAGGAACACCAGTGGCCGGGTGCCCTAGGCAGCAGTGCGTCCTAGGCGGCTGCCTAGTTTGCCTAGTGGTAGCACCGGCCGTGTGTGTGTTTGTTTTTTTTAAAAACCTGCTTATTCTTTCGTGTGTGTGTGTGTGTGTATATGTATATATATATATGTATGTATGTATGTATGTATGTATATGTATATGTGTGTGTGTGTGTGTGTGTATGTGTGTGTATATATATATATATATATATATTATTCATTAAAAGAATTGTGCAGGAGCTCCCATACCATTTCCCTGACTATGTTTATAAGTTGCTATGACAGATTTAGATTTGTATTTTGTGTGTGTGTATTTTACTTAACACATACAGTATATGTATATATAATCTGTACAAAAAGGATGTAGCTGTCATGAAGCAAGTTTCCATGATGGGAGGGTGTGGTATTCCAAGAGAAAAAAGTGACAGGATTATGACCTGGATGCTTTGAACGCTTTAAAACAGAACTACACTGCATCTAAGCACCAAAAATGCTATTGAACTCATTTTTCATATTCAAAGCAAACTCCCCCATCCATCCATCCATATCTCAAAGCTTTATTTTGCTGAGAAATCACTTTGGAAAACACCCCCTAGCATTTCTGGCCACATGTAGCATTTCCATCCTGGAATCCACCTGCCCTTAGTTCAGGCATGCAGGCAGGAGGCTATTCTTAACGGAGAAAGCCACTCCTCAAAACTCCTGGGATGTATGACATCATTTGCCTTGGCAAAAAACCAGGAAGTAACTGAAGAAATGTGGAAAAAAAAATAAGGTCAAAACAAGTAATATGTTACATAGGAAGGTGTATGTATTAATGCTTGCAGCAGAAGGATTAAAAATAGTCAATGTTGATTGAGAGAGTGAAGTTCCACTTTAGGCTGCTTGGCCTACAGTGCATACTGTAAATTTCTTCTTTACTTTGTTCTGACATGTTCCCATGTTTCTATATTTCAGTTATTAAAAGCATGGGGGGCAAATGTGACTGTTGTTTGCTCTGGAGGGGCTCAAACACTGATGAAGGACCTGGGAGCTGATGATGTTATTGATTACACTGCAGCAAGTCTAAAAGACCAGCTGAAGACAAAAGACCTGTAAGTTGTATTTCAGCACACCGTTTAAGTTGTTCATTGATTATTGTGATAATTGGGGTATTGACCTCTGTTACAATACAAGAAGCATAGAAAAAACCTTATGCTAAAAAAAGATGGGTATAGAAAAGTGTCACTACGTAAAGCCTCTGAGATATAGAGGTTGATTTACTAAAGGCAGATCCGCTTTGCACTACAGGTGCACTCGCTGTAGATCTGAGGGGAAGATCTGAAACGAGGGGAAGCTCTGCTGATTTTCATCCAATCATATGCAAGCTAAAATGCTGTTTTTTATTTTCCTTGGATGTCCCCCTCAAATCTACAGTGACTGCACTTCCAAGTGCATTTTCAGGTGCACTTGTAGTGCAAAGTGGATTTGTCTTTAGTAAATAACCCCCATAGTGTTTGAAAAAATATATTAACTACAGTTATCAATAGATATAATTTATTACACAATGAATACAATAAGCCAAATGCAATACATAAAATCATAGATCCTTCACCAAACACCATCCGTAGACAACCTATGTTATTTAACCACTGAGTCCCACCTCTTTATATATGGGGTGAGTGGATGAGTACCTGGCGGTATATACGTTTTTATTTGAATAGTTTGGTTTCCAAAATCTCTTTTTGCTCTTATGTTTTCATAAGGTAATGGTGACCTTTTCTTTGGAAACCATCCTTCTGTTCATGATTGCTTGATCCCCACCCTTCACCTTCCAATTAGATGTGGTTACGTGTCCATGTATTTATCCACTGGCTAAATTATCTATGCAGGTTTGCACACACACACACACACACACACACACACACAGCAGTTTGTTCTATCTGAGTCGGCTTTTTATGATTGATAACCTTCGGAGCAATCTATTTTATCTGACCTACCCCTCCATCCTTTCTTTGCTTGAGTTTCCCCTTAGAAGGAATCCTTATATAATTTAGTGAGCCATCTTTTTATATACGGTTCCTCTTTTAATTATGGCATATGTCTTGGGTGACAAGGTAGATGTTGAGATGAAATCAGCACTATTTAATGACCAAAGCGCAAATGAAGCCAAAGATGATGAGATTAAAAGACTCTTTAAAAATCACAAAAAACTCCTAATTAAACATTTAAATTGAAAATGGGACATTTCTTTTTTGGAGAATTACATCTCCCAGAAGATTATCCCTCAAGGGATAACAGAGACAGAGTTATTCCTGCGGAACATTTGCATAATGACAGATTTATTCCCAAATGGAAGGAACTCTGTAACCTGCACGGCATAGATCTGATGAAATTGTGAAGAAGGTGCAACTAGTAGACTTAAAAAGTGAGAGAGAACAAAGTAGCTCTGACTTGGGCCCTTTCAAAAATGAGGAATTCATTAAACAGAGTGACATGGTCAAGAAGGAAATTGACAGGGTACAAAAAAAAACAATTGTTCTTCTGAATTCAGAAGAGATCTCCTTGACTGGGAAAAAGACGAAATCTTTGATTTGTCTTCCCCCAAAAAATAGGAATACATCCAGACGTAGACAGGGTAGATCCTCATTTTCCCCATCCTGAGACAGACATGACCATGAGTGATTTTGACAGTGACGGTTCTGTTAGGTCAGTGAGGTTTTTTTAGACCGCGAACAGGACAGTTTGGTGTCCCCAGTAAGGAATTCACAAGACAAAATAGTAAAAGAAAAAGTAATCAAAGGAAATGGAAAGGGAGAGGAAAAAGAGAAAACACAGAATGCAAGTACAGGACAAGGAGCCAACGAAGGAGAACATAATATATGACTCCCTCTTAGGCTGTCCAGACAATAAAGTAGTTAATCTTTCCTCTTTCCCTTTAAAAGAATTGCATATTCAAATCTTAAACTGAGGGTTATCCTTTTCACCAAAACAAAACATGAAGGAATTCACTGTGTATAAAGACATTAATCTTTTTCTCTGTAAGGTTTTGTTTCTATATGCGCAATGGGATAGAAGCCATGCAGCGTGCGAAACCTTACAGGAAGATGACAGAAAAGCAATTGATGATCTCCTAGCTCTTCTGGATGAAGGAGCACTGGATACTGATATGCCTGCAGATGAGGACACCATAGTCCTCAGACAGGTCGACCTAAGAATTCAATCTAAAAAGATGTTACCCCTTTCTAAAAATAAACTTACAGGCAAATTTTTTGACCTTGCAATGATTTAAAAGTCAAAATGGGAGGAATTTAATCAAGATAATCTGAACAAACAAGAAAGGGCTGCCCTTAATGAATTAAAAAATGCCAAAGGTATAGTTATTAAAGAGTGATAAAGGCAATGTGGTCTTAATGAATGAGAATTACGTGAAAGAAGTCCAAAAAAACAACTAGGTAATTCCATTATATATTTAAAACTTTCAGGCTCTTCTTTCTCTAGTCTGGTTGAAGAACAGAACTATAAGCTGACCTTGTCGCAAGAAGAGGGTTTTATAACAAATAAGGAATTAAATTATCTGAAAATAGTTGACTATAATATCCTGGTTCTCTACATCCCTAAATTGCATAACGACTTTGTGAATCCTCCAGGGAGGCCCATAGTCTCTGCAATTAATGGACCTTTAGAAAGGGTAGGCCAATACATTGATAGTCTTTTTGTAAACAATGGTCCCTGCCCTGGAATCCTATGTAAAAGACCCTAAGGATGTCCTCAAACTTGATAATCTCAAGGTAGATGAGTGGTTCCTTTGTTGGTATCGATGTAGAGTCAATATATACATCGATACCTCATCATTGGGGATTAAGAGCTGTTGAATTTTTTCTTGATAAACTCTATCGAGAGATGGCCCATCAGAATGAATTTATCCTTGATCTCCTAAATATTGTCCTGCATAATAACTTCTTTTTGAATTCAGCGATGTCAGCTATCACTGTATGTGTGCCTACATCTGGGAATGTGGGAGGAACTAGACGTGTATAGATCCAGTGCTTTTGTTGGTCTGTTTGTTTGGGTCCTGGGTAAGCTATATTGATGATATCCTGATGGTCTGGAAGGGAACCGAGACTGAGTTTATGGATGAATTAAATGACAACGATCGCAATATCAGGCTTGCATTTGGATTCGACTTGGTCTCGATTCCCTTCCTTGACCTCAGGATAGCCAAGAAGGATGGCATATTGGTAACCTCTACCTTTCATAAACCCATGGTAGCCAACACTACTTCGGGCAGACAGCTTTCATCCTAGGTCCTTAGTAAAAGGCATTCCAATGGGTCAATTCCCCTGTATCAGGAGGAATTGTACAAATGACCTGCAATTTTAAAATGAGGCACATGACATGTATTTAGGGAGAGAGGATATAGTTGAAAGGTACTGAAGGCAGCCAAAAGAAGACGGATTAACACAGAGAGACCCTCCCATCTGAAGGAACGGAGGCCCTCCCTTCCCTCTTCCCTCTTCCCTCTCCCCAAGATAAATCCCCCAACAACAAGAACCCGTGAGATTCATCACCCGATATGGGTCACAATAGTCGGCAGTAAGAGAGATCCTAGGAAGGCATTAGTCCACCCTGTCGTGTTGTCCTGTCTGGTATAGTGGGTGACTGTTCTCATATGGTCGCACAAAGAGCTTCGAACTTGTCTGACATGCTCACTCTGTCTGAGTTCATTTAGTTCATACTCTACATTTTCCGTATTTCCTCTGATCAGCATATATGGTTTATCAAATACCATCCACCAAAAGCCTCCTGTACAGTGTTCCATCCCGTGTGTACCTCAGCCACATACCACAGTCCCCAGGATTTTTGAATTTTGCATTTGCCTCCTTTTTTCCTATATCCATATCAGGACTGTGGGGCTCTGGCAGTGTCTCCTCAATTTTTGTCCTTTGCTTTTTGCAGTGCATTTACATGGTCTCCATTGCAGATGCATGTGTAGTGTTTGTCTGTTTGTCCTGTCTGTCCAATGCTGTTTATGGATGGTGTTTGGTGAAGGATCGATTATTTTATGAATTGCATTTGGCTTATTGTATTAATTTTGTAATAAATTCTATCTTTTGATAATTGTAGTTTAAAATATTTTTTCAGACACTATATCTCAGAGGCTCTACATAGTTGCACTTTTCTATACCTATCTTCTTTTGGCATAGGGTTTTTTTCTATGTTATTTAGCCACTGAGCCCCACCTCTTTATATATGGGGTGAGTGCCTGCCAGTAATTCCGTTTTTTTTTTTTTTATTTGAATGGTTTGGTTTCCAAAATCTCTTTTGCATAAATACAAGAAGCACATCAAGTAAAGTTCTGGTACCTCTCATGTACTATATTCCCTCACCATACATATCCTTATTGGCACAGAAGAAGAAGAAACAGCATAAGTAAAAAGTTAAACATTGAGTAGATTTGTTGTCTCCCATTTAGACTGCTTTGGATATATTTAACGATGGTTTCCAGGTTTTGGTGAAATTGACCAAACAAGCTATTCCTACATGCCGGCTATACACTTGTACTTTTGATAGGGTTTGGAAGTAAGAACAACAAGGCCAGGATCAGGCAGAACATTGTCCTTGCATATGTATGTTCAGTAAGAGTTTTAGAGATCCCCAGCAAATATACTGTAACTCTAGTGTTTTAGGAGCAGTGTAATCTATTTTCCCAATTGATTGAGCATGAACTTACAACAAAAAGATGTGCATTTTAGAGCATGACTACAACATCTGCTACACAATGCCAAATGGAGAACCGTTTTTCTTTTTAAAATGTGCTTTTATTTTTTTTATATTAATATGCAAGGGAAGGACGAGATAATGAACAACTAATGTAGGGACACTGCCTTCAGAACAGCTTCTTGGAATATCATCATACAAATCTTCCTGAAAAAAGCCCTACAGGTTTTTGATTGATATAGGGGATGGAAATCTGGTCTGCATTCCACATTGATGTTGAGAGCTGTTGACCTGGGAGGCTGTCAGAGGTATTTGACATCATGTCGGCATTCCTACAACTCTTGACCTTGTTAAACACTGTTTAGGGGGCTGTGAAAAAAAAGGCACTGACTGTTGGAGTATAATGGATCTAAAAGACACCGGAAGAGCATTGTCATAAAGAAAGGGTGCCTGAGAGACCAACCCAGGTAGCAGAAGTTGAGTCAAAACCCTGTGTTTCACTCTTTGCTGTGAATAAAAGTGGGTAGGAACCCCTAAATCGCACCTTGGCAAGTGGAGACCTTCAAAGATCTACATTTGAATAGGCCCCATCACAAAGCATTATCACTGTAAAATATGAGAACATAATGAGGGTACATTATTTGCACCATAAGTTGTACCTGGTTCTGTAAAATAGCCTAATATTCCTGGGTACATGATTTTGCAAAACAATCAATACATTTTATCATACCAATTCATAGATGTGATGGTCTGCATTTCAATTTCTTTTTTAGGCTTGCTTTCTTCTATTTTTAACCTTACCAAGTAAGTCTGATTTTTCCATAGCCCATGCTGTCCTGCAGCTGTAGCAGTTAAAGGTTTGAGACAAACCATTTACCACTGACAGGGTGCTTACAATGATCAGCTTTTATTTATGTAAAACCTTTATCCCAAAAGTTAAAACACTGTTGCTGTATCCACTTAAAAAGTGTGAGTTGGAGTATGGCTTCAATTTGTTAATTAATCTAAATCTGTTGGTACATCTAACACTCCCCTCCCCTCAGACTGACAATTCTGCTGTCCAAAGGTCTCTGTCAGAGTGTAGACACTCTAATACAGGAGGTGGGCTACTGATCAGTACAATAGGTGAAAACAAAGGGAAAAGCCATCAAAAAGAAAACGAATGCAGCCACCACATCTAAGGATTCTTAAAGTTGTTGTAAGCCCTTACATATACCCAGTGAGGTGACTGGCCTCAGGTGATACACAGAGATTAAAAAAAAATCCTACTTAAAGCGGAACTTCAGTCATTTTTTTTTTTCATCTATTAAATCTTCTGCTCTTGTTGTTTTAACTTTGGATAGTAAAACATTTTTTTTTCTGCCAGTAAATACCTTATACAGCCCACTTCCTGTTTCTTTTTTGGTCATTAGCCTAGGCTTATGACATCATCCACAGCTTTCTCTCTCTCTCGAGAGAGTTTGCCAGGAAGGGAGGGGGATGAGTCATAAGAGGGACAATGAGAGCTGCAGAGCTGGAGGTGTGTCTGTGTAAATCCAGGAAGTGAACAGGCAGCAGCTTCAGTTGCCCACAGTTAAAATGAAAATGGCTGCAACCAGGCTTTGTGGAGGACGATTTCTGCAGCATATTTGGCAAGTACAGAATTGCAGTACAGTATATATAAAATAATATGCAAAGTGGTTGGAGGGAAGCTTCAGGATGGCAAAGATGTTTTTACTACAAATTATGTGAGCAGACTGCAGTTCCTCTTTAAATTCTATCTGTCTATTTGCAGTCTTCTCTTCTCTACACCTGCTCAAAGCCCAGAATTGGTAAAACTTGCCTGAGCTGTCAGAACACTGGGGGCAGGGAGGTGAAATTACACTCTGCAGGGCTCAGTGAGGAGAGCTCTGAGAGCTGATTGGAGGGAAAGGACATACCTTTCTTCACACAGGAACAGAGCTGAGGCTGTCAATCACGGGTTGTTTGCTGAGATCCCTCCCATCACTATTGTTCTCTTCATGTCCAGGAAAACTTGTCAGAATTGATTCATGCAGATAGCAGAGGAATGAGGCAGCAGACAGAAATGACACTTAGTGCTCTGGACTGATACAGGTACACACTATAGAGGGATATGCATTGTTCAGACTTCATGTTTGAGGGTTACAACCACTTTAACCACTTCCCGCCCGCTGTACGTCATATGACATCCTGGACTCTGAGTGGAGATATCTGAATGATGCCTGCAGCTGCAGGCATCATTCAGATATTCTTTTCTGCCGGCGATTCCCTGCTGTAAAAACAATTGTAGCCACTTAAAAGTTTTTACAGGCTGCGGGAGACTATTACAAGACTAGTTTCTAATCATCAGGCTGTACTGTAATTGACAACATTGATCAGCTGGCAATCAGTGAGCATGGCTTAATGCAGCTTTTCTTGTCATAGATGTTAGAAACTGCTCAGTCATCACAAGTATACAATGCATTTGTATGTATAGTCCCATGGTCATGTGTGCAGACAGCAGGTACATGTTCACATTTGCATTCATAGGTGAGGAAAACAGTGAAAAAAGCGAATAGTTCTACAGTTTTTTTACAAAAGTGAGTACACCCCTCATGTTTTTGTAAATATTTTATTATATCTTTTCATGTGACAACACTAAAGAAATGACACTTTGCTGCAATGTAAAGTAGTGAGTGTACAGCTTGTATAACAGTATAAATTTGCTATTACCTCAAAATAACTCAACATACAGCCATTAATGTCTAAACCACTGGCAACAAAAGTGAATACACCCCTAAGTGAAAATGTCCAAATTGGGCCCAAAGTGTCAATATTTTTTGTGGCCACCATTATTTTCCAGCACTGCCTTAACCCTCTTGGGCATGGAGTTCACCAGAGCTTCACAGGTTGCCCCTGGAGTCCTCTTCCACTCCTCCATGATGACATCACGGAGCTGGTGGATGTTAGAGACCTTTCGCTCTTCTACCTTCTGTTTGAGGATGTCCCACAGATGCTTAATAGGGTTTAGGTCTGTAGACCTACTTGGCCAGTCCATCACCTTTACCCTCAGCTTCTTTAGCAAGGCAGCGGTCGTCTTGGAGGTGTGTTTTTGTTATGTTGGAATACTGCCCTGCGGCCCAGTCTCCGAAGACAGGGGATCATGCTCTGCTTCAGTATATCACAGTACATGTTGGCATTCAAGGTTCCCTCAATGAACAATAGCTCCTCAGTGCTGGCAGCAATCATGTAGCCCCAGACCATGACACTCCCACCACCATGCTTGACTGTAGGCAAGACACACTTGTCTTTGTACTTCTCACTTGGTTGCCGCCACACACGCTTGACACTATCTGAACCAAATAAATTTATCTTGGTCTCATCAGACCACAGGACATGGTTCCAGTAATCCCATGTCCTTAGTCTGCTTGTCTTCAGCAAACTGTAGGCTTTCTTGTGCATCATCTTTAAAAGAGGCTTCCTTCTTGGACGACAGCCATGCAGAACAATTTGATGCAGTGTGTGGCGTGTGGTCTGAGCACTGACAGGCTGGACCCCCCCAACCCCTTCAACTTCTGCAGCAATGCTGGCAGCACTTATACGTTCATTTCCCAAAGACAACCTCTGGATATGACGCTGAGTACATGCACTCAACTTTATTGGTCGACCATGGCGAGGCCTGTACTGACTGGAACCTGTCCTGTTAAACCACTGTATGGTCTTGGTCACTGTGCTGCAGCTCAGTTTCAGGGTCTTTGGCAATCTTCTTATAACCTAGGCCATCTTTATGTAGAGCAACAATTGTTTTTTTCAGATCCTCGGAGAGTTCTTTTCCATGAGATGCTACGTTGAACTTCCAGTGACCAGTATGAGAGAGTGAGAGCAGTAACACCAAATTTAACGCACCTGCTCCCCATTCACACCTGAGACCTTGTAAAACTAACGAGTCACATGACACCGTGGAGGGAAAATGGCTAATTGAGCCCAATTTGGACATTTTCACTTAGGGGTGTACTCACGTTTGTTGCCAGTGGTTTAGGCAATGGCTGTGTGTTTGAATTATTTTAAACTGTTGTGCAAGCTGTACACTCACTACTTTACATTGTAGCAAAGTGTATTTCTTCAGTGTTGTCACATGAAAAGTTATATTAAAATATTTACAAAAATGTGAGGGGTGTACTCACTTTTGTGAGATACTGTATATACAGGTACATTAATCTCCACCTCTTCAGGACTTGGATCTTAGGCTAGTTATCATTAAAGGGTTTTACCCTAGAACTCCCTTTCTGACTATTGTTGGACCCATAGAAATCTATGGAAAATCTCCGCTATCTAGACAGAAGTGTAGAGCAATGTTTGGCATTAGACTAGGGGATGAAAGTGACTGACTGACATCGCACCGCAGACATTTCACCTTGCACATTTGAATGCTGTTGTTGAACTATTATTTAATGAATTCGTCAATATAACATGTAAATATCAGTAATTGCTGCTATACATGTTCAACAGTTCTGCTATATAATATTTGTTTTATCTTATACAAATACTGTTGCACTGCGTATATGTTTCAATGTAAACCAATCTTTAAGCAAATAAAACTTTCTTCAAATTAAACTATCAGTTCCATCTATCCAATCAAAATATCACCAGAAAAAAATTGAAAATTAATAAAATAAAAGGCAGCTATTGCCTTTAGTTTGTTTTGGCCGCTTGTGCAATGCAGGGTTGCTGTCCCTTTTTGTTTCCATTTGTTTTACCCTTTAATCCTTTCTTCCTTTTTCTTTCTTTCTCAGGTCCTGGGCAGTTGTTCGGCGTTTGTGCCATTCTGAGGTGTAGAGCACGTTTGGCTGTTCCATCGGCCTTATAGGGCCAGCGTGGCCGCCCTGTGCTCCTTTTCTTAGGGGACCCTGTGATGACATTATCAGGCCGCCCGAGCCGAGCAAGCTCGATGGTCGCCGGAGGCACCGTCCACCATATTTATTGTGGGCAAAAATGCTGGTATTTTCCCAGCAAGCTGGCATGTGGGTCTGGGGGAGGTTTTTCCCTTCCATAGGTCTGTTAATAGGCTTAGTCTGCTTGAATGGCAGGCAGACACCTAACCTTCTCCTGTCAGGCAGACTTCCCTCTTTGGATTTTCTCCTACAGAAAAGCCTCCTTTTGAGCGCCCTCTGCTGTTTCTACACAGGTATTACTTTGTTAATTGTTTTTAAAAAGAAAAAAAATTGTTCTTTTATACCAAATACGTCCCACTTGTCCTCCAGCCATGAGTCAGTCACCATTTACATAAGACCCTCAAGTTTTAAGGTAGGGGACCACTGTATTGGTTAAGTTTGCAGGTTGTCGCAAAAAAAAAGTGCATTCTAATTGCGGATTGCTTTGATTTGTTTCAGCCCCATATGCTCACGCTCTTGAAGATCTAGAGCCAGAGAAGAAAGACCCCTCAGGAAAGCGCAGCCACAGGCACCGCTCTCATTCCAAAAGGAAGTAAAAAAAGGCAGCACGCCTCCTCTTCTCCTAAGAAATACCAGTGCCCTAATAAAAAGGCCTGCTTGGCCTGTGCAGCAGTCTCGATGCCAAACAATTTAGTGTGCAAGGGCTGCCTGGAAGAATTTGCAGTGGACAGAGAGCAGGAGACTGCCCAGGTGTCAGCCTCACTGAAAAAGGTAGTGCGAGACTTCATCTCAAAGATCACTTCTGGTATTCCAGCAAGACAGCCCGTTAGTGACACTAGTCAGGTGGCCCCACTGGAGCATCAGCCAGGGATTTCAGCAGGTAGTGCTCCTCCTTTTTAGTGCTGTTTCTGATGAATCCACACAGCAGCCGGAGGACAGCAGCTTCTCTTCTGCAACAAGCGATCCAGAATGCTTGGATTTACCTTTTTTTCCTTTGGTGGATCCATATATCCAAGCGATCAAGCAGGCCATTGCATGGGAGGCAGAGGATGCTCCCAAGAAGGTGAAATCTTATTTTCCTTTTTTTCAGAAGTGCCAATCCCTTTTTTATTTTTATGGAGGAAATCAAGGATATCCTGAAACAAGAATGGCACCGAGGAGAGATTCTTGTTTAATTGGCTGCACAAGTTATATCCCCTACAGGGGGCAGACATAGCCTCACTTGTCTCCCCTCCCAGCTGTGGGCACCGTGGAGGTCTGGCTAGCGAAGAAGGTTACACTACCAATGGAGGATTCAGCCTTGTTCAGGGCCACAATGGACAGAGGGATAGATCTGGACCTGAAGGGAGTCCAAGCGGCCGGAGCAGCCTGTCGCCCAGCCGTAACTCTCACCTCAGTGGCCAGCGCCTTGAAGGTCTGGACTCAGAACATTGAGTCAGCGATAAAGGAAGGGGTACAAAGAGCAGATATTGTTCAGGCTCTAGAACTCTCAAGGTGTCTTCAGATTTTATGGCGGCCATAAACACAATCAAGTGTTCAGGCAGAGCAATGTTGCACTCAGTCAAAAAAAAAAAAAGGCTCTATGGTTAAAGCCTTGGGCCACTGATGCATCATCAAAGCAGAACTGGTGCAAGATCCCTTTTGACAGGAAGTCCCTATTTGGCAGAAAGATGGAGACAGCCACCTCCAAAATGTCATGGGGCAGGTCAGACCTGCTTTTGCAGAACAGGCAAGCAAAATATTTCCACAGTAGATCTCATTTCTCCAGGTCCAGGGAGCTGAGATCCAGCAGACATGCCAGAGGATCAGGTGGCGTATGGAAGCGTACCCAGGCAACCGTCCTCAGGGCGCACAAGCAAAAAAAGCCATAAATGTCCTCCAAGAGCCTAGCAAGCCCTTTTGACGGTAGGTGGCCCCAGGCATTCGTAGTAGGGTCCAGGTTGACACATTCCGCTGATGCTTGGGTGGAAAATTATACAGACCTTTGGGTAAAGGCAGCAGTCACCCAAGGCCATTTCTGGCAGTTTTGCAGTGCCCCTCCTCCGGATCATTTCTCCTCCCTCAAGATTCCGGAGGCTCCATTGAAGGCAGCGGTACTGCTACGATATATACACACACTTCAAACCCAGCAAGCCGTGATACAGATTCCATCTTCAGAAAGATATACCGGGGTTTTACTCCACCCTGTTCATGGTAAAAAGAATGGAGGATGGTGTCCAGTCATAGATCTAAAAAGGCCTTCTGGAATAGGTTCAAAATAGAGTAAATCCACATAGTCATCCAAGCAGTGCAGCAGAGTGACTGGATGCTTTTCTTTAGATCTACTAAATGCCTATATTCATGTCCCAACCTTGCCCTCTTTTCAGAGGTATATGAGGTTTGCAGTCAGCCACACGTATCTGCAGTTCACCAGCCTTCCTTTCGCCCTGTACACATTGCCGAGAACATTCACGAACATTCCTCATTGGCCCCACTCAGGACACAGGGTCTCCGGGTCTATCATTACTTGGATGATGTCCTCCTGTTGGCCAGGGGAGCTCTTGAAACACAGGGAAATCCTTGCCCATACCTTTCAGAAATTCAGTTGAAACCTCAACTTCAAGAAGAGACAACTTGCCACCAACCAGCAGTTGATATACCTGGGGGCACTCTTCAACACAGCTGACACTTCGTTCTCACTTCCTCCAGCAAAAGCGTTGATCGTAAGGAAGAGAGTCTTGATGACAAACTTCCACTCATCTGTCAGCAGCCCAGTGTCTCAGCCTGTTGGGTGCTTTTGTCTTCTTGCATTCCAATTCTCCCTTGGGCACATTGGCACATGCGGCAATTCCAGCTAGGTTTCTCACGTAGTGGAGAAAGCAGTACCTAGCACAACTAATAGCAGTGTCTCTCAGTATGAGGAGGAGCCTGCAGTGGTGGCTGATGGAGACCTTGAAGAACTCTCACCCCTTAGGGTCATTAGACTGGACCATCATTACAATGGATGCCAGCGAGACAGGCTGGGGGGGCACCCTGCAAAGGACAGTCAGTCCAGGGCAGAGGGAGATTCCTGGCAAAGGCATAGTGTCAAATGTGCTAGAGATTCGAGCAGCATTTCTGTCTCAAGGCTTTGCAGCACAAGAGCCAGGAAAAGCCAGTCACTATGCAGATGGACAACAAGGCAGCAGTTGCTTATAAACTACGCCAGGGAGGAATCCGCAGCAGCATCCTACTGAAGGAAGTGTCCGGGCAGAAAATCACGTTCAAGCACTAAGTGCAGTCTTTTTCTCCCAGGGAGGTTGAACATGCAGGTGGAATGTCTCTTTCAAACATTTTCAGACCACAACGGGTGGGCTCTACACCCCAAAGTCTTTCCCAATTGGTTCACATGCGGGTGTACACCCCAAATGGATCTCTTTGCTTCTCCCAGCAATTGCAAACTCCCCAAGATTCCTGTCCATGCTTCTGCATTCATAGGCAGAGGGGACAGATGCTCTTGTTGCACATTGCTGATCTATGCCCTAGCCTATACCTTCCCACTGGTTCCTCTAATAAGGAGGTTCCTTTAGAGGCTGTTGAAGGAGAACATGAGGGTCATGTCGGTTCTTCCATTCTGGCCATGGAGCCCCTAGGTTGCACTGGCAATCTACTTCAGCGTACAGCAACCAGTTCTCCTCCTAGTATTCCCAGTTCTTCTAGTTCAGGAAGACCTCCTACATCCAAGCATACGCAAACTGGAGTTACGAGCGTGGCTTTTGAGAGGGGGAAGCTGGAGAGCCTAGGGTGCTCTTCTTTTAGGGCAATCTCTACTCTTTTAAGTTCCAGAAAACCTTCCACAATCCAAGCTTGCGCAAAAGTTTGGGACAAGTTTTTTTTCAAATATCCTGGCTGGTAAGGAGTTGGATCCTTCTGCGCCTCCACTTTCAGCTGTCCTGGATTTTTTGCAAGCAGGATTGGGCATGGGCCTTAACCTGAGTTTCCCGAAAGTACAAGTTTCCGCCATCTCAGCAGTAACAAAAATCAAAGGGGCGGAAGATCCGTTGATAGTACAGTTTCTAAGGGTGGTCCATTAAAATACGACCACCTAAGAAGAGAATCTTTCCCCAATGGGATCTGTCTGTAGTGCTGAACGTCTTATCTGTTCACACATTTTCTCCAACTGAATTTTGTTCGCTGGGTGACATTACTCATAAAGTTGTCTTTTTGACTACGATAACCTCGGGCAGAAGAGTTTCTGAACTTCAGGCCTGGGGGGCCTCAGAGGCATATTAACTTTTTCCAGATCAAGTGGAACTACAGCAAGTAGAACATTTCATTCCACTTCACTCCACTTCGTTTCACCAGACAGGCATCTGGGGCTTTACCTAACTTCCCAGAAGAGGACTCGGGCAGGCTATATGAGCTGGATGTTTCCAGAACATTTAATAAAATATTGGTCGGCCACCACTCGCTTCAGACGCTCAGATAAGCACTTTATAATTCCAGTAGGGAAACTCAAAGGAAAGGAGGCTACCTCAAGGATCTTGGTCGAGCTGGAACGTCAAGCTTATTCGCAGAGCGTACGAAGCAAGAGGGTGTGAGCTTTCCTCAACGCTGACTGCACACTCTACCAGGGCGGTAGCAGCCTTGTGGGTATTGATGGAGACCATGTGCAAAGCGGCATTATGGTTTTCCCAAGATGCTTTCCTAAGACATTATACGGTAGGTCCGGGAGCCTTATCTGTTGACTTTGAGAGGACAATCCAATCTTCTCTTGCATTGTAAATACAAATGTTGTTTAAAACAGTACCCACCCTGTCAGCTAGTTATTTATCACTAGTATGCTGCCATGTTGGCGTCAGGAAAACAGAAAATTGTATCAAATACTTACCGTAATTTTCCCTTCCTGACGCCAAACCATGGCCTCATATGGACCCACTCTTGTACATCTTGGTATGTGGCTTGTTACAAAGAATGGGGGGGCGGCTAACCGCTTTTTTTTTTTTTTTTTTTTTTTTTATTTATCTCTGCACTGGTCCTGAGGGAGTGGACAAGAAGCAAAGTTCTATCACTAGTATGCTGCCATAGTTTGGAGTCAGGAAAGGAAAATGACGGTAAGTATTTGATACAATTTTCAGTTTTTCCACCACAACAGTATCACAGCCACCGAAAAAAGCAGATGGCAGCATCCATAGTGTAAAACGGCCACATTAAAGAGGAACTACACTGTATCTGAGCACCATCCATCCTTGTATCCATGCTTTATTTTGCTGGAAAATCACTGTAAAAATCGCCCTCTAGCATTTCTGGCTGTGGCCATCTTGAGTAAGGGCAGATGATTCATGTAGCACTGTACTTCCTGTAATCCCTCTGGCCTTAGCTCAGGCATGCAGGCAGGAGGCTGTGCTTGGCTGTGAAAACCCATCCTCCCCTCCTGAAGACTCCTAGGATGTACAACATCGTTTGCCTAGGCCTGGAAACCAGGAAGCAATTGAAGAAATTTTAAAAAAGTTTAAAAAAGGAAAATATATCATATTTACTTATCTATTTACCAATGTTAGCAGCATAAGGATTTAAAATAGTCCATGTTGATTGAGAGAGTGAAGATAATTCAAATTAAAAATCTGCATATTAGTATAATGCGCATATCAATTAAAATAACCAGTGCCGCTGTTAATGGCTCCAGCTTACACAATGACCTCTGCAGAGGCTCTGCCTCGAGGTATATTTCATCCGAATAGACATTCTCAAGGGAGTTGGCTCAAGATTGGTTTACACTGGGACAGTATGTGTATAGGATATTTGTGACACTTGTATTTTTGTGTTGTTCTGACTACACGTTCATTTATAACATTTTTTTTTACTCATTTATTTGTTGAGTTCACACAGGTTTGATTTATTGGGTTTAATTTTAGCAATACCGGCAGTTTTTTTCTTAAGTAAATATTATATTTGTTTTATTTAAACTATTATTCATTGCTTTGCCACTGACAACTAGCAACTTCTTGCATGTGGTTTTTTTCATTCACATGTGTACACCATAGTAAGCAAAACATTTGATTTTGCATACTTTGGGATGTGTTATTGCAATGGTTTAAAAGAGGTACAACATGCAAATCGATGGCTTTTCCAGTGAAATTATTTG
Organism: Aquarana catesbeiana; assembly: GCF_042186555.1. NCBI lineage: Eukaryota > Metazoa > Chordata > Amphibia > Anura > Ranidae > Aquarana > Aquarana catesbeiana. Next base: position 364,859,806 of record NC_133327.1, on the reverse strand, counting down.
AATGCCTTTTACAGGTATTTATATATAATGTCTGTTTTATTCCCTTTTTTTTTTTTTTTTTTTTTTTTTAAGCTATTACTAGTGGTTTACAGTGCCTTGAAAAAGTATCCATACCCCTTGAAATGTTACATGTTATAACCAAGAACGTAAATGTATTTTATTGGGATTTTATGTGATAGACCAACCAACACAAAGTGGCACATAATTGTTAAGTGGAAGGAAAATGATAAATGGTTTTCAAAATTTTTTACAAATAAATATCTGAAAAGTGTGGCGTGCATTTGTATTCAGCCCCGTTTACTCCGATACCCCTAACTAAAATCTATGAAACCAATTGCCTTCAGAAGTCACCTAATTAGTAAATTTAGTCCACCTGTGTGTAATTTAATCTCAGTATAAATACAGCTGTTCTGTGAAGCCTTCAGAGGTTTGTTAGAGAATCTTCGTGAACAAACAGCATCATACAGGTCAAGGATTAAGTTGTGGAGAAGTTTAAAGCAGAGTTAGGTTACTAAAAAATATCCCAAGCTTTGAACATCTCACTGTTCAATCCATCATCCTAAAATGGAAAAAGCATGGCATAACTGCAAACCTACCAAGATATGGCCGTCCACCTAAACTGACAGGCCAGGCAAGCAGAGCAATAATCGGAGAAGCAGCCAAGAGGACCATGGTAACTCTGGAGGAGCTGCAGAGATCCACAGCTCAGGTGGTAGAATCTGTCCACAGGACAACTATTAGTCATGCACTCCACAAATCTGGCCTTTATGAAAGAGTGGCAAGAAGAAAGCCATTGTTGAAAGAAAACCATAAGGAAAGTCCCATTTGCAGTTTGCGAGAAGCCATGTGGGGGACACAGCAAACATGTGAAAGAAGGTGCTCTGGTCAGATGAGAACAAAATTGAACTTTTTGGCCTAAAAGAAAAACGCTATGTGTGGCAGAAAACTAACACTGCACATCACCCTGAACACACCATCCCCATAGTGAAACATGGTGGTGGCAGCATCAAGTTGTGGGGATGCTTTTCTTCAGCAGGGACAGGAAAGCTGGTCAGAGTTTATGGGAAAATGGATGGAGCCAAATACAGGGCAATCTTAGGAGAAAACCTGTTTAGAGTCTGCAAAAGTTTTGAGACTGGGGCGGAGGTTCACCTTCCAGCAGGACAACGACCCTAAACATACAGCCAGAGCTGCAATGAAATGGTTTAGAATCAAAGCATATTCATGTGTTAGAATGGCCCAATCAAAGTCCAGACCTAAATCCAATTGAGAATCTGCGGCAAGACTTGAAAATTGCTGTTCAGATGCTCTCCATCCAATCTGACAGAGCTTGAGCTATTTTGCAAAGAAGAATGGGCAAAAATGTCACTCTCTCTAGATGTACAAAGCTGGTAGAGACATACCCAAAAAGACTTGCAGCTGTAATTGCAGCGAAAGGTGGTTCTACAAAGTATTGACTCAGGGGGGCTGAATACAAATGTATGCCACACTTTTCACGTATTTATTTGTAAAAAATTTTGAAAGCCATTTTCCTTCCACTTCACAAGTATGTGCCACTTTGTGTTGGTCTATCACATAAAATCAATAAACAAAATTATTATTTATTATTATACCTGATATATATAGCGCCAACAGTTTACGCAGAGCTTTACAATGTATAGGGAGACAACACAATTACAGTACAGTTCAATACAAAAGGTACAGGAGGGCCCTGCTTGTAGAGCTTACATTATAAAGGGAGGGGGTGGTGGTACAAAAGGTAATAGCTGCAGAGAATGATTTGATGGGGGTGGTAACATGACAAAATGTAGAAAATTTCAAGGGGTATGAATACTTTTTCAAGGCACTGTAAATCACTTTTCAAAAAATGTTTCCTGGACATGGTTGAATATGGTTAGTTGCCACGTGGCAATACAGACATGCCTTATTTCAGATACTTTTGATAAATGAGAACCTTAATCCTTTTCATTTTTTTTTTTTTTTTTTTTTTTTTTTTTGGGATGCTATTTCATTGTTTGTTTGTTTTTTTTTTTTTTTTTTTAATTTTAGGAATAAATGAAGAATAAATAAGATTTACTAAATCAGTCTGAAGTCCCATTCAACTATTCCAGCACCCCTATACATTTGTTCTTCCTTAAAGTATCCTACATTAGGTGTATCCTTAGAGATTTTTGTAGAACATCTTAACAGAGATCTTTGCAAAACTGTGCCCAAAAGTTGGTACGCTGGCTTTGCTTTTATTGACTGTCAATTATACCTGCATCACTTCAATTTTGTGGCTATTTAGTATACAGGGTCCATGATAGTCACACTTTACTTTGTAAATCTTAGGTTTCCCCATCATGAACTTTAAACAGGAGCCTCTATTGCCTTGCCCATATCTGTGCACTGTTACCAGCAAAATAAATATATATATATATATATATATATATATATATATATATATATATATATATATATATATATATATATATATATAGTGTGTGTATATGTGTGTATGTGTATATATATATATATATATATATATATATATATATATATATATATATATATATATATATATATATATGGGCCTGCCCTCACTCAAACACTGTGGTTTGTTGGTTAGTTACTATGGATTACTGCACTTTGTATTTAGGGTTTTGCATCTTGTACCCTTTTTCTTAAAGCTGAAGTTTAGCTAAACAAAGCCCTACAGCTTTAGCCACATCACCTACTTGTAATGCAGTATATCCCATGTTGTGCAGGCCACTGGATCCTGAAGATCTTCACTGCAGGGATGCCTGTCCTCTTCCTGTCTCTGACCTTGTGTCACTGCAGTGGTTAACAGTTTTGGGTCCTCAGGAAGAACAGCAGTACAGCTGGTTTGGTGGAGACCTGCCGCCTCCTACCGCCCCTTATTCTTTCATTGATTACACTGCTTGTAACACAATCTGTGGATGGGGGAGAGAATCCTGTGACTAATTGGTCTCTTCCCCCATTCAAATATTGTGTTACTTGCAGTGTATTAAGAGAAAACTTTTCTCATTGGCGGATGAGGAATGGGGGTGTGTCCTCTTCAAACCATTTGTACTGCTGCTTTGCCTGAGGACCCTGAAGCTGTTAACTATTGCAGCGTCAGAAATTCAGAGACAGGAAGAGGACAGGCACTTCTGTAGTGATTGATTTCTACAGGATCTAGCAGCCTGCACAACGTAGAACATAATTCATTACAGGTAAGTGATCGGACTAAAGCTGGTAGGGATTTTTTTTAAATCTAAACTTCAGCTTTAACCTCTTTGCGAAGAGCGCACGCAAATATGCCTCTCGGTGGCCGGGGCTTGGCACCGAGCAGCAGCATATTTGTGTGCAATAGCGCCGATAGAGCTGTGCTGAGAGTGCGCTCCTGGCAGTTACCGGCGGCTAACGGAAAGCTTCCTTGGGCTGCTTGCGATCAGGAGCTTTCCAATCATGTGACAGCCAATCACAGCGATCACATGACCATAAGCCACACACCCTCCTCCCGGCATTCTAAACCCTTTAAAGGGCTGGAAGGCGCTGGCTCTAAGGGGTTAAACAAGTTCTATATTTTACTTTCATATAACTTTCTGTGACTGCATTGTGGATGAGAAAGTCAGTCAATCTTTTACCTTTTCATTATGTAAACTGCAAGGCTGCAGTAGAAGAAAAAACATAATGCTGCCATTTTTTTTTTTGATCTACTTTGATTTTAAGTAGTTGTGAATAATATTTTCTAGGTGTAAAGGCTGATGGTTTTCATTTATTTTTCAGGTTTGATGTTATTCTTGACAATGTAGGTGGAACAAGTGAAGAATTGGCTCTTCAGTACCTTAAGCCATGGTCTGGAGCTTCATACTGCACACTGGTTACTCCTTTCCTGTATAACACTGATCGGCTGGGTATAGCAGATGGAATGATGCGTTCGGGTATTACTCTGGGATCAAAAGTAATAAAGGTAATATTCTTAATTTACAAATACAGTGTGGATGTATTCAGAATGTGAGTGTTCATTTCCATGGCTGCATTTAGTTATGGCTATATAGTTGGAAGTTTTGAATGTGCAGAATATTTTCTGTCTTTTGCCTGTTAGGTTGTATTTCTGAACAGTAATAAATGTATCTTTGTTCCTTATTTTCAGCACCTCTGTAAAGGGATCCACTACCGTTGGGGATTTTTTACCCCCAGTGGGCCAGCCCTAGATGAAATTGGTGAAATTGTGGATGCTGGCAAGGTAGGTAGCTGTTCTGTTGTACATGATCCTCTTTGGAGCAACACATGCTTTGGGTATTGTAGTTCCCAAAAATTAGAACTAGAATAATATCTCATGCTGTTTTCTTTTTTTTTTATAACCATTAGAGTGACAGTTTATTACAACGCATTACATTTTATTTGTATTATTTGTGATGTTGATGCCCATGAAAGTGGAAAAAATGTTCAGATTTGTCATGGCTTATAGCTCCTCACAAGTCTTTCACCTGATAGACAAGATCAACAACGTACATGTGTAGGAGCAAGAGCTAAAGTTAAAATTAGAATGCAAAAATACAAAATCCACCATTTTATCGATACTGCTCAAGTTAGAGAAACAATCCAACTGCAAAATATAATAAAGATTGATCACTGATACCACACAGTTATCTGATGTGTTTCCTCTATCTTTTTTTGTGACTTTTTTAACCACTTCAGCCACGGAAGGATTTCCCCCCTCCTGACCAAGCCCTTTTTTGCGATTCGACACTGCGTCGCTTTAGCTGACAATTGCACGGTCATGCAATATTGTACCCAAACAAAATTGACATCCTTTTTTCCCCACAAATAGAGCTTTCTTTTGGTGGTTTTTGATCACCTCTGCGGTTTTTATTTTTTGCGCTATAAACAAAAAAAAGCCACAAGTTTGAAAAAAAGCAATATTTTTTGCTATAATAAATATTCCAAAAATAATATAGATTGATTGGTTTTGCGCAAAAGTTATCGTGTCTACATAATAGGGGATAGATTTATGGCATTTTTATTATTATTTATTTTTTTTTTTCTTAGTAATGGCGGCAATCTGCAATATTTTTTTTTTTTTTTCCATGACTGCGACATTGCGACATACAGATCGGACACTATTGACATTTATACAGCGATCAGTGATATAAAAATGCACTGATTACTGGGTAAATGTCACTGGTAGGGAAGGAGTTAAACACTAGGGGGCGATCAAGGGGTTAAGTGTGTTCTAACTGTAGGGGGAATGGGCTCACTGGTAGTAGTAGATCCCTGTAATGTTGCTAGGCAGAACAGGGAAATGCCTTGTTTACATAGGCATCTCCCCGTTCTGCCTCTCCGTGCCACGATCGCAGGACACCGGCGGACATAGAGTCCGGGACCCGCGGGCACATTCGCCAGTGGGGTGACGTACGGGTAGGCGTTTTGTGCACCTGTGCCACTTTGCCGAAGTATATCGGCGTGAGCCGTTCAGCAAGTGGTTAAATTCTGACCTCCCAATAAATTTTTGAGGTGCATTGGCAGTGTGTTGTCTTTTTCTTGATCTTGGCTATACTACTGCTTACTGCGTAAGCTGAGCACCCATATCACGTGACATTAAGGGCACAGTGCTGGTTGGAGTGAAATATATATATTTTTTTTATTGCTTTCTATCACCTTGTTAGGGAGATGGGGAGCTTCACTTTTCTTGGATCTGATTGCGAGGAACATCAGGACAGGAATAGAGGGGACTTTTTTCCAATGAAAATTGTCCAAGAGGGTGTTCTCCCACTTTGGAGAGATTCTATCCCTTCTTGTTGTGTCCACTGGACAACAAGTGGTTGGAGATCGCCTCAGTGGAACAGAGCTGGCATTAACAGCCTTACATGGGGTTTCACCATCCAAAAAAAAAAGTTTTAGCTTTGAATATCCTTTAACCTGTTGAAATAGCAGGTATTAGGTATTGGACATCAAATGTTTATGTACCTTTTTTATTTAGCTAGGTCCCTATATTTGTATACGCTACAATAATCTTCTGGCACCATCTACAAAGGTATACAGGTACTCCTCACTTAACGACCAGGTTTCATTTCAAAGACCAGGTCGTTAAACGAATTGGTTGTTAACCGAGATGTCACAAATCCATATTTAAAGCATTCTTAACTACTGTACTGTTTTGTTAAAAAAAAGGTCTAAACACAAAACTCCAGCTCAAAGCGTTGTTTTAATTTGCATAAGTACAGAACACAAATTCTGTACTGTACAATACAATGATGTACAGCACGTCATTCAGGTGGGGAGAGCTGGTCGTAAGTCCGAGCAGTAGTTAAACAGGTAAGTCATTAAACGAGGAGCATCTGTACTGTAAATGTAGTAAAATTTAGAATCGGATGTATAAATGACATGTTTGCCTATGCTACCTCTGTGAAGTTCTCTGGTTACTCCAATATACGTTTCCAAGGCGATGACTGTTTTAAAGAGAACGCAACAAGAGCATGGAAAGTATACTCTTCAGTAGTGTTTTTGCATAAACAGATGCATACTTGCTTATCTAATCCCTGCTCTCTGTAGACCTGTCTGCTAATCCCTCTTCCCAGAACACAACAAAAGTGCCCTGTGCTAGGAGACTGATGTTCTGCTCTAAATAGACTGTGTTTTCTTTATTCACTTAATCTCTCTTAATCATTCTGCATTCAGCCAGTCCCAGCTCTTTGCCGCCGTTTCAGCCATAATACAGGAAGGGGTTTCATCTGAGTCAGTTGATTTTAGCAGCGGATCACTGGTATGTTATCCCGCTGTACGGTCAGCCTTTTCAGGATTAATAACACAATAGGTTTGATCAATACAAATGACACAGTTGTGTAAAGCTTTAAATATAGGGGATCATCAGTTTGGTATTCATGTCTCAGTGTTTTCCTCAGTGAATGGGTCAGAAATGTCTGATCAACCTATGATTAACCAAAATAATACCGGTCAAGCCTACTAAGGGGGCTGCTTTCTCTCTAGAAATAAACAAGTAAATGATGCCCACTGTCCTTTTGAATGGGAGATATCCATATCTGACGTCTGCGGGCTGACACACACATACTGGAACATACTGGATGCTGTCCTTGTTAGGAAAGGGAGGAGTACTGGAGAATATAATAAAATAAGTGGGGCTACAGCACCAAATGTCACAGGTCAGTTTTTACACACACAATGTGCAAAGCAGTCATGTAAGTGTATTGTGCCACTCTGTGTGAATGCAAACGATCTGGTGTTGACTTCAGGAAGTGCACAAAATGTGTGCGGAAATTCCCTCTTGTGCTGCTTTGGGATCCCTATGTGTTCAGGGTCCTAGGGTACATCTGGGTTCTTAAATTTTGACTTTATTAAAGGGTTCTCTTCCTCTCCTTTCTTGTATTGAGATTGAAAAGGAGAATGTGCAGAGCGTCTCCAACTCAGCCCTGAAGGTTACTGTTCATCTATGATATCACATTTTCATACTGCGGGATTGAGAAAATCTGAAAATAGACCTTCTTAGTTCCTGGTACGTGCTGTCCAATGAAATTGGAAGAAACGTCCGCACACCACTGTAGATCAAAATCCTCTTTATTTGGACATCCCAAAAATTACAGGCATTAGAATGCTGGGTAGACGCGATTCGCACACTTCAGGTGCGCTTAGTCATCAGTAATGACTAAGCGCACATGAAGTGTGCGAAACGCGTCTACCCAGCAATCTGATGCCTGTAATTTTTGGGATTTCCAAATAAAGATGATTTTGATCTACAGTGGTGTGCGGCCATTTCTTCTAAATTCATTGTGTGCGGAGGCGAGCACCTGCTGGATCAATTAGGCTTCCTTATCTCACCTTGAGTGGTGGGTTTTTTTTTTTCCATTACATGCTGTCCAATGATGCCATGATTGTTTACTAAAAATTGTGTATTTACTTTGAGCCTGGAGTTTAATGTGATCTCCCTCCACTGTTCTAACAACAGAAGTGCATGCCAGCCAGAAGGTTGCACACTTGTCACATTGTGGACAATTGTAATGGGACGCATGAACTCTGCTTGCTCTCTAATAGCATCAGAAGTACAAAATCTACTACAAAAAGATTACAGCAAGAATTCATCAAGCCATTATAATCTTCGCATTATTGGCACTGCGGTGTGCTTTCATTTTGTTAACTAATGTTTAACCTGGATTCTTTTTAGGGTCTGTGTTAATGTGCCTTTGTATGCTTCAAACAAGTTTTGCATTCCCATACAATTTGTATATATCAAAAGGATGCAGCGCTAAATAAACTCGTAAACACTATTGGATCAATATATATGAATATAAAATATATATGTGAAAAAGAAAAAAGTGAAAAAAGAAAACTAAGGTAAAGTCCCATCACAGGTAAAAGTCCATAGATTCCTATGTAGCAGTGTCCGTCCAATTAAGCAAAAAATATAAGTTGCAAGAAGAAATTTGTGATAAACTTGTCAGAACAAAACAGAGTGCGTGCAGATCACCACCCAAGGTGTTTAAATAACCTGCTTACCAGAAAGCGATAACTGCCACAGCAGTCTCGCCCAGCATAGGGAAGTAAGGTCTCCCCTAAACCTTAAGGAATATCCAGAGCTCCTGCTGTTGCTATTGATACTCAAAAACATAAAGCGAAAGAAACTTCCATGGTGTAGTATGTTGATAAAAGTAGATTTAATAAAAGAATAAGTTTGCGCTTACAAGAGATTGGTCATCTATCAGCAAAAAACGGTACAGATTCAGTTTGCCAGAGTTGCGGTATCACCGTCAGTCTCGCTATACTTCCTATATCATGCGCCCCTCCACCGTCTCGGAAGGAAACAAAGTGATGATGTCACCGTCAGAGGCTCTACCCTACGTGTTTCGTCATCCATAGAACGTCGTCTGGGGATTGACCATACAATTCTGTACAAATACAAAACCTACTTGAAGGAGGTCAACTGAACGTCAAATGCACCTGTCAGTGAATTCTGAATGATTTTGGAAGTTTCTCAAACTGATGCCATTGACACAAGTCCTTTTAAAGTGACCCTCCCCCTATACTTGCCTGTATTTCCCAGCAAAGCTGTACTTGTAAAAGAAGAGGGTAAATACTTACCTCTCCTGTTGGCCAGACCACTGAACGCTGCTTTGTTACTGTGGAATGATCATCCAAAGTCTGGAAAACCAACACTTCAGGAAGTGTCAATCTCCTGTGTCCTGTGCAGGGGGATGGTCCGAGGTTCCTGCTGCCAAATTCCATGTCACCACTGTATTCTGTCTGTGTGTGTGTGTACTGTAGTGATGTATAAGGTGACAGAGGGAACTGGTGACCGCTTCAGGAGACACAGAAAATGAACACTTGTGGAAAAACAGTGGTTGTCTAGGGTGCAGTGCACTGAATGTTTTTGCAAACTGACTTCACCAGTATATGTACAGGCCCCCAGAAATAAGTTGGACTTTAGATGTACATTCTAGGGTATATTAAACATCACCAGTAGTTAAAGTGACATTAAGGGTATTTTTTTATTTGTTACAACAAACATGTTCTACTTACCTGCTCTGTGCAATGGTTTTGCACAGAGCAGCACTGATCCTCCTCTTATCGGGTCCCCCATCAGCGCTCCTAGCTCCTCTTCAGTACCCCTATAGCAAACCACTTGCTATGGAACACTCATGCGTGCTCGCTCTGGAGTCACGCTCTGTGTGTCCCCCAACCCTGCTCCCTTCTCACTGGCTGTGATTAACAGCAGCGGGAGGCAATGGCTCCCTCTTCTTTCTCTCAGCCATTGAGGAGGCAGAGACCCTGGAGAGCTTCCACCCTCTTGTACATCGCTGGATCATGTTCTGGCTCGGCTTAGTATAAGGGGGGGACTGGAGATTGAGAGCTGCATACCTAATTTTTTTTACCTTCATGCATAGAGTGCATGAAGGTAAAAAAAATCTTCTGCCTTTTAGAACCACTGTAATAGGATACTGATTCTAGAGCTGTTCATATAAATACATTTAGCTTCACGGCCAGTGGCGTTACTACCCCAGGATCAGCATGGAGCTAAATATAGCTAAGGTTGCAATTAGAAGGAGTTTTGGTAAAGCCACTGCACCTACATACACTGAATTAAGCACTGTTTTCTCCTCAGGGTTGTTTTGTTGTGAATGGATCTCATTAAGGTCTTTTAATCCTACTGTGCATTTCATATTGTTTCTTTTTTTTTTTTATTATGTTTTCCATAGATGCGGCCTGTTGTTGAAAAAGTGTTTCCATTTACCGATGTCCCTCAAGCTTTTGATAAGTTAGAAGCAGGACATGCGCGAGGAAAAACAGTAATTCAGGTCATTGACTCAAAACAATAAAATTTTTGTACATTCTATAGGCCCATCTTTTTGTGTGATGTTATTTGTAAAATAGGAGATCTTTAAAGTTCACCTGTCATGAGAGATTTGAGAAGTGCTATGCTTCTAAAAATGCTAGTTTTCTTACTTTTAATGGTGATACTTTGGTTTCACTACTTTCTGAGTCGCCCAATCCACTACATAAAAATAAACCTTTTTTTTTTTTTTTTCTTTATAAATAGTAGACCAATTACAAGTTGCATTGCCCAGGAGATCATCAGCGCTCTAAAAATGTTTAGTGAAATAGAGAATTTGTGATCATTTTAAGTTCACTAGGGAATAATCTCAACTACTATTATACCTCCTGCTTTCTTTGTCTGCAAGAAGAATGCAGAAAGCTAATTCAATCCGTAAGGAATAATAACTAATGTCATAATGTCTCCATAATGAGAAACAACACAAATTGCTTATTGTTACAGACAGAAAGGAAAGTAACTGACATTATGTATTTACTGTATATTGAATTGATAACTGAAAGGATGTTGAGAATTATGTTTAACTGGCAATAGGCATGGCATGACAAGATTGTAACCTTATCCCGTAACAATATCATGCTTGTGGTCACTAGCAGATATCCTTGTCTAACTGATTTTAGGGAAAATAACAATCAAATGTCTAAAGTCTGTATTAAATTGCTGTATTCCTTAAAATTGTACTTATTGCATTTATTTTAAAGGAGCAGTACAGCCAAAGCTTGTTTGGCTGTACTGCTCCTGTGGATCACAGGAGTGTAGTTCGGTCTGCACTCATGTGACCTGTTTTCAGCTGACAGTGGGCTGAAGCCCACTGTCGGCTGACGTCGGAGCCGGTCGAGGCTCAGGCAAGATCGAGACAAAGAAGTAGGGATCCACCCACATGCCTGGACCGGCACCCAGCTTGCGGAGAGGCTGAGCTGGCCTCTCCCATGCCCTCCGCAGCCCAGTGCTCCACTGACAGTCAACAGCTCTCTGCTCAGGGATCTGTGAGAACCGAGCGATCAAACACCACCGATCACTCGGTTCTCACATCTCTCTTAGCAGATAGCTTCTCGGTGTTAGAGCCAGCGGGTGATAGATGCAGTATCTGCATCCACCTAGATGAGTGTGAATATATATATATAGAGAGAGAGAGAGTGTAAATATTTTTTTATATATACACTATTCCCATGCGTCGCTTTTAAAGTGCCATGGTTTTTCACAGTACTGTACATATGGAGTTATATAGGGGACAATATACTATAGACCAGACAATCCAATTACAGTAAGGAAACAAAGACTTATAGGAGTTAGGGTCCTGCTTACAACCTGGGGTTCCTCTGTCTCATCATTTGACTGTATTAGTAATCAATTTACATCTACAAAAATGCAGCATTTGTGGGAATTCTTTTGATTAGTTATTGAGTATGCAATACATACACCGATCAGCCATAACTTCAAGATCACTGATGAGTAAAGTGAATAACATTTGTTATCAATGACATCTGAAAGTAGGTGCGATTTATATTAGGCTGCAAGTAAACATGCTGTCCATGAAGTTGGTTTTTTTGAAGGCAGAAAAAAAAATGGTATCGCAGTTTGTGGTGTATGGGTCTGTGTAGTCGCAGACCAGTCAGGATGCCCATGTTGACCTGTGTCGGCAGAGACAGTGTGAGGCTCTGGGCAATGTTCTGCTGACAAACCTTGATCCTGCCATTCATGTGGTTGTTACTTTGACAGGTAACAACATCTACCTAAACATTGTTGCTGACTAAGTACACTCCTGCATTAAAAATAGTATATCCTGTTGGCAGCGGCCTCTAAAGGGCTTATTGTCTCAACATCCTATTTGAAGGAAGAGCATTTTTGAAGACACAGGCCCTAGTAGACAGGGGTATCTGTAGATCTTCTCACAAAGGCACAGAGGGTGTATTGAGAGATATCTGCTGGAAACGGCACGTGCGCTATCTAACTATACATGCACTGTAGGTCACACTACCAAGGTGAGAGCATTTAAAGCACGGTGGTGAACGGGAAGATGGTTATTTGACTTTATGAAATAAATGTATGGAGACTAATGCGCAAAAACCACAATCTAAACAGGAAATAACCAATCTAAGACTATCAGTAAGGTACTAGGTAAAGAGCTGCCAACATAGATGGGTCCACTCAGCACTGAGTGTCATTTCAGTAGACATTTTTTCATAGTGTGGTACAGGAGGGTAGAATAGCGCCACATATTTTATATGAACCTATTTGACTTTATGGTCACACGTAAACTGAGTCAGGGAAATTGCACTAATATACTGTAGCAACATTTGATGACCTGTCACCATTAACCACTCCTTACCCAAGGTACATACCTGTACGTCTTGAGGAAGATGAGCTTGTGCTTTGTCGAAACAAACTGCCATCGTGCATTCACCTTTCAAGACCCATGAGTGTTGCTCTCTTTATTAGTTTATATTCACTACAATCTTTGCTGTGCACCTGGCCCCATTTTTTTTATCCCTCATTTGTGTGTGGTAACAACCATTGGTGACCTGTACGTCCTTGGGTTTCTGTGGGTATACCGGGATTATGCCTGCACCTACAGGCATCATCCTGGTATTATTCTTTTCAGCCGGCGATTGTCTTTCAGACAGCAGTGATCTGAGCGGCTAATTAGCCACTCGATCACTTCTGCAGTTGGCGGAAAGGGGTCCCACCGCCCCTCCCTGGCTCTCCTCCCAGGCTGGGAGCAATGGCTGCCCTGTACAGAGAGAGAGGAACTGATGTCGTTCCCCTCTGTCTGTAACCCTGAAAACTGGGAGCGATGAGTAGTTTGTCAATTCCGTTTCCGCCCCCTTTGTTTACTTGACCACCAGTGGTCAGAAAAGCAGCCGATCGGACCGATCTCTGTCTGATTGGCTGCATGGGGGGCCAGAGGAGAGATTTGGGGTCTAATGGATTCCAAATCTCTTCATAAAGAAGACCTGTCAGGGCCCATGCTGTTCCAAGGGATGTTGTTCATCCCTTGTGATGGCAATAAAGTTAGTACAAATTTTTTTTTTAAAGCGATTCCGTCCCATCGTGCTTATGCGCAAATGCGAACACATACTTTACTCCCGCACGCATATGTAAACCGTGATTGCACCCAACATGTGAGGTATTGTCGCGAATGTTGGAGCGAGAGCAATAACTCTAGCACCAGACCTCCTGTGCAACTCTAAACTTGGAACCTATAAAAGTTTTAAAGCTTCGACTATGGAGAATTTTAAGCACCATAGTTTGCCGCCAATCCATGGCAGATGCAGTTTTAAAGTTTGACATGTAAGGTATCTATTTACTCAGCGTAACATCATCTTTCATATTATACAAAAAAAAGACAAATTTTTAATATTTTAGTATTTTTTAAATTTATGAAAGTGTTTGTTTTTTTTTTCCAAAAAAATTGCATTTGAAAAACGATGCGCAAATACCATGTGCCATAAAAAATTGCAACACCTACCATTTTATTCTATAGGGCCTCTGCTAAATAAATAAATGAAAAATAAATATAAATATATATAAAAAATATTTCTAGCAAAAAATATAGATTTTTTCATATAGGAGCGAAGTGTCAGAAATGGCCCGGGTATGACGTGGTTAAGTAGTATTTTATTTGCCTATAATAACCATGGTCTATTTTCAAGCACAGTAATGTTGTACTTTGTTGAAGTATGTATTTTATTGTATGCACAACCATTACACTCGAATATATTGAGTTACTAAACAGGTTTATACAAACTTGAGGTTTGTTTAAATATAGGTAGTGCAGCACTTAAGATTTTACTTCACGGTGAATATGTGTCACATAATTCAAGGAAATAAATTTGTGGGGATCTTCACATAGTAAGATATAATATATATGATTTTAAATTTTGACCATCCGTTTTTAAGTTAAGCAAGACTTGTTCCTTGTACTCTAACCGAACGGTGGAACTCTGCATTTCTAAAACTTTTAAATCTGAGACCTACGGATAACCAAAACACCACTGATACCTCGGTCTGACTATGACCTTTTTCTGGTTCTAGATTTTTAAAGGTCCTGCATTATTTTTTAATTTTTGGACACTTTACTGGGCCTGGAGGGGGTCGCTGTTATTGGATTCATTAGTGGCTCATCCCTGGCCACTGATTGGACTTTTGCTGCCACAGAGTGGTATTTTCTTTTTCATACATCATGGGACACAGAGTCAGGCTAATATTCATTACCTGCTGGGTTATATTTCATCTCCAGGTGAATGGACACTGTTGGACCAAAGGTCTTTAGACAGGAAGTTATCCCCTATATCTGACCCTGCTGTACACAATTAAGACACAAGTGGAATTTTTCATCTTTATTTGTATTTTATTTCACATATGAACTTCTTAAGCGCTGCTAATGTTTAAAAGACTTTGTTTTTTTTTTTTAACATATTTTTTGATGCAGTTTATATTTTTATAGTAGCAGCTATATATATTTTTAGTTATCATATTTTTTTTTGCATGAGCGCTGAGGGAGAAATACTTTTGTATCTATTTATTTCTCATTGTTTCTTAAAGTATCTCTAGTGTTGTATCCCCTGAAAGACCAGAGGCTCCCGGGCAATCTGAGCTGCTGTGCCTATCTGGTATTGTGCCTACAGTCAACGCTGCTGCTTCACCCTTTATCACTAAAGATGAACTGTCTTCAGCCCTAGCCGGGTTAGAGCACAGGATTGCCGGCATGGTTGCCTCCATCCCGCAGGGTGGCAGGAAGTGTGACAGATCCCCCTCCCCGGAGTCTCCTCATCTGGAGCAGGAATGGGTTGAGGATGCGGAAGAGCTTAAAGCTCAGGATTCGGTGGAGTGCCCAGCAGATGAGTCTGCTTCCAAGCAATCTGGACAAGAAGATATCCACTCGATGTCTGCCTCTCAGTCGCAGAGGATTTTGATCCTGACTCTGACCGAAATGGTTTGTTCTGCCTTTAAGTTACCTCTTGCAGAGGTGACTGAGCCCCCCTGGTCCTCTCTGGGATCTCTGAGACCTTTTCAGGTCGCACAGACTTTCCCGCTACAGCCCCTGTTGGAACAGGCGGTGTATGCTGATTGGGAACATCCTGACAGGACTTTTTTGCCTCCTAAAAGGTTTTCCCTTTTATATCCCATGGATGAAAAGTTTGTTAAAAAAATGGAGCATTTCAGCCGTAGATACAGCAGTCTCTTCCTTAAACAAGAACTTAACTTGTCCGGTACATAACGCACAGAGCTTGAAAGACCCTGTTGACAAGAAATTCTAGTTATTATTAAAGGCTTCCTTTTTTTTTGGCCAGTTCAGCCATTTAGCCAGCTGTTGCAGAAGTTGGTATTTGCCAGTCCGTAAAGAATCAAGTCAAACGGCCGGATAGGCCTAACCAGGAGGATGATCTGCCTGAAAGTAAGACAGATATTCCTTGAGTGCTGTATTTTGCTGTTGATGCTTTAAAGGATTCAATACAGCAGGTTTCTCGCCTGGCTCTCTTGTCTGTATATATGCGCAGACTTTTATGGCTTAAGAACTGGTCAGCCGAGCTTCCTTGTAAAAGGTTATTGGCAGGTTTCCTCCTTTATTCGGTGATCACTTGTACAAATATATCCAAAAGATTTCCGGAGGGAAGAGTTCTACTTCCTGTGAAGAAAAGCACCAAACGTCCCTCGTTTAAAAACCCAGGGACTGCTTCCTTAAATGTCTCAGTGTCAGGGCGGTTCCGCTGCCAACAGGGCGCTAAGGCCAGGGGCAAGCTGCAGGGCCAGGAAAGGCCCTGGGTCCAAAATTCTTCTAAACCCAGCACCAAGCCTTCCTTTTGAGAGGACGCCCCCACTCCATCAGGTGGGGGGAAGGCTGCTGCACTTTGCGGACATTTGGAAAACAATTCAGGATGAGTGGGTCACAAGCTGGAGTTAACGGGGGGGGGGTGCCCCCTCAGAGGTTTCTAACAGCCAGTGTTCCCTCGGATCCTCCAAAAATAGAAACTTTTATTGCTTCAGGCACTACACCATCTAGTGCATCAAGGAGTGATTGTAGAGGTTCCAGTATCCGAAAAGGGCACAGGTTTTTACTCAAACCTGTTTACGGCTCAGGAACCAAATGAGGACACAAGGCCCATTTTGGACCTAAGGTCCCTGAACAAGCATCTATTGATACAATCCTTTTGGATGGAGTCTGTCCGCTCAGTAGTAACCTCACTCCAGAGGGGAGACTTTTTAGCCTCCATCGATTATAAAGGACGTGTACTTACACGTACCTATCTTTCAGCCTCATCAGAGGTTCCTACGTTTTGCAATAGCGGAACGTCATTTTCAGTTTGTGGCTCTACCCTTCGAGCTTGCTACAGCCCCCCCGGGTATTCACAAAGGTCCTAGCACCAGTACTGGGTCTTTTAAGGGTCCAAGGGATGCTGGTGCTAGGGTATCTGGATGACCTCCTGCTCAGAGATCACTCAGTACAGGCTCTAGAACAGAGCATAATATACACAGTGAGGTATTTGAAACGCTTAGGCTGGATTATAAATACCGAAAAGTCAGCCTTGAGACCAGCTCAAAGTCTAAAATATTTAGGTCTGATTCTAAACACGGTCCAAGCAAGAGTATTCTTGCCACCCGTAAGAATCTGTGGCCTGAAGGATCAGGTGCGCCAAATAAGGGGCACCGGACAACCCTCCATTCGGCTCTCTGAGTCTTCTAGGGAGGATGTTATCCTTCTTAGAGGCAGTGCCCTATGCCCAGTTCCATTCTAGGCCTTTACAACAAGACATCTTGTTGGCTTGGAACAATATCCAATGTGCTTATCTCCTCAGGCATGCTTAAGCCTAAACTGGTGGTTGCAGGATCAGAAACTGTGAAAGGGAAAATCCTTTCTTCAGGTAACTTGGACAGTACTGACTACAGATGCCAGTCTCTCAGGCTGGGGAGTGACCCTAGACGCGCTTACAGCCCAGGGGAAATGGTCAGGGACAGAGCAGACCCTGCCCATCAACGTCCTAGAATTACAAGCAGTACGTCTGGCCCTACGATCCTGGGTGGTGGAGCTTCAGGACTGCCACATCAGGGTTCAGTCCGACAATGCCACGGCAGTGGCCTATATAAACCACCAAGGCAGTACCAGGAGTTGTTCAGCTCTGAAGGAGGTGAACTATATACTAGCCTGGGGAGAGGGACTTTTTCCAATAATATCGGAAGTCCATATACCGGGAGTAGAGAACTGGAAGGCAGATTATCTCAGCCGCTAGCAGATCTGCCCGGGATATGGTCCCTACATCCAGAGGTGTTCCAAGAAATTTGCCAGCGTTGGGGATGGCCAGAGGTCGACATACTGGCATCCAGGTTCAACAACAAGCTACAGTAGTTTGTGTCTCGAACAAGAGATCCTCTGGCAATTGGAGCAGATGCTCTGATAGTTCCATGGAGCCAGTACTCCCTGGTTTATGCTTTCCCTCCGTTCCCTCTCCTTCCACATTTGTTGCGCAGGATTCGGAGAGAGGGGATTCCATTCATTCTGGTGGCACCAGCCTGGCCCAGAAGGCCCTGGTTCCCGGAGATTATGAGACTGACGATAGCCGGGCCATGGACGCTTCCACGTCGCCTATATTCCATCCCAATTTACAGCCTCTAAATTTGACAGCATGGCTATTGAAGCCAGGGTGTTAAAGGACCGTGGCATCTCGGGACAAGTGGTGTCTACTCTAGTGAAAGCTAGAAAAGCTGTCACTAGGATGATTTATCATACGGTCTGGAAGACTTCTACTGCTTGGTGTGAAGCCAGAAAATGGAATCCTCGGAAATATGTGATTGGGAGAATTCTCTCTTTTCTACAGTCAGCTGTGGAAATCAAATTGGCTTTGAGTACAATCAGAGGTCAAGTTTGGGCCCTATCAGTATTCTTCCAAAGGCCTTTAGCCTCCCATTCACTGATCCAAACCTTTTATGCAAGGGGCAAAAAAGTAAAAAAAAATTTTGTGCGCTTGCATTAAATGACATAAACCACTATTTCAACCATCAAATGATGAAAATATGAATAGAGTGTGAATATACTGATAGGTAGGTCAATATACAATGAGTACACTGACTAAGAATAATTAATGATCAGTGCTAGAAAATAGTGAATTCAAATAGGCGTGGCATAAAATGATATAAAAATAAAATCACATAATAAAAAAACATCCAAACTCATAAATTACTGGTGTGATTAGGAAGTGCAAATATAGGTACATTAAGAAGTGCAAATATTAGTAGTAAAATTCAGTCCATAAAAAGTTCAATAGACACACAAATCGCATAAGGGAAAGTCGTAGTCGCATAAGAAAAGTCGCATATCCACAGTTTATTAAATACAACCCATGTGAGTGAGAAGGGATGGAAGGAACGTGAAGGAACTCCAAGCCACCGGTGAATCCAAGGGGTAACAAGGATGGACCCTTACCAGAAAAGTTGGACCTCCTAAGTAGCAAGGTCGTATAGGCATGCAGATACAGCCCTCTGCAGGGACAGATGGATGGCAGCGTCTAGATCGACTAATGTATGCCACGTTCCAGCAGGAGGTGGTTCCAACATGTCAGCCTGGAGGGAGGCGCTCGCTCGTCCCAAGAGCCGTGAGCACAAAGGAAGCAAGAAAAAAACTCTGATGGTGTAATAAAATGAGGGTAATTTATTGCCTCATAAAAGCAGAGAACACATCTCCATAATACAATGTAAGTAAAAAATATTAAAAAGCCGGCATACAAAAAATGAACACCCGTGCATAAATTAACATGGGGCTAACAGCGTGATGGCGTACAGTGCGTAGCCACGCCCTACATGTTTCGTCATAAATGACGTCTTCAAAGACCCCATAGAGAGCCTGTCACAATCACTTGCTATTGTGAATTGGATGCAGCAATCCCGCATTCAGTTAACAATAGTGTGAACCCTGCCTTCGAGTAGAAGATGAGCTTCGGGACAATGTGGGAAGATTTTTTTTTTCTATAATGCAACGATAGGCATGTCTAACTGACTATAGCAAATAAATTGCTCAAATTAAAAACTAAACGTACTACTTACACCAAGCTAAGAGGACTTCCAGGATAATTTTCCATTTGCTTAGAGACGTCAACATGTACTGTACCTCAATAACATAAAAGCTCAAGCGTGTCAAACACACTATCCACAAAATGCATTGCCTTCATGTGTACAAAATCTTACATCCCACACAGATAGACTTCACATACTATTCTATGGTACACTCCTACTA
The DNA here is from genome assembly GCF_042186555.1 of Aquarana catesbeiana. Classification (NCBI taxonomy): domain Eukaryota; kingdom Metazoa; phylum Chordata; class Amphibia; order Anura; family Ranidae; genus Aquarana; species Aquarana catesbeiana. Next base: position 364,840,253 of record NC_133327.1, on the reverse strand, counting down.
CTCAGTTTTGCTTGCCTTGTGTTCTCTTCTCTATAATATCAAACTGTCTGATCATGCCCCAGTAGGTTAGGGTATAAGGAAGTTTAAACCCTACTTAAAGTGACACTAGACTCGTGTTTTTTTGCAATCATTCAAAAATATGAAGCATTGCACCACTGAGTGTGGTTGGGTTTTTTTTTTTTTAGTCACAATTTCATGCGTTCCTTATCCACTCCACTGGTAGTGAGGGAGCATTGACTATTATTCCTGTCAAATGCGCTATTAATTTATATATGCTGCCAAAACTATAAATAAAAAGTATATGTGTATATAATGTTTTATATCCTCTCCGTGTTCAGTGAAAGTGATGTTCCATGTAGACTGATAAACATCATGAAAATATATATGTAAAATACAAAAAAGTATTTATACACAAAAAATACCGGTATATACTGAAAGTCCAATAAAAATGTAGTTATCTCAGTTCCTCAATTGGAAACATTTCCATGAATATCACACACACAGTCCAACAAATTACATTTATTTTCTTAAATTTGAGATTTCCAAAGCGACTTGTGCATGCCTTTGATGCAAACGGTGATTTACTTGTGCTCCCCTCCTGGTTCCACACTCACCAAAAAGATGTACCCCTGCAGGGGTAATGCGCATTCAAGCAGAATTGCCTCTGATCTCAGTGCCGGTGTTGGTTCCTCTTCCTCGATACTCCCAGTCGTATGGTAAGTTCACATATGCAAAGGATTATCCCTCATAGCGTAAGCCCGTATAAGGTATGAGTTTATTTAATCACAGCAATATACAAATAAAAGCCGCACTATCACTATTGCAAAACGATCAGTGCAGTCGTATCAGTACAGAGTCTGAGACACCGTGCGTTCCACAGATGCATAGTTCAAAACTGGTAGTTACGTGATCGCGCACCAAGCTCCGTCTAGGAGCAGGCGGTCTCGAAACTTTCAAAAGAAAGGTCCAGTTTACTGTCCTTCAGACTTTGCCCAGTTGGCATAAACATTGCCTGATCTTTGGTAGTAGGGAAGGAATAGTGCCCCATTTTTGTTGTCAATGGAAGGAATTATAACCCATCATTGCTGTCATGGAAAGAATAGTGCCCCATTGTTGGTGTCAGTGGCAGGAATAATGCATCAAGGGCTGGATAAAGGCAAGCAAAGGGCCACAGTTTGGAGACCACTACATTAGAGGTGAACTAGTACTGAGGCTGGGTTCACACTAGTAAAAATTGGATGTGGGTTTCCTCCGCATCAAATTTGCATGACAGGAGATTGTGACTGGCTCTCAATGGAGCTGGTTCACACATCCTCGGAGCGGCTACAGGGTGAATTGCACAGGAGTCGTGTGCATCTTTGGATCGGTTTCAGGTCCGAATTCAGGCAAAAATTCTGGCCTGATTCATACCTGGAACGGAACAGGGACGCATCAGACCCCTGCTGTCAGCCGCATCTGTCAGCAGTGTGAACCCAGCCTAAGACTGGACATAGACAAATTGATATTTGACCGGTTCTGCAGGGATCAGCCAAATTTTGATCAATGTGTGGCCATTCCTGTTTGACAAGTCAATCGGACTAACTGAAAAACTTGTTGAACTGCGGCTACAGTCACTGATCAGTGTTTTCTGACAACAATAAGTCCCACTGTCAGAATACAATGTCCCGGTGAGAGGAACTCCTTCAACCACCTTGTTTGCAGCTGTGTCCTTTGCGAATTGACTCCAATTTTCCTTGGAGAAATTAATTGATGCAGAAATAAAAAAAAACATTCTCACAAGTTAGGTCAAAAGTCTTATGTGGATGTTTGTGCATTAAACCAGGAAAATTTATTCTCAGCACTATATCACCACCAGACTAGAACGTTATTGCCCGTAATCCAAAAAAGAATTTTATGATGCGATCAGTAGACTGTCCTGCTTCCTCTGTTTACTAGTTCCAAAAAGGCATTTTGGAATGTTCTTTATGCTCATGACTTTGCAACGTATGGGACCTAACATGCTGTCTAGTGGGGATGAGCTTCGAGTCGAACTCATGTTCGACTCGAACATCGGCTGTTCGCCGAACAGCGAATAATTTGGGGTGTTCGCGGCAAATTCGAATGCCGCGGAACACCCTTTCAAAGTCTATGGGAGAAATCAAAAGTGCTAATTTTAAAGGCTTATATTCAGGGTATTGTCATAAAAAGTGTTTGGGGACCTGGGTCCTGCCCCAGGGGACATGGATCAATGCAAAAAAAAGTTTTAAAAACGGCCGTTTTTTTGGGAGCAGTGATTTTAATAATGCTTTAAGTGAAACAATAAAAGTGTAATATCCCTTTAAATTTCCTACCTGGAGAGTGTCTATAGTATTCCTGTAAAGAGGCGCATGTTTCCCGTGTTTAGAACAATCTGACAGCAAAATGACATTTCAAAGGAATAAAAGTAATTTAAAACTACTCGTGGCTATTAATGAATTGCCGGTCCGACAATACACATAAAAGTTAAAAAAAAATGACGTGGGGGGGGGGGGTCCCCCTAAATTCCATACCAGGCCCTTCAGGTCTGGTATGGATGTTAAGGGGAACCCCGGCCACGATTCTTCTTTCTTCTTCATGATAGAAGAAGCATTTAAATAAAGGAATTGTCAAAAACTGTCTCTTGTCATTTTTAACAGTTTTTTTGTGAAATGGTAGGGGTACTTTTGTACCCCCTTACCATTTCACACAGGGCGGAGGGCCGGGATCTGGGGGTCCCCTAGTTAAAGGGGGCTTCCAGATTCCGATAAGCCCCCGCCCGCAGACCCCCACAACCACTGGCCAGGGTTGTGGGGATGAGGCCCTTGTCCTCATCAACATAGGGACAAGGTGTTTTGGGGGGCTACCCCAAAGCACCCTCCCAATGTTGAGGGCATGTGGCCTGGTACGGTTCAGGAGGGGGGGCGCTCTCTCGTCCCCCCCTCTTTTCCTGCGGCCTGCCAGGTTGCGTACTTGGATAAGGGTCTGGTATGGATTTTTGGGGGGACCCCACGCTGTTTTTTTTTTTTTTTTTTTTTTTTTAATCTTGGCACGGAGTTCCCCATAAAATCCATACCAGACTTAGGGTCTGGTATAGATTTTGAGGGGGACCCCACGCCTTTTTTTTTTTTTTTTTTTTTTTTAATTTTGCCCGGGGTTCCCCTTAATATCCATACCAGACCTGAAGGGCCTGGTATGGAATTTAGGGGGACCCCCCACGTCATTTTTTTTTTTTTTTAAATTTTGGTTCGGGATTCCCCTGTGGGGAATTCCCATGCCGTTTTTATCAATGAACTTTCATGTGTATTGTCGGACCGGCAATTCATTAATAGCCGCAAGTAGTTTTAAATGACTTTTTTTACTTTTGAAATGTAATTTTGCTGTCAGACTGTTCTAAACACGGGAAACATGCGCCCCTTTACAGGCATACTATAGACACCCCCCAGGTACGAAATTTAAAGGGATATTACACTTTTATTGTTTCACTTTAAGCATTATTAAAATCACTGCTCCCGAAAAAACGGCCGTTTTTAAAACTTTTTTTGCATTGATCCTTGTCCCCTGGGGCAGGACCCAGGTCCCCAAACACTTTTTATGACAATAACTTGCATATAATCCTTTAAAATTATCACTTTTAATTATTCATGTTCGTGTCCCATAGACTTTAACAGTGTTCGCGTGTTCGAACAACTTTTTTGCCTGTTTGCAAGTTCTGGTGCAAACCGAACAGGGGGGTGTTTGGCTCATCCCTACTGTCTAGCATTATAGCCTTATATTAACAACAGTTAAAGTGATTCTAAAGGCAGAAGATTTTTTTTTATCTTGAAGCATTGAGTTAAAAAGACTTCTGTGTGCAGCAGCCCCCTCTGATACTTACCTGAGCCCAATCTCCATCCATCGATGTGCATGAGTGCCTCAGCCGTCCAGGACTTTCCCTCCTGATTGACTGAGACACAGCAGTGACGCCATTGGCTCCCATTACTGTCAGTTAGCCAATCAGAGGAGAGAGGGGTGGGGCCAAACCGCAGATCAGTGTCTGAATGGAAACACAGAGCTGTGGCTCAGCTTGGGTGCCCCCATAGCAAGCTACTTGCTGTGGGGGCACTTGACAGGAGGGAGGGTCCAGGAGCACCAAAGAGGGACCTGAAAAGAGGAGGATCCAGGCTGCTCTGTGCAAAACCACTGCACAGAGCAGGTAAGTATAACCTTTTTTTTTCTTTAAAATAACAAACCAAGACTTTAGCATCACTTTAAAGTCTGAGTGAATGGTATCACTTCACCTTTTACTAATCTTTGTACCAGTAGCAGGCAAGGTTGCCCCCTGTGCTAAAAAATAGCTGTGCTATTTTTTGCCAGGCTACAGGACTATCTGCACAAAATGTAGACAGTTGGCAGCTATTGATATGGAAGCCCTTCTCTTCTGTCTGTGGAAAACTTAATCTAGCTCTAGTGTGTTGCTGAACAAAAGATTGCATTGTAATCTCTTTCTATAGATGTTCAAATTTTGGACACAAGATGGCAGTATTGCATAATTGGTATAGACTTGCAACTTTGCAAAAGCAGTGCCTTTGTAGTTTAAACTCTAAACTCTAACAAATGTTTCTTAATTGCAGGCTTTTGGTCTGATAAACATACCATTGATTTTTTTTTTAATACATGTTCAGTAGGTGTAAAAAATACCTGTTGATTTTGTCAGAAATCTTATGAGGTGATAACTTCCTCGTGCGCTCTTCCGGTGCACAAGCAAGAGTTAGGGTGATGAAGGGGGATAAGGAGAGGTCTGCGTTCTCTGTAATCTGTCAGAAATGTAGTAGGTAGGGCTGGCACACGGAATTCAGAGCCAAAATTTCACTGTGGGGAAAATGACTAAAACTGGAAAGTGCAAAATCTGGCGCAGGGCCGATCCTAGGGTCACAGGCGCCTGGGTGCAGACATATTTCTGGCGCCCCCACATGGGCGTGGTCATTTTACTAGCTCCAGGAGCTTGCTGCTGTTCTACTCTAACACTGCTGGCCTATGCAATGGGTCGTACATGCTTTATGGTACCTACAACGCAGGGGTGAAGTAGTTTGATTGTCAGTTCTGCTACCCATTCAAGCATATATAAGGCCAATGAAATGCAATGAAGCTTGGCAAAGATTTATAATGTATAAAAATTTAAGTTTACTTGTTATTATGCCCTTTTCTTTTCATTATGCTATAGGCCTGGAGCTACAAAATATAATAGGTAAAGGGATGTGATCTGCATACTAAATCCAGGTGCAGTGTGTACATTTAGGCTGCTTTCACACTGCGATCCGCGTTAGCGGTAAAGCGCTGCTCGTTTTAGCGGCGCTTTACTGTTGTTGCAGCGGTACTTTTTGGTGCTTTTAACCCCCCTGCTAGCGGCCGAAGAAAGGGTTAAAACCGCCGTGTTGCGGCGCTTCCGAATCGCTTTTCAGGAGGTTCGGCAGGGCTGCCCATTCATTTCAGTAAGCAGTGGAGGTTTAAGAGCGCTGTATACATCGCTACTAAACCACCCCAAAGATGCTGTTTGCAGGACTTTTTTGGGGGGGGACTTTAATGCTGGGGTGGCCGCGGCCTCTGACGTTACTGGTTGCTAGACGCTGGGCGGCAGGCAATTCTAGCAACCAGTGCAGCGAGCAGTAGAGGCGGCCAGCCAGGGCAGGCATCCGCCAGCTGGTCTGGTGGATGATGGCTTGGATGGTGACGGTGCAACAAAATGGGTCTCGGGGTGGTGCTGCTTCTAAGTCGAGTGAGTGCCACAGCTTCAGCGCCCCTCCTCTGCAGCAACTTGCGGCGCCTGGGCATGGAGCACCCTGTGCACCTGCCCAGGATCGGTCCTGCAGGTCTGCATAGAAACCAATCAACTTTCAGGTTTTGTCAACGCTTAGGCCCCTTTCATACTTGTACATCCTGAAAGTAACACGACTTGAAGCAATGCCTGTGTAATCTTGAGATCTATGGACCTCAAGTTGCATCATAGTCAGACCAAAGTAGTACAGGTACTACTTTGAAGTCGCATAGATTTGAACGCTACTCATTGGAAATCATGGGGGTACGACTTGTCATGCGACTTTGCAGTCCCAAGTTGCAAGGACAAGTTGCACAAGTGTGAAAGGGTCCTTAAGTGCCGGTTCACACAGGGGCGACTTGTCAGGCGACCTAGCCGCCTGACAAGTCACCTCCCGTTCTGTACAATGGAACCATTCTAATAGGAGCGACGCAAGTCGGTCCGACTTAGAAAAAGGTTCCTGTACTACTTTGGGGGCGACTTGCATAGACTTCTATACAGAAGTCGTTTTGCAAGTCGCCGTGGCAGTCGTGTGCAGGTCGCCTCGGTGAGGCGACCTGCAAGTCGTGCCGCCCCTGTGTGAACTGGGGCTAATTGATCAAGCTGAAGTTAGAAGCTGATTGGCTACCATGTACAGCTAAACCAGACTCTGAGTGCGCCAGTTTTAGCAAATCTTGCCCACTGCCTTGTCATTGCAAAGAGGAAGGTAGGAGCATATATTTCTGGCACATCAACAGTTATTCTTCTGTATATGCAGCATGTTTAAAGGGAAAAACACAGGAAATTAGTGTGTATTGCAGAGATGTACAAAATGCTTTTTTTTTGCCTTATCATACGTTAAGGGAACTTTTTTCCTGAAGCCAATGCTGTATGCAAGATCACTTGAATCCTGCATATTTCAAGCGTTTTGAAGCAAAGACAACGTCATTCCTAAAACAGCCAGTTGTCAATTTTGGGTAAAACCGTCAATCAGTGACTACACAACGTGACGCACAACTAGACAACATGTATGTATCATCACTGTTAAAAGTGTACTAGGGCGGATGCTGGTCTGGGAGGTAGAACAACATTAGGAAGAAAGTGTTTAACAATGAAAAAGTAGTTTTCTTCTAATACATACTGTACACAGTTAAGTATTCACATCGGGTATATGTATATAACAGTCACTGCAATTAAATCGTCCTGATTCTTGTGGTTTATTGCCCAAACGCCATGAAAAAAAAACAGACTTTACAAACATGTTATACTTACCTGCTCTGAGCAGTGCTTTTGCACAAAGGAGCTGGAACCTCCTGTTCTCGGGTCCCTGGCTGGAGCTCCTGGCCCCTCCCTCCTGTTGAACGCCCCCACAGCAAGCAGTTTACTATGGGGGCACCCGAGCCAAGGTGCAGCTCCGTGTGTCCATTCAGACACGAGCTACAGCCCAGTTTGCCCCTCTCTCTCATGATTGGCTAACCGAGTTTGATTGACAGCAGCGAGATCCAGTGGCGCCACTGCTGTGTTTCAGCCAATCAGGAGGGAGAGTCCCGGATGGGCGAGGGACTCGTGGACATCACTGGATAGAGATATTAACTAAAAAAGGAAATTCCCCTAACTGGATTTTTCCGGCACTTGCACAAGAAATTATATAGATTGTGATCTCATATAAGAGTAAAAACAATATTTTTATTTAAAGATTATAAAAACAAGACATTCCAAGCAACGGAAACATATATAATACATATAATTCAAAAACAGTACTGATTATATTCAACTAGACAGTGATATTCCTACAGTCGGGGCTTTTTAGGCCCATTAATTGTATTCCACTGCACGGTGGTATTTAAACGATGGAAACTCTTTGCCAGCCCAACGCGTTTCGGGATATATTAAAATTCAGTCCTTCTTCAGGGGCTTAATTGGAAAGAGGAATTCATCTGAATTAATTAAGAAAATATAATAGGTAAATTACCATGCATCTTTTTGTGTCAATATCTAACTGTATAGGTTGATCAATTGATCACCTACCTGTGATGTTGACGTTGCTTGTTTTAGAACCAATGGTAAAAAGGGAGAACGGAAGTATTTGAAAATATGATAACAGATGGTTATAATTTTTATATATATGAAGTGCTGTTCTCTGGATAGTTCATCAATATGTTTCAATCCCTCAAATTGTGGATATGCAAAGTTAACCTTACACCTACCCTGTCCGTCCTGGATGCGTGCTGGCCGCAGCGGTACACTGGAGCAAAAACAGGGAAGAAGGCAAACCTATGGATAGAATTTAAATATAGATTCTCTTTAAAAATAAATACTTATTCAAAGTAGCTGATTGTGAGAAAAAAAAAAAAAAAAATTTATTGTATGAACATATATGCATGAATGCGTTATACACACACAGACGTATACGCACAAAAAATTCAAATGGGCCATTGTTATTGCATCCTAGGAGTGGAAATGTAAAAGATAATCATGAGAGCTAATAAGGAGGAAGGACCTCTAGAGTATTGCTGCATTAAAGTCTTTTTTATTATCCTAAAAACAAATGATAGTATTACCTATGGTATTCCTACACATAAGTCTTTTAAATGTTTTAAGGGCGTTATTACATAATTATAATTAGGGCAAAACAATGTGTAAATATAGTAATAAAATATATCCATATATAAAAATTTTTCAATAGCAGAAGCAGTATAGACAAAACGATTGCCTTGCATAGCTTGTAGAGATAATTATCATATCGTCTCCACAATGTGCACCTAAATTGCACCTAAAGATATGCCTAAATGAATCAGGGAGCAGTCAATGTTAATAGGAAGCAAAGCTTAAGTATATAGTTGTAGATAAAGAAAAATAAAATAATTAGTTGCAGTAGAATAGTAAAGAATAATACCTGTAGTTGAGTGTTTTAAAGTTTTAGCCAGCCACAGATCCCAGCATCCGACAGACACGGTGTCTGGGCTGGGAATGAATGAAGCTGGTTTTTAAAGTAAAATGAGTTCCCATCAGCTGGCGCGATAATCGCGCTCAGCTGATAAGTGGAACTCATCAGCTGGAGAGCCTTCCTATTGCTCCCTGGGACAGGGATGCGCGGCGCCGCCCCTACCGCGCACGCGCGAGCGCAGCTACGTTGGGACGGCGTCACGCACCTCCGTCCCACCGGCATGGAATGCCTCACCGGCGGACTGCGCATGTCCGCCGGAGTGGCAATATGGAGGAGAGAGGGCGTGATGTTAAGTCGCCCTGGTAACCTCCCAGAGCGCCGCCCAGACCAACATTCTGGGTGGCTTTCCGTGCCGGGTGACCGCTGAAGCAACACGCACCCAAAGCCGGACAGTAGAGGGCAGACATAAAGGGGCATATTTGTCATCATTTCCAAAGTAATATGTGTATCTTATGGTATAAGATAAAGTATAAATATTTCGATGTAATAAACAAGGAGCAACAGAGATATCAGCACGACACATATTTTTCAGTTAGAAATCATCATATATTCATAAAATAACATTATGAGGTGGGCAAAGAACTGGCACTACAAATATTTGTTTCTAAAGGAACATGAGGTAATAGACATAGAAGGAAAATACATTCCATAAATCTCTGTTAATTGCAACAGACTATGCTTAATTAGATATTGAACAGTATATAATGAGTGATACAGGTGTAATTGCTAATTCGAATTCTACATAACAGTAATAGACAATTGATGTTAGTAAGTAGACTGATACAGCTCAAGAGTCATCTCAAGAGTTTACAGCATAGATGTTAAATACATATTATTGCATGGTACTCACATGAAATCGTATTACGAGAGACCTAAGTATCTGAGGGGACGACTAGAACAAAACCCCGATACATGTCAAATGTTTTATATATCATTCCTGCAAGATTGTGAGAAATCCTCTATTAGAGTAAATCTTTCATTATATCTTATTTTTCCATTCCACCGGAGTTAAACCCTTCTAGAAATGGTTTAAAACATATAGCCTCATTAAGGCCTGGAGGCGAGGTAGCTTTTAATAAATAGATCCATTTAAGCTCTTTCTGGAGCAAGATCTTGTTCCAGTCGCCCCCCCTAGGGCTCGGGTGCACCCGATCTAAGATTAGAAATCTGACCTTGGGAAATTTGCCCCCATGTACTAGGGCAACATGGCGACCCAGGGGAAGGTCAGGATCGGAAGTTTGCATGGACACAATGTGTCTGTATGCTCTTTTCCAAAATTCTTGTTTTGTTTTCCCTATATAAAAACAACCGCAGTTGCACTCGAGTAGATAAACCACTCCAGTGGTTCTGCAGTTAGCAAAATGTTTCGGATACAATTTCCTTCCATTGGGGAGGATAGGGTTCTTCTGTGTGAACATATATGCACAATAACGGCAAGAGCCGCACATGAATGTTCCTTTATATTTACAGTGTACCTTTGTCGATTCATTTCTAAACTCACTGTTTGTTATCTTGTCGCCATTAGATGTCGCTCTCCTAAATGTAAACTGGGGTTTACTTGGCACCAGATGACCCAGAGATGGATCATGGGTCAGTAGGTGCCAATATTTCTCAACTATTTTTTGTACTTGACGGTGTTGTTGATTGTATGTGGTTATAATACGAAGTGGATTGGTATCTTTTCGTCTAGGGGCCTGAAAGAGCGTATCTCTGGGTTTACTCATTACTCTTTTAAAAGATTTTTTCAGGGATTTATGTGTATATCCTCTTGCTAGTAATCTATTTCGTAAGTTCGCCGCTTCTTTCAGGAATGTATCATTATCAGTACAGTTTCGTTTGATTCGAAGAAATTGTGAGTACGGTATAGAGTCTATGAGAGGCTGTGGATGGAAACTCGCAGCATGCAGTATAGTGTTTCCTGCGGTGCATTTTCTAAACAGTTTGGTGGACAGTTTTCCTTGTTCTTCCCTATAGATTTCTATGTCCAAAAAAGTAATTTGATTTTGATCGAAGGACATAGTGAATGTTAGATTGAAGTCATTTTTATTCATTCTTAATAAGCACTGCTCGAGCACATCCTGGGGGCCATCCCAAATGATCAAGATATCGTCTATATATCGATACCAGCCCACAATGTGGCTGGTATATTGGGTAAGGCCATCATCAGAGAGGAAGGCTTTCTCCCACTCCCCCAGGTACAGGTTGGCATACGACGGGGCACAACATGTCCCCATCGCAACCCCCTGCACCTGGAGGTAGTGGGAGCCATTAAAGATGAAGATGTTATGAGTAAGGATGTGCTCGAGCAGTGCAACAATGAATTCATTATAAATAGGGTCCAACTGTGGATTTTGTTGTAGTATGTGTCTGATTGCTGCGAGTCCACGTTCATGTGGTATCGAACTGTAGAGTTTCTACGTCGATTGTAACTAGGAGAGCTTGGTCTGGTACATATAGGAGATCCAAAATTTGTAGAAGATGAGTCGTGTCCCTTACATATGATGTTAGGGCAACTACGAAAGGTCTCAGGTATTCATCGACCAGCTTACTAGCATTGTCGCTAATCGAACCAATGCCTGAAATGATAGGCCTGCCAGGTGGATCTGTCAGGCTCTTATGTACTTTCGGAAGTATGTAAAATGTTGGGATCCTGGGAAAATTATTTCTTATAAATGTCCAGGTGGATTTATTGATTGTATTGTTCAAATACGCCGAGTCTATTAAGGTGTAGAATTCTCTATTATACTTCTCAACAATGGAGGCCGGCATACGACGATACCAGTCTGCATTGTTGAGGATTTTGTTACAAATCTTAACATAGTGGTCATTATTTAGGACAACTATATTTCCTCCCTTGTCTGATGATTTTATCGTGATTTTAGTATTGTTAGCTAGGGAGATTAGTGCCTCAGATTCTTCTGGCCTTAGATTAAGGGGTCCCTTCATCTGTACTTTGAGTTTATCTAGATCACCATTGACGAGTTTCAGGAAGGCTGCTGCATTTGGGCACGTACTCGGTGGCGGACACATGTCGGATTTTTTCTTAAGTTTAGATATTATTGGATAGGTACAATCGGCCATATCCAATTTTTCTACTGATTCCAAAATTTGAGGAAGATCTATTCGATCGATTAGATCAGTTGTATCATTCTCCTCAAGGAGGGCGATTAATTGGTCCAAAGCTTGATTTTCTTGGAGAGTGTATTTGGATGTAGTGTCCTGTTTTTGATAAAGTTTTTTAAGGATCACTTTACGAATAAATAACTGAAGATCTTTGTAGAGTTCGAATTTGTTTAGATTATAATTAGGACAAAAATTTAGACCCTTCTTTAACACCGATGTTTCAGGCATGGATAAAGAGTGTGAAGATAGATTAATGATACCGAGATCCAAGTCTGTAGATGTCAGTATCTTAGTATGGTCTTCTATAGTGTCATTTGTGTGTAAGTGTTGAGATTGGGTGGAGGCGGTTTGACGCCCGCCAATATTTGATCTAAAAAAGAGGAATCCCTGTGACTTGAATCTTGTGTGTTAGTGATGTCTTGATTTGAAGGAGGTATGTGTTGATGTGATGCATAGTACAATGTGGACAAATTAGAGGGTTTCTCAGAAGGTGCCGTGCTAGTGTGTGAGATAGTGGGTGTCCTTTCTGAAATTTGTTTTTTAGGTTTGTGTTCTGGTGTTTGATCACCTGAGAATTGTCGTTTTGTGCCAAATGTGGGTTTCATGATTGGCTAACCGAGTTTGATTGACAGCAGCGAGATCCAGTGGCGCCACTGCTGTGTTTCAGCCAATCAGGAGGGAGAGTCCCGGATGGGCGAGGGACTCGTGGACATCACTGGATAGAGATGGGGCTTGGGTAAGTATTAGGGGGGCTGCTGCACACAGAAGGCTTTTAATCATAATGCATAGAATGCGTTAAGATAAAAAAAAAAAACCTTCTGCCTTTACAACCACTTTAATCTCCCTGTATTGTATGACGCCAAGGCTCCGGCCATAGACTGGAACTTCAGACAGAAATAAAGAGCGCTGGAGCAGGGGTGCAAGGTAAGTGATTGAAGTCAGTTCTGCAATCCACTAGACTAGGGGTCTCCAAACTTTCTAAACAAAGTTTAGCTGGTTTATTGTCCTTCAGACTTGAGGAGGGTCAGACTGGCCTTTGGAAGTAGAAAATGTCCTGGCATCAGTGAGAGTAAACAATGCTCCATTTTTGTTGACATTGAGTGCAATTGTGCCCCATCGTTTGTGTAATTTGATGGTTAGAATCATGCCCCAACATTGGTGTCACTGGGTGGAACCGTGCCCAGTTGCTGGTGCCATTGGGAGGTACTGTGCCCCTTCATTGTTGTCAGTGGGGGAATTAAGCCCCAATGTTCGTATCAGAGGATGAAATAATGCCCCAAGAGCTGGATAAGAGCAAACAAAGGGCCGCAATTTGGAGACCACTGCCCTAGACAAAACAAGCATTTACAGTATCTCACAAAAGTGAGTATACCCTCCATCCAGGTACCGTATTTATCGGCGTATAACACGCACTTTTTTCCCCTTAAAATCAGGGGAAAGTCGCAGGTGCGTGTTATACGCCGATCCCCTGCGATCCCGTGGTGTCAAAACTTCAAAATCGCCGACCGCGATTTGAAAATGGCGCCGCCGGCGCCGAAATACACAGAGCCGGTCCTCGGCTCTTTCCGGCGGCTCTCGTTCATTTTCGGCTCCACTCGTAGTCCCGAGCGGAGCTATCCGAACCTACTCGGATAGGTTCGGATAGCTCCGCTCGGGACTACGAGTGGAGCCGAAAATGAACGAGAGCCGCCGGAAAGAGCCGAGGACCGGCTCTGTGTATTTCGGCGCCGGCGGCGCCATTTTCAAATCGCGGTCGGCGATTTTGAAGCCCAATATGGCAGGGACAGGGGATCGACGGCTGCAATGGGGGAAGGCTGCACTGGGGAAGACTGCACTGACAAGGCTGCACTGGGGAAGGCTGCACTGACAAGGCTGCACTGGGGAAGGCTGCACTGACAAGGCTGCACTGGGGAAGGCTGCACTGGGGAAGGCTGCACTGGGGAAGGCTGCACTGGGGAAGGCTGCACTGGGGAAGGCTGCACTGACATGGCTGCACTGACATGGCTGCACTGGGGCAAGGCTGCACTGAGAAGGCTGCAATGATGGGCATTTAAATGTAAGTTTTTTTCCCTTCAACTTTCCTCCTAAAAGTTTTTTTTCCTTAAAATTCCCTCCTAAATTGGGGTGCGTGTTATACGCCGGCGCGTGTTATACGCCGATAAATACGGTATTTGTATTGCAGCTTCTAATTTTCTTTTTAGCTTAAGTATTGTGTCTCATTCAGCACAACTTATCCACACCATATTGTGGCATAATCTTTCATTCTAGGTGCATTTTTACCTGTGAAATTTTATTTAAAATTTTATGTATTATATTTTATTTTTTACAAAAAGCATTTTAACATCTTATCAATCATAGTAAAGGATAGGATATATTTTCATGTGAAGAAATGACACTTTGCTACAATGTAAAGTAGTGAGTGTACAGCTTGTATAGCAGTGAAAATTTGCTGTCCCCTCATAACTCACACAGCCATTAATGTCTAAACCGCTGGCAACAAAAGTGAATACACCCCTAAGTGAAAATGTCCAAATTGGGCCCAATTAGCCATTTTCCCTCCCCAGTGTCACTTGACTCAGTGTTACAAGGTCTCCGGTGTATTAAATTTGGTGTTATCGCTCTCACTCTCTCATTATGGTCACTGCAAGTTCAACTTGGCTACTTATGGCAAAGAACTCTCTGAGGATCTGAAAAAAAGAATTGTTGCTCTACATGAAGATGGCCTAGGCTATAAGAAGATTGCCAAGACCCTGAAACTGAGCTGCAGCACGGTGGCCAAGACCATACAGCAATTTAACAGGACAGGTTACGCTCAGAACAGGCCTCACCATGGTCGACCAAAGAAGTTGAGTGCACATGCTCAGCATATCCAGAGGTTGTCTTTGGGAAATAGACATATGAGTGCTGCCGGCATTGCTGCAGAGGCTGAAGGGGTAGGGGGTCAGCCTGTCAGTGCTCAGACCACACGCCACACACTTCATCAAATTGGTCTGCATGGCTGTTGTCCCAGAAGGAAGCCTCTTCTAAAGATGATGCACAAGAAACCCCGCAAACAGTTTGCTGAAGACAAGCAGACTAAGGACATTAATTACTGGAACCATGTCCTGTGATCTGATGAGACCAAGATAAACATATTTGGTTCAGATGGTGTCAAGCGTGTGTGTGTGTGGCGGCAACCAGGTGAGGAGTACAAAAGACAAGTGTGTCTTGCCTACAGTCAAGCATGGTGGTAGGAGTGTCATGGTCTGGGACTGCATGAGTACTGCCGGCACTGGGACCTACAGTTCATTGAGGGAACCATGAATGCCAACATGTACTGCGATATACTAAAGCAGAGCATGATCCCCTCCCTTGGGAGACTGGGGCACAGGGCAGTATTCCAACATGATAACGACCCCAAACACACCTCCAAGATGACCACTGTCTTGCTAAAGAAGCGGAGGGTAAAGGTGATGGACTGGCCAAGCATGTCTCTAGACCTAAACCCTATGGAGCATCTGTGGGGCATTCTTAAACTGAAGGTGAAGGAGCACAAGGTCTATAACATCCACCAGCTCTGTGATGTCGTCTTTGAGGAGTGAAGAGGACTCCAGTGGCAACCTGTGAAGCTCTGGTGAACTCCATGCCCAAGAGGGTTAAGGCAGTGCTGGAAAATAATGGTGGCAACACAAAATATTGACACTTTGGGCCCAATTTGGACATTTTCACTTAGGGGTGTATTCACTTTTGTTGCCAGCGGTTTAGACATTAACCACTTCTGGACCACCTCACGCCGATGTACGTCCCTACTTTGAGGACGGATATCGATGTTATGGCAGCAGCTAGCTGCCATAACCCTGGTATTCTCGTGTTCGGCCGGTGGTCTGGTACAAGATAAAAGTGGTCTCTGCAGCGCATTCGCCGCAAGATCACTTTTATCGGCGGCGGGAGAGGGGGGCCCCCCTCCAGCCGCGATCCGGTGCCCTCCGCCACTTCCGGACCGCCGATGTACGTCCCTACTTTGAGGACGGATATTGTTATGGCAGCAGCTAGCTGCCATAACCCTGGTATTGCCGTGTTCGGCTGGCGGTCCGGTACAAGATAAAAGTGGTCTCTGCGGCGGATTCGCTGAAGGATCACTTTTATCAGCGGCGGGAGAGGGGGCACCCCTCCCGCCGTGATCAGGTGCCCTCCGCCGCTTACCAGAGCCGTCGGCAGCGGCGGAGGCGATCGGATCCTTCCTGTGGCTGTGCATGGAGACGAGTGAGGGGAAGATGGCCCCCACCTGTCTCCATGACACTGCAGTGCGGAAGTGACATCAAAATGTCACTTCCGCCCATAGCTCTTAAAGGGCCATTTTTTCTTTTTTCTTTTTTTTTTTTTTGCATTTTAGTGTAAATATTAGATCTGAGGTCTTTTTGACCCCAGCTCTCATATTTAAGAGGTCCTGTTATGCTTTTTTTCTCTTTTTTTCTATTACAAGGGATGTTTACTTGTAATAGGAATAAAAGTGACACATTTTTTTTTTTTTTTAAAGCAGTAAAAAAAAAAAAAGGAAAGGTAAAATAAATAAGAAAAAAAATTTTTTTAAACGTGCCCCATCCTGCCGAGCTTGCGTGCAGAAGCAAACGCATACGTGAGTAGCGCCCCCATATGAAAACAGTGTGAGGTATCACCGCGATTGGTAGAGCAAGAGCAATAATTTTAGCCCTAGACCTCCTCTGTAATGCAAAACATGCATCCTGTAGAATTTTTTAAATGTCGCCTATGGAGATTTTTAAGGGTAAAAGTTTGTCGCCATTCCTCGAACGGGCACAATTTTGAAGCGTGACAGGTTGGGTATCAATTTACTCGGCGAAACATTCTTTCACAATATAAAAAAAAAATGGGCTAACTTTACTGATTTCTTATTTCTTAATTCAAAAAAGTGTATTTTTAAAAAAAAAAAGTGCGCTTGTAAGACTGCTGCGCAAATACGGTGTGACAGAAAGTATTGCAACGACCGCCAATTTATTCTCTAGGGCAGTGATGGCGAACTTTGGCACCCCAGATGTTTTGGAACTGCATTTTCCATGATACTCACCTACACTGCAGAGTGCATGAGCATCATGGGAAATGTAGTTCCAAAACATCTGGGGTGCCAAGGTTCACCATCACTGCTCTAGGGTGTTAGAAAAAAATGTATAATGTTTGGGGGTTCTAAGTAATTTTCTAGCAAAAAAACTGTTTTTAACTTGTAAACAACACATCTAAAAAAAGAGGCCCGGTCTTAAAGTGGTTAATGGCTGCGTGTTGTTATTTTGAGGAGACAGCAAATTTACACTGTCATACAAGCTGTACACTCACTGCTTTACATTGTAGCAAAGCGTCATATCTTCAGTGTTGTCACATGAAAAGATATAATAAAATATTTACAAAAATGTGAGGGGTGTACTCACTTCTGTGATACTGTAAAACCCTTGGGGTGGGAGCACTGCAAGGGTGGTGAATGTTACACTTCCTGCTCTGATAATATGCCCCTGTAGTAAATTTAAATCAAATGAAGAAAAGGTACCTCTGCGCTCAATAAAAATATATATTGCTGAGAGTTTCGAAAGACAAGAACATGAAATACTTACACTGCAAAATACCTTCAAGGCAAAACAGTGTATAAATTATGTTCACTCTTTTAAATCGGCACAGGTGTAGTTTGGCAGCTACAGTTGATAAAATGTCAGATTAGAGATTTCATTTTGAAAAGAATATCAACCCAGAGGCAATTCTCAGGAGTACTGCTTACTGGGGAAAAAAACCTTTTGAATGTTACGCAATGCTAGTTCTATCAAACACAGGACTGAGTACAGTATTTATGACCATTGACTGCCTAGGCAATACTTCCAATTTGTGATAACTGGGCTGTCAGTGACCTTGCTAGGAGGCACTTGTACCACACATGAAGATTTGTTTGGTCCACTAGAAAATCACCTTATGAACAGGATCTTCCTTCTTACAGAAAATGAAATTATTAGAAGTTCTGCCTGCATCACTGTTACCGGCAGGCCCTTGTAGTGAGCGATCAGTTTAATGAGCAGATATTTGTAGCCTGAAGGAATATGCTAATCTATGGTCAGTGAGGGTAGTTTAGAAAGAATAACTCAAAGTGCAGTGATATGCAGAAAACAGCAGTCAGCATTCATAAAAAAAAACTGCAGTTAGACCAATAAAAGTATGATTTATTTGATAAGAACAGAACAAAGGGCACACAGACTCAATGCATTAAAAACAAATACGCTTTAATAAAATCAGAAAGTATTGCTCTCACAAATATCAGGAAATAAGCAGCATGTATAAACCTTGAAGTAGAAATCTCAAACTCAGCCCAGTGTGGCAAGCAGTAGGGCTGCATGCTAGAGAGTAGTATCAGCAGAGTCTCCAATACAGCACATAGGACCTCCCTGAAGATGATGTTTAAAAAGGGGGCACCCCACCCCAAAACATGTTGCCTAGCAACTCTGTAATACTCAGACATGGACTTTCTGTCACTGATCCACCAGACTGCCACTGTTTCGTCATCCTCGGGCAGGCCCTCTATGTTGTGTTGGAGGTCTGTGCACCTTCTGTTGTGATCTCATATTTGGTTGTGGACTGCTACTGTCATTTGCCTTTGATGCTGCAAAACTAATCCTACATAACTCATTTGACAACACCGAGTTTTTAATGCCAATAGTGATCTTCTAGTCTGGAAATCTAAGTACAAGTTATCATCTTGTTTTCAAAGAGAGGATCTAAAGTGAAGGCAGATATCCCTAATGAAAATGGTGCAGCAGGACATGGGAAGATGGTTTGAGGAGAGCCAGGGCATAACAGGGTCTTAGATGTGAGTAAAGAGAAACCTTCTCCCCTGTAGTAAAAAAAACAAAAAAGACGACTTTTTTAGGGACACAACAAATGGAATGAAAACAGCCTGTGATCGCAAATCTAATTGGGCGCTATAAAACTTGGAGAGCGCCACTGCAGTGACCTCACAAATTTGGTGGTGTGGCATGGCACTGTGGCGCAATCTGTTTCATGCACTACAAACAATTGTTTTGATAAAGGCCACTCCAGCAAAAAGTCAGAGGCAGGGCCATGACAATGAAGTACCACATTTTTCTCTATACAGGAAATTGTAGCATGTGTGGCTACTGTGGAGACCAACTAAGATTATAGGAACTGCATAAAACAGCCAACAGCTGTTTGATTTAGGATAATTCCTACACAAAGTATATATATGCAGCAGTTGGAAAATGTAATTGTACCTCAGGACAGTAGAGCTGCACGATTCTGGCCAAAATGAGACTCATGAGTTTTTTGCTTAGAATAAAAAGATTGCGATCTCTCACAATTCTCGCGACGTAAAATTTTTCACATTATACAAAAAAAATTGGGCTTACTTTACTGGTTAGTTTTTTGTTCTTTTTTAATTAATTAAATAATTTTTTCCAAAAAAAATGCATTTGAAAGACTGCTGCGCAAATTGGGCTAACTTTACTGGTTAGTTTTTTTGTTTTTTTTTAATTCATTAAAGTAATTTTTTCCAAAAAGAATGCATTTGAAAGACCGCTGCGCAAATACAGTGTGGCATAAAATATTACAACAACCACCATTTTATTCTCTAGGGTCTCTACCAAAAATATATATACAATGTTTGGGGGTTCTAATTAATTTTCTAGTAAAAAAAAATTATTTTAACTTGAAACCAACAAATGTCAGAAAAAGGTTTAGTGTTTAAGTGGTTAAACTTTCCTCATTTACACATGAAGTCTATTCCTTTGACAAGTTATTACAATGTTTATCCCCTTCCCGCCAAGCGTACGCAGATGTGCAGCCTTGGCTTTCGGGGGTTATACCGGGATGATGCCCGCAGCTTCAGGCATCATCCCGGTACTGTTTTTTTAGAGCCAGCTATCGGCTTTCCAGGGATAACAACAGATGTGGCTAAAAGATGTGGACGTCCCCCCCTCCCGCCGCTCTCAACGGGCCTCCCGTCCCACCGGGAGACCCGATCAACAATCCGCCACCTCTGGCAGCTAGGGACAGACTGGCACGAAGTCGGAAACGGCTTCGTTCCAGTCTCCTGATTGTAAACACGGAAGTGATGTCATGATGTCACTTCTCGTTTACTCAGCTGCCAATGGCGCTGGTTTTAAAAAAATATACAGTATTCAGAATTGCCGAAAACGGCGATCTGAATACTTTGAAGTGCAAAGGAGGGATCGGGGGTCTTTTAGTATAAAGAGTACCTGTCACTAGGGATGTTTACATTTCTTGTGACAGCAATAAAAGTGATCGAATTTATTTATTTTTTTAAACACAATTTAATAATATAAAAATATATTAAAATAAGAAAAAAAACCCAATTTTTTTTAAAGCGCCCCCGTCCCCGCGAGCTCGCGCAGTAAAGAAAACGCATACGGAAGTTGCGCCCGCATATGTAAACGGTGTTCAAATCACACATGTGAGGTATCGCCGCGATCGTCAGAGCGAGAACAATAATTCTAGCACTAGACCTCCTCTGTAACTCTAACCTGGTAACCGTAAAAAAAAAAAATAAAAGCGTCGCCTATGGAGATTTTTAGATCCCGTAGTTTGTCGCCATTCCACGAGTGTGTGCAATTATAAAGTGTGACATGTTTGTTATCTATTTACTCGGTGTAACATCATCTTTCACATTATACAAAAAAATTGGGCTAACTTTACTGTTTCATTTTTCTAAAATTGTCCCTTTTCCCAAAAAGTTGCATTTAAAACACCGCTGCACAAATACCGTGTGACCTAAAATATTGCAACAATGCCATTTTATTCTCTAGATTCTCTGCTAAAAATATATATATGTTTGGGGGCTCTAAGTAATTTTCTAGCAAAAAACACGGATTTTAACTTGTAAACACCAAGTGTCAAAAATAGGCTTAGTCATGAAAGGGTTAAACTTAAGTTCCACTGCTAAAGAATGTTGTGATTCTTGGCAGACTGCCCGTTTTTTTTCTTCCTTTCTTTTGATGGCTGTGGCTTCAGAAGAGGAGAGAGAATTCTTTGCATAGCAAGAATCTCTAAACACTTTTGTCAAGATCGCAACGAGGTAAAATCACGATAACGATTCTTGACGATTAATCGTGCAGCTCTACAAGACAGTAAACTAAACTAAGCCTTTGACCAGGTATAGTGGTACAGGACCACTAGAGGGAGCTGGCCCTTTTTTTTTAATCCATGTAGCGTCCTAACCTCCCGTAGATGGCAGTAATGCCGTGCGGTGTCCTCCAGTAAGCTTTGGAGAAAAAAGGCTGTTGGCTATTTATGCATGCACTTTAACTACATAAATAAGAGCACGCAAAAGAATGATTGTCTGCTAGGAGAGTCTTAACTGGCTTTTCATTTTTTCCATTGTTACTAAAAATTTTATTGTAAAAAAGTGCCAAGAGTTAATTAAAGACAGATTTCCTGCAAGACCTAAAACAAAATCTCGTCTTTTGCTGAACAAATTCAAAGGGTTAGATTATTTTTAGCAATTCCATGTAACTTCACTAAATGCATAAATCAAAAGGAAAATGTAGTGCATTTTCAATCAGTATGTACGTAAAGTATTTTTTACAGAAATTACCTTTTAAGATTAACTGTAATATGATCATAAAGCTTTTCCTTGTCCCCTTTAACCAGTGCAGGGAATAAAACATGGGGAAAAATTATGGATTTATATTGGATTATGGATTTTATATTGAAGGGTTTATATTTTTTTTTATCATAGTTTATTTGAAATGATAGAGACAGAATATCAACCAAAGATCCAGAAAAAAACACAATACAAATGTTATAAATTGAGTTGCAGTTCAGTGAGTAAAATAAGTATCTGATCCCCAAGCAAAAACATGACTTCTTACTTCTGTGCTTGCCAATTCTCCACCAAGTACTATGTTTCTTGTAGTTGGTTACCAGGTTTGCACACATCTCAGGAGGGATTTCGGTCCACTCTTCTTTACAGGTCTTCTCTAAATCCTTAAGGTTTTACCTCAAAGTTTCACCACCCTCCATAAATTATCTATAGGATTAAGGTCTGGAGACTGGTTAGGCCACTCCATGACCTTAATGTGCTTCTTCTTAAGCCACTCCTTTCTTGCCTTGGCGGTATATTTCGGGTCATTGTCATGCTGGAAGACCCATCCATGACCCATCTTTAGTGTTCTGACTGAGGGAAGAAAGTTTGCATCCAAGATCTTACAATACATGGCCCCGTCCATTGGCCCCTTAATGCGGCAAAGTTGGACTGTACCTTTAGCGGAGAAACAGCCCCAAAGGATAATGTTTCCACCGCCGTGCTTGACTGTAGGGATGGTGTTCTTAGGGTCATAGTCAGCATTTTTCTTCCTCCAGAGTCGAGGTAATGCCAAAGAGCTCAATTTGGTCTCCTCTGACCACAGCACTTTCTCCCAATCCTTTTTTGAATCATTTAGATAATTCAGAGAAGGATGACACTACTGAAGTTGCTGCAACTTCAGAAAAAGTTCCTGCGCTACTTTGACTCCAAAGTTGCACTGAAAATCGTGCGACTTTGGAGTCAGCTAGTGTGAAGCCTAAAATGAAGACATAGCTAAAGGTTTGTGGCAGAGAGAAGAGGCCAATACTAGGCGGCACAGGAGAGTTAGTAAGACCAATATACAATAGAGGTGAATAGAAGAGACTATGATGTTCTAAAACTGATAGTTTAGGCATGAATAGCAGCAAAACGTGTCACAGATTGTCTGACTGCAGAATGGTTGGGGGGTGGTTATGATGCAAAGTGGTCATTTTCAGAAAAAAAACTACATGTATGCCAATGCAGCATAACAATAGCATAGGACACTTTTCTTCTGAAGAAAACTTTAGCGAAAGTGGTAATGAACAGGTCCCCTGACATCTGCTACGCTGCTGTACAAAGCTACCTGGTGCAGAGAGAATTGCCTAAATATGTACTACATAGAGGTAGTCTTCTTCATGGACTGCCCAGATCTGTGTTAACTATAGTGAATAGGTCAGTAGTCCATTGCCTCCCTTTATGCACTAACTTCTATATGTGGTTTTTGGGATGCAATGCTCGTTAATATAATTCAAACCAAGACAATAGATTCAAAGGTAAAATCTGTTTTATTTATAGTTCAAAAAAGGATTGTAGAAAAATATCCACCAACTATAAAGGAGTCCAGAAACAAAAGAGTAAACCTCTTAATGACAAACATGTAAGGCACATAAGGTATTTTTTTTAATAAAGCATAATTTATATAATTTTCTTTTAAAATATCCTGAAATAAAGCTTTAACATCCAGTGGTCAGAAATACTTAATATTTTTATTGCTTGTCTAATTGTGAGCTTTTCCATAAATATTCTGAGGCTGGGATTCAGCACTTATACATTTTCTAGTTATGTTAATTCTCTGAATGCTTTCCTGTCTTGTATTCTACCCAAAATTCCGCCAGAGAAAGCATAGTATGGGCATGACTTAAAGTGCCGGGTTTGTAGTGTCATTAGTAAGATAACATTCAGCAAGATACAAATTTTCATTAAATGAGAGCAATTTGCATCTTTTATGCATGAGCTGTGTCTACACCAAACTAGACTTTGTCTTTTATGGGGTACACACCACAATCTCGTTATCTGTGCAGTATGTTTTGTAGAATTTCAAAGATAATGATAATGTCTGTTTTATACAGGGACGTTCACGGATGCCGTTTCTTTCAACATTTATCAACTGGCTCGGGTTCCACAAAATCTTAAGCATGGTATATACGTAGAGTTTTTTTTTTTGTTCAACCAGCAGGTTGAATTAAGAAAAAAAAATGACAGACTCCTCTATCCACGCAAGCAATGTGGATCTCTCCTGTTGTATTTTGACAGCGGGGACTCCCCCTGCCAGAATACACTGATCAGCCATTGGCTGCAATGGCAGATCTAATGCTGGTTTTCCAGCAGGACCGTTCAACAAAAACCAGTCTAACGACTAGTTGAACAGACAGGCCTACAAATGTACCAAAATTTATACAGATCCTGCTGAACCCGCCAAATTTTGATATGTATATACCCAGCTTACTCAAACTATTTCCTTGTAAATGCAATCAGCAGAGAAATTGCATTAAATGATGGCATCAACATTCTTTGCTCATGGCTACTTATACAGTTCTTCAAAAGTCCTTATCAAAAGGCTTATCTTAACCAATGAACAATCTGTATTACAGTAATCCTACCCACATATAACCACAACACATGTGCAGGGATTTAACAAATGTACCACTAGGCTATATTAGAATGTAAGTTCCCAAGAACAACAGTAAAAAAATGAGTAATGCATTTCACTCATACTCAAACACTAAGCAGCTCCTGGTATTGTGCCATTTTTTCTGTAGTGATGAATGAAAGATGCATGAAAACAAATACATAAAAACATCCAATCATTCAGGAGTATTTGATTTCTTGGAAATTCCCCCTTTAGTGGTCAGAAATAGTGCAGTGCCACTTTAAAACATGCTCCTGACCACATTTAAAGAGAATGCCTGTTTTAAATGGATGAAGCATATTGTACACATGGAGAAGGCACCTGGGATTGGAGAGAAAACAGCAAGGATCAGAGATGGTGTACAACAAAGGGGTGGGACACATAAAGGATCACAAGGCAGTAATTGATGAAGATGGTGATGGAAAAAGCAAGGCTGAATATTTTGAGAAGCGAGGAAAGAGACTCCTAGTGGCATGTCCAAGATGTCTTCTGCCAGCTGCACATGCATGGCAAATATATCAGATTTGAACTAAGATTTATTGGTGGGACCTATATATGCTTGTTTGATAATTTTATTAGAACTTGCTTTAGTGCCTCTGAAAAACCCTTTGTGTGTTTGATGATGATGGTGGAATCGCGTTGTGTGTCCACAAACAAAAAAAGCACTGCTCCAATGCTATACATTTTGCCAAAAAGGATTCACCCATTTATCATTGCTGAATTAAATATGACTTTTTCTCCCTAAAACACTCAGCAGTTTGCACAAGACAGCATCTAACTAACCAGTTATATAGTACAACTACATAGAAATCTGCTAAGGCAAACAGGAAGAGGGTCACATAGAATTGAAGTTTGCACATATGCGGATAATCCAGTGAATTGGTTTGTAGTCTAGGTAGCTTAGCAGTGCTTCTGAATACTTTTGGTTTTTGATAATAACCTTAAAGGAGACATCAAACTGAGTGGGTACCAATAAAACAGTGCAGGTATCACTTTGAGATGACAACATAGATTCATAATCAAGTGTTTGTAGTGAAGGTTTGCAAGTTGCCTCACTTTTTAATAGTCTATGTACAAGAGTCACTATAACACATCCAAGTTCCACATGTAGGCCTTTTTTTGCCTTGACTATGCTAGAGGTTCAAATGAAGTTCCTTTGAATATTGCACTAGCTTCAAGCTTTACAAACAAAAGTTAATAGAAGGCAATCGAAGAACCATTGAACATAAAACCAGTTGACTCCATGGCAAAGTCATTGGTGATGTAAACATCCACTGAAAGTCATGATTCTCAGGATACAGGTTTCCTAGCAGCAGTGCAGGCAGCCAACACATAGAATGACCAATGAGTGCCTTGGGTCACAAGAACATCCACTTTACATCGGTGTCGGTTTATAAAACACATATTTCCCACAGCTGGGTGAGCTTGCCTTCTGTTACTGGGTTCAGCACAATGTGTTGTTGATCATACTGATTGCCCCCTGTGGGAAAGAAAAATTGTACAATTTAAAAAAATAAGCAGTATCTGATCACATCACAGCTTTCATTCAATATACTCTTACTAATGGTATTAGCAGATGATTAATGTACAGTATATGTAAATGTGTATATTAAAAACGATAGATCTAGATGTAGCAATTGGGAGAGCACAAGTTGGAAGTAAAATCACAATAAATCATGTTGCCCAAATATACTAAGCATCTATCATTATACAACAGTGTCACTAGTTAAATCTTATTTGAAATATCTAGTGGTCATTACAAGGGTTACATTGAAACAGGGTATATTTTGCTTAGATTCTACTGTCAAGATTTCTACATAACATCAATATAAGCTTCGTGTAAGCCAAGAGGAGCTTAAAGTGATTGTAAACCCTTATTTATTTTTTTAATACCAAACATGTAATACTTACCTGCTCTGTGGAATGGTTTTGCACAGAGCAGACCTGATTCTCCTATTCTTGGGTCCCTGGTGGCGCTCCTGGCTCCTTCCATCCACCAAATTCCCACCATAGCAATCTACTTGCTATGGGTGCGCTTTTGTGGACTTACTCTTGAGCTGAGCCAGTGGCTCCTGCTGCTGTCTCTGAGCCTATGAGGAGGGAGAGAGCTGAGATCTGCTGCTCTCATGCACATCACTGGATCAAGATCAGGCTTGGGTAAGAAAATGGGTGGTTGAAGGGATCTGCACTCAGAAGGTTTTTTACCTTAATGCAGAGAGTGCATTACGGTAAAAAGCTTTTAGCCTTTAGAACCACTTAAAGTAAAGCTCCATGTTTAATGCCACTTTGACTCGTTTGTATAGGACACACTGGCCTGAATTAACTATTTCACGTTAAATAATTGTCATTAGAAAACTTCAAGGTACAGAAAGTATGCAATTGTGAGTTATACACAGTTAGCTGCCAGGACAGTGAGACTCAGTGGTATAACACCCTGTTCAGCATGGCAAAAGCTTGCAGGTATATGGAACATGAAGCTATAGATACAGGATTTTCTTGTAAATACCTTGAAAAGAGTTTTCCTGTTGTTCAAAGTATTGGTCTGAAATAGACCAGCGATGTCAGTGGGAGGCATACTTCAAAGGAGAGGGAAAAAAAAATTAAGGCCTCCAGAGAAGGTGAATGTAACAAGAGGAAGTTGCAGTAGTGGGTAAAGGATAGAGAGGAAAAAAGAGGAGGGAAAAGGTGATTTGGGGCAAGAGGAAGGCTTAGGGAAATAAAAAGGAAGGGATGTGACATCACAGCTGTTCTTCCCCTACAAGGAAGAGTAACTTTCTACTGACATTGAAGAATGTGCATATTGTATCCAAGGAGACCCTACCACAACAAGTACGTAGGAGAACTCTAGTGAGTTTTTCTTTGATAAAGAACATATTGATGCACTGGCAGACTTCTGCGATGAAATAAAGCAAACCAAGGGTCTCTCGGTATGGGACAGTGGAAAAATGTTGCAAGAGCTTAAGGCAGTGGCAGAACTACCAGGGTCAGAAAGGTCGCACTTGCTACTGGGCCCTGGCATTTTGCCACCGTGGGAGGCCACCAAAGACGTTAGCAACTGGGCCCACTGCAGAACATTTGAAAGGGTCCTGCTGAGGGACTAGAGCTGCACGATTCTGGCTAAAATGAGAATCACAATTTTTTTGCTTAGAAAAAAGATCACGATTCTCGCAGTGTAACATCTTCTTCCACATTATACAAGGTTTGGTCTTTAAATGGTTAAACTTCCCTCATTTACATGCCGCGTTGTGATAAAACTTGTCAGGCTGCCTGAATTTTTTTTCCCAGCTGTAAGAACTCTCTGCACTTGTTAGCAAGAATCCTGACATGCTGTTTCGAAGATCGGGAAGGGAAAAAGATTGCGATTTTGATTCTTAATGAATAATCGTGCAACTCTATGAGGGATTGTAATAAAGAACCCTGCAACAGGAGTAAAGGGTCCCTGAACTAGAGGGAAGGGCCCCGGTCAGGGGGGGCGTTATGGTTTCTTACAGCGGGGGCCCTGAATGTTCAAATTATGCTTCTGGCTTGAGGACTTTGATCCAAAACCTTCCGAGCACGGGGAAGGTCCACTAAATGTGTAAAACATCTCCGAGGTAGCACAGCCACGAAAGCAAACATTTGAGTGAGATAGATGAAGGTGTTCTAGCCGAGATGGGACCATGTACACTCTTGCAACAGTCTTGAACACAGATTCAGCTGAGATTTGTTTATAGGGCAAGAAGCAACTGTAGACCAGATTTGTAACCAGTCTTTTCTAGCTTTAGTACCTGGGAGGTCCATCTTCCATTTAGAAATAAATAACATAGCCCTGTCCCAACTTTTTTGAGATGTGTCGCTGCCATCAATTTCAAAATGACCTTATTTTTTTCCTAAAATGGTCCATTTTCTAAGTTTAAACATTTGATAGGTTTTTTTACTTGCTATTGTGAATGAAATATGGGTTTATGAGATTTGCAAATCATTGCATTGTTTTTATGGAGATTTTACACAGCGTTCCAACTTTTTTGGAATTGGGGCTGTTGTTTTTTCAAGGAATAAAAGGCTTACTCTAATTGGCCAAGGTGGACATGATGTGATCCACTTGCCTCTTGCCCCTACTGTTTCCGAAACAGATTGCAACTTTCTGTATACAGTCATGTCTGGCATCCCTTTCGAAGTAAAATTTCCCTTTTACCCCAAAGTGTACCTTTTAAAATACACGTTACCTTTGACATCTAAAACTAGATTTGGCTTTGATCGGTTGTGGATTCTGCCCTCAGGACTGATACTCCAAAGAACTGGTGATGTTCCAGGTTCATCCAGACTGAAGCCAAGTTTGCTGCCAGCGGTGATCAGGCTCCCTGCACTGGCCATACTGCATTCTTCAGCAATCTGCAGGTTAGAAATTATAGAAATTACTATAATGGACACTAATGTATTCTTAACAAAAAGAGCATGCAAATGTAAAGACAGTGGATAGAAAACATAGTGGATCATTATGTAGTAGACTAACCACTTTTAAAAGACATTATATAGACAGAAGTATCATAGGTTCTGAATAATGCGCCACAAATGAACACAAAGCTTTTGAATTTTAACCAAGACTGGCATTTCTACTGTTTGATAAAGCAGATCTGCTTTTTCCACTATATCAAGGGAAACACCAAAAATGTTACCTAACCAGTTATGGACCTGGGATGATGGGATGAACCTCATACATCCTACAGGCTACAGATAGAAATACCTGCAGGTAGCCATCCATCACAACCTGTTGTCAGTTTGACAGCCAAAGTTCTAATCTGTGAAGAAGAGCTGCTGCCAGTGGCCCTATGCTGCTATAAACTGATGTTTCAGCATAAGTGCCTGTTAGCAAGGAAACAAAAAAAGAATACAATGTGTAAGCTCTAACGAGCAGGGCCCTCTGATCCCTCCTGTATTGATTTGTATTGTAAATGTACTGTCTGCCCTCATGTTGTAAAGCGCTGCGCAAACTGTTGGCAGTATATACATCCTGTATAATAATAATATTAGTGGCAGGTATCCAAACCAGCTAATTGCAATGCATCTATTTTTTAAGCACAGAAATAACACAGAAGACAAACTGGAAGCAGAAAAAAAAGTTTTGTTTTTTTGACAACAAAACTCAAGACTACCTTTTTTTTTTTTTAACAGTGTGAACAATGATACTTTTAAAACAACTAGCATTAATATCTATAAAGTAGTAATCTAATTCTGCACCTTTTCCCCATTTATCTTGGCACTAAAATTATGTTTCTGGCACCAAAGATGGCAGAATTATTTACAAATTAAATGAGGTGTCATTTTTTTTATGTTGCTCATTTTTATGTCCCAAAAAACCACAACCACAAACACAAAAGTGAAAACACTCCTAAAACTTCAAATCGTTATACCTGAAATTCATAGACTCATGCAGACACAGATTTTGCAAGTATGTCTCGTGTGCTTTCTAATAATGGTACAGCATGTGCCAAATTCGTGTACCTGTTTAGAACCTGTCACATGACACTTTCACAAAATCTGTGCCAGGGACTCTCACTGTACGCCAAGAGAGAGTTGGTCTTAATTTGCTCCACATTCGTTAAGATACAAAACTGTCAGTATTTCATTCTGAATTTGGTGCAGGAACTGCATCGCAATGCAAAAGTGGTGCATTGCAGAACTACCTGAATTTGCACATAAGTCGCTGTCAGAACCAAAAAGTGTTGCATATGCTTCATGCATTTGGTGCAACACATTAACAAGAGGGATTAACATCAGGATTAAGCAGCTTTATTGAATTCACCCTCATATACTTTATTAAAAAGCAGGGAAACCATAGAATAAAATTGTAGTATTTATTGTTTCCTATTATGCAATATTAGCACAACTGCTTATCAAATCGATATTTTCAGTAATATATTGTAGTTCTCACAAACACAATAAAATATTCATATTTTCATTGTAAAGTTTAAAAAACATTAAAGAGTCAAGTAAATAAGCTCTCTGTGCGCAGTAGTGTTCATATGTGCAGGTGCTAGGTAGGGGGTTTTAAAAATATTTTTCCTTTTTTTTTTTTTTTTTTTTTATATATTTTATATTATGATATGGAGATAAACAGTAGTTCTATCCATATATTGGAATTATCATCAACATAGACCTGACGCTGTATTACATTTCAGAAACCGCACTTTCATAAACAGAAATATTGTTACAACCATAGATGAACACAGGCAATGTTCACATTCAAACTATTACATCATTGGTATAAAAATCTTAAACATTAATGGAAAAAGTGACTAACCAGTCTGATCTCCTTGCCTCAAGATGGGTTTTTAGAACCACAATAAAAAAAACAAGCAAAATTAGAGAAGGATTAGAGTGAGGTAGTCCTCTCCCAAACACGTATGTTAACAGCCTTGGATTTTACCGAGGCAGGGTATGACTTGGCCTGATCCCACACAAAGAAAGGGAGGTAAGAGAGGAGGACGTATTTAGATGAAAGGGAAAAGAACAGAGGCTGATTGTAGAGTAAAGCTGGGTACATACACACTGTTCAGCATGAACCAGCCGACTTGCGGTCAGTGTGTATAGCAGTCTAACAACTGGCTTTTGTCGAAGGGACATCCTGGAAAACCAGCATCCAATCAGTACTCACAGCTAATGGCTGCAAGCGCTGCTCAGTGTATTCTGGCAGGAAAGGGGGTAGCCCTCCTGTCAGAATACAATAGCACAATTGGAGGTGACCACGGCACTAACATTGCTTGTGTTGGTATGCTGATCTCCCTTTTTTGTGTTTTTTTTTCAACCCTCTGGGGCACTACATATGTAAAGCGCTGCGTAAATTGACAACACTATAAAAGGTACCTGTAATAAATAGATACAAACAGTCCATGGAAAAGCCAAAACTGTCACAGGCCTCAGATGATGAACTTCTAATGCTTATGAGTAAGTTTAAAAGGATTACAACAGTCAACAAGAAGTTCCAAAGTGTAATCTACGGTGATCTTTATCTGCTTGCTCTGTTTTGGGCCAGTGACTCTCTTCTGTTTTCCTGGATGAAGAATGTCACAGTTGTGGGAACAGTCACTATATAAATAATATGGCCAACAGATCTGTTTACCAGCATATTAATAGTGTCTTGCGCTAAAAAAATATGAGATGTGCCTGTGCCAGGAATCAACGTTATACAATGGCACACAGGGGAATCTTTTAGAAGTTGCAGCATTTCCAGAATTATAGTCTATTTTTTTTTTATTCTGCTAACTCGTTGACATACATTGCAAAATACAATAAGTGCAATACCAAAGTCACCTTACAGAAAATCATTTGCATAGAGTAAATGCATTTAACCCTTTTGCTGCCAGAGCAGTTTTTGCACAATAAATGCACAATAAAATGTGTTGATTGCACATTTTAGGCCTGAAGGTTATTAGTTTAAACCCCCAAACATTATATATTCTCTGAAAGCAGGGACCCTGTATTTACTGCAATTTTTGTCATTGCAATTATTTAGGTCACATGATAGTGCATTGGTCTATCAAATGCATATGTTCCTTAAAACATACACTAAAACTATTTTAGTACACACAAACCCAATATATTACACAATTTTCAGTAAAATATAGCCGAGGTTGTGTCAAGCAAATAGATAGCCCTCTAAATCTGTCCATAGGCTATGCCTTAAAAGCCCTTAAAGATTGATTTAGAGATAACCATGAATAATGGCCCTAGAACTATTGGTGTGCGTGGCGGGGAATGACAGCTCTGAACCGGAAAGTGATGCAATACACATTGCTTCCTGGTTCATTCACCAAAGGGAGGATCGGCGACCATCTACCCAGCGACACCCATCATGCTAATCTCGGCCCTGTAGGTGGTACAGCGGAGTCAGGGTTACATAGCGGGGCATGGGTCATACCAATTTCCCAAGTGGTATACTCCACTGCCTGTGGAAGTGATCGGGTGGCCCTAAATAACCTATACCAAAAAGCCAACAATCAGCTTGTAAAGTACACATACACACTTCCAGCTGGTGTAGCAGCTAGGAGTGTGTGTAAAGGCTTCTGCTGACACCAAAGTAAGCCCAATATCAGTGGCAGCAAAAGGGTTAAAGTGTATGTAAAGCCAACATCTTTTTTTAGTTTTGAATAGAATCTGATTTTTTTTTTTTACTGCCTGAGGCCCCATGGAGAGATCTGCCTTCAATTGCTGTGTTGGAGATGCAACAGGAAATCGGAGGAAATCTCTACATTTTTGGATTTCCTACCACCTTTGATCTTAGTGATAATCATCACCCAATAACACCGTAACTGTTAACCCTTTGCATTCATGAGCCAGAAGAAATATTTATAACAATGTGCACAGTATATATATTATCCCTTACACGGCTAGAAGTCATTGATGGCTAAATGTCCAGACCAAATTTAACAACTTCAGCATACGTCAATTAACTTGACAATAACTCAATTTGAAAAATTTTACATTGTTTTTAAGAACACATAAGATTTTTATTTGGTACACTAATAGTTTTTTTTTTTTTTATGATAGGCCAGTGGTCTCCAAACTGCTGCCCTTTGCTTACATTTATCTGGCCTTTGGGGCATTATTTCCCCCGCTGACAGCAACAGAGGGGTATAGTTCCTGCCACTGACACCAACAATGGGGCACTAATCCTATCACTGACACCAACTATGGCACTCTATTCCTCCCGTTGCTGATGGGCCACTATTTCTCCCGTTGATTCCAACAATGGGGCGATATTCCTCTGACACCAATAGTTGGGCACTATTCCTCTCACTGACACCACCAATGATGGAGCACTATTCCTCCCACTGACACATAGATGGGGCACTATACCTCCCACTGACACCAATGACGGGGCACTATTCCTCTCACTGATACCAATGACGGGGCACTATTCCTCCCACTGACACCAACAATGGGGCATTATTCCTCCCATTGATATCAACTCTCTCTCTCCCTAATACCAATCATGGGGCACTATTATGCCCCCTAATACCAATAATGGGACATGGTTTAATCCCACTGACCCCAGGACATTTTCCCTCTGGCCAGAGTCCGGCTCCCCTAAAGTTTGAAGGACAGTAAACTGGCCCTTTGTTTAGAAAGTTTGGAGACCCCTGTTATAGGCTACCAAGTGAATAAAAATGTGAAAAACTTTATTTACTTAAAATTTTCCTTTAAAAACCTGTACTTGTCTTTAAATGTTTTTTTTTTTTTTTCTGTGTGCACAACAAGTACACACAGAAAAATCTGGACACAAAATAGCATGTGATAGTCCCCGTTGGCTCTTCTCAACCTTTAACTCTCTGCTTTGTCCACCACCCCCTCTACCCACTAACTCACTCACTGCCCAAGAGATTGCCAGTCACTTCAAAGACAAGATCGATGCAATTCGTGAGGACATCTCCACTGTGTGTACGTCTTCCCCACCCAACATACCTTGCCTAGCGGCACATTCAACACTCTCCTCTTTTGAATTGGCTACTACGGAAGAGGTTACAAAAATTTTCTCGGATGCCCACCTAACCAATTGTCCTTTGGATCCTGTTCCCTCACAACTACTACGGTCACCCTCTTCTTCTATCCTATGCTCCCTCACCCACATCTTCAATCTCTCCCTCTCTACTGGCATCTTTCCCTCCCCTCTAAAACATGCGCAGATCACTCCCATTCTTAAAAAGCCCTCACTGGACCCTACTGACCTGAACAACTTAAGACCCATCTCATTGCTCCTATTCACCTCTAAACTTCTAGAACGCTTAGTCTACAACCGTCTTGGCTCCTACCTCAATGAAAATAACCTTCTTGCCCCTTACAGTCTGGCTTTCGCTCGCAGCACTCCATGGAAACTGCCTTACTAAAACTCACTAACGATTTACTAACTGCTAAAACCAACAGCCAGTACTCCATACTCCTACTGCTTGACCTCTCTGCAGCCTTTGATACTGTTGACCACCCGCTCCTTCTCAATAAGCTACATTCCCTTGGCCTCCGAGATTCTGCTCTATCCTGGTTCTCTGCCTATTTATCACAGCGCTCCTTCAGTGTCACCTACAACTCTTACTCCTCCTCTCCATTGCCCCTTTCTGTGGGGGTCCCCCAAGGCTCGGTTCTTGACCCCTTCTCTTCTCTATCTACACCTCCTCCCTCGGTCACTTAATAACTGCCCACGGCTTCCAATACCACTTATACGCTGATGACACCCACATCTATCTGTCTACTCCTCACCTCACTCCTTCAGTCTCCTCTCACATTACTAACTTACTAACTGACATATCAGCATGGATGTCGCACCAATCCCTTAAACTAAATCTCTCTAAAACTGAGCTATTAATATTCCCCCCCGCCCGTGCCCCCCTCCATGACTTTTCCATCAAAATCAACAATGCAACCATCAGTCCCTCCCCTCACGCCAGGGTACTAGGTGTAATCCTAGGCTCTGACTTGTCATTTCAGCTTCAAATCCAATCGTTGTCAAAAGTTTGTAGAATTCACCTCCGTGACATCTCTAAAATTCACCCCTTTTTAACAAATGAAACCACCAAGCTCCTCATTCACTCCCTTGTTATCTCTCGCCTTGACTATTGCAACTCCCTTCTCATTGGCTTACCTCTCCATAGGCTATCCCCTCTTCAGTCTATCATGAATGCTGCTTCCAGACTTATCCACCTTACCAACCGCTCAGTGTCTGCCAACCCTCTACTCCAATCCCTACACTGGCTCCCAATCACCCAGCGAATTAAATTCAGAATACTAACCACAACGTACAAAGCCATTTACAACTCTGCCCCGAGCTACATCATTAATCTTGTCTCCAAATATCATCCAAATCGACCTCTCCGCTCCTCTCAAGACCTCCTGCTTTCAAGCTCTCTCATCTCCTCCTCCCATGCTCGTCTCCAGGATTTCTCCAGAGCCTCTCCCA
This sequence comes from Aquarana catesbeiana, assembly GCF_042186555.1. Taxonomy (NCBI): domain Eukaryota; kingdom Metazoa; phylum Chordata; class Amphibia; order Anura; family Ranidae; genus Aquarana; species Aquarana catesbeiana. The sequence continues at coordinate 364,805,253 of NC_133327.1, read as the reverse complement.
TCCTCTGGAATTCGCTACCTCCATCTATCCGGATATCCCCTACTCTTGCTACCTTCAGGCGATCCCTGAAAACTCATCTCTTCAGGAAAGCCTGTCACGTCTCCAACTAATCTCCTACCACTTCCACCAGCTCATTCCCACAGTTACAAACTTTTGTACCACCTGCCCCACCCTATTAGATTGTAAGCTCTTCTGAGCAGGGCCCTCTTAATCCTCTTGTATTGTATTATAACTGTATTGTCTCCCTTTTATATTGTAAAGCGCTGCGTAAACTGTTGGCGCTATATAAATACTGAATAATAATAATAATGTGATTACAATGTCATAGCATATTACTGGCAATCATGCTGATTGGTTCTCAGCCATAAGTGGGAACAGAAGTTGTCAGTGACAGCTGGACCTGGAGATCAGGGCCTGGGAACATTAATCTTCATATTCAAGAGCAGTATAGCAGCTCCTGAGTGCTGAAGTGTACAACCCCTCCCTCAATACAAGTGAATGGTATGTGACTGTGCTCGAGTAAGCACAGATTGCTTTTGCATTGGCGTGTATGGCACAGAAGTGTCACGGTTGGTGAAAAATGCTGTATGCGCATATTAATAAAACAAACGAATGGGCACACTTTGCTAGTCTTCATTAATGTTACAATGTAATACATTTAATGTGGATGTGGGAATTCTTATTGATTAACAATGTTTATGCTCATCGAAGTAAATCATTTAAAACACTATGGAGGGTTCTGACCTAGAAATTGATATATTAATGGAGAGCAACAAAACAACCAATTTTGCATAAGCCATACACCATGACAAGAGACAGAAGGCCTTCCTGTATTTAGCAATTGTGTATTTTTCTTGTAATGCCGCTCTAAAGAAAAAAAAATATTTTGGCTGTTTCTTAATCACTTGTTTGCAATAAATCAGTATTTTTTGCTAGAAAATTACTTATAACCCCCATACATTGTATTTTTTTTTTTTTAGCAGAGACCCTAGGGAATAAAATGCCAATCAGTGCAATTTTTTTATGTTGCACTTTTTTTGGGGAAAAAATACACTTTAATGAATTACAAATAAATAAATAAAATAAAACAGTACATACCCTCATTTTTTGTATAATATGAAAGATGATGTTAAGCCGAGTAAATAGATACCTAAAATGTCACACTTTAAAACTGAGCACGTTTGTGGAATGACGACAAACTACAGTACTTTAAAAATCTCCATAGGCGAAGTTTAAATTAATTTACAGGTTACCTGTTTTACAGAGGAGGTTCAGCGCTAGAATTATTGCTCTAGCTCCAACGTTCGTGGCGATACCTCACATGTGTGGTGCGAACATTGTTTACATATGTGTGCACGACTTACGTATGTGTTCGCTTCTGCACGCGAGCACAGAGGAATGGGGGTGCTTTAATTTTTTTTTCTTATTTATTTTAATTTTACACTGTCCCTTTTTTTAATCACTTTTATTCCTATTACAAGGAATGGAAACATCCCTTGTAATATAAATAAGAATGTCAGGTCCTCTTTATGGAGAGACCTGGGGTCAAAAAGACCCCAAATCTCTCCTTTACCTTTAAAGCCTTTTAAAAAAAGCCTTTAAAAAATAAATAAATAAAAGATTTTCCTTAAAAAAGAAAAAAAAAAAAAAAAGTCTACTTCTGCCCTAGACCAGAAGTGACGTCATGATGTCACTCCCGTCCTCCAAGGCCATAGAGGCAATCAAAAATTATCTAGTCTCACTGCATCTGTAACCAGCCTGATGCATCATCTGATTTTTTTTTTTTAGGTGCGCCAGTGGAAACGGTAAGCCCAAGAAACACCGGTGAACAGAGGGAGGGAAAACGATCAAGTGGCTAATGAGCCACTCAGATGGCTTTCATGAGAAAGGCAGCCGCCGGCTGAAGAAAAAGATACTGGGCTTATGGCTGATAGCTTTAGCCATAACCCCAGTAAACCACTTGCAAACTGCAATGTATATATATGTACTGCAGTCGGCATGTGGTTATTTACACATTGAAATGCATTAAAAAAAAAAAAGAATGTAAAAAGACTCACCCGACATCTAATGACTCCTTTTTGATAAACCCAGATCTGATCTTCAGCTACGTTGTCCTCCATAACCTGTATCCTTAAAAGTTTGACATCGTCTACATTTCCATTTGTTGACATCATCATTCCACTTTCCTTATTTCGAAGCTTAAAGTACAGTCGTTTCTGTTAAAAAAAGGAAAAGCAAGATTTAATGTTATAAGTTACTGGATCAACCCATAACTTACCAACAGAATAATAAATATTTCATGTCTAAAAAATTACAGCACACATCATTAAAGGCTTAGTTAAAGCAGGGTTCCCACTTAAAAAAACAAAAAAAAAAAAAATTTAAAAGTCAGCAGCTACAAATACTGCAGCTGCTGACTTTTAATAATCAGACACTTACCTGTCTCAGGGTCCAGCGATGCGGGGGATCGAAGCCCCGCACGTTCCCCCCCTTCGCTCAGCAGCGCCGGCATCTTAACTGTGGGCGCCTGGCTGTGGCTTCACGGCCGGGCACCCACTGCGCATGCGTGAGCCGCGCGCGGTCACTGGCCGCGCAATCATCTGGGACCGGTCATGTGATTGACAAGAGGGAAGGGGGAGAGGCGATCTCCCATTCCTGCGCCGAGGGAAGTGATGTCAGGAGCCCAGGCGCCGAAGGAGGCAGACTACGAGGGACCCCCTAGCAACAGGCATTTAGAGGCGAGTAAAAAAAAAAAAAATTTTTCTCTAAAGGGTTTTTTTAATTTTTTTTTAAGCACATTAATATTTGTTTTTTTTGGGGGGGTGGAACTCCACTTTAATACTGGAAAGAAACCATTGAGTATGGCTCTGCTCACTAGCTGCTCATGTGACTAATGTAATAAAGCAGATGTAAACCCTTCCTGAAATACATTTTTTTTTATAGCATTGTGCATTACAAACCAGTTCCTTTTCCAAAACAAAGTACTAGTTTTCACCATATCATGCAACCACAATCTGTATACATACATGCACTTCAGCAATGGCTACATTGCATTTTACAAGATAATAACGCAGGAACACAACCTAGAGACAGGAACAGAGTGTTGTCATCCTATAACAGGAAGAGCATTAACCAAAAACCTTCATGGCAGGATCACTAGGTAATACCTTAATGAAAGCTGCAAATTTAAGTATACTGAAAATGAATTTAACATGTTAAAGTTTGTATGAGATTTTAGTGATTGGGTTCACATATACTTTTATCACAAGATTTCTGATGAAGCATGATTCTCCCAATCAGATGCTTTGCCTGAACTGTGATCCTCCTATTTGGCAAAGACATTCAGCTAGTGAGAGAAGCAAAAAGCAAGGTTTGTTTTTTTTTTTTTATTACAAATGGTATCTGACATTCTCCTTTACACTCTCCTGAATTAACTGTTCAACCAATTTATACAAACATTAATTTAATTACTTTAGTTGAATTTTTTTTTTATAACTCCACCCTCAGTCAAGCAGTACTTCTGACATTTATTTGATTAACTTGTTTACTGAAATACTGTATAACTGAATGAATCCAAGAAAGTAGTATATAATCCAATCAGCATTTAGCTATTAAATATACTTCTGAATTATCAGACATTTTCTCAGAAAATGAAATCTTTAGGCTTCTTCGGATATCTGTAAATACCTGTCGAAGGGGACGTAGTGATCCAATTCTATTCCAGCCACTAAACTGCCGCCACTGTGCGATCCTACTTGGTGAAATTAACAGTTGTCGACCTCTGTAATTAGCGTATTCATAAACCACCCATCTGTAAGGAGAAATGTCTACATTATGACAAGGCATTAAAGGAAACAGACATAAAATACTCATACAAAATCATAACGATTCATAATGCAAGTATTTTCCTAAGCAATTAAGTTCTAATTCTTTTGTCTAATGATAGTAATGCCAATGTATCATTACTGAAAACTACATTAATTAAAAAAGCACTAAGGCCCCTTTCACACGAGGCGGACTCCGTTTCCACGGAGCCCGCCTCGGTCCGCCGGCTCAGCGGGAAATCTGTCCGTTGATCTCCGCTGAGCCGACGGATGACAGGTCCCTCTCTGCTCACTGAGCGGGGAGGGGCTTGTCAGGCCGCCTATGGAGGGATCAGATGAAAACGGACAGCATGTCCGTTTTCATCAGATCTCACCCGATCCGATAGCGACGGACCTGGACGTAGAGCCATCCGTCTGCTTTTTGCGGATCGGACCGGGTCGGATGTCAGCGGACATGTCTCCGCTGACATCCGACGCTCCATAGACTAACATGGAGCTCCCGTTCAGGTCCGCCGTCAAAACTGACAGGCGGACCTGAATGGTCCGATCGTGTGAAAGGGGCCTAAGGGAACATAAACCATTGCCTATTGCAATCACACTCATGCAGAGCAAAACTACTAATCCTGTATGTTTACGATTTTAAATAGATGATCCGCACAGCAAAAGGAATAACTATGAAAAGAATGCACAGCTAAACACTTGCACCATATGTAAAGCCACATATTTTATTATATTGTACCATACACACAAACATACTTACATAGATGCTTCAAGAAAACAAATAAAAACAGTTGGGGAACAACCCAAGTCCATCCAAATTGAAGGCCTCGGTTTAAGGTAATTGCCAATGGGTGCAAAAAATGGAGCAAAAGCGGAGTTCCACTCGTTTGTAAGTGTAGCTGCTGACTTTTAATAACCAGACACTCACCTGTCCAGTCCAGCGATGCCTCTCCCCCTCCTCTCCGCCATCATTGCAAGTGTGGGCACCCGGCTGCGCTCTCTCAGTGGCCAGACAATCTTCTGGGACCTGTGAAGTGTCCCAAAAGATTGCAGAGAGGGAGGGGGAGAGGAGGAGTCACCTAAGAGGCGAGGCGATGAAAGCAGGAAGTGGGAGCTGGGTACCTGTCAAAAATAGGTACCCACTCTAACCCCCCCAAAAAAATTACATGCCAAATGTGGCATGTAAGGGGGTGAGGAGTGCTTAAAGCAAAAGTTACACTTTTGGGTGGAACTCCGCTTTAATTTATTAATTTACTAAGTGCAGTTGCTCTAGATCAGGGCTGTCAATTTTATCGCGGGCCACATCAGCATTATGGTTGCCCTCAAAGGGCTGGTTGTATTTGTGAGACCTTATGGTCCCTTTCACACGGGCGGATAGAATTCAGCTTTTAGCTGAGGATAGATCAAGTTATCTACCGCTGCTAAACTCACACAATGCTTTCTTATTGCCCCATTCACACACTGCATTTAGCAACGGTTTCGTTACATGGGGTTTAGAAAAAAATACATTTGACTGCGTCCAGGACCGATTTATTGCAGCTATCTGCACATAACTGCAGGTAATCACAGTGTACTATTTCTCCTGCAGATAGCAGCAGCAACAAGGAAATAAAAACAGAAAGCATATCAGAAATGGCAAGATTATTCCAACACAGCTAAACGCAGCCGCATGTAAAAGCACGTAAACGCAGCTAATTGTAAAAGGATTGTTGGCAGGGGATTGTCTGTTGACAGACTGTAGTCCTAAAATCTTACCGTTAGTACACTCCTTTTGACAATTGTGTACCGTTAGTGTGCAAGACAAGATCCGGGCACACGCCCTTTTGACAAAGATCAGACGCTCAGTTGGCCAACAATTGTACTGTGTGTACGAGGTTTTAGAGGGAGGGTCGTACACCGCTGGTATCATCCACAAGAAACTTTATTGGAAACTGCTCAGACGAAACACAATGGCAGAACCATGTTGTTTGAGAAGTCTCCAATAAAGTTTCTTGTGGATGATACCAATGGTGTACGACCCTCCCTCTAAAGCCTCGTACACACGATACCAGTGATGTGCCACACTCCCCTTTTCAACTGGCATAGAATTGTATTTATTGTAAAATTTATTGTAAAAATCAGAAGCATATGTACAGAGCACCCCACTCCGCCTAACATCAGAGGTCAAGAGTCCTCCACCCTCACTTACTTCACAGTGAACACCCCTTGTGCTGCTGCCAGAAAGAAGCTGGGGCAGAGCTGGGAAGCAAAAAAAAAAAAAAAATGGTCTGGAGGAGGACCAGAGGAAGGCTGGAGTAACCTTCTGGAGTCTGCTGAATGCTGAGATCAGGGGAGGTGGAGACAAAGGGGTGCTGCGGCTACACAGGATCTGCAGGAGTTGTTCTGTCCTCTCTGCTGCTGACAGCTGAGACGCGGCTGTGAGACAAAGATGAGCCTCTATGCGGCTGCACAGGAAGATCTGGAAGAGCAGTGATGTCCTCTTCTCTGCTGCCAACTGCTGAGACAAGCTAGGGGCAGAGATGAGAGGGGGGGAGGGGTGCTGCGGCTAAAGGAAAAGTGTGAGGGTCACATTAAATGGCCTGGGGGACCAGGATTGGGTCAAGGGCCTTGTGTTTGATACTTGTGCTATAGAGCTTAGTAAATGAGAGGAAGCTCTGCTGACTTCAATTATTTTCCTTGCATGTAATTGGATATTGTTTTCAAAGCAAAGCTTTACCTCATTTACTAAACAGCACTTGTAAAGTGCAGAGTCTGCCTGCCTTTAGTAAATCAACCCAATATGACCCCAGCATTTTCAAAGCCTCTGAAATCAGGCAGAAGGATCTTCCAGAGCTACAGCAGCTCTGTCCTGCTGCTGCATGTCTAGCTTGGCAATAAACCGTACTATGGTGTCACCATATAAACAGAGCCCTTTTTCATTGGTTAGACAACCTTCCAAGGTAAGATCATACTCACATTCCTCCAAGGACCTCAAGAGACATTAAATCGGGGGAGTAGCCCGTTGCCTGCAGATCTATTGATTCTTTGCTAACTTTTACTCTTCTACCTTTAAAGTTTTCCTTTCCAAAAAGTACTGCATCCGGCTCTGAAAATTCCTGTTGGAATAAATATCATTCTCAGTACAAAAAGATTTCAAATGCTACCTGTGTAGCAGCTCATAGACATGAGATAAAATCACCTGATAGAGCCACATTCGTGGTCTTAAGTTGGCCATAAATGGACGGACCTGTGTCCAATTACTGTTGATGGCGAAATAGAGCGATTTTCTTTCCTGCCACCTGTGGCAGGAAAGAAAGTTGCATCATGTATGGCTCGCCTAAGCCATTCAGTAAGGTGATCTCTGCTGAAGAGGAAGGTTAGAGTTCAGACTGTCTGATACTTCACTTTTCATAATAAATAGATAGCATAGAATAGCCTTTTATTTTGTCTTTTCTGCCCAAGCCATCCCAATGGGCTTATTTCTCACTTATCTAGTTCACGGAACCTTTGAATTTTTACTTCTCAGTTCAAAATTAAAAAAAAAAAAAATGCTTTCCAAGAACTGACTTCCTATATCATCATGTGACCCTCCAAGAGCTTCTTATCCCATCATACACTGCCTTGCTGTATCACAGAATATGGCGTTTATCACTCTGGACCACACCTCCCTCAATACTATACCACCTCTTTATTTCCACTCATTTTCCCACTTCTTCCTGTAAAGTGGCCATACAACATGCAATCAGATTGTATAATCTCCTTTAGATCTATTATCAAGTATGTAGTGCAAGGGCCTGCCTGATTTGATACAAATCGAATGGATTGTTCAGGTAGGTCCTCCCATGCCACAGTTTTGGTAAATCTAAAGGAAAATGTGCAAGGATTGTACGATCTGATTGCATAGTGTATGGCCATGTTTATACAAATACATGGGAGGAAGACATTCAGCTGTCATTGTTCTTGTAATCTAGGTCCAGCTCAGGGAGGGGGAGGGTCTAAACACACCAATTTTAATTTCATGACCCATTCACACAGCTTAGTGAATGGAGTGCACCTTTTTTACTGTGTTTTTCCCGTGACACACATACAGCAGCCCAGCTCAGAAACCCCTTGGGCTTAATAAAGAAGCATGATCGCCTGCTCCGAGAATGGTAGACAATTGACATGCGTGTGAAAAAGTGCCAACAGTGTTGTTCTGTGTGTTGTTTTTAAATTCAGAATTTAATAAAGGGGAAAGAAACCTAACTTGCATCTTCAAAGCCTTTAGTTAGCCTATCAAATGCATCAATGAAATGCCAAACCTTCTGCTTTACCAATGGCTAAAACATTAGACCACCCTGCTGCCACTGGCTATCTAGTTACACAGTGACAAGAACCAAAATGTACACCAAGCAGCTTGAATCTAAACTGCATGGGTCATTAGAAATTGTTAACATCTTAATTATCAGTAGGTCCTACAGCCATAACGGGAGCAGCTGGACACAAGGCCCACCACAACCTCTGCACAGGGTGAGAGAATTTTTTTTTTTTATTGAAGATGATTTGTATAAGTACAGAACATAGCCTTTGGGTATTCCCAGCTAACAAATAGAGATAACACAAACTACTAAATAATACAACTCATCAAATACAAAGAACAAAACATTCCATACACTGCGCTCGGCCGTTCTAATAATTTATTTCAAGGATTAAACAGGGTGAGAGAATAATTAATGTATTCTATGCCATACTACTGGTCTAGGTTAAGTTATCTAAAGCATTTGTATCAATATGTCTACAAGCAGATGTGTTTAAATGAAATTAACCAGAACATAGGAGAATACATAGCAAGAAGAACAGCTTGCAACATGAGAAATGAGAGAATACTGTACTTACATAGCTTATCATCTTTAAAGACCTAATACTTGCATCGTGTGGGCATCCCATAGCGCATAAATTGGGAAAGGTGCCTTCTTCTAATACCCAGAGATTGCCTGAGAAGTCCTCTTTGTCATACAAAGCCCACCTAGGAAACAACACTCATGACTGAAATTGGAAATCTAAGATAATACATAATTCAACAATACAAAATATTTAAAAAAATTTAATAAATGTTGGAAGTTCCTTATTAATGGTCAAATAGTGGAATGCTAACAATACTCTAGACATGCCATACAAACAAATTAAACATGGGGCAGCTACAGCTGATTTCTGTTTCAAATGATATTAAACTGTTATCATTAGTAAGAATTTTTTTTTTTTGAGGTTTGAGAAGACATGGATGTAAGAAACATTCAGTTGTAAAACCTTCCAGTCAAAAGTTTCCCTATGTGATCTATGTTCTAGTGTATGCCACAACAGCAAACGATTATTATATCATACACAAAACAAATTATTTCTCTACTAAGATACATTTTTTTTTTTTTTACCTGACATTTCAAGTTAAGTCAGCAATACATGATGGACATAAAGGGGTTAATTTACTTATAGAATAGAGCATGGAACTTGGTCAATAAGGTAAATTAAATAAACATGATTTCTCATTCGTTCATTGACAGACATGGTACTTCCTTATTCAGAACCATAGGGTTACATCACCTCCTACAGGAGTAGGACACTAGGCAGAAAAAAGACTTGGCTACGCCCATGGGCAGTCCTAGGTGATATACACCCCCCTCTCTGCTATAGGCCTTCAGTTTTTCTGCCTAGTCAGGAGTAAGGACCTACTTCCCTGCTGGGATCTCTAGTCCTGGCAAATTTTTTTGTTGTTGTTTTTTTTCTGGATTTTTTCCGGTGAGATCTGCACTCAACTGCCGGAATGGGCGACGGGTTGGACATTTGATCCAGTGGTCTCCCCAGTCTGGCCAGCGAGCGCGTGCAGACCGCAGCTATGCGCTAGGTCAGCCGCGACATAGCTCTACTGGACAGGGGGTTGCCCTGTAAGTTAAACATCTTGCGAGGTCGCATACCCCTGTGTCTCGGCCCGAGTCGTAGCGTCCCTCATGGTCGACACAGCACCCCCATTTTGGTGGCAAGGAGGTTCTGTCTGGAGCGGTGCCCGCCTGGTCCTGGTATGGTGAGTGAATGTCCACCCTCTCCCCTTGGTGAGTTTGCGGTGGACGTGGCCCCCTCCCCGGGTCGCTCGATCCTGAGGGTTTCCCTTCCACCCTTGCACCCTCTCTTCCTGGGGTGGATGGTCCCTGGAGGTCCCCCTTTCCGCCTCCCTCTTCTATATGGGGTAGTGTGGTGCCGTGATGGATCCTGGGGGATGGGGTTGAGTACTGGTGGGCAGGGGGTGCAGAAGCTCAGAATGGAGTCCATTTGCTCTGTGGTAGCATCTCTTCATCAGGGTGACTTTCTTGCCTCCATTGACATCAAGGATGTCTACCTGCACATTCCGATATGTGCACAACATCAGCGGTTCCTCCGCTTTGCAGTGGGAGAGGAGCATTATCAGTTTGCGGCGTTACCCTTTGGTCTCGCCTCCACTCCTCGGGTCTTCACCAAGGTGTTGGCCCCGGTTCTGGTGCTGCTGCGCCAGCAGGGAGTTGCTGTTCTGGGCTACCTGGACGGCCCGCTGCTGCAAGCAGAGTCCCCTGCGACCCTGAGGAGCGACGTGGAGATCGCTATTCAGACTCTGGCAGATTTTGGGTGGCTGATAAATTACCAAAAGTCTGCGCTGATTCCAGTTCAGAAATTGGTTTATTTGGGTCTGACTCCGCTCTGGCCAGTGTTCCTTCTGCAGGACAAACTCCAGAAGTTACAGGCGGCAACCTGCTTACTGCTGTCCAGCAGGTGGGTCTCCCTGCGGACTTGCATGCGGGTGCTAGGCCTGATGGTGTCTATGTTTGAGGCGGTCCCCCGTTTGCTCAGTTCCATACGAGACCTTTGCAAAAGGAGATCTTGTTAAAATGGGACAAATGTCCAGGGTCTGGACAGTAAGATTCGGCTGAGCCAAGAACCAAAGGGTCCCTGATCTGGTGGCTTTGTTCCCCGGCTCTTCGGCAGGGGAAATCCTTTCTCCCTCTGTACTGGATGGTGGTCACCACCGATGCCAGTCTGTCCGGGTGGGGAGGAGTCCTGGGCCTGAGCTCGGCTCAGGCCCTTGAATGGATCCAGGCTACCTATCAACATCTTGGAACTCCGGGCGATCAGACTCTGTCTGGATCATTGGGCGGATCGACTTCAGGGGCTCCCGATACAGATCCAGTCGGACAGTGCCACGGTGGTGGCCTATGTCAACCACCAGGGAGGAACAAGGAGTGCGTTACCGGGCCTGGAAGTAGCAGGCATTCTCCGGTGGGCAGAGCGTTTCGTCCCGGCCATCTCTGCCCTCCACATTCCGGGGGTGGACAACTGGCAGGCTGATTACCTCAGTCGACAAGTGTTGGACCAAGGGGAGTGGTCCCTTCATCAGGAGGTACCGTATTTATCGGCATATAACACGCACAGGCGTATAACACGCACATTCATTTTAAGAGGGAAGTTTCAGGAAAAAAACTTAAATTTTAAATAAGGAACTTTTTAAGCAAAATAAGGGTCAGTGCCCATCTGCAGCCTCACCATTGCCATCAATGCAGCCTGATCAATGCCCACCTGCAGCCTCATAAGTGCCATCAATGCAGCCTGATCAATGCCCACCTGCAGCCTCATAAGTGCCATCAATACAGCCTTATTAGTCCACATCAATGCAGCCTCACCATTGCCATCAATGCAGCAGCCCCACCATCGCCATCAATGCAGCAGCCTCACTATTGCCATCTATTGACTTCCTATTACAGAGGCCGCCAAGTAAACAGGAGATTCTCACTGTATGTAATCTGACGGCACTCATCCCCCCCCGACCATTGCCTCCGAGGCAGCCGAAATTGAAGTATTGGCGTATAACACGCACACGCTATTTGCACCCGATTTTCATGGTGAAAAAGTGAGTGTTATATGCCAATAAATACAGTATTTCAACAGATATGTCTGCGTTGGGGCTCTCCAGAGGTAGATCTGATGGCATCCCGGGTCAACAGGAAGGTGCAGAGGTTTGTGGCTAGGTCTCTCTGCCTCGGCTGTTACGCAGGATTGAGGCCGAAGGAATTCCTATCATTCTAGTGGCCCCGGACTGGACTCGTCGGTCCTGGTACACCGACCTGGTGAGTCTGGTCACAGACGCCCCCTAGCGGCTGCCTCTCAGGCAGGATCTGCTATCCCAAGGGACAATCTTCAACCCTGCTTTACCGTCGCTGGCTTTAACGGCCTGGCTGTTGAAAGCCAGGTGTTAAAGGATAGAGGCTTATCTGCGTCGGTGATTCCGACACTACTCAAAGCTAGGAAGTCTACTTCCAGGAAGCTATATCATCGGACGTGGAAAGCGTACATTTCATGGTGTGAGTCAGTGGGGTTTCACCCATGTTCCTTTTCGGAGGCTCGGATTTTGGCTTTTCTTCAGAGGGGCGTTGAAAAGAATTTGGCCTTGAGTGCCATCAAGGGCCAGGTGTCGGCTTTGGCAGCTTTCTTTCAACACCCCTTGGCTTCATATTCCCTGGTGCGTACCTTCATTCAGGGGGTGCGACATGTGGTTCCACCGCTGCGATCCCCGTTGCCACCGTGGGACTAGAATCTGGTGCTTTTGGTTCTACAGAAGCCCTCGTTTTAAAATATTCGAGAAATTCCCCTGCTCACTCTGTCACAGAAGGTGGCCTTCTTGGCTATCACCTCTGCTCGCAGGGTGTCGGGAAATTGGCAGCGATATCGTGTCGCACGCCCTACCTGGTGATTCATAAGGACAAGGTGGTTCTTCGTCCTTATCCTTTGTTCCTTCCAAAAGTTGTTTCTGATTTCCATTTAAATTAAGACATTGTGTTGCCTTCCCCATGTCCCAGGCCACAACATGTTTATTTGGCAGCTACTGAGTCCTTTCGGAGGTCAGACTCCTTGTTCATGATTGTGGATGGGCCAAAGAAGGTGCTGTCTGCTTCCACAGTGACCATTTCTAGATGGATCAGACAGACAGTGACTCAGGCCTATTCTGTCAGGGGTCGGGTTCCTCCCTTCTCGGTGAAGGTGCACTCTACTGGGGTGCTGAGTGCCTCCTGGCCATCCGTCATCAGGCGCCAGCGACGCAAGTGTGCAAGGCGGCCACCTGGTCGTCGGTGCACACGTTCACAAAATTTTACAAAGTGGATGTACTGGCATCTGTGGATGCTTCTTTTGGCCACAAGGTTCTGCAGGCTGCGGTCTAAAGGGTTTTTCCCTCAATTAAGGGGTTTTCTTGCTGTTCAGGTTGGACTCCAGTTGTTCTTGTTGAGCTCCAGATTGTCTAGTTGGCCTGTTTTTTTGTTGGCTTCCCCACCCCTCATGTTTGGCACTGCTTTGGGACATCCCTATGGTCCTGAATAAGGAAGCGCTGTGTCTGTCAATGAACGAATGAGATTTTTGACTTACCATAAAATCCATTTCTCTGAGTTAATTCACAGACACAGCACCCACCCCTCTATAGAGTTTTTAATGCTTCTGACACTGCTTGTGACAAAACTGAAAGCCTATAGCAGAGAGGGGGGTGTATATCACCTAGGACTGCCCATGGGCGTAGCCAAGTCTTTTTTCTGCCTAGTGTCCTACTCCTGTAGGGGGCGATATAACCCTATGGTTCGGAATAAGGAAGCGCTGTGTCTGTCAATGAACTCAGAGAAACGGATTTTACGGTAAGTCAAAAATCCTATTTTTTTCATTGCATGTGAATGGAGGATTAAAGTCAGCAGAGCTTCACCTTATTCATGAAGTTAAAGTGTTACTAAACCCACAACAATAAAATCAGCCTGTATATGCAGTAAAGCATGTTTGTTATACTCACTGTGGAACCTAAGGGGTTAATCCTCCGCATTGTGTAAAAAAGCTATTTGATCTTGTCTTCTCTGATCCTCCCCTTTTTTTTACTGTCCCCAATCCATCTGCTGATAGAACAGAGCCCTCTCTCCACATGCTCTGTTTGGAATGAAAACTGTGAATGAGGTGCAACTGAGTTCAGTTTAATCCTCCAATCACATGTGAGAATTTTTTTTTAAGTTTAATTGAACATGATTTTGCATTCTTTGCAAACTGAATTTTCACTTAAGATCACCTCATTAAGATAAGTAATCATTCACTTTGCAAAGCGAATATGCGCCTCCTTTAGTAAAATCAACCCAAATGTCTACAAAAGACCTACTAAACATACAGGTGTCAGCATTAATAATGTATGTTATAATGCTTACTGTTCAAAAAGTGAACCTTGTGCAGATTGTGCATGCATTTATTGCTATAGATTAATAGCAGGAACTGTTGCTTTCACATAGTACACATCTACATACATTATTTGAATGTATAAATCACAAAGGTATCTTTAGGAAGTGCAGGACAGAAAGAGGGACCATATACAGGTCCCAGCTCATCAAAATCGCAGTATGTCATCTTTACTTTTGCTTGCCCAGTCATTGTTGTGTATAAGAATATATTTGCTGTTTGCTGAAAATTGGCTATTTGCATGTGTCTCTTACCTGCCTGAAGAAACTCTGCAAGACATTATTTTAAAAGAGTCGTCTATGTTATTCACATCTCCTTCATATATTTGATTTTGACCTTGGAAGTCAGGTTCTGAAAACACTTCAACCTTAAAAAAAAAATCAAATGAAAACAAAAATCTCATACAAAAATACTAATTGATCAGAACAGAATGTGAAATGTATTGTTTGTTTTAATTGTTACAGTTTCCATCAGGACAAGTCAGTGAGGGCTAGATACATCATTAGTAATTAAAAAAGAATATTTATAAAATGTTCTCTTTTTACTATTTACCTACATGACCTCTACAGTTCACTATTTATAAGTCTATTCATTTCTAAAGTGTGATTATCTAGACTTACTTTCAGTTACAAGCTAGGAAGAAATAGGCGATTTTTTATATAGTTTAGTATAACCAATAAGATACAATACAGAGACATATAAAACCATTACCATATTGGGGAAAGTCACTATTCATACCTTAAAATGTCCCCATGGACTATCAAGGGTTTCCTAATGAAAAAAAAAAAAAGGACAAATATTTACATTGAAAAGATAACATTCTTCAAATACTGCATTCAGGGGAAGCTTACTAAACAAATCATTTTTACAATTGTCTGATAAATATGTGTTCATTTAAAGCTTCCAATCATGTGCTAAGCAACTTTTGTTTAACCCCTTCCCATCCACCCTGGCATCCCTTTAAAGTTCAGGGGTCTCAAACTGGTGGCCCTCCAGCTGTTGCAAAACTACAAGTCCCGTCAATCCTTTAGTTGATGACGCATTAACAATAGTGTTAATGAGAGGCATGGAGGAAAAAGAAACTAATTCCCAATTAGGCTGAGCTTAAAGCGGAGTATCACCCAAAAGTGGAACTTCCACTAGTTATACACATTTGGCACCTTTGGGGGGGGGGGGCAGGATACCTGTCTTTCACAGGTAACCTGTTCCCACTTCGGGGAGCCTCAGCCGCGGGTATTGGCATCACCACCTGGGCTCCCCCCTCCTCCTTCCCCAGCCGCTGGGCCAGTAAGAGAGAGGAGCAGAGCCTCGGGCATGCGCAGAAGGGTTCCCTTACTTGCAATGGAGGCGGCATGCACCCGACAGCTGATGGAAACAACAGCTGCGGTGCCGACATCGCTGGACTCCAGGACAGGTAAGTGTCCGATTATTAAAAGTCATCAGCTGCAGTATGTGCAGCTGCTGGCTTTTAATTTTTTCCACTATTTCCAAATAGTGTGCCTAAGGCTGGCCATACATGGTGCAAATTTCTTTCCAGAAATTCGCACAAGTTCCCCATCAACACAGACAGTGTGGAATCAGCAATTGTCTTCTCCCAGTGGAGGAAGCTG
Organism: Aquarana catesbeiana; assembly: GCF_042186555.1. Taxonomy (NCBI): domain Eukaryota; kingdom Metazoa; phylum Chordata; class Amphibia; order Anura; family Ranidae; genus Aquarana; species Aquarana catesbeiana. The sequence continues at coordinate 364,789,589 of NC_133327.1, read as the reverse complement.
TCCCCACCAGGAAGAGAGACAGGGATTATCGCTAGTGGCTATAGCAGCCACTAGCGATAATTGGAAAAGAATCCAGCAGGCTGGTTGTACCCAAGTTTATCGGTCAATCAACTTTCAGCCTGCCCATTAACAGTTCGAATCTCGGCCAGTTCCTACTGAACCAGCTGAGATTTGAACCGTGTATGGCTGGCTTAAGTTGGATATATTGATAAAACCACTTAGGATTAACCTCAAATTCTGCCACTAACTGTGCCAAAGATTTTAAAGTATCACTATCATAGAGGTGTTCCAAGGTGTATATTCCTGCTTTTTTCCCCATATCTGGAATCCCTGGAGTTTACACATTTCAGGAAAAAGGGGACTATTCCTAATGGGTGTACATTTAGTGAAGGAGAAAATACCCAGTATTTTTTTTGTCACATCCTATATCTTGAACATTAAGAAAAGAGTAGGGATGATACCTACAAAGCCCTTCAAACTGGCATCTCCGAAGTATATAAAGGTTGGTGGCCTTAACTCATAACAGAGCATAGGTTGTAGGATGATATAGAGGACAGCTCACAGTTCCACCCTGCTAGATGTTGTAACTGGGCCATTAAGAAGTAGATCCATGGATTGGGGACAGATAAACTTTCTGAATTGATTAGATACAGGGGGTCCCGGGTTACAAACAAGTTAGGGACTGTAGGTTTGTTCTTAAGTTGAATCTGTTTGTAAGTCGGAACAGGTACATTTTTTAAGTGTAGCTCCAGCCAAAAAAACGATTTTTAAGCTTTTTTGATAGCATAGGGAAGGGTTAACACCCCTGTAACATTTGTTTTGCTGTCTGTGTCCCTGTTCAGAAGATTTCACCTCACTTTCTGTCCCAATGACAATTGGATTTTGAACATTTTGGATTGTTGTGGAAACAAGCCTTGGTGATAAAGCATCAGTGGAGGTACCTTTTCCCCATAATAGCTCTTACAGGAGTGAATTTCCCTTCCTAGGGGTAGATTTCCTCTCACTTCCTGTTGTCTCCCTCCGTTTGTAAGTAGGAGTCGTTTGTAAGTCGGATGTTTGTAACTAGGGGACCCCCTGTATTGTAAAAATTCTAATTTTATCCTTGGTGACTTCCTACTTCAGATTAGGTCCCTAAATAAAATATTAACCCTTACAAAGATCCTTGGGGATATCCATGTAGGTCAGAGAATTATGGAGAAAATATAGCAACTGCTAACAATAATTAATCTGAACTGAGAACTGTCTGACTGCTTGGTCTGTATTTTGGGAGTACAAAAAGAGGTTAGCCGGTCATACAGGGTTTAAAAAACTCCCCTGCATATGACTGGATGTTTAAACATCTGTAGAGCTAACATAAAATGTACACCACTACTAAATCAACCCCACATAGTATCCATTTTTTTTTTTTTTTTTTTTTTTTTTTTAGCAAACTGTACAGTGGAACTGACATACCATAAGAATTGGCTGTACGGAAGAGATTTTGCAGCTCTTAGCTCCCCAGTCACCAAAGTTAGAGTACATTCCTTTCTCCAGTATGTATTGTTCCCCCGTAAAGTCAGGACATTCGTAAGCCACCCATCTGTTTAAAAGTAAAACAGAATTGTCAATACACATCAACAGCAAGTGTTATTGTAAACCACAATCTCCTTATCTAGAAATAGTGCAATCTAATATACGATAAAATAAATGTCAAATCCCGTCATTAAATCCAGTTTATTGGCAGCCTTAAAATACCAACAGTTTTGATGTAATCCAGATATTCAAATATACTTTAACTAAAAAACCTCTACATTTATAACCACTTTTGTCTAGTGTCAGTTGACCACTTGGTTGAACACAACAGTAAAAAAGTAAGAAAAGTTATGCAAGATAATAGTGCAGAGCCTTAGCATTAGCCTAAACCAAAAGCAAATATAAAAATTGATGCAGCTCTGTAGTTATTAAAACTGAGTTATATTTTCTTAAATATTAAAGTGGTTGTAAACCCTTACAGGCCACTTTTTGCTACAGGTAAGCCTAAAATGAGGCTTACCTGTAGCTACCCAGGATATCTCCTAAACCTGCACGGTTTAGGAGATATCCCCTGTAATTGCATGTGCTGGCGTCATCGGCACATGTGCACTGACACAAACTGAAGCAATGGCACGTATGTGCCGTTGCTTCAGTGAGTTTGCCGTTACCGCACGCATGCGCGGGAGTGACGTCTTTGCGGCTCCGGCCAATCACAGCGCTGGAGCCGCGATACCCGGAAGTAAACTCTGGGAGTGATGTCGCTGGCCTGTGCTGTGTACGGGCACCGCTGCGGGGGCTTCGATCTCAGGTGAGTATTACATAATGAGCTAGTATGCTATGCATACTAGCTCATTATGCCTTTGTCTTGCAGGTGCTGCTTTTTTTTTTTCTTTTTCAAAGTGAGTTTACAACCACTTTAACAGTGCAAGTACGTGAATTTGGTTCAGCCTGCTGCAGTTTCTGTACAGCAGAGCTCAGGATGGGAGAGGAAGAAGCAGAAAAAGCCAATAATTTCATGTAATGACAAGCAGCATTCTGAACCAAACTGACAGAGAGCTGAGCTCATGACTGTTCTGCTTTTCCTTCACTATCCAGTCACAGGCTTTGAGCAGGTTCATGAGAGCCTGGGCTCACAAGTAGTGGGTTAAATGATCCTGGCTGTCATTCATACTGGAAGACTGAGAACTTCTGGCAGCAAGATAGAAGTACATATTTTAATGGACTATCATTTTTTTTCTTTAATTATTTTTGACTGAAGTTTGCTTTAAAATGTAACTCAAGCCAAAACTTTTTTTTTAGCTTTGGACAAAAGGTTTAAAACCTGTACTAGATGTTTATTGTTGTCCGCTTCCACTATAACTAAAACGGGAAGTGGGGGGAATTTTCTCAGCAGGAACACATAAATAAGTAAACACCTGCAAAGCAAACAGCCTACTTGCCTTTAATAAATCAACTCCCAGCAATGAGTCAGGCCAAGTGTGTCTATAGAAATACTTCTAAAATTGGCCATTTTTAGTAAATTAAATAATAGAAAATTTCACACCTCTCACCAAACCAATCAAAGAACAACACATTGCAAGTGCTTTTCTATATAAGAGTTTACAGGATTTTTTTTTTACTGCCAAGGGCACACAGGAAATTACAAATCATTGCCATGCTGACAAGAGACATCTTCTGACAAGTCTGTTATCATATTAGGTGTGACCTAGGAATGTATGCAAGCATATCATAACAGAAGACGCTCAGACCTGTCTGCTTAATAAACCTGCTTCAACATTTCCGATTCACATCATGTGGTTTTCCAGTAACCAAATCAGTATTTGCGGCAAAATACTTAAATGGGACGTGATCAGGTATGCAGTGGCGGCTGCAGGTTTTTGTTTTTTGCGGCGGCAAACAATCCACCTGACGACACCCCCCCTCCCTCCCCCCCCTGGCTTCTCGACAGGCTGCGGGCGGCTGCTTTCTCGCTTCTCCTGCGCCTCCTCCTGGTGGCCAATCCGATCAGATCTCCTTTCGGTCAATCGGGTTAACGGGTCCCATGACCTGCTTCCTGATTCGACAGGAAGAGAATCATTGTTACAATAGTGAATATTCATTCACTATTGCTTTGGTGTGCAATTCATTCACACACAACTGGGTGGGCTTAGGGCGAAGTGCTCTGTGCCCCAAGTTCACCCTTTTTTGACGCCTATTAGAGCATCTGGCTCTAATCATGTGCTTCAAAAAAAAAAAAAACAAACAGATTGAAATCCATGTGTCTGGCACCCTGCATATAGATCAGGGGGCTGGACGCATAGATGGGGGGGCTAATGGACGGGTCGCCACTGCAGATATGTTAAACAGAATTATCTGTATATTTGCCACTTCCTGACTATGGAAGGTCTTATTTAGCACAATGACAAGGTAATTACTCTTCTTCTTCCACCTTTCAGAAAACTCTCAGCATTAAGCCTGCCATAGACAGATCGAAATTCGGCCGGACCAGCAAGTACCGGCTGAATTTTGATCCATCTATGGGCAGACTGGTTATACTGAAGTTGATCTATCAATCGACTTCAGTACAACCAGCCTGAAGTTTTTTTCTCTGTTCAGTCACTGCTGGCTATAGCCGCCAGCAATGATCATTGTATTCTGACGGCTGGGAAACCTCCTGCTGTTAGAATACAATAGCACAGCAGGAGGGAATCCCTCATCAACACTGACTGTGTTGATGGGGGAATGGAGTAATTTTCTTTCCTTCAACCCTTGTTTGAGCCTAGGTTCACACTGATGCGTGGAAAACACATGTGAGAGTTGCACAGGAATTGCACTGCATTCCTGTGCAAATCACATGCGATTTCTGTGTGGTGCAATTTCAGCCATACATTTTGCACCAAAATGGTGCAGGACTCTTTTTTTTCTCCCACACCTGAATCGTATCACATGGGCGTTCACACCCATGCGATGCGATTCTGGCAATCGCACTGCGTTTTGCAATCTGTTTCGGGGTGTCGTTAAGACAACATTGACACCAGCAGCAGGTCACATGGACATCGTGCGATTGCTTTGGTGTGCAATGCGATGCTGTAAAACGGAATCATGCATTTCCCGCATGGCATAAGTGTGAACCAGGGCGAAGGAAAGAAAATTGCATAATATATGGCCTGCCTTAGACTGATGGCATTTTGCAGTTACTCAGCTGGCCCACAGTGCTGGGATCTCACTCTACCAGTCTGTTTCCTGGTGTGCAGAAAATTACAGATAACTAATAAAAAGATATATTTAGTTATTCATACTAGCTGCATATTTTTAATGCATGCATAACTGGACTCATTTATAATATTTGATACTTGACACATTTATCATATCTGCTTAGCTTTAGATATAACTTTATGCACAGTCTGCCGCATCAACTATTAGATCCTAACTACACCACATTTACAGTGGATATAAAAAGTCTGCACACCCCTGTTAAAATGTCAGGTTTCTGTGATGTAAAAAAAAAAAAACGAGACAAAGAAATCATTTCAGAACTTTTTCCACCTTTAATGTGACCTATAAACTGTACAACCAAGTTGAATAACAAACAGAAATCTTTTTGGGGGCATAAGTGTACACACCCTCTTATAACTGGGGATTTAGTTGTGTTCAGAATAAAGCAATCACATTCAAACTCATGTTAAATAGGAGTCAGTGCACACATGCCATCATTTAAAGCTACCCCAAATAAAGTTCAGCTGTTCTAGTAGGTCTTTCCTGACATTTTCTTGGTCGCATTCTACAAATGCCATGGTCTGCAGAGAGCTTCCAAAGCATCAGAGGGATCTCATTGTTAAAAGGTATTAGTCAGGAGAAGGGTACAAAAGAATTTCCAAGTCATTAGATATACCATGGTACACAGTGAAGACAGTCATCATCAAGTGGAGAAAATATGGCACAACAATGACATTACCAAGAACTGGACGTCGCTCTAAAATTGAAGAAAAGACGAGAAGAAAACTGGTCAGGGAGGCTGCCAAGAGGCCTACAGCAACATTAAAGGAGCTGCAGGAACTTCTGGCAAGTACTGGATGTGTGGTACATGTGACAACAACCTCCCGTATTCTTCATATGTCTGGGCTATGGGGTAGAGTGGCAAGACGAAAGCCTTTTCTTACAAAGAAATATATCCAAGCCCGGCTAAATTTTGCAAAAACACATCTGAAGTCTTTCAAAAGCATGTGGGAAAATGTGTTATGGTCTGATGAAACCAAGATTGAACTTTTTCAAAACAATACTTCACATCATCAAAAGAACACCATACCCACAGTCAAGCATGGTGGTGGCAGCATCATGCTTTGGATCATTTTTTCTTCGGTTGGAACAGGGGCCTTAGTCAGGGTAGAGGGAATTATGAACAGTTCCAAATACCAGTCAATATTGGCACAAAGCCTTCAGGCTTCTGCTAGAAAGCTGAACATGTCATCTTTCAGCATGACAACGACCCAAAGCATACATCCAAATCAACAAAGGAATGGCTTCACCAGAAGAAGATTAAAGTTTTGGAATGGCCCAGCCAGAGCCCAAACCTGAGTCCAATTGAAAATCTGTGGAGTGATCTGAAGAGGGTTGTGCACAGGAGATGCCCTCACAGTCTGATAGATTTGGAGTGTTTTTGCAAAGAAGAGTGGGCAAATATTGCCAAGTCAAGATGTGCCATGGTGATAGACTCATACCCAAAAAGACTGAGTGCTGTAATAAAATCAAAAGGTGCTTCAACAAAAGTATTAGTGTAGGGTGTGCACACTTATGCAACCATATTTTATTTTTACTTCCCTCCACCTAAAAGATTTCAGTTTGTTGTTCAATTGAGTTGTACAGTTTATAGGTCACAATAAAAGGTGGAAAAAGTTCTAAAATGAATTATCTTTGTCTCATTTTTTTACATCACAGAAACCTGACATTTTAACATGGGTGTGTAGACTTTTTATATCCACTGTATGCTTATGTTGAGATGCTTTAAGTTAGTCAATCTATTCATTTTCAATGAGCCGTTTAAAACAAAAAGCACACCTTTATTTTTGACAATAAATTCAAATTTGTTCATAGTAGCATGGTACATTAGTATACCGTGTATGTTTTATATTCAGATTTTAAAAATTATGCAGCGATTCAGAACAAAGTAATTTACTATGTATAGTAAAATATTAGGAAAATAATAAAAATGATACCTACACGCCACTTAATACGTTAATAGACTGTATCTTCATTCCAAAACCTGTCTCTTCCATATTTGCTATGATCCCCAGGACATTGATGTTTGCTCCCTTTTCATTCAAGTCTTTCTCACTGTACATTATCATGTGGGGAGTTGAAAAGTCCTGAGAGGTAAGTATGAAAATTGTTTTACAAGGTTTTTAAAAAGTACACAAGAGCTGAATAACACACTAAGGATGACCAAGGATTACTCGTTTTTTTCAATCAGCAAGCAGGCTTATTGAAAAAACAAACAAACAAACAAGTGGATTCCCCCATCCACACAAGTGAGGTGGATAGAAGAAACCTCCCCACTGAGACATTGTATTCTGACAGTGGGAACTCTCTGCTGTCAGAATACAATGATCAGCGGCTGCAGTCAGTTTAGAAACACATGTTTCTAAAACATTTCTAACATTTCTGTTTAACAGAAGTCGATCGTTAGATTATTAGATATACCTAATAATGTGTGTGGCACAGGTTAGTTTTCTTTAATTGAGACTGAAATTCTTTTGAGCTGTTCCTTTTTTTATAACCAATTTGTGATTGCAATACAAATTTAGTAGTCCAAATGTAAAATACCTCTAACCATGAGAACATTAATTGCCTTTGCAGCAGAGAACTAGGAATGTGCAACTATGGGGTTGATTTACTAAAACTGGAGAGTGCAAAATCTGGTACAGCTCTGCATAAAAACCAATCAGCTTCCAGGTTTTCTTTGTCAACGCTTAAAGTGATTGTAAGGCTTAGTTTTTTTTTTTTTTTTTTTTTTTTTTTTAGAAATAACAATTTCATACTTACCTCCACTGTGCAGTTAGTTTTGCACAGAGTGGCCCCGATCCTTGACTTCTGGGGTCCCCGGGCGGCACTGGTAGCTCCTCCACACATCATATAACCCCCTAGGAGAAGCGCTCCCGTTACCTTGCGGGCAAGCTCCCGAGTCCAGCATTCGGTGTCCATGGACACGAATGTAGGACACGGCCCCGCTCCCGCATCATTGGATCTGATTGACAGCAGCGGGTGCCAATGACTGCGCGCTGCTATCAATCTATCCAATCAAGAGCCAAGACAATGGGCAGAGGGGAAGAGTGGATCTTCGGCGTGGGAATTATGGGACTCAGGTGAGTAAAACAGGGGGCCCTTCAGTGACAGAAGTTTTTTCACCCTAATGCTTAATGTTTACAACCCCTTTAATTGAGCCGGTGGAAGCTACAAGCTGATTGGCTACCATGCACAGCTGCACCAGATTTTGCACTCTCCAGTTTTAGTAAATTGTGTGTCAATCAGAAAGATATAGTCATTAAGTTAGTTTCAGTCAAATTACGCATAGCAAAGTTATTGTCTAATTAAATTATGCATAGCGGCACTGCTAAACTTGACCTGCGCTTAAAAGAAAATCTCTGGCCAGGAGTTAATGTACTGAAAGTACTCTTAGTAAACTCTTATAGGTTAAACATGCTGCATGAGGAACAACTTACAGATAAAATTGGACGTAATGACTGCAGTAATCCATTGTAGCCTCCCCAGTTACTCCACTCTTCATAATCACCTTCCTCCAGCAAGTACTGGTGACCTTCAAATCCAGGCTTCTCATAGCCCACCCACCTACATTTACAAAAAAATAAACCAGTAAATTTGAGCCTCAGTCCATACAGGATATAACATCACACACTCGGAACAATACCACATATAAACAAAGTGCAGGTGATGAGGAAGTGCACAAGATCAGCACCAAGTAGGCTTCTTCTATAACAGGGGCATATACTCAGAAATCCACTAAGAACTCTCAACAGGGGTATATACTCACAATCCACTAAGAACTCTCATAGATCCAACTGTAGAAAAGGGAAATCCTTCATCCTCTCCTGATCCTGCTGGTATTTCAAGGTTCTCAAATGTCATTGTTTCTTTGTCCAGCTCCACTTGTCTTCCTTCAAACATGGGTTTTTCAAAAATAATTATCTAACACATAAAAATTAAAATGTTTAGTCCAATGAAAGGAATAGGTGATATCAAATTTGTTTTATATGGTGCAATGTACCCCTTTATGCACATAATATAATATAGACAAATAGTCTTAAGCCGGCCATAGACGGTTTGAATCTCGGCCGGTTCAACAGGGAATTGCCAAGATTCAAACCATGTATGGGCAGGCTGATTGTACCCAAGTCGATCCATGAATTGACTTGGGTACAACCAGCATGTTGGATTTTTAGGATGCGATTATTGCCAGCGACTATTACTGCTAGTAATAGTCATCGTTTCCTCCTGGCCAAGACAGCTCCCTGCTCCCCCCTGCTGGAAAAACACAATAGCTCCACAATAGTATATAAAAAAGAAGCTCCACAATAGCGTCCACTCAGTGTTGACAGGAAAATCGAGTGATTTTCTTTCCTGCAACTATGGCCTGCCTAAGACTATAGAAACGTATCCACATCAAAAGGTGGGTATGGTCAAATTTCAATTCCAACAGTAGATCTGAAAGGGGTAATAAATACCAGGATTGTACCCAAGTGGATGGATCCACTTGGGTACAATCAGCCTGCCTATATATGATTATAATCTCGGCCGACCCTGTTGAACCAGCCGAGATTTGAATTGTCTATGTCCGGATTTACAGATACAACAGGCCCTTTTTGCCCTTTAACCTCCCCCTGGCGGTATGATTATGTCAGGTTTTTGATGCTCAAAGCGGTACAATGTTTTGCATGGAAATTTGGCGTTTTATATTGTAGGCCTGTAATTCTTAGGAATAACTCACTTAAATCTGTCCAAACAGGAGTCTAGTAGCCATCCCGGGTATGATAAAGTTTGAAACACGAAACCATAAATTATAATATAATAAATAACTATAAATAGTTATAACAAATAATAATAAAAATTATTCAATAATGTAATCAAATCAAAAACACAGAAATTTGCTCAGTTGCAGAATTGTCGTCATTACTTTCAGTGTTTGACAACGAATTTCCCTACAAATCACTACCGCTCAATTTTGCAAGTGATTCTAATTTATTATCTCTGTTTTCTAGCTGGTCTAAATCCACTTTTGACGTAAAGAGACACTTTTTGGTTGCTACAGACAATCTTACGTTTACAAGCAGAAAGAACAGTATATATAATATAAAACTGCATGCAGGGCACTAGACAAACCACTAGGGACAAAAGGGATGTGAAATAATTTGATACAGTAATGTAATCCGTAAGATTACAGTGTACTGTATGTGTTTTTTTATTTTCACTTTTTGAATTCTGCGCCCGCCTCCGTTCCTGTGCATCACAACACTCGCAGGGAACGGAGCCTGGCACTGTGATAGATCGAGCGGAGGACAGCTCGCACACACAGCAGGGAGACATTGCAGGATCCTGGGGATAAGTTAAGTAACTTTGCCTGGACACTGCGATGCAATTTCTAGTGCGGCTCTGGGTTACTGCTTTTGGTAATGAAAATTCACCCCGGGCCACACGGACTACCGCCAAGGAGGTCAAAGGCAGCCATAATGCTAGTGCAGCCCGTGCTGAAACTAAATTTGATACCCCTGCTCTAGAACATGTCTGGGCATTAGCTCTTTTGACTGGTTCCTGTACTAAGAAACAGCCTTTACTACCTCCCTGTGACATCATCACTTCCAGCAACTGCAAGAAGACCAGTTTCTACTGACCTAGTCATGCCTCCAGAACTACATATGCCAAAGAGCCTTTTACCTATATACATATGAACTAAATCACTAAAGGAGCTTAAAATCCCCACACAATTAGCTTTGTGAGCATTTACTTCTAATATCCAATCAATCAAAAAGCTAATTTCTGTTCACTTAATATACCCAGTCATGTGCAGATTAAATAAGTAAACAGGAATTTGCTTGTAACCTAACTGGATAATTTAATAAATAGGCCTCGGTGTGGGCAAGCTCTTAACAGTCAAGGCAGCATTACTGCTTTGCTGGAAAATAAGGAACCATATGCATATGAAGAGGGAAAGAGAGAGGTAGAAGATGAGGAATGTTCTGTAGTCCAGGAGGCAGCACTGACAATGATGGTTGGAATTCAGTGCAGTAAAGTATTGTGCTGTCAGCCCAAAGAGTAAGTTAAGAGCAAACTGGATTTCTGGCAATCAACAGGTATTTTTTTGTTTTTGCCGTCTTTTTAAAGGTATTAAACATGGAGAAATATGTATGCCTTGAAAGATGTACTGAAAATGTTTCTGTTATTTTGCCCTGATATACAAGGTAGTGATTAGTTTCCATTCCTAAATATTTTCACATTTTACTTTACAGTTCTCTCACCTTTGGTTCATAGGGGATTTCAACTTTGCGACTTCCCTGTAGAAAAAAAAAAAAAATGTAGTAAATGGCATGTACACAATAAAATAAAGGCAAAAAATAACAACATGCAAAAGTAGAGAGACACCATATTGATAATGGGTCCGTAACCAATTCTATCTTTAAATAGTGGCAGTTCTTTAACTGTAACTGTGCCGACTAAAGTTCTGCAACACTAAAGGCAGGCTGGTGAGGTTAAAGGTGTTTGTCCAATTCAGTAATTTACAACTGCATTGGGGAACGCAAGTATGTCTGCAGACCCTCTCTGATGCCCCTTGCCGAAGCCGGTTTTAGCCTAAGACAGCCTAGGCCTGAAGTGGCCTCCTTCTCTACAGGCACAAGCATGCAAGTTTACCGAATGCGTTAAGATGCCTTTAGCCACTTAAGGACTAGCCTCGTTTTGGATTTTAGGTGTTTAAAAATGTTTTTTTTTGCTAGAAAATTACCTAGAACCCCCAAACATTATATATTGTTTTTTTTCTAACACCCTAGAGAATAAAATGGCGGTCAATGCAATACTTTTTGTCGCACCGTATTTGCGCAGCGGTCTTATAAGCGCACTTTTTTTTGGGGAAAAAATTCACTTTTTTGAATAAAAAAAATAAGACAACAGTAAAGTTATCCCATTTTTTTATATTATGAAATATAATGTTATGCCAAGTAAATTGATACCAAACATGTCATGCTTCAAAATTGCGCCCGCTCGTGGAACTTTTACCTTAAAACTCTCCATAGGTGACGTTTAAAAAATTCTACAGGTTGCATGTTTTGCATTACAGAGGAGGTCTAGGGTTATAATTATTGCTCTTGCTCTACAGGTCGCGGTGATACCTCACATGTGTGGTTTGACCACCATTTTCATAAGCGGGCGCTACTCACGTATGCGTTCGCTTCTGCGCGCGAGCTCGTCGGGACAAGGTGCTTTAAAAAAAAATTTTTTTTCTTATTTATTTTACTTTATTTAATTTATTTTTTCACTGTTTAAAAAAAAAATTTTGATCACTTTTATTCCTATTACAAGGAATGTAAACATCCCTTGTAATAGAAAAAAGCATGACAGGTCCTCTTAAATGTGAGATTTGGGGTCAAAAAGTCCTCAGATCTCATATTTGGACTTAAATGCAAAAAAAAAAAAAAAAAAAAAAAATGACACAAAAAAATATGCCTTTAAGGCAAATGGGCGGAGCTGACGTTATGACGTCGCTTCCGCCCTCCTGTGGTATGGAGATGGGTGGGGGCCATTTTAGCCTCACTCGTCTCCATACCGAGGAAGTGACAGGTCCCGATTGCCTCAACCGCTACCGACGGCTCCGGTAAGCGGCGGAGGGCGCAGGAGACCAGCGGGAGGGGGGTGGCACCTCTCCCGCCGTCAATAACGGTGATCTCGCAGCGAACCCGCCGCAGAGACCACCATTATCGGAAAACCGACCAGCTCCTGTAAAGGTGGATACCTCGGTTGTGGCAGCAGCTGCTGCCATTACCAAGATATCCACCTTCAAAGTGCCGACGTATATGTACAAGAGCCGGTCGGTAAGTGCTTAGACATATTTATTTTTCAAATATGAAAAAAATTATGTTCAAGTTTTAAATAGGGAATGGTTAGAACCCAAAAATCTCAACCTTTTGAAATTCTCCTACTTTCTGTTCCAGTAACCAAGACACACAGTAAATCTCCTAAGTAGGAGCACAGACAGTAATAGAAACCTGACAGAAGTTCTAACTATTCCATGCTCTACCCAAAACAAAAAAAGTTGCACTTTATTGACTAGTAGTGATGACAAATTATAATCTCATACCCAACTACTGTTTAAAGTGTATGTTTAGCTTGTATATGAACAATGTAAGGAAGAATTAAAACCTGTCAGATTATTTTCTGCTGTGTACATCCGGTTGGTGAGATTTCCCTTCCATTCCTGTCCTGAACAGGGAATTTCTCTCTCAGACAGTTGTTAACAGAACAAGAGTCCCTACTGGAAGATTTCCCCTTTTTTTCTGTTCCAAAAAAGTTGGACTTATGCCGCGTACACACGGTCGGACTTTTCGTCTACAAAAGTCCAACGGACGCTGACGGACTAAAGCTGGCTGGTAATCCGATCGTGTGTGGGCTTCTCCGGACTTTCAACTGACTTTTTCAGCCTCAAATCCGACGGACTTTAGATTTGAAACATGCTTCAAATCTTTCCGACGGACTCGAGTCCGGTCGAAAAATCCGCTCGTCTGTATGCTAGTCTGACGGACAAAAACCCACGCTAGGGCAGCTATTGGCTACTGGCTATCAACTTCCTTATTTTAGTCCGGTGTACGTCATCACGTAAGAATTCGACGGACTTTTGTGTGATCGTGTGTAGGCAAGTCTGTTCGTTAGAAAGTCCGCCGCAAGTCCGTCGAAAGTCCGTCGAAAGTCTGTCGGACAGGCTGTCGGACTTTTGTAGCTGAAAAGTCCGACCGTGTGTACGCCCCATAACTCTCTCTTTATCCTCTTGACCATTGTCACTGGGACTAAAAGTGAGAGAAAGGTTTTTGCTTGCTTGTATTAGCCAAGTTTTAAGAATTAAACACCCAAAAGGTATAACACAATTCATTTAACCACTTCAGCCCCGGAAGGATTTACTCACTTCCTTACCAGGGCATTTTTTTGCGATACGGTACTGCGTCACTTTAACTGACAATTGCGCGGTAATGCGACGTTGTACCCAAACAAAATTTATGTCCTTTTTTTCCTCACAAATAGTTTTCTTTTGGTGGTATTTGATCACCTCTGCAGTTTTTATTTTTTGCTCTATAAACAAAAAAAGACCGACAATTTTGAAAAAAAAACAAAAAAATCTTTTTGCTGTAATAAATATCCAAATAATAATAATAATTTTTTCATCAGTTTAGGCCAATATGTATTCTTCTACATATTTTTGGTAAAAAAAAAAAAAATTGCAATAAGCGTATATTGATTGGTTTGTGCAAAAGTTATAATGCCTACAAAATAGGTGATATATTTATGGCATTTTAATTATACATTTTTTTTTTTTTTACTAGTAATGGCGGTGATCAGAGATTTTTAAAACGGGGCCACGACATCGGACACTTTTTTGGGACCATTGACATTTATACAGCGATCAGTGCTATACAAATGCATTGATTACTGTGTAAATGTCACACTGGCAGGGAAGGTGTTAACACTAGGGGGGCGATCAAGGGGTTAAATGTGTTCCCTGGGAGGCATTTCTAACTGTGGGGGGGATGGGACTGACTAGAGGGGGAGAAAGATTGCTGTTCTTGGTCACTAGAAACAGCAGATCTCTCTCTCTCCTCCCCTGTCAGAACAGGGACCTGTCTGTTTACATTGACAGATCCCCATTCTGGCTCTCTGTGGATCGATTGCGGGTGGCCGGCGGACATTGGCTCAATCGTCGCATGCGTCTACCACAGCTCTTAAAGCGGCCGACGTACACCTACGGCGGTGGCTGGTCGGCAAAAGGAGAACTAAAGGCTAAACTTTTTTTTGCATTTTGGATAACCTCTGTCAGATTTTTTTTTTTTTTGCCATCTGTGTCTCATTTCTGAGATTTCCCTTCGTTCCTGGTGCTATAGCCAAACAGGAAGTGAGAGGAAATCCCTGCAAATTCAGGGAATTCCTGGGGAACCCCCAGATCACCAGAACTAGTGTCCCCATTGGAAGATTTCCCTCTCTATTACTTTTCTGGAGACAACCCAAAATTTGGGATTTACTTTCACTTTCAAAGATAATGATAAACAGGACAATTAGAGAGAATGATTCTCCTTAACGTGGCACAGACAGCGATAAAAACTGACAAGCGTTCTAATCCCTTTACTCTATCCAAAACAAAAAAAAGGCTTTGCCTTTAGTTATACTTTAACTGTTTCAGTTTCAATATCTATAGCAACTGAGCTAATACAATCAATACAAGGATCTCACCATTTTTAAAGGCCTCAGTGATCCAATGTAAGCCTCTTGAGTATTCCAAAATAACAGGTCAGGGTATTCTCCAGGCTCCAGTATGAAGGGTATCCCTTGAAATCCAGATTCCTCATAGATTAGCCATCTATATAAAAAAAAAAGAAAATAAATATTCTCATATGCTAAATCTGGACCTAATAATAGTATCCAAAACATTTTTCTTTGGGTGGAAATGTTCCCTCATTTCCTCTACCAGTATCAATGCTCCCAAGCGGCTCTTTCATTCCCTTCCTCATCTGCATAATAACTCACTGCCAGCTCCTCACAAAAATTTCCTTTCCAAGCCCATCTTACATAACCACGGTGTGGCCTTGAACTGAAACAGGCACCAGGGGGGTTGAGTTGTTGAGCAATCCTTTGCTGCCTTGAAGATAGGCCCTGTCCTTGGTACTGTCAAGTCCCCCCTCCACTTCTTATTCCTACAAGTGCCCACTGCTCTGACCTCCAACCTCCAACCATGGTAAAAATGTTAGTAGTGAATTGTGGTTATTCAGGTGGAGATCATTTTAGAACCAACAGTGCTGGTAGCAAGAATCAGGGTGTACCACAATATTATGCAGACAGGGTAGGGCGGTCATGTGAGAAATGGCAAATGGTAAGTGCTGGCACAAATGAACAAATGCGGTACAGACTGGTACATGTTTGAAGACTGGTACTGAAAAAGGCAATTGTAATTAGGTCTGTCTGTGCAGCAAATCAATCAGCATTTTATTAAGAGGCTTTAATATGATCAAATACACAAAGCAAGGGAATCGCCTTGGGGAAAATGAAAAAAGACAGCAGCATCTATTCTGCTGAACATTACTCTTAACAACACACTTCTCCTATTCCTCTCTTAGGGGAGTTATGTTAATCTATCTGTTTAAGGACATGAGTTCCACTTCATCATTTGCTTCAGTACTTCAGTTAAAAACAAATGCAATGAATGTATGTTCCAACAGCTAATGCATTTCTATAACCGTGAGGGAATTGCTACAAGTGTTCTACATTACAGTGATTTATACAAAACTAAACCAGCTGTCTGACCAAACATTGTTTAATCTAACAAAGGAACATGGCTATTTAAACAAATGACGCACTCCACATTATTGATCCTATTCAAGAAAATCTGTACTACAGCAGCAAGTAAATTGCAAGTGGTAAATTATAAAGCAAGTAACTATATACAGTGGGGACGGAAAGTATTCAGACCCCCTTAAATTTTTCACTCTATGTTATATTGCAGCCATTTACTAAAATCATTTAAGTTCATTTTTTTCCTCATTAATGTACACACAGCACCCCATATTGACAGAAAAACAAACACAGAATTGTTGACATTTTTGCAGATTTATTAACCACTTCAGCCCCGGAAGGATTTACCCCCTTCCTGACCAGAGCACTTTTTACAATTCGGCACTGCGTCGCTTTAACTGCTAATTGCGCGGTCATGCAATGCTCTACCCAAACGAAATTTGCGTCCTTTTCTTCCCACAAATAGAGCTTTCTTTTGATGGTATTTGATCACCTCTGCCGTTTTTATTTTTTGCGCTATAAACGGAAAAAGACTGAAAATTTTGAAAAAAAATGATATTTTCTACTTTTTGTTATAAAAAAAATCCAATAAACTAAATTTTAGTCATACATTTAGGCCAAAATGTATTCGGCCACATGTCTTTGGTAAAAAAAATGTCAATAAGCGTATATTTATTGGTTTGCGCAAAAGTTATAGCGTCTACAAACTAGGGTACATTTTCTGGAATTTACACAGCTTTTAGTTTATGACTGCCTATGTCATTTCTTGAGGTGCTAAAATGGCAGGGCAGTACAAACCCCCCCCAAATGACCCCATTTTGGAAAGTAGACACCCCAAGGAAATTGCTGAGAGGCATGTTGAACCCATTGAATATTTATTTTTTTTGTCCCAAGTGATTGAATAATGACAAAAAAAAAAAAAAAAAAAAAAAATTTACAAAAAGTTGTCACTAAATGATATATTGCTCACATAGGCCATGGGCATATGTGGAATTGCACCCCAAAATACATTCAGCTGCTTCTCCTGAGTACGGGGATACCACATGTGTGGCACTTTTTGGGAGCCTAGCCGCGTACGGGGCCCCGAAAACCCAGCACCACCTTCAGGATTTCTAAGGGCATACATTTTTGATTTCACTCCTCACTACCTATCACAGTTTTGAAGGCCATAAAATGCCAAGATGGCACAACCCCCCCCCAAATGACCCCATTTTGGAAAGTAGACACCCCAAGCTATTTGCTGAGAGGCATGGTGAGTATTTTGCAGCTCTCATTTGTTTTTGAAAATGAAGAAAGACCAGAAAAAAATTTTTTTTTTTTTCTTTTTTCAATTTTCAAAACCTTGTGACAAAAAGTGAGGTCTGCAAAATACTCACTATACCTCTCAGCAAATAGCTTGGGGTGTCTACTTTCCAAAATGGGGTCATTTGGGGGGGTTTTGTGCCACCTGGGCTTTCCATGGCCTCCGAAACTGTGATAGGCAGTGAAGAGTGAAATCAAAAATTTACGGCCTTAGAAAGCCTGAAGGCGGTGCTTGGTTTTCGGGGTCCCGTACGCGGCTAGGCTCCCAAAAAGTCTCACACATGTGGTATCCCCGTACTCAGGAGAAGCAACAGAATTTATTTTGGGGTGTAATTTCACAAATCCCCATGGCGTGTTTGAGCAATATAACATTTAGTGACAACTTTGTGCAAAAAAAAAAAAAAAAAAAAAAAAATTTGTCTCTTTCCCGCAACTTGTGTCACAATATAAAATATTCCATGGACTCGACATGCCTCTCAGCAAATAGCTTGGGGTGTCTACTTTCCAAAATGGGGTCATTTGGGGGGGTTTGAACTGTCCTGGCATTTTATGCACAACATTTAGAAGCTTACGTCACACATCACCCACTCTTCTAACCACTTGAAGACAAAGCCCTTTCTGACACTTTTTGATTACATGAAAAAATTATTTTTTTTTGCAAGAAAATTACTTTGAACCCCCAAACATTATATATTATTTTAAAGCAAATGCCCTACAGATTAAAATGGTGGGTGTTTCATTTTTTTTTTTCACACAGTAATTGCGCAGCGATTTTTCAAACGCATTTTTTGTGGAAAAAACACACTTTTTTAAATTTTAATGCACTAAAACACACTATATTGCCCAAATGTTTGATGAAATAAAAAAGATGATCTTAGGCCGAGTACATGGATACCAAACATGACATGCTTTACAATTGCGCACAAACGTGCAGTGGCAACAAAATTAATACATTTTTAAAAGCCTTTAAAAGCCTTTACAGGTTACCACTTTAGATTTACAGAGGAGGTCTACTGCTAAAATTACTGCCCTCGATCTGACCTTCGCGGTGATACCTCACATGCATGGTGCAATTGCTGTTTACATTTGACGCCAGACCGACGCTTGCGTTCGCCTTAGCGCGAGAGCAGGGGGGACAGGGGTGCTTTTTTTTTTTTTTTTTTTTTTTTCTTTATTATTTTTTTGCTTTTTTATCTTATTTTTAAACTGTTCCTTTCATATTTTTTTTTAAATCATTTTTATTGTTATCTCAGGGAATGTAAATATCCCCTATGATAGCAATAGGTAGTGACAGGTACTCTTTTTTGAAAAAATTGGGGTCTATTAGACCCTAGATTTCTCCTCTGCCCTCAAAGCATCTGACCACACCAAGATCGGTGTGAT
Source organism: Aquarana catesbeiana (assembly GCF_042186555.1). NCBI lineage: Eukaryota > Metazoa > Chordata > Amphibia > Anura > Ranidae > Aquarana > Aquarana catesbeiana. The sequence continues at coordinate 364,770,866 of NC_133327.1, read as the reverse complement.
AAAATGCTTTCCCAATTTCCCAATGGCGCTGTTTACATCCGGCGAAATCTAAGTCCTAAAATGCTCGTAGCTTCCGGTTTCTTAGGCCATAGAGATGTTTGGAGCCACTCTGGTCTCTGATCAGCTCTATGGTCAGCTGGCTGAATCACCGGCTGCATTCTCAGGTTCCCTGTTGAGACAGGAGAGCCAGAGAAAAACACGGAAGACGGTGGGGGGGGGGGGGGGCATTCCCTCCCACTGCTTGTAAAAGCAGTCTAGAGGCTAATTAGCCACGAGGATTGCTTTTACATGAAAGCCGACCGCTGGCTGAAAAGAATGATACCAAGATGATACCTAAACCTGCAGGCATCATTCTGGTATAACCACTCAAAGTCGTGAATGGCGTACCTGAAGACAAAAAAATGGTTAACAATAAAGCACAGTAAACGGTAAAGTATAAAAAATTGCATACCTGAAAAGCAAACATGATAAAACATAATAACAATAAAACATTGCAGAATAGAATACAGTAAAAAAGAGCAGAACACCAGAGAGAGAATAGAGAGAGAGAGAACAATAAAACGACAACTATTTTTTTTTATTTTTGTTTGTGTTTTTTTTTTTTTTTTTACACTTTTTTTTTGTAACTGTAACTTTTATAACTGTAACCGGTTCCAGGTTCAGGTCTCTCAAAATGCGATGGCATCTTGGGAGACCCTGTGAAAGTGTGTCCTAGTCTGTGCAATGCTGTACCCTACGCTAATACTCAACTAGTGAATGGTAGCGTTCAAAACATTCACCAATGCAAAGACCAGGATTATCAGGACAGGAGGGACAATAATAGCGGGTGTCACGTCTATATACGCGCTTGCTGCAGACACATCTTTTTTGGGGGGGTTCATTGGGTAGGGGTACTCGGGAGGACATATAAATGCCTCTCATGCAGCCGACTGCATTTGGTTGGGGATGTGAATGGGGGAAATACGGGCGCTGCAGAAGTGGTGGGTTCCCAATTAGGATTGGCGAATGCAGCAGGAAGGGCATTATGGGCACGACGGGCCTGTGTTTGTCTTTTTGGTGGCAGCGGGACACTACTTGTGCTTGCCACCTCACCAGCTTGAACTGCACTTATGGGACTCGCCACGTCACCAAGTGTTACTGCAGTGCTGGTATGACTACGACTGGGGTGTACTAGGCCGCTGGCGCTTGCCAGTTCACCAAAACGCTACAAAAAAAAGTGACAGTGATCGATCGATACTGCACTTGGGTGGGCTGGGCTGGGCCGGGCGGAGGGGCAAAACGCAGGTGCTAGCAGGTATCTGGGCTGATCCCACTAACACTGCGTTTTTGGGAACCCTAAACTGCTGGGGATGCTAGTATAGATCTGATCGGATCAGATATTGATCCGATCAGATACTATACCACTAAGGGAGGTGTACGGTGTGTGCGTGGGTGTTAGTGGTACTGGCGCTAATCTGACGCTGCTTGGGGCTGGTGCTTGCCAGTTCACCAAAATGCTACCAAAAAAACTGTTAGCGATCGCAGGGATCAGGCCTGACTCTGCGAACGCTGCAGTTATGCGTTTAGTGTTTTGTAAGTGACAGTGATCGATCGATACTGCACTTGGGTGGGCTGGGCGGAGGGGCAAAACGCAGGTGCTAGCAGGTATCTGGGCTGATCCCGCTAACACTGCGTTTTTGGGAACCCTAAACTGCTGGGGACGCTAGTATAGATCTGATCGGATCAGATATTGATGTGTTCAGATACTATACCACTAAGGGAGGTGTACGGTGCGTGTACGGTGCGTGCGTAGGTGTTCGCGGTACTGGCGCTAATCTGACGCTGCCTGGGGCGACGCATATCACCGCCGGGCGATCAGGGGGCTAAACCTTTATTCAGTAATAAACGGCGGGTGCCCTGACACTAAAAAAAATAAACAAACTAACCAGCGTCACCCGTAACAGTTATACGGTGATCAGTGGTGAAAGGGTTAACTAGGGGGCAATCAAGGGGTTAAAACATTTATTAGGTAGTATATGGGGGTCCCTGTCGCTATAAAACGCTGACAGCGAACCTAAATATTTACGTTCCTAACTAGCGTCACCAGCGACACTAATACAGCGATCAGAAAAATGATCGCTTAGCGACACTGGTGACAGGGGGTGATCAAGGGGTTAAAACTTTATTAGGGGGGGTTAGGGGGGTACCCTAGACCTACAGGGGGCTAATACTAACTGTCCTACCACTGCTAACTGTCACAAACTGACACCATGCAGTAATCAGGAAAAAAACAAAACAAAACAAAAAAACCTGCTTGCTGTCAGTTTGTGACAGGGGGGGGGGATCGGGGGTGTTTAGTGTGCCTGGCATGTTCTACTGTGTTGTGTGTGTGTTGGTGCACTTACATGTCTTCTCTCCTCGGTGCTGGAACGGAAACTGGCCAGCCGAGGAGAGATGACATCACATCCTCTGCCTCTGTGTACTATACAGAGGCAGGGGATGTTTCTCATTGGCTGGGAGCGATCGCGAGGGGGGGGCCACGATCGGATGGTCTCCCCCTCGTCTCTCAACTCTCCCAGCCAAACGCCGACCGCCGATGGCACCGGGGGGGGGGTCCGATCGGACCCCCCGCCCGCGGGAAGGCAATCACGTACCAGGTACGTGATTTTGCCTGCCCGTGCCGCTCTGCTCACGTATATATGCGTGAGGCGGTCGGCAAGTGGTTAAAAAGAAAAACTGAAATATCACATGGTCCTAAGTATTCAGACCCTTTGCTCAGTATTTAGTAGAAGCACCCTTTTGATCTAATACAGCCATGAGTCTTTTTGGGAAAGATGCAACAAATTTTTCCCACCTGGATTTGGGGATCCTCTGCCATTCCTCCCTGCAGATCCTCTCCAGTTCTGTCAGGTTGGATGGTAAATGTTGGTGGACAGCCATTTTTAGGTCTCCCCAGAGATGCTCAACTGGGTTTAAGTCAGGACTCTGGCTGGGCCATTCAAGAACAGTCACTGAGTTGTTGTGAAGCCACTCCATTATTTTAGCTGTGTGATTAGGGTCATTGTCTTGTTGGAAGGTAAACCTTCGGCCCAGTCTGAGCTCCTGAGCACTCTGGAGAAGGTTTTCATCCACAATATCCCTGTACTTGGCCATATTCATCTTTCCCTCAATTGCAACCAGTCGTCCTGTCCCTGCAGCTGAAAAACACCCCCACAGCATGATGCTGCCACCACCATGCTTCACTGTTGGGACTGTATTGGACAGGTGATGAGCAGTGCCTGGTTTTCTCCACACATACCGCTTAGAATTAAGGCCAAAAAGTTCTATCTTGGTCTCATCAGACCAGAGAATATTATTTCTCACCATCTTGGAGTCCTTCAGGTGTTTTCAAACTCCATGCGGGCTTTCATGTGTCTTGCACTGAGGAGAGGCTTCCGTCGGGCCACTTTGCCATAAAGCCCCGACTGGTGGAGAGCTGCAGTGATGGTTGACTTTCTACAACTCTCTCCCATCTCCCGACTGCATCTCTGGAGCTCAGCCACAGTGATCTTTGGGTTCTTCTGTACCTCTCTCACCAATGCTCTTCTCCCCTGAGAGCTCAGTTTGGCCGGACGGCCAGCTCTAGGAAGGGTTTTGGTCGTCCCAAACTTCTTCCATTTAAGGATTATGGAGGCCACTGTGCTCTTTGGAATCTTAAGTGCAGCAGAAATTTTTTTGTAACCTTGGCCAGATCTGTGCCTTGCCACAATTCTGTCTCTGAGCTCTTCAGGCAGTTCCTTTGACCTCATGATTCTCATTTGCTCTGACATGCACTGTGAGCTGTAAGGTCTTATATAGACAGGTGTGTGGCTTTCCTAATCAAGTCCAATCAGTGTAATCAAACACAGCTGGACTCAAATGAAAGTGTAGAACCATCTCAAGGATGATCAGAAGAAATGGACAGCACCTGAGTTAAATATATATGAGTGTCACAGCAAATGGTCTGAATACTAAGGACCATGTGATATTTCAGTTTTTCTTTTTTAATAAATCTGCAAAAATGTCAACAATTCTGTGTTTTTCTGTCAATATGGGGTGCTGTGTGTACATTAATGAGGAAAAAATGAACTTAAATGATTTTAGCAAATGGCTGCAATATAACAAAGAGTGAAAAAATTAAGGGTGTCTGAATACTTTCCGTCCCCACTGTATGGTTACAAAGTAAACTTTGAAGTACGTACTAAAGTAAGCCATATAAAACAGTATGGTGGTGCCTCCACATAATGCTTTACGATTACGTATAATCAAAACTCATTTTTTAACTTTTGGATAGGAAATATTTTATATTTCTATTACTGACTCTGCTGGTAGATGTAGCCTCTCAATTTGTCCTGGTGACCATTGTTACTGGGACCAAAAGTGATGGGAAAGTTACAACTTTAGAGCTTTCAGAACATCAAGAGGTAAAGGCAAATTGTCCAAATTGTCCCAGGAGAACACTTGTTCTGAGGACAGCTATTCAAGCAGAGAATTTCTCTAACATTCTAGTGATTTCCTGTCGGTTGCCCGACAGGAAAAAAATCTCCAAATTGGGCAGCGCAAACAATTTGGTAAGTTGGTTTTATTTTAATTTGGCTCTACATTATATACACCTTAACTGTTTGCCAGCCATATAGCTTACATATACAGTGGCAGAGCATCCTCCCTGTGCTGGATCACGTACCTAGTACGTAATCCGCGCACTTGGGCAGGGGGCGTGTGCGCCCACCGGCCCAGCTGTACTATGATTAGTCACAGCACATGCCAATTTACCAGGTCCTAGCCACTAATTGTCCGTGGGCATCCAGCTCTGAGCTCTACCAAACACAGTCCTGTGAATGTAAACACAGAGCTGTGTTCAGTCACAGGTGATCTCATTGTTTGTTCATTCCCTGCTAAGCAGGGAATAAAGACAACTAGATCACCAGTAAAGGCAGGACACAGTACACACATAAACACTTGTTAGGCACACATTTAACCCCTTGATTGCCCTAGATGTTAACCCCTTCCTGCCCAGTGTCATTAGTACAGTGACAGTGCATATTATTAGCACTAATCACTGTAATAACGTTACAGGTGAGGTTAGTGGCAGTTAGTCATTTCACCCCAGAGTCAGTTAGTGTCAGATTGCCCGGCTTCATGCGTTATGAGTTGCTGATTTGCGCCATTGCTAGTATAAAAAAAAATCCAGTTTATGTCCCATAGTATGTAGGCGCTATAACTTTCACACAAACCAAATCACATACACTTATTGGGATTTTTATTGTTACCAAAGACATGTAGCAGAATACATTTTGGCCAAAATTTATTAGGAGATTTGATTTTTAATTGTCGGTCTTTTTTCATTTATATAATAAAAAATACAAAACTCAGTTAAAACAAGTAAAAAAAAAAAAAAAAAAAAAACCAGAGGTGATATAATACCACCAAAATAAAGCTCTATTTGTGTGATGCAATATAATAATATTCTACAATTTAACTACTGCTTTCCACGTGAATGAGTTAAAGCAGAGCTCCACCCAAAAGGGGAAGCTTCAATTGTTCACACCCTCCCCCCCTCCACTGCCACATATGCCACTTTTTGGGGGGAGGGAAAGCGGTTACCTGGTTTTGGAGGTACCCGCTCCCACTTCCTGGTAAATTCCCGCACAGCGCTCAATGTCATGTTTGGCCCTATCTCCTTCCCCCCGTTGCCTTCTGGGACCTGTGTGTGTCCCAGAAGATAGTGGGACCATTTAGAAAGCGCAGTGCGACTTGCGCATGTGCAGTAGGAAACTGGATGTGAAGCCTGAAGGCTTCACTGCCGGTTTCTCTTACTTGCAATGCTGGTGCCTGCACCCGAAGCTGATGGACGAATTGGCTTGGGGTGCCAACATCGCAGGATCCCTGGACAGGTAAGTATCCTTATATTAATAGTTAGCAGCTACAGTATTTGTAGCTGCTGACTTATTTTTTTTCCCCCAGACTGGAATCCTGCTTTAAAGGGGTTGATTTACTAAAGGCAAATAGGGTATTCACTGTGGAAGGTAAGTTTCATTTTCCAAAAGAATTTTCCCCAGAGCTTAGTGAATGTAGTTCGCTTTGCAAAAAATAGCCAATCACGTGCAAGGAAAATGTAAAAAAAAATAAAGCATTTTTTCTTGAACATGATTGGATGATGGAAGTCAGCAGAGCTTCACCTCATTCACCAATCTCTGGGGAAAATTCCCTTACAAAGTGCAACTTACATTGCAAACAGTCTGTTGAGGTTGATTTAGTAAATCAACCCCAATGTTTTCAAATGCAATGCCATGTTAAAAAACAACTTATTTAGGTGTTCTGATAAATTCTGTTACTTACACTCCACAATGCACTTTAATGGAACATGTTCTCTGTAGCCTGCCATACACTTGCAGCTCTTCTGTATCATCAGCATAAGATGTCATGATTCCTAATCCTCCAGGATCTGTGAACAGGTCGATCTGGCAAACTCTGTAATCCTACAAGAAAATGCACTTTTCCACATTAGTGTCTTCATTATTAAAACAGATGTAATGTACTTGCATTCCAAAGATACACCAAATAGCTCTTAGTGTAAGTCAATTTTTAAATACACAGATAAATATGTGCTATGCATCCTTACATTTCTTTTTATGTACTGTAAATACTTATCATTTTTAAATGAGGGTGTGAAGTAGAGATTCTAGAGCTGTGAGCGAAGGGAAAAAGATTGTCTAGTGTCAGCTATTATGAGCACTGAGGGGGAGAGGTCAACTAAGCAAATCGTTTTTACATTTTAAATACCCAATTTGCAAGACTCGTTTTGTAAATTATCTTATAATAAATGCAATGGATCTTGCAATTCTGGTGTGATGCGTTATATGTGCATTGCTTTTTAACGGTGTTTTACATGGGTTTTGCATGCACCACCCATCGTGGTTGAATACTAATGACAATTTGAACCCACAAATGATTAAGAAATCAAACCAACGTTCTTAAAAACATTTTGAATAACATTCTACTAGTTTATATGTTGCTTTAGTGTGGCTATTCGAGGACTGATAAATGATGTAAGCTAATAGTTCGCATTTCTGAGCTTTGGGTTTGCTTGCTATAGCATGTAGGAAATACCTCTGCCATCCTTTGTGATGTCCTTGAAAAGGATGATAGAGTTCTTTTGCTTTTATCTCATTTCACGAACTTCACTCTATTGTACAGTACAAATAGAGTCCAATTAAAATCATATGTATTTTTATATACTTAAAGAGTTTGTTACCCTAAAAAAAAAAAAAATTATATATATATTATATATATATATATATATATATATATATATATATATATATATATATATATATATATATATATATATATATATATATACACACACACACACACACTTACACACACACACACATACACATACACTGTTCGACATCTTCGGCACATGCATACTGATACAAACTGAAGCAATGGCACGTATGTGGCGTTGCTTCAGTGAATGTGCTGTTACCGTGCGCATGCGCGGGAGTGACGTCATCGCGGCTTCAGCCAATCACAACACCGGAGCCGCGATACCCAGAAGTAACCCTCGGGAGTGATGTCGCCGGCCGGTGCTGTGTACGGGCACTGCAGCGAGGGCTCGATCTCAGGTGAGTATTACATAATGAGCTAGTATGCTATGCTATACTAGCTTATTATGCCTTTGTCTTGCAGGTGTTAAGTTTTTATTTTTTTTCAAAGTGGGTTTACAGCCACTTTAAAGCATGTTATACAGCACAGTGCTTGTGCTGTGTAATTCAGCCCCCTTTATCACCTGAAATACCTGTCTGATCCTGCCTGGTTCTGTCCTCCCCCTGTAAACTGACCACGGTTTATCATGGCTGCTGAGCCCTGACACTAGTCAGTTTACGTGCCTCCATCATCTGTGTGTGTGTGCGCTTTATAAATAAAATGTCGTTCTATGCCCGATTTCAGAGTGCTGCTCGCACTCACATGACCGACGGCCTCTCTCCTTCTGACTGACGTCAGCAGGGGATTCTCGGCCCCTCCCTCTGTAGCTGCCAGATCGGGAGAGGTGGCCGGTCAAGAGAGTGCCGAGTGGCACTCTAAATCAGGTACAGGCGGTCCCCTAGTTACAAACATCCAACTTACAAACGACTCCTACTTACAAACAGAGGGAGACAACAGGAAGTGAGAGGAAATCTACCCCTAGGGGGGGAAATTCACTCCTGTAAGAGTTATTATGGAAAAAAGGTGTCTCCACTGATGCTTTATCACCAAGGCTCTTTTCGATAACCCAAAATTTTCACAATCCAATTGTCACAGGGACAGAAAGTGAGGTGAAATCTTCTGAACAGGGGCACAGACAGCAAAACAAACGTTACAGGGGTGTTAACCCTTCCCTATACTATCCAGAAAGCTTAAAAAAATCTTTTTTTGGCTGGTGCTACACTTAAAAAATGTACCTGTTCTGACTTACAAACAGATTCAACTTAAGAACAAACCTACAGACCCGATCTTGTTTGTAACCCGGGGACTGCCTGTATAGAACAACATTTTATTTCTAAAGCACACACACTGGGACACCTATTCATTAGCAAACAGAGAGGTTTGTGTAAAGAGAACAGAGTGGCTTAAAGCGGAACTTCAGTCATTTTTTCATCTTTCCATCTATTAAATATTCTGCCCTTGGTGTTTTAACTTTACTGGCAGAAAACAAATGTTTTATTATCCAAATACCTTATGCAGCCCACTTCCTGTTTCTTGTCTGGTAAAAAGCCTAGGCTTATGACATCATGTACAGCGCTCTCTCTCTTGTGAGTTTGCCAGGAAGGGAGAGGGGGGGATGAGTCATAAGAAGGCCAATGAGAGCTGCAGAGCTGGAGGTGTGCCTCTGTGTGTCTGTGTAAATCCAGGAAGCAAAAAGGCAGCAGCTTCAGCTGCCCACAGTTAAAATGTTTGCAGCCAGACTTAGTGGTGGGAGATTTCTACAGCATATTTGGCAGGTATAGAATCACAGTATATTTAAAATAATATGCAAAGTGGTTGGAGGGAAGCTTCAGAATGGCAAAGATGTTTTTATTACAAATTATGTGAGCAGACTGCAGTTCCTCGTTAATAACCACTTTAAAGATGTTTTCCCATACCTCATTTCCGATACCTTTCTCTTTTCTTATTGTTTTCTTCTAATAAAATAATTTCTCACTTTTTCTTTTTTTCTTGTGTTTGTCACCTCTATTCTTGCTTACTGTGTCTTCTTTACTCATTTTAGTATACTTTTTTTCAGGGCTTTTTTTCTCAGAGAATAGGTGCTGGAACTCCCACCTTCTGAGTCACTTCTTGTCTCTGCCCCCTACCCACCTCCGAGCAAAATCTCTTGGTTCCACCCCCTACGCACCTCCCAGCACCGTCTCATTCAGAGAATACAAAGCCAAGTATGATTATGTCATGCTACGCTAAAGTAATTTGTATGGAAATTGGTAATAACAAGAAGCCTCCTCCATTAACAGTAGATCCCTTCCAGCAGCAGTTGACCCCCCAGCAACATAACCCCCCCCCCCCCAGCAACAATAGATCGCCCCACCAGCAACAATAGGCCACCACACAAAAACAGATCCCATCCAGCAACAATAGATCCCCCAGCAGCCAGCATCAGTAGACCCTCCAGGACACCTCAGCACCCCTTGCCAGTAGATACATTCAGTGCTGGAGGTGCCGGAACTGCGTTCCCGCTGAAAAAAAGCCCTGCTTTTTTGCATATTTTTTTATTATTATTCTCCTTTTCATCTTCATTTTCTTTATTATTATTATTTCTTGTTCTTTTTGTATTTTTCATTTGTGTCACTTTCATCTTTATTACTAATTTTCTTTTTTTTTTGTTCATTCTAATTTTTTTAGCTTTTAGTTTTCATGTTCATTTCTGCCTACCTTTTACCCATGTTGCTATTTTTATTATTATTAGCATAATCATTTTCTATTTTTCTCTCTTTTGTCGATATACTTTACAATTTTTTTTCTCCTTATTTTATCTTCAATTTTCCTTATTCTTACTATTCGGTATTTTTATTTCCATTTGTACGTCTCACTTCCCATAACTTTTCTTCTCTCATTGTCCCTTTTTTTTCTCATTTTAAATCACACACACCTGCTCACCCTCTTTCCTTCATGGCTGATGATGCATAAATTCTCTTGTCCTGCTCTAGCTTCCCACTGACGAAGCCCCAGTGGGTGGGGCAAAACCCCATCAGAGGGCAGGGCAGTGGAGTGGTGCTGGCTGAAGCCATAACCTACACTTGTATGCGCTGGCCAGGGTGAGCGGCATCCTACATTTTTTTACACAAATGTAGGAATTTAACACTCAAAATGTCACACCAAAAAGTCACAGGTCCAGATACAGCTTTATTCCAAAATCCAATAAACCAAATGGAAAAATCCCTACATGCAATAGTAGAAAACCCCCGGTATTATATATATATATATATATATATATATATATATATATATATATATATATATATATATATATATATATATATATACACACACACATATATACATACATACACACTCACATACCTACTTTAAAGTTTACATTTCAGTGTTCCTGGTTTTCAAGTTGCAATAAGTGTTTTGGTAACCAAAATTAAACACATACAAAATTTGCAGGAGGACATAAAAAGGAAATTTAAGTTGTTCCTTCAAATGACTAATAATGTTGAGTGACTCATATAAGGTTGAGTGACTCATAAAACCACAGGCATACATATAAATAAATATAGCCTACTTGCCTTAATAATGTAGTATAAAACTGTTCTGACCCACAGTACCCAGCATTAGAAATCAGCCTCAGATACCCGTCTAAGAGTTTAGCTATAACAACCTGTTGCAGTAGAAATCTAGTGTATCATTGTACGGAATTTAATAAGCTTTATTGGCAAACAGTAAATTCACAAGTACTTCTATCTCACTTTCATAAGTTTTTAGCATTAAATTCAAGATATACTGGAGATGTCTTTGAAGGTGCTATAAATGGAACATGCTAATCTCATTTGTAGAAAATACCAAAATAATATGACTAAGGTTACTGAGTAGAATAGCAAGCAGAGTTCAATCTACTGATGTCAGGACAGTGAACGAAACCATTTCATGTTACTTCTCAATGTGTCTGATAGTCAAAATTAGCTTTTCACTCCAGCCATTCAGAGCTCTATACAGATGTCTGCATTTTGGATGACATTGGGTTTGAATCCCCAAGTCTTCTTATAGCTGTTCTGAACCCGATCATAAAGTGGACAGCAAACACCTACAGTTGCACATACCTTCACATAACAGAGTGGTGCAGGATCCATAAGCCACTACCCCAGCGTGGACTTCGGCAGAGGAATTCCTCCGTGGATCTGCCCTCTCTTGACAAAGTGCAACTCAAACCAAAAGTTTATTTTTGTTTTGCTTTTTTATGGTTATTGTCCCATTGGGGAACTCTTCCTTCTCTCTCCACCCGAGACAAAACAGGAAGTGAAAGAAATCTCCTCAAAGTAAGGGGAAACCACACCTAAATAAGAACAGGTGTCCCACTGGAAAAATTACTTTCACTTCCTGCTTAGAGTGATTGTAAAGGCTCAGCATGTTTTTTAAGTAATATAATGAACATGTTGTACATACCTTTTCTGTGCAATAGTATTGCGCAGAGAGGCCCCAAACCTCCTCTTCTAGGGTCCCTGCTGGTGCACTTCTTTCCTCCTCTTCTGTGTCTGCTCCCCTTGAAAGCCGCTTGCTATGTGGGCAGACATGCAGGCTCACTCCCAAGCCAGGTTACGTGTGTCCATAGACAAACATAGCATGGTTCAGCACCACCCCACCTCCCCTTACAGGACTTGATTGACAACAGCAGGAGCCAATGGCTTGCACTGCTGCCTTTGTGTCCTGTGAGAAGCAGGAGAGAGAGCAGCGATATTGCTCTTGGGCACAGCACTGGGTCAAAAGAGGAGCCAGGTAAGGATTTAGAGGGGAATCTGGGGGAAGCTGACAGTGGAAGTTTTTTTACCTTAATGCAGAGAATGCGTTCGGTTAAAAAACGTTATGCCTTTAGAATCACTCTGAGAGACAACTGTAAAATTGTATTTCACATTGGCAATGGTCAGCAGTACAAATGAGGAGAGTGAATCTCCCAAGTAGGAACACAGACAGTAAAAACAACAGCAAAATGTCCCAACCTTACATTACTCCAATAAACATTTTGGTTTTAGATACACTTTAAGTAAGCTTTCCTGATGTTCCTATGAACAATTTACTAGAGAACACAGATAGCAAAAGTATCTGATTTCCTCTAGCAGATTTTCCACAGCAATACATGGAGCACATCTTTAGGCTGGTAGCCCAATGTCATTGACAGCAGTAAAAATTTAGCAAGGAAACCATCTCTGCCCTACTGTATCCAGAAATCTGCTTTTAATGGAGCTGAACTTCAGCAATACACAACAATTTTATCATTATAAAACCATGTTAGGATAGTGTAGCATTTTGATTGCAGACAAGGGCCTGGCTCTCTATACTGCATTGTATTATTTACCTTGATCACATGTCTTAATGAACCAATCACCACAGGTTTAGGAGAATTTTCTTCTTGCTGCTCTTCACCCCAAGGATTAGTAACTTCAATGTCACCTTCTTCTATAGGAATGGTTCGTCCCTCGAAATTAGGATGTTCATAAATTATCCAACTATAGAAAGAGGTTTCATAGTCAACACATGCATTAATACACATAAAACCAAGCCATATTCTGAGTGAAGGATCAGAACACTTCAGCTGCTAAATTCGTTTAAAGTAGGTCTATCATTACAATGCAAACTGTGCATGAATTATCAGGATACAAGTCAGTATTAACCCACTCTATTTTTTTTTGTCAAAAAATACTTTTCTCCGTGAATAATAAAGCCGGCCATAGACGGATTGAATCCCATCCACTGCAGCAGGGATTGGCCGAGATTAGAGCCATCTGTACTGAAGTTGATTCTTCGATCGACTTCAATACAAGCAGCCTGTCTGATGAACACTGCCAGAAGCTATACCTGCCAGCAGTTAAAATGCATAATCCATAGGCGGCTTGTAACACTCCTCCAGAGGAGCCTATTATAGCCTAAGATTACCCTGGACATAGGCAACCCCATTGTTCTCTTTTGTGATTAGAGACTGCAGAGTGTCTACTTTTTTCACACAGACCTTGCCTAGAAGATATGGATCAGAGGGGCACAACCATTAAAAAATAACCCATAATTATTACATTATATACAGTATATATATCCAACAATATCATTACAAACTATGCACAGGAAAAAAGCTCTAATATGGATCAGACAATTTACATTGAGATCAAAAGCACATTAAAAGACTACAGTTCCTCTGTAAAACCAGAGGATGACATGGCCCATTGATGTCTACCCAAGACAGAAATATGAATCGATCCCTTGTGCCTTGCTATGTATATAAAGCAACTTTCCAGTTTCAGCTGTCCAACCCCTGAATAAGTAACTGATTTATACAGTGTTTGTTAGTTTGGGTTTTCCTTGGCATCCTTTCTGCATCATTACAGCCACATGTGCAGAGTTTTTGTACCAGGACTGACTCTGGTTATGTCACGGGAGCCTGCCACATGACTGTGCAATGATCATGCAGGGACAGGATCCAGCAAAGAACATGCCCTGAAGTCCATTACTGACTAACCAGCATTTTATACTGCAGAGTAATAGCCTTCAAGCTACATAAAAATATAAATGGTATTATTTCAAAACAGTGGCAATCATACAAGGGGATAGTGTGAAAAAATTGTAAACATTGGGACTATTGAACGTGGGAAGACAGATGTGCCTTTACAGACACTATGCAATGCTGTAGGGCTATGTCTATGGCAAACACAAGCACATGTAGCTCAGGTACCTCTCTCCAGTGCACAGGGACTCAGATCTATGCATTCTGTGATGTGCTGCTCCAATAACCTCACTAAATGTGCATTACAGCCTGTAATACCATCTATTACATGCTGACACAATACTACAGTACTCTACAGCACCAGACAGTAAGATTTCTGTAAATGCCCATTTCTTTCTCTTTGTGGAACACCAATATAGAATAAACAGTAAAAATCCTCCAAATATCATGACAGGGATTTATTTTTATTTTTTTCCCCAAACATCAGTATGCTGGTAGGCAAGCAAGTTGACAGTGTTGATGTTGTACATTGAGATGTCATCAGTAGTTTGTTGCGATTCAACAGACTATAATGTGGATACTGGTAAGAGTTTTGCGGAGTATTCTAATGCCCCGTACACACGGTCGGACTTTGTTCGGACATTTCGACAACAAAATCCATGGATTTTTTCCTACGGATGTTGGCTCAAACTTGTCTTGCATACACATGGTCACACAAAGTTGTCAGAAAATCCGATCATTCTAAACGCGGTGACGTAAAACACGTACGTCGGGACTATAAACGGGGCAGTGGCCAATAGCTTTCATCTCTTTATTTATTCTGAGCATGCGTGGCACTTTGTCCGTCAGATTTGTGTACACACGATCGGAATTTCCGACAACAGATTTTGTTGTCGGAAAATTTTATATCCTGCTCTCAAACTTTGTGTGTCAGAAAATCCGATGGAAAATGTGTGATGGAGCCTACACACGGTCGGAATTTCCGACAACAAGGTCCTATCACACATTTTCCTTTGGAAAATCCGACCGTGTGTACAGGGCATAAGAGTTTGATTACACGTTAGGAAAGCACTATCGGAAGCAAAGCTAGTTGGCGATTAAACAGGTATATAAAAGTCAAACCATGGCAGGTGAAAAAAAAAAAAAAAAGGACAAACCATGGTAAGTGCACACTTCGATCCTTGCATGGAGACCCACAAAATAAATCATAGAAAACCTTTTATATTTTCTATCACAGCAAATGCTGGCTATTTTACTACACACCACTACTCATTACAGTGTTTCATAGGTCATGTTAGTTGTACTTTTGTCTAAAATACATGGAATCATAATGTAGAGCCCAATCTCAAGAATAAATGATTATAACTTACCACCCTCTTATTGTTTTGATGAAAATAGTTGGAGAAAGTTCCCAGGAACTACAATCTGCTATGTCAGCAAACACTTCAAATACAGCACCGCCATGCTCAGCTTCTGTGAGAATCACCAACTGAAACAAACACATTCCAACAACCTTTTAATTGCGTTTTCACTCAGATACACCATAGAAAAAAACAAATATCAAAAGAACATGTTTTCTTACCTTTCCTGGCCTGGGGTTGATCTTTTCAGCACCTTGCAAAGACTGAACCTAAAACAATACAATTTTGAAATATTATGCAACTTCATCAAAAAAGACAGGAGGCAGCACTATCTAAACACAAAGCTCTGTTTGTTTAAATCTAAATCAAATGTTGTTAACTTAACATGCATGAAAACATAGCAGACTCATATTATGGGACATGTCTATAAAAAGATGCTGAATCCAGACACTGTGTACATCCGTAGAGTGTTCAAAGTGTATTCTGAAGAGCATTCCAGAATTGAGCACAACAGATCACTCCACAGGTATTAATGAAGAATCACTGAAAAATCAATGATTTTCTGTTAATTAGGATGGAGAAAGTATGTATGTGTATACTTCTGACTGTTTTAAAGTGTTAACTTTGGTAATGCTGTCACTATTTGGTGAGTTTGGTTTCACATTTGGTGGGGTATTTAAAGTGAAACTAAACTCTCATCCAACGTTAACCACTTTTAATCCTTATGCTGTTAACATAGATAGGAAAGTATATATTATATTTCCTTATTTTAAACTTTTTTTTACATTTCTTCAGTTGCTTCCCGGTTTCTGGCCTAGGCCAAGATGATGTCATACATCCCAGGGGCATTCATGGGCATTTCTCTCTTTTCATCTGGAGGAAGGGAGGAGAGGCTTTATTGGGTAATTACACCCACCTGCTGCATGCCTGAGCCTAGGGCAAATGGATTCCAGCAGGTAAATGCTACATTAATCATCTGCCCTTACTCAAGATGGTCACGGTCAGAAACGTTAGGGGATGTTTTTCAGAGTAATGTAGAAAAAAATGATCCGCACTCCGGTTGTTGCTCTTAAAACGTCTTCATTTTATTGCATAGCCACAGTGAACAAACACAGATTAAGTCAATTACTTAAAGGGGTTGTAAAGGTAAAAGTTTTTTCACCCTAATGCATTCTATGCATTAGGGTGAAAAAACATCTGACAATACCAGCCCCCCCGTTTTACTTACCTGATCCCTGGAAAGTCCAGCGCTCGCCCCCGACATCCTCTTCGCCGATCAGCCTGGCCATTGATTGGTTACAGTGGATGGATTGAAAGCAGCGCAGCCATTGGCCCACGCTGCTGTCAATCACATCCAATGACACTGCGCGCCGGGGGGGCGGGGCCGAGTAATACAGTGACGGGAGCGCGCCCGCAAGCGCTCAACATCATGCGAGGGAGCGATCACTGGGAGCAGTAGATCCCTGTCATGTTGCTAGGCAGAACAGGGAAATGCCTTATTTACATAGGCATCTCCCCGTTCTGCCTCTCCATGCCACGACCGCAGGACACTGGTGGACATCGAGTTTGCAGGACTCATGGGCACGCACCCGCTAGCCGCCGATGACGCAGCGACGTATGGGTACGTTGTTTTGTGCACCCGTGCCACTATGCTGACGTATACATCGTGAGCCGGTCGGCAAGTGGTAATAAGACACATGGCCACTCATTAAAATTAGAAGAAAAGAGGTTTAACCTTAAACTGCGTAGAAAGTTCTTTACTGTAAAAGCGGCAAGGATGTGGAATCCCCTTCCACAAGCAGTGGTCTCAGCGGGAGCATCAATAGTTTCAAAAAACTTTAAGATAAACACCTGAACAACCTCAACATATAGAGATATTCAATGTAATACTGACATATAATCACACACATAGGTTGGACTTGATGGATTTGTGTCTTTTTTCAACCTCACCTACTATATATATCTATATATATATAGATATATATAGATATATATATCTATATATATAGATATAAATATCTATATATATATATATATAGATATAAATATCTATATATATATATATATATATATATAGAGATATATATATATCTATATATATATATATATATATATAGATAGATAGATATCTATATAGGGCTGCAACTAATGATTATTTTCATAATCGATTAGTTGGCCGATTATTGTTTCGATTAATCGGATAATAACCTTAAAAAAAAGTGTGGTGTATAATTTAATATGTTAAGTTTAAAAAAAAGGCAATTTATTCTTCAAAATCTATATGCAGTGGTAAATATAAATAATCAACTATATGATTAGGGAGCAAAATCTCTAATCCACTCTGAGAATAACAGACAGAAGAGATATACTGTATATACTATTGGAGGTTGAATCTGGTAAATATCATCAGACTCAGAGATCACATTTTTTATTTAGACCCCATTCACACTGGGGCACATGTAATGTGCCCTGCTCCCACGTAATGTGCCCTGCTCCCACGTAATGTGCCCTGCCTCCTTGAAATGTGCCCTGCTTCCACGTAATGTGGCTTGCCTCTATGTAAAAGTTTACTTTAAGCCTGGTTTCACATATGTGCGGTGCGAATTGAAGCTCAGGTTTCACTGGGGAGATAAAAATCTCCTGTTCAAAGGATTCATTGCGTTTTTGCTCAGGATTAGAGAGCAGGGAGAGGGGGGGGGGGGAGGGGGAGGTGTAGTGAGGAGAAAGAGAAAATCCTTGTTCAGAACGCAATGCATCTGCGAATCAGATGCGTTCCCATAGGAGATAATAGGCTTGTAGTTCGCACCGCAATGCCCAAAAAACGCACACGTTTTTTGTGCAATGCGCAGTGCGAATGCAACGCACATATGTGAACCAGATGCATTCATATGAATGTATTTTAAAATGTCCTGCGAATTAGATGCGGTGTAAGCGCATCTAATTCGCATAGGTGTGAACCCGGGCTAAATGTAATAGTAATGCCTTCTATTACCTCCAGTCTATCAGCCTCCACCTTCTCTGGGTTCAGATGCTGATCTTCCCTGCACAGTCTTTAAAGTCATTTTTTTTAAAAACAAACATGGTATACTTACCTGCT
The DNA here is from genome assembly GCF_042186555.1 of Aquarana catesbeiana. NCBI lineage: Eukaryota > Metazoa > Chordata > Amphibia > Anura > Ranidae > Aquarana > Aquarana catesbeiana. The sequence goes on along the minus strand of NC_133327.1, from coordinate 364,752,724 downwards.
CTGTGTAATGGTTTTGCACAGAGCAGCCCCGATTCTTCTCTTCTGGGGTCCCCCACCGATGCCTCTGGCTCCTCCTGCCTTTAGAGTGCCCCAATAGCAAGCTGCAAATTATAGTATAGTGTGCCCCTATAGCAAGGTAAAAAAACTTCTGCTTTTAGACCCACTCATTTCCTGCCCAGGACTACATGTTCCATGAGGCATTACTCCTCACACATTCACAAGTTCTCAGGCACTTCCTGACATGTATGGATGGTGTAGTGAGCTGTATGTGTGCTGCACTGTATTTCCTGATATGTAAACAAATAACGCATTCTGTATGCAGGCCAAATAATCAGCTGGCCGATTAATCGATTATGAAAATAGTTGACAACTATTTTCATAATCGATTAGTTTTCGATTAATCAATTAGTTGTTTCAGCCCTATATCTATATATATCTATAAATAGATATATATATATATATAGATATATATATATATATATATATCTATATATATATATATATCTATATATAGATATATATAGATATATATATAGAGAGAGAGATAGATTCTCTCTCTCTCTCTCTATATATGACACCATACTGTCAAAAGTATTGGGACGATTGCACATGAACATTAATAGCATCCCAGTCCAGTCACCTTAGTCCGTAGGCTTCAATATTGAGTTGGTCCACCCTTTGCAGCTATAATAGCTTCAACTCATCTGGAAAGGCTGTCCACAAGGTTTAGGAGTGCGTCTGTGGAGATCTTTGACCATTCTTCCAAAAGCGCATTTGTGAGGTCAGGCACTGATGTTGGACGAGAAGGCCTGGCTCGCACTCTTTGCTCCAAGGAAGAGTTGAAGCTGTTATAGCTGCAAAAGGTGGGCCAACCTAATGTTGAACCCTACGGACCAAGACTAGGATGCCATTAAAGTTCATGTGCGTGTAAAGGCAGGTGTTGCAATACTTTTGACGATATAGTGTGTATATATATATATATATATATATATATATATATATACATATATATATATATATACACACATACATACATACACACACACACACACAAACAAACATACAGTATAAATAAATATATACTGTATGTATATATTGTGGCAGGGCAGGGCCATACCACTGTGGAAAAAGGCAGTCTGGGCCAGGTTTTGGAGAGAACCGGCCAGTGATGGTGCAGGTGTGTGCTGGGTTCTTAGGGCTGTCAGGACTATAGTTCAGGGCTCCACCCTCCCAGGAGTCAGCGTGTATGTCCGCAAGAAAGCAGAGAGGTGCCTGACTGTACCAGGAGAGAGACAAGCCCGAGCCTGAATGAGGGAGCAGCAGGGAGGTTCAGGAAAGAAAAAAAAAAAAGAGAGAGACAAGCGGACAGAGGTACAGCGTCTGTGCAAGAGCAGTGGGAATTTGTGTTTGATGGTCCGGAGGACCAAGGCATGAGGCCTGAGCAGCAGGATTGCCAGAGAGAGTGAGCCAGGAGGCTGAAGTATTGTGATGGTAGAAACCCTAAGAGCCAGGGGGCTGATGTCTTTTGTTGAACTTTTCCTTTCTTTTAAATAAAAGTGGACTACCAAGCCCCTAAATGGAGTTGCTGAAGTGGACTGAACTCATTATATATTGCCATTGAGCTACACAACTCCCAAGTTATCACAGTATATCTACACACACACACACATATATATTCTTTTTTATTGTCAATATTAAAAAGCAAATAATTTATCATTGCTGAATAGAAGATCCTGATACTGGGGAAACTTCAGTAAAAGATATCCAGCAAGGTGATCCAGTTGGCGAATTGGCTTTATAAATGCATCAATTTTCCTAAAAGATTCTCAACTAGGTGACCCAGTTGGCAAACTGGCTTTATAAATGTACCAGTCTCTCATTGGGTGTCTTAGCTCATGTGACTGTCTACTAAGTTTGCTGCTTTTAAATCTACCCCAATGTACTTCACTTCAATGAATAAAAATGACCAGTTTTATCCACTGCTGTGTAGTGCAATCTTCTAACCTATAGGTGTCACTGTTTTCACACAGCATGATTGGATGAAAGGCTAGAACTTTCCATAAAGATAATCTAAATGAATGACAGGAATGATTAAACCAGTCTGTCAGATCAATTAAAAGGCATCACGCCTTACTGTAAAAAAATAAATAGTGGGCAGATCCTCACAACATGCACATTTTAAAATATAGATTAAAAGCTTCTCATGTACAAGGTTATCATCTCCTTAATGTTTAATGAGCTGTTTTCCTTACATCTGCCCCTAATTTATCAAGATGTCAATCTAAATCCCATTGTAGGTAAAAGTAAATAGAATCTTTGAGAGAAGGAGAACTCCCAAAACATTCACATTGTGCATTTTCTAAAAATAAAGGTTTGTTAGACTCTTGGTTTCTTAGAATTAATGTTTTCTTAGAGGAAATGTACATTTTTTCTGATAGCAAACAGATTCAGATTCCAGTTAACTTTGAAAGGAAGGGTGAAAATTTGGTACACCAACAGCCATTTTTTTTAGGCACATTTATTATACATATGGAGTCACTGAAAGCGTTTTGGGCTATACTTTGCTATGCATTCAAATTTGCTTTCTGTGGTTTGTTTTAAAGCTTTGCATTTATTGTTTCATTAATCAGCTCTTCACTGAATACAGAGATTTTAATTACCTGGCGTATTTTGGAGCTACACTGCATGTAATATACCTGTCCGTCTCTCTCCCCCAATACTGAAAGAGGAGCAAGGGAGGAGGCCTTAAAGCTGAACTTCCCTTTTGGATGGAGCTCCACTTTAACATGAACAATTGCCAATATTAAACAGATATACGGAAAAGTCTTTCACAGGAAGCCTGGGATTGTCTTAACTAAGAGAAATCCCAGATTTTAATGTTGTGAGTGGACAGGATTTCCCATCTCAAGCTGAAGACTCAGCTTTGAAACTTTTCTAAAGACACTCAAAGGTTGATTTATGAAAGGCAAGTAGACTGTGAACTTTTTAAGTGGAGTTGCTCCAGAGCTTAGTAAATGAGGTATATCTTCACTCTTCAAAGAAAACCCAATCATACATAAGGAAAATTAAAAAAACAGAAATTTTGCTTCCACATGATTGGATGATGAAAGTCAACTGAACTTCCCCTCATTTACTAAGCTCTGAAGAAACTACACTTTCAGAGTGCACAGTTTATTTGGCTTTAGTAAATCAACCCCTCAGTGTGAGTCCTTTGTACAGTGATCAATTCACATGTAGTTGTTTGACAAATGCATGCTATAAACATGTCACAAGGTTTTTTAATAAAAAGGTGTCAGAAAATGGAAAATGAAATGCCAGTGGCCACTTTAATTTCTAGAGTAGACTTCCTTCAATCTACAACTATATCAACAGAGCTATATGATAGAACAGTGCTGGCTACACCAACCAGTCTGATTTACCAATTCATTTTCTAGGTCAGATCGCTAAACACAATGCACAACCTGATTGGCTACAATAGTATATGTTCAGCTGATGCCTCCTGTTACCTGCTTGTCTATGGATTTAAGAAGGTATAATGTTGAAGGGATTTTATTACACAATTTTAGATTATCTGGGAAACAAATTTCACGCTATAATTAGCAATGAATGGGCTTGTTAAAATCAGTCTGGTCATTTCTGCCAATCATAACTGTGGGAAAGGCACCTACAAGAAAATAAATTTCTTTCTCTGTGCAGCGAGACAAGTGTTCATATATGTATTTGAGAAAAAAAAAATGTGCAAATGTGTATGTGTTCGGACTTGCAGTTAGAGGTGTTCTGAAAAACCCTTAGTCATCAAGTGATCTTGATCAAACAGCCTTGTTTAGTATAAACATTATATGCCTTAAAATCCTTAATTAAAAGTTATTTTATATATATATATATATATATATATATATATATATATATATATATATATATATATATATATATATATATATATATATATATATATATATATATAAAATAACTTTTAATTAAGGACTTTAACTTTTATTTAAGGATTAAGGAATTAAATTCATTATATATATATATATATATATATATATATATATATATATATATATATATATATATATATATATATATATAATGAATTTAATTACATGCTCATAGGCAATTATGGATAGCACTCTTTAGGTAACCAGCATATTCCAAATTGGCTCTAACATTTTTCAATTACCATAATGTGGCCAAATCAATATAATTTCATAATCATTTAATAACATACAGTATCTCTATAAGCCGTGACAGTTATAATGTTTTACTCCAGGTTGTAATAAAACAGTATAATGCAAACACGAAGCAATAAGGATACTTGGGATTGAACCTTGAACTAAAATCAGAAGTAGGTAGGTGGGACAGAAGATCAAATACAATTCAGACCATTGGCTTTATATGCTAAAGCTGGTTCTCTTACCATTAATAACTCAATTTACCATTACAATGTCCTAGCACATCATACACCCTCTAAGTAAAGAACGCTACCACACTTATCAGAGTATGTGTACTGTAAATAAACAGAAAAAAAAAAAAGAAAGAAGGTTGTAACTAGGTTGTGTGTAGCACTCACCTCTGAATGGAGGCTTGGCACTAAGGATTGTTGATCCTGACCCTTAAAATAAAATATGTCGGTGACATCGTTGGCCAGTCTGTCAATATTTGAAGTGCTTTTTAGAGGCAGCAACGCTTCTTTCCCATCAGTTGTACAGTGATTTTCCTCCTGGTGGCCATTGATATCAGGCAGTGATACGGCCAAGTCAGCATGTGCACTGTCTTTGGACTTCAGGTGGTTGTCCATGCTGCATACAGGTGTAGATAGCAAGTGCTCTGCAGAAGTACTTTGTGGGAAATCTGAGGACGGCACTGTTAAATCCTCCCTCACTGCTGTGTGAGCTGTCTTTGCACAGTCTGTAGTTTTCAGATCACAGGTTTTGCCTAGGGGAGTAAACTCCTTCCTGGGTGTGTCGAAGGAGGTAGTCATTGTGCTGACTGTGGTTACAGTTGGAGAGAACACATTCTCTTCTCTTGCTGCAAATGGTGATTTCAGGCCAGAGTAAAATGATTCTATACGAGATCTCTTGACTGCTACATCAGATACATCTGCATTTTCCTTGTCACATGTTTCCTGTGGCACCGAAAGTGGTTCTTTCTGCAACCTCAGAGATTTCAAAAGCATGCTTTGTTCAGCTGATGCCCTTTTAGGTTTTAGTTTCTCTGCAGTCTCTTTGCTCTGCATTTTAAACATTGCCATAGGCGCTAACTCTCTAGGCCTATTTTTCTTTCCTAAGCCAAAGGAGAAAGCGTCATTGTCAAATAACTTTTCCAAGTAATCCTCATGGATAGGGGGAAGGCCACAATACACCCCTGGCGACCTAGGAGCTCTGGGGTTTTTTCTTTTCTGAGGCAAATTGATTGGGCTGTCCAACTTTCGAATAGTTTCAGCAAAAATTTCCATGTCTGAAGATGAATCTAGAACACTGTCCTCTTCTACTGAGGCATTAAAACTGTATTCTGGACTTTTTTGTACTCCTGGGAAATTCTGTACAATTTCTGTGTGCTGCATTTGTTTATCAGTGAGGATGGTGGTATATGAATCATCAAGGCAACCATTTTGTAAAGTATTAGTTGTGGTGACTACAGAGACATGCTCATTCACACCAGCAACATCATTATTTAGTATAGTGCAAAAGCTTCCTTCTGTTTTCTCATCAGCATTGTTTAATGTGATCAAATGGGCACGGTCAATATTTTCTAATTCTTCTGTTATTTGGTCTACAGCCACAGCAACATCTAGCTCACTGATGCTTGGATCTTTTAAATTTGCTGGAAATTCTATTGTATTTTGTGAATGATCATCTTTTGGTTCAATAACAGGTGTTGGTATTTCATGTTCATTGCTAGTGTGCTGAGACTCTGCTTCCTTTGTGACATCTGAACAGGTGACAATACCATTAGCCACATTCTCCTCCACTACAGTGATGATGTGGTCCTGTGATGCAACATTGCATTTGTCGGGCTCCTTAGAGGCAACACTGCATTTGTCCAGCTCCTGTGACACAACACTGCTACTGTTCTGGTCTTGTATGGCATCTGTGCTATTAATCTGGTCCTGTGGTGCAACAATGCTACTCAGAATAACTTGGTCATCTTCAGTTTGGGCAGCACTGGCAAATAAGTTATTTTCTACAAAATGGCTACTTGCATCTGAAGATTCGCTGTCTTTCTGACAACTGGCAGAACTCGGTAGGTTATTTTCATCCACTTGCAAAGGGATAGCCTCAGCTATTAAATTTACTCCCTCAAATTCATAACTGGTTTCATCTGAGCATATCATGGAATTCTGAGTTACTTCTGTGATGGATTCCTTTTGATCAGCTTGAATAACTTCATCTGGGACCGTGGCACAAACGGTTTGTAAACTTTCTTCTTTACAAACTAAGGAATTGTGTTTGCTTTCTATTTCATCTTGCACTAAAGAGAGGTTATTTTCAGTTTCTTCTCTAACTTGTACTTCCTCAGATTTTAATTGCTTTGTTTTTTCTGGATTGTCTTCATTCACGATTTCACTCTGTGGCAAGTCTTCAGGCACCACAAAATTGTCATCAGATTTGCTGTTATCTATATATGTTGGCAGTTGTACATTTCTATTTGGCATATCCACATTGACATTGTTATATATGATGTCTTCTGAACTAATTGTTTCCTTGCTTATTTTTGTATCAGTTGGCTTGGTTTTATCTTCTAGTGTAAGCTCTTCAGATGGTCTTTCTGTATCATTGACCTCTTTACTACCATTGATCTGGAGCTTGTCTGTACTTGATGGTAGTGTAACTGTCACAGCAGAATCTACATGGTCAGAAAGTAATGCTGTGGAATCTTTAGTAAGGTAGCTGTTGGGATCTTCTGCTGTACCAGCATCAGTAGGCTGTTTTAATGAATTTTGTTTATTTCCCATTTCTTTATGCCCAGGGTCTAGGTTTGAATTGCTACTATTTTTCAGCACAGCTGTATTCACGTCTAAACTATCTTCAGAAGCTTGTAAAGAATGTAGCAAAGACTCCTCTGCATTTATTGTATACTCTAAATCATTGCTGTCTGCTATACTTTGAGTTAAAGGAACAGCACCATTGGCTAATTCAGTAGGCTGGTCCTTGTGTTGTTCATTTTCTACTGAAGGCAAAATACTTTCCTGTACGGGGTTTATGGTTCCTGGTAACGTTTCCAGACCATTTCTACTGTCTTCCATCGGCATCGGATTTCCCTGAGCCTGATAAATATCTTCACTTTGTTTCCAATCCACCTTATAGTTGGCAGACCTGTCCTTAGTGTCTGCCTTTACTACACCATGCCCATTTTCAGTGTTTTTGTTACTGAAAGAAGTAGGTTCACTTGCGGGTTTAACAGTTGAGCCGCTATCTTTGAAAGCATTCCCTTTGACCTGTTTTCCAAAGTTCAGTTTGGCTCTTTCCACAAACTTCTTTGGCTGAGAAATGTTCTTTGTTGCAAAAAAGTCAACTTGCCTGTGGCTTGTTTTCTTGCTCTCGAACAAAGAAACCTTGCTAGCAATGTTCCCTTTGGGTATTTGCACTTCAAATGAAGATTCATCTACAGTATCAACAGCCCTGGGCTTGATTGACAGTTCCACATTCTTTGGTTTTGGTGGGCTGAAATGAGAAAGGAAAGTTAACACAAACTGGGAAATTGAAAAAAAAAATAAGTTTTTGTGTAATTCTAACTGTCCACCATGGATTACCGTACTACTTTTTGTGTTATTCATGAAAGCAGACCTTTCCCCCCTTTCCCTGAATACCACATCAGCATGCATATCTGCGAGATCTTGGGTTCCCCCCTAATAGATGCCTGTAGTGTTGTACGGGCTTGCGCGAGACGAAGCACATGATATCATGCGCTTCATCTCGTGCTTGTGCAGTATTACGGACATTTAAAAAATGGCGGGGAAGTAATGGGGACCCAGGCAGCACAAAATGGATAAAATGAAGAAAAAGTCACAGCATATAGGCAGGTATGATTGTTTATTCCCCCCCCTTTTTTTTTTAGATATAAAGGTTTATAGAGTAGAGATGAAAAGGGTGGTGGGGCTCCTAGACACACAGGAAATTCTTAAAAACCCGGACCCTGTGGATACAATACACTCACCCCTCCTTGCCCCCAAAAGCTAGACACTGCAATAGGCATTAAAAGCCCTGGGTTTCTTGCCAGGGTGCCCCTGAAATCCTTGTGTTCCCCTCTTCTTTCAATTCAGTGCCATTTACTTCTCCTTTTTTTCTTCTCTCGGCCCCCTGTTCTGGGAGGCCTTGGCTCTTATAGGTTTTGAGTATCCTCTATGCAGGGCCCGACTCTTATATTTAATACTTAAATGTCCCCCGGTTTATGGTTAACACACGTTTGCCCTCCTCTTTCCTATCTATCCTCTTGTAGCTCATAATATGTGTATTGTTACTGCAAACCTAGCTTGTAATATGCCATACTTATTGATCTTTACTATTATAACCTGTACTGTTTTCTATGACTTACGGATGCAGTCTGACATTTTTTCATGTTGGTTACATTTGAACATTTGTATAGGTCATACTATGCATCTTACAAAACTTCAAGATTTATTGAACGTGAAACGTGGCGGGGGAGGTCTCCTTTAAGAATATTCAAGCACAAGAAACAAAAATTAAATATATTTCAGCGGTGGTGACTATTTTTTCTTGAAGATCTTGCCAGTAACACACTTTGTGCCCTAGGGTAACACTCGCTGTACTGTATGTATGCAGAAATAGCTTTATCTCCCTGGAAAAAGGGCTACAGTAAACTCCCCTTTCCTCTTCACCCTAACACAGAGGGGAGGGGTTCCATAGTCCCCAGAGACAGCTGGAAGAAACAACATAACTTCTCTGGAAGTTATTGATTGACAGGATTTCTGGCAAAATTAACAGGTATATTTGCACATATTGAACAGGTATAACAACGGTATATTTAACAGACTATGAGGGACCAAATAAGAAGTGTTTACTGTTAGGGGCGACATACCCTTTAAGTAAAACAATGTTACAACCCTTTCTGAAGGACAAACCATGATCCAACAAAGCCACACATTGTGATATCCAAGCAGATCAGGTTGCGTCATAGATGACAAGTAAAGATTTATGTGGCATAAATTTATTTTACTTATACCAAATGGGTGTGGAAAGTTTTGACAGTATTCTCATAAAATGTTGGCAGCACATCAATGAGAATGAATAACACAAATATAAAATCACTAATGGAAAAGAAATAAAACACAATAGCAATAGCACAATAGTAGATTCCAAAGACCACCTGAAATATCAAAAAGTCAAATTTATCCTACCATGTTAAAAGAAAAACAAAAAAACCCCAAAACAACTCTCTTTAATCTTATCACACCTTTGTGTGAGCATTAGGCCCCCTTTCACATGGGAGGTCCAATCGGCTCCGCCTGTCCATATGTAAGATGGACTCAATCGGACCCTCCATTCTCATCTATGGGCAGCCGGGTATAAACTAACATCCGCCCGCTCCGCTAAGCTCAGCAATGGATCAGCACATGGATCCCCTGATGAGATGGATGCTTGGAAATGAAAGAATACATTACATTACTTCCAAAGTTGTAATCTGTCGTACTTTGGTAACCTCTTCATTTTTGATATGAAGCTAGTATACAAAAAAAAAAAAAAAAAAAAAACAGACGGTCGTTTGTATGAGGCTTAAAGTGGTTATAAAGGCAGAAGGTTTTTTATCTTAAAGCGCTTTACCGCCTGGAAAAATAAAAAAATAAAAGTCAGCAGCTACAAATACTGTAGCTGCTGACTTTTAATATATGGACACTTACCTGTCCAGGTACCCGCAATGTCAGCACCCCAGCCAATTTTTGGATCGGCTGTCAGGTGCTGCCGCCACCATTCGTCATAAGGGATACTGGCAGTGAAGTCGGCTTCACAGACGGTACCCTACTGCGCATTCTAACTGTCCGGCGACGGAGGAAGGCCTAACTTCCGAGGGACAGAGCCGTGGCGTTATCTCCTGGAAGTGGGGATGGGTACCTGTCAAAGACAGGTACCGCCCCCCCAAAAGGTGCCAAATGGCTCGGTGGTGGAGGAAGGAGGAAGGGGGCCGAACTTCCGAGGGACAGAGCTGCGGCGCTGTCTCCCGGAAGTAGGTACCCATTCCCCCCTCCCCTCTGAAAGATGCCAAATGTGGCACCGAAGGGGGGGGGGGGAGTAAGCAGATAAGCGGAGGTTCCACTTTTGGGATAAAAGATAAAGCCTTCTGTGTGCAGCAGACCCCCCCTAATAATTACCTGAGGTCCCTCCAGATCTAGCGATGTTGCAGGAATGTTTCGGCTGCCCGGGACTCCCCTCCTCTTTGGCTGAGACAGCAGCATCGCGCCATTGGCTCTCACTGCTGTCAATCAAAAGTCAGTCAGTCAATGAGGAGAGAAAGGGGCCGCGGCTCCGTGTCTGAATGGACACAAGTAGCTGTGACTCGGCTTGGGTGCCCCCATAGCAAGCTGCTTACTGTGGGGGCACTCAACAAGAGGGAGGGGCCAGGAGTGCCGAAGAGGGACCAGAGAAGAGGAGGCTGCTCTGTGCAAATCCACTACACAGGGCAGGTAAGTATAACATGTTTGTTATTTGTAACTAAGAAAAAAAAAAATAGACTTTACAATCACTTTAACTGTCCACCTGTCTGGTAAAACTGCCTTCAAGCAATCCGTATGTCCAAATGATCTTATCACAGCAGGAAAGACTACACACCTATAGAGGGAATCAGTCCTGTTTAAAAAAAATAGCATCAAAATAGCATGTAAATTGTTAAAAGCTACATAACAAACTTTCTTCTGGGTATTAACGTTACAACAATGTAAAATATGTAGTCTCTAAAAATATACTAGTTTTCTTTTAATGTGAAAAATCACTATTTGAATTTACCATCTGTTTGTGAACTCTGATAAATGAAGGCGTTTTTTTGTTTACTCGAGAGTTATCCGGAACTTGTAGTTCAGCATTCCACTGAACAGGATGACAATACACCATGTTATCACACCCACAGACTAATATGTGAAGAAATCTCTCACATTTCTAGGTTTATCTTTGCTTTCACTTGTTGGACCAGCCACAATTTACAAGATTATCTGTAGAAAATTGCGGGCATATTACAAGCCTCTAATTGCACATTCACTGGAAAGGAGCACTACCCGGGTCAGTAGAAAACAATGAGGTGGGGTTAGTTGTGCGAGAAAGCAAATCTCTCACTGAAAATTATGAGGTTTTTGTTTCTTTTGGCTTTTTTTCTATTGTTTTTTAAATGACTCATACACAAGATCTGATCATTTCGCAAATTAATTTTTGAAGGACTTTCATTCACAAACCAAATCCCCTCCCACTATGATCTGTAATTCTAGCACTGCATAGAATATACAAAGCAATCAAGGAAAAAATGACCACCATTTCCAAAGCGGCCTCTTCACAAATTCTGTATTTGCCAGAGCCTGACGCAGAACTTGTGAGCAGAAAGAATATATACAAGCAGCAGGATCTGAGCTGTCAGCAGCACAGAGCACTTACCAGCACATTTGTCACTCCAGCATCTTTAAAAGTAAACCTGTACTTAACTTATTTAGTAAAAAAACCCCACTAAAATCTTCACTAGCACACAATATTGGTTTCTCTAGCCCTCCCTTACACTTGCAGTGCTCTCTGAAAAGCAACTCATGGTGGATGGCCTTTTAGAGGGCAGTTGCCTCCTGGACACCTGCTTTAACCATTGAAAGCCCAACCATGCCACAACCACATGCATTAGACGGGGTTATGGAGCAGTCCTATTCACCCGAAGGAGTCCGGTTTTTCAGTGGTACCACCTGCTGAACACAACATATGGAAAAACTGTTGCATGTATACCACCCCCTCCAACAGCAAATTTAGGTTAAGGTTGGCAGTAAAACTCTGGTTCAACCGTCTATTATTTCTGCTCTCTGACCTCCATTAAAAATGAGGCCTAAAAATTGCAGGTTTTTGCCACCACATTTCTATTTTGCAGAACTGGGCAGCCATAGGGTCGGTTCACACTGGGACGACTTGGGATCCGACTTGTACGCCCTCAAGTCGCCCCAGAAAGAGATTCACATTTAAGTGAATGGGAGCGTCTTAATAGACACTACTGAAGTCGCTCCGACTTCAGAGCGTACTCCCTGTACTACTTTGATCCGACTTTGATCCGACTTCAGCCTATTGACTATCATTGAAGTCGGATCGCCGTCTCGCATGATCCGACTTCGGCATGCGACTTGTGCTCAGATGATCTTGAGGGGGAACTCCGCGCCAAATTTTAAATAAAAATCCGGCATGGGTTCCCCCTCCAAGAGCATACCAGGCCCTTGGGTCTGGTATGGACCTTGAGGGGAACCCCCTACGCCGAAAAAGCGGCGTGGGGGGTCCCCCAATCCATACCAGACCCTTATCCGAGCACGCAGCCCGGCCGGACAGGAATGGGGGTGGGGGGATGAGCCAGCGCCCCCCCCCATCCTGAACCGTACCAGGCCGCATGCCCTCAACATGGGGGGGCTGGTGCCTTGGGGAAGGGGGGCGCGCTGCGGCCCCCCCACCCCAAAGCACCTTGTCCCCATGTTGATGAGGACAAGGGCCTCTTCCCGACAACCCTGGCCGTTGGTTGTCGGGGTCTGTGGGCTTATCGGAATCCGGGAGCCCCCTTTAATAAGAGGGCCCCCAGATCCCGGCCCCCCACCCTATGTGAATGAGTATGGGGTACATCGAACCCCTACCCATTCACCTAGGGAAAGTGTCAATTTAAAAAAAAAACACTACACAGATTTTTAAAGTAATTTATTAGACAGCTCCGGGGGTCTTCTTCCGACTTCGGGGGTCTCTCCGGTTCTTCTCCGCGCTCTCCGGGTCTTCTGCCGGGCTCCTCCGCTATTTTCTGCTCTTTTGCCACTCTTTTGCTATAGCGGAGGAGCCCGGTCTTCAATCTTCTGCCTTCTGCCCTCTTCTCCTGATGTTGACACGACGCTCTCTGGGGCTGGAATGCACTCTGAGCGCTCCGCTCTGACTTATATAGGTGGTGACCACGCCCCCTTATGCCGTCACAGTCCCTGGGCATGCTGGGACTGTGACGTTTTAGGGGGCGTGGTCATCACCCAATGACCACGCCCCCTTATGCAGTCATAGTCCCAGCATGCCCAGGGACTGTGACGGCATAAGGGGGCGGGGTCACCGCCTATATAAGTCAGAGCAGAGCGCACAGAGAGCATTCTAGCCGGAGAGAGCGTCGTGTCAACATCAGAAGAAGAGGAGAGGGCAGAAGACGGAAGACCGGGCTCCTCCGCTTTAGCAAAAGAGCGGCAGAAGAGAGCGGAGGAGCCCGGAGGAAGATCCGGAGAGCGTGGAGAAGAACCGGAGAGACCCCCGAAGTCGGAAGAAGACCCCCGGAGCTGTCTAATAAAATACTTTAAAAATCTATGTAGTGTTTTTTTTTTAATTGACACTTTTTCCCTAGGTGAATGGGTAGGGGTACGATGTACCCCATACTCATTCACATAGGGTGGGGGGCCGGGATCTGGGGGCCCCCTTATTAAAGGGGGCTTCCGGATTCTGATAAGCCCTCCGCCCGCAGACCCCGACAACCAACGGCCAGGGTTGTCGGGAAGAGGCCCTTGTCCTCATCAACATGGGGACAAGGTGCTTTGGGGGGGGGGGGGCCCGCAACGCGCCCCCTCCCCCAAGGCACCAACTCCCCATGTTGAGGGCATGCGGCCTGGTACGGTTCAGGAGGGGGGGGGGGCGCTCGCTCGTCCCCACTCCCATTCCTGTCCGGCCGGGCTGCGTGCTCGGATAAGGGTCTGGTATGGATTGGGGGGGACCCCCACGCCGTTTTTTCGGCGTAGGGGGTTCCCCTCAAGGTCCATACCAGACCCAAGGGCCTGGTATGCTCCTGGAGGGGGAACCCATGCCGGTTTTTTATTTAAAATTTGGCGCAGAGTTCCCCCTAAAGATTCATACCAAACACAGTGGCGGGGATCCAAGTCGGATCCCCGTTCATTGAAAGTCGGACACATGTCGCAGGGCAAAGTCGGATCCACAAGTCGCGTTGAAGTCGCGTTGAAGTCGTGTTGCAAAGTCGCGTTGAAGTCGTGTTGCCCCTGTGTGAATCGAGCAATACAGCTTTCCAGATCACTTGTGTTCACAGAGCAAAAGGCAAAGATTAAAGTTAAAACCAGCAACCGTGAGCCTTTTAAACATTTGACCGCTACAAAATATCACCTATGTTATTGGCCATCTAAAAAGAGGGTATAATAAGGGCTCATACACATTGCATCTCTACAGGCTTTTGAGCTCTCATTTATTTCTGCCTGGAAACTCCCCTCCATGTTAGCCAATGTGTCCATGCACACTACGGCTTTTTCAGGAGCTTACAGGCATATACTCCTACAGGCAGAAAACCCCCCCACCAAACTCACGTTTTTGAGAGGAGCTGCCGAGCAGAAAAGTGCTCAAAAACAAGTGAAAAGGTGAAAAATAAGCTCAAAGGAGCTTGAAAATGCACAAAATAAAAGGAAAAATTAGCTGCTTCTTCAAGCTATTAGGCAGAGAAATAAAAGCTCAAATGCCTGTAAGTCTAGGTTCACACTGCTGCGACTCGCAGCTGAACTTGCACGATTTCATACCTGCAAGTCAGTCTGACTTCGGAGGCGATTTCAGAGACATCTGTGCAGATTCCTGCACAGTTGTCTATGGAAATCACACCTGCAGTTGCCAAATGTAGTACAGAAACTACTTTTGGGAACCGGTGTGGTGCCGGAAAGTCGGCATCGCACCAATTCGGCAGTGCCATTGCCGGTGTTCTGCCGAGAAGTGCCCCCCATAAAATAGTGCCTGCGCAGGACGGAGCCGCACTTCAGCTGATTTGCCAATCAGCTGGAGTGACATGACCAAGGCGCAAGCACACATCGTAGGAGGCATCTCTCAATGGGAGATATCATTTCATGGCCACAATTGAAACCTATGCAAACAGCGGGGGGAGACCGTAGTTCTCACATGCCTCGCTGTTGCGGGTTGGCTTTACAGTGTGCTGATGGTCCAGTTTTGTCTGTGTTGCGGGGGGGTTGCTGTATTGAATGGCCAAATTTGCCTGTGTGAAAGGGCGGGTTAAAACACAGACAAAACCAGCTCTTCAACATAGCCACTAGCCGCCCTCCAGCAGCAGCGATGAACAATTTGAGAACTACAGCCTCCCCCTGCTGTTTGTAAAGGTTTAAATTGTGCCTGTGAAATGGTATCTCCCATTGAGAGATACCTCCTACGACGATGTGTGCATGCACCGTGGTTACGTCAGCCCAGCTGATCTGCAAATCAGCTGTTGTGCTGTTCCATACGGCGCATGCGCAGTACATACCGGGCACTATTCGATGGGGGGGCACTTCTTGACAGAACATGGCAATAGCCGCTGCATCAATGTGAACCTGGGCTAAAAGCAGCTTTTTTTTTTTTTTTTTTTTTTTTTTTTTTAAGCTGCAGTGTGCATGAGCCTTTAATCAAGATATATCTTATACATCCTGGGTAGTCAGAGGTTAACAGTTGCAGTGACAGCTGCCTAACTTTTTTCTATTTACCTTCCCATTCACACCTATGCAATTTTTAATGCTTTTTGCATTAACACACTACAGTCCATTTACTTTGGTTTCCTATGGGACATGTTCATACCTAGGTTTTTTTTCAGCCGCTGTGTTTTTGGAAAGGTCAGAGAGACTTTTTTAAAAGCAAAACAGGGCGTTTTTAGTGCAATAAACTTCAATGGAGAAGCTGCAGAAAAGCATGTAGTACATTTTTGCCATGCTTTTGCCACAATTTGCATTTTTTAATCCACCCAATAACAGACTGGGCAAAAAAAAAAAAAAAAATGCATAAAAAAAATAAAAATGCAAAAAATTTGTCAAAAACACGTGTGCAAAAACAGATCAAAAGCAAACTGCATAGGTGTCAACCAAGCCTAAGTGAAGGGAAATTTCTCTACTGTCATACACAGTGAGGGAGACTTACTAAAACTGGTGTGCACAGAACCTGGTACAGCTACGTATAGTAACCAATCAGCTTCCAGGTTTTAGGCTTGGTTCACACTGCCGTGACCTGAAAGTTGCGCGACCTACGGTGCGACTTTGCCAGGTGACTTTGTGGAGAATTAAGTACAACTTGATGTGACTATGAAGCGAATTTGAGGCAGCTTTGAAGTGACTTTCAGGGAATAACTCAGTAATTTTCCTGTAATGTCAAATCCAAATCACATCAATATAGATCAGGATCCGACTTGGAGGCGACTTCTATTTAAAGTCTATGAGTACAAGTCAGAGAGAAGTCGCCTTGAAGTAGTACAGGAACCTTTTCTAAAGTTGGAGCGACTTCAGTAGTGCTAATGAAGACAGCTCTCATTGACCAACATGCTGATTGGTTACGATGCACAGCTGCACCAGATTCTGTGTGCTCCAGTTTTAGTATATAATTTTTTTAAATTATTATATAAAAAAAAAAGTATGCAATGAATATATAGTTTAGTTCATTCATTCACTGCTGTCAAAATGACCCTTTTGTCCTGCACAGCCAATAAACTGTGTGAGATATTTCTGTAGTAGTAAAACCATGCAGAAAGCAGCCCTCTTTACCATTACTTATGCTGCACGCAAACTTCACATAAAAACGTTTGTTGATGGTGTTAAGTATTGTTGTCATTAACTACATAGACATCAGAATGACTGCTTGGCATCAAATTCTAGTTCAGGTTACAGTTTACCGTGTCCCAGTTGTTATGTGGTTTCAATTATTGATTTGCTCTACAACAATTATCAAGCACAGAAGGAGTCAAGCCAGTTGAGTCAACACATGGGTTATAATTAGCATAGTCAATGCTGCATTATTAGCCAAAGAATCCACCCATTGCACGGGTGCCAGAATGTACATGGAACTTAAGCTGGCTGTACATGACCCAGTTAACGCCAGCCACAAGAGAGATATCAGCATTGCTAGTAGTGAAAGGTATTAAAAACTACAGATCTTTCACAAGCAATAAAAAAAGAAGGTAATGTTAGTTTATGTGAGCTTAAGGAATGCTGGAAAATTTCAGGATCTGAACGCTGCTTTTGTTCACTTTTCACTAAAGAAAACAAAAATTCTAGTTTATCTAAAGCCAAAATGGCCTTGGATAGAGTAGGGAATGGCTAACTCCCCTGTCGGGTTTTTTTCACCTTTTTCCTATTGAGAAGAATTAACTTCACTTCCTGTCACGGAGATACAACAGGAGGTTGGAGGAAATCTCTGTCATCAAAATAGGGTTTCCTATTGGTAGATTTCCAGCAAAAAGTCAGACTGGATTTTCCAACACATTTCCAGTCCTACTGTCAATGGTCATCAGGACCTAGAGTGAAGATGAATCTGGTCTGTTGGGACATACCATTAAAAAGCTAACAAAGCATCTAATCCTTCCCTACTCTATCCAAAACTTGAATCCTTCCCTACTCTATCCAAAACTCAATATAAGTTTTGATTTTCGATTCATATTCATTTCACTGCACAAATGTTGAGACAATGTATAATAAGTTCCTGGGAAATGTCAGAGCAGCTTTTAACATTCAAGTGGTGTAAAACTGGGCAGAGCCAGCAAGATCTGCAGTGTTACAAGTATACCTCATCTCCTTTTCTGCGAGACACTCTGAAATATTTATTTTAAAGAGAAAGGGAAGGGGAGAGAGAGCCACCGAGCCGCCACTGGTGCAGTAAGATTTTATTAAAAATATATAATGTTAAAAACGAATTGTTATGCACTCACAAGCATCTCAGGGTGGTAGGCATTGAAACAGCTCAGTCTGAAGGTGACAGGGGAAAGACCAGTCCTTCCAGGATCCGCTTGGATCGCAGAAGCGCTACAGACACCGATACAGGAGTCCAAAAAGCCATGAAGGAGTTGTTTCAATGCCTACCACTCTGAGACACTTGTGAGTGCATAACAATTTGTTTTTAATACTATATATTTAATAAAATCCTACTGCACCAGTGGCAGTTTGGTGCCTCTTTCTCCCCTTTTGCAGTGCTTGGGTTCCCAGCCCGTTTAAGCAGACAGCCTTGCTTTAGCCAACAAAAGGGGGAAACTGCAACGTGGTGAGGTCAATTACAAAAAACTTTATTGAAAAAATTCCATCAAAATAGAAAAAGAGGGGGGATCCCACATATGTGGAGCGTGGCCACACAGGTGGGGTCCGTACCTCCGCAATATCTGAGAGATATGCAGGCAAATGACAATAAACAGACAGTGAATAAAAAACAACGTTGAATGGTTAAAAATAAACGCTGGTGGAACAGCCCTCCTCCCTAGTCCCTGTGTGGAAATCGCTGACTGTGCTTGATGACTGAGTGATGGATAGGATGAAAAAAAAGTCCTCCTAAGTAAGCTTGGCAGCTATATAATGTCCCAAATCATAACTGGGAATGAATGTGCCCTGTCCTGGGCTTAATGGTAATTATGTGTACCCAAACTGATCCCAATTGGGATCCCCCCTCTTTTTCTATTTTGATGGAATTTTTTCAATAAAGTTTTTTGTAATTGACCTCACCACGTTGCAGCTTCCCCCTTTTGTTGGCTATCCGGGGGCTGCTCCAGCCCCCCCCCCACTTTTTTCCTGTATTGTATTCCTTGCTATGTGGGAGGGAGCCCGTCTAATGGACAAATCGTTTTGATCAATTGCATATTTCATTGGTCACAAGTAAATTCAACCTAGTGTTTTTTTTTATAATTATTTTTTCAGCCTTGCTTTAGCCAGCTGTATCAGTAGTAAGTTAATTTATATCAGCCCATAACTTTGAAATTGTTGGTTTTGTGGCTCTTATTGTATTGTTTTACTACTTGTAGGTTTTTCTATACATCCTTTCATTTGTACACGTTGGTAGTTTATTTAGCAGATATACAGTGCCTTGAAAAAGTATTCATACTCCTTGAAATTTCCCACATTTTGTCATGTTACAACCAAAAACTTAAATGTATTTTATTGGGATTTTATGCGATAGGCCAACACAAAGTGGCACATAATTGTGAAGTGGAAGGAAAATGATTTTCAACATTTTTTACAAATAAATATATGAAAAGTGTGGCGTACATCAGTATAAATACAGCTGTTCTGTGAAGCCCTCATAGGTTTGTTAGAGAACCTTAGGGAATAAACAGCATCATGAAAGCCAAGGAACAAACCAGACAGGTCAGGGATATAGTTGTGGCAAAGTTTAAAGCAGGGTTAGATTATAATGAAATATCCCAAGCTTTGAACATCTCACGGAGCACTGTTCAAGCCATTATCTGAAAAAGGGAAAGAGTGTGGCACAACTGCAAACCTACCAAGGCATGACCGTCCACCTAAACTGACAGGCCGGGCAAGAAGGACATTGATCAGAGAAGCAGCCAAGAGGCCCATGGTAACTCTGGAGGAGCTGCAGAGATCCACAGCTCAGGTGGGAGAATCTGTCTACATGAAAACTATTAGTTGTGCACTCCGCAAATCAGGCCTTTATGGAAGGGTGGCAAAAAGAAAGCCATAAGAAGTCCCGTTTGCAGTTTGCCAGAAGCCATGTGGGGGACACAGCAAACATGTGGAAGAAGGTGCTCTGGTCAGATGAGACCAAAATTAAACTTGTTGGCCTAAAAGCAAAATGCTATTTGTGGCAGAAAACTAACACTGCACATCACCCTGAATACACCATCCCCACCGTGAAACATAGTGGTGGCATCATGATGTTGTGGGGATGCTTTTCTTCAGCAGGGAAGCTGGTCAGAGTTGAAGATGGATGGAGCCAAATACAGGGCAATCTTAGAAGAAGAAAACCTGTTAGAGTCTGCAAAAGACCTGACACTGGAACAGAGGTTCACCTTCCAGCAGGACAATGACCCTAAACATACAGCCAGAGCTACAATGGAATGGTTTAGATCAAAGCATATTCATGTGTTAGAATGGCCCAGTCCAAGTTCAGGCCTAAATCCATTTTAGAATCTATCGCAAGACTTGAAAACTGCTGTTCACAGACACTCTCCATCCAATCTGACAGAACTTGAGCTATTCTGCAAAGAAGAATGGGCAAAAATGTCACTCTCTATATGTGCAAAGCTGGTAGAGACATACTCAAAACGACTTGCAGCTGTAATTGCAGTGAAAGGTGGCTCTAAAAAGTATTGACTCAGGGGGGCTGGATACAAATGCACACCACACTTTTCACGTATTTGTAAACAATTTTGAAAAACATTTATCATTTTCCTTTCACGCCACAATTATGCGCCACTTTGTGTTGGACTATCACATAAAATCCCAATAAAATACATATTTCAAACGGGTATGAATACTTTTTCAAGGCACTGTAAGCAGCGGCCTCTGCTGTTAGGTAGGTTGTTGATGTAAGGTTAGTACACAGGCCCCCACACACTAACTAGATTTCTCTTTATCTTGCAGCAAGTGTAGCACTGATTGCCGGTGCTTGTGTTTATCTTTATGAAATATTTATTTTACCCAAGCTCCTTTCTACTTTTTCTAAAGCTATTTTTGTTACATTTCTCTCATAATCCTACCATAACCAGTTTCTTTACAACTTTTAAGAACAGGGGCTACCTTACCTGTTTTCCTTCCACTACTCTAGCCCTCCTCTGGTCACCACAGTACAAAATATGTGAGACAAATATGGCAGCATCTTGGGAGGAAGAAGTGTCTCTTCCTGCTGTACTCATACCATGCTGTTTGCTAGTCACCCTTTCCACTCTCTCACTTCACTTTTACACGGAGCAGACTCCCATTTTGATCAGCAGAGACTCTGCCTGCTGATCCCCTACTGATCAGAGCAGAGGGGATGGATGACAGGTCCTGTCTGCTCAGCTTCTGCAGAGTGGACATGGACAGAACCAGCTCTCCTCGATGGACGGCTGGGAGTAAAGGAACTCTGTTGCCCAGTATTAAGCAGCTGAAGTCATGCATACATTTATATAAGAATTTGTTCATTTTGTGATAATCAGTTCTAATAATGCAAGCCATGATTGCATCCTAAACCATTCACGATTTGTGCTGCCTGTAGGATTTGCATAAGACTCCACCCAGGATTTAAAGTTAATTTATCACAGGTATTTATATAACGCTAACAATTTACACAAAGAAAAGAGTGGCTGCACACCGGAATAACAAAAGTTCTTTCATTCCTCTTCCATAAAATACAAAGAGTCATACACCACAGGGTAGTAGCAAGTGCATCGAGTAGACGCGTTTCACACAGTTACATTGTGTTTATTCATTACGGGTAATGTTTACAAACTTACAGTGCACCCGAAAAGTATTCACAGCGCTTCACTCTTTAAAACAATGGGGCAGCGCTGCCATACCGCAGGTAAAGCGCCGCCACGCGGGTTAAAAGGGATTTAACCCTTTTTCGGCCGCTAGCGGGGGTAAAATAGTGCCGCTTTACCGCCTACGCCTGGGCACTCAAAATTTAGTTCAGGTGCATCCTGTTTCCACTGATCATCCTTGAGATGCTTCTACAACTTGATTGGAGTCTACCTGTGATAAATTCAGTTGATTGGACATGATTTGGAAAGGCACACACCTGTTTTTGTAAGGCCCCACAGTTAACAGTGCATGTCAGCGCACAAACCAAGCAATGAAGTCCAAGGAATTGTCTGTAGACCTCTGAGACAGGATTGTTTTGAGGCACAGATCTGGGGAAGGGTACAGAAACATTTCTGCAGCATTGAAGGTCCCAATGAGTACAGTGGTCTCCATTATCTGTAAGTGGAAGAAGTTTGGAACCACCAGGACTCTTCCTAGAGCGAGCCGCCTGGCCAAACTGAGCGATCGGGAGAGAAGGGCCTTAGTCAGGGAGGTGACCAAGAACCAAATGGTCACTCTGACAGAGCTCCAGTGTTTCTCTGTGGAGAGAGGAGAACCTTCCAGAAGAACAACTATCTCTGCAGCTGTCCACCAATCAGGCCTGAACGGTAGAGTGGCCAGACGGAAGCCACTCCTCAGTAAAAGGCACATGACAGCCTGCCTGGAGTTTGCCAAAGGACACCTGAAGGACTCTCAGACCATGAGAAACCAAACTCTCTGGTCTTTGAAACAATGATTGAAATCTGTGGCCTAAATGGCAAGCATCATGTCTGGGGGAAACCAGGCACCGCTCATCACCTGGCCAATACCATCCCTACAGTGAAGCATGGTGGTGGCAGCATCATGCTGTGGGGATGTTTTTCAGCGGCATTAACTGGGAGACTAGTCAAGATTGAGGAAAAGGTGAATACAGCAATGTACAGAGACATCATTGATGAAAACCTGCTCTGGACCTCAGACTGGGGTGAAGGCTCATCTTCCAAAAGGACAATGACCCTAAACACACAGCCAAGACAACAAAGGAGTGTCTACGGGACAACTCTATAAATGTCCTTGAGTGGCCCAGCCACAGCCCAGAATTGAACTCGACTGAACATCTCTGGAGAGATCTGAAAATGGCCGTGCACCAACGCTCTCCATCCAACCTGATGGAGCTTGAGAGGTCCTGCAAAGAAGAATGGGAGAAACTGCCCAAAAATAGGTGTACTAAGCTTTTAGCATCATACTCAAAAAGACTTGAGGGTGTAATTGGTGCCAAAGGTGCTCCAACAAAGTATTGAGCAAAGTATTTCCAAATTCCATTTTTTTTTTGCTGTTATCTGACTTCCTGTTAGAGGGTGGCCATGTTCGTTCTCCGTAGTCTAAATGTATTTAGGAACAAGGCCACCCTCTCTTGCTCACTCCCAAGATGGACTTTAGACTTTGAGATTTATAATGTGCATAAAGCAACTAACATGCACTGATTGATAAAAGGTTTTTTTACCATAATGCATTCTCTGCATTAAGGTAAAAAAAAACCTTCTGTGCAAACAGACACAGCCTCCAAACTATTGGGTTGTGGCTTAGGAAGGTGGAGGAGTTGAACTGGATGGAGGATTTGGTGCTGACGGCGCAGCAAAAACGAGAGGTGTAATCGAAAACGTGGTCTCTATGGAATATGTTTATCTACTGTATAAAAAGGAAGGTAAGGCTCTCTTGGATGTGGATCACCCTCCCTGGTTGATAGAGAGGACCTTCTCCTCCCTTGTGGCGAGTTTCCTGGCACCCCCCTTTTTTTTTTCCTCTAGACCGGGGTCGGCAACCCGTTAATCGCGGGCTACCTGTCAACTGCAGACAGGTAGACTGCGAACAGCACCGCTAACCCCCGCCCTCTACTTTAGGTACCGGACTGGTTCTCTCTCTGCCACCAGCCACACCTTTGGTTCTTCTCTCTCTCCACAACCCGCCCACCCTCCGTCATCAGTGAACAGCGGGGAGCGTGAGCCAGCAGAGCTCAGGACAGATGGAACTTGCAGGCGATTGGTTGCTAGCAACTAAGCAACCAATCACCAGCTTGTTAATATGAAAAGTCACTCGGCCAGCTTCTGCCCCCTGTCCAGAACTCTGCTTTCTCTCGATCTCCACTGTGTGCAGAGGTAGGATGCAATGGAACTAAGCTATGGAACACTGCTATGGGTGGGAAGGGGTCCAGAGGTCACTGCTAAAGGCGGAAGAAGAGGACACTACTGTTTGGGGAGGTGATGTGAAGGGGGCAGTGGACACTGCTATGGGCAGGGCCACCCCCATAGCTGTGTCCTCTACCACCCTTCACACCCCCCCCCCCAACTCTGCATTCTGAGAGCAACGCACTCCCGATCCCTGCATTCTGAGCGCAACGCACTCCCGATCCCTGCATTCTGAGCGCAACGCACTCCCGATCCCTGCATTCTGAGCGCAACGCACTCCCGATCCCTGCATTCTGAGCGCAACGCACTCCCGATCCCTGCATTCTGAGCGTAACGCACCCCTGATCTCTGCATTCAGAGCATCTCCCCCCCAGCCCCCCTAAATACTTACCGGAGTCTAAATTTGATCCAACACTGTGCCCAAGAGCAGCAAATCTCTCCTCACTGGACATGGAGGCAAGAGGGGAGCCATTCGTTAATGGACACTCGGGATCAAGCCCACAGAAATGCCCCCATAACAAGCACCTTGCTATGGGGACACTTGGCAGAGGTGAGGAGCCAAGAGTGCCAGCGGGTGACCCTAGAAGAGGAGGATCATGGCTGCTCTGTGCAAAACTATTGCACAGAGCCAGTAAGTATAACATGTTTGTTATTAAAACAATAAATAAAATGACAATCACTTTAAGCAATGGATGTGTATAGATTACTTTTGGAAAAATAGATATGGTTTAGTGTCACTTTAACTGCCTATGTACATGTCTGTGTAACTAGCATACAGTAGCACACAGTTCCTAATCAAATTCTTCATGTAAAAGAATTCACCTGTCAGCATTACATTAACCAAGCCTCTTTTGTAAAGAAGCAGAAGTGATCTAAATTTAGCTGTATGCACTGTGTAGTGACATATATGGAGGAACTCTCTGTACATACAGAACTATGAAAAAAAAAGAGGGTCAGCTGTGCTAACAGATATTGGTAGACAACATGGGCATGGCATGCTGGTTAAAATTTAACTCAGAATTTTCATCTGGAGTTTATGGTTTACAGAAACCCTGAACATTCATACAACATAAGTAAATGGATAAACATTACAAAAAGGCAAGGATGTCTCATATGTGATTATACAAAGAAAAAAATATGACAGTTTTACCATTATGTGAACAGCTAAAATCTTTTATCATCTATTTTCCAGCACCTGGGGAGAAATAATTATTGTGAGCTACAAATATACAAGGAGGGGGGTGTTAATAAAACTGGAACAGACAGAATCTGGGAATTTGGAGAAGCTGTGCATAGTAGTAACCACTCAGCTTCTATCTTCAGCTTGTTCAAGTGATTCTTAGCCCACGTTCACATCGGGCAGTTTTGACATGCCATTTGAACCACATGTCAAATCGCATGTGAAATAGTCGGCTATTGCCAGCAACGGCACCGCCTGAATCGGTGCAACACCAACTTTGCGGCGCTGCACCGATTCCCAAAAGTAGTTCCTGCACTACTTTTGGCGACTTCAGGGGCAATTTCAATGGACATCTGGGCAAGAACCCGCACAGTTCGCTCTGAAATTGCTCCCAAAGTCAGACTGACATGCTGGTTTGAACCTAGGCTAAAGGTTGTAATAAAATTTGAAAAAAACATGTTATACTTACCATTGCACATAGCAGCCCTTTTCCTCTTCTTTTTGGGTCCCCCACTGGCAGTCCTGAGGAGTGCCCCCAATAGCAAACCTTGTCCATCCACACACTCAGCTCACTCATCTCTCTCTCCTGATTGGTTCA
The DNA here is from genome assembly GCF_042186555.1 of Aquarana catesbeiana. Lineage (NCBI taxonomy): Eukaryota > Metazoa > Chordata > Amphibia > Anura > Ranidae > Aquarana > Aquarana catesbeiana. Next base: position 364,727,342 of record NC_133327.1, on the reverse strand, counting down.
CTGGCTGTTACTGACAGTAGCAGGAGCCAATGGCTCTCACTGCTGTGTGAGCCAATGAGAAGTGAGAGACCCGGGAGAGCCGCTGCCCTCATGCACGTCGCTGGATTGAGATGGGGCTCAGGTAAGTATAAAGGGGGGCTGGGGAGGAAGCTGCACCCAAAAGGTTTTTTACCTTAATACCTTAATACATAGGATGCATGAAAGTAAAAACACCATCTGCCTTTAGAAACATTTTAATGCAGTAGTAAACCTTGCGTAGTAATTTTTACCTACAGGTAAGCCTATAATAAGGCTTACCTGTAGGTAAAATGAATATCCCCTATACATGCACCGTTTAGGAGATATTCACCCTGGATGCAGCCAGTTATGTCACCGGCGTATGCGCTCTGAAGGTCTGGCATACTTCAGAGCTTTGTGCCGGAACTGAGGGCTCCCGCACGCATGCGTGGGAATGACATCATTGTGGCTCCAGCCAATCACATAGCCGGAGTGCGTTGACCCAGAAAAAACAAAACGGGGGAAAATGTGACAGTACAGTGCCTAAGGGCTTTGTTCCAAGGTGAGTGATGCATACTAGCACATTATGCCATTGCCTTGCATGCATTTTTTTTTCCCCCCACAAGCCACACAGCTGCAGTTTACAACCACTTTAAGCTTTGAAAATGAAAGTTAGAAGATGACTGGTTGCCATGCACAGCTGCTCCAGATTTTGCCTGCTCCAGCCTTAGTAAATTCTGTTCAATGTGCATTATTTATTATACAGCAGCCACATGTCCAGTGTATCTAGGAAAAAACTTGATTAACCACTAGTCGACCAGCTCACACATATATACTGTGGCAGATCGGCTCTCCTGTGCGAATCGCCGTACCTGTACGGCAGCTCACGCAGGCGCAGATGCGGGTGGCCGCACATCCAAAATCTCGATCAGCTCCTCAATTCGCTATAGAGCCCAAGGGAGGGGCTAAGGATGGCAAAGACACTCGGGCTCTATAGCGATTTGAGGAACTGATCGAAAATTTGGATGTGCGGGTCTATGTTGCGCTTTAAACCCATGTTCGTATTAATGTGGTGTGCTGAAAGTATCTGCATGTTGTGAGTACCCAGTATATTTTAATAAACGCATGTTAAAGTGTTTTAAACAATTCAAGCACTACTGTAGTCTTTTTCTCTGCATATGTTCTGACATACTGAGGAGGAGATCTTGGGAGAAGTTTAGGAGCCAGCTGTGTTGGATATCTCGCTGAGTCCTGGGGTGGTTCACAGGCGTTTTTTTGACCCTTCTTAGTTGGGGGGTCGCACTCCCAGCGGTGAGCCTATACCCATTGGGGGGGGGGGGGGGGGGGAGTATGAGTGAGACGATTCCGTGGTGGTCTGGGAGTTTTATTTATAGGACTTCACAATTACATTTAGTTTTTCATCAATCAACATCAATTTGTGGAATTTTCACAGTTTTTATATGGACTTTTTTGCACCTTATTGTACAGACATTTAATTATGCACTTTTTATGTTGTTTGATTCAATGATTTTTGATATTTGTTTATATTTCATGATTCAGCGCTGCGCTTTTATATATTGATTTTTGTGCACATGCATATGGGGATGTGATCAGTGCTAGCAGCTGGTCTTTTGAATACCTTTCACACACACACACACACACAGTTTCTAGTACACAAATAGTTCCTTTTTGTTTTTGGGTAGCTTGCAAGACTCGATCATATATATATTTTCAGGTAAGTAGAACATGTTTGTTATTAAAAAAAAAAAAAATTACAAGCTTTAGAATCACTTTAACACCTTTCCCCCCAGCCTAAAGTAAACTGACATCCAGGCAAGAACGCTGTTGTTCCAGGATGATGTCATATGATGTCCTCCCTCGGGTACCACGCAGCGGAACAAGGCTGTGTCCACTGGATCACGCTGTCAGTGCCATGTGACTGCTTTGACCAATTACAGCAGATCACATGGCAATTCTAAACAATGGATGGCTTCCTTTCATGCCATCCATTGTATACAATTGTGCTGCCAGCTGTATTTGGTCACAGTGATCACATGGTACAGACAGGACCAATCACAGCCCATCTGCACCATGTAATTAGCTTTGACCAATCACAGCTAATCACAACAAAAGGCACTGAATAAACCAGTTTCATTCAATAAAAATGGTTGCTTATATCAATGAAATGAATTGGTATATGCAATCATAATGTGTAAAAAAAAAAAAAAAATCCTGATCACTTCCCATATAGTAGTACAATGTTACTATGGTAACACTGTATTGCTCTGGTCACAGTGTGTTAGAGAAAAAAAAAAAGCAAAAAAACAAAAACAAAAAAAAAAAATTTTTTTTTTGCATACTGTCACCAGTCAGTGTCCCTGATCACCGCCACACCGGTTATTTGATAACGCAGTACTGAACTTGTGGCAGTATTTATAAGGAAAAACATTGTGAATTTTTTTACTTTCTTCATTTTCCAAAAAAGTGTGACAAAAAATTACAACTTAAAAAAACTTGCCATGCCTCTTACTAAATACCTTGGACTGTCTACTTTCCAAAAATGGGTCATTTGGGTGTATTTGTACTGTCCTAGCATTTTCAGGCCTCAAAAAAATGAGATAGGGTGTCAGTACGTCAGGATTCAGTTATACACTAGAGTTTGTGGACTAAATAATAAACATTGATTTGGGTTATTTTAACCAAAGAAATATAGCAGAATACATGTTGACCTAAGCTTTTTAAGAAAAATTATTTGCAAAATTTTATAACGGAAACGAAGAAAAAATTTATTTTTTTTTTTAAATGTTTAATTTTTTTTTGGTTATTTAGCATAAAATAAAAAACCCAGTGGTGATAAATATCGCCAAAAGAAAGCTCTATTTGTGTGAAAAAAAAAATAATGATAAAAATGTCTTATGGGTACAGTGTTGCATGGCCGTGCAATTGTGATTCAATGTGTTAACGCGCTGAAATGGCCTGGGCAGGAAGGGGGTAAAAGTGCCCAGTATTGAAGTGGTTAATAATCCCAAAAACAAAAAATCCCAAAAAACATAAAAAGACACTGTAGCCGCTGACTTTTAATAAGGACGCTTACTTGTCCAGGTAGCCCGTGATGTCGGCCCCCCCGAATCCGATTTGTCCATCGGATCGGGTGCAGGCGCCACCATTGTAACTAAGGGAAACCGGTAGTGGAGCCTTGCAGCTTCACAGCCAGTTTCCTACTGCGAATGCTCGAGTCGCGCAGCATGTTTTGAATAGCCAGCTTGACTCATGGGACACACACAGATCCCAGAAGACAGTGGTGGAGGAGGGCTCGCCGCAGGAGGATATGGCGTCCTGGGCCGCGGCCGACCTAGGACGGAGGTACACTTAGTACTTCAAAAAAGATACAAAAGAAAAAAATAAAATATCCAAAAACGAGGGGTGGAAGGGTAGTCTTTAGTTTAAGACCACCTTTCAAAAGTGGGTGGAACTCCGCTTTAACAACATTATCAATGAAACCATAAAGATAAAATGACAATATTGTCCTGTGCTTACATACAAAAACAAATCCAATAGTGATACAAAATATTCAATACACAGATGTGAACAGAAACAAAGTGTCCACTTCAATCTTTCATTTCTAAAATGTCTTTATTTCTCAAGAAAAGTCACACATGCTCACACTGTCATAAAAGTAATCCTCCCCTGTCAGCATGGATGGCTGCTCGGGACTACAGACTGCAGTGTCTCCCCCTCTCAGTAGAGTGAATAGAGACCGCTGGGGCTAATCGACAGTGTGGGCAGAAGCCAGTGTCTAAGAGTTCCAGTACACATGCTTTAAGTTTACCAGGGGCTGGACCGGATTTTTCATGCCTGCTTTTATTCGCTTGTTACTTGTGAGCATAATAGTGGGTTTAATAATTGACTTTATAAGAATTTACTACACTATTTGAGAATTATCTTTCTGCTGGCGAATCACCTCCTGTGAAGTCTGGAACACTTGAGAGACAGCTTGAGCCTGTTTTTGCTCTATTGAGGAGGGGAGACACTGCAGTCTGGAGTCCCAAGCAGCCATCCTGACAGCCATGCTGATGGAGGAGAATTCCTTGGCAGACAGCAGGAGCTTGTTCACCTTTACTTGAGATAGAAAGGCATTTTATAGTCTGATGATTGTGGATCTGATTTTTGTGGTGAAAGAAATCACTGTGGAGTGTTCTGGGGTGGTGCCCCTTTATCACAGGGTGGAAAGTTTTTTGTTGCAAGATGCAGATTTGTTCACAGTGAGAAAAATGAAAGACCGAAGCGGACACTTTTTGTTTCTGTTCATATATGTTTATTGAACATTTTGTTTCACTATAAGATTTGTTTTTGTATGTAAGCACAGGACACTATTGTAATTTTATCTTTATTTTTTTGACACTATGTTATTAGGATCACATTACTTTTTTTTTTATTTATTGTGAAATGTAGATCACTGTGCTGTGCTGTTTGAGGTATTATACACTTCATTCATTTTATATTATTTTGTATAGGGCTTCCCATCCTCAGCGGTTTCCCAACCCTGGTCTCCTGCAGAAATCTTAGTCAGCTCTTAACCAATTCTTGACTGCACTGTAGCCAAAAGACGGCTACAGTGCAGTCGTCCAGCTCTGGAAGGGTGTCTATTGATGTCCTCTCAGAAGCATGCCCCCTGTGCACGAATGCAGCACTCTCTATGTCAGGGTAAAGGGCCAATCAAAGCAGCCCTTTACCATGTGATTAGACACAGCTGATCACTTGTAAACAAACTTGCCGGTTACAACATTCCTTTCCTGTCACAGCTGGGAGAGGAGAGCCGGTAACAGGCAAGTATGACAGGGGGCTTTTATACTGATAATCAGTGTCCTGATTATTAGTGCCGCCTATCAGTGCCTCCTAATCAGTGACCACCAGTGCAGCCTCATCAGTGCATATTAGCGAAGGAGAAAAATTACTTTAAAATGTTTTAACAGAAACTAAGAAACACTTTTTTTTTTTCCAACATTTTCTGCCTTTTTTCATTACCAAAAAAAAAAGAAAACTCTAATCGTCATTCAAAGTGCGACAGCACTGAAATCTGAAAATTGGCCCAGGCAGGAAGGGGGTGAAAGTGCCCTGTACTAAAGTGGTTAAACTCATGTATGAGTAGAGCCTAAATGAAACTTAGTGAATTAGGATATATATAATGATTAAAGTCGCTATACACATGTTCTAGGTCAGATCAACAAATATATGCCTAGGTTTAGAGGACTTTCCATGATGGTCATAAAGTTGGACGTCTGCCACATATACACACAAAAAAATGAAATGTCTTTAAAGTGGTTCTCTATTTTACTGGCAAAACTGAAAAGACCTAAAACAGTGTTCAGCTGCGAGCTACAGGCTTCTGCAGCTCTACAGACCTCAGAGCACTTACCACTTTCTTGCTCACTTTACAGTGGCTTGAAACAGTATTCATACCCCTTGAAATTTTCCACATTTGGTCATGTTACAACCAAAAACGCAAATGTATTTTATTGGGATTGTATGTGATAGACCAGGGATCTCCAAACTTTACAAAGGGCCAGTTTACTGTCCTGAAGACTTTAGGGGGGCCGGACTGTGGCTATTGGGAGTAGAAAAGGTCTCAACGTCAGTGGGAAAAAAATAATGCCCCATAGTCTGTTTCAATGGAAGTAATTGGGCCCCATCATTGGTGTCATTGAGAGGAATTGGGCCCCATCGTTGATGCCATTGGGAGGAATTGCATCCCATCATTGATGTCATTGGGCCCCATTGTTGGTGTTAGTAGGAGGAATTGTGCCCCATCGCTGGTGTCATTTCGAGGAATTGTGCCCCCTTCATTGGTGTCAGTGGGGGGGAATAATGCCCTATTGTTGGTATCAGTGGATGAAATAAAGTGCCAAGGGCGGATAAACACAAGCAAAGGGCCGCATCTGGCCCCCCCGGGCTGCAGTTTGGAGACCACTGTGATAGACCAACACAAAGTGCCACATAAATGTGAAATGGAAGGAAAATAATAAATGGTTTTCAAATTTATTTACAAATAAATATGTGAAAAGTGTGGCATGCATTGTATTCAGCCCCCTGCAATTACAGCTGCAAGTCTTTTTGAGTATGACTCTACCAGCTTTGCACATCTAGAGAGTGACATTTTTGCCCATTCATCTTTGGAAAATAACTCAAGCTCTGTCCTCTGTCGGATTGCATGGAGAGAGTGTCTGTGAACAGCAATTTTCAAGTCTTGCCACAGATTCTCAATTGGATTTAGGTCTGGACTTTGACTGGGCCATTCTAACACATGAATATGCTTTGATCTAAACCATTCCATTGTAGCTCTGGCTGTATGTTTAGGGTCATTGTCCTGTTGGAAGGTGAACCTCCACCCCAGTCTCAAGTCTTTTGCAGACTCTAACAGGTTTTCTTCTAAGATTGCCCTGTATTTGGCTCCATGCATCTTCCCATCAACTCTGACCAGCTTCCCTGTCCCTGCTGAAGAAAAGCATCCCCACAACATGATACTGCCACCACCATGTTTCACGGTAGGGATGGTGTGTTCAGGGTGATGTGCAGTGTTAGTTTTCTACCACACATAGCGTTTTGCTTTTAGGCCAAAAAGTTCAATTTGGTCAACTGACCAGAGCACCTTATTCAACATTTTTGCTGTGTCTCCCACATGGCTTCTCGCAAACTGCAAATGGGACTTCTTAGGGCTTTCTTTCAACAATGGCTTTCTTCTTGCCACTGTTACATAAAAGGCCAGCTTTGTGGAGTGCATGACTAATAGTTGTCCTGTGAACAGATTCTCCCACCAGAGCTGTGGATCTCTGCAGCTCCTCCAGAGTTACCATGGGCCTCTTGACTGTGTCTCTGATTAATGCTCTCCTTGCCTGTCAGTTTAAGCGGATGGCTAGGTCTTGGTAGGTTTGCAGTTGTGCCATACTCTTTCCATTTTCGGATGATGGATTGAACAGTGCTCCTTGAGATGTTCAAAGCTTGGGATATTTTTTTTTTTTTTTTTATATAACCTAACCCTGCTTTAAGCTTCTCCACAACTTTATCCCTAACCTGTCTGGTGTGTTCCTTGGCCTTCATGATGCGGTTTGTTCACTAAAGTTCTCTAACAAACCTATGAGGGCTTCACAGAACAGCTGTATTTATACAGAGATTCAATTGCACACAGGTGGACTCTATTTACTAATTAGGTGACTTCTGAAGGCAATTGGTTCAACTAGATTTTAGTTCGGGGTATCAGAGTAAAGGGGGCTGAATACAAATGCACGCCAAACTTTTCACATATTTATCCATTTATCATTTTCCTTCCACTTCACAATTATGTGCCACTTTGTGTTGGTCTATCACATAAAATCCCAATAAAATACATTTACGTTTTTGGGTTGAACACGACAAAATTTGTAAAGTTTCAAGGGGTATGAATACTTTAAGGCCTCTTTTGATGTTACTAGCAGCCCAGCTATTTTCAGCATTAAGACCCCTTTCACACCGAGCCACCTATAGCATCGGTGGTAAAACACCGCTATTTTTAGCGGCGTTTTACCGTCGGATTTGTGGCGCATTTCGCCCGCTAGCGGGGCGGCTGAGAAAGGGTTAAAACCGCCCGCAATGTGCCGCGATAGCACTACACTAACGTGCTCCCCATTGAAATCAATGGGGCAGCGCTGGAGGAGCGATAAACACACCGCTCCAAAGAAGCTGCTGGCAGGACTTTTCCTGGCGTCCTGCTAGCACAGCGCTCCGGTGTGAAAGTCCTCGGGCTTTCACACTGGAAACAATGGAGCAGCTGTTTGAGGGCGGATTGCAGGCGCTATTTTTAACGCTATAGCGCCCTCGGTGTGAAAGGGGTCTAATACTTTAGAATCACAGAACAAGAATGCTGTAAATGAGCATCAGAAAAGTTAAAAAATTGCTTATCACTAAATTTGTTTTAGGTTGGAGACTTGGAAAGCAAGAGAATTAACATTGTCAAAAGAGAGGTCAGCAATGGCAGCCCCTGCACATTTCTCATGACAAAGTCACTTTCACATGAGAAAACTGTCAGTATCTGCATCAGAAGCCCACTTCCAGGTCTGGTGATCTGTCTTTGTCAGCCAAATCTGATCCTATTCAAACGATGATTTTCCAACCAGCTCAGTTAACTTTTAGATCTACTTTTTTCAAGCTGGGTGGTGCATGTAGGGTCTCCCACAGCTAAAAATAAAGGCTGATTCAGCTAAATTCAACCAAAATCGGAGCCGTCTATGGTCAGCCTAATTTTTTTAAAGACACCTCAAGAATATGAGAGCTGCATTACTGACTGCCTGCTGTACTGAGTAGGGAAAACTCCAGAACTTCCTTGTATTGATGGAGCTTGTCTGTCCCCTCCCAACTTAAACACATTCTTTTTGACCAAGAGGCAGCCATCATAGTGATGGGCCAATAGGATTTTTTCCAAGGATAGAGTCACTTTTAACACAACTGGGTTACTCTCTGCTGGTGATACCCAAATCAATTAAATAAAAATCAAACAATACTATGGCCTTCTATTTATTGCGATAAGACTGCAACTTTCACAGCAGAAACACTATTCTAATTTTACAGTTCCACATTTTTGGGAGCACTATTGTGTAACTGCCTAGAGCTATAAACCACAGAATTAGGGTAAACTGAGTAGATTCTGGTAATGTTTCCTGCAAAACAATACAGAGGAAATGAACTCTGAAGCTACAGTATGTCCTGAAAAGACAGGTATAGGGCGAAGTACTAGTCACCGATATTACCAGTGGTCCCTCTTTAAGGACTTCCCATGGCTTGTCCTGCACTGTCTCTCTGTGTGCTGGCCATCTTGGTACAGGAAGGACTTTCCCTTCCTATATCAGAGCATCCAGCAAAGAAAACAATTATCAGGACAGTGGTGACAGCACAAGATCTCACTTCAAATCTCCTGAGACTAGCAGTAAAAGGCAGCATTGCTTTAGATCCCACACTGAAGATATACAGCTATGAGGCTGTTGGTACAGGAAGTACACTGCTATAAAATTTGAGTGGGGAGGATCAAAGATACAAAGGTGCCCATGACCACTGGTAGTCCTACAAACAACTAGCATCTGATCACATCGTAGATTTGGTTTCTCTAGTCACACAAGTGTACCTGTTTATCGCGATACGCAATAGAACAGACCAGGAAAACAAAATATTTCTTGGTTTTAATAGCAATTAGAGCAAGATTTTTTGACTTACTCAATTGTATCCATCACCCAGTGGTTTGTTGGAAAGGCGTTGCACTTCTCCCCAGACATTAGGTTGTCTCCCAAATGTCGTCTTATGCCTATGGGTAATTTAGTTAACATTGACTGTGAAATGATTATTGTCAGATGTTTGTTGCAGCATCCAGGAAACTGCTGACCTCTCGGTATGTCCACACATTACAAGCTCCAACATTTACAGAAAAAAGAAAAAAGACATTTAACCACAAATTTATTGACAAAAGCCTTTTTAAATGTTGGAGGTCAAAGAGAATGGCCAAATTTGTTCCAGCTGATGGGAAAGCCACGACTGTTCACATAACTATTCTTTTAGAATGCTTCTGTGAATGTCCAGCATGTCAAACCCCAAGGAAGGTAGGCCAGGGGTGTCCAACCTGCAGAACAAGGCGGCTATGAATGCGGGCCAACATAAAATTGTAACCTTACTTAAAAATTTTGATCTATTTCAAATGCGTTTACACTTTGCAAACGCATGTGGCCAAAGAAAAATTTGACAGTGGACTTTACTGGACTTTTATAAGTTTTATCTTCACAAAGAAAAAATCTACCACTCTTCACAATCACGCCTTATTCATTTAATCAGTTTTCTGCAGCACCTATATTTGGTGAGCAACCATTTTCAAGGATGAAGCAAACGAAGAGCAGAATTAAAACCAAAATATCTGATGAGCACTTTGAGAATTCATTAGGAATTGCTACTACATCCATCCAACCAGATATGGAGTTATTTTTATCAAGAACAGTGTCAAAGATCGCACTAGTTTTATGTTGCCCTGTTTTACTTTTATTATTAAAAAAATATTTAAAAATATGAAGTTTCATTACTCAGATAGGTACATTATGTATCAGTTATTGTTAACCCCTTCCCGATCGGCGCACGCCAATGTACGTCGGCAGAATGGCATGGCTGGGCAAATGGACTTACAGGTACGTCCATTTGAATTCCCCGCCGTGCCATTGCGTGCGCGCCGCCAGCCGGGAGCTCTGTGAGTCGGGTTGCGGGTCTCGCGGACTCAATTGCTGCGGGGATACCCGCGATCGCCTCACGGAGAGGACGAACGGGGAGATGTTGATGTAAACAGCATCTCCCCATTCTGCCTAGTGACAAGTGTCACTGATCTCTGCTCCCTGTAATCAGGAGCAGTGATCAGTGTAGTGACACTGCTAGCCCATCCCCCCTACAGTTAGTAATCACTCCCTAGTACTGATTTAACCCCTCCCCGCCCCCTAGTGGTTAACCCCTTCACTGCCAGTGTCTTTTACACAGGAATCAGTGCATTTTTATAGCACTGATTGCTGTATAAATGACAATAGTCCCAAAAATGTGTCAAAAATGTCCGCCATAATGTCGCAGTCACAATAAAAACCCACAACAGTAAAATCAGTCTGTGTATGCAATAAAGCATGCTGGTTATGCTCCCTGTGGAACCTAAGGGGTTAATCCTCTGCATTATGTAAAAAGGCTGTTTCATTCTGTCTTCTCTGATCCTCCCCTTCTTCCACAGTCCCCAATCTATCTGCTGAGAGAATGGAGGCTAGGGGTCAAGCTGCACATACTCAGTTTGGTGTCTATTGATAGAGAGTTTTGTTTTTTCCTTGGGAGGATGCATGCAATCAGCACAGGGCCAATCAACACTTTCTAGACAGAGGGTCAGGGGTCATGCAGCCTGACAGGACAGTCATAGCAGAATGAAAACTCCTCCTACAAGCTTTAACCAGACACTGATAGAAGGCACAAGACTGGTAAATACTGCTGATGTAAACAGAAAACTATTGCATTTCCATGTTCTGTGTACTGCGGGAGACCAGATATAGTGAATGCAGGGTCCTGGGTTTTGTAACACTTTAACTTGTGATGTGCCAGGCTTTTTCTGCTCATCAGCTGTGCATTTTATATGTGACCAAAGACAATATGGAGTTGATTTACTAAAGGCAAAAAGACTGTGCACTTTGCAAAGTGCAGTTGCTCCAAAGCTTAGTAAATGAGGTAAAGCTACGCTTTGCAAAAAATACCCAATCGAGCGCAAGGAAAAAAAAAAAAAAAAAAAAAACTGCATTTTTGCTTGCACAATTGGTTGATAGAAGTCAGCAGAGCTTCTGTTCATTTACTAAGCTCTGGAGCAACTACACTTGCAGAGTGCAACTGCACTTCACAAAGTGCACAGTCTATTTGCCTTTAGTAAACCAACCCCTACATTGCCTTCTTTTAGAATAAAAAATATTACAAAAAATACAAAGTTTTATTACTCAGATAGGTACATTATCTATATTATTAAACATTAACTTGTGATCTGCCTGACTTTTTCTGCTCATCAGCCGCCCAAGACCATTCCTCGTCTTGCAATGTGGCCCAGAAAGGTCAAAAAGTTGGACACCCCTGAGGTAGGCTAAAGCAGCAAAAGGTCATTCTTAGTTTTGTACTTAACCAGTTCCTGCCTGCCGGCCATCATATGACGTTCTTGACTTTGTGCAGGTATATCTGAATGATGCCTGCAGTTACAGGCATCATTCAGATATCGGCCTTTTCAGCCGGCGATTCTTTACACCATAAGAACGGCTTTTCCACGCGTGATCGTTCTTAAGGGCGGCAAGAGGGGGCGTCCCCCCCTCCCGCCGCTGCTTCTACTGAATCACCGCGACAAGATCCGCCGGCCCCGGATGTTTACCATATGGTCACCGGAGTCTCTATGATTGTTCGGAGGCCGGGCGCGATGTAATGACATCATGCCTGGCCTCTGCATTCAAACAAACGGCGCTGCTTTGGCTGGCATTTTTTTTAATTTCAGGCTTCCCAGCCTAGAGGTGAGATATGGGGTCTTATTGACCCCACATCTCACTTTAAAGAGGACCGATCATGCCATATTCCTATTACAAGGGATGTTTACATTCTTTGTAATAGGAATAAAAGTGATCAAAAAAATGTCAAACATGTCCTCATGTGCTCGCACACGGAAGCAAACACATACGGAAGCCCCACCCACATATGAAAACGGTGTTCAAATCACACATGTGAGGTATCGCTGTGAACGAACCAGTAAAAAAAGTAAAGCGTCGCCTATGGGCATTTTTAAGTACTGAAGTTTGGCGCCATTCCACGAGCATATGCAATTTTGAAGCATGACATGTTAGGTATCTATTAACTCGGCGTAACTTCATCTTTCAAATTATGCAAAAAAATTGGGCTAACTTTACTGCTTTTTTTTTAAGCACAAAACCGTTTAAAAAAAAAAAAAAACGCGTTCGAAAAATTACTGTGCAAATACCGTGCGAGATAAAAAGTTGCAATGACCGCCATTGTATTCTCTAGGGTCTTTGCTAAAAAAATATATATATATATATAATGTTTGGGGGTTCTATGTAATTTTCTAGCAAAAAAAATATGATTTTTACATGTAGGAGAGAAATGTCAGAATTGGCCTGGGTGACAAGTGGTTAATAGAGTGGTAAAGGAGCTAAGAAAGTTTCACTTTAGTCTGATGAATCATATTCGGAAGGATAAAAACACTGCTTCCTTTACCATGTCAGATATAAAATAGTAGGCACACCCTAGAATTCCGCTATTAAGACTTATACCAGTGCAAAGCTAATGTTTATTTAGGCAATCATCTGAATTATTTATGCTATGCTGTTGCTAGAGCTACTGTGTCCTAATCGATAATCCAACGGCATTTATAAACTTTATACCCTGAAGCAATAATCTGCGTAGCAACCACATCAATGAAATGATCCCTGTCAGGCATCCATTCTTATGTACTCCTGTTTGTCTGTATTATGGGATGAACCATGTGTTCTCGAACAACCTACCTAAATGTGTACATTGTGATCCTCTCATTACATATAACAACATACAGCAGGCTATGTGTAAGGTTCAAGGTAACCGAGACAAGCACTAGAATCTATGGGCAGCTTTGTGAATCAGAAATATTAACCCAATCTTGACATTCAGCGTTTAGTTGCAACGTTACAATCATCTTACTATTTTGTCTATACATGAAATGTCTATGAATATACTGTATTTAGTGATATTACATATAGAAAAGGAATATGTACTTACATATTGAGTTTAGATGTTACTGTAGATTTATTGCGGTCATTCAAAGAAACATTAGTTTTTACTGCCTCTGAATGAAACCTTTTAGGATTGTCTGATTCGGTCTTGCTCTGAGCCTGCACTCCCTGGTTGCTCTCTTGTTTTGTCTTCCTGTCCTGTGGGAGAACACCTGCTGCTGTTGGACTTATGTCCTGTACAGTATCATTCAAATCCTCCCCTCTACTTCCAGTTAAGGATCCAGGCACATATGCCTTTTCCACGTAGGCGTCTTTTGTTGTAGAAACAAGGGCAGGCTGGTTAAACTCAGATACTTTGGCAGCAGCTGCTACAGTCTGATTTCTAAACACGAAATCTCTACTCTGTGCTTTGCGAACAGTTGGAGAAGAGGGAGACCAGGCAGCAGGATTTTTTTTCTTCAGAGGGCTGGAGGCTGGGTGTTGCTGTTTATCTTTGTCTGAATCACCCTTGGGCGAGAGTTTGGGATTAGCTCCCGCCTTTATTTCTTGGTTGGCTGATACAGTGCCGTTAGACTCAGGTGACAGAGGAGCAGGTTTTATGTTACTATCAGGCATGACTAATTGTTCCTGAGTACCTTTAAAGCTACCCTCATCAAAAACATCATCCTGGGGTACGATGTTTTCGTTTTTTTTCTCATCATTCTGACTGCTCTGGGATTTAAATGATCGCCGCCTCCTGTTTGTTTTTCTGCTACTGGGACTGTTTCTCTCCATTGTATCTCCACTGGTAGAGCTTCGTGTGGCTGTGGGAGAATTCGATCCAGTTTTACTTAAGTAGATATCAAATGCTAAAACTTTTCCATTATTTGATTGTCCATTAGCACTGTGATTCTTTGGAGATCCTGTAAATATGTCACCTTCTGAAGGGCTGACAACTGGTGAGAGGTCACCACCACTTGCTTGTCTTCTTAAATTACTCCTGCCACCTGGGCTGTCCGGAGATAGACTCTGGTCAGCTGCTGCTGACCCTTGGTCTTGTGAATCCCCTGGCAATGTAACCTGGAAGGGTAACTTTGTAGAGTTTATTTTCTCTGTGCTTCCCACTTTCTGAAGAGGTTTATCTGATATCTTATATTTTGAGTCTGTTACTTTGCCAGAGAACCTCGAACTCTTCCTTGGCATTATTTTGGGGGACTCCTCTTTGGTAGTGTTTGTTTCTTGTGAAAACACTTGAAATCTCCTCACACTGGACTTAGTGGTTTCTCCATCTGTAGAGCCTCTTCTTCCAGGAGATTGCACGCTTTTCCCATTACTGTTCTGGCGGTTAACTTTAGGTGTCACATTCACTACAGATTTATGACTAGTATCTGAAAGTGCATCAATGGGTGCAGTAGCACTTTTACTACTAGCTTGTTCTATTTCTTGTACCAGTGGTGCAGTACTGTTCTGGGTGTCAGTCTTAGATGTTGAGTTCTGTGCTGATATATCACTGCTGTTTGAAAACGTATCGGTCTGAAAAGCAGGTCTTTCAATTACAGATTGCTGAAGTTCTTTCACCTCTGTGTTCTCTGTATTCTTATCTGTAAGGGCAATATTACCATTACCATTTGTAGTCTCCTTTTCACTTTGAACTACAGGGAGTGCAGAGTCCTTTGAGATGTGCTGGGTGACCTGATCTGATGCAGGTTCAACACAATGTGAGCTGCGTGCATGTGTTTGTACTTTAGAAGTGGAGGATACTAAGATCACTTTCTTCCGTTCTTTTACAACCTCTTTTTCTGATTTAAATGTAGTCACTGACCTCTCAGTAGGGCTTGCTGGAGACTCAGCGTTGCTTTTGCCTTGTTTTTTTTTACTGGTGTTAAAAAGGTTTCCAAATTTTCCTAAGGCGGGCTTCCTTGTCACATCTTTCTTGGGCGACTCTGTAGGTGATGCTTTAGACTGAAAAATGGAAAAAAAAAGTAGGGTAAAATCTTGTCTGACACAGTGGAGAATACAGCTATACAGCTAGGTATATAAATTGAATACAAAGTTTCCATTTACAGAGAGGGTGTAGACCTCCTCCCAACATACCACTGATAGATAATCATTATTTACTTAGCTTTTTATATCACAGGACAATCCTGTACATATGGCTTACCAGCCTATGAAATGGAATAAAACTAGGAGTCTCAGTGCAGTTAATTTTTATGGATATTGCTAGAACTCCCATAATAAATACACAGCGTAAACAGTGACCAGATAATGTACACGTAAGAACAGTAAATAAAATATTAGTAGGGCTTAGATTCTGATATTCTACATACCTTGCCATGTTTCTATATAAATCTATATTACTTTGCATTCATTCATTTTTTGCTGTAAAATGTAACTTTATTAGCCATAAGAATAAAATTAAAAAGCTATTAGTCTTAATGTATAACCAAGGGCAGGTTCACACACGAAAGCAGTGCAGGAAAGGTGTGTTCTGTGCGCATTTCCTGCACCTCAGGCGAACACACTGCCCTTGCAAGTTGCATGTGGGTGCCAATGTATTATGTTAATGACACCTCATACGCAGATAGAAAACGCAGTGTCTTTGCTGGTTCTGAATTGAAGGGTGCCACAGTACCTTGCGGTTTGGTGCAGTGTGTTTATAAAAGTAGTGCAGGCACTATTTTTTCCGCAGTTCAGTGAATTTTGCAGCCCATTCTAATGAATGGGCTGTCAAAATGCCCTATATGGGAACGGCGTGAACCAACCCTAACAGGCAAAACTTTTATTTATTTTATTTTGTCTAGAGTGGAGATGGATTAGAACACCCGTCAGATTTGTATTACTGTCTGTACCCCCGTTGGGGAGATTCACCCTCCTATCTCCTATGTCCTGTTTACCATTATAACTGAAAGTGAAAGAAAAAGAAAATCCCAAATTTTGTGTTGTCTCCAAAACAGGACATTCTCCAATAGGGGCACTGGTTTTGGTGACCCTGAGGACAGAGAGGAATTCCCTCACTTTATAGGGATCTCCTCTCATTTCCTGTTTTGGCTATGGGAAAGGAAGTGAAAGGAAATCACTACAGTGGGACACAGATGGCAAAAAAATGTGCAGGGGTTATGCTCAGAGATGGATTAACTGTTTGTGGCAAGACTGGGCTCAAATGATAGGAAACCTTATATTCTACAGTATGATATAAAAAAAAAAAAAAAAAAAAAAAAAATCATTTTTTCGGGTTTACATCCACTTTAAGGTACTTACACAGTATATAGCGCTGTCAATTTACGCAGCGCTTTATGTGTGTGTATATATACACATATATATATACACACATACACACACACATACATACATTAATATATATATATATATATATATATATATATATATACACACATATATATATTTTTATACACACACAGTTACACTAGTGTATTGTTTTCACAAGAAACTAAGAAAATTATGTAAATGTTCTTTAACCTGTCTACTAGTTGCAAAAAGAAAGAGCTGGTGAGATGCACTTGATTGGTAGGTTAGAGTTGAGAGTGTTGACTAGATAATCCATAATTTAGGTTTATAGGTAACATTTGTGCAGTTAATAAGTACAATTTTATTACCTGTGGACGTGTTCCTCAGTTATATCTGTATTAGTTAAAAACAACATTAAATAGAAGTGCTAACACTTATTAGCTGATAGTGTTGATAGCAGCTTACAGTTACTGTAAGGCTCCATGTACATTGGACGCTGAGGCAAAGTCCTCTGAACATTTTTTTTTTGACACCTTGAAGCCGGCGTTTGTAAACGCCCGTTTAGCCGCGTTTGCATGCGGCGTTTAGCGCCGTTTTACCGCGTTTGCGTCTAGAAGCATTTAGTTAAGATATCATCATAGGACCCTCCCCAAGCTCAAAAAACAGTGTTATTTAACTATTTCAGTCATTTTGTGAGACCAGAGTGAGTAGCAGCAGCTGAGAGCAGCAGTGTACTTGTATTTAGCATGTCACTTGCCACAAGTTACAGACTGTCACTTGTCACACGTTGCAGATTTTCCACTTGCCACGTCACCTGTCACAAGTTGCAGATTGTCATTTGCCACGTCACCTGCCACAGTTTGCGGATTGTCATTTGCCACAAGTTGCAGATTGTCCACTTGCCACAAGTTGCAGTTTGTCCACTTGCCACGTCACCTGCCACAAGTTGCGGATTGTCATTTGCCACATCACCTGCCACAAGTTGCGGATTGTCATTTGCCACATCACCTGCCACAAGTTGCGGATTGTCCACTTGCCACAAGTTGCGGATTGTCCACTTGCCACGTCACCTGCCACACATTGCGGATTGTCACTTGCCACGTCACCTGTCACAAGTTGCAGATTGTCATTTGCCACGTTACCTGTCACACGTTGCGGATTGTCACTTGCCACGTCACCTTCCAGAAGTTGCGGATTGTCATTTGCCACGTCACCTGCCACAAGTTGCAGTTTGTCCACTTGCCACGTCACCTGCGACAAGTTGCGGATTGTCATGTGCCATGTCACCTGCCACAAGTTGTGGATTGTCCACTTGCCATGTCACCTGCCACAAGTTGCAGATTGTCCACTAGCCACGTCACCTGCTACACGTTGCTCATTGGCACTTGCCACATCACCTGTCACAAAATGCGGATTGTCATTTGCCACATCACCTGCCACATGTTGCAGATTGTCACTTGCCACGTCGCCTGCCACAAGTTGCGGATTGTCACTTGCCACGTCACCTGCCACAAGTTTCTGATTGTCATTTGCCATGTTACCTGCCACAAGTTGTGGATTGTGCACTTGCCACGTCACCTGCCACAAGTTGTAGATTGTCCACTTGCCACGTCACCTTCCACAAGTTGCAGTTTGTCCACTTGCCACATCACCTGCGACAAGTTGCGGATTGTCATGTGTCACGTCACCTGCCACAAGTTGTGGATTGTCCACTTGCCATGTCACCTGCCACAAGTTGCAGATTGTCCACTAGCCACGTCACCTGCTACACGTTGCTCATTGGCACTTGCCACATCACCTGTCACAAAATGCGGATTGTCATTTGCCACATCACCTGCCACATGTTGCAGATTGTCACTTGCCACGTCGCCTGCCACAAGTTGCGGATTGTCACTTGCCACAAGTTTCTAAATGTCATTTGCCATGTCACCTGCCACAAGTTGTGGATTGTGCACTTGCCACGTCACCTGCCACAAGTTGTAGATTGTCCACTTGCCACGTCACCTTCCACAAGTTGCAGTTTGTCCACTTGCCACATCACCTGCCACAAGTTGCGGATTGTCATTTGCCACGTCACCTGCCACAAGTTGTGGATTGTCCACTTGCCACGTCACCTGCCACACATTGCGGATTGTCACCTGCCACGTCACCTGTCACAAGTTGCAGATTGTCACTTGCCACGTCACCTTCAACAAGTTGTGGATTGTCATTTGCCACATCACCTGCCACAAGTTGCGGTTTGTCCACTTGCCACGTCACCTGCGACAAGTTGCGGATTGTCCACTTGCCACGTCACCTGCGACAAGTTGTGGATTATGCACTTGCCACGTCACCTGCCACAAGTTGTAGATTGTCCACTTGCCACGGGTGTGCAAATGGGCGTATTCAGACCCCCCTCCGTCATCTCAGTCTAGCGGGGCGCGGGTGTGCCCCACGGACTCGATGTCCGCCGGTGGCCCGCGATCGTGGCAAGGAGAGGCAGAATGGGGAGATGCCTATGTATACAAGGCAATTCCCTGTTTTGCCTAGTGACATGACAGGGATCTACTGCTCCCTGTCATCGTCCTAGTGAGCCCATCTCCCCTACAGTTAGAACACACCGAGGGAACACACTTAACCCCTTGATCGCCCCTAGTGTTTAACCCCTTCCCTACCAGTGATGGGGGGCAGCTGCACTCAGTAGGTTTTTTTTTTAACAGAGAATGCATTAAAGGTAAAAACCTTCAGCCTTTAGAACCACTTTAAAGAGTTTGGTGGAGTAATTCACGCACTGACTTACAGCTATGGGTGGTTAGCACAGACCAGCGTCACAATCAGTGCTGCCTGTCCCACCAGAGTCTCTCTCCTCCTGCTAAGGCTCCGTTGACAACAGTGTGATTTCAGATGTGACTTGGGTCGCACAGAATTGCATGACAATGGAAACCACATTGTTTTCAAATGGTGCCCGTTCACATGCGGTGCGATTTTGGAAAACGTTCCTGTCCTACTATGGTGCAATTCCAACACGATTTTGGCCCCATAGAATATACAAACCGCATTCCAAGTTGCACTACATAAATCGCACTGAAGATTGGAACAAAATCGAATAGCAGTGAACCTAGCCTAAATGGATATTCCTACTCATGTAGCATTCTTTATAATAAAAACACACTGAAATCTCCAGCAGGAAGACCAACGTCTATTCTAGAGCCACAGAATGTGTGCAAACCTGGGAACAAACAAAAATAATCAGCTACAGGAAATCCTGAAAGTCATAAAATTATTCATCAAATCTGATAAAAGATCCAGCCTGCCTGTTCTTGCTATGTTTGTTAGAAACTCATGATCAAATTCCAAATCATTTTTTTTTAAGTGTTGCTTTGATGAATGGGACAACCTTTAACAGCCTTTCATCTTGTTATTTCACGTTTTACACACCCATTTCCAAATTATCACTGGATCACCAAAAATCTCTAGCCATCCTAAAATGGCCATATACATATAGGGGTTGATTTACTAAAACTGGAGAGCGCAAAATCTGGTGCAGCTGTTCATGGTAGCCAATTGGCTTCCAACTTAAAGTGGAGTTCCACCCAAAAGTGGAACCTCCGCTTATCTGCTTCCTCCCCCCCCTTCCGGTGCCACATCTGGCATCTTTTGGGAGGGGGGGGTACCTATTTTTGACAGGTACCCTTCCCCATTTCAGGGAGACAGCGCCGCCCCTTGGAAGTTAGGCCCCCCTCTTCCTTTCTCCGCCGCTGGGCCATTTAGAAAACGCAGCGCAAAAGGCTTCACCGCCGGTTTCCCTTACCATGAATGGTGGCGGCAGCACCCGACAGCTGATCCGAAAATCGGCTGGGGTGCCGATATCGTGGGATCGCAGAGTAAGTGTCCTAACGTTAAAAGTCAGCAGCTACAGTATTTGTAGCTCGTGACTTAATTTTATCGAGGGGGAGTGGGGGGGGGGGGGGGAGTGGAACTCTTCTTTAAGCTTGGTAAATTAAGCTTTGACAACAAAAAGCAAAAAACTGGAAGCCGATTGGTTTCTATGCAGACCTGGAGAAGATTTTGCACTCTCCAGTCTTAGTAAATCAACCATGTAGATTTAACATATTAAATCTAACACATTCACCCATCCACACTACACAGTGCAGATGGATGAGTCTCCCACTGCGGCTATTGTATTTTGATGGCCGTCCCTGACAGTTATCATAGTACCCAAACAATGTCTGCATCCGATTGGATGCAGGCGCTGTTTGGCTAACATTTTTCCAGCTGGCTCTTTTGTCTATTTAGTTGAGGGATTATGGGGCAGGAGGTTCATCAGGAACTGGCCCATGTTCGCTCCATGTTTGGCCAGCTTTATGTACATAAGGTGGAAGTTATTTTCTAGTGAATGATTATACTACAGAAAGATCTGCTTTAGCCTTTATTTCACCCATTCACAATGGGGTTTGTTTACCAAAGGCTACCCAGTTATGTGCAAGAAAAAGAAACACAGAATGTTCTAGTGCACATGAATTGGGTACCTGAAAATAGCATAGCTTTACTTTATTTAAGTTACGAATTACAGGGAACATTCCCCATGGCAAGTGATCAGTCTCTACTCCTTCATTAAAAATCAACCTCATTGCATTGTGTATATCTTGCAATAATTACATAAACTTGAGAAATAGTGGAGTTAATTTACTAAAAGAGTAGAAGCTGTTCACTTAACAAAAGTGATAGTTTATGAAGCTGTCTTCACTTTGAATACCAGATAAAATTTGCACTACAGCTTCTATGAATGAAACACGATCTAGGAATGGAGGATGGTAAATAAGAGCTCTGCTCCCTCCATTCATAGATCTGGTTTCAATAGTAGTAGTAGTACAGCTTCTATGAATGGAGCAGCTGGGCAGAAAGGGCGGGCATACTTGGGTTCTTTCGATGAGAGTCTTTACCAGCCCCTAGAACTAGAAGGTTATGGCAGCAGACGTGGTGGTGGGGGCATGTACAAAGGAGGATTTAAGGAAAAAAAACCACACACATCAGCACAAGGGACACATCCTACTGACAGTTATATCTCTTGTGCTTTACAGACTTTGTAATTGTGTCATAAATGGGGCGGTATCTCTTTAAATGAACATATACTGTATATTGGGGAACCTGATGCAGTGGGAGAAGAGCTACAGAAAATAGGTTTGGTCACCTTGCACTAAAAACAAACAGTGGGACTTCCGGTTCCGGCGCCGCATGGAGTAGCTGTCTCTCCTCACAGCTCCCGCAAACAGGACAAAAACCAGCATAAAAAACCGGCCCAGAAGCCCGCATCCACCCTCCAGCACCCCGGGCTCCAGCACCCAATACATGGACCGCTTTGTAGAAGTCCGCGGTCCTCGCACCAACACGGCCCAGACGGCGCCGCCGGCCCAGCCGCAAATCGAGGCCCCGGCTTTGGCCTACACGGACCTGCACACAAGCGCCCAGCCAGCAGACATGGAAGTAAGTGGCAGTGCAGCCCCACACACATCTCCTCAGGCCTCCCAAGCTCAACCACAGCCACAATCCGCTTCTCCTCAGGCCCCTCTCCCTCAGGCCTTCCAACTACCAGCCATCCCCCCACAGCTCGCAGGGGACCATGCTACAGAGCGCATAGCACAGGCAGTGGCAGCTCTCCTGTCCCCCATGATTTCAACATCTGTGGAAAACGCTGTAAATGCGGGGATGAAGCAAATTAAGGCCCAGCTAGGAGAACATAACACCAGGCTCCATGAACTAGAACATCGCCTTTCAAGTATGGAAGAAGAGATGTACCAAGCCCAAGCCACAGAACAAGCGCAGGACAAAACAAATCAATACATAATACAAAAACTTGATGATCTGGAAAATAGATCCAGAAGGAGTAACCTGCGATTCGTGGGGATACCCGAATCGCTACAATCATCTGCTTTATCAGACTTTTGCTCCCGACGTATCCCTGAGGCGCTAGGCATAACGGGCCCCTGCACGGTAGAACGCGCCCACAGAATGGGACCATACAATGAAGAGCGCAAAAATCCTCGCCCCATCATTGCTAAATATCTAAACTACTCCGACAAAGCTCTCATACTCCAAAAATTTAGACAAACTCGCACACTCCAAATTGATGGCGTGAGGGTTCTGATCTTCGCTGACTACTCCATCGAGGTCTCCAAAAAACGCAAAGCCTTCCAACAGGTATGCACAGAACTCTTCAAGCAACAATTAAAATTCACCCTAGCATTCCCAGCCACCCTACGCCTCAGGACACCCAATGGTGAACAGCTATCCTTCCAGGACCCAACAGAAGCGGAAGCATACATGCGATTACTACTCTCCAACTCTCAACAGCAAACCCCCTCCAAGGGCAC
Organism: Aquarana catesbeiana; assembly: GCF_042186555.1. Classification (NCBI taxonomy): domain Eukaryota; kingdom Metazoa; phylum Chordata; class Amphibia; order Anura; family Ranidae; genus Aquarana; species Aquarana catesbeiana. The sequence continues at coordinate 364,704,499 of NC_133327.1, read as the reverse complement.
CTCACTCAACCGCTCCCTGGATCAACGGAGCCCACGCAAAGACTCCCCCAAACGCTTCAGATCCTCACACCCGGACCAGCATCGCTTCACTCCTCGCTGAATTGAAAATTGCAACCGTCATCGCGGGCTACCCAATGTAATCTAATCTACGGACAGTATCCCAATCTGTCCCATCCTAGGTCTTCTACCCTCCCCTTTACAGCATCACGTAATGTATGATGTTATTTGTTTTGACGGTTCTCAGTTCTCAAAATTGAAACAACACTTGTTTGAACACAGTTTTTTTTTCTTTTTCTCTATACGGTTATGTTCCCCTGGTTACACTGTGTATGGCAACATTCACCCCCCCCCCTAACTTCCAGGTATAAGCGCATTCTACAAATGCCTGTCACCCCTCCACGGGCCAATTGGACCCCAAACCATAACTGTCCTGTTATGGGAGTTGACCTACACAGTGATTCCATGCGGAAAAAAGAGAAGTTCTCAGATTTGTTATTTATGTTACTCTCTATGTTGTATCCCCTTTATGACATACCCCCCCCCTTCTTTTTCCCCCCTTTACAGGGCCCAATACCTCTCCCCCACACATCAATCATCCCCCTCGATCACTACAAAAATGGCAAACATCTTACCATAGCTGGTACTACAATTCACCATCCACAAAACGATAAATTGTTATCATCTGCTCATACCCCTCACAAGCCTCCCCCAACATGAAAATAATCTCATGGAACGTGAAGGGCCTCAGATCCCCTCAAAAAAGAATGAAAATCCTTAGACACCTTAAACGGCTCAAAACCGATATAGCCCTACTCCAGGAAACACACCTTTCAGCTCCAGACTTTCATCGCATGAAGAAACTCTGGGTAGGCACTGTTCTAGGCTCTGAGGCAGCAGGACGCAAGGCTGGCGTCCTCCTACTCATACATAAAAATCTCCCTTGCTCAATCATGTCGACAAAAACCGACAATCAGGGCCGCCTGCTCACCACACATGTCAAAATAGGCTCTAAAGAACTCATAATCACGAACGTATATGCCCCCAACAACCCAAGCAAGCAATTTTATTCAGAGCTCTCCGGTTGGCTCCTAGAAAACACCCACCTCCCACACCTAATCGGAGGGGACTTTAATGACACCCTCCATCAGATAGATGACAGATCCTCACCAAAAAATTCAAATCTACGCGTTAACCCTCCCGCCCCCTCCCTCTTCGCAAACACCATGGACTCTATTCACCTGCAGGACCTTTGGCGCCTTTCCCACCCAACAGACAGGGAATTCACATTCTTCTCCAGCCCACACAAACTATTCACTAGAATAGATTACTTCTTTGGCTCTGACAACCTAATCCCTTTCCTCCAGAACACCGCAATACACGACATAATCATCTCCGACCACGCACCCATAGAGGTAACTCTCGATAATCTAAACTTACCCCCACATCCCAACATCTGGCGATTCCCTTCCTTCCTCCACGATAACACTGACTTCCAACAATATATGTCAGATGCATGGACGGAATACTCTCTGAACAATGCCCCCCACATTCAAGACCCCAACCTATTCTGGGACGCCGGCAAAGCTTTCCTAAGAGGCCGTATTATCTCCTATACAACCTCTTTTAAACGCAACACCCTGTCTAAATACAAGGCAGCCAGCTCGCGCCTACACCAGGCACAACGAGCATTATACACCGCTGACTCTCCAGCCAATCGATTGGAATGGCAGGCAGCAAAAAGGGACTTCGATACATGGGTAAACACCCTTGAACACACCAAACAGGCTCACTTAGAAGCCACCTTTCACAAATTTGGAAACAAAGCGGGTAAACTCCTATCCCGATTATGCAAAGGCCCGTTCCGCCCTACCCACATTACATCACTTCGCGATAGTACAGGCACCCTTCACTCCACCCCACAAACGATTAACAAAGTCATGCAACAATTTTACTCTACACTCTACGCCCCAGACCCCATAAACACACAAAAAGCACGCGCTTTCCTAGAAAAAATAAACTTGCCCAAGATTTCCACACTACAACTGGAAACCCTTAACGCTCCTATAACACCTACTGAAATATCAACAACCATTCGCCACCTGACCCTATCCAAGGCCCCAGGCCCAGACGGCTTCACTAGTGAATTTTACAAGACCCTACAACCCCTTCTGGAACCTACCCTCCTCCAAGTATACCGGAATATCTGGTCAGGGGGAACTTACATACAGTCGGGGAACCAGGCTCTTGTAAAATTACTATCCAAAAAGGGCAAAGACCCCCAAGAACCAGGCTCATACAGGCCCATATCACTTCTCAACCTAGATGTGAAAATCCTCTCAAAAATCATTGCCACCAGGCTGGCAGATATTATCCCTTCTTTAATTCACCCCGCTCAATCAGGTTTCGTAAAAGGCAGAACCGCCACCCTCAATATTAGAAAAGTCATGATGGCCCTAGAACATGCACTTCATCACCCAAACACCGACCACGCCATTATCACATTAGACGCGGAAAAGGCCTTTGACAACGTTAGTTTCGAATGGCTATCTATGACAATGTCAGAGATGGGATTTACTGGCCCCTTCCACCACCTCATCTCTGCTATGTACAAAGCCCCAACAGCAAAATTAGTGGTAGCAGGCCTCATGTCAGAAGAATTTCGTCTTCATAAAGGCTCTCGCCAAGGATGTCCCCTATCCCCACTCCTTTTTAATATCGCCCTAGAACCCCTATCCAGATATCTAACATTAGCAGCCCCTTTACATGGCATAAAAATAGGCACACATGACATGCGCACATCCCTATTCGCTGACGATGTTCTCATATTTTCGGCTAACCCCCTCTCAGATATGCTAACTATTAAAAGGGTCTTTGATGAATTCCGCTTGTGCTCTGGCCTTCGCATCAATTACAGCAAAAGCGAAATTCTTCCCATTGGCACTCACTCTGTACCACAATGGACACAACAATCTATCTTCCCGATCGCGAAATCCCATATCACCTATCTAGGGATAAAAATAGGCAAACTTCCTTCATCACTGTACCACCTAAACTACCCTCCTTTACTGTCAAAAATTGCTCAAGAATTAAATGCCTGGATGGACCTGCCCCTTTCGCTCTTGGGAAGATGCCACCTAGTAAAAATGGTCAGTTTCGCAAGACTACTATACCCAATGCAAACTATTCCGCTACTGCTACTTCATAAAGACGTATCTTCGCTCAATGCCTCTCTAGCAAAATTCCTTTGGCGAAACAAAAGACCACGTATTGCTCTAAAAAAACTACATCTTCCCAGGCGCGAAGGGGGCATCAGTTTACCTCACATCAGACTGTATAATGTAGCTTGCCTGCTAAGAACCAGCATAGACTGGATAACGCAATCCTCCCGCTATTCAAACTTCTCCCTGGAATCCGAAATGGCTCACCCTTACTCACTAGTAGGCCTCCTTCACTGCAGATGGAAGTCAGTTCCCCCCTCCCACCAACACAATCTATTATTAAGAGACACAGTGGTGGCTTGGAGAGAAGCAAGAAAAATACTTAAAATATCTCCTTTCATGTCATCCCATCTCCCAATCCAAGGTAATCCGGCCTTCCCTCAAGGACTAGACCACGAACCTTTCAAAATTTGGGAACGAAAAGGCCTAACAAGATTCTCTTCCCTTTGCAACACCCAAACGGGTCGACCACTACCATTTACCAACATTGCGGATACCTTCGCTCTTCCTACTACTCATACCTTCTATTATGGGCAATGCATCAGCTTCCTAAAAGACACATGCAAACAAGCAGATAAAAGGTTTCCAACAAACATCATAGACCAAATGATATCGAACAACTCATACAAAATCTCGGACATATATAAACCCCTCCTACTTAAATCATCCTCACCTCTTTCAGCATCATCGATAAAAAACTGGAATAAAGATTTCCCGGACTCCAACTTAGTGGAAAAAATCCTGCAAGGCCTCAACTCCGTACAAAAGCTAACACCCAATGAAATATGGAGAGAAACACAATTGAAAATAGCTCACAGAGCTTATATGCCCTTCCTATCGTCAAAATCAGACATAAGCAAAGCCATCTGCCCATTGTGCCACTCCCGGAAACCTTCCCTGGCCCACCGCTTCTGGGACTGCTCCTACATTTCAACCTTTTGGGACCAAGTCCTGGCCTACATATTCGAAGTGACTCTATTAAAATTACCCAAGGACCCGCTCCTCCTAATCTTCGGCTATTGGGACCCAATACTTCTACCCTGGTCAAAATACACCGCCAGCGCCACAACCCCCTCAGGAAATTTAAAAACAAACGCCTCACACAAAGAGTGGTTCCTAACATGTCTTCTAATCGCAAGAAGAACTATCCTGAAAAATTGGATCTCGCCATCGCACCCCAACATCACCCAAGTCAAACGAGAGCTCTTACACCTACTTACCAAAGACCGCATCAACACGGACTTCAAAAAGAAATCCTCCTCAGACCGCTTTCACTCTAAATGGCACACCTTCATGCTCTCAAATCTCTCCCAAGAGGAAATAGCAAATGTGAGCCAATCTACCTTCTCATACCACGATTCCTACCAGCCGATGCAAAACGAGAAAACATCCCCACAAGAGGCTTCCTCCTAAACTATCCTACAATCATACCGGACTCGGCATACGCCTCTGAACTCACCAATCCAAGATTGCCAACAGTTTCTACATATATTCACATACTGCCAATTTCTCCTATTCCCAAATCCTTACTTACATATGTAAAATGTCTTCGATTGATCAGTTACCATTTCCCCACCAACCGTCCCTCCCGCATACTCTATATGGCCCTCTCCCCCCCTTTTACTTTTTTTTTTTTTTTTTTTTTCCCCACCAGTTTGAGTTCTCCCCTCATCCACAGGTCTTCCTATTGTTCTAAACCAATCTAGTATTCACAGAGAATGTATAATCGGATCCATCCAGGCATTTACCATAGTAGCCAACTATCTACTCTGCTAGGATCTGTCAAATCCTTTCTTTCCTATCCAATCAACCTTCCCTTATAGACATATACTCCTGAAAATTTATGTTCTCCTTTCTTTAGACTTGAGATATCACCGAAATGTTTATCTTACACGTGAATGTACAAACTATCAAAATATCTGTATACATCACTATATGTTATACTGTTTACTGTATGCTTGAAAAACGAAATAAAAACTTTTTGAAAAAAAAAAAAAAAAAAAAACAAACAGTGGAATTATTATTATTATTTTATTATACAGGATTTATATAGTGTAAACTGTTTGCATAAAGAGTGTCAGAGACCCTCTTTAGAACTCTGTCGCTCCTCCATACGACACATGATGTTGCGGGCTTCAGATTCATGTATCTGATGGTAAGACTTGCATGGAGGGGGCGGTACCATACCGCAGACAATCCATCCTCAGTGCTTTGCTACTTAGATACTGCTGACTGTGTAGATGACAGTGTCATCGCTATTGATGACTCGTCCCCAATCCCATTTAGCCCCTGGCCAGGGATTCTGGCAAGTTATGGCACCATATAGGCAGGGGACAGAAATGTGTGTGGGGCACTCAGAAGCAGGTGGTGTGTTGTAAGCTGGGTACATGCTGGTGAGCAGGGAGGGGGGGTGTAAGTGAAATGGGTGCACTGTGCGGGGGTGGGGGGTGGGTGCTAGCTGTACACTGGTGCCGGGTACCTGTATAGCACTGACAAAGCCTGCAGCAAGGGATCAGGCTCTGTTTGGGAGGCACATGTTGGCTTGAACAGTAGCGACTTATGTTGGTTGTGGTGAGCTGACCCTTTCCAGTAAGTGGCAGTGACTAATGAGGGGAGTGAGGTGATCAGTGTGGTAACACTGCGTGTACGTAGAGTGCCGCTGGTGACATCATTGTCCGTATATGGTCATTGCTATATTGTGGTAATGAATTCAGCCAGTATACATGTCCCCTTGTTTGCTTTCAGTTCTAAAAGTTTTAGTGTGAAGAAAACTACAGGGCTACTACGACACTACCAAGTGTCACTTCTGACAAGTTTTCCTGCCACTAAGAGAAAAGAGAATTGACAGTCTCAGCTCTGTTCCTGTGTGCTGTGTGAAGGGGGGGGGGGGTGTCTCTTCCCTTCAATCAGCTCTCAGAGCTCTCCTAACTGATCTCTGCAGAGTGCAACATCAGCTCTCAACCCCCTTATTTCTGAACTCTCAGACAAGCCTATAAATGGAACATTTTTAATGGATGTAGAGAAGAAAAGACTGCAGATAAACCTGTACAACGTATGTAGGAGAATTTGTTTCATCTCTGTGTATAACCTGAGAATAGTCCCTTCACTGGGTATATGTAAGGGTTTACAACCACTTTAAAAGGGTTGTAAACCCTCGTGTTTTTTCACCTTAATGCATCCTATGCATACTCACTTGAGTCCTGTAATTCCCTCGGCGGTGACGCACGCTTCCTCTCTGCCCGGGGTTCTCAGCTCTTGATTGGATAGATTGACAGCAGTAGGAGCCAATGTCTGCGCTGCTATCAATTCAATCAAATCCAATGACGCGGGCACCAGGGGGTGGGGCCGAGTCCTACATTCTGCATCTATGGACGCAAATGCTGGACACCTGCAAGGTAACCCCCGGGAGAGCGCTTCTCCTAGCGGGTTATACGATGCGGGGAGGATCCGCAAGAGCCACCGAGGGACCCCAGAAGAGGATGATCGGGGTCACTCTGTGCAAAACGAACTGCACAGTTGAGGTAAGTGACATGTTTGTTATTTATAAAAAAAAAAGTAGCTTTACAATCACTTTAAGGCCTGTTCAGAGAAGGATAAATTTGATGGAGCTGGGCAGCCTGAAAATGTATTCCAATTAAGAATATATTTTTTTATTTTTTTAATACAAACGTTTTTAGATGTGTGTAAGGGCGTTTAGTTCTGTGCAGGGTTAGCTGAGAACATTATTTTAATATTCATTTTAACTTGTGGTTACACCCCTCTAGTTCCTTATATAATTATAAATATATAGTCTGCTTGGATTTGAGCCCATACTTTCTTCAAGTGCTATTGTAGCCTACTTAGACACCTACAAAATGTGGAGCAACAGAAAAGGTATGAAGAGGAGCGATAGCATTAGTGTACTATGGTCAAGATAGGTTAATAAAGCCAACAAAACCCATCATTAAACACCATTATCTGCATAGCACTGATTGATGACGATCATAGTTAAAATAGTCAGTGTTAAGTTGTGCAAAGACTGGGAAAACAGGTTATTGCATCGCTCCACAATTGAAAAAAAAAAAAAATGCAGTACATATGCAAAACAAATTACAGCCAGATTTATCCTAGGAATGCTGGTAAACTACCTTACATGCATTATTTCAAATTGACTAGAAAAACTGAAGTTTTGGCATGCTAGTGAAGAGATTTTTACTGTGGGTGTGTCTGTCTCTTATGCCGCGTACACATGACTGGACTTTCCGTCAGAGTAGAATCTGACGGTCTTTCCGACGGAGTTCCGACAGAGTTCTGCTGAAACGGGCTTGCCTACACACGATCACACCAAAGTCCGATCATTTAGAACGCAATGGCATACGACGGGACTAGAAAAAGTAAGTTCAATAGCCAGTAGCCAATAGCTTCCCTTGCGTCGTTATCTACATAGATAAGCTCACTTGATTGATGAAATTAGTTTGCTATTTGAAAACGGGGTTTGGTGTAGCAAGATGTCCGCTGCCCCGCCTGATTTCTGTAGGCGTGATGAGATCGAGTGTAAGGTGTACCAAGTTGGCCTTAACAACGTAAATTTCACGTTAGTTGATTTCTGCCGCGCGCATGCGCAGTAGTCGGTCGAGCATTTTGTCAGGCAAAGTCCTCTGTGCACCGACGTCAGCCACTGAAGGGATGTATGACGTATTGCACCTGCGCAGTGTAGACCAAATTTCCTGTGCCTTTGGAGCTCACACATCCCCAAAACATCAGCGATCCACCTCCGTGTTTCACAGTAGGAATGGTGTACCTTTCATCATAGGCCTTGGTGACTCCTCTCCAAATGTAGCGTTTATGGTTGTGGTCAGAAAGCTCAATTTTGGTCTCATCACTCCAAATGACTTTGTGCCAGAAGGTTTGAGGCTTGTCTCTGTGCTGTTTGGTGTATTGTAAGTGGGATACATTGTGGCATTTGCGTAGTAATGGCTTTCTTCTGGCGACTGGACCATGCAGCCCATCCTTCTTCAAGTGCCTCCTTATTGTGCATCTTGAAACAGCCACACCACATGTTTTCAGAGAGTCCTGTATGTCACCTGAAGTTATTTGTGGGTTTTTCTTTCCATCCGGAACAATTTTCCTGGCAGTTGTGGCTGAAATTTTAGTTGGTCTACCTGACCATGGTTTGGTTTCAACAGAACCCCTTATTTCCCATTTCTTGATTAGAGTTTGAACACTGCTGATTGGCATTCTCAATTCCTTGGATATCTTTTCATATCCATTTCCTGTTTTATACAGCAGATCCTTTGACAATTCTCTCTTTCTCCATGATTGAGAATCCAGAAACATCAGTGCAGCACTGGATGAAAGATGCAAGGGTCTGTCAAGTGTCCAGAAACTCATTACCTTATACACACACACACTAAAATTACCAGCAAACAGATCACAGATGAGGATGGTTACCTTTAATAGCCATTCAAATCCCTTTGCTTCAACTTGTGTGCATGTTATCAGTCCAAAATCACCAGGGTATGTAAACTTTTGATCAGGGTCATTTGATTTGTTTCTGTTGTCATTATGATTTAAAAAGAGTAAACACAGTTGATTGATAATAAATGGCTTCAGCCAAACACTAACCACGAGTGAAAGAAAAGTTTTTGTGTTATCATTCATATTCTCTGAAAAATGGCCAAGAAATCTTAAAGTCTGCCAGGGTATGTAAACTTATGAGCACAACTGTATATATAAAATATAAAACACACACACACAGTATCTCACAAAAGTGAGTACACCCCTCACCTTTTTGTAAATATTTTATTATATCTTTTCATGTGACAACACTGAAGAAATGACATTTTGCTACAATGTAAAGCAGTGAGTGTACAGCTTGTATAACAGTGTAAATTTGCTGTCCCCTCAAAATAACTCAACACACAGCCATTAATGTCTAAACCGCTGGCAACAAAAGTGAGTACACCCCTAAGTGAAAAAGTCCAAATTGGCCACAAAGTGTCAAAATTTTGTGTGGCCACCATTATTTTCCAGCACTGCCTTAACCCTCTTGGGCATGGATTTCACCACTGGCCACTGGAGTCCTCTTCCACTCCTCCATGACGACATCATGGAGCTGGTGGATGTTCGAGAGCTTGCGCTTATCCATCTTCCATTTGAGGATGCCCCACAGATGCTCAATAGGGTTTAGGTCTGGAGACATGTTTGGCCAGTCCATCACCTTCGCCCTCAGCTTCTTTGGCAAGATTGTGGTCAACTTGGAGGTGTGTTTGGGGTTGTTATATTGGAATACAGCACTGCGGCCCAGTCTCCGAAGGGAGGGGATCATGCTCTGCTTCATTATATCACTGTATATGTTGGCATTCATGGTTCCCTCAATGAACTGTAGCTCCCCAGTGCTGGCAGCACTCATGCAGCCCCAGACCATGACACTCCCACCACCATGCTTGACTGTAGGCAAGACACACTTGTCTTTGTACTCCTCACTTGGTTGCCGCCACACATGCTTGACACCATCTGAATCAAATAAGATTATCTTGGTCTCATCAGACCACAGGACATGGTTTCAGTAATCCATGTCCTTAGTCTGCTTGTCTTCAGCAAACTGTCTGTGGGCTTTCTTGTGCATCATCTTTAGAAGAGGCTTCCTTCTGAGACGACAGCCATGCAGACCAATTTGTATGGTCTGAGCACTGACAGGCTGACCCCCCACCCCTTCAACCTCTGCAGCAATGCTGGCAGCACTCATACGTCTATTTCCCAAAGACAACCTCTAGATATGATGCTGAGCATGTGCACTCAACTTCTTTGGTCGACCATGGCAAGGACTGTTCTGAGTGGAATCTGTCCTGTTAAACCGCTGTATGGTCTTGGCCACCGTGCTGCAACTCAGTTTCAGGGTATTGGCAATCTTCTTATAGCCTAGGCCATCTTTATGTAGAGCAACAATTGTTTTTTTCAGATCCTCAGAGGAGGTCTTTGCCATGAGGTGCCATGTTGAACTTCCAGTGACCAGTATGAGAGAGTGAGAGCAATAACACCAAATTTAACACACCTGCTCCCCATTCACACCTGAGACCTTGTAACATTAACGAGTCACATGACACCGGGGAGGGAAAATGGCTAATTGGGCCCAATTTTGACATATTCACTTTTGTTGCCAGTTGACACTATTATACAAGCTGTACACTCACTACTTTACATTGTAGCAAAGTGTAATTTCTTCAGTGTTGTCACATGAAAAAATATATAGTAACTATTAGTAATTAACTAATACTATATATATATTTCATTGCATTGGTAAGCCAGGAGGCTGGCATTACCATTACTTTGTGTGGATGGTGGAAACCCCCTGTGGGGGAAAAATCTTCGATTTTGTTTTCTGGAACTTTGTCAAATAAAAGTGGGCCAACAAGCCCTTAAATGATCATTTCTGGTGTGGACTGTATTCACGAGCAAACCCTACAATTAAGCTATACAACCCCAAAAACGTTACTATATATAAATAAATATAATTTTTTTTGCTCCAGCCTGTCCTCTGCCTTCATTCTCTAGGTAAGAATGACTTGTCCCTACTCCTACAGTCCCTTGGGATATCCCCATCAAATCCCAGGAGGCTGGTGGAGCAGGGACACGCAGTGGCTCGAGGGTGAACCTGACGGTGCGTCATTAGGGGCTTGCTGCAAGGACCTGGAAGAAACAGCCGGTTCTTTATGTTGAAGTAAGACCCCTTTCACACAGAGGGCGTTTTGCAGGCGCTATAGCGTTAAAAATAGCGCCTGCAATCCGCCCCCAAACAGCTGCAACATTGTCTCCAGTGTGAAAGCCCGAGGGCTTTCACACCGGAGCGCTGCGCTGGCAGAACGTGAGAAAAAGTCCTGTCAGCAGCTTCTTTGGAGCGGTGAAGGAGCGGTGTGTTTAATATATATATATATTCTCTCAATTTAGGCCAATATGTATTCTTCTACATATTTTTGGTAAAAAAAATAAATAATAATTGCAATAAGCGTATTTTGATTGCTTTGTGCAAAAGTTATCGCGTCTACAAAATAGGGGATAGATTTATGGCATTTTTATTATTATATATTAATATTTATATTATATAATTTTTATTGTGACTGCGACATTGCAGCAGACAGATTGGACACTTTTGACACTATTTTGGGACCATTGGCATTTATATAGCGATCAGTGCTATAAAAATGCGCTGATTACTGTGTAAATGTCACAGGCAGGAAGGGGTTAACACCAGAGGGCGATCAAGGGGTTAAGCTTGTTCCCTCAGCGTGTTCTAACTGTAGGGGGGATGGGCTCACTAGAACATGACAGATCACGGCTATTGCGGGCCACCGGCAGACATAGAGTCTGCGGGAACCATGGGCACGTGCCCGCTAGCCGCCAATGAAGGAGTGACATACAGGTACGTCGTTTTGCGCACCCGTGCCACTTTGCCGACGTATATCGGCGTGAGCCGGTCAGCAAGTGGTTAAGATGAGGACCTAACTTGGAGGCAACTTCCATTAAAGTCTATGGGCACAAGTCCAATAGAAGTCACAGGAACCTTTACTAAAGTCAGAGCAACTTCAGTAGTCCTAGATAAGACAGCTCTCATTGACTAACATGGGATTTCACATGTCACGTGACTTGGGGTCTCACAAGTCAGATTCCAAGTCACGGTAGTGTGAACTGAGCCTAATACAGTGATCAGTGCCAATACTATACACTGTCACTGTACTAATGACACGGGTAGGGAAGGGGTTAACATTTAGGGGCAAAGGGTTAACTGTGTGCGCTGTTTTTACTAAGCAATGTGCAGCTTTTACTCCTTGTTTTGCAAGAAGAAAAAATAAAGATGTCACATTGCTGCAGTCTGTAGAGCGCTCTGTGGTTTTTTTTTTTTACCTACACAGAGCTCTCTTCTGTTGTTCACTCAGCTGATTCCAACCATAAATCATTGGCCAGGACCCACTGATCGGCATGTACTGTAGCGAATGACAGCACAGCCGGGACAGCTGAAGAACGCATGCCTCCTACCCGGAAATACTGGTTTATGTACATGTAAGTGATCCAGCGCAGCTGGGCCACCCTGCAGCCATACATTTACAGTGAGCAGTCCGGAAGTGGTTAATCCACTGGTCCATATAAGGGTTTATTGACACGGGTGTACCGATCCATGCACCAATGCTGTCCTCATCCATGTGGAATGTATAGATGTTCTGTGCAGGAAGCCTATTGAAATCAATGACAGGCAGCCAGTTGCACGGACCTGCACAGATCTCCTTGTGCATCCCAGAGTCTATGTCTGTGCGGGTCTGATGTAAGGATCAGGACACAGACAGACATCCTGTGCAGGTGAAGACAACCCCTATGTATAGGTGTACTGATTAGTGTCTGTGTGAATGAACCTTTACAATGCTCTCCCCTGAGACTGACAATGCTACTGTCCACAAGTGTCTCTGTTGCTCTTCAATCCAAAGTGTAGACACTCTAAGAGCCCATTCACACAGGGACGACTTGTCAGGCGACCTATTCGCCTGACAAGTCGCCTCCCGTTCTGTACAATGGAACCGTTCTAATCAGAAAAAGGTTCCTGTACGACTTTGGGGGCGACTTGGGGCGACTTGCATAGACTTCTATACAGAAGTCGTTTTGCAAGTCGCCGCGGAAGTCGTTTGCAGGTCGCCTCGCTGAGGCGACCTGCAAGTCGTGTTGCCCCTGTGTGAATGGGGTCTAAAAGGAAGTGTGTTACTGGCTGGATCACCAGGTGAAATAAAAGTAAAAGTCTAAAAAAAGAAAAACAAAGAGCCACCACATCTAAGCATTTTGTTTTTGGCTTTAACCACAGGTCGACCGCTCACAGTAAATATACTGTGCTCTGGCGGGCGGCAACTACAGGCACACTAACCCACATGTACGTGGCCGGCCTTCTTCCAGGTTTAGAGCCCTTCCACTCCTTGCCGCCCATAGCGTCGGCGGTAAAACGCCGCTATTTTTATCGGCGTTCTACTGTCGGATTAGCGGCGCATTTCGGCCACTAGTGGGCCGCTTTTACCCCCCATTAGCGGCCGAGAAAGGGTTAAAACTGCCCGCAATAGCGGCGTTTTGCCGGCGATATCCCAGCGCTGACCCATTGATTTCAATGGGGAGCAGCGGTGGAGGAGCAGTAAACACACCGCTCCAAAGAAGCTGCTGAAAGGACTTTTCCTGACGTCCTGCCAGCGCAGCGCTCCGGTGTGAAAGCCCTCGGGCTTTCACACTGGAGACAATGCTGCAGCTGTTTGAGGGCGGATTGCAGGCGCTATTTTTAACGCTATAGCGCCTGCAAAATGCCCTCGGTGAAGGGGGTCTTAGAGTTTGCATGTGTGCCCCTTGATGACCCCGTTCTGTGATTGGGCACAGCATGAGTTTGGCAGCAGATTTCATCCAATGATTTTGGCTGAAACCTGCTGATTGACTGTGTCCAATCACACACAGGGTTCTGTGTTTACAAACACAAATAACTCTGTGTACAGGGATCAGCAATCTGGCTGTTTCTTCTCCCTGAAAAGCAGGGAGAAGAAACAGCTAGATCAGAATTTAAAAGCAGCACACATTCCACATTGTTCAGCACACAGTTAACCCCTTAATTTCCCCTAGATGTTAACCCCTTCCCAACCAGTGTCATTAGTACAGTGTCAGTTTACAGTATGATCACTGCTGTTTTTAAGTGTCACTAGCGACATGTCAGTTAGTAACCCTCCCAGCCAGCGTCTGTTAGCGCCAGTTTGCCCGCCACCCTATCACAGTCCTGCTATAAATCGATGATCACTGCTATTACACTATAGCTGTGTACATTCCAGTATATACGCCATAGTTTGTAGACGCTATAACTTGCACGCAAACCAATTTACACTTATTGGGTTTTTTTTCCCCCACCAAAGACATATAGCAGAATACATTTTGGTCTAAATTTATGAAGAACATATTGTTTTCAAAAAATTCTGTCTTTTTTTATAATTAATAATAAAAAACCCAGTGGTGATCAAATACCACTAAATGAAAGCCACATTGGTGTGTAAAAAACGATATACATTTCATTTGTGTACAGTGTTACACGACTGAGCAATTATCAGTTAAAGTAACACAGTGCTAAATAGCAAAAAATGCCCTGGTCATGAACGGGGTAAAATCTTCCAGTGGTCAAGTGGTTAACCTCCAGTGCTTGGTAAATGTATAAAATAACATTGTATATGGATGTCATTCATTACAATAATCGTTTCTGAAGGAACAGAGTTCCATGGAGGTTTTAGGTCTCTGTGGGCTCCCTTTGACTGCTTCTCCCCACAACTTACCCGTCTTCTTCCACAAACTCCTCCTAGTTTCTAATCAGCGGGTCATTAGATGGTCAGCTCTTGAGGACAGCAGTGCGCCTCTCTCCGAAGCTCTAGGAGCATCATTGGTGGATATACTCCGGGCACGGCGCGCCCTCTGGTGGACAGCCGCAGGCACCGCACGGTGTCATTAATCCCAGACGGAGACAAGTATTCGGTTGGAATGTGGCGGGAAGACGATTTTTTTGTGGAATTTCCCTTTATGGACACGTGCAGGAAAAGAATAGAACCGACAAAGTTACTGGAGTCTGAGAAATAAACCCTCATTAGACGTCCTTCTATGGACTAACGTAGGCACTACACGCTGACATAGCAAGTAGAGTGCGGTAACGGTGTGTGTAGGTGAGAGACATTACCGTACACACCATTATATTATATTACATTCTACACACCCAGCTCCTACCTTACACAGCGACACTCAGCCCAGGAATGGAGGAGAGAGCTGTACAAAGTCCACCGAGCTTTACACCGTCATTCCTGACACTGACCCCAGACACAGGTCACTGAGCTCTACACCGAGCACTCCTCCCCCATCACTACACCTCCTCCCTCCTGTACTGGGACAATCACTCATCACAGACACATCACAACGGACCACTCTCATAGGACCCTCATATAGGGGATCCCAATACAAAGGGGGACTCTGATGGGGACTGTCAAGGGAATCCCAATATAAAGGGGGGGCATGATAAGGACTCGAAAAGTAATCCCAATATAAGGGGGGACTCTAATGTAAGGGGGAACCCTGAAGGGGACTGTAAAGGGAATCCTAATGTAAGGAGGGGAACCCTGATGGGGACTCTACAGAGAATCCTGCTATATTAGGAGACTCCGATGTAAAGGGGAACCCTGATGGGGACTTTAAAGGGAATCCCAATACAAGGGGTGACTCTGATGTAAGGGGGAACCCTGATGGGGACTTTAAAGGGAATCCCGATACAAGGGGCGACTCTGATGTAAGGGGGAACCCTGATGGGGACTTTAAAGGGAATCCCGATACAAGGGGTGACTCTGATGTAAGGGGGAACCCTGATGGGGACTTTAAAGGGAATCCCGATACAAGGGGTGACTCTGATGTAAGGGGGAACCCTGATGGGGACTCTATAGAGAATCCTGTTATATGGGAGGACTCTAATATAAGAGTGAACCCTGATGCGGACTTTAAAGGGAATCTTAATATAAGGGGGGACTCTGATGTAAGGGGGGGACCCTGATGGGGACTTTGATGCAAGGGGGAACCCTGTTATAAGGGGGGACTCTCATAGGGACTCTACAGAGAATCCTTTTATATGGGGGGGACTCTAATATAAAGGGGAACCCTGATGGGGACAATAAAGGAAATCCCATTATAAAAGGGGGGCACAGATGAAAGGGGGGACCTTGATAAGGACTCTAAAAGGAATCCCAATATAAGGGGGGACTCTAATGTAAGGGGGAACCCTGAAGGGGACTGTAAAGGGAATCCTAATGTAAGGAGGGGAACCCTGATGGGGACTCTACAGAGAATCCTGCTATATTAGGAGACTCTGATGTAAAGGGGAACCCTGATGGGGACTTTAAAAGGGAATCCCGATACAAGGGGTGACTCTGACTTAAGGGGGGACCCTGATGGGGACTCTACAGAGAATCCTGTTATATGGGGGGGGCACTCTAATATAAGGGGGAACCCTGATGGGGACACCAAAGGAAGTCCCAATATAAAAGGGGGACACAGATGAAAGGGGGGACCTTGAAAAGGACTATAAAAGTAATCCCAATATAAGGGGGGACTCTAATGTAAGGGGGAACCCTGAAGGGGACTGTAAAAGGGAATCCTAATGTAAGGAGGGGAACCCTGATGGGGACTCTACAGAGAATCCTGCTATATTAGGAGACTCTGATGTAAAGGGGAACCCTGATGGGGACTTTAAAAGGGAATCCCGATACAAGGGGTGACTCTGACTTAAGGGGGAACCCTGATGGGGACTTTAAAGGGAATCCCGATACAAGGGGTGACTCTGATGTAAGGGGGAACCCTGATGGGGACACTAAAGGAAATCCCAATATAAATGGGGGACACAGATGTAAGGGGGACCCTGATGGGGACTTTGATGCAAGGGGGACCCTGTTATAAGGGGGGACTCTGATGGGGACTGTAAAGGGAATCCCAATATAAAGGGTGACACAGATGTAGAGGGGGGACCCTGATAAGGACTCTAAAAGGAATCCCAATATAAGGGGGACTTTGATGCAAGGGGGGAACCTGTTAGAAGGGGGGACTCTACATAGAATCATTTTATATGGGTGGACTCGAATATAAGGGGGAACCCTGATGGGGACTCTAAAGGAAATCCCAATGTAAGGAGGAACCCTGAAGGGGACTGTAAAGGGAATCCTGGTATAAGGGGGAACTTTGATGTAATGGGGGGCTCCTTATTTGGAATTTCCTTGCTTTGATTAGTAAAGTTTTTTCTCTGCTGTTCAAATCATATTCTGATTACTAAAAATAAAAAAAAACTCAATCATTTATTTAAATGTAATTGGTTCATTGTCCTGTGAATTGTGGTGAAATATACGATATGACCCTCATACTGGAAAGTTTGGCCATAAAGCATTTGCAGTACTTTCCTGGCTGTATGGTTCCTGTAAGGCACTCTGCACCTAGGTTTGATCTCCTATTATATGGTTTTGGTAAATCTAAAGAAGATTGCATAGTGTGTATCCATCTTTAACGTTTGATCTCCTATTATATGGTTGGGGTAAATCTGCAGAAAATCTAATAGTGTGTATGGGGTCTTGCACATTGACATCTCAGCCCAGCCAATGTAAATTCTGGTGTATTTTCCTCCCCCGGATAGCCCAGGTGCTGCATACAGCTGAGTATGATGTCCCTTCAGAGCCCTGTGCTGTGACCGTGGCTCCCGCATAGATGCATGGAAGTGACGTCATCGCGGCTTGGCCATCCAAACGGCGACTACCCATGAACCCGGAAAGAAGACCGGGTGAAGATGGAAGCCCTGTCGGCAGTGACAGCGCACCACTGGAGGGCTTTGTTTTAAGGGGAGTCTTTCATAATGTGCCAGTATACAATGCATACCACACATCCTGCAGAGGGAAGATTTTGATTTTTTTTTATTTACAGCCTTTATTACCACTTTAATGCTCACAAGGTGCATGAGCTCCTTGCCATGTGTGTCACATGCGTGTAGCGTGATAACATGTATAAAAAAAGAGCACAATAAAGAGTTATAGTGTGAATGGGGATCTCTGCAACAGACTCCGGTAGTTCTTATTTGCACCACTTCAAGAGCCTTTTTCAATATGGCTTCAACAGATTCCAAAAGAATTACAGCCACATTCACAGATAGGCAAACTGGCAGTATTTAAGGGTTCTTTCACACGGATGGTAATCCTTACTGCCTTCTAAAAAGCGATTTGCAGTGGATTGCTTTTCAGAGGGTGACAAAGCAGCAGGCATTCAGAGGGTGCTACCACCTGATGCCTGTTTTTTATTTATTTTTTTACTTTTATTTTTTATTGCTAAATGGTAATTTCCCATTGTGGCACTGCAACTGCAAGCCAAGTGTTTGGCTCACGGTTGCGGTGCGGCCCCAATGATCTCAATGGGCGACTATAACAGATGGTGCTGTATGTCAGACTCTGCAGCGTGAGTTAAAATTGCATCTGTTAGGCTGTAATGTTAGAAATGCAGTGGGTGGCTGAGTGGCAGCAAAACTTTGGCTCAGCCACTTGTTTCTTCCATCCTCCGGCTGCCAGTGCGAAAGAACCCTCAGAAAGCGGTATGTCTGTGCTGGAAATCTGTCATGAATGTGACAACCACCGGTAATGCTGGGTGATTCCTTGGCTGACAACTGATTGTAAACAAAGGGGCTGGAGATGCTGGCTGATGTCATTATCCAAATATGGCAATTGCCTCATCAATGATAGGATTTCCCCAGCCAGAAGCTGAATGGGGCTAAGAATGCATCATTGGTTGCTTGGACACTGTTGGCTGCATGGCTAACTGGGTCCTAGCAACCAAGGATGCTGAGCAGCCGGAGGCTGAAAATGCACTGAGGATGAAGTGTCCTCTATGAGTATATCGGCCTCCCACCACAATGCAGAGGCATGACACAATTCTATAGTGTCTATGAATTCCAGCGACTCTCCACTGCTTTATTTTCATGGAGGATTTAATAGTATCATTTTATACAGATCAACAGAAATATTCTCTTTAAAAAGAAACTTCACTGCCCTTTACAAAATGAACCACTTAAGGACCACCCGCCTGTAATGTACTGCAGACAGGTGGTCTGTACAGGCAAAGCAACGTACCGTTAAGTCACTGCCTGTTTCCAGGTTTAGGGTGCATGCATGCACACATCCCCCCACCCCTGCTGCGATTGTACACATCATCTGACATCTGTCTGTCAGCAGGTCCCGGCTGTGTCCAATCACAGCCCAGAGCTCTGTGTTGACAATCAACACAGGGCTCTGTACAGAGGGAACAATCTCAGATTCTTAGCCCTGCAAACATGAGATCCTTAGTAAAATGCAGCACACAATACACATTGTTAGGAACACAATTAACCCCTTGATCGCCCTAGATGTTAACCAATTCTCAGCCAGTGTCATTAGTACAGTGACAGTGTATTATTATCACTGATCACTGTATTAGTGTCACTGATGATGTCAGTTCCCCCCAGCATCAGATAGTGTCAGATTGCCCGCTGTACTATCGCAGTCCTATTATAAGTCACTGATCGCCGACATTAGTAGTTAAAAAAAAATGTATTTTACACATATTATAGTTTGTGGATGCTATATCTTTCAACAAAACACAATAATGGATTGTAAAAGTGTATACCTTTTTTTTTTTAAATAAGGCACACATAAATCATCACTGGTGCAGCCAATCTCTTTTAGGACTGTGAAAAGCGATCGGGGGTGAAACATTTTTTAAATAGTAGTGGAGGTATAGCTGAAAGGCATTCAGGTGGTGATATTGCTGCCTCCTGAATGCCTGTTTTTCTTCTTTTTTTTTTTTTTGGATGGGGGGGAGGGGGGGGTTTCAATAGGAATATAGTGTCACAAACCAAGAGCCCAGTGCTGTGGGTCACTTCAGCAGTGGTACTGCCCGCCAAACATGATAGGGGAGCCCTTATGCAAAAACTCCTGTAAAGTTTACAGTGTGAAGGTACAACTATAAGTTCTATAGGGATAAAGACAAGTCAGCTACATCTAAGCAGGTATGTCAATGCATAAAATGACACTGGAATCAGAACACAAGCAATGTACTTTTAGTAAGCCATTAAAGCCATTACACAAAATGTACTAACCTTCTTCATGGGTAATTATCTGAACATCTTTTACTGATGTAATTGATGGTTATCTATAAGCCTAGTTGGAATTATCAATTTATAACCTACTGAACTCTACCGAATGCTAATTGAAGTGCACCTTACAATAACTTTACAAGTCTGTATGAATACATGTCTGACATGTCACAACAGTACCATGTTCTATAAGAAGGCTGCATGTTTTATCATTAAAAAGCAGTCCAGTGACTTTGCCTTGGCTGAGACAAGTTTCATACTGTAGCGGGTCTGGCAATGCATGTAAATTACACACATTCCCTGAACTGCAGGCAAAACAGGCGACTCTTTAGCAGAAGCACAGGGGCACTATGAACTCTTAAAGGCACCCCACGCATCAGAAAGTGCAGTGCGTTTTCAGTTGCTCAAAGCTGCACAGTACTGCAGCACCATACAGTTCCATGCAACTGTGGTTTTGAAAAAGAATCAGGGACTTTTTCTTCACATTTTCCCACAGATACAGCAGCCCATTTAAACATGCCTGCATGGACCCACTACAGTGTAAACCTACCCTGAAGTTATATTAGTCTGCTGCTGGCCGAGGGAAACATTTCAACTGTCATGTCAGTCCAAGTGATCTAACTGTAAAGCTGGTCATACACGGAGTAAGTTTCAGCTGCTTCCTGATGAACCAGATAAAATTCGATCTGTGGCAGCTCTGTTGGCATCCTCCAGCCCACCATTCTTTGATCTGAAAATCTAAGGAGCCAGGTGTAAAATTATTGCCTGAACAGCAGTCACATGCGGCCACTGTTCGGGTATTCTGACAGCCACAGGTGCTGGCACAATAGTTTAGTGTGAATAGGGAATCAATAAGATTTCTCATGTTCATTCCATGGAGCTGAACAAGAGATATCTTACAGCCTATAGCCAGTGAAACATTTTAACTGTAGGGAGCCACGATGTGATAGTCTGTTGTGTCAGATATTTGAAAACACGTCATTAGGATTTACATAATCATATCTGAGCCAGCAACTTAAAGAGGAGCTCCAGGCTCCCTCCCAAAAAAATGAAAAGTCAGCAGCTTCAAATACTGTAGCTGCTGACTTTTAATATTAGGGCACTTACCTGTCCAGGAAACCAGCAGGTGCCCTTACTTGAGCTGATTTCTCAATCGGCTATCGGGTGCTGGTGCTGCCATCTTGACTAAGGAAAACCAGCAGTGAAGCCTTGTGGCTTCACAGCCGGTTTCCCACTATGCATGCATGAAGTGCGCTGCACTTTGTGAATGGGCTGGCTGCAGGGGAAGGATGGGCGCAAACTTCAGGCTTAGTTTGATGCGTTGAACTGAGCCGGAAGCGAGAGCGGGGTACCTGTCAAAACCAGGTACCCGCTCCCCCCTCAAAAGGTGACAACCGTGGCAGGGGAGAGGGCAAACAAGCAGGGCTTCTCCTTTTGGGTGGAAGTCCGCTTTAAGTACATGGATCGAAATTTGGCTGGTTTGGCAGGGGCTGGCTGAATTTTCGATCCATGTATGGGCAGGCTGATTGTACTGTAGTCAATCGACCGACTTGAGTACAACTAGCATGTCAGATTTTCTTCATGCGATTACCACCGGCAGCTATAGCCACTAGCAGTAATCATTGTACTCTACGAGCCGGGAAGGTTTCCTGCACCCTCCTGCTGGGAGAATACAATAGCATTGTGGAAGGCATTGCCTCATCAACACTGAATGTGTTGATGGGGGAATCAGGTGATTTTTTTTTTCCTTCCACCCCCCCCCTATGGTGGAAGGAAAGAAAATTGATTCATCAATGGCTTGCTTTAGTCCAGTAAGTGGGTGCTGACCTTGGATGATGCCTGAACAAAAAAATGGCCTTCTAGATCAGAAAAAAGTTGAAGGTACTGTGAGTGGTGTACTATGAGAGGCAATAACAATAAATTATTATTACTTTTATTTTTATTTGTATTATTATTAAACAATATAAATTAAAATAAAAAAATAATACATAATGTTATTACCATGAATAAAAGTAAAACAAATAAAAATAAAATAGTGTTAAACTTTCACATTACTTAGCATGAACCATATAGTATCTGATGTTATGTCCACTTTCATTAGTCCAATACATTCACACATTAGCACAGAACTCAGAGTAACAAGGACTGCTGGCATATAGTGATCATTGGCTTTGGCACTCCAAATAAAGCAAACTACATGAAAGAAGTGAGAAGAGCATATAAACATGAAAGTGTTGTATGTATTATGACACCATAAACTTCACCGACATGTCACTTGCCCTGTTTTATCTCGCCAATAAACATGCTTTGTACATAAAAGGAACACAGGTTGGCCTCCACTGTCTGAAAACATTCGTTTAGCGTGGTGGATTACTGAGGGAGGAGTAAAGCTGCCTGGGGCTCATTCCAGAGGTGCCCTCCTCCCCATTCCTCAATAAAGCTCCCTCTGGAGATATAGCAGACAGCTTCTCCAACATAGGTGTGCCTTGTAATGTCAATACACTGCTGAGCGAACCTGACTTCCTGCCAGTGTTAGCTGAGATAGTACACAGCTATTCCTTACACAACAGCCTGACCACAACAGCATATACTGATAGAGCCAAACTTCTGACACTCAGTTTGTTTCACACAACATGCTTCAATGCATCTGTAAACAGTGCAGGAAGAAGTTGCCAGTAAAAGTACAATGTCTACTTTGTTTATAGGAGTACTTTATATTTTTCTTTCAGGAAAGCATGGGGAGAAAGAAGAGGAAAGCA
Source organism: Aquarana catesbeiana (assembly GCF_042186555.1). Classification (NCBI taxonomy): domain Eukaryota; kingdom Metazoa; phylum Chordata; class Amphibia; order Anura; family Ranidae; genus Aquarana; species Aquarana catesbeiana. The sequence continues at coordinate 364,681,859 of NC_133327.1, read as the reverse complement.
CTGAAGTCTGCTACAGCAAAGAATAAGGTAAGTATTACACCTTTTTCGCTACTGCTAAACCTAGCAAGTATTTGCCTATACACTACAACCCTTCTCTGAATGGTGCTGGAGCCAGGTGACTGACCTCCCGTGTTCACAATGCGGCAGAGCAGCTACTTGGCACAGGACCTGGAAACAAATGGACATCACTGGAGTAGCTGTATCTTCTTCATTTAGTCACAGCTTCCAGTATAATCACCCAGGTATGGTCCAAACTGGACAAATGTAACTATGAATAAAATATCCATACCTGGAATACTTTAATTCAAGTCAAGTACCTGAATTTTACCTGTTATCAGCCTCTTGCATCCCCTGTAAAGCAGGGCTGGAGGGTGAGAAGGTGAAGCAGCACAGGAAGCCAATCATTTTTTGTGCTGATAATGAGCACGCTGATAAGAGGGGAGAGCAGGGTGACAGACAGTTGAGCTCATCACTGTGCTGCTTCTCCATTCACTCTCCAGTCACAGACTGGAAGAGATTCAGGATGGCCTGGGCTCAGTGGAAGTGGGTTGATGCTGGCCAATAGACCAAGTGAAAAAAAGAAGTACTGCAGGGAAGAGCTCTAGATTTTAAGTAAAATATTGCAACAACTGATAAGCAGTGGTCACACCAATAAGTTAAAATTAAGATTTGTATTTTTCCCTACCAGCATATTTTGCAGTAGCTTAACCCCTTTTTACTGGCCAAAGCCAGTGCTATAAATGGGCCGTGATGACCAGGGCCGGTAGGCGACATCATCAAGAGCCCCATGTACCAGCTGCCGATTGTCAGTAGCTAACCGTGAGCTGTGGGTAACAGCTTGGTCACGGTTCTGGAGGCATCAACAGAGAGCACCTGAGAACAAGTCAGCAATGCATATATGTGGCTGCTGGGCAATAAGGCCCACCTGCCCTGTCACGGGAAGGAGTGATCCACGATGGATCATTTTTCAGAGGGCATTTATTCACCTTCTGTCTTAACCCCCTAAAAGACCACACCACCGTTCCACAGCCGCATACATTACATGTAGTTGGAGGGTGGTTGTGCCGTGACCCCACTCACTTGAATGGGCTGCATTCAGCAGGTAGTACTGTCCGCCAAATAGAACAATGGGTGCAATTCTTTCCACGCAACAAAGGATAGTGGCCGCAGCAAGTACACAACCCTATCAGGCTGCCTTTGCAGCCTAAGTGGGAGCAGTAAAAACACAGCCCAACTGCAAATGTAAACATAGCCTCAGAGCTGAAATCCAGGTATGGTTTGTATTGCATAGTTACATTGAAGCAGCTTTGACCAATGTAAGTATTCATATACCACACCTAAAAAATCTCTGTGGAAGTGGAGAATCGCTGTAGTAGCTGCTGCTACTACAGAAATCCTCACTGGCTTTAACCTCTTGCTGACCATGTAATGCATATGTGCAGCAGCAAGGAGGCTGGACTTTAATACCCACAAAGGCACACACACAGTATGGGGGGGAAATTTACTAAAACCGGTGCACACAGAATCTGGTGCAGCTCTGCATAGTAACCAATCAGCTTCCAGGTTTTATTGTCAAAGCTTAATTGAACGAGCTGAAGTTAGAAACTGATTGGCTACCATGCACAGCTGCAGCAGATTCTCTGTGCACCAGTTTTAATAAATCTCCCCTATGTGTCCATGGCGGCTGAGGTTTCTGTGCCGAAAGTGTGCTGAGAACCCCAAACAAAGTCACAGACAATCCCACTCTCTAGTTATGATTGGGAGCCCATGTGGCCACTGTGACAGCCAATCACAATGGTCACATTATCCAGAAAACTGTCCCGTTGCAACCCCCCTTCCCCCCTAGGCCCCAGTTATAGAGCTGGTTGTCGCCACACAACTCTATTAAAAACCAAAATGACAAATAAAAAAACATTGCACTCACGTTTTCCGGTGCTATCACTTGCACTAAAGTATGTATGTGTCAGAAATTCTCCTGCTACTCTGAAGAAACACTCCACGGCTGGCATCTCCCTCCCACCAGTCTTGATGTTGTTTGGTCATATCGCTTCTCCCTGGTGCACTGTGATCTCCTATGGTGTGTGCTCAGCTTTCTCCTCCCAACATGTTTCATCACTCCTGACCTTTCCAAGACTTTTTTCATAAATAGTCATCTATTGACTTGCAATGTGCTGCCGAACTTGCTAGCAAACTTGACTACTTCAGAAGAGTCAATTCTGGAGCACAGACCCCTTCTTCCTTGCACTGTATAGCCTACTCTTCTGGGAGTATCTAAATGCTGTCTGTGCTGCCCCAGCTCCTCTCCTCACTTCTCTACAAAACACATAGCAGCTGGCAGAAGAGTGGGATATGGGGATATAAAAAAAATTGAGTAGCAGCTCTGAGTCTGCTTGGGCTGCTGACATCACATTCAAAATGGTAGAACACAAGAGCAGTCTCAGGGCTTTTGGAGGTCTACACAAGGAAGACCTTTATAGGCAAGTAACAGATACAGTACATTAAATACAAATACATCATTTTATAGGAAGTTTTTTGATTATTTATGGTCTGGCGACAGGCTCTCTTGAAGTTTATGTAAACACAAAACTTTTTGTGGATGGAGCGGGGAAGGGTTCGATCCTTTAAGTTTTTATTGCTGTCTGCGTCCTCACTGGTGAGATTTACCCTTTTTATTTGTCCTGGTGACCAATGTCAATAAAATAGAAAGTCAGAGGAAATTCAAAATGTTTTCACTATAGCTGGAGTATATCATCCAATATTTACTTTATAGTGCCATCAATGTGTGCAACTCCTTATATATTATATACTGTTTATTCATTCCAATAGGGGAAGTCTCCACAAAATGATGGGATTTCCTATCTCTTTTCCTATTAAAATAAATATAATATTCAATTTCCCATTGCCTTTCAAGGGCAGAAAGTGAAGGGAAATTTCCAATCAGGACACAGACAGCAACAAATAACCCAATACAAATAAAAACATTTCCCTACTCTATCCAAAAAAAAAAAAAAAAAAAGCTTTGGCTATACTTATAAAAAGTGGTTGTAATCCCTTACATATAGTGGCCTCAGGTGATACACAGAGATGAAACAAATCTCCCTACATAAGTTGTTCCTGTCTGTCTGCAGTTTTCTCTTCTCTACATCCAAAGTGCAGAATTTATAAAGCTTGCGTGAACTGTCAGAAAGAAAGGAAATGGGGACCTGAAATTACACACAGCAGAGCTCAGTGAGAAGAACTCAGAGCTGATTGGAGGGAAGGGGCACAGTTCCTTTCACGCAGGCAGAGAGCTGAGGCTGTCAATCACAGGTTGTGTGCTGGAGATCCCTCCCTCAGCCTTTTTTCTTTTGGTGTCCGGGAAAAGCGATCATAAGTGATTCATGCAGATAGCAGAGGGCAACAGACCGAAATTACACTTAGTGCTCTAGATTGAGACAAGTACACACTATTAGGGATATGCTTTGTTTATATTGCAGGTTTTTAACCACTTTAAGCCTTTTTTCCCCAACTACACTGGAAATATACAGAGTTTAATTAAAATTACTTTTATTCGGACAATTATGTTATTTTACAGTCACCTCTTACAATAAATATAGTCAATGTAGAATAATTAAAAAAGGATTACAAAATATTAAACTGGAAGTTAATTATTAATTCATTGTTGTTCAATGTTCTGCAAACCCTTGAGCAGAAGTAACTGTAGAATGTACTAAACCTGAACATGTGATGAACATAAACAGCCAGCTGCCAATGTTAATGACATGACACACATTTCAAAAATAGAATAAAGCACAACAATAAATAAGGCAAAGTAAAAAATATAGTACACCAATACCTAAGCAATATTAATAATTTATGGTCAGTTAAAATGATCCTCTTGCTTTTTGAGGTCAGTGGCACCATGGACTAATTTTTTTGTGCATGACATTATAAAAAGGAAAGTTTTTACCTAAGGACTGGTATGCATCAGTATATTTAAAGCATTAACCACTTGCTGACCAGGCCTTTTCTGGAACTTTTTGTTTACAAGTTTAAATTAGTCTTTTTTGCTAGGCATTATATACAGTATCTCACAAAAGTGAGTACACCCCAACACATTTTTGCAAATATTTTATTCTATCTTTTCATGTAACAACACTGAAGAAATTACACTTTGCTACAATGTAGTAGTAGTGAGTGTACAGCTTGTATAACAGTCTAAATGTGCTGTCCCCTCAAAATAACTCAACACACAGCCATTAATGTCTAAACCGCTGGCAACAAAAGTGAGTACACCCCTAAGTGAAAATGTACAAACTTGGCACAAAGTGTAAATATTTTCTGTGGCCCCCATTATTTTCCAGCACTGCCCTAACCCTCTTGGGCATGGAGTTCACCAGAGCCACTGGAGTCCTCTTCTACTTCTCCATGACAACATCACAGAGCTGGTGGATGTTAGAGACCTTGCGCTTCTCCACCTTCCATTTGAGGATGCCCCACAGATGCTCAATACGGTTTAAGTCTGGAGACATGCTTGGCCAGTCCATCACCTTTACCCTCAGCTTCTTTAGCAAGGCAGTGGTCATCTTGGAGGTGTGTTTTGGGGTCGTTATGTTGGAATACTGCCCTGCGGCCCAGTCTCCGAAGAGAGGGGATCATGCTCTGCTTCAGTACGTCACAGTACACGTTGACATTCATGGTTCCCTCAATGAACTGTAGCTCCTCAGTGCCGGCAGCACTCGTGCACCCCTGACCATGACACTCCCACCACCATGCTTAACTGGAGGCAAGACACGCTTGTCTTTGTACTCCTCACCTGGCTGTCGCCACACACGCTTAACACCATCTGAACCAAATAAGTTTATCTTGGTCTCATCAGACCACAGGACATGGTTCCAGTAATCCATGTCCTTAGTCTGTTTGTCTTCAGCAAACTGTTTGCGGGCTTTCTTGTGCATCATCTTTAGAAGAGGCTTCCTTCTAAATGCAGTGTGCGGTGTATGGTCTGAGCACTGACAGGCTGACAGGCTGACCCCCGCCCCCCCCCCTTCAACCTCTGCAGCAATGCTGGCAGCCCTCATACGTCTATTTCCCAAAGACAACCTCTGGATATGATGCTGAGCTCGTGCACTCAACTTCTTTGGTCAACCATGACGAGGTCTGTTCTAAGTGGAACCTGTCCTGTTAAACTACTGTATGGTCTTGGCCACCGTGCTACAGCTCAGTTTCAGGGTCTTGACAATCTTCTTATAGCCCAGGCCATCTTTATATAGAGCAACAATTATTTTTTTCAGATCCTCGGAGAGTTCTTTGCCATGGGGTGCCATGTTGAAATTCCAGTGACCAGCATGAGAGGGTGAGAGCGATAACACCAAATTTAAACACACCTGTTCCCCATTCACACCTGAGACCTTGTAACACTAACTAGTCACATGACACCGGGGAGGGGAAAATGGCTAATTGGGCCCAATTTGGACATTTTTACTTAGGGGTGTACTCACTTTTGTTGCCAGTGGTTTAGACATTAATGGCTGTGTGTTTGAGTTATTTTGAGGGGACAGCAAATTTACACTGTTATACAAGCTGTACACTCACTACTTTACATTGTAGCAAAGTGTCATTTCTTTAGTGTTGTCACACGAAAAGATATAATAAAATATTTACAAAAATGTGAGGGGTGTACTCACTTTTGTGAGATACTGTGTGTGTGTGTATATATATATATATATATATATATATATATATATATATATATATATTTTTTTTTTTTATTTATTTATTTTTTACAGAGACTCTAGAGAATAGAATGGCGATCGTTGCAATATTTTATGTCACACTGTATCTGTGCAGCAGTCTTTCAAATGCAATTTTTTTGGAAAAAAATACACTTTAATAAATAAAAAACAAAAGCAAAAGAGGAAAAAAATTTTTTGGACATTTTGACTTAAAAAATAAAAACAAAAAACCATCATGCCTTTATGTCCATGAACTGGAAGGGACGTCGGAGGTCACGCCGGTCCTCCATGGCATAGAGCCGAGTGGGAGCCATCTTGCCCTCACTTGACTTGCTGCCCAGCAAGGCCCGGCCTGATTGGATCTCTTCTGGGCATTACCGACAGCTCCGGTAAGCCCGGAAAACAAGCAGGAAGCAGCGGGGCACCTCTCCCGCTGCCTCTAAAAGTGAGCCCGTGGGACCACTTTTATCGGACGCGGAATCGCCCATAGTAAAAAATTATACCGGGGTTTTGCCAGCTACCTGCTGCCATTACACCGGTATTAAACGTCAAGGAAATTACTTTTTTTTTACTATGGGCTGGTCAGCAAGTGGTTTTAAGTAGAAAATACTTAAAGAACTCTGGGCAATTTTTTTTCTTTTCCATGCAGTGGGGCTGTTCATTTTGTCCAGGGGCGCAAGGAAAACTATACTTACCTGACCCTTCGATCCTTCAGAAAATAACGCTCCCCACATCCAGCGGTGGGCTATTCCTGCTGCCTTCACGTCCAGGTCTAGGAGCGTGATGGGGTCAGGAACAGTCCATGCACAAGACCTCTAGCATGCGGGGGCTGGAGCGATGGGGATCGGTCTTGAGCTCTGAGGATAAACTGATTAGGTAAGTATATCTCCACATCTCCTCACCCCCTAGACAAAAACAAGCAATTAACCCATGCAGTGCAGGCACAACCCCACTGCATGGGGAAAAGTTTTGCCTGGAGTTTTTCAATAGCACACAGTGGATCTACAGGTCAAGCATCTGGTCCACCTCTACTTCCTAAAGCTCACTGTTGAACAAGTATTATAATAGACAGTCTAATAGAAGTCTGATTGGCCAGCACTGAGTCTTTGAAGATGGGGGGGTGGGGTGGGGGTTGGTGGGGCTGATTTGTGACCTATTGACTCAAGAAGTATCTGTATATCAGAGTACCTGGATATTTGGGAGAGAGTATATCACTTTCTACTGTACCTCCTGAATATCATTAAACCTGTATATAAAGTCACTTATATGAGAAAGACCTACATTTTTTTACCCTAGTATAAATGAATGAATGAAAAATGTATAGAGCGCTGCAAATGCGAACTGAATCGCCTCAAGGCGCTAACGCAGTAGGTCAATTAGCAAAGCAACACTAGGGTGTCTGGGAAGCAAGAAAAACAAGAAGTATGCCATTGGTGATGTCTAGTAATATTTATGAAACATGCATAACTGGCAGATGGTATGGGGATAGAATACAGGAAACAACATACAGTTAAAGGCTTTTTATAAGCTACATATATATTAATAATTCAGCGTCTTGATAAAGGTGGGATTGCTTCACTGTTTGGCTTTTGTCAGATCCCACTAGCTGCACTGGTGACACATAAGAGCTTTAGTTGAGTGCTATTGCCCTTGGGGGTATTCAAAAGGGTATTCTTGTCCTGCAGTCACATACACGAGTTAAAGTGTATTTCCATTTTTGCAGTCAACTTTGAGAAAACTCCACAATATTGCCTGTTATTTGTTCCCATTCACACACACAAAAAAAAAAAAAAAACATTTTTAAACATTTCTTACCTTTTTTACCTTTTAGATGTTTCTGAGGACAAGGTATCATGGCAGATTGCAAGCATTTCTGAACAGATTCACAGTGTCTCTGTCCCCAGAGACTGGGGGCACATTGAGCTATCCTTCATTAACACGCAATGCAGGTGGACAGCTTCTACAATTTTAACTCTTTTATAAAACAGACAGGGGTTGATTTAAAAAAGGGAAAAAGACTGTGCACTTTGCAAGTGCAGTTGAATCAATTTCTCCCCAGAGCTTAGTGAAGCAAAGAGAGCTTGATAGGATTTTTAAACATGTAAAACGTGCTTAAAAAGTTAACCAGCATTTTGTTTTTTTTTTTACGTTATGCTAAAACAATGGGAACATCTACCAAAAATAAAGAAGGGGTTATACCAATTTGGCTGCAAAAGTGGACACACCATTTAAGCATTTTTAAATCAAGCATTGGACACTGAGCTGCACTTTATATTGTTTGCAACTGCTACAAACCTTTAACAGTTGTAACAATAGTTACTGTTCTGTGACTTTGTAGCAAAGCTTGCACAGATTAAATGTTTGCTCTTCTGACAGTTGTAGGCTTTTGATGTAGAATCAGTACTGCCAGGAAAGTCTGGGACAGGCACCTGTGTTAGGCAACACTGGGGGAGATTTACTAAAACTGGAGCACACAGAATATAGTGCACTTGTGTATAGTAACCAATCAATATCCAGGTTTTATTGTAAAAGCTTAAAGTGTTACTAAACCCAGGACCCTGTATTCACTATACTGTATCTGGTCTCCCACAGTACATGGAAACACAATTATTTTAGTAAATCTAAACTGCTAAATACCCTTTCTCAGCATCAGTATATAGCAGTCTTGTGACTTTTATCAATGTCTGGTTAAAGCTTGTAGGAGTTTTCACTCTCCTCTGACTGTCCTATGAGGCTGCAGGACCCCTGACATTCTGTCTGGACAGTGATGATTGGAATAAGGAAAGGGGAGGGGCTGCACTCAGGATGACATTCAAAATAGTATTCCATTATTAAATACATGTACAGACCCGTAAAACAGCCTAAGCGTTTTAGACTTTTAGACGTTAGTCCTTAGTCATGGCTGATAAAAAAACAAAATAAGTAGCATAGGTATATACAAAAGTGACATGATTAATCAAAACAGGTGAATTAAAAATGCAAAAGGGAAAACCCGGTATGACTCATGCAATGGAACACATCACAAAAAGTAAACATTTCAAAAAACAGGCATATAAAAAGTAACCCACAAAAGCATGCGTAGTTTGTATTTTTTTCAAAATGGAACATCAAAAAGATAATGGGTGCTATATGAAGATGATATTGCCTGGATACTAATAATAAGAAAAAAATTTTTTTTTGTAAGCATATGAAATATGGCATATAAAAAGCAATCCACAATAACACACATAACCAATATCATCTCAAAACAAAACATCATTATGTCAGTGGATGGTTCATAAAGATGACACCACCAGGACAAAAAATAAAACAAAACAACCCCCCCCCCCCAAAAAAAAAAAATATATATATATATATATATATATATATATATATATATATATATATATATATATATATAGCGACCCACAGTAGCATGCATGGTTTATAAGTCCAACAGTGATTATTGGCCCTGTGTTAATCACATGCACCCTCCCAAAAAAGAAAAACTCTAGCAAAACAGACAAAACTGAGCATGTGCAGAGTGCCCCCAAGGCTCTGTTCTATCAACAGATAGATTGGGGACTGTGGAAGAAGGGGGGTGGGGGGTGGGAGGAGGTCAGAAAAGGTAGGATCAAACAGCCTTTTTACAAAATGCAGAGAATTACCCTCTGGGTTCCACAGTGAGTATAACAAGCATGCTTTACTGCATATACAGACTGATTTTACTGTTGTGGGTTTGGTAACACTTTAATTAAACAAGCTGAAGTTAGAAGCTGACTGTTTACTATGCACAGCTGCACCCGATTCTGTGTGCTCCCGATTTATTAAATCTCCCTATGTCACATGTACTGACATGCACACAGGGCTTAAAAAAATGCTACTTTTACAGGCATTTGATGTTTTTATTTACAGCCTGTAAAGGCACCTCCGTGTTAGCCTATGTGTTCATGCACACATAGGCGTTTATAGGCATATTAAAAAAAGCAGTGTTTACAGGCTGGAAAAAAAACATCACTAGCGCATTCAGGAAAGGAGCTATTGAGCAGAAAAAACACTTGACGCACCTAAATGAGTGTTAATGCATTCCAATGGCCAGAATAAATTATTACAGTCAGACGCTTGAGATGGCTAAACGTGTCTAAATGCATGTACAATATGTGGTCTTTTTTGTTTTTTTTTAATCTGCTTTTGGTGTACAAGGGAAGGGGGTGTTGTGTGTTTATTACTTTATTCATATGTTTGAATGTGTTTTACATTTATAATTGGTTGCTAGGACGCAAGCCGTCTGCATCCTAACAATGAACAAGGCAAGTCACACTGAACTGACAGGTCGGAGCCTCAGGGAAACTCTAGCAGACTAGTTCTCCATCAGGTCCACCTTGCCTGTGTGACATCAGATGGCAGTGGGGAGATTCCATAGCCACTATTTAGTCCAATCAAAGATCTGGAAACCTTCCAGTCCCATCCACTGTCAATCACCAGCAAAGTAGCCTTGATGGGGAACTAGTCTCAGAAATCCCCATCAGGCTCTGCCCACTTAACTCAAATTCACAGCCGTTGCACCTGTAGGATGGTGGAGCCTGATGGGGAACTCTGAGTTCCCCATCAGGTCCACCTTGCTTGTAATTGACAGATTGACAGTGCATGGCAGTGGGCAGGTTTCAAAGCCACTATTGGACTGAATAGCAGCTATGGATCCACGTGGCCTTATGCACTGTCAATGAAAAGTAAAGCGGGCCAATTGGGGGACTGAAAGACTAGTTTCCCATCAGGCTCTGCCCACCTCTAGTTCACAACTCCTCGACCATGCACCTGTCAGTGTGATCGGCTCAGTGGCTGAGGGGAGAGGGCAGGAAAAGTGCGCTGAGGAAGAGTCCAGTGTGGACGCCCTGAACTCAGTGCAGACACACCGACAGATTCATGTAGTTGTCTCTGACAGTAACATGAATTAGGCGCTAGTACCAACATTTTTGTTGCTGCTTCCTAACAGGATTCTAAAGAGTACCTTTAACACGCATTTTGAATTCCTCAGACTGTTTGTCCTCCAGGCATGGAACTGCCGTCCTAAACAAACCAGAGTGCCCAGTGTAACAGACAACTGCCTTGGGTCATTTTCATACTTTCACTTTTGAAGTTCATTTGTATTCCGCACCAAAAGCCTGCTTTTCAACTGCATTCGGTTTGAAATAATACCAAAGTTCTCAAAAAGTTTCCATACATTTTTTAGCTCTATTAAAAACACACGGAAACTTTTTGAAGACCCCTCGTATAGTTTATATTAGAATCTGACTTCCATCACAGATATCTTTAAATGCTTAAGTCAATTTCTTTTACATACTATACTTGTTTTAATATACAGGAATGGCCACCATGTTTTTTCTGGTGAGATAAATCATTTCCCATAGTAAGTCAAATAAAAATTAGAGCAACTATTTGGAGCTCCAGCTGTAAAAAAATGTTTTTACCATGAACAGTTATTCTAAGACATTGATCATGTGTAAAATATATGAAGCACCTTTCACAATTATGTGACAGTCAAAACAGAGAAACATATTGGGCTTGAATTACTAAAACTGGAGAGTGCAAAATGTGGTGCAGCTCCGCATAGAAACCAATCAGCTTCCAGGTTTTATTGTCAAAGCTTAATTGAACAAGCTGAAGTTATAAACTGATTGGCTACCATGCACAAATGCACCAAATTTTACACTGTCCAGTTTTAGTAAATCAACCCACATCGTATTAAAAAGCAGTAATAATAACATCTTATTACTATCATATTTCAAATCTCTGAGGTTACGCACGCGATAAAGTGCAACTTTTTTTTTAATGGAAGTTTACACTCTCATATATAAAACTGAAGACCCTTTCACTGGAGAGCATCGGAGAAAAATATTTTTAGCAAGGATTTAGAGAATACTAATGTTGACCAAGGGCTCAGAATTGCATTGTTTTTCCCAGCTCCAGCATTGGAAAACAACCATTTAAAATGTCTTGCTATCATGCTGATATTGTTAAGTGCCCAGGAAATGTTTGAGAACAGTATAGGGACTGCGCTTGCAAGTCTTTTGACAGTTCAGTAACTGAATGCCTTAAGCCTGCCAACAGGGCCAGTGCTAGACTATTATGTGCCCTAGGCAAGGCTGCTATTTGCAAAATAGTTTTTTAAAACAGTAGAAGTTATAAAAACAGCCTGTAGCTCAGGTGACAAGGTCCCACTTTATATCACCTGATATCTGTGATGTTTCTCTGGACACTGGACTTTGTGTCTCAGAAGGGGTCTGGCGGTGTGCCGCACTGGGATCACAAAAACCTTGGTCTATATGTCCACTCTCTCCAAAACAGAAAGTGAGGGTCAATCCAAAATTTTACATCAGTTACTGGAACATGAGTTTGAAGTCTTCCAGTGGGGACACCTTTTCTGGTAAAAATTGTAACCAGGGATTTCACCTCAGTTTGCAGTCATTCACTTTCATTTCTTTATCACCAGGACAAGATAAAAAAACTGATAATTGGCATGTGCATATGTATTCACTCCCTTTGTTATGAAGCCCATAAAAAGCTCTGGAGTAACCAATTACCTTCAGAAGTCACTTAATTAGTGAAATGATGTCCACCTGTGTGCAATCTAAGTGTCACATGATCTGTCATTACATATACACACCTTTTTGAAAGGCCCCAGAGGCTGCAACACCTAAGCAAGAGGCACCACTAACCAAACACTGCCATGAAGACCAAGGAACTCTCCAAACAAGTAAGGGACAATCCCTAGGAACACCATCATATCTATCATAACCAAATGGAAAGAACATGGCACAACAGCAAACCTGCCAAGAGACGGCCGCACACCAAAACTCACGAACTGGGCAAGGAGGGCATTAATCAGAGAGGCAGCACAGAGACCTAAGGTAACCCTGGAGGAGCTGCAGAGTTCCACAGCAGAGACTGGAGTATCTGTACATAGGACGACAATAAGCCGTACGCTTCATAGAGTTGGGCTTTATGGCAGAGTGGCCAGAAGTTTGCCATTACTCTCAGCAAAAAACAAAATGGCACGTTTTAAGTTTGCGAAAAGGCATGTGGGAGACTCCCAAAATGTATGGAGGAAGATGCTCTGGTCTGATGAGACTAAAATTGAACTTTTTGGCCATCAAAGAAAACGCTATGTCTGGTGCAAACCCAACACATCACATCACCCAAAGAACACCGTCCCCACAGTGAAACATGGTGGTGGCAGCATCATGCTGTGGGGATGTTTTCCAGCAGTCGGGACTGGGAAACTGGTCAGAGTTGAGGGAAAGATGGATGATGCTAAATACGGGGATATTCTTAAGCAATACCTGTACCACTCTGTGTGTGATTTGAGGCTAGGACGGAGGTTCACCTTCCAGCGGGACAGTGACAAACACACTCCTAAAACTCCTTGAGTCGTTTAAGGGGAAACATGTAAATGTGTTGGAATGGCCTAGTCAAAGCCCAGACCTTAATCCAATAGAAAATCTGTGGTCAGACTTAAAGATTGCTTTTAAGAAGCGCAAACCATCAAACTTGAAAGAGCTGGAGCAGTTTTGCAAGGAGGAATGGGCAAAAATCCCAGTGGTAAGATGTGGCAAGCTCATAGAGACTTATCCAAAGCAACTTGGAGCTGTGATAGCTGCAAAAGGTGGCTCTAAAGTATTGACTTTAGGGGGGTGAATAGTTATGCACATTGACTTTTTCTGTTATTTTGTCCTATTTGTTGTTTGCTTCACAATAAAAAAAAAAAAAAAAAATCTTCAAAGTTGTGGGCATGTTCTGTAAATTAAAAGATGCAAATCCTCAAACAATCCCTGTTAATTCCAGGTTGTGAGACAACAAAACACGAAAAATGCCGGGGGGTGAATACTTTTGCAAGGCATTGTACATACAGTAATTATGTAAAGAATGTAAATATAGTCCGGTGTAACACCAGATACTGAAAATCTTCTCATTGTAGCCAGCTCCTCGATAGATTAAAATGTATGGTCACATCCTCTATAAATTACAATTTGTGGCCATAACCTCTATAGATTACAACTCAAACATTTTATAATGTTGGGTTAAACAGCTTGTGCATGCCTTATTTTATATAGCTAATGACTAATACAAATTGCATATTTGACTCATTTTTGAAGCAAAGACAATGTAATCCTATATAATCCTTATGATTTTATATGTAAACAAAGATGTTCACTCAAGCCAAAAGATTTTCAGTAAAATCACTATGCTACTGACAGAATACGTAATGCCTTTTATTTGGTTGCTAGGCATTTTCTGAGTGTAACTACATTAAAACTCACTGTGCACTAAATAGTTTAAACCCGGTGACTCTAGCAGGTACAAGTGATTGTAAAGGAAATAACAAACATGTCATACTTACCTGCTCTGTATAATGGTTTTGCACAGTGCAGCTCCACTTCTCGGATCCCCCGCTGGTGCTTCTGGCTCTTTCTCCCTTGCTGAGTGCCCCCACAGCAAGCCGCTTGCTAAGGGGACACGTGGGAATCCTCGCTCCGGAGCCAGCTCTGTGTGTCCATAAGACACACAGAGCGGGGCTCATCTCCGCTCCCTCATTACTGGCTCTAATTGACAGCAGCGTGAGCCAATCACTGTATCAAGATTGGGCTCAGGTATGCATTTAGGGGGAGCTGCATACAGATTTTTTTACCTTAATGCATAGAATTCAGTAAGGTAAAAAACCTTATGCCTTTACAACCACTTTACTAAATGGTGCTGGCTATATCTGTCTGGAGCTCAGCTTAATGTGGAATGCCTGCCTAACACTAACTATTCTTAAAAATGTCCTCTTCCTCCTCCTGCTCCCTGTATACTTACATTTTTTTAAAATCTGTTTCGGGCACAGTCAACTCCGGCTCTCCTGTCTCAGGGAGTGCTCAACAATGCCTGTGAATTCCGGGAACCATGATGTCACTCATAGGCAGGCACCCATGGCCCAGCTGCTGGTACTCCCTCCTCTCCCCTGCAGCCACCGCTCACTGACACAGGGGAGCCGAAGCTGCAGGATCACATGGCCAGACCGCAACAGACTGAAAAAAGGTAATTATACGGATATTTTTTATACATATTAGGCTGGATAGGAAGCAGAAGGGGGAGGGAACATTTTAAGCATAGTTAGTGTTGGGCAGGAATTCCACTTTAGGGGCCCATTCACAACAGGGCAATTCATTGTTAATGCACATTGTGTGGTAATGTGCTGTGCATTGCGCTAAGGCAGCCTATGCAAAATGCATCACAACAGCTTTAATATAGTACTTGCTGCACTTTGGTTACACAACAGATAGTGGTACATCATAGTGTGTCGTGGTGCACTGCAACATAGGTGTGTTGTGGAGGTTGTTTGGGGTGCCATTCAAAATGATCAGCACTGTGGGGTACCAACATACGTAACAAGCTTTACTGCAATGCACTGGTGTGAACAGACCTTTAAAAAAGTCTACAAAAAGAATGGGATGGAAAAACACCATAAATATGTTTTTGGAACCACCTAATCTCACTGGTAATCTCATTCTATCCAAAATTGATATTTCAGAAGCAACGCTGTATTCTGGCCTAGGCCGACAAGGCCCAGGCCTAGGGCAGCACTTTGCAGGGGGGCAGCACGGAAAGAGTCCCCGCCGGCTTGCGCTACACTTTTAGTGTAGCACCAGTCTTATGGGGCGGACTGGGCTGAGAGGCAGGTTAATCTAGCACCCCATAAAGCGGCCACACTGCTTCCGGTATGCAGGCGGCTGGCATTCGGCAACTGTGGGGGGGAGGGAGGGCGCCGCTTCTAATTTTGACTGTCCTATCATCCTGGACCACAAACCTTCCTCACTGTGCTATATGTTTTCTGCTGCACCATTGGCATGGTTATATCTTCTCAGTCCTCTCCATAAAATTATCAGAAATTTGTGCTTAAAGTAGAACTATAGGCAACACTTTTTTTTAAATTATTTTGGATAGAATAAGGGAGGGTTATAGCCCCTTTCAGTTTATTTTTTACCATCCCTGTCCCATTGCAGATATTTCATTTCACTTCCTGCCCCATAGTCAAACAGGAAGTGAGAGGAAATCTATGCAAATTTAAGGGAATCCATTTCCCCCCCCCCCCAGGCCCTCAGAAATAGTGACCCCACTCGAAAATTTCAGGACGGGTCTTAAACAGCAAGGGGTGTGGCCTTGACAGGAAGGGGTGGGTCATATTTAAATTAGGGGGTGCACGAGTTTAGTCAGGCCTAGGGCAGCACAAAACCCAAATACACTACTGTTCAGAAGTGGGTAGGCTGTAATTGACTAAAGTACCTAATGGCTCTAAATCCCTCTGCATCTCCTCTGGTGGGATTTTCTGCAAGAGCTCCCAAACCTGGTCCCCCATCTAACAATTTTATGCTTTGTTGCTGTAACAAAGGGATTTCAGCTTACCTGTTTAAATTTATGTACTGTAATACAATAGAATCATGCAATACAAAGGTTAAGAATTTCTTGCTTAAGTCTTTGCATATGATTAGCCCTGGAAATTCTACTAAAGTAATCAAGCTGTCTTCCTTCCCCAGACATTTTATCTACAAGAATTTGAGCAAATACTTTATTGCACCAAATACCTATTTTTAACCTATTAGTCACAAATATCTCAAATTCCTTCATTCAGTGAAGACACAGTAAGGTATTCACATCTGAAAATCAAAGATACAAATGTCACCCAGCTACAACTGCTAAAGCAGTGGAACATACAAAGCTCTACAAAATGTTCACAGGTGTTTTAGGAATTTACATAAAAAGAAAGTCCCTGATATTGTGTAGTCCATTTTGATGTCTTTAAAACAGCCATGCATCGGGGAGTTTCTGAGTCCTAACAGACAATATGAATGCGTCTTATTACCTTTTGTATCACTTGACCCTCCCTCCTAAATTGTAAGCTCTAATGGGCAGGGCCCTCCGATTCCTCCTGTATTGAATTGTATCTATACTGTCTGCCTTCATGTTGTAAAGCGCTGCGCAAACTGTTGGCGCTATATAAATCCTGTATAATAATAATCGGTCAAGTGATTACCTTCCTCTTTAGACTGACATATTCAATATTTTATGCATATGGATTCGTTTTTCCATCACATGCTATGGGTCAGGACAGAATGATTCTGACTTGTATGCTTTTTTTTTTTTAAACAATTTACATATACAACATAGTCTTGCATATTTCTTTAAGGCAATACAGTTATCACGTGTGGAAAAATAGTATACAGCCTAGATACAAAACAAATTTCATAAGTTGTCATGCTGCAAGCAGAGTACAGATGGCAATACCTGCCTAGAGTCGACTTGACAGATCTATTGTTAGTAGCAGGTGACATCCCTGGAGGGCCTAAGCCATTGGTCACCTGCAGGTTTCAGAGTCCGAAAGCCACCGGTCCCAAATTTTATTGTACTTGGCTGGGCACCCTCTGTTTATATATATGAATTTCTTATAGGGCAAGGTGTTGTTCACGTCTACCTTCCAGTCAATGAAACTGGGGGGTGAAGGCCTCATCCATTGCTTAGCAATAGTTTTCCTGGCTGAAAATAACGTTTCATGTAGGAATATCCTTGTGAATCTATTGATTTCCGAATCCGGGAACATCTCCAGTATACATTGTTCGGGTCTAGAGTAAGTGGAGAGCCCAAGGTATCGTGTAGGAAGTCCGCGACCTGTTTCCAGAATCCCTGTATAAGAGGGCATGTCCATATGAGATGCAAGAATGTGCCTGTCTCTTGGTGGCACAGGGAGCAGGTGGTGGAGTATCCCCTCTTATATTTAGCTACTCTAAGAGGGGTGAGGTAGGCACAGTGCAGGATAAATATTTGGGAGAGTCTATCAGATAGTTTGGGGATACGGCTTTACAAGAATCCAGGGCCTCACTCCAGTCCTCATCCTCTAAGTGACCCACCTCCCTCTCCCAGCGTGATTTAGCGTTATGCGCTAATTTGGTGGAAGATGGGGTAATAAGCATATTATAGAAGGTGGAGATTAGCTTTTGAGGGTCTGTGCTTTTAACTACTACCATGATAGCATTGGAGGAAAGCTGTGGGTGGGACTGAAGGAACTGGGATTGCATGGCATGGCGTACCTGTAAGAATCTGAAAAACAAAGCTTGGGAGCACGAATTCACTACGAAGGGTATCAAAGTGTTTCAGTTCCCCATCCGAGACCAGGTGGTGCAAATAGTAAATTCCCTGGGAGCCCAAGATCTCCGGGTCAGGAATCCGTAGGAATTCAGGGAGTAACCCATTGTGCTAAATAGGGGTGAAGTTATTAATTGGAGGAATCCCCAATTTATTGGTGGAGATGTCCCATATGCGTCTACAGTGATAAAATAAGGTCTTGCTTATCCCCCTTAGGTCTGGCACCCCCAGATCCCACCACAATTGCGCATAGACGGTCTGAGGTCCCTTTCGCCCCAATGCAGGCACAAAAAAGTGCCAAATATTTCTCTGTCTGTCTTATCTATGTGGTACAATTGGGATAACTGGGAAGCTTCTTGAGAATCCGCCAGGCGAGTTTGTGTCGATTAGTTCCCCAGACAAACGGTTTGAGAAGAGCCTCCACGGTCTTAAAGTACTTCAAAGGTAAATAGGCCAGGGTGTTCCAAAGAATGTACAATACTTTAGGTAGCAGTATAATTTTTATTAGATTAATGCGTCCCCAGGCACCCAGAGGTAGGTAAGCCCAATTTTGTATATTTGATTTAATTAGGGTAAAGAGAGTTTCCACATTGAGGGAGATGTAATCAGCTGGGATCCTAGATACATGTAATCCTAGGTATTTAATGAGAGACACTCTTTGAGTAGTGAGGGAAGTTCTGCAAAAAGTAATCGTCTCGAGGAGCCCGTCTTTGTCCCCATCCGAGTCCTTCTTCTCGTGTGCAGCACCGCCATCTTCCTCAGGGCTGTCCTTGTCCTGTCGGCGGTATTGGTCAAGGCAGCTTTCTGAGCTTTCGATGGGGAAATGTCTGTGAAGGATGAGGGGTCCTTCACAGGTGGTCTGAGTATGATCAGTTTGCAACAGGGTCACAGGATTAGCTTAAATGCAGGAGTAATGGACGGATCTCTGCGGAAGTGCGTCCTACTCCATGCCGTGTCAAGCCGCGCCCCCCCGACTTGTATGCGTTTAGATATATATCCACCTGATAAGATGACAATGACAGCAGTGCAACAAGTTCCCTAAAACCACCCATACCAGAATGTTGATTACGTTTGACATCAAAGTTGGCACATACAATCCACTAAAGATTACATAAGTGTAGCTTTATTAGTAAGAAAAAAATAAATCAAAGTTAAGCGTTTTTTTATGTTTGGTTAGTTTAATGTCTTCAATGCAAAGAGCCATACAATGAAGCTCTCTGCACATACCTTCAGTTGACCATCAGAAACCATGTAGAAAAATAAATGCAGTTAGGCGAGGAAAAACTAGATAATGAAGGCATCACTAGCATGTAGGCTGAACATACCTCAGCTTATCCCTACAAACCAATCATGAGCTAGATTAAAGTGGTTGTTAACCCATTTTGCCAACTTTTCACAATCCGCCTTCTTCCCTAATGAGAGACTGCTCCTGTCACTGTTTTATTTTTTGAAAGGCCTTAATTTACCATATTTCACAGCGGTTTCCCGCAATCACGTGACCTGCCAGCTCTCTCCTCTGCCCAGCTGACAGATGCAGCGGGCGGGGCCGAGATCCCCCCCACTGACCGTAGCCAGGACGCAAGGATGAGAGGAGAGAGAGAGAATTGGCGGGTCAGGTGATCGTGGGGAGCCACTCTGAAATTCGGTAAAAGAGGAGTTTTTTTTTTTTATAAAACACACAGACAGGAGCACTTGTCATTAGGAAAGAGGATTGTGTAAGATTTTAAGTGTTATGAGAGCAGCAGGCATTGCTGGGGCGAGCACTGTCACAGGATCCGACAGGCAAGGAAGGAGGAGGGCGATAGCACAGAGGAGGACAGGAGGGCTGCGGATGACGGAGGTACGTAAACTGACCACAGTGTCAGAGCTCAGCAGCTATGATACAACGTGGTCAGTTTACAGGGGGGAGGGGGCAGAAACTGGCAGGATCAGCCAGGTATTACAGGTGTTACAGGGGGCCAAATGACACAGCACAAGCACTGTGCTGTATAAAATGCTTTAAAGGAGCAGGATCCATTTTTTGGGGGTTAAACGCTTTAAGATACTAAGATTTCAGAGATGTACTATTTTATATATTATTTTCACATAGTTCAGTGCATCCTGCAGGTGTTCTAAAGTGTAGCTATGGTGATAGAAATATGGGAGCTGACACTGCTGATGGTCAGTATGGTGTAGAAAAGCACCTGCTGCTGCCTGGTCTGTATACAGTACATGCTCCTACACTTTGCTTCTGTGGAAGGCTGTGTTGGGAACCTGATGACATAGGTAAAGAGGAAAAACAACTGCAGCAGGCAGCCTGCACAGACTGGGACCTAAGGTCCCATTTACACTACAACACATGTAAAAACATGCCTACAGTCAATTGCACTTCCGCATGGTCTTATGCACATTTCCCTGCATGTTTTGTTCTGCATAGCTCTTTTTTTTAAGACATGTTTCCGCTGACCTAATTGCTGTGGATCAGAGGTGTGTTTGTGCACATGTACGTGCATTTCTTTGTGTTGCATAAAATCACACAGCCTTGGAATGCAGAGAAACAAAGTGTTTTGGTGTGAACAAATGATTATTTTCTGTGTGTCATTGCAGTTACCAGCATTTTTCTATAGTGTGAACAGGCCCCAACACTCCTGAGTTGTTATATTCCTGTTAAACCTTCATTTAATAAAACTTAAATTAATACAAATAAAAGAATGAACAAAATAGGAATACTGTTGGCATTAATCATATTCTACTCTGCAACAAGCATTTGATTAAGTCCCCATCCATGCTTAGCATCTTTGTGCACATCTTTTTTGTGTTGCCTGCATTTCAGGCTTGTGAGTTTTTGTTTTCTTTTGCTAGCTAATGGAAAGCTAGTTACTAGGCAAAAAATGCACATTTTTCAGGCAATCTCATTGAACTGGGGCCAGAGTGTGTCTCCCAAAAAAAGCTCTCATACTTTTTCAAGCAATGACTTGAAGCAACACTATGATTAGGTGTGAATAGCACTATTGAATACATTGGAAATCCTAAGGCCAAGCGTTAGAAGTACTTCTAGTTGAGCTTCAAATATCTCAGGTATGAACAGGGCCTAAAAACTGAATCTGGTAACAAGTTCCCTATAAAGAAGAGTCAAGCGTCACTTTGAGCAAATGTGTCTGAGTAGGATATGATCTTCACAAATTACTATATGTTTGCATTAGTTTACCAGTGTTTGGCAAGATCCTAATTAGATGAACGTGTTTATTTTTATCAATAATTGTGAACATTGGAACATAATCATTACTGTGGAGAAATGTAATCCCAGACGTAAGTTCTGTTACACCTAGCCTTCAGTAAAACACACAGACTGGTCTAATTTATGCAATGTGAACGCCAGGGGAGGAGATATAATTAAAAATTAAGCTGAGTGGACACATTTAAAAAAAAATTGGCATGACTTTTCCTGTGCATCCAAATCTACGTCCCTGCTGGTACCTTAGTCGCGCAGGTGGGGACATGACTGTTTTGAGGAGACCCAATAGGAGGAGGAATGGACAACCCCTTCCTCCCTTCCTTTTTTTTCTTGTTCCCTTTTCCTCCCCCCAATTTATTTTTACAGTTTTTTCTTATGAAGGCCATCTGGCTATGAAAAGCCGATACAAGTGCACCACTTTTCTATGTTAGACGTATACCTGCCCCTGGCCTTCGTAAGATTTGTTCAGTTATTCTTGACTAGATGCGACTTAATTTTCTTGAGTAGTTGATTATACCCTTTGTACCCTGGTACTTTTTTCTTATAAATAAAGAGTTGTCAAACAAAAAATAGAGCTGTGCAACCATATTCACCAATGATGGTGTTCATGTGCTCTAATAAGGCACCTCTGGAAAAGCCAATGCATTACACATGGGTAATTTGTTTACAGAGCACCCCTACTTTGT
Source organism: Aquarana catesbeiana (assembly GCF_042186555.1). NCBI lineage: Eukaryota > Metazoa > Chordata > Amphibia > Anura > Ranidae > Aquarana > Aquarana catesbeiana. The sequence goes on along the minus strand of NC_133327.1, from coordinate 364,660,092 downwards.
GCCTCCTGTATGCCATTTAAGAGAATTCCTTTCTTTATTTCCCACCCTGTAGACACAACAGGAAGTGATGAAATCTCTCCAAAAGTGGTGTAAAATTATTTGTCACTAGAACAAGTGTCCACAAGGGGGAAGATTCCCCCACTATTCCTGTCCTGGTCACAACTCAAAATGAGAGGAGTTCTTTACACCTTCTCTACTCTCTCCAAAACTAAAAAAAATGTTTGACCTTGGATATATTTTAACACACAGATGTACAAAAGTACAGAGCTCTATTAAAACTGCCATTATGCACAATTTGTGGGGTGTGTTTGTATAGATGTTGGTTTTAGCATGCCCCAGAAAATATAAAAGCTACTGGAAAAAAAAATCAGTAAATAGGTCACATAAATCATACTGGTCCATATAACTACTCAGCAAAGCGCGTTACTTGTGGCTACTTTTTGTTCAATCACTAGGCACTGGACAAAAGCAAGCAATTTACTGCAGATCCTCTTACATGGCCCATTCCAGTATGTACAAACACTGCTCCTGATTTATCTTGTGGCCTTTCGATGATACTTATCTGAGCTTGGCCATTTAGGATTTGTGAAGGATTCTAGAATATCAGATGAGTTAATGCAGAAAGGCATAGAGTACAGTGGATTCTAAGGCCAGCAGCCATACACAAAGCAAATTTCTTTCCTGTAACCACAGGTTCGATGGGTCCAACACATGTTGATGCGGAAATCCCTCCTGCCGGGCCAAGACAGTGATTTTTGCTAGCGGCTATAGCAGCCGCTAGCGATAATTGCAGGTAAAACTCGGGATGCTGATTGTACCCAAGTCTGTTCATACATGGTTCGAATCTTATCCGGTTCTGCAGATTCAAACTGTGTATTACCTGCTTAATTATTACATTCGTCCACATTTGAGGGTCTCCAATTGGCCTTTAAGCTCCTCAACTTGACAAAAACTATAAAGCTAGCCACAAGGCCAGGCCTGACCATTTCCTGCACAACTCTCATGAATATCTCATGGTCCATCAGGGCTTAGATTTCAGTAAGATAAACCTAAACAAACCTAAATAAGCTACATTTTACCATGAGCATGTGTGTAATATCTGTTTAGTTAAATGTGTACCCTTACAGGCTGACAGTCAGTTGGTACATTTTTTTTCCAGGATACAGCATCAAACACAATAGTAAATTGTAATGGTGAGTATCTCATGTCCTTGAGGCTGCTGCTTCATGTAAAAATCCTTCATGCTGCCAGATACTGCTCAGAGCAATGATCGTCCGATGCTGCAGGTGTAACTGCAGCAACTGCCAATGTGAAGGCCTTGTACAGCTGGTCTGCCTCTTCCTGCTCACTAGTCCATTCACACAATTGAAGTATTATTGTCCCGAAATGCACCATGTTCTGTGAATGCAGGAGGAGTGGATGAATGACAGGATCACCCCTGTCCATTTACAGAGCACAATGATAGTCAAGTGCCGCAAGTCCTTCACGTTTGCAACCATTAATCTTTGCAACACTGGAAGATTGCCACTCTGGGCAGTATCCTGCATTATGAAGGTTCTTTTTACATGAACCAGCAGCCTGCAGGATATGGAATACTTTACAGCTAGCTTGTTTGATGCTGTATTGCTAATCCCCCCCCCCCCCGAAAAACAATGGCTTAACTTCAGCTGTAAGAAAAAGGTAGTCAAACCATCAAGCAATAATACTTGTCCTAGATATGGGCCATATCTAAAATACCTAAGGAGGTATACAAGGTGTGATAATGTAATTCCGGAATGGACTGGGGAAAAAAAAAAAAGTGTCAAACACCTCTGCATTCTTCAAAAGATTGGATGAAATTTGAAGATGACATTCTTTGTGATCTTCTGTCAAGATTCAAGGCACCATCTTTTTGGAAAGCTCTCTCATTCCCAAATCCTCTGTTAAAATCTGCTGCACAGTTTCCCTGTTCATGTTCAATTCTTCTGCCATCATTCGCACACTCAATCTTCGATCTGAGCGTACAAGAATTTGGACTGTGTCCACATTTCTGTCCATTGCATTTTTGGCTGCCCACTTAGATCATCATGGTCACCTTCCCACCCCTCTTTAAACTGCCTATGCCATTCAAAAACACTTGATTTCTTCATAGAATGGTCACCATAAGCCTGTTGTAACAGAGCTAAAGTTTCACTCGCACTTTATCCAATTTTGACGCAAAATTTGATGTTAATCTGCTGCTCCAGATTACCGTCACTCATTTTCCAACAACAGCACAACACACACGTTATTTCTTCTACTACGCCATAAAGATTGAGACAACTGGTCTGCAACCCAGGCCAGTGCAAGTTAGAACTCGTCACAACACGCTCAAGTGTGAATGGCTCACCACCATAGTGCTACACTGCAGGAATTCCAGGAACTAAATTGTTACAGCTCTTATGTGCAGTTAATTCTATACTGTGATGTTGGGAAAACAGTATCTATAAAAAATGTTGCTTCATGTCTGGAACCAAAGTGAAGACAGGATTACAGGTGTGAACATGACAAAGTGTCAATTTTAACCCTCCCTTGTTTACAGATTTGCCATTGCTACATGTAGTACGCAAGTGTGTAATATCACAATACACCAATCACCATTCAGCTTTTATGAGCCCAATTAACTGCATAGGCTACTATTTGGGTATCGTGAGTTACAGCAAATCATTGCCTTGTATATTATTATTTAGTACATTGTGTTTTTCTAATCTTGGTAGTTTTCTTTGTACTGAAATTGAAAATTGAATAAAACTCACAAGCACTTGATAAAATAGGTACTTTTACATAGGATGTACTGCATATTAAACAAGAAATAAAACTATGGGAGACTTTGTTGGGAAGTAGAGACTCTACTTTATCATTACCCATTTCTGTAACAATGCACACCTGTTGCATAAACATCATGCAAAACAAAAGGTGGTAAATCTGCTAAACGGAAGGGTTTTGTGGGACAAGCCATGGTGGGACCTTTTCCAGTTCAATTGTCCAACAATTTGTGATTTTGTGTCATACTGGGGGCAATTCAATAGGGGCTCATGCCCACTGGTACATTCTTCTATACATTGCAAGCATGCTGGTGTGTTTTGGTGCCCGCAAGCCTAGGGTGCTGGGTACAGGTGCCCCTAGACTTGAATGGGTCCAGGCAGCTATATGCAGGTACAGTATCTCACAAAAGTGAGTACACCCCTCACATTTTTGTAAATAATTTATTATATCTTTTCATGTGACAACACCGACACTTTGCAAATGCAAAGTAGTGAGTGTACAGCGTGTATAACAGTGTAAATTTGCTGTCCCCTCAAAATAACTCAACACACAGCCATTAATGTCTAAACCGCTGGCAACAAAAATGAGTACACCCCTAAGTGAAAATGTACAAATTGGGCCCAAAGTGTCAATATTTTGTGTGGCCACCATTATTTTCCAGCACTGCCTTAACCCTCATGGGCATGGAGTTCACCAGAGCTTCACAGGTTGCCACTGGAGTACTCTTCCATTCCTCCATGACAACATCACGAAGCTGGTGGATGTTAGAGACCTTGCGCTCCTCCACCTTCCGTTCGAGGATGCCCCACAGATCTGCAATAGGGGTTAGCTCTGGAGACATGCTTGGCCAGTCCATCATCTTTACCCTCAGCTTCTTTAGCAAGGCAGTGGTTGTCTTGAAGGTGTGTTTGGGGTAATTTTCATGTTGGAATGCTGCTCTGCGGCCCAGTCTCCGAAGGGAGGGTATCATGCTCTGCTTCAGTATGTCACAGTAGATGTTGGTATCCATGGTTCCCTCAATGAACTGTAGTCCCCCAGTGCCCGCAGCACTCATGCAGCCCCAGACCATGACACTCCCACCTCCATGCTTGGCTGTGGGCAAGACATACTTGTCCTTGTACTCCTCACCTGGTTGCTGCCACACACGCTTGACACCATCTGAACCAAATAAGTTTAGATTTGTCTCATCATTCTTGTGCATCATCTTTAGAAGAAGCTTCCTTCTGGGACGACAGCCATGCAGACCAATTTGATGCAGTGTGCGGCGTATGGTCTGAGCACTGACAGGCTGACCTCCCCACCCCTTCAACCTCTGCAGCAATGCTGGCAGCACTCATACATTTTTCCCAAAGACAACCTCTGGATATGACGCTGAGCACGTGCACTCAACTTCTTTGGTCGACCATAGCGAGGCCTGTTCTGAGTGGAACCTGTCCTGTTAAACCGCTGTATGGTCTTGGCCACCATGCTGCAGCTCAGTTTCTGAGTCTTGGCTATCTTCTTTTAGCCCAGGCCATCTTTATGTACAGCAACAATTCTTTTTTTCCAGATCCTGAGAGAGTTCTTTGCCATGAGGTGTCATGTTGAACTTCCAGTGACCATAATGAGAGAGTGAGAGCGATAACACCAAATTTAACACACCTGCTCCACATTCACACCTGAGACCTTGTAACACTAATGAGTCACATGACACCGCGGAGGAAAAATGGCTAATTGGGCCCAATTTGGATATTTTCACTTAGGGGTGTACCCACTTTTGTTGCCAGCGGTTTAGACATTTATGGCTGTGTGTTGAGTTATTTTGAGAGAACAGCAAATTTACACTGTTATACAAGCTGTACACTCACTACTTTACATTGTAGCAAAGTGTAATTTCTTCAGTGTTGTCACATAAAAAAGATATAAGATAATATTTACAAAAATGTGAGGGGTGTACTCACTGTTGTGAGATACTGTATGTGCAGCTACTTGCATAAAGTGCAACATGCGTACAAACGTGAGTTTCCGAATGCAGAAAGGTGGCATTCTGGACCTTATGTCTGTACATATGCGCCAGCCTCTTATACCCATTCATTCTACGAGCGTCTGTACGCAGCACCAGGTGCACCAAAATACCCCAGTATGTTTATGCTATAAGAATGTATGTGCCCATGTATATGAGCCCTAACGCACGTGTGACATATTTTTGGTGGTGTGTATGTAGTTGAAAGCCTTGCGCCAAGTTCATGAAACCCGGGCACCATTTTAATTATTTTTACCAACACAAGCTACAAATGAATGTAGCTCTTCTTTGCAACTCTTTTACACTGCCTGTTGCAATTGTTGCAACAGATTCATAAATCAATACAATAGTATCAGTGATAAGGAAAGCAGAGGTAGATAAGATCTCTTCCATGTTGGAGTTAATTTTAGTATCATGTTGAATCTTTGAGATAATTCTGCATCAGATTCATATACACCTTACTGGCAGATGAATCTGTTGCAAGTTGCACCAATTGTTGCTGTACCGCAAGCTAGATTTCTTATGAGTATCTGGAAAGCTCTTGGTGAATTTCACTGACTGTGTTTTTAATGTTGTGGGAACAGTTCCCATAAGGAGTAGATTTCACATTTTCCTCCTAAATAGCACTCCTCACTCTAGGCAAACATATATTGATAGCACAAGCTGCACCAGAAACAAAGAGCTATCTGTTTTCAACATATAGCAACAAGACGCCAAGCTACATCTTCAAAAACAAAAACCACAAGGTCTTCCTATAATCCCTCATCACAGTCCAGCCTCCTTTTACTGAGCGAAGGACCTCAAGCAACAAACATTATTAACACACTGAAATATTGCACACTTACCATTGCAAACTGTGCAGCTGTATCTTAGAATGAAGAGTAGATTGGACATCAAATAATGGAAAGCATTCAGACAGCCACCAAATGTAGTAAGAGGAGATCTGAGGGACTGAAAATAATTTTCTTCCTCTAAGGCTATTCCCAGATCTTAAACAATCCTTTTCTTCTATCTACTGGTGTACAAATGAATGTTCCTCCTTTCTTCACAAAGCCTAGTTTAGCACGCAAAGGAGTCGGATGACACAGCGAAGAGCTAGCTTCAAGTTTTCATGTCCTCGCTGGTTGTCTACCTGTGTGTTGTTGAGTGACAAGGGTTAACTAGGTGTGAGCATGGTGGGTGTGCCAACAAACTTCCTGACAAAGCTTCTTAGACAAGTACAGAGTCGTCATTTGGCAGAAGATGCAGAATGTGCCTAACCTAATTACTGGGTTCGGAGTGGAGCTATCGAAAAAATGAAATGACTTCATTTATAGAAGAAGTGGAACTCCATTGGAAGTAATGACGTGCACATGATACTTCCTATAAATCATCTATATCACTGAAGGTTACAAATTGTGACACTATGGGGCTGACTCAATTACGCATTTCTGGTGGTGTGTATGTAGTCAGAGGCTTTATGCCAAATTAATGAAAACCATGTGACATTTTCAATGTTAGTACCAACAAGTGCGAGAAATTCAAGTAGTTATTTGCGGCACTTATTTACTGTATGGCGCTATTGTTGAGACAAAGTCATAAAGAAATACTGCCATATTGGTGATAAGGAAGTTGTGAGGTAAAAAATACCTCTTCCGTGCTGGAGTAAATAACTGATTGCATCGCTCCTCACTACGCATCATCAGAGAAAGCAAGGAACACCTCTCATCGACCACAGCTGAGGCCACACTCATTCAAACATGCATGCACTAGGTGGTGAGCAGTGTTCCTTCCTTTCTCTGATGATGCTTCTACACCCTTCAATGGTGCATAGGCGCCTGCTCCCTTCACTGCAACCGGTGGGGAGATATCTGTATCAGTTTAGAGCAGCACTGCAAGTTAAAACTGGCTCCTTCCTACACGCTACATCACAAAGTCACATGATGTCACGCCACATGGACCAGAATTGAGTAAGACGCCATTTTGTGTAAAACCATGCTATTATATGTACAGTATACAGTGTAGTGCACCAAGACAGGTGCACTTTTTAAGTCAAGTGTTCTCAATGTAATCAGAGGTTTCTAATAAAAATAGTCATATGAATGCAAAGAGCACTATGTAAATTCTTCTTTTTTGAGCATCTTATATGCATTGACCTTAGGATGAGCCTGGATGGAGCTGGATTGAGAACCATGAGGATTCCATAGAGGAGAATACCATTCCTGGTTAAAGTACCCTGCCTAAAGGGGAACGAGCATGAGATCTAATTTCCATTAGGTCAAAAGATCAGGTGAGAACATCATAATGAAGGTGGTGGACATTACACTATGTATGGTGGATTGGATACTGGATGATCGGAACAATATATAGAGAAGCGTGACATTTTTTTCACTACATAAGAAAAATAAAAGATACGGACACAAGATTGTGGATGGACAGTATATAAATTTCATTAGAATTTTTGGGTGTTTTATAAATGATAAAAACATGTAAGTGAATATGTCATAAGGAGAGATTAATTGACACTTTACATGATTTTTTTTTGGCAGTGGCACTATTGTATATTAAGCATATCAGGGGAATTATTGTGTCACAGTATTATTTATTTCACATCTTTTGTACAAATACTGCCCAGCACTATTCAAATCAATACTATCTACATGGAGTTTGCATGCGATATAGGAACTTTAGATTGCAAGCTCCTGATGTGAATGCACATTATGTAAAGCAGCACATAAATATACCTGTAATAAACACATACAAATACTTTGCTTTCCAGGGGCAGCCATCATTGAAGAAGCAGGAGCATGTAAATTTGATACAAAATAAATCTTATATTCAGTTTATAGAACAGACATGCACAGTAGAAAGATACCGCTAGTATTATAAAGATGCAACAAATATGTGCAAGAAAATTTTCTTTTACAAATGGATTTTAGAGGTAGGTAGATCTCAAATAAAATTAGTGTTTTCATGTCATATACAAGAAAACATCCAACATGCTGACTCCTTACCCCATGGGAGCCCAAGAGCTGCAGGAAATTTTTACATGATTGCTAGCATTCAGCAGTTTTCAGTATTGTTGTCATTTCATTGCTACTTTGACATTTTGCTATATAACCTCAGATGCAATGACTTCCCCTAGGGCTCATGTACACGGGCTCAGAGGGCTGTGCACTGTCACATGTACCATTGTACACATTCATCCCCGTACACATGAAACCGCTAGGATGTGACATGACATGCACAGTGTTTATCAGCTGCTGGTTGCAGCTGTACATCTGTGACCCTCTTTCCTGACAGTGTACGGCCCTCTGGGCCTGTGTGCATGAGCCCCTTAACTAGTTCCTTGACTGTCATGCTAATCCAATGACTTTAGGACTATCTAAAGCTGACCATACACAGTTTTTTTTTTTTGTTCAACCAGCTAGCTGAATTAAAAAAAAAAAAAATCAGATTCCTCCATCCACACAAATGATGGATGAATTCCCCTGCTGGGACAGTGTTACAGCAACAGTCACAGCTGTCAGAATACACTGATCAGTGGCTGCAACTGCTGATCAATAAAGATTTTCTAACATGTCCTTTTGACAGAGGTTGATTAAATGATCGACTTCTGTTGAGTGCAGATGACCACACACTGAAAAAAATTTTGGCCAGTCCCTGCTGAATCAACTGAATTTCGATCAGTGTGCGGCCAGCTTTAGTAACAGGCCTGGAACAGGTATGCAGATTGGGAGCTATGACCTTACTTTGACTTCCCTGATTCACACCTAAAGGCCTCATGCCCACGGACGTTTTTACAGCCACTTTTTTGAGCGTTTTTTGCAGCTTAAAAACGCCTCTCCATGTTAGCCTATGGCCTTATGCCCCCCATGACGTTTTTGAGCTGTAAGTGGCATGGGCGTTTTTAAGCTCCAAGAAAAACCCAGGACCAGTGTTTTCTGAGGCTCCAGTGCTAGAGCTGTAAAAACGCCAGACGCCGATAAAAGGTGTTAACCGCAATTCAATGGGGCTTAAAGCGGGGGTTCACCCACACCGCCAAAAAAAAAAAAAAATATTAAAAGCCAGCAGCTACAAATACTGCAGCTGCTGACTTTTAATACATGGCCACTTACCTGTCCCAGGGTCCAGCGATGTCGGCAGGGGACGCCGAGAACCCGCTCGGTTCTCGGCAGCTGCCGCCACCATCCTAGGTGAGGGAATCAGGAAGTGAAGCGTTGCGGCTTCACTTCCCGGCTCCCTACTGCGCATGCGCGATTTGCGCTGCGCGTCCCAAGTGGTCCCCGCTCTCTCCTGGGAGCTGTGTGTTCCCAGCAGACAGCGCGGTGGGGATGGGAAGAGGCATAGACTCCCATGGGAGTCTATGCCGGAAGTGGGTGCAAATACCTGTCTTAGACAGGTATCTGCACCCCCCTCCCCCCTGAAAGGTGCCAAATGTGACACCGGAGGGGGGGAGGGTTCCGAAAAGCGGAAGTTCCATTTTTGTGTGGAACTCCGCTTTAACGCTGTATACACAGCGTTATGCACCGTCCCGCGTTTCTCTGTCTCTGTTCAAAATCATGGTTCCCTATGGAACGCGATCTCCCAGTGTAATGCTGGGTCCGCCGTGCGCAATGACTTATATTGGCATGGGGCGGGGCCACCCAATGACATAGTTAGAGGTCACACCCCTTGTGATGCCCCGGGTGATGACATCACAAGGGGGGTGCCCTCTAACTACATCATCAGGTGGTCCCGCCCCATGCCAATATAAGTCACTGCGCACTCAACATCACAAGAAGAACAGAGGGAGAAGACCCAGCAAAAGAGCAGAAGATATCGGAGAAGGACCGGAGAAGACCCAGCAGAAGAGCAGAAGATAGCGGAGAGAGAGGAGAAGAGCCGGAGCTGCTTTAATAAAATACTTTAAAAACCTGTGTAGTGTGTTTATTTTTTACACCATTTTTATTTAGGTGAATGGGTAGGGGTACAATGTACCTCATACTCACTCGCCTAGGGTGGGGGGCCGTGATCTAGGGGGCTCCTTGTTAAAGGGGGCTTCCAGATCACAATAAGTCCCCGCCCCTAGACCTCGGCAACCACCGGGCAAGGGCTGTCGAGAAGAAGCCCTTGTCCTCATCAACATGGGGACAAAGTGCTTTGGGGTGGGGGCGCAGTGTGTCATGCCTTGAACTCTACTGTATGGTGTGTTGGGGTGTCCTTCATAATGAATGGCACTGCACATAGAGCAGGTGCGTTGAAGTGCAGTAATGCATGCCTTTTACTACATATTGTTTCCACACACAAGTGTGAATGGGCCTTTTATCTCTTCTGATAATGCTGAGATAAATGAATATATCTTTGTTTTACTGATTACACACTCATAAGCATTACAGGGATTATCCCCTACATGCACTTGGCAGTGGATCTGCTACAAAGGTCTGATTACCCGTTGCTGTATGATCGAATTTCCCTATCTATGGCCACCTTCATTTGATCAGACACTGATAGATAAAGCATGCCTCATCAGCTGATTAAATCAAAGCTTATCAATGAGTCTTGAGTAAATATTGTGTCATTGTTTTTTCTAAGGTTAAATGTACAAGGAAGCCGGTTTTATTGGTTTGATATTAGTCAGGTGCTTGTTGTAATACTGTCAACAGAGGCCACTGACATGTTAGACAACTTTTTCTTAAAGGGGCAAAATTGTATTCAGATAGCTCTGGTTCACACTGGAGCATTTTGACATGCAAATTGCATGTCAAATCGGTGGCAACTGCCTTCAATGGCACTGTCCTAATCAGTGCGGTGCCGCATCTGCGGCGCTGCACCGATTTCAAAAAGTAGTTTCTGTACTACTCTTTATGATTTCGGGCTGCAATTTACATTGACATCTGTGCAGAAACCTGCACAGATGTCTCTGAAATCGGGACTGACATGCGGGAGTGAAATCGTGCTCATTGTGAACCTGGGCTTTATGATAGAATTTTTTTATCCTTCATTCTTTCTTTATTTTCTTTTCCACATATTCAAGCAGACCATGCTGTCCAGAGAAAGTAAGAATAGCAGGAGTTGCTACAAACTATATCACAGCCAAGGGTGTATGAGCTGATGCAGCAGAAAATAAATAAAATGTGAACAATGGCTAAAAAGTTAATTCTTACAAGCACCCCCGGAGTGATATCATTTGTTCCAAACGCTGATACTCAATGATAGGTGGTTGCTCTGATCGTTGCATTGGACCAGCATATGTGTAAACTCCGGGATGTGCTTGGAGACTGAGGTAGGTTTGTGCAGCCAGCCACTAGTATTTGGCGAACGGTTCAGCCCGAGCATGATTTTGGGCCAAATGTTGGCTGTTCACCCCGCTGAACACCCTGCATTCTGCACCCTGATTGGGCAAAGCTTTGCCCAGTCAGGGCGCAGTAAAAGCTGGTTGTTAAAAAGCTGGGCCAGGAAGCCAGCCGTGGCGTCCTTAACAACCGAGAAGTCATCAGCTGTCAATGTGCTTCCCCGCTGACAGCTGAATAAAAAAATAAAGTTCTGGTAAAACAATTGTAAAAAAAAAAAAAAAAATAGAAACCACGTGGTATGGATTTTAAAAATATGCAAAAAAAGAAAAAAAAAAAAAACACATGGGGTCTCCCCAAAATCCATACAAGACCCTTATCGCGCACGCAACCCTCAGACCCCAGCCCCCCCCCCAATGTGAATGAGTATGGGCTATATACCCCTACCCATTCACCAAAAAAAGTGTCAAAAAGTAATAAAAACACAGAAACAGTTTTTGACAATTCCTTTATTAAAAAATAAAAACGGATGTAAATCTATCGTTAATCACGCCACCTGCCACACCCGAAAAAGAAAAAAAAAAAAACACACTCTGCCTTCATTGACAGCTGACTACCAAATGCCTCCTCTGCCGTCTGACAGTTCTTATATAGGTATGGGTGGGGCCATCTGGTGACGTTACCTGGTGGCACTGCCCCCTTGTAATGTCACTGACCCAGCATGCATTGGTTTGTGACGTCACAGGGGGGGCCATGCCACCAGGTGATGTCGCCAGCTGGCTCCGCCCTTATCTATATAAGAACTGTCAAACAACGGAGGAGGCATTCGACGGTCGGCCGTCAATGAAGGCGGATCTTTTTTTTTTGTTTTCTTTTTTGGGTGCAGCGGGTGGCACAATGGATGGTGAATTTACATCAGGAGACACTGTTTTTTTTATTTTTTAATAGGAATTAATAGGAAAAGGAATTGTCAAAAATAGTCTCTGTGTTTTTTTTTACTTTTTGACATTTTTTTAATGAATAGGTAGGGGTATAGTGTACCCCAAACGCATTCACATAGGGGGGACAGGATCTGGGGGCCCCCCGCCCGCAGACGCTCAGAACCATAGCCCAGTGTTGTGGGAAAGAAACCCTTGTTCCCATCAACATGGGGAAAAGGTGCTTTGGAGTGGAGTAGGGGGCAGAGCCCCCCTGCCCCAAAGCACCCCACCATGTTGAGGGCATGTGGCCTGGTACTGTTCAGGAGGGGGGGCGCTTGTTCATTCCCCCTTTTCCTGACCTGCCAGGCTGCGTGCTTGGATAAGGGTCTGGTATGGACTTTGGGGTGGGGGGGACCAATGCTGTTTTTCTATTTTTTTTTTTTTTTAAATAGCTGGGTGTCGGTAATTGCAACTGCAAGTCAATTTAAATGTGATTTGACTTGTTTTTTTCCCTTCAGAAATGTCATTTTTGCTGCAGCATGTTCTATACATGCTACATATGGGCCACTTTACAGGCAGACTAGGGGAACCCCAGACAGTATATTTAAAAGATTTTTTGTTTTTATTGTTGCACTTTAAGCATCATTAAAATCACTACTCCTAAAAAAACAATAGTTTTAAAAAAGGTTTTTTTGCATTGATACATGTCTCCAAGGGCAGTACCCGGACCCCCATACCCCTTTTAAGGCCAATTACTTGCATATAAGTTTGGGTAATTCGGCCCATCTCTACCAGCCACCTGTCATTGATTTGAACAAGCTGCCTGCACAGAACACTTGTGCATCCTGCCTGCGACTGAGAATGGCCCTTCGCCATGGTGTACACCCATAAGGGCCTTACAGTTTGGTCCATATGTAAATGTGGAGAAAAATATAAATAAGGCATGTGAAATAATAAAAAAAGGAATTCATATATAGAATGCTACCATTGCATGCATTAAAATACAGAATACAATAGCTTTCGCTATACTGGCCCTTTATAACCCTAGTATAAGTACACTATAGGGTTTATTTACTAAAGGCAAATCCACTTTGCACTACAAGTACACTGCAAATGCACTTGGAAGTGCAGTCGCTGTAGATCTGAGGGGGACATACAAGGAAAATAAAAAACAGCATTTTTGCTCGTACATGATTGGATGATAAAATCAGCAGAGCTTCTCCTCATTTCAGATCTTCCCCTCAGATCTAAAGGGACTGCATTTCCAAGTGCATTTGCAGTGCACTTGTAGTGCAAAGTGGATTTGCCTTTAGTAAATAAACCCCTTTATGTTATAAAGACTATTGTATGATCATCAGCTGCTGAAATTATTTCTGACTCTTATAGCTAGTTATGGACAATAACAAAATGCAATTCCGGTGCTGTCATTCATACTTTTTAAGACAGCTGTAGGTTACAAAACAATGGCAATGATGTCAATTGCTTTAGGCCTTTTTCACTGAAAAGCAGAATATTTTTAAAGTATGCAGTTCAAATAGAATAGTTTCCTACCAATTGTAGCAAAACATTTTTACAAAAGTTTACAAATTTCTAAATGAATGTTTTAAGATTTAGACCTCCAGCACACTGAATGTTAAAAAAAAGCCAGTAACGTTAGCTGTAGAAAGCTGTATCTTTGGAGTGAGTTTTTCAGGGTTTTTGCACTAGCATTTTCGGCTTTTTGTTGCTCTAGCGGTTTTTAGCTTTTTTAAGCAAAACTATACTCCCATAGAAGTTTATGGCTCAAAAACGCTGATAAATATAGAATAGCTGGGTTTTTCAGCATTTTTTGGCATTTTTAAGCTGTTTTCAGCTTTTTTCAGTTACAGCTGTTTTACAGCTGAAAACAGATAGTTAAACAGGAATACCACCCCTATATAATCCCTCCTACACAGGAAGGACCTCAGTTTTTTAGCAAAGCAATGAGTATCCCAAAAAAGATGGGCGGGACCTCTGTGTCCCGTCATGTACTCCAAGAAAAGGATTTTACAGGTAAGTATGATGAAAAAATCCTATTTTCTTTATCATACATCACGGGACACAGAGCAACCATAATAATGACTATATATGAGGTCCTAAAGCAATGCACTTGAGGGGAGGAGAGACACAATCACAGAAACTGCCACCTGAGAAGGACTTCTGCTGTCCAAAACATACTGTGGCCAAAGCAGTATCCTCCATGGCTTTGATAACAAAAAACCATGCAATGGCCTTAAAATACTGAGCCACTGATTCCTGATGGCCCAAGATGCCCCCCACACACCTGGTAGCGAGCGCTTTTACCAAAAAAGGGGTGGAGGACCTTGCCCTTTCAAGCCATAGGCTCGAATAATTAACTAGAAAATCCAGTGAAAAATAGATAACTTGTATGCCTCCTGCCCATCTTGGGCTCTACTGGCAGTACAAACCAGGATTCCTGACCTGTACCGACAAATCAAGTAATTCTCACCGCCAGAACTACCTCCAGAGCATGCAGTGATCTAACTCCTGCCAACTGAGGATCAGAAAAGAAGGCAAGACATTGTCTTGATGCAAGTGAAAACTAAACACCATCAAGGCAAAAAATGGATGAGGACGCAACAACACCTTATGATGTGAGACCAAGAACGCCTCCTTGCATGAAAGAGCCGCCAACTCTGATACTCCACTTAGTGAAGTAATAGCCACCAAAGAAGACACTTTCCGAGATAAAGGACCAACAGAATCCCCCGATCGGTTCAAAAAGTGGCCTCTGCAAGGACAGTCAAGATCGAATTTAAGTCCCAAGGACACAAGAATGGCCTGTCTAAGTTACATGCTGTATGAAATATGAATCAAGGAGTAAGAAACAATGGCCTCTGGAAAGAAATATATAGGGACGAACTCTGACCCTTAACTGTACTTAACTAGGCCAATCTCCTTTCCCCTACCCCTACCGATCCCACTCACATATTTCTGCGGGTGCCACTTCCTGGCTTCACCCCAGGCAAAAAAATAAGTCCTGTAATTGAAGTTCCCCCGAAGCTGGCTTCCAGGGGCTCAACAGTGCGGAGATATCGTACTCAAGACCATCAGGTCCTGCTTGACTGGGAGTCTCCAAGGAGCGACCCTGCAAGACTCGTTATATCAGTGTACCAAGCCATCCTGGGCTAATTCGGCTAAGATTATTATCAGTGTTACCCCCTTCCGGATTCTTTGCAAACAATGTGGCAGAAGTCGAAACGGGGGGAAAGCATCAAATAAGGGAGAACTGGTCCCTAAGGCGTTACCAGTGCATCCCCTATTGCCAGTGGGACCCTCGTCCCAGACGCATCCTGTCCCAACTTGTTGTAGAACTTGAAATCTAGTAGATTCACCTGCTGCCACTTCTCTATACCTGGAATATGCATTCACGATAGAGACAGCACTTGCGCTGTCCCAGACAGAACGTGGTTCACCTTCCTGAGCTGCATGACTCCTGGTGCCGCCCTGGTGGTTGATATATTTATATGCCCCTGCAGAGGATTCTCCGGCTAGAACCTACAACTGGTTTGTACCATAATCCAGAGCAGGGCATACTGGTCAAAAGCTCCAAGATATTTATGGGCAATATTCTTTCCTGTGGAGACCAAGTCCACTGAACTGTAGCCACCCTCAAACCAAATGGAGAAACTGGCATCAGTGGTTATGTTCCAATACTTGAAAGGAAGAATTCAACCTTTCTAGATTCTGAACCATCAACCACCAATCTTTAGCTGTGCAACACCCCGGGAACAGAGCCCCTGGCAATCCAATGCCTGGATCTTCAAGTTCCAGACAGAGAGAATAATCCTCTCCAAGACCTGGAGTAGGACTGTACTTAAGGAATGTGCTTCGACCTAGACACAGCTTCCTACTGCAAAATGTATCGAAGGAAAATCTGGACCTATGGCTTCCTGAGCAAAGGTTATTGAGGTATACGGAGATTGAAACCCCCCCCGCGTCTTTAGCAAGTCCAGCACTGGAGCTTTGAGCTTTGTGAACCTCAGAAACTGTGTGAGCCTGAAGGATGGTCACAAAAAAGAAAACAGACGACATTCCACTGCAATTACAGAAATCTTCGATGAGGCTGGAAACAACCCGGCACAAAAAGCTGTGCGTTTCCTGATGATTATGGGCCCCACAATCTACCTCTTGCAGAGAGGTCATCACTGAACAGACCAAGCCTATCTGAAACAGAAGAATGCCCAGCGGATTGAGATCTTAAGATAGACTTCATGTCCCTATTCAGTTTTGAAGCTGCTACCATTTAATTGTTTTTCAATAATGAGCCCATAACTTTTGCTCCAAGACCCAACACAAGGCAAAGACTGACCCGACTAAAGGAGCGAACCACCTCAGAGACTGGTCTAAAATGTTACGGTCTGAGATACTCTCAAACACAGCAACCTCAGATGCCTCCCTCACTTAGGAGGGAAACCTGGGCAGTCTCCCATCCAAGTACTAACCAGGCTTGATCCGAGATCAGGCGCCATAGTGGCTCAGATCATTTTAGCTAGTCTAACCAAGTCATAATGAAGTGACTGTAATAGACAAACTAATACACAGTTCCACGAGGATGCAGGCCTAGACATGTTGGTCTACCGCTATACAACCCCGTATGTATGGAAGTATGCAGGTACCCAGGTATGCAAACATACAAGTATACTCGCCATTCATGCATCTATGTATGCTCAAGGCAATAAGCACATATGTATGTATCCCTAGACCAATAAGCACATATGTATGTAGTCCTAGGCAAAAAAAAACAACAAAAAACTACTAATATTATGTAGTCGTAGGCAAATAAGCACATATGTATATAGTCCTAGGCAAAAAAAAAAAAAACAGATATGTATGTAGTCCTAGGCAAATAAGCACATATGTATACAGTTGAATGTAAATAAGCCCATATATGTGCAGTTTAATGTAACTAAGCACATATGTACGCAGTTCATATGAAAACATGGCAGCCTGCATTTAAGCAATATGCGCTTATGGAGGCATGCGTTTATGGAAGCATGTAGGTGTGTGCTTATGCAATTATGCGTTTAGGCAAAACACAAAAGCGCGTGTCCATGCAAACACGCAATATGTGCCCATGGAAACATGCATTTACGGACTAAGTAAGCATGCGTTTATGAAACATGTTTATGCAACATATATTGCGCAACACGTATCTAAGCAAACATATGTCTATGCACCATGTATTTATGCAAACATGCATCCACGCAGTCATGTATATCTATGCAACATGCATACACACTTATGCCCCCAGGTCTATACAAACACTTGCTTATAAAAAATCTGCGTCTTTGAAACACGCGTCCATGCAAACGCGCCGTCGCGGCCGGCCTTGGGGGCTGCATGCTAGGTGGATGGGCATCGCCCTCGCTTGTCGGGCGCGGGGGCCACAGAGCGGGCGGGCTGGGGCCCTCTGCAAACATGCCTATGCAAGCTTGTGTTTAGTCAAGCAAGCACGTGTCTATGCAAACATGTGCCTATTCAAGTAAGCAAGCATTTTGAAACATGTATACAATGCTGAACCTGCTCAACTGCACCTGGGCCCATATTAGTTATAGTCAGGATTAGCCAAGTACATAGGCATCCAATGCAGCCTCTATGCTGCTTCAACAGCCTAAGGCCTCTTTCACACCTGTGCGGCCCATCCTGCGACTTGGGACTGCAAAGTCGCCTGACAAGTCGTACCCCATGATTTCCAAAGAGTACCCTTCACATCTGTGTGTCTTCAAGTCGCAGCAACTTCAAAGCCGCCACTGCATTACCCTGGTCCGACCTTGACGTGACTTGAGGTCCATAGACCTCAAGATTACACAGGCACTGCTTTACGTTGCTGCAAAATCGCATCAAAGTTGCGGCAAAATCGTGCAACTTTCAGGCAGCACAAGTGTGAAAAAGAGCCCAAAACTAAACTCCTGCAGATCTAAACAACTCCTTCAAGTGAACCGATGCCCATCTTCCAAACATGTGCTTATGCCACATATACATATAAATGCAACATCTATGCAAAATGTGTTTATTCAAACAAGCGTTTAGGCAACAATTTTGCAAGCATGTATACCATGCTGCACCTGCCCAACTGCACTTGGCCCCATACTAGTTTTTACTAGTTTAGCATATATGCATGCCATGCAGCCTTTTTCTGCTTCAGATCAGCCTAAAAGTAAGCTCCTGTAGACCAAAGCGCACATTATTCTGAAGTTTGCAAGTATGCACCTGTTCAACTGCACCAGACCCCATACTATTTTTGTGCCAAATGCACAGTATTCTGGAGACACAACACTTTAAAGTGGACTGCTAGGAGTGTATCGACTTACAGTTGTACAGGCCCCCCCGGATTAAGCAGTAAGTATGCAGTAATCATGACTTGTCTTGCCACACAGTTCTCCCATAGTATCCATGGGCTGCCATTATGTCTCAAGAGGCCCAGCTGAATCTGCCGAGCACATTTCCAACCCTCCACTTCCTGCCTATATAGAAATAGGCCCCTGCATCCTCTAGTGGCTGGAGGAGAAACGGCAGCCCATGTTCCTAAGAAGCACACAGAGCATGTTTGAAACAGTACACTGCCCCTAGGGGCTATTGAGAGAACACCAGACAGTCAGATCTTTTTATAAAGAGAAACTGCACACAAATGAAGACTTACCATTCCTGCTGCATGAATCTGAATATAACAGGAGTCCAATCTTTCCCCATCACGGCGAGCTTTGTCATAAAAGACCTTCGGGGACTGGGTCCCCCTTAATGTGGGGTCCACTCCCCTGGACCCTTATAGCACCCTACAGGAGAGCACCATGGTTAGAACAAACACTGCACAGGGTTCCATTATGCAGGGTCCAGTGCCATAAGGCTGCATTACAGGCAAACCTTGAGGAATCTTCTCTCCTTCCAATGAGGCTCGGGTACCATTCATTTTGGCTGACAGCTTTTTTGAATGGATCCAAATGAAGTCCATGATTCTAAATAGAACCGTCCAGACCTCCAAGTATGCTCCAAGAGCACATGTATCACATCAGTGACCATTCCACCTTACAGACACTGGCGAAAAAATGAGGTCATTCCTGTGTAGGAGGGGTTTTAAAGGAGAGGACTTCCTGTTTGGCTATCTGCCAGTGTCCATCCACCAGTAGGTGGTGTATAACCCATATAGTCATTATTATGGTTGCTCTGTGTCCCATGATGTACGATAAAGAAACATAGTATAACATGCTGGGAAGTTTATTGGCTGCAGAAGCCAAAAACAGCAGCTGTAAAAACATCCAGTGTGCATGAGGCTTATTATGGAAACATACATAACAGGGTCTATACATGAAGCATGCTAGGATTTCTAGCCCAGCATTACCTTTATGCTTTCTGGCAGACTGTGTTAATCGATTAGTTAAAATATTGTGTTTCTGCTCGTGAGGGAGCAGGGGGCAAAGGACCCCTGGTTTAGCACGAGAGCTGAAGAGTTGTTCTAAGGGACTTAAGCCTCGTATACACGATGAGAACATTTGATGAATGATTGTCCATTTTTTTTGCATGCTAGTCTCATATTGAATACCAATAAAGTTATGAAAATTCTCGTACAACATAATACAACTTTGGAACTGATGTAATGTGTTGTATTGTATTGTAATGTATTCTGACGTTTCTGAGCATGCATGGTCTTGGTCTTCCAATTAGTTTCTGCAGGAAAACTGTACTGATTAAAATGAAAATCGTTTGTTCTGGTATCGTACGAGAAAAATTTTTGTGCTTGTCCCTTCGGATAATTTAGGATGAACCGTTGTGATTGGCTCTCGAAAGCTGTATGGTAACAATTAAATTATTGTACTATCGTTTTGAAAGCTGTAGTTTTCATCCGATTTTCTCATCGTGTGTACTAGGCATTACTTGGAGTCAGTAGGATGCAAGTGGTATTGATTGTTTTTTAAGACAATGCCTTTAGCAGACAGTCTTTCTGGCTGGTTTTGAAATGTTTGGTTGATTTTCCCTTGTTTACCATTCCTGGTGCAAAAAAAAGTACAGTGCCACACTATTTGTAATACCGCTAGTAAAAAGGCTACCGATGGCATCTGTTTTAATTCAAATACAAACAAAGATGGCCAAAACAAAGGTCAGTTCTTCTGAGAGAGTAATGCCCTGTACACACGATAGGATTTTCCGACAACAAAATCCATGTCCCCCCCCCCCGACGGATGTTGGCTCAAACTTGTCTTGCATACACACGGTCACACAAATCTTGTCGGAAATTCTGAACGGTGACGTACAACACGTACGACGAGCTGAGAAAAATGAAGTTCCATAGCCAGATCGGATCTTCAGCTTGATTCCGAGCATGCGTGGAACTTTGTGCGTCGGAATTGTGTACACACGATAGGAATTTACGACAACGGATTTTGTTGTCAGAAAATTTGAGAACCAGCTCTCAAATTTTGTGTGATGGAAATTCCGATGAAAAATGTCCAATGGAGCCTACACACGGTCGGAATTTCCGAGAACAAGCTCCCATCGAACATTTTCCGTCGGAAAATCCTATTGTGTGTACGAGGCATTAGACATGGTAGGTTAAGACCGTGTCCCAACCAACTCTTTCTTCTTTTTTTTCCCTCTATCAAAACCTCCTCTCTTGGTTATTTGATAACCTCCCATGAAATCCAATACCATCTCTATGCTGATGACCCCCAAATCTCTACTCCTCAGCTCACCCTTTCAGTCTCCCTTTGCATCACCAAGGTATTAAAGTGATTGTAAAGTTTGTTTTTTTTTAAATAACAACCATTTTATATTATACTTGCCTCCTCTATGCAAGGATTTTGCAAAGTGGCCTGATCCTCCTTTTGTGGGCCCCCCCCTCCCCCCGTGGTGCTCCTGGCTCCTCCTCTTCTCGAGTGCCTCCACGGAGAGACGCATTCCATGGGGGCACTCATGCGGGCGTGTGTGGGCGTCAATTGACACAGACAGCAGGACTTGGCCCCGCCCCCCGTGTCACTGGATTTGACTGACTACAGCGAGAGCCAATGGCTCCCGCTGCTATCAATCTATCCAAGGAGGACACGATACAGCTGCGGGAGCTGCTGTGCTCGTCCCTGTCGCTGGAACGATCTGGCTCAGATAAGAAAAAGGGGGGAAGTGGGGTCTGGGGGGGGCTGCTGCAGTACAAAAGGTTTTTCACTTTAATGCATAGAATGCATTAAGGTGAAAAACAGTGAGGGTTTACAACCCCTTTAATATATCAATACAGACTTACACCACTTCCTAAGATTCAATCTTTCTAAAACTGGGCTCCAAACACTTTAAAGGAAACCAGTGTAGAAAAAGAGTTGTGCAGGCTGCCACTGCCAATTCTTTATCTACATACACTATATTACCAAAAGTATTGGGACACCTGCCTTTACATGAACTTTAATGGCATCCCAGTCTTAGTCCGTAGGGTTCACAATTGAGTTGGCCCACACTTTGCAGCTATAACAGCCTCAACTCTTTTGGGAAGGTTTTCCACAAGGTTTATGAGTGTGTCTATGGGAATGTTTGACCATTCTTCCAGAAGCGCATTTATGAGGTCAGGTGAGGTGAGGTTTAAAAAAAAGGGTAAAAACCACTGTATGAAACCAGGAGGTTGTGTAAATACATCAGCTGTAGAAGCTGCTGCTTTCAAAAATTGACTTTCTGACCAACTGTTTAAATGAGATAGAAAAAGATACAAAGTAAAATTGTTACTTTTGTATCTACTCTGTTTCATTCATCTGCAGATCAAAGTGAAAAGCGTCAATGCATATAATGTCAGGTAAAGCAACCTGACAAGTAAAAATATTTGTTTTCTGAAAAAAGAAATTGCTATTTAACGCTTATTGACCTTTGAAGTGCTTGTAAACCCCTATATATACACACCCAGTGAAGTGGCTGGCCTCAAGTAATACACTAAGCTAAAACAAATCCTCCTATATAAATTGTACCTGTTTATCGGCATCAGTTCAAAGCCCAGAACTGATAAAGCTTGTCCGAGCTGTCAGCAAAAAGGGGGCAGAGAGCAAAAAGTACACTCTGCAGAGCTCAGTGAAGAAAGCTCTGACCCCCCCCCCCCCCTCCACACAGCACACAGAAACAGAGCTGAGGCTGTCAATCTGCTGGAGGTCCCTCTCTGTCACCTTTTTTTCTTTTGGTGGCAGGAAATCTTGTCAGAAGTGATTTATGTTGATAGCAGAGTAATGGGGCAGCAGACAGAAATTACACTTCATGCTCTTAACCACTTCAGCCCCAGAAGAATTTACCCCCTTCCTGACCAAGCCCTTTTTTGCGATACAGCAAAACAACCCAAACAAAATCGACGTCCTTTTTTTCGCACAAATAGAGCTTTCTTTTGGTGGCATTTGATCACCTCTGCGGTTTTTATTTGTTGTGCTATAAACAAAAAAAAAAAAAGCATCAATTTTGAAAAAAAAGCATCAATTTTGAAAAAAAAAGCTATATTTTTTTACTTTTTGCTATAATAAATATCCCCCCAAAAAATATAAAAAATAAATAAATTTCCACCTCAATTTAGGCCGATATATATTCTTCTACATATTTTTGGTGTAAAAAAAAAAAAAAAAAAAAAATCACAATAAGCATATATGGATTGGTTTGCGCAAAAGTTATCACGTCTACAAAATAGGGAATAGATTTATGGCATTTTTATTATAATTTTTATTTCAGTAGTAATGGTGGCAATCTGCGATTTTTATTGTGACTGCGACATTGCGGCGGACAGATCGGACACTTTTGACACCACTGACATTTATACAGCAATCAGTGCTATAAAAATGCACTGATTACTGTGTAAATGTCACTGGCAGGGAAGGGGTTAAACACTAGGGGGCAATCAATGGGTTAAGTGTGTTCCCTCAGTGTGTTCTAACTGTAGGGGGGATGGGCTCACTAGAATATGACAGAGATCTGGGAGCAGTAGATCCCTGTCATGTTGCTAGGCAGAACAGGGAAATGCCTTGTTTACATAGGCATCTCCCCATTCTGCCTATTTCTGCCACGATCACGGGCCACCGGCGGACATTGAGCCCGCGGGCATGCGCGCCCGCCATCCGCCGATGGAGTGACGTACGGGTACGTCGTTTTGTGCACCCGTGCCACTTTGCCAACGTATATCGGTGTGAGCCGGTCAGCAAGTGGTTAATAAAAAAAAAGACACACAATATAGAGCAGGGGTAGGCAACCTTAAAGGGGTGGAGTCTCCCTGAACAACATGAGAGAAGTCAAAGATCACCGAGCACAGTGTCACCACCTCACACCTGATTTAAACCTCTAATTGCCATACTACCATGTCGCAATTGTGTGCATTGCACAGCAATCATGAGTTTAAATCGGGTGGTGAGGAGGCAACATACTGCCCCCTCAACAGCTGTCAAACACACTCAGAAAGCTTTTCAGGGAAGCAGCAGTGCCTGCTGCGCTTGTGAATGAGCCCTTAGTTGCATTCGGCAGTGACACCTTTAGTGCTCATTCACACGTAAAGTTGGGGGGTGGTTGACTCACGGTTTTACCACCCCCAATCCTTCTCTGTTTTAGCTGCTGAGGCAGCAGCCAAAGGTGTACACATGTCACAACAGGAATTAAACCCCCTGTTACTTTTGGTGGTTGCTACCACCTGCCAATCTCGCCACATTTCAGAAAATGGGGCCACTCTGCAAGTGCCCCATAGCTGCATGCTTCTGCGGGGTCCAAAGGGTTAAAGCAGGTGGTGAGAAAGCAACACAACACTGCCTGCTTTAACCCCTTGTTTGCTGTACTGCACAAGGTTGCAGGGCACTTGCAGAGTGGCCTCATTCACTTGAATGGGTCATGCTTGGCAGGTGCTACACCCACCAACCATGACAGGGCATACAACTCATTCTGCGACATGTGTACACTCCTGTCCACTGCAGCTAAAGGGGGTGCGGTTGGGGAAGGGGTAATAAAAACATGTCTTGATTATGGGGTTTTACCACCCCCCACACTGCAAATGTTACTGTTCTGAGCCCCCTTTAAGGCAGCTTTCACACTGATGTGCTGCGGTTAACCTGCATTGCGGGTGCAGGGCAGTGCATCTACAACTTTCCTAGATTAGCTGCACTTTGCCATAGACTTCTATTATATCCTGCAGGTTTGGTGCACTTTCTGAAAGAAAGTGCACCACAATACAATATCTCCAAAAGAAAGCCTGGTTTGTCCTAAATAAACAATACATGTACTATGTTATAGTCAACTAAACAGGCCCATAGCAGAAATGTAAAAATTGCTCTGGTCCATAGGGGATGTACAGGCTTGAGAGCTGAAATAGTTAAAGCTTCATTCACAGGGATATATGCGTATTTCTGCAGAGAACACAGGTTATTTCTGGAAATGATTCTGCATAAAGTACTCAGGTTTAGAAACATACAATTCTTCCAATGACTTTACACGTGTTCGTGTATATTTACATGGGTATATGCTTAAAAACTGCACACGTATGGCTTGGAATGCAACTGTGTTTTTGTACACCGCTAAACACGGTGTACATTTGTGTTTGTAGGTGCAGCTGTGTGTATGGCCTCACTGATTCCTATAGTGCTGTGTTTAGAGGAGTACAAAACCATATGCTGCGTGCATCTAAATGCATTTAAATGCGTGTAAGTGTTTTAGACATCCATGTGAATGAGCCAAGAAAGCAGAATGTGTACTCATCTTTTTTTAATACATGTGATCCTAAAGCTCCAGCTCCCCGGTGTCAGTGAGCAGCTGCTGCAGGAGAGAGGAGGTAAGTCCGACAACAGAGGGGCAAAGGGAGCCCATGGGTGACATCATGGCTCCCAAAATTCACAGCCTTTGTAGAGCTCTCCCTTACACAAAGGAGTCAGAGCTTTAAGGTCACATGACCAGACCGGATTAAAAAAATGAAAGTGATTGTAAAGTCTCGTTTTTTTTTTCTATAAAAATAACAAACATGTTATACTTACCAGCTCTATGCAGTGATTTTGCACAGAGAAGCCCAGATCCTCCTCTTCTCAGGTCCCTCTTTGGCTCTCCTTGCCCCTCCCTCCTGTTGAGTGCCCTCACAGCAAGCAACTTGCTATGGGGGCACCCGAGCCGAGCTGCAGCTCCATGTGTCCATTCAGACACGGAGCTGTGGTTCGGCCCCACTCCCTCTCTTCTGAGTGGCTAACTGTCTTTGATTGACAGCAGCGGAAGCCAATGGCGCAGCTGCTGTATCTCAGGAGGCCAAGACACTCGTGGACATCGCTGGACAGAGATGGGGCTCAGGTAAGTATTAGGGGAGCTGCTGCACACAGAAGGCTTTTTATTTTCATGCATAGAATGCATGAAGATAAAAAATCTTCTGACTTTGCAACCACTTTAAGTACACAGTTCCTTTTTATAAAGGGTATGCAGGATAGGTAGGAGTAGGGGGAGGAAGCATTTTTAAGACTAGTTAGGTTAGGCTTTACTACCACTTTAAGGATAGCTAAACCCAAAAAACAAAAATCTAATATATTACAGCTGACCAGACTTTAAATGCAGTGGCTGCATTAGTTCTCATTTTTAGGGGAAGAACATCTTTTTTAGCAAATGCAGAAAACACCTGTTGCTCTTGCTAGAAATGTAGCGTCTTTGTCATTTCACATGATCTGGCCTGGAAGCATAAAGCAATGTTATCTTTACTCAGAAAACTGCTATCCTTACCATGGCAGGGCTAATTAAAGCATCAGCACCTGGAGAGGTGCCAGGAAAGGAAAATTATGGTAAGAATTGTGAAGTCTTTAATCTCTACACCCCTATGTAAGGAAGATGAACAAAGGCAACATGAGTCTAGCCTAGAAGGTAGCCATGGTTCCCTCCTTAGCTACAGTGGAGAAGTTAGTGTACCCAACCAGGAAGTACCATTCACATTTACCAACTAAAAATAAAGGAAAAACAATCCTGGAAAAACAAAAGTAATGTAGCCATCACAACACTACTTGTAAACTGCACTATATTTCTTATTTGTTTTGGGGCTTTTGATGCAATTTAATGTACCTTTGACGCCTTATTAGTACAATTTTTAGAAGTTATTTTGACAAGGCTTCCTAAGTTTCATTCTCAGTCTTACTAGTATATTTTTAGCTTGTTGTCTATTTACACGAATAGGTATAATGCAAATACAAATGTAATAAAAAGGCGTGTTTATTATTTTACAACCCACATATATAGCACTAAACCTTTATGTCACACTACAGGGTTGTGGGTAACAAGACTGTAATTTCATGCCCATATTTTCTTTTGCCTATGCAAAAATAAAAAGATAAACACATGTACGATCAGGGTTATACAAGGTGTCATTTGCCAGGCTATGGCCATATTGGGATCTGCAAATCAATAAATATAGATGGGTGGATAGTTAAATATGATACATTAGAAGTTCAGGTACTGGTACACATTAGAGGACAAGGAGAGGATATTAGGTACTAACAAATACCTTCTTCTCATGGTCCATATAAAAGCTTGTACTTTGCGCCAGATTAAAACAAAATATGTATTAGAAGAACCAGACGAATTACAATATGTTGTAAAATCTCATTTTCAAGTTACAGTTCAAAGCAGAGGAACCTGATGGTATTAGAGGATAGCCATTGTTTGTATATGAATATTTTTTGGTTCACGGTTCGTCGTGTTTTACATAAACAAATACAAATCCGTTCAAAAAAAATCTACTTTGTAATCTTTTATGGTGAGGTTTCCCGCTTTACGATGTCTATAATTATTATGTTTCTGCTCTGGACCAGTCCCCACAGTTCAGGTGTGCCGGTTTTTCCTAGGAGAATATGCGTGGGATGCTCCAAATCTTTTGGCAGTACATGTACACTATTAACTGTTTGCCTTCCACATGTTACACATTTGTAGGACATTAAAGGGAAAGTTTACTTTCAAAAAGCACTCACCCTCCCTAGTCCTTCCGACGTGAACTACCCTATTGCATTGTCAGCTGTTTACTAACCTAAAAGTGGAACAGCCACAGCCTGCTCCAATGTTTACATCCTGTGGGTAAAATCTTCCTCAAGGTGACTGCCCCTGCACAACAAATCTGCATAGACTTGTATAAGATATAAGGCTGTCTACAGAGACTGGAGACATGCAGGAATAGAATTTTGCAGAAGGATATAAATATTGGGACAGGCCACAGATACAGTGCATCCAGTGCAAAGTATTCACAGCGCTTAAAGGTTTCCACATTTTGTTATGTTACAGCCTCATCCCAAAATGGATGAAATTTATTATTTTCCTCAAAATTCTACAAACAATACCTCATATTGATAACATGAAAGAAGTTTGTTTGGAATTTTTAAAAATGTCTCTAAAAAAAAAAAAAAAAAAAAAAACTATAAAAAAATCATATGTACACAAGTATTCACAGCCTGTGCTCAATACTTTGTTGAAGCACCTTTGGCACCAATTACAGCCTCAAGTCTTTTTGAGTATGATGTTACAAGCTTGGCACACCTATTTTTGGGCAGTTTCTCCCATTGGTCTTTGCAGGGCCTCTTAAGCTCCATCAGGTTGGATGGGGAGTGTCAGTGCACAGCTATTTTCAGATCTCTCCAGAGATGTTCAAATCGGGTTCATGTAGGGCTGGGAGATTTCCCCCCCCCCCCCAAAAAAAATCTGTAATTTTTTCATAAAAAAACTTGATTCACGATTCAAATCCGATTTTTTTTAAATTATATTAATTAAAGTGCATCAACAAACAAAATTGCAAAGGCAAACACTTTCTCTAACCGAAAAGTCAGTGTGAGGTTATCAGAGACTGTGGATATACTGCATGACGGTTATCAGAGACTGCGGATATACTGCATGACGGTTATCAGAGACTACGGATATACTGCATGACGGTTATCAGAGACTACGGATATACTGCATGACGGTTATCAGAGACTGCGGATATACTGCATGACGGTTATCAGAGACTGCGGATATACTGCATGACGGTTATCAGAGACTACGGATATACTGCATGACGGTTATCAGAGACTACGGATATACTGCATGACGGTTATCAGAGACTGCGGATATACTGCATGACGGTTATCAGAGACTGCGGATATACTGCATGACGGTTATCAGAGACTACGGATATACTGCATGAGGTTATCAGAGACTACGGATATACTGCATGAGGTTATCAGAGACTACGGATATACTGCATGACGGTTATCAGAGACTGCGGATATACTGCATGACGGTTATCAGAGACTGCGGATATACTGTCCATTCTGACTAGTCTCCCAGTTCCAGCCGCTGAAAAATTAGTAATAAATGGATAGACACCTGAACCAAAAAACAAAATCAAATCAGACAAAATTAAAACCAGAATATATATATATATATATATATATATATATATATATATATATATATATATATATATATATATATATATATAATGTTGCGAATGGGAAGGTAGGTCTATACCCTTGATTTGTAGGTTTGGTTCTACTAGGGATGTCTTCCCCCATTTTTTTTTGATTCATTCTATTGTTTATTTCTTTTCTTTTCTTTTTTTTTTACTGGTTTTGATATTTTTGTTTTTTTGGTTGAGCTGTCTATCTATTTATTACTAATTACTACAATGATGTACAATTTGATTTTGGTTTGGAATTTTTTTATTTAAGGGTTTTGCTGAATACATATTTTCATTTATATGTTGCAATAATTTAAATGCATTCTTATATTAAAGGTTAGTTTGTAATCATGTTCATATACATGTGCTTTTAAAGATTTTTTTTACTGTGCCATGTATGTGTATATGTATTCTTCCTGGGATATACATGGAGATGGTTCCTGTTGTTGATTTGTATTGCTATTTTTTCAAGAGTTCATTCCTATCAGTGTGACTACATGGATCATCCCCATGTTTTTCCTTGGCTACGAGTTTTTTTACCACACCTGTTTGCAATTAAGGTAATGCAATTGATCATGTGATCAGCATTTTGCAAGTATATATTCGAGATCAATATGTGTGGTCTTACTGCTACGATGATAGTGTGAAATGTGTCAGCTGCTTTTGTACCTGTACCTCTGTTGTCATACATGGAATTGATTGATTTTCTACAATAAAGGCGTTTAATTGGAGTGCTGCTGTCCAGACATTTCCTTTTTTTTTTCAGAGCCAGCACCCACAGCCTTCACTTCAAGGAGGGTGTAACCACAAGTCCACCACCTTGAGCGGTAAACTTTTTCTTGTTTGTGGACTTTGCAGATTAAGGGAAACTGAGGGAAATCTATGATTTGTGCTGTATTCTTGCCTTTGCTAAATATCTTTAGTAACGCACTAAAAGTTTTTACTAGTTGCCTGCAATTGCTGTTTAAGTGTAGTTTGTTCTTAAAGCGGATCTTTACACATTTTCTAAAGGTCAGCTCAGTGGCTTCTAAATACAGCACAGAGTGCTCAATAGACCGTTTTTTTTTTTTTTCCCCTACCTTCAGATATGTGGCCCGGCTTGTGTTCGGTCCCTGCGGCTGTGGGCGGGGATTTTGCGGGTATACGCATCATTTCCTTTGATTGCCGCACTGTCTCCTGGGATCTCATGTCATTCATCCCAGGAGTCAGTGCGGACAGCCGCCGCGAAATCTCGCGTGATTTCAACAGACGTGACTTTGCTTATCTCTGTTGCCATCACAACGGGGTGGGACTTCCTAGGACGACGCCCGTTTGTGATGGCAACCTGAGCTGTTGACGGCGCTCCCTTTTGTGTTTACTGCGCATGCGTGAGGTCGGGGATAGAACGGGCGGTGCATGCTGGTCGATCAGCAGCACCGTATCCCGGAAGAGGATGCCTGTGGGCTTCACATGCCCACAGGCAAGATGACCACCGGCAACATTAAAATTTATAACTTTTTTTTAGGAGAAAACAGACAGCAGTAAAAACGGAACAAGTAAGTTCTATATTTAAATATATTAATCAATGTCATTTTGCAAAAAAAAAAAAAAATTGGAGACAGTGAAACCCCGCTTTAAAATCTCAACTGCAGTGGATTGAAAAAAAAAACTGTCTTAATATGATTGGCTTCTTAGACCCTACTCTTGGCAAATATTTATCTCCATTTAGACACCTCTTACACATGATGTAAGAGCAATCTTCGGTAGACTTTGGGGCTACATAGTTAAATAGTTTTTTTTTTTTTTTTTTAAATAGTTAATCTGGTTGAAAAAAGACAAGTCCATCTAGTTCAACCAACATAGAAAAAAAACACACACAAATAGAAATCTCCATATACACTATCCTATACCCATAGTTGATCAAGAGGAAGGCAAAAACTGTATTAATACATTGATTTACTAAAATCAGAGAGTGCAAAATCAGGTGCAGCTGTGCATGGTAGCCAGATTCTAACTTCTGCTTGTTCAATTAATCCTTGACAAAACATACTGGAAGCTAATTGGTTACTCTACAGAGCTGCACCAGATTTTGCACTCTCCAGTTTTAGTAAATCAACCTTTTTATTTATTATGAAGTACAAGATACCTGATAAAGCAAAGTAGTACACGGCTCAAGGTATTCACCCTTAAAGTTCTACCTCCACTGTACAAGCACATAGCAGAAAGTCTGGAGTAAAGAAGAGATGTCCGATAGGCCGCACGCCAATTAAATCACCTTTATTTGAATAAAAAAAAAAAAAGCATAAAAAAACGACAGTCCATACAGCAAGCAAGGTAATAAGATACAGCAGGCGATACAGCAGGCAATACAGCTGACGCGTTTCACACCATTTTTGGTAAAAAGTGTACTAAAGCGCTGATATGAACTAGTAAATAAATAAATAAGTGACAAATACTAGAAGATGACCAAATAATATAGCTGCAATTATTGTGTATGTGAACTGATATCACACAAAGTGTTGTATATATTCGGAATGTATAATTCGCTAATATTAACCTCCCAATAACACAGTGTGATCTCTTAATGATTAATCAGTGAATCATGTGCAAAATAAGCAAAATGGAGCCTATTATAAATAACATAACATCCTTCACCATAACAGAATCCTATAACTAAATATCAATGTGATAATAAATTATTAAACACAATTAAAAAGAGAAAAATAAAGATGAGATATATTAATGTGATGAACCACAGTGCACAGGTATCTCAATAGGACAGCATACTGCTGTGAAAAAATATAACGTGTTTGGTGATTTGATGAATATAGACAGGTTTCAATGAGTAATCCCCAGTGATAGCTGGCTTGCTCATATATTCAGCTGCTCATTAGCATGGACTGGCTTCTGGCTTTCAAAGAATTTCCGCAGTATGAAACAACAAAAAAAGAAAGACCATTGCGCAGGCAGTGTGATATGTAATCCCTATAGACTAAGGGAAAAAATTCACTCACACTTTTCAGCAGAATAAATCGCATATGGTAAGGTCAGTTGCATAAAGCTAACAGCTGGGATCTCCTCACACAACAGTGTACACACAGCACTGCTCGTCACTGGCTCCTCCCGACCGTTTTCATCACTAGACATGTGACTTTTTCAAAGGTGACCATGTGACGACCTTGCTTAGTATTTATAGTGTGCATGCCATTTGCCATAGTGACCAGGGAATGTAATGCATTATCATGCCGCTATATGCGTTCTGCACTACATTCAAACAACATAATATTCATACAAAGATACAAAGTAACAATTTAATACATATAGATACATAATTTTTACAATAAAACATATATTTAAAAACATTATTGCAACTCTACCCTAAAACCCATTTAAATACACGAAGTAAGCAGATATAATCTAGGGCAGTGATGGCGAACCTTGGCACTCCAGATGTTTTGGAACTACATTTCCCAGGATGCTCATCCACTCTGCAGTGTAATTGAGCATCATGGGAAATGTAGTTCCAAAACAACTGGAGTGCCAAGGTTCACCATCACTGACTTAGGAACTCCCTCCAGTGGTGAACCAATGGAATTACATTTTTACATAATCATCCTCTAATGAGCTAAGGGTAAATGGATGTGTATGAGATAGAAAGATGCCAGAAAGACGCAAAAAAAATAAATAAATAAATAAAAAAAAATCGCTTAAAACATTTTTTTTATAAAAATATTTAAAAATGTATAAAAAAATTATTAAAAATATTTTAAAATATTAGAACTTGTTTTGGAGGCGCAGATGTCAAGAGATATATTAAAAATCCGAAATAAAACAATTTATATCAAAATCTATATTTAAGCCAAAAGGTGCAAGAGTACCCATTTCAAAAATCCATTTTGATTCACTTTTACTTAATTCTCTCACTTTATTACTACCTCGCCAGTGCGGTTTATATTTTTCAATGGCCCAAAATTTCAATAACGCAGGGTCTTTGTCATGATATAGAGCAAAATGGCGAGACACACAGTGTTTTGCAAAACCTTTTTCAATATTCTGTATGTGCTCCCGAATGCGTTTCCACATAGGGCATTTCGTTCTTTCCACATACTGTAGGGACCACGGACATTGTAATACATACACCACCCCCTCAGTTCTACATGACACAAAATCTTTGATTTTAAAATCTAAGTTTTTACAATTTTGACAATTTTGCTTTGCATTTCTACAAGCATAGCATCTTTTAAATGGAAATAATTTTTTAAGCACATTTTTGGTGCTTAATCATAGCTGGACAAGAGACCTCATGGTAAGGAATCATATAGTAAGGAAAATATAAGATATACAAATTTCTATCCACTAGAGCTGCACAATTAATTGTTACAAAACTGTGATCTCGATTCAACCCCCCTCACAATCTCTATTGCAGAGTTTCCCGATTCTTTCATGTGACAAGTGTAGAGACTTCTCTGCTCACTCAGCTGTCAAAAGAAAAAAAACGAGCAGTCTGCCAAGTTTGTAACAACATTGTCTGTGCTAGTAGATAACTAGAAACATTGTAACTCTTCCATCTTAGATCAAAGGGATAAACTTCTGTGTGTAAATGCAGGAAGTTTAATAACAAAGTCTAAACCCTTTTTTCTTGTTTCTTACAAAGTTAGAATCAGTATTTTTTGCTAGAAAATTACTTGGAACCCCCAAACATTATATATATATATATATATATATATATATATATATATATATATATATATATATATATATATATATATATATATATATAGCAGAGACCCTAGGGAATAAAATGGTGATTGTTGCAAAATTTTATGTCACACTGTATTTGCACAGTGGTCTTTCAAACACAATTTTTTGGAAAAAAATACACTTCAATGAATTAAAAAAAAAACGAAACAGTAAAGTTAGCCCAAGTTTTTTGTTTGTCATGTGAAAGATGATGTTAAGCCGTGATCTATCTTCTAAGCAAAAAAATTACGATTCTCATTTTAGCCAGAATCGTGCAGCTCTACTATCCACTACATATTTTTATGCAAAAATTGCCAAAACTGTTTTTGGATCATGCATTGTGACAATGTACATAGAAAATGAGATACAGTATGCCCATTAAGGATATTCTACTTACAAAACATAGATAACATTAATCAGCATTTTATGAATGTCATTGTGGGTTGCCTAAATTTAAAGGTTTCAAGAATGTTAAGTGTAAGGTTTATAAAAACTACAATTAGAGTCATAGTTAAACCCCATCAGAAAGATGTAAAGCTGAAGTCAATCTTTTATAGCCATCATTTCAAAGGTCAGTTTCCACCTACTATCAGTTGATCTATTCCGATTTAAAAAATTGTGCCAAAACAGGAAAATTAATTTGGTATCAAATTTGTCAGGACTTGGGACAATACGCTTACTGAGAACTAATGCCTCATGATCTGTCAAGTGGATAAAAGGTAAAGGACATGTCATACAAAACAGAGGCATTATCTAAGCGAGATCTACAGGCTGCTATCTGAAACAGAAACATATAGTTCATTACCTCATATCGTAACTCCATGATGAGTTATGACAAAGAACCAAGTATCTTTTTTTTATATAAAGCTCTTGGGGTGACTCAACACTTCTATCATATAATTAAAGTACACAAAAACCCCAGTAAAACACCTGGATTGCCCATCATAGCTGGTATTCACAGTCTGATTTGAAATCAATTTACAAATTGAAATCAATTTACAAATACTGTACTGGTGACCCCACAATAGGGATAAAACTTTTTCACAGAAGAGAGTTTAATAAGACTCGTGGCCACTCATTACAATTAGAAGAAAAGAGGTTTAACCTTAAACTACGTAGAGGGTTCTTTACTGTAAGAGTGGCAAGGATGTGGAATTCCCTTCCACAGGCGGTGGTCTCAGCGGGGAGCATTGATAGCTTCAAGAAACTATTAGATAATCACCTGAATGACCGCAATATACAGGGATATGTAATGTAATACTGACACATAATCACACACATAGGTTGGACTTGATGGACTTGTGTCTTTTTTCAACCTCACCTACTATGTAACTATGTAACTATATTGAATATTTTTTCCAGCCATTAGCGGTGGAACCTCCAGCGCATGTGCAGGATTCAGGGCATATGCTGGGGAAAATTTGTATAGTTGGGTATCCTTTGATGTATTATCACTGTACACATAAACAAAACACCACTTTAGCCTACAAGTGATGCAGTACTTTCTAACTGGGTCTGGTTCTTTAAATTCTAACCAAGCAAGATTTATCTTAGAGGGTATTGAGTCTGTTCTTATGGGCAATGACTTTTAATTTCTTGGTGACTATCTCTACACAGACACAGCTAATGAAGCCAGGCTCACCCTTATGCAAATTTATGGCATAATGGGGAAGATTCCATATCTGGACCAATAACCATTTGGGAGATATCTGGTCTAATATGCTAGATGTATTGATGATATTACTATATGGGGTGGTGGTGAAGACAGACAGAGAAAAATCTTTCAGATTGACATTGGCCGACAACCATTGTGGCAGGTTTCAGATAAGCTGAAACCTACCAGTAAATATTTATGAATATAAATATTTGATGTATTAATGGTGTCCTGTACCCTACAAGACAGACAAGCAAAGTAGGCACAGTGCATAATATTGTAAGTCAACTTCACAGAGACCTTACAGATGCTGAGGTTATGATTAGGTCATGATGGTTCCAAAGAGTTTATTGAACAGTGGCACACCCTGCTATTCAACTACGCTGCACCTTTACAGGGTACATACTTGGAGAAGAAGACAAAGGTAGACTTTGTATTCTGTGCACGTGCTAAGGCTAAGACCACCAAGAGATGTTAGGCTCCCTAAGGAGATACTTCCTGAGAAACGTTTATATCCAGTTAGGAGGTTGGCAAAGGGGGGGGGTGTACAAAAAAAACTTTGTATTGCTTGTGTTCTTTAGGTGACTTGACAGGACTGTAATTTATATGTAAAATGTTACCCATTGGTCACATTCCAAGTTATTGAGGTGGCACACTGCACAGTTTCAGTTTATCATATACCATGCCACTGCCTGCCACAACATTGCACAGTGTCATATGTTGCTGCATTCCATGTTTAATTACATTTTCCCTTCTATGTACCTGTAATTCTTCTTTAAAATGGTGCTTTAGTGAATTGAGATCCTACTAGTCTTCCCTCCAGTGGGAGATTAGAATTACTAGGAACTGAAAGCTAACATCTCCAGAGGACTAATGGGTATACAAAGTTACTGAGCAGTTATTTATTAACTTGTCAAACACCATGCCACAAAAGTAACCTACTGATATGTACAATAGAACCCCCCCTCCCCACCCTCCTCTATCATTCAGTTAGGGCTCTTATTATTCTGTGCTCCACTGCAACAAATCTACTACACACATCACTCACCTACTAAAGCAATATACTGACTGACGTCGCTCTTGTAAGCAGCTGTACATAAAAAGTGATTCCTCTAGGCCAGTGATGGTGAACCTTGGCACCCCAGATGTTCTGTTACTAAATTTCCCATGATGCTCAAATACACTGAAGAGTGCATGTGCATCATGGGAAATGTAGTTCCAAAACATCTGGGGTGCCAAGGTATGCCATCACTGCTCTAGGCTGTTTACGTATATTGTGGCCCCACACATTTCTGATCAGCAGCCATGGTAAGCTAGTCAGAATCCTAAAACCAGTATAAAGGGGGTTCCCAGCACACTTTCAAGCCAGCTACTATAGCCAGTGGCTGGATACCTACCTATTCCATCAATCAATAGGCACTGTGTGGCATTGTTTCAGGGGGAACCGTTTCCCTCTAGTGTTCCAGCGTGGGATGTTCTGTTACTTTCTTAATCAGAGTAAAGACAGAGCAAAGTATCTTGGGACATGTAGTCCATATGGATAGGATTCGCCCTCTGGCTATATTATGTGAAACTACAACTGCCAGCTGGCTGATGAAGAGCAGATCGCTGGGAGAGACAAAAAGAGGGAAGGCTTGAGGGCTGGCGTGCTCTCTTGGGACCGGCGTGGATCTGCATGCAGGGAATCTGTTACAGGGTGAGCTGCAGCTGAGTCACGGCCTGCTCTGGTGGAGTTACCCAGCGCATATCTGGAAGGACACCTGCGGACAGTTCCCCTTCACTGTCTGGCAGCACCTGGAGGACGCTCCTGTTCCATCCATCCTGTAGAGATATTGGATTTGTGTGAGCCGTGGTGCAGTGCGGTGGAGGCCGGACGTCATCCCTTGAGCCACATTCCCGAAAGGTCATCATCATAAATCATCATCGTCATCATCTCCTGTTCCAGTGTGGTGAGAGGGCAATAGCCCAGTTTTATAGACACTGTATATAGACACCATTGTCACCTGCACTCATTACAATCTTTAGTTCAAGGATCTGTACCAACATATCATAGACACTATATACAGACATCTCTGCCATCCATTGTTCTGCTGTTGCCTGTGAATCCAGTTACAGTTTTGATTTACACAGGAATATTGTCTGCTGGTTATACACAACCTATTGGATCAGCTACTTTGCTTTACCATTCAATATTTCTTGCATGCAATTAAACACCTAAGTGCTAGCTGAAGATTATCCGGATTGCCACACAGCAACACAGGACTACTTACACCTCCCTCACCACTTCAGGGATTTGTTTTGCTGAAGCTTGTAGAGCTACAGTTCACCAAGAATTCTGTAAGAGTAGGTTGAATTGTAATACAGTTCCTGTTTTTAAAAAGTTGTATTTGTTTATCTATTGTTCTGCATCTATGTGTGAAGGAGCAGTAGAGAGGTGTCTGACACTCATAAGAGCTATTCCTCTGCTCTCCTGTAGCCTATTCACATAGGCATTATATGCATGTATTTGAGCATAGAGATTATAGTGTTCATTGTTGAATGTTTGAATCTTAGAGGGGATAGTTGTTTTGCTATCAATAACATTCTTTGGGAGATATTTTAAGGTGTAAACTTAAGTTGACTTCTTGATTGCTTTTTCCTATCATCTCATTGAGTAAACTATTTCTGATATAATCAATTCTGGTGTATTTCCTTCTTACTGCTGTTATCTAGTGGGAACAAAATGTTTAAACCCAAGGTGTAAGAGGTGTCAGAGGACTCACAGGGTCAGGGCAACCAGAGGGGTACTGATTTATCTTGCGACCTCCAAGAGGACAGCGCTACATTAGCTAACACTACCCAGGTTAAAAACAAAGATTTTAGCATACATTTGTAAATACATGTAAATACATGTGAAAGCCACTCTGCTGTGTCATGTCCGGTCACGTGATCCGGCTCCCCTCTGTCCACGAGCACTGGTTGCAGGAGAAAGGAGGGAGCACTGGCAACAGATGGGCCATAGTAAGCCTATGAGTAATGTCACCGTTCCCGGGCATTGACAGCCATTGTTGACCACTCTTTCCTCTGCCCTTCAGCCCCCTTTAGCTAACACAGGGGAGATCATGTGACCAGACCAGCCTAAAAATAGGTGAGTATACAGATCTTTATTAGTCAAAATAGGTTTTGGGGGGGGGGCGAGCATTTTTAAGAGTAGTTTGGTTTTGTCTGGAATTCTACTTTAATGCGGGCATTACAGTACATGGATCAAATTTCTTTCCTGCAACCACAGTGTTGACAGGGGAATCCCTCCCGCTGAGATATTGTATTCTCCGGGTGGGGGTGGGGGAGCCGCCACCAGCTGGGAGAAGGCAGTAAAGCTTTTAGAGCCGCTAGCGATAATCGCCTGTAAAATCCAGCAGGCGGGTTGTACCCAGGTTGATCAATTGCTAATTAGAACAGTCTATGGCCAGCCTAAATGTAAACTATATGAGTTTCCCAACTGTGGGACAGGGCTATTCCTACAGCAAGCCAGGAGACCAGATAACTCTGGGACTAGGGTGCTTGCTATCGCTATAAAGGCAGCATTCACTGTTAAATGAACAAAGTTCTTCAGTGACTACACCAGCTTCCAAAGACCACTATTTATAGTGCACATGAAGCCCCACCAACTTGCTTTCCATACAGTTCCTGAGAATTATAGCTGTATTCTTTTTGGATGGTACTGTCAACAAACTTCGATTATAAAAAATAATAATTACATACTTAATTTTTCATGCATGGAAAATCTGTCATGTACAATATAGGTGCAAGGTAGATCAACTTGTAGACATTGAACTTAAATACTTCACATTCCTGAATGCTTTACATGGCCAATTATTGCATGCTTCAAGTTCATGCTTGCTTAGGACATTTATTTCTTGCAATGTAAAATATCAGTTCAAATTACAAGATTTTATCAGCCAATCCGTTTTAAGGGAGGCACTCAAAAAAAAAAAAAAAAAAAAAAAAAAAAAAACGATGAATGTGATCAATACAGGTTTCCTGGTTTTAAAAACCTACAGCCATTGAGTGCATCAAGATATACTTTATGAATCTAAGTAACCATGAAAGGTCTTAGGACTCATTTACACCATGCCCATAGAGCTGCATTTTTCTGCACACCACCACACATGTATGGTGTGAACAGATCACAAAGAATTTTTTTTTTTTTATATATAAACATTTAATCCAACGTGCACACATTACACAATATTCACAACACATTCTCATCACTCTATTGCGATCCCAGTCTATTAAATTGTGACAAATTATGTGACTTATAAACATACTTTGCCAACTAAGCATTTATATAATTGTTTTAGGTAAAGGAAGATGAAGTAAACGTACTAATATTTTACATAATGAATAAGCTGGATTGCACCCAATGTTACATAAGTGACACAAGGATACCTCACTGTCACACCTGCGAGAATTGGCAATGTGGAAGTTGTGCAAGTCTTTTACCTGCATCATTTTTTTTCATCTTCCATCCTGCCTCTTCAGTGTCTCTGCTAAGATCACTTAATTTCCATACATTAGGCTTCATACTAGACAATAGTAACAGCTATAGCGACTGATTTTATAGATACTTAAAGAGGAGCTCCAGGCTCCCCCAATATATGAGAGGAGGTCACTGGTAACCAGGAGGAAGGAGTTGTTCTAGTTCCGTAATTTGAGCCAAATAGTTACCACAGGAAGGAGGAATCACAGGAGGATTTCCTAAGCTGTTAACATTAACTACAGGCTTTTATACAAAGCCCTTAGGCTACTTTCACACTGGGGCATTGGGGGAGTCGGCGGTAAAATGCCGCTATTTTTAGCGGCATTTTACCGTCATTTTTGCAGAGGTTTTCGACCACGAGCGGGGGGGGGCTTTTAACCCCTGCTAGCGGCTGAAAAAGGCTTAAAACCACCAGCAAAGCGAGGCGCATTGCTGGCGGTTCGGTGGTGCTGCTACACCCCTCCTACAGAGCTGCAAAATTGCTGCTTGCAGGACTTTTTTTGGCGTCCTGCCAGCGCACCGCTCCAGTGTGAAAGCACTCGGGCTTTCACACTGGAGTGAGAGGAGAGGCTCTTTACAGGAGCTATGCATAGTGCCTGTAAAGTGCCTCTGTGTGAAAGCAGCCTTAAGGTGAGGGCACATCTGGTGGAGGGGTACACTACGATTGTGTGCACACTGCATGAACGTACCAGCATCACTTTTATCCATGTCTTCATGATGGACTGTCAAGATTTTGATCCAATATATTAAGGATATTGTTCAGCACACGGAGCACTTGCGCTTTATTGTGGACATTAAAAATAATTAAATGTTGTGTGCACGTTTTTGGATTTGTTTCACAGGATATGTTTATTATTAATTCAATATATTTAATTAATATATTTATTAGTAGATTTGTATAATATATATTTTTTATAGTAATTTAATTCATTTATTCATTGTTTGGTCTTAGCGCCGCACATTTGTTATGTAACTAAATAAGGGAAACCAGCAGTGAAGCCTCGCAGCTTCACAACCACTTACCTGTTGCGCTGTGTGAATGGTCCTGCAGTCTTCTGGAACCTGTAATTTGTCAAAGAATGCTCTGAGGGAACCTGACAGGAAGTGGGAGTGGGTACCTCCCAAAATCCCCCCCAAAAAGTGCCAACTGTGGCAGTGGAGGGGGCTTGGATGCAAACAAGTGGAACTTGGGTGAAGTTCCACTTTAAGGAATCATGCAATGCATGGCATCTCTTGCGACCATTCCTACATTTAATATGCTCAACCAACGAGATTCTTAAGCATGCTGTAGTATCTCTAGCAAATAATGCTGCATCTGTTCCTTATTCATAAGATATGGAAACATTGATTTACTTGCACATGCAATAAAAAAATAAACTACAGAGAAAAAAAATCTGGAGTGACAGCTATCCTGGGCTTAGATCAGAGGAGATTAAAGGATTTTATTTATTACAGGTAATTATATAGAGCTGTCAATGTATGCAGCGCTTTACACATATATACAGTATCTCACAAAAGTGAGTACACCCCTCACATTTTTCTAAATATTTTATTATATCTTTTCATGTGACAACACTGAAGAAATGACACTTTGCTACAATGTAAATTAGTGAGTGTACAGCTTGTATAACAGTGTAAATGTGCTGCCCCTCCAAATAACAATACACAGCCATTAATGTCTAAACCGCTGGCAACAAAAGTGAGTACACCCCTAAGTGAAAATGTCCAAATTGGACCCAGTTAACCATTTTCCCTCCCCAGTGTCATGTGACTCATTAGTGTTACAAGGTCTCAGGTGTGAATGGAAAGCAGGTGTGTTAAATTTGGAGTTATTGCGCTCACTCTCTCATACTGGTCACTGGAAGTTCAACATGGCACCTCATGGCAAAGAACTCTCTGAGGATCTGAAAAAAAAATTGTTGCTCTACATAAAGATGGCCTAGGCTATAAGAAGATTGCCAGGACCCTCAAACTGAGCTGCAGCATGGTGGCCAAGACCATACAGCGGTTTAACAGCACTGGTTCCACTCAGACAAGGCTTCGCCATGGTCGACCAAAGAAGTTGAGTGCATGTGCTCAGCGTCATAGCCAGAGGTTGTCTTTGGGAAATAGACGTATGAGTGCTGCCAGCATTGCTGCAGAGGTTCAAGGGGTGGGGGAGTAAGCATGTCAGTGCTCAGACCATATGCATTAAATTGGTCTGCATGGCTGTCGAGAAGCCTCTTCTAAAGATGTCTAAAGACAAGAAAGCCTGCAAACAGTTTGCTGAAGACAAGCAGACTAAGGACATAAATTACTGGAACCATGTCCTGTGGTCTGATGAGACCAAGATAAACTTATTTGGTTTAGACGGTGTCAGCTTCTTTAGCAAGGCAGTGGTCGTCTTGGAGGTGTGTATGGGGTCGTTATGTTGCAATACTGTCCTGCGGCCCAGTCTCCGAAGGGAGGGGATCATGCTCTGCTTCAGTATGTCACAGTACATATTGGCATTCAAGGTTCCCTCAATGAACTGTAGCTCCCCAGTGCCGGCAGCACTTATGCAGGCCCAGACCATGACACTCTCACCACCATGCTTGATTGTAGGCAAGAAACACTTCACTTTCTTTTTATTCCTCTTCTAATTTGCTTCCATACATGCTTGACACCATCTGAACTAAATAAGTTTATTGTAGTCTCATCAGACTACAGGACATGGTTTCAGTCCTTAGTCAACTTGTCTTCAGCAAACTGTTTGCAGGCTTTCTTGTGCATCATCTTTAGAAGAGGCTTCCTACTGGGACGACAGCCATGCAGACCAATTTCATGCAGTGTGCGGCGTATGGTCTGAGCACTGACAGGCTGACCCCTCACCCCTTCAACCTCTGCAGCATACTGGCAGCAATCATATGTCTATTTCCCAAAGAAAACCTCTGTATATGACACTGAGCATGTGTACTCAACTTCTTTGGTCGATCATGGCGAGGCCTGTTCTGAGTGGAACCTGCCCTGTTAAACCGCTGCATGGTCTTGGCCACCGTGCTGCAGCTCAGTTTCAGGGTCTTTACAACCTTCTTATAGCCTAGGCCATCTTTATGTAGAGCAACAATTCTTTTTTTTCAGATCCTCAGAGAGTTCTTTGTCACGCGGTGCCATGTTGAATTTCCAGTGACCAGTATGAGAGAGTGAGAGATAACACCACATTTAACACACCTCCCCATTCAGACCTGAGACCTTATAACACTAACGAGTCACATGACACCGGGGAGGGAAAATGGCTAATTGGGCCCCATTTGGAAATTTTCACTTAGGGATGTACTCACTTTTGTTGCCAGTGGTTTAAACATTAATGGCTCTGTGTTGAGTTATTTTGAGAGGACAGCAAATTTACACTGTTATACAAGCTGTACACTCACTACTTTACATTGTAGCAAAGTGTAATTTCTTCAGTGTTGTCACATGAAAAGATGATATAAAATATTTACAAAAATGTGAGTGGTGTACTCCCTTTTGTGAGATACTGTGTATATATATATATATATATATATATATATATATATATATATATATATATATATATATATATATATATATACACACACACACATACACACACACACACACACACACATATATATACACACACACATATACACACACACACGTGTTTTTGAGCTTAAGGGCGCACACCCTAATGCAATAGGCTGCGCACACCTATGCCTGCCAGCATGTGTTTGGAGTGTGGGGGGAAACCCAAGTAATCGGAGGAAACCCACGCAGACACAGGGAGAACATACTAACTCCAGGCAGGCAGTGGGGATTTGAACCCACGACCCTAGTGCTTAGAGGCGGAAATGCCACTTAGCCATTGTGCTGCCCTACAGATACCTAAATCCATGAAAAAAATTAATTTTCTTCAGCTTGCCAGCCAGTCACATCTGTTTTCTTTTGTTTAGGCTAGTACAGAAAATACCTTATTATCTTTGCAGAAACGCAGTGTCCTTGCAACTTTTTGTGAAATATTAAACATTATCTATCTTTCAAGCCATCTTCGGTTAACTACCAGTTTCCCTGCCCCCATGTAATAGTGATGAAGAGAGGAGGATGGGTTTGTAGTTCAAATTAGAAAAGTAGCCCAAGGTGACAACACTGCTCCTTTTATCCTTTCATAGATACTGTGGAGTGAGTGAACAATGCCACCCTAGGACAGGAGGTGTGTTATGTGCAGGATTACTATGTATGTATGCTACAATTATATGTGTTTGTCATGAATTTGGAGCTTTTGTACTTATTTAACAGCACCTCTATTCTCCTGATGAAGCTAGATGCAAAGTACATAGAGCCCATGCCCATGATATACAGATATTTATGTACTAATGTATTGATAGTTACCTGGATATTGTAGGGGCTGGTCATTAGCAGTACTTAGAATGTATTAACATATCAAGTACTTGGATTCTAATTCTTGTTTTTATTTGTTTGTGCAAGAAATTTTTGTACCTGTAAGTGCAGTTTTTAAGCAGGATTTGTATTTGTAGTTTTGCTTGCACATTCAGAGATAGCACCTAGAAAATCCCATAATTTTTCTTTTTATTGTATAAATTCTAGTAGCCTAGGATGTGGTGCCAATTAGTATCAATTTAAACACCAAATTGGTATACATTCACAGGATTAAATAAATTTAGAATTTTTGTTTTTGTTTTTGGGTGTAGCTTTGCTTTAGATATCTTCACCAACACTTTAGGCATGTCAACATCAGGCATGTCAAACATGCAGCCCACTAAAAGTTTGCTTGCTGAAAAATCTACATATTTACATCAACTTTCTCTACATTTTCTAGCTTACTACATATTTTGTACAAGTAGGAGAGAGTTGTTGGTTCAAGTTATAGGCCTGTGTCTGCCTGGCACAATCTGAATGGGCATGAATAAAAAAAACAAAAAACTGACATCTGTCTTATTTGATCAGTGCCGACCAGCTCCATGTGAAAGAGCCCCTAAATTGATGT
Organism: Aquarana catesbeiana; assembly: GCF_042186555.1. NCBI lineage: Eukaryota > Metazoa > Chordata > Amphibia > Anura > Ranidae > Aquarana > Aquarana catesbeiana. Next base: position 364,615,857 of record NC_133327.1, on the reverse strand, counting down.
GTATAAACATTTATTGCATGGGATTGCACTATGTGTTTTGTAAAAGGAGAGTACTGCAAAAGTCTTTTTTTTCAAATGGCCATCCAGGCAGCTTTCTAGGGTTGCCACCTTTCTTAGATTCACCCAGACAGTCCGGGTTTTGAATCATGTGCCTAAGTTTCAGACTGCCTGAAACCTAGACACATTATTCAGTCAAGTCTGAATGGCTCCCCAAGTAATTGAGTACCACAACCAGGACCGCTGATAAGGCAATACAGTTTGCCCTCCTGTACCGGGCCCCATCAGTTCAAAAGGGGGGCCTGGGCAGTGGCACCACCGAGCAGAAGGGACTAACTTATTGCTTCTTTTGTGGTTCCCTCTGCAGCACTGCTGGCTTCTCCTCCTCTCCCTCTGGTTGCGCTGTAGGGCAGTCTATTCATGTATCTGTGTACTCCCCCCACAACGCTACCGGCTTCCCTCTTCTCCTCTTCCGCAGTCAACTGCTGCAGGCACACAGTTTCAGGATGGAGAGCGGGGGCTGCTAAATTTGTCCTATTCACCAGCCCTCCCTTTCCATGACGTCAGAATCAGCTGCTCCACCCGATGGGTTTCGCCATAGAAGGCATCAAGGCATGCCTCCGTTGACAGTTGATGCCTTCTATGGAGAAACGCATTGGGTGGAGCAGCTGATTCTGACGTCATCATGTTTTTTTGCATCCAGCTACTTGGTTTGATCCTGAGCTGTTATTTCAATAGTTTTATCCGTTTTTTGTTCCCGTTTTTATGATTTTTTTACGATTGCTAGCTTGCTGTGAATGCTTGCTGTGAAGTTTTATTGGAATTGCTGTTTTAGTGAAATAAACCCCCCTTTTTTGGAGTTTATCTGCACTATGAAGCCTTCCTTGTTTATCCCCTTTTGAGTGATATACCTCTGGGATCATCATTGCAAAAAGATCTGGATCAAGGGTGGTTGTATTTTTTCCAGAGTGTGGTTCTTAGAAGGAGAGAGGAGTTACCTTTAGTCATTGAGGCTGACTGAAAGTGCGTTCCCTGGATTGAAGGACAGGGGGAGGCTATCGATGCCAGCAGGCTCCCATGATCTCTATAACTTGAGGTCCAACTGATCTGGTAAGCGGCATTAATATCACAACTTCTGGCTGCAGGAACATCCTATTCCTACCTCTCCTGATTATTGAGAATTTCCATGCTCACATTGTCATCTATATGGACTTTTGTTTATAATATAGCACTATAGGTTGTTGAACATTTAGAATTTTCATACTCCCATCATCACTTACAATGGACTTTGTTTGCATCAGAGCACTATTGTTATAGGTCCTTTGCAACATTTTTTAAACATTTTTGAGAAACATTTTTGTGGCGCACATCACTGTTCACATGGGCGTTTTTGGGTAGCGTTTTATTAACCATTTTTCACTGGAATATATCACTGTTTTGTATACAGTTATATATTAATATATGCTATTTAAGTGTTTTATGTTCATATTTAGTTAAGCTCACTGTTTATGAATTAATTTGTGGTTGCGCGCTTGTCTTTTTTTTTTTTTTTAGAGTATATGGTTTCGAGCCTTTTTTGTATTTAGGCTTAAACAAGCAGCTGCACTTGATATCTTACATAGCGCAGAAATATTTTTCCTTTTAGCTAGAGTGTCTGTGACACTCTCTTACACTGCCCAGAGCCAGCACAGTCCCCCTCACCCCCCTCCTCTGCACAGACAGAAGAGGAGAGAGGGCACAATCTGCTCTTCCTCCCGCCCCTACCTATCTGTGCCTACCCACCCACAGTCCAATCTCCCATATGCTATGCCTCAGAAAAGGGATGTGTGGGTGGGAAATTTGAAGGCCAGCAGCTGGCAGATACATTGTGGATGAAAGGTTCTGATGCCTGAGCCTCCATCCTCAGGTGAGCGAGCTCACCATCCACCATCTCTAACTGAAGTCCCCCCCCCCCTCCTGGCCCCGAGAGTGAATACACAAAAGTCAGCCATACATGGATCAAAATTTGGCCAGTTTAGCAGGGACTGGGCGAGATTCGATCCATCTATGGACAGGCTGATGGACTTTGATACAACCAGCATGTCAGATTTTTTTACATGTGGTTACTGTCACCGGCTATAACCGCCAACAGTTATTATGTTCTCCCCACACACACCCCCCGCCAGCAGAACACAACAGTGGAACACAATACGCTGCAGGAGGCATCCCCCATCAACACTGACTGTGTTGATGGGGAAATTGAGTGACTTTCTTTTCTTCCACCCATGAGTTCATGATTCCACATCAGAATTCCCCTTTACACCACAGCACAGAGTCCACAGCATCATCGCCCCCCCCCCCACCGACATACAGTAAGTAATTGTTCATTTCATCTATATATCACCTCAGGGACAGCTGATATTTACCTATATCACTATACATTTAGGATTCTACCCAGTCGTAAATGGCATAAATTATATTAAAATGCTTTTACTTATTGTTTTTGATAATAGTGAGGACACACCCAATGTTAGACGGCATATTCTAAGTTCTCACACATCAAAGACTTAATTACTAGGGATAGGTGAATAAATGCTTACACAGGAGACATCACTGGTGGAATGATTTAGTAACTGACAAATGTATACATTTACATAAAACAGAGAGTCACTTCCTGTACATTTTCAATTTAACTACTACACGTTCTTTATAAACAGAAGAGTAATTGCCCAATGCGGTCCCAACCCACAGACAAGTCAATTTACCTTGTGTTCAATAGCTTAAGTTCAAGCCAACATAATGCAATTGTGTGTACTAAAAAACATGTAGTGCATCGCTGAAAAAAATGTGCAGTCTATTCTTGACGTGATTGCGTGTGGACTTGGAGCGCCGCTCAAAGCTGGAGGATAACAGGTGTCCCTACCAGTATTCAGAAAGTGGAAGTAGGTATCAGACAATAATTCAGAAGCATGGACAAATGTAGGGTAAGATACCGCTCAAAACTGACCCAAGTGCTTCAGATGTGGCTATGACTGTGTATGGCCTCAGCCGGCCACCCTCCCTGGCATGTTTCCCGCTGTCTACCGCGGCTTGGTCACAGAGATCTTTCTTTTTCTTTTTTTTTTTTTTGCAAGGTCCGCTTTAAAGCAGGGGTCTCCAAACTTTCTAAGGAAAGGGCCAGTTTACTTTCCTTCAGTCTTTGGGTAGGCCGGACTATGCCCAGTGGGAGTAAACCAAGCCCGATGTTTAGTATTAGGGGGAGCAATAGTTGGTGTCAGTGGGAGAATTAGTGCCTCATTTTTGTTTTCATTAGAAGGAATTATGTCCCACTGTAGGTGTCAGTTGAAGGAATAGTGCTCCATTGTTGGTGTCAGTGGCAGGAATAGTGCCTAAAGGGCCACATAAAAGCAAGGAAAGGGCTGCACCCGGCCCCAGGGCCAGTTTGGATACCACTACTTTAACCGCTTGCCGACCAGCCGCCGTCATTTTACTGCGGCAGGTCGGCACGATCCCGTGAGTCGTCGCAGCTATACGTTGGCTCGCGGGATCAGGATAGCAGGCGCCGCTGAAGAGCGGGGATGCTGATGCTCATGGCCAGCCACGAGCGATCGCGGGCACGAGAGGCAGAACACACACAGGGAACACAGTTAACCCCTTGATCGCCCCCTAGTGTTAACCCCTTCCCTGCCAGTGACATTTTTACAGTAATCAGGGCATTTTTATAGCACTGATCACTATATCACCTCTGGAAGGTGGATAGGACCGTATGTAAGACAGACAATAGGACCCCTCCCCCACCCCTTATATAATTATTAGTGATTATGCTTGTGGTATTCTTGAAGAATCTGATACAGGGAATGTACTAAATGATTGTCACGTTTGCTGCTAATGAACTACTCCTGCAACGTTATGTAAGCACGAATCTGATTACTGTCTGTATGTATCTGTAACCTGGTATAAGAAGTTTGTTTTGTGAAACTTTAAATAAACCGTATGTTAAAAAAAAAGGAACCACCAATTCTCACATAAGTATATATTGCAATTCTGGGTGTCAGATCTCAACCTTGAGTGGATTCCTATATATAGATGGTGAAACAGGTGGTGAACAGCACATCGGTAGACTCCAAGTGCAATGCAATCAGACCACCCCAATGGTCATGTATAGAAAAAATTTTCAAAAGGATTGATGCACAGACATTTATTGAAATAAGGACATACAAAAATATTTCAAAAACTATTCCAGAGTACAGTCACGGTTTCGGGCTACAGCGATACGCTCTTCTTCAGACTGGAACACAGTGGCGGCTGGTGGTCAAAATTTTTGGGGGGCACAAAAACTGAAAGGGGCCGGTTCCAGAGTGGAGAGGGAAGAGGACCGACTTTCCCCAGTTTATACACTCACTGTGCCCATCAAACGCAGCCACTGTGCCCATCAATCGAAGCCACTGTGCCCATCAAACGCAGCCACTGTGCCCAAACGCAGCCACTGCGCCCATCAAATGCTGCCACTGTGCCCCATCAAATGCAATGCATGAATCTATCCATTATACACAGAGGGAGAGAGAGGGGCGCCGCCACTGCTGGAACACATCACAATGTGTATAATGGAGTGAGTGGGAATTTGTATCCAGCCTCTAACCACTTCATTGTGCTACTCTGATTGAAGAGATCTTTGACAGATGTGTTTTTGAGAATTACCTTGTTGATGCAATTGATTCCAATTATGATGTATAAAAGAGGTGATTATGATGTTCATTTGTGATGTGTTCCAGTCTGAAGAAGGGCGTTATCGATATAGTCCGAAACCGTAACTGTATTATGGCATACCTTAGAACTATTTTTGTATTTCCTTATTTCAATAAATGTTTGTGCAGCAATCCTTTTGAATATTTTTTCTATATATGACCATTGGGATGGTCTGATTGCATTGCACTTGGAGTCTACCGATGTGCTGTTCACGACTTGTTTTTTGGTTATATACAGTTGTAAGTTTACATACCCTGGCAGAATTTATGATTTTTTGGTAATTTTTCAGAAAATATGAATGATAACACAAACTTTTTTCATTAATGGTCAGTGTTTGGCTGAAGCCATTTATTATCAATCAACCATGTTTACTCTTTTTAAATCATAAATCACAACAGAAACTACCCAAATAAAATGACCCTGATCAAAAGTTTACATACCCTGCTGATTTTGGCCTAATAACATGCACACAAGTTGACACAAATGGATTTTAATGGCTATTAAAGGTAACCATCCTCACCTGTGATCTGTTGGCTTGCAATTAGTGTGTGTATAAAAGGTCAACGAGTTTCTGGACTCCTGACAGACTCTTGCATCTTTCATCCAGTGCTGCACTGACATTTCTGGATTGAGTCATGGGGAAAGCAAAAGAATTGTCAAAGCATCTGTGGGAAAAGGTAGTGGAACTGTATAAAAACAGGAAAAGGGATATAAAAAGATATCCAAGGAATTGAGAATGCCAATCAGCAATGTTCAAACTCTAATCAAGAAGTGGAAAATGAGCGATTCTGTTGAAACCAAACCACGGTTAGGTAGACCAACTAAAATTTCAGCCACAACTGCCAGGAAAATTGTTCGGGATGCAAAAGAAAAACCCACAAATAACTTCAGGTGAAATACAGGACTCTCTGAAAACATACGGTATGGCTGTTACAATAAGGAGGCACTTGAAGAAAGATGGGCTGCATGGTTGAGTCACCAGAAGAAAGCCATTACTGTGCAAATGCCACAAAGTATCCCACTTATAATACGCCAAACAGCACAGAGACAAGCCTCAAACCTTCTGGCACAAAGTCATTTGGAGTGATGAGACCAAAATTTAGCTTTTTGGCCTGTTAGCTGTTTAGCTGTTTTGAGGATGTGTGAGCTACAAAGGCACAGGAAATTTGGTCAAAATTGATGGCAAGATGAATGCAGTATGTTATCAATACTGGAGGAACATTTGCATTCATCAGCCAAGAAGCTGCGCATGGGACGTACTTGAACATTCCAACACGACAATGATCCAAAACACAAGGCCAAGTCAACCTGTCATTGGCTACAGCAGAATAAAGTGAAGGTTCTGGAGTGGCCATCTCATCTCCTGACATCATTATCATTGAGCCACTCTGGGGAGATCTCAAATGTGCAGTTCATGCAAGACAGCCCAATAATTTATTGGAACTGGAGGTTTTTTGCCAAGAGGAATGGGCAGCTTTACCATTTGAGACGATAGAGAGCCTCATCCACAAATGCCACAAAAGACTTCAAGCTGTCATTTATGTTAAAGGGGGCAATACACGGTATTAAGAACTGGGGTATGTAAACTTTTGATCAGGGTCATTTGGGTAGTTTTTGTTGCCATTATGGATTTAAAAAGAGTAAACACAGTTGACTGATAATAAATGGCTTCAGCCAAACACTAACCATGAGTGAAAGAAAAGTTTTTGTGTTATCATTCATATTGAAAAATGGCCAAGAAATCATAAATTCTGCCAGGGTATGTAAACTTATGAGCACAACTGTATACCCATGTGAACTTGCACCAGTCTCAGCTGGAATCAATTTGAAATGCCAACGAGTGGATCATTTTCCTACACACCACAGGATGAATCCTGGATATTCACTGACTCAGTCGGTTTGAGGGACTTTCTCATACAATCCTCAACACTCAACTCCTACGCAAGTTGGAGAAATTATTACAAAGGTCAGTGACCATGGAATTACATGAAGTGACTTTAGCAGAGTATTACAACCTGCAGATGATTCCAAGGGGACTAAGGGTCTGTCTGATTCCAACTTTATTTACACAGAATGATGATTTTAAGACCAAGTTTGCACAGATAATCAATAAATGTTCCTTTGATTTAATTACTTTAATGGTGCAGTTCCTACAACAAGAAAGGAGCTCCTTATTACAGCAAATGTCGGATTTGGAGACACAATTAACTGAATTAATGAAACAAGAGGAACTAACAAAGATAAATAAATCTAATAAAGAAAAGATGGTGACATTTCATAAAAACATAGAACTACGGAAACAATCAAAATTGGAGAATCATCGCGTGGACTATGTAATAAGGATAAAAGAAAGAAGAAGTAATGCGCAAAACCAAACTCACTCAAAAATAAAACCAAGGGTAAGAGAAGCTGCCAACATATAAAAGTGTTCCCACACAGAAATAAGAATGAATAAAAGAGTATGTGGCGCTATCAATACTAAATACAAAAAATGAACAATAATGGATGTGATAAATACACTAAACAAAAATCACTTCCAGAACTGCGCTGCAGCTAATGTGCTAAAAAATCGAGTGCAAACAATCTTCAGCGTAATAAATGGTAATAAACAATCATGGTAAAAAAGTGCAAAAAAGCAATAAAGTGCAAATGTACTTAAAAAGTGCAGATAGTGCAAACAAAAGTCCAACAAAGTCCAATATTCTCATAAAGTGCAAACAGAGTAATAAAGTGCAAAAAAATTGTCCAAAAGTGATGAAAGTGCAATCAGAGTTTGATGAAAAGGGAACAAATCTTCATATGACAGTTCAAATAAACAAAGAAAAGTGCACGTGCAATGTGATCGAACGATATCCACTTCATCCAATTACTATCACCATCCGTGGTGCGCCACTCATTTCCCCCAGCCTCTCACCTTATACAGAGACCCCTACAGGTCAAGTCAAGCCTTGGTATGCATAAAACCAGGATCTTCAGCAAATTGATTGACTCCCCCAGCTATCGACAGTAATACCGATATCGGTGGGGACATCAGGCTCCGGTGTAGTGGGGTCATGCAATAAAGAGGGGGGCTCCATAGTGCAGTATTTCAATCACATTTATTAAAGCAAAAAAGTAGTAACTTACAGTTAAAATTCCTAGATACAGCAGTGTAAGGTACTTGGCTGCAACCGGAAGTGACGACACCTGGCTACTCCCTTAAGACCCCTGGGCTGAGCACTGTAGAGCGGGGTGACGTAAAGACAGAGGGTTGCTCGTTTTCAGGGAGGTCTAATACCCAAGGAATTGGCGTGTGTTGCTGCTATATACGGATAAGGAGCCATACCTAAGGCTTCGGATAGCGCTATTACTTAAAACTCACAAACCTTGTTTGGCAAAACATGTATGACTCCTTGTGATCACCAGGCAAATTAAATAGGCAAGTCCCCTTTTTTCTGATATTATCGTATACTATTGGAGCTCTTGGTGGGCATCTATCGACACCTCCGCTGGCAGTGCTTCATCCATTTTTCCAAGTTATATGGTGGAACATTTTACATGCAAGACAAAATTATGACTGCATATACACATATTAAATACCCCTGACGGAGGTGCTTGAACCAGAAATGCGTTGGGTACCGGAGACCACTGTATACCGGAGAGCAACAACAATCTTTTTGTCACGCAAACCATGTAACCTGTGGTGTTTTTTGTCTTTTCTTTGTATATTTGTGTAGTATTTTTTCTATGTCCTTTTAACCATAAGTCATTTTATGATCTAATGATTTTATGTATACCTAATAAATTATTTCTTCTAGTTCATACATGTGTGGTTGTTGCCTACAAAGTTCCAACGAAGGGGGGGGGGGGGGTTTTCTTGATAGAACATATATTTAATTATTTTCAGTGGAACTTTAGTCAGAAAATGAAGTCCTGCTAGATTACTTCAGGCTGGCTCCTTTTGCAGGTATAGCTATGTAAAACATTAAAAATAAGTGCCTATAGTGTTTAAAATGCAGTAATACACTGTCTCACCCTGCTCTGTACATGCTCAGTAGCTTTTCATTTTTATGCATTTTAGGCACTGCAGAGTTTGTGGAGGCCGATCTGCTGACAGCCAGCCTTAAAGCAGAATTAAACCCTCCTATCCTTTACAGCCAAGGAATCTGCTTCTGTTTGATCTGCAACTGCCATGGTGCTGCACATGTGATCAGTTACGAAAGCAGCCAGTTGATGGTTTGACAGTTTGGTTGAGGACACAAGCAAATGTGACAGTTAGCAATCCTGGCTTTTTTTAGGAATATAAGGCCCCTTTCACACGGGCGTTCCAGTTGTCTGTTTTTCATCCATCTGTTGATGGATGAAAAATGAACATCTATGCATCCCTATGGAAAAACGGATGTAAACGGATTATCTATTTACATCCATTTACATCCGCTTCTTTCAACATCTTTTTTTTTTTTTTTTTTTTTTTTTTTGGGAACGGATCAAAGCCCTATGTAAACTAACAAAACAGTCCATTTTGCATTGGTAGTGGATGTAAAAAAAACTGATAAGAACCTGATAAGAAGTCGATAAGAAAATTATGTAAACTGATTTGTTTTTTCTTTGAAAAAAACAAGACTAAACTGATTAAACAAACGGAATGTTCGCGTGAAAGGACCCTGTTTTTTGAAACTGTTAAAATCGATGGGTTTAGTTCCGTTTTATATGTATAGCTAAATAACTCCCGTGCTGTCAAAAAAGAACTAGGGTACACTGCAGCAAACACCTGGTAAACCGATCCTAGGCAGAAAATGGGTGAATATATAAATTATAGTGTTGCGCTATGTAAGTGCAAATGTGTGCCAGAGAACTAATTAAAATAATAAGTGAAAATTAACATAGGCAAAACTTGCTCAGAACAAACGATTAAATAAAGTGATTGTAATAATGACGCGTATCATCACATCACGTGACTTCATCCCCTGATGAAGTCACGTGATGTGACGATACACGTCAGGATTGGAGCAATAGGTATTACCAGGAACTGACAGAAACATACGAGCTTGGCCCTTGTGGCTTGCTATTTTTTTCATTTTACCCTGTTTATTACAACTAGGCTATGGGCATCTTTTTGTTATATGTTTAAACTCGACACACCAAGATCACTAGTGACGGGATCTGAATATCATACACCACCAGGATTGTTGCCATTTGTTACTTTTAAAAAAGTGAGTTTATCTTTGTTTGTCGCAACAAATCCTCCTATATGAGATCACGCTATGGGCTGTTTTCTCTCTTACATCTAAACCCCGCATATTGAGACCACGATCGAAAGAAGGTTCATTCATTTGACCAAGAGGGAACATTTGAAGACTGCTACCTGTGATTTAATTCATGCTGTATACCTTAAGACAGTAAGGTGAGGTGCTTACACACACACACAGAGGTGCCACTAATTGAAGATTGGACAGGCACTGGTTGTTTGGCTGTATCATGGTGGAGGGATTTATTATCTGTGTGGAAAATCATTTAGACTGTCATAATATAATATTGTTTGGATCACATCATTCAATCGTTGGACTATTATCATTTATGTCGATTGCAGCCTTTTCACTGTCTATTTGGTTGTGCACACCGGACTTTCATCACTTTGTTTCACCTGTTTTATATTGGCTCGATTTATAGTATATGTTTTATAATCAGTCATTATTTCAATCACTTTATTCAATTGTTTGTTCTGAGCAAGTTTTGCCTATGTTAGTCCAGTTTTATTATTTACTGCTGCTCAGTGGCTCTGGGCTTCAGCAAAATGGCAACCTCCAGCAAGAGGAAACTGGAGCAATGCTGAAGGCAATTTACAGCACACATTAATTTTGGTTGCACAATTATTAATGTGGAATGTATGTTCTATGCTAAAGAACATTATTTCTTATTAAGTTGTTATGAGTAAAGTTCCACATTAATAATAAGTGCCTAGACTGTTTAAAAAACACTCATACATTGTCTCACCCTGCTCTGCACATGCTCAGTTGCTCTCCATTTTTAGGCACTGCTGAATTTGTAGAGGCAAATCTGCTGGCAGCCTTAAAGTGGAATTAAACCCTCCTATCCTTTACAGCCAAGGAAGTTTGATCTGCAACTACCATGGAGCTGCACATGTGATCAGTTATGACTCCAGCCATTTAAAGGTTTGACAGTTTGGTTGAGGACAAAAGCAAATGTGACAGTTAGGCTCGGTTCACACTGGGGCGACTTGTCAGGCGACCTAGTCGCCTGACAAGTCGCCTCCCGTTCTGTGCTATGGAACCGTTCTAATCGGAGCGACGCAAGTCGCTCCGACTTAGAAAAAGGTTCCTGTATTACTTTGGGGGCGACTTGGGGCGACTTGCATAGACTTCTATGCAGAAGTCGTCTCGCAAGTCGCCCCGGCAGTCGTTTGCAGGTCGCCTCGCTGAGGCGACCTGCAAGTCGTGCCGCCCATGTGTGAACCGAGCCTTAGCCATCCCGGCATTCCAGGAATGTAACTTTTTTTATGAAACTGTTAAATCGATGGGTTTAGTTCCACTTTATGATTGGCTGCTGTTCAAAAGCTCTGGGATTCAGCAAAATGGCAGCCTCCAGCAAGAAAAAACAGGAGCAATGCTGGAGACAATTTACAGCACACACTAATTTTGGTAAAGAACAATATTTTGTATCAAGTTGTTATGGGGAAAATTCCACTTTAAATTAAGAACAGTTTTAAAAAATATGTGATTGCAGGGACTAAAATAAAATGATTAACTAGAATAGCTACCAAATAAGGAAATCTGGATCTCAGTTTCGTTATTTTAATACATAATTTTATTTAATGTTTGCATCTTAAAAGGGGCACTGTCACTTTACTCATTCAGGGCAAAGTGACAGCGTCTATGTAAAGCCTGTAGTGATCACGTTAAACTCACCTCTCCAGCTGTTCTCCACCACTCCTATTTTTGTTGCAGAGCCACCAGGTGGTGTCGGTGCTCAGAGAAAGCGGTCACTTATCCATTATGTGACAGTGATTGTGTTGAGCGTTTGGTCACTAGGCCCAAACACTGCAACATGGGAGGAGGTCCTATGCCCCACCATACCTGGAAGCTACAGAAGAAGGAACTTAGAGGTGAGTATTAAGTGGTTGGGAGGTGGGCTTTACACAATGGACAAGGCAGTAGTGTCTCTCTAAACAAAATATAACATAGTTACATAGATACATAGTAGGTAAGGCTGAAAAAAAAAACAATAGTCCTTCCAGTTCAACCTGTGTAGGTGTATGTGTGTCAGTGTCTATAATGATTTCCCATATCTCTGTATGTTTTGTTTTTTAAGATATATATATATCCAAGAGTCTTTAAATAATATCCATACTCCCTGCAGCCACCACCAATTGTGGGAGTGTGTTCCACATCCTTATTGCCCTGACAGTGAAGAATCCCCTGCGCAATTTAAGGTTAAACCACGTCTCCTCCAGTCTCAATGTGTGGCCCTGTGTCCTCCTACACTCCCTGAGACTGAATAGTTTTTTCCTATGCTGGGATCGCCATTGAGGTATTTGTAGATTGCTATCATGTCCCCCTCAAGCGTCGCATCTCCAGCGAGAATAAATTTAATGTTTGCAGCCAGTCCTCCTAATACCCAAATTACAAACTTTTTGTTCTTGACAACATTGTGAAATCTTGGTTTGTTTATATTGCAACTTACCTGGAAGATCTTACATATGAACAGAGATTTAAACCCAGTTGCGCATACAATATGGGCCTGCTGGTTCGCCTTTACTTTCTCCTCTACGTATGCTGAAATCACTTCTCAACCCACTGGACTATGATCACTGCGCATAGAGTTTTTTTATTGTTGCTTATAACTAATGCAGGAGCCTTCCACTTCCACCCCATTCCCCTTTTCCCCATCCCCTGTCTTTTCTGACCTTTTCTTCTTTCTTTCTCTTCTTTCTCTTTCATCTATCTCCTACGGAGGAGACATGTTCTTATATCTGTAATTATTGATGCCTTTAACACATACTGACTGGTCAATAACTTACAGAATTGTCAAGAATTATTTTGACATCTGTAACTTCTGCCTGTGTTATTCGAAACGGTTGTATATATAACACTTTATGTTGTCCCATGCTTTGTCTGTTAATATTCTTTTTTTTTTCAATAAAAACTTATTGAATATATTGCAACTTACCAATCCTTAGATGTGGCAGCTGCATTAGTTTTATTCTTTCGGTTAGTTTTTTTAAGTTATTTCACCTGGTGATCCAGCCAGTAACACACTTCCTGTCTTAGGGTGTCTCCACTCTGGATGAAGGAGCAACAGAGACAGCTCTGTGCAGCAGCTTTGTCACAGGAGTGTAGTGTTAATCTAGCAGATTTGGATGGACTTGACTAACAAATTGAAGCTATACTCCAGCTAACACGTTATTAGCAGTTACAGCAAACCATTTTTTTCTTTTTGGGATAAAGATTTTACATAAATTATTAATTCTTCTTCTTCAAAGAGCATTTGACTGGTGGTGAGGATGTATCACCTCCTCACTGCCTGCTGTAACCCCTTGAATCCCACACTAGCTTGCCACAACTGCGTGCATTACACATGGTTGCACGACGCTTCTGCTTGGGGCAGAGTGGCCCCATGAACTTGAAATAGGTCGCAATCAGCAGGCACTATGCCACCAAAAGTAAAAAGGGGAATAATTCCTGCTGTGGCATGTGTACACCCCTGGTTGCTGCCTCTATAGCTAAACGGCAAGCTATTGAGTGGGAAGGGGCTCAACTCCAGGGTTTAACTGCCCCCCCCCCCCCCCCAATCACTAGTGTTAAGGAGCCCTAACTGCTACTTTATCTGGACAAGACAGATGTACAGGCTGGATCGCCAGGTAAAAATAAAGGTAAAAAGCCTAAAAAAATAATAAATTATAAATAAAAACTAATGCAGGCATCACATCTAAAAATTGTGTTTAATACTGCTTTAAGAATAGTAAAATAAATGCAAAAAGCTAAAAACAAAAGTAACAATTAGGCTAAAATGTACTGAATAAAGCATTGAGTCATGTTTTATCCTACCTTATCCTGATCTTCCTGAACAGCAACACGGGAGTCTTTCTCACTGGAAATGGTGGTCTCTTTATCCTCCACAAAAATTAAAGCCAATGAACGTGGCTTATAATCTTGATCAACCTCAGATGTGTCAAATGATCTGCAACATAAAATAGCAGTTAGCAGTTGTACTTTTAAAAACTTTAGCTCCCCTTGTGCTACGTCTGCCTTTCACTTTAAAGCTAAACTCCAGCCAAGAACAGCTGGATACACAAATCAAATACATATATGATAGCTATTTTACCTGCCAAATAATTTGTGTTTCTGTCTTTCCAATCTGAGATTTACACAGCTCTGCCACACAGCAAACAACAGTCTACCAGAAAAGGGGACTTGAACTTTCTCTGCTGCAGTTTTTCTTTCACTCACAGGTCCCCTTGTAATGCCACCAATCGAATGGATCATGAAAGGTGAAGCAGCACACTGATGGGCATATCTCTCTATCAATCTGCTGTCTTCTCCTATCAGCATGCAGTAGAGAAGACTGCAAGAGGCCAATTCCAAGGTAAATTTGGAGACTTACATAGCTTGCATTTAAGGACATATTATATCATAACAAATGATTACAAAACTGTATTATTTTATGACTTTTAAATATTTGCTTTCCCGATGAGGAAAAAAAAACTTAACTTTTGGATGCCCCTACACTATACAATCTGATTGTTTAATCCCCGTACAATCTCTTTTAGATATACCAAAACTTTGGAATAGTAACGCAATTTATATAAATAGTATCAAATGAGGCAGGCTTCTGCACATTATAGTTGATGGTGGATCAAAAGGCAATTGTACAATCAGATAGTATAATGCAGGGGTGTCAAACTCAAATTTATCATGGTCCGCATCAGCATTATGGTTGCCCTTAAAGGGCCAGTTATATCAGTAAGGCAATGCATGCAGTGTTCAGGAGTACGCTACATACAAAGTACAGAGCCCAGAAGCAGGCTACATACAGAGTGCAGAGTTCAGGAGTGCACTATGTACAAACTGCAGAGTTCAGGAGGGCATTACGTGCAGAGTTCAGAAGTGCATTATGTACAGAGTGCAGAGTTCAGGAGTGCACTATGTACAAACTGCAGAGTTCAGGAGGGCATTACGTACAGAGTGCAGAGTTCAGAAGTGCATTATGTACAGAGTGCAGAGTTCAGAAGTGCATTATATACAGAGTGCAGAGTTCAGGAGTGCATTACGTACAGAGTTCGGGAGTGCTCTATGTACACAGTGGAGAGTTAAGGAGTGTGTTATATACAGAGTTCTGGAGTGCATTACGTACAGATTGCAGAGTTCAGGAATGCGCCATGTACACAGTGCAGAGTTCAGGAGTGCACCAGGTATACAGTGCAAAGTTAAGGAGTGCATTATATACAGAGTGCAGAGTTCAGGAGTGCATTACGTACAGAGTGCAGAGTTCAGGAGTGCATTACGTACAGAGTGCAGAGTTCAGGAGTGCATTACGTACAGAGTGCAGAGTTCAGGAGTGCATTACGTACAGAGTGCAGAGTTCAGGAGTGCATTACGTACAGAGTGCAGAGTTCAGGAGTGTATTACGTACAGAGTTCAGGAGTGCATTACGTACAGAGTGCAGAGTTCAGGAGTGCATTACGAACAGAGTTCAGGAATGCGCTATGTACACAGTTGAGGGTTCAGGAGTGCGTTATGTACAAAGTGCAGAGTTCAGGAGTGAGCTACATACAGAGTGCAGGGTTCGTCTCTCTTTCACAGGCTTCCACCCCTTGTCCTTGGCGCTGAACTCTGCGCCACTCTCCTCCACCTCCCACCTTTGCACACAACTCCCTCCACAGCCCTCATTTCTCCCCCATCCCCCATAAAAGCCTCCATGCATGTAAACACAGAAGCCTTCTGTGTTTACAAATGATAGTGGCGAGCAGGGAGTGGAGGGCAAGTGTTCCGTCATGTTCCGGCTGAAAAAAAGCCCTGGGTGTAAGGGCCACATGAAATGGTCTGACGGGCAGGATTCGGGCCGCGGGCCTTGTGTTTAACACATGTGGTATAGTGCATGGTCAGCTTTAGGTATAGTTTACATGTATAACGCAAACACACTCTTGTGACGATCACATTATTCATTTGCCACCCTATAACTATGCCTTCTAATTCTACCAATGTGCACCTACATGAATAGGGATCACTATATTAATGGATAATTATGCTCTCCTTCCTATCAATGGCACCAAAAAGACCTCCTGTCACATTTGTAAAGAGATTGGTTTTCCTGACTTCACAAATGTGACTTGTTATGAAGTTGAGACTCAAACTATAAAGCAAACATACCACCCTATTCCACCTGGTAAGTGAGCTGACCTATGTGTTTCACCATAATCTAAATCTCAGTTGGTTTACTAAAATGACAGTAAAAACAATCAACGCACTGAAACATTATTATCATTACGTTAAGTTTCATATGAAAGCTGTATCAAAGTCTAAGAAGCTGTTTAATAATACTGTAACAACGTCAAGCAATCCAGCAATGCCACCTAGTGGGTTATATGTGTATGTACAGGCCACAGTCAAAACGGCTCTTTAGTTCAGTGTTTCTCAACCGTTTTTCGATGTACCCTTTAAAATGATGCACAATCATGATCATGTTGAAAAAGGCTGCTTTGGTTCATTGGAGGACACAACTCTGCTTCAGGTCATCACTTATCAAGTATAGTGCCCCCTGCAGAAGCAGGTTGCTAGGTGCAACTAAAAGACAAAAGGCAGCCCTTGCAAAGGACAAAAAAAAAACCCTACACTGAGGAACAACACAATTAGTGGCCTAGCATCTAGGAGGTAGGACTAAAGCTGGCCATAGACTGTTCAAATCCCTGCTGGACCGGCCTAGATTCAAACCATGTATGGGCAGGCTGAATGTACTCGATCAATCAACTTGGGTACAACCAGCCTGTAGAATTTACCATGCAATTATTGCTAGCGGCTCTTATAACTCAGAAGGAGGGATCCCCTGTCAACACTGTCTGTGTTGATGGGGGAATTGAGCGATTTCTTTCCTGGAACCCGTGGTTGATAATGGCTCCATCTACAGCCTTAGACATTTTTATCCTCGATATCTTAGTTCATTTGGTTTTACTTCCAGCAAGTTGCTGGCTGAGAGATCAGATAATACAGATACTGGTAGTCGCCCCATTTTCAAACATAGAGCATAAGCAGTACTTGTTTGGCTGCAACAGTTGTGGCAAGGACAGCCTGTGAATATTTTGGTTATAAAGACCCACAATGTCCCTCTCAGATGAGGAGCCCCCCTACCCTGGGGGGGGTGGTAGCATCCTGCTCCTCCACTTGACGGGCCCTCGTAATCCTGGTCTGGGCAGAACTATGGTAAGCAGGGGGTCTCTCTCCATTTTTCCTCTCTTCCCCTATTAGTGGTCACAGGTGTCGTGCTTCTTCCCTTTGAGTTGGAAACAGTGTGGTAAAAGCTATGCCTACTATCCATCTTCATTTAAAGTGGAACTTTAGTCAGAAAAATAAGTCCCGTTCGATCACTTTAGGCTGGCCCCTTTTGCAGGTGTAGCTATGTAAAACATTAAAAAGAAGTTTCTATACTGTTTAAAATCCAGTCATACACTGTCTGGCCCTGCTCTGTACATGATCAGTTGCTCTCCATTTTTAGGCACTGCCGAGTTTGTAGGGGCCAGGGCTGGACTGGGAATAAAAACCAGCCCTGGAAATAATTTCATACCAGCCCCAATGACATAGCGTGGGTTGTCAGCACCCAAGGTAAGGCAAGTCATTTGCATCCCTAACAGGCAGACATTTAGCACTCCCTGAGTCTCTTCCACTAATATGCCCTGTACACACGGTCGGACATTGATCGGACATTCCGTCAACAAAATCCATGGATTTTTTATGACAGATGTTGGCTCAAACTTGTCTTGCATACACACGGTCACACAAAGTTGTCGGAAAATCTGATCGTTCTGAACATGGTGACGTAAAACACGTACGTCGGGACTATAAACGGGGCAGTAGCCAATAGCTTTCGTCTCTTAATTTATTCTGAGCATGCATGGCACTTTGTCCGTCGGATTTGTGTACACACGATCGGAATTTCCGACAATGGATTTTGTTGTCGGAAAATTTTATAGCAAGCTCTCAAACTTTGTGTGACGGAAAATCCGATGGAAAATGTGTGATGGAGCCTACACACGGTCGGAATTTCCGACAACAAGGTCCTATTACACATTTTCCATCGGAAAATCCTATCGTGTGTACGGGGCAATACTGTGTTAAATCCCTTATGGTACATTTTAGGATGTACCACTCCTTCTCTTTGTTCTCCTTTCTTTCCCCTTTATCTCTCTCTATCATAATTTCTTGTTTTTTTCCTTATCTCTTCTCTCTTTCTCTATCCATCTTTCTTGTTCTCTCTCTTATTATGTCTCTCCCTTTTTTTTGTACCTCCCCCTCTTTTTCTCTCTCTTCCATGTATTCTCTTTTTATTCTCTCTCTTTTTTTTTTTTTTTCTCTCTCATCTCCTTTCTTGCCCCCTCCACTCTCCCTCTTTCTTTCCGGAAAGTGAATGGCCACATGGCCATTTATTGCATAAAATGCTAACTATACTAAGCGTCTGCATCTACTTTCTCACTCTAATTCAAGTAGTTCCACTTCAATAACCTCTAGCACACCTTTGGCGATATTGCTGAGATTACAATTTGGATATCTGACTGCCAGGTACTTCACCATGGAAAGTTTATCATTTATATTCTGGGTTGCATACTGATGGTATGGACTTCGGGCTAATGGACGGCTTGTGGACGAATCAAAGTGTTCCTTGTCAACTACTGATCAGCTCCTAGTTTGACATAGAGCCTGCTTATCACCGTGAGTCGGTAAGCACAATCTACAGCCACGGTGGTGGGGTTTTTTTTCACTTCCCTCCCCTTTTTTTTTTGGTTGTTCCTGTGCTCACCAGGGTGTTTGGTATGTTTGTTTGTCCATGCTAAGCATCTGATATACTACACTATGGACAGTTTTTTTCTGTTTGTTTCTTCTCCTGCATCCATTGAGGGGACTTTAATCTGAAAACGGAAGGTGCTGACTGGTTTATTATCCCTAAGGCCCTGGCAGGGTTTTATGCCATCCGCTCATTATCACTGAAGTTCTGGTAAGGGCAATCATAGCTTATTTTGGACTGTTACCTACAATTAAGCTGAACATCCTACTATCTTTGAAGATTTGGACTTTTTCTGTGTTTATTATTGCTTCTCATAATTCTATCAATATTTGCTGGTGGTAGGCAACACTTCCACCTTACCTGATATTTTTTGTTTAGCGCAGTTTATAATTTTTCTTTATTCTGATTGGTGTTGTCGCACTGTTTACTGCTGCTCATTTATATGTGTTTCTAGCGCGGAATTTTTTTATATATACTATACTATAGATCAATGTTTCTCAACTCCAGTCCTCGAGGCGCACCAACAGGTCATGTTTTTAGGATTTCCACTATTTTGCTTACGTTTGATCAGTTTCACTGCCTTAGTAATTACCACAGCTGTTTCATCTGAGGGAAATCCTGAAAACATGACCTGTTGGTGCGCCTTGAGGACTGGAGTTGAGAAACACTGCTATAGATAGATAGATAGATAGATAGATAGATAGATAGATAGATAGATAGATAGATAGACACATATATACATACATATATACACACGTGATGCACGTTGTATATGTGTAAAAAACAAAATCATACTTGGGGGGCACACCCTAAAAATGCGTTTACATTCAAGATGGTGCTGATAAGACCAACAAACAGTACAAAATATTACAGGATTTAAATGTCACAAAAATGACATTTAAATCCTGCAAGGCTATGTAAAATTACCTGACCATATTCAAAAAATATGGGGGATTTGGTCACACTATATGGCAGCCCTCTTACTGAACCAAAGTACCCCATTATTAGTGGGTCCTACACTAGTAAAAGAATGAAAGACCCTGCGTTTCAAACATTGGAGATACACTCCTCTTTATGGGAGAACTCCAACCCCCCCCTCCATTAGTGTCCACCAGTATATAGGAGGAGTCCCTTCAGTTCTCCCATAAAAGAGGAATGTATCTCCCATGGTTTAGACGCAGGACCTTTCATTCTTTTACTAGTGTAGGACCCACTAATTAAGGGGTAATTTGACGCAGTAAGTGGGCTGCCATATAGTGTGACCATATCCCCATATTTTTTGAATATGTTCAGGTGCTTTTAAATAGCCTTGCAGGATTTAAATGTCATTTTTGTATATGTGTAAGACACACTACAAGAGATGGTCAGAGATTGTGAACATGATACAAGAGGTGTTCAGAGACTGCAGACATGATACAAGAGATGGTCAGAGACTGCAGACACATTAGAGGAGATGATCAGAGACTGCGGACATGATACAGGAGATGGTCAGAGACTATGGACATGATACAGGAGATGGTCAGAGACTATGGACATGATACAGGAGATGGTCAGAGATTGCAGACATGATACAGGAGATGGTCAGAGACTGCAGACATGATACAGAAGACGGTCAGACACTGCAGACATGAAACAGAAGATGGTCAAAGACTGCAGACATGATACAGATGACAGTCAGAGGCTGCAGACATGAAACAGGAGATGGTCAGAGACTGCAGACATGAAACAGGAGACGGTCAGAGACTGCAGACATGAAACAGGAGACGGTCAGAGACTGCAGACATGAAACAGGAGATGGTCAGAGACTGCAGACATGATACAGGAGACGGTCAGAGACTGCAGACATGATACAAGAGACGGTCAGAGACTGCAGACATGATACAGCAGACGGTCAGAGACTGCAGACATGATGCAGCAGACGGTCAGACACTGCAGACATGATACAGGAGATGGTCAGAGACTGCAGACATAGTACATGAGATGAGCAGAGAATGCACGTATGGCTGAACACAGTGTAAAAGCGTATAGAAGGGCTGCGCCACTCTACTTAAACCAGCTCTTCAAGATCAAGTTAGTAATCCTCCTTTTAAAGAACAACCGAGTGCCAGAAGACAGCAACACATCCAATTTCCAAAATTCAAATTGTCTTACAGTGAACCGGTCAGGATTAGTGGAGAACAGTAAACAGTTAATGAGTCTGTGAAGCTTCTAGCCTGAATCAGCAGTAAATCATCCAAAAAACATCAAACTGTGCAGCACACACAGAGCTCTGGCTACATAGCTGAGCTAAAATGGTTAACAGCCAGCCATGTGTGACCTGTCACTGGACACAGAATGCCAGTGGGCTGCAGCCTCTCCCAGAGATCTTATCAGTGTGCAGGTTAGGAAGCTAAAAAAAAAAAGAAAGAGTATGGAGCCAGACAAAAGGGAGGGGAGGCTGATCGGTAACCTGCACACTGTCCAAAACTCATAGATTTCTGGATGACACCGGCCGGCCAGCATTACATATGACATTGCTCCCGACGATCTTGTTTCCATTCAGCCAGAGCACTGTGTGCTGCAGGATTAGTTTTGCTGTGGCTGTGGTCATACCATCCTCTATCTACACGGCTTCAGGTACTGTGTATCTCCCTCCCGACGCCCCTATTCATCCCCGATCCAGCACCCGTGTACATTCAAATGGCTGGAGGGGGGGGGGGTGTCACTGTCTGCTGCACGATGGCTACTTGCTCCTCCGGCCCTCGCTGCTACACATTTCCTCAGCCAGCCCCGCCTGCTGTTCACAGCACAGCCGCTTCTCTCTCAGCTGTTCTTTTTTTTAAAAAAAAAAAGTTCCAGAGCTCCTAGCTGACAGCGGCCCCAGAGCAGGCGGCCTACCAGGAAATTTCCCGCTATCCCGGTAGGCCAGTCCGTTCCTGGTAGGGGCAGACAGCCTTGAAGCAGAATTAAACCCTCATATCCTTTACAGCCAAGGAAGCTGCTTGTTTGAACTGCAACTGCCATGGTGCTGCTCATGTGATCAGCTATGACACCAGTTATTTGAAGATTTGACAGATTAGTTAAAGAAACAAGCAAAATGTGACAGTTAGCATTACAGGAATGTAACTTTTTGAACTACTGGGTTTAGTTCCGCTTTATGATTTACTGCTGCTCAGGGGCTCTGGGCTTCAGAAAAATGTCAGCCTCAAGCAAGAAGAAACTGGAGCAATGCTGAGGGCAATTTACAGCCCACACTAATTTTGGTAGCATAATTATTAATGTGGAATGTTGCTAAAGAAAATTCTTTTTTATCAAGTTGTAAAATGGGTAAAATACCGCTTTAAGCGGCTAAATTTTGATCATTCCTTTGACATAAGTTTGATAAACTTATGTCAAAGGAATATGCTTAAAAATTTTCTTGATCAGCGGCTGCTGCCAATTAGCTACAGTTGCTAATCAGTGAATTCTGACAATGGCAGATCCTGTTGTCAGAATACAATGTCCCAGAAAGGGAGATTCCTGCATCCCACTTGTTTGGATGGACAGGGGAATCTTTTCATGTAAGGTAAGCTTTAGGGCACTTTTTGCTTCTACTACTCTTAGGAGGACTAGGGAGGAGCCCTTGGTTATGACCTGTGTGACAGCCATAATTACTTGGGGACATTTGAGCATAGAAAGTGCTTCATTAGCAGTCTCACTGCCCTCTGGTAACCCATCTTTTGGCTTTATCGGTCTTTTGGGACTTTCGCTGAGGACTAT
Source organism: Aquarana catesbeiana (assembly GCF_042186555.1). NCBI lineage: Eukaryota > Metazoa > Chordata > Amphibia > Anura > Ranidae > Aquarana > Aquarana catesbeiana. Next base: position 364,593,408 of record NC_133327.1, on the reverse strand, counting down.
TTAAAACCCAATCCTTTGTATCGCTTTTGCTGAGGACTACTTGGCCAAAGCTTGAGGAGCTTCTGTTGTCTGAGTGGTGAACGTGGACACTTTGCAATGGCTTGGGGCAGCTGTAAATTTAGCTGTCACATCCTTTTTATCCTTTGGTCCTCCACTGCCACCCTCCGGTGCTCCAGGGCCGACTGCCCAACACCCATTTGGGAAGGTTTTGTTTTACAGGGAGAACACAGTTTTTCTAGGCCATGGGTGAGTCGGAAATGCCCTCTGTGGTGCCCTCAAAGAAGTCTTTCCAGCAGGCGGGCACAGTCCTGGCACCTAATGAGTCAGATGTAGTGTTGGCCTCCTTGGGAAGTGACAATAAAGTGTCTACTTTAACTGTACTCTAGAAAAAGGAGTTGTTGGTCAGGGGAGTGCTATAGTCACAGCATACACTTTCATTTGATCACTTCAGCATTATTGTAGTAGCAATACAAACAATAGTTACTTTTGACAATCCAATATAAGCTTTCTTGAAAAATTTCCTTTCATGTTGTGATTGCTGCCTGTCTGCTGACCATCTCTATCATCAAATTATTGGATTCCCTGCATGCTTTGTAGCTTTTACTGCTCATTTCTTTGGCTTAGTTTTCATTTCTAAGGACTACATATCCCATGGTATCAGTTTGTTCAGCCGGACTGAATACAATATATATTATTATTATACAGGCTTTATATAGCGCCAACAGTTTGCACAGCGCTTTACTATATAAATATATGTATACGTTTTATCTCTGCAGTCTTTCAGAAAGAACAGTGGCTGAAGCATTTGACATAAATACAACACTGTAGTTATACTTTACAAGCCCTAAAGATATGTAACACGGAAAGGAAGTGAAAAGTAAAAATTGTGACAGAAAAATGACTTTCATCCAAAATATGTTATGACTGAAAATGTGTACTTCTTGAAAATACACTTTTGTTTCCCTATACAGTCAGAATACAAATATTAGTGTGTAAATCATATCGAACATCTTTGCAGATGAGTAGCTTGTTCAGTATGTGCTCACATTCCTCTTCTACCCTGAAACTCCTTGCTGAAATCAGAAGAATGTCATTATACAATTCTTGTAGCTAGTCAAAATTCCGTAAATTTCATCTGTCAACCCCTAATCAACTCCAGAGATCTCAACTATCTTCGTAAACTGGGTCATATTAAAATGATTGATTTTGCTTTCCATTTCTTTGTGGAACACATTCAAAATGAATCCTAAAAAAAATTGGTAGAAAAAGCAAAAACATTGTCAAAGTGATGCTTTTTTTTTATAACTGCAAATGAATCATTTATATAAAAGGTTGAATTCACACCTTAGTTTTGCGTTAACATGCGTGTAATGAATGGCACCCCAAATGCACTTTGCAACACAGCACAGCGCACTGGCTTGCATGACAGTGTGCTGCCATAAATGGTACAAACACCTTTTATAGTGCGTTAGGCAGACCATTCACGTTAACACGTGGCATAACGAGCATTAATGGGAATACTCCAAAGCTGTCAGAAACCATGAACCAGACCATACAGAAGTACAGTAAAATCACACTTGTTTATTAATAAAAATTAAAAGGTAAATAGAGTAAGTGTAGTGAAAGCATAGCCAGAGTCCAGTAACCGTATCGGGTAGTCAGCCAAGCCAGAGTTCAGTAACCGTATCGGGTAATCAAACAGGCCAGAAGTCAGGGATCCAAGTAGAGGAACAGCAAGTAGGATAAGGAGCCAGAAGGGATGTCAGCAAAGCCAGTCTTTAAACAGGAAAGCAGGAGATGGTTTCTTGTGATGTGACCAAGGCGAAGGCAAGAAATTAAGTGAGCTGGAGATCTTTAAGTAGGCAGGACTGACAAGCAGATCCACAACAGCTGGGTAACTGTGGAGAGAGATGAGAGCTGGCAAGTAGCCGACAGCTGAGCGGCCAGCTCAGAAAAGGAAGGGCTGAGCCAGCCCTGACAAAAGCACCGCAATAAAGAGTGGTCTCAAAGCTGAACTCCAAGCAGATGTAAAATACACAAATTAATGCATCAATAAATGTATTTATTTTTTGAATGCAAGCAGTCTACATATCCTATTTGATTTGAAATCAGCCCTCTTTTAGTCCTAGTGCTGTAGAGCTCAGAGATAGGAGAAAAAAGCAGCACCAAAAGCCAAATCAGATATGCTGCAATACAAGGAGAAAGACAAGGTCATCAGGGTGCTGATCTCTTTTCACTGTCCAGTCACAAGATGAGGGTGAGGAAAAGACCTGTAAGTGGAAGTTATGCTGCAGCAGAGAAATATCAGGTTCCTACCACTGCCAGGCAGGCAGGACTGTACTGTATGATAGATCGGTGTACATCTCAGAACTGGATGGTCAGAAATACATAATATTTTGCCAGGTAAAACAGCTCTCATACATGTATTTATTCTGTGCGCTGTTTGTCTGGAGTTCAGCTTTAAAGAAATCATCCACCTTTATTTACTTTTCCTATGCATTATAGTGTCCTCAAAATGCTGTGCTGTGAGAGAGCATACTGCGCATATGTGGGTAAGGAACTGTAGCCAGGGGGCTGGCACAATGATCTCACTTGGGGAGGACGACCTAAAGACAAATTCTTCAGAGTTATACGAGAGGGACAACAAGTCCCAGTATGTTCAGAGGTTAGTTGTTCACCCAAGGATTGTGGGAAATTTAGTTTGAGGGCAAGCGTATGTGGAAACTACAATCACCAAAGAGTTATGAGGCCTAAGAAGGAGAAGTGGAGATAATTCAGCGGGTTCCTCTGTAAGGATCGGGTCTTTTCACACAAGACCAGGGAAGGAAGCTGATGTCCTGTAAAAGTGCTGAGCTTTAGGGAACTCATCCATACAGCCTTACCAAGTGGGTCAGCCAATCACCATCTGCACCTACAGCCTTACCAAGGTCAGTAAGTCATCATCTGCACTTACAGAGTGGGTTTGCAGGTCAGCATCTGCGACAGCAACCGTCCAGGGCGGGTTCGCCGGAGCACATGCCACCATTCCATGAGTGGCCGCTCCACCGCCAGAACTCACTACTAAAGTGTAGGATTGGTGAGAAAGTTACCAACCCACTAAACACTCTGCACCACAAAACCAAGCAAGGCCCTAATTACACAATTAGCCATTAGGCTCCTCAGACATGCTATAGCACCCTATGCTTATAGTGACACAAAGACAAAATTTAGGTCCCGCCCAGGTACAGAGGTAAAGTCCAACTATACCTCTGAGTGCAGGCAGGGACAGGGAGCTCCTCCTAGTTCCAAGCTGCAGCAATGTCAAAGGAAGAGGTCCATAAGCCGCACCTCATGAAGCAGACCCATGTGTATGAAGTGGGATGAATGCCAGCCTCAGCCCGGACTCCAGCCAGGCCACGCCCCCAACACATTTCGCTCTGCCCCTTGGAGCTTAATCGTGGGCGTGGTCTTGCTGGAGTCTGGGCTGAAGCTGCCATTCACCCTACTTCAGGCACATGGGTCTGCTTCATGATGGGAGGCTTATGGACCTCTTCATTTGACCCTACGCTTATGCTATTGTAGCGGTACCCTCGTAAGGGTTGCTAATTGACTCTGTACCCCACTGGTGACCCCGACTCTGCAAATCCTCCATCACCTCTGACACCCTGGGTTCAGTCATCTTACCAACTATATCAATAATAAAAGACTTACACACTACCAGTGAAACACTTCAAATGGTTTACTGTATTAATGAGAACACAGAAAAATGTGAAACACACACTGCGAATGGTAAAAGGTATTTTTATCTGGACATTATAACTCTATTTATGAAAGGCAAACTTAGTGGTTTGAACCCTTCATTTGCCAATAAAACACAAAGTACACAGTATGATGCAAATACAATTAGACCTTACCCAAATCACAAAAACCTTCCTCTTTGTTTCCCTGCAAAGGTAAAGCATAATGGGCTACTATGCTAATAGCACGTGTATACAACTGCGCTTCAGGACAGGCCTATATGGCAAATAGACAGGTTGCTTCCTCCCTTTACACAAAGCACTTACGGTGCCCTGCTCTATATGCATAAACTATCAAAAATATGGGTATACGGCGCTACCTGGAAAGCCTGATTGCTAGGCTTGTGCAGGAAAAATCCTTGTAATCTGGTTACCTTATTACACTTTTGCACAATAATATATAAGGGAGAGGTATCCTAATGGCAGTAAGAGGCCTCCTGAATTCCCTTCCCCATAGAGTTTTTTTCACCATAGAATTATTTCCGTAGGGGTGAGGTTTGTTATGCAAGTGTGACCATACTAATATATTAGCTGCGTATGTGCAATGTTGGAACCAATTGCACTAAATGTAAGTCAATATGCACTATACTGGGCTATGTATAAACAACCAGCCAGCAGAGTACATTGTAAACCATACCTCAATAGGTGCAATAAAACAAAATATATACCATGTATTTCAATACATCATTCACACAAACATCTGCATCAGCCGCAAGAAATATATGCATCAAGGGATGGAGATTACTCTGAAACTCTTAAAATTACATATACTGAAACTGGATCAGACTGCATTAACCGCAAACCACATATGCATCAAACTGGAAGTGGAAATCGCATGCCCATATTACAGTTCATAGCTTGAGACCTGGACCCAGTGTGCAGTGCAGCAGTTAAACAGTGCTATGTGGAATGTATTAGTCCCATAGAATTCATCACTAAAACAGGTCAGGAACTCCCAGGGGTGACTTTGGTGCAGAAAATGCTGCCTGGTGACTTTTGTGCTCCCCCTTCTGATTGTCTACTCACCCAGAGGCGTATCTAGTGAAAATGGCGCCTATGGCAAGCACTGAAACTGCGCCCCAGCTCCTGGAACCCCTGCAGGGGTAATACGCCTGTAGTTTTTTTAGATGGGACTCTCCGCCTCCTGTTTTCTGCGGTGGATGCCTCCGATATATCCTGATTGGTGGGGGTATTGTAAGGCCCTCGTGCATCAAAAAATATAAAGAGCTTCCATAGCGTGATATAGTAAAAAATTTTTATTTTCCTTAAAACATGATTTAAACAAAAAAAGTCCCAAAAGCTTATGTGTTCCTACCCAGTGAGAACTGGGATAGGATGACAGCAGTTCCCGACAGATAAAACAAGTTAAAAAGGTCACTGTATCCAAAGCATATACCAAGATGGGGGATATGACAGCCGAACGCTGCACTTGCGTTCCACCCACCTGTATGCCCGGAGGTGACGTAAAGAGCGTGGTTCCGTCGTGCACATGACGTCTTCAGCGATGGAACCGCATCACATAGTAGCCCATTATGTGTCACTTACCTGACACAGGAGCCTGCGATGTCACCGCTCTCCCCTCTGCTACAGAGCGTCCATCTTCTTTCTGGGTATCGCGGCTCCGGCGCTGTGATTGGCCGGAGCCGTGATGACGTCACTCTCGTGCATGTGCACGGGAGCCGCCACTAGCGGCATATCGCCGTTAGCAGTGGCATGCTCAGTGGGCCTGCGTGCTGCTGTCTACGGCGCATGCGCCATAGACAGCAGTGCCTGTCTTTTTGCAAATATCTCCTAAACCATGTAGGTTTAGTAGATATTTCTTGGACTTACAGGTAAGCCTTAATCTAGGCTTACCTGTAGGTCAAAGTGGTCTGTAAGGGTTTACAACCACTTTAAATCCAGAAGTCTTGAGCTAGCTTTGTAATGATGTGATCAAAGGGATCCTTTTCAATAGGGTATAACAGATTTAGTGGATCTGGAGTGGATCCTTATTTTACTTTAAACTCTTCCTGTATGATTTTAACTGTGTGGTATCTGGTCAGATTTAGTAGCAAAGATGTGAACAGGCATGGAAGTCTGCATACATTGTCCTAAAGAATATATGAACTAGCTTCCAGTGACACCACAAGTACCAGCAAATTTGGCAGAGCAAATAGATGTCTGTATGCAGTGTTCTTAAAGTGGAGTTCCACCCAAAAGTGGAACTTCCACTCATCAGATTCCCCCCCCCCTCCGGTGACACAGTTGGCACCTTTCAGGGGGGAGGGGGGTACAGATACCTGTATATTACAGGTATCTGTACCCACTTCCGGCATAGATAGCCGCAGAATCTGCGGTTATTTACGCCACTTCCTGCTCCCTCCCCGCTGCCTGCTGGGAAACACACGGGTCCCAGAGACAGCAGGGACCATCCGTATTGCGCTGCGCGACTCGCGCATGCGCAGTAGGGAACCGGGAAGTGAAGCCGCACGGCTTCACTTCCTGATTTCCTTACCGAAGATGGAGGCGGCAGCACCCGAGGACGGAGAGACGGTTCGGCCTCGGGTGCGGACATCGCGGGCGCCCTGGACAGGTAAGTGTCCATGTTTTAAAAGTCAGCAGCTGCAGTATTTGTAGCTGCTGACTTTTAAAAAAAAAATTTTCGGCGGAGCTCCGCTTTAATCATTTCTAATTGGTTACCACACTGGATAAAGAAACTGCTGGAGCAATGCAGGCAATGGATGAGACTTTTTCAGGAACTCCCTCTGGATCCTGGCTCTGGGAAATGGCGTCTGGCGTCCACAACACGCTGCGGCCCACCCGGATCTGAAGTGCAGGCGTCGCTGGAGAACCTGGAACAGCCTCTGGATTGCTGGAGAAGAGAAACAATGCTGTCTGCAGAGGTGCCTATGGGGATACAGCTGAACGACTCCCCACTGTGTAGGCCACAAGTCAGCAGCAGCTCACAATGACACCGAGCTTATTTACATATACTGCCATATCACTGCAAATGACATAAATTCATTTTGTATGCACCAGATGCCTTTGCAAATATATCTTCCATAAATGAAAAGTGCTCTATGAATGGAAGATGGGCAGATGAAGGAAAGGTCTAACTCAACTAATTCATTGATTTAAGGCTGGGCATAGTTGGCACTCTTGATGAGTACCTGTGACGGGTCCAGCGCTCGTTATTAACCCTGCAGCACTAAAAGATTACAACACTGGGAGGGGGGATTCAGATTGGATAGCCAGCACCAGAACAAGGGATGCTTCTTATTAAATGTAAGTACTGTCACGTGTAGATTTTAAAAAAAAATTACTTGGGCTTTAAACTTTGACCGCATTTCTGCCTTGTTAAAGCTATAATTATACCTTAAAGTGGTATTAAACCCGAAAACAAACATTTATTAGTTTGCAGCTTACCAAATCCTAGAAGTGGTAACTGCATTTGTTTTCTTTTTTAGGCTTTCTTTCTTCTATGTTCATCTGTAAGTGTTATTTTTTAAAAGAACAAGCTCTCTTCCAGATGTATGATGTATGATTTTAAAGGGATGAGACAAACCATTTAACACTAGCAGGTGTGCTTACAATGATCGTCTTTTATCTATTCATGAAAAATCTTTATCACAAAATGAAAAAAAAAATAGTTTGCTGTGAGAGCTGGAGTTCAGCTTAAATTTGTTGGAGTATCTTAATCTGCTAGCACATCTAACTCTACCCACCTCTCAGACTGCCAATGCTGCTGTCTGCTGTGTCCCCTGTGCCCCTGGTGGCACTATAATACAGGAGGTACAGTATGTTACTGGGCAGAGGGGAAAAAGCCGTCAAGCGCCATATGACAATACATTCATCTGGTTTTTTTTTAAAAAGCCTTCTCACAAGATCTCGGAGAGTACCTTTTTTTTTTTATAAAAACAAATGCATGTAATGCCAAATGGCGCATGCCCGAGATGAAGTGCGTGATGCAATGCAATGTATGAAAATACTGCGAGATCTTGCAGCTTAGGTACAGGATCTCCCTGAAGGCACTGGTGATGAAGCCTTCCTGGGGGCATCTGGGTGGCAGGGGCTACTTCACTAGTGCCATCAGGGAAACAAGGAAGGGGGCACAAAAAAGGTAAGTAATAAAATGATTCCTTTTTTAAAGTGTGTTAGATGATTTAGCATCAGCATACAGAGCTGCAAGCTGATGTGAAATTTAGTAAAAGGGGGAAAAAGATCTGCTTTAAAGCATTGTAAACTGTTCAAGCAAAAATTGTCTAATGCCCCGTACACACGGTCAGGTTTTCCGACGGAAAATGTGTGATAGGACCTTGTTGTTGGAAATTCCGACCGTGTGTGGGCTCCATCACACATTTTCCATCGGATTTTCTGACACACAAAGTTTGAGAGTAGGATATAAAATTTTCCGACAACAAAATCCGTTGTCGGAAATTCCGATCGTGTGTACACAAATCCGACGGACAAAGTGCCACGCATGCTCAGAATAAATAAAGAGATGAAAGCTATTGGCCACTGCCCCGTTTATAGTCCCAACGTACGTGTTTTACGTCACCGCGTTTAGAACGATCAGATTTTCCGACAACTTTGTGCGACCATGTGTATGCAAGACAAGTTTGAGCCAACATCCGTAGGAAAAAATCCTAGGATTTTGTTGTCGGAATGTCCGAACAAAGTCCGACCGTGTGTACGGGGCATAATACTTTTTTTTGAAAGGTTCTTATGAACGTGTCCTTTAATTAATTTAGCTGAAGCTGCTGAAACACACAACAGTGGTCTGCTGATAATTGCTGTTCCTAAAAAGAGAAGTCATCTGTTGTAATAGATATGACTAGACAATAATTTCTGCAATTGGAGTTGGTCATACTTATGCAATTCGTATGTCTAACGTGACAGAATTACATTAAAGTGTTTTGATAAATCACTATGTGGAATTTAAATTCTGCACAAGCTGTCGTCACTTAGTAAAAAAAAATGCAACTCAACAGCAAATGACAGCTGACAAAAACCAAGTGTGGTATGTTATGCATGCAAAACTAAGCCACCAAACTATTCTTCTACAGACATGCATGTCCACATGATATAAATGTGCATGTTTGTGTCTAGGGAGGGGAGTGGGGAGTACTGCAGCTTGAACCTCTATCTTGACTAGTCAACTTCCCCCTAAGTAGACTTGGCCAGACAGAATCAGTGAAGATGATGGAACTGCTTACATACATTCGAGAAAATCCATATATCTGTAAGCATCTTTATAACCCTGGTCATACCTGCTCAGGGTTTAGTGAATTGTCCGGATGGAGCTTCCCAGCCCATCACTACTGTTTCCTCCAAGACAGGTCACCTCTGCAGTAATACCCTATGCCTCCTCTATTCTCACAAACATGCTTACATTGGGCTAGCCTGACTCCATGTAAGTATGTATTGTATATTTGATATCCAGAGGGCTCCCAAGAAAGCCAACTATGATAATAGTGGTCAGCACTACATACAGGGAGAGCCGTGATATTCCGGATTCTGTGTGAGCAGTATCTCCTCGGAACACTGACCACCCGCTAAGCACCTCCACCATTCATAGAATGCCCTGTATGTTTTTTCGATGAATATAAGGCATTCTCTAATGAGGCGAGGACTGACCTCACAACATCTCCTCTCCATAGGGTGACCATGTGTCCTGGATTGCCGGTCTGTCCTGGGTACCTTAATTCCAGGAAAATACCTTGTCGGAATGAGACTGACAGAGCCACAGGCCCCCCTCCCCCCCGGGCCGATCTGATGCCCCCAAAAATGCTGCTGCGTCACCGCTTTACTTACTGACAGTACTAGTTCTGGCCTGAGACCCAATTTACCTTGTTCCACCGCTGGCTCTACACTGCCAGAACTGGTTTCTAGGACTGCCTGGCTTCTAGCAACTAGTGACATCACGTCACCACAGAGCAAAGGTTAAGGCCCCAGCATTCAGAGCGGAGGAGAATTTAACTTCCTCCTCCTCCGCGCCTAGTGCTTAAGCTCCACCCACCTCCTCCTCAATCTTCTCCAGTGGCATGCTCAGGGGGAAGGGAACTGCCAGGATTTGAGAGTAACTCTCAATACTCAAAGGTGAGGCCGGGTGCCAGGGATGGATGGAACACCATGTGTGTCATGAGGCACTGACTGCAGAGAGGACAGCAGATGAGCTGGCAGCAGAGAACAGTCCCTTGGAGGGATGGGAGGAGGACACATCCTTAGATCTCAGGGGTTCATGCTTCATGCTTGGGGGATGTGGTCGCCCCAAAAGTGAAGGACTACAGGTCCCAGGATGAACCCCTCAGAGCTGAAGATGTGACACACACACACACACCCCACCCCTGCCCCACTAATGAAGAACTCCAGGTCCCAGCATGAACCCGTGAAATCTTTGGGGTCACACCCTTAGATCTCAGGGGTTCGTGCTGGGATTTATAGTCCATCACTTTTTGAGGGGGGTCACATCTTTAGATATCAGGGGTTCAAAAAAAACACTGTCTAGGCACACAGTTAACCAATTAATTGCCCTAGATGTTTAACCCCTTCCCAGCCAGTGTCATTAATACAGTGACAGTGCAGTACTAGTGTCACTGGTTCCTGTGTCCGATTGTCTGCTGCAATATCACAGTCCAGCTATAAGTCGCTGATCGCCACCATTACTAGTATGAAAAATAAATCAATTCCATAAATACTGTATATACACCATATAGTTTGTAGACGCTGGAATATTCATGTAAACCAATTAATATACATTTATCTGGATTTCTTTTTACGAAAAACATGTATCAGAATACATATTGGCCTAAATTTATGAAGAAATTTGATCTTTTACATTTTTTTATTGCATGTTTATCAAAAAGTAAAAATTTTTTTTTTTTCCCAAAATTGTGGGTCTTTTTTTGTTTATAGCGCAAAAAATAAAAAACGCAGAGGTGATCAAATACCACCAAAAGAAAGCTCAATTTGTGGGAAAAAAGACACAAATTTTATTTGGGTACAGCATTGCATGACCGCGCAATTGTCAGTTAAGATAACGCAGTACCGTATAGCAAAAAGTGGCCTGGTCATGAAGGGGGGTAAATCATCTGGCGGTCAAGTGGCTAATTAATTTGAAAGCCTAGTAGTGATATTTTTTTTTGGTCCTGTTATTGAAAATGGAGGCACACATACCTAACCTTCCCGATTAGCTAAATGCACCCACTGGCTGAACTACTGAATAATGCTGAATGACTTTTAAATTTGTGCGTTGTAGCACATGTAAAATTGGGTATCCCCAGAATCTATTTGAAAGTGCTGTATGTCATAAGGCTAAGCAGTAAAATATGTAGCCAGTTGTCATTGCCGTAGATATAAATATAACAGGGGTTACCTGATCTACAGCCTTGTAAAATAATATTGCACATGATTGAAAGGATATTCTTTTGCAACCTTTCAAATACAGTCCATCTGAGGCTTAGTTTTGAACTAATTACGCATCTCCTAACATCCAATCAGAATTAAGATGCATGGCTTCTTTCTCGGTGCTTTTATATCCAGCCTACTCTCTGGCTAATGAAGGGTATTAACATGCAGTCAAATCTGGATATTTGACTAAGAAAGTTTTTTTCCCTCAATTTTATCTAGAATTTAAGTTGGCCAGCAAGAGATTTTAGATGTTATGTTCATGAAAGTGTATGTAAACTCTAAAGTTCTCCACACACATAACATGATTGTACAATCTCAGATCGACCAGCAACTATGTAGTGTAAGGGCCTGCCTTACATAATTTTGTTAAATCCAAAAGCTGATTGTAAAAAGATTGCATGGTCAGTTTTTAACCACTTCCCATCCATAAGTCATACCTGTAGGTGGGGTGATATTGATGACTTAGATATTTTTTTTTAGAGCCAGTGATGCTGAACAAAGTAAAAGTAATGTGAACGGCTAAACTGCTGTGTCTGCTGGTTTAAATCTAACCATGCGGCTCAGGCTCGCAGTATCCAGCTGCTTTGAGCAGCCTGGGCATTATGTGATCACAATGTCAACAGAGCTGTTATGAATTAATTTAATTCAAAACAGCCGTGTATCCTATAGTGATTCTGTGATTGGCCCACAGCTATCACATGGTACCTGGGCCAATCACAGCACCCTGTAACATGTGACAGCTGTGGGCCACACAGCACACAATAGCAAATCACAGTTGTTATGAATGTAGCCCATTTATGACAGTTCAAAACATTGCTGCTACAGTGATCATCACTGTAACAGCAATCAAAATGTAAAAAAAAAAAAAAAAAAAAATCCCTGATCACCCCGAAATAGTATAGCATCACTATGGTGACACTGAACTACTCTGATGAATGTACGTAAAAAAAAAAAAAAAAAATGTAAAAAAATATTGAAAATTATAAAAAGAAAAAGGTTTAAAAAATGTAATAAAAATTATTTATTTATTTATTTTTTAACATACTGGGCTCCATTCACAAAAGGAACTCGCAATGCAATAGGCGTCTGGACACATGTTGCCTAAATATCGCATGTGATCCTATAACTGTCAATTCACTATGCCATTCTGCGGTATTTACCGCAAAACGATGAAAACGCTTGGTAAATACCGAATTGACAAGCATTAAGCTCAATTCACAGAAGGAAATAAAATAATTAAATGTGGTCATTAAGTTGTGGTCCAAGCATGCAGTATGTGTGGAATTTGTACTGGTTGTTAAGAATCAGGTGGCAGCTTGCTCCTTAACAACCAGTAAACAACATGGTTGTTAAAGTGGTTGTAAACTCCACTTGTACCTACAGGCGAGCCTCTAATAAGGCTTACCTGTAGGTACTGTGAATATCTCCTAAACTTGCACTGTTTAGGAGATATTCAGAGTGCATGCACTTTGAAGGTCTGGCTTGCAGTGCTGGACCTTCAGAGCCTGTGTCCGAAACGGTGGTTTTCACACGGGAGTGACGTCATCGCGCCCCCTGCCACTCATGTACAGTAGCTGGAGGCCGCAAACCGGAAGAAAGACCGGGTAAAGACGTCAACCATCTCAGCATTGACATTGTGGCGACAGAGTGCTTCGTTCTAAGGTAAGTTTCTCATAATATGCTAGCATGCGACGCATACTAGCACATTATGACATTGCCTTGCAGGATTTTTTTTTTTTACCACCTGCGGTTTCCTACCGCTTTAAGTAGCAATTGGGCAGTAAATGTGGTTGCCTCCACATGCATATGTAATTACAAGCTATGCACAGAGACAAAGAATTTGAAAAGATTAATGCAAATATTACAATTTTTAAGTCTCCATGTCTAACGGTCAATAAAAAAAAAACCAATACATTCCCTTTTCGAAGGAAAAGCTTATACAATTCATTTGCAGCCGCTTTGAGGAGCGCGCAATTATAAAATGTGAAAAAAACGGCGTGGGGTCCCCCTCCAAACCCATACTAGACCATTGGGGTCTGGTATAGATTTTGAAGAGAACCCCCAAGCCAAAATAATAAAGAAAATGGCGTGGGGTCCCCCCCAAAATCCATACCAGACCCTTATCCGAGCATGCAGCCCCGGCATGTCAAGAAAGGGAGGGGATGAGTGAGCGCCCCTCCTGAATACCAGGCCACATGCCTTCAACATGGGGGGGTGCTTTGGGGCAGGGGGGCTCTGCTCCCCCAAAGCACAGCACCTTGTCCCAATGTTGACGGGGACAAGGGCCTCTTCCTCACAATCCTTGCTGGTAGTTGTGGGGGTCTACGGGTGGGGGGGCTTATCAGGATATTGAAGCCCTCTTTAACAAAGGGACCCCCAGATCCCGCTCCACCATGTGAATGAGTAGGGGTAAATAGTACCCCTACTCATTCACCACCCAAAAAATGTGTAGTGTAAAAAGACAGACAGTTTTTGATAAGTCCTTTATTTAAAAAATAAAATTAAATGTCCCCTGCTGTAGGTCCATCGTTAATCATGATGCCCGCTGCCACCGCCGACCCCAAAAAATAAATAAATAAAAAGGCCCGCTCCTGCCGCCTGCCAGTTCTTAAATGTAACTAAGGACCCCGCCCCCCTGTGAACTCATCAACCAGGGGTATGCTGGATTGATGATGTCACAAGGGGGTGGAGGTCACTCAGTGATGTCAACACCCCTTATCTATTTTATTTATTTATTTCAGGTACTTATATAGCGCCGTCAATTTACGCATCGCTTTACATATACATTGTACATTCACATCAGTCCCTACCCTCAAGGAGCTTACAATCTAAGGTCCCTAACTCACATTCATACATAGTAGGGACAATTTAGACAGGATCCAATTAACCTACCAGCATGTCTTTGGAGTGTGGGAGGAAACCGGAGTACCCGGAGGAAACCCAGGGAGAACATGCAAACTCCAGGCAGGTAGCGTCATGGTTGGGATTCGAACCAGCGACCCTTCTTACTGCTAGGCGAAAGTGCTATCCACTACACCACTGTGCTGCCCAGAGCTGTTAGACGGCGGAGCTGACAGGCGGCAGGAGTCTTTGGCGTAAGTGGACCTTTTTTTTTTTTCTTCTTTTTTGGGGTCAGCGGTGGCGGCAGGCGGTGTGACTGACGATGAATCTACACCAGGGGACATTTATTTTTATTTTTTTTTAAAGTCTAATTTTTTTTTACGCTACACATTTTTTTGTGGGTGAATGAGTACCTCATACTCATTCTCATGGGGGGGGACCTGGGGGCCAGATTCCTATAACCCCCCCGACCGCAGACCCCCACAACCACCGGCCAGGGTTTTGGGCAAGAGACCCTTGCCCCCAGGTGCTTTGGGGGGGGGGGGGGCAGACAGGCTGCATGCTCGGATAAGGGTCTGGTATACATTTTGGGAAGAACCCATGACAATTTTTTTCTAACATTTTGGCGTGAGTGTTCCCTTCAGACCCAAAAGGGCTTGGTATGGATGGGGGGCAGGGAAAATAGTTTTTTTTACTTTCAGCTGTCAGTGTGGAATAGCTGATGATGCATCGGTTGTTAAGGACACGGCAGCCGCCCACTCCTTAACAACCATGTTGTTTAGTGGTTGTTAAAGTGGAGTTCCACCCAAAAATGGAACTTCCACTTTTTGGATTCCTCCCCCCTTCCAGTGTCACATTTGGCACCTTTCACGGGGGAGCAGGTACCTGTCTAATACAGGTATTTGCTCCCACTTCCTGTCATAGATCATTGCGGCGCTTGTGGTGATCTATGCCACTTCCGGCACCTACCCCCTCCTCCCCCGCTGTATTCTGGGAGACACACAGGTCCCAGAACACAGCAGGGACCTGAGAGGATGCGCAGCACGACTCGTGCATGCGCAGTCAGGAACCAGGAAGTGAAGCCGCACGGCTTCACTTCCTTATTCCCTTACCGAGGATGGCGGCGGCAGCAGCCGAGAGTCGAAGGACGGATCGGCTTCGGCTGCCGACATCGCGGGATCCCTGGACAGGTAAGTATCCATATATTAAAAGTCAGCAGCTGCAGTATTTGTAGCTGCTAGCTTTTAATATTTTTTTTTCAGCGGACCTCCTCTTTAAGGACGCGGGCGGCCACCCGCTCAGTGTGCCGGCTACCGTCAGGCGTTAAATTACTGCATGTTTTCACTACTAAAAAATACTGCATGACTTCATAAAATAACTTATGCGGTATTTTAGTAGTTTTTTTAGTGAATGCCAAAAAAACTTTTTGAAAAAAACTCTTTGCGGTATCTTACTGCATACGCAAATGCGGTAAGATACCGCTTTGTGAATGGAGCCCACTCTCACCAGTCAGTACCCCTGATCACGACCACAGCAGTCATATAATGATGATGTACTGCACTAGGAAAAAAAAATGTGAAAAAAATACTAATTTCATTTAATTTATTCATTTTTGAAAAAATTGTGGCAATAAATTGCAACTTTCTAAAAACTCCCCATGCATCTTACTAAATACTGTCTACTTTCCAAAAGGGATCATTTGGAGGGTATTTGTACTGTCCTGGCATTTTAAGGGCCCCAAAGAATGAGCTCAGTACATCAGGATTGATCAATTTTCTAATAAAAATAACAGTTTGTAGATGCTTACCGTTCATACAAACCAGTTAATGTACACTTATTGGGATTTTTTTATCAAAGACATTTTGGACTAAATGTATGAAAAATTTTGATTTCATTGGATATGTTTTATATGTTTTATACCAGAAAAGAGAAGTATGGGAATCGAGTTTGTCCCAGAATCCTACTTACCTAGGTGGATGCAGCATCCGTCAGATGCTGCATCTGTCCCCCAGCGCCTCTAACACTGAAAACCGAGTGATCCAACACCGCAAACTGCTCGGTTCTGACAGATCCCCGAGCAGAGAGCTGCTGACTGTCAGCGGCACTCTGCTCTGCCCCCTCTTTGCTCACTGGAGCACTGGGCTGTGGAGGAGGAAGAGCAGCTGGCTGAGGCTCTCAGCGGTTTGCTGAGAGCCTGAGCCGGTATCGGTCCAGGGACGTGGCGGATCCCAACTTCCATTGTCATGGTTACGCGGCCCTGGACTGACTTCTGTGACGTCAGCAGACAGCGGACTTCAGCCCGCTCCCTGCTGAAAACGGGTCACAGGAGTGCAAAACAAACTGCACTCCTGTGATCCATAAGAGAAGTAGCTTTGGCTATACTTCTCCTTTAATAACGTTGTTTTGCCTGCAATATCAGATTTGACCACAAGTTGGAGCCGTTGGTAAATTAGGTTTTTTCGTTAGTCGAAGGAACTCCAAGAAGGAGCCAGCTATTAGAGCACGTTGGACTAAAACTTGCATCCTCTTGCATCCCCTAAATGCAGCATCGTTGGTGAGAATTACTTATTGCCATCTACAGCCTAGCTTGTTCATTGTATTTCTGTGTATTTCATATATTGATTATATGTATCTGTATTTGTTTTGTTTTTTTTCTTCAAGAGCTTCACCCACCCTGTTTTGTTAATAAAGCTTCAAAATGACATTCAGTCTGGTCTACTGCAGAATAGGAGGGTTTAGCTGCATGTCGAGCTACACACAGGGAAACGGGTAGCGGGGACAGAACACTATGCATTGTTTCTGTAATGCAGTTCTTTATTTTGACCACAAGGTGGCAGTGTCCAGCCACTCTGTCATAAGTTCCAATACAGGAGTGCAGAGGCTGCTGGGACTTGTATGCTGGAAGCAGAACTTCTCCTATAGTTTAGCTGAGACCAAACTACACAGCCGGGGAGCAATCGCCAGTGGGTGGGAGCACATAAAAGGGAAAGCCTGAGGGGGAGATGGAGAGAGACTATGCTGCTGGATGGATATGTGTGAAAGAACTGTGTGAAGCCACATGGGTCTAGGCTGGGTTGGGTTGGGCCAGAAAGTTACCAGTGTCACTGGAAAGCCGGGTATCCTGAGGAGGCAGACCGGCACACTGTACAGTACAGGCTTATGCAAATAGCACATGTGCCAGAGCCCATCTATTG
Organism: Aquarana catesbeiana; assembly: GCF_042186555.1. NCBI lineage: Eukaryota > Metazoa > Chordata > Amphibia > Anura > Ranidae > Aquarana > Aquarana catesbeiana. The sequence goes on along the minus strand of NC_133327.1, from coordinate 364,576,208 downwards.
CTACAGTCTGCCCTTCTTATGCAATCAGCACATGTGCACGAGCCCATCTATTGCTGTACTCTACCATTCTTAACAATTTCTACAAATACAGCCTGCAGGTTATCATAGTTGAACTCTACATTTACTCCAATTCAAGTTCAGGCCATCCAAGGAATTAGCCGCTCAGGGACATACATCTGACAATTTCTGCGCCCCCCCCCCCCCCCACTAAAGTGAGGTTTTCTTACTATTCAATATTCTTAAAGTGATTTTCCCTACCAACGTTACATAATAAAGGGGAACTCTGCTAACCACTTTATCATCTATAGAGATTATTCTTAGATTGTAAGCTTGCAGGAGCAGGGCCCTTTTAACCCTCCAAATCTTGTATTATGATAATATTCTGTTTTCTCCTAATCTTAAAGAGACTGCATCCTTCATTGTGCACCAATTTATGGGCCCCAACTAAGCCAGCAGAAGAATTCAACATAGACTTATAGATTAGTTGTGGCGGTAGCTCTGACAAACTTTCTGAAGCTTAAACTATTCTCTCCTGACTGAGGATCTCCAAGTGTGTTAGCCTCCTGTTTTAGTTGCCCCTCTTTGTTGGGAAAAAGCTCTCAGTCTGAGCGATATTGTTTACATATTCAGTCCTGCAGGATGGATGGGCGTGTCTTAAAGTGGAATTGTACTGTGTTGCATTGTCCCTTTGCTGTACTACCTTGTTTATTGATGGTTTCGGTTAACTGTTTTCTTTGTCTGCCATACTATTCTTTGACCTTAATACAAGCTAAACCTTTTTTTTACCAGTGTTTGTGTACTTTGCTTTGTGTGAAAAAGAGGGAATTATTTGTCCAAGGTACTTTTGTGGTGTCAGCAAGGGTGTTGCTCTGCCCAGGGCTCAGTGATGAACAGAGAACCCAAAATATTCCAGTGGCTCCTGAAGAGGTAGCACTACAATAGCAAAAAATGTAAAAGAAATTGGAGTACAATGTTGTATGACCATGTTAATTGCCTTTTAAAGTAGCACAGTGCTGAATAGCAAAAAACTGCCTGGTCATGAAGGGGGAAAACCTTTCCAGAGGTCAAGTGGTTAAAAGAAGAAAATGTTTTTGTAGTCCTATCCTGGGGAGACAACCACAACTTCCTTTATGGATACAGTGGAGTAAGAGTAGCCAACCTAGGGCAAGAAGTTTGTTACTAGCAGGATTGCCAAGGAGCAAGCCAGAAACCTCATCTAAGAACTAGTAAGCTTCAATATTTTATATTTTTAAATTTGGGATGAGGTACACTTTAAAGTAACATGTAAAATAATTTTACAATGTATTATTATTATATAATAATAATAATATAATTTTAACACTATAATGTTCCAAATTACAAATGTAATATATTAGTAAAACACATTGTTATGTAGTCATAGTAAATGTGCTAGAGGGAGTATAGACATTTAAATATAAAGGAGTCATACAAACCCTAAAGAAAGGCAGCTGTAAAATAGACCGTTATCTCGATCACATTAATAACTTGCTCAGCGATATTAACGTGGGAAATACTATTGCACAATCTAAGTATAAGTATTTTCTAAAATGGCCTGCAGCATTGCTCCAAGTATTGTATACGAATGAACCAGAAGGACAGGTTCAGGTAAGAGATATGAGTCAGCAGCCTGTTAGGACAACCATGCAAACACAAGTTTCAGCATGGTGTTGAACTATAGTTATAAGAGCAGAGGTCAGAAGACAACATTAATATACAACTGTAATAATAATACTATATTATTGATTATAAAGAATGACTAAATACAGTGAAAGAACAGATAGATAACAAAAAACTATTTTTAAGCTTTGGATAGAGTTGAGAAGTGTTTCTATTGCTCACTGTGTTCCCGGTTCAGAAATAATCCCTTATTTCCTGTCCTGATAACAGGGTATTACAAGGACAAGAACTAATGGGAAATCTTTTCAATAGGGGCAGAGAAAGTGATCACACTTATGATTGTGTTGCAATAGACAAGTCACAAAGGTAGATAGTACTATAGAGACTATAAAATGACCTGACTGACTTTTGCTGTAGTCTGCTTTTCTGAGCACGTGATGTGAGTATGAAGCCTCCATTCCATGGTCTGTTATGCCGTGTACACACGAGCGGACTTTTCGACCGAACTCGTCTGCCAGAACGAATCCGTCAGACAATCCGACCGTGTGTGGGCTTCATCGGACTGCTGACGGACCTTTTCGGTTGAAATCAGATGGACTTTAGATTTGAAACATGTTTCAAATCTTTCCGACGGATTCGAGTCCGGTCAAAAAATCCGTTCATCTGTATGCTAGTCCAATGGAAAAAAAACGTCGCTAGGACAGCTATTGGCTACGAACTTCCTTATTTTAGTCCGCTCGTATGTCATCACGTACGAATCTGTCGGACTTTGGTATGATCGTGTGTAGCCAAGTCCATTCGTTCAAAAGTCTGTCGGAAGTCCGTCAAAAGTCCGTCGCAAATCCGTCGGAAAGACCGTCGGACCTTTGATGCCGAAAAGTCCGCCCGTGTATACATGGCATAAGACTAGATTCACACTGATGCACTGGAGTAATGAGTGGCAGTGTGTTGGTGTGCTACGGTGCCACTCATTCTGAATATCTTCCCAAGGCACCTGTGCTGCAGCATACCACAATGCATGAGAACTAAGGATGTGGTTTGGATTTGTTGCTATCATGGGTTCATGGCAGATCCGGGGAGTTCAAAATTCCTGGTTTTGGAGAGTCCTCCCTAAATGCACTTAATGACCTTTCACCTATGCCCAGTAAGCTTAAAAAAAAAAAGCTAATAAAGGGAGTTTTTGGATATGCCAGCCCTTCCTTTCTATAATTTTGCATAGTAAAAGCTGGCAGTCAGTACTTTACCTATGATTGCTAGTTCTTCTGCAATTAATCCCTTTGCTGCCATTTTCATTTTTGTGGGCTTATTGATTTTTTATTTATTTTTTTATTTATATTTTTTTATACTGGAGATCAGCATTCACCTTTAGCTGATGTTACGTTCATAGCAAATTATTTTTATATTTGTTGCTGCAAGGCTTCACTTTCAAAAAATGGGCTTTTGTTTTGGGGTGTTTTTTGGGGGTTAGCATTCTATTTGGGAGCATTTACTTGTTACTGACCTGCTGTTCCCAGAGCTGCCTTTTATTTGCCTCTGCAAGACTTCCTCTTCAAGTCTAGGTTCAGACTAGTGCAATCTCAGATATCACATGCGATGCGCACCCGCACCACAGGTGTCAATCATATGCAATGTCTGAGCAATAAGAGTTCAGTCATACAGTGGTATGGCTGAACTTGCATTGGATTTGCACAGAAAAAAGGTGCAGGGCCTCGTTTTTCCCTGCACTGGTATCGGATCCCATGGGTGTTCTCACCCATGCAATCCGATTCCTGTAGGAATCCACAGTTTACACTGCGATCTGTGAACCGTTCTGGGGTTGTCATTAACAATGTATTGACACCAGCAGCGGTTCGCAGAGGGCAGTGTGAACTGCCTGTGGGAGAGATGCTATGCGGGAAATGGCGCTGGAATCGCACTGGTTCCTGCATCGCAATAGTCTGAACCCAGGCTCAATAAAAACTGGCAGAATTTTGGAGCATTTTGAAATATTAAGGGGAACTCAACTTTTTTTTTGTTTTCTTTTTTTTTGTTTCAACTACTACATTCAAGCTACAGTTAATTGGATTGAAGTGCTGCTGTATGTAGACAATGGTAAAGCCCCTTACACACAGGCCGAATGTCAAGCGACATTGGCCCGTTCTATAAAAACCGATAGACATTCGGCCCGTGTGTATGGCAGCCTGTCCGATAGAAGCTGACCGTTTGGCCAGCTTCTGTCAGGCGTACATGCTGGAAAATCAGCAGCTGACCAGCTCCCGATCAGCATGGCAGAGAGTGCTGATCGGAGTGCCCCAGACGTAAGGCTTACATTGGTAGCAGCAGGGAGATTTACACACACTTCTGACTGCTACAGTAGCCAGTAGTGTGTATATATTTCACAAGCCAACTGTTGGCATTCTGATGAAAGCTTTCTCTGACAACCATGCCAACCTCCCCCCCTCCACCACCACCACCAGCAAAGGAAGACCAGCAAATGTCTGTTCGCTGATCTCCCCTATCTGTGTCAATTTCCCTGGCCACTGTGTTTTCAATTTGTATTTTAATTATTTCTAGCCCACTCCTATTAATCTGAAAGATCTTCAAATGTGTAAACTTACTTTAGGAAGATCCCCAAATATTTATTTCCTGGAATTTTGTGACACATATTTACTATACCCTGTGGGTAGGCACTGCTGTGTCACACTTTTCACAGAGCCTGCCTTCTGAACTACAGAGGGGCTTAGAGGAGGAGTTTCAGGAGGCGGATTCAGTATAGGGATTAGATTAGGCAACCCATCAAAACTTGTAATGGAATTGACGGCCATCTTGGTACACCCTGCACTTTCGGTGGGTGTAAAAAGATGTCCTCTTGGTGACTTCAGACTGCAGGCTTAGTGTGGGACGAGTGCTGGGTGTACCAAGATGGCCATGACAGCACGTCACTTCCGTTACGAAATCTGACGGAACACCTTCAAGAAACAAAGTACCATGGAATATGCAGTCCTTAGAAATTGAAATTAAACAGCAGAGGAGAAGCTTCAGAATATGCAGGGAATCCAGGAAGTGGAGGAAAGGGATGGCCAGCAGTCAGGCAGAACTCACAACATGAAATTTTCAAGTTTATACTGGATTTTCAAAAATAACTAACTATTGTTTGTATTGTTATTACAGTGGTGATGTTATAAAATGAAAGTGTATGCTCTGACTATTGATCCCATTTAATATGCTTAATGGATACATAACAAGGTTGTTTTTTTTTTTTATATCTGCAATCTCTGCATTACGGTAAAAAACCTTCTGTGTTCAGCATCCCCCCCAGTCTTTCCTACTCACTCACCTGAACCCAATCTCCAACCAGCACTGTGCCTGAGAGCAGCGGCTCTCTTCTTTCTCACCTCACTGGACATAGAGGCAGCAGCGAGAGCCATTGGCTCCTGCAGCTGTCAATCACAGCCTGTGATGGTGGTCCCGAGCTGTGCTGTGTGTGTGTCAATGGACACATATGGAGTCAGAGTAACGGCATCAGCTCGCCCCTCCGACACAGCCAATCTGAGGAAGCTTTGTATTCATTCTCAAAATACAAATCTGCCCATGAATGGCTGACTGCCGCTCAGACCGTCTCTGCATCTTCCAGGTGTGAGGCAGGAAGTCAATGTCTCACAGCCGTAACCCAGCACTGTGTATTGTATGTAACTAAACATACATGCAGTACATACAGCACTTGGAGGCAGTGCAGCACTAAGGCCTGATTTACACTTGTGCAGGTTGCAGTTTGCATATTGCAGGTGCATTTTGCGTTTTTCAGTACACATCTTTAAATCTTTGAAGTCTATGGAACCAAAAACCAGAAGAAAAAAAAAAGCCTGGCCCTTTCTATAAAATGCACAGATGTGAACTACATCCAAAGGAAACCAAGTTAAATGGACTGTAGTGTGCTTCTCTGCAAAACTGAAATCACACTAAAAAATCCATAGGTGTGAACCAGGCCTCAGTGAAGAAAGCAGCTTGGTCCAAGCAAACTATTTAAAGTGTTACTAAACCCAGGACCCTGCATTCACTATATCTGGTCTCCCAAGGTACACAGAACATGGAAATGCGATTATTTTAGTAAATATAAACTGCTAAATACCTTTTCTCATCAGCAGTATATAGCAGTCTTATGACTTCTCTCAGGGTCTAGTTAAAGCTTGTAGGAGGAGTTTTTATTCTACTCTCACTGTCCTATAAGGCTGCATGACCCCTGACACTCTTGTCTGGACAGATCTGATTGGCTCTTTGCTAACATGCACCCTCCCAAGGAAAAAAAAAACTCTCTAGCAATACACACCAAACTGAGTATGTGCAGAGTGCCCCCAAGGCTCTGTACTAGTAAGAGATGGATTGGGGACAAGGGAAAAAGGGGAGGATCAGAGAAGACAGCCTTTTTATACAATGCAAAGGATTAACTCCCTAGCTTCCACAGTGTCTAGAACAATGCTTTACTGCAAAGTTACAGGAAACACGGAAATCAGCTTTAACTTTTTGACTGTAACAGTAATGTGTAAAATATGATTTTAATCTGCTACAGGCAATTTAAAATAAAAGTGTAATTTCAAAGTAGCTTACCGATGATGCAAAAAAAAAAAAAAAAGTTACAGTAACTTAGACATCAAGAGAATATTTATGTCATTACTGCTCTGACATGTAATTGGTATTTGGTGACTTGCATCCAAATGAGGGAACAACTTAGATTAGTCAGCTGAGCTGAAGTATTTATTCGATGATTATACTACATATACTTAAAAAGAGCACATCTTTTTAATTTAGGCTGGGTTCACACGAGAGATCGCAATGGCACACAGCAGGGGTCCAGTGCATTTCTATTCACCGCTTCAGGTCCGATTTTAGCCTGAAATTTGGGCCGAATTTGGACCTGAAAACGGACCAAAAGACGCACCGGAGACGATGTGGAGATATGTGAACCGGCTCTAGAGAGAGCTGGTCACAATCTCTTGCTATGCAAATTGGATGCGGAGGAAATCCACATCCAATTCGCAATAGTGTGAACCCAGCCTTATGCAACCCTTTCATTCTTGTAGTGGGAAATTACTTTAACTGACAATTGCGCTGCCTTTTTTCCCACAAATAGAGCTTTCTTTTGGTGGTATTTGATCATCTCTGCGGTTTTTATTTTTTGCGCTATAAACAGAAAAAAAGCAACATTTTTGAAAAAAAAAAAACACATTATTTTGTACTTTTTGTTATAATAAATATCCCCATTTTTTTTTTTAAAAAAAGCTAATTTTTTCTCAGTTTAGGCCAATATGTATTCTTCTACATATTTTTGGTAAAAAAAAAAAAAATCCCAATAAGTGTATATTGATTGATTTGCGCAAAAGTTATAGCGTCTACAAAATAGGGGATATATTTATGGCATTTTTATTATTTATTTATTTTTTTACTAGTAATGGCGGCGATCTGCGATTTTTATCGGGACTGCGACATTGTGGTGGACACATTGGACACTTGACACATTTTTGGGACCATTTATACAGCGATCGGTGCTATAAAAATGCACTGATTACTGTATAAATGTCACTGGCAGGGAAGGGGTTAACACTAGGGGGCAATCAAGGGGTTAACTGTGTTCCCTGTGTGTGTTTCTAACTGAAGGGGGAGGGGACTGACCTAGAGGAAGTGACGGATCGTGGTTCCTAGCGAATAGGAAGTCACGATCTGTCACGCCTCACAGAACAGAACAGGGATGTGTGTGTGTTTACACAGACACACACACACACACACACATCCCTGTTCTGCCTCTCAAGCCCACAATCGCCTCCTATCCCGATCCTGCGAGCCGACGTATAGCTACGACGGTTCGCAGGATCGCGCCGACCTGCCACAGTAAAATGAAGGTAGCTGGTCAATCAACAGCAGAAAAAATATTGATGATTTAAGATACAAAAAGCTTTTCTTAAGCACACAAAATTGACAGCTTTTTTTCAGGACTGTCCAACAAAAACAGGGCTCACCAGCCAGGAGAAGGGAAACGCATCACACACAGCTTTCTGGCTTGGGTGGTCGGCCCAAGGCCTGGTCACAAAAGAGATCTCCTTGAACCCACTGCCCTCACAGCAGAGACTGACACAACAGCCCTAGTATGGACACCCACCCACAGGGTGTTCACGTGATCTACTGCCTAATCCCAGGCTGTACAACTGTGTAAGGCGTTAAATGTATTGTACACTTTCAAATGTTTTTGTTGTTTTAACTTGGTATTACTGTAGTTATATTCCTTGTATTGTTTGTTTGCCTTACCTTGTAATGATGGGCTCACATGTTGTGGCTGCAGTTTGTAGTGTCAAGGTTGATCCATTCCCCTGTGTCCATGTATTTGTTCACCTAACTTGTCCCTATTTGCAAAAGGCACAGGTCATTTCCTGTTCCTGGTCCCACAGCATCCAGTTAATACCTTACCATTTCTCTGTGTTTTATCACAAATGTGGGAGTGCTAATGTGATGTAAACATATTTCTTGCCTTCACTGATCTGCCTACTTGTGCCTGTTTCTAAATATAGTGGAACCTTGGATTACGAGCATAATCCATTCCAGGAGAATGCTTGTAATCCAAAGCACGCGCATATCAAAGTGAGTTTCCCCATAGAATTCAATGGAAACAAAGATAATTTGTTCCGCATTGACTTCTATTGCATGCAATACCACATGAGGCCAGAGGAGGGGGGGTGCCAAAGAGCCTCGGACAGCTTGGCTGAACTCAGAAAGCCTCGGGAACGGACGGTTTCCGAGTATTTCCAAACGGCTCCGAACAGCTCTGAACCATTCCGAGTGTCACCGGCGCCCCCACACCTCTGGCCAAATGCGGTACTGCACACCCTATTAGCTTGAATTCTGCTTGTTTTGCGAAACAACACTCGCAAACTGAGTCAGAATTTAAAAGAAAAAAGTGTAATGCAAGTTTAATGGTTACGGCTGATTATGTAGCGCTCCCTTGTAAAACCTTATGTGTCAAATGCAAATGTAAACATCACTTTTGTTATGAATAAAGTGCAACAAAACTATTAGGTGCAAAAAAGTTGGGTTATAATAATACAGTATGATGTTCTACACCACTTTAAGTCACCACAGCTTCTGTGATGTTATAACTGTCCATAAAATGTCTATGGTTAAAATATTAGTCTAATCGAGTCCCACAGTGAATGATCCACAATGGTTCCTTTTTCACTTTCTGATTAAAAAGTGCAGTGTGTCTCCACTCATATGCAACTGCGATCCCACCACCTTTACTCCAAAGCGCTCACCCTAGGGCATGGACCTAAGAACCTACGTTGTTAGGTCAAATGCGCTTGGACCCCTCAAGGGCATGAATAGATAGGTGTTCTTTCAATGTAGATGTCCTCTAGGAGTTGCAATGTTTTGGTGATAGTAACAGGCTAGTACCTCTTTAAGAGGCTTTCCATTCCTTTTCCTTCGCTCACGGTTACTCAAAGAAATACAGGTGAGTGCCCATAGTGTAGTATGCAACTCAAACCAGAATTTATTTAAAAGAAATGCACTTAAATTAAAAATTAGTAAATATGCCTGTCAATTCAGTCTAACAGCTGCAATCCTGCACTCGGCAGCATCGGTGTCACCCGGCTCCCCCCATGCGTTTTGTCACCATCCACGTGACTTCCTCAGGGAAGTCTCCTTAAAGGCATATTTACTCATTTTTAAATAAATTGTGGTTTGAGTTACCTACTACACTATGGGCACCCACCTGTGTTTCTTTGAGTAACCATAAGGGAGGAAAAAGGAACCAAGGGCCTCTTAAAGAGGTACTAGCTTGTTACTACCAAAAAAATATTGCTAACTCCTACAGGACATCTACATTGAAGGAATACCTACCTATCCATACTCTTGAGGGGTCCAAGCGTATTTGACCTAACAATGTAAGTTCTTAGGTCCATGCCCCAAGGAGAGTGCATTGGAGTGAAGGTGGTGGGATCGCACTTGCATGAGTGGAGACACACTGCAATTTTTAGTCTCAAAGTGAAAAGGGAACCATTGTGAATTATTCACTGTGGGACTTGATTGGACTAATATTTTAACCATAGACATTTTATGGACTGTTATCACATCACAGAAGCTGTGGTGACAAAATGGTGTGGAATACTATACTGTATTATTATAACCCAACTTTTTTGAACTTTAACATTTTTTGCACTTAATAGTTTTGTTGCACATTATTTACTCATAATAAAAGCGATGTATACATTTGCATTTGACACACAAGGTATTACAAGGGAGCGCTGCATAATCAGCCATAACCAATGCCTTTAAAGCGGTATTAAACACAAAAGCAAACAAACATTTATTATATTGCAGCTTACCAATTCTTAAATGTGATGGCTGCCAGTAAGTCTGTTGTTTTTTCAGAAACACAAGCTCTCTAGCAGAATGTAACAGTTTACATGGATGAGACAAACCGCCTAACACTGGCAAGGGTGATTAAAATGGTCAGCTTTTATTTATTCATTCAAATTTTTTATCCCAAAAGAAAAAAAATGTTTTCTGTAACTGATTATTAAGTGTGAGCTGAAGTCTGGCTTTTATTTGTTTAGTGTATTTAAATCTGCTAATACATTTAACACTGCCCTCACCCTTGAGACTGGCAATGCTGCTGTCTGCTGGGTCCCCGTGCTCAGTCCTCTAGAGTTGTGTCTCACTAATACAGGAGTTGTGTGACTGGCCAGATCACCAGGTGAAAACAGAGAGAAGAAAGCCAAGGAAAAGAAAACTGATGCAGCCAGCACATCTAATGACTGGTAAGCTGCAATATAATACATTTTTAGTTTTGGGTTTAATACTGCTTTAAAGACCTGTTCTGGGCGCACAGACACTCTATTCTTCATATTGCAGTTAATGCTTATATGCACTGTTTTGTTGCTGACTTTACTGATTCACAAGTTAATCCCAGTCTAGTGGTACAGAACTCTATTCTAAATTACCTTGGCATAGTGATTATACACTATAAACAGATTGTCCCATCATCTGAATTCATGCTGCCATACTAGAGATGACTCACAAAAGTAGCATTTAAATATATGTGTGCGTATATATATATATATATATATATATATATATATATATATATATATATATATATATATATATATATACACATACACACACACACACACATACATACGCACACATATTATGTATGTACAGTATGTATCATAAATCCATCTGGATCAAGAGAGGCACCTTATTTTCCAATCTTTTTTTTCAGAAGTTGGTCTTTGTTCTTTTGTTCAAGATTTTAACGCAGAATTCCGTACCATAGCATACCTGGCAATTCTCCATGGAAGCTGGATATCACTGTACTGTAGGTCACTGCCCTGCCTTTCTAGCTTGTCCAATCAGAGAAGGCTTTGCATTTATTGAGGGAATCCAAAGAGTTTTCTGAATGCAGCCGTGCCAATGTTCACTAAGCAGTAGGGCAGCTGTTTGCCATAGAGCCCAGAAGCCAGCAGCAATCACTATAGTAGCGGTGCCTACTATGGTGATTTCCAGCTTCCACATGGGTTGTCCAGAAATGGCACATGCATAGTTACATTTGTCCAAGCTGGATACAAATATAGCCATACCTAAACTTCAGCCGTGATGCATGCGTTTTCATTTATGGAAACATAAGGATATATTTTAAAACACAATTGTTTCTTTTATTCTATGGTGTAGAGCAAAACTGTGGTCATTTCCTTGCTTTTATCTGGCCCTTGGGGCGCTATTCCTCCCAATGACACCAACGACGGGCACTAATCCTCCCACTGACACCAACTACAGGGCACTATTCCCCCCCACTGAAACCAACTACAGGGCACTATTCCCCCCACTGACACCAACTACAGGGCACTATTCCTCCCCACTGACACCAACTACAGGGCACTATTCCTCCCCACTGACACCAACTACAGGGCACTACTACCCCCACTGACACCAACTACAGGGCACTATTCCTCCCCACTGACACCAACTACAGGGCACTATTCCCCCCCACTGACACCAACTACAGGGCACTATTCCCCCCCCACTGAAGCCAACTACAGGGCACTATTCCCCCCACTGAAACCAACGACAAGGCACTAATCCTCCCACTGACACCAATGACGGGGCACTATTCCTCCCACTAACGGGGCACTATTCCCCCCACTGACACCAATGAAGGGGCATCATTCCACCCACTGACACCAATGATGGGGCTCGATTTCATCTCCTGATACCAGCAATGAGGCACTATTCCTCTCACTAATAATAATAATGATGAGGCAGTATGTACTTCCATTGATGCCATGGCATTTGCTACTCCCAAAGGCTACATTTCGGCCCCCTCAAAGTCTGAAGGACAGTAAACTGGCCCTTTGTTTAGAAAGTTTGGAGACACCTGGTGTAGAGTTTTCTGAAACTAAGCTGAAAAAGCTAACTCTGTAATAATTGAAGTAAAACCTTTGATCTAATTTGCGAATTAATACATTCAGGCCTTTTTTTCCTCAGAGAATAGGTGCAGGAACTCAACCATGCCTGCCACACACACATACCTGCCAAATGGCATCAAATAGTAGCTCTTCCCTCTGCATATAACCCCTCCCTCCGCAGCCTTCATCTTCTCCCCCCTCCTTAAAAGCTCCACCATCTGTCATATTTCTTACCTTTGTTGCAATATTAAGCTGAAGCACCTATTCGGCTGTAGTACCTTCCAGAATACTATACTATACTACAGTCACTTGCAAGGGAGATCATGCAGTAGGAGCATCAACAACTGGTCACCAGGGAAAAAAATGGAGACCACAGAGGGCGCAGCCTACCACGCACCCTCTCCAGCCCTTGACTCCACTGAACCCTGGGCACCTGTTCTGTATCTCCCTTGTCCCTGTCTGGCACTCAGTGGGATCTGCGCAGGAGATCTGACCTGTAGGAGCTACCGGGAGATAAGATATCACTTGTAAACGCAGAAGCTGGACTTCAGTGTTACCAAGTGATAGTGGTGAGCAGGGAGCAGAAGACCTGATCCATAGGTGGTGAAACTGAATTCCCCCAAGTTCCTGCTGAAAAAAGCCCTGAATATATTAATATAGAACAAATTTGAAATGATGCGAAGAAAAAGCTTGCGCATTTGTTAGTATGAATGGTATTTCAGAGAACAACTGCATCAGCCAATACAATAGAAACATCAGTGGGTTCGAGGCTGCCCTTATAGAAGATGAAGACAGACTACATCAGGTACTGCATGGTCCCTATTCTGGACTGAATGATTCAGCACTAAAATATAATTCACTATAACAAAAATGCAGTGTAGTGTTTTTCATTACATCAATTACCCGATGCCACTGCACCCAAATGATTAAAGCTTGTTCCGTTAAGGCCGGCCATGGATGATGCAAATTTCTTTCCTGCAACCATGGGTTACAGGAAAGCAATTTGCACGATTAACACAGAAAGTGCAGACAGTGGAATCCCTCCTGCTGAGCCGCCCCCGCTGGGAGAAGACAGTGATTACTGCTAGCGGCTATAGCAGCCACTAGCGATGATTGCAAGTAAATCCGGCAGGCTGGTTTTATCCAAGTTGATCGATCAACTTGGTACAATCAGTCTGTCTATAACACAAACCGTCTATAGCCGGCCTAAGGGTATGAAGTGCAGGATGGCTTGATATAATCTAGATATGACATAACTGACATGACCAGTACTGGGTTACAATGATTCCTCCCCTAAAACCCATATTATTGTGCTGCCCCCCCCCCATGACTACATGTACTGAAATGGTATTTCCCTATTATTTTTGGCCCAAAATAATAAAAAAAAAAAAAAAACCAAGGGCCAGTGTTCTGCTCCAGGTACTTGCCTATGTTGCCTTCCCATAAGTCTGGGCTTACACGTGATAGTAAGCAGTGTAGTACAAATACTTTTTAGCCAAAGTAAAGCCATGATAACATTTGCATAGTGCAGATAAACTCGCTAAAAGCATGCCGAATTCTCTTCTACCTGACAAAAGAGTGATTGTTCTGATAATCTTTTTTAGTGCAAGGGTAACAAAATGACTGGTAATGAGCATGTCAGGGCAACAGAAATCTATTATAGTCAGAAACGTTCTAGTAGGTCATTTAAGATGAATTGAGAAATGTAATCTGTTCTTGCATGCGTGTTCCACATTTTCAAATTCATGCTGCTCATTGCCAACGTCGAGAATGCTAAACCAGTTATGTCTGTCACTCCCTGACAATCTAATATGCCTACGGCCAGAAGCACAAGAACACTTTACAGCCAATTTACATGGTAGCCAATTAATCAAACTGAATATCTATCTTGTGTTAGGAAATAAGAGCACCTGGTGGAACTGGCATAAACATGTGAAAACAACAGAAATGGGCAGTTTGGCACTAAAGCCAAGATTCTGAAGGTACAAGACATCAGTTTTTTGTGTAGACTAAAAACACATGACATTTATCTCAATGATCAGTACATGCAAAAGTACTTTTTTAAAGCATCTAAATATAAGGTTATGTGAAAGTGTGTTGGACAAGTAATCACATAATTATCTTTTTATCTCAAATAAGCTTTGACCTGTATATGAACTGGGTGGCTGGTTTATCACTTTATTCAATCTACATAATGACTGATTCATATCACAGGTATGTAGATATGGTTGAATAAATCTTGCTGCTACTGGTATTGAATATTAACCTGTAAATAACCCACCTAAGAGTTTTGGGTGGTAAGGGATTAGAAGTCAAAGCTGTAAACATAAAGCTTCCCTTGCCATATTGTGTTATTACCCAACAGCTAGAACATATTGCAATAAACCCTACAGCTAGCCTTCTTTGTTTTACTCATTGGCCAATATTAAATAAAGGCTGCGTGAAAAAACAGCAACGTCACTTGCCCCTTAGCTGGATGGGAGGAGGTCGCTCTCACTCTTGTAATAAAAAAAATGTCAATTCAGACAGAACACTGGGCTCTGGTTGACTTTCTCAGTCATAAATGAACACCAACATGGAACCTGCCATAAAAAAAAGAACAATGGGTTTTTGTTCCAAGGGCTGTGTTTGCTTTCTTCTAAAAGAAAATAAAAAGGCAAAGTCTTAAATTCAAAGGTCCTTTAAATGAAGTCCTCTTTCTCTGATGAAGAAGGGGGTTTCCCCATTTTCACTCTGACCCTAGGTTCACACTAGTGCGAAGCGGGAACCAGCGAGATTCCAGCGACAGTTCCCAAATCGCTCCTCTCCTGTAGGCAGTTCACACTGCCTTGTGCGAACCGCTGTGGGTGTCATTAACTTTGTTAATGACACCCCCAGTTTAGTTCACAGATCGCAGTGCGAACTCGCACAGGAACCGGATTGCATTAGTGAGAACACCCATGCGATCCTATTCCAGTGCTGGGAAAAACAAGTCCCTGCACTATTTTCTGTGCGAATCTAATGTGAGGTCAGCCATACAACTGTATGGCTGAACTCGCATTGCTCAGAGATCGCATGTGATCGGCACCTGCAGTGCGGATGCGAATCACATGTGATCTCTGAGATCGCGCTAGTGTGAACCCAGGCTGAAAGTAGAAATTCCTATATAAAAAGTACTACTGTATGTTAAGGTGGAACTTCACTCTCCCAATCAAAATTGATTATTTTTAATGCTCATGCTGCTAGCATTAATAAATAGATACGAAAGTACTGTATTTATTGGCGTATAACATGCACTTTTTCACCCTGAAGATCGGGTGCAAATAGTGTGTGCGTGTTATATGCCAATACTTCAGAGCGGGCAGGGAGGGGGGCGGGGCGAGCGCTGTCAGATTACATACAGTGATAATCTCCTGTTTACTTGGCGGCCTCTGGAATAGGAAGTCTCGTCTCAAGGGGTGCCATTGGACCACTGTTCTATCTATCATAGGAGATTCTCACTGTATGTAATCTGTTGGTGCTCATCCCGCCCCGCTCTAGGCTGCAGATGGGCATCGATCAGGTTAAACTGATGGCAATGTTGAGGCTGCTGCATTGAAGGGAATAGTGAGGCTGCTGCATTGATGGCAATGGTGAGGCTGCTGCATTGATGGCAATGGTGAGGCTGCTGCACTGATGGCAATGGTGAGGCTGCTGCATTGATGGCAATGGTGAGGCTGCTGCATTGATGGCAATGGTGAGGCTGCTGCATTGAAGGCAATGGTGAGGCTGCTGCATTGAAGGCAATGGTGAGGCTGCTGCATTGATGGCAATGGTGAGGCTGCTGCATTGATGGCAATGGTGAGGCTGCTGCCTTGATGGCAATGGTGAGGCTGCTGCATTGATGGCACTGATGAGGCTGCTGCATTAATGTGGACTGATGAGGCTGCAGGTAGGCATTGATGGCAATGGTGAGGCTGCAGATGGGCACTGACCCTTATTTTGCTTCAAAATTTCTTATTTAAAATGTAAGTTTTTTTCCCAGAAACTTCCCTCTTAAAATGAATGTGCGCGTTATACACCTGTGCGTGTTATACCTTGATAAATACGGTAGATCATATTTACTTGTTTTAAACTTTTTTTTACATTTCTTCACTAACTTCCTGGTTTCTTGCCTACATCCCACAAGTCTTGAGGAGAAGGTGTTTTCTCAGCTAAGCACACCCTCCTGCATGCATATTTGGGCAGATAGACTGCAGGAAGTAAATGCTACATAAATCATTTGCCCTTACTCAAGATGGCCATGGCCAGAAATGCTAGGGGCAGTTTTTCAAAGTGATTTCTCAGCAAAATAAAGCATGGAGACATGGATGCATGGGAGGGAGGTGGGGGGGTGTTCTTTAAATATTAAAAATGAAATAAATAGTGTTTTTGGTTTGTGGTGCTCAGATGCAGTGAAGATCCACTTTAAATAAACAATGTTATTTTCATACTTTTTCCATTTAGTTAATCAAAGTCAGTGTCATCAAGTTTACTTTTTACCTGATTTCTAAAACCCTTTACCAACAGTTGTTTCTGTGGTTTGCTAATGGGCAGGATTACCACTCTTGTAACTCAGTGGCAATAGAGAGTTTATGCCCCCTGACCAACAGCAGAGGAGATAAGGCAGCCAAGGCAGAACAAATCCCAGGAGCCAGATAGCCAATGCTCCTTAAAAATTACAGCATAAGGCCCCTTTCACACGGGCGGCTGTTCTGCCGCTGTTAAAAGCATGTTTTGTTATTTTGAAATTCAGAAAATCCTGGCACAGCGTTCACTTGCAGTTGTATATTGCGATTAGCTGCGTTTACATGCGGCTGCGTTTGGAATATTCTTGCCATTTCTGATGTGCTTCCTGTTGTTTTTCTTTCCTTGTTGCTGCTGCTATCTGCAGGAGAAATAGTACACTGCGATTACCTGCAGTTATGTGCAAATAGCTACGCTAAATCATTCCTGGACGCAGTCAAATGTATTTTTTCTATCTGCACAAAACCACATGTAACAAAACCGTTGCTAAATGCAGTGTGTGAATGGGGCCATAGGAAAGCACTGTGTGCATTTAGCTGTGGTAGATAACTTCATCTGTCCGCAGCTAAAAGCACAATTCTATCCGCACGTGTGAAAGGGGCCTAAAACTTAAATTCTTAAACTCCATATTAATTTGCCTACTCTTGTAACAAACATTAAGGGGGCTGTACAACCAGAAGAATGGGTCCAGAGAAAAATAAAATGAATGGATCGGTGGCATTTGGAAAGTTAGGAGTGTAATAAAGTGTTTGGAGGGGTGGGAGCTGTGGACTGTACTGGACCCATAGATAGTGCTTGAAGGGAAGCCACTGGAGAGACCAGGGGGAGAGCGTAGGATCTTGGAGCATGTACTTTTCATGGCAATGTACCAAGCAGTTGGGCAGAATCAGGAATACTTCATCACGTCATTAATAAATAAAATTACCTCGAAACAAGCTCTGCTGCTCACTTCAATTTTTGCTGAAAAACTGGGCATTTTGCCTCAAATGACAAAGCAGGGCTGATACATTTGCAATGAGATGCTCCTCCGAAAATGCAAAATTATCATTTGCAACATAGTTTTTGGACCTCAATTGGTATGGTGGACTACAACTAGACATTCAAGGAATAATTTTCTCTTGCAAAGTCCTAAAGATCAATAGGAGTGGAATAGAGCTTGATCTTCTATCTAGCTCTTCATACTCACATTAGAGCAGTTGCTATGAGCCTAGCTCAGAAGCTGGCTGTTTGCTAACCCCATATGGCCATAGAAGTAGTATGGTGGGAGCAAGACCCACAATCCTAGCTTCTTGTGACCAGGGAAAACCTGACAGTGGATCAGGCCCCACAAACTCCACTCAACATATTCTGCCATTTCTGAATATTATATTTTTATTATGCCATAGTGAATTCACCTACCCTCGCCTTAACAGCAAGTCTAAGGACAAAATCTCGTACACACGATGAGAATATCAGCCTAACGATCGTCCGCTTTTTGTTGCATGCTAGTCTCATATTGAAAGTTAAGAGGTTACTCAACTTACGAAAATACTTGTACGACAAAATACAACTTCAGAAGTGATGTGAAGTAATGTGTTGAATTGTCTTGTAATATATGCTTTCTTTTCCGAGCATGCGTAGTCTTGCTCTCCCAATTTTGTTCGGACAAAAACTGACAAAAATTAAGTTTGAAAGTTGTGTTCACTTACAAAAAAAAAAAAAGCACTATACTAATGATCAGATTGTTCGTCGCAGGCACATTTTCTTCCAATCTTCTTATCGTGTGTACATGCCTTTAGGGAATACATTCCCTCGTGCTTGGTGTACTCAACACGTTAGTTCAGGATTCAGTGATATTACTGACGTTTTCATTGTACAGAAACGCCAATCCCCAACCTTTTCACATCCCTCTCGTGTGTATAACTCAATAGTAACGCTGTAAGCAGGAGGAAAAGCAATCACTTGTTTAGAAATAAAACAGAAAGCTTGTGTGGCCTAACGTTTAAAGTTGTTTTTAATGTGTTGGGTTGGCCACCATCAGATATATGACAGCATTCTTAAGAAATTCGTTTTGTTAACATCTTGTTTTTGTTAAAGCAATCTTCACAAGAAAGCAACATTTTTAGAAAAACTGATTGGAACTTGGATTTTTTAACAATTTTCAACAAAAATTTTAATTTTAAATTCAATAACAGTTACACAATTGCATACAATATACATGGCCATTGAATTGTTTTTAAATCATCTGGCACTGTCATGTGATTTTTGTAAGCATGTGATTAATGTCCAAGACTCTTTATAGGTGTAGGATATTGCCCACCAATTGCCCATATTGCCCACCAATTTCAGTTGGAAATTGATCTTTACAACAATAAAAACAGCAGTGGATCCTACAAAACTACATGCAGCTGAGAAGTGTTGCCACTAGGTTGTGTTGCTGGAAATCGTCTGGATAGCCAAACTAAACCCTAAAAGCTGGACACACACTATACAATTTTCTGTAGATTTTTTTCCCTTCAGATTTACCAAAACCATATAATATGAGGTCAAACCTTAATGCCCTGTACACACGGTCGGACATTGATCGGACATTCCGACAACAAAATCCATGAATTTTTTCCGACGGATGTTGGCTCAAACTTGTCTTGCATACACACGGTCACACAAAGTTGTAGGAAAATCTGATCGTTCTAAACGCAGTGACTTAAAACACGTACGTCGGGACTATAAACGGGGCAGTAGCCAATAGCTTTCGTCTCTTAATTTATTCTGAGCATGCGTGGCACTTTGTGCGTCGGATTTGTGTACACACAATCGGAATTTCCGCAAACACTCGCAAACCGAGTTACGATTTTTAAAAATACAGTGCTCGTATTGCGAAACGCTCGTTAACCACGTTACTCGCAATCCGAGGTTCCACTGTATATATAAAATAATATGCAAAGTGGTTGGAGGGAAGCTTCAGAATTGCAAAGATGTTTTTATTACAAATTATGTGAGCAGACTGCAGTTCCTCTTTAAATGTGGAGGCTGCATTTTTTTTTAGGTCTGTTTTTCCTTTATTTTTATCAGGTGATCCAGCCAGTAACATGCTTTCTGCTACAGGGTACCTGCACTCTGTATGGAGGAGCAACAGAGACACCTTTGGACGGCAGTATTGTCAGTCTGGGGAGAGTAATGTTAAATGGACTGGCAGATTTAAATGGAATGGAAGCTGAACTCCAGCTTACAGCTTCTTAAGCAGTTACAGCAACAATTTTTTCCTTTCGGAAAAAAGGTTTTACGTAAATGAATAAAAGCTGAACACTGTAAGCACCTTTGTCGGTGTTAAATGTTTTTTTTCTCAACCCAACTGCCACTTTTGCCAGACAGCTTAGTGTGTTAATGGTTACTGGCTGGATCACCAGGGTAAAATAAAGAGAAAAAAAGCCTAAAAAAGAAAACTAATAGAGCCATTGCATCTAAGAATTGGTAAGCAGCAAAAATAATATATTTTTGTTGTTGGGTTTAATTTCACTTTCAATTTTGGCTAGAATTCTGGGTTAACTTAAGGTTAAGAACTAGGCTTAGGGCTTAAGTTGCTAATACTGTTTTGTGCATGATCATTTAAGTATGTTTCCTATGCTTTATCCCTTAAAGACTCTGCAAGTACAGAAAAATACCTGTTAATATGCCAAAGATGCACTCAGCCAATAAGTCCTGTTGGGAGCTGACAACACAAAGCATTTTTTGTGGCCTGAGTGTTGTTAGCCCTGCCCAGTTTTCCTTTGCTAAACTACTGATACTCCCACAAAAGCTTATGGCTCAAAAACACTAATAAAACATCAAATACCGTATTTATCGGCGTATAACACGCACCAATTTAAGAGGGAAGTTTCAGGAAAAAAACTTTTTTTTCTCAAATAAACCACTTTGAAGCAAAATAATGGTCAGTGCCAATCAATGCAGCTTGATTAGTGCCCATCTGCAGCCTCAATGCAGCCTGATGCCCATCTGCAGCCTCTGTGCCCACCTGCAGCCTGATCTGCGCCCATCCAATGCAGCCTGATGCCCATCTGCAGCCTCAATGCAGCCTCTGTGCCCACATCTGCAGCCCAATTTGTGCCCATCCAATGCAGCCTGATGCCCATCTGCAGCCTCTGTGCCCATCTGCAGCCTGATCTGCACCCATCCAATGCAGCCTGATGCCCATCTGCAGCCTCTATGCAGCCTCTGTGCCCATCTACAGCCTGATCTGCGCCCATCCAATGCAGCCTGATGCCTATCTGCAGCCTCACCATATCTCATGCAGTGCAGGAAATCCGGAGGGGGACAAGCGCCGCCGGAATCACCGAGCTGTCATCTTCTGTTTACAGTACTCTCAGGCTCTCAGTCCCGCCTCCGCCATCGCCATTGGACCAGCTCCTGTGAATGACAGAACACTGGTCCAATGCCGGATGCGGAGGCGGGACATGTGTGTGATGTCAGAGCTGAGTAAACAGGACATGTCGGCTCGGTACTTTCGGCGGCGCTCGCCTCCTTCTCTTCCGAGGTTCGATATCGGCGTATAACACGCACCCGTGATTTTTCCCCTATTTTCAGGGGGAATAAGTGCATGTTATACACCGATAAAGACGGTTGCCATGTTTTGCAGCTTTTATCAGTTAGGCCTCATGCACACTGGATGTTTTTCAGCTGCTGTTTTTGACTTCAGGCGTTTTTTTTTTCTGCAACCAGTAAACTCCACAGCCTGTTATCCTTTGTGTCCATGCACACATAGGCTGTTATCGTTTTTTGGCAGGGGCATTTTCTAGCTGGAAAAGAGGAGTTTTTCAGCTGTAAAAATGATCTAACTCTGATAAAAGCTTAAAAAAATGCAAAATAAAAAAAAAAAAAAACGACAAAACGTGGCTATTCGGGGTTTATCAGTGTTTTTGGGGCCTTTTTGGTGCTTTTTGGGAGTATAATTATGCTAAAAAATGCTACTGCAAAAACACTGCAAAACTCATTCCACAGCTACAGCTTTAGCTTTCTCCAGCTAATGCTACTGACGTTCTTATAACGTCCAGTGTGCATGAGGCCTTTGAGTGTTTTTACAGCAGAAAAACTCCTCTTAAAACCCACTAGTTCTGGATTTTTTTTCCAGCCAGAAAACGCTCCTGCCAAAAAATGCTGATAAAAGCCTATGTGTGCATGTACACATAGGATTATGCCCTGTACACACGGTCGGATTTTCCAACGGAAAATGTGTGATAGGACCATGTTGTCGGAAATTCCGACCGTGTGTAGGCTCCATCACACATTTTCCATCGGAATTTCGGACACACAAAGTTTGAGAGCAGGATATAAAATTTTCCGACAACAAAATCCGTTGTCGGAAATTCCGATCGTGTGTACACAAATCCGACGGACAAAGTGCCACGCATGCTCAGAATAAATGAAGAGATGAAAGCTATTGGCTACTGCCCCGTTTATAGTCCCGACGTACGTGTTTTACGTCACCACATTCAGAACGATCGGATTTTCCGACAACTTTGTGTGACGGTGTGTATGCAAGACAAGTTTGAGCCAACATCCGTCGGAAAAAATCCATGGATTTTGTTGTCGGAATGTCCGATCAATGTCCGACTGTGTGTACGGGGCATAACATGCTGGGAGTTTACTGGCTGCAGAAAATAAATAAATAAATAAAACACACTTGAAGCCAAAAACAGCAGCTGGAAAAATGTCCAGTGTGCATGAGGCCTTAGGGTTTACATACACTAAAAGCTAATATGTCAATATTTACCTACTGGTTAAAAACTACTTTGTAGACTAACGAGCGTAGTAGATAGAATTTTATTATGACTGTGTATGTCAGGCTAGTCGTGATCAGATTTTTTGATAACAACATAATCTGACATTTATTTTAGAAGCAGAGCTTCTTCAACATTGCTAATCTGTAAATGTGCATGGCCTTGTCCATTAAATATGTGCCCATTCATGATGTCTGTCTGGGGTACATGAACTGATCAATGAATCTCTCAACTCCACATATAATCTTAGCTGTTCAATATGAGATTGCCACAGCTCACAAAGACGATCAGGGCACAGGGATTGTTTTTAACGTAGCTTTCTGGCCTACATATGGGGAGCCATTCAGCTTCTGAAGAGTTACCCCCCTTCCTGACCAGGCCATTTTTTTGTAATACGACACTGTGTTATTTTAAGTGACAATTGCGAGGTTGTGCTGTACCTAAATAAAATGTACGTCTTTTTTTTTCACAAATAGAGCTTTCTTTTGGTGGTATTTGATCACCTCTGCAGTTTTTTGTTTTGTGCTATAAACAAAAAGGAACGTCAATTTAAAAAAATATACATATTTTTTTACTTTCTGCTATAAAATATATCCAATAGAAAATGTAAAAAATCCAATTTCTTCATAAATTTAGGCCAATATGTATTCTGCTACATATTTTTTGGTAAAAAAAAAAAAAAAAAAAAAAACCCAATAGGCGTATATTGATTGGTTTTCGCAAAAGTTACAAAGTATGGGATATATTTATGGAATTTAATTTTCTACTAGTAATGGTGGTGATCAGCGACTTATAGCGGGACTGCTCTATTGCGGCAGACAAATTAGACACGGACACTTTTTTGGGGACCAGTGACATTATTAGTGATCAGTGCTAAAAATCTGCCTGGTCACTGTACTAATGACACTGGCTGGGAAGGGGTTAACATCAGGGGCGATCAAAGGGTTAACTTGTGCCTAGCTGGTGTATAAGTGTAGTTGAGGAGGTGTTTTTACTAGTGGAAGACCTGGATCCTGCTTTTAGCCTTGTTTACAGAACGATCAGCGGGTGCTGGAGCGCACGCGCCCGATCCTGCGCAGCGCCACCATTCTGTAGCAGTAAAACCACTATGGGGTGGTTGGCAAGTCGATAAGGCCCCTTTCACACTGACGTCATCCGTTCAGTCAGGTTTTTTTCAAAGAAAAAACGTATTCACTTTACATCAGTTTGCACATCCATCTTTAGTTCAGTTCAGTTTACCTCCATTTGCAGTTCAGTTTAGTTTACATCAGTCCACATTTGTTTTTCTTAGTTGTTGCAGAGACCAATCAGAAAAAAAACGTATAAAAAAAAAAAAAAAAATAGATGTCTCTCGCCTAAAAATAGACAAACAGAACAGATGGCATTCGTTTACATCCGTTTCGTTTTAATGGATCCGGACAGACATGGATGTAGGCAGATGTAAACAGATCTTCTGTTTACATCCGCCCATCCATAGACATACATTGTGGTTCAGTCTGGATCCCTCTGAAAAACTGACAGATAGATCTAGACTGAACGCCCGTGTGAAAGGGACCTCAGAATCAAGATTATTATTATTATACAGGTTTTATATAGCGCCAACAGTTCGCGCAGCGCTTTACAGCATGAAGGCAGACAGTACAGTTACATTACAATTTGATACAAGAGGAATAAGAGGGCCCTGCTCGTTAGAGCTTACAATCTAAAAAGGAAGGGTCAATTGATACAAAAGGTAATAGCTGTGGGATGATGGAGGAAGTAAAACAGAGTTAGTTAAAAGCAGGATAGGCTTCTTTGAAGAGAAGGGTTTTCAGAGATCGTCTAAAGATGGATAGATTAGGGGACAGTCGGACAGATTGGGGCAGGGAGTTCCAAAGGATGGGAGAAGCTCTGGAGAAATCCTGGAGGCGAGCATGGGAGGAGGTGATGAGGGAGCTAGAGAGCAGGAGGTCTTGGGATGACCGAACAGAGCAGCTTGGTTGGTATTTTGGGACTAGGTAGCTGGGGGCAGAGTTATGGATGGCTTTGTAAATTATTGTTAGTACTTTGAATTTTATTCATTGGGTGAGTGGAAGCCAGTGCAGGGATTGGCAGAGAGGGGTGGAGGACACTGAACGGTTGGTAAGGTGGATGAGTCTTGCAGCAGCATTCATTATGGACTGAAGGGTGGATAGTGTATGTAAAGGTAGTCCAATGAGGAGTGAGTTGCAGTAGTCGAGGCGAGATGACCAGGGAGTGAATTAGAAGCTTGGTGGTGTCATTGGTTAAAAAGGGGCGTATTCTAAAGATGTTGCGGAGGCTAAGGTGGAATGATTTGGACAGGGATTGGATGTGGGCCTGAAAGGACAGTTCAGAGTCTAGGGTTATCCCTAGCACCCTGGCATGTGGGGACGGAGTGATAGTTGTGCCATTGATCCTGACAGAGAAGTCAGGGAAAGGGGCACGTGGGGGAGTAAATATTAAGAGCTCAGTTTTAGATTCTATTTGAGGAAGTGGTTTGACATCCAGATTGATATGTCTGTTAGTAAATCAGTGATGTGTGAGGAGACTGATGGGGTGAGCTGAGGGGCAGAGAGATAGATTTGGGTGTCATCAGCATATAAATGGTAGTGAAATCCATGGGAAGCTATCAGCTGACCCAGGGAGGATGTGTAGATCGAGAATAGTAGAGGTCCAAAGACAGAACCTTGGGGGACCCCAACGGTAAGAGTAGTTAGAGAAGAGGAAGTGGAGTTGTAAGTGACACTGAAGGTGCGAAGAGATTCGAACCAACAAAGAGTGCAGCCATGGAGACCAAGCAAAGTTTTTTTTGAGGAGGGGGTGGTCAACTGTATCAAAGGCAGCAGAAAGGTAATGCCGGCCATACACGGTTCGAATTTTGAAAGAATTTTCTTTCGAAAATTGTATCAAAGAATTTTCGTACGAATTTCGCACCGTTAGTGGGCTGCAGCAACGGCTGATTTTCGTGCGGCAATCAAATTTGAGGAATCGGACAAGTTGGTAATTTTTTAAAAAACGAACGATTTTCTAATCAATGATGGGAGAATTGTGCGAGAAATGTAATAAGAAAAGAAAATTTACGGAGAGAAAAGAAGATTCCCAGCCACGAAAAGTCTTTTCTGTAGCAACATGAGATGAGAAGGCTTGGTCCGCCGAATTTCAAAAATCAATGGTGGCATCATCGGATCACAAAAAAAAAAAACGAACTTTCTGAATTTGAAAAGAAAATTCGTTCGAAATTCGACCATGTATGGTCTGCTTTAGAGTATGGAATAATGACCGTTTGTTTGTGAGTTTTAGGAGAGCAGTTTCTGTGGAGTGCTGTGGGCGAAATCCAGACTGAAGGGGATCAAGAAGGTTATTCACAATGAGGTGGTCGCTCAGTCGGTTGTAGACTAAACGTTCAAGGAGTTTGGAGGCAAAAGGGAGTAAAGAGGTGGGTCTTAAGTTGTTAAAGCGGGGGTCCACCCACACAGCCAAAAAAAAAAATATTAAAAGCCAGCAGCTACAAATACTGCAGCTGCTGACTTTTAATACATGGCCACTTACCTGTCCCAGGGTCCAGCGATGTCGGCAGGCGATGCCGAGAACCCGCTCGGTTCTCGGCAGCTGCCACCGCCATCCTAGGTGAGGGAATCAGGAAGTGAAGCGTTGCGGCTTCACTTCCTGGTTCCCTACTGCGCATGCGCGAGTCGCGCTGCGCATCGTAAGTGGTCCCCGCTCTCTCCTGTGAGCTGTGTGTTTCCCAGGAGACAGCGCGGTGGGGACAGGAAGAGGCGTAGACTCCCATGGGAGTCTATGCCGGAAGTGGGTGCAAATACCTGTCTTAGACAGGTATCTGCACCCCCCTCCCCCCTGAAAGGTGCCAAATGTGACACCGGAGGGGGGGAGGGTTCTGAAAAGCGGAAGTTCCATTTTTGTGTGGAACTCCGCTTTAAGGTTGGTGGGGTCTGAGGCCTTTTTTGGTATGGGAGTGACTAGTGCATGTTTTGGAGGGTTGGGGAAGATGCCAGTAGAGAGAGAGAGAGGTTGAAGATTAAAACATTAGCTGGCATATAAGTTTTATTTTGCATCATTATTCAACATTTGTTCTGAATTTTTGGAATTTTAATGAAATGAATGACACAAGTATAAACATAGACCTACAAATCTGAGAAATTGGTAAATCTGCCCAATGAGTCAGCTAGCAGTGTAGTGTAGTTCTGGCACATCCAGCAAAGGACTTACACGGAACATCTGACACTGTTATTGTGCCAATGTTTGTTATTTTTATAGACTCTTTAAAAACACCTAGTATATTATTCTTCAGTAGGCTGCTGATAGGACACAAAGTAAACTGACACAAAAGGAAGATGACAGGTTATACAAATAGCAGGTGGTGGAGAACAGTTGCCGAGTTCGTTGTGATTGATGTCTTTTCTTTTACCTCTCTGTACTCAAACTCACACAATGGAACATGCCATGCACACTTACAAATAGATATTGTATAAGCATGGATAACCCTGTGCAGGAAAAATGCACACAAAAAAACTTTAGCTTACAGGCAGAATTTTGAAAAAAAAAAAAAAAGTTAACGGTTTCCAGGGAAGCAAATATAAATACTTGCCCATACATACGGCGATTATAAAAACCGATAATGTTGTTCAGATTTAAAGTGGTTGTAAACCTTTACCTATACCCAGTGAAGTGGCTATCCTCAGGTGATACACAGAGATTACACAAATCCTCCTACATAAGTTGTATCTGTTGATTTGCAGCTATTTGTCCTGTAAATCCTTGTAAAGCTCAAAGGTGAAAAGGATTTTTCACAGATTCACAAAAGCAGGGGGTGGGGAGCTATAGTTATACACTATACAGGAGCTCTGAGAGCGGATTGGAGGGAAGGGACACACCCACCTTCACATAGCACACAGGAGCAGGGTCTGTCAATCATAGGCTGTGTGCTTCAGCTCCCTCCCGTCACCTTTTTTCTTATGGTGTCAGGAAAACTTGTCAGAAGTGACTCATGCAGATAACAGAGGAAGTAGACAGCAGAGAAAGCTGACACTCTGGAGAGAGCATGTAAACACTATAGAAATACAGTGGAACCTTGGTTTACGAGTAACGCGGTTATTGAGCGTTTTGGAAAGACGAGCAACTTTTTTTAAAAATTCTGACACAGTTTGCAAGTGTTGTCTCACAAAACGAGCAGCATTCAAGCTAATGGGGTGTGCAGTACCGCATTTGGCCAGAGGTGCAGGGGCGCCAGGGACACTCGGAACGGTTCACAGCCGTTTGGGAATACTCGGAACCACTCAGAAATTCCCGAGCCTTTCCGAGTTCAGCCAAGCTGTCCCGGAGTATTTCCGAGGCTCTCTGGCACCCCCCCCCCACACCTCTGGCCACATAGGGTATTGCATGTAATAGAAGTCAATGCGGAACAAATTATCTTCGTTTCCATTGACTTCTATGGTGAAACTCGCTTTGATATGCGAGTGCTTTGGATTACAAGCATTCTCCTGGAATGGATTATGCTCATAATCCAAGGTTCCACTGTATGTGCTTTGTTCCAATTTAACATCTGAGGTTTACAACCAGCCTATCCTTGCACTGGGCCCCCCTGCACTGCCCATTTAGTCTATGGTCCCAGGAATAAGGTGTATTACTTACCTTACTGCTTACTCCAGTGCTCTTCTCTTTTGTCTGATGCTTCCAGCTATGGTTGGTCACTCATTCTCATCACGTGCAGTGCAGGGTTATTCACCCTGCGTCAAACTATATATGAGGAGGTGCGATTATGAATGGGTCCTGAAGCGCCTTAAAGAGGATGCTGTGTCGGAGTGGTTGCAAGGATGGAGGGAGCCCATCAGAGCCAGGAATAAGGTAAAGTGTTAAACCTTATCCTTGAGCCCCTGGACTAAATAAGGGGGTGGGTTAATGCCAACTGCATAGGTAGATGTAATCTAAAATTCGGGAGTTCGGCTTTAGTCTGTTGGTAACTAAGCCATATATTGTGGATGGCTGACTTTTAAGGCCAATCAGGTTTGGTGCAGGTTCCAAACCTTGACCAAATGTACCCAAGACCAAATCTGGCCTAATATGTATACGTATGACCAGCCTTAAAGGCTAATAGTTTGACAGATACAATTTCACAGCAGAAAGTTTTATCACCTAGGCTGCGTTCCCCACCCTTCTTCTCTGGTTTTTGCACACAGGTAAACCAGCCAGTATTCAAAGCCCATTCAACAATCAGAGCCCACGACTGTATACATTGTGACTACAGTAAATAACAGTCTGGTTACTCCTGGATACTACATTGCAAATATTACAGCACATCTGTTTTTTAGTACAGGTAAGAACATGCCGCTGCAAAGTCTCTCACATTGGTATACAACTGAGCAAAGTTTGGGAAACACAGCAATACAGGAGGTCCCCGAGTTATGAACCTCCGACTTGCGAACGACTCCTACTTACGAACGGGAGGCAGCGTCAGCGGGCACATTGGAAAACAGAGGAAAACATCAGAAAACGACTTCGGAAACAGCGGAAAACATCAGAAAACGACGGCGGAAACAGCGGAAAATGACGTTGGAAAACATTGGAAAATGACGTCCTGCCGTTCTGCGCATGCACTTCCAACTTACGAACAAATCCGACTTAAGAACAAACAGGCAGTGCAGTCCCTAACCCGTTCATAACTCGGGGACTGCCTGTAGACTGTTTTAAAGTCAATAAAGACAAAGTCAAACATTGTAGTACTAGAATGATAGCGCCTAAAAATACAATGACATTGAAAGCAAATTCCTATTCAATGCAATATTATAGGGACTGCTGAAATGAATCAGCTCCCATTCAAAAGGATTTTAACCCTATCTAATATATAGTCCTGTTCCCTTATACAGTATAATGTAATTCAAAATTGGTTGTTTCTCGTTACATTTTTATTCTGGAATTATAGTTTAATTTATAGGTGGACTTTTATTTTATTTTTTTTTAAGTGAAGGCCTTTTTTAGACTGTAAGGAAGGAATTAACATGTTATAATATCAACCTGGCAGGAAAGAAATATGGCACTGCCAAACACAATTACAAATTCCATAGTGGTCATCCTTACCCTTGCTCTGGGACCTGGAGGATGATTAAACAATCATACAGCCAATAAAGTGTCAAGATAATTGATATGCACATGATTGAGCCAAGTCATTGACTGGACAAGCAGTGTAGTAGCCCCAAAGCCTGAACTTTCAGACATATAGTAGTCTGTAGTAACAGATTTCACATTCCTATTCTGGCATATCCCCTTCAAAGAGATCCATGTACGTTAATACGTTTTAATCAAATGGTATACAAAAACTGTAATTTGTGGTTTACCAAAAGCAACATGTAGCAGAAGTCATATCAGGTCATTGTGTTCATCATTTAGATATGCCCATTAACAAAATAAGAATGTCTTTCTTGAACAGCATCTCTAAGACAATAATTATAGACGTGGATCATACACGGTACAGGTAGGAACACAGCTGCAGTTAGAAAGTGAACACTTCTGTGCTTGCCAATTATTTTCCAGTGCACAGCCTATTGCAGTTACTGGCAAAACAAGGAAATTGCACGTGCAGTGTCTGTAGAAAATTAGAGGAAAGAGGCCAAGTGTAAACACGCTTTCTCCTTTTTGAAGCCGGGTTCACACTGGTCCGACAAACGCTCCGACATTGGGAGCTCATGTCGCATGATGTGTGAAAATCAATGTTTCCCTATGGGAGCCATCTTAACTGGTCCGACACAAGTCGGTCCGACTTTGAAAATGCTCCCTGTACTACTTTGGTCCGACTTTGATCCTACTTCAGCCCATTGACTATCATTGAAGTCGAAACAAAGTCGGATCGCCTTCTTGCATGATCCGACTTTGACATGCGACTTGTGCTCTGATGATCTTGAGGGGGAACTCCACGCCAAATTTTAAATAAAAAAAAAATGGCATGGGTTCCCCCTCCAAGAGCATACCAGCCCCTTCGGTCTGGTATGGATTTTGGGGGGACCCCCACACTGTTTTTTCGGCGTAGGGGGTTCCCCTTAAAATCCATACCAGACCGAAGGGCCTGGGGAACCCATGCCGTTTTTTTATTTGAAATTTGGCGTGCAGTTCCCCCTCAAGATTCATACCAAACACAGTGCCTGGTATCCAAGTCGGATCCCTGTTCATTGAAAGTCGGACGTATGTCGGCTTCAAGTTGCAGGGCAAAGTCGGATCCAAAGTAGGACGGCTGTCGTGTCACACCAGTGTATACCCGGCCTCAACCACTCATTTATGCGTGCTTTTATATCTGTCCATATAACATCAGTGTACCTTGATTACGCCAACCTTGTAAATGAACATGCATGACCTAGACTGGACACATACAAATATTTTATAACAGACTTGCCATAACCGAAATGATGGCTACCTGGGAAAAATGGCAATGAAAAATATGCCATGAATAGTCCTGCAGGTCCTAGGAGTGTACTGTGCTACCCGCCTGAGAAAAAGAACAACCGATGCCATCTACCATCTTCTTGCCTTTTCTCAATGGAAAAACCTCTGTGGGTATCAACAAGCTCTTCTGATGCAGAAAGCCCTTATTATCTCCCTCTAAGGCAGCCCTGAAGAATATAAGCTTCTTACAAATATTACATCAGGCCAATAAAGCTAGGATGGGAATGGGACATTTAAAGCCACCCTAACTTTTGTGAACCAATCGATTACCTAAGGCTTCCAATGGAATTACAGCCTAGCTGACTGTTCCCCCAGGCAGCAGCAGTTGGGGAACTTTTATAGACATAAGATTATTGCCCAGTCTAGTCAAACATAAAACTCATCTGAGTTTGGATATCTGTAAATAAAACAGGAACCTAAATAAGGAAGTGTGGAACCCCCTGGTCCCCTGGCTCCCTGGTCTTTAAAGGGAGTCCGGCCGCGGTCAAACTCCAGCCTTCTCAATACACAGAAAATGTCCCTGTATTGTATTTGATGATGCCAAGGTTCTACACACAGACTGTAGCTTTGGATAGAGGAGGTGAGCCCTGGAGTGAGTCAACAGGTAAGTGATAGAGCATCCCCCCCCCCCACCCAAGACATGACAAGCATTTAACCCCTGCAGTGCGGGGGGGGGGGTTACCCACTGCAATGGTGAATTTTGGAAACTGGAGTTTTAAATAATACAAATTTAAACCAGCACTCTCTTTCCTTAAGGAGGCATAGATGGATAGGTCATCAGCTCATCCCTCTACTCACTCCTCCAGACACCATGTTAACCATCGTGCCTAACTGGTTGCAACTGCTAACCATCCCTCTACCAGTTTGATGCTGCACAAGTGATTACTGGAATCAGATATCAAGAAATTTAGGAAGCACTTATACTAGTTATCTTTCTAATGGATACCTACAGTGCCTTGAAAAAGTATTCATACCCCTTGAAATTTTCCACATTTTGCCATGTTACAACCAAAAGCATAAACGTATTTTATTGGGATTTTATGTGATAGACCAACACAAAGTGGTACGTAATTGTGAAGGGAAGGAAAATGATAAATTATTTTTTTACAAATAAATATCTGAAAAGTGTGGCGCATATTTGTATTCAGCCCCCTTCACTCTGATGATACACCCGACTAAGTGGAACCAATTGCCTTCAGAAGTCACCTAATTAGTAAATAGAGTCCACCTGTGTGCAATTTAATCTCAGTATAAATACAGCTGTCTGTGAAGCCCTTGTTAGAGAACCTTAGTAAACAAACAGCATCATGAAGGCCAAGGAACACACCAGACAGGTGAGCGATACAGTTGTGGAGAAGTTTAAAACAGGGTTAGGTTATAAAAAAATATCCCAAGCTTTGAACATCTCATGGAGCACTGTTCAATCCACCATCCATATATATATCAAAATAGAAAGAGTATGGCACAACTGCAAATCTACCAAGACATGACCGTCCACCTAAACTGACAGGCCAGGCAAGGAGAACATTAATCAGAGAAACAGCCAAGAGGCCCATGGTAACTCTGAAGAAGCTGAAGAGATCCACAGCTCAGGTGGGAGAATCTGTTCACAGGACAACTATTAGGGAACTTTCACACTGAGCAGCGCCGGGCGTCGACGGTAAAGCTCCAATAAGAAAGCATTAGCGGCGCTTTACCGTCTTTAAGAAAGAAAGCCATTGTTGAAAGAAAGCCATAAGAAGTTCCGATTGCGAGAAGCCATGTGGGGGACACAGAAAACATGTGGAAGAAGGTGCTCTGGTCAGATAAGACCAAAATTGAACTTTTTGGCCTAAAAGCAAAATGCTATGTGTGGCGGTAAAATAACACTGCGTTTTGCTACACTTGTCTAAATACTTTAATGCGTGTCAATTAACAATTCACCGCTCAATTTTGGGATTCTTTTGATTTCAGCTCTGCAGAACACGACCATCTTCACTGTGGGCATGTGAAGCCCACTAGCAGTCTCTTTTCGGGATATGGTGATGCTGGCTACCCAGCATGCACCTCCTGATCTCGCGCATGCGCAGTATAAACATGGCGTAGCACAGGAAGATTATCTTGTTGCCATAACGGGCGGCAATGGCGGAAGTGCCTGCACCGTTGTTATGGCTATGAAGATAAGCCATCTACAGCAAACTACAGTGGAACCTCGGATTATGAGCATAATCCGTTCCAGGAGTATGCTCGTAATCCAAAGTACTCGCATATCAAAGCGAGTTTTCCCATTGAAGTCAATGGAGACGAAAATAATTAGTTCCGCATTGACTTCAATGGGATGCAATATCGCATGCGGCCAGAGGCGGGGGGCGCCGGAGAGACTCGGAAATGGCCAAAAAGGCCCGAGCACACTTCGGCTGACTTCAGCAAACCTCGGAAAGATTCCGTTCACGAGCCTTTCCGGGGTTTGCCGACGTAAGCCGAATTGTCCTCGGGCCTTTCCGTGCATTTCCGAACGCCGACGATCGGCGCTGTTCGGCTCCGGCACCCCCCACCTCAGGCCAAAAGCGGTATGCAGTACCTGCTCGTTTTGCGAGACAACACTTGCAAACAGAGTTAGGATTTTTAGAAATACAGTACTCGTTTTGCGAAACGCTCATTAACCGTGTTACTTGCAAACCAAGGTTCCACTGTACATGCCTGTTGTCTCCTGGGATTGATGACACGCATATCCCAGGAGACATTGCAAAGCCGGAAATGACGCACGCAGCCTAGGCCGTGAAGGTGGAAGTAACAATAGAATACAGCATTACTACAGTAAGCGATTCTGAAAAAAAAAAAATATATATGCCAAATTGCAGTCACTGCACACTTTACTGCTGGATGACGAAGACTTAAAAATGTGGGTGGAGCTCCGCTTTAACAAACCATAAAATATACAATCTAACAGCTCTCCTTGAGGAATTGGAGGTAAAAATCCTAGTACAAAAACTAGGAATACTAGTTTAACACAAAATAGGAAGAGGAAGAAGTGTAAAAAGATTTCCCCAGAAAATGTTAGATTAGTTATAGAAAAGGATATATTGTTCAGTAGCCAGGACCTACAAAGACTTGGGGACTTACATTATCACCATCACCCGTAGAAATTTTCGCAACTTCAACTCCTCTCCCCTCTATTCTGCTACTGACCACCTCTGACAAAATCTCTCCCCTGTCCTGCCCCAACCAAGCCACGTCCATCTACAATAAATCCCTGTCCTCCACCCTGGACAAGCTCGCTCCCCTCACTACACGCAGAATCAGGCCTCAACCCCTACAACCCTGGCAAACAGATGACACTAAAATTCTCAAAAAACAGAGTCGCGCTCTTGAGCGTCTGTGGCACAAGACTAAGTCTCTCAAAGACTTCAACCAATACAAATCTGCCCTCCAAAAATACTATTCTTTCCTCCACACTGCCAAGCAAACCTATTTTACAACTCTTATTACCACTTTCTCATCTAGTCCCCGTAAACTCTTCTCTACCTTCAACTCTCTACTTTGTCCTCCACCGCCTCCACCCACTGACTCACTCACTGCCCAGGAGAACGCTAATCACTTCAAAAACAAGATTGATACAATCCGCGATGAAATCTCCACTCTACAGGTATCTCCCCCAGCTAAGACCCCGGTCGCCGGTAGAGGTAATCTTATTAAAATGATATGGATATGGATTCCAAGGCATTGGTTTAGGAAACTGGATAGTTTGTTCAGGGAATTAATTTGGAAAGGATTGGTCTGAAGGCGCTACGGCGGCCGAGAGAGGCGGGAGGCCTGGCGCTACCAGACCCCTGGAGTTATTTTTTAGCAGCCCAAATACAGTTTATGAGAGGCAGCAATTTGTCTGAAGAAAGGGTAGGAAGAAATAATATATGGATTAATAACATCAGTCACGATACAGAGGTGGAAGCAGTGGAGGCAGAATCTTTTGGACATAGCTGCCCTACAACTCAGTTAATGATCAGATGCTGGAAGACGGTAAAGGCTGTATTGGGATACTCGGGGTTCTCTGAGTTTTCCCCGATATGGAACAACAAAAATTTGAAAGAGCTCAGTGCGATGGGGAAAATAGAAGAATGGTATAGGAGGGGTATCCACTGTTTGATGCAACTGTACAGGGCAGGGAGGTTGAAATCGTTTCAAGAGATAAGAGAGGAGTTTGCAGTGGCCAATAGATTGTTTTTTTGGCTACTTGCAAGTGAGGCACGCCCTGGAGGTACAATTTAAAAGGCAAGGAGATAAGAGTGGAGTGAAATGCCCTTGTTAAGGAAACTGGTAAATAATAAGGGATCTAAAGGGCTGATCTCAGAAATGTACAGGAGTATAATCGAGGCGGGGCAGGAAGGGGAGGTGGAGTCCAGGAGGAGAATTAAATGGGAGGAAGAGATTGGTACAATAACGGAGGAACAATGGAAGTTCAATCTGGCATTAGGGCCAAGGGTATCTTTATCACCGTCACAGGGGGTCTCTCATTTGTATTTGATTTATAGACTTTATTATACACCAGAAAAATTATTTAGGTTTGGAAAGAGGCAGGATGCGAAATGTCAGCGTTGCGGAGACGGGAGAGGAGACCTGATACATATGTTCTGGTGATGACCCAAGCTATATAGGTATTGGGAAAAACTAGTGGAGGAAATCAACGCAGTATTCGGGTCTTCATTGGTAATGGAGGCTCGAACCTGCCTTTTGAGTTTATTTGAGAAAAACGATATGCTGAAAGATACCCAGACTGCAATTATAAGATGCCTGTTTCAGAGAAGGAAAATCATAGCGCGGAAGTGGCAGGCAAAAGAACCCCCAACAGCAGGAGAATGGAGAAAAGAGGTTAAGGATATGATCATAAAGGAGGAACTCTGGTATTGAAGGAGAGGTAGTTTAAAGAAATATATATATATGTATATGGAAGTTGTGGCTGGAGTATGAATGGGCTAGATAGGTATAAGAGTATTAGGTTGAATGGGTGGTGTGTACATGGGGGGAGAGGAGGGTGGAGGCAAATGGGGTGATGGGGGGGGGGGGGGTTGGAAGGGAAAATGGAGGAAAATAATGTTTATGGATACCACTGAAGATTGTACACGTGGTGTTTACAGTATCTGCTCGGTTGGAGGAATTTTTTACTTTTAATTCAGATGATTAGAATTAATAAAGATAAGTTGAATATCAGCCACAATGATGTGAAAAAAAGAGATGGGAGAAATTTTGATTTCCAAAGTTGAAACAACGTCTGTTAGAATAAATTTCGCTGAAGTGGTAAAAAAAAAAACGAAAAAAAAAAAACAAGATTGATACAATCCGCAATGAAATCTCCGCCTTACAGGTATCTCCCCCAGCTAAGACCCCATGTCAACAGCTACAACTGACACTCCCCCTATTCAAATCTGCTACTACAGACAAAGTTGCTAAACTCCTTTCTATTGCCCACCTAACCACCTGTCCCCTGGACCCTATTCCCTATGCTACGGTCACCCTCTGATTCCATCCTACACTCTCTAACCCACATCTTCAATCTCTCCCTCACCTCTGGCGTCTTCCCCAATGCCCACATCTTCAATCTCTCCCTCACCTCTGGCGTCTTCCCCAATGCTCTAAAACATGCACTGGTCACCCCCATACTTAAAAAGCCGTCCTTGGACCCTACCAATCTTAACAACCTACACCCTATCTCCTTGCTC
The DNA here is from genome assembly GCF_042186555.1 of Aquarana catesbeiana. Taxonomy (NCBI): domain Eukaryota; kingdom Metazoa; phylum Chordata; class Amphibia; order Anura; family Ranidae; genus Aquarana; species Aquarana catesbeiana. Next base: position 364,539,719 of record NC_133327.1, on the reverse strand, counting down.
CCCTTTTCCTCTAAACTCCTAGAACGCCTGGTGTACAACCATCTGAGTGACCACCTCATTAAAAACAACCTTCTTGATCCTCTTCAATCTGGATTTCACCCTCAACACTCCACGGAAACTGCTCTTTTAAAACTCACAAATGACCTACTAACTGCAAAAACCAACGGACACTATTCTGTACTCCTACTTCTGGATCTTTCAGCTGCCTTTGACACGGTTGACCACCCCCTCCTCCTCAAAAAACGTTACTCCCTCGGTCTCTGTGACTGTGCTCTTCAGTGACTCTCATCCTACCTATCCCAATGCACATTCAGTGTCACTTACAATTCTACTTCCTCCACTCCTCTTCCCTTCTCTGTCGGGGTCCCCCAAGGTTCTGTTCTTGGACCTCTTTTATTTTCAATCTACACCTCTTCCCTGGGTCAGCTGATAGCCTCTCACGGCTTTCAATATCATTTCTACGCTGACGACACACAAATCTATCTCTCCACCCCTCAACTCATTCCATCAGTCTCCTCACGCATCACTAACTTACTAACCGACATATCTGTATGGATGTCACACCACTTCCTCAAACTCAACTTGTCCAAAACCGAGCTTATAATATTTCCTCCCTCACGTGCCTCTTCCCCTGACTTGTCTGTCAAGAGCAATGGCACATCCATCCACCCATCCCCACATGTCAGGATACTAGGTGTTATCCTGGATTCTGAACTCTCCTTTCGGCCCCACATCCAATCACTTTCCAAAGCTTGCCGCCTCAACCTCCGCAACATCTCTAAACTACGTCCCTTTCTAACCAACGAAACCACAAAGCTCCTGATTCACCCCCTGGTTATCTCTCGCCTCGACTACTGCAACTCCCTCCTCATTGGCTTACCTTTAAATAGACTATCCCCGCTTCAGTCCATCATGAATACTGCTGCCAGACTCATCCACCTTACAAACCGCTCAGTGTCTGCTACCCCCCTCTGCCAATCCCTCCATTGGCTGCCACTTGCCCAACAAATTAAATTCAAAATACTAACAATAAGTTACAAAGCCATCCACAACTCTGCCCCCAGCTACATCACTAACCTAGTCTCAAAATACCAACCTAATCGCCCTCTCCGTTCCTCCCAGGACCTCCTGCTCTCTAGCTTCCTCATCACCTCCTCCCATATCCGCCTCCAGGACTTCTCCCGAGCCTCGCCCATCCTCTGGAATTCCCTACCCCAATCTGTCAGACTGTCTCCAAATTTATCCACTTTTAGGCGATCCCTGAAAACTTTCCTCTTCAGGAGAAGCCTATCCTGCCTCCATCTAACAACTGCACTATTTTCTCCATTAGCTCATCCCCCACAGCTATTACCCTTTTGTATAACTTGACCCTCCCTCCTAGATTGTAAGCTCTAACGAGCAGGGCCCTCTGATTCCTCCTGTATTGAACTGTCCTCCCTAATGTTGTAAAGCGCTGCGTAAACTGCTGGCGCTATATAAATCCTGTATAATAATAATAATCACACTTAGGACAATTCTGCAGCAAGATAATGGATTTTCCTGGCTGCTGACCCTTCTTGGAAGTACATGATTTATTAGCAATGGATATTTCCTTGCAGGAATAATCTCTCTTCAAGGTGGGAAACATCAGATGGTTGAATTTGGAAGCCAATAAACTGATCAAGAAGAGACTTCTTAATCCGAAAGATCAGATTGGTGCCTGTCAAAATTCCAGATTCTCAAACTCAAAAGGTGAAAATCGAGGGATAACTCAAGGAGATGGACCATGTAAAATGGAATTTCCAAACAATTCTCTAAATTCCTAGATGAGTAAGAACAAAAATTCACAATTAGCGTAAATGTTTAATTTTTACATGAAGTGCAAGTAACTAGGGCATGGACTCTCTATAGTGAAGGTCTGCTAAACGTATTGCAATAGGGATGCCAGTAGAACAGGTCATTGTGTATAGGATCCAGAAGAACTGGAGGACACTGAATACTCAAGTGCTTACAAGGTATGAAATTTAGAGGTCTCCCTTAAGGAATTTGATGCACAGTGACAATCTGAGCGACTGAAGGTGGGCAGTGGAACTAGACAGGAAACTGGATGATTCATAAGGTGCTTCAGAAGTAGAAGCAGCAGAGGCATGGTGCTTCCTCTAGGTTGAATGGCAGGAAAAAGAGCATACACATGCAAAACTCCACTTAGTGAATTATGTCAATGTTCAGTTCCCTCAGTTTTAACCATTAAGGCTTTACCAGAACTTTTAAAACGGCCCTGATGGTACTTACTGTAAAGTACCTCCGAAAGCTTCCGCCTGATCGTCATTGCTGCTTACGCGAGTTCTTAGAGACTGGGTCACACCAGAGGAGGTGCCAGGGCCCTGGACCTGGAAAGAACTCTGCAGCTAATAACACAGTGCTCAGGTTCTGGAAAGTGCCGTGTTGCAGAGCTCAATGCTTGAAGTTTACATTCCAGGCTAGCCTCGCCATTTTGCTGGACGATTGATCAAAGTAGTGGAAACTGCAGTTCAGTGTTTCCAAATGTAAAATAATGCACTTAAGAGAAAATAATCACTCAAGAGCGTACAACATTGGGGGTATAGTGTTAGCCAGCACTACAGGAGGAAAAGACTTAGGAGCTCATATTTCAGATAATTGCAAAATAAGCAGTGTGGCCAGGCAGTGGGGAAAGTGAATAGAATTCTAGGATGCATCACTACAGGGATCACCAGTAGGAGGAAGTCAGTCCTAATTCCTCTATATAGATCTTTGGTTAGACTTTATTTAGAATGCTGTGTGCAGTTCTGGAGCCCACGCTGCTGTCTCTAAGCCAATTATTGAAAGAGCTGAGTAAGCCTTGGTTCTCATGCACGTTGCTGGATCGAGATCAGGTTTAGATAAGAAGAAAGGGGGGGCTTGGGGGATGCTATTTGCAGGTTTTTGCCTTTACAACCACTTTAATCTGTACAGTCTGGAGGAACTAAGGGAAAGGGGAGATCTGAATGAAACCTTTAAATACAAGGGGCGGACTTGATGGACCAATTGGTCTTTTTTTGCTATCACTTTCCTATGATTTTATGTTTCTATGCCCAGAGGCCTACCCACTCAGTGAGTCTTCAGAGACTGGGTTACACCAGAGGCAGTGCCATGGCTCTTTACCTGAAAAGCACTCTGTGGCCAACGAACACAAAAAAAGTGGCAAATAATACAGTTAGGAGTTTTTTCTCTTCAGAACTGAAGCATCCAACCTCCTAGGACACTAGCATAAAACTGAGGCATAGTTGTAGAAAGCGGGGTTATCATTTTTTTTGCTTGCCAGTGTTCCTTCCTACTGAAGGCAGATGTGTAATGTGCAAAAATTGCTACATTCTTGTGTCCCTTAAACGCTTTCCGTTTTACTGCGGCAAACATAGCTCGGCTTCGCGAATCGCTGTCATGTTACGCCGCTTTCTTATGTGGCCACTAGGGGTGCGTGCCACCGGAGGACCGCGTGCTCGCCCCCAGAGCCGATGCAAGTGTCCGGCGGTCGCGATGACCGCCAGGCTCCCGCGATCGCTCGTGACACATCGAGAACCGGGATCTCTGTGTGTAAACACAGAGATCCCGGTACTCTGAGGGGAGGACAAAGTATGAACAAGGGGTGCAACGGATCGTCATCGATCCGTGATCCGATCCGCGGAGGTTGATCCGTACGGGACATCCGCGGAGCGCACTGTGGCCTCGGCCATAGGAAAGGCCACGGCTTCGGCCTAGCTCCGCAGCGGCGGCCATCTTGGTACACCCGGCGGCCGTTTAGCACATTTGACGGAGCGATCACTTGTAACAAACCGACGTCATGTCATGACGCCGGTTCCTCTCTCCCCTCTGTGTACTGATCTGTACAGTGGAGGGGAGAGATCGGATGGCAGCAGTGCCAATACTCTGCAATGCCCTGCCAATACTCTGCAATGCTCTGCTGCAATACCCTGCCAATACTCTGCAATGCCCTGCCAATACTCTGCAATGCCCTGCTGCAATACCCTGCCAATACTCTGCAATACCCTGCTGCAATGCCCTGCCAATACTCTGCAATGACCTGACAATACTCTGCAATGACCTGACAATACTCTGCAATGACCTGACAATACTCTGCAATACTCTGCCATACCCTGCCAATACTCTGCCATACCCTGCCAATACCCTGCCAATATACCCGCCAATACCCTGCAATACTCTGCCAATACTCTGCCACACCCTGCCAATAGGGAGATTGTGGATATTACAGTGGGGGAGATTTTTTTTTTTTGTTGATCCGGTCACAGTGTTCAGGCACTTGATTTATGGCACCAAGGTCCCTTCACCACAACACACGTTTTTCGCACCTGCCTCTAGGGCCGAGCCTTTTGGCTGGGACCAGGGGAAATTTTTATTCCTGGCCTGAGGTACTGGCCATTGTATTACACAATGGTCACTTTTCACTCTCCCACTTCCTTCTCCCCACTTTCTTTTTATTTATCCCCGTGTTTGTCACTTTTTTGTATTTTTTTGTTTGGTGTTGTCAGTTTGTCAATGTGATGAGTAGGGTGTGGGTCCTCAGGCCTACTCTGAAAGTCTTGGGAGGGGGTGGACATAGGCCTTCTGGCTTGGTTCGCCCTCTCTCATGGGGTCTCCCTTCAGGGGAGTCCCACCTAGTACTTGGGTGGGTCTGTTTCGGCAGACCTTCCAGAGAACGGGGGTCCGTCTGGTTTCGGCCAGATGGTCCCATGTGAAGTACCTCAGTCCCCGTCTGGAGCCTAACGCCCCGGGGGATCAGGGTAAGGTCCTTCCCTAGTGGGGGACAGTGTAACACCCATTGCACGTTATTGTGTTTCACTCTTTATGTGTGTGCACTTTTTTTGGCACTGGGTGGAAGTTTTTGGGTGTGTTTTGCACGCCACTGGCTTTTCAAAAAAAAAAAAAAAAGTGGGTCAGAGCACAGTGGGCTGCGCCCACACTGCAGGAGTTAGCTGCTCATTTTGGTCCAAGAGACCGGTAAAGATTTACTTACCCGATCCTCTGCTTCTCAGCACTGCTCGACCAGTTCCTGCAGCATCTCAATGATATTGCACAGAGCAGGCACTTCTTTTTTGGGGGGTCCCCGACCAGTACCATCCACTCCTTCTTTTGGGTGCCCCTTTAGCAAGCTGCTTAGGGGGCACCTGTGCTCATGTGCTCCCGACCCGGGCTTTGTGCATCCTTAGACACATACGACACCGGTAAGCCATGCCTCTGCTTCCTCCTCACAGGAGTTTGACTGGCAGCAGCAGGAGCCTATGGCTCCCACTGCTCTCAGTGTCTCCTGTGAGACCAGAAAGAGGAGAACGTTGCTGCAGCCTAGCAGAGCTGGATTGGTGAGGGGAGTCAGGTAAGTGTTTAACCACTTCAGCCCCGGAAGATTTGGCTGCTCAATGACCAGGTCATTTTTTGCGATTCAGCACTGCGCCGCTTTAACTGACAATTGCGCGGTCGTGCAACGCTGTACCCAAACTAAATCAACATCCTTTTTTTTCCCACAAATAGAGCTTTCTTTTGGTGGTATTTGATCATCTCTGCATTTTTTATTTTTTGTGCTATAAAACAAAAGAAGAGCGACAATTTTGAATTTGAAAAAAAAAAAAAAACACATCTTTTACTTTTTGCTAAAATAAATACCCCACATTTAAAAAAAAAAAAAAAAAACAATTTTTTTCCTCAATTTAGGCTGATATGTATTCTTCTACATATTCTTGGTAAAAAAATAAAAATTAAAAAATTGCAATAAGCATATATTGATTTGTGCAAAAGTTATAGCGTCTACAAAATAGGGAATAGATTTATGGCATTTTTATTATTATTTTTTTTCTACTAGTAATGGCGGCGATCTGAGATTTTTATCGGGACTGCGATATTGCAGCGGACAAATTGGACACTTTTCACACATTTTTGGGACCACTGACAATTATACAGCGATCAGTGCTATAAAAGTGCACTGATTACTGTATAAAGGGCACTGGTAGGGAAGGGGTCAACACTAGGGGGTGATCAAGGGGTTAACTGTGTTCCCTCACTGTGTTCTAACTGTAGGGGCATGGGACTGTCTAGGAGGAGAGAGAGATCGGTGTTCATACTTCGTAATCATGTGGAAAAACACCCCCTAGCATTTCTGGCCATGGTCAACTTGAGTAAGGGCAGATGATTTCTGTGATTTCTGTAGTATTTACTTCCTGGAATCCACCTGCCCTTAGGTCATGCATGCAGTCAGGAGGGTGTATGTATTTAGCAAAAAAAAAACTCCTCCCCTCCTGAAGACTCCTGGGATGTATGGCATCATTTGCCTAGGCCTGGAAACCAGGAAGTAGCCTGGGGGCGCACACCAGTGGCTTGTGCTGAAGGACGTCATATGACGTCCAGTCAGAATGGGAGAGCCACTGCCCGGCCGTCATTTAGCTATTGGCCAGGCAGGAAATGATTAAAATATAACTACAAAGTGGCTATTTATGGGTTTTGATATACAGTATATCGTGATGGTGGGGACTGAGCGAGTGTATTCAGGCCCATGTGGCCTACACAGACAGGAAGCAGAACCATCCTGACATCTGAGAGTTGGACACTGTAAAGGGACACAGGTAGTTCCTACCTGCACAGATTGGCACATCTGTGCAAAATAAGTGGCAGTCTGTATGTGAGCAGACAGGACAACAAGTCTGGTGACTGAAGGAAGCAGATAAGCGGAGAGGCTGAGAATAGAACAGCTCAGAAGAAATAAAACAGAGCAATGCAACAAAATAGCCAGAAGCCTGAAAGACCTTTGTGTTCCTGGTTTTGTTAAACAACCCCGTGTGGACAGATTGCTGTGTCACTTTGATGTTTGGATGAATAAAAGGAGAGGAAAAAAAGCCCTAAAGCTCATTCTGCTGAGTGGACTGATGTTAAAAAACTGTGGTGTGTGTGTGTACACACTATATTACCAAAAGTATTTGGACGCCTGCCTTTACACGCACATGAACTTTAATGGCTTCCCAGTCTCAGTCTGTAGGGTTCAATATTGTGTTGGCCCAACCTTTGCAGCTAAAACAGCTTCAACTCTTCTGGGAAGGCTGTCCACAAGGTTTAGGAGTGTGTCTATGGGAAGGTTTGACCATTCTTCCAGAAACGCCTTTGGGAGGTCAGGCACTGATGTGGACGTTAAGGCCTGGCTTGCAGTCTATGCTCTAATGCATCCCTTGAGGTGTTCTATCAGGTTGAGGTCAGAACTCTGTGCAGGCCAGTCAAGTTCCTCCACCCCAAACTCGCTCATCCATGTCTTTATGGACCTTGCTTTGTGCACTGGTGCGCAGTCATGTTCAAACAGAATGGGGCCATCCCAAAACTGTTTCCACCAATGTTGGGAGCATGAATTTGTCCAAAATGTCTTGGTATGCTGACGCCTTAAGAGTTCCCTTAACTGCAACAAAGGGGCCAAGCCCAACCCCTGAAACCAACCCCACACCATAACCCCCCCTCCACCATATAATTTGGACCAGTGCACAAAGCTAGGTCCATAAAAGACATAGATGAGCGAATTTAGGGTGGGGGAATTTGACTGGCCTGCACAGAGTCCTGACCTCAACCTGATAGAACACCTTGGGATGAATTAGAGCTGATCCTGCTAGCCAGGCCTTCTCGTCCACATCAGTGCCTGACCTCACAAATGCGCTTCTGTAAGAATGCTCAAACATTCCCATAGACACACTCCTAAACCTTGTGGACAGCCTTCCCAGAAAAGTTGAAGCTGTTATAGCTGCAAAGGTTGGATCGGCTCAGTATTGAACTCTAAGGACTAAAGCCCCATAACTACTATTAGACAGTGGATAGAAAAAGTCTACACACCCCTGTTAAAATGTCAGGTTTCTGTGCTGTAAAAAAAATGAGACAAAGATGAAAATGGTTTTAGAACTTTTTCCACCTTTAATGTGACTTATAAACTGTACAACTCAATTGAGGAACAAACTAAAATCTTTTAGGAGGGGGAAGTAAAAATAAAAAAAATAAAATAATGTGGTTGCATAAGTGCTCACACCCTCTTATAACTGGGGATGTAGGCGTCTTAAGAATTAAGCAATCACATTCAAACTCATCTTAAATAGGAGTCAGTACACACCTGTCATCAAGTGTCTTTGATTAACTCCACTAGAGTTCAGCTGTTCTAGTAGGTCTTTCCTGACATTTCCTTAGTCGCATCCTACAGCAAAAGCCATGGTCCACAGAGAGCTTCCAAAACATCAGAGGGATCTCATTGTTAAAAAGGCATCAGTCAGGAGAAGGGTACAAAAACAATTCCAAGGCATTAGATATACCATGGAACACAGTAAAGACAGTCATCATAAAGTGGAGAAAATATAGCACAACAATGACATTAGGGCTGCAACTAACGATTATTTTCATAATCGATTAATCGACCGATTATTTTTTCGATTAATCGATTAATCGGATAAAATCAGAAAAAAAACGTAATGTGCCATTTTTTTGGTTTATTTAAAAGTAATGATGAAAAAACTGAGTGTTACAACTTACACTCAAACTGCAGAATAACAAACGTTTAACATTAACATTACACAACTTTGCAGTAGTACAAAAACAACAAATATTCTGAAAAGAGGTGAACTATAACTGTTCAAGAAACTTTGTGTTTGAATGTAAAAAAGTTAACATGTTAACATGCTCGGGGCTAAGGCTGGCTCTCTTTTTACAAACGATGTTGCCTGCAGCAGAAAAGAGGCGCTCTGATGGAGTGGAGGTGCCTGGGATGCACAAGAAGGATTTTGCAAGTTTTGCCAAAGTAGGATATTTATCTTGGTTACCCTTCCACCAATTCAAAGGGTTTCCCTCCTTCGGAAGTGGCTTCTCAGCAAAATAAGCCTGCACTTCATTTCGGACTTGTGTGTGAATATCCTCCTCAAGTTGCCCCTCTTCCTCTTCACTGCTGCCCCCAGACTCAAGGAGTATGCCAAGTAGAGAATGAGATGCTGTAGATGTTGAAGGCTCAGCAGCATCTCTAGTTACAGATGACGTGGTGGTCATTTGCTGCTGCACCACCATCTCCCTTTTTAAAGCAAGCGCCTCCGTCTGTACTTTTGCCTGCACATTTATGATCTGTTCTGGTGATAAAAATTTTTGTCTTCTAAATCGTGGGTCCAGGGCAGAGGAAAGGATTACGGTGTTTGGGACGTCTTCAAGGATCCCCTTCCATCTGCTTTGAAGTTGGTCTGTTGCAGTGGCTTGGAAGCTCTTTAGCGGAGATGTTTCAAATGAAGCACCTTCATTGGACCGCAACAGCCCCTTTACCAGTGCAGGCACAGATGATAGGGTAACATATTCTTGGCCACTCATGAATACAGTGCAGCATTCAAAGGGCTTAAGAGCAGTGGAAAGTTCTTCAAGAATACTCCACTGGTCTGGTTTTAAGTCCAGATAATGTTTGCCCCTTTGTGTAACTGATGGGTCAGACAGAGTTGCAGTTACCGGCCACCTTTGTTCAATGAGTCGTTCAATCATATAGTAAGTGCTATTCCATCTTGTGCTTACATCTTGAAGAAGCTTGTGGTCAGATGTACCCATTTGTTTTTGTTTCTCCTTCAATTTGCTGCTGGCTAGCTCACTTTTTTTAAAATGTTCAACTAGTCCTCTTGCAGCACTAACGGCTCTCTCAATTCCGGAATTCTTTAACGCAGCACTGATCACCAGCTGCAAGGTGTGGCCAGTGCAGCGGATACTGGCCCAGCCATGCGTGTCCATCAGGATTTTCGCAGCAGCCACAATATTTGCACCATTGTCATGCACAATGGCAATTATTTTTTGAGCCGGAATTTCAAATTTTTCAGTGACTTCCTCCAACCATTCTGCAATATTTGCTGCTGTATGTCTGTCTTCCAGAGGCATGGTAGTGAGGCAGATAGAAATCATCTTCCAATCCTCCGCTATGTAGTGGCATGTAATGCCAAGGAAAGCCTCGGTCGCTATACTTGTCCATATGTCTGCAGTAATGGCGATTCTGCTTTCATTAGCGCTGATGGCATCCTTCACATTCTGAAATGCCTCCTGGTACTTTCTCTCCACTAGTTTGGTAAAATGGGTTCTTGATGGTAAAGTATATCCAGGGTTCAGTACACTGATCATGCTTCTAAATCCTCGGTCTTCAACCATGGATAGTGGCCGCATGTCAGTGACTAGCATTTTCACGACAGAATCTGTAATAATTGCTGATTGTTGGGGAGTGCACGGACGATTTTGCTGCACAAACTCTGTCATGGTGCGCTGTTTCTTTCTGCAATGAAAAAGATAATATGAATTAGTATGCAGGAAAAACTATTTCTGTGTAACTCTATATATCATTTGGGTTTTAACTTACCGTCCTGATGTTTCGCCATCCTCTGTGAAGCCTACGTGTTTCCGTTTCATGTGCTCGTTCATTGTTGTTGTGCTTCCGTGCCATGCAAGTTCCGTTTTACAAAGTTTGCAGGTGACCACCTTCTTTGCAGCATTTAAATTAAAATGCTCCCATGCCTTTGAAGATTTGGGTCGCACACCTTTTTCTGAGGTCATTGTGTCAGCAGCACCCTCTGCCATTTTTATAATGCGTTTTTTTTTTTTTTTGTAGCTAAAAAAAAGTGCAGAGACAAAGTGCAATTAATATTATGTATTGTACAGTTACAGTTTTATAAAAATAAATGATTCTTCATTATTTTTATGCACTGCTATTCCTCCCAGGAACACCAATGATGGGGCATTATTCTTCCCGGGAACAGCAATGATGGGGCATTATAACTCCCAGGAACAGCAATGATGGGGCATTATTCCTCCAGGGAACAGCAATGATGGGGTGCTATTCCTCACGGGAACACTAATGATGGGGTGCTATTCCTCCCAGGAACACCAATGATGGGGCACTATTTCTCCCGGGAACACCAATAAATGGGCACTATTCCTCCCAGGAACACCAATGATGGGGCACTATTCCTCCCAGGAACACTAATGGTGGGACACTATTCCTCCCAGGAACACCAATAATGGGACACTATTCCTCCCAGCAACACCAATAATGGGACACTATTCCTCCCAGGAACACCAATAATGGGGCACGATTCCTCCCAGGAACACCAATGATGGGGCACTATTCCTCCGGGAACACCAATGATGGGGCACTATTCCTCCGGGAACACCAATGATGGGGCACTATTCCTCCAGGAACACCAATGAGGGGGCACTATTCCTCCGGAACCACCAATGAGGGGGCACTATTCCTCCGGGAACACCAATGAGGGGGCACTATTCCTCCGGGAACACCAATGATGGGGCACTATTCCTCCGGGAACACCAATGATGGGGCACTATTCCTCCGGGAACACCAATGATGGGGCACTTTTCCTCCGGGAACACCAATGATGGGGCACTATTCCTCCGGGAACACCAATGATGGGGCACTATGACTATTCCTCCGGGAACACCAATGATGGGGCACTATTCCTCCGGGAACACCAATGATGGGGCACTATTCCTCCGGGAACACCAATGATGGGGCACTCTTCTCCCCCTTCCAGGAACACCAATAGGGCACTATTTCCCCCAATCCCAGGAAACAATTTGGGGCACTACTATTCTACCCACCCCCCCAGAACACCTATAAAGGCCCCCCCCCCCAGTAATACTAGGATGGGGTACTGGTCATAAACATTTATCATAAATGTACTGTGTGTGTATTTTACATTAACTGTTGGCTACCTTCGTTTCAGTGTGCACTGTGATCGCCAGCTCAGCTCCCCTCACAGCTGCTTCTCGCCTCTCTGTTCCCTCGAGGCAGCAGCGGGCGGGGCTGAGAAGTTCAGTGGGGAGCTGACGTCAAAAGGGGGAGGTGCGGACGTGCCTCGTCAAAGGGCGGCGCCTTGTACATAGTAAGACGAGCGGCGCGGACGTGCGGCGCGGACATGCGGCGTCATACAACGGCGCCTTGTACACAGTCGGACGGGGGGGGTTTTAAACGGACGGACGGGCGGACGGAAGGTGCGGATCAACTAATCGATAATGAAAATCGTTGACAACGATTTTCATTATCGATTATTATCGATAATATCGATTAATCGTTGCAGCCCTAAATGACATTACCAAGAACTGGACGTCCCTCCAAAAGTGATGAAAAGACAAGAAGAAAACTGGTCAGGGAGGCTGCCAAGAGGCCTACAGTAACATTAAAGGAGCTGCAGCAATATATGGCTGCGTGTTAGCTGTGACAACAGTCTCCTGTATTCTTCATATGTCTGGGCTATGGGGTAGAGTGGCAAGACAAAAGCCTTTTCTTACAAAGAAAAACATCCAAGCCCAGCTAAATTTTGCAAAAACACATCTGAAGTCTCCAAAAAAGCATGTAGGAAATGGTGTTATGGTCTAATGAAACCAAGGTTGATCTTTTTGGCCATAATTCCAAAAGATATGTTTGGCGCAAAAACAACACTGCACCAAAATAACACCATACCCACTGTGAAGCATGGTGGTGGCATCATGCTTTGGGGAGTGTTTTCTTCAGCTGGAACAGGGGCCTTAGTCATGGTAGAGGGAATTATGAACAGTTCCAAATACCAGTCAATATTGGCACAAAACCTTCAGGCTTCTGCTAGAAAGCTGAACATGAAGAGGAACTTCATCTTTCAGCATGACAACGACCCAAAGCATACATCCAAATCAACAAACTAATGGCTTCACCAGAAGAAGATTAAAGTTTTGGAATGACCAAGCCAGAGCCCAGACCTGAATCTCATTGAAAATCTGTGGGGTGATCTAAAGAGGGCTGTGCACAGGAGATGCCCTCTCAATCTGACAGATATGGAGTGTTTTTGCAAAGAAGAGTGGGCAAATATTGCCAAGTCAATATGTACCATGCTGATAGATTCATACCCAAAAAGACTGAGTGCTGTAAAAAAATCAAAAAGGTGCGTCAACAAAGCATTAGCTTTAGGCCCCATTCACACCTGAGCATAGTGTTTTTCAAGCAGAAAGTCGCGCAATTTTGATGCGTTTTTGCACAGGTCAAAAAGATCACCAATGTAAAAAGCAGAAAAACGCCCAAATCTGCCTACAAAAAAAAAAATTCCAGAACTCGTTTGAGCTTCAGGCATTTTGAAGAATAATCAATTTTTCCCCTCCATCTCTTTGTAGCTTCAGGCTTCAAGCTACAAAATGCTCAGGTGTGAATGGGGCCTAAGTGTGCAACTTATGTGTTTCTCAACTCCAGTCCTCAAGGCACCCCAACAGGTCATGTTTTCAGGCTTTCCATGTTTTTGTACAGGTGATTTATTCTGTTTCACTGCCTTAGTAATTACCACAGCCGTTTCATGAGATAAATCCGGAAACATGATCTGTTGGTGCGCCTTGAGGCCTGGAGTTGAGAAACACTGGCCTAGGCTATAAGAAGATTGCCAAGACCCTGAAACTGAGCTGCAGCACGGTGGCCAAGGCCATACAGCGGTTTAACAGGACAGGTTCCACTCAGAACAGGCCTCGCCATGGTCGACCAAAGAAGTTGAGTGCACATGCTCAGCATCATATCCGGAGGTTGTCTTTGGGAAATAGACGTATGAGTGCTGTCAGCATTACTGCAGAGGTTGAAGGGGTGGAGGGTCAGCCTGTCAATGCTCAGACCATACACCACACTGCATTAAATTGGTTTGCATGGCTGTCGACCCAGAAGGAAGCCTCTTCTAAAGATGATGCACAAGAAAGCCAGCAAGCAGTTTGCTGAAGACAAGCAGACTAAGGACATGGATTACTGGAACCATGTCCTGTGATCTGATGAGACCAAGATAAATGTACTTGGTTCAGATGGTGTCAAGCGTGTGTGGCGGCAACCAGGTGAGGAGTAAAAAGACAAGTGTGTCTTACCTACAGTCAAGCATGGTGGTGGGAGTGTCATGGTCTGGGGCTGCATGAGTGCTGCCGGCACTGGGGAGCTACAGTTCATTGAGGGAACCTTGAATGCCAACATGTACTGTGACATACTGAAGCAGAGCATGATCCCCTCCCTTCGGAGACTGGGCCGCAGGGCAGTATTCCAACATAACAACGACCCCAAGATGACCACTGCCTTGCTAAAGAAGCTGAGGGTAAAGGTGATGGACTGGCCAAGCATGTCTCCAGACCTAAACTCTATTGAGCATCTGTGGGGCATCCTCAAAAGGAAGGTGGAGGAGTGCAAGGTATCCAACATCCACCAACTCTGTGATGTCATCATGGAGGAGTGGAAGAGGACTCCAGTGGCAACCTGTGAAGCTCTGGTGAACTCCATGCCCAAGAGGGTTAAGGCAGTGCTGGAAAATAATGCTGGCTACACAAAATACTTGGGCCCAATTTTAAGATTTTCACTTAGGGGTGTACTCACTTTTGTTGCCAGCGGTTTAGACATTAAAGGCTGTGTGTTGAGTTATTTTGAGAGGACAGCAAATTTACACTGTTTTACAAGCTGTACACTCACTACTTTACATTGTAGCAAAATGTAATTTCTTCAGTGTTGTCACATGAAAAGATATAATAAAATATTTACAAAAATGTGGAGGGGTGTAAAATCCTTTTTTTTTTTTTTTACACACATACTTTTTTTTTTTTGCTATTCCAGTACTTGTGTTCACAAATTTTCTATATTCTAACCAAGACAAGAATTGGATGGAAATCTCCTTAACAGATACACAAAGAGCAATACAGTCTTGGCTGGAGTTCCAATTTAGAAGACATATAGACTAGAACGTTTTTGAAGTTCTGAAAGTTGTTTATACACTGGTATCACGTCATGTAAAATGTCCGTGAAGTCAAGTAGAAGAAAATAATTTCCACTGATGATGAATTGGTATTTGAAAAAGGCAATGTAAATATATCTCCCTCAGTTAATCATCTCCTAAACACATATGCACCGTAAGGACATTTGCCCATACTGTTATATTACATAAATAAGCTTACATCGGATAAATAATTGACTAGAACTGAATAATTTAGTCACCACATGTGTTGCTGATTGTTTCCAGTTCAAGGTTGCACCATAGCCAGGGCACACCTTAATGTAGATTTAAAGCATATTAAGGAAGGACCAGAAACAGGGTGTAGACAAAGTCAAAGTAGACCTGAACTTCTGTACTTGTATGTTTAACTTTCTGCAAACATGGGCGCTATATGCTGTGATCAGAAAGGGCACCAGTTTCATTGCTTTAGTAAATATTACTCTGTATATTTCCACAAATACACCAGAGCTACATCGCAGGGTGAGGCATGCTCCACTAAGCAAAATAAAAGCTTAATGTTCCCAGTTAAAATTCTGTTGCACTGCATATTTATTTACTTCTTGTTTATTATACCTGTATGAATGTGTAACTAGATTAATTCCTATCCTAGTATCCTATTACAAGAATAAATATACGCTGCAAAGACAGAAGGTACTTACCCATTTTACAACTTCTATTACTGTGTTTTCTTTTTTTTGTTTCTTGCTTGCAAATATATCATATATACTGTAGGATCCTATTTCATCCTAAGGTGTATTGTCGCTGGCAATAATTGTATAAAAAGTCTGACATGCTGCTTGTACCCAAGTCAATCGATGGATTGTCTTGGGTACAATCAGCCTGCCCATAGATGGTTAAAAACTCAGCCGGTCCCTGCTAAAACAGCCGTGATTCAAACCATCTATGGCTGGCTTTAATCATGCAGCTAATTTCATCACATATCGTATAGTGCAATCCCGACACACACTATCAAATGCCCTCACTTTCTTAATATGACCAAGGCATATTAGGTCTAATGCGCCTTCTCCTTTAAACCGGGGTCAGTAAGCCACGACTGGTCTCCCCCTCTGTGGGCTTCCAGATTCTCAATCCACATCCATCCTCATCACTCCATAAGAGAAAGACCATCAAAGGCTCAAAAAGAATAAACAAACAATCATAGCGCTCTCCATTTTCCCACCAATATTTTATTAAAACTAATTAAAAATCTACTTACATAGAATTGTGCACTGTTCTGGTGCACTTCAGATAAATAGCCCGGGTTTGCTCTTGATATATTCATCCGCGATCCGGCTCACCTTTACCTCAGGTGCAGGTCAACAGACAGTTCTTCAGACGTGCTCTGCTCTAATCCTAGCAGGCTGGCTTTAGAGTTCTCCTCCCTCATGCCACACTGGAGAAGATGGAGGGAGGAGGTGGGTGGAGCCAACATCCACTAGGTACGAAGGAGGAAAAAGTTAAATCCTCCTTCACTCTGAATGCTGGGGCCTCGCTCTCTTCCTTGGAGGTCACTGGTTGCTGGACGCCAGACTATAGCAACCAGTGTGGCAGGCAGTAGAGGCCAGTCCAGCAGCGTCTCGGCGCCATTGCTGCCGATTCTGAATGTGAGACTCAGATCCGGTAATATTTTCTCAAGGGGAGGGCCCACCCGGGGAGGGCCCACCCCCCTGGATCCACCCCTGATTTGAACACAGGTTATTACTGTGCAGCATTGTTTTTTGGCTTGGTAATTCCTGTGCACAAGTACTCATTCATACATCATCCTGGCCTGGCCAATCAAGATGGTCAAAGACACCAAAACCAGAAGATTAGGCAAAGATGGCAGCAGCAAAGATCACAGGCATTTTGGCAGGTAAGTGTGACATAATATGCAAGCATGCTCTGCACATCTGTGTGTATTGGGGTCTAGGGGGGCTGAGTGAATATTTGGCAAAAGGTAAGCATGTAATTTAGTTCTGCTTTTCAAACAGGAGGGAATTACTGTAGGTACACTTATTCTAGGTTTTTTCTTTCTTCCCCACCAGTCTTGCTCAGCCACCAGTGGTGAAAATATACAGTACTATCATTTATGGAGGAGAATATAACTTACTACCCTCCTTCCCCTGTTATAACACTGATACTTGATGATTGGCCCAACACTGTCCAAGTGGGGTGGGGGTAGAATCCTCTGATTTGCGTAAGCTCCAACCAGAGTAACTTGAACTAAAGCCAACCGTAGACGGTTCAAATCTCAGCCAGTTCATCAGGAATCACCTGTAATACGAACCATGTATGGGCACAGGCTGAACTTGGGTACACCAGCCTGCTGGATTTTACATGTGATTATCGCTAGTGATTGTTATAGCTGCTAGCAATAATCCCTGTGTTCTCCCGGCAGGGACGGCTTTCCCCACCCCCCGCCAGGAGAACACAATGGCTTGCTGGGAGGGATTCCCCTGTCAACACTGTCTTTTTTGATAGGGGAAAAAAAAAAAAAAAAAGAGCTAATTTCTTTCCTGCAACCAAATTCGTTCAGTCTATGGCTGGTCTAAGAGTTTTTCCTTTCCTCACCTCTGGCAGCTGAACCAAGCAGTGAGAAAGCGAACTGAAAGGGAGTATGTGCTACTGTAGGAATAAGAACAGGGACAATAAAGTGAACCTGTGCTTTGCGGTGCATAGGAAAAATACAATGTTTACTAACCTATGGTGTTGTTGCTGTAACAGTTCCATGTGCTTATACTCAGGCTGCATTCACACCTGAGCGTTTTCAGCTCATAAAACACCCGTAAAAACGCCTGAAATACGCCCAACAAGCAAAATCCCATTCATTTCAATGGCACCTGTTCACATCTGAATGTTTTGTCACCTGAAGCAAAAACGCCGGAAAAATGCCCTAAGCTCAAAAAAGAACATGAGCTTCTTTGGGGCAGATTACAGGCGTTTTTCTGCCTTTTACATTGATGACCTGAACAAAATCGCAGTAAAAACATACGACTTTGAAACACTCAGGTGTGAATGCAGCCTCAACCAAAAGGACAGGATACTATTGTAACACTCTCTAGCAGTGGTGGCCCATCCATATGGAGTGCAAGGGCGCCGTCCCCCTAATCCATGCATCCATCATATAATATACATGCAGGGCGCCAGACGCATGGATTCCAATGGGGTTTTTTTTTTTTAAGCACATGATTAGAGCCTTAGGCTCTAATTGGCTTCAAAAAAAGGGTGGGCTCGGTGCTATGGTCTTCCTGATTCTCCTCCCTACCTCTTAAGGTGAGGTCAGTCCATCTAACGCTGGGGGGGCATGCGGGGATTGCTGCCTTTGCGTCTGCCGTCCCTCTACCTCGGTGGGGTGGTGTTAGCACCAGCCACCACTGCTCTCTAGAGTGCTAGATAGGATGTACATAGTTAGCGGTTAGTGTAGGCCTGGGTGGAGTCTGGGTCAGGGCTGAATGACTCAGGGAGGCTGGATGACAAAGCAAGCAGCATCTCTGGTAACTCCCCCTGCTCTCCGGAACCTTGGAGAAGCTTCCAGAAGTAGAGGGTGAAGTCTAGGAGGAGCAGTCAGGTGGAAGATGGAGATGGAGTGCTCAGGAGGCTGTCGAAGGCCCTTTCAGGGCGCCCTCTAGTCTGGGGGGGGGGGGGGATCCTTCCTGGAGGCACAGGAGCAAGGAGAGGACAGCAGGAGCAGGTCAGCACGTCCAAGAGTTCTCTAGAGGAGTCAGCTAGGTGGGCTGGTGAGTGAGCTGTCAGGGAGGACTGTGGTGTCAGTCTGTTAGGACTGAGGAGAAGTAGCCAGTAGAACTAGTGAAAGGGGCAGCTGTAGCCACACAGGCTAACAGTGCCTGAAAAGATGGTGCTGGGATCAGTAGCCACAGGGATGGAAGCTGGACACTGGACTTTGCTACACAACCAAGGGGCCCGGGGTCCCTGCCTGTAAAGTGCTTTTGCTTTAAACTGGCTGAATGCCTGGTCAGATCCATTAAAGTGTCCAAGTTGAGTTTTTTTTGCAACCAAGCTAGTGCTAGAGGAAGAGAAGGAGTGTATATAGACTGTATATAGGAGAGTTGTCCCTGAAGTTCTTTAAAGTCAAGTGGGCATCCATAATACCCCTACTCCCCATACAAGTTCTAATCCCTCAATAAAATAACAAAACAAAGTACTGGACTGTTTTCTGATTCTGGGAGAATATGAAAATTTGGTGTGCCTAGTTGTGCAGGGTGGGGGATCCCATTCTACCTTAAGCTCCTTAGGGGTGTGCTATATTATTAATATTAAAGTATAACTAAAAGGTAAAACCTTTTTTTTTTTTAGGTTTGGATAGAGTGGAGAGGGATCAGACTTCTATGGGGAAACTCGCTTTGATATAAAAGTGCTTTGGATTACAAGCATTCTTCTGGAACGAATTATGCTCATAATCCAAGGTACCACTGTAAGCAGGTTAATTCTTTTCTACCCACTGTATATTTAAAGCGGGGTTCCACTCAAATTTTGAACATTATCTCTATGCATTCTCTTCCTTGCCTAGATGCTGACATGCTGTGTAAAAAAATTTAAATCGCCGTAATTACCTTTTTTTTCCTAATCTTCTTAGCACTTCCTGGTTTTCCTCCCAAGGGAGTAGGCGTGTTTCTAGCCTCTCCCAGACCTCCCACAGTCCCTGGGAGCTAGTCTCAGGCTTCCCAGCATGCATTGTGCAACAGTGTCATCACAACATCTCTGCTTCCAGCATTCACCGCATCCAGGAAATACATACTTGTGGGCTTCAAATGCCCACAATGAAGATGGAAACCGCCTTCAGTGAATTTTATAAGTTATTCTTTACAACGAAATCAGACACAGGCGGACTTATTACACAGAACATGCGAGTAGATAATCATGAGAAGAAAAGTTTGTGAATGAACTCCAAAAAAAAAACAAAAAAACGATAGATAGGTGGACCCCCGCTTTAAAATAAAAAAAATAAATACATAAAAAATTCTGGGGATGCCTACCTTAAAGCGAATCTGCCCAGTACAGGTTCATTCATAAGATTAAAAATTCAGAATTAACATTTGGGGGCCAATTAATGACCGATTAAGCAAATCTGCTTGTTTCATTCACAGGAATGTAAAAGGGGACCCATTAAAAATGTCAAACCACAAATACCTTTAGTCACCAAAGCAAATTGAATCAATGCAATCCCCAACTAAAAAGACAGTTGTCTAACACAAAACCAATATGCTGCCATTGATAATACTATTGTCATTAGATATAATGTACACATAAGGCCTCGTGCACACGGCCACATTTGCTTGTAGGTTGTAAAAACAGGGCATATATCAGCGCCAGGAGACACAGCTGGTGCATACAGTCTGCCAAAATCAATGACAGGCTTGAATGTGCGTCATCTGTACGCACATCCATGTGGAACTCGCGTATAGGGCTGTATGCATATAGGGAAGTTTGCCCTAAAAGTTCGAAACCAATTGCCTTTAAAATAGAGCTCTCTAAACAAATACCCAGAGACAGAAAATATGATGACAGTAATTCAAAAAGGGCAGTTGATTAGATCTCCAAAATGAATCAAATGGTCTTGTAGAAGATTTAAACAATTACTGCACCAAGAAGCTGTGATTTTGACTCAAATTAATATGAATGGCACTGTAAATGCCCCTGTAATAAATGAGAATTATAACTGCAGTTCTAGTATGAAGACTACATAAGCTGGGATAAACTGGGACTGAAATATTAATAGTTGACCTTTATTTTCTAACTTGTTGAGAGACATTGTAGAGCTGGGCGATTTTCTCAAAAAAAAAAAAAAATCTTCGATTTTTTTAAAAAGAAACTCAATTCACGATTCGAATTGAGGTTTTTTTCTTTTTTTTTTTTTTAATGGACACCGCGCCGTTTGGAGCTGCGGGCAGGAGTTTTTAGGCAAGGCCACGGCTTCGGCCTTGTCCGCGGCGTCTGGCCCGCAGCTCCTCAGGACCAGCGCGGTGTAAGCGCCGGTCCTGGTGAAAAAAAAAGAAATCTAAAAAATCGATTTGCTGAAAATTTGAATCGATTTGACCTCTCAACTCGATTCAAGATTAAAATCGATTTTTCCCCATCCCTAAGACATTGCATAATTCATAAATAATTACAGAGCAGATAATGGAGAGGTGATCCATTCAATCACTATATTGCCATTGATACAGTACTGTTTTCTTGAAGTATACTGTAGATATTGGCTGTAAGTAAAACACAGTGATTCTATTACAAAAAAGTTGCATAAAGTCATAAATAAATCAGAAATTTCCCACAAATTTGTAGAACCAGTAAAATCAAAACATCTTATGTTGGGCTTGTGTTGATAGGTATTGTTCATGCTTTTGAAGCATTGACTTCAAAGGTGTAGTGTGGATGACAGTTCTGGGGCTGCATTTCACCTGCTTTGCATTCCTTTGAACGCAGCAGGTCCTATTGAGATGTGTTTGCATTGCAGGCAAAGCAGGTCTAATGTAGCTTTTTACTGCATTTGTGTTGGAATACAGCACTGTGTTCCTATGGATAAAGGCAGGATTGAACAATATCACTTGTCTCCAGATACGCTTAAAGTGGATGTAAACCCGAATGTTTTTTTTTTTTTTTATCATACTGTAGAGTATAAGATTTCCTATCATTTGAGCCCTGTCTTACCACACAGAGTTAATCCAGCTCTGAGCAATCCTCTTTTTTATTGTTCAGTGAGAAAAATCTTGACAAACTGAGAAAAACTTTGTCAAATACCCCCCCTTGCTGTGAGTGACAGCCTAAGACACAGCCATGATTTTTTAATTCCCACCCCCACTCCTTTCTTCAGCAGCTCTGCAAGGATTGGCTGTTCCACACCTCAGCATGATTTGGCATGCTGAAGTCATGTGGTTACTTTCCTGTCTTTTCACTGGATGTTAGAGATCATAGCAGAAGTTCAGTGTTAGAAATACACAGGAGAAAATGCATATTGACAAGGTTAGTGTAGAGGTGGGCGGGGAGTCTACTGACATCACGACTCCACCCACCGAGCTCCAGACAACAGACCCACCCACAGAATATGCAGTTTTCCGGCTCTCATAACAGACAGAGGGGAGACATTTGACAGGTAAAGATACATGCAGGAGGCATGTATATCCTTATAGATAACCCCTATGGCAGTAGTTTAGAAAAGGATGACATTGGGTTTACATCCACTTTAATCTCACAGATCAACATGTAGGCATTGGGCCTACTACTGGAGATTTCCTGCCAAGGTATACTCAAGTCTACATCACAGGAACTGCATCCCATGAAGAATACCCCATCATCCACCAGATCTACAAAGCACTATCACTATATGCCAGTGATGGCGAACCTTGGCACCGCAGATGTTTTGGAACTACATTTCCCATGATGCTCCACTACACTGCAGCGTGCATGAGCATCATAGGAAACATCTGGGGTGCCAAGGTTTGCCATCACTGCTATACGCTATAGTTCTTTCTAGAGCCATATACAAAGGCACGGGCTGATGAAAGGGGTCAAATCCTGATCAGCAGAAAATTAGAAGTTTGGTTTGTGCTCTGTTCGCTGAACTACTGTAAATCTTGAGGAGTTGTGCTCTAATTTTTTATATAGACTATGAACTATAGTTCTTGTATATAAATTTATTTTATTTAAAGTGATATTAAGGGCAGATTTAAAAAAAAAAACATTTTATACTTACCTGCTCTGTGCATAAGTTTTGCACACAGCAGCCCTGATCCTCCTGGCGAGTGCCCCCAATACAAGCAGCTTGTTATAGAGGCACCGGAGCAGACTTGCTACTGAGTCACTGCTCTGTGTCCATTCACACAGGCTCGGTCCTGCCCCTGCTTTATCCTATCTGGCTCACTGGCTGTGACTGACAGTAGCTGGAGCCAATGGCTCCTGCTGCTGTCTCAGCCAATGAGGAAGAAAAGACTTGGACTCATGCACATCGCTGGATCGAGATGAGGCTCAGGTAATTATTGGGGAAGCTACTGAACATAGAAGTTTTTTTTACCTTCATGCATAGAATGTATGAAGGTAAAAAACCTTGAGCCTTCACAACTACTTTAAAAATAGCCTTGAACCTGATTAGCTGTATCAAACAAAAGCAGGCTTGTTAAATGTAATTATTTAATAAATTAGTACACATACAGGCTGAAATGCAACATATTTGGAAAATGTTTAAATAAAAATATTTTTAAATGATCATTGTTATACCAAGTGCTTGGGAAATTAAATTATTTGTTTTCATGGTCCTTTATAAATTCCGAAAAATACCTGCTGATCCTACCAGATATCCAGTTAGTCTATACTTTTTCTTTTCACTCCTTCTGTACCGTGTTGGAATTCCATACAGTGTTATTAGCCATGCTCAGTTCTTCTCTGTGGACTGCAGAATACATTTCCCCCTAGGTTATGGGGAAGCCAAGATGGGAATATAAGGAGGTCCAGCTTTCTTCCATGTGGCTGATATGCATGGTTGGGCTGCACCTGTACATACAGCGTTGCAGTGCTGTAATGAACACCAGCTGGAAACTCTAGTCAAAGTGTAGAAATGTCATCAGCACACCAAGGATTCCTCAAAAGGGTCCAAAGCTTTATTCACATGGTCACAGAGTACACATACAGCAACGTTTTGGAGCCACACAGGGCCCCTTCGTCAGGCACTTAACTGATGAAGGAGCCTGGCGTGGCCCCGAAACGTTGCTGTATGTGTACAGTGTGACCATGTGAATAAAGCTTTGGACCCTTTTGAGCACATATTTCTCCACACAGTCCCTCAATAGGTACCCCTCTTAAAAAGGTAAGCCAACCGCTCTTCCCTCAAAGGGGAGAGCACATGCGACCCTCTCCTTAGCTGGACTCTTAGCCAGAAAACTCAAACCCAAGTTCCTTCCACCTTACAAAGGGGCACCCTGTGTCGCTACTCCATTACTTGGAAGAGCAGCCCATGCAGGGGGAGCTTTACACCTGCCTACAGGG
Source organism: Aquarana catesbeiana (assembly GCF_042186555.1). Taxonomy (NCBI): domain Eukaryota; kingdom Metazoa; phylum Chordata; class Amphibia; order Anura; family Ranidae; genus Aquarana; species Aquarana catesbeiana. Next base: position 364,515,975 of record NC_133327.1, on the reverse strand, counting down.
AAGTGTTCTGTACTCCTGTCCCAAGATGACAACTCTGCTCCTCCATATACAGTACAGTGATTGAACGTTATCACCCAACGTCAGGAAATATGTTACTGGCAGCATAAAAAGAAAACTAATGCAGCCACCACATCTAAGGACTGGCAAGCTGCAGTATATTAAAATCTTGTTTATGGGTTTAGATACACTTTAACGCTTTAAAATTTTCTTTAACAAGTTGATGAAGGGGTAAAGAAGGAAAACAGGGAGGGCAAAATACAAAGTAGATTAAACTACTTAAAATAAAAAAACAGAATGTCAGGTTTTATTTCAAACAGTGGGTTGTGTTGTGTAATTATCATGCTCATAAAAGCTTAGGGACAATATAAAAAGTACTTTGAAGTATTCCAGCTTTTACTTATATTATTTCTTCAGCCCTTGAATGGCTAGCTTGTACTTGTTTGAGTTTTCTTTGTGTATCCTTCTACCATAACCATGAAGCTGCTGGAACTAATATGCCTGCTTTTTTTTCCAGGCAAAACTATACTTGCCTTAAGTTTATTTTTGGGTGTTCACCAATTAAATGAGCAACTGTTCTCTGAATGTAGTAACGTTTGAACGAAAAAGACACTGGTAAAAAAAAAGGAATATTTATTGCACATTTGCATTCACCTAACAGGTTCTGAAACTAGCTTTGCCACAAAAATACACTGCTCAGGGCATCTGCTCTTTGGCTGAGGATTCTGGGTTCTGAGATGTCTAATGGCATATACATACTGTATCCCTGCATTTTCCATGCAGGAGTTCATCGTAATAATAACAATTCCTGGAAAATTCAAATCCAAGTAAGATGGTTAAAAGTACACACATTTAGGGCTGATGTACACTGCAGCTCAAAGAAGCGGCTTCCACAGGCTTTTGAGATCTAATTTTTTCTGCCTAGAAACTCCCCTCCATGTTAGCCAATGTGTCCATGCACACTACGGCTTTTTCAGGCATATGCTCCTACAGGCAGAAAAAACCCTCCACCAAAAACTCGCATTTTTGAGAGGAGCTAGTGTCCCAGAGCTCAAAAGAGCTCAAAAAAGCGCAAAAACATTTGTTCCAGCATTGCGTTTTGTTTATATAGTGGTTAAGAAAATATTATCTAGGAGGGTTTGTGAAAAAAATGCTTATGCTCAAAAAAAGCTCAAAGGAGCTTGAAGAAGCTCAATAAAAACATGCACAAGAGCACAAAAAAGCACAAGCTTCATCAAGCTAAAATAAAAGCAGCTTTTTATTTTTTTTTTAGATGCAGTGTGCATGAGCCCTTAGACAGATTATATAGCCTAGCTGAAAAGTTGCAGGGAAAATAAAATGAAAGCAATATGATCTGTTATATATGTCACACTTGACATTGTGAATAATGGCGTAAGCAGCTGGGAAAGCTATACATATCTATGCAGGATAAGGGAAACCCACCAAAGACTTTCCATACTGTTTAACTAGCAATACTGTATAGAGGTAATGAAAAATGTATATACTATGTATAAAACAAATAAATGAAAAATTGGTTGTCTCACATTGACAGGATTCTTCATAAAAAGGCAAAGTGCAAAATAAAAGTGCAATACCCCAAAATCTGATTGCTTACTATGGGTTTCTGCACCCTGCTTTGCACTTTTTATCACCATACAGAAAAATACAATTATTTTTTTTCCATCTTTTGATTACACATATAGGATCACTTTATATTTCAACACTTTTTACAAATCTGGCAGACTGTAAACAAATCGGGGAGGGGTGGAAGAGCAGGACGGGGCAGAGTTCACATATTTTATGGTCCTGCCCTCATTTTTAGCTTTCTCCTTCAATGCTCTGAGAATTTCATCACAATTTACAGACTACGGTATATTTCTCCAGACACAGCTTTCTTTCTTCTACACACTAACTACATACCCATCTAAATTTACCAAAAATGTGTCTTTAACCTCCCTGGCGGTATGATTATTTCGGATTTTAGGTGCTGAAAGCGGTACCATTATTTTGCATGGAAATTTGGCGTTTTATATTGTAGGTCTGTAAATCTTAACAATAACACACTTAAATCTGTCCAAACAAGAGTCTAGTAGATATCCCGGGTATGATAAAGTTTGAAACACAAAAACATAAATTATAATATAATAAATAAAAATAAATAATTAAAAAAAATTTAAAAAAATAGTAATAAAATAAATTTCCCCACAATTCACTATCGCACAATTCTGCAAGTGTTCTAATTTACTATTGCTGTTTTCTAGCTGGACTAAAGCCACTTTTGACGTAAAGGGACACTTTTTGGTTGCTATGGACAATCTCCAGTTTCCAGGCAGAAAGAACAGTGTATATCATGTAAAACTGCATGCAGGGCATGGGCCAAAGCACTGGGGACAAAAGGGATGTGAAATAATTTCATACAGTACTGTAATCTGTAAGATTACAGTACTGTATGTGTTATGATTTTTACTTTTTTTTTAATTTGCTGCCAGGCTCCGCCCCTGTGCGTTGCGCCGCTCGCAGGGAACGGAGCCTGGCACGGAGAGGCTTCGGAGGAGGACGGAGCCCTCGGACGCTGCGGGTGACATCGCAGGATCCCGGGGACAAGGTAAGTAACGCCGCCCCAGGATCCTGCAATGCGATCCCGAGTGTGGCTCGGGGTTACCGCTAATGGTACCGAATTTTAACCCCGAGCCACACTCGGGAAAACCGCCAGGGAGGTTAAACACCTCCTTTCTTGCACTGCAAGGAAGTTTCTCTTCCAATCCAGGTGTATCATCACATATGGCGACCCATCGCATTTGGCTACCCACTGGAGTGCACATGCGCACCCCCCGCCATATGCATTTCAACACTTTTACGACAAAACAGCATACTAAAACCATCAGATAGTGTGACGGAACTGACGTTGAACTGTGGTTGCGCAGTTATTATGTGGCTCCACCCCTAAGTCCAGGTTCAAGCCCCACCATCCAAGTGGACATAGAGTCAGACTATAATTATGCCGAGCGAAGCACACCACACCAGTGTGAAAGTGACAGGAAACGCTTTACAGGCACTATTGTTAGCACTATAGTGGCTCAGTGTAAAAGTAGCCCGACTCTCTGGCTTTTCTCCTTACACATGCACATCATGTCTCTGTGCTAGATCACCAGACATATCTGATTTTTTTCACCTTTGTCCTATTACGTTTGGAGGGTGCTCCTGGGGTGTGTCGGCGCTCTCGCTTCCTCCTTGGGTTCATTCCCTCAGCTCCCAGGATAGACTTGCCTCGCCGATCCTGACTTGCAACACTGCTTATTTAGAACTATTTATATATACGCTATGCGTTTGCTCCCGATGAGTGGCAACTGGTCACGAAAAGCGCCGAGCCTATCAATGTCATGTTTCCAACACATAGCTTGACCTCAACTGTGATTTATTTGCATCCTATAACCCATTTGTATCCATTACTCAAGAAGCATTGGCTTTTTATATTAGTTACTTCCATGGGATACTATGCGATTTTAGACGCGCGCATGTACATACATGAATTTTTCTTTTTTGTATGCCATCGCCTTGTGTATATAGCTAAAAATACTCATGTTCAATGCTTTGTTTACATGCCTATTAAACAATTTTACAATTTCTCCTACCACGTGTCTTGTGCCTCACTCAAAGTCCCCAAAACCCTTCCTTAATGGAGCCTAACTTAGCCTGCCCTCCTACAACCCCACTAAGCCTCAGTTATCTCTGCCCCAGCTGAGGGTTGGGATGGAGAAGGGGGGCAATAAAAACAGTCTTACCACCCAACTGCCCTTTTTGGGCTTCAAGGGCAGACAGATGGGGTCGTACACATGAAAAATGATTTCCACAGAACGTTCAGTGTACGAGCATTTTGCCTGCAACTTCAAGCACCGTATTGCGATAAAAAAAAAGGATCAGGCTGTCAAAAAAAAAAAAAAAAAAAAAGAGAAAGAAAAATGTGCTGGTCTCTGAAAAAGCAGTTTACAATGTAGTACTCAAGAACTCACAAATACATTGATACAGTGGGGGTTATTTACGAAAGACAAATCCACTTTGCACTGCAAGTGCACTTGAAAGTGCACTAAAAGTGCACTTGGAAGTGCAGTCGCTGTAAATCTAAGGTGTAGATCTGAAATGAGGGGAAGCTCTGCTGATTTTATCATCCAATCATGTGCAAGCTAAAGTGCTGTTTTTTATTTTCCTTGCATGCCCCCCTCGGATCTAAAGCGACTGCACTTCCAAGTGCACTTGCAGTGCAAAGTGGATTTTCCTTTAGTAAATAACCCCCATTGTCTCTTTCCATTATCTTTGCACAAAAAAAAAAAAAAGTTGGGGCAGATATGAGACCACAGTAAAGAAAAAAAAAGAAAAAAATGAATCCAGAAACACTCTAATCTACCTTCACTGTTGCAGGATATTTTGATGCGTAAAGCAATCACATTTCTGTAGGAAGTCTGTTTTTTTTCAAATGTTCTAAATTTCCCATATTTTTGAACATGGGCCACAGAGTATGTACTCTCTACTGAACACTAGATGAATGTGGTTTTTTTTTTGTTTGTTTTTTTAATCCAAACATGTTTTTATTGACAGGGAAAAAGGTGCTTGTACATTGTAAAGTTGAAAGGTATAGATAACAACCACCTCACCTGCATTGAACATGAGATATATAACCAGGTACAGAGCATCACATCATATGTAAAGCATATCCAAAATCATAGGTGTGTGCAGCCTAGTGCATTAGGGTGTGCACCCCAAAGCTTAAACACACACTTATATATATATATATATATATACATATATATATATATATATATATATATATATATATATCAGTAGAGCAGTGGACGGTGTCAGTAGGGCAGGGATTGGTGTTAGTAGTTCATTTTTATTTTTTTATTATTATAACTTTTTTACGATTGTATTATTTTTTTACAATAATTTATTATTATTATTTACAATTTATTAGGAGCCCCATTGGGGGACTTTGGTGAAATATCAGGGGTCTCAACAGCCTCACTTTTGACACAGAGAAAGGGACTGAGTACAGCGATTTCCCAGTCCCTTTCTCTGGAGCCAAGCAGTAAGGGTAATCTGCGCAGCACAGGGTGATTAGGGTGTGCCCAGGCACACCTGGCACACCCGTGCACACGCCTATGTCCAAAATTTTATGAAAAAACAAACAAAAACAGTAAAAAAGAAAAACATACAGCAAAACAAAATAAAACAAAACAGCCCAAGTTTATTGAGGGACGATTACTCAGAAGTCTCCTTTGTCTACTCTCGGATGTACAGCGGAGAAATTCCCAAACTCGGGCCATAACCATGATAACTCTTGGTGGTCTTATAATTGTAGTAACCTATTAATCACTCATTGTGGTGGGGCAAGACTTGAGTTATCAAGCCAACTTTGCCAATTGAGGTTACATTTTTTAACCACTTTTCAATAGCGATAAGCCAACTGCTCTCTAAGTAGAAGGGAATTAACTTGGCGATCCACCGAGCCCTAGAAGGCACAGTGGGTGCCAACCAAAAATTGGGCGATCAGCTTTCTAGCTAGGTACAATAACCTGTGTGTAGTAAGACTGATTTAGAATTTCAGCTGAGAATCATATTTCTTGTATTTCATGTTGAAACTACTTGTGACAGGTTGTTGTTAAAGACACTGGACTTACTCACTCCCCCTCCCACACAGAAACCTGCTAAGTTGTTCCTCTTATGTGCAAGGAAAACGAAAGTTTTGCATAAGGTTTAAAAATATACGTTTTGCAGAACTTGTCTGGTTTAGGATGTGTAGGTTGATTTTTAAAAGGTTAGAATGTTTTGTATAACGGAAGTGTACCGCCTGTTCGCTTGTGACGCAATATGCTGAAATTATATGTACACTGTATGAGCTGTATTTTTCACACTTGACATATAGACATGAGTCGGGTCAAGCGTGTCCACTTTTTGGCCAAAAAGGTGGAATAAATCTCCAATACTTGAGTCCTGTGTCCAGCAAGGTCATTTTACCGATATTCACCTGCTACTTCATTTGGTGCATTTGGCCATGAGGGGGGAATATCGGTGTGACCTGTTGAGGCAGGTGGCACTGTTTTCCACCAGACCTACAAGGAGTGGTCAGAGAGGCCAGCCCTGTGGGCTATATCGTAGTCTCAAAAGGCGCCTTCTAGAACTGTTATCTAGGAGACTGCGCTGTGTCCCATTTGGTGGCCCGCTGTGGACGACCTTGGTAGCATCAAAAGGACCTGGAAATCTGAGAAATAGATAGCTGGAGCTCCAACGTGAACAGGTGAGAGTCTTTTTACGTTTGTTTTAGGATAACAGTCAGACAGCCAGACAGCCTCTCAACGGATCAAGAGAAGGGAAGCCTGATCACCTTCCGAGAGAGACGTCCGTTCAGATGATTGTGCATCTTTCGGAAAAATCCTCAGTCAGTCAGTAATTTTTGGGTGGGAGTGTCTGGTATGATTGATGTGTGTATGAGACATCACTTTGTGGTGAGGTGACAGTTGACCTCTTCTAAGTGCGTTTCCTGGCCGGGAGACCGCGCACCAGGCCACTGACCGAGGGAAGCGTTGTCTATTGTTCCTACTTGTCGAGGATTCAGACCCCTTACTGAATTCTCATCATTTACCCTACCCTCTGTGTCTGTCTTGGTGTCTCGGTTACAAGTATGGGTGGGAAACATAGTGTTGAATCTCCCCCTACAATCCATGATCTCCAACTTTAGGAAGGGATTTTCTAAGAACTGCAATTGAAAACTTAGTCCTGAGAAACTGATAACATTGTGGAGTGCTGTGGCCCCCACAGGGAACATGACCAAGACGCACCTTCCAGGGGGACTGATCGTCCGGATGATTGTGCATCCCTCGAATAAATCCTCAGCCAGTCAGTTAGGAGGAATAATTCCTCAGCTAGTCAGTTAGGAGGAATATCCATCTGGATGATTGTGCATCTCTCGGATAAATCCTCAGCTAGTCAGTCAGGAGGAATGTTCATCCAGATGATTGTGCATCTTTCGGACAAATCCTCAGTCAGTCAATCAGTCAGCTAGGAGAAAACGTCCGTCTGGATGATTGTGCATCCTTCGGACAAATGGGAGATAAAGACCTGCAGTGGATACAAGCCACAAAAGAGGAACAGGGCAGAATTATAGTTATGACAAGAGTAGTGCCACTGACAAAACAAACAAAACACATATATTCTCAACCCGAAGAGACAGATCAGCCTCCCCCATATGTAGATGAACGGACCTCAGATAGAGATAGGTCAGAGCCATGTCCAAATGCCCCGTCCAGTAGACAGGGGGACTCAAGTTGTTGTCCACCTACATCAGATTCACCAAGTTTGTCAATGCCAAATCTCAGTAAATATACTCCTAACCGTAACACTCTGGGTATAGGCAGGACAGAAATAGGGAACTCGGTAGTAGTCAATGGGCTCCCCAATCAAGTGTCCACTTCCACTCCGAGAAATCCCGATGCAAAAAGCCGGACCCTTGCCCCGGTTTTCAACATACCTCTGCAAATGCCCCTAAGAGAACAGGCGGCGGGGGAACATTGGACTCTAGTTTACACCCCTTTTTATCACAACAGATTTACTGAACTGGAAGACTCATAACCCTGCCTACTCTGAGAAGCCCCAAGCCATGACAGATTTGCTCCGGTCAATAACTCAGACCCATAACCCCACTTGGTCAGACTGCCATCAACTTTTATTGACCCTTTTTAATACTGAGGAGAGACACAGAATTAACCAAGCAGTGCAGAAGTATAAGGTCAAAAGACCCTTCCTATTAGAAAGACTTTGTAGTTTTGGGGGGGCATCAAATCCAACATCAGTTCCTGTAGATGCCGGATTGCCCTTGCTGGGCAGAGACTTACTTGCTAAACTCAGAGCACACATATACTTCCAATCTGACGGACAGGCTATCCTAAAATTGCCCCATCCCTTTGAAGCCCACATACTGCAAGACATCCCGGGACTATGGGCAGAAGACAACCCACCAGGATTAGCCAGACACATTCCCCCAATCCTTATTGAATTAAAATCAGGAGCCACTCCAGTCAGCCTGAAACAGTACCCAGTCCGTCAAAAAGCCTTAGTAGGAATACAAAAGTACTTAAACAAATTCCTACACTATGGAATTCTAAAACCCTGTCAGTCTCCCTGGAATACACCTCTACTCCCAGTACAGAAACCCGGAACAGCTCACTCTCGTCCTGTTCAAGACCTCAGATCGGTTAATCAGGCTGTAAATGACCATCCACCCAGCGGTCCCGAACCCATACAACCTATTGGGATTAATACTAGGGGAGGCCACCTATTTCACAGTTCTGGATTTAAAAGATGCCTTCTTCTGTCTCAGAGTGGCAGAACAATCCCAGCGCATTTTTGCTTTCCAGTGGGAGGACCCAGAGACTGGGGGTAAGGGACAACTGACATGGACACGCTTACCCCAGGGATTCAAAAACTCCCCTACAATATTTCGAACAGCCCTGACCCAAGACCTGAAATCCTTCAAGTCTGATCCTGAGAATAGAGTCCTTCAGTATGTGGATGACCAAAAATAGAGAAGAGTGCCTTCAAGCTACTAATGAACTGTTACAATTACTGTTGGAGGCAGGTTATAAGGTATCCCGGAGAAAGGCGCAATTGTGCCAAGAGACTGTAAAGTACCTGGGATTCAGAGTATCACAAAGACAGAGACAATTGGGAGAAGGCAGGAAAGAAGCGGTTTGTCAGATTCCCACCCCGACCACCAGACGGCAAGTACGTGAATTCCTGGGGGCGGCAGGATTCTGCCGAATCTGGATACTGGACTTTGCCACAAAAGCCAGACCCCTCTATGAATCCAAAAAGGAGGGAGAAAAGGAACCCTTTCAATGGGGAGAACAACAAAACAGAGCATTCCAAGACATTAAAGGTCTCCCTAATGCAGGCTCCTGCGCTAGGCCTGCCGGATAGCCAAAAAAAAAAAAAAAGTCTTCTATTTGTATGTCAGTGAAAAACAAGGAATAGCAGTAGGAGTCCTGACACAATACTTGGGGTCGTGGCAGCGCCTTGTAGCATACCTTTCAAAACAACTGGACACTGTAGCTCAGGGATGGCCATCCTGCCTGCGGGCCATCGCAGCAACAGCCCTCTTTGTGGCCGAAGCTGACAAGTTGTCATTAGGTCAGGAGACTTATGTCCCAGTCCCACACCAAGTACAGGCATTAATGGATTACAAGGGAAATCACTGGTTCACTAACAATCGAATGGTTAAATATCAAGCTATGCTGTGTGAAAATCCTCGTATCCACTTAGAGACTGTAAACAAATTAAACCCAGCCACTCTGCTCCCCACCTCACAAGAACCCCTAACTCATGACTGTCTCCAGGTAATGGATATGCAAGCCAATCAGACTTGAAAGACAGCCCCTTGGAAAATCCAAACGTTGAGTACTTTACTGACGGAAGCAGTTTTGTAAAAGATGTTTATCCCCAGATATGAAATCCCCTCCGCCATAGGCTCAGACAATGGCCCTGCCTTTGTCCACAAGTGCCTCCAGGAATTAGCAACAGCACTTAAGATTACTTGGAAACTACACACCGCATATAGGCCCCAAAGCTCTGGAAAAGTTGAACGAATGAACCGCACGCTCAAGTCACAACTGGCCAAGCTCTGTCAGGAAATCCAAATGAAATGGACCTTGATGTTGCCCATTGCTTTACTGAGAATTCGGAGTACCCCAACAAAGAGGACAAATCTGTCCCCTTTAAGGTACTGTATGGTAGGCCCTCACCCATCATTAGAGGGATAAGAGGAGACTTGCATCAGATAGGAGGGGTAGTTAACCGTGAACTGATACAGAGACTTGGGGAGAGTAAGCAAGACATAGGCAAATGGGTTCAAGAGAAACTATCCATAAGCTTGTTGAACCCAGTACACCCCTTTAAACCAGGAGATACAGTGTGGGTAAAGGAGTGGAACTTAACCCCACTAGGGCCAAAATGGAGAGGTCCTTACACTGTTCTGCTATCTACCCCAACAGCCATTAAGGTAGCCGAGGTGACACCCTGGATACACCACTCTAGGGTAAAATGAGCTGCTGACCTCACAGACTCCTGGCACAGTACAGTAGATCCCCAAGATCCTTTGAGACTGAGATTGACCAGAGAAATCAGAAGGAAGAACTCCAGCCCTGCGGCCAGCACACCCCTGGAGGCTGCTGGCTCAACGCACGGCGGAAGATAAAGGACATCTACTAAGCTCTGCTCCAACCACAGCCCGGACACTGGTTGGTCTACGCATAAGCTGAAGCTTGAGGATATTCATCGATGTAATTGTTTACTAAAATCTTTATAATGAGACTGTTAATAGCCATAGCAGTGATAGTGGCTGAGCTAAAAAGGGGGGAGGGTAATTCATGTGACCCTTGTATAAAGACCACCAGAGTAGGATCCATAGCTACGAAGATGTTACTGTGGCACTCTCATTATCAATGCAAGGGCACAGTAGCTGGTACCTGCATACATAATGGGACTACCTATTCAATGTGCTCCGTTGAAAATCAGATAACCTGTTATAACCCCACTTATGCACCCTATAAAACTTGGCTATCTGCTCGGAGCTTTAGCTCCACCGGTAAGCTGGTAAACCATACCCGGATCACCAACTCAAGTATTGCAGAGACAAGTTTTAATTATTTTCTGATTCTCCCTATAGTGTATGGAGTGCTAATATTTTTACTCTTTTTGTATTCTTATTGTTAACATGGGCCAAGGGTCACTATCCCAGTGTTTTATAAGTTAATGAGAGACCCGACTGGAGCTGACAATGGGAAATAGTCTCGGTAGAAGAATATTTTGTTCCTGCTAGTGAGGCCACCATAAAGAAGAAAGAAAAAAAACTGTATGTTATCTAGTGATGCTTAATCTCGCTCATATTAATCACTATGATTATGATCAAAGGGGGGAATGAAGTGGCAACGAGGGTCAGTTTATATGGCCATAGTTACGTGTGTAGTAAGACTGATTTAGAATTTCAGCTAAGAATCATATTTCTTATATTTCGTGTTGAAACTACGTGTGACAGGTTGTGGTTAAAGACACTGGACCTATACGTAGGTTGATTTTAGGTTGATTTTTAAAAGGTTAGAATGTTTTGTATAACGGAAGTGTACCGCCTGTTTGCTTGTGACGCAATATGCTGACACTGTACACTGCATGAGCTGTTTTTTGCACACTTGACATATAGACATGAGTCGTTTGGCCAAAAAGGTAGAATAAATCTCCCATACTTGAGTCCTGTGTCCAGCAACGTCATTTTACCGATATTCACCTGCTACTTCATTAGGGTAATAAACAGTTGGTGTTGCTGGGAGGAATAGTGCCCCATTTTTGTTGTCAGTGGGAGGAATTATGCCACTGCCTTAGAGAATGGGCTGCCTGGCTGTTAGGCTATTTGTTCTCAGCCACAGACCCAGAATAAACATTCAAATCAGGATGGTCAGAATAAAACCCTTGTGTGAATAATGGTTGCAGGTCAATGACTCTAATGGCTCATTCACATGGGGGTGTGACCTGTACAGCCTGAATAAATGTCCCATACAGGCCACAGTGCCCATGTGAGAGACCTAAATATGCAAGCATGAAGGTCAATATGACAGACAGGCAGTTAGTATTTTCAGAAGAACTCAGTAATGGCAGCCCCTAGGTTTCTCTGATGACAGGTTTCCTTTGAAGCCATGTACTATTGTTGTCTTAGTTCAACTGATAATAAAAGCGTCAGGAATGCACACCAGATCCCAGGTTTTTACTCATGAGGGTACAAAGGTTTAGGGCCAGTTCACACCAGAATGTGGTGCAGGAAACCCACATTCCATACAGGTTTCCCACACAGTGTTCAAAACGCATTGCAGCAGGTGTCAATATAATGTTAATGGCACCACAAATGCAGGTCCCAAATGCAGTGCGGTACAGAAGGACCATGCAATTCGGTTGCAGCGAGTTTCCAAAAGTATTGCATGCACTACTTTTGGTGCGGTGCAGTGCGAAATCGTACTTCGCAGAACTGCATGTGAATCGCACAGGAATGCACAGCACGTTCCTTTGCAATTCCCAGTATGAACCGGCCCTTAGGCTTTATGGCACACATTCTATCAAAAAAAAAAATACATTTATATAACAAACTGTGTTCGTATAGTCTTCACTGATTACAATTCATTACTGTTATGAAAATCAATTAGAATGCTTTTGGCAGCAGTGTAATATGACCGCTGATTTTGATTAAGGCCTCATGCTCATAGCTGTAAACTATGGTATTTACATAGGATCTTGCTGGCAGCAACATTCCACCTAAAAAGTTGTCTGTACTACATTTCAGTTCAGGACATACACACACTTGTGTTGGGATTAACAGAGACGTGTACTACATTCTGTAGATTCACTGCTGGTGCCTACACACTGCTGAGGTTTACATCTAGTCCTGTACGAGTCCCTCATGCGGCAGTACCACAGACACAGAATGACTGAGTAACTCATTCAGGGCTAGATGTAAACATCAACAGCAGCAGTGGCGCATCTGCAGGATGACCTCAGCCTTCAGCCGCTGCCTACAGAATGTTTTTGTCTCAACCTTGGCAGCAGTGGTGGCTCATATGTAGGGTTGCCACCTGTCTGGGATTCACCCGGACAGTCTGGGTTTTTGAATCATGTGTCCGGGTTTATATCCACCGGACACATTATTCAGACAGGAATGTGGCTCGGAACAGCGGTTGACAGAAGGGTGAGGTGGCACTATGTGCGCTGCATTATTATTCTCTTTGGAGTGCCCAAAGGTGTCCCAGGTCTTTTACAATCCTATAGTGCATGGATATGCAATTAGCGGACCTCCAGCTGTTGCAAAACTACAAGTCCCATCATGCCTCTGCCTCTGAGTGTCATGCTTGTGGTTGTCAGAGTCTTGCTATGCCTCATGGGACTTGTAGTTCTGCAACAGCTGGAGGTTTGCTAATTGCATATCCCTGCTCTAGTGTATTAAATTTTTTATTTTTTTTAATGTACTGTGCGCTGCTAAAGTGCTCGGGTTTGGCTTAAAGAAAAAGTGGCAACCCTACTCATATGGTCTGTATAGGCTGTATGCAAAAATGTTTACTTGTATACAGAATAAAATACGTTTGAAAGCAGACCGTAGATACAGAATTTTTTTTGTTTTAATCCACGTGGCTAAAAGCTGTGGAGCAAAATGGAGCTGTGTGAATGGGCCCATAGATATCAATGCTGATTAAATTACAGATCTGAATGCAGCATATTGTACACCCATATCCATGAGCCCAGGCAGAAAGATGGAGAGCAGCAGGTAGCCCATAAAAGGAAATAGATTGTTTAACCTTTTGGTGACCAGAGTTTTTTTTAAGCTTAGATTCCCACACCTAGTTGAGCAGGGCTGGGATGCATCAGTTAACCATTTACAGACTGGAAGATTTTCCCCCTTAATGACCAAGCCCTTTTTTTGCGATACGGCACGGTGTTGCTTTAACTGACAATTGCGCGGCCGTGCAACGTTGTACCCAAACAAAATTGACGTCCTTTTTTCCCACAAATAGAGCTTTCTTTGGGTGGTATTTGATCACCTCTGCAGTTTTTATTTTTTGCGCTATAAACAAACAAAAAGCAACAATTTTGAATAAAAAAAAAAAAACAAAAAGTAAAAAAAATATTTTTTACTTTTTGCTTTTCTGTAACCATGTTGCTATGCCATATAAAAAGTCACCAAAACCTCCTAAACCCTGAAAGGGGTTCCATCCATCTTTAGCAATATCCCTGGCCTTATTCTGTAGTTCTCTTATATTAGCAAGATGCCCTTTAATAATGTCCTCATCAAAAGCAAAAGTAAAGGAAGCTAATACAATAATATCAGGTCTTTCTATGTATCAGATTTTCTTTTGAGGGAGAAGGTGTAATATTATATATATATATATATATATATATATATATATATATATATATATATATATATATATATATATATATATAGACAGATAGATAGATAGATAGATATATATATATATATATATATATATATATATCTCTATCTCAATAAGAGTATATTGATTGGTTTGCACAAAAGTTATAGCATCTACAAAACAGGGGATTTATGGCATTTTTATTATTTATTTTTTTACTAGTAACGGCGGTGATCTGCGATTTTTAGCGGGACTGCGACATTGCGACGGACATATTGGACACTTTTAACACTTTTTTTGGACCAGTGAGATTTATACAGAGATCAGAGCTAAAAATAGCCACTGATTACTGTATAAATGTCACTGGCAGGGAAGGGGTTAACACTAGTGGTGATCAAAAGGGTTTAATGTGTTCCCTAGGGAGGTGGTTCTAACTGTATGGGGGCTGGGCTGACTGGAGGAGAAGAAAGATCGCTGTTCCCAATCACTAGGAACAGAGGATCTCTCTCTCTCCAACTCCCTTGTCAGAACGGGGATCAGTCTATTTACACTGACAGATCACTGTTCCGGCTCTCGTTCCCGCGATCGCGGATGGCCGGCGGACATCGTGGCTGCCGGCCATGCGCATCGGGTCCCCCGCCGTACACCTACGGCGATTTGCGGGAAACGTGCCAACCTGCCGCCATATAACGACGGTGGCACCCAAAGGCAATCATTTATTATATTGCAGCTTACCAATTCTTAGGCTGGCCATACATTATACAATTTTCTTATTTAAATTTTCCTTTAGACTTACCAAAACCATATAATACGAGGTCAGACCTAAGAACTTTCAATGTGTATGCAATCAGGCAGGCCCTTGTACTACATAGTTGAAGGTAAATCTAAAGGAAATTTAATTAGGAAATTGTATAGTGTATGGCCAAGCCTTAGATGTGATGGCTGCATTCGTTTTCTTTTTTAGGATGTCTTTCTTTTTTGTTCAACTGATCTAGCCAGTAAGTCTGTTATTTTTCAACAGAACAAGCTGTCCTGCAGATTTAGCAGTTAGAGGATAGTGACAAACCATTTAACACTGACAGGGGTGCTTACAATAATCATCTTTTTTTTATTCCTGTAAAATCTTCATCCCAAAAAGGAACAAAACTGTTGCTGTAACTGCTTATAAAGTGTGAGCTAGGATTTGGCTTCAATTTGGCTGGATCCTTCATAACAAATCCTACAGGAGCATGAAAATATAAAAGTAATATTTGCAAATCTACTTGCATAAATGACAAAAAAAAATAGATTTGTTGTGCACTTATCTTTTATTAAGCCCCGTTCACACCGGTGCGACTTGTCATGCGATTTGACAGGTCCAAATCACATGACACGTTGCACCCTATTATGGGCAGGAAAACTGTTCAAATCGGTGCGATGCCGACTTTGTGGGGCTGCACTGAGTTGAAGGAGGCGTTCCCGCACTACTTTTGCCGATTTCAGATGCGTCACATAGACATCTGTGCATGAAGTCACACAGAGGTCAGCCAAATCGCACCTGAAGTAGGGACATGGGGCTTTGAAATCGCGCGATTATAAGTGATGCTGCCCGATTTCAAAGCCGTGTTCAGTGTGAACCAGGGCTAAAAAGGAAGTTTTCGACTCTTTTTACAAACTGACTTTTTTTTTTTTATTATTGTGACCCTTTGAAGCACCCATAATGAGGGGTAAATACTTGTCAGTCAGTATCTGTGTACACTATAATGAAGAGTTGTTTACATAAAGCACAGACGCGGCTATGTCACGGAATGGATGTTTTTTTTCTTCTACATGTTTTTTTTCTTCTTCATGTTTCTACTGTTATAGAACATTGTTTTATTTAACACTGCAAACAGACAATCCGTATTGGGCAACCAGATTTGTGCAATTTTATTACACAACAAAATAAACATTATAAAAAGGATACATGCATTAGTTCATACAAGCCTGTTTTCCCCATGCACTCTGGCCTCATAGGAACTGCACTGAAATCTAGTACATAGGGCAGTTTGAGGATTTGTTCAGAGAATGCAAAGCATCCTTGGAAGGTCGCTTTCCCCTCTCTGAAGAATATATAGAGAGTGATGTGTTTGTTCAAAGAGTTAGCGTGCACCAGCATCTAGCATCTAGGATTTATACATCTGTCCATCCAGTCCTGGGATTTACACAGGTCTGCCACACAACCCACCCCTCTCTGGCAGGGAAGCAGACCTGATGATTTTTCTTTGCTGCAGTATAGTAGCACTTACAGGTCTTGCCCCTCCCCTAGCTTGTGACTGGACAGGAAATGTAAAAGCAGTACACTGCTGAACTATTCATTCTGTCACTCTGTACTCTCCTCCTATTGGCATGACTCATGGTGCTCAGGGCTGCCGCCACCCCCCATAAATATCAAAACAATATTTTTACAAAAAATACAGTTATTAGCGGACACAAACAAAACATGACTTACAAAATTCCTGCTAAATCTAAAAGATAAAACAGTATTGAATTAATAAATAAACTCATGTCAATGAGGTCTTGAGGCTCATTCACATGGGTGCTATTGCCTGTACAGTGTGAATCATTTTTTATTTTTTTTTTAAATGTGACTATTGCTGTGTGCAGACAGCCTATGTTACACACTGGGGATGCAGCATCTGTACGAACACAGCCACAGGTCCTAATTTAACAGGCGCTTGGGTGCAGGTGTACGGCTACAAACACAGACAGTGTGTATTCAGGGCCATTCACCCAAAACATGCACAATTATCAAATTAGGACCTGCAGCTGTGTTCATACAGCTGCTATATCCTCATAGCGTGACAGGCTGCTCCAGTCGCACAAACTGCTCATTCGCACTGTATGGAACAGAGAACCCATGTGAATGAGCCCTTATTTTTTACAATTTTTTTTTTTTTTCACAAATTTTTAAATTTATTTACAATTTTTTTTTTTATTATGTTTTACTTTTTTTTTTGTGGGGCTTGGGTGAAATATCTGGGGGTCTAAACAGACCCCCGACAGAGAAAGGAACACAGATTCTAAAATGACTATCTTTGCAGCCTCTGTCTCCTGTTCACTCTCAAACTGAAGCATAGTAGACTATGCTTCAGTTAGGAATTAAAAAAAGTGAGTGCATAAAAGGTAGGGGCCGCAAAATGACGAATTTTTCTGCCCAAAACGCTCTTCTCCTGAATAAGCAAGTGAGTTTTTTTTCTGCCTCTAAGACTCCTGTCACACTGAGGCGTTTTTCAGGTGCTACAGCGCTAAAAATAGCGCCTTTAAAGCGCCTGAAAAAAGCCTCAGCTGCAAACCCAGTGTGAAAGTCTGAGTGCTTTCACACTGGCGCGCTGCGCTGGCAGGGCGTCATAATAAGTCCTGCCAGCAGCTTCTTTGCAGCGGTGTAGGAGTGGTTAATACACTGCTCCTCCACATTGAAAACAATGGGCCAGCGCTGCTATACCGCCGGCAAAGCGCCGCTGCAGTGGCATTTTGCGGGCGGATTTAACCCCTTTTCGGCTGCCAGCGGGTTTAAAACCGCCCGATATCGGCCGAATAGCGCCGCTAAAACGACGGTAAAGCGGCACTAAAAATAGCGCCGTTTTACCGATAACTCCCGGGGTGGCTCAGTGTGAAAGGGGTATAAACACTATTGGCTCTAAACTCCTGTAAATGTCTGAGTGTGCATGGACCCATAGGCCAACATAAAGGGGCGTTTAGTGGCATTATTTTTGACCTGGAGCAGTAGTTTCTGGAGCAGCTCTAGAACTGTAACTGGGGTTTCTGGAGCGGAGGGTTTATTTAGGCTCCAGAACAAGCCTGGTGCTTGAGCTTAACTGTGGGAACCAGTCAGGAGCCAAAGTTGCAAATATGAGCACTGCCAACTCTTGTTTGTATATTATCTCAACATCTTAGGAATCATTCACACAGGCCTACTAAAGCTTTGCATGAGGGCCATGTTTGCACAAAATGTATAGGTCTCTCATGCATCCACGAGCAGGTCATTCATGTCAGTCGGGATGCATCGGAAGTACAGACACAGCCGCTGCTCCATATCTGACATTGATACGAGTGCATGTCTAGGAACTCACACTGTCTGCATTCAGAGACATGCAACCACAGCCCACATGCCTAACAGATTGGGGGGCAGCAGCTGTGTCCGTGCAGCCACTGCCTCTCAATTGGCATTACTGGGATTGCCTGCACATGGCAGCATGGAACACCTGTGTATTCTGTGAGGGCAAATGTGACCCTCACACGGATGTATGCTTTAGTATGCCTATATGAACGAAGCCTTAGTTTCACAACCTGGGTTTTCTGTCCTGGAGCCCATCAATATAGCTATCAAGTTGAAATACAAGAATTATTTGTATTGCATACTTATATTAGTCCAGCTTGGCATTAAATACGCATGCATTACTTATACCTGATGGGAAAATCACTGTAATAGTCAGTGCTTCTACAGTGATAGCCACAAACTTCCATTTCCTTCTTTGGTTCTGAGTGAACAGCTGCCCCACTATACACTAACCACAAGGTGGAGATTGGACCAGGTGTAGAGGAGGGATGGCGATGCAACAATCAGAGAACGGTTCTTATTTAATAAAAAACATACAAGGTGGTTGAGCTGCACCGGTTTTTGCAGCCTCCAATTTTAGTAAGTCAACCCCAAGGTCTTGAATGGTGCTGACGCTAAGCTGAGCAGCCCACTGTGGTCAGTGTGCAGTGGAGAAGCTGCTCACATAGAACCTAAGCAGGACCTGATTGTGGCTATCACTATAGTAGCACTGAGCTCCTCCCCACATCGGATAACCCTCTAGGAGAAGCGCTCTCCCAAGGGGGTTAGGTTACCTTGCAGGCGCGCTCCCGAGTCCAGAATTCTGCGTCCATAGCCACCGAATGTATGACTCGGCCTGCCCCCCCTGTGGCCCGCATCATTGGATTTGATTAACAGCAGCGGGAGCCAATGGCTGCGCTATCAATCTATCCAATCAAGAGCCGAGAACCCTGGGCAGTGAGACAGCGCGTCCTTGCCAGGTCAAGTTTCAGGGCTCAGGTAAGTAAAACGGGGGGGGGGCAGGTCACTGCCAGGTGTGCATTAAGGTAACGAAACATGGTTTACAAGCCCTTTAAAGTCATTTCCAGCTTACCCTGAAGTCCATCAGTTATGAGTAACGCATACCTATATTGTGCCAAGCTGGACCTATGTACTGTAAGACTTTAAGGTAGGAGTATTTCCTGCTCAGCCTTGCAGGTGCTTTTTGTTCTTGGTACAATCGGGCTCTGAGAAATGATACAAACATGACCTGTCCTCTAATTTTCCATGATGAAAATTTGTCCATGGGTTGCCACCCTTGTGGACAAAGAAATGAGACAGCATACAGAAAACCTGATCACTGAATGAGGTTTTAATATAAAGACTCCAGTATAAACATGCGTAATCATACAGGTAAAATGCACATGTTTATGCACTGTTTAGACAAACCCACACCGGTTACATTCTGGGGAAACAACAGCAACTACTGTACAGTAACAAAGCCAACAACTTTTCCTAAAGCCGGCCATAGACAATTTGAATCTCAGCCATTTCAGCAGGGATCGGCCATGATTTGAACTATGTATGGACAGGCTGAATGTACCCAAGTTGTTTGATCGATCAACTTGGGTACAGCCAGCCTGTTGGATCTTCCATGCGATTATTGCTAGCGACTATTATAGCCACTAGCAGTAATCACTGTTCTCCTGGCAGGGATGGCTCCCACCGCCCCCCTGCTGAGAGAACCCAATTGCTCCACGCCTGTGGCTTAAGTCAACAGATACACATACAGACACCATATTAACTGGATTGAAAGATATTCACTGTAGAGTGCAGGTGTAGGGGTGAGCACAGTGTGCCGAAAAATGTTTTCAAAGAAATTGAGCGTGCCGATTTTATAACAAAAAAATGTCAACTTCACACTCTCAATCACGAAAAGGATTACAGTAAAATGCTGTAAACTACTTTAGTAGTGAGAAATTAACATCTTGCACTCTCACGCCTCAGATCACTGTCCCCCCTGCAATTATATTTCACCACTGTACTACCCTGCACATCTGCCCCACCACTGTACTACCCTGCACATCTGCCCTACCTCTGTACTACCCAGCACATCTGCCCCACCACTGCACATCTGCCCCACCACTGCACTACCCTGAACATCTGCCCCACCACTGTACTACCCTGCACATCTGCCCTACCTCTGTACTACCCAGCACATCTGCCCCACCACTGCACATCTGCCCCACCACTGTACTACCCTGAACATCTGCCCCACCACTGTACTACCCTGCACATCTGCCCTTAACACTGAATCCCCCTGCTCATCTGTGCCACCACTGTAACTCCCTGCTCATCTGTCCCACCACTGTAACCCCCTGCTCACCTGCCCCATCACTGTACGCGTTTCTCATCCCTCTCACCACTGTATCCCCTTGCTCTTCTGTCCCACCATTGTAACCCCCCTGCTCATCTGCCCCCATCAATGTACCCCTTTTCTCATCTACCGCACCACTGTACCCGCCTGCACATCTGCTTCACCACCGTATCCCCATGCTCTTCTGTCTCACTACCGAATCACCTTTCTCATCTGTCCTAACACTGAACCCATCTGCTCATTTGCCCCACCACTGTAACCCACTTTCTCATCTGCCCCACCAATGTACCTCCTGCACATCTGTATCACCTCTGTACCCCCTTGTTCTTCTGCCCCACCTCTGTTCTCCCTGGTCTCCTGCCCCACCACTGTAACCCCCTGCTCATCTGCCCCACCAATACACCTCCTTTCACATCTGCCCCACTGCTCTGCCCCCCTGCTTTTCTGCTCCAACACTGAACCCCCCTGCTCATCTGGCCCAACACTGAACCCCCCCTGCTCATCTGGCCCAACACTGAACCCCCCCTGTACATCTGCACCATCACTGTACCCCCCTGCTCATCTGCCCCACTGCTGAACCCCCTTCTCAACTCTTCCACCACTGTACCTCCCTGCACATCTGCCCCACTGCTGTACCCTCCTGCTCTTCTGTTCCACCTCTGAACGCCTCCTGCTCATTTTCCCCACCGCTGTACCCTCCGCTCCCTCTTCTCATCTATGATATGCAGAGTGGTGAAAGGAAGCAGAGATGAGACACATCTTACCTGTCCCGGCACAATCATCCTGCTCATCTACCTCTCGCATCCAGCCCACATGTTTGTATGTGATGTATGGGATGTATGTGATGTCACATACAAGCATATGGAATGGATGCGCAATGATGATCTCAGGTCAAGGGCATTTTCTGAAAGCAGCGGGCATGTATGCAACATCATAAGTTGGGCCCCCGCAGCTGAAAAAAAGTGGTTGGGTGTGATTTTCATTGCCATGAATACTGGCTATGGCTTAAAGGGACACAGAGTGCAGGGGTTCGGTAGTAAGTGACGCAAAGGTTCAGGAATAATTTCAACAAAGTTCCCAGAAGCTCTTCCACAAACTGTCACCTGATTGTGGTTTTCTCAATCACAGTGAAATCCCTTCTTTCTGAGATTGGTAGTGGCAACCAAGCGAGTCATCTTCCACCAGGTGGTGGACCGGGCTAGCAGGACTGTGATTGGCTTTAGCAGTGACCAAGACAGTCCTCCTCCTTCTAAAAACAGGGACTGCCCCCCCCCCGGCAGAACTGCACCCAATCTCTTCCTCATGACGATCGCAGCTACAGCAAAGTTTCCCATCTTTGACAATGTGTGGGGGCACAGTGCCTCCCCCTCAGCGCAGATGCAGTGTGGGGAATTCTGAAATTGGAATGCATTATGGTCTCACTGACACTTCCCTGCACTGCTCTGCTGATGGGGAGGGAGTCGAGTGCCGGCAAAAGAGGCTTTGAGTGCTTCTTGCAGCACCAGTGCCGGGGGTTGCCTACCCCTGGTATAGTATTTACATTTTGTTATGCCTCAAGAATATTAAAAAAAAACGTTTTAATCAAAACATCACTGCCACACGGCTTATCTAAATCTACCTTACCAAACAATAATATGTTCTCAGTGTATATTACTCATTGTTCTCCAAGTGAGTAATATACTACTTGGATAAGTGGTTTTGTGTAACTGATCAGTTATTTTGTATGAATTGCAGTTTCCCTGTTTACTCACATTTCAATACTTAAAAACCCACAGAAGGTTAAGCTATCTATTTTTTCTGACAAATTTCGACATGAAAAAATGCATAAAAACCCGGTCCTTTGTTAGGACAAGAAACCAAATTCTAGATAGGCATCAGTGAGTTACCTGCATGTAGGTGTGGCTGGGCTCACTGCCCGCAGGGGAAGAGAGCTCACACAGAGACTGGTTGATGCAGCAATTTATATTAACGTAGTAATGTTGACAGAGAACAGCAAACCCTGCAGACAGCCACATCAGATCGGACACTCACAATAAACCAGGCAAGGAGTAATGGTGCACACTGTAGACACCTGACAGCATTCGAAAGAGAAAGTGAAGATTTAACTTGTACAACTCTAGCGGGGTGATGAAGGCTGTCTTTTCCTGGTCTTGCTCACTCACTGGGACCTGCCAATAACTAGGTGTAAAAATAACAGGCCTGGCTCAATGACATGAGCGATTCCTCTACTGGAGGCAATGTGAAGGCATCTCAGTGGATATAGGCGTTGACTAAGGATGAGCTCCGGCGTGTTTGCATGCTGAACGTGCAGAGCCTGCCAGGAAGTCGGCACGGCGCAGCGCTAATCACAATCAGTGAGACATTTCCCGATGTGCGGCTACAGAGAACAGGAAATGTCTCCCTACCTGTGATTAGCGCTGCACCGTGCCAACCTTCTGGCGGGTTCAGCATGCGAACACGCCGAAACTCATTCTTAGCGTTGACCTTACGATAGTCCACACAGAATCGTAAAAATACGTCTTTTTTAATGCTAGAACAACAGGGCGGCACAAGGGCTACGGTTCTCCTTAATTATCCCTCTTTGCAGCATATTGCAGGTCCTTGACCTCTTGACAAAGTCGGTGGCATATACCGATACCTCTCCTCAATGGGCGCAGATCTTCCCATGTGAATAAGGTGGTCTTTAGATCCGGTGTTAATCAAACAAGGGACCAATTGCCCATTCACTCTAAGGCTGTCACTACAGGGCTTGGGCCCACCATGGCCTCTTGTCTTGTGGGACCTTGGGGCGCAGTTCTCAGAAGTCATCCCTCTGCCCTGGGAACCTCTAGTTTAACTGCTGGCGAAGGGTACCCTTATTCTCGGAGCGGCCATAGCTCCTGGTCAGGTGCTCAAAATGACCGCATCTCTGGTCCTCATCCCGATCCCTCTGCAGTGGGTTTTCACCCTTGGATAGATGAGCCTGTTCCTTTTTAACTGCCGTCATTTCTCTCACTCCTCCAATAAACTGATCTCAAAGAAGTTTGTCTGGGGCACACCCTTGCAAGTCTTTTTTCTCGAAATGCTTCCATAATTTCTGGAGGGTTACATCAAACTGTGTGAGGCACTCATCCTCCTCTTGTCTACTGATGAAGAACCTACATCTAAACTCATTTAGGGTTACATTCTCCCCAAACAAACCCTCTAGCCATGCCATGATTTGCTCTAGGCTGACGCCTTTATCTTTCAGTAGTACCATTACTGCTTGGTGGGCATCATCCACTAAGGAGTTAATTGCCAGTTCTGCACTCAGCCTGGTGGTTACTTGATAGAGGCACATAGCACTCTCCAGCCTCTCCTCCCACTCTAATAGGGAGATGTTAGACCCACTGAATTTGGGTACTAGAGCCAAAGCTGGTGCCATGGTGGCCACTACTTCCCCGTCCATACCAGCTGCTGAATGGGGCATATCCTGTCGACTTATGGCAAGTGTAGCTGTGGCCAGGCTCATTGCCCGCAGAGGAAGAGAAGAGATTAACCCAGCATGTTGAGAAAGAACAGCAAACTCTGCAGACACGGCCACAGCAGGCCGGACACCTACAATAAATAAAAACAAGGAGTATCTATGCACTGCTCAAGGCACCGCGACAGTCCCTACTTTGTCCATCCTTCACAGGAATCTGACCCTACACTAATCTGACTGTTCCTAACCAGTGGGAGATCTATCCCTAACCTGCCCACTATACAGAATGCGTGCCATCTGCAGTGGGACAGCACTTTTTATATGCAGTGCCCCCACTGAAGATGGTAGCGAATGTCACCCGGACAGCAGTGTCCAATCAGAAAGCTTCTCACCTGATGACACTTGAGGAATAAGAGGAACGCAAGTTCTTTCTGTCCCCCATTCTCCCTACATGGTGGTGGCAGAAGGCAAAAACTGTGTAGGGAGGTCAACCTACACCTGCCTACATGCAGACTTCGCCGTCAGGGGAGCAGTTAGGTGTTTGGCAGTTTCCCGGCTAATTTTTTGCAGCAGCTCTCCCTTCCTCTCTATACTTCCTTTTGTCTGGCTTCCTGTAATGTTTTTCCCATTTCTCTCTTTGGGTGTCTTAGACCTTCAGCTACTTCTGTTAGATCCTCTTACTGTCCATATTCCTCTTCCATACACTTCCAGCACCACTATTCTCTTCATGCTCTTGGGCATGCTGTGGCCATGGATGCATCTTTTGCTAATTCTAATTGCTAACCTTAGTTGAATTTCACAGCACTTACTAGGCTGAGCTTCCTTACTACACAATTGCTTCCCACTTTGGTTTTGGACAGTCAGCTTTAGTTATCCCTGTTTATGCCTGGCAATAACCTTTGGCAATACTCCTGACTATCCTTTGGCACCATCGTTTGCCTGGCTAATTTTGATTTCTGCTAGCTTGTCAACTCTATGGCTTGGCATTGATGCTCAGCCATTCTTTGGATAGTTGATCCACCTTCTAGTCATAGTTTGTCCACTGGGGTAAGGGCTACTCTGCATAGGTGTTATAACTGTAATATCTATACTTTATTTCTTTTTCTGCAACTGAATCATTTTTTCCAATAAGCAGAGACTCCAAAAAATAAAATGTCAAAATCAAATCAATAGTGTGCATTGCTCAGTTAAGTAGCATTAAATGGCAGCTGAACACATATCACAAGCAGTATGTTTGAATTTTAGTTGATTCAAAAAGAAAAAGAAAAACTATATAGGGGCACCCAGAGACTCATGAACAGTCTTTATTCTACAGTAATTGGTACAAATTTTAATTCATACAGGAAACACCAACAGGCTACTTTTTTTTAGCCAATATGCACTTTAAGTGTAATCCAAATTACAAACATTGAAGAAACCTGTGCTAAAGAAAGACAAATACAGGTGCTACCTTCACTGATGTCCTTTTGAAAATGCTAATTACTCTTATGCTGATGGAATGGTTTCTATATTTCTTTATTACTGGCATTTAAATAGCACAGAAAATATTTAGATACTGCACATTAACATCAGTCCCTTCCCTTGCCACTGTACTTGTGTGATGATGCCATCGTAAACACAAGCACAGCATAGGAGCAGTCGAAAAAAAATAGAAAATGTTCTATTTTTAAAGAAAATACTCACACACTGTACTCCTGTTTACGATAGTACCGCTGTATATAAATGTTCATCAGTGCATAGCCATTCATGTTAATGACAGGCTGTACACTGCCCCATGGCTGCTTGGGTGGAGGAAATATGGCTACGGTTACGCTAAACGGGCTCCGCAGCTTGTGTGCAAGACCCCTTATTCATTAAAAATACACCACAGTTTTTAAATTGTTTAAATGTTATGGATTATGTGTTATAAAATTACATTTCCCTAAAATTTTGAGTAAAGTGTCTGTGTGATTTAGGTCTGCTGTTCCTGACTTTCAGAGGAACTGAACTGTGGAAGTTATGCCCACAAAAAGGCAGGCAAAGGACTAGTAGCAAGCATTATTTTGGTCTCTCTGTAGCTCATCTTTGCTCATTACTGACTTCTCATGAGTTGGTCTGCACTGCATCTCTGTGTAATAACCATCTTGGTGGGGGGTTGGGGGAGATATGCGTCCTCATGGTTGAGCCCCCAGCAAAGAAATCATCAAATCACCTGATGACAATATCAAATCTCCAGATACTAGCAATGAGAGGCTGCAGTGCCTATAATCTCATGCTGCTGAGATACAGTTATGAGGCTGTACGCACAGGAGGGCCTAGGCACCATTAAATACCAGAAAGTGCACTGTTATTGTCTGGAAAAATTCCAGGAAAAAAAAAATAAAAATCAGGGTACTACATAGGCACAAGTAAATGTTAATTGTTCCCTCTAGCATAGTAAAAACATTTAGGGAGTCATTTGTCTTCAGCCTAAATTGATTTGACTAATAGACTTACAATGCCAGACTTGCAGTGTAATTAGCAAACATAATTGTCATTCCTGTTACTGGACCCAGCCCCCTAATGACACCATTAAATTAATGTAGTAATCAGAAGCAGAAGTCAGTATCCAAACTCCTGATAGGATCCAGTGGTGATAAAAGAAAAAGCCTAGGTACTGATAGGTAAGTACAGGGTTTGCTGGTGCTAATCAGGAACTACAGTATATGTTAAGATACATTTTTTACTCATTTGCCTTAGCAAATTAAACTGTGCTAATGAGCCTTTGTTAGGCACCTAAACTTTATATTTTAAATATAGCTCCACTTAAAAAGTGTTTATAAACTCTCTCCTATACCCAGTGAAGTGAACAGCCGCAGATGATACACAGGGATGAAACAAATCTCCCTACATAAGTTTTACATGTATATCTGCTGTCTTTAGCTTTGTAGACTCTAGAAAGTTCACATCGTGATAGAAACACTGTCTATCATGCCATTGTTTGGGCAGCATTAAACAGATGAAATGTAATTGTAAGGGTATTTATCTTTATTCTTTCTCATTCAGAGCTATAATTTTAAATAAAAACTGGTTTAGAGTCGTAATTGTTCTACATAACCTTTAAATGGAAGACACTGCTTTAGGGAACAACAGAATGAAATGTGGGTGGAGATATATCATTAGAAATGTACTCTGATATACTGTATAGGTATGCAACACATGTATATGCACAAACAAAACATCAAAAACATTTAAACCACAAGTCATGGCAGAGGCATAATAAGGAATCTCTCACTAAGAATAAATAAATGAATAAATAGTGTTTTAGCATTTAATCTAGCATTGTTTACCCATGCTAGGATCGTAACAAATTCCTCTAAATTTACAAGCCAAAGATGTGTGAAAATTGACTGGTAAAAAAAAAGTGATAAAATAAATGAAAATATGAAATAGTAAATGCAATTTAAATAATAATAACTGTCAAACGGGTTTGCTGCTGTTACAAAGATATAATTGCCTCAAAATAGTATGCTGAAAAAACTCACAGCACTAGCTCTTTGCGCTACTGAGTGCCAGTTCACAATGCTGCGCTGTGAATTTGTTCCGTTTTTTTGTCCTGTGTGAGGTGCGAATTTACCCCGAATTTCAGGAGTTGGACATAGCTGCGATTGATGTTCTAGCCAATGGAATCATAATGTAAAAAAAAAAAAAAAAAAAAAAAAAAAAGTGTTAACTTCCTGTGTACTTCTTGGTTTTTGTGGAGAGTAGTGTGGTGGAATTCGCACATATCTGAACCAACAATGCGATTCCAGAACTATTTACATTGATGTCTATGGAGACTAAATTCGCAACGCAACGCTGTAAACTCGCACAAGACCCTTTTTTTTAATCGCATTCGTAGAGGAATCTTAACACATGTATGTGAACGACCGTTATGGAAAACAATGACTTTATGGATAACATGCGAATTTAGAATGTTTTTGACGCATCACATTCGTTATGAACTCGCAGCAGTGTGAACTGGCACTGAGGATTTAGAGGGGTAGCATTGTGGGTTTTTCATAATAGTGTTCACGCACTGTCCATAGTTCTGGTGTTGGTAGGCCGCAAATCATCAAAGCCCAAACAAAGACAAAATATTTTTAGTTTTTTTTTTTAGGGTGGCAACTTCTGAAATGTTTTTATTACTACAAATAAAGTTTGCAATCAGAGCAATAATTAGATACATTCTTGAAATATAGATCAATCCTCCGTGTGATTTGCACTACTATGACCTGTGCCCAATGCGCACACCTCAGCACCACACCCTGTGTGACACGAACCCCTGAGCCCTGTGCCCAATGCAATGCGCATGCCTCAGCCCCACACCCTGTGTGGCATGGACCCCTGAGCAACAAGAATTCCTGTGCTCTGTGCCCCCCCGCAATATGCACTCCTGAGCCCGGCACCACCTGCAATATGCACTCTTGAGCCCTGTCTCCTGCACAACACGTATTCACGAGCCCTGTGCACCCTTAAGCCTTGCTGTGTGATATGAACCTCTGCACAACATGCACTTGAGTCCTGTGCAGCATGCACTCCTGAGCCCTGCACCTCATGCAACACAAACCCCTGAGACTTGGATCCTGTGTGACATGAATTCCTGAGCCCTGCGACCTCGAACAATATGTACTCCTGAGTCTATTGCCCTGTGCAACACAGACTCCTGAGCTCTGAATTGGCCGCGGCACCTTTATTGGTTTACATATTTCAATATAATACATTTTATTTTGAATAATAAATTTCTGCATCGCTTTAATGAAAACATTCTTAACTGCCCAGTTATTAGAAGTCGAGCAGCAAGGCATCAACATTGTACCATATACAAAAACGTCCCCCCTAGAAATCTAGGGTGACCCGACCACATAAAAAGTGCCTGCGACTGGGGAGGGAGGGAGCTCTTGTGTTGCTGCTCTGGTCCTGGGGGAAAAGGAATAAGCCCCACAGCAGCAGTCCTTAAATAACCTATCCTGTTGCTCCAGAAAAGTCCAATGATTCCCATTGGATCCTGGAATCTTCAAATGTATTTCTAAAAAGAGACAGTATCCTTAACTATCTAACCTGCACAATAGCTACTAACTAGCGTTTCCTATCTCAATAAGAGGTGGGTGGCCACAGTCTCAAGTCGGTGGGCCCCTAATTGTGCCCCCCCTTTCCATTCTCATGTAGGTATATCCCATCACTATCTGTCCATATGTCACCCTATCATTCAGACAGGAGGTGAGGGAAAATCACCCCAAAGGGTATACAGACAACATTCTCAATCCTCTCAGAAAAAAAAACGCCCTGGAAATGATGACCATATGCCCAGCGTTTGACCAATATATCACAGATAGTGTTAAACTGCACCCATAAACATATATATAAAACACAGAAATATAACAAATACACTTGTTTGTTTATTTAGTATATTTTTGGGCTTGATGTATATATCTATAGAGGGTGCAATTTAACACTATTTGTCACTTATATACTGGGCGGGTGCTGGGTGAATTGTGACACATTTTCAAACATAACTACCGAAGATCCTTTTAGATGGTTAAATAAAGTGTATAGTTTTAAGTCATTTGTGTGTTGGCAACAGCTTTCAAGCACCTTTTTCATGTATTTCTTAGTTTTTATTGCTGTCTGTGTCTTCCCTGGGCAATTTCCCTTAATCTATTGGCATTGCTTCTGTTTGACAAGTGAAGTGACATATTATAGTGAAGAAAAGTATTTTGCTGCATGCATACCAATAAATAAAATCTTAAATTGTGTATCAAAAACAGCTTGAAACGACGCACCTATATGTATAAATGTTAAGCTGGCATCTTGCATGTATGTTAGAACTACTGCCATTGGGGAGCCAACCACTTGTAGGAAGAGAATTATCAGCAGCATTGTTTGGAAGAGTCAGTTTTATATGAATATTTGCCCTTACTGATAATCATCAGCATCATGTGGCTGATCAATCCAGTTTTGTTTGAATGTA
Organism: Aquarana catesbeiana; assembly: GCF_042186555.1. NCBI lineage: Eukaryota > Metazoa > Chordata > Amphibia > Anura > Ranidae > Aquarana > Aquarana catesbeiana. The sequence continues at coordinate 364,486,200 of NC_133327.1, read as the reverse complement.
ACTTCAGTTGGAGTACAATATGAATTAATTGCATGCTTACTTTGAAAGAAGAATTGACAATAATTCTTTTGACAGCTTCACCTGAGGATATACCATATATATGTCAAGAATCCATCTAATTATTGCATAAATTGTGAACCTTATATGTAGATGAAGATCTTATCATTGCTAAAGCTTCTATCACATATATATTTCCACTAACTGTGGCTAATAATCGTCAGGTAGAAGTATCGATGTGTTATGCAAACTCTTTTAGATGGTTACATAAAGTGTATTGTTTTAGTACTTTCGGTTTTAGCTTTTACGCACCCTTTTCATAGACTTCCTTGGAAAGGAACTTCCTTGTAATGTTTTTATTGCTGTCTGAATCCTCAGTAGGGAGATTTCCCTTTATGTATTGTCCTGGTGATAACAGGACAAGAAATGAAAGAGTGATGATGTCACTGATACAGGAAAACACAGCAATAAAAACCAGGGGACAGGTTTTCTATCTGTTCCCCATTACACCCAATAAATGTGTTTTTTTTTTTTGTTGGTTCTGTCCTTATCGAAAATATATCCCATCATCATTTTTCCTTGTGTCACCCCAACATTAAGACAGGAAGTTAGGGAAATTCACCACAAGAGAGGATATGGACAACAATAAAAAATCAAGACAAGAAGTTGAAACCTCTTCAACCCATTAAATTAAAAACAGTATAACATATGATTGGACTTTGAAGATGAACTATAGGCACATATAAAAAGACACAAGAATGCAGAGTGACGGAGAGATGAGCTCATCACTGTGCTACTTTTTTTTCACTGTTCTGTGGCTGGTGTGGGTCAACCTGGGCTCAGAGGATGTGGGTTGAATGATGCTGGCCATCAGACTAAAGACATCCAGGAGGCAGAAGAAAGTACTGTGGGAGTGATCCCTATTCTGAATCAAAATTTTACAGCACAAGCTTGTTTTGTTATTCCTTGTTATATCTTTTATTGGGCTATTCATTTTATCTTGTTATTTTTGTCTGGAGTTTTGCTTGTAAGCAGGTGCAGTTTATTTTCTCCATTGCAGGTGGCGCTCAATCATAGTGGCTCTGCAGCTGTAGTGGAAGTAATAGGGAATTGTTCTATTGTTTTCTGGGTCACTGGGGAGGCAATCCGGTTGGATGCTGTTGCCCCATGTGACTCTAGCAGTCATCTTGGGTCAGGCAGGGCCTATTTAGGGCCCTGTCTCCCAGGTTTGGCATGCATTTGCAAGTTGGCAGAGTAGGGACAGGTACCCCGCTTGTTAGTGAATAGTATTAGGGTTAGGGAAAGGTTCCTGACGAGGAGGGAAAGCATAAGGTCACATATTTTCTGAACACCTTCCCGATTGGGTACCAGATGGACAGGCCGCATTCTACTTCCTCTCAACAGACGCTGCCAGTCCAGCTGGAATCTTCTCCTTTCACGTTGTTGGAAACCTTGAGTGCACCCAGCTGAGTAGGCTTCTTACAGGGCTTGTTGTGAACTGTTGCTACATTACTTCAATACAAGTTTTACATTGTACCTGCCTATGTGAACTATAGCAGCTGCACCCCACCTAAATGCAAGTTAAACTATTCAGGACCATGCTACAAATCTCTCATTGTAATTCTGATAATATGACATACAGTATGTCTGTATCGAAGGCATTATTGAAGTGGGAAGAAAAATAAGGCATATGGAAACCAAGAAAATGAGAAGCAGATATTTAGAGCCCATTCCACCATATGTGTTGGGCTGCACTGTGTAGCCTTGCCCAATGCACAGACACAGCAATTCGCCTTGAGTTCTATAAGGTTAGTTGTTGCCACTGTTCTGCGTGGTGTGGGCTGAAAAAAAAAAGTAGGGCATTCTGCATTATTTGCAGCAGAGCATAATGCGACACCCTACAACACATGCAATGTGCTGTAGTGAATAAAGATGAATGAAATGCCTTTTTGTAAGCTTTTTTTTATAATATATATATATATATATATATATATATATATATATATATATATATATAAAAGTAACTGTGCAATGCATGAAAGCATTGGTGCCAACCTCTTCACAGTGAATGCGGTATAACATGACTGCTAATGTAAACGAGTTCTAAGAGAGCAGTATCTTCCATCATCATTATACAAGTTGTCTAATTTTTTAGTTTTTGTTAAGTAAAGATTGTGGAGGGAATTAACAAAAAGTGGTGCAGCCTGTTTTTGTGCCACTCTTCTAAGCTGAGGAAATCAAGCAGCTCCTGCTCCTTAAAGGGGAGCAAACTCTTTTTTTTTTTTTTTTAAAGAGGATTGATCTGCTCCCCATTTTATGCTGTGTCTGCAACAGACACAAAACAGAATAGTACAGCTGGAGCTACATGCTCCAATCCCTCTGCCTGTCTCCTTCGGATTGGAGTAACGTAATCACTGTATGAGTGTAAACACTACACACGCAGACTCCAGGTGCAACCAAGAGGGGATCAGTGGCAGTTTTCTATACTGAAAACTGTCACAATCACTTAGTTAATTAGGTGCAGACACCCGCACCAGTTTCTATTTCACTGTGAAATAGAAACTGGCATGGGTGGCAGAGATAGGCCCGATACAGGTTTATCAGCTCTGCTAATGTGGCGCGCTTTACCTGCACCTGACCATTATAATGTCACAGGAAACCTAGGTTTTTCCCTGGTGTTTATTGTCCCACAACATTTAACCACATTCAGATTTCAATTCTCCAACTAAGGTGTGGATTGAATTGGCTGCTGTGGGACAATACATTTTTTTCCTAATAACACCATGAAACAGGAAAATAAGCTGAGCCTGAGTTAGCAGCTTTATAAAATGCCTATATATATATATATATATATATATATATATATATATATATATATATATATATATATATATATATATATGAAATAATTCATTTGACTTGCTATTCTAGCAGGAAAGTAGGTTGGTTTAAAAGTTGAAAATCATTTTTGTAGACAATTATGAAGGATAGCTATGAAAAGCAAAGCAGGCTGAAAGGTGTTTTCAATACAGGTAGTTGCTTCAGGCAGATAATTGATGGACACAAAGTACAGTGCAGGGACAATTGGAGACAAGCCAGCCAAATACTTTGTTCTCTAGAGAATTTGGCCTTAAAGTGATACTAAAGGTTAATTTTTTTTTAAATAAAAACATGTCATACTTACCTCCACTGTGCAGCTCGTTTTGCACAGAGTGGCCCTGAACCTTGTCTTCTGGGGTCCCTCGGCGGCTCTCCCGACTCCTCCCTGCATCAGATAACCCCCTGGGAGAAGCGCTTTCCCGGGGGGTTACCTTGTATAGCATACTAGTTCATTATGAAATACTTAGCTTAGATCGAAGCCCCCGCAGAGGTCCCAGCACACTGCTGTGGCCGGTGACATGACTCCCCGAGTTATGTCTGGGTATTGCGGGCCCCGGCGCTGTGATTGGCCGGAGCCGCGATGACGTCACTCCCACATGGGAGCCGCCGGTAACGGCACAGCAGCTGAAGAAATGGTACGAGCGAGCCCTTTCTTTAGTGCACATGTGCCGATAATGTTGGCACATGCTGATACAGTGAATATCTCCTAAACTGTGCAAGTTTAGCAGATATTCACGGTACCTACAGGTAAGCCTTATTATAGGCTTACCTATAGGTAAAAGTGGTGTCTGAAGTTTTACAACCACTTTAATTTATATCTAAGGTTTTATCAATATTTTAAAAGGAGAATTGTTAAAACGTCTGCCAGTTTTTTGTTAGTCATTGTGTCCAATTGGGGAGATTCTCCTTCACTTTCTATCCTGTAGACACAAGAGGAAGTAAGTGGAAGCTCGTCAAAGTGAGTAAAAATTTCCCCTTAGATACTTTTCACTGGAACAGGTGTCTCCATTTTAAAGATTACCCATTTTTCCTGTTCTGGTGACAACTCAACATTTTTGACCTTCTGTCACTTTCATTCCCAGTGCCAATGGTAGAGTAATCAAGGGCCTAGCCAATATAGGCTATCTTTTGTTTACTTGAAGCCTGTATGTGTCTTAACAGAATCTCCAGGCTATGTGTGTAAGACGTTACAGCAAATAAAGCATCTCTTTAGATGTCCATGCTTTCTAAAGTAGGGTACACACTAGAAATAGAAAATAAATAAATCGGAAGAAAAACAAAAATCAGTATGGAGGTACGATCACACAATTTTCGTATAGTGTTTACACAACTTTTGACATACGATTCAGACTTTGCAAACGAACAATTCCAAAAGAGACAAACTCCAAAATTGTTCTTTTATGTGAACAAAATTAACCATTCTCGTTTAATAAGTACTGTTTTCGTACGAGAAAAATCAGATACAAAAGACTGCTCATAATCAGAGGCAATAAACAACAAAAAAAAGCCTTTGTCGTACCAGAATTTTCGTATATTAGTTCCTCTCTCGGGTTTCACCTTGCTGTGAACCCAACCCGGGACCTGAGAAGAGGAGGATCGGGGTTGCTCTGTGCAAAACCACAGCACAGAGCGGGTTAGAAAAGCATTGGTTATTTTTTAAAGAAAAAAAAATCTGCCTTTAATATCACTTTCTGGGTGCCCTCTATGGCAGATCCTTTTATGTTGTTTTCTCTGTTAACATGCTTTTGGACACTAGCTAAAGGCATGTGCTATATTGAAATTGTCATTTTAAGACTGCTGGCAATGACAATAAATGATTCAAGCGGGTGCATTTAGTTTTTCTGTTCCAAACACAGTACACGACAGTAGCAAGTCTATATATTTATAGTTCAAGTGCTAAATTTGTGATTCTAAAAATGTATTGGATTTATTTGGTGGCTCTTGATTGCCAGGTCTAGATTAAGAAGCACATAGTTTGGTGTTCCAGAGAAATACTAAAATCAGACTCTGGAGGAGGCTCAGAACAGATATGCATCAACATTTGTGATTTCAGCTTGAAACAGGTGGAGCATCAGGAAGGTATAGAAGACATTTATAATATAGCCCTTTTCATTCAGCATTGAACCAATGGCAAGTAAATTTTACACAGATAAGCCAAACATTTATGCTTATACTGTATGTGTGATTTTCTAAAAAAAGATAAGATCCACCTAATTAGCAAGACTTTTCTGATTCATAAAAAAGGTTTTCTCCTCCGTAGTCCATATTTCTAAAGTGGTATTAAACTCAAAAACTAAAATGTAATATATTGCAGCTTACCAATCCTTTTAACCTCTTCCCACCAGCCATACGCATATATGCGGCCTCCCAGAAGGTGGACTTTAATGCCAAGAGGCTGCATATATGAGGTCCTATGTAAACACTGTGCTGAGTGCGCGCTCCCTGACACAGTAACCCGTGAGTACCTGGAAAGCTCCCAATGCATACATGCTTTCCGATCATGTGACTGCCAATCACAGCAGTCACATGCCCGCCATCGCCTCCTGGCATTTAGAGGTACTTAAAAAAACCTGGAGGCAGTGCCGGAAAATGGATAAATGTGGTGACTGCATTGGCTTTCTTGTTTTTGGGGCTTTATTTAAAAAAAAGATGCTTACCTTAATATTTTTTCACCTATTTTCACATAGTGATTCAACCACTGCTACACATCCTGTCCTAGGGTGTCTCCACTCTGAATGGAGAAGCAATGGAGTCACCTTTTGACAGCAGCATTTTCAGTCTGGGGAAAGGGTAGTGTTGGGCTCAGTTCACACCTATGAATTTTCTGGTGCTTTTTGCAGAAAACGCAATACATTTCAATAACAGGGTTTCCTATGGGATACGTTTACATCTATGCTATTTTCAGCCACTGCATTTTTGTCAGGAAATTTTTTTAAACGCAAAATGGTGCTTTTTTGGTTCAATAGACTTCAATGGAGAAGCTGCAGAAAAGCATGTAGTGCGGTTTGCGTTTTTTTTTTTAATCTGCCCAACAATAAATTGGGCAAAATATAAAAAAAAAAAAAAACACACGCAGTAAAAAAAACACAAAACACACAGCAAATAGCACTGCAGAAACGATAAAAGGCAAACTGCATAGGTGTGAACTGAGCCTTAGACTAGCAGATTTAGATGGACCTGACTAACAATTTAAAGCCCTACTCCAGCTAACACTTTCAGCAGTTGCAGTTACGCCCCTTACAGCTGATCCCCGCTGAGCAGGCAGATGGCTGGTCCGTGTCCCCTCCGCTTATGCAGAGCGGACACAGACACAGCCCGCTCTCCTCTATTGGTGGTCAGATGTAAACGGACCGCCTGTCCATTTACACCCTATTGCCATCCGATCCGCCAGACGGATGGGGAGGGGATTCCCCATCTGTCTGTTTTTGACGAATCGTATCGGATGTCAGCGAGTGTCAGTGGACATATGGCTGTTGACACCTGCTGCTTCATAGAGGAGACTGGAGGGTCCGCCTGAAAAACTAACTGGTGGACCCGATCAGTCCACCCATGTGAAAGGGCCCTAACAGTTTTTTTTTGCCTTGAATGTAAATATTTTGGGAAACAGCTTGGTCTATTAGGGCCCTTTCACACTGGGGGCGGCGTCGGCGGTAAAGCGCCGCTATTGTAAGCGGCGCTTTACCGTCGGTATTAGCCTGCTAGCAGGGCGGTTTTACCCCCCGCTAGCGGGCCAGAAAGGGTTAAAAACCACCGGAAAGCGCCTCTGCAGAGGCGCTTTGTTGGCGGTATAGCCGCGCTGTCCCATTGATTTCAATGGGCAGGAGCAGTGAAGGAGCGGTATACACTCCGCTCCTTCACCGCTCCGAAGATGCTGCTAGCAGGACTTTTTTTTCCCGTCCTGCTAGCGCACCGCTCCAGTGTGAAAGCCCTCGGGGCTTTTACACTGGAGAGACAGCAGCGGCTGTTTCGGGTCGGTTTGCAGGCGCTATTATTAGAGCAATAGCGCCTGCCCCCAGTGTGAAAGGGCCCTTTAAGTAAGTTAAAAAAAACAACAACAGACTTACTGCCATAACAGACCTTAAAAATAATGCAGTCACAACATCAAAAAAAAAAATTTAAAAAAATTGATAAGCTGCACCACATTACATTTTTGTTTTTTTGGTTTAATACTGCTTTAAATAGTAACTCCCATTGTCTTGAGCAACAGTTATCACGGGGTTTATCTTCAGTGCCACTTGCCTGGGTTGTACAATTAAATAACAGCTGCTGTATAATGACAACAATGCGCACCCCCAAGAGATGACTTTATATACTATATCCTGACGTAGAAGAAGTGGCAGTATGAACCTGACCTACAGCCTGTGTTGCCCACCACAAGGAGAAGATCTGATGGCCTTGTACTGTACATGGCCTTCAGATCTTCCCCAGTGGCAGGCAACACAGGATGTAGGTCAGGTTCATACTGCCACTTACACTACAACAAACCTTTTGTGTTCTACCCCAGACAACCAGGACTGTTCTATAGCATGAAGCTGATATGTCATTACGGACAACTAATTCTAAAATAATACAGACTCATCTAATTATATTATAAGGAATTTACAATAGAAGGTCAACAAGCCATTTTGTCTGCTCATCAGAAAATCCCAACAATGGGCCTGCGTTAAGAAAATAAACTCTATTTTCATATATAACACATGGCTCACAGTGTTTACCTAGATACTTTTATTAGGATGCCAATTAAATAGGTTAACTAAGCAACGTTACTTCCGAAATGAAGGCGAGGGCCAAGGCTGCTATATACACATACACACACACAAATTGGTACCATGGGCTACTGACTGATTGGAAGGCAGAGCTATCACACCACCACCAGAATACACATTCCCTCACCTGCTGTTTCTTCTGAACCTGCCACTGTTTGTCTTGTGCCAGTCTCTGCCCTTATCAAACAAGGCTTCTGACACCCCTGCCTACCATGGTGGCATTGTATCAAGTGGGAGGTGGTGTTTAGAAACAAACATCTCATGCTCACTCCCTGATCAAGCATGGGAAATAGGCAGAAATAACACATCAGAGTGCTGACCCATAACATAACACATCACCGAACACATATTTACCACCGCGCCGCACTACATTTAGGTTACAGCGCTAGTCATATGAAATGAAGGTGACTTAGTAGATGGTAACAACAAAGCCGTTTTCCAGGGCAGCTCATTCACATTTTTGTGTATTTCGCACCATGAGTCATGATGGAGTGAGCTTCTAAATTAACTCTTTGCTGTTAAAAAAAAAAAAAAAAAAAAAATTGTAATACATAAAGTCTAATCAGTGCCTATTGTCTACATAATGGTGGCCATATACACTTCAACAACCGATCAATTTATTTTCCAATCAATCTGTCCCAATAGGAATAATTGATCTACAGTCGCATGGATTTCGATCGCTAGTTGGAAGATATGCTTGGGAGTTATCGATCACATCTGTTTTCACTATGCGATCTCATAATCTGATCGATCCCAATATGATCAAAGTCATCACCAAAACAACTCAGTGCTGTCGATTTAATGCAACACGATTGACAAAATCGAACTTAACCGTTAGCCGTCCTCATTATACTGCGGAAGGTTGGCACGGCTGCGCAAATCGCCGTAGCTGTACGTCGGCCGCTTTCGGAGCAATAGCAGGCGCGCGTCGTCGGAGCCGATGCGCATGGCCGGCGGCCGCGATGTTCGCCTGCGACCCGCATTCTGGCTCCTCAGAGAGCAGGAATGGGGATCTATCAATGTAAACAAACAGTTCCCCATTCTAACAGGGGAGTATAGAAAGTAAGGATGAGCTCCGGCGTGTTCGCACAGCCCGCCAGGAAGACGCTTATTGCGATTTTTTTTACCAAAAATATGTAGAAAAATAGATATTGGCCTAAACTGAGGAAGAAGTTTGTTATGTTTTTGGATATGTATTAAAGTAAAAAAATATTGTTTTTCTTTCAAAATTGTCGGTCTTTTTTTGTTTATAGAGCAAAAAATAAAAACCGCAGAGGTTTTTAAATACCACCAAAAGAAAGCTCTATTTGTAGCGAAAAAGGACATCAATTTTGTTTGTGTACAAGGTCGCACGACTGCGCAATTGTCAGTTAAAGTGATGCAGTGACTTATCGCAAAAAATGTCCTGGTCATTAAGGGGGTAAATCCTTCCAATGCTGAAGTGGTTAATGGCCCATGCACACAATCCAAAAATCGTACAAAAAAAATACCTCTTTCGAAGTGATCGTACAATAATCTGATCATTAGTATACAGCTTTCGATCGACAGTTCATCTAACATTACCGATCAGACAAGCACAAAAAAAATTTCTCCTACGATTTTCATTTAATCAGTACAGATGCCAGATGAAAATACAATACAAATATACTATATAACACATTTACATCACTTCCAAATTTTTATTCTGTCGTACTAGAATTTTCGTAACTTTAATAATCTATTCCATTTCTACTTACGACTAGCAAGCGAAAAAAGTTGCGATGATCTGTTGTCCGATTTTCGAATCATGTGTCAGGGGCATTAGACTGGCCACGGATAATTTTTTTTTTTTTTTTTTTTTTTCGATCAGCCAATGGGCTGATTGAAAAATACAAACAGATTCCCGCATCCACACAAGGTGGATGGTGGAATCCTCCCCATTGTGCTATTGTATTCCAACACTCACATTCGATAGAAGTCAATCCTTAGATCAACTTCTGAGTGGGAACAGCCATAGATGGATTGAAATTCAGCCAGTCCCTGCTGAACCCGAACAAATTTCAACCTATCTATGGCCAGCTTAAAATTGATTGGAAGGAAAGGTATACCTGAGTAATTGTTTGCCAAGTCGATCATTTTGATCAAATTGTACATGGATAATGTAATCAAAGCATGTATGGCCACCATAACTGGTAAAAACAGCACTCACAGATCATAACGAAAAGCACACAAATCTATTCACCTGTAAATGTGAGCACATGATTTTTGTGTAGCGTGCTTGGCTGCATAGACAAGTGAACTGCTTGAGTGTGACCTTAAGCAATTAACTTGCTTAATTACATTTCAAGTGATCGTTATAAGTTTAAGGGGTGTGTCACTTGTTTTTGCAAACCTGCCTTTACATAAAGTTAGTGAATGTCAGCGTGCAGTTCATTTTGAATATCATTTTGATATATTCAAATGAACACTGCTAAGGTCAGTTGGAATGGTAAATTAAATCAAACACGTGCTTTGCCAATGCAGGGCAACACAACAAGTTTACTTTATTGCCCTCTTCCTCAGCAACACATACTCATCTTTCCTTTAGTCCCCCTTCACACTGGTATGATTTGTCATGCGATTTGACAGTTCCAAATCGCATGACAAGTCGCACCATGTTGCCGACAATAGGACCATTCAAATTGTGGCAACTCATGTCGCAGCGACTTTGATAAAGGTTCCTGCACTACTTTTTGCCGATTTCATTGCGACCTGCATAGACTTCTGTTGTATGAAGTCACAAGCCACAATGAAATCAGCAGTGCAAAACGCACTAATGTGCGGCTTTGAATCACGCTAAACTAGCGTGATTTCAAAGCTGCACCGTTGTGAATGGGGGCTTACTCCCCTGCTGCTCGAATCAGCTGCTGGCAGTGAAGAAGATACCCAGTACTTTCAAGTATGGAGGAGCATGTGACAGCCCTGGTGCTTGGTGATTGGCCCAGTGCTGTCACATGGGAACCACGTGATCAGCCCTTGATTTATTTGATTTTAGAGCTTACACGGCATTCCTTGTTCCCAAGAGCTGAACAGAGCAGTAGAAAGTAAAGGACAGATGAGCTGATAGGAAAGGGGGAATTCAAGCATTATGCCTAAAACTACAGCGTGCAATATACTTTGTGATATGCACTTTTCAGTATGTGGTGGATATAAAAACAGGACATTTTCCTGTGATTTATACATTATTATTATTATACAGGATTTATGTAGCGCTAACAGTTTGCACAGCCCTTTACAAAATGAGGGCAGACAGTACAATACAATAAAGTACAGGAGGAATCCGAGTGCCCTGCTCGTTAGAGCTTACAATCTAAAAACATGCTTACCTAAGCACGAAATTAATTAAATGTATGAAAATAAATAATCTAGCCATACTCAGAGAGAATTTGGCTGGTTCCTGATAAATGGCACCCCCCCCCTAGGGTTGCCATCTCATCCCTTTAAACTAGAACACATATAAATTACACAGGTTCTGAGGATAATTTAATGCAGATAAGGCAGCAAGTGAGTTTAATTACCACCTTAATCAGCCTCAGAACCTGTGTCATTAACATGTGTTCGGTTTTAAAGGGATGAGGTGGCAACCCTAACCCCCCCACCCTGCATAACATAATTCGATCTGATAATCGAAGGTGGTGGGCGGAAAATTGTCGGCTGAGACGTGTTTACATCCAATCAGATGCAGCCACTGTTCGGATATTCTGACAGCCAGGGGTGCTGGCTGTCAAAATACAATAGTCAGCAGTTGAGATTCCTCCACTCAAGCTGTGTAAAACAGGATGGATGGGGGAATTGATAGGACTGGAAGAGCGAAATCTTACAGTGTATGGCCAGCTTTGGTCACTCATCTAGGTCAGGGCCTAGGTGTCCTATCTGGTCTGGTGTTGTTCTAAGTGTGAACAAGTCGTTCGCTGGCACACAAGCAGGATTAATAAGAAAATGATCGGTAACCCATAGCAACCACTCAGTCATGTTTTATTGGTGCACCTCAGTGATTTCTGATGGGTTACATTACCTTGTTAAATACTTTTTTCCGTAATAAAAAGACCACCTACTTGTCACTGGGACCAGGGGACGAAGGAGGAGAGATGGATGGATCGCTCACAATTTTCCGCCTGTTTCTCCAACTTCCAAATGGTTTCTTCTTGACCTCTGACGGCGTCTGCATCGGCGATGCTTGCTCCTTAGATCCAGAGAGCTCCTTAGGAATGGCTCCATCACCAGATCCAGTGGTTTCCACTCCAGGTGGGCTCGTATTTTGTGATGGCACCTCATTGCCCCCCTTCTCTGCCTCATTGGAACGGCTCTTGAAGAACCTCCCCAGCTTTCGGAAACTGCTGCCCTTCTTCTCCATAGAAACTCTTTCGGTTCTCTAATCCAAAAGACAACGTACTCCAACAGGTAAGCAGAATTTTTAAAAGAAAAACAACCGATCGGGAATTATTCCAAATAAATAAAAGGAGACTGGCGGCTGGTTCACCGACATAAGCAGAATAGTGTCAGGAAAGACCTTTACCTGTTACACATGGTCCCAATTCAGAAGAAGCCACCAACAAGAGGTGTGCAGATGCTGTAGTCCAAGTGTCAGGAAGGTGGCGGAGCTGCTGTCGTTTTACTGAAGTGAAATAAAGTGCAACCCCCTGTCTTCTAAAGATCCATTCCTGGGAACCGGTTCTCATTTACAAGGACAGGAGCTAAATCAGGGGAGTGCTAGGCTGAAGCCTGCAGCAGCTCTGCTAGGTTATGTTTCTATACATAGGTGTTTATGCTGGGGCTGCTGGAGGAGGCAGACAAAAGCATGAGAGATCAGCTGCTGTGAACAGAGGAGGAGTCACCCAACAGTCTCAGGTTTCCAGGTTCCCTGCCCATAGACCAAGCCTTGTCCACAATGGGAGGTTCTCCTGATCACACTGCCTGGACCACAATGATTGTCACTGACACCATGCAGGAATTTAGGAATGACTTGCACTTATTTAGGAAGCGTGTGCCTGTGCTTAGAGAGCCCCTGAGTGGTGATGTGACACAGGCACATAGAAAGACAGCTTTGTCAGGACACAACACCACTGACCATTGTGCGGGGAGGGTGCGTTTATTCTGCACATTCTCCAGACTGCCTATCAGGTTTCTGTTTACCACAAGGACACTCAGGATTGGAGGGGCGGCATCAAGCTTCAACGTTTACAAAGTGTGATTATCTTTTTTATTTTGTTTTCTGATCACATTTGGGATGTAAGGCTCCATTCATACCTGAGCGTACTGGAATCGCGTGATTCTGCCCGCAATTCCAGAATCGCGACAAAACACGGGACGTGTTTGCGATTCCATTTTTTCTTAGCCCTGGTTCACACTGAAGGCCAGTTCACACTATAGAAACGCAGTCCGGATGCGTTCCAGATATTTTTCTGCATGTGCGTTATTGATGCGTTCCAGTGCGTTTTTGCTGCAGTCAAGTGCATTTTTTCTCCTTTTTTAAAGGGCCAGTTCACACCAGATGCAGTTCCGTGCGCATTTTATTTCTGCACAAAAATGCATGCACAGTGTTTTCCATGTATTCCGATGGCTCTAGTTGCATGCAGTCAGTTTCAGCACCGGAAACTGACTGCATGGTTTGAACTAGAGCCATCGGAATACATGGAAATCACTGTAGGCTTGAATGGAGGGGAAGATTTGGATGCCGCACACCGGATGTAGTCAAAAAACTTCACTTTATTGAAAAAATGGGATCATCAAAATAACAAGACTGTCATGCAGAAAGTACAGATAAGCTGACGCGTTTCGCACTCAGGACTGAGTGCTTACTCATGAGTAAGCACTCAGTCCTGAGTGCGAAACGCGTCAGCTTATCTGTACTTTCTGCATGACAGTCTTGTTATTTTGATGATCCCATTTTTTCAATAAAGTGAAGTTTTTTGACTACATCCGGTGTGCGGCATCCAAATCTTCCCCTCCATTCAAGCCTGCTTTGCTTAGCATTCAGCCAGCACCTGGAGCTCTTCTGCTCTGAAACTTCTACTTACACCTGGGTCAGTGTCAGCCTGAGCGGTGGAAACACTTTCTTTGCTTGTCTGCATCTAAGGATATATGGAAATCACTGTGCATGCATTTTTGTGCAGAAATAAAATGCGCACGGAACTGCATCTGGTGTGAACTGGCCCTAACCTTAAAAAAGGACGTGTGTTCCAGTGCGTTTTTGGTGCGCTCCAGTGCATTTTTGGTGCTTTTAGATACATTCCAGTACAGTCCAGTGCAGCATGTTCTACTTTTTTTTTTTTTCTGGAACTGGAACGCACTGGGACTGCAAGCACTGGTGTGAACTATGCCATTGAAAACCATATAACCTACTTTCCATGCGTTTTTTGATGCAGAAAAAAAAACGCACTGATACTGCATGTGGTGTGAACTGGCCCTTATGCAATGCAGGCAATGCAGCAAATTCTGTGCGTTTCCTGCACCGCATTGCACTCGCACAGCATCCATGCGATCTGCTGCAGGTGTCAATGTTATCTTAAAGTGATTGTAAAGTCTCGGGTTTTTTTAAATTTGAAAATAACAAACATGTTATACTTACCTGCTGTGTGCAGTTGGTTTTGCACAGAGCAGACCAGATCCTCCTCTTCTCGGGTCCCTCTTCTTCTCGGGTCCCTCTCCAGTGCTCCTGGCCCCTCCCTCCTGCCAAGTGCCCCCACAGCAAGCAGCTTGCTTGCTGTGGGGGCAGCCGAGCCGCTGCTCCATGTGTCCATTCAAGCTACGGATTGGCAGCCCAGCCCACCCCCTTTCTCTCCTCATTTCCTCACTGACTTTGATTGACAGCAGTGGGAGCCAATGGCGCTCCGCTGCTGTCTTAGCCAATCAGGGAGGAGAACCAGCCGAGACTTCTGTGCAACATCACTGGATCGAGATGGGGCTCAGGTAAGTTTTAATTGGGCTGCTACACACTGAAGGTTTTTTAGCTTAATGCATAGAATGCATTAAGCTAAAAAAAACTGCCTTTACAACCACTATAACGACACCCCCCGAAACAGCTCGCAAAACGCAGTGTGATTGCCAGAAACGCATCACATGGATGTGAATTCAGGTGCAGGGGAAAAAAGGGTCCTGCACCATGTCGGTGTGCACACGATGCAATTTCAGCCATATATGGCTGATATCACACCACATTGCATTTGATGTGCACAGCAATGCGGTGCAATTCCTGGGGGAATCACATGCAGTATCTACATCGCACAAGTGTGCACCCAGGCTGAATGGCACCCCAAACGCGATATTGCCGTGCTAAAATTACGTCAAAAATCGCACCACCTGGATCTGTGCAAAAATTTGGTACATGAGCATTTTTGGAGTAGAGGAAGGCCCCTTCAAATAAATAATGCCAATCCAAAAACACGTCACAAAAACACACAACAAAATAACAAAAAAAATGCAGTGCAGCATGTGTTGCTGCACTACAGTTAGGTGTGAATGGAGCCTGAACTGGCTACACATTATACAATTTTCTTGGACAATCTTCCTTTAGATTTACCAAAACCATATTATATGAGGTCAAACCTAAACACTTTCAGTTTGTATGCAATCAGACAGGCCCTTTTACTATATCATTGAAGTTAAATCTAAAGGAAATTCAACAAGAAAATTGTATAATGTGTAGCCACTTTAGCCACTTTAGACTTAGTGTACACTTGTGCCTGGGGGAGAGGGGCAGTAAAAATAGGCACATTTTTACTAACCCCTCCCCTTCCTTACAGTAGTTGTAAACTTCACACATGAAATATGCTTAAAGCATATACCTCTATAGTGTGTATGTCCAGAGCACTAAGTGTCATTTCTCACTTTGTTCCTCTGCTATCTGCATCCATCCCTCCTAAGACTGGTTTCACACGGGCGTTCTCCATTGTCTGCATCCTCTTGCTCAGCAGAGCGGACACGGACCCGCTGTTGTCTATAGGATGTAAACAGACTGCTTGTCCGTTTCCATCTGGCTGTCATCTGATCTGCTGCTTTTGGCAGACAGGATCGGATGCCAGCGGATGTCAGCAGACACATATCCGCTAACACCGGCGCTGCATAGAGAGCTATGAATGGTTCGATCAGATCCACCTGAAAAACTGACAGGTGGACCTGATCGGACAGCCCGTGTGAAACCAGCCTTACAGGTTTTCCTGACACCAAGAGAAAAAAGGTGACAGGGGAAAGAGCACCAGCTCACAGCCTGTGATTGACAGCCTTAGCTTTGTTGCTGTGTGAAGGGGGGTGTGTCCCTTCCTTCCAATCAACCCTCACTGAGCTCTGCCGAGTGTCATTTCAGCTCTCCAACACTTTTTTCTGACAACTCAGACAAGCGGTATACATTCTGGACTTTAAACTGATGTAGAGAAAAGAAGACTGCTGATAAACAGGCACATCTTATGTAGGAAGATTTGTTTCATTGCTGTGTATCACCTGAGGCCAGTCACTTCACTGGGTAAATGTAAGAGTTTACAACCACTTTTAAAGTGGTAGTAAACCGCTAAAAAAAAAAATGAGGTCCTTCCAGTGGCGTCCGCTCATTGCTGAGAGAGCTGACATCTTCTTTTGGTCCTTTCTTCCGAGATCGGGGGCTTTGGTGATGTGAGTGGCGAGAGCTGCGATGATGTCACTGCCACGCATATTTGTTATTTTTACCTACAGGTAAGCCTACTGTATAATAAGGCTTACCTGTAGGTAAAAATAACAAAGCAGGGTTTACAACCGCTTTAAAGTAAAATTGAAGGCAAATTTTTTTTTTCATTTTTGGATGAAGTATGTAAGTAGGGTTGCTACCTGTCCGGGATTCAACCGGACAGTTCGGGTTTGGAATCATGCATCCGGGTTTCAGACTGCCTAAAACCTGGACACGTTATTCAGATTGGACTATGGCTTCCCAGCAGGGTTTCTGGCTGCAGTTGTCTAAGCTGAGAGTGTCTGTTACACTCTTTTATGCTGCCCAAAGCCAGCACTAACAATCCCCCCCCAAACACACTCACAGACCGGAGAGGAGAGAGGGCTCGATCTGCACCTCTTCCTCCCACCCCTACCCCTCTGTGTCTGCCCTACCCTAAGGTAAATCAGGGTTCTCAGAGCACCCCTTACATCAAAGTTCCCCTTTACACCAGAGGCCACAGTGTTCCCCTTTACATCAGAGTCCTCTCGGTATACATCAGAGTCCTCAGTGTTCCCCCTTAAATCCGGGTTCCCAGAGCATCCCTTATGTTAGAGTTCCCAGAGCTCTCCCTTACATCAGAGTCTGCAGAGTCCCCCCTTACAGTGAAAGAGAACTCTGTGACTTCAGATGTAAAAAGGGAACTCTGTGGACTCTGATGTAAAGGGGGACTCTTGGTATTAACTTCATATGATTAGAAATATTATTTAATAGCAAAATATATGTATAGTTTATACTACAAAAAAATAGCTGTGCGCAGCTAAAGTGTTCGGGTTTGACTTGAAGAAAAGGTGGCAACCCTATAAGTAAGGGACAGTCCCATTGTGGAGAATTTCTTTCTCTCCCTGTCCCATAGCCAAAAAAGAACATGAGAAAATCCTCCTATGTGAATCCTTTGTTGTCATCAGAACTAGTGTTCTCATTGGAGGATTTCCCCTCTATTTCTGTCCTGGGGACAACCCGGCATGTGTTCCACTACCCAGAAAGCCCGGAAATCAGAAGTGACGTGCAGTAACCCAGCTTTTTGGACAGTGGAACGCATGCCGACTCTGGAGACAATCGGAGCAGAGTGGCGGCGCTCTTAGACATACTAGCGATCTGCACAGTGCCTAGCGTGAGCAATACCGGAAAAAGCGAGTGAGTGTTTTTTTTGTAATACTGTTTTTAGGTTTAATACGGTTATAAGCTATAGGATCCACCTGGTGTGATTTATGTGTTTCCAAGTGAATATCATTTTGGAGTAAAAGAGCCGTGTAGAGCAGTGGTAATGTGGAGGAATCCCCTACTGGCATGTGATACCTAAACCAAGTGCTGTCAGACCTTTTTTTTTTTTTTTAAGATGAAAAAGGTCATTTACCTCTGGGGAGTGTGTTGCCGCACTGGGGAGCGCACAGAGAGCACCTTTATTACATGGGTTAAGCACAGAGTGGCCCATGGAGAATATTTATTGAAGAAGCACAGAGACTTTGTACACGCACTTTATTTTTTCAGCACTTTTTTTTCTGGACTTTTGCACAATAATTGATGGACATTTACATGTTACATAAATATATTGTACTTTGAGAAATGGATCTATTGAACATACGTTTTTTTTTTTTTGGTTTTTTTAAGATGTATTTGTTTATGGCTTAGTATATATTGTGCTAATAAGTTTACATACCCTTGCAGAATTTTTGATTTTTTTTTGGCCATTTTCCAGAGAATATGAATGATAACACAAAAACTTTTCTTTCACTTATGGTTAGTGTTTGGCTGAAGCCATTTATTAGCAATCAACTGTGTTTACTCTTTTTAACCACTTCAGCCCCGGAAGAATTTACCCCCTTCCTGACCAGAGCACTTTTTTGCAATTCGGCACTGCGTCGCTTTAACTGACAATTGCGCAGTCGTGCAACGTGGCTCCCAAACAAAATTGACGTCCTTTTTTCCCACAAAAGAGCTTTCTTTTGGTGGTATTTGATCACCCCTGTGGTTTTTCTTTTTTGCACTATAAACAAAAAAAGAGCGACAATTTTGAAAAAAACACATTATTTTTTACATTTTGCTATAATAAATATTCCCCAAAAATATATAAAAAAAACATTTTTTTTCCTCAGTTTAGGCCAATACGTATTCTTCTACATATTTTTGGTAAAAAAATAATCGCAATAAGCGTTTATTGATTGGTTTGCGCAAACGTTATAGCGTTTACAAAATAGGGGATAGTTTTATGGCATTTTTATTAATAATTTTTTACTAGTAATGGCGGCGATCAGTGATTTTTTTTTTTTTTTTTTTTTTTATTGTGACTGCGACATTATGGCAGACACACCGGACATTTTTGACACATTTTTGGGACCATTGTCATTTATACAGCAATCAGTACTATACAAATGCACTGATTCCTGTGTAAATGACTCTGGCAGTAAAGGAGTTAACCACTAGAGGGCAGTGTAGGGGTTAAGTGTGTCCTGGGGAGTGTTTCTAACTGTGGGGGGGAGGGGCTGTGTGTGGCATGTCACTGATCTCCACTCCCGATCACAGGGAGCAGAGATCAGTGACACTGTCACTAGGCAGAATGGGGAGATGCTTGTTTACATTAGCATCTCCCCGTTCTTCCTCTCCGTGAGACGATTGCGGATATCCCCGTGGACATCGAGTCCACGGGACCCACGACCCGACTTACGGAGCTTGGCACGGGCCTCTTAAAGGGCAACGTACAGGTACGTTAGTTTGCCTGTATGTGACATTCTGCCGCAGTATGTCTGCATGAGGCGGTTGGCAAGCAGTTAAATCATAATGGCAATAGAAACTACCCAAATGACCCTGATCAAAAGTTTACATACCCCTGTTCTTTATACCGTCTATTGCCCCCTTTAACATCAATTATAGCTTGAAGTCTTTTGTGGTATTTGTGGATGAGGCTCTTTATCTTCTCAGATGGTAAAGCTGTCTATTCCTCTTGGCAAAAAGCCTCCAGTTCCTGTAAATTCTTGGTCTGTCTTGCATGAACTGCACGTTTGAGATCTCCCCAGAGTGGCTTAATGATATTGAAAAAAGAGAAAAACAGAGAAAAGCTATTTTCTTTTTGTTGGTGGCCCTTATATATTCCGTGAGTTAATTAGTGATATTGCTGAGCCTTTTAAAAGGTGATAAGAATTCCTGTGTGCCTAAAATAAATAAATGTTGGTCTCATTTATTGTGTGCGTAATTTAGTTTCATACTAATTGTACCGTCTGTAAGGACATAAGACAGAAGCAATAGATACGTTTTGAATCATGGATGTAGGACAGTAAGACACAATAAAGCTCTTTATGCGGTTTTACACTATGGACATTCCTCCTTCCTTTCACATGTAAACGGCACAACATATAAAGCGCGGATCGGGAACATCCAGGGATGCTACACAGTGGCAAATACTGTGACTGCCTGCACCCCTGCAGGGGGAAGTTTATCTGGTGAGTGCAAGCAGAATAAGAGCACGCCGCAGAGGCACCACTAACCAGCCAACACCTGGACAAGAAGCTTCCCTCACCAATTTGTTTCCCAGAGAGGGGTTTCCCTCAGAGCTTTCCCAAAATGAACTTGTTTTAAAACAATGGAAATTTTCTTATCCAATGAATACTGGTTCTATACACATATGTCACTTTAATATATAACCTAGCACAAGTCACCTCTAGCACCTTTCGATGCACAATATTGCATGCTGGCATTTTGGTTTAATTTATTTTGTTTACAGCATTTTGTTTATAATATTTTGTATACTTTGGTTTGTATTCGAGGATTGATGCACTTTATATTGGGTCTCTCTCTCACAGCACAAAGAGATCATACAATAGTATGAAACTAAATTACGCACACAATAAATGAGACCAACATTTATTTATTTTAGACACACAGGAATTCTTATCACCTTTTAAAAGGCTCAGCAATATCACTAATTAACTCACGGAATATATAAGGGCCACCAACAAAAAGAAAATAGCTTTTCTCTGTTTTCTCTTTTTTCCCCATAAGGGCAGCGCCATACCTACTTCTGCTTTTCACACCAATTTTAATACACTCCACTTAGGTGGATCTGTATTTGTAGGGGCAGTAGCTCTATTCTTCAGACAAGATCAAACCACTGCGCGGATTTACCCCTTACAATCTTAATGATATTGATCAGGAGACTGAGATAGCCACTCCAGAACCTTCACTTTATTCTGCTGTAGCCAATGACAGGTCGACTTGGCCTTGTGTTTTGGATCATTGTCATGTTGGAATGTCCAAGTACGTCCCAAGTGCAGCTTCCTGGCTGATGAATGCAAATGTTCCTCCAGTATTTTTTTGATAGCATACTGCATTCATCTTGCCAAAATTTTGACCAAATTTCTTGTGCCTTTGTAGCTCACACATCTCCAAAACATCAGCGATCCACCTCCATGTTTCACAGTAGGAATGGTGTACCTTTCATCATAGGCCTTGTTGACTCCTCTCCAAATGTAGCGTTTATGGTTGTGGCCAAAAAGCTCAATTTTGGTCTCATCACTCCAAATTACTTTGTGCCAGAAGGTTTGGGGCTTGTCTCTGTGCTGTTTGGCGTATTGTAAGCAGGATACTTTGTGGCATTTGCGTAGTAATGACTTCTGGCGAATTCTGGTCATTTTCTGGCGACTCGACCATGCAGCCCATCTTTCTTCAAGTGCCTCCTTATTGTGCCTCTTGAAACAGCCACACCATATGTTTTCAGAGAGTCCTGTATTGCACCTGAAGTTATTTGTGGGTTTTTCTTTGCATCCCGAACAATTTTCCTGGCAGTTGTGGCTGAAATTTTAGTTGGTCTACCTGACCGTGGTTTGGTTTCAACAGAACCGCTCATTTCCGCTTTTTGATTAGAGTTTGAACACTGCTGATTGGCATTCTCAATTCCTTGGATATCTTTTTATATTCCTTTCCTGTTTTATACAGTTTAACTACCTTTTCCCGCAGATCCTTTGACAATTCTTTTGCTTTCCCCATGACTCAGGATCCAGAAACATCAGTGCAGCACTGGATGAAAGATGCAAGAGTCTGTCAGGATTTGTGTTAATGACAAGTTGTACTCTGCACCTGAGCTACTTGGGCAGAGGAAATACACAGAGAATTTTTTTAGGCAGCACCACCTGTCAAACTTGCCAATTGAAGTTGATAGGACTGCGTTGCAATAGCAAGCCAAATGCTTGGCTCATGGTTGCGGCACACTTTTTAAATCCCCCTTCCTCTAAAATCAACAGTAAAAATTAGGCATTCATGAAGCAATACTATTGCTTCCTAAACACCTGGAGGCCACTGCTCTACTACCCTCTGAAAAGCAGATCACTTTTCAGAGGGGCAGTTTAGATTACGAAAGTTCCCAGTCCCTCAGGCTTGAGCACAGTTATGTGGAGGAAGGGAACAGCCATTATCCACAAAAGCTTCAATACAGATGTAGCGGTACCCCTTTGGGGCTGCTGAGTGTTGTTGTACGTCTCTCACCCTGCACAGCCAGGCACACAGTTCTCATACACCCTCAGGCAGAAAACCAGTCCTAAAACTTTGTTTTGTATTTTTTTTAGGGCAATAAACTTGGATGAGGATTGGGGAGATATGGGATGCCCACTCGATTAAAGAAATAAAGAATTGGGACTTCAAAATATATACAGTCTCTGTATGTACACCTCTTCAATTCCCGCTCCAACACATCACTTTGTTACACTTCCTCACTTCCAGGACCAGCTAGCACTGAAATGCAGGCTTGACACGCTCAGCTAGGCCCCAGCAAATGCCCCTTGCATGCAGGGACCACGGGCCCCTTTGGTGTAGCGAAAATTTATGTAGTCCTAGTTACCTGTCCACATGGCTACTGATCCCAGTTCCTCATCTTCAGGCCCTGCCAGCCTTCCTGGCTGCAGCTGCCTCTCTCCACTGCCCGTGACACCACAGTCCATTCCACTGGCTCTGCACCCATCCCAGACTGAACTCTCCCAGTCCTCTCAGGCGTGCCTCCCCAGTCCTCCTGACTGTGTGTCACTCACCAGCCCTCCTGGCTGTGACCTGTTCCTGTCTTGTCCGCACCCCAGTTCAGGCCCGAGGTCACCGCTCTCCAGACTGGGGAGCTCCCTTCTGGCCATGACAGCCTAGCACTCCATCTCCAGCTTCCACCCGAACAACCCCCCCAGCTGGGCTTACCCTGAGTATTTAAGGAGGCTTGCCCCCTGCCAGTCCAGGTTAGGGGATTGGTCAGGGCTCCTCAGAATACTCCAGGCAGCTCCACCTCTCCTCTCCTCCTTCCTTTCCAGAAGAAGTGGGGGGTCTCAGTAATGCTGCCTGTGAGTCACCCAGTTCTTCCTGAGTCATTCCCAACCCAGATCAAAACACACACACAGGCTTGGCTGCCTGCCAAGCCAGCTTAAGTTTTCCTAATCTAACCAAAAAAATCTACACATCTAGCAACCTAGAGGGTGCTACACAGGCAAACAGAGCAGCTAACGCTGGGCTGCACTCCTGCATGTGAACATGGCAGTGTAGGTATGTTGGAAAGTCTAGTATAACATTTAATAGGAACTTGGACAAGTGTAGAAATGGTATGCAGGACCTCAGTCCAGTAGCGTGTGATCTTTGGGCAATGCCAGATCATGTGTAAAAAATCACCTCCTATGGACATTACATTTAGGGAAAATGGGTGTATCTATTTTACCCTAATCAAACAATCTAGCAGGTGTTTGATAAGCCCTGCAAAGAATAAACAGTTGTGAGAGCTTATGTAAGAACAATAAAGAAGAAATAGGGACCAATTCTATGGCCATATCCCACTGACCACCATCTATTTCCCCATTGTCTGCAACCCAATGTGCTCTGCACTTCAGCAAGGCATGATCCTGAATGGAAGATAGCAATATCATGTACTGTATATGCGGGATATCAAACCTTTATGGACATCACCATGGATGTCCTCGGTCACCAATGGAGGGTTGGATGCAGTTTGTTTTTGGGTCCGTATTGCATGAAGGAGCTGGAGTTATTTGTAAAATTGTTTAGGATACAGTGAGAACTCAGAACACAACTTAAGGGTAGCACCAGCAAATAATTTATGAATCTACCAGATACCCTTCTGTTTCCATTCGGAGAATCCCTGCAATTTACTAAGTTCTGGGTAGTTAGGATTGTGCCACAGGGTGGTAAATTCCAAAGGGCCAGAAATAGTGCCCCTTTTGAAACACCCCATATTCTCCGTAGGAGATCAGCCTTAGGGGAGAAAGAGGAAGGCTCGGCAGGTCCATTTCTAAGTGAGAAATAGCTGGGAAGCCAGAAAATACATTTTAGCATATGGTACCGCCGATCCTCCCCTATTCTTACCATATTGCAAAATGGTCAAACTGATGCAAGCTTTTTTTTTCCATATAAGGTTCTGAACTGTGAATCAATTCATATAAACTACCTTTGGGAGATCCACATTAGAGAGTTATGTAAAATGTACAGGAGTTGTGGGGCCCAAATAATTTTTATTAGATCAATCTCCCCAATACAGAGAGAGAGAGGGAGTTTGTACAAGCTCTGGCTTTTTAATCTCTGCCTATCTAGCAGAGGGTTTAAGTTTGAAGGTATTTAGAGGGCTCTGGAGACACCACCACTGCAATGAACTGTATTTAAAGGAGGTAGCTATAACGATTTGTCTTGCACACGTAGGGAGAGTTGCAGCTACTGAATCAAGGGGCATGAGGATAAATTTATTTCAGTTTATGGTGAATCCTGATAATCCACCGAACTTATGTAGCACCCTTGTCCTAAACAGGGCTACTAGTAAATTTAGTTGTGCTATGTGGTAACTAGCCTGGCTCATTTGTAGTCCCAATTTCTGTCCTAAGCTTGAGTTTAATTTGTAGTATCTCTCTTCTGTCAATAGGTGGCACGGTTGCCTTTGGCATTAGGATGATGTATTACAGTGAATCCAGGTGATAAGTAAATACAGTATCTCACAAAAGTGAGTACACCCCTCACATTTTTGTAAATATTTTATTCTATCTTTTCATGTGACAACACTGAAGAAATGACACTTTGCTACAATGAAAAGTCCTGAGTGTACAGCTTGTATAACAGTGTAAATTTGCTGTCCCCTCAAAATAACTCAACACAGCCATTAATGTCTAAACCACTGGCAACAAAAGTGAGTACACCCCTAAGTGAAAATGTCCAAATTAGGCCCAAGGTATCAATATTTTGTGTGGCCACCATTATTTTCCAGCAATGCCTTAACCCTCTTGGGCATGGAGTTCACCAGAGCTTCACAGGTTGCCATTGGAGTCCTCTTCCACTCCTCCATGACGACATCACGGAGCTGGTGGATGTTAGAGACTTTGCACTCTTCCACCTTCCGTTTGAGGATGCCCCACAGATGCTCAATAGGGTTTAGGTCTGGAGACATGCTTGGCCAGTCCATCACCTTTACCCTCAGCTTCTTTAGCAGGGCACTGGTCGTCTTAGAGGTGTATTTGGGGCTGTTATCATGTTGGAATACTGCCCTGTGGCCCAGTCTCTGAAGGGAAGGAATCATGTTCTGGATCATGATGTCACAGTACATGTTGGCATTCATGGTTCCCTCAATGAACTGTAGCTCCCCAGTGCCGGCAGACATTTTCATTCAGGGGTGTACTCACTTTTGTTACCAGCGGTTTAGACATTAATGGCTGTGTGTTGAGGCGACAGCAAATTTACACTGTTATACAAGCTGTACACTCACGACTTTACATTGTAGCAAAGTGTAATTTCTTCAGTGTTGTCACATGAAAAGATATAATAAAATATTTACAAAAATGTGAGGGGCTTACTCCTTTTTGTGAGATACTGTATGTTGTCTCAGCCAATTAGCAGATGTTTCCTTTGGCTGCTTTGCATGCTGGGATAAGCTATTTATTTGGAAGAAGTCAGGTGATTGAGGTTCTTTTTACCTGGGCTGCGGCCTGGGTGGATGTGTGTAGAGCAGCAGCAGCAGAGGGTTAGGCCTGAGGCCTAACGACATGTATAGAGGCTTGGCTTGAGGAGAGCCTGAACGTTGACAGAGGTAAAGGAGAAGCAGTTGCCAGAGGGACTACCACTCCTGTTGCCGGAGGCAAGTACTGAAGGGATGGAGTTCTGAAGGAGTACCAGAGCAGACGCTTCACAAGCCGGGGACGGTGAAGTAAGTGGGAAAGCTTCAGTAGAGACTCATCCAGGAATACAGCGGGTAGCTGTAAGCAAAGCTTGAAGGAGTACAGCAGGTAGCTGTAAGTTAAGCGGGTAGGTGGCACTGATGAGGAGGCACGAATATGCCGCACTTATGAGCACTGATAGGAGGCACTGATGAGCACTGATAGGCGGAAATGATGGGTGGCACTGGTGGGCACTGATGGACGGCATTGATGGGCAGTACTTATGGGCAGCACTGACTGGCATCACTAATGGGCACTGATTGCTGGCACTGGTGGGTACTGATGGGCACTCATTGCTGGCACTGGTGGGCACTCATTGCTCGCACTGTGGGGGCTTTATTGTAATCAGGGCACTGATGATCAATGCCCTGATTACATATCTAGATGTCCTCTGCGAGGAGATGCCGCTGATTGGCTCTCCTTGCCACACACTCTGTCAGTGTGAGGCAAGAGGCGCTGATTACCGGCATCTCCGTGTTTACATGTGACCGGCTGTGATTGGACACAGCCGATCACATGGTTAAAGAGCCGTGCCTCTTTACAGAGATTAGGTCGTGCCGTGTCCAAGAAACGCGGCCCCCGCAGGCACACAAGGGTGGCTGTTCTACGATGCTGTCATATGACGGCATCCCAGAACGAGAGCTGCACCGCCCTGTCGTCATTTGACGGAGGGCGGGCGGCAAGTGGTTAAAGGCCGTTTTCTGTTGTGCTCTCTGCCTAGTTCTATTTTTTGTCTGCAGAGTCTGCCAAGTTGCTATTGCATTTGCTTAAGGGTGTCCTAACCCTCTCTCCCGTTCCTGTTAAGAGAAATAAAATCCCTCTTAGTTCATTTTTAAAAGTGACTGGCGTCCATCTTTCCATCTTGCGCTACACCCACCATGCCTAGTTAGCTGCACCCGATTAGGAATGTCAGCCCTGCCTGATTCTGGCGGTCACTATCGGGCCCTTAGAGGTCGGGCAGACCACTACACTTATTAATAGTCTCCATCAAAGTCTGCAAAGAACCAGTGGTATCTCCCAGGTATAACAATGCATAATATGCATATAGGGATATTTTTTCTTCTGATGGACCTATGGGGACCTATGAATAAGAATGGCTAAAGGTTCCACTGCCAAGGCAAATAATAGAGGGGGCAATGGGCACTCTTGACAAGTGCCAATTTCCCATAAAGGTCAGTAAAATGTGTAACACATGCAACATATCTAAATAGGTTTGACTTGTTGCACTGTCAGCATTATGTTTATAAAACACAAAAATGCCTGCAGGCTGCAGTGTATACTCATTCTACACTACTGTACTGTACACTACTGTACGACCTAGGTTGAAGACCTAGTGCTTTTTCTAGCACTTTTTGTTTACATGTAACAATCATGTTTTTTTGCTAGAAAATTACTTAGAACCCCCAAATATTATATAGGCAGAGGCCCTAGAGAATAAACTGGAGGTTTGCAATTTTTTAAGACCCCTTTCGCACTGGGGCCGCTCCGCTGTACTGTTGTTTTAGCGCTGCTTTTAACCCCCTCTAGCGGCCGAAGAAAGAGTTAAAAGCGCCCGTGTTGAGCCGCTGCAGGTGCTTCGGCAGCGCTGCCCATTCATTTCAATGGACAAGGAGTTTTGGGAGCACCGCCCCAAAGATGCTGCTTGCAGGACTTTTTTTTTTCCCGTACCACAAGCAATCAGGCTTTCACACTGGGGAGGCATGAGAGGCGCTTTTCAGGTGCTTTACAGGTGCTATTTTTAGAGCTAAAATGCCTGAAAAGCGCCTTCAGTGTGAAAGGGGTCTTAGTCACACAGTATTTGTGCAGTGGTATTTCAAACCCATTTTTTGGGAAAAACAATTGTAATGCAAAAAAACACAATATATAACTCAATGTTTTGTAAATGATAAAAGGTGATGTTACACTGAGTAAATAGAAACCAAAACATGCCATGTTTTAAAATTGCGCACGCCCGTGCAATAGCGACAAGCGACATAAATTTTACTATCCATAGGGGGCACTTTACCAGGCTTTACATGTTACCACTTTAGATTTATAGAGGAGGTCTGGTGCTAGAATTACTGCCCATGCAGCAATTCCTCACATGTGTGGGATGATCGCTGTTTGCTTGCAGGACCGACGCACGCATTCGCTTTTGCACACTAGCACAGGGGGACAGGGGCACTTTAATTTTTTTTTTTTTAATTATTAAATCTTTTTATTTATTTATTTTTTTTTTTTTACACTGTTGCTTTAATTTTTGAATCACTTTTATTGCTGTCACAAGGAACGTAAACATCCTTTGTGACAGCAATAGGTACGTGACAGGTACTTTGTATGGAGGGATCTGGGGTCTATAAGACCCCAGATCCCTCCTCTGCCCTTAAAAGCATTCAAAACAACAAGATTTTTTAAAAAATGGCGCCGTTGACATCCAGGTAAACCGGAAGTGATGTCATGTCATCGCTTTTTGGTTACTATAGTGGAGACCCGATCAAAGCTGATCCCTACTTTGTTTGGGTGTCTGACTAGCATGCGGATGTGCCGACTGGTAGCCCGAGTCTCCCGATGGGAAGGGTGAGCTTGCGCAAGCCACTGAAGATGGCGTGAGGGGGGAATCATATCCCTCTCACTGCTTGTAATAGCAATTGAGTGGCTAGTTAGCCGCTCTCATTGCTTTCACAAGAGTGCTGACTGTTGGCTCTAAAAAATGGTACCGGGGTAATGCCTGCAGTTGCAGGCATCACCCCAGTACAACCACTTGAAGTCAAATGATGTACCTGCTACATGATTTGGGGGCAAGTGGATATATTTAAATGGAAGTTAGGACAGGAAATAAATATTATTGCTTCGGCATACTCAGCACAGCTTGGTTACTTACATGAATGGGAGCAACAGGGTTTCTTGGAGGGGATTTACTAAAACTGATGCACACAAAATCTGTTGCAGCTGTACATAGTAACCAATTAGCTTCCATATTTTATTGTCAAGGCTTAATTGAACAAGATGAAGTTAGAAGCTGATTGGTTGCTATGAACAGCTGCACCAGATTTGGAGTCTGTTGATGTACTCTGACAGCTGTGTTGCCCAGCACCTCATTAGATGCTCATTAGATGTTACCTTTGAATTAAAACTCTACAATTTTAAACCACAATCATCCTATAAAGGCTGCAAACTGATGACGTCACTCTATTAATGTTTAGTCCACCAGACTGGCTTACCGGCAGTCCTTGCCTGTGAGGCACTTCCCCCCTATTAGGCTTAATCGTAAAGGTATACAATTCTAAGTCAATTGTGATACATGCATTGTATTTTAGTATCCAGTACATGCAAATTAGTTATCCTCAATTAACATTAGCATTTGACACTACAGGGGTGTAGTAAAACAAATATCAGAGTTATTCATCCTGTGAAAGCCCGCGGAGCCCCGGGAGGAAGTGGGAGCTGGATGCCCCTAAAAAGAGAGTATCCGCTCCCCCCCTCCAAAAAATGACATGCCAAATGTGGCATGTCGGGGTCACCTTCAATTAAAGCGGAAGTTCCATTCCTGGGTGGAACTTTGCTTTAAGTGCACTTGGGTTATGCAGCAGGACAATGATCAGAAACACAACAGCAAGTCCACCTTTGCAGATGGTTCAAACAAAGCAAAATGTAGGCCTTGGAGTGGCCTAGTCAAAGCCCGGACTTAAATCCAATTGAGATGCTGTATCATGACCTTACACAGGCCGTTCATGCTGGAAAACCTTCCAATGTGGCTGAATTAAAACAATTCTGCAAAGAAGAGTGGGCCAAAATTGCTCCACAGCAATGTGAAAGACTCATTGCCAGTTATTGCAAACGCTTGATTGCAGTTGTTGCCGCCAAGGGTGCCACAACCAGTTATTAAGTTTAGGGGGCAATTACTTTTTCACATAAAGCCAGGCAGGTTTGGATAGCTTTTTTGCCTTAATAAATGAAGGCATCATTTAAAAACTGCAGTTTGTATTTACTTGGGTTATCTTTGTGTAATAATAAAATTTGTTTGATGATCTGAGTCAAATATCTGAGATGTCATCTGAGTGACAAATATGCAACAAAAAAAAAATCAGAAAAGGGCAAATACTTTTTCACAGCATTGTAGGTGCAGCAAAGTCCCTGATATATCATAACTCTCAAACACCAACACTGACCATGGGACTCTGAAAGAGTTGCACCACACAACAACAAATCCATACATTATTTAAAAAATCCAATTTTTATTCTCATACATAATTAAAATCATATTAAAATTACATAAAGCGTATCCAAAAAATGGCAAGTAGTTGTATGAGGTATGTTTCTTCTGCTGTCACTCTTCTATGTTTCTATACTCTGTCCCAGAATAAATGGCACTGCTCTTCATTACCAAATGGTGTGATGGTGATCATGTTAACAGCCCATCAAACCCCTAGAGGAGAGCATTAAAGGCAAAAGGTACAAAAACAATAAATAGAAGAACACAACATAACAGGAACAAACAAGAACAACACATATACAAGATGGCAACAAAAGAACATATTGGCTACTAGGGATGAGCCGAACACCCCCCGCGCACTTCGGTTCGCACCAGAACTTGCAAACAGGCAAAAGAATTGTACGAAGACGTGAACACTGTTAAAGTCTATGAGACACGAACCTGAAAAATCAAAAGTGTTCATTTTAAAGACTTATATGCAAGTTATTGCCATAAAAAGTGTTTAGGGACCCGGGTCGTGCCCCAGGGGACGTGTATCAATGCAAAAAAAAAGTTTTAAAAACAGCCATTTTTTCAGGAGCAAGTGATTTTAATAATGCTTAAAGTGAAACAATAAAAATTAAATATTCCTTTAAATATCGTGCCTGGGAAGTGTCCTTAGTATGCCTGTAAAGTAGCGCATCTTTCCCATGTTTAGAACAGTACCACAGAAAAATGACATTTCTAAAGGAAAAAATTTTATTTAAAACTGCTCGCGGCTGTAATGTATTGTCGGGTCTCGGCAATATAGATAAAAATCATTGAAAAAAACAGCATGGGTTCCCCCCCCCCAGTCCATTACCACGCTCTTTGGGTCTGTTATGGATATTAAGGGGAACCCCGCACCAAATTTTTTTTTAAAAATTGCGTGGGGGTCCCCCCAAAATCCATACCCGGCCCTTCAGGTCTGATATGGATTTTAAGGGGAACCTCAAGCCAAAATGAAAATGGCGTAGGGGTCCCCCCAAAATCCATACCAGACCCTTAACGGAGCACACAACCTGGCAGGCCCCAGTAAAAAGGGGGAGAGGACAAGAGAGCGCCCCTCCTCCTGAACCGTGCCAGGCCACATGCCCTCAACATGAGGAGGATGCTTTGGGGTTCCCCCAAAGCACCTTGTCCCCATGTTGATTGGGGCAAGGGCCTCATCCCCACAACCCTTGCCCAGTGGTTGTGGGGGTCTGCAGGTGGGGGGCTTATCAGAATCTGGATGCCCCCTTTTAACAAGGGGACCCCCAGATCCTGGCCCCCCATGTGAATGGGTATTGGGTACATTGTACCTCTACACATTCACCAAAAAAAGTGTCAAAATGGTAAAAATGACAGTAGACAATTTGGGACAAGTCCTTTATTAAAAAATAAAAAAAGTGTCCCGCGATGTCCATTCATCTTCGATCACAGCGTCCGACGGACCAAGAAAAAAACTCCACCTCTATGGGAGGCTCCTGCTGACTGCATTTTTTCTGCATTGACAGCTGTTATATAGCTAAGGGCGGGGCCACCCACGACGTAAATGGGTGACCCTGCCCCCTCTGACGTTACGTGATGTCACATGATGTCAGAAGGGGGCATGGTCACCCATTTACGTCATCGGGTGGCCCCGCCCTCAAATATATGACACTTGTCAATGAAGAAAGCCTGCAGTCAGCGGGACGCCTCCCAAGGAGGTGGAGTTTTTTCCGTTTTTTTTTTCTCGGTCTGAGAAAGATAAATGGACATCGCGGGACACTTTATTTATTTATTTATTTATTTAAGTACTTGTCCCAAATTGTCTACTGTCATTTTTACCATTTTGACACTTTTTTTGGTGAATGTGTAGGGGTATAATGTACCCGATACCCATTAACATGGGGGGGCGGGAAAATTACTTAGAACCCCCAAACATTATACATTTTTTTTCTAACACCCTAGAGAATAAAATGGCAGTCGTTGCAATACTTTCTGTCACACCATATTTGCGCAGCAGTCTTACAAGCGCACTTTTTTTGGAAAACATACACTTTTTTGAATTAAAAAAATAAGACAACAGTAAAGTTAGCCCAATTTTTTTTTATATTGTGAAAGATAATGTTACGCCGAGTAAATTGATACCTAACATGTCTTGCTTCAAAAATGCGCCTGCTTGTGGAAAGGCAACAAACTTTTACCCTTAAAAATCTCCATAGGCGACGTTTAAAAATTCTAAACTTCTACAGGTTGCATGTTTTGAGTTACAGAGGAGGTCTAGGGCTAGAATTATTGCTCTGCTTCTGCACGCGAGCTTGTCGGGACGGGACTCGTTTACATTTTTTTTTTTTTTTTTATTTATATACTGTTTTAAAAAAAAAAATCACTTTTATTTCTATTACAAGGAATGTAAACATCCCTTGTGCTAAAAAAAAGTTTGACAGGACCTCTTAAACATGAGATCTGGGGTCAAAAAGACCTCAGATCTCATATTTAGACTAAAATGCAATTTAAAAAAAAAAATTGTCATTTAAAAAAATAATTTAAAAAAAATGACCCTTTAAGAGCTGTGGGCAGAAGTGACGTTTTGGCGTCCCTTCCGCCCAGCAATTGTATGGAGATGGGAGGACGCGATCGCCTCCACTGCCCCGGTAAGTGGCGAAGGGCACCAGATCGCGGTGGGAGGGCCCCTATCCCGCCGCCGATAAAAGTGATCTTGCGGCGAATCCACCTCAGGAACCACTTTTACTTCTTGTAGCGGACCGCCCACTAAAGAAGGGGTTCCCGGGGTTATGGCAGCTAGCTGCTGCCATAACAACAATATCCTCCTTCAAACAGCCAACGTAAAACTGCGGCGGGCGATCTGTAAGTGGTTAAAGGGGGCTTCCAGATTCTGATAAGCCCCCCGCCACAACCACTGGGCAAGGGTTGTGAGGATGAGCCCTTTGTCCCCATCAACATGGGTACAAGGTGATATGTGGGGAACCCCAAAGCATCCTCCACATGTTGAAGGTATGTTGCCTGGTTCGGTTCAGAAGGGGGGGCGCTCTCTCATCCCTCTCCTTTTCCTGTGGCCTGCCAGGTTGCATGCTCAGATAAGGGTCTGGTATGGATTTTAGGGGGGGCACCTACGCCATTTTTTAAAAAATTTTGTCTCTGGTTTTCCCTTAAAATCCATACCAGACCTGAAGGGCCTGGTATGGATTTTGGGGGGCTCCTACGCTATTTTAAAAAAACAAAATTGGTGCCAGGTTCCCCTTAATATCCATATCAGACCTGAAGGGCCTGGTATGGATTATGGGGGGATCCCCACACAATTGTTTTTTTAAATTTTGGTGCGGGGTTCCCCTTAATATCTATACGAGACCCAAAGGGCCTGGTAATGGACTAGGGGGGAACCCATGCTGTTTTTTTCAATGATTTTGATCTATATTACCAGGATCTGGCAATACATTACAGCCGCAAGCAATTTTAAATTACATTTTTTCCTTTACAAATGTAATTTTGCTGCTCTCATTCATAAAACAATGTACAGCTGCCATGTAAGCAGCCTTACATAGTGTGGGGCATGGACTCCGCCTCTGAGCCATGATTGGCCAAAGGCACCCTGCCTTTGGCCTATCATGGCTCTCACAGCAGAGCGCACTCTGATTTGCCAAAGCATGGAGGTCAGGTGCATGCTTTGGGCAATCTCGCAGTGAATTGACGGTCTCGCCGTTCATTATGGTGCGTTCCGCGGGCACTCGAATTTCCCGCGAATGCCCCATAAAGTTTGATCATCGGCGAACGGGCGAACACCCGATGTTCGAGACAAACTTATGTTCAAGTAGTGGAACTTACGTTCGACTCGATCTGCAGGCTCATCCCTATTGGCTACATGCACCAACCACTGGCCATAACAATTTGTGCATCTGCCCCAAAGTGTTCTCTAATCAATTCATCACAACAGTTTGGCATTTTGGCAAATAATATATTGTATTCCAATAAATAGCATTAATTTATTTACTCTGTAAAGGGTATACTGGTAATAAATGTGCCCATTATCAACAGATACTTGAAATTAGGATACCCATGCCAGGAATTATTCGATAGCTACTTTATTGAAAATGAGAAACACCACGCTAATATAACTGTAAAATCTGATTGTCTTAAACCTAACCACACCTGGAGCCAGGTTCACTTTATAATCCCGTATTATCCCGTATTGAACATATTGTACTGAACATTTTAAATTGTTTCAAAAGTGTAAACAGTAGTAAGGTCCAAAGTGCAGAAGTGAGTATTCTCCAAATGCAATGCCCCCATTTTTTTGTGCTACAGTCTGTAATTCTCCAGATTTTGTGTTCATACAAGTCCAAATTCTCATGCTAGCCCTATGTTAGATATAGCAGGGACCAGACTTTGAAACTATAACCACTTCAGCTCCTTCGCTTGTTTAACCCTTATAGACCAAAGCACCTTTTTAATCTGATCTAGGCCTACAGATTGGGACAGTTTTTTGACTAGTGTTAGTTTTAATACAACTAGTGTTAATGTGTTACAGTGTTAGTGGAAAAGGCACGCTGTCATTGGTAAACACGGAAGCTGGCAGGAGGAGGCTAGTAGTGCAGAGGAACTACCGGCTTCTGTATTTACCAGTGACAAGTTGGTCAGTACAAGGCAATGCCTGAGATGGTGGTGCTATGTTGAATTCAATTTCCGTGTCTTACTGAGGAGATGAGCTGTCTGCGAGTTCTGCCAAGTGAGCAAGTGGCCGAACTGTTTGCACAGACTGAGTCTAGGATGTATGTCGGCCTTTGAAACAGAACAAACTCCTTTGATCTGAACTTCACAATTAGGCCTCTTTCACACGGACGATCCGTATGTCCGTTTTTCATTCCTCCGTTTTCGGATGAAAAACGGACATACATTCATCCCTATGGAGCGTCGGATGTCAGCGGTGACATGTCCGCTGACATCCGACCCGCTCTGATCCGAAAAGTGTAACGGAGGAAAAACTTACTTTTCCATCCGTTTTCGGATCGGATCGGGTGACGACGGACACTACGATCCGTCATCATCCGATCCCCCCATAGGGGAGAGCGGCGCTCTGACAGGTCCGCCGCTGCACAGCGTACAGCGATGGACCTGTCATCTTCCTGCTCAGCGGGGATCGGCGGAGCGGGGAGGATCATGACTGATCTGCCCCGTGTGAAAGAGCCCTTAGTCTAAACACACTGTATCAAAAATAAGTATTTATAAACAAAGTTTGTGTTCGCAGGCTTTTATGATACAAGGGCCACTGTCAGTGCTTCTGCAACATAGACTGACCTGGCTGTCAAAAAGACAAACGATCCCGGTACTTTCACACTTCTTTCATACTATAGCAGGGGAGAAAGACCAGGGCATATCAGGTGCACCCAAGGCTCGTGGGCAGGGAATTACTACTCTTCACGAAATGCTTCCAGTAAGTCTGAAGAGACAGCACAGAATGTGAAAAAATAATAGGTGGGGAGTGCATAGTTGCCAACATTGAAAAAAAAAAATGTGGGACACTTTTTTGGCTGTAGGCGGAGCCGTACAATAATTAGGGGACGGGGCATTCGTTTGTAGGTGTGGCTTAGCAAAAAATGTACAAGTGCGGCACGCGAAGCGTGTCGTGGCGAAAAATGGGCGTGACTTACGTGGAAAGTGAGCGTGGTTTACGTGAAAGTGGGTGTGGCTTGCGTGAAAGTGGACGTGGCTTAAACAGGCGTGGCTCAAGAGGGTGTGGTTAGAGTCTGAGATGAATGAGGGATGGAGAGGGAAAGGGGGAGAAGGAAAGGGGGAGAGGGGAATGACCGGACAGCAGCCCCAGATCCTACACAATAGAAATATGTGTATTCTAGAAAGTTCAACAATCAGTAGATAAAGATACTCCAAACGCCTGGTGTTAAGGCTTCAATCATCCCGGCACCATGGTTGTTATGGTGTCAGGATGATTGAAGCGCATTATTTCTATTATTACATTGTAATATAAAATTAAATCATTCAACTCACCATAATGCCGAATCAGTGGGCTCCCTGAGCGTGTCATTAGCCACGTCGCCTGCCAGCCGTCCGTCCTTGCGTCAGATGTCCCAGCAGAGTCCATCCATGCTTCAGGTGTCCCAGCAGAGTCCGTCCTTGCATCAGGTGCCACCAGCAGAGTCTGTCCTTGCATCAGGTGCCCCCCAGCAGAGTCTGTCCTTGCATCAGGTGCCCCCGGCAAAGTCTGTCCTTGCATCAGGTGCCCCCGGCAGAATCTGTCCTTGCATCAGGTGCCCCCGGCAGAGTCTGTCCTTGCATCAGGTGCCCCCAGCAGAGTCTGTCCTTGCATCAGGTGCCCCCGGCAGAGTCTGTCCTTGCATCAGGTGCCCCCGGCAGAGTCTGTCCTTGCATCAGGTGCCCCCGGCAGAGTCTGTCCTTGCATCAGGTGCCCCCGCCAGAGTGTGTCCTTGCATCAGGTGCCCCCGCCAGAGTCTGTATAGACCCCCTCAGTGCAGACCCCCTCCATCAGTGCAGATCCCCTCCATCAGTGCAGATCCCCTCCATCAGTGCAGCCCCCCTCCATCAGTGCAGACCCCCCTCAGTGCAGCCCCCTCTATTATTGCAGCCCCCCCTCTATTAGTGCAGCCCCCCTCTATTAGTGCAGACCCCCCACTCAGTGCAACCCCCCTCAGTGCAGCCCCCCCTCTATTAGTGCAGCCCCCCCTCTATTAGTGCAGACCCCCCTCAGTGCAGCCCCCCCTCTATTAGTGCAGCCCCCCTCTATTAGTGCAGCCCCCCCTCTATTAGTGCAGCCCCCCCTCTATTAGTGCAGCCCCCCCTATTAGTGCAGCCCCCCCCCTATTAGTGCAGCCCCCCCTCAGTGCAGCCCCCCTCTATTAGTGGAGACCCCTCCTCTATTAGTGCAGACCCCTCCTCTATTAGTGCAGACCCCCCCTCAGTGCAGCCCCCCCTCTATTAGTGCAGACCCCCCCCTCAGTGCAGCCCCCCTCAGTTAGTGCAGCCCCCCCTCAGTGCAGGCCCCCCCCCTCAATGCAGCCCGGCCGGTGTTCTGCCGAGAAAGTTCCCCTCGCAATGGAGGACCCCCTGTACTGCGCAGGCGCAGCGCTTGCGCAGTACGGGGCTAGGGAACTTTCAGCAAGACACGGCGACAGCGCCATGTCGTCTGCTTGCTTCAGTGGAGAGGGGAGGGACCGTGCAGCTAAAGAAGCCGCTTCATTGGCTGCACGGATCGAGCCCCCTTCCTCTCTCCACTCAACACTAGGGGAAGATAGAGCGGCGGCGCCGGCCGCCATTTTGCTGGAGCCTGCTGCTCCAAAAACAAAAAAAACAACATTCCCGATTTTCCTTATGGAAAATCCCGATTCGGGACAGCCTCCAATCGGGACGAGGGTCCCAAAATCGGGATTGTCCCGGGAAAATCTGGACTGTTGGCAACTATGGGAGTGCATCTTGTGACCATCTGAGGCCTGATTGATCCAACACCCTGGTCTAGCCCTGGAATCTGAAGATAATAATAATAATAAACTTTATTTTATATAGCACCTTTAAATGTAGTTTCTCAAAGCGCTTTAAAAGGAAAACACAAGAAATACACAGGATAACATAAAGGAACAAGGGATAATTAAGTGAAAGCTTGTCTAAAGAAAAAAAGACTTGATTTTCTTATCCCTCCTGTATTGATTTGTATTGTAAGTGTACAGTCTGCCCTCATGTTGTAAACCGCTGCGCAAACTGTTGGCGCTATATAAATCCTGTAATAATAATAATAATTTGAATGAGTTTAGAGAAGATGACTCCTCTTTGGAAGTGAATTCCAGAGTTTTGGAGAAAAGCAGGAGAAGGCTCTGTCTACATGTAGGTAAGTAGAGAGGACACACAGAAGACCAGAATTTGACGAGCGGAAGTTTACGAGGGGGGGAGTAAGTTGATAAAAGTTCAGCGAGATATTGGGGTGCCAAGCCATGAAGAGCCTTATAGGTGAACAAGAGGATATTAAAGTCTATGCAAAACCTGACAGGTAGCCAGTGCAAGGACTCCAGGATAGGGGTAATAGGATCACTTCTACCAGACCTAGTCAGGATTCTGGCTGCTGAATTTTGAATATATTAAAGTTGATAGTTAATAGTGGATTTAGGTACACCAGCGAGTAGAAGATTGCAATAGTCAAGTTGGGAGAACAGAAATTTATGGATCAGCTTTTTAGCTACAGTGTATGATAACATAGGTCGCAGCCGAGCAATGTTTCTCAAATGGAAAAAAGATGTTCTGACAACATTTTTTACATGTGGATCAAAGGTTAAATTGGCATCAAATATCACCCTTGGATTTTTCAATTTATACTGAAGCTCAAGTACAGTGCCTTCTATAGATAAGCTATGAGGACTGGCCTTACGTAATTGATGGAGAGTGCCAATAAGCATGACTTCAGTCTTGTCACAATTTAATTGAAGGAAATTATGGGCCATCCAAGTTTTTCTCATCACAAATACAGTTAGATAGGAGAGAAAGATATTTACTGTGGTGGATTTGTAGCTTCTGGCACAACACCATACATGCAGTTAGTCATGTGAAACTGAACACAGTACCTGGAATGGCTACAGAATTAGACAGGAAAGCAGGGGTGTCGCAGTGGAATACTGAATTTGAGGAGCTCTTGGACGACCCTGGGACTGTTGACTGCTGGAGAGACTGCCCAGTATCTTAGAATCCTTCAGTACTAAGTCTGTATCTAGCACAACTGAAGAGGAATGTGCTACCTCCTTAGGATACTCCACTAACTGAGCTCTGGAGCAGGTATATTGGTATAACCATTGGCCACTAAAGGGAGCTGGCATCTTTTTGGTTTTGATAGTGTCCAAACCTTTTGTGGGCATCAATATACCCACAGTTGAAGACTAGAGTCCTGTGTTCTCCTATAAATGTTGAAGAAACATACATTTCTGCCACATATAAATAAATGTAGGGGTGAGCTTGAGGAGCATCTTCAGGATGAATGATAACTGCTGGTAAGTTGCTGTAAGTTGGAATACTTTGTCTATTTGTTCTGCCATACTTTCATGTAATTTTTCTGTGCTGTATTGAGCTCCATCGGGTTTTTATTGTTTTGTAGTATGGTGACATCTAGCCAGCTGTGTGCTATGTATGCCTAATCTTCTCATTCCTCCAGAGATGTATCTCAATAATACAGGAGGTGTGTTACTGGCAGTGGCCAGATCACCAGGTGAAAAGAGAGGAAAAAAAGCTAAAGAAAATAAAAATGATGCAACCACCACATCTAAAGGCTAGTAAGCTGTAATATACAGTGATCCCTCGGTTCACAAACTACAACTCTGGTCGCAAACCGAGGCAAGTTTTCCCATAGGGTTCAATGTAAATCAGGTTAATCCATTCTGATCTTTTTTTTTTTTCTTTTTTGTTGATATAGAAAATTATGAAATGTATGTACAAAAAAAGTATTTTAAACATATATAGTAATACATACAGTCGTTTACATTAAGCTGACCTCTTTCATGTGTATATAGCTCCTCTTTAATCCTTTTTTTAAATAATCCCAAACCCCAATTTAAATGACTAATCTAGGGGCCAGAAAACAGCACTGTGCATCCAGGAAAAGATCATCTGAGGGCATGATAAAGTTGTAGAGTTCATATGAACAGTTTTTCCATGATTCCCAATCAAGTGAGCCCATCCTCATGATAGTCTGGGGGCAGAAACCCCTATCTGAGTGGCCTGGTTCTCCTAAGACTCTAATCTTGCACTGCTCTTCTCAATATGAATGTGTCAGAGCAAGGAAGATGGCTGCGGCTCGTGTTCGTGAACCAAAGTGGAGTGCCCATACCGAAGCAAATTTTTGTGAATTCTTCTGTTTGCGAATCAAGTTGTTTGTGAACAGAAGCATTCGTGAACTGAGGTATCACTGTATTACATTTTTTGTTTTTAGTCCAATACTGCTTTAAATGAAGCAGTAAAAAGTAACCTAAACTAACTTGACTTTATCTGTCACAAGATTAGCACAGTCAGAATTATAGATTGTTGCCAATTTACTGCAGGGTATAATTGAACTCTGTCTGATACTGTAAAGCCCAACTGCTTTACTGGTGTTAACTGGCTTAACTGGTGTTGTCATTTTCAGGCAAACACAACATGTGAGAGCATAAATAGGATTAACCCCACCTATATTCATGTGCAACACACGCTTATCCATGAGGTTACTTAGCAAAGTGCTCTATAGACCCCAACTCGTTCAATTTTCTCTAAGTACAGACAAGGTGATTGGGGACTACATGTGCCAGCCTGCACTGAACAGACATAAAAGGGCAGCACATTTGTAATGCTCACCCCCAGAGAGGCTTCTGAGAATATGCCCAGGTCTCCCTTGTTAGTACTGAAGCTGCCAGTCACAAGCACAGTTCCATGCACACTGACAATGTAGGCTCAGTCTAGGGGATGTCATTTTAGAATTTATTGCTGAGTAACTTGAAACAGGAAACGGGCTCAGGGGTTTAGGATACTCCAAATTGATCAATAGGAGAACACATTTTTAGCACAAATCCTTATAGCTGCAAGCTCAGGTCTTAGTCACAATGTCCCAGGAGCTGTCTGCAACCCGGCTTCCACAGGAAGATCCTCAGTGAGGGAAACAAAATGTCCTTCTCTGGACCAGGACTTCAGGATAGTGCCTTCCAGCAAAAATCAATCAGTAATCTTCTCCAGGGCCTCAGCTCAGCACCTGCTGAGGCCCAAACTGCAATCCTTGCCTCAGTATAGCTGCCTCCTGGGGGCAGCAGTACCAGGAAAACTGGAACCCTCCTA
The DNA here is from genome assembly GCF_042186555.1 of Aquarana catesbeiana. NCBI lineage: Eukaryota > Metazoa > Chordata > Amphibia > Anura > Ranidae > Aquarana > Aquarana catesbeiana. Next base: position 364,445,703 of record NC_133327.1, on the reverse strand, counting down.
CCAGAAGAAGAACACTCTGGAAAGACCTCCCAAATATTTATCACACCCCCACCTTCTGGATGCCTCCATCCAGGGATTGGCTGAGGCATGATAAATATTAATTTACTTGATATCTGACTCTCCTTGCCCCATATTCTGGAAACTTCTTCCAGAAAGAGGTAGGAGAAATCAATCACCCAGCCTAGGATACCCTCACCAGACAAACACAATAGATGTCTGCTCCACTGGCTACAGTGAGGCTAAAAAATATATATATTTTTTAATGTAGAATGTTACAGTAAGGCAAATACAATAATGGCAGAATATCAAGCACACAATGAACCCTCCTGGTGGTTACAACACTAGGTCATCACAAAGATCAGGAGTTCAAGGAGTAACAGCATCTGTCCCAGGGAGTTCTGTACCATCGTGCCACAATCTTAAAATTATTCTGTTGAATTCTTGTGCAAAGTGAAGACTTTCGGGCAACCCTCCCCGGGCATCTTCATTCTGGATATTCAAGCTTTGACCTGGATTTGGTAGAACTGACCTGCTGGCTTGATATGTCCTCCCAAACAGAAATTCACAGCACGCAGGCGGTCTACTGCAGACAGCTGGAGAGAAAAAGTGAGCACGCTGTAATGTAAATTTGACCCCTTTCACACCGAGGGCGTTTTGCAGGCACTATAGAGTTAAAAATAGTGCCTGCAATCCGCCCTCAAACAGCTGCTCCATTGTTTCCAGTGTGAAAGCCCGAGGGTGCGCTGGCAGGACGTCAGGAAAAGTCCTGCCAGCAGCTTCTTTGGAGCGGTGAAGGAGTGGTTTGTTTACCGCTCCTCCACCGCAGCTCCCCATTGAAATCAATGGGGCAGCGCTGGGATACCGCCGGCAAAACGCCGCTATTGCAGCGCATTGTGGGCGGTTTGAACCCTTTCTCGGCCGCTAGCGAGGGGTAAAAGCGCCCCGCTAGCGGCCGAAATGCGCCGCAAATCCAACTATAAAACGCCGCTAAAAATAGCGGCGTTTTACCACCGACGCTATAGGCAGCTCGGTGTGAAAGGGGTCTTACGGTTAGAAGACTTCCCCAGTCTCCTGTATAGTCACTATGTGGTCGGAGATCTTGGGGACACACCAGAAGTTGCACCTTCTTCCCAGCTTTACAGTTGTTCATGTGCAATCAGACAAGATACCTGAAAAGAATTTGCTGCCTTACATGTACGTCTGGTCACGATTGAAAAGTTGAATCCACACTGAAGAAATTATTTTGCTTTAAGATGTACCTGAGTTTTTGACAACTACTTAGTAGTGATGAGCTTAGGTGTGTTTGTACTTGGATCTGAACCCATGTGTGCAAGCCCACCAGAACAGCAAAGTACCCATACAGGAACTAGCCTTAAAGTGTTTGTAAAGCCATTTAAAAAAAAAAATACCAAACATGTCAAATTTACCTCCTCTTCTCGGGTCCCCCACCAGCACTGAGGGCCCCTCCCCCTTGCTGAGTGCCCCCAAGTCAAACGGTTTGCTCTGTAGGCACGCGTACATGCTTGTTCCCAAGCCACGCTCTGTGTGTCCATAGGACACAAAGAGTGCGACTCAGCCCCGCCCCACCCCGCCCCCGCTTATTCCTCACTTGTCGTGATTGACAGCAGCAGGAGTAATCTCTGACAGGCTGCACAAGGAACCCCGTATCTACGGAACCATAGGTCCCAGGAGCCCCAAATTTTGACCAGTGGTGGGGTATGAATTTGGCTCTCTGTGACCCCAGTTTGCCAAGCTAGGACCCTCAAAGCTTGATCATTTTTTTATTTTTTTTTATGTTTATGGCAAGTGAGGCTCGGCCTCACATCGCCTCCCTGACTGTTATACACACGGGTTGCTACTACTGTGCATTTTCAACTAGACCAGAATAAATTATTAGGCAAGTATTCCTATGTTCTAATATTTTAACTGCAGCTGCCTATAGCTTCTTGAGTGCATATTTAAATCCTTGTGACAGACTTGTCTCTGTCTTATTGTTATGATCTTACTTGCACAGATAGCTAGGTCTGTGCTACTGTATGTATGTAGCGGTCACCTTCCAGTTTATTAGTAGGTGAACTTGTGTATTGCAATAGAGTTTATATGCAGATTCTGCTATTTCTGTTCTGGGATTCTATCGCTAGTTTTAGCTTAGGGCTCAGTAACCAGCATAGGCCAGAGCCAGGTTAGACATCTGACAGCCACTTCTGGTAGGTGGAGGTCCACTTGCATGAAAGATTAGAAACTGCTAGGCATTAAAGCGCAGAATAGATAGGCTTAATTTGAGTTCCAGTGCCAGACCACAGTTCCTGCTGGTGAGAAGCTTTGGCTGGACTTCTCCTTTAAAATTTTCTTATGCAAACCGTCTATTATTTCCATATTGGTGTGCATTTGTATACTTATACTTAATATTATAGGCCATTTGCAGTAGTTCCTCTGCTCCCATTCCAATTACTTTGACTAGATTACTGATTAATTTCCCAGGAAGGCAATCCCCTCTGTTCACAGAGGCCCTGTCCTGGGTGGAGGCACTGCCAGCTTTATTTGTAAATCCTCTCCTTCACTTAGTGACGGTTCTGGTTCTCTTATTTACCTACAGGTTTATCGCAGTATGCTGTTTGGGGAGAGCCATTTCTCATAACTCCCCCAAAAGAGGCTATATCAGTTTTTGGTGCTCAGATACAGTTAATTTCGGATTTAAAGTGGTTCTAAAGGCTCGAGTTTTTTTTTACCTTAATGCATTCTATGCATTAAGGTAAAAAACATTCTGGGTGCAGCTTCCCCCCTCAGCCCCCCTTATACTTACCTGAGCCCCATCTTGATCCAGCGATGTGCGCTAGAGCAGCGGCTCTCCCGGGTTTCTTTCTCCTCATTGGCTCTCAAAGCAGCTGGAGCCATTGGCTTCCGCTGCTGTCCATCACAGCCAATAAGCCAGTGTGGAGAGAGCAGGGGTGGGGCCGAACCATGCTGTGTGTGTGAATGGACACACAGTGCGCAGCTTGAGAGCGAGCCTGCTTGAGTGCCCCCATAGCCAGGACCGCCATCGGGGGGACCCAAAAAGAAGAGGATCCCCTTTATAATCACTTTAAGTTACACTATGTAAATGGGAACATGTCACCAATATAATGTAAGTGTTAATCTCAATTTGGCTACCAAAGTGGAAATATATTTTGGGGCGTAAAAACATTTTCCACTCTTAAATTTGTGAACATTTATCCCTTCCAGATACTTTATTACTAACATTATTGAAGTTAAAAAAAAACAACATATTTTAAAATATTTAAAAGCAATTTGTCACTCAGTAATGTGTACAATAACACAGTGCCCCATAGGCACTCTGTACAAAAACTGACAAAAACATGAACTATTAGAAGTATTGCCACAACTTGTACCTGCTTGTTAGCTGAACCAGAAAATTCTTGACATAGAGCCATTTCCACTCTGTGCGTGTTTGCATTACTATGGTCAGATAGCAGTGACTTCTACCATGTGCTATGCACGGATACAATGTTAAACTTTGCTTATTTAAAAAAACAAAAGTATCTTAATGTATTTTGTATCATACAAGTAAGTTTAGTGAAATAAACATATTTTTGTTTGTGTTTTTTATACAATTGTGTTAATTTATAAGGTAATGCCATTTTATTGAAAAAAACATATAACTTAGTGGCAGGGACGTTGCTAGGTCTGCAAAAGATCTGGGGCTAGAGCCCATAGCAGCGGTCAGCAACCTTTTTGCAGGCCTGGGAGGAGGACCCCGGTGGTAAGCAGTTTTTCGCGAGCAATGGCACCATGGTTGATATGGTGTCAGGGTGATTGAAGCGCATTGTTTCTATTGTTACATTAAAAATATATGTTGAAGTGGTCCAACTCAACATACTGCAGAATCAGTGGGAGCCCTGGGCGTGTCACTTGCCACATCTCCTGCCACCAGATGCAGCCCGTCACTTGCTACCATTGCCTGTCACCAGATGCAGCATGTCACTTGCCACCGTTGCCTGTCACCAGATGCAGCGTGTCACTTGCCACTGTCCCCTGTCACTAGATGCAGCGTGTCACTTGCCACCGTCGCCTGTCACCAGATGCAGCGTGTCACTTGCCACTGTCGCGTGTCACCAGATGCAGCGCGTCACTTGCCACTGTCGCCTGTCACCAGATGCAGCAAGTCACTTGCCATGATTGCCTGTCACCAGATGCAGTGTGTCACTTGCCACCTTCGCCTGTTACCAGATGCAACTTGTCACTTGCCACCATTGCCTGTCACCAGATGCAGCGTGTCACTTGCCACGTCCCCTGTCACCAAATGCAGCGTGTTACTTGCCACCATCCCCTGTCACCAGATGCAGCGTGTCACTTGCCACAGTCAGCTATCATCAGATTCAGCGTGTCACTTGCCACCGTCGCCTGTCACCAGATGCAGCGTGTCACTTGCCACCGTTGCCTGTCACCAGATGCAGCGTGTCACTTGCCACCATCACCTGTCACCAGATGCAGCGTGTCACTTGCCACTGTCCCCTGTCACCAGATGCAGCGTGTCACTTGCCACAGTCAGCTATCATCAGATTCAGCGTGTCACTTGCCACCGTCGCCTGTCACCAGATGCAGCGTGTCACTTGCCACCGTTGCCTGTCACCAGATGCAGCGTGTCACTTGCCACCATCACCTGTCACCAGATGCAGCGTGTCACTTGCCACTGTCCCCTGTCACCAGATGCAGCGTGTCACTTGCCACAGTTGCCTATCACTAGATGCAGTGTGTCACTTGCCACCATTGCCTGTCACCATATGCAGCGTGTCACTTGCCACTGTTGACTGTCACCATATGCAGCGTGTCACTTGCCACCGTTGCCTGTCACCAGATGCAGCGTGTCACTTGCCACCGTTGCCTGTCACCAGATGCAGCATGTCACTTGCCACCGTTGCCTGTCACCAGATGCAGCGCGTCACTTGCCACCGTCGCCTGTCACCAGATGCATTGTGTCACTTGCCACCATCACCTGTCACCAGATGCAGCATCCTATAAAGAATTTATTTACTTTATTTATTTAAAAAAAATAAAATAAATCCACATTCTCCCAGATAACACCACTAGAAAGCGAGAGAGAATCCAGCACCTTCATTCTTTCACTCCAGGCCTGTTCGAGAGAGAGAAAGAGAGATTTCCCCCGCCCCCCAGAAGCACCTTAACTCTTCCGCCACGGCTGTTCTTCTGTTCTCCCGCTGCACTCAGGCATTGCGACCCAGCGTGACTCTGAAGGCAGCAGACTAGTGGGCGCCACCGTGCTGGCTGCAAGGAGAAATCCAGCACCACGCGTTCGTCTGCTGCTGCCCTCAGGCATATCATTCGGCGTGACAGTGCAGTAGGCGGAGACGCGCCTGATGGATCACACAGAAGGTATCATGCAGCTGCCACCGCTGCTGACTGCCCTTTCTTTATACTCGAAAGCCTGCACCAGTGCACCCGCTAAGACACTCGGGGCTATGGATTGCAGATTCGGGGCTGTGGCCCCAAAAGCCACCCCGATGCCTCTGCCTAGTGGACTTTAAACCCCAAACCAAAAAATGTAATATATTGCAGCTTACTAATCATTAGATGTAGTGGTCCAGTAACACACCTCCTGTATTAGAATGCCTTTACTCTGGATGAGGGGGCATAGAGACACCCTTTGAGAGCAGCATTGTCAGTCTGAGGAGGAGAGGAGTGTTAGATGTACTAGCAGATTTAGATACACTAACAAATTGAAGGCAAACTCCAATTCACACTGCAGGTACACAAACACTTTTGAGATAAAGGTTTTACATTAATAAAAAAAAGCAGATCATGGTAAGCACCTCTGTCAGTGGAAAATGGTTTGTCTTAACACTCTAATGGCTCCATCTACAGGACAGTTTGACTTACTGGCTGGATCGTCAGATGAAAATAAAGGAAAGAAAGCCTAAAAAAAAATGAATGCAGCTATCATATGTTTGCTTTTGGGTTTAAAGGATAAGTCCACCCTAACACTAAAATCTCTACATCTACAGACATCCACAATATAACCTAACCTATCTAGCCCTATAAAGAAGAAATCAGTATACATACCTTTTGTGAAGCCTCTCCGGTCCGGTCTCCAGTGGCGGAAGCTCTGCAGAGGACACGGCCGACAACGGCTGTAAAATTAATGGGGAGTGACGTCACCCATAGACTTACTATGGGGCTTCTGTTGTCGGACGTCTCCTTTGCACACGCCCCCACAGCGAAGCCGCAGCTGACAGCTCATCGTGGGATTGGCTCGGATAGGTCCACTTTAAACCATTTTCTTAAGCTATCTTTGATTTTACTGGCACAAAATTCAAGTTTCAGAACTCACATAGAATTGTATTTCCTGTTCCTGTTATTGTTTTATTACTTTTCCTAGTATCTGCAGGTAGGACTCCACAATGTCATTTCCTGAAATCATTGTACAAATATAACTGACAGGGGATTTTTTTCTCAACAGAGATTGACTTACACTTTAAATTCTAAAATCTATTTCATCTAAGTTTAACTCTATAAATAATTATTTGACAGTCACTAAATCAAGTATAAATTTTTGCATTTTGCTGTTGTTTTCAATCTTTACAATAAATTATTTTAAATTGTATTTTATTTTAAATAAAATACTTTGCAGCCAGATTTTTCAGGTTTAGCATATACCCTGGAATTTGTAAGCTGCAATATAATAAAGGTTTGTTTTAATCCCCATTTAACCCCAATAAACTGCCTTTTGCTACAGCCAAATATTTTAAATTTTGACTCATCAGTCCAAAGCACATGCTGCCATTTTGTTGCACCCCAGTTCCTATGTTTTTGTGCATAGGACATGGAAACAAGGCTAAGTGACTCAACTATGCATGAAAACATAGGAACTTGGGGGGCTGAAAAATGGCAGCATGTGCTTTGGACTGATGAGTCAAAATTTTAATTATTTGGCTGTAGCAGGAGGCAGTTTGTTTGCTGAAGGGCTGGAGAACGGTACAATAATATGTGTCTGTAGGCAACAGTGAAGCATGGTGGGGGTTCCTTGCAGCTTTGGGGCTGCATTGCTGCAAATTGAGTTGGAGATTTGGTCAGGATCACTGTTGTCCCCAATGCTGAGAAATGCAGGCAGATACAGGGGTTGATTTACTAAAGGCAAATCCACTTTGCGCTGCAAGTGCGGTCGCTTTAAATCTGAGGGGAAGATCTGAAATGAGGGGAAGCTCTGCTGATTTTATCATCCAATCATGTACAAGCAAAAATGCTGTTTTTTATTTTCCTTGCATGTCCCCCTCAGATCTACAGAGACTGCACTTCCAAGTGCACTTGTAGTGAAAAGTGGATTTGCCTTTAGTAAATAAACCCCACATATACATCATGCCATACCACCAGGGAGGGGTGTGGTTGGCCCCAAATGTATTCTGCAGCAGGACAGTGACCACGAACATACACCCAATGTCATTAAGAACTATCTTCAGCGTAAAGAAAAACAAGGAGTCTTGGAAGTGATGATTTGGACCCCACAGAGCCCTGATCTCAACATCATGGAGTCTGTCTGGGATTAGATGAAGAGACAGAAGGATTTGAGGCAGCCTACATCCACAGAAGGTCTGCGGTTTGCTCTCCAAGATGTTTGGAACAACCTACCTGCCGAGTTCCTTTAACCACTTAAGGACTGGAAGGATTTACACCCTTAATGACCAGGCCATTTTTTTGCAATATGGCACTGCGTTGCTTTAACTGACAATTGCGCTGCCGTGCGACGCTGTACCCAAACAAAATTGATGTCCTTTTTCCCCACAAATAGAGCTTTCTTTTGGTGGTATTTGATTACCTCTGCATTTTTAATTTTTTGCGCTATAACCAAAAAAACCTGACAATTAAAAAAAAACATATTTTTTGCTATAATAAATATAAAAAGAAAAAGATGTAAAAAAAAACGAATTTCTTCATCAGTTTAGGCCAATATGTATTCTGCTACATATTTTTTGGTAAAAAAATCACAATAAGCTGCATTGCTGTGCACTATGGCAATGCGTGTTAATGCGTGCATTTTAGAACGCATTGCCATAATACACAAATGTGAATGGGCCCTGAATGTTTTCTCTGTTTTGTGGATTTAGACAATAGGAAACATCACTTTAATTTACAGAATACATTTTGATTTCAGATCAAAATACCCAGAAATGATTCATACAAAATGTGAATTGTCATTTAAATGTCACTTTCAAAATGGTGGTACTGATACTGTTCATAATCACAGTATATGCAGCATTTCTGTGTTTAAGTTAGTTCATTTGTTTGAAATTTTGATGCTGAGCTAAAAAAAAAAAAAAAATGTTGAACATACTAATTACTGTAATACATACAGAGGATTGACATGAGGTTATATCTCAAAATAATCTTAATGCGTCAGACATGCTTTTGGCGATATTGAGAATCTGTTCGAAAACAAGTATCTTATCTATGGTTCAGTCTGCATTTGCATTAAAATAAATACCTGCAGGGTTAACAGCAGTTTTATGATCTGTCTTTACAGCCACCTGGGTAGCAAGACATGGGAAACTAGCAGAAATTAGAAAAGAACATGTTATCAAATATAATTGATATCAAAATATGATAAGTCTGCATTTTCTTAGTCAGGCCTGATTTGGCAAAGAGAGAATATACAGCATACTGTATGTCAGTATATCAGTAATATAATGTACATTTTTAATGCACCTATTCAGTTCAAGACAATGTCACGTACCATTGATAGTACTCATCGTGTGCATGAGCATTGTAATGGCTGCCAGTGGCAGGCACTAGACGGTCATATTTATAAAGGATGAGTCAAATCAGAAAAATTTCCTTTTTACATTTTAGTTTGATAAAAATTGTGGAATTATTATTATTTTTTTTTTTAAATCAGTTTCCTGTGGTCATCTGTATCACACCGAACCAGTCAGGTGTACTGGATTCCCATATGATAACAGGATACATGCTGCCAGAAAATAGATCAGATTCAGCAGGGGGTTAACCTCACCAGTGCGCTGCCACTGCTTCATTGCCCAATCATAGAGCTGATGATGTGCTTTGACCTTGTGTGCGTGTTCTGCATTGAAGGCTGAGCATCAGTCTATGCTGCCTGGCAAGGGTATCTTCATCACAAAACTGACTGCACAGAATTCCATATCCTTTTGGCAGGTACAACAATTAATGTATATGTATACGAGCAGGGCCCTCTGCTTCCTCCTGTATTGAATTGTATTGTAACTGTAACGTCTGCCCTCATATTGTAAAGTGATGCGCAAACTGCGCTATATAAATCTTGTATAATAATAATAGAAATATAGCCTGGAGTTGAGGTTTAACTACTGTTGAAGTGTATTTCCAGTAAAAACCTTTTCATTAGCATGGTGGAGAGATGTAACCTCTGTAATGTTTGTATTGCTTTCTGCATACTTGTTGGGAAATCCATCCTCATTTATCATAATGATCATTACCTTAGGAATAAAAAACAATGACAAATTCAAAGGGGTCTATTTATAAAATGTTCGCTGTGCGGATGTCTTTGGTACGGGCACTACAAATGTCTGCAGTATTGTTTGTAATATGAATCTCACCTATGATCATCAGCTCCTTCTAGTGGCCATAGTGCAGTCATTTTTTTTAACTTGAGTATCTCAGGAAGATACCTCATTATGGCCACTAGATAGAGCTGATGATCATAGAAGTTAATCAAATTATAAACAATATGGCAGACATTCTTGGTGCCTGTCCGAATGCTTAAAGAAGAACTAAACCCTTATAACCTTTACAGCCAAAGAAGCTGCCATCTCAGCCACTGCTATGGTGCTGCACATATACTCAGCTAAGACACCAGCCATTTGATGGCTTGACTGTTGAGCGACAGTGAACTAGTAACTGTACCAACTATCATTTAAGGCATGCTTTGAATGTAACTGTTTTTTGGAAACAATTAAATGAGTGAGTTTAGTTCTGCTTTAGGCAATCTGCACAGTGAACGTTTTATACATAGACCCAAATAGTACAGAGGAAATGTTCTGATGGGGCCTGTCAAAGGTGAGATTTCCCATCAACTTGGGGAGATTTTCCACTCATTTTCTGTTGTGTCTCTTAGACAGGAAGTAAAGGGGAAATCTCCCCTATAGAGACAAATACAGCATTAAAAAACTTACAGAGGTTCTAACCCTTTTTATAATCTACCCTAATGCCCCATACACACGATCAGAAATTCCGTCAGAAAAAACTTGGATGTTTTTTCCAGCAGAATTCCTCTCAAGCTTGCCTTGCATACACACGCTCACACAAAATTTCTCTGAACTTTCGACCGTCAAGAAAGCGGTAACGTACAACACTACGACGAGCCGAAAAAAATGAAGTTCAATGCTTCCGAGCATGTGTCGAATTGTTTCCGAGCATGCGTGATTTTTTGCGCGTCCGAATTGCATATAGACAAACGCATTTTTGGGTAGGAACTTTTTTCGATCGCAAAATAGAGAACCTGCTCTCAATCTTTTGCTGGCTGGAATTCTGCCTGCAAAAGTCTGATGGAGCATACACATGGTCGGAATTTCTGACCAAAAGCTCACATCCGACTTTTGCTGGTGGAATTTCTGATCGTGTGTACGGGGCATAACAGTGAAAAAGAAGGGTTTGCATGGTTATCTTATTTTAAAAGATTGTAAAAGAATAAGTCTATAGATAATCTGCATGTATTAAATATGTTGGTTTCATATAAAAATCCAGCTATGCTCTCTGATGATTTCCATCCATATTTGCTATTCAATTCAGTTATTTCCCTTCAACAGTTCTGAAAACAAAGCACCATGAGAAGATGTCAGTATTTTCACAGATGAAGATAAACACATTCTATCCTGGTTAAAGCGAAACTAAACTCTCTCAATCAATATTACTATATTAATGAAAATATTAACTATTTTTAATCCTCGTGCTACTAGCATTAATAAACAGATTATATTTACTTTTTTTGAACTTTTTTTTTTTTTTTTTTTTTTTTACATTTCTTCAGTTGCTCCTTGGTTGATGCCATATACCTTGTCATGGAACGCCCGTCTCCTACATTGTATAGAGGACAATGTAATCAGCTCATTCAATTAACATGTTGAGTTCAGAATCAATCAAACCAAGAATAGTCTCTACATGCATCCCGGGAGATATTGTGGACAAATATTACTGTCCCTTTTTAAGTAGATAGATATATTTTCTCACTCACCCTGTGCCAGGATAGCACAGGGTGACTTAGACATAAGAGGTGCATGGGGAGGTGAAACAAGGGCATCCCCTGCTTTCCAAGGGATTCTGAATTCCACGGGCCCTCCCGTCACACACCCCATGAGTCTTCATGGGCATTTTGTTTTTCTTTCATCTGGAGGAGGGATTTTCTCAGCTAAGCACAGCCTTATGCACGAGTTAACCACTTCAGCCCCGGAAGAATTTACCCCCTTCCTGACCAGTGCGTTTTTTGCAATTCGGCACTGCGTCGCTTTAACTGACAATTGCGCGGTCGTGCGACGTGGCTCCCACACAAAATTGACGTCCTTTTTTCCCCACAAATAGAGCTTTCTTTTGGTGGTTTTTATTTTTTTGCGCTAGAAACAAAAAAATAGCAACAATTTTGAAAAAAAAACATTATTTTTTACTTTTTGCTATAATAAATATCCCCCAAAAATATATAAAAAAACATTTTTTTTTCCTCAGTTTAGGCCGATACATATTCTTCTACATATTTTTGGTTTTAAAAAATCGCAATAAGTGTTTATTGATTGGTTTGCACAACAGTTATAGCGTTTACAAAATAGGGGATAGTTTTATGGCATTTTTATTATTAATTTTTTTTTTTTTACTAGTAATGGCGGCGATCAGTGATTTCTATCGTGACTGCGACATTATGGCGGACACATCGGACATTTTTTACACATTTTTGGGACCATCGTCATTTATACAACAATCAGTGCTATACAAATGCACTGATTCCTGTGTAAATGACACTGGCAATGAAGGGGTTAACCACTAGGGGGCTAGGCAGGGGTTAAGTGTGTCCTAGGGATGTGTTACTAACTGTGGGGGGGCGTATCTACATGTGACACGTCACTGATCTCTGCTCCCAATCACAGGGAGCAGAGATCAGTGACACTGTTACTAGGCAGAACGGGGAGATGCTTGTTCACATTAGCATCTCCCCGTTCGTCCTCTCCATGAGGCAATCACGGGTTTCCCTGTGGCGATCAAGTCCACGGGACCCGCGACCCGACTCACGGAGCTCCCGGCCGGCGGCGCGCACGCAATGGCATGGCGGCAAATACAAAGGGACGTACAGGTACGCCCATTTGCCGAGCTGTGCCATTCTGCCGACGTACATCAGCGTGCGCAGGACGGGAACCGGTTAAGGACAGATGGATTCCAGGAAGTAAATGCTAATTGATTTTATGCTCTTTCTCAAAATGGCCATGGCTAAAAATGCTGGGGTGGGGGGTTGGGTTGAGGGTTTAAAGTAATTTCTCAACAAGATAAAGCATGGAGACATGAATGACTGGGTGAGTTTGCTTTGAATATTAACAATTAATTAACTAGTTGCAGACTTTGGGCGTGTTATACAAGCTCCAAAAAGGTCATCATTGTACACAGGACGTGTGTAGCATATCCAGTCTCTCTGCCTGTTTGCTAGGACCTACCTTTCCCAGCAAACAACAGTTGTCCACTTTGATTAATCAAAGCAGGCATTGTTGTGTACACAGAGAAGGTCGGTAGCTTCACTCTGACAGTGTTTATATATAACACTTGCTCAGGCGCTGTAGAAGATACAGTGTAACATATTGTTACTTTTGTATCATTCTGTTCATTCATCTGCAGATCAAACTGATGAACTTAGATCTGCAGATGGATGTCATTTAAAGCAACCTGACAAGTAAAAAGGTTTTTTCAATAAAATGTTCCTCTGTTTAACTCCTTATTAACCCTTAGTTTATATAATCAGCCCTAAATAACTCCTTATTCTCCATCTCCATTTAATTATTATTTTCCTGCTGATTTTTTTGTTCTTTTCTATTTTATTAGCCATTAATATTTAAACTTTTTTTGTTTGTTTTGTTCATTAATATTTTTACACCTTTAACATATAGACAATGTTAGGGCAATTTTATGAAGGAAATAAGTACCTATGCAGTTAAAGGCAAATTCCACCTTTTATAAAATTGTAATAAATGGATCCACATTGATATAAAAAAAATGTACATTTATTACATTTTTTTGAATTGGAGTCTGCAGAGCATTGCAACTATGATCGGTGGATCAGACTCTTCCTCCGGTCCAGGTCTATATGAAGGTACAGACCTTCAGTTATGTAGTTGGAGGAAGTAATCAATTGACTGCATGTACAGTAATGTCGCTGCCCTTGTGCACCATTGAAATCTACAAATCTCTCTGTCATGGTGGCAGATGGGACTTTTAGTTTATCCATGCACAAATTGCATATCCATACCAAATTCAAAACTAAACAGAAGGCTGTGGGCAGAAAAAACCCACGATTCAGATAAGTGGAATGGGGGCTGAGAAATGTAATAAGTTTTCAAGTTATAAATATGGGTGTAACATTAAACATTGTCCCAAAAGTGCAATTAGCCTTTAAAGCACAGACTCTGAAATTTACAGCACATCCCCCGAAATCTTCTGCCCATTGCTCTAGTCTAGCAACACCACTCATTTTCAGGCGTACTGTGCAGGATGATGTCACTTCATGTAGCTCCGCCCAAACGTGTTTCGTCATCCTGATGTCCTCAGGAGGTGTATTTCTTATATGATTTTAAACAGGTACATTTTAAATACATGTTTTACACTATATAGGCTTGTCTCTTCTTCCTTATGGTACTTATGGAATTAGCTAACTGGCTAAGGAGTGTAGGTGGTCCTGGATGCTTTAATCCCTGGGGGATACAAGTGTTTAATGATCCACTGGATGCTAGGGGGTTATAGAAATCTAGTGAGTTTTCTAGTGTGTAGGTGGAGCATCACAAGGGTGTGGAGCACAGAGAACAAGAACACTGATTGTTGGAATAAGTTGCATAACACAGAGCAAGCACTTTTTTAAGGAGTACTGGAAATCGTTTAAGCATGGACCCTTTATTAAGCGCGGACACTTTTATTAAGCACAGACACTTTAATGTTAACATTTGTAACCATATTCATGATTTATGACATGGTTAAACATATAGCACTGTATGTATGTATATGTATATATTGAGTTTAAATACTTTTCTGTGTTAAAATACAGCAGCTGATAATTTTTTCCAAGATCCTAGCATGGGTGCATTTGGGATTAGCTACTTGCAAGATATGTGTGCAGTATATACATGGACTAGGCATAGGTTCTACATAACTGTCCTAATTTAAGCCACTCTCTTTGAGGTGATTTAACCACTTAACCATATCCACTGCCCATCCCCTTAGTGTGCCCAGGGGTACCTGGGTCTTTCAAAATCCTAGTAATGACCCCCTAACTTTGTCCATGCAGGGAAAAGAAAAAGGGTCAATAAAGCCACGAGAAACAAAGAGAAATACCCTTCAGGTATTTGGCTTGTGGTTGACTGTCTCTCTCCTTTGGCAGTGCTGTTGCCTGATGATTGACCCAGTTGTGTCACACAGAGTGGGTAGGGAGTTTTCAGCCCTGTATAAAATTCAATAAGTTGGCTTTGAACCTACTCAGGGCTTTATTTCCTCACTTCTGAATATACATTTCTAGGGAAGTTGGAAGGGAATGGGGGGTGGCCCACCAAGAGAAATCTATATTGTATGGCCAGCTTTAGTCACCTGGGTGGCCTTAGTAATGAACATAAGCTCCATGCACACCTACCTGGGACTGCCTACTATACAGTTTGAGGATACACTCCAAAAAATTGCCACAACGGTTTGCTTTAAAGCAGAACTCTGCACTGTTTAACATATCTGCTGTGTAAAAAAGTTACCACTGCTGATGTTTATCCTAGAATGTTGCTCTGAAGAGTAAAATTCATGCTTTCATTCAGGCCAGATAGTACACATATCACTGATCCCTGGCCTACTGTTGCTGTGAGAGCTGCATCTTACTCTAGTGTCTGTTATCCATCCCTCCTCTCCCCTTGTTCATTCACAAAACGCCTTGTATCATTCTGTAGAGATGTATAGGACCATGGCTTCTGCTCTTTTATGTGTGGAGCCTGGTGTGGGAGAAAACAAGGCTGGGAAAGAATCTACAGTATATGTGCACTGATCCTTCCTGGACTGGTTACAGCTCCCAACCTCCTCTTCATGGCTTGTTACACAAGGCGGGCTGAAGGACTATGGCTTGTCACTCTGTTCCGATAGACTAAAGAAATTAATAGATGGCAGTGATTAGGTCAGTAATCCAAGTATTATACTTACTGAGGTCACTGTGTGACGAGGAAAGCAATCCAGAGCTCTGCAAAGTGTGACAGCCAAACCATGAAATAACCATCAGAACAATTAGGACAGGGGTGTCAAACTCAATTTCATTGAGGGCCGCATCAGCAGTGTGGTTGCCCTCAAAGGACTGGTTGCATTTGGGTCGCACTACATACAGTGTGCAGAGTTCAGGATTACGTCAGGATTAAGCTACGTACAGAGTGCAGGGTTCAGCAGTGTGCTACGTACAGAGGGCATAGATTCAGGGTACGCTATGTACAGTGTGGAGGAATTCAGGGGTGTGCTATGTACAGAGTGCAGGGATTCAGGGGTGCGCTACCTACAGAGTGCATGGATTTTAAGGGATGCGTACAGAGTGCAGGGAGTGAGGGGTGTGCTACGTACAGAGTGAAGGGAGTCAGAGGTGCGCTACATACAGAGTGCAGGGAGTCAGAGGTACACTATGTACAGAGTGCAGGGGTCAGAGGTGGAATATGTACACAGTTCAGGGGTCAGGATTGCGCTATGTACACAGTGCAGGGGTCAGGATTGCGCTATGTACACAGTGCAGGGGTCAGGATTGCGCTATGTACACAGTGCAGGGGTCAGGATTGCGCTACGTACACAGTGCAGGGGTCAGGATTGTGCCCCAAGTTTCCCCACATCTGTACTCTCTCCTACCTTCCTACCTGGCCCAGCTCTGGTACCTCCCCGTATAGGCGGCTCCCTCCCTTTGTATTGGGCTATAGTTAGTAGTTTCCTGTTTATTGGGCTATAGCTGGTACCTCCCTCTGTGGGCGGATCTCTGTGTTTAGTATCAGTACTCAATTTTACTATATGTTTTTTTCACCATCACTTCAAAATAAGCAGCACACACTTCATCAACACAAGTGCTTAAAAAGCGTTTATGCAAAAAAGCCGGCGTCGCTGGAGGGACTGGGGAGGCAAGAGAGCGGAGGCGGGGTGGAGGCAGAGACAGAGCGGCGGTGGAGGTGGAGACAGGGCAGAGGCGGAGACAGAGCGGCATCGGAGGCTGAGACAAAGCTGAGGCGAGGGTGGAGACAGAGCGGAGGCTTAGACAAATCGGAGGGGGAGGCGGAGACAGGGCAGAGGCGGAGACAGAGCGGCATCGGAGGCTGAGACAAGGCTGAGGCGAGGGTGGAGGCAGAGCAGAGGCAGAGACAAATCGGAGGGGGAGGCGGAGACAGGGCAGAGGTGGAGACAGAGCGGCATTGGAGGCTGAGACAAAGCTGAGGCAGGGGTGGAGACAGAGTGGAGGCGGGGGTGGAGGCGGAGACAGCACTGAGGGGGAGATGTTTACTCTTGTTCTCATGGAGACTGACCAGCCGTGCATGCGCTAATAGAATGCTGCGCCGCTCGCAAGACTGAGGGGAGGATGTTTTCCCTTGTTGCCTGGGATACCTGGAAGAGAAAAACTAAGCGGTGAAAAAAAGAGTTAGCGGCCGGAGGCTGCTGTGCGGGCCACATGACAAGGGGTGGTGGGTCGGATTCGGCCCGCTGGCCTTGTGTTTGCCACCTGTGAATTAGGATGTCCAGGACCAAGGTAGGATCTCCAAAGGAAGCAGAGTACTGCTCTGCGGCATTTCCCACTCTAAATCACTGACCTGGAACAAGAATTAAGCCAGTGAAATCACAGTTATTACAGAACTTAGATGAGCACGGGAGCCAAGCAGCTAGAACTTTTAGAAAAGCTTGTCAGCATTCATATCCTCTGTATTAGGGTTACCAGTTTGTCAAAATGAATTTTGAGTACACCAGTGGTGTATTTAGGTTTTGTGCTGCCCTAAGCTTCACTAAATTCTTGCACCCCCTCATTTAAATATGGCCCACTCTTCCTGTCAAGGCCACACCCCTTCATATTTAAGACCCGCCCTATCATCTGTAAACCACACCCCTTCCAGACCCCCACCCCCTCCATCTCCCCCCTAGCAGCAAAAATCACCCCTTTCAGCACTCTTCCTCACCCTCATATAACCCATTCCAGTATAAATCCCCCTTCTTAGCATAAACCCTTACCTCAACCTCCCCTTTCCCAGCACAAATCCCCCCCATCTCTCCCTCCCAGCATAAATACCCCCTCTTAGCAAAAATCCTCCCCCTCCCAGCATAAATCCCCCCTCTCAGCAACAATCCTCCTCCACATCCCCCCCTCAGCAAAAATCCTTTCCCATCTCCTCTTCCCAGCATAAATCCTCTCTCAGAAAAAAAATCCTCCCCTCAAACTCAAACCTGTGCCTCCTTCTCTCCCCTCCCAGTACAAAGCCCCCCCCCCCACAGCTGCCTCAGAGGGCACTACAAGTCCCAGCAGAGCGGGCTGCCACCAGTCCTCCAAACACAGCATTAGGAGACTGCACGGTCTTCCACCCCCTGACACGCATTCCTGGGCTGCCATAAACTCCTCCCCACTCTTCCCTTACAATGGTGTCCTACCTGAGTCTGGGCGGCATGTCGCACTGCATGGTGGGGCAGTGGGCATGATTTCCCCTTCTCTGAAGACACGTCCTGGCTCCCAGACTCCGGTGTTCTGTCAAATTCTCCTACCCGCAGCACACAAGGCTGCAGATCACTCTGCCACTGGCCAGGCATCTCAGTGGCTGTGGGTGGCAGCGGCTGGATCAATAGGCTGGGCATCAACAGATGCAGCCGCCAAAGCCGCATGTGTGCACACATTAAAATTGTTCCCGAACTTGGGGATATGCCATTGCGTGGGAGGCTTTATCTGTGCGGGAGGAGACCACGGGAGCTGGGACTCAGGAGTACGGGTTGGGGGGAAGTTTTCATGCAAGGGCGGCTTTTTTGCTGCCCCCAGCAAAGTGCCGCCCTAGGCCTGGGCCTTTTCGGCCTAGGCCAAGACACAGCACTGGGGTACTGACCACACCCACAAAACCACACCTTCATTTGCAGCCACACTCACAAATTCAGCCCCCCCCCCATTTTTGAACAAGCCCTGAAACAATTGGACACAGTGCTAGAGGCATTCTTTGGAGGATTACCAACAAAATAATTTGGGCGCCATGAGAAAGGAAATAACGCAGTGCACGTAGCATGCCACAATAAATTGTGGGTGTGGCCACATTGCATTAACAGTGGGCAAGGCTAAAAAGAGTATGCTTAAATAAAATCTTAACCTATGCTTCAAGGCATCAAGAGAGTGTAAAGCATAGAGTGCAGGGGTCTGGAACTCTCTGCGTTAGTTAATCTTGACCCCTGAACCCTCTGAATTACTTAATCGTGACCCCTAACCGCTGTGCATTAATTTCAGGGGTGAAGATTAAGTAATGTGAAGAGTTCAGAGGTCAGATTAAGAGTTTGGGGATCATGCAGTTAGATACAGATTACGTCTGTCAACCCCAAGACCAAGCACCGCTCTGGGGAGCGAGGTAGACTGTAAGCATCACAATTCATGGGCTCTGACTCATTGCACTGTGCAAGTATCAGTCCAAAATGGCAAGACTAGAGTGATCTGCGCATGAATGGGCAAACATGTGCAGAGTGCTCTACAGGCGCTATTTTTGAACATACGTTTGCACAGTCTAATGTGTTGGAGCCCATGCACTATGACGTTTTTGGTGATGTCAGATACAGACCCCTCACAACAGGGACTGTCCCTGGGAAACTGGGACAGGTGGTAGGTAACCTTATGGCCCCTCCACACGATAAGAAAATCATACGAAAAAATACCACTTTCAAAGCGATTGTACGATAATCTGATCGTTAGTACACTGTTTTTGAGAGCCAATCATGACAGTTCTTTCGATATTATCCGATGGTACAAGCACAAAACATTTCCTCATTCGATACCAGATCGTACAACTTTTGTTTATTCAGTACATTTGTCATTCGAAAATACAATACAAATACACTACAACACATTACATCACTTCCAAAGTTTTATTCTGTCATACGAGAAATTAATAACTTTAGTAAATTCTTCATTTTCGATATAAGATTAGCATGCAAAAAAAAAAAAAAAAAACGGACGATAATTTGTCCGATAATCTCATCGTGCGTACCAGGCATTACTCTGTATTTCTAATCATGTGCCTTTTTAAAAAGGAGCTTCAGACTCCCTATTCAATTTAATTAAATTGCGCCTGGAGCAGGTTTAAAAATCAGGTGCTGTTACAGGTCCTATGATCAGAAGCATTCAGATGTCTGAGATTCTCCCTCCTGATTGCCATTGGCTCCCGCTGCTGTTAAAGTCAGTTAGCCAGTGAGGAAAGAGAGAAGGGTGGGGCCTAAGTGCGACTCCATGTCTGAATAGACACAGGGAGCTGCGGCCCAGCTCCGATGCCCCATAGCAACTCAACAGGAGGGAGGGGCCAGGAGCTCCAGCGAGGGATTCGAGAAGAGAAGGATCTGGGCTGCTCTGTGCAAAACCACTGCACAGAGCAGGTAAGTATAACATGTGTGTTATTTTTAAAGAAAAAAAAAATGAGACTTTAGTATCACTTTACGGATGGTATAAGACCAGTGTCCAGTGTGACAGTAAAGATACCACCGAAGATAAACCTTACCCATTTTGGCCGATTTATTTCAGCTGATCTGTGTTGTCTTCCTATATACAGGGGGTCCCCGGGTTACGAACAAGATAGAGACTGTAGGTTTGTTCTTAAGTCAAATTTGTTTGTAAGTCGGAACAGTACCTTTTTTAAGTGCAAATCCATTCTCAGAGACAGGAAGTGAACCCAAATCAACAGAGAAAGGCATCCGGATGGCAGGGGCGGCACGGTTAATTCAAATATGTTTTGTTTCTTTTATTTTTTTACTTTTTTATCACTTTTTTTATTTTTATTTATTTGTAGCTTGTCGTTTACTTTTTTATTTTTGTATAATTTTCTTATTTTTAATATTATTTTTCTTATTCTTTAATTTTTAATTACTTTTTTTAATTTTATTAATTTAATTATTACTGTATTTCTTTTTTTTTTTTTTATCAATTTTTTTTTTACTTAACTTTATTGCTATCACACAGGAGAAAACAATTCCCTGTGTGATAGCAATTGGAGGTGACAGGTTCTCTTTATTGACCATGTCACCTCCAAAACAGGAGTCCTAGCACTGTGCACAGCTGAGCACAGCTCTCCCCTCTCACTGTTTTCATGGCGGCAGGGACAGGAGACAGCAGAGAGAGGTACACTGTATGGCACAGCAGGGAGATGGATGCAGCAGTCCGAGTCCAGGCAGGCCGGCTGGCCGCAGTGCACTTCCGCGGAGCAGCGGCGCAGGAAAGACCGGGGATCATGGAGGCTTCACTAGGCCGCACTAGGCCAGACAATAAATAATATTATGAATTGGTATTTCACTCTGAGCATTAGTCCCACTTGGAGACACGTACACATACCTCAGATTATTCAGTGTGTGTTTTTGAGAACCTTTTGCAATATCCTTTACTAATGTTTATTTGCTTTGTACAATTTGATTCAGAAGTGTTTCTCTAAGTTATTTAACCTAATCTTTATTCAGTAAAATTAATCGTTGATTTAACTACAGAACTGTGTGTGCCCCTTTTACTGATAGAATGGAACCTAAGGTGTCAGAGGGTAGGGTAGATCTGAGTGCTTGGTATGGCCAGTGGGAAACAGAACAACACTGCAGCTCCCAAGGGATTAGTGCGCTACATGGAGGTCCCACCGAGATTTCCCAGCTGGAATGCCCGAACAGATCAGGAGAGGGGTCAAAAATAGGAGAAATTATGGACCCAGTAACGGCCACTCGATGGATTCGAGAGTGTGGAGGCTTGTTCCAGAAAACCACCATTCTGAGACTGCCAGGAGATCAGTGGTTTGACAGAGAGGTATGGCAGCTGATAAGGAGAGCGGTACCAGAACAAGGGTGTTAGCTACTAGATCTAAAGCAGGATATGCAGGAAGATTGCACCTACACCCTATTAGAGTGGAGAGAATACACCCCAACAGAATTTAGAGAGGGGATGATGAGTTTAGCAGAAGGCCTTGATGGGCAAGTGATCCTTGTACAAGAACCAGAAGGGTCAGAAGAGAAGCCGCAGTGACCCCCCCCAGGGAGTCCATTGGCAAGGAGCTCAATCAGAGGAAGTCTGAACTCTGTGTGCCCGTCCCCTGGAGGGAATGTCGAAACGGGGATGCCACCCGCCTCTTTCTATTTGGATATGAGCCGCCTGGTGGACAGTCTGATACAAAGCCACCAGACATCCACGAATGAGAGGTATCAGAAGCTGCCGATCTTCTCAGGACGAATACCAAGGCCTGAGGGAGAAGAAGATTTCGAGAGTTGGATGGACCAGGCAAAACAAGCCCTAAAGGATTGGAATGTCCCAGGACATTTAGGAAGACGGCGGATCAGTGAGAGCTTGTTAAGTCCAGCAGCTGATGTCATCAGAAGTTTAAAAAGAGGGAAACCAGACTGCGATGCCAAAGACTATATCAAGGCTCTCTATGCTGTGTATGGAAGGGTGGAGAAGTTATCTGACCTGATGTATCAGTTTGAGCATACTCATCAGAAGAAGGGAGAAAAGCTGTCAGCCTACATTGTCCGCATAGACCAAATCTTGCATCAGATCATCACTAAGGGGGGCGTCGACCCCAAAGAGGCGGATAAGGTCAGACTAGAACGAACTTTACAAGGGGCCAGACCAAATCATCCCATTGCTCTTCGACTACTCCTTAAAGGCACCAACGAGGTTCTTTCTTATCCAGAGTTGATGGGATTGGTGCGTGAAGAAGAGGCAATCCTGGAAGAAAAGGATAGAGAGGCCCGGCTGGTCACTGGCGCTTCCCAGAAGAAAGAGAGTGTTGCTGCACAGTTAGTGTCAGTGGGGAGTGAAGAAGAGGAAAGTGAAAAAGAATGTGAATGGGAAGAACACTGCAAGACCTCAATGGTGAGACCCACCTCGGGGCCCATCTGGGCTAAACCAGTCGAGGATAGACCCCAGGCTAAAGCCCAATTGCAACAAACTCTGTTATGAGTAATGGGAGCACAAACTAAGAGTCCGAACAACCAGGTGGACACTCGGAAGTGTTACCAGTGCAGGGAACGTGGACATTACAGAGCCAGATGCCCAAAGAGGAGTCCAAATGCTGAAGGAGAATTAGTGAAAATGTTGAAGACCCTGTTGAAGGAACAGCTGGCGGGAAACTCCCGGGGGTCTCAGTGAAGAAGCCAGCTGAGAACCCCGCTGAGCAACGGAGCTCCAAGAAGCAGAAAGGAGAGGTGGTGAGAGAAAGGACAAGGAAGAAGAGAGAGTCCAAGGACCACAGACAGACAAGTAACCCTACACCGGGGTCGAGCAGCCGAGTGCAGAAAGTCAATGCTACACCAGTCTCTAGGGCCACGGCCAGGTCCTCGCAGAATGTCCATGAGAGGGCCTGCCCAGAGGGCATTGCTCAAGGGAACTCCACCACATCACCCAGGATCGATGACCGGAATCCTAAGAGTACCAAGAAAAGGAGGAGAGATAACCCTACCAACACTAAGGGGGATTTGGAAAGTTGTCCGGAGAGACTAGTGGGACCTTCCCCCCTCGTGTCAGTGCAAATAGAAGGGGTCTATACTAAGGCTCTGTTAGATACGGGGGCACAAGTTACACTGTTATACCGAGATTTCGACGACAAGCACTTACAGCACATCCCCATACGCAAGTTGGAGGAACTAGAGATTTGGGGAATCGGGACCACTAGGTGTCCATATGATGGCTATATTCCCATCCGAATCTCCTTTGGGCCCGCAGTTGTTGGCAGAGAAGAGACTTTTGACAGGCTGGCAGTGGTGTGCCCCAGACCCCCCGGAGCTGGGCGAAATTCTATATTGGTGGGAACAAACACAGATCTAGTAAGAAGACTGTTGTGCTCTGTGCTGAGTGAAGATATTCATCCACAGCTACGACAAGCTTGTGGTGAGAGAGAAGAGAGCTCAGAGAGGAGAAGTAGGGCAGCTATGGAAACTGGAAGCCCGGAAAAGAACCCTATGGCCGGGAGAGGTTGCTCAGGTGAAGGCCACTGTCAAATTATCATGGGATCAGCCAGGTCCGTTTGTAGTACTGGAAACAAACGAAAGGGCTTGAGCCATGGGATTGGAGATGGTTCCTGAGCTGGTTCCCACTCGAGACTTGCGCAAAACAGGGAAGAGAGTACCCTTCCAACTGAAGAATGTGATTGACCAATCAATAACGCTGGAGGCTCAGATGTTAGTGGGGCAGGTGAGCGCTGCCACCCCCGTCCTTCCGGAAGAAGCAAAGAGCGAGGCGAATATACAGGGTCTACAGAAAGAGCTTCAATACTGTTCAGATAATCTGCCCTCCTCCTGGCAAGAAAGGGCAAAGACCCAACTGAAGCGATGGGAGAAACTGTTCGCCGAGAATGACTTTGATGTTGGATGTGTACGGAGTGCTAAATACAGAATTCATCTTCAGGAGGATAAACCATTCCATGAGAGGGCCCGGAGAGTACCGCTCAGTGACTTGGAAGACTTAAGAGAACAACTGGCTGAGTTGAAGAAGTCAGGGGTAATTCAAGAGTCTCGGAGCCCCTATGCTTCTCCGATCGTGGTTGTGAGAAAGAAAAATGGGTCTCTTCGCATGTGTATTGACTACCGCACGCTGAATTGAAGCACCATTCCCAATCAATACACCACCCCTCGCATTGAAGATGCTTTGCAGTGCCTCACCGGGGCCAAGTGGTTCAGTGTGTTGGATCTGAAGAGTGGGTACTACCAAATCCCCATGCATTCAGAAGACCAAGAGAAGACAGCGTTTATATGCCTGTTGGGTTTCTATGAGTTCAGTCGAATCCCTCAGGGCTTGTCAGGGGCCCCTGCAATGTTCCAACGCCTCATGGAGAAGACAGTCAGGGATATGAATCTTGTGGAGGTCCTGGTGTACCTTGATGACATCATCGTGTTTGGGAGAACCCTGGAGGAGCATGAAGCTCGATTGGAGAAGGTGTTCTCTCGGCTCCATGAAGAGGGACTGAAGCTGTCATTAGAGAAGTGTCAGTTCTATCGGACTTCTGTCACATACTTGGGACATGTGGTCTCAGCAGGAGGAATTGCCACTGACCCACAGAAATTGGAAGCTGTCACTAGTTGGCCTCGACCGAGAACGGTGACTGAATTGAGATCCTTCCTGGGGTTCTGCTCCTACTTTCGAAGATTTGTGGAAAACGAGGTGAAGAGAAAAAGGAGTGGCATTCGCCAGAAAGGAGAGTCTGTACAGAGTCAGTGGACTCACGCATGCGAGGCAGCATTCCGGAAATTAAATAAGAATCTCACGGAGGCCCCGGTCTTGGCTTACGCTGACCCCAGTTTACCCTACGAGTTGCACATGGATCCAAGCAGAGATGGTTTAGGGGGAGTGCTGTACCAACATCAGGCGGGAAAGTTGAGGCCCATAGCCTATGTGAGTAGGAGTCTCACCCCGTCGGAAAAGAACTACCCTGTGCACAAGCTAGAGTTCTTGGCCCTAAAGTGGACGGTGGTCGGCAAGTTAAGAGATTACTTGTATGGAGCCGAGTTCACTGTGAAGACAGACAACAACCCTTTAACCTACGTTTTTAAGACGGCCAAACTGGATGCCACGGGACACAGGTGGATAGCAGCATTGGCTGGGTTCCGTTTCAGTCTGAAGTACCGGCCGGGAGTTGGAAACCGAGATGCGGATGCATTATCTCGTAAACCCCATCGACAGGAAGAAGAACTAGCAGAATGGGCCTGTGTAACTAAAGAAGGGGTGTGAGCTCTGTGTCAGGGTCTGGACAAAAGAGAGAGAGGAGGAGTGGCTGCAGAATACCTAGGCGTTCATTCATCCGGCATTCCTAGACGTTATTGTGGACTGACTCAAGTGAGGGGAGAAGGCCTGCCGCAATTGTCAAGAAGAGACCTAAAAAAGGACCAGGAGGAAGATCCATTAGGCCAACTAGTAATGCAAGCATTAAAGAATCAAGACCCAAGGTTGCTATTAAAGAGTTGTGAGCCAGGGGCGAAGACTTTGCACAGAGAATGGGACCGAATGAGACTCAGAAATGGAGTATTATATCGATGTTGCCTCACTGAAAACAATGAAGAGAGGTGGCAGCTGTTCCTTCCAGAGAAACATCGTGCCACTGTTCTAGCGTCTCTTCATGATGAACATGGTCACCTGGGAACAGAAAGAACTTTTCGATTGGTTAGGGATAGGTTCTACTGGCCCAGTCTCCAGAAGGAAGTGGAGAGTTACTGTCAATCTTGCTTCACATGTATTCAGAGGAAGACTTTACCAGTGAGGGCAGCTTTTATGGGTCATTTACAGAGCCAGGAACCCCTGGAGTTGGTGTGCATTGACTTTTTGTGCTTGGAGCCCGATACAGGTGGAAGAAGTGATATCTTGGTTGTAACGGATCAGTTTACCCTTTATGCGCAAGCCTATCCCACGAAGATCAGAAGGCCAGTACCGTCGCCAAAGTGCTTGTGGAGAAGTTCTTTGTGCATTATGGATTACCAGTGAGGGTCCATTCAGACCAAGGAAGAGACTTTGAGAGTCAGTTAGTACATCAGCTATGTATCCTTTTGGGCATCAAGAAGTCTCGCACGACACCCTATCACCCTCAAGGTGATCCTCAACCAGAGCGATTTAACAGGACTTTGCTGAACATGTTAGGAACTCTGGCGCCAGACAAGAAGCAACACTGGGGAAACCATATAGCAGCGTTGGTCCATGCATACAACTGTACTGAGAGTGATGTCACTGGATACTCGCCATACAGGTTGATGTTTGGGAGAGAGGCCTTGCTTCCCCACTGGCTTTTGGCACGTCTTTGAATGATGTCCCTCTTACCTCGCACAGAGGGTATGTGAGCAGACTAAGAAAAAATCTGAGGCAAGCCTATGAACTAGCAGTCAAATATGCTGCTGCAAGGGAGTCCAGAAATAAAAGGAACTATGATGCCAGGGTAAAGATCCAAGACCTGGAGCCAGGAGACCGAGTGCTATTGAAGAATTTGGGCGTACCAGGGAAGCACAAGTTGGCAGACAGATGGAGATCGCAACCCTATTCTGTGTGTAAACGGATCCCTGGGCTGCTGGTTATCAGATCCGACCAGAAGGAGAGACTGGCCCAAAGAAGATGTGGCATCGGAATCATTTGCTACCGCTGTCTGATGCAGTGAGGGTTCCGACAGGCTCTCAGATGTCGCCTCAAAGGTCAACCTCGGCCCGTACACGGTCGCAAAAGACGAGGTTAACGAGAATCAGTAAGAGTGATGAATTCAAAGACGATTATGGACATGCAGAACTTTTTAGTCCAGTGTCATCATCGGTGGAGAGACAGATAGAAGAAGAAGAAGAGGACGCGGTGTCGGTACCTGCAGAGTTCTGGGAGCAGGAGGAGGACCTAATGTGGAGTCCAGCTGAACAAGAAAAGCAGAGAAAAAAGACTAGGAGGTCTCTTGAGCAGGAGCTTAAGGAATCAGAGGAAAATGGTAAAGTAACAGATGCTGGAGCTGAAACAGTAATCTCTGAGGAACAGATAGGAGACTTTATAGACTTTCTTAGTGAAGTACTGTTGACCCCAGAAGTTGAGGAGCTAGGACAGGACTCTATCATTGAGGCTCAGGACCCACTCATCAATGTTGATGTCCAAATGGAAGACCAAGACGGAGTTGAAGACTCACCTCAGCATGATGAGGGTTCTGTACCCAGGACTTTGAGGCGGAAAGTGCAGCCACCACAGAGACTTAGGTATAATACGTTGGGAGAGAGCTCCGAAGAGCAGGTCCCCACAGTTAAAAGATCAGATCCCAGAGCTATGTCCTCCACTGTCAATTGGAAAAGGGACAAATCCACCATCACCTCTGACACCGAAGGGTGGGACACGGCAATTGCCCTGTCCTTCTCAAAAGTGGGTTATGAACTTACCGAAGAAGTGTATAGTTTGATTAAAGAGAGTCCAGAATTATGTAGTTATTTGTCTAGCCTGAAGTGGGATTAGGTTTAAACCTGTGTCATGTTTCTAGACTGTTGGATTCTATCTTTGGGGACCAAAGACTTAAAGCATGGGGAGTATGTAGCGCTGGTACCTTTGCCCTATAATGCCATGTAATGTTAAACAATTAATAATATTATGAATTGGTATTTGGCTCCCTCTAGCGGGATAAATGTGAAAGAGACTTTGCTTATTTTCACACAAGGAAATTGACAGAGCCTGACAGGAAGTGATTTAATGTTTACCTTGTGAAAGGGTTCACTTACCCACAATGCTCACTGACCTACCCATGAACACTGAGTAACTGAACTGCATGCTGGGTAGGATATAAAAGCCCCAGCGCAGCCATTTTCTTTCTCTTTCTGGACGCGTGGCCTGCCCTGTGAGGATCTGTGAGGAGGTGGTCCAGAGAGCGAGGCCTACATCGTGCGGAGCGGAACAACCAGAGACTTTGCTTTACACCTGTGTGCTGGAGGAACAGTGTGACCAGATCAGGAAGGATCCAGAGACATCTGCCGGAGCCATTTGAAGGTCCCGGTCATCTTGCGGAGTGGTGCAGCGTGGCAGAGCTGACTGACAGCAGGACTGAGACCAGCGGAACGGAGGCATCCATTCATCCAGGCCTGGTGTGGTGAGAGGGCAGATGCCCACAGTTCTTTAACGCACTTTACACACTTATGCCCTGTACACATGGTCGGACATTGATCGGACATTCTGACAACAAAATCCATGGGTTTTTTCCAATGGATGTTGGCTCAAACTTGTCTTGCATACACACGGTCGCACAAAGTTGTCCGAAAGTCCGATCTTTCTGAACGCAGTGATGTAAAACACGTATGTCGGGACTATAAACGGGGCAGTAGCCAATAGCTTTCGTCTCTTAATTTATTCTGAGCATGCGTGGTACTTTGTGCGTCAGAATTGTCCACACACGGTCGGAATTTACACAAACGGATTTTGTTGTTGGAAAATTTTATAGCCTGCTCTCAAGCTTTGTGTGACGGAAATTCCGATGGAAAAAGTCTGATGGAGCCCACACACACGGTCGGAATTTCCGACAACAAGCTCTGATCGCACATATTCCGTTGGAAAGTCCGACCGTGTGTACAGGGCATTAGACTCATACCACAGTGTTTGCTGAGACCTGTAGTTCTGCATAGGGGTCTCATTCAAGCAGACTGAGTTTAAGCGGGCCTCAAGCCTATACTTCGCTGAGAACTGATACTGTGCGGTTCAAAGACAACTGTACTGGAGGCAGTTACAAGTGTGTTATACAGCAAGAATGGTTTCAATCATTATTCTACACTATTGCGTTGCTTGTTAAACCTTTGGATTACAATCACTGCAGTATAATAGCTAGCAGAAGACAGAAGATCAAAGACTACATCTTTCATTGTAAGACCTTGTGTTTAGTCATGGTAACAAAGGACTGCATCATAAAGCACGGGGAGCTCCTTAGCAATTGTATTATGTTGTGTTGATAACTTTGCATTACTGTGTTTGGTACAGTGTGCTGGAAATGGGAAGGTGCCCAGTGTTAAGGCATTGTCACTCTGAGCATTAGTCCCACTTGGAGACACGTACACATACCTCAGTTATTCAGTGTGTGTTTTTGAGAACCTTTTGCAATATCTTTTACTACTGTTTATTTGCTTTGTACAATTTGATTCAGAGGTGTATCTCTAAGTTATTTAATCTAATGTTTATTAAGTAAAAGTAATTGTTGATTTAACTACAGAACTGTGTGTGCCCCTTTTACTGATAGAATGGAACCTAAGGTGTCAGAGGGTAGGGTAGATCTGAGTGCTCGGGATGGCCAGTGGGAAACAGAACAACACTGCAGCTCCCAAGGGAGTAGTGCGCTACACAGGCAATTGGAAAAATTATATTATCCAATTCATGTCATATGCCCTAAAGCAGGGGTAGGCAACCTAAAGAGGTGGAAATCTACCTGAACAACATGAGAGAAGCCAAAGATCACCGGGCACAATGTCACCTCCTCACACCTGATTTAAACCTGTAATTGCCGCACTACCATGTCACAATCGGCAAATATGGGTTTAAATCAGGTGGTGAGCATACGACGGGTCTAGAAAAAGCCAGTTCAATAGCCAGTAGCCAATAGCTTACGTTTCGTACTTGCTTCAGAGCATGCTTCGTTTTTGGTCCGTTGGACCAGCATACAGACGAGCGGTTTTCCTGATAGGACTGGGTTCGGTCGGAAATATATGGAGCATGTTCTATTTCTAGGTCCATCAAAATTTTGGAAAAAAACGATGAAATGATTCCGTCGGACTTTCCTGTCAGACATTCCGCTCGTGTGTACACGGCATAAAACTAAAACAACTGAGATTAGTAAATACGACTAAAACTAAAATGGCATTTTAGTCAAAAGACTAAAATAGGACTAAAACTAAAATGTCATTTTAGTCAAAAGACTAAAATAGAACTAAAACTAAAATGTCATTTTAGTCAAAAGACTAAGATTAAAACTAAATTGAAATTTGCCTTCAAAATTAACACTGGTCTGTAGTGCATGTTCATACCTCCAATACCATAATAAATAACATATTAGATTTTTCACTCCAGCATTATATAATGAGTTTGGAAATTGTAGAGAAATGTTAACTAATGCATTACAATTTAATTACACCCATTAGATTTTAGACGACTAAAATGAGTTTTAGTCGACTAAAATGAGTTTTAGTCGACTAAAATGTATTGGAGATTTAGTCGACTAAATACGACTAAAACTAAAACAACTGCAGAAGACTAAAATGGGACTAAAACTAAAATGCCATTTTAGTCTTAAGACTAAGACTAAAACTAAATTGAAAATTTCTGCCAAAATTAACACTGCTTTACTGGTTAGTTTTTTTTTAATTCATTAAAATTAATTTTTTTCCCAAAAAAATTGCATTTGACCGACTGCTGCGCAAATACAGTGTGACATAAAGAATTGCAAAAAACACCATTTTATTCTCTAGGGTCTCTACTAAAAAATATATATATATATATATATATATATATATATATATATATATATATATATATATATATATATATATATATATATATATATATATATATATATATATGTTTGGGGGTTCTAGCAAAAAAATTATTTTAACCTGAAACCAACAAATGTCAGAAAAAGGTTTAGTGTTTAAGTGGTTAAACTTCCCTCATTTTCACACCAAAGTATATTCCTTTGATCTAAAGGACAAATTGTTACAATGTTTATACTTAAGTTCCACTGCTAAAGAATGTTGTGATTCCTGGCAGACTGTCAGCTTTAGCAGAGCGAATTCTCAACATAGAAAGAAATCGGAAAATACTTTTTTCAAGATCGCAACGGGGAAAAAATCGCGATAAGGATTCTTAGAGATTAATCGTGCAGCTCTAATAAACAGCAGAGGTAGAAAGAGAGGAAGCGCCCGATATCCAACAGAGTGCTAGTCGAGAGGTGATTTGGAAGCGGCTTTGCTGCCGCTGCAAACACAGTGAACACGGATCCTACCGATCCTGGTGCCACAGACACCACAGGTTGGGATCCTTCTGGCTTTACCCTCAACAAACCCTGATGAAGCCATGATGAAGGGGGAGTCCTTTTCCCCGAAACACGTTGCCTTGATTACATGTTGCTACGTTCAATAAACAACTACCAAATCACCTCTCGACTTGCACTCCATTGGATATCGGACGCTCCCTCTCTTTCTACCTCTACTAGTATACGCGGGACGGTCTTAAAGGGTACGGCAGCAGCCCAAGCCCCCAAAAAAGGGCTCACCACCTCTCCCCCGGTGTAGTTGGACAGAATACATCAGAAGAGAACTCTTCCAATCCACCCCACCACCACATAAACACTCACTGTATGGAACATGTCCAAAGAGAGGGAGACAAGAGATCTGTGAATTGAAGGAATCCTGAACAGTATAAACACACAACGATATTCTTATAACTAAGGGAGGCAGTATATGGGGATGGCAGTGGGCAGTATACAGGGGGGCAGTGAGCAGTATATGGGAATGGCAGTGGGCAGTATACAGTGGGGGGAGAGCATTGAGCAGTATATGGGGATGGCAGTGGGCAGTATACAGTGGGGGGGGGGGGGGCAGTGAGCAGTATATGGGGATAGCAGTGGTCAGTATACAGTGGGGGGGGGGCATTGAGCAGTATATGGGGATGGCAGTGGGCAGTATACAGTGGGGGGGCATTGAGCAGTATATTGGGATGGCAGTGGGCAGTATACAGTGGGGGGGGGGGGCAGTGAGAAGTATATGGGGATGGCAATGGGCAGTATACAGCGGGGGCGGGGCATTTGAGCAGTATATTGGGGTAGCAGTAGGCAGTATACAGTGGGGGGAGCAGTGAGCAGTATATGGGGATGGCGGTGGGCAGTATGCAGTGGGGGGGGGGCATTGAGCAGTGTATGGGGAAGGCAGTGGGCAGTATACAGTGGGGGGAGCATTGAGCAGTATATAGGGATGGCAGTGGGCAGTATACAGTGGGGGGGAGCAGTGAGCAGTATGTGGGGGGGGGGCAGTGAGCAGTATATGGGGATGGCAGTGGGCAGTATACAGTGGGGGGAGCAGTAAGCAGTATTTGGGGATGACAGCGGGCAGTATACATTGGGGGGGGAGCAGTGAGCAATATATGGGGATGGCAGTGGGCAGTATACAGTGGGGGGAGCATTGAGCAGTATATGGGGATGGCAGTGGGCAGTATACAGTGGGGGGAGCAGTGAGCAGTATATGGGGATGGCAGTGGGCAGTATACAGTGGGGGGGTGCAGTGAGCAGTATATGGGGATGGCAGTGTTCAGTATACAGTGGGGGGAGGGCATTGAGCAGTATACAGGGATGGCAGTGGGCAATATACAGTGGGGGGGAGAAGGGAGCAGTATATGGCGATGGCAGTGGGCAGTATACAGTGGGGGGGGGCAGTGAGCAGTATATGGGGATGGCAGTGGGCAGTATACAGTGGGTGGGCATTGAGCAGTATATGGGGATGGCAGTGGGCAGTATACAGTGGGGGGGGGGGCATTGAGCAGTATATAGGGATGGCAGTGGGCAGTATACAGTGGGGGGGGGGGGCAGTGAGCAGTATATGGTGATGTCAATGGGCAGTATACAGCGGGGGGAGCATTAAGCAGTATATGGGGATGGCACTGGGCAGTATACAGTGGGGGGGGACAGTGAGCAGTATATGGGGATGGCAGTGGGCAGTATACAGTGGGGGAGCAGTGAGCAGTATATGGGGATGGCAGTGGGCAGTTTATGGGAATGGCAGTGGGCAGTATACAGTGGGGGGAGGGCATTGAGCAGTATAAGGGGATCGCAGCGGGCAGTATACAGTGGGGGGGCAGTGAGCAGTATATGGAGATGGCAGTGGGCAGTATACAGTGGGGGGGGCAATGAGCAGTATATGGGGATAGCAGTGGGCAGTATACAGTGGGGGGGGAACAGTGAGCAGTATATGGGGATGTCAGTGGGCAGTATACAGTGGGGTGGGCAGTGAGCAGTATAT
Organism: Aquarana catesbeiana; assembly: GCF_042186555.1. Lineage (NCBI taxonomy): Eukaryota > Metazoa > Chordata > Amphibia > Anura > Ranidae > Aquarana > Aquarana catesbeiana. The sequence continues at coordinate 364,412,808 of NC_133327.1, read as the reverse complement.
GGGGATGACAGTGGGCAGTATAAAGTGGGGGGGGGACAGTGAGCAGGATATGGGAATGACAGTGGGCAGTATACAGTGGGGGGGGGGGGACAGTGAGCAGTATAAGGGGATGACAGTGGGCAGTATACAGTGGGGGGGGGGGAACAGTGAGCAGTATATGGGGATGACAGAGGGCAGTATACAGTGGGGGGGGGGCAGTGAGCAGTATATGGGGATGGCAGTGGGCAGTATACAGTGGGGGAAGCAGTATATGGGGATGGCAGTGGGCAGTATACAGTGGGGGGGGGAGCAGTAAGCAGTATATGGGGATGGCAGTGGGCAGTACACAGTGGGGGAGAGCAGTGAGCAGTATATGGGGATGGCAGTGGGCAGTATATGGGAATGGCAGTGGGCAGTATACAGTGGGGGGAGGGCATTGAGCGGTATAAGGGGATCGCAGCGGGCAGTATACAGTGGGGGGGCAGTGAGCAGTATATAGGGATGGCAGTGGGCAGTATACAGTGGGGGGGGCAATGAGCAGTATATGGGGATAGCAGTGGGCAGTATACAGTGGGGGGGGGGAACAGTGAGCAGTATATGGGGATGTCAGTGGGCAGTATACAGTGGGGTGGGCAGTGAGCAGTATATGGGGATGACAGTGGGCAGTATAAAGTGGGGGGGGGGGGGACAGTGAGCAGGATATGGGAATGACAGTGGGCAGTATACAGTGGGGGGGACAGTGAGCAGTATAAGGGGATGACAGTGGGCAGTATACAGTGGGGGGGCGACAGTGAGCAGTATATGGGGATGACAGAGGGCAGTATACAGTGGGGGGGGGCAGTGAGCAGTATATGGGGATGGCAGTGGGCAGTATACAGTGGGGGAAGCAGTATATGGGGATGGCAGTGGGCAGTATACAGTGGGGGGGAGCAGTAAGCAGTATATGGGGATGGCAGTGGGCAGTACACAGTGGGGGAGAGCAGTGAGCAGTATATGGGGATGGCAGTGGGCAGCATACAGTGGGGGAAGCATTGAGCAGTATATGGGGATGGCAGTGGGCAGTATACAGTGGGGGTAGCAGTGAGCAGTATATTGGGATGGCATTGGGCAGTATACAGTGGGGGGGAGCAGTGAGCAGTATATGGGCATGACAGTGGGCAGTATACAGTGGGGGGAGCGCATTCAGCAGTATACGGGGATGGCAGTGGGCAATATACAGTGGGGGGGAGAAGGGAGCAGTATATGGGGATGGCAGTGGGCAGTATACAGTGGGGGGGAGCAGTGAGCAGTATATGGGGATGGCAGTGGGCAGTATACAGTGGGGGGGCATTGAGCAGTATATAGGGATGGCAGTGGGCAGTATACAGTGGGGGGGGGCAGTGAGCAGTATATGGTGATGGCAATGGGCAGTATACAGCGGGGGGGGGGGCATTGAGCAGTATATGGGGATAGCAGTAGGCAGTATACAGTAGGGGAGGAGCAGTGAGCAGTATATGGGGATGGCGGTGGGCAGTATACAGTGGGGGGGGGGCATTGAGCAGTATATGGGAATGGCAGTGGGCAGTATACAGTGGGGGGAGCATTGAGCAGTATATGGGGATGGCAGTGGGCAGTATACAGTGGGGGGGGGGCAGTGCGCAGTATATGGGGATGGCAGTGGGCAGTTTACAGTGGGGGGGGCAGTGAGCAGTATATGGGGATGGCAGTGGGCAGTATACAGTGGGGGGGGGGCATTGAGCACTATATGGGGATGGCAGTGGGCAGTATACAGTGGGGGGAGCAATAAACAGTATATGGGGATGGCACTGGGCAGTATACAGTGGGGGGGAGACAGTGAGCAGTATATGGGGATTGCAGTGGGCAGTATACAGTGGGGGGGGGGAGCAGTATATTTGGATGGCAGTGGGCAGTATACAGTGGGGGGAGGGCATTGAGCAGTATATGGGGATGGCAGTGGGCAGTATACAGTGGGGGGGCAGTGAGCCGTACATGGAGATGGCAGTGGGCAGTATAAAGTGGGGGGGCAATGAGCAGTATATGGGGATAGCAGTGAGCAGTATACAGTGGGGGGGAGCAGTGAGCAATATATGGGGATGTGAGTGGGCGGTATACAGTGGGGGGGCAGTGAGCAGTATATGGGTATGGCAGTGGGCAGTATACAGTGGGGGGAGCAGTGAGCAATATATGGGGATGTGAGTGGGCGGTATACAGTGGGGGGGGGGCAGTGAGCAGTATATGGGGATGACAGTGGGCAGTATACAGTGGGGGGGGGGGAACAGTGAGCAGTATATGGGGATGACAGTGGGCAGTATATGGGGATGACAGTGGGCAGTATACAGTGGGGGGGACAGTGAGCAGTAAATGGAGATGGCAGTGGGCAGTATACAGTGGGGGGGGAGCAGTATTTGGGGATGGCAGTGGGCAGTATACAGTGGGGGGAGCAGTGAGCAGTATATTGGGATGACAGTGGGCAGTATACAGTGGGGGGGGGGGGGACAGTGAGCACTGAGCAGTATATGGGGATGTCAGTGGGAAGTATACAGTGGGGTGGGCAGTCAGCAGTATATGGGGATGACAGTGGGCAGTATACAGTGGGGGGGGGGGACAGTGAGCAGTATATGGGGATGACAGTGGGCAGTATACAGTGGGGGGGACAGTGAGCAGTATATGGAGATGGCAGTGGGCAGTATACAGTGGGGGGGAGCAGTATATGGGGATGGCAGTGGGCAGTATACAGTGGGGGGAGCAGTAAGCAGTATATGGGGATGGCAGTGGGCAGTATACAGTGGGGGGAGCATTAACTAGTATATGGAGATGGCACTGGGCAGTATACAGTGGGGGGGGGGGACAGTGAGCAGTATATGGGGATGGCAGTGGGCAGTATACAGTGGGGGGGCAGTGAGCAGTATATGGGGATGGCAGTGGGCAGTATACAGTGGGGGAAGCAGTATATGGGGATGGCAGTGGGCAGTATACAGTGGGGGGGGGGGCAGTAAGCAGTATATGGGGATGGCAGTGGGCAGTACACAGTGGGGGAGAGCAGTGAGCAGTATATGGGGATGGCAGTGGGCAGTATACAGTGGGGGAAGCATTGAGCAGTATATGGGGATGGCAGTGGGCAGTATACAGTGGGGGAAGCAGTGAGCAGTATATTGGGATGGCAGTGGGCAGTATACAGTGGGGGGAGCAGTAAGCAGTATATGGGGATGGCAGTGGGCAGTATACAGGGGGGTGGGCAGTGAGCAGTATTTGGGGATGACAGTGGGCAGTATAAAGTGGGGGGGGGGACAGTGAGCAGGATATGGGAATGACAGTGGGCAGTATACAGTGGGGGGGGGGGAACAGTGAGCAGTATATGGGGATGTCAGTGGGCAGTATACAGTGGGGTGGGCAGTGAGCAGTATATGGGGATGACAGTGGGCAGTATAAAGTGGGGGGGGGACAGTGAGCAGGATATGGGAATGACAGTGGGCAGTATACAGTGGGGGGGGACAGTGAGCAGTATAAGGGGATGACAGTGGGCAGTATACAGTGGGGGGGGGGACAGTGAGCAGTATATAGGGATGACAGAGGGCAGTATACAGTGGGGGGGGGGGGGCAGTGAGCAGTATATGGGGATGGCAGTGGGCAGTATACAGTGGGGGAAGCAGTATATGGGGATGGCAGTGGGCAGTATACAGTGGGGGGGTGGAGCAGTAAGCAGTATATGGGGATGGCAGTGGGCAGTACACAGTGGGGGAGAGCAGTGAGAAGTATATGGGGATGGCAGTGGGCAGCATACAGTGGGGGAAGCATTGAGCAGTATATGGGGATGGCAGTGGGCAGTATACAGTGGGGGGAGCAGTGAGCAGTATATTGGGATGGCATTGGGCAGTATACAGTGGGGGGGAGCAGTGAGCAGTATATGGGCATGACAGTGGGCAGTATACAGTGGGGGGAGCGCATTGAGCAGTATACGGGGATGGCAGTGGGCAATATACAGTGGGGGGGGGGGGGGACAGTGAGCAGTATATGGGGATTGCAGTGGGCAGTATACAGTGGGGGGGAGCAGTATATTTGGATACCAGTGGGCAGTATACAGTGGGGGGAGGGCATTGAGCAGTATACGGGGATGGCAGTGGGCAGTATACAGTGGGGGGGCAGTGAGCCGTACATGGGGGGGCAATGAGCAGTATATGGGGATAGCAGTGAGCAGTATACAGTGGGGGGGAGCAGTGAGCAATATATGGGGATGTGAGTGGGCGGTATACAGTGGGGGGGCAGTGAGCAGTATATGGGTATGGCAGTGGGCAGTATACAGTGGGGGGAGCAGTGAGCAATATATGGGGATGTGAGTGGGCGGTATACAGTGGGGGGGGGGGCAGTGAGCAGTATATGGGGATGACAGTGGGCAGTATACAGTGGGGGGGGGGACAGTGAGCAGTATATGGGGATGACAGTGGGCAGTATATGGGGATGACAGTGGGCAGTATACAGTGGGGGGGACAGTGAGCAGTAAATGGAGATGGCAGTGGGCAGTATACAGTGGGGGGGGAGCAGTATTTGGGGATGGCAGTGGGCAGTATACAGTGGGGGTAGCAGTGAGCAGTATATTGGGATGACAGTGGGCAGTATACAGTGGGGGGGGGACAGTGAGCAGTATATGGGGATGTCAGTGGGCAGTATACAGTGGGGTGGACAGTGAGCAGTATATGGGGATGACAATGGGCAGTATACAGTGGGGGGGGGCAGTGAGCTGTATATGGGGATGTCAGTGGGCAGTATACAGTGGGGTGGGCAGTCAGCAGTATATGGGGATGACAGTGGGCAGTATACAGTGGGGGGGGGGGGACAGTGAGCAGTATATGGGGATGACAGTGGGCAGTATACAGTGGGGGGGACAGTGAGCAGTATATGAAGATGGCAGTGGGCAGTATACAGTGGGGGGGAGCAGTATATGGGGATGGCAGTGGGCAGTATACAGTGGGGGGAGCAGTAAGCAGTATATGGGGATGGCAGTGGGCAGTATACAGTGGGGGGAGCATTAACTAGTATATGGAGATGGCACTGGGCAGTATACAGTGGGGGGGGGGGACAGTGAGCAGTATATGGGGATGGCAGTGGGCAGTATACAATGGGGGGGCAGTGAGCAGTATATGGGGATGGCAGTGGGCAGTATACAGTGGGGGAAGCAGTATATGGGGATGGCAGTGGGCAGTATACAGTGGGGGGGCCATAAGCAGTATATGGGCTGGCAGTGGGCAGTACACAGTGGGGGAGAGCAGTGAGCAGTATATGGGGATGGCAGTGGGCAGTATACAGTGGGGGAAGCATTGAGCAGTATATGGGGATGGCAGTGGGCAGTATACAGTGGGGGGAGCAGTGAGCAGTATATTGGGATGGCAGTGGGCAGTATACAGTGGGGGGAGCAGTAAGCAGTATATGGGGATGGCAGTGGGCAGTATACAGGGGGGTGGGCAGTGAGCAGTATATGGGGATGACAGTGGGCAGTATAAAGTGGGGGGGGGGACAGTGAGCAGGATATGGGAATGACAGTGGGCAGTATACAATGGGGGGGGAACAGTGAGCAGTATATGGGGATGTCAGTGGGCAGTATACAGTGGGGTGGGCAGTGAGCAGTATATGGGGATGACAGTGGACAGTATACAGTGGGGGAAGCAGTATATGGGGATGGCAGTGGGCAGTATACAGTGGGGGGGGGGGAGCAGTAAGCAGTATATGGGGATGGCAGTGAGCAGTACACAGTGGGGGAGAGCAGTGAGCAGTATATGGGGATGGCAGTGGGCAGCATACAGTGGGGGAAGCATTGAGCAGTATATGGGGATGGCAGTGGGCAGTATACAGTGGGGGGAGCAGTGAGCAGTATATTGGGATGGCATTGGGCAGTATACAGTGGGGGGGAGCAGTGAGCAGTATATGGGCATGACAGTGGGCAGTATACAGTGGGGGGAGCGCATTGAGCAGTATACGGGGATGGCAGTGGGCAATATACAGTGGGGGGGAGAAGGGAGCAGTATATGGGGATGGCAGTGGGCAGTATACAGTGGGGGGGAGCAGTGAGCAGTATATGGGGATGGCAGTGGGCAGTATACAGTGGGTGGGCATTGAGCAGTATATAGGGATGGCAGTGGGCAGTATACAGTGGGGTGGGCAGTGAGCAGTATATGGGGATGACAGTGGGCAGTATAAAGTGGGGGGGGGGACAGTGAGCAGGATATGGGAATGACAGTGGGCAGTATACAGTGGGGGGGGACAGTGAGCAGTATAAGGGGATGACAGTGGGTGGTATACAGTGGGGGGGACAGTGAGCAGTATATGGGGATGACAGAGGGCAGTATACAGTGGGGGAAGCAGTATATGGGGATGGCAGTGGGCAGTATACAGTGGGGGGGGGGAGCAGTGAGCAGTATATTGGGATGGCATTGGGCAGTATACAGTGGGGGGGAGCAGTGAGCAGTATATGGGCATGACAGTGGGCAGTATACAGTGGGGGGAGCGCATTGAGCAGTATACGGGGATGGCAGTGGGCAATATACAGTGGGGGGGAGAAGGGAGCATTATATGGGGATGGCAGTGGGCAGTATACAGTGGGGGGGAGCAGTGAGCAGTATATGGGGATGGCAGTGGGCAGTATACAGTGGGGGGGCATTGAGCAGTATATAGGGATGGCAGTGGGCAGTATACAGTGGGGGGGGGCAGTGAGCAGTATATGGTGATGGCAATGGGCAGTATACAGCGGGGGGGGCATTGAGCAGTATATGGGGATAGCAGTAGGCAGTATACAGTAGGGGAGGAGCAGTGAGCAGTATATGGGGATGGCGGTGGGCAGTATACAGTGGGGTGGGCAGTGAGCAGTATATGGGGATGACAGTGGGCAGTATAAAGTGGGGGGGGGGACAGTGAGCAGGATATGGGAATGACAGTGGGCAGTATACAGTGGGGGGGGGGGACAGTGAGCAGTATATGGTGATGGCAATGGGCAGTATACAGCGGGGGGGGGGGGCATTGAGCAGTATATGGGGATAGCAGTAGGCAGTATACAGTAGGGGAGGAGCAGTGAGCAGTATATGGGAATGGCGGTGGGCAGTATACAGTGGGGGGGGCATTGAGCAGTATATGGGAATGGCAGTGGGCAGTATACAGTGGGGGGAGCATTGAGCAGTATATGGGGATGGCAGTGGGCAGTATACAGTGGGGGGGGGGGGGCAGTGCGCAGTATATGGGGATGGCAGTGGGCAGTTTACAGTGGGGGGGGGCAGTGAGCAGTATATGGGGATGGCAGTGGGCAGTATACAGTGGGGGGGGGGCATTGAGCACTATATGGGGATGGCAGTGGGCAGTATACAGTGGGGGGAGCATTAAACAGTATATGGGGATGGCACTGGGCAGTATACAGTGGGGGGGGACAGTGAGCAGTATATGGGGATTGCAGTGGGCAGTATACAGTGGGGGGGAGCAGTATATTTGGATGGCAGTGGGCAGTATACAGTGGGGGGAGCGCATTGAGCAGTATACGGGGATGGCAGTGGGCAGTATACAGTGGGGGGGCAGTGAGCCGTACATGGAGATGGCAGTGGGCAGTATAAAGTGGGGGGGGCAATGAGCAGTATATGGGGATAGCAGTGAGCAGTATACAGTGGGGGGGAGCAGTGAGCAATATATGGGGATGTGAGTGGGCGGTATACAGTGGGGGGGCAGTGAGCAGTATATAGGTATGGCAGTGGGCAGTATACAGTGGGGGGAGCAGTGAGCAATATATGGGGATGTGAGTGGGCGGTATACAGTGGGGGGGGGGGGCAGTGAGCAGTATATGGGGATGACAGTGGGCAGTATACATTGGGGGGGGGAACAGTGAGCAGTATATGGGGATGACAGTGGGTAGTATATGGGGATGACAGTGGGCAGTATACAGTGGGGGGGACAGTGAGCAGTAAATGGAGATGGCAGTGGGCAGTATACAGTGGGGGGGGGGAGCAGTATTTGGGGATGGCAGTGGGCAGTATTCAGTGGGGGGAGCAGTGAGCAGTATATTGGGATGACAGTGGGCAGTATACAGTGGGGGGGGGGACAGTGAGCAGTCTATGGGGATGTCAGTGGGCAGTATACAGTGGAGTGGACAGTGAGCAGTATATGGGGATGACAATGGGCAGTATACAGTGGGGGGGGGGGGCAGTGAGCAGTATATGGGGATGTCAGTGGGCAGTATACAGTGGGGTGGGCAGTCAGCAGTATATGGGGATGGCAGTGGGCAGTATACAGTGGGGGGGGGGACAGTGAGCAGTATATGGAGGTGGCAGTGGGCAGTATACAGTGGGGGGGAGCAGTATATGGGGATGGCAGTGGGCAGTATACAGTGGGGGGAGCAGTAAGCAGTATATGGGGATGGCAGTGGGCAGTATACAGTGGGGGGAGCATTAACTAGTATATGGAGATGGCACTGGGCAGTATACAGTGGGGGGGGGGGCAGTGAGCAGTATATGGGGATGGCAGTGGGCAGTATACAGTGGGGGGGCAGTGAGCAGTATATGGGGATGGCAGTGGGCAGTATACAGTGGGGGAAGCAGTATATGGGGATGGCAGTGGGCAGTATACAGTGGGGGGGCAGTAAGCAGTATATGGGGATGGCAGTGGGCAGTACACAGTGGGGGGGAGAGCAGTGAGCAGTATATGGGGATGGCAGTGGGCAGTATACAGTGGGGGAAGCATTGAGCAGTATATGGGGATGGCAGTGGGCAGTATACAGTGGGGGGAGCAGTGAGCAGTATATTGGGATGGCAGTGGGCAGTATACAGTGGGGGGAGCAGTAAGCAGTATATGGGGATGGCAGTGGGCAGTATACAGGGGGGAGGGCATTGAGCAGTATACAGGGATGGCAGTGGGCAGTATACAGTGGGGGGGGGGGCAGTGAGCAGTATATGGAGATGGCAGTGGGCAGTATACAGTGTGGGGGGGCAATGAGCAGTATATGGGGATAGCAGTGGGCAGTATACAGTGGGGGGGAGTAGTGAGTAATATATGGGGATGTCAGTGGGCAGTATACAGTGGGGGGGGGGACAGTGAGCAGTATATGGGGATGGCAGTGGGCAGTATACAGATTTGGGGAGCAGTGAGGAGTATATGGGGATGACAGTGGGCAGTATACAGTGGGGGGGGGGGAACAGTGAGCAGTATATGGGCATGTCAGTGGGCAGTATACAGTGGGGTGGACAGTGAGCAGTATATGGGGATGACAGTGGGCAGTATACAGTGGGGGGGGGACAGTGAGCAGTATATGGGGATAACAGTGCGCAGTATACAGTGGGGGGGGGGGACAGTGAACAGTATATGGGGATGGCAGTGAGCAGTATACAGTTGGGGAAACAGTAAGCAGTATATGGGGATGGCAGTGGGCAGTATACAGTGGGGGGAGCAGTGAGCAGTATATTTGGATGGCAGTGGGCAGTATACAGTGGGGGGAGCAGTGAGCAGTATATGGGGATGGCAGTGGGCAGTATACAGTGGGGGGAGCTATTGAGCAGTATATGGGGATGGCAGTAGGCAGTATACAGTGGGGGGAGCATTGAGAGGGGATACCGATACTGGAGATACTGGGGCTGCTTTGATCTGTGGCTGCGCTCCCCTCCTTCCCTCCTTCTCTCCTCCTTTTCTTGTGTGTTACACACAGCGAGCATTGTGTGTGACAGAGTTGGGTCTGTGTTCGGCGGTGGCGCGGTGCTGTAACAAAGTCCCGCCTCCTAGGCCGTCGTCTCATGTGATAGGTGGAACACTGATTCAGTCAGTGCTCCATCTATTCTAGACTATCACACGAGATGGCCTAGGAGGCGGGACCTTTTTACAGCGCTGTGCCGCCGCCGAACACAGACCCAGCTCCGTCACACACAATGCCCGCTGTGTGTGTGATCCAGCCTGGCAATGGTGAGTTTGATGGGCAGTGAGGCTCCATATATGGCATGGGCACAGCGAGGCTGCATACATGGGCACGGCGAGGCTGCATGCATGGGCACGGTGATGCTGCATACAAGGGCACAGTGAGGCTGCCTTCATGGGCACAGTGAGGCTGCATACATGGTCAGTGAGGCTCCATTCATGGGCACAGTGAGGCTGCATTCATGGGCACGATGAGGCTTCATTTATGGGCACAGTGAGGCTGCATACATGGGCACGGTGAGGCTGCATACATGGGCATGGTGAGGCTGCATTCATGGGCACGGTGAGGCTGAATACATGGGCATGGTGAGGCTGCATTCATGGGCACAGCGAGGCTGTATTCATGGTACAGTGAGGCTGCATACATGGTCAGTGAGGCTGCATACATGGGCACGGTGAGGCTGCATTCATGGGCACAGTGAGGCTGAATTCGTGGGCACAGTGAGCCTGCATAAATGGGCAGTGAGGCTGCATACATGGGCACAGTGAGGCTGCATACATGGGCACAGTGAGGCTGCATTCATGGGCACAGTGAGGCTGCATACATGGGCAGTGAGGCTGAATTCATGGGCACAGTTAGGCTGCATACATGGGCACAGTAAGGCTGCATTCATGGGCACAGTGAGGCTGCAATGATGGGTACATTGAGGCTGCAATAATGGGTAATTTGAGGCTGCACTGATGGGCACAGTGGGGATGCAATGATGGGCACAGTGAGGCGGCAATGATGGGCACAGTGAGAGTGTATTGATGGGCACAGTGAGGCTGTATTCATGGGCACCGTAAAGCTGCATTTGATGGGCATAGTGAGGCTGCATATGATGGGCACAGTGAGGCTGCATTTGATGGGCAGTGGTGAGGCTGCATTGATCTCTTGTATCTTGTCTGCAGTCTCTGACCATCTCTTGTATTATGTCCGCAACCTCTGACCATCTCTTGTCTTATATCATGTCTGCAGTCTCTGAGGGGGAATCTGGAGAGGAGTCAAGAGTGGGAGTGCCCCCCGGGATGGGGGTCATGGGAAAAGTCAGACGTATGTGGACTGTGGAGAGGAGACTATAGGATAAAACCAGAGCCAACCAAGCTGGAGCCGTCTGACTGAGCCCTGCATGGTGCACCTGAGAGGAGGTCAGTCACAGCGCCGCCAGGCCAGTCTGAGGGGGGTCACTGATGTAAGGGGGGAGTGAAGACAATAATGTAAGGGGGCACTGATATAAAGGTGTCCCCCTTATGTCAGTAACCCACCCCCTTTACTTTGGTGTTTTCACTCTATGGAAGGTGGTCTCTGGTCAACAGAGTCCTCCCCCCCCCACGTTCCCGCAGTTCCTCGGGTCCCCCTTGATGATTGAACACTTTTACCACTTTTAACTGGAATTCACTCATATATATAAATAAAGCCCTATATGCTTTCATATCTGTCTTCTCTATGTATAATATACTCTTTGAATGTGCTTTAAAATGCATGGTTTTCCCTTTCACGAACAAGAAAATAATGACGTTATGCTGTCTGGCTGATATAATAATGCTATGGGGCTGGTATTAAATTTTTTCCAGGGCTGGTTTTTATTCCCAGGCCGGCCCTGGTGACGTCACCTCGCAGGCATTTGCAGCCGTTGTCTGTGACCAGATCGGAGTGGCGTTAGAGTGGGTAGATGTGAAGGTCTTTTCTTTCACAGGGTGGAGGGAGTGGTCCTGGAGTGGGGGTGGGAGTGGGTTTGGCCTTAGGCTGGCCATATACAGTTCAAATCTCAGCCAGTTCAGCAGGAACTATCTGAGATTCGATCCGTTAATGGGCAGGCTGAAAGTACCAAGTTGATCAATTGATCGCCTTGGGTACAACCAGCCTGCTAGATTCTCTTGTGATTATCGCTGGCGGCTGCTGTAGCTGCTAGCGATAATCAGGGTCCTCTGGCGGGCAGCTTCCCCCGCCAGCAGCCACCCCCCCCCTCCCCGGGAGCAGACAATTGCTTGGCAGGAGGTATTCTCTGTCAAATTTCTTTCCTGCAACTTGTGTTTGCAGGAAAGAAAATGTGCACTGTTGGTTTTTGACTGACCTTCCACTTTAATCTGACCCTTTCCTTTGCCCTTGAATAACAAAGTAAACAGGACAATTAACTCCCCCACCACCTCTCCCCTGCACCATGTACTCTCCTTTACGCTCTCCCACACAGATCCCTTCACCCACTAGGACCATGGAAAGAAAGCCCTGTGTAAGCTCCCATCTCCATACCTCCCAACTTTTGAACTTCAGAATGAGGGACACTGGAGGAGTAAAAAGACCTGCTACGTCACAGTAAATTGGGGGCGTGGTCAAGCATCTAGCAGTGGGAGGGGCATACGTGATGTGGTTAAACAAAACCCATGCTTCCTTGTACCTATAAAATATGCTTTGATTGCTTTGTCTGAGCCTAACTTAAAGAAATGTATTAAAATAGTCAGAGACTGCATAGCAGAGGTATGGACATAATACAGAAGATGGTCAGAGACTGCAGATATGATATAGGAGATGGTCAGAGACTGCAGACATGATACAAGAGATGGCCAGAGACTGCAGACATGATACAAGAGGTGGTCAGAGACTGCAGACATGATATAAGAGATGGTCAGAGACTGCAGACATGATATAAGAGATGGTCAGAGACTGCAAGCATGATACAAGACATGGTCAGAGACTGCAGACATGATATAAGAGATGGTCAGAGACTGCAGACATGATACAAGAGGTGGTCAGAGACTGCAGACATGATACAAGAGACATGATACAGAAGATGGTTAGAGACTGTAGACATGCTCCAAGAGACTTCAGAGACTGCAGACATGGTCCAAGAGACTGTCAGAGACTGCAGACATGATACAAGAGATGGTCAGAGACTGCAGACATGATATAAGAGATGGTCAGAGACTGCAGACATGATACAAGACATGGTCAGAGACTGCAGACATGATATAAGAGATGGTCAGAGACTGCAGACATGATACAAGAGGTGGTCAGAGACTGCAGACACAAATACAAGAGACATGATACAGAAGATGGTTAGAGACTGTAGACATGCTCAAGGAGACTTCAGAGACTGCAGACATGGTCCAAGAGACTGTCAGAGACTGCAGGCATGCTCCAAAAGACTGTCAGAGACTGCAGACATGCTCCAAGAGATGGTCAGTGACTGCAGACATGCTCCACGAGACTGTCAGAGACTGCAGACATGATACAAGGGGTGGTCAGAGACTGCAGACATGATACAGAAAATGGTTAGAGACTGCAGACATGATACAAGAGGTGGTCAGAGGCTGCAGACATGATACAGAAAATGCACTGGAAGCAAAAAAAGGGAAGGGGTGGGGGGTGGGGAAGAGAGACCACCTCAGCCCCGAGAAAACCATTCATTCATTCATTCATTCATTCAGAGATTTGGGGGGAGGGCAGGTTCACCAGTGTTTTGTTTTTATTATTCAACGTGGTTTTTATGTACCCAGTCTATTTACTGTTAATTGTTTTGCACAAATTATAGATATCACGGAGGAACGGATCCCACCTGTGTGGTTTATTTCCACACATGTGGGTTCCCCTTTTCCTTCTTTTTACTCATGTCCATATGTCCTTTTCAATAAAGTTTCTTTTTCATTGATCACATAATGTGGTAGCTTTTCCCTTTTGCTGGCTTTCTCTGGGCTGAGGTGGTCTCTCTTCCCCACCCCCCCTTCCCTTTTTTTGTTTCTAGTGCATTTTTTGCTACATGGGAGGTAGCCCTTCCTATGGACGAATCGTTTTGATCATATGTTAATAATAATTTTCTTCATTAGACATGAGTAGATTCACTATAGTGTTTTTTTATCATCATCTTTTCATGATACAGAAAATAGTCAGAGACTGCAGACATGCTCTAAGAGACTGTCAGAGACTGCAGACATGCTCCGAGAGATGGTCAGAGACTGCAGACATGGGCCAAGAGACTGTCGGAGACTGCAGACATGCTCCAAGAGATGGTCCGTGACTGCAGACATGCTCCAAGAGACTGTCAGAGACTGCAGATTTGATACAAGGGGTGGTCAGAGACTGCAGACATGATACAAGAGATGGCCAGAGACTGCAGACCTGATACAGAAAATGGTCAGGGACTATGAACATGCTACAGGGATTGTTGGAGACTGGGGGCATGCTTCAGCAGTCAATCATAGACTGGAGACATAGTACATGACACATTACAGATAAGTGTCTGCAGGGGACCAATGGGCCACACATAAAGTGGCAATGGGTTACATGTGGCCCCGGGCACTAAGCACTGCATTGTACATTTGGAGGGAATTGCACATTCTTTTTCCAAAACCCCAAGAGCTAGCTCTCTTCTCCAGCTCTGGCAATGCTGCCAGGATGCTTGCTATGAGAAATTAATTACAATCTATTGCTGAGATCGGGAACATGCAAGGGCCAGTCTTCACTAGGGTGACCATATTTCCAAACTGCCATTCAGTGCTGGCTGAACGATGCAGGGAGGAGGTGGGTGGAGCTAATCAGTAGGCATGGAGAAGGAAGTTAAATCTCCCCCGCTGTGAATGCTGGGGTCTCTGTCTCTCTCCTCCTCGTGATGTCACTGGTTGCTAGATGCGAGGCAGAGTGGCAGCTAGCAACCATTTGGGCACTGAGCCAACAGCTCATGTAAAAGGGGGTCTCACCAGCCAGGGTTTCACCACAGGCTGTCAGTGAGTGACAGCAGCGATGTGAGGGATATTTTAGAGAGATCAGTCCAGGGCCAGGGGGCAATTCTGGGACACTGTATTGTCCCGGAATGATGGTCCCCGGGACCCGGGTGTCAGAAACCATGAAATCAGACTGAGACAGAAGTACAGTTAAATCACACTTGTTTAATAATAAAAGTAAAAAGAACAAACGTAGTCAAAACATAGCCAAAGTTCAATAACCGGAATGGATAGTCAGCCAAGCCAGAAGACAGGGATCAATGTAGTGGAACAGCAAGCAGGATCTGAAGCCAGAAAGGATGTCAGCAAAGCCAGTCTTTAAACAGGAAGTTTTTTGTGATGTGACCAAGGCGAAGGCAGAGCTCCTCTGGACTGGACGGCTTAAGTAGGGGAGGACTGATGAGCAGGATCATCAACAGCTGAGTAACTGTGGAGAGAGATGGGAGCTGGCAATTAGCTGACAGCCGAGCAGCTAGCTCAGAGAAGGAAGGGCTGAGCCCAGCCCTGATACCGGAACAGAGCTGCCAATTGCGGGAATGCCCTGCTGAATTAGGAACGGTTGGGAGGTATGTTGTTCTGGCTTAGGGTCTCCTTACAGGTGTTAAGGAGTTCTGGACGTCTGTTCTGAATGACTAATAGGTCTACTCTCATAGTCTCCCCCTTGGTCAGAGTGAATACATTGAGGCAGGTCGTAGTGGACGAAGAACTTCTGTACCAGAACTTTGGCCACAGTAGATGCTTGCTGGTCTTTGGTTGGGAATGCCTGGGCATGCTAGGTGAAGTAGTCATTCACCACCAGGACATTTCCCTGGAAATCAAGTTCCAGGCTCAGAAAGTCAACGCACATCAATTCCATTGGTCCTTGAAGATAGCCCATTGGGGCTGCTCGGCTGAGTAAAGTCTTCCTCTGTATGCATCGTATTTCTTTCAAGCAACATTTTCACAGTGTGTGTACAGTTGCTCTGACGGGCTCTGCAAGGACCCAAAGGCCAGGGAGGACCATTCAACATCATTTAATGATGCAGACAGACACAACAACACAAAACATCAAGGGATGGGAACAGCCCCCTCTGGCTGTATTGTACTGTAGACCACCTGTTTTTAACTGCTCTCCTGACTCCGCCCTTGTTATCCACTTCAGCCCCGGAAGGTTTTACCCCCATTAATGACCAAGCCTTTTTTTGCGATACGGCACTGCGTTATTTTAACTGACACTTACGTGGTCATGCGACGCTGTACCCAAATAAAAATTATGTCCTTTTTTTCCCCCACAAATAGAGCTTTCTTTTGGAGGTATTTCACCTCCGCTGTTTTTATTTTTTACGCTATAAACAAACAAAAAAAAACAATATTTTTTACTTTCTGCTATAAAACATCCAATAAAAAGATTGAAAAAAATCTAATTTCTTCATCAGTTTATCCCAATATGTATTCTGCTACATATTTTTGATAAAAAAATCCCAATAAGTGAATAATGATTGGTTTGTGCAAAAGTTATAGCGTCTACAAACTATGGGGTATTTTTATGGAATTTTTATTTATCTATTTTTTTTTACTAGTAATGGTGGCGATCTACGATTTTTAGCAGGACTGCTATATTGTGGTGGACAAATCGGACACCTAACTGACACTTTTTTGGGGACCAGTGACAGTGATCAGTATTAAAAATATGCACTGTCACTATACTAATGGCTGGGAAGGGATTAAACACCAGGGATAATCAAAGAGTTAAGGGTGTGTCTAGGGGGTACTTAATAACTGTGTGGGGGGATGGACTCACTAGATGAACACAGTGATCCATGTTCCTGCTTAGCAGGAACTCAAGATCTCTATCTTCTCCCCTGTCAGAACGGTGATCTGCCTTGTTTACATAGGCGGATCGCCGTTCTGCCTCTCTGCCCCCAGCTACGGCAACCTGACAATGGGTCAATGGGAGAACACACTCATTCATCATAACAACCCCTATGCATCCCATCTGGTCTATTATGGGCCATATATCGATGATGTGGTCATTATCTGGGATGGTCCTGATTCGCTCATCCCCGATTTTTTGCAACACTGCAACAACAACAACATTGGCCTGTCCTTCACCTCTGTAACTGATAGCAACAAGCTATCTTTTTTGGATCAAGAACTTTTCCACCAAAACACAACCATTTGTGCGCAGAACTATACCAAGCCTACGTCAGGAAACTAGTATTTACATTACAGGAGCTGCCATCATCCTCAGTGGATAAACAACATCCCCAGAAGTAGGGATGAGCTTCGTGTTCGAGTCGAACCCATGTTCGACTCGAACATCGGCTGTTCGGTCGTTCGTCGAATTCCGAACGTTATGGGCTGTTCGCGCCAAATTTGTGTGGTGCGTCACTGCCCATCATTGCGGCATCGCAGTGCATTGCTGGCTGATGATTGGCCAAGCATGCACTATGACCCGCATGTTTGGCCAATCACAGCGTCGTCGGTATATATATATACACTGTATTCAGTTTAGCTAGATCCATTCCTGTTATCTTCCTACTGACAGGCAGGCTTGTCTTGTTACAGTATTTACAGCTACCTGAAGAAAATTGCTGGTGTTCTTTTGATCCTATTAGTACCACAGTCAGGCAGCTAGACTATTTACAGTTAGTGTAGTGCGTCCTGCTCACAGTGTTCAGCTAAAATTACAAGTTAGTGTAGTGAGACCTCTGCACAGTGTTGAGCTAAAGCTACAAGTTAGTGTACTACGTACTGCTCACAGTGTTCAGCTAAAACTACAAGTTAGTGTAGTGAGACCTCTGCACAGTGTTCATCTAAAGCTACAAGTTAGTGTAGTGCGTCCTGCTCACAGTGTTCAGCTAAAACTACAAGTTAGTGTAGTGAGACCTCTGCACCGTGTTCATCTAAAGCTACAAGTTAGTGTAGTGCATCCTGCTCACAGTGTTCAGCTAAAAATACAAGTCAGTGTGGTGCGTCCTCCTCACAGTGTTCATCTAAAGCTACAAGTTAGTGTAGTGCGTCCTGCTCACAGTGTTCAGCTAAAACTACAAGTTAGTGTAGTGAGACCTCTGCACCGTGTTCATCTAAAGCTACAAGTTAGTGTAGTGCATCCTGCTCACAGTGTTCAGCTAAAACTACAAGTTAGTGTGGTGCGCCCTCCTCACATTGTTCAGCTAAACCTACAAGTTATTTTTTTGCGAGCTCTGCACAGGGTTCATCTAAAGCTACAAGTTAGTGTAGTGCGTCCTGCTCACAGTGTTCAGCTAAAACTACAAGTTAGTGTAGTAAAACCTCTGCACAGTGTTCATCTAAAACTACAAGTTAGTGTAGTGCGTCCTGCTCACAGTTCAGCTAAAACTACAAGTTAGTGTAGTGAGACCTCTGCACAGTGTTCATCTAAAGCTACAAGTTAGTGTAGTGCGTCCTGCTCACAGTGTTCAGCTAAAACTACAAGTTAGTGTGGTGCGTCCTCCTCACAGTGTTCAGCTAAACCTACAAGTTATTTTTTTGCGAGCTCTGCACAGTGTTCATCTAAAGCTACAAGTTAGTGTAGTGCATCCTGCTCACAGTGTTCAGCTAAAACTACAAGTTAGTGTAGTGAGACCTCTGCACAGTGTTCATCTAAAACTACAAGTTAGTGTAGTGCGTCCTGCTCACAGTGTTCAGCTAAAACTACAAGTTAGTGTAGTGAGACCTCTGCACAGTGTTCATCTAAAGCTACAAGTTATTGTAGTGCGTCCTGCTCACAGTGTTCAGCTAAAACTACAAGTTAGTGTAGTGAGACCTCTGCACCGTGTTCATCTAAAGCTACAAGTTAGTGTAGTGCGTCCTGCTCACAGTGTTCAGCTAAAACTACAAGTTAGTGTAGTGAGACCTCTGCACTGTGTTCATCTAAAGCTACAAGTTAGTGTAGTGCGTCCTGCTCACAGTGTTCAGCTAAAACTACAAGTTAGTGTAGTAAGACCTCTGCACCGTGTTCATCTAAAGCTACAAGTTAGTGTAGTGCGTCCTGCTCACAGTGTTCAGCTAAAACTACAAGTTAGTGTAGTAAGACCTCTGCACCGTGTTCATCTAAAGCTACAAGTTAGTGTAGTGCGTCCTGCTCACAGTGTTCAGCTAAAACTACAAGTTAGTGTGGTACGTCCTCCTCACAGTGTTCAGCTAAACCTACAAGTTATTTTTTTGCGAGTTCTGCACAGTGTTCATCTAAAGCTACAAGTTAGTGTAGTGCGTCCTGCTCACAGTGTTCAGCTAAAACTACAAGTTAGTGTGGTGCGTCCTCCTCACAGTGTTCAGCTAAACCTACAAGTTATTTTTTTGCGAGCTCTGCACAGTGTTCAGCTAAAGCTACCTGTAGAAGGTTGGTGGTGTTTTCCTGATCCTATCACTACCGCAGGCAGCTAAATAAGCTGCAAGTTATTTTTTTGCGAGCTCTGCACAGTGTTCAGCTAAAGCTACCTGTAGAAGGTTCAAACAAAAATGTGAGTCTCCTGCGAGCCACAGGTGGATCGATGCCTCTAAGGGGTGAAACCATTAATTATTTTAAATTTTTAAAGCAGCAAACACTGAACCATGTTTCATAGCGTGTAATATAATGCATAAAAATAATTGTGCCTGCGCTAAAAATGACAGCTCCCAGCAGTGGAGGAGATTACCACACACCACACCGCACGCCATATGAATCGCAACTTGCTTTTTATACTTGTAGAGTTTGGTGCACTGCAGCACCCACTCAATGTGAGTACCCTCCTGGAGGAATTTCTTTTATTTAATAAATTGTCCTAGCTATATTACACCATGGAGCTCTCTTTTTTTCTTCTATGAATGTGGATTCTGGCTTTACCTGTGAGGATTGTATTTACATCTATTTTTCCTGAGGGAGCCCAGGAGTGGCCCCATTGCGTGTTTGACACAGTTTAGTTACTGTGTCACACGGTTGGAGGTGAGCGCAACCACATGTGGGGTGTCACGGGAGAGCACATATTGTTTGCTGTGATTTGGACACCGTTCAGAAGGATTTTGATGAACATTTATTTCATGGACACTGTTTGTGCACACCCTTTTTAGTTTGAATTTGCCGATTGAGTTGGACACTTGTATTTCACAGGATAGCACTTGGCATTTATAATTTACTTATGCACGGTGCACTTTCAATGGTTTATATTAATATTGCACTATGTTTTATGCACTTTGAGGTTTAATACAAAAGATCGCACATATTTATATATTTACACATGTATGATTTTATTAGCATATTTATTGTGGTTTAATTCAAATATTTTTGCACGTCATTTTTTAGTCTATTTTTTAGCGCAGGCACAATTATTTTTATACCTGTAGAAGGTTGGTGGTGTTTTCCTGATCCTATCACTACCGCAGGCAGCTAAATAAGCTGCAAGTTATTTTTTGTGAGCTCTGCACAGTGTTCAGCTAAAGCTACCTGTAGAAGGTTGGTGGTGTTCTCATACTACAGGCAGGCAGTTGATTTTGCTAGCTGCAGTATCAATACATATATATATATATATATATATATATCCCAGCTTAGTGCAGCTACAGGCCATTAGTATGTCTGGAAGGCCAAGAAGGAGAGGCAGACAGTCACAAGCCAATAAAAGAGGGCAAGCAGGCTCTGTGTCTAGTGATGGTCGTGGGGACAGTGCATCCTCATCAGCACGTGGCTGTGGGACACGCTTGGCCTTTTTTTTGGCAGCTGGCCGCGTTGAGCCGCAACATGCGGAAGACTTGGTCGAGTGGATGACCAAGCCGTCCTCATCCTCCTCATCCTCTCTCACCCATGCTCAGGGTACTTTGTCTGGAAAAGCAGCGGCCTCTTCCCTTGGCTCAATGTCATCAGTGACTCCTTCCCTAGCCCCACCATGTCCTCCTGAGGAGTCCCTCGAACTGTTTGACCACAGTGTTGGGTACATGCTCCAGGAGGATGCCCAGCGTTTGGAAGGCTCTGATTATGATACTGAGCTCGATGAAGGCAGTAACATGAGCACAGACAGAGGGGGTGCCCAAGAAGGACAGCAATCTGGCAGTCATGCTCCCCCTGCTGCAGCATACTGCCAGGTTTGCTCCAGTGATGAGGAGGGATGGGATGATGAAGTCACTGACTCAACGTGGGTGCCTGATAGGAGAGAAGAGGAGGAGGCGGCACATCACCAACGAGGCAGGATGCCCTCCAGGGGCCAGCCTAAGGGCAGCACACTGACTGCATCACACCCCAAAGCTCCACATGTGCAGGGCGCTGCAGTCTCTGCGTGTTATTCAAAAAGTTCTTTGGTGTAGGCCTTTTTTGAGACGAGTGCATCAGATTGCACCGCTGCTATTTGCAACATATGTCTCAAGCGTATCTCGCATGGCCAAAACATCTCCCACTTGGGTACCACATGCTTGACCAGACATATGTTGACCTGCCATGCAGTTCGTTGGCAAGCGTATCTAAAAGACCCACACCAAAGAACAAAGAGGACCTCTCCTTGCTCCTCATCAGCTGAGATCTCCAACCCCACTATACCTTCAGTCCTCTCTGAGACCTGCACTGAGAGGAATGAAGGTGTAGAATTAGGTGTGTCACAGCCAAGTACTTGTGGGCAATCTGCTTTCAGTACACCGACATCAGATAGTACCAGGCAAATTTCCCTGCCCCAGCTGCTGCACCGCCAAAAGAAGTTTGCTCCCAGCCATCCACATGCCCAGCGGTTGAATGCTAGCTTGGCAAAATTGCTAGCACTTCAACTGCTGCCTTTTCAGTTGGTAGACTCTGCCCCCTTCCATGAGTTTGTGGAATGTGCGGTTCCTCAGTGGCAGGTACCCAAACGCCACTTTTTCTCACGGAAGGCGATCCTGGCTCTCTACCGGCATGTGGAAGGCAATGTCCATGCCTCGCTGGACAGGGCGGTCAGCGGTAAGGTGCATATTACCGCTGACTCATGGTCCAGCAGGCATGGACAGGGACGTTACCTAAGTTTCACGGCGCATTGGGTGACTCTGCTGGCAGCTGGGAAGGATGCAGGACAAGGTGCAGTAGTGTTGGAGGTTGTTCCGCCACCACGCCTCCAAAATGCCACTACTAATGATTGTGACACACCTCTCTCCTCCACCCCCTCCTCTTCTTCTTCCTCCATGGCCTCTTCCTGTGCTTTGTCCTCGGAACCAGCGGTGCTCCATAGCCGTTCAAGGGGCTACGCAAGTACGCAGGCCAAAAGATGCCATGAGGAGCTTGAGTTGGTGTGCTTGGGGGACAGGAGCCACACTGGGGCAGAGGTTCTGCCAGCTCTGCAGGGGCAGGTTCAGAGGTGGTTGACACCACGCCAACTTAAGGCAGGAATGGTGGTTTGCGACAATGGCACCAACCTCCTCTCTGCCCTCCGACAGGGACAAATGACCCATGTGCCCTGTTTGGCTCACATCCTTAACTTGGTGGTGCAGCGGTTCTTGGGCAGGTACCCGGGCTTACAGGATGTCCTGAGGCAGGCCAGGAAAGTCTGTGTGCATTTTCGCCGGTCATATAATGCCAGTGCTCGGCTGGCGGACCTCCAAAAGGAGTTTAACCTGCCCAAGAACCGCCTAATCTGTGACATGCCCACCAGGTGGAACTCAACATTGGCCATGCTGCAGTGACTGCACACGCAGCAGAGGGCCATCAATGAGTACCTGTGCGACTATGGCACCAGGACAGGGTCAGGGGAGCTTGGGTTTTTTTTCCCCACACCAGTGGGCCATGATCAGGGATGCATGCACTGTCCTGTCACCATTTGAGGAGGCCACAAGGATGGTGAGCAGTGACAGTGCATGCATCAGTGACACTGTCCCCCTTGTCCACCTGTTGGAGCACACGCTGCGTGGAATAATGGACAGGGCACTTGAGGCAGAACAGAGGGAGGACGAAGAGGACTTCCTTACCTCTCAAGGCCCCCTTTATCCAGACAGTATTCCTGCAGGCCTGCCGATCTCACAGGAAGAGGAGGAGGAGGAGGATGAGGATTGTGTCAGCATGGAGGTGGAGCCTAGCACTCAGCATCAGCAGCAGCCTTCAAGGGATCGTTTACAGTCCCCAGAAACCCATGGACTTGTACGTGGCTGGGAGGAGGTGGCTGCGGATCAGGTCGTCCTTAGTGACCCAGAGGTCTCCAGATCGAATGCCTCAGCAAACCTACGCTGCATGACCTCCCTGATCCTGCAAAGCCTGCAAAAGGTCCCTCGGATTCATGTGATCAAGGAGAGGGATCACTACTGGCTGGAAACCCTTCTTGATCCACGTTACAAGGGTAAGGTTGCGAAACGTATCCAGCCGTTGCAGAGGGAGCAGAGCATGAAACATCTTTGGGAGGCCTTGCAGAAAGGTTTAGGCAACTCGTTTCCAGAGCCTGGGAGGGTACAAATTCCTGGTCTTGGACAACGTGTTGCTGAGGCTTCGGTCAGTCACAGAAGAAGTGGTGGAGAAGATGGCCATCTGACCAATGTGTTCAGACAATTTTTTAGTCTGCAGCCCCAGGGTATGATCGGTTACAGCAACCATCGCCAGCGTCTGTTGTACATGGTGCAGGAATACCTAGTAGACATGTGCGCCATTAATAAATTTGTTTCGTTTCGTTCCGTTTCATATTAGAAATAATTCGTAATTTCATGCCCGAAATTCTATTTGGATTCGTACGAAATACGAATTTTCGAAACAATAATGAAAGTTCGTTATGATAAATTTATCATTATGAGGGGCTCCCACCATCCCTGTGCTGTGCTGACTTCCTGGGGTTTTTAACTTTTAGGTTTATTAACTTTTCGTAACAATAACGAAAGTTCGTTATGATAAATTTATCCGAAGTTCGTAAATGAAATTTCGTATTTCATACCAAATTCGTATGCATAAAAAATCATATTTCGGATCCTCACGAATGTACGAATTTCTGGAAATTCGTACGAATTTCTGATTCGTACGAAACTAATCGCACATGTCTAATACCTAGGGGCAAGATCAGACTTGGAGACCTTTCCAACCAAAAATCCACTGGGTTACTGGGTCTTGAGGATGGCCAGAGCTTGCACAGTTTGCAATTGAGCTACTGGCCTGTCCTGCATCCAGTGTTCTTTCAGAACGCACATTCAGTGCCGCTGGAGGCTTTGTAACCGATCACAGAGTGCGCCTGTCTACCGACTCGGTTGATCAGCTCACCTTCATAAAAATGAATCAGTCTTGGATCACCAGCTACCAAGCACCTGATGCTGATGTAACCGACTAATTTTTTTATGAATGTGAGATCCCTTGAAGACTGCCTATGCTGATGCTGAGTGACTATCCTGTTATGCCAAGTGACTATCCTATTCCTCCTCAATGTTCATGTTGATAGCTACTAGGAACATTTTTGGTTCTGGGCACCAGCACCAGTGCCTAAAGCCCAATTTTTCCGCCCCTGTTTAACAGGGGCGCGTAATTACAATTTTTGCTGTAATATTTTGCAGCAGGGCTCGTTCCTGCACTCAACTAGAGTATCTGTCAGGGGTTGCAGTGTTGTGGCATCAGCACCAGTGCCTAAAGCCCCTTTTATTCTGCCCCTGTTTAACAGGGGTGCATAATTACAATTTTTAAATCTAATATTTCATAGCAGGGCTTGTTCCTGCGATCAACAACAGAATCTGTGAGGGGTTACAGTGTTGTGGCACCAGCACCAGTGCCTAAAGCCCAATTTTTCTGCTCCTGTTTAACAGGGGCACATAATTACAATTTTTGCTGTAATATTTTGCAGCAGGGCTCGTTCCTGCACTAAACTAGAGTATCTGTGAGGGGTTGCAGTGTTGTGGCACCAGTGCCTAAAGCCCAATTTTTCTGCCCCTGTTCAACAGGGGCATGTAATTACAATTCTTGATATAATATATCACAGCAGGGCCCGTTCCAGCACCCACCAAGAGTAACTGTGAGGGCTTACAGTGTTGTGGCAACACCACCACCGTAGGCCCAATTTTTCTGACCCTGTTCAACAGGGACATGTAATTACAATTCTTGATATAATATTTCACAGCAGGGTCCGTTCCAGCACCCACCAAGAGTAATTGTAAGGGCTTACAGTGTTGTGGCAACACCACCACACCACCACCAAAGGCCCAATTTTTCTGACCCTATTCAACAGGGGCATGTAATTACAATTCTTGATATAATTTTTCACAGCAGGGCCCGTTCCAGCGCCCAGCAAGAGTAACTGTGAGGGCTTACAGTGTTCTGGTACCACCAACACCTAAGGCCCAATTTTCTGCAGAGTATATAGGGCAGGCCCCTACTTTCAACCATTCGACTTACAAGCGACTCCTACTTACAAACGACTCCTACTTACAAATGGAGGGAGACAACAGGAAGTGAGAGGAAATCTACCCCTAGGAAGGGAAATTCTCTCCTGTAGGAGTTAATATGGGAAAAAGCTGTCTCCTCCACTGATTTATCACCAGTCCTTGTTTCCCTTAAAAAACCCACATTTTCAAAATCCAATTGTCATTGGGACAGACAGTGAGGTGAAATCTTCTGAACAGGGGCACAGACAGCAAAACAAATGTTACAGGGGTGATAACCCTTCCCTATGTTTTCCAAAAAGCTTTAAAATAGATTTTTTGGCTGGAGCTACACTTACAAAATTTACCTGTTCCAAATTACAAACAGATTCTGCATAAGAACAAACCTACAGTCCCTGTCTTGTTTGCACCGCCTGTATACTGCTGTTCAGAGTATGAAGGGCCCGGGGGCCCAACGCCTTTTCTTTTTTTAATTTGGGTGCGGGGTTCCCCTTAATAACCATACAAGACCCAAAGGGCCTGGTCTCACTGATTTTCATCCATATTGCCGGGACCCGACATTACATTAAAGCCGCAAGCAGTTTTAAATGACTTTTATTCCTTTAAAAATGTCATTTTATGCAGGGATTGTTCTAAGCACGGTAAACCTGCGCCACTTTACAGGCATACTATAGACACCCCCAGGTACGATATTTAAAGGAATATTTCACTTTTATTTTTTCACTTTAAGCATCATTAAAATCACTGCTCCCGGAAAAACGGCTATTTTTAAAACTTTCTTTTGCATTGATACATGTCCCCTGGGGCAGGACCCGGGTCCCCAAACCCTTTTTAGGACAATAACTTGCGTATTAGGCTTTAAAATTCGCACTTTTGACATCTCACGTTCGTGTCCTATAGACTTTAACGGTGTTCGAATGTTCGCACAAACTTTCGGTCTTTCTGGATGTTCTGGATGCAAACTGAACCGGGGGGGTGTTAGGCCCTTCCCTAATGAGAATGATTAAGCTAATACAAAGGATCGGAAGAGCAGAGTGTGTATAGGGGAGTTGGCTGAGTCTTCAGCCCTGCTCACAGCTAACAGACATCTTGGAAGCTGGCACATATCACTATATAAACAACCCCCACACTCTGTGTATGTCCAGATAATCTGAAGAAACTTTATAACCATTCAATTTAACCCTGTGTTCTCCAAACTCTTTAAATCAACATGTAAATTCCCCACATAAACTAAACACTCTATATACAAGTTAACTGTCCTCAATAAACAAAGCAGAGCACAGTGTTCACAGTTATTTACATGGTAGTGCAATTGTATGAACACTGATTGTTTAGAGAATAATGATTTTTTTTAATTGAGAATTGTCATTTTGCATCTACTCTGTTAGGCTTTATTCACACACGGATGCACAGGCTTGGTTTTCATGCATTACGTGTAGGGCAGCCCATTAATTTCAATGGGCTGCCCTACGCACAAGCAACATGGAAAAGAAGTCCTGAATCTTTTCCAAAAGTGTGCGGCACCCTGTAGTTTGGTCCACATGTTTGCAGATGCATGGAGACGCCAATAACAAATAATGGCACTGCTGCACATCTGGATAAGGACAGTACATTTCTTTGCATGTTGGGAAGGCATGCAATTTTGCATGCGTTACCCACACGCATAGATGTAAACTTAGCCTAATGCCGCGTACACACGGTCGGACTTTCTGGGAAGCTAGGTCTGACGTACTTGCCGCCAGACTTCCGGCGGACTACCGCCAGACTTTCTGAACGGACGGACTTGCCTACACATGACCGGACTTTCCGGAATCCGGTCTTCCTGACGGACTTCCGCCGGGCTTTCAGAATGAATGGACTTACCCACACACGGACAAGTCCGTTCATTTTCATGGATTTTGGGGGGATCTCCCCCCAAAATCCATACCAGACCCCGATCCGAGCACGAAGCCCGGCCGGTCAGGAAAGGGGGTGGGGACGAGCGAGCGCCCCCCCTCCTGAAATGTACCAGGCCGCATGCCCTCAACATGGGGGGTGCTTTGGGGGATGTTGACCACGCCCCCATAATGTCACAGTCCCAGCATGCCCAGAGACTGTGATGGCATAAGGGGGCGGGGTCTCCGCCTATATAAGTCACATCGGAGCGCTCAGAGAGCATTCCAGCCGGAGAGACCGTCGTGTCAACATCAGAAGAAGAGAAGAAGCCAAGAAGCCAGAAGGCAAAAGCCAGTAGTCCGGGCCTCCGCTGGCAAAAGAGCCGCATGAAGATAGCGGAGGAACCGGCAGAAGATCAGGACACCGGGAACAGAGGCCAGAGAGAGCGGAGAAGAACCAACCGGACGCCGGGAGAAGAGGAACCGGAGGGACCCCGAAGTCGGAAGAAGACCCACGAAGTCGGAAGAAGACCTCCGAAGCCGAAAGAAGACCCCCCCGGAGCTGTCTAATAAATGACTTTAAAAACCTGTGTAGTGTGTTTTATTATTGACACTTTTTCCCTAGGTGAATGGGTAGGGGTACCATGTACCCCATACTCTTTCACATAGGGTGGGGGGCCGGGATCTGGGGGCCCTCTTATTAAAGGGGGCTCCTGGATTCCGATAAGCCCCCCGCCCGCAGACCCCGACAACCAACGGCCAGGGTTGTCGGGAAGGGGCCCTTGTCCTCATCAACATGGGGACAAGGTGCTTTGTGGTGGGGGGGCCCCGCAGGGTGCCCCCCTCCCTCAAAGCACCCCCCCATGTTGAGGGCATGCGGCCTGGTACGGTTCAGGAGGGGGGGCGCTCGCTCGTCCCCACCCCCTTTCCTGACCGGCCGGGCTGCGTGCTCGGATCAGGGTCTGATATGGATTTTGGGGGGGACCCCCACGCCGGTTTTTCTTACAAATCCATACCAGACCTAAGGGCCTGGGATGCCCGCGCTCGCCGCAATAGGAAAATTTGTTTTTCCTATTGCAGTGAGCGCGAGATGCAGTCAGTACCCTGCCCCTCCGTCGGACCAGCATACAGACGAACAGGCTTTCCGTCAGGAACTGAGTCCGGCGGAGTTACGACGTAAAGATTTGAAGCAGGCTTCAAATATAAAGTACGTCGGATTTCCGACCGAAACGGTCTGTCAGAAGTCCGATGTAGACCACCATACATGGTTGTATTGTCCGCCGGGTTTGGTCCGGCGGCGTCCGTCGGACTTTTGTAGCCGAAAAGTCCGACCGTGTGTACGCGGCATTAGAGTGTTTTGTTTTTATATGGTGAATTTACACTTTTGATTTTATGGAGTATGGATCAACAAAGGGTTAAATTAAATGGTTATACATTAACTTTACATTATCTGGAAACCACATACACAGAGTGCTTTCACTCTCATACCTCCCAAGCTCCTCTCCTGTACATACTGCTCACTCTCATACCTCCCACACTCCTCTCCGGTACATATTGCTTACTCTCATACCTCCCACACTCCTCTCCTGTACATACTGCTCACTCTCATACCCCCCACACTCCTCTCCTGTACATAGTGCCCACTGTCATACCCCCACACTCCTCTCCTGTACATACTGCTCACTCTCATACCTCCCACACTCCTCTCCTGTACATAGTGCCCACTGGCATACCCCCCACACTCCTCTCCTGTACATAGTGCCCACTGTCAAACCCCCCACACTCCTCTCCTGTACATAGTGCCCACTGTCATACCTCCCACACTCCTCTCCTGTACATACTGCTCACTCTCATACCTCCCACACTCCTCTCCTGTACATACTGCTCACTCTAATACCTCCCCCATTCCTCTCCTGTACATAGTGCCCACTGTCATACCCTACACATTTTGCACTTTTCTTTCACTGTGCTGACAGGGAGATGGGAAAGACCTTTCTTACATTATAAAACATTTATTTATAAGAATATATACAGTGTGTGTATATATATAGATATATATATATATATACTGTATATATATATATATAGATATATATATATAGATATATATATATCTATATATATATATATATCTATATATATACACATACATACACACATGCATGTGCTTTTGAGATTTGGTGCAACCCTAATGCAATAGGCTGCGCATACCTATGTGCGCATTACACATGCTGGTGTGTGGTTTAATGCGCACTGCAATGCTTTGGTAATATGCATTACAGTGTTTTTTCTTTTGTCTGAACTTTGCTGTTATTGTTATGTGCCACAGTGCATTGTGATGCGTTATAGCAAACAAACTGCTCAAAAATGTCCTAATTGTTCTCAGTGCACACCAATGCATAACATAAGCTAAATTGCCTTGTTCTTGCATTGGGACTGCACCAGTTAACGCTACTGGTGGAAATAAACCCTAACAGATGTAAAAGTTTAGGGGAGCAGCGTGAGAATAAAACAAATGGGTAGGTATTCTTGTAAAAAGACCCGGAGCCAAATTAGTATGAAATAGAAATAGAATTTTATCTATGTGAACGATGCGTGGAGAGTGATTTCTCTGACTAGTTTTGTACTACACATTTTAATTCTACATAGTCATTTAGTACAACATCCTTGTCTGTTGCTAACGGGCAAATTGAATTTTCCCAGATATTGTGTAACATTAACATGTTATTGCTAGCTGAGATGGGGTAATTTCTTCCGCTTCTAGGGAATTCATCATTCCAAAGGTGTTCTCACAGGGAAATTGGGGGATTATTATGATTAGGCTTTACCAAAACCCATGGTGCAATCAGAGGCTTGGGGGCTGTTCCCTGCAAATTGACAATATAATGTTGCATCCTCATACAGCCTCAGGTACAGGTTTAGCTGCCATTTGTGTTTAATTTCTTATAAAAAACAGAAATATAGAAAATACTGGAAAATTTCCTCACCAGTGATTCAGGCAGAGCAGGCAGCATTATTCATTTGGGAGTATAAGTAAACTTTTCTTAAAGCTTATCTAAACCCAATAAAACGTTTATATTATATTGCAGCTTACCAGTGGTGGCTGCATTTTTTTTTTTGCTTTATCTTGTTTTTCACCTGGTGATCCTGCCTGTTAAAGGGTGACAATGTTTACACACTGTACTGTAAGGAGGAGCAGCATTGTCTTCCTAGTACAGGACTACAGAACACCTCCCTGTTTCTCCATAGCCTAGGGAGGAGATATTACTCTATAGTCCCCAGAGAGAGCTGGCAACAATGGAATTGATAACAGCCAGAAGACTGCAAACTAGTTGTCAACTCATAGGATTTTTGGCAGGGTCCACTGCACTTGCACTTATTGAACAGAT
Source organism: Aquarana catesbeiana (assembly GCF_042186555.1). Taxonomy (NCBI): domain Eukaryota; kingdom Metazoa; phylum Chordata; class Amphibia; order Anura; family Ranidae; genus Aquarana; species Aquarana catesbeiana. The sequence continues at coordinate 364,382,681 of NC_133327.1, read as the reverse complement.
AACGTATATTTCAATAAATATATATATGGGGGGCGTGGCCTGACGAGGCATGTGAGCAGACCTGCTGCACGGAGCTCCTGCTGATGATCCTCTCTAACATCCTTTCCTCACAACCGATTTAGCCTGTTTTTGCCTCAAAAAGCTGCCTGATACCTTCTGGAGTCATCCGGTACGGGTGGCCATCCATCCTGACCTGATGATGACCCGGGGGAACTGAATGGAGACCGAGGCCTGGGAGTCCCAAGCTATCCAAGATGGCACCGGCCAGTCTCAGCCTCCCAAAGCACAGCGCGGCCTGGAGAAGAAATCTGAGCAGGGGGGTAAGTCCAGCAAACATCCTAAACGCAAAGAGCAATCCAGAGACATGCTTTATTATACTCAAAAGCTGGCTGGGCGTTCTAATTCCCCCCTGCATGGTCCCTGTCAGCCCTTATACACCTCTGAGCTGGACAACAGGGAAGACACCAGCATGCTAGATGACACAGTGCCATTAGACATGCAGTAGGATCTCATGTCTGATCCATCTGACTCCCCCTCAGAAGACAGTGCTCAGCCCTCTCTGAGTGAAATCCTGCATGCTGTGCACAAATGTACTGCCTCTGTAGAAGATCTGAAGGAGAAATTTGGAGGGCTGAAGGAAACAGTGTCTCTTATGCGTTAGGATCTCCAAAAGATCAGAGAGAGGACCACAGCAGTGGAGGGTCGGGTGAGCGACGTGGAGGACCAGTTGCCCCCCCTTCACAGAGATGTCAGGATGGCCGCCCAAAATGCCTTTCAAGCCCTTAGTAAAACTGACGAAATTGAGAACCGTCTAAGACGCAACAATGTACGCATAGTGGGGCTCCCTGAAAAAGTGGTAGGCCGAGACCCCACAACATTTATTGAAGGATGGCTACAAGAAGTCTTTGGCAAAGACGCTTTCTCTCCCATTTATACTGTAGAAAGAGCCCACAGGGTGCCCCCGCGACCCCTTCCGCCTGGGAACCCCCCACGATTGATGTTGGCCAGGCTCTTGAACTATAAGGACAGAGAGGTGATACTGCGACTGGCTAGAGAAAAGGGCACTGTCAAGCATAATGGCACCAAAATCTCATTTTATCCAGACTTCTCCGTCGAATTGCAATGTAGGCGATCGAAATTTGCAGATGTCAAGAAAAGGCTGCAAAGGCTGCAGTTATCCTATGCAATGATGTTCCCAGCCAAACTGAGGGTGACGGCAAATGGACAGAACCAATTTTTTAAAAATGCACAAGACGCTGCGACCTGGCTGGATCATAATGAGCAAGCTTTGCGCCGCCAAGGCCGAGATGATGGAGCCGGATAAACCAGACCTGGCAGAAGTAATGCCGGGAATTGCAGGGCGTTAATCCCCCGTTTATGTTCATCACTCTGAAGAGGAACTATACTTGTTACTCACACAGCGAGTGATTACCGCAGAAAAATTGTTATTTCTTCAACACCAGTTGCTTTCACTAAAAGCACCGGCCCTCACGCGTGATGTTACCATGTTGGGTGTTTGTAAGCTATTTGAAGTCATGGGTTACATGGCTACTGTTTCAAAGCCCTGTTGGCGTTAATAATCAGAACAGACCTCATATCCTACAGCCCCTGGACAGTACTGGCTGTGTGCGTTTCATCATGGCCAGATCCAGGGCTTTCAACATTTTTAATTTTTGCTGTTTTTTACTGTTTTGCCGCGCAGTTGCGCGAGACTGTCCATCCTTTTCGAACGCTAGGTTTCCATTGTGCAATCTCTTTGCAGAGAGAATGTTTTTTGATGCTACATGATCCAATACACCTAGGCCATCATACAATCCGAAACAGTCTGACCTCTAGAAGAACACCCCCCCTTCAATGTATTTTTAACTGTCTGCAATGGTTTCCACCCCTATAGTATCATGGAATGTGCGCAGAGTGAATGACCCTTTAAAAAGGACCATGATCTCCTCTGGTTTGCGCAAATTCCATCCAGCTATTATTGGCCTCCAGGAGACTCATCTCCTGGGAGACAATGTGGGCTGTTTGCAATATGCCTGGGTGGGCAAGTCGTATCATTCCACTCATTCTGCTTATTCATGTGGGGTGAGTGTACTGATACACAAAGCATTAGTATACCAGGAACTAGACACGCTGGTGGATGCCTCTGGCAGATTTGTATTCATTTATTGTAAACTGTGTACCTTGACATTGCTGATAGCTTTTATATATATCCCACCCCCGTTTTCCCGGGAAGTGTTACAGTTGTTGCTGACGTACCTGGCAGGCAAACCTGACGTTCCACTGCTAATTATGGGAGATTTCAACTGCTATCTAGATCCCAAATTGGACAGGCATCCCCCAGTCCCTTCCCCCAAGGGTGGCAGGGGTACAGCGCTCAGCCGCCTAATTGCGGAGCTGGGTTGGACAGACATATGGCGCATACGTAATCCTGATGTGAAGCAGTTTTCGTGCTTCTCCAAGACCCACGGTTCTTTGTCCCGCATTGACCTTAGTATTGGTACACCTAATATACTTGATCACAGGATAGGATAGAACACTTCCCACGTGGAGTGTCTGATCACTCACCAGTGGCCCTCTGGTTGATTGCCCAGCCCCCAGCCTTGTTGCCTAAGGCGCCGTGGAAGCTTAATGCTTTCTGGTTAAAATTGTTTAATTCCCCAGAGCGAAAAACATCCCAAATAGAACGATTCTTTCGATCTCATAAACATTTTACAGATAAAATTCAAAAATGGGAAGCCTTTAACCACTTGAGCCCCGGACCATTATGCTGCCTAAGGACCAGAGGTCTTTTTCCAATTTGGCACTGCGTCGCTTTAACTGCTAATTGCGCGGTTATGCAATGCTGTACCCAAACGAAATTTGCGTCCTTTTCTTCCCACAAATAGAGCTTTCTTTTGATGGTATTTGATCACTTCTGCAGTTTTTATTTTTTGCGCTATAAACGGAAAAAGACCGAAAATTTTGAAAAAAAATGATATTTTCTACTTTTTGTTATAAAAAAAATCCAATAAACTCAATTTTAGTCATACATTTAGGCCAAAATGTATTCGGCCACATGTCTTTGGTAAAAAAAATGTCAATAAGCGTATATTTATTGGTTTGCGCAAAAGTTATAGCGTCTACAAACTAGGGTACATTTTCTGGAATTTACACAGCTTTTAGTTTATGACTGCCTATGTCATTTCTTGAGGTGCTAAAATGGCAGGGCAGTACAAAACCCCCCCAAATGACCCCATTTTGGAAAGTAGACACCCCAAGGAAATTGCTGATAGGCATGTTAAACCCATTGAATATTTATTTTTTTTGTCCCAAGTGATTGAATAATGACAAAAAAAAAAAAAAAAAAAAATATTTACAAAAAGTTGTCACTAAATGATATATTGCTCACACAGGCCATGGGCCTATGTGGAATTGCACCCCAAAATATATTCAGCTACTTCTCCTGAGTACGGGGATACCACATGTGTGGGACTTTTTGGGAGCCTAGCCGCGTATGGGACCCCGAAAACCAATCACCGCCTTCAGGATTTCTAAGGGTGTAACTTTTTGATTTCACTCTTCACTGCCTATCACAGTTTCGGAGGCCATGGAATGCCCAGGTGGCACAACCCCCCCCCAAATGACCCCATTTTGGAAAGTAGACACCCCAAGCTATTTGCTGAGAGGCATATTGAGTCCATGGAATATTTTATATTTTGACACAAGTTGCGGGAAAGTGACACTTTTTTTTTTTTTTTTTTTTTTTTTGCACAAAGTTGTCACTAAATGATATATTGCTCACACAGGCCATGGGCCTATGTGGAATTGCACCCCAAAATACATTTAGCTGCTTCTCCTGAGTATGGGGATACCACATGTGTGGGACTTTTTGGGAGCCTAGCCACGTACGGGGCCCCGAAAACCAATCACCGCCTTCAGCGTTTTTAAGGGCGTGAATTTTTGATTTTACTCTTCACTGCCTAACACCGTTTCGGAGGCCATGGAATGCCCAGGTGGCACAAAACCCCCCCAAATGACCCCATTTTGGAAAGTAGACACCCCAAGCTATTTGCTGAGAGGCATGGTGAGTATTTTGCAGCTCTCATTTGTTTTTGAAAATGAAGAAAGACAAGAAAAAACTTTTTTTTTTTTTCTTTTTTCAAATTTCAAAACTTTGTGACAAAAAGTGAGGTCTGCAAAATACTCACTATACCTCTCAGCAAATAGCTTGGGGTGTCTACTTTCCAAAATGGGGTCATTTGGGGGGGTTTTGTGCCACCTGGGCATTCCATGGCCTCCGAAACTGTGATAGGCAGTGAAGAGTGAAATCAAAAATTCACGCCCCTTAGAAAGCCTGAAGGCGGTGCTTGGTTTTCGGGGTCCCGTACACGGCTAGGCTCCCAAAAAGTCTCACACATATGGTATCCCCGTACTCAGGAGAAGCAGCAGAATGTATTTTGGGGTGTAATTTCACATATTCCCATGGCATGTTTGAGCAATATATCATTTAGTGACAACTTTGTGCAAAAAAAAAAAAAAAAAAAAAAAAATTTGTCTCTTTCCCGCAACTTGTGTCGCAATATAAAATATTCCATGGACTCGACATGCCTCTCAGCAAATAGCTTGGGGTGTCTACTTTCCAAAATGGGGTCATTTGGGGGGGTTTTGAACTGTCCTGGCATTTTATGCACAACATTTAGAAGCTTATGTCACACATCACCCACTCTTCTAACCACTTGAAGACAAAGCCCTTTCTGACACTTATTTTTTACATGAAAAAGTTTTTTTTTTTTTGCAAGAAAATTACTTTGAACCCCCAAACATTATATATTTTTTTAAAGCAAATGCCCTACAGATTAAAATGGTGGGTGTTTCATTTTTTTTTTTCACACAGTATTTGCGCAGCGATTTTTCAAACGCATTTTTTGGGGAAAAAACACACTTTTTTAAATTTTAATGCACTAAAACACACTATATTGCCCAAATGTTTGATGAAATAAAAAAGATGATCTTAGACCGAGTACATGGATACCAAACATGACATGCTTTACAATTGCGCACAAACGTGCAGTGGCAACAAAATAAATACATTTTAAAAAGCCTTTAAAAGCCTTTACAGGTTACCACTTTAGATCTACAGAGGAGGTCTACTGCAAAAATTACTGCCCTCGATCTGACCTTCGCGGCGATACCTCACATGCATGGTGCAATTGCTGTTTACGTTTGACGACAGACCGCCGCTTGCGTTCGCCTTAGCGCAAGAGCAGGGGGCGACAGGGGTGCTTTTTTTTTTTTCTTTATTATTTTTTTGCTTTTTTATCTTATTTTTAAACTGTTCCTTTCATTTTTTTTTTTTTTAAATCATTTTTATTGTTATCTCGGGGAATGTAAATATCCCCTATGATAGCAATAGGTAGTGACAGGTACTCTTTTTTGAAAAAATTGGGGTCTATTAGACCCTAGATCTCTCCTCTGCCCTCAAAGCATCTGACCACACCAAGATCGGTGTGATAAAATGCTTCCCCAATTTCCCAATGGCGCTATTTACATCCGGCGAAATCTAAGTCATAAAATGCTCGTAGCTTCCGGTTTCTTAGGCCATAGAGATGTTTGGAGCCACTCTTGTCTCTGATCAGCTCTATGGTCAGCTGGCTGAATCACCGGCTGCATTCTCAGGTTCCCTGTTGAGACAGGAGAGCCAGAGAAAAACACGGAAGACGGTGGGGGGGGGGGGCATTCCCTCCCACGGCTTGTAAAGGCAGTCTAGAGGCTAATTAGCCGCTAGGATTGCTTTTACATGAAAGCCGACCGCTGGCTGAAAAGAATGATACCAAGATGATACCTAAACCTGCAGGCATGATTCTGGTATAACCACTCAAAGTTGTGAATGGCGTACCTGAAGACAAAAAAATGGTTAACAATAAAGCACAGTAAACAATAAAGTATAAATAATTACATACCTGAAAAACAAACATGATAAAACATAATAACAATAACAATAACAATAACAATAAAACACTGCAGAATAGAATACAGTAAAAAAAGAGCAGAACAATAGAGAGAGAGAATAGAGAGAGAGAACAATAAAACGACAACTATTTTTTTTTATTTTATATATATATATTTTTTTTTTTACACTTTTTTTGTAACTAACTTTTATAACTGTAACCGGTTCCAGGTTCGGGTCTCTCAAAATGCGATGGCATCTTGGGAGACCCTGTGAAAGTGTGCCTAGTCTGTGCAATGCTGTACCCTACGCTAATACTCAACTAGTGTATGGTAGCGTTCAAAACATTCACCAATGCAAAGACCAGGATTGTCAGGACAGGAGGGACAATAATAGCGGGTGCCACGCCTATATCCGCGTTTGCTGCAGACACAACATCTTTTTGGGAGGGGGTTCGTTGGGTAGGGGTACTCGGGAGCACATAAAAATGCCTCTCATGCAGCCGACTGCATTTCGTTGGGGGATGTGAATGGGGGAAGTACGGGCGCTGCAGAAGTGGTGGGTTCCCAATTAGGATTGGCGAATGCAGCAGGAAGGGCACTATGGGCACGACGGGCCTGTGTTTGTCTTTTTGGTGGCAGCGGGACACTACTTGTGCTTGTCACCTCACCAGCTTGAACTGCACTTATGGGACTCGCCACGTCACCAAGTGTTACTGCAGTGCTGGTTTGACTACGACCGGGGTGTACTAGGCCGCTGGTGCTTGCCAGTTCAATAAAAAGCTTCCAAAAAAACTGTTAGCGATCGCAGGGATCAGGCCTGACTCTGCGAACGCTGCAGTTATGCGTTTAGTGTTTTGTAAGTGACAGTGATCGATCGATACTGCACTTGGGTGGGCTGGACTGGGCCGGGCGGAGGGGCAAAACGCAGGTGCTAGCAGGTATCTGGGTTGATCCCGCTAACACTGCGTTTTTGGGAACCCTAAACTGCTGGGGACGCTAGTATAGATCTGATCTGATCGGATCAGATATTGATCCGTTCAGATACTATACCACTAAAGGAGGCGTATGCTGCGTGCGTGGGTGTTAGTGGTACTGGCGCTAACCTGACGCTGCCTGGGGCCGGTGCTTGCTAGTTCACCAAAATGCTACCAAAAAAACTGTTAGCGATCGCAGGGATCAGGCCTGACTCTGCGAACGCTGCAGTTATGCGTTTAGTGCCTTGTAAGTGTCAGTGATCGATCGATACTGCACTTGGGTGGGCTGGGCTGGGCCGGGCGGAGGGGCACAACGCAGGTGCTAGCAGGTATCTGGGCTGATCCCGCTAACACTGCGTTTTTGGGAACCCTAAACTGCTGGGGACGCTAGTATAGATCTGATCGGATCAGATATTGATCCGTACAGATACTATACCACTAAGGGAGGTGTACGGTGCGTGCGTGGGTGTTAGCGGTACTGGCGCTAACCTGACGCTGCCTGGTGCTTGCTTGCCAGTTCACCAAAATGCTACCAAAAAAACTGTTAGCGATCGCAGGGATCAGGCCTGACTCTGCGAACGCTGCAGTTATGCGTTTAGTGTTTTGTAAGTGACAGTGATCGATCGATACTGCACTTGGGTGGGCTGGGCGGAGGGGCAAAACGCAGGTGCTAGCGGGTATCTGGGCTGATCCCGCTAACACTGTGTTTTTGGGAACCCTAAACTGCTGGGGACGCTAGTATAGATCTGATCAGATCAGATATTGATCCGATCAGATACTATACCACTAAGGGAGGCGCATGCTGCGTGCGTGGGTGTTAGCGGTACTGGCGCTAATCTGACGCTGCCTGGGGCGACGCATATCACCGCCGGGCGATCAGGGGGCTAAACCTTTATTAGGTAATAAACGGCGGGTGCCCTGACACTATAAAAAATAAACGAACTAACCTGCGTCACCCGTAACGGTTATACGGTGATCAGTGGTGAAAGGGTTAACTAGGGGGCAATCAAGGGGTTAAAACATTTATTAGATAGTATATGGGGGTCCCTGTCACTATAAAACGCTGACGGCGAACCTAAATATTTACCTCACTAACTAGCGTCACCAGCGACACTAATACAGCGATCAGAAAAATGATCGCTTAGCGACACTGGTGACAGGGGGTGATCAAGGGGTTAAAACTTTATTAGGGGGGGTTAGGGTGGTACCCTAGACCTAAAGGGGGCTAATACTAACTGTCCCAACACTGTAACTGTCACAAACTGACACTATGCAGTAATCAGAAAAAAAAAAAAAAAAACCTGCTGGTGTCAGTTTGTGACAGGGGGGGGGGGGGGGGTGATTGGGGGGGGATCGGGGGGCGATCGGGGGGGGATCGGGGTGTTTTGTATGCCTGGCATGTTCTACTGTGTGTGTGTGTGTTGTGCACTCACATTGATGTCTTCTCCCCTCGGCGCTGGAACGGAAACTACCGAGCCGAGGGGAGATGACATCATTTCCTTTGCTGCTGTTTAGCATACAGCAGCAAAGGAGTGTTCCCATTGGCCGGCGGCGATCGCGAGGGGGGGGCCACGAACGGATGGCCTCCCCCTCATCTCGGATCGCCGGGGAACAGAACGGGACCGCTTCGGGCACCGGGGGGGGGTCCGATCGGACCCCCCACCCGCGAGAGGCAAATCACGTACATGTACGTGATTTTGCCTGCCCGTGCCGCCTTGCCGACGTAAATCGGCGTTAGGCGGTCCTTAAGTGGTTAAGGCCTTCCTTAGGGTGGTTTATTGCTGAGATAGCTGCAGTCAAAAGGAACTCCTCAGCCCTACTGGAGCAGGTTGGGGATCAGGTGCGTCAGCTGGAACTAACCTATGTTGCTGATCCTACAGATTCTGCAAGGGAGGCATGGATCTTGGCTCAGGATTCCCTGGACCATCTGAGATCCTCCACTGCAGAACGCAAGAGGTTTTTTAACAAGCTGGCATTTTATGAGGAAGGGGAAAACACGGGACGACTGCTGGCAAAGATAGCCAGGTCGCAGCAACAGTCCCCGGCAGTTGGAGCGATTCGTACAACTAGTGGTAGGGTGGTCAATGACCCTGAACACGTTTTGTCTGAGCTGGCATCCTTCTACAAGGATCTCTATGGTGTGAGGGATGACCACTCAGATAATGAGCTTGAGGCCTGTCTGTCGGGGATTGAGATGCCTTCCCTGTCAGAGGAGGCCAGACAATCGCTGGAGGCTCCTCTGACATCGGAAAAGCTACAAATTGCGGCATGCTCCTTTCCCACATGCAAAGCGCTGGGAGAGGATGGCATCCCCATGGAAGTTTTTGCCCAGTATGGCGAGTGGATTATGCCGCACTTGCTAGAAGTGTTTAATGCTTCTCTCAAGGAGGGCAGTCTACCACCCTTAATGACTAGAGCTAATATAATTTTATTACTGAAGCCTGGAAAGGATCCGATTGACCCAGGTTCATACAGTCCTATATCTCTTCTTCAAAGTGATGTTAAAATCCTGGCTAAGGTCCTGGCGCTACGGGTCAACCGGATCATTACTTTCATAATACACCCTGACCAGGCAGGTTTTATGCCGCAAAAATCCATGGCCACCAACCTCAGGCACCTATTTTTAAATATGCAGCTACAGTCTGACAACAAGGGTAATAGGGCTCTGCTGTCCCTAGACACCAACAAGGCGTTTGACAGCGTGGGCTGGAGGTACTTATGGGCAGTGTTGTCCCGGTTAGGGTTTGGAGACCGATTCATAGCTTGGGTTAAATTGTTGTATGCCTCCCCACAGGAGACTATCAGGATGTCTGGCAGGATGTCTCATGCGTTTGCTTTGGGCAGGGGTACAAGGCAGGGATGTCCCCTGTCCCCCCTGCTCTTTGCCATCACTATTGAGCCACTGGCGGCTGTAGTAAGGGCAAGTCAGGGGATCACAGGGTTCAAGTACTGGAGCCTCCACGAAAAGATTATGTTGTACGCTGAAGACATGATGCTTTTCCTGGGAGATACCACAACATCTTTGGCTGAGGTGATAACCATTATCTCAGGTTTCGGTCACTTTTCCGGCCTGACAATTAACTGGTCTAAGTCAGCTTTGATGCTGTTGGACGAGTAGGGAGTGGCGAATCTGCCGGATCCCTGCCCAGTCCCGGTGACGTCCTCATTCAAATACTTGGGCATACAAATCTCACCTAAAATTGCGGAATACTGTCATTTAAATATACACCCCTTACTATCCAGATTTAGAGACAAAATTAACACATGGAACAGGCTTAAACTTTCACTGGCAGGTAAGGCCAACTTAATAAAAATGATATTAATGCAGCAACTACTTTATTTCCTACACAACTCCCCGGTTGTGATACACTTAAAGATCTTTAGGGTGGTTAACACCCTTTTTAGAAGACTTCTGTGGAATGCGGGCACCTCTAGATTTAAATTGGAACAATTACAGGACCCTAAGGACAGCGGAGGGCTGGCAGTACCCAACCCTTGGCTGTACTATATAGCAGCTCAACTGCAGCATTTAATTGGCTCTATGGCCCGGGATCCGACTGGCTCATCGACAAGGTTGATGCTGATTGGGGCGGGGGCGGAGACTATTCCGTTGCGTCTGGAGGCCCAGTTGTTCCATAAATCCAACAGACGCCCACGCTCACCCTGATCCAGAAAATTTGGAACAAGGGAAGGCAGCTGCAAGAGGTGACAGGTTTCACGGAATATAGCCTGATATGGGGGAATCTCTCCTATGTCGAGCTAGCAAAGTTCCAACAGGGACCCAGATGTTGATCCTTTGGCGTTATTTTATTAGCCCATATATTTCGGAATGGCAAGCTGATGTCGTTCTCGGAACTACAAGCCAAGTATAATTTACCAACTACCATGTACTACCCATATCTCCAGCTTAAACATGCGGTGGGCGCGCAGGGAGAAGCAACTCCCTGGACCCAGTCAACTACCCCCATTTTTCATTTAATGCAGTCCAGCACAGAAACTAAAGGGTTTATTTCACAATGTTATCAAACGCTACTGATGCAATTTTTAAAAGCTCACCCAAATAAGGCATCGTCCCTATGGGAGAAGGATGTAGGTCCACTCACGGGAGACCAATGGAAGGAAGCTCTGCAATCTATTAATATATGCTCCCTCAATGTGACCCAAAAGGTCTCCCAATTATATATAGTACTTAGAGTGCACTACACCCCACCTAAACTATATAACATGGGTAGAAGGCCAGACCCTTTGTGTAGTAGATGTAAGCGACATCCAGGTGATCTCATTCACTTACTCTGGAGATGCCCAAAACTCCATAGGTACTGGAGCGAGGTACTTGGGACACTTAATCAAGTGTTCCAGACAAACATCCCCTAGATCCAATTCATTGTCTATTAGGAGTCTTAGAGGACATTGTCCCGGAAGAGATGACTAGAATAGCACTCACTAGGGCACTGTTCCAGGCACGTAAACTTATACTGATTGGCTGGAAGTCGGTCTCACCACCCTCTGCGACATCCTGGATAACACATATGGGTAACACCTAAACTATGGAAAAATGTATTTACCAACATAGGGGTAGCTCTAATAGATTCGAGAGAAATTGGGCACCATGGTTGCACACCCCTGGACCTGAAGTCCCAGGGAATTGGTAATGTCTAGATTGCTACAGTGTCATGGGGGAGGTTTATGAGGTTTCTTAAAGATTAAAGATCAGAGGTTGGATGAGCATTTGGGTCACTGTAAACATCTTTTGGCATACAGACAAGACTTTGGTAATAGATGATGACTAGACTGTATTGTTTGCATAAGAATGTATTAATGTATGATGCTTGTACATTGGAAACTATGTGAATTTGTTCAATAAACACCTTCTTGATTTAAAAATAAATAAATAAATATATATATATATATATATATATATATATATATATATATATATATATATATATATATATATATATCAATGGTATATTTAACAGACCAAAAGGGAACAAATAAGAGAATTTCATTATTAGGGTATACATACATTTTAGACTGAGTGGCAGTGGGAAGATCCCCTCCAGTAACTCAGGGGCATCCAATGGTACACTGTAGGGGTTTGTGGGGCAAAGAACCCCACCACACCATGTGATGTAAGTGGCAAACTAAAGCAGAAGTATACTACCTATGTACAGTAGATGCCATCCTTACATCTCAAAGGGGCACAGGTTTTGGACTGTTGGCTTCCTGTTGGATGTTGCCCATTGCCACTGTGATGCTGTAAGTGAGCTGGTAAGTGATCCTTGAAGCACTGGCTCATTTACAAATGAATCAGGTTTTGAATAATGTGAATTGATTCACTGATCCGTAATCTGAGGGTGAGCATCCCAAACTATTAAGTGGAGAAGAGAGGGTCCTTTAGGCCAGTGGTTTTCAATCCTGTCCTCAAGTACCCCCAACGGGCCATGTTTGCAGGTTTTCCTTTATCTTGCACAGGTGCTTTAAATCAGAGTCAATGGCTTGGTATTTTGGACAGCTATTTTATCTAAGAGAAATTCCCAAAATATGGCCTGTTGGGGGTACTTGAGGACAGGGTTGAGAACCAGTGCTTTAGGCTGTACTAGCACATGGAAGCAGCCATTACTGTGACCACTGTAACCATTATCTCTTGCATTTTAGCATGCAGTCTCTAACCTTGTAATACAAAAAATATATTCCAAGGGGAATAACAAGAGAGGAAACCTCCCAGGAAAAAAGATGGCCACTATGGCTATAGTGGGCAATAATGGGAGAATGAATAAAAATCTATCCATAATTTATTAAGGTATCAAAACTACAACAGTAAAAAAGTGTACTACAGCAATAAAGAGCTATATTAAGCTGGTCTTGCTAGACATCAAAGAGATGGCACACCAAATGCATGGAAACATCCGATGCAACAAACAAACAAATACACAGACAAAAAACAGACAATAAACACACAAATAAGAAATATGGTCCAGGCGCCTGTATCATCAGGGATTCATAGAGACCCTACAGGCAAGACGCCAATGAGGGAATAATAAACAAAACCATAATGAATACAAAGGGAAACTATGCATGCGTGGCCCCCAGGGATGCGAAGAAGCTGCTAAAGGTGATGCTGCCAAAAACTTGCTGCCAAACAAAAAATTGCCTGTCTGATTAATACCAAGTGTTGCACAAAGTCTCCAAATTTTGCTGACAATTAGTTCCTTTTGAATTAGCTGAAATGAATGCAACATATAAAGTTGCATGCGCATTCGGAAATCATTCCATCAAAAGTATCAATTCCTGGAGGTAATATACAGCTGGGATAGAATCCGAGTATCATTAGGAGACTAGATTCAAATATGGAGCAGTTAATAATCATACGGTGCTTGATGACAGCTACCAGATAAAGCTAGCCTTGATCAAGATAAAGTTAGTAGTGCAGATGCTGATTTCCTTTTTACCATCATTGAGGCATAGCTGTCATTAGCCCTGTACCGATCACATAAGGCTATCCCGGGATCTAAATCAGTCCCTGGGTCATGCAGTTCATATGTGACAATAAAGTCTATAATAAGACAAAAGCCTAAGTATGTGATGGTCTTTTACGTTTACCGTCTTCTTTCACTATGCAGGGATACTGGCCGGGATTTTTTTGTATCTCCAAACAGCAGGACAGTTCCGTTGCATCCTCGTCCACCTAGGGAGGATCAAACACTGGACGCTGTTGGATGTACCATACGGCGTGTTCGCTGGTTTTTGGCCACACTGCAGTGGTATCATTGGACAGGTTGCAGCTCCATCTGTATAGGCTAGATGTTTCGTTCAAGGTTCTCCACTTCCCGTTTGGATAGGGGGATCACTGAGACGGCGTCTCTGGGCTATGATTGCGTTGATGCGTTTCGCAACATCATGTCACGTAGCTTCAACTGGACGTGGAAGGGGCATCTAGCAGCCCCTCCTCACACTGCTTTCTTCACTAGTAGACTGACAGGGACAAGCTAAAAAAAAAGCTCTGATAAGCCTCTTCCGTATATCTGTTGTCAGTCTATGCTTTCCAAATAATCATCGTTGATACAGTCTAGCAATCCGTTGCTGGAATACATAAGGGGCGACTCAGAGCAGACAACTCTCACCTTCACCATTTCACCCAATTGATTCAACATGAAAAATAAAACTAAAACAAAAAATAAATAAAAAATTATCATCATCGACGATCTAACCTTGTAAGCCTAATTTGAAATTACAATTAATCTGCATCTAAGGATGGAATGTAATACCAAGTAAGCTAATAATCTATAATATAGTTTAAAAAATCAACAAGAATTTTTTTTTCAGTTAAAATAAATATGGACCAAACTGAAATGTGTACATTAGCCTGGAGCTCTTTTAGTGAATGTATTATATTTTCAAATACTTTAAAAAAAAATAAGCAAATCTAGTCACATTACTACTTAGGAATTTGTTTTAGTTAGGTGTGAAAGGTTAAGCCCTCATGCACACTAGAATGCTAAAAACTGTTGTAAAAACACCAGACAAAAAACACAAATGTTTTAGCGTTTTTTGCTGTGTAAGCTACATTTAATAGCTGCAGCATTAGTGAGCGGGGCCGCCGGCGACCTTAGCAACCAGTAAATAGCTGGTTGTTAAGGAGCAGGCCAGGAAGCTGGCCGTCATATCCTTAACAATGGATGAGTCATCAGCTGTTAGTGGACTTCCCTGCTGACCCTCCCCCCGACCCATATTAAGCCATGGGCCCTCAACATACTGAAGTGGACAGGGGCCTCTTCCCCACAACCCTGGGCAATGGTTGTGGGGGTCTGCGGGCAGGGGGATTATCAAAATCTGGAAGCCCCGCTTTAACAAGGGGACCCCAAATCCCAGCTCCCCCATGTGAATGAATATGGGGTACATTGTACCTCTACGCATTTACCAAAAAAGTGTCAAAAAGAAATAAAAACACACCTAGTTTTAGACAACTCCTTTATTAAAAATAAAAAACAATGCCCCCCTTTTGTAGATCCATCGTCAATCATGATGCCCGCCGCACCGCCAGACCCGAAAAAAGCTCCGCCCGCGATGACGGCTACCGCCGAGTGCCTGCTTGGCCATGTGACAGTTCCTAAATAGGTAAGGGACGGAGCCACCTGATGACGTCACCTGCTGGCACTGCCCCCTCATGACATCACTGACTCAGTATGCACTGGTCGGTGACATCACAGGGGGCATCTTGACACTTTTTTGGTGAATGAGTAGGAGTACAATGTACCCCATACTGGGGGTAGGCTGGGATCTGGGGGCCCCCTTGTTAAAGGGAGCTTCCAGATTCCGATAAGCCCCCTGCCCGCAGACCCCCACAACCACCGCCCAAGGTTGTGGGGAAGAGGTCCTTGTCCCCATCAACCTGGGGACAAGTTGCTTTGGGGTTTGGGGGCAGAGCCCCCCCACCCTAAAACACCCCCCCATGTTGAGGACATGTGGCCTGGTATGGTTCAGAAGGGGGGTGCTGGCTTGCCCCCCCCCTTTATTGGCCTACCAGGCTGCATGCTCGGATAAGGGTCTGGTGTAGATTTTTTCACACTCGACCGGCTCCTTAACAACCAGCTAATCACTGGTTGTTAAGGATGCCAGCGACCTCTGCATCAAAAAAAAAAAAAAAAAAGCTGTAAAAAAATAAAAAGACTGACGCTGCTAAAAGTGGCAGTAAAAACGCCCTGTGTGCACGAGGCCTAAAGTAGCTCAAAGGTTAGCGCACAATGCCATCCATGGCTTTTTGTTTATAAAAAAACTTGAGAACAACAACAAAATACTTCTGTCAAGTTATAGGAGTCCGTGACCACAATGAGAGTATTTCACCTCACTTCCTGTCCCTGTGACAGTAGGACAAGAAATAAGGTCACTTGTATAGAAAGACACAAGATGGTAATATGCTCATCGGGGGGCCAACCTGATTGTGTGCTTATCCATGTCAGTTCAGTGATCACTGAAAATACCATTCAGGGAAGAGTCACTGTAGTATTTAACATTATTCTGTCTCCATCTGCTGGACACAATTGATATTGCTTACTAATGTGCTTTGCTTGGGCAATACCATCCTGAAAAAAGAACTTGGAGCAAATACAGTACTGTAACAATGATTACCCACAGTAGTTTTTATTGCACTTTGCATTCAGCCCCAGTTAACTAGGTTTTTGTGTACTTTGGACATAGGATTTGTAGTAATACTCCTACTTCACACCTTTAAATTTAACAGTCTAGTTTACCAAGCTGCAACCATTTCCAAATTTCTGAGCTTTTATATGACTATATGACCCACAAGATTGGCAGACTTCAGGGGCAATTTGATTTCTTTTCAATGTAATATTACATACTGGACTCCATTCACAAAGTGATATCTACCGCTTTTAGATCCGCAGCAAAATACCTCTTAGCGTTTTTCAACAGTTTTTTGGCAATCAACTAAAAACGCTACTATAATACTGCATGAGCTAATTAATGAAGTGATGCGATATTTTAGTAGTGAAAGCTAGCAGCATTTTAACGCCAGCAGTCACCTGAAACAACCAGTGAATAACTGGATGCTAAGGTGCCAGCGGCTGCCATGACCTTAACAACCATGACTTATCTGCTGTCAGCAGGATTCCCCACTGACAGCAGAATGCAAGTATAAGACGGAAAAAAAAACACAAACAAAAAACTAGTGTGGGGCTCCCCACCCAATCATGCCCTTCAAGTCTGGTATGGATTTTGAAAAAACCCCATGCCAAAATAAAATAAAAAAATGATGTGGGGTCCCCTCCACAATCCATCCCAGACTCTTATCTGAACATGTAGCCCTGCAGGTCAGAAAGGGGGAGGGAGGGACAAGTGCCCCCCCTCCTTAACCATACCAGGCCACATGCCCTCAACATGAGGGGGTGCTTTGTGGTGGGGGGGAATCCCCCCAAAACACCTTGTCCCATGTTGATCCTGGCCCAGTGGTTGTAGGGGTGCGGGGGGGGGGAGGGGGGGCTGTGACTTATCTGAACATTCTTCCAGAAGCAATCAGCCACTAGGTTTAGAGATTAACCTGATAGCCAGACCATTTAGCCATGTGAATAGAGAGATGCTCAGCTGGACTGACAGGGTCTGCAAATAGGACAGAATGCGGCTGGGCTGTCTTGTGTTTAATCGGGAAGATGTCCAGGGGAGTCGCAGACCCTACATTTTCCCTCCTCCTCAGGAACCTTTCCATACCGCTAACACTGTCTGTGTTACTAAACCCAGTAACATGAAAATAGCCCCCCCCCCCCACACACACACACACACAGTGCCCAGGGCTTATAAATCTTCTTTTTACATTAAAATATTGCCACTATATACCTTTTTGGCTGATCTGTATACCACAGTCACATGATGAACTGCACAGTTTCTCCAGTGCTGAGAGTTCAGTTAGGAGAAGATTTCCTCTATATGCCTGTATACACGCCCACATGTGTGATGTCAATATCATGTTACCTGGCTAGCTCTGAGAACAAGTAAATTTTCTCTCCAGCATAAAAGACACAACTGAGCATGGGCAGGTGTCAGAAACCATGAACCAGACCGAGACAGAAGTACAGTAAAATCACACTTGTTTAATAATAAAAATAAAAAGGTAAATAGAGTAAGTGTAGTCAAAGCATAGCCAGAGTCCAGTAACCAGATCGGGTAGTCAGCCAAGCCAGAGTTCAGTAACCAGATAGGGTAGTCAGCCAAGCCAGAGTTCAGTAACCAGATTGGGTAATCAGCCAAGCCAGAATTCAGTAACCAGATTGGGTAATCAGCCAGGCCAGAAGTCAGGGATTCAAGTAGAGGAACAGCAAGCAGGATAAGGAGCCAGAAGGGATGTCAGCAAAGCCAGTCTTTAAACAGGAACGCAGGAGATGGTTTCTTGTGATGTGACCAAGGCAAAGGCAGGAATGAAGTGAGCTGGAGATCTTTAAGTAGGAGGGACTGATGAGCAGATCCACAACAGCTGGTTAACTGTGGACAGAGATGAAAGCTGGCAATTAGCCAACAGCTGAGCGGCCAGCTCAGAGAAGGAAGGGCTGAGCCAGCCCTGACAGTACCCCCCTCCTCAACGACCCATCCCCCTCAGAGGACCACCGGGCTTGAATGGAAAACGTCTATGGAAATCACGGAGGAGGGCAGGAGCATGTACGTCCGAGGATGAGACCCAGGAGCATTCCTCCGGACCATACCCCTTCCAATGCACCAGGTACTGTATGCGCCCACGGAACCTATGGGAGTCAACAATGGATTGTACCTCATACTCCTCATGGTTCTCAACCTGTATAGGGTGAGGATGTGGCACCGAGGTGGTAAAGCGGTTGCAGACCAACGGTTTCAATAAGGAGACATGAAACACATACTAGGAGGAAGATCCAACGCGTAAGCCACTGGGTTAATCCTGCGAAGGATACGCAAAGGCCCAATAAACCGAGGTGCGAACTTCAGTGAAGGAATACGAAGTCAGAGGTTGTGAGATGACACTGCAACCACGATGTGGATAATCCTCAGCACAGCAGTGTGAAGGCAGCCCTATACTATTATGCCCAGTGTATTTCTTCACACTGATCTGAGAATCTCTTCTTTCCTGCTGCTGGCTAGGGATGAGCTTCGAGTTTGAGTCGAACTCATGTTCGACTCGAACATTGGCTGTTCGCCAGTTTGCCGAACAGCGAACAATTTGGGGTGTTCGCGGCAAATTCGAAAGCCGCGGAACACCCTTTAAAAGTCTATGGTAGAAATCAAAAGTGCTAATTTTAAAGGCTTATATGCATGGTATTGTCATAAAAAGTGTTTGGGGACCTGGGTCCTGCCCCAGGGGACATGGATCAATACAAAAAAAAGTTTTAAAAACGACCATTTTTTCGGGAGCAGTGATTTTAATAATGCTTAAAGTCAAACAATAAAAGTGTAATATTCCTTTATATTTCGTACCTGGGAGGTGTCTATAGTATGCCTGTAAAGGGGCGCATGTTTCCCGTGTTTAGAACAGTCTGACAGCAAAATGACATTTCAAAGGAAAAAAAGTCATTTAAAACTACTCGCGGCTATTAATGAATTGCCGGTCCGACAATACACATAAAAGTTCATTGCTAAAAACTGCATGGGATTTCCCCACAGGGGAACCCCGAACCAAAATTAAAAAAAAAAACTGGCATGGGGGTCTCCCTAAATTCAGACCTTCAGGTCTGATATGGATATTAAGGGGAACCCCGCGCCAAAATAAAAAAAAAATGATGTAGGGGTCCCCCTCAAAATTCATACCAGACCCTTCAGGTCTGGTGTGAATTATAAGGGGAACCCCGCGCCAAAATGTAAAAAAAAATTGGCGTGGGGTCCCCCCAAAAATCCATACCAAACCCTTATCCGAGCACGCAACCTGGCAGGCTGCAGGAAAAGAGGGGGGGACGAGAGAGCGCCCCTCCTCCTGAACCGTACCAGGCCACATGCCCTCAACATTGGGAGGGTGCTTTGGGGTAGCCCACCAAAGCACCTTGTCCCCATGTTGATGAGGACAAGGGCCTCATCCCCACAACCCTTGGCCGGTGGTTGTGGGGGTCTGTGGGCGGGGGGCTTATCGAAATCTGGAAGCCCCCTTTAACAAGGGGACCCCCAGATCCCGCCCCCCCCCTGTGTGAAATGGTAAGGGGGTACAAAAGTACTCCTACCATTTCACAAAAAAACTGTCAAAAATGTTAAAAATGACAAGAGACAGTTTTTGACAATTCCTTTATTTAGAGTCTTCTTTTTTCCATCTTCTATCTTCTTTCTTCTTTCTTCTCTCTTCCTTCGGTTTCTTCCTCCATCTTCTTCTTCCTCCGATCCTCTGCTTCTTTCTCCAGTGTTCTTGTCCGGCATCTCCCTCCGCGGCATCCGCGCCCCCCATTCACGGGGAATGCCACAGGGAAGTCCCCGGCAAGTCCCCGTGCGCCATTTAAGAACAGTCAGAAGACGAGAAGCGTCACACAGCGGGAGCCTCCCATCCAATCATGGATGCGGAGCGGCCCGAAAAGAAGATGAAGACAAGAAGATGAAGAGAAGAAGATGAAGAGAAAAAGATGAAGAGAGAAGCGTCACACAGCGGGAGCCCCCCATCCAATCATGGATGCAGAGCAGCCTGAAAAGAAGATGAAGAGAAGAAGATGAAGATAAGAAGATGAAGAGAAGAAGATGAAGAGAAGAAGATGCCGCGGAGGGAGATGCCGGACGAGAACACCGGAGAAAGAAGCAGAGGATTGGAGGAAGAAGAAGATGGAGGAAGAAACCGAAGGAAGATAGAAGAAAGAAGATAGAAGATGGAAAAAAGAAGACTTTAAATAAAGGAATTGTCAAAAACTGTCTCTTGTCATTTTTAACATTTTTGACAGTTTTTGTGTGAAATGGTAGGGGTACTTCTGTACCCCCTTACCATTTCACACAGGGGGGGGCCGGGATCTGGGGGTCCCCTTGTTAAAGGGGGCTTCCAGATTCCGATAGGCCCCCTGCCCGCAGACCCCCACAACCACCGGCCAAGGGTTGTGGGGATGAGGCCCTTGTCCTCATCAACATGGGGACAAGGTGCTTTGGTGGGCTACCCCAAAGCACCCTCCCAATGTTGAGGGCATGTGGCCTGCCAGGTTGCGTGCTCGGATAAGGGTCTGGTATGGATTTTTGGGGGGCCCCACGCCAATTTTTTTTTAAATTTTGGCGCGAGGTTCCCCTTAAAGTCCATACCAGACCTGAAGGGGTTCCCCTTAATATCCATACCAGACATGAAGGGCCTGGTATGGAATTTAGGGGGACCTCCACGCCAGTTTTTTTTTTTAATTTTGGTTCGAGGTTCCCCTGTGGGGAAATCCTATGCAGTTTTTATCAATGAACTTTTATGTGTATTGTCGGACCGGCAATTCATTAATAGCCGCGAGTAGTTTTAAATGACTTTTTTTCCTTTGAAATGTCATTTTGCTGCCAGACTGTTCTAAACACGGGAAACATGTGCCCCTTTACAGGCATACTATAGACACCCCCCAGGTACAAAATTTAAAGGAATATTACACTTTTATTGTTTGACTTTAAGCATTATTAAAATCACTGCTCCCGAAAAAACGGCCGTTTTTAAAACTTTTTTTTGCATTGATACATGTGCCCTGGGGCAGGACCCGGGTCCCCAAACCCTTTTTAGGACAATACCATGCAAATTAGCCTTTAAAATGAGCACTTTTGATTTCGAACATTCGAGTCCCATAGACTTTAATGGGGTTCTAACGTTTGTGCGAAGTTTTGGTCTGTTCGCAAGTTCTGGTGCGAACCGAACCGGGGGTGGGGGTGTTCGGCTCATCCCTACTGCTGGCACCACTCTGGAGACCGCTAGCTGGGATAAGAGGTGGAATGCAGTTTGTATCACTCCGCATGGGACAGGAGCCAGCACTACAGAGGAGACATCAGCTTGTATGGCCCTTGCTCCCTACTACAGCTCCAAATTTACAAGTAGTCCCTCTGCATTGCACTCTGTTTGATGCTCTGGGATGGCCTTTAGCAAGCCCAGACTGAGATCTACCAGTCACCTGTCCGCGATCTACAGGTTGCTGACCCCCGCAGTAAAGCGTGCTTGTTATACTCACTGTGGAACCTAAGGGGTTAATCCTCTACATTGTCTAAAAAGGCTGTTTGATCCTGTCTTCTATTCCCTCCCCTTCTTCCACTGTCCCCAATCAATCTCCTGATAGTACAGAGCCTTGGGGGCACTCTGTACATGCTCAGTTTGGTGTGTATTGCTAGAGAGTTTTTCTTTTTTCTTGAGAGGGTGCATGTGATTGGCACAGGGCCAATTAGCACTACCTAGACAGAGGGTCAGGGGTCATGCAGCCTCATACGACAGTCAGAGTAGAATGAAAACTCCTTCTACAAGCTTTAACCAGACACTGATAGAAGTCACAACACTGCTATATACTGCTGATGAGAAAGGGCATTTAGCAGTGTATATTTACTAAAATAATTGCATTTCCATGTTCTGTGTACTGTGGGAGACCAGATATAGTGAATGCACGTCCTAGGTTTAGTAACACTTTAACCTCCGGGCCATAGACGAATGACAACTACAGCACAGTCGGCTTATTCTGGGAGAGCGTACAATGACGTTCTCCCAGAATTGCGCTTCCCACACGCCCCCTGGGGCGTGCACCTGGGAATGTCCATGACTGTCGGGTCCTCCAGACCCGGCGCGTCACGGATCAGGGTAAAGGGCCAATGACGGCGGCCCTTTATCACATGATCGCTCCATCCAATGAAGGAGCGATCACTTGTCAACAAACCGGTGCATGTCCGGTTCAGCTCCTTCCCTCTCCTCACACCGATTGTTACAGTGTGTAAGGAGAGGAGGGAGCCGGTGTAGCAGCGCTTGTGGGCTGGATCTGAAGTGTCCTCAGCGCTGATCTGTGCCCATTCATGCCTATCCATGGCTCATTCATGCTCCTCCATGGCGCATTCATGTCTCATTTATGCCTCCTTAATGCCTCATTCATAACCCATTCATGCCTCCTTCATGCCTCATTCATACTCCATTCATGCTCATCCATACCTCATTAATACCCCATTCATGCTCATCCATGCCTCATTAATACCCCATTAATACTCATCCATGCTCATTCATGCCTCATTAATACTCCATTCATGCCTCATTAATAACCCATTCATGCTCATCCATGCCTCATTAATACTCCATTCATGCTCATTCATGCCTCATTAATAACCCAATCATGCTCATCCATGCCTCATTAATACCCCATTCCTGCTCATCCATGCTTATTAATACTCCATTCATGCTCATCCATGCCTCATTAATACCCCATTCATGCTCATCCATGCCTCATTCATGTTCATCCATGCCTCATTCATGCTCATCCATGTCTCATTCATGCCGAATATTCGGAAATTCGAAAATTCAAAAATGCGAAATTTCGGAAATTTGAAATTTCGGAATTTCGGAAATTCGAAAATTTGGAAATTTGAAATTCAAAAATCGGAAAATTCAAAATTTCAGAAATTCGAAATTCAGAAATTGGAAATTCCAAAATCCGAAATTTCGAAAATTCAGAAATTCAAAAATCTGGAAATTCGAAAATTCAGAAATCCAAAAATAAGAATGAAAATCCGAAAATTCAAAAGAACGAAAATCAGAAAATATCAACAAAAATCCAAAAATTCGAAAACCCAAAAACTCGAAAATCTAAAATAATAACCAACTAATAATAACTATTACTAACTATTTAAATTTGGCTGTTAGTGAACGTAACGAATACGAATTTATGCGAAGTTATGAATTATCCGTAATAGCGAATGCCATATCTAAACGAATGGAACGTAACCAATTAATAATAATAAATAACAATAATAATAAAAACTTTTTATTATTATTTATTATTATTTTGTTTTGTTCCATTTGTTTAGATGCGCCATTCTTTATTTTGGATAATTCGTAACTTCCGATAAATTCGTATTCGTTGCGTTCACTAACAGCCAAATTTGAAAGGAGATTCCAATACCTACAATTTAATAGTTATTATTAGTTAGTTAGTTATTATTTTGAATTTTTGGATTTTTGTTCTTTCTAACTTTTCGGATTTTCCTTTCTTATTTTTTGGAATTTTTCGAATTTCCAAATTTACGAATTTTCGAATTCCAAATTTTCGAATTTATGAATTTTCGAATTTACGAAAAAAATCAAAAAAATGAATGAAATGATAATGAACGAATTTTTCGGCAGTGCACATGTCTACTGCTCATCCATGCCACATCAGTACTCATCCGTGCCACATCCATGCCACATCAATGCTCATCCATGCCACATCAGTTCTCATCCGTGCCACTACAATGCCCCACAAAAGTGTAATAAGTAGTCAAATTAGATTTGAAATGTATGCCCCTAGAACACCTGATGGTGCTCCCTACATGTTGGGCCTCTGTATGTGGCCAGGCTGTTGAGAAGTTGGGGTGTTTACTTTCCAAAATTGGGTAATTTTTTGGGAATTTTCATTGTTCTGGTGCTCCAGGGCCTTCAAAAGTGTAATAGGTAATCAAGAAATTAAATTTGTAATTTTTGTCTCTAGAACACCTGATGGTGCTCCTGCATGTTGGGCCTCTGTATGTGGCCAGGTTGTGTAAAAGTCCCACACATGTGGTATCGTTATACTCAGGAGGAGTAGCAGAATGTGTTTTGGGGTGTAGTTGTAAGTATGCATATGCCATGTGAGAGAAATAACCTGTTAATATGACAATTTTGTGAAAAAAAAAATCTTTATTTTGCAAAGAATTGTGGGAAAAAATTACAACTTCAAAAAAAAAATCTCCATACCTCTTACTTAATACCTTGAATGTCTACTTTCCAAAAAAGGGGTCATTTGGGGGGTATTTGTACTTTCCTGGCTTGTTAGGGTCTCAAGAAATGAGATAGGCCTCAGTACATCAGGTGTGATCAATTTTCAGAGATTGGCACCATAGTTTGTAGACTCTATAACTTTCACAAAGACCAAATAACATACACTTATTTTGGTTATTTTTACCAAAGATATGTAGCAGTATAAATTTTGGCCAAAATGTATGAAGAAAAATGACTAATTTGCAAAATTCTATAACAGAAACGAAGAAAAATGCCATTTTTAACAAAATGTTTAGTCTTTTTTCGTTTATAGGTACAAAAAATAAAAAAACCCAGAGGTGATTAAATACCACCAAAAGAAAGCTCTATTCATATGGGTACAATGTTGCATGACTGAGTAATTGTCATTCAAAGTGTGAGAGCACTGAAAGCTGACTATTGGTCTAGTTAGGAAGGGGGTATAAGTGCCCAGTGGGCATGTGGTTAAGGACCGCCCCATAGCAGATTTATGTAATTCAGCACTTCCGCCTAGGAGGTGTGCACTGCTTTGATCAATCACAGCAGAAGCCGATCTGCCGGTTCCAGGCACTAGTAAAAGCACCTCATACAGTACACAAAAACACTGGCTAGGCATACATTTAACCCTTTAATCACCCCTGATGTTAACCCCTTCCCAGCCAGTGTCATTGGTACAGTGACAGTGCATATTTTCAGCACTGATCACTGTATTAGTGTCACTGGACCCCAAAAAAGTGTTAGATTGTCCTCCGCAATATCACAGTCCCGCAATAAGTCGCTGAATCGCTGTCATTACTAGTATAAAAAAAAAAAAAAAATTCCATACCATCGTTTATAGACGCTGTAACGTTTGCGTAAACCAATCAATATATGCTTATTGAGATTTTTTTTTTAACCAAAAATATGTAGCAGAATACATATTGGCCAAACTTGATGAAGAATTTTTTTTTTTTTATTTGATATATTTTATAGCAGAAAGTATATATATATATATATATATATATATATATATATATCCCCCCCCCCCCCCCATTTTTTTGTTTATAGTGAAAAAAAATAAACAAACCCAGAGGTGATCAAATACCACCAAAAGAAAGCTCTATTTGTTGGGGGGAAAACAATGAGATCCATTTTTTTTTTTTGCGTTTGTAGTTTTTAAATTTTATTTGGGTACAATTGTCAGTTATAGTAACGCAGTGCCATATCGCAAAAAAAAAAAAAAAAATTAAAAAATGGCCTGGTCGGGAAGGGGAGTAAATCTTTCAAAGGTGAAGTGGTTGAAATGAAGCGCCAACTCGTGGGTAGTACACATAGAATGGCACAACGTTCTCATGTTGAGGTTTAGAGCTGCGCGCGCCTCCTGATTGTACCCTCTCGGTGTTCGTACATGTTGTGAGGATGACGTCAGCTCTCGGAGGGCGGGGCTCAGCCGCACCCGGAAGCGTTGGAGAGTGCCGGGCAGAAGAAGTGCTGGAAATTCGGGTAACAGTGGGCTTTGGTCGGGGTGAGGGGGTCCGCTGAGTGTGAGCTGTAATGGCAGTGTAGAGACAGGCGGCTGCCCTCCTCCATGGAACACACACACACACTCACTCACATACACACGTGTAGTCTGAGCCTCCCCGGGAGCGAGGACAGCCTGCTGCTGGGACTGTCACCTGTGTGTGACTGACTGCAATCCCCCCCATCTGCCTGTCATAGGGGGGAGGGGTGAGTGCCCCCCATGTCAGTACGGGATCACTGTCTACATCACTACACATGGCCATCTAACTTTTATTTCCTGCTAACATTTCTCTTATTACTGCTGCCTGGTAATAAGGAGAAAAAAAAGAAACCACAATAAATAAAGTGATCAGACCACCTAGAACTGATCATACGTGATCTAGCTTCATATAATCATACATGATCTAGCGTCATATAGTCACACAGACTCCAGCTGTCATCTCAGAGTGGTCCATACATTATTGGTGTGATTGTGCTCACCCATCAATGTCATCTTCTCCTCTGAGATCATCCATAGACAGCCCAGTATGTAGTATGGTGTGTGTGCATGTCTGATCTGTCTGTCCTCAGTACAATCATCTCACCCCCGAGATCTTCCACACACATCAGAAGATTTTTTATACCGGGGCTAGTTAAACTGAATCTTGCCTGAATTTGGTTCTTCACCCCCCCCCCAGTTTGCCCTCAGTCCCGGTTTACATTGGTGCGACACGGGAAACCCTGCGATTCAGTGGCAGTTCCTGCATCACACCTGAATCGCACACTGGTTCACACATCTGCAAACCGCTGGGGGTGTCAATGTAAAGGTAATGACACCCCCAGATCTGTTTGCAGATCGCAGTGCGAACTGTCAAATGGGGCAGGAATCGGATCGCATGGGTGTGAACACCCATGCGATCCGATTCCAGTGCGGACCAAAAAAAAAAGGGTCCTGTGCCATTTTGGTGCGAATGCGATTTCAGCCATACAGTTTGTATGGCTGAATTCACATCGCACAGACATTGTTTGTGATCTGCACAGCAATGCCAAACGCAATATTCCCCACGCACACATTCATGGAAATGGCAGTAATGATGCTGGGTGCTGTAATGACCACCAACTGGAAACCACAGACAATCTGAATTGAGAAATGTCATCAGCATACTAAGGATTCCTCAGGAGGGTCCAAAGGCTAATGAGTAGCCGTATGTGTACCGTGTGACCATGTGAAAAAAAGCTTTGGACCCTTCTGAGGAATCCTTGGTGTGCTGATGACATTTCTCACTGCACAGCAATGTGGTGCAAATCACATGCAATGTCTGATCGCACAAGTGTGAACCCAGCCTTACATTGGATTCTAAGGCTCCGGTGTTTTCGCATACTCCACGTGCAGAGCCTGCCAGGAAGTTGGCACGTCGCTGCGCTAATCACAGGCAGTGCGGCTTTTTCCCAATGTACGGCTGCAGAGATCGGGAAATGTCTCACTGCTTGTGATTAGCGCAGCGCCAGGCCAACTTCCTGGCGGGCTCTGCACGTGGAGAGTGCGAACACGCCGGAGCTCATCCTTATTGGATTCCTACACACAAGCCTTTGCTAACCAGACTGCTAATCCCTGTTTTACCACACAGTTGAGGGATGCTGAGCGCCATTCATTGGCATTGGTTGCTGGTTCACCCACATCATGGCAATGAATGACTATGATCCAAGGCTGAACCCAGGATTCAGGAGAAGTTGGAAGTCCACCTTCTGCCCTCTGTTCTACTGCTGGAGCCAGAACATAGGGTACTTGTTTAAAGAGAAGATTGTGTGATTGGAGGGTTCTGTGATGGGGTGGGGGACCTCTGATGTAAAGGATGGTTTAAAGTGTGTTTATTTCATTAAGGCAGTTGTGCACACTGTCCAAGGCTTCAGTTTCACAATGATAAGTAGCATTTATTTTTCTTTACATTTAAAGCGGAGTTCCACCCAAAAGTGGAACCTTCGCTCGTTGTACTCCTCCCTCCCTCCGGTGCCACATTTGGCACCTTTTGGGGGTGAGGGGGATAGGATACCTGTCTTTCACAGGTCCTTTTCCCACTTCCGGGAGCCTCAGCCGCGGGTATTGACGTCACCACCCAGGCTCCCTCCTCCCTGCCCTGCTGCCGGGCCAGTAGGATAGAGGAGTGGAGCCTTGTGCATGCGCAGTAGGGTTCCCGGCTAAGGATGAGCTCTGGCGTGTTCGCAAGCTGCACGTGTCGAGCCCGCCAGGAAGTCGGCACTGCACAGTGCTAATCACAGGCAATGAGACATTTTCCCGATGTGCGGCTGCAGATGCAGAGATCGGGAAATGTCTCACTGCCTGTGATTAGCTCTGTGCAGTGCCGACTTCCTGGCGGGCTCGACACGTGCAGCTTGCGAACACGCCAGAGCTCATCCTTATTCCTGGCATGAAGCTGTAAGGTTTCATTGCCGGGTTCCCTTACTCGCAATGGAGGCGGCATGCACCCAACAGCTGATGGAAACATCAGCTGCGGTGCCGACATCGCTGGACTCCTGGACAGGTAAGTGTCCAATTATTAAAAGTCATCAGCTGCAGTATGTGTAATTTTTGCAGCAGTGGGCAGACCTCCTCTTTAAGACTGGGGTGCCTCCAGATTTTGTATACCGTTGGATGCTGCAACTGGAAAAAAAAGGTTGAGAAATGCTGTTCTATGTCTACAAACATTTTGATGTTACAAGCTACCTATAGACAAAGACATTGGGGTTGATTTACTAAAGGCAAATATAATGGGCACTTGCTCCAAAGCTTAGTAAATGAGGTAAAGCTTCACTTTGCAAAAAATACTCAATCACATGCAAGGAAAAAAAAAAAGGGGTTTTGCCTGCACATGATTGGATGATAGAAATCTGAGCTTCCCCTCAGATCTAGAGCAACTGCAATTGCAGTGCACAATACATTTGAGTGACTTGTATAGCGCTACCTATGTGAACTGAATCGCCTCAGGGCGCTTTTTGCCGCTGCTGTCCAGCGCAGGCCTTTTACCCCATGTGGTCCTGACGTTCTTACAAACACATACAAATATTTGGCCAATTTTTTTCGACAGGATCTAATTAATCTACCAACATGTCTTTTGGAGCCATAAGAAATAATTATGTAGTGTACTATATTTCCAAGCAAGGTTTATTGTTTTATGTATGTGTAAAATGTTGTGTAAATAAATGATTTATTTATTTCTGAACAAGCAGTTATAGATTGTGTATTTGGTGTTTGTATTGATGGTATATGGCTCTTTTGAATAATGATCTGAGGTCTATGAAATGTAGCTACAAATGTGTTGCACTTGCATTTGTTGTCTTCTTTCTAAATTGAATAACAGATAATAGAACCCATTAACAAACCTTCAGTAAAACACCAGGATACAGACCATTAAAGCAGAACTAAAGTCCCGCTTTCAAAAACTGCGAGCAGGTGGGCTCTTTGCTGCAGAAGGGACATGCAATATCTCTACTGCAATAAAAGAAATGTACTGCCTGCTCAAAGTCTTCTTTGGAATGTACACTGAGCTATGCAAATGTAGCTCAGTGTACATTTCGGCACAGCATCCGTGTGGCCAGGATCATTGCCCTCCTTCACATGTGCAAGTGTGACATCATCCTGTGCTGTCCAATGAAGACGGCTACAGCCCAACACCTGGTAGAAAATGCCGACAAGGAATGTTGGACCATTGAAAGAAAGGTAAGTTTAGTTCTGCTTTAATTGCAGGTAAGTCACAGCTTTTTTTCCAGCTGGGCTCCAGTGGGATATGAGAACAGTCACATGACTGAAAATAAATATCTTTATCTTTGTGTAAAGCGTTGCTACCCAAGCCTATGTATTGTATGCAGTTTACATGAAGCAACTGATATTCTTTAACCTGTTGCCGCCCGCCCACCGTCATGTGACATGATGGACTCTGAGCGGGGATATCTGAATGATGCCTGTAGCTACAGACATCATTCAGATATTGCCGTTTTCAGACGGCGATTCCCTACACCATAGGAGCGATCATAGCGACTGTTCCACCACTTGGTTGTTCTTACGGGAGGAGAGAGGGGACGTCCCCCCCTCCCGCCGCCCTCCAATGCTTCTACCGACTCACCACTACAATCGGTGAGTCAGAGACAGGATCCGCCGGCCCTGAATATTGATTATAGAGATGGTCGCCGCAGTCTCTATGTTCGTCAGAGGCCGGGCGCGATGTTATGACGTCATGCCCGGCCTCTCTATTAAAAAAAACGGCGCCGCCTCGGCTGGGAAGCCATGATTGGTTTATTTTTTTTTTAATTTCAGGCTTCCCAGCCTAGTAGTGAGATATGGGGTCTTATTGACCCCATATCTCACTGTAAAGAGGACCTGTCATGTCATATTCCTATTACAAGGGATGTTTACATTCCTTGTAATAGGAATAAAAGCAATCAAAAATTTTTTTTTTCAAAAAAGTGTCAAACTAAAAAAAAGAAAGTAAAATTAACAATAAAAAAAAAAAATGTTTTTAAAGCGCCCCTGTCCCTGTGTGCTCGCACGCAGAAGCGAATGCATATGTAAACGTTGGAGTGAGAGCAATAATTTTGTCTCTAGACCTCCTCTGTAACTCAAAACATGTAACCAGTAAAAATATTTCAAGCATCGCCTATGGGGATTTTTAAGTACCAAACTTTGGTGCCGTTCCACGAGCGTGTGCAATTTTGAAGCGTGACATGTTAGGTATCTATTTACTCGGCGTAACTTCATCTTTCACAATATGCAAAAACATTGGGCTAACTTTACTGTTTTGTTTTTTTAAAGCACAAAGTTTTTTTTTTTCTCCAAAAAAACGCGTTCCAAAAATTGCTGTGCAAATACCGTGCGAGATAAAAAGTTGCAACAACCGCCATTGTATTCTCTAGGGTCTTTGCTAAGAAAACATATATAATGTTTGGGGGTTCTATGTAATTTTCTAGCAAAAGAATGATGATTTTTACATGTAGGAGAGAAATGTCAGAATTGGCCTGGGTGGCAAGTGGCTAAGTGTATAATCTGAGTCCTACACTTGTAAACCATAAGCTGTGAATGAAAAATGCTAAAGTACTGTATATTAGGTACACAGTGTGTCCTCAAATTGGAGGCTGGGCATTTTGTTGTGTATCCTATTTTCTAAGATGCACTATAATCCAAATAAGAATATATAGTATATCAAGATCTGTGAATAGTATACCTGAAAGCCTAAGTTTAGTAAAAAAAAAAATATCAGTCTGAGGGGCATTACATACTATCAGCGTGATATGGTCCTTGTGCTGATGGCTCCTGGTTTAACCACTTAAGAACCGGGCCTATTTTTCAGACTCGGTGTTTACAAAGTTAAAATCATTTTTTTGCTAGAAAATTACTTAGAACCCCCAAACATTATATCTTTCTTTTTTTTTTTTTCAGACACCCTAGAGAATAAAATGGTGGTCTTTGCAATACTTTGTCACACCGTATTTACACAGCGGCCTACAAGCGCAGTTTTTTTTGGAAAAGATACTCTTTTTTTACTTAAAAAATAAGACAACAGTAAAGTTAGCCCAATATTTTTTATATTTTGAAAGATAATGTTACGCCGAGTAAATTGATACCCAACATGTCATGCTTCAAAATTGCGCCCGCTAGCTATTACCGATGGCTCCGGTAAGCGGCAGAGATGACCGGAGCCCCGCCCCCAATAAAAGTGATCTCATGGCGAATCCGCCACTGAGACCACTTTTATCTAAAAGAGGACCGTCCACTCTTGAAGAGGATACTGGGGTTATGGCAGCTAGCTGCTGCCATAACAACAGTATTCTTCTTCAAACAGCTGGTATACAACTGCGGTGGGCGGTCCTTAAGTAGTAAATAACATTTTCTTCCTCCACCCCCCCCCCCGATAGCATAATCTTCCAGTGCAATTGGGGTTAAAAGAGCTGAGGGAGTTGTGACAGGCATTCATTGGGAGTCTTCGACTATGCCTCTACAGATACAATACCACCTAAGTGGAGTGTATTAGAATTTGGTAAAAAGCAGGAGTAGTTATGGCGCTGCCCTTGTGGGGTTAGAAAAATGTTTTTTCTCTTAGTGGACAATTCCACTATATATTACCTGGTGTACATAACTCCTATAGATCTAGAGTATTATTCTTAAAAATTATATTTATGAGCGAAACAAAAAAAAACCTATATGTACCAAAATAACGTGAGTGTTTTAGATCTGGAATCTGTGACTGGTACTCGGTTACTAATAATCACATTGTAATAAAGGTGAAATATCAACAT
Organism: Aquarana catesbeiana; assembly: GCF_042186555.1. Lineage (NCBI taxonomy): Eukaryota > Metazoa > Chordata > Amphibia > Anura > Ranidae > Aquarana > Aquarana catesbeiana. Next base: position 364,350,626 of record NC_133327.1, on the reverse strand, counting down.
AAAATTATTTCCACAAAGTGCATTTGTGCTAAACTAGTGCTATAAATGTCATAAAGTGACTGCTGCTAAATCATACAAAATCATACAAAATCTCCAGTGCTATGAATTCCATAAAGTGACTGGTGCTAGATCATACAAAATCATACTAAATGTCCAATATAAAAGGTGACTAATGTGTTTTTAACCAGTAATCTTGGATAGGAAAAGTTCCATTAATGAAAAAAAAGTTCTTTTTGGAGTATTTTAGGATGTTCAATCTCTGAGAAACAGATTTCTGTGGGAAAGCTTCTTATCCAGGTGCTGGCTGTGTAGCAATCATAGATGTCTCCAAACTTTACTTTCCGTGTTGTTTTGATGTATTACATATAAAAGAAAGGAGGGATACCCATAGCGTAAAACCGTATAGGAACTTTTATTAAAGCTTAATAACACTGTGGTACTCAAATTTTCAATGATAAAAACGAGCATGAAAAAGATATCAAAATCGCAAAGTCACCTTTTATATTGGATATTTAGTATGATTTTGTATGATCTAGCACCAGTCACTTTATGGAATTCATAGCACTGGACATTTTGTATGATTCTGTATGATTTAGCAGCAGTCACTTTATGACATTTATAGCACTGGTTTAGCACAAATGCACTTTGTGGAAATAATTTTATGTTGATATTTCACCTTTATTACAATGTGATTATTAGTAACCGAGTACCAGTCACAGATACCAGATCTAAAACACTCACGTTATTTTGGTACATATAGGTTTTTTTTTTTGTTTCGCTCATAAATATAATTTTTAAGAATAATACTCTAGATCTATAGGAGTTATGTACGCCAGGTAATATATATAGTGGAATTGTCCACTAAGAGAAAAAACATTTTTCTAACCCCACAAGGGCAGCGCCATAACTACTCCTGCTTTTTACCAAATTCTAATACACTCCACTTAGGTGGTATTGTATCTGTAGAGGCATCAGCCCCACATCCTAACTACACTCAACCACTGCGCGGATTTACCCCATATATCTATGAGTCTTCGACTATGCCCACCTTTTCTGCCCAACATCTCCGTTCATAGAAACTGTACTAGCTTTAGCATAGCCACTTGAATCCCTCTATGGATCGGCTCGATTGCTTCTACAGAGCACGGAAGCTCCCTCCCCGCTACCGCTCACCACCTTTACCGGGTTCTCCCGTGTGATTGGGGAGCCTAGTACCACCGCTGCTACGTCCCATTATACACTCGTAGGGGAGGAAAGTACATCCGTACTCACTTCCTATCTGAGATGTAAGAAACTGGAAGCTGCAAGGATTTAGTCACTTCCGGTTTCGGTTTGATATTTACAAGCCATTACCAGCTTGTACCGTAGTTTGTCACTGTTCCATGGGTGTAAGCAACTTTAAAGCATGACATGTTAGGTAATTGTTTACACAGTGTAACATCATCTTTTATATTTAACCAAAAAATTGATATTATAATGTGTTTGTATGTACGCTAAAATTCATTAAAGTGTATTTTTTCCTAAAAATTTGCATTTTAAAAATAGCTGCACATATATCCTGCGACATAAAGCATTGCACCACCTTTTTATTCTCCATGGTCTCTGCTTTCAAAAAATATCTAATGTTTTGGAGTTTGAAGTAGTTTTTTTAGCAAAAATAAATATAATGCTGGAGATACGCGTCACTGATCAAAGATGGCCTTTGCCATCATTGAGTAATGAGGGCTGTCAGTATCCCTGGCATAGTGGTTTAAATTCATCTGTTAACTAGGGGAATCTCCTGACCAGCAGCTGAATGGGGCTGAGAAAATGCAGCCAGTGTCAACCCACAAGCTCTAAACAGCTGTTTATTCATGACAACTTCCTAGCACACACATTCCCCACTCTGAGCACTGACTCAGTGTTGGGTCTTATTTCTGAAGTTGTTGCTGCCATATTGACAGATTTTTAAAGTGGTGCAAGCCATGTCTGAATCTGTCACACATGTTGCTACTCTTATCAAAACTGTTACAAGGCTTTCATAAATTGGATGGAGGCATGTTAACCACTTGCCGACTGCACTATAGCCGAAAGACTGCTACAGTGCGGTCATCAAGTTTTGGTAGGGCGTCTATTAGAGCTGCACGATTAATCGTTAAGAATCGTTATCGCAATTTTTTTCCCCGTTGCGATCTTGAAAAAAGTATTTCCTGATTCTTTCTATGCAGAGAATTCTCTCTGCTCTGCTAAAGCAGACAGACATCAAAAGAAAGGAAAAAAACCCCCAAAAAACGGGTAGCCTGCCAAGAATCACAAGATTCTTTAGCAGTGGAACTAAGTCTAAACATTGTAACAATTTGTCCTTTAGATCAAAGGAATATACTTTGGTGTGAACATGAGGGAAGTTTAACCACTAATGCCCTGTACACACGGTCGGACATTGATCGGACATTCCGACAACAAAATCCATGGATTTTTTCCGACGGATGTTGGCTTAAACTTGTCTTGCATACACACGGTCACACAAAGTTGTCGGAAAATCCGATCGTTCTGAACGCGGTGACGTAAAACAGGTCGTCAGGACTATAAACGGGGCAGTAGCCAATAGCTTTCATCTCTTTATTTATTCTGAGCATGCGTGGCACTTTGTACGTCGGATTTGTGTACACACGGTCGGAATTTCCGACAACAGATTTTGTTGTCCGAAAATTCTATAGCAAGCTCTCAAACTTTGTGTGTCGGAAATTCCTATGGAAAATGTGTGATGGAGCCTACACACGGTTGGAATTTCCGACAACAAGGTCCTATCACACATTTTCCGTTGGAAAATCCGACCGTGTGTACAGGGCATAACACTAAACCTTTTTCTGACATTTGTTGATTTCAAGGTAAAATCATTTTTTTTTTGCTAGAAAATTACTTAGAAACATTATATATATATATATATATATATATATATATATATATATATATATATCTATAGATATATATATTTTAGTAGAGACCATAGAGAATAAAATGGTGATTGTTGCAATATTTTATGTCACACTGTATTTGCGCAGCAGTCATTCAAATGCAATTTTTTGGGAAAAAAATACCCTTTAATGAATTATAAAAAACTAACCAGTAAAGTTAGCCCAATTTTTTTGTATAATGTGAGAGATTCTTTATCTTTTTGTCCTAAGCAAAAAAAAATCGTGATTCTCATTTTGGCCAGAACCGTGCAGCTCTAGCGTCTATTGACATCTTCTCAAAACCCTGCACGCCGTGGGGGCGTGTTATGTGATCGCTGTGTGCTTCGGTCACAGATTGAGGTAGGGGCCAATCGGTCCTTTACCATGTGATCAGCTGTGTCCAATCACAGCTGATCCCATGTAAACAAATGCTGGTTATCAGCATTTCCTTTCCTCAGCGCTGTCACTGTGTGAAGAAAGGTAAGCCGATAACCGTCTATCCTGTGACAGCACACATTTACACTGATAATCAGGGCACTGCAGCATATCAGTGTAGCCTCATCAGTGAAGAAAAATTATTTTATAACAGGAACAAAGAAAAATATATTTTTTTCAGTCTTTTTTCATTTGTTTAGCAAAAGATAAAAACCCAGTGGTGATTAAAAGCCACGAAAAGAAAGCTCTATCTGTCTAAAAAAAAGATGGTAAAAATTTCATATTGGTACGGTGTTACATGACTGCACAATTGTTGTCCAAAGTGCAATAGCACTGAAAGCTGAAAAATCTGGCCTGGGCAGGAAGGGGATGAACGTGCCCAATGGGCAAGTGGTTAAAGGGACCATACCACCTGAAGAGTGTTGCAAATGCTTTATTGAATCGCCTCCAGTGTGTTTTTGTTTTATAAATTTCGCAAGGTTTGGGCCTTAAAAAACAGTCAGAAAATATAAGTCCAAGTAATTTACTACACACATCATGGCTATTGGCATCACACTGTCAGTTGATTGCTTATGATATACCGTGGTAATGGTCTTTCCTGTAATGGTTCACATATATTCTTTCTGTCATAGTTCTTCACAGACTGTTGAATGAAACCTCCTGGTCTATATGTGGGATACAGATGGCGGGAAGAATGACAGATGACAATGATGTCCTACGAAAAGTTTGGTATGGGAGAATACCAACATGCTTCACATTATATCAGGATGAGCTAACAGAAAGAGAAGCTGAACCATATTATGTAAGTGCTATCAGGATATATATGCATGGCTGGCATTGCTTTGTGACCATGGTGTTTTGTAACTTTGGATGTTCTTATTTGAAATCTTTTACAAATATAAACCTAAATTTATATTTTTTGTCCTAAGGCTCCATTGAAATTAGGCGACTAGCGCCTGTGTGAATGACAGCCACCTGTGAGCTGCTAGCTGCAGCCTCCAAGCCCTGTCGATGATGGCTACAGCTATCCGTGTCTGTCTGCCCAGCCAGCAATTACCTGCAGTGATCACTACTAAATGTATTTTGTGTGCCTCCAGCAGCGATCACCACAGGTAATTGCTGGCTGGACAGACAGCTATGGATAATCGTGGCCACCACTGACCTGTCATTAAAGTTTAAAGGGCTTAACAGCCACAGCTGTCCACTCACAGGTGGCTGAAACAGCTGCAGAAATCAGGAGATTCCTGCTACTGTCATACGCAGTGGCGCTGGTTGCCTCTGCAAATGTAGTGTTAGCTGTGTACAAATAGTTGTTCTATATATATTTTTTTTTGTGTGTGGAGTTTCTCTATTGTTTACAATTGAGGCTTGTCAAAAAGTACTAAAGCATCTGATGTAATTTTTTTCCTTCAGTACCACCTGTGGTTTTTAAACTAATTGACTGGTATCATTCTGTTGTTTGCCAGGGTTCCAGAAGTCCTTTTTGTTCCTATGGGATACTTACAGAAAAAGTATCCAATCTTTTTATCTGCATGGTAGAGTACCCAGAGTACAGCATTTTCCTGACACTTTCTATATTGACACTGAGTATTTGTCAATGATGTTTAAGGCCAGCTTCACACTAGTGCGTCTTCTGATGCAACTTGAGTCTCACAGAATCTTGTGACATGGGAAATCCCATTGTTTTCAGTGATGCTTATTCTAATCAATGTGACTCAGAATAGTGCGATTTTGGAAAAGGTTCCTGCACTACTTTGGTGTGATTTACAGTAGGGTTGCACCAATTTTTTTTTGTATCGCCGATACAGATTACCAATACCTTTTGCTTTCCTCTCTCCCCTGACACATCATCATGCAGCCTATTTACTTTTAAAATGCAAGGGCATTCTGTGAATACTGGACAGCATGGGACCTGGAAGACCATTGTGTGCCAGTTCCCACCACATGCAGTCCAGTAAGTTTTTTTTCTGCATCAAAAACGCATGGAAAGTAGGTTATATGGTTTTCAATGGCATAGTTCACACCAGTGCTGTCAGTTCCAGTTCCCTAAAAAAAAGTAGAACATGCTGCATTTTTCCTGCTCTGGACTGTACTGGAACGCTGTAAAAGGCATCAAAAATGCACCGTAACGCACCAAAAATGCACTGGAGCACATGTCCTTATGTAAGGTTAAGGGCCAGTTCAAATCACATGCAGTCCAGTGCATTTTTTTCTGCATCAAAAACGCATGGAAAGTAGGTTATATGGCTTTCAATGGCATAGTTCACATCAGTGTTTGCAGTTCCAGTGCGTTCCAGTTCCAGAAAAAAAAATAGAAAATGTTGCATTTTTCCTGCACTGGACTGTACTGGAACGCTGTAAATTGCATCAAAAATGCACTGGAACACACATGTCCTTGTTTAAGGTTAAGAAAAAAGAGGGGTGATGCACTGGAACGCATCAGAAACGCACTGGAACACACGTCCTTATTTAAGGTTAAGAAAAAAGAGGGGGAAAAATGCACTGGAAGGCATCAAAAACGTACTGGAACACATCAAAAACGCGTATGCAGAAAAGAATCTGGACTGCGCTTCTCTGGTGTGAACTGGCTGTAAGAAAAAAGATGGGGAAAAACGCACTAGACTGCACCAAAAACACACCAAAACCGCACTGGAACGCATCAAAAACGCGCAGGCAGAAAAGCATCTGGAACACATCCGGACTGCGTTTCTGTGGTGTGGACTGGCCCTGTAACTGTAATATGGCTCTGTAATAAAAGAAAACTTTCTGTGGACTTGTTTGAAACTTTATTGTTGTGTCCCTTCAGTTTTTTTTTTCTCTGTTTACAAGAAAGCAGAACGAGTTCTGAGAACAATTGATGGGCTGACCAGTGAGTAATTTCTAACACTGTTGTCAGTAAATTGCATTTGTTCATTTCCAGTAAGCTGTTGAATATGGACATATAGCTGTTTGCTTCCTTCTTGAGTTCAATTAACATTTCTCTGTCATGTGTAATGTAAGATTGACAGTCAACTCAAAATCAAAGTTCTCAACCATTTAGTAGTTTGCACTTTAGCAAGTTTAGAGCAGGCGTCTTCCATGTTCTGCCCTATATTCTCTTTTTCTTTGAAAGTCATAATTAGGCATGTTTAATGCATCATTTTATTGAATTATATATAGAATAGTTTGTATTGTAAAGGCCTTTGATGTAGCTTTAACATTTTTTTTCAACATGTCTGGCTGTGTGACTGGTAGGTTTACGTAGTTGGGGGTGAGTCAGCAGTTAACTAGGTTCACTTTGCCATCTGCAGCATTGTAAAAAAAAAAAAGTAACAAAATGAGTGACTTGGATAATATAAAATATGAACTTTAGAGAAGTATTGGGAAAAATCAAGATGTTGCTGCAGCAGGATCAACTGAGACAGAAAATGTTTTTTCCTATAGAACAAGATTCAACTGTGTATATGTGTGTGTGTGTGTGTGTGTATATCTATATATCTATATATCTATATATATATATATATATATATATATATATATATAGATATATATATATAGATATATAGCTAGAAGATTACTTAGAACATTATATATATTTTTTTAGCAGAGACCCTAGAGAATAAAATGGCGATCATTGCAATTTTTTTTATGTCACACGGTATTTGCGCAGTGGTTTTTCAAACGCAATTTTTTGGGAAAAATGCATTTTATTGCAAAAAAACAATATATAACCCATTTTTTTTGGAAAATATAAAAGATGAAGTTACGCTGAGTAAATAGACACCTAACATGTCAGCCTTTAAAATTGTGCACGCTCATGGAATGGTGACAAACTACGATACTTAAAAATCTACAACACTTTCAGAATTTTTACAGGTTACCTGTTTAGAGTTACAGCGGAGGTCTAGCGCTAGAATTATTGCTCTCACTCTAACATTTTAGGCGATGCCTCACATGTATGGTGCAAACACTGTCTACTTATGTATGTGTTTACTTTTGCGTATGAGCACAGATGGATGGAAACTTTACATTTTTATTTTTACGTCCCTTTCATTTTTTTTTAAAATTACTTTTATTCCTATTACAAGGAATGTTTACATTCCTTGTAATAGGAATAAAAGTAATTAAAAAAAAAAATGAAAGGGACGTAAAAATGTAAAGTTTCCAAGAAGCAAAGGTTTCTTTATGGAGAGATCTCCTCTATGTTTGAAAGCAAAAGATTGAAAAGAAAAAAAAAGATCTTTTGCTTTAAAAAAAAAAAAAAAAATTGTTTACATCCGCCCTAGACTGGAAGTGATGTCATGACTTCGGTCCTCATAGATGATAGAGGTGATCAGAGATGATCCAGCCTGGCAAATCGTTGGCTTGTTTTCCGAGCTTGCCGATTAAAAACAGTAAGCCTGAGAAACATCATAGAGTGGTGGGAAGATGGGGACGACCTCTCCTGCTGCACCAGAAAGCAATCCAGCGGCTAAATAGCAGCTTGGACTGCTTTCATGAGAGAGAGAATCGCTGGCTGAAAAAAAAAATACTGTGGTTATTGCTGATAGCTTCTCGTAAACCACTTCAAAGCCTCAATGTATATTTACGTATTGCGGTCGGCATGTGAATATACAGTGTGTGTATGTACTGTAAATAATATATTTACCTTCCTGGCTTCCTGTCCCATAGCCAAAACACAAAGTGGAAGAAAATCCCTCCATATGAGGGAATCTCTGGTTTTGCCCAGTATTAATGTTTTGGGACAACCCAAAATGTAGGATTTTCTTTTACTTTCTCTTTCGAAGATAATGGTAAAGATGTAAAGTATTTAATGCCAAACCCATGTCTTTTGCTTACACTTTTTTTGTATAATAAAGATTAAAATTTTTGTTGCAGTTACTTTTACCTCGTGTGAGCTACCTTACCCTGGTAACCGATAAGGTTAAGAAACATTTTCAGAAAGTTATGCGGACAGAAGATATCAGTGAAATTTGGTTTGAATACGAAGGCAGTCCTCTGAAATGGTAGGTGATCAGAATATATGTTCACAGATTTCAATGTATATAGAATCTGTTATTGTGCAATGACACCCCTAGAGTGACCATCATAGCTGCTTTTCATGCCTATGCATTTACCAGGTCCTGAGGCTTGGTAATACATTCTCCTTTTCTGTCATAAAAGGATAAATGCAGGAACAGACAAGTTTGTTTAGTGTGAATGAAGGGCCATCATTGAAAGGCTTAGGCGAATGCCGCGTACACACGAGCGGACTTTACGGCAGACTTTGCCCGGCGGACTTTTCGACTGACTTTATGACGGACTTTCTGAATCAACGGACCTGCCTACACACAATCCACCAAAGTCCGTCGATTTGGTACGTGATGACGTAGACCGGACTAAAACAAGGAAGTTCATAGCCAGTAGCCAATAGCTGCCCTAGCGTGGCTTTTTGTCCGTTGAACTAGCATACAGACGAGCAGACTTTTCGACCGGACTCGAGTTCGGCGGATAGATTTAAAACATGTTTCAAATCTAAGTCCGTTCAACTTTTGAGAAAACAAAGTCCGCTGGAGCCCACACACGATCGAATTGTCCGACGAAATCCCGTCCGCCGGGCAAAGTCTGCCGTAAAGTCCGCTCGTGTGTACGCGGCATAAGATGCAGAAAAGAACAGGATACTATAGAGGGTTGCATGCAACATTCGAGTCAGCTCTACAAGGTAGAATGCTGGACAACCATGAGGTGTTCACTGAGCTTTTTGGCTGAGAAAATCCTTTCAAGCCCAGTGGATGAGAGCTGCTTCAAAGTTGTCAACACATATGTATATGTTATGTTTTATAAAGTGTTTAGTCCTTCATTTTGCAACACTTATCTCTTTGTGTTTGAAAGTTTGGTGTCAGAGCCTATTCTTCATATTAGAAACGTGATGTGATATTTATTCATGGAAGTAACAACTAATACTGTCACCTTTTTAAGGAAGAGACTCCAGTCATACTCATCACTCTTTTATTTCAGAATCTCAGTGCCTCTATAATTCTGAGAGAGATTTCTTGAAATTCAACTTAAAAAACTGTTGATCCTGCCAGTTCAGTCCCTGTTTCAACCTGTCCATGGCAGGTATGGAAGCAAATCTGTGTAGCTGTGTCCCTGTGATCACTGTTGGGAGTTACAGGATGCCGTGCAAACACACAGCATGCCTGTATCTCCCGTGGACAGTTGTGTGGCCACTCCTCCTCCAAGCGCCTATTTGTTTAGTAAGAGGGAAGGCTTATTTACAGACACTGTGGGGAAGTTCCCCATCTGCGGCTGACATCACTAATAGTGGGCGGGATTATTACATAGGAGGTGGGCAGTCTTACATCACACAAACAGGGGGAAGTAACTTTCCTGTCTTTTGTTTGCTGCATTTCAGGACCAGTTTCAGTTTTGACAGTAAGAGCCCATTCACACAGGGGCTTCCAGCGCGACTTTGGGAGGCAACTTGGACACGACTTGAGTATGAATCACAGCACGACTTGGGGCAACTTACAACACAATTTGAATTTGCCTCCAGGACAGGGAACTTTACAAGTGGCCAATCAGAGCTTATCAGCTGTGTGTGAGAAGGAGGGGGCTGGCTGTTTAGTGGAGGAAATTACTTTCTGTTTCCTTTCTGCTTCCTGTAAAGTTGCCTCAGTATGAACAGTGATCAGACTTGGAGGCAACTTCCATTGAAATCAATGGGTACAAGTTGCCTTCAAGTCGGATTGAAGTAGTACAGGAACCTTTTCTGAAGTCGGAGCGACTGCAGTAGTGTGCATTAAGACAGATCCATTCATTTACATTGATTTTTTCATGTAGCGCGACTTGAGGCGACTAGGGGCGACTTGGGGCGACTTGAAGTCGGATCCAAAGTTGCCTCTGTGTGAATGGGCTCTAAGGCGGCTTTAGCTGGGAGCTGCCTTCCAGTCTGAAGCTGGTTCTGGAACACAGCAAACAGTTGGGGAAGGTATTTTCCTGCTGTGTGTTTGATGTAAGCCTGCCCGCCCACCCGCTGTGTCACCTAATCCCGCCCACGTGCCAGCCTGCTGTGTGTGACGTTATTCCACAGATGGGGGATTTCTCCACTTTGTATGTAATTAAGCTTGCCCCGCCCCTTCTAAAAAAAACATGCCCCACTGCTATAGTTAAGAGGGACTGATGAGGCTGTCATGTCACATGCCAGCCACACAAAAGATTTAAAAAAGAAAGCTTAAACAAAAAGATGTGTTGAGATATGTAACTCATTATGCTGTATTACAATTGCTTTTTGAAGCAGCGTGATCACAAATAACCTTAAAGTGGAGTTTCACCCAAAAGTGGAACTTCTGCTCATCTGATTCCCCCTCCCCCCTCCGGTGCCACAATTGGCACCTTTCAGGGGGGAGGGGGGTGCAGATACCTGTATTAGACAGGTATCTGCACCCACTTCTGGGAATAGACTCCCGCGGGAGTCACGCTCCCTCGCGCACCCCCCCGCTGTCTCCTGGGAAACACACAGGTCCCAGGAGATAGCGGGGACCACTTAGGACACGCAGCGCGACTTGCGCATGCGCAGTAGGGAACCGGGAAGTGAAGCCGCAACGTTTCACTTCCTTATTCCCTCACCGAGAATGGCGGCGGCAGCAGCCGAGAGCCGAGCTATTGCTAGGCTTCGGCTGCCGACATCGCTGGACTCCAGGACAGGTAAGTGTCCATTTATTAAAAGTCAGCAGCTGCAGTATTTGTAGCTGCTGGCTTTTAATATTTTTTTTCAGGTGGATTCCCTCTTTAAAGATTTCCAGGCACAAATATTAAAGCCATGGCTCGTTATGATAGATTTTGCTGTAGCTGAGCAACAGACTTGCTGTACATGCAGTACAAAAGATAAACGTCCTTTTATAACAGATCTTTGGTTGGAAAATGCAATAAAATACGTTTTGTTCTGTAAGGATGTCTCCCTTTAAAAGAGCTAAACAGTAATTTTATAGTGGACTGTATCTTTATCTGTCACTAGGAAACAAATCCCAGTTTACACTGCATAATTTTGCACACAAGGGAAATGATGTTGTTTGAGGTTGTTGAGCAGAAAGCGCCTGCCAGTGTTTTAACCATTTGATACATGTTGTAATATATGTGTTATTGTGTTTATTTTAAATTAAACTGCTAATAGAAAAAGTAGGTTTGATTTATTTTAGATTCTAAATGATTCTTAAAACACTGCTATGCTTTACTGTTTAATAGAGCTGCATGATTCTGGATAAAATGAGAATCACAATTTTTTTGCTTAGAATAAAGATCACGATTCTAAGGGATGGTGGCTGAACATGGATGGAAGAGAGGACAGAAAGGCAACTGGTTGTGGATCAGGAAGAAATAGAAGAGGCGGAGTATCAAATGTTCAGGGTAGAAAGAGTGAAAGGGAAGAGGAAGCTGACTATTAAACATTGAGGTAGTTATAGAAGGCAGAATAGGAAAGAGAGAAAGCAGAGCATGAGATGAGCTATTACAGAGGAGAGTGAGAAAGAGAAGGCGGAAGGGAGAGAAAACACTGATCTGATTGTGGATAGAAGTTGGAAAAGGCTAATGCCTAGTACACGCAATCAGAATATCGGATAAAAAATACCGATTTCGAAGCGATCGTCCAATAATCTAATTGTTAGTACACAGCTTTCGAGAGCCGCTCACAACAGTTCATGCAAAGTTATTTGAAGGGACAAACACGAAAATGTTTCTCGTACGATACCAGAACTAACTATTTTTATACAGTATTTATCTGAAAAACATTGCAAGACCATGCATGCATGCTTGGAAACAAAAGAATACAATACAATACATCACTTCTGAAGTTGTATTCTGTCATAAGAGAATTTTCGTAAGTTTGGTTAAAAGAAAAACGGAAGATCATTTGTCCGATATTCTCACCATGTGTACAAGGCTTAAAGGGTAACTCCGCTTTCGTAGGAAAAGAAATGGCAAAGAAAAAATAATATAGCGTATACAATCGAGACACAAGTCATATTGTAATCGAATGTTATTAAAAAAATGACCTTTCCTTTTCACTCTGCAGCTGCTGTAATTTTCTGAAAATACAATGCAATGCAATATGGCTACCTGGAGGTGTTCTGTACACCGAGTGTGTACTGAACACACCCCAGAAACATCATTTCCTGCTTGTGTGATTAGCTCATTGATTTTCCAAGAAGTCTAAGATACACGTCAGATTTTCAGGCATCCCCTGCAACAAAAATGCCATTTTTGGTGAGATCACCCAGGGGGAATGTTTTTTTCTCAACAAAAATGGAGTCACTCTTTAAGCATGACGTGATAGCAGATCTCCAAATGTAATGATTCCACATAGTTCACTTGCTTGATTTTAGATTTATTGAAAGAAAGAAAGTGTGCACAGGCAAACAGATAACAACAGCGGAATCTTGACATGTTTCACACAAAGTTCTTATTTGTAGGGACCCAACAAAAGAACCTCGACACATTGGGCATACATTGTTTAACCACTTCTGGACTGCCGCACACCGTTGTACGTCCAAACTTTGAAGGGGTATATCTAGCTGCCATAACCCTGGTATCCCCGTTTTCCTGCGGCGGTACGCTTTCTGATAAAAGTGGTCCTTGCGGCGGATTCGCTGCAAGATTACTTTTATCGGTGGCGAGAGAGGGGGCCCCCCTCCCGCCGCAATCTGGTGCCCTCCGCCGCTTACTGGAGCCGTCGGTAGCGGCGGATGCGATCGCGTCCTTCTCCGTGCTGTGCCTGGAGACGAGTGAGGCTAAGATGGCGCCCACTCGTCTCCATGACACTGCTGGGCGGAAGCGACGTCAAAACGTCACTTCCGCCCACGCCTCTTAAAGGCATATTTTTTTCAACATCATTTTTTTAAATGACATTTTTTTTTTTATTGCATTTTAGTGTAAATATGAGATCTGAGGTCTTTTTGACCCCAGATCTCATATTTAAGAGGACCTGTCATGCTTTCTTCTATTACAAGGCATGTTTACATGCCTTGTAATAGGAATAAAAGTGACAATTTTTTTTTTTTAAAAACAGTGTAAAAATAAATAAAATAATGTAAAATAAATAATAAAAATAAATTTAAAAAAAAAAAAACCCCCATGCCGACGAGCTCGCGCGCAGAAGCTAACGCATACGCGAGTAGCACCCGCATATGAAAACGGTGGTCAAACCCCACGTGTGAGGTATCGCCGTGACCGGTAGAGCGAGAGCAATAATTCTAGCCCTAGACTTCCTTCGTAACACAAAACATGCAACCTGTAGAATTTTTTAAACATCGTCTATGGAGATTTTTGAGGGTAAAAGTTTGACGCCATTCCACGAGCGGCCGCAATTTTGAAGCGTGACATGTTGGGTATCAATTTACTTGGCGTAACATTATATTTCACAATATAAAAAAATTGGGCTAACTTTACTGTTGTCTTATTTTTTTATTCAAAAAAGTTAATTTTTTCCAAAAAAAAGTGCACTTATAAGACCGCTGCACAAATACAGTGCAAAAAAAAGTATTGCAACGACCGCCATTTTATTCTCTAGGGTGTTAGAAAAAAAAAACATATATAATGTTTGGGGGTTCTAAGTAATTTTCTAGCAAAAAAACCTGTTTTAAACATGTAAACACCTAAAATCTAAAACGAGGCTGGTCCTTAAGGGGTTAACTGTAAGGACCTGCAGTTCTTTGAGGATAGGTATTGCCAGCTCCATTTCCAGTGTCGTTGCTGTTTGTTTATATTGGTAAGCATGATGTGATCATGGACCATTCAGAGAACAAGTAAGATGGGGCTGAGTATGGTTGTGAAGCAGAGGGGAAGATGACTATGGCTGGAGGTTGGGAAGTACATTGAGAACTACCTTTGGACAGGGGAGAGAGGAGGCAGAGATAGAACTGATTATTGCTTGGGGGTTGGATGTTTCCCTGGGAGAGAAGAAAGAGGAGAAAATGGTCATGGACTGGGTAAATAAGAGGCAGAGACAGAACTCATCCTGGACTTGAGGTTGGGGTCATAAACTGTAGTGAACTACATGCATTCAGTGTAGACCTGTATGTGTGCGTTGGGTACACTGTATTCAGAGCTTGTATTGTATTAATTACATCAGGGGTAGGCAACCTTAAAAGGTAAGTTCACCTGTACAGAAAAATCTGTAAGGTGAACTTACACAGGACCCCCTCCTTAATCTCCGCGATGCCGCTGACCTGGACCGTGGCAATCTCCTGTTGTGAGCCGCAGTATATCCGCGTCAGGAGTCCCCTCAGCTGAATGTCCAAAACGTACCGCGTCAGGTGGGAAGGTCTCGGAGCATTCTAATTGGTCGGCGCCGTCACATGGGTGGATTTCTACCTGAACAAGGGTGAAGTCAAAGATCACCGGGCGGAGTGTCTCCTCCTCACACCTGATTTAAACTTTTAATTGCAGTACTACCATGTCGCAATCGCGTGCATTGCATGGCAATCATGGGTTTAAATCAGGTGGTGAGGAAGCAACATATCGCCCCCTCACCACCTTTTAAACACTATTGAATCGCTTTTCAGAGAAGCAGCAGTGTCTGCTGCACTTTTGAATAATGCCTTTCATTGCATTCGGCAGCAGCACCCTTAGGGATCGTTCACACATAAAGTTAGGGGGGTGTTACGATTTAATTGCGGTTGAACTGCCCCCAATGCCTACCCCCTTTAGCTGCTGAGGCAGCAGCCAAAGGTGTACACATGCCGCAGAAGGAATTAAACCCTCTGTTGCTTTTTGTGGGTGCTACCACCTGCCAATTGTGACTCAAATAAACAGGCCTTTCTGCAAGCACCCTGCAACTGCAAACTTTCACACCGATGTGCTGCGGTTTACCTTCACTGAAGGTGCAGTGCATCTGCGACTTTCCTGGGTTTCCCTGAGTCAATACTTTTTAGAACCACCTTTCGCTACAATTACAGCTGCAAATCTTTTTGGGGATGTCTCTACCAGCTTTGCACATCTAGAGAGTGACATTTTTGACCATTCTTCTTTGAAAAATAGCTCAAGCTCTGTCAGATTGGATGAAGAGTGTCTGTGAACAGCAATTTTCAAGTCTTGCCACCGATTCTCAATTGGATTTAGGTCTGGACTTTGCCTGGCCAATTCTAACATGAATATGCTTTGATCTAAACCATTCCATTGTAGCTCTGGCTGTATGTTTAGGGTCATTGTTCTGCTAGAAGGTGAACCTCCGCCCCAGTCTCAAATCTTTTGTAGACTCTTAACAGGTTTTCTTCTAAGATTGCCCTGTATTTGGCTCCCTCCATCTTCTCATCAACTCTGACCAGCTTCCCTGTCCCTCCTGAAGAAAAGCATCTCCACAACATGATGCTGCCACCACCATGTTTCTCAGTGGGGATGGCATGTTCAGGCAGATGTGCAGTGTTAGTTTTCCACCACACATAACGTTTTGCTTTTAGGCCAAAAAGTTCAATTTGGGTCTCATCTGAACAGAGCACCTTCTTCCACATGTTTGCTGTGTCCCCCACATGACTTCTCGCAAATTGTAAATGGAATTTCTTGTGACTTTTTCCTTCAACAATGTCTTTCTTCTTGCCACTCTTCCATAAAGGCCAGGAGTGCACGACTAATAGTCGTCCTGTGGACAGATTCTCCCACCTGAGCGGTGGATCTTTGCAGCTCCTCCAGAGTTAGCATGGGCCTCTTGGCTGCCTCTCTGATTAATGCTCTCCTTGCCCGGTCTGTCAGTTTACATGGACGGCCATGTCTTGTTAGGTTTGCAGTTGTGCAATACTCTTTCGATTTTTGGATGATGGATTGAACAGTACTCTGTGAGATGTTCAAACCTTGGGTTCTTTTTGTAACCTAACCCTGCTTTAAGCTTCTCTACAACTTTATCCCTAACCTGTCTGGTGTGTTCCTTGGGCTTCATGATGCTGTTTGTTCACTAAAGTCCCCTAACAAACCTCTGAGGGCTTCACTGAACAGCTATATTTATACTGAGATTAAATTACACACAGGTGGACTCTATTTACTAATTAGGTGACTTCTGAAGGCAATTGCTTCAACTATATTTTAGTTAGCGGGGATCAAAGTAAAGGGGGCTGACATTTTTTTACAAAAATATGTGAAAACCATTCATCATTTTCCTTTCACTTCACAATTATGTGCCACTTTGTTGGTCTATCACAAAAAATCCCAATAAAATACATATTCCAATTTGGATGTAACAAAATGTGGAAAATGTCAATGGGGTATGAATACTTTTTCAAGGCACTGTATATTCCGCAACCATTAGGGGATTGAATATATGCAATTTGATCCCAGTATACACTGGGACTTCGTATTTTCCATATAAATGATTGTTCTCAAAAGGTTAAACAACTAGGTCCTGGTTGCTATAACTGCAAACACCCATGATAAGAGAACAGAGGCCAGTTTAAGTTGTTTTTAATACTGTTGGCCAGTGGTCATGGCCATGATTTTATTTATTTTGTATTCTTTATTTAAAGTGGTTGTAAACACCAGTCATGAAATCTGAACAGAGCACATACTGAAGGTAAAATAAGTATTTTACCATTACCATTTTCCTAGGTAAATATATTTCTAAAGGTGCTATTAACATAACATTTTCACCACATGTCAGTGACAACCCATGCAATCCATATATACTAAAACCAAAATAACTACGTTCAGAAAGTTATGTGTAATAAAATGGAGGTGCAAAAAAGCATGGAAAGCCAAGACACTTGTTGAAATCTATCAGTATTTAGAAAGCAATCCTGCCCCTTGTCAGTGCAAAGTAATATCAGCTGGTTCAGTCTCAACTGGTACAAGTAAAAGGCGCAAAGAAAGTCTAAAACAATATATCCTATGACAGTTTGTGCATGCAACAATGTCCACAGTCACTGTAGCAGTTAGAGGCAAAGGTCCATAGGTATTATAAATGGAATTTCCTTAGTTGGTATGAGGGGAGAGGGGGAGGAAAGAAGGAAGGTGGGGATAATCCGCTCTCAGGGCTGTCATCGCTGGGGAACAGAGACCATGTTCCCAAAAAACTGGAAAGGAAGGAGAAGAGGCGCCTCTGGGTGCAGATTTTTAACAAATTTTTAATATACAGTATAATATAATATAATTATAATTCCATATAATGAACTCACATTTTGCAGTTAAAAAGAAGGCATTGGATAGTTTCCCAAGGATATGGGGCTGTCCTCAGTGGAGTCAATCCCTTCGGCCCGTCGGTGTTCGTTCTTTGGCATTTTCTCATGTGCAGCTGGGTGATGTGCTGCCAGCTGTAGTGGAGTCTCTCAGCTGTGTGATGTATCTGATGTTTCAGGTACCGCTGGAGGAAGCTCAGCCGGCCACTGTGTAATCGATCACCACCACGAGGTATGGAACGCAAGGAAGTGTCCAGGCGGGGGGGTGACGTCACTGAACCGTGACGCGTTTCATGAGCGTGCAGGCTGTGGGTGATTTACACAGCCGCACTCCTTTCTCAAGCTATTGGACAGTCACTAGCCAGTCAATGATAAAGGAAGGGGAGGGGGAGTGGTTAACATTGAGTGCGTCATGAGTGGATGGCACATGTGGGTGGGGGCAGAACAGGATAATGGACAGGCGGGACATGAGCATGGATAGTGCATGTAGAAATTTTATATATTTATATATATATATATATATATATATATATATATATATATATATATATATATATATATATATGCACTTAATCATATACACTTGGGCACAGGTGAATCGAACATGAATAAAGGCAAAAAGACGTACAAGAAACAAAAACAAAGGAACAGAACCAGAAAACGAAGGGCTTGGAACTATATCTAAAAGGTAGGGGATGGATAGTGTGCTGATGCACACATGCATAGAAAAACAACAATAATGAGCAAGGTATAATGACTCTGGATTGTTGGTGTGTATGAATGGTGGAATGGGAGGAAAGGAATGATATGCAGGGGCAATGGCCGTGCTTATACTAGCGTGTCTCCGCATAATTCTAGCACATGAAATTATATACATTGGGAGCCTGATATGATATATAGGAAGCCATCTGTGGGCACATTATGATAGTGGTACATACTAATATGAAATGGTGGGGAAGAAAGGGGGAATCATACTTACGGGTACCCACCACCCCCGGGGATTCAGGGGAAGGATGTGGACGTGAAGGCCAATCTATAATGGAGGAAGAAGGGATAAAACAATTTATTGGATGATACAATGAGAGAGTTAAAACAAACTAGATGGGAGAGGGAGATGGGCGGAGCCTAGCAGAGCAGTCATGCATTGTTAGAGCTCCACACCGCTGAGGAGAGAAGAGAAGGACAAAGCGGAGCCTGCAGGCTCAAAAGGTATCCATTTGAACCTTTTTGCCCCAGGGAACAAACTGTGAAAGTTTGGGCAGGAAATATGGTACTGGGAGGAAACCGTGGCAGAAATAAAAATCACCTCACAAAGAGCTCACAGGCACTCACTGCAACTAAAGCAGCTCCAGTCACCTCACAAGATACAACATCAGGGCGCTCTCACAGACAGAAAATGTCACAGCAAGACTCTCCATTTGAGTCAGATACAGAACAAATCCTCTCACAAACTTCTCCACAAGCCTCCTCAGCATCCCCAGTAATAATATTACAATTTGAAAAGATGCTTCATAAGGCTTTAAAACAAACCTCAGACCAAATAACAAAAAGCCTAACCAAAGAAATAAGAGAGCTGGGAAACCGCACCGCAGCCTTAGAAATAAAAATGGATGAAATTGAAATTACAACCCAAGAAAATATAACATAATTGGAACAATTAAAAGAAGAGAATTTAATACTTCAAACTAAGCTCGAAGATTACGAAAATAGAGCCAGACGTTCAAACTTGCGCATAAGGGGAATACCTGAAACTGTGACAGACCTGCAATCTACTATTACTGCTCTATTACAAGAACTAAAGCCAGAAATCCCTATTGAACTTTTAGAACTGGACAGAGTACACAGAGCCCTCACAGCCAAAAAGAAAGATGGACCCCCACGTGATATAATCACAAAATTTCATTATTACAGAACGAAAGAACAAATACTAATTGCTGCAAGAGAAAAAAAGGAACTTAATTTTCAAGGACACAATTATCAAATTTTTGCTGACCTATCCCAACTTACTATTACTAAAAGACGATCCATGAAACCCCAACTAATGGAACTGCAATGCCACAACATTATGTATCAATGGGGCTTCCCCTTTTCAGTCAGATTTAACTACCAAGGTACAATTTACAGAAGCATATCAGCAGATGAACTACAACAGACCCTTTTAAAATTAAATCTGACAGAACCCACAAGCAGCAACTCTCCCACACGCAGAAGAATGGCATCATCTTCACCTTCAGGCAGCACCCAGAAAATTTCAGAACAAAATGGGAATCATCATTCTCACAAAAGAGGCCGTTATGCCACATCATCCATGGACCAAGAAGATTCAATGGACTG
Source organism: Aquarana catesbeiana (assembly GCF_042186555.1). Lineage (NCBI taxonomy): Eukaryota > Metazoa > Chordata > Amphibia > Anura > Ranidae > Aquarana > Aquarana catesbeiana. The sequence continues at coordinate 364,330,813 of NC_133327.1, read as the reverse complement.
ACATCCTAATTCCTGATATCTCTTCATTTATTATACTAAGAGATGGTTCTCTATAAAAAACCTGTATTTATAACTGAATGTAACTGCATTCTGATAGTCACACACTGTGTGGGATCATGTTACATTCCAGTTATATTTCTTATTACTTCTGATTCATATAGCCTTAGAATATATAAGTGAAATAAGGAAATTCTTGTTCAGTTATATATTATCAGGTAATAACAATAGATTTATTACTTTTTTGGACAAATATGTTCAATAATCCAGAAGTAATGGAAGCTTTTTCTTTCTTTTCTTAAAACAAATATATTATTACCTAACTAGTTCCTAGAATTATGTTTTTGTTTATTCTAATCTGAAGCAATACAACCTCAATTTTATGAGTTAACATATCTAAACAGTTACATATGAATAAAATATGTAATTGTTTACTCTAAAAGGGTTAAAATCCCAAAATAATTCAAACTATCTTCATCAATACCAAAGTTATTAACAGTACCTTTCTAACTGAATTATTTAGCCTAGGGCAAGACTAACCATATACAACCACCCTGGAATAAATAATTTCAACAAAAACTATATTCTGCACTCCAATTAATGAAACATCATTTTGATGTCTTTTGACATAGCACTTCTCTCCTGTAAGCGGAAGATCCGTGTACCCCCATTAGCCCTCCTCATTCTCCCAACCATATTATGTGGGAGTGTGACGAAGGCACTTATTCCCCTGAGAGAGATATTTATTCTCTTTCACGGGTAAATTGTGATTACTTGCAAAAAATAATTTATACAATGTATCATCTAATCTCATATGTTTTTTGTTTACTCTCTACTCCAGAATTCACTGGTTTCTTTTCTATCTTTTCATCTCTTCAGTCCACACAGGTTGATCTGCGCAGTCAGCTCTGCATAACAAAAAGTAAGTCAAAACTATTTGATCTGTTGCCATGGCACCACTGAATATACTTTCCCTGAATGTTCAGGGAATAAATGTCCCTCAAAAAAGGACCAAAGCCTTCCGTACTTTCCATAACAAGAAGGCTCACATAGTATGCCTCCAAGAAACACACTTCACCAAAGATTCTACTCCAAAATATATTTCTCCTTTTTATCAACAAATTTACACGGCTTCTGCCTGTACCAAGCAAAGGGGAACTCTAATTGCATTTCACCGATCCACACCATTCACCTTATCAGAAATTAAAGACCCAGAAGGTAGATACCTGATACTCATGGGTTATATAATGGATACAGCAATCACGGTGATTTCCTACTACGCTCCTAACAAACAACCTACACCATTCCTCTCACATATATTACAAGTGATTAATACACACAAAATAGGAACAGTGATAATGTGTGGGGATTCGAACCAGGTCCTCCTCCATTTCTAGATAAATCACCTTTTACACCATCCAAAATAACCTCTAGATTACCTTTTTCTCAACTTCTTTCCAAATACAATCTGGTAGATTCGTGGAGAGAAAGTAACCCAATGAAAAAGAAATTCACTTATTTCTCGCACCCTCATCAAACCTTCACCAGAATAGATCATATTTTTCTAACAATATGAAAGATACCAGAAATTATTGCATCAGATATAATTCTGATTCCGTGGTCTGACCATAATGCAGTATACACTACTATAGCCTCAGCCATACCAAAAGCGCATGACCCAATGTGGTACTTACCGGACATAATGCTCAAACACCCACTACATCAGAGGGCCATTGAACAAGCTTTAAAGGAATACATATCAATTAATAATACAACAGACATCTCCCCAATAACACTGTGGGAAGCTCATAAGCCTGTCTTGCGTGGTACAATACAAAGACAAATGGCACTATTTAAACGGGAACGCAAAAATCTAGCAAAAAAACTAGAACTCAATTTTAATGCAGCCTACATATCATTCCAAGATAATCCATCTCAGAGTACAAAATCTCATCTGGAAAAATCTAGATTGGAATACGGTCTATTTCTCACTGAGTCAGTTGATAAATCCCTCAAACGCTCCAAACACAATTTCTACATGAATACAAACAAACCAGGTACATATTTGGCTCGGGCATTAAATTCAACTAACAAATCTTTCAAACCAATACGTTTGAAATTATCAAAAAATGTTTATACTTGTAATCCAGTTAAAATAGTCCATAAATTTCACTCACATCTCGCAACTTTATACAAGACAAACAATGAATTTAATCCTACAGAGGCTGAATCCTTCTTCTCAAAAATAACCTTACCTGAGTTATCTCAGAATCAAAAAAGCAGTTTGAATGAGCCTATAACTATAGATGAAGTTGCTAACGCCATAAAAGACCTTAAACTTAACAAAAGACCAGGCCCAGACGGCTACTCGGCTTTATACTATAAAACATTCTCAGAAATACTCTCTCCCATTCTCACAGAAACTTTTAACAAACTTCTAGATGGACATTCTTTTCGGCAAGAAACACTAATGGCAATTGTTTGTATGATCCCAAAACCCCTTTCTGATGATACTTCCTGTGTGAATTATCGGCCTATCTCTCTGTTAAACCTTGATATTAAATTATTAGCAAAAATAATAGCAAAACGCCTCAATAGCATTATAGGAAAATTAATACATAGAGATCAAGTAGGCTTCATGCCAAATAGACAGGCAGGCGATAATATACGCAGGGCCCTTTATGTTTTCTATCTCTCGATATTAAGAGGGCATTTGACACAGTATCCTGGCAATATATGCAATATTCATTACAAAAATGGGGTTTTGGACCCCACTTTTTAACATGGATCAAAGCATTATATAATAAACCCAAAGCCTATATAAAATATGCTGGATACAAATCTGATGCCTTTAATATCGAAAGAGGTACCCGACAGGGTTGCCCATTATCTCCCTTATTATTTGCCCTTATACTCGAACCCATGGCCCGATACATCAGAACAAACCAAACTATAACTGGCATTGAAGTAGGAGGTATTACACACAAATTATGTATATTTGCAGACGATATATTACTTTTTCTATTATCACCACAGGTCTCTGGTCCTAATTTAATACCAGCTCTTGATGGATTTGCAGCCCTATCCGGCCTTATGATTAATCCTAAGAAATGCCTAGTGCTTAATATTTCACTCACAAACATGGAATTGATCCCGGCTAGGGCTGCACTCCCATTCACATGGGCAGAAAAATCAATCCCATATCTTGGAATTCATTTAACAGCATCTCATTCTGACTTATTCTCAACCAATTATCCTCCTGTATTAAGACAGATCACAAATCTAATAAAACAATGGTCGCAACTTCCTTTATCCTGGATAGGGAAGATTAATGCAATCAAAATGACTATTCTACCCAAATTGCTTTATCTATTCAGAGTCCTCCCTATTCCAATTCCTTCCTATTTTTTGAGAATAGTACAAAAAAGAGCAACTTCGTTTATATGGGGCTCTTCTAAACCACGTATACCTATACACACACTACATCTTCCCAAAAATAAAGGAGGCCTGGGATACCCTAATTTTACTAACTATTACAGAGCAGCACATTTGGCCAGTCTGTCCAAATACCATGCAAAATAGGAAATCCCATTATGGGTATTTATAGAGGCTTCAGAAAATGACCCTCTATTAATATCAAACTTATTATGGCTTGATCCTAAAGACCGCTTTAAAATTCATAATCCCATAACTAAACACTTCTTATCTCTCTGGGATAAACTAAAAACCAAATATCAGTTACAATCTCCACACAATCCTCTCCTTTCTTTTATCAGAAATCCGGCCTTTTATCCGGCATGGATCTACCCAAATTCTTTTAAAGCTTGGACAACATCAGGCATTCAGACACTAAATGACTTCATAGCATCTAAATCATTCCTTTCATTCCCATCGCTTAGAGAAAAATATGATCTACCAAACTCTGAGATATTTAGATATCTCCAAATCAAAAATTTCTATACACCATTCCTAAAGGGGGATACACCATTATCCCAATTATCCATTTTTGAATCAATCTGTACAAAAGATCCATTTGCTAAAGGTACAATTTCATCACTTTATAATCAATTATATGGAGTAGCAAATCTTAATAGACCCTCTTACGTTCAGAGGTGGGAGGAGGACCTGGGACGAACTTTAGAAGACACGGACTGGTCTAACATATGGCTCACATCTAAGTCATCTTCACCCAACATCTTAGCACTGGAGACAAATTATAAAGTCCTAACTCGCTGGTACCTTGTACCCGCTAGAGTGGCAAAATATTCACCTAATACCTCAGCTCTTTGTTTTCGAGGATGCCCAGAAATAGGCACACATTTACACATATGGTGGACGTGCCCAGTAATCCAAACCTTCTGGAAGGAAGTCTTCGTGATTGCATCTAAAATATTTAAAAAAATAATACAACCAGATCCATATATAACTTTACTTAATCTAAAACCGGAATGGTTAACACTCTCTCAATTCAAACTTATGATCCAACTAATAACGGCTGCAAAACAAACAGTGGCCAAGGCATGGAAATCTCCTACATTGGTACTAGCAGAAACAATTCACAGAATGAATAATACAATGTCCCATGCTAAGATGGTAGCCATCGATCAAAATCAAATTCCAAAATTTGAAAAACTTTGGCATCCTTGGATAAAACAACAGTTCCTGTCAAACTTCAATGACTCTGTCCTGTTGCCATGGTAACAGATTAAATGACTTACAGAGACACCCATTCTAAGGCTTCAAAGAGAACTAAAAAGAATAATAAACTGACGAGCGGGACAACCTTGTGGACCATACCTCTACCTTTCTACCCTTTTTATTCTTTCTCTTTCCTTTTCTCCACCTTACGATTAAAGCTCATTATCAGAATTTATTTGACCTATATACACTCTACCTGTAAAAAATATGTATAGTAGGTATAAATCATTTAAATACCTACAAATTTGACTAAGGAAATGATATATATCTTTAATTTAGGTTTACGTGAACCCAATGTTTAATATTTGAAATTTCATGATATTTACCTATATAAACCCTACTGTAAAACAATGAGCTTACTTTATAGATCCTTGTAAACTTACTTTATGTATCTTTATAATATTGTATACTCAAACTTCTTTTGACAAGGAAAATAAACTAGATGGGCTATGGGGGTGTAGTATGCACTATATGAATTATAAATTGATATGAGATTATATATATATATAAAAATTATTCATATACTGTATTTATCGGCGTATAACACGCACTTTTTTCCCCTTAAAATCAGGGGAAAGTCGCAGGTGCGTGTTATACGCCGATCCCCTGAGCCGCACAACTCAAAAATCGCCGACCGCGATTTGAAAATGGCGCCGCCGGCGCCGAAATACACAGAGCCGGTCCTCGGCTCTTTCCGGCGGCTCTCGTTCATTTTCGGCTCCACTCGTAGTCCCGAGCGGAGCTATCCGAACCTACTCGGCTAGGTTCGGATAGCTCCGCTCGGGACTACGAGTGGAGCCGAAATTGAACGAGACCCGCCGGAAAGAGCCGAGGACCGGCTCTGTGTATTTCGGCGCCGGCGGCGCCATTTTCAAATCACGGTCGGCGATTTTGAAGACAGGGGATCGAAGGCTGCACTGGGGGAGGCTGCACTGGGGAAGGCTGCACTGGGGAAGGCTGCACTGACATGGCTGCACTGACAAGGCTGCACTGGGGAAGGCTGCACTGAGAAGGCTGCACTGGGGAAGGCTGCACTGAGAAGGCTGCACTGACAAGGCTGCACTGATGGGCATTTAAATGTAAGTTTTTTTCCCTTCAACTTCCCTCCTAAAAGTTTTTTTTCCTTAAAATTCCCTCCTAAATTGGGGTGCGTGTTATACGCCGGTGCGTGTTATACGCCGATAAATACGGTATATTCTATTACATATGGGTTATGGTTCGAGACAGGAGATGGATAAAACAATTACAAGATGGTGGTTATTTCTATACGCTCATTGATATCTCCTGGTGAGAGGGCGTCCAGACAGTAGATCCAATATGTTTCTCTAGCACATAGTTTTTTAAAATGTTCGGCTGTCAGGAGAGATCTCGGGATTTGTTCTATTATCCAGACTTTTAGGCCCTTGGTAGATCCTTGGTGGGCCATAGCAAAGTGTTTGGGAACACTATGTGGGTCTGTGCCAGCCTTGGTGAGCCTTCTGTGTTCCCTAAAGCGTTGTCTGAGTGGTCTAATGGTTCTACCCACGTAAATGAGGTTGCATGGGCAGTATATGTTCCTCTGAATACGTTGTATATGCCCTCACCTGCCCATGCAACCTAATTTAAGATTTGTCTAAGGCAAGGACCACTTGTGGAGAGCTTCAGAAAGACCTGGAATTAGCAAATACAATTGTTTCAAAGAAAACAATAACTAATGCTCTCAACCGCCATGGCCTGTATGCACGCTCACCATGCAAGACTCCATTGCTGAAGAAAAAGCATGTTGAAGCTTGTTTAAAGTTTGCTGCACAACACTTAGACCAGCCTGAAATACTGGGAGAATATAGTCTGGTCAGATGAGTCCAAAATTAAACTCTTTGGATGCCATAATGCACACCATGTTTGAAGGTCAAATGCCACTGCACATCACCCCAAAAACACCATACCAATAGTGAATTTTGGAGGTGGGAACATAATGGTGTGGGGCTGTTTTTCAGCATACGGTACTGGCAAACTTCATATCATTGAAGGAAGGATGAATGGAAAAATGTACCTAGACATTCTTGATAAAAATCTGCTGCCATTTACCAGGATGATGAAGGAAGTTGAAACGAGGGTGGACATTTCAGCAAGACAATGATTCCAAACACAAAGCCAAGGAAACTATTGGTTTCTAAGAAAATAAAGCTGCTGGAATGGCCCAGCCAATTACCTCACTTGAATCCAATAGAAAATCTATGGAAAGAACTAATATCAGAGTTCATTAAAGATGCCCATGAAACCTTCAGGATATGAAGACTGTGTGGAAGAATGGGCCAAAGTTACACCTGAGCAATGCATGTGACTCATTTCTCCATATAGGAGGAGGCGTCTTGAAGCTGTCATTACCAACAAAGGATTTTGTACGAAGTATTAACTTTTAGTAAGCTTGTTCAATACTTTTTCCCTGTGTCATTTTATTTTATTACACATAACTTAATTTCTTAGCTTATTTGTTTTGGTATCATTGTATGTATGAATTGCATGGGTTGTTACCCACATGTGGTTAAACTGTCATGCCAATAGCACCTTTTAAAAATATATAGCGCATCCGGAAAGTATTCACAGCTCTTCACTTTTTCCCCATTTTGTTATGTTACAACCTTATTCCAAAATTGATTAAATTCATTATTTTTGTCAAAATTCTACAAACATTACCCCATAATGACAACGTGAAAGAAGTTTGTTTGAAATCTTTGCAAATTTATTGAAAAAAACAAAAAAATCACATGTATATAAGTATTCATAGCCTTTGCCATGACGCTCAAAATTGAGCTCAGGTACATCCTGTTTCCACTGATCATCCTTGAGATGTTTCTACAACTTGATTGAAGTTCACCTGTGGTAAATTTAGTTGATTGGACATGATCTGGAAAGGCACACACATGTCTATATAAGGTCCCACAGTTAACAGCGCAAGTCAGAGCACAAAACCAAGCCATGAAGTCCAAGTAATTGTCTGTAGGCCTTCCAGAAAGGATTGTATTGGGGCACAGATGTGGGGAAGGGTCCAGAAAAGGTCTACAGCATTAAGGTTCCCAATGAGCACAGTGGCCTCCATCATCCGTAAATGGAAGAAGTTTGGAACCACCAGGACTCTTCCTAGAGTGGGCCACACGGCTAAACTGAGCGATCGGGGGTGTAGCCGTCATTCGGCTATAGCATGGATCTCAGGTGGTTAAGCAAGATCAAGTTCTCAGTGAATTACAAAACAGTATCTGCAGTATATATTTTTGCGTCTAAGCCAGGTTTTTACTGGTTAGGTTTTGGTTTGCCATTTTAAAATGTATGTATGCCAGAGGGTCATCTTGACAGACAAGTACAGTGCCTTGAAAAAGTATTCATACCCCTTGAAATTTTCCACATTTTGTCATGTTACAACCAAAAACGTAAATGTATTTTATTCTTTTCGATGATATTATGCCTGAGGTCCTGTGACATTTACCATTTCCATAATGCAGCGAGTAATCCCAGAAAATAAAAAACATTTGACGATTTGTAAGCAGTGTTTTTTTATTACTATGGTCCCCATCCATCCTCTTTTGAAGAACGAATAGTTTTCGTCAACACCAGTTTTCTGTATCTGTATGCACTTTGGCCAGCTTTGGACTCCTGTTACAGTGCCTTGAAAAAGTATTCATGCTCCTTGAAATTTTCCACATTTTGTCATGTTACAACCAAAAACGTAAATGTATTTTGTTGGGATTTCATGCGATAGACCAACACAAAGTGGCACATAATTATGAACTGGAAAGAAAAGGATGAATGGTTTTCTCATATTTTTTTGTATAAAAAAATTGAACAGTGTGGCATGCATTTAAATTCAGCCCCCCTGAGTCAATGCTTTGTAGAACCACCTTTCACTGCAATTACAGCTGCAAGTCTTTTTGGATATGTCTCTATCAGCTTTGCACATCTGGGGAGTGACATTTTTGCCCATTCTTCTTTGAAAAACCGCTCAAGTCTCTCAGATTGGATGGAAAGTGTCTGTGAACAGCAATTTTCAAGTCCTTGCCACAGATTCTCAATTGGATTTAGGTCTGGACTTTGACTGGGCTATTCTAACACACAAATACGCTTTGATCTAAACCATTTCATTGTAGCTCTGGCTGTATGTTTAGGGTTGTTGTCCTGCTGGAAGGTGAACCTCTGCCCAGTCTCAAGTCTTTTGCAGACTCTAAGGTTTTCTTCTAAGATTGCCCTGTATTTGGCTCCATGGCTTTTGCTGAAGAAAAGGATCCCCACAACATGATGGTGTGTTCAGGTTGATGTCCAGTGTTAGTTTTCCATCACACATAGCGTTTTTTAGGCCAAGAAGTTCAATTTTGCTATTATTTGACCAGAGCACATTCTTCCACATGTTTGCATGTGTCCCCCAGCTTCTCGCAAACTGCAAATGGGACTTCTACTGGTTTTTTTTCAACATTGGCCTTCTTGCCACTCTTCTATAAAGGCCAGATTTGTGAAGTGCACGACTAATGGTTGTCCTGTGGACAGATTCTCCCACCTGAGCTGTGGCTTTTGACTGCTTCTCTTATTAATGCTCTCCTTGCCTCCTTGGTAGGTTTGCAGTTGTGCCATACTCTTTCCATTTTCGGATGATGGATTGAACAGTGCTCCGTGAGATGTTCAAAGTTTGGGATTTTTTTTTATAACTTTACCCTGCTTCTCCACAACTATGGCCATGATGCTGTTCACTAAGGTTCTCTAACAAACATCTGAGGGTTTCACAGAACAGCTTTATACTGAAATTAAATTATACACAGGTGGACTCTGTTTACTAATTGTTATTCCTTGACCGGGAATCGTTCCTGGGACCTGGTGTTCCTGGGTCAGCTGTAGGCAGTCACCTGATCTAGTGTTCTATAAAACATCACTTCCTGTCTTTGCCCTAGTATAGGTCCCGTTTCCTGGTTGTTGGTGTTTAACAATTTGTATTTCTGGATGCTGACATCTGCCTGTTAGACTACGCTTCTTGGACTACTCCGTTGGATTTTGCTGATTGTTGTTGCCGACTCTGCCTTTTCCCGATGCCTCTTCCTTGTATACCCTGTGGATTGCTGCCTTTGTTTGCTGACTTCACTCTCTACTAACTGTGAGTTGCTTGTTTGGTGTTCCTTGATATACCCTGTTTGCACCTTCTATTGTGGTCCCTTGATACTGGATGCAGGATCTCAACCGTCCCACCTGATACCAGGATAACAAGACTACCGGTCAGGAAACTGGAGTGACGGTTGGAATCTCCTGGCAGACCTGACACTAATTTGGTGACTTCTGAAGGCAGTTAGTTCCACTAGACTTTAGTTAGGGGTATCAGAGTAAAGGGGGCTGAATACAAATGCACACCACACTTTTCAGATGTTTGTAAAAAAAAAATTGAAAACCATTTATCATTTCCCTTCCACTTCACAATTATGTGCCACTTTGTGTTGGTCTATCACATACAATCCCAATAAAATGCATTTATAATTTTAGTTGTAACATGACAAAATGTGGAAAATTGCAAGGGGTGTGAATACTTTTTCAAGGCACTGTAGCTAGAATTTTTAGAAGGAGCCTTGGCACATTCCTATGCTCCCAGTGGTTTTTACGTAGAGGGTGGCTTATTCATCAACATATTGTTGTGTATGAATCTTCTCCACTAGGTGGCACCAATGGCATTAGATATATATTTTTGTAAGTTAAATTAATCTTGAAGCAATGCTACGAGAAAAGTATTAATAAAAGACATAATATATCATCTGATGAAGCGTGTATGTTTGTACATATCCACTGTGGCAATAGATGACTCATTTGGTTCTAAAATATATATTAAATGAATGTTGCTACAGGAAAACCACCTAAAATGTTTATTTCTCTGTTATGTTCACAAAGTAAAGAATAGTTTTGATGCTGATAACGTTCAAAATATCATTTTAATGAGATCTGCAATAACTATTCCAGAACTAAAGATAAAGCATATAAGTAGAAGTTGAATATAAGGCTTTGTTTAGCTAACCTGATGGTCTGCATGCAGTCTCTTCAGTGTTGGTTCTGTTCTAAAACTGTGCACATTAGAAAAAAATATCTACCCAATAATGATCTCTGTAAATCTTTATTTCCGGAAGCTGCTTTTGATCACACCTTTTCCATGGTGGCCTGTGGAATATCTACTTAAGAAATTAAAGTGATTGTAAAGTCCTGTTTAAAAAAAAAAAAAAAAAAATAACAAACATGTTATACTTACCACCTATGTGCAGTTGGTTTTGCACAGAGCAGCCCGGATCCTCCTCTTCTCGGGTCCCTCTTTGCTGTTGCTGGCCCCTCCCTCCTATCAAGTGCCCCCACAGCCAGCAGCTCTCTATGGGGGCACCCGAGCCTAGTCAGAGCTCCCTGTATCCATTCAGACACGCAGCCCCACCCCCGCCCTCCCCTGATTGGCTGACTGACAGCCGAAGGAGCCAATGCTGCCGCTGCTGTGTCTCAGCCAATCAGGAGGAGAGTCCTGGACGGCTTAGACACTTGTGGACATCGCTGGACAGAGATGGGGCGTAATTGGGGGGTGCTGGGGAGGCTGCTACACACAAGGTTTTTTTTATCCTAATGCATAAAGATAAAAAAAACTTCTGCCTTTACAACCCCTTTAAGACCTTTTTGTGCTAAATTAACTTGCTTGCTCAAAGAGAATCAGCCAAAGATGGCTTATGCAATAACAAGTATTCCTACATTATTATGTTTATGCAGGCTTTACTTTGAAAGATTTCTATTTATCCCTTTGTTTAGCAGTTTGTATGCATACACCTCTTGGAGCTAAGAGCCAGGGGGGAAAGTCCCCAAATACCCCCCTCCCAGGGTCTGCAAATTGCTGACCAATCCGCTGCCTAAACTCTCTTTTCAGTTTCCCTTTTTTTTTCTGTTTACATCTGCATGTTTCAGGTGCTTTGTGATGTACACATGTTTTGTTTTTACCATGTGTTATCATTGAACTCTGTGTAATGTGTCTTAAAAAAAAAATAAACAAGCAGGACATTTTTCCAATACAGCCTATCCAAAATGTGGATAAAGCCTAGGTAACCATAAAGGTATCAAACACAGAGTACCTCTAGTTGTTTGCAGTCTTTGTTATTACAGGGCTCTCTTATGTTAAAACTGTTCCATATTATCAGTGCCGGGACAAGGTCATCTGGTGCCCAGGGCAAAGATGGAAAACTGCGACCCCCCCCCCCCCCACACACACACACACCACTGTGAAAGCTACAACGCCTACAGACGATCGGATCTATACTGGGAATTCAATGTACAGTATACAGTACAATGACACCGTTCTAATCGGAGCGACAGGACACAGCACATCAGGGCACAGCACATCAGGGCACAGGTCACAGTACATCAGGGTACAGGGTACAGCACACCAGGCCACATCAGGTCACAGTACATCGGGGCACACGACATTAAGGCACAGCACATCGGGGCACATAGGACATCAGGGCACATAGGACATCAGGGCACAACACATCACTGTACAGGGCACAGCACATCAGGGCACGGAGCACATCAGGGCACGGAGCACATCAGGGCACGGAGCACATCAGGGCACGGAGCACATCAGGGCACGTGGCACATCAGGACACATCAGGGCACATGGCACATCAGGGCACAGGGCATGGAGTACATCAGGGCACGGGGGCATATGGCACATCAGGGTACATAATGGCACATGATGGGGCACATGGCACATTATGGGGCATGTCAGGGCACATCATGGGGCACATCAGGGCACATTATGGGGCACATCAGGACACATTATGGGACACATCAGGGCACATCATGGGGCACGTCAGGGCACATCATGGGGCACGTCAGGGCACATCATGGGGCACGTCAGGGCACATCATGGGGCACGTCAGGGCACATTATAGGGCACGTCAGTGCACATTATGGGGCACGTCAGGGCACATCATGGGGCACATTATGGGACACATCAGGGCACATCATGGGGCACATTATAGGGCACGTCAGGGCACATCATGGGGCACATTAGGGCACATCATAGGGCACATCATAGGGCACATAGCACATTAAGTGTGGCACATTGTTTACTAGCCTGCATGCAGAGCAGCGCTGGAAGCATCTGTGATAAGTTCTCTCTCTCATGTCACGCTGCTCCCCGGCGGCCCCTCCTCTTTTCTCGTCCATCCCAGATGATGTCACAAGCAAATAGGGAAGGACGAGAAGAGAGGAGGGGCCGCCGGGGAGCAGCGTGACATGAGAGAGAGAACTTATTACAGATGCTTGCTGCGCTGCTCTGCATGCATCCCGATCTACCCGTCAGGCGCCAGCTGTCGGCGATTGATGGGTAGATCCTCCAATGTGGGATAGAAACCCTGATAGGGAAGTGAGAGGCGGGGTGGGGCTGGTCTCAGGCTTGTGCCGGGTGCAGGAGCGCACTCGGCACATGTTAAAGATGATCAATTTTCGCACGGCCGGTGTTGTAAACTCTGCATAGGTAGCAGGAATTTTTACAACACTGGTTCACTGGCGCTTCTATTGCGCCCCTCTTCCTCCATTAAATGGTCCCGCCCAGGGCATCCGCCCCTTCCGCCCCCCCCCCTTGTACCGGCCCTGCATATTATTATGGGGGCAGGAGCACCAAAAGACTTCAGGTGACCTCTAGCATGATCCTTAGAAAAGGGTAAATATGGCAGATATGAGTGGCAGATTTAAACATTTTAGGAGTTAACCTCTACATTTATAATAATTTAAGCCTGAATATTCAGATATTTGCTCAGTTGCGACAGTTTAATACAGAAATAGTCAAAATTATAAGCTAAAGGGGCCTCAAGTGTGGTCTCTGATATCACCAAAGGGCGCACATTATGTTCAATATTTGTAATGCTTGAGAGGACTGTCATAAACTGCAGACCTAACAAAGAAAATGAGGCTCAGAGGTTTTGGAAATGCTACATGGTTGGCTGGGGATATGGTGCAAAAGACAATATGAAACTGGGAACGTATTACATGATGCTAGTTGAGATCAGTGCTATTACCCCAATCAATGTTCCCACTAAAGACTGCTGAAGTTCAAGGACCGCACATCATATACCAAAGGGCCACAGGTTGGACACCAGGGTTTTAATATAATCAACAGATATGGCATGTTTAAAAATAAATGATTGCAACAAGCACATCATACTTTACAAGGTTTAAAGAATTAGACCTGATAGGTGTGTGGTAGTGATGGACCAATACAAGTTAAACCCCGTACACACAGGCCGAATGTTGGGAGACAACGGCCGGTTAAAAAAAAAAAAAACTGCCGACATTCGGCCCATGTGTATGTCGGTCGGTCTGTCCGTCCCCCTGTCAGAACACAACAGCTCAGCGGGGGAGATCACTGAACTAACCTTGCATGGTTAGTATAGCGGAGCTGACAGGTTTTTTTTTCGTGCAAACTGCTGGGTTGCATGAAAAAAAAATACGAATAGTGTGTACCCGGCTTTAGAGATTGATGTTAAGGATATGAAAATGTTAATTCTCTTTATTCTCTAACAATAAGTTTCTTTTATTGGCTCCCTTTTTGTCTGTTAGGGTTGAAAATATTACCAATAAAAATAAGAACAGTGTAACAGTTACATGACTGATATATCAAAATAGAAAAAGAGGGCCGCGAGCAGGCCAAGTGGCTATCGCCTTCAGCCATGCTCGTGCCATATCTCAGTAATGACACAGAGAAGTGCAAATAATATCAAACAATAAATAAAAGGAAAAAGGAAAAAAAAAAAGAAAAGGGGGGGGGGGGGAGAGATAGAGAGGGGTGGAGAGCCAAGGAAGAAGGAGAGAGAGAGAAGAAAAGAAAAGAAAGAAGAATTCTACTGGGAAAGCATGGAATAGAAGAAATGAAATCTATACTTGTGGGGATCATCGCCACATGTGATAATTCAGGGTAGGGGCAGGGATGAGCTTGAAGGGGTAGGGACGGACGAGGAGAAGCAAAGCCAAATGGACCATAGAACTTTATATTTATCATGGGTATTATTGTCGAGTGCCAGCATCTCCTCCCTTCTCATGATGTTGTTCACTGTATATACCCATAATGACAATGGAGGAGTAGTGGTTGTCTTCCAGTAAACTGGGATAAGTTGCAGAGCTGCCGACAAGAAAAAAACGGAGGAGACAACGTTTCTGTGAGGCTACTTAGCCTGGCAGAAGGGCAATCTCTGGGATGGCTGCAAAGATTCCTCATAAATAACGTTATAGGCCTTAAATACCTGAGTCCAGAAGGGTCGTATCCGATTACACTCCCACCAGACATGGATGTAAGTACCTGAGGATGTACCACAGAGCCAACAGGAGGCTGGGGTAGACGGGAAGATTTTGTGTAAGGTGAAAGGGTCCCTGTACCATCTAGAAAGGATCTTAAAATTCTTCTCCTGCAAATAGCAGGAAATAGAGGACTTGTGGGTAAAGTGGAACGCAGTCTGCCATTCCGCTCTGGAGAGGCTCTTTCCCAGCTCTGCCGACCACATCTTAGTGTAGGGGGGCAGGTCATCCTGCGCGAGGGCCTGGATCAGGCCGTATAGGGACGAGAGTAGTTCAAATTCTGTGAAGGAACGTTGTATTTGAGAGGAGAGGAATAATTGTTTCGCAAAGGAAGATAAGTATAGGGCAGTGAGCCAGTCATGTGTATCCTCAGGAACGACCCAGGTCCCAAGTCCAGGATGAAAGTATGGGCCTGGGGCCAAGAGGAGAGATGGACCGAACCTAAAGTGGGAACCCCCCTGTCCTGGGGGAGGCTGGGTTGACAAATAGGGAGGATAAGGGGGAGGGGACTGAAGAGAGGACCTTACATAGCCCCCTTCGGTACCATAGAGTGAGAGCAGCAATGGTTAGGGGCGAGGCGGAGGACATGCTAGAGAGGTTTCCTTTGTGTCCCCATAGAAGGGCACGTAAGTCAACTGAGGCCAAATCCTGTTCAACCATGACAGAGGCTTTTTGAAAAGGATGTGGGAACCATTCAAGAATGCGTGCCATGAGAGTAGCTTTGTAATATAATTAAAAGTCAGGTAGTCCTGTGCCACCTTGAATCTTTGGACGGGTGAGTAGCTTATGTTTGACTCTGGATAGGCCATGGTTCCAGATAATGTAAATGGAAAGTGAGCGTAGGGTAGCAAAGAAGGCTTTGGGGATAAGTATTGTATAGTTTGGAAGAGATACGGTTTAGGGAGGGTATCCATTTTAATGGTATTGATTCGGCCGAACCATGGTATCGCGGAGCCACCCCAGGATGCCAGGTCTTTCCGGAGATGGGAGAGAAATGTAATTCAGTGAGAACAGGTTAGTGAGGTTGACCGGTATCGTGATGCT
The DNA here is from genome assembly GCF_042186555.1 of Aquarana catesbeiana. Classification (NCBI taxonomy): domain Eukaryota; kingdom Metazoa; phylum Chordata; class Amphibia; order Anura; family Ranidae; genus Aquarana; species Aquarana catesbeiana. Next base: position 364,314,757 of record NC_133327.1, on the reverse strand, counting down.
TAAGTAGGAAATACCCATGGTTGCCATTCGAAGGAGTAGTTGGAGCGAAGGGATGTTATTGTGGGGGTGGATAAAGAAATATTTGGAGCCTCCGTTTTGGAGATATTGAGCTTGAAGTTACTAAATGAGCCGAAACACTGGTACTCAGAAAAGAGTGAAGGCAGGGTCTTATGAGGTTGTTGGGCATAAATCAGCAGTTCAGTAAAGAGATAGTTTATGGTGGGTGGAGGGGGTTTGAACGCCCTGAATGGAGGCGTTCTGACGAATGGCACACACCAAGTGTTCAATCACTATGACAAATAGGATCGGGGAGAGGGGGCAACCTTGGCGGGTGCCATTCGAGATGTCAAACGCCTCTGAGGAAGTGCCATTCACCAAGACAGAGGTGGAGGGGTGAGAGTAGAGAGACATTATTTTGGATATGAAGGAGGAGCCTAAGCCAAATTGATCCAGGGAAAGTCATAGGAATTGCCAGTTGACCCTGTCAAGCGCCTTTTCGGCAACCAAAAGGCAAGCCTGTAGGCGGTGGCGTTGGATGTAGGAGATGAGGTGTATCGTTTTGGTCGTGTTGTCCCGAGTCTCTCAGCCAGGGACAAAACCGACCTGATCTCTGTGGATGATTCCTGGCAACAGTGCTGATAGGCGATTTGCAAATATATAAAAATATATAAATAGTACCTTTGCAAATAGTTTCAGGTCTATATTCAATAGGGAGATTGGGTGGTAGCTACTGCATTGGGAAGGGTCTTTACCGGCTTTCAGAAGGATATTAACATTGGCCAACAAAAGGTCACGAGACGGGTGAGTGGAGTTATTGATCGCATTGAAGGCCCGGGTCAGGAGTGGCGTCAGTAGGGGTGCAAAGGTCTTGTAGAACCAGGGGGTATACCCATCCGGTCCTGGGCATTTGCCTAACTCAGGCCCTTGATGACACCCAGAAATTCAGGTTCCGCCAAGGGTCTGTCCAGCTCAGCAGACTCCTGAGGGTCAATTTCAGGCAAAGCCATTTCTGCAATGTAGGCCTGCATGGTGTCCAGAGAGGGGGACGCAGGGTTACCTGAGTTACCAGTTGTTAAATTGTATAACTGGGAGTAGGATTGTAGGAAAGAAGATAATATGATATGCCTTTCGTGTTAAAGACCTTGGACTAGTCGGGTGCAGTGATGAATGGGATGGAGTGGCGAGGGGGGCCTAGAATGGATAACACGTGCTAAGTGTTGGCCACATTTATTGGCCACTGAATAGTGGTAATTGCTGGCCCTATCACGGACTATCAAGGAATAAGAGTCTAACAATTGAAGGAGATCATGACGAGCATTGGATAAGGTGACAAAGGCGGAGGGTATGCGTTTATTGAGGGACTCGAGGTCCGAAATGGTGGCCAGAAGACGGCGAAAGTCATCTGTTCTAATCTTTTTCAGACGAGATCCATTTTGTATAAGGTCGCCCCTGACCACACATTTCAGAGCCTCCCATTGGATAAGGGGAGTAGTAGTATCTTAGGAATGGTCGGATACAAAATTTCGGATTGCTTTGGTAACTTCAGGTACACACACTGAATCCCGCAGTAGATTGTCATTGAGGCGCCAATATTTACCTCTACGAGATGGCGGTGGGCGAGCGAAGGACAGGTAAACGGGAATGGTCAGACCAGAGGGTATGCCCCAAAGGATTGTGGCTGGTTGTCTAGTAGAGCTGCACAATTAATCGTTAAAAAATTGTGAACTCTGTTCAACCCCCCTGACGATCTCTATTGCAGAGATTGCCAATTCTTTCATATAACAATTGGAGAGACTTATCTGCTCACTCAGCTGTCAAAAGAAAACATCAGGGCAGTCTGCCAAGTTTTTAACATGAAACATTGTAACTAACTCTTCCTTCTTAGATCAAAGGGATAACCTTCTGTGTGTAAAGAAAAAATCCAGGCAGTCTGCCAAGTTTTTAACAACCTGTAAATGCAGGAAGTTTAACCACTTAAAGTCTAAATCTATTAGTTAAAATCAATATTTTTTGCTAGAAAATTCCTTTTGAACCCCCAAACATTATATATATTTTAGCAGAGACCCTAGGGAATAAAACGTCGATTGCTGCGATATTTTATGTCATACTGTATTTGCCCAGCGGTCTTTCAAATGCAATTTTTTTGGGAAAAATACACTTCAATGAATAAAAAAAAAACCGAAACCGTAAACTTAGCCCAATTTTTTTTTTGTTTTAATGTCAAAGATGATGTTACGCCGAGAGAATCGTGATCTATCTTCTAAGCAAAAAAAATCGTGATTCTCATTTTAGTCAGAATCGTGCAACTCTAGTGTCTAGTAAGGATTGAGAGATCAGGAAGTTATCTAATCTGCTGTATGAATTATGGGCTGTGGAGAAGTAGGTGTAGTCTCTCTCCGTGGAATGGTGTATGCGCCAAACATCTACTAAGTGGTGGGAATGCAGGAGAGATCTGATACGTGTGAGCGCAGACATGGTCATGGATGACTTACCAGAGGATGTGTCGGCAGGAGGGGAAAGAGCAACATTATGATCACCACCAACAATAACACAGGGACACTCGAAGGAAGACAGTCTGGTAGGAGTGGAGGATTAGGAGCGTAGATATTGACCACTATAAAAAGAAAGTGGTTTAGTTTCAATTTGAGAAATATAAAGCGACCACCAGCATCAATATAGGAATCAAGGACTTCGGGATTAAAAGGAGAGAGAAACAAAAGGAGGGGAGGAGAGAAAGAGAGGTAGTACGGGAAACAGGAAACAAAAGAACGTCTCGGCTCCCAGTTGCAATAACAGAAGGGATCAAGGAATGTCTGACAACTGAGGACAGGGAGGGACCAGAGAGGTAGAAGGTAAGAGAAATTACAAGAGCAGGCCACTAGGTGGCACCATAGGATCACAAACAAAAAAACATAATATTATATTGCAAGAGATATTTCTGGACCAAGAACAGTGCCGATTGGCACCGAGTATACCTAAGGGGCAGGGCTGTCTTAATGAGTGGGCACACCTGCCCACGGGCCCTAGCTGCATGGGGGGCCCCCGCACTTTCCCTAAAGCAGCTGGTCCTTGAGCCCACGCTGCCCCAAAATTGGGGACCCCATGATGGCACTGAGAGTGATGTAAACAGGGGAGGCAGGCTGGCAGCGGTGCGCTGTGCTGTGCAGAACGATACCTATTATTTCACAGCAAGCGGGGAGGGACAGGGCCGGAGCGTCAGTGATGCTCTGACCCTGCCCCATGCAGCTTAAATGCTCGGGACTCGAAGGCTGCGGGGTAGGAGCTGGGGTGGGAGCTGCTGAGTTGACAGCACTGAGAGCCCACCTGCGGAAGTAGCATTGTGGATGGTGTCATGGTGAGCCCAGCTGTCCAGCACTGTTTGCACCAAAGGGCTTGGAATGCCCGGAGGGATACTCCCTCCTCCCCCCCTCTTTCTGCCTGCTTGATTGGTATAGGTGAGTCCAGTGCTGGAGGTGGGCACATAGCCAAAAGTTTACATACACTGTATCTCCACTGGAAAAGGGGGTACTACATGGGTGGAATAATGGTGCTGGGGGATATCAAGGGTGTACGGGGGAAAACAATGCTGAGGGGGGATCTGGGGTGTATAGGGGGTAGCAATTCTTGGGGTAGCTTGGGTGTCTATAGTGCTAGAGGTATCAGGTATCATGTAGAGAGGCCACAGTGTAGGGGGTATCAGGGATGTAGTGGGGGCACAATACAAGGGGTATATGGTAACAGTGCTGGAGTGATATCTAGGGTGTAGAGGGGTCAGAGTGCTGAGGGATATCTAGGGTGTAGAGGGGTCAGAGTGCTGGGAGATATCTGTGGTGTAGAGGGGTCAGAGTGCTGGGGGGGGGATATCTGGGGTGTAGAGAGGTCTCAGTACTGGGGGGATATCTGGGGTGTAGAGGGGTCAGAGTGTGTGTGTGTGTGGGGGGGGGGGGGGATTTCTGTGGTGTAGAGGGGTCAGAGTGCTGGGGGATATCTAGGGTGTAGAGGGGCCATAGTGCTGGGGAGGCATCAATCTAGCAGATATATTATAAGCACAGGACAGCTTTGTTACTTTATGTATGTAGTATTTTACCACTTTTTCTTTGCTGTACAGAATGATTGTTCATGTAGGTGATGCAGAGCTCCACCCAAAAGGGGAAGCTCCGCTTGTCTGCCTCCTACCTACTTGATGTCTGTTTACCTGCGCGATCTCCATTGTAGGGGCCCCGGAGCATTACTTTGCCCAGGGGCCCATGATGCTATTCAGACGGCCCTGCTAAGGGGGGGGGTACGAAGAAGGCATGGAGAGGCCCCCAGGGACCCGGGCTCCACAGGGCAAGAGGATGAGAAAGGGTAGAAAAAGAAAATATGCTATGAGAAGAAAATAGTATTAATGAACAATAAAATGAAAAAGTAAAAAAAAATAGGGAAAAAAGAGCATATAACTTCATATATACATATAAGCAGTTAGACATCCCATTACATTAGGGATCATGTAGAGATCTGGGTATCATGCAATGACATTAGAGTAGGATATAGGAGCAGGTCTGTGTGCATGATAGCCAGGTGTCTGCATCTGGGGAGGAAAAGACATGAGCCTAGTTACTGGTAACATTAAAGGGCAAGCCATAAACAACAGGTAGTAAACTTTAGAAATAAGCAATTAAGCATGTATTTTACTATGCATGAGTTTTAGTGTGGGCATAGGCCCACAAACCATCCATGAAAGATAAACAGCTAACGGTAGCAAGACAGTGAACAGTGTTTAAAAAGAAAAAATATGTAAAACCTCAGGAGAATGTACACAGGGAATCCTGTGAAAATTGCAGGGATTGATCCTGCCAAAAAGACAAACTACTGGCCAGTCAGTGTGAGGTCATTGGGGTCTTTGTGTAAGGAGGATCTGGAACACCGTTTGCGGCCTTGTTTTTGCCACTGTGGTAGGTAAGGTAGGCCAGGAGTGGTGGGATTGAAAGGCCAGTCAAGCAGAGAAACATGCGGAAGTTCCAGGGTGCCGAGAAATGCAGGAAGGTCTCCAAGAGTGCGGAAAATGGCCGTCTTGCCATCGCGGTGGACACATAGCTGAAATGGGAAACGCCACTGGTATTTCATCTGGTGCGACTGCAGGAGCTGTGTGAAAGGCTTCAGGGCTTTCCTCGTGGTCAGGGTCTGTGATGTTGTAAAAGTGAACTCTGCAGAGAGTGTCACGCATGAATGAGAGGTCAGGTTTCCTGGGGCCTGCGGTCCTATGAACACGGTCGAGTTCAAGAGGATTATCTTTGGGCAATTGCAGCAATTGGTTAAAAATGTCCGTCACTGCCACAGATAGATCTTTGGGTTCCACGGACTCAGGTATCTCGCGCACGTGGATATTATTGCGCCTGTTTCTATTCTCAATGTCATCCTGTTGGTAAGAGAGGTGCTGCAGCATGACCGTGTGTGTTTTGAGAATTTCTTCATGGTACTGCACAGCCAGATGGAGACCCTCAGTGGTGCTTTCTATATCCTCAAAACAACCCCCAATGTCCTTTTTAAGCTCAGAGATCTCCTGTTTATAGTTTTTTTTTTTAATGCGTTTAACACACTGCTCAAAGTCAGATTTTGTGGGGAGAGAACGGATATAACTGTGCAGATATCTCATCTGAGACTCTGTCCCATCCGTCCTCAGATCCTATGGAGGTGGTAGAGGTGGCTCCTGGAGCGCCTAGATGAGCGATCCTGGTTTCCAGGAGGTGGATGGCGGGCCTGGGAGTTAGTCAGTTTGTCCAGGGCTGGCTCAGAGCGGGCCGGGGACGGATTCCGCCTTACGCTGGGCCGCGGCTGAGGAACGGATAAAGAAATACCCTAAAGCACCCCCCGGTCCCCTTCAGTTCCTTGAACTTATCTTTCCCCATGGGGGCGAGGATTGCAGAGTTTGGCTGCGGTTGAAAGCCCTGTAGAGCCGCGGGATCCGGGAGCCGAGACTCTGCACGTCCTACTGCTCCATGCGGCAAGCCACGCCCCTCCTTTTTAGTCTGTTAAATACACTATTGAAGGTGTTTTTTTTTTTTTTTTAATATCTGTTTAACAAGTGCAAAAAAGCTGTTCCTCCTTTTGTGAGCTGATAACAGTCCAGAGGCAGAAGGCACACAACGTTATCAGTTAGCATTGTATCCTGCTATGCTATCCCAGTGGACTACAAAACACCTCCCCCTGTTAGGGAGGTGTTATGTAGTCCTTACACAGTGATATGTAGTTCTAACACACTGCTTGTCCTAGGGAGACAAGTATAGTTGTTACCCTAGAACAAGAAGTGTATTAATGGTAGGGTTACCAGGTTAAGATGAATGGCAAAAAAGTGTGAAATTAGGCATTAATACTACAACCACCAAATCTAGGGACTGATAAATATCTACCGTCTTTTGTCCTTGGGTTTAGACGTGCTTTAAGCGATTTGGTCTACAATGAAGGCACAGTGAAAAGTGACCTAGTTGTGGTCTTAGGCTGCTGCCTCTCCAATAGCTGTGAACACACTGCTCAAAAAATGATCAGATAGCTTGATATAATTTTGAGGAAGGGCCTCTTACCTCTTCAGAGCTTAAAGTGAAACTTCACTCTCTCAATCAATATTGACTATGTTTAATGCTTATGCTACTAGCATTAGTAAGTAGGAAAATTATATTATATTTACTTGTTTTAACCTTTTTTGTACATTTTTTTAGTTGCTACTTGTTTTTCAGGCCTAGGTAAATTATGTCATACATCCCAGGAGTTCTCAGGAGGGGAGGTGGTGTTTTCTCAGCTAAGCACATCTGGACTCCATCTGCTAGTAGATGGACGGTAGATGGATTCCAGGAAGTAAATGTTACATGTGTCATCTGCCCTTACTCAAGATGGCCACGGCCAGAAATGCTATGTGAATGTTTTTCAAAGTGATTTCTCAGTAAAATAGAGCATGTAGACATGGATGGATGGGAGAGTTTGCTTTGAAGATTAAAAATTGAGTACTGTCCGTGATACTTTTTTTATTTGCACTAACATACAATTTTTCAGGACAAGCTTTCGGGGTATGTCCCCTTCTTCAAGGTCCAAGCAGTACTGATTCACAAATTTTTAAGCAGAATGTTAAAGAAGAAAGAAAAAAAAAAAAAAAAAAAAAAAGGGAAAACCAAACACATACAAATCAATGGTAATAAAGATAGCAGCAGAGTTAGTGAGATAAGACAGAGGGAGAGCTAGGGGGGAATGTAGGGGGGGGGGAATACTAATCACAGAGCGGTCGTAAAACTTTAGCATAATGTGTAAGGAAACCAATATCTAAATTCAGGCCATTATTCTTCGTGTCAAAAAGAAGTATCATTCTTAGTTCAAACGTTTTCCTTTCCTGGATAGTTCTGAAATTCCCTTTAACCACTTGAGCCCCGGACCATTATGCTGCCTAAGGACCAGAGGTCTTTTTCCAATTTGGCACTGCGTCGCTTTAACTGCTAATTGCGCGGTTATGCAATGCTGTACCCAAACGAAATTTGCGTCCTTTTCTTCCCACAAATAGAGCTTTCTTTTGATGGTATTTGATCACCTCTGCAGTTTTTATTTTTTGCGCTATAAACGGAAAAAGACCGAAAATTTTGAAAAAAAATGATATTTTCTACTTTTTGTTATAAAAAAAATCCAATAAACTCAATTTTAGTCATACATTTAGGCCAAAATGTATTCGGCCACATGTCTTTGGTAAAAAAAATGTCAATAAGCGTATATTTATTGGTTTGCGCAAAAGTTATAGCGTCTACAAACTAGGGTACATTTTCTGGAATTTACACAGCTTTTAGTTTATGACTGCCTATGTCATTTCTTGAGGTGCTAAAATGGCAGGGCAGTACAAACCCCCCCCCCCAAATGACCCCATTTTGGAAAGTAGACACCCCAAGGAAATTGCTGATAGGCATGTTGAACCCATTGAATATTTATTTTTTTTTGTCCCAAGTGATTGAATAATGACAAAAAAAAAAAAAAAAAAAAAATATTTACAAAAAGTTGTCACTAAATGATATATTGCTCACACAGGCCATGGGCCTATGTGGAATTGCACCCCAAAATATATTCAGCTACTTCTCCTGAGTACGGGGATACCACATGTGTGGGACTTTTTGGGAGCCTAGCCGCGTATGGGACCCCGAAAACCAATCACCGCCTTCAGGATTTCTAAGGGTGTAACTTTTTGATTTCACTCTTCACTGCCTATCACAGTTTCGGAGGCCATGGAATGCCCAGGTGGCACAACCCCCCCCCAAATGACCCCATTTTGGAAAGTAGACACCCCAAGCTATTTGCTGAGAGGCATATTGAGTCCATGGAATATTTTATATTTTGACACAAGTTGCGGGAAAGTGACACTTTTTTTTTTTTTTTTTTTTTTTTTTTTTGCACAAAGTTGTCACTAAATGATATATTGCTCACACAGGCCATGGGCCTATGTGGAATTGCACCCCAAAATACATTTAGCTGCTTCTCCTGAGTATGGGGATACCACATGTGTGGGACTTTTTGGGAGCCTAGCCGCGTACGGGGCCCCGAAAACCAATCACTGCCTTCAGCGTTTTTAAGGGCGTGAATTTTTGATTTTACTCTTCACTGCCTAACACCGTTTCGGAGGCCATGGAATGCCCAGGTGGCACAAAACCCCCCCAAATGACCCCATTTTGGAAAGTAGACACCCCAAGCTATTTGCTGAGAGGCATGGTGAGTATTTTGCAGCTCTCATTTGTTTTTGAAAATGAAGAAAGACAAGAAAAAACTTTTTTTTTTTTTCTTTTTTCAAATTTCAAAACTTTGTGACAAAAAGCGAGGTCTGCAAAATACTCACTATACCTCTCAGCAAATAGCTTGGGGTGTCTACTTTCCAAAATGGGGTCATTTGGGGGGGTTTTGTGCCACCTGGGCATTCCATGGCCTCCGAAACTGTGATAGGCAGTGAAGAGTGAAATCAAAAATTCACGCCCCTTAGAAAGCCTGAAGGCGGTGCTTGGTTTTCGGGGTCCCGTACACGGCTAGGCTCCCAAAAAGTCCCACACATGTGGTATCCCCGTACTCAGGAGAAGCAGCAGAATGTATTTTGGGGTGTAATTTCACATATTCCCATGGCATGTTTGAGCAATATATCATTTAGTGACAACTTTGTGCAAAAAAAAAAAAAAAAAAAAAAAATTTGTCTCTTTCCCGCAACTTGTGTCGCAATATAAAATATTCCATGGACTCGACATGCCTCTCAGCAAATAGCTTGGGGTGTCTACTTTCCAAAATGGGGTCATTTGGGGGGGTTTTGAACTGTCCTGGCATTTTATGCACAACATTTAGAAGCTTATGTCACACATCACCCACTCTTCTAACCACTTGAAGACAAAGCCCTTTCTGACACTTATTTTTTACATGAAAAAGTTTTTTTTTTTTTGCAAGAAAATTACTTTGAACCCCCAAACATTATATATTTTTTTTAAAGCAAATGCCCTACAGATTAAAATGGTGGGTGTTTCATTTTTTTTTTTCACACAGTATTTGCGCAGCGATTTTTCAAACGCATTTTTTGGGGAAAAAACACACTTTTTTAAATTTTAATGCACTAAAACACACTATATTGCCCAAATGTTTGATGAAATAAAAAAGATGATCTTAGACCGAGTACATGGATACCAAACATGACATGCTTTACAATTGCGCACAAACGTGCAGTGGCAACAAAATAAATACATTTTTAAAAGCCTTTAAAAGCCTTTACAGGTTACCACTTTAGATTTGCAGAGGAGGTCTACTGCAAAAATTACTGCCCTCGATCTGACCTTCGCGGCGATACCTCACATGCATGGTGCAATTGCTGTTTACGTTTGACGACAGACCGCCGCTTGCGTTCGCCTTAGCGCAAGAGCAGGGGGCGACAGGGGTGCTTTTTTTTTTTTTTTTTTTTTTCTTTATTATTTTTTTGCTTTTTTATCTTATTTTTAAACTGTTCCTTTCATTTTTTTTTTTTTTAAATATTTTTATTGTTATCTCGGGGAATGTAAATATCCCCTATGATAGCAATAGGTAGTGACAGGTACTCTTTTTTGAAAAAATTGGGGTCTATTAGACCCTAGATCTCTCCTCTGCCCTCAAAGCATCTGACCACACCAAGATCGGTGTGATAAAATGCTTCCCCAATTTCCCAATGGCGCTATTTACATCCGGCGAAATCTAAGTCATAAAATGCTCGTAGCTTCCGGTTTCTTAGGCCATAGAGATGTTTGGAGCCACTCTTGTCTCTGATCAGCTCTATGGTCAGCTGGCTGAATCACCGGCTGCATTCTCAGGTTCCCTGTTGAGACAGGAGAGCCAGAGAAAAACACGGAAGACGGTGGGGGGGCATTCCCTCCCACGGCTTGTAAAGGCAGTCTAGAGGCTAATTAGCCGCTAGGATTGCTTTTACATGAAAGCCGACCGCTGGCTGAAAAGAATGATACCAAGATGATACCTAAACCTGCAGGCATCATTCTGGTATAACCACTCAAAGTTGTGAATGGCGTACCTGAAGACAAAAAAATGGTTAACAATAAAGCACAGTAAACAGTAAAGTATAAATAATTACATACCTGAAAAACAAACATGATAAAACATAATAACAATAACAATAAAACACTGCAGAATAGAATACAGTAAAAAAAGAGCAGAACAATAGAGAGAGAGAATAGAGAGAGAGAACAATAAAACGACAACTATTTTTTTTTAATTTATATATATATTTTTTTTTTTTTACACTTTTTTTGTAACTAACTTTTATAACTGTAACCGGTTCCAGGTTCGGGTCTCTCAAAATGCGATGTCATCTGGAGAGACCCTGTGAAAGTGTGCCTAGTCTGTGCAATGCTGTACCCTACGCTAATACTCAACTAGTGAATGGTAGCGTTCAAAACATTCACCAATGCAAAGACCAGGATTGTCAGGACAGGAGGGACAATAATAGCGGGTGTCACGCCTATATCCGCGCTTGCTGCAGACACAACATCTTTTTTGGGGGTTCGTTGGGTAGGGGTACTCGGGAGGACATAAAGAAAATGCCTCTCATGCAGCCGACTGCATTTGGTTGGGGATGTGAATGGGGGAAGTACGGGCGCTGCAGAAGTGGTGGGTTCCCAATTAGGATTGGCGAATGCAGCAGGAAGGGCACTATGGGCACGACGGGCCTGTGTTTGTCTTCTTGGTGGCAGCGGGACACTACTTGTGCTTGCCACCTCACCAGCTTGAACTGCACTTATGGGACTCGCCACGTCACCAAGTGTTACTGCAGTGCTGGTTTGACTACGACCGGGGTATACTAGGCCGCTGGTGCTTGCCAGTTCAATAAAAAGCTTCCAAAAAAACTGTTAGCGATCGCAGGGATCAGGCCTGACTCTGCGAACGCTGCAGTTATGCGTTTAGTGCCTTGTAAGTGTCAGTGATCGATCGATACTGCACTTGGGTGGGCTGGGCTGGGCCGGGCGGAGGGGCACAACGCAGGTGCTAGCAGGTATCTGGGCTGATCCCGCTAACACTGCGTTTTTGGGAACCCTAAACTGCTGGGGACGCTAGTATAGATCTGATCGGACCAGATATTGATCCGATCAGATACTATACCACTAAGGGAGGTGTACGGTGCGTGCGTGGGTGTTAGCGGTACTGGCGCTAACCTGACGCTGCCTGGTGCTTGCTTGCCAGTTCACCAAAATGCTACCAAAAAAACTGTTAGCGATCGCAGGGATCAGGCCTGACTCTGCGAACGCTGCAGTTATGCGTTTAGTGTTTTGTAAGTGACAGTGATCGATCGATACTGCACTTGGGTGGGCTGGGCGGAGGGGCAAAACGCAGGTGCTAGCGGGTATCTGGGCTGATCCCGCTAACACTGTGTTTTTGGAAACCCTAAACTGCTGGGGACGCTAGTATAGATCTGATCAGATCAGATATTGATCCGATCAGATACTATACCACTAAGGGAGGCGTATGCTGCGTGCGTGGGTGTTAGCGGTACTGGCGCTAATCTGACGCTGCCTGGGGCGACGCATATCACCGCCGGGCGATCAGGGGGCTAAACCTTTATTAGGTAATAAACGGCGGGTGCCCTGACACTATAAAAAATAAACGAACTAACCTGCGTCACCCGTAACGGTTATACGGTGATCAGTGGTGAAAGGGTTAACTAGGGGGCAATCAAGGGGTTAAAACATTTATTAGATAGTATATGGGGGTCCCTGTCACTATAAAACGCTGACGGCGAACCTAAATATTTACCTCACTAACTAGCGTCACCAGCGACACTAATACAGCGATCAGAAAAATGATCGCTTAGCGACACTGGTGACAGGGGGTGATCAAGGGGTTAAAACTTTATTAGGGGGGGTTAGGGGGGTACCCTAGACCTAAAGGGGGGTAATACTCACTGTCCCAACACTGTAACTGTCACAAACTGACACCAATACAGTAATCAGAAAAAAAAAAAAAAAAAACCTGCTGGTGTCAGTTTGTGACAGGGGGGGGGGGATCGGGGGGGGGGATCGGGGTGTTTTGTGTGCCTGGCATGTTCTACTGTGTGTGTAGTGTGTTGGTGCACTCACATTGATGTCTTCTCCCCTCGGCGCTGGAACGGAAACTACCGAGCCGAGGGGAGATGACATCATTTCCTTTGCTGCTGTTTAGCATACAGCAGCAAAGGAGTGTTCCCATTGGCCGGCGGCGATCGCGAGGGGGGGGCCACGAACGGATGGCCTCCCCCTCATCTCGGATCGCCGGGGAACAGAACGGGACCGCTTCGGGCACCGGGGGGGGGTCCGATCGGACCCCCCACCCGCTAGAGGCAAATCACGTACATGTACGTGATTTTGCCTGCCCGTGCCGCCTTGCCGACGTAAATCGGCGTTAGGCGGTCCTTAAGTGGTTAAGAACTAAGACATTGAGGTCTTCTATGGTGTGGTCCGATTGTGAGAAATGATGTCCCACAGGTGTGCATAAACTGTCTTCTTTATGTTCTTTGATGGTATGTCTGTGCAAATTCATCCTCGCTTGCACAGACATACCATCAAAGAACATAAAGAAGACAGTTTATGCACACCTGTGGGACATCATTTCTCACAATCGGACCACACCATAGAAGACCTCAATGTCTTAGTTCTTAAAGGGAATTTCAGAACTATCCAGGAAAGGAAAACGTTTGAACTAAGAATGATACTTCTTTTTGACACGAAGAATAATGGCCTGAATTTAGATATTGGTTTCCTTACACATTATGCTAAAGTTTTACGACCGCTCTGTGATTAGTATCCCCCCCCCCCCCCCTACATTCCCCCCTAGCTCTCCCTCTGTCTTATCTCACTAACTCTGCTGCTATCTTTATTACCATTGATTTGTATGTGTTTGGTTTTCCCTTTTTTTTTTTTTCTTTCTTCTTTAACATTCTGCTTAAAAATTTGTGAATCAGTACTGCTTGGACCTTGAAGAAGGGGACATACCCCGAAAGCTTGTCCTGAAAAATTGTATGTTAGTGCAAATAAAAAAAGTATCACGGACAGTACTCAATTTTCTCTGTCACAATTGCATTAATACGGCTACAACAAATCAAGTAAGATTAAAAATGAAATATATAGTGTTTTTGGTCTGTGGTGCTCAGGTGCAGTGTACCGTATATACTCGAGTATAAGTCGTTCCGAGTATAAGTCGAGGCCCTAATTTACCACAAAAAAATGGGAAAAACTTAGTGACCCGAGTATAAGACGAGGGTGAGAAATGCACAGCTACTGTAAGTGGAAAAGAGGGTCAACAATGCCCATTTGCATGCCTCACTGTGCCCATTTGCAGCCATAGGTCCCCCGAACTTCAAACTCGGTAGTTAAGGGTTCCTAGATGCCCCCTAGCTGCAGCCAAAATTTGGGGTCTCTGAATTCAAATGGTCCCGAAATGACATTGCTGCAGATGGACACAGTTGACCGATTTTGGGGCCCCGTATCTCGGGGAACCCCAAATTTGGTGTGCAAACTCAGTGGAACTAGCACCATAAAATAACCAAAGCTGGGGTTTCTAGCACCAAGTGTCCCCCAGATACAGGGCCCCAAAAATCGGTTCAGAAAATGTCAAGCACTTTTCTGCAGCAGAGAATGACATTTTCCGAACTGGCTTTGGTGCCCCGTATCTCGGGGCTACTTGGTCCTAGGAACCCCAGCTTTGGATATGTTGTGGTACCAGTTCCACTGGGTTTGCACACCAAATTTGGGGTTCCTAGCACAAAGTGGCCCTGAGATACGGGGCCCCAAATTCGGTTCGGAAAATGAAATTTTTTGCTGCAGAAAAGTGCTCGACTCGAGTATAAGTCGAGGAGGGCACTTTCAGCACAAAAAAATGTGCTGAAAAACTCGTCTTATACTCGAGTATATACGGTAGTTCTATTTTAACCAGTTTGTAATTAGATCTGAATGAGGTGCTTTAGAATACCTGCTTTGAATCTAAAATAGGGGTAGTGTGTCAGCATCTTCACGTAAAGATGAAAGTGGCTGGCTGTCTTCCTGCTTTACTAAAGGTTTCCAGCACCAAGATCTTCCTAGTCGTACTTCCTGTTATTGAATTGGTGAATGCATATATATATACATGCACATATATACAATACTGTTCAAATGTTTTAGGCAGGTGTGGAGCAATGCTGTAAAGTAAGAATGCTTTCAAAAATTTATATTTGAATTTTTTTTTTCTTTTTTATCAATCTACAAAATGCAAAGTGAGCGAACAGAAGAAAAATCTAAATACAATTAATATTTGGTGTGAGCTTCAAGCCAGCATCAGTTCTTAAACTTGCACAAAGTCAGGGATTTTGTAGGATTAGAGTCAGGTGTATGATTAATCAGTTATACCAAGCAAGTACCAGTGATCATCGCTTTCATATGCAAGTTGAAACAGTCATTAACGGAAATAGAAACAGCTGTGTAGAAGGCTTAAAACTGGGTGAGGAACAGCCAAACTCTGCTACTAAGCTGAGGTTGTATAAGGCAGTTTCATGTCACAGGTCATACACCATGGTAAGACAGAGCACAACAACAAAACACAAGGTAGTTATACTGTATCAGCAAGGTCTTTCCCGGTCAAAGATTTCAAAGCAGACTGCGGTTTCAAGATGTACTGATCAAGCTCTTTTGAAGAAGCACAAGAAACTGACTACGTTCAGGACCATAGCTGCAGTGGTCGGCAAAGGAAACCTAATGCAGCAAATGAAAGACACATGATGCTTTCTTCCCTTTGACATCTGAAGATGTCGAGCAGTCCCATCAGCACAGAACTGGTTGAAACCAGTGGGACCTAGGTACACCCATCTGTCTGGGGAAGACCGGCCAGAAGTGGTCTTCATGAAAGAATTGCGGTCCAAAAAAAAGCCCAACCTCCGACGTGGAAACAAGGCTGAGCATCCCAACTATGCACCAAAACATAGGAACTGGGGCAAAGGAAAAAGGCAGCATGTGCTTTGGACTGAGGAGTTGAATTCTGAAATATTTGGTTGTAGCAGGAGGCAGTTTGGTCGTGGGAGGGCTGGAGAGTGGCATAATAATGAGTGTCTGCAAGCAACAGTGAAGCATGGTAGAGCTTCCTTGCATGTTTGTCGCTTCATTTCTGCAAATGCAGTTGGAGATTTGGTCGGAATTAACCACTTACGGACCCCCGCACGCCGATATACGTCCTAACTTTGAAGAGGAATATCGTTGTTATGGCAGAAGCTAGCTGCCATAACCCCGGTATCCTCTTCTTCGTCTCTTCGATTTTATCGGCGGCGGGAGAGGGGCCCCCCTCCGCCGCTTACCGGATCCGTCGGCAGCAGCAGAGGCGATCGGATGTTTCCCCTTGCTGGGTATGGAGATGAGTGAGGGGAAGATGGCCCCCACCCCTCTCCATAACATTGCAGGGCGCAAGCTCTAAAAGGGCCATTTTTTTCTTATAATTTTTTTAAATGACAAAATTTATTTATTTATTTATTTTTTATTGCATTTTAGTGTAAATATGAGATCTGAGGTCTTTTTGACCCCAGATCTCATTTTTAAGAAGTCCTGTCATGCTTTTTTTCCTATTACAAGGGAGGTTTTCACACTGAGGCGCTTTACAGGCGTTTTTGCACCAAAAATAGTGCCTGTAAAGCTCCTCTCCTGTCACTCAAGTGCTTTCATGCTGGGGCAGTTAGCTTGCGGGACGTTAAAAAAAAGTCCTGCAAAGACCTGCAAGCAGCACCTTTTGGGGCGATATACACCACTCCTAAAACGCCCCTGCCAAATGAATGGGCACTGCTGCTGAAGCACCTGCAAAGCGCTTCAGGCAGTGGCACTGCATTGGCGGTATAAACCCCTTCTTCGGCCGCTAGCGGGGGTTAAAAGCGTCCGAAAAGCGCCACTAAAATGATGTTAAAGTGCTGCTAAAACTAGCAGCGCTTTACCACCGATGCTCTCACCGCCCCAGTGTGAAACTGCCCTTAGGTTCAGTACCTTCCTCACTGATTCACTAAGTGAACCCCAGTGTGAAAGCCAGAGTGCGCTTGCAGGACACGAAAAAAAGTCCTACAAGCAGCATCTTTGGGCGGTGCGGGAGCTCTGTATTTAGCGATTCTAAACCGCCCTTGCCATTGAAATCAATGGCCAGCGCTGCTGAGGCGCCTGCAAAGCGCTTTGGCAGAGGCACTTTGTGGGCCCTTTTAACCCTTTTTCGGCTGCTAGCGGGGGTTAAAGAGGAGTTCCCATTTTAAAAACAAAACTTAAAGTCAGCAGCTACAAATACTGCAGCTGCTAACTTTTAATAATTGGACACTTACCTGTCTGTCCCATGGTCCAGCGATGCGGGGGATAGAAGCTCCGCTCGTCTCCCCCTCCGTTCAGCGGTGCCGGCATTGCAACTGTGGGCACCCACTGCGCATGCACGAGCGACGCTGTGCGCCGTGATTGGCCACTCAGTTATCTGGGACCTGTAATGTGTCCCAGATGATTGACAAGAGGGAGGGGGCAGAGCTAAGCCCTTCCTGCGCCAAGGGGAAGTGATGTCACCAGCCCAGGCACTGAAGGAGGCAGACTACGAGGGACCCCCTATGAACCATTTAGAGGTGAGTAAAAAAACAAATTTTTTTCCAAATGTTTTTTTTTAGGAACGTTCATGCTTTTTTTTTTTTTTTTCTTTTTTTCGGTGGAACACCACTTTAAAAGCACCCCACTAGTGGCCAAAAAAAGCACAGGGAGATGAAATACTTAATCAAGAACTACCTGTGTCTCCTGCATGGTTGTGCAGAGTAAGAAAATATTTTAAATCTGATTGACTGCACAGAATTACAAATCCTTTGGCAGGTAAACCAATGAACATGTATGCATTTTATTTTTTCCCTGAGGTTTGATTGGATTTAAATGGGGAGATACAAACAGTGCATAGTGGAGTTCTTTAAATATTTTCTACAACTCCTTTAATATATTTTGTGTTAATTGTAGCATCTAAACTGCTGCTGTTTTGTTTCAGGCATTACCCAATTGGTTTACTTTTTGATCTACATGCAGCAAATACATCTTTACCTTGGGGCATCACTGTCCACTTTAAGGTATGTTTTCAGCTTTCCTTATGTTATAGTAGTATAGTATCTATATCAGCATCTACTTTTTTCATTATAACTTGTTTCTTTATCATCTTTACTTAGCTAAAAAAAAAGAACAATTTTACATTTTAAAAAGCATGTTTTTGTATTTCAAGCTTTCCTTTAAGTAAGCCTGATTCTGCCATTGCAAAATTTTCCAACAGGATCTGTACATTTGGATCAAGTAAAAACCTAATTTGCTGACTAACTTTCTTTGTGTGGGAGCTTTCTTAAGCACGAAAGTGATAAGTTAAAAACAAACCTAAGATTATTTTAGTGTAGTCATCTCAGAATCTGTCATTTAGGACATGACTTAACATGTTTTTTGCTCTCTGTTTTAACTAAGCTCGATAACATCCAAACCGTTGATGAAAACCACTGTACTTTTCGATACTAGCAGCACTTTAGCCTCCCTTTCAGTATAGTGAGCTGTGGCTATAGTTCTGAGTCACTCATTCCATCATGCTGCACACATAGTACTTGTACTGTCTATTATTTCCCCCCCGTTTTTTCTTTCTCTTCGCTGATGAAAGGTAATGAAAAGGTAATACTAGTGATAAAAAGAATTACAATAAAATAGAAATAAATGGTCAGCGGTACCTGATGTCAGCTACACCCCAATAGGTATATGTTTAAATCTGATGCTTCTGTAAAAATGTCTCTTGTATGTGGACAAGAGAGTGTAATATGTAATGATTCAATTTCATACATATTGTTATATAATCTCCATTTTCAGTAACCACTGACTAAAATCCCATTTTTGAGAGTAGTTTTGTGATTTAAAAATCCCAGGTGTTCAGCTATGTGAAAAATTAAAACAAGAGGTATAGGTTAGGACTTTATATGAGACCATGACCATCCGGTACACAGGTCTCCATCCAATTATATCTGAGAAAAATAAGGGGACTAGGGGAAAAAAGGGGGGACAATGGGGACTTTATATGAAACACATCACTAGGGCAGGCTGAGTCATCAGATGTAAAAAAATGTAAATTTATTGATACCACATGAGAAACAAGGTGCAATAGATGATGCTCGCATATAGTCAGTAAATAAGATACAAAGTATGTAAAACATGGCAGTAGAACATATAATAGTAGCATAGTAACATGTTATACATTGTAACATAGGTAGATTGCAGCATCATCAAAATTACACCCCACATGTGTATACGTAATTCATATTGTATTAAAATCCAACTGATGGCTAAAACACTAAGATGCCCATGGTAGATACATATTCGTTGTGACATGTCAAGAAGTTATGAATGTTCAGTTGTATTGCTCGACACGTTTCGTGGAAGTTTGTCCACTCATCAGGAGCAGCTATCTGGAAATATCTAGAGTAACGTATAAAGTAGTAAGTAATAATATTTAATTACAACAGGAAGAGGGGAAGCAAAACCGCTAGTCCTAACACTCTTACCTGTAGATATATGGTATAATAGTAGTAGGGCATATATAGGAAAGTTCATGATGATAGGAGATAACCAGGGGTGGACACAACAACCCCACGGGAGCTGAGGAGGCAACCAAGAGGCGGCAGGGCGAGGCAGCTCAGGACGCCGTAGAGCAATGGGTAGTGAAAAAGTTCACCTAGGTTTCCAACATGGTGTGTAAAATAGAGCATTGACCCAAGGTAACTGTAGATAAATAAAATAAAATACGTATAGGTAAAAAACAAGTGATGTTGGATGACCACTAGGTGGAAGATCAAGTGTGGGACAAGGTGAAGTGACAGTGAAGTGAACATAGGAAAAACAGACAGATAGTGTCCGGGAAACCGGTGGAGTGAAGGAACAAAGAGAGCCCATCACAGCACCAAACGAACAAGGTGAAGGGATAGTGCAAGGCAGGTAGAGTGAGGACGGGTGTATATATTCTCATGTGGTATCAATAAATTTACATTTTTTTTTTTACATCTGATGACTCAGCCTGCCCTAGTGATGTGTTTCATATAAAGTCCCCATTGTCCCCCCTTTTTTCCCCTAGTCCCCTTATTTTTCTATGTGAAAAATTAGGCCAAGTATTCCTTATCCCACCCACTGTAAGTGGCGTACTACCTACTTAGTGTTTCCTTACCAAATGATAAACAAAATCCTGCAATGCTTCCTTTAATCCAAAATAACCTCTAAATTGACAGATACAGATTATCAGAGTTACCAGAGTCTTGTCCCCTTCGGTAGACAACTCAGATTTTGACCACTGTCTCCTCATCCTATGATGGTTGTCCAGTACAGCTTGAGGCACTGTGCCACATTCCCAGCTGCCTTCATCCGGTATACCCTACCTTTCTACTTTAACTTTTTTTTTTTTTTTTTCAATTTTTTTCTTCTATTATAACATTTACACTAGCTTAGGGTGAAGACCTTGGCTACATTTTTTTAACCTATCTCCTTAGTTGAGAATACGCAATTATTTTTTATTTATGCAATTTAATTTCACCCTAACCCTTCCCATCATTGAAAAAGTTTTTCTAAGCTATCCATATATACTTTATGGTAAGGCTGCTCAAAAGATGTTTCAATTCCTATGCTGCAGTTTTGTCATTTGAAATTGTGTGCAAAGGGTGGTTTTCTTCTGTTGTTATTAAAATGTTTTTGATGAACAGAAACGATAATGGAAGCAAAAGACGGCTTTGCTGGCTAATGGCAATTTATCATTTATTTGTTTCTAAGTAGTTGATTGATGTCTTTCATAAAAATGCAAAAGAGAGCATCATTTTAGTAGTGAAAACTATTAATGATGCATAGCATTCTTTTAAAAACGAGTATTAAAGCGGGGGTCTGCACCCCTTGGATTGCGGGCAGATGACAGGTAGATTGTGTTCCTTCTTTGCAGATCCCCAAAACCTGAATAGGAGGGGCGGCATTGACTGCACTGATTCCCTATATATATCACCTGTGGCAGCTGAATGCTGGATTCACCTCCTCTACCTCCCACTGGCATTCAACTGCCACAGCAGGAGGAAAATACAGGGGTCAGTGCAGTAAATGCTGCCCCCGCCACCCCTCCTGTCCAGATTTCCCTTCTTTCTGCTGCTTGATCCCACCTGTGTGTTCCCCTAGTCCCCCCATCTCTGTAGGGCTGCTGGCTTCCCCTCCTCTCGTTTCCCGATGGCTGCTGCTGCGGATCTTCAGGATGGAGAGTGGGGAATGTGACGGTAAATATCATTTACCAGCCCTTTCCTTTTGTAAATAAAAACAGTGAGTGAGCTGTATTGCTCACTCACTGTGTTCATAACTGAAGCACAGTAAACAGTGTTTAGAGTGCTGCAGTTTGTGAATGAATAAGAAGCTGTTCTGTACAGAGCTATTCCTGTTCATTCATTCTGTGCAGCTGAGGCTGAGGACACAGTCCTCAATCTCCTTACTCTGTCTCAAAAATGAGACATCAGGGGTCTGTTTAGAGGCCTGATATTTCACCAAAACCTCCAACAGGGCTGCTAAAATAATTGTAAAAAATAATAAGAAGAAGAATAAAAAATAAAAAACTGACACCACCCACTGCTCTACTGACACCATCCACTGCCACACCGGCACAATCCTCTGCCTTACTGACAAAAGCCATTCTTGGAAAAGAAAAGACAAAGTCAACTGCCCTATTGACATTGTCTACTGCTTTACTTACTTACGTTGTCCCCTGCCCTACTGACTGACACTGTCTACTGCTCTACTTACTGAAACTGTCTACTGCTCTACTGACTGACACTGTCCACTGCCCTATTGACACTCTCCACTGCCCTACTGACTGACACTGTCTGGGCTGGGCTGTGTGTGGTAATTTTGTTGAGAGCTACGAAGAGTAAGTCTATGTAAGGGTCTTATACAAACATGAAGGAAAAGCAAGTGAGTTAGGGAATAGCAAATCAAGTGGAAACTGAGGCAAAGAATAAGGTAAGTAGGTGGGGAGTGTGAGCGCACCCCAGGGGTCAGACAGACAGGATAGAGGAGGAGAACTTGCTGCTGAAGCCTCAATGGCAGAAAAATGCCCCAATGGCAAAAAATAAGATTCAAACTTGGGCATTACATTATTAAAGTAACCTTCACAGTAAAAGGATGTGCTGAATAAGCACTTATGCCTCTTTTCCACTGAGCGGATCGGTTCGGTACGCTATTTTGAGTGTTTCCATTATGAAAGTGGTCCATACAACCGAACCGCACCATTCAGGGTCCTGCTTCAGATGTGGGGCCATAGAAAATGGTACAGTTTGGTTAGGGTGGAGCTACGATACATTCCACTGATTGGTGGACATGTGACGCCGTGCTAGGCATTTTTTCTAAACCCACGTATGGCCCCTGTCGGTCCGACTTGCAGTGGAAACGCTCACCTGAATAGGCCGGACCATTCTAGGCCTTCCAAACTGTACCGACCCGAACCGATCCGCTCAGTGGAAACGAGGCATTAGACTATGACGTGTGTTAACAGATGTTTTTTATTTGCAGAGTTTTCCATCAAAAGACCTCTTGCATTGCCAATCAAAAGATGTGATTGAAGCACACTTTATGTCTTCTGTGAAGGAAGCCGATGCTTTGAAACACAAAAGCCAAGTTATCAATGAAATGCAGAAGAAGGACCATAAACAGTTGTGGATGGGTTTGCAGAATGGTATGTATCTTGCTCATCTTTGTTGGTCTCAATAACTCTTGTTGTTTTCACTATGATGGGAAACATATTGGGAAAACCACAATTAACACTTTTGTTTTTAAGTTATGCATTCTGTATTTTTACAATTTTTTTTTTTTTTTATATACTGATTGCATTTAAAGATAAATAAATTTTACGTCTGCCATCGCAGTGTGAATCAGAATAACAGAGAACATCTAGAAATGATCTCTTAGACCCCTTTCACACTGGAGGCGTTTTTCAGGTGTTTTAGCGCTAAAAATAGCGCCTGTAAAGCGACTGAAAGACGTCTCTCAATGCTCCCCAGTGTGAAAGCCAGAGTGCTTTCACATTGGTGCGCTGCGCTGGCAGGACGTTAAAAAAAGTCCTGAAAGTAGCGTCTTTGGGGCGGTGGAGGAGCGGTGTATACACCGCTCCTCCACCGCCCCTGCCCATTGAAATGAATGGGCACCGCTGCCGAAGTGCCTGCAAAGCGTCAGCAGCCCTACACGGGCGCTATTAACCCTTTCTTCAGCTGCTAGCGGGGGTTAAAAGCGCCCCGCTAGCGGCTGAAAAATGCAGCTAAAACTAGCGGCGCTTTACCGCTAACGTGGCAGGCTGCTCAGTGTGAAAGGGCTCTAAAAGTAGAGCCACTGAGAGCCTGAAACGGCCGCTCCCCGCCCCTCCACAGCTCAGTGCTCCAGTGAACGTGGAGAAGCAGAACAGAGAGCTGCTGGTTGACAGCCAGCAGCTCCTTGCTTGGGGAGCTGTGAGAACCGAGCCATCGGCGATGTTTGATCGCTCGGTTCTCAGTGTAGAGGCGCCGAGGGACAGATGCAGCATCCACCTAGGTAAGTATGAATATGGAAAAACCCCCAAATCCATACTTCTCTTTTAACCCTAAGTAAAAATGTCCCCTCTCCCTTCCTAACACCTATGCTTACCAACCAGTGTAAGAAAGATGTACTGTATATACTTGCCTATTTTCAGCCCACTCCAGTACTGTCATAAAACCTCCCTTGTGTCTGGTGCTTCAGGGCAGTAGAGAGAGCACTCTGACAACGGCTAATAAAGCCTGAAGCAGTGACACCACCCATACTCTTCAATTGCCCATCCATTGTTGGCAGTGCTTCCTCCCCCCACAGCTTTGCTGACACATGGAAGCGGGGATCATAGGTGAGTATACACATCTTTCCTTCACGTTTTACGAGTAGTTAGGGTTAAAGCTAAGCTATACCCATAACAACTTGATAAAAAAATTATTCTTTAGCAAGGAACTTACATTCCACATTATTATTTATGCAACCAGATTGAGTGTGTGCTGTAAATCCCATCAGTTTTCATGCACGTATGGTGTGAACGACCCCCTAAGGATAGGGGGGTGTAATTCCGCTTTAGCCTCGTTCGCACCATGGTGCAGAGACGTCAGTTTTTCTGCATGCGTTCTGCAAGAGTGCAATAAAACAATTGTTCTCTAAATGCCCTGTTCACACCACAGCACTGGTATCAAGTGCAGATTTTTTCTGCGCAGAAAAAAACTGACATGACATCATGTGTGTGAATACATGCCCTATTATAACTGATAGACATGAAAATTGATGTCAGCATGCCTAAAAAATGATTTAAACTGATGTCTCAGCAAGTGAAATCTAAATGGTTTTCTCTTCAGTTCCCATCAGTTTTCATGCATGTACGGTGTGAACAAGCTCTTCAAGCGGTCTGCAGATCGGCCACTACAAATTCTGCACTGCCTAATGCCCCGTACACACGGTCGGATTTTCCGATGGAAAATGTCCGATCGGAGCGTGTTGTCGGAAATTCCGACCGTGTGTGGGCTCCATCGGACATTTTCCATCGGATTTTCCGACACACAAAGTTGGAGAGCAGGAGATAAGGACAAAAAGTTTTGGCTCTAAGCTGTAGCATAAAGCTCAGACCAAAACCTATGGATTCTGTAAGTCTGTGGAGAGGTAGGTGGAGCCCCTGCCCCTTTATTCTCCTGCAATGTGTTTTATTTTTTTCCCACTGGAAAACCCTTGTAAGTGCAAACAAGATGGGTGAAAAACTCTGAAGATGTCCCTCATCATGTATTTTATTTGCTACTTTCAGTATGAAGTATTTATTGTACTTAAAGTGGAACTTTAATAAAAAAATAAATCCTGCTAGATAACTTCAGGTTGGCCCCTTTAGCAATCGGTTAGCAATTCTGGCATTCCAAGAATGTAACTGTCTTTTGAAACCAGTAAATTGATGGGTTTAGTTCCGCTTTATGATTTACTGCGGGGCTCTGGGCTTCAGCAAAATGGCAGCCTCCAGCAAGAAGACATAGGAACAATGTTGGAGGCAATTTACAGCACACACTAATTTTGGTAGTATAATTATTCATGTGGAATGAATGTTCCTTGCTAAAGAACAATATTTTTTATCAAGTTGTTATGGGTAAAGTTCCACTTTAAGGTGGAGTTTTAAGTGAACCCTTCAGTAACTTCTCTGTCTCTGTATATTACATAATCTGTTCCTGACATGTCACAGTAACAATTTAATTTTTCAAAAACTCCTTACCTTTTATCATTTAAAATATGTCCTTGAGCCTCAGTCAGTGACTTTACTTAGGCTGAGAAGGTGTCATCAGTCTGCTGCAGGTAGGAGGATGCATTTCCTCAGTCTCCTTACCCCTTGTGTTTAGACTGCAACATTGTAAATTTGTAGCAAGACACAAGGGAGCAGTGGCTGAGCTGTGTCAGACATTTGTGGACACAGTCCAGTAAGTAGATGATGACCCTGGATAGTACCTAAATAAATATGGCTCTATCAAATAGAAAAAAAAGCAGATGAAGGTATTGCCAAGGGAAATACTGAGATCTCTAACATTTTAATACATTTCTGGAAGGGTCGCATTTACAAATTACTTAGCAAATATCACTGAACATGGCAAAATATATCCAACTTTAGGTCCTCTTTGTAGTGTATTAAGTGATCAGATATGTTAAGCTATTGCTGCAGTGTTCTCTTTTGTTTTTTGATATTATATTTAGTAGAGATTTGGTGATTATCTGCTGCAGAGAACTTAAGATGGCAACACACACAATCTTAACAGAGTACTCCATCTATGTTATACAGCACAGATAGACCAGCCTCCCACTCTGCCTATTGTATTGTGACAGCCTGGGGTAGGATAAAGTGTGGGCAGGAGGGGCGACTGCTCTAGGCACTGTAGCATCATGTGAGGTAGGGGGCCACCATGAGGTGATGGGGGGAGGGGATTTGTGTTGGGTGGGGGAATTTGGGGGGCAGCAGGAGGTAAGAATTGTCTAGGAGGGAAAATAAAGGGAGGGGGAGTGCTAGGAAAGGTGATTTGGGGGGATTTGTGTTGGATGGGAAAAATGATTTGTACTAGAAGAAGTGATATGGTAGAGGGAATTTGTGCTGGGAGGGAAAATTGGGGTTGGGGGGGGGGGGGGGGGGGGCGGTATGAGGGGTAGAGGATTTGTGCTAGGAGAAGTGATTTTTTTTCCTTTTTTTGGAGGGGGTGGGGGGTATATGTGCTGGGGGGATTTGAGGAGCAGGGTGATGGGGGGGCAAAGATTTTGTGCTTGGAGGGGTAATTTCAGCAGGGGGAGGATTTGTCCTGAGAGGAGGGGAAATTTTATTCTTATTCAAATCCACAGGGTGGATTTGATTTAAATCAAGTCTATTTAAATCACTAGTAGATAGGCTTGATTTAAATCAACTCAATTTGAATCATAATTTTTTAAGAGCAACTGTCATGTCTGTCCTGCAGCAGCTCCTCCTCTGACCCGCTGTTGACTCACCGACAGTCCCATTCACTTTAATGGGACGGCTGGTGATGTGGCGGCAGCAGGGAAGTGAATGCCCGCTAACAGGCGCTGCCCATGATGGATCTGAAATGACAGGTGCTCTTTAAATGTAAGGACTTATTCTTGCTTTTAGTTAGATTCTTTAATATTTGTAAACAAAATGAAGGTTTCCTATTTAGAATAATAAGCTGTCAGGTTAGTAAAACAGCGATATCAGAAGCAATTCAGTCATACAGTTTGAAGTGTACATTGATTTGCAAAACAGTGGGATAATGGCATATTCCTAAACTTTGTTTTATCTCATGGTTGCTGAGAAATTGTGTAAATGCATCAATGCAGTGCATGTTAGCTCAGCTTGCAGAGCTTGGATTCATTGAATGAGTTTGCCAAAAATTTAAATATTGCAGAATTTACAGCCTCATGCTGCATAACTAAGCTCCATTTAATGCTGAATAAACTAAAACATTAACATATCTTAAATGGAAAACTATCTTTAGATAGATTTTTACTTCAAAAGCATTTCATTAAAATAAATATTGCTAAAAATCAAAATAAATCCGATTTTAAATAAAATCAGATTTTTTAGATTTTGTTAAATCATTGGTTTTTTATCCACCCTGTGGGGTAAGAATGCAGATTAGTGCTCAATGAAAACATTTTTTGGGAGTGTGGGGGGGTGGGGGGGGGGATTTTTGCTAGCAAATAATGCTCACACATCTTGGAGGGCGGGGGAGGGCGCACTTTGACATGTTCACCCTGGGCTCTATATGGCCTTGTCCCAGCACTGCTGACAGCCGCCTGTCGCAACTGTCTCGGTACCTGGCCAGCAACTGCATTGAAGAATGTCAGGCGGGGAGAGGGTCGTTATGGCCACACACGTAACAAATTTTTGCTGGTTCCTGATGAACTTTGAAATTTGCATAGTGTATGGCCAGCTTTAGTATGTACACTTACATTAAGTTTATCACGTTCACATACAGTATATGAAAAACACATCATCTTAAAAAAAAACACTTACTAGACAATACATTCAATTTAACACCATAAATTCTATAGCTTGATTACCAGTGTTTGCATTACTTTTAAACAGAAGCTCACAGGAAGATACAATACTGACAGTTAATATTGAGAGTTTCTATCAATTCACACCTTCTCCTTCTCAATATGATGATGCACAGTTTGATGTAAAACACTCTTTCCATTGCACTAGTGTTTACATGGCTGCTAACAGAATTCTGCTTTTGACCATATTGAGATAGAAGTAAGTGCTTTGATTATTGTTCGAATCCTATAAATATTCACACCTTATAACCTTATAACCTTATGACCCTTTGCACACCCAAGTGAAATGTGTAAAATGGGGCAGCTTCTGAGAAGCACAAGACTACCGAAGAAAGCTTGTGGGCTCAGGATGGCATTTGGCGTCTCCCATCTGCTGATCAGCAATGACTCAGATGAGTAGTGACCTCCATCTTTCTGTTGCAGTATGACATATTGTAGAGTTCCAGGTGCAGCAACGCAAAATGCTTAACATTTAGTCATATATTTATCTTCTTTATGTTTGTTTAACCGCTTTGCAGCCTCATTGTGAAATATTTCAGAAAGCCAATTTTACAGAAATTAAATGCACTAAAAGTGATGTATTCTTTTATAGATTAAGGGAAGTGAATGATTGATTTTGGTATATTGTTTTGAATTTACAGAATTAGGCTTGGGTTCACGTCATTGAAAATTGGATGCAGGCTTTCCCCACATCCAATTCGCATGACAGGAGACTGTGACCATCACTAAATAGGGCCGGTTCACACATCTTTGGGACGGCCGAGCGCACAGCAGAAGAGTTGTGTGCTTTAAAGAAAGTGTCTTCTTTTTCTGTGGTCGTAAACATGATTTTGCATCTAGCTATAGTGAATTGGCTATTGATGCTTAAAGCGAAACTCCTCTTTTGTTGAGAAAAAAAACATTCCCCTTTGGGTGATCTATGTACATTGCAAGGATTATAACCTTTGTTGCAGAATCCTACCTTTGGTTAGTCTGAAGAAATCACTGTTTGTTCCTTTGTGCTAAGTGGGTCTAATGGGAGTGGTTTTATAATTATCTGTCAGGTGTGCAGCTGCAGAGCTCTAATGAAGAAAGCTGCTGGGCCTGCATCGCTTTAGACATGTTCCTACTGGGAGCATCTCACCAAAAATGACATTTTTGTTGCAGGGAATGCCTGAAATCTGACTTGTATCTTAGGCAGATTTCTGGGAAAATTGGTGAGCCAATCTCACAAGCAGGAAATTATGTTTCTGTGAGTGGTCAGTACACATTCTGTGTACAGAACAACTCCATGTAGCCATATTGCATTGCATTTTTAGAAAATTAGAGCGGTTGCAGATTGAAAAGGCAATTTTTAATAACATTCAATTACAATATGACTTGTGTTGCAATTGTATACACTATATTATTTCTTATTTGCTATTTTTTTCCCCCATGAAATGGATTTACCCTCTAACATTAAAGGTTACCAGCCACTCTGGCTTCTTGAGCAGACTTAAGTAGACTTTTCGTTGGATATATTACATTACATGCATGCCTGCTAAATAATGTGTAAGTGTAATAACACTTTAATGTGTTTAATGCCTCTCAAACAGATCATCGTACTCCCCAACAATATCTTCATCTTCTTTCTGCCTTTAAAGCCAGTGTCATAGTTTTAAGTTTTGCGTTGTGCCTGCATGTGTTTGCACAGATCAGCCCCTTGTTACTGCCTAACACCCTATGTATGAAGTGTGTTAACAAGAAATTCTCTTCCAGCTGTCGCAGTGAAAAAAGAAACAATAAGGCCTCTTGTACACTGCAGCTTGAAAAAGCTCAATACAGCTTTTTTTTTTTTTTTTTAACTGAGCTACAATACAGCCTATTAATTGTAATGTGCCTATGCACACAGGTGCGTAAACGAGTGCTGTGCATTCTTCAGTAAAAAAATTTAAAATAGAAACATTTGCACTTTTGGTCAGTAATTTACGCCTCATGCGTGCAAATACGCACGATTGCGCACAAATGTGTGCATATACCCATTTACATACTGTGCAGAACAAAAACACGAGCATAAGGTTTTCACGCGTGTGCGTGAATTTGCGTGAAAATACATACAAAAAAAAATTCTGAAAAAGTAGATGCTCAAACAGGAATATCGTGTGCAAGAGGCCTTATGCTGCTTTGTGATAATAAGAAATGTTATCAGCACACTTTTCATAAAAAAGCCCACTTCGACTGCGAGACTGCGAGACAGGCCTTCTCGTCCACATCAGTGCCTGACCTCACAAATGCGCTTCTGGAAGAATGGTTAAACATTTCCATAGACACACTCCTAAACCTTGTGGACAGTCTTCCCAGAAAAGTTGAAGCTGTTATAGCTGCAAAGGGTGGGCCAACCTAATCATGAACCCTATGGACAAAGACTGAGATGCCATTAAAGTGTGTGTGTAAAGGCATCCAATACTTTTGGTAATATAGTGTGTGTATTATGTTTTTTTATTCTTTTTGAGCCCTTTGGCTATGTTCTGTATGCCCAGGCATTGAAGTGGAGCAGCCAGAATCTATTTATTCAACACAACTTTATCATGCATTTTGTTCTAAAAAAAAAATTGGCGATTATATTGTACTTGCAAATTAATTCCATATATACAGTGCATCCGGAAAGTATTCACATCACTTTACTTTTTCTACATTTTATTATGTTACAGCCTTGTTCCAAAATAGATTAAATTCATTATTTTCCTCAAAATTCTACAAACAATACCCCATAATGACAACGTGAAAGAGGTTTGTTTGAAACCTTTTCAAATTTATTCAAAATAAAAATGAAAAAAAATCATACATAATGTAATGTAGTCACAGCCTTTGCTCAATACTTTGTTGAACCACCTTTGACACCAATTACAGCCTCAAGTCTTTTTGAATATGGTGCTACAAGCTTGGCACACCTATTTTTGGGCAGTTTCTCCCATTCTTCTTTGCAGGACATCTCAAGCTCCATCAGGTTGGATGGAGAGCGTTGGTGCACGGCCATTTTCAGATCTCTCCAGAGATGTTCAATCGGGTTCAAGTCTGGGCTTTGGCTGGGCCATTCAAGGACATTCACAGAGTTGTCCCATAGCCACTCCTTGTTATCTTGGCTGTGTGCTTAGGGTCATTGTCCTGTTGGAAAATGAACCTTCACAGCAGTCTGAGGTCCAGAGCACTCTGGAATAGGTTTTCATCAAGGATGTCTCTGTACATTGCTGCATTCATCTTTCCCCAGTTCCTGCTGCTGAAAAACATAATGCTGCCACCACCATACTGCACTGTAGGGATGGTATTGGCCAGGTGATGAGCGGTGCCTGCTTTCCTTCAGACATGACGCTTGCCATTCAGGCCAAAGTGTTCAACTTTGTTTCTTTAGACAGGAGAATTTTGTTTCCAATGGTCTGAGAATCCTTCAGGTGCCTTTTGGCAAACTCCAGGCGGGTTGTCATGGTACCTTTTTTTTTTTTTTTCTTTTTTCAAATAACTTTTTATTAAAGGTTTTGTCATTTTACATACAAAAACCCAAGCAAAAATTAAAGTAAAAAGTTACATACAGAGTTACACAGTAAACAGAACATGTAACCTCAGATATTTATGGTGTTATCTATCAATTTCTACAGAATTAGGCTGTAATGAGCAGGGCCTTCTGATTCCTCCTGTATTGAATCGTATAGTAACTGTACTGTCTGCCCCCATGTTGTAAAGCGCTATGCAAACTGTTGGCGCTATATAAATCCGTTATAATAATAATATAATAGAATTACAAAGCAAAAACTGGCATTAACCACTTCAGCCCCGGAAGATTTGGCTGCTCAATGACCAGGCCATTTTTTGCGATACGGCACTGCGTCGCTTTAACTGACAATTGCGTGGTCGTTACACGCTGTACCCAAACAAAATTGACATCCTTTTTTAACCCACGAAAGGAGCTTTCTTTTGGTTGTATTTGATCGCCTCTGTGTTTTTTATTTTTTGCGCTATAAACAAAAAAAGAGCGACAATTTTGAAAAAAACACAATGTATTGTACCTTTTTGCTATAATAAATATCCCCATTTTTTAAAAAAAAAAAAAAACAAAAAACATTTTTTCTTCAGTTTAGGCTGATATGTATTCTGCTACATATTTTTGGTAATAAAAATCGCAATAAGCGTATATTGATTGGTTTGCACAAAATTTATAGCTTCTACAAAATAGGGGATAGATTTATGGCATTTTTATTATTATTTTTTTTTTACTAGTAATGGCGGTGATTTTTATCATGACTGCGACATTATGGTGGACACATCGGACACTTTTGACACATTTTTGGGATGGTTGACAATTATACAGCGATCAGTGCTATAAAAATGCACAGATTACTGTGTAAATGTCACTGGCAGGAAAGGGGTTAACACTAGGGGGCGATCAAGGGGTTAACTGTGCTCCCTGACTGTGTGTTCTAACTGTAAGGGGAGGGGACTGACTATAGACGATGACAGATCGTGGTTCCTAGCTATTAGGAACTCACATCTGCAGCTCTTCTCCTCACAGAACAGGGATTTGTGTGTTTACACACACGTCCCTGTTCTGCCTCTCGTGCCCGCGATCGCTCGTGGCCGTCAGACGTACAGCTACGACGGTTCGCGGGATCGTGCCGACCTGCCGCAGTATAATGATGGCAGCTGGCCGGCAACTGGTTAAAGAGGGATCATTAAGACATCAAAGGAGTTAGTCACAGACAAGTGTGATATTCCAAGATAATGCTTTTACCTTGATTAAACAATATTGAAATGAGGAATACACAATATACTCCAACAAATAAAACAGTAGAAAAAGAAAAAAAGAAAAACTATGAGCCATCCTACTGCCCTAAGCCCTGAGTGTGCATATCAAACTTTCACATGGAGCTTGGACCAACGTCAGCCAAATTCCCGGACCTGTAATAACATTGTAACAGCCTTAGGCCTGTTTCGCATCTATGCAGGTTGCAATTGATGCATATTCCAGGTGCATTTTGCATTTTTCATACACCTTTTTGATCCATTGAGGTCCATGGAACCAAACGCACAACCTGCTGCTCCCTGACCCTTTCCATAAAAGGCACAGATGTTAACGTGACCCATAGGAAACCATGTTAAATGGACTGTATTGTGTTTCTGCAAAACTGAAAACGGACTAAATATGCATAGGTGTTATCCAGGCCTTAAAGATACTCAGGCCAAGAGCCTGTAACCAAGGTTTCCATATTTTATCACACTTGAATGGAGTACCCCAGAACTTCAAAAGTCATGTACCTTTTACTGAGGAGTGGCTTCCGTCTGGCCACTCTTCATAAGGCCTGATTGGTGGAATGCTGTAGAGATGGTTGTTCATCTGGAAGGTTCTCCTCATCCAAACAGAGAAACGCTGGAGCTCTGTCAGAGTGACCATCGGTGCTTGGTCACCTCCCTGACTAAGGCCCTTCTCACTCGATCGCTCAGTTTGGCCGGGCAGCCCACTCTAGGAAGAGTCCTGGTGGTTCCAAACTTCTTCCATTTACGGATGATGGAGGCCACTGTGCTCATTGGGACCTTCAATGCTGCAGATATTTTATGTACCCTTCCCCAGATCTGTGCCTCGATAAATCCTGTCTCGGATTTTATCGACAGTTTAAATGATAAATTCACCTTTTGTAAAAAAAAAAATAGTAATTGCACATCTTTTGGCAGGTACAAAAAAATTTGCATTTCATTATTATTATTTTTTTTTTTATGTAGCAGTCTTTAAAGCATTGCACCCACATGGGTGCAAAGTGTGGATCCTGCAAACACTCAGTAAGCTGTCTGCCCATACCTCTGATACGGGCAGGCAGTTTACTGAATGGCAGCAAGAATAAATGTACTACAAGGACACTCACTAGCACACCCTCGCAGTTTAATGAGAACTACAAGTCGTCGGCCGCGATAGTACTTCTAGTCTATTTTATTCACAGGAAACTGTGAATTAATGATGCGGCTGTGGGTGGAGCCCCTCACGCCTACGCTGTTTTTAATTGTGACAGCGGATCTGGGGGGCAAGGTGGGTCCACTAGGAGCATGTTACACCCTAAATATAAGTGTAACTGAAGGTGAACTTGGCGTTTAATTGCCTCCTTAGATCTAAGTTTAAAACTACTGTGTGGCCCTCCTCCCCTGTGTTCGTGGCAACTCTGATGTCAAACTGTGTCTAAAAGGTAAGAATCCCACGAAGAGGAATCCCTTACCGTGAAGGAAGCCTCCTGATTTATAGAGCAACTGAAGCTATTATTGGAGCCTTGTGCTTTCGATGTCTGCACTAACATGTAAGAATTCTGATGAGATGTTCAAGGAACATCTGATCCACCAACCCTTCAGGGAGCATGGGGGTTTATTTACTAAAGGCAAATCCACTTTGCACTACAAGTGCACTGCAAGTGCACTTGGAAGTGTACTTGAAGTTCAGTCGCTTGTACATGATTGGATGATAGAAATCAGCAGAGCTTCCCCTCACTTCAGAGTGTTCCCCTCATTTCAGATCTTCCCTTAGATCTAAAGCGACTGCACTTCCAAGTGCACTTGCAGTGCAAAGTGGATTTGCCTTTAGTAAATCAACCCCATTGTCTCTTTGGTTCTACTCCTGACACAGTCATTAGCAGCGCCATAGATGGCTAGAGTGTGCTGCTGCCTCAATACCGGAGATCTGTCAAAGGATCGAAGGAACCCTTTTGTCTCTTCTACTTTGGCAGAAATACTTTTAGGCTTTTGAAGCTAACTCTCACTCAGACCTTTTAGGATCTGAGCCAGAGGTCAGCTAATCCCTCTAATGGGCCATCTTCACCCGTAAGGTCTCCCTTACTATCTAAATCTCAGCCTGTAGTATTCGTTTTTAGAGCGAGAGGTTTGCGCACTAGGGTGTGCCTCATCTTCTGCATGGCATGGAGACACCATTGTTGCAGAGTTCTGTGTTCCCCTGGAACCTTAGCTGTTTGTCTAAGGTCCTTTCCCGCACTTCATGGCTTTGGCTGTTTCCCTGGACCTGGGTGCATAAGATGATTCTAGAACCATGTTCTGATTCAAGAGTAGGCAAGCCTTCTAGAGTTCTTCTGTCAGTCCTCAGGGACACTTCAGATGTTTTAGTGAATTGTGCTCCTCCTGCTCTTCTGGTGTTCACATGCACCCATCTGGGGCTATGTTATACCTTCATCCCTGACTATTCTTGTAGGGGTATCTCTTTTGCCACCTGTCTCAGGGGTCATTTTGGCTGACCCTTGTAGTTTTTTATACTTTGAGGTACTCATTTTGTTGGATATCCCATACAAGAGGGGTGGTCTGGACAGAAAACATCAACTTTATCCTTGTACCTCCCATCCCTGAATTCCAGTGGTTGGGAGATTAGTGCTTGAGCTGTTCTGAGCATCAGGTGGTTGTAGCCTTTCCATGGCCATTGGCAGGCCATTGAAATCAGGTACCCTGCAAGACTGGAAAGTCTTGCAGGGTACCTCACCTCATCTGGCTTATCTTCAGATGTTGGTACTTCTAGGAGTCTTGCGTTACAAAGGGTTCCTGATCCCTTCTTGGTTCTGTCAGTGGCCATTGCCTATCCCTTTGTTGGACTGCTTTTGGACATCCCAACTGTTTTATGAATTCTTTATTTTCTCATGTGGTAAAGCTGCCCAGTTCTCTTGGCAAACAGTTTCTAGGTCCTGAACTGAATGTTTGAGATTAAAAAACAACAACAAAAAATTTCTACCTCACTTGCCAGCCAGCCTATAACAAACCGATTTACAATTTCCAATAGATCTCCTAAACCCGGCCATACATGAATCAAAAATTTGGCTATTGATCGACTTGTGTACAACCAGCCTGTCGTTTTTTGCTTCTTTTTTTTTTACAGTCGATCACTGCTGGCAGATATAGCCACTAGCAATAATCATTGTGTTCTGCTCCCCGGTGATCCCCCCCCCCCCCCCACAGCAGAAAACAATAGTGCTGCAGGACACTATTGACTGTGATGATGGGGAATTGAGCTATTTTCTTTCTGAAGTTTCACCCATGGCAAAAGGAAAGAAAGTCTAATCACATATGAGCTGCGTAAGTGCCAATTGATTACATTATTGTTCTTGAGTTTTAATTATTATTATTATTATACAGGATTTATATAGTGCCAACAGTTTGCGCAGCGCTTTACAATATTAAAGGAGACAATACAGTTACAATACAATAAAATACAAGAGGATTAAGAGGGCCCTGCTCAGAAGAGCTTACAATCTAATAGGGTGGGGCAGGTGGTACAAAAGGTTGTAACTGTGGGGAATGAGCTGATGGAAGTGGTAGGAGATTAGTTGGAGATATGATGGGCTTCCCTGAAGAGATGAGCTTTCAGAGATCGCCTGAAAGTAGCAAGAGTAGGGGATAGCCGGACCAGTGGAGGTAGCGAGTTCCAGAGGATGGGAGAGGCTCTGGAGAAATCCTGGAGACGAGCATGGGAGGAGGAGGCGAGAGAGCTTGAGAGTAGGAGGTCTTGAGAATAGCGGAGGGGACGATTTGGGTGATATTTTGAGACAAGATTGGTGTAAAGTTTAATAAAGTTTAAGTGCAGCAGAAAAAAACCCTCTTCCCTTGTGGGGGTGTACTTTGTGACAGACCTGTGTAAAAAAAATTTCAGAATTGAATGGTCAGAAATCCAGATTCTTTGGCAAGTAAAATTGCTCCTATATATGTCTTTCATCTGTGTATGCAGATGTTTACCTTTCAACTTTAGTTTTCTAATGCAGAAAGATTAAGTTCATTGGTTAAAGTAGTAGAATTACCAAGTTCATTAGTTACTTTGGGTCAACGTATTCATGTATTCCTGTAGACATTTTTATATGTGACATTCTTTGTTAGGCTACATTTAGGCTATCTTAATATTGATCATTTTGTTGCGTGAGAAGCTGAAGGATGACTTTCTACCAAAATGAACAAGTTTTGAAACCTAACGAAAAGCTTACGAGACATCTTTTGAAAACTTTCAAAAGCTAATTTTGATATATCAGCTATTTGCAAAAGAGAAATAAGAAAAGCTAGTGAAACCAAGAATTAGAAACACAGTGTTCTGTTCAGTTGTTTTTGTTCCTAAAGCTGGCTTTCTTTTAGCTCTAACGTTTTCTAGTGTTGCAGTGAAACAAAATAAATGACCACAAAAAAGAAAAGAAAGTACCATTTGCAATAACTGCCTCATGACGGCTACATCTGCCACTGCTTTTTTTTTTTTTTTTTTTGTGAAACCTTTGGGCAGTTTAAATTTGGGCTGAAACAGAGAGTAAACATTTACATTTCAGCAGTGGCCGTTCCTTACTTGATAGCCATAGTCAAACTGCCTTCGAGGTCATTGAAATGGCAAGCAGCAATGTAAAAATAGATTGTTTAGATAGACTGATTAATTTAGCTTAGATGTTACAATGAAGGGCTGTTTTATTTACCTAGTACATTCATACGGAAAACAGAAATGCTTGGAATATAATGAAGAATGCTGGTTCCTTTCATTATCCATGACATCAATTTTTAAAATAAACTTTAAGACTTAAAGCTGAACTCCAAGTAGATGTAAAAGACACAAATTATTGCAGCTCTGTAATTATCAATGTATTCTTAATGTGTAATTCAAGGTAAAATGTTTTTTTTTCTTTTGGGTAGAGTAAGGGAGGGTTAAAACCCCCGTTAGTTTTTTTTTGCCACCTATGTCCCACTGGGGAGATTTCACTTCACTTCCTGTCCCATAGCCAAAACAAGAAGTAAGAGGAAATCTCCCCAAAGTCAGGGAATACCAATTTGTCACCAGGGTCACCAGAACTAGTTTCCCCATTGAAAGATTTCCCCTCTTAGTGTTCTGATGTCAACCCAAAAGTCTGGATTTTCTTGAAGATAACGGTAAAAAGGACAAATAAAGAGGGTTAATCTCCATAACAGGAGCACAGACAGCAAGAAAAACTGACAGGTTGTCTAATATCTCTCTAATCTAGCCAAAAAAAATAAAAAAAGTTTGGCCTTTACTTACACTGTCTTTAAAATGCAAACTATAAATGTAAGTGCCTGAATTTGACTGGGTATCATCCTCTTGCAGTACAGGGATGCGGTCAGGTGTGTTTTAGTGCAAAGAGCATGCTGAGAGGAGAAGAGGGCAGAGTGACTGAGAGATGAGTTTATCTGCTTTTACTTTCACTAACTACTTACAAGGTGGAGATAGGGAGAACTGTATGTAAAACTGCAGCAGAAAGCGATCGGGTCCTCTCCCCTGTCAGGGAGGGCTGTACTTTGTGGCAGAGCTATGTGAATCTCATAAGTGGATGGATAGAAATAAAATTGTTTTGGCAGATTAAAGGAGAGGGCCAAAGCTCTATGGGCTATACTTCTCCTTGGAACCACTTTGTTCTGTATTCCTGTGACCTGTATTTAGCTGACAGCAAGCTAAACCCCAGTGTCGGCTGATGTCACTCAATTGCTCCAGACTCTGGAGAGATCCTGACTGTAATGTTGGGATCCACCCAGATACCTGGACTGGCAGCTGGCTCAGTCTCTCGGGGTGCAGTTGAGAACATGAGCCAGCTGCTCTCGCCATCTCCACAGTCTGGTACTTTAGTGAATGCTAGAGGGGCAGAGCAGAGGCCAGGTGTCTGACGGTCACTTGCTCTCTGAAGACTTGATCA
Source organism: Aquarana catesbeiana (assembly GCF_042186555.1). Lineage (NCBI taxonomy): Eukaryota > Metazoa > Chordata > Amphibia > Anura > Ranidae > Aquarana > Aquarana catesbeiana. The sequence goes on along the minus strand of NC_133327.1, from coordinate 364,277,019 downwards.
TAGGTTTTTGATTGCTCACTTCGGTTTTAGAGGCGGTGGGGGACAGATGCAATATCGATATGTATAGGTGAGTATAAATGTTATTTGATATGTTCAAGACTTAAAAATATACAATCTTTTTGTCATGTAGTTATGAAATGCTGCTTATTTAAGCGGAACTAAAGTCCCGCTGTAAAAAGCAGCGAGAAGGCAGACTTTTATTGAAGAAGAAACATGCACTGACTCTTCTGCAATAAAATGCCCCTACATGTCAGCTCGCTGTCTACTCTGGCACTGTAAATTGAGCTGCACATGTGCAGCTCAGCTTACAGTGCTGGGCTTGTCTCTGAGTGTCGAGATGACAGCCTCCTGCGCATGCACAGGAGTCGCTCCCCTGCCGGCCAATTAAGAGGCCCAAAGACCTGAAGAAGAAGTCGGCGCAGGGCCATTGGACAGGTAAACATAGAGACTTTAGTGCCACTTCATTGGTTCATAATTAGATTTATAGCCTTCTGCTGCAGCTCTAGGTTCTTTTATACATTTATAAAGCATCTTAACTACTTTGCTGAATAAATATATACAACAGAATTTTGTAGCGCAACTTACAAAAAATAACCACAATATAATAAATGTGTACAAAAAAAAAAATAATAATATATATATCCAATGTATATCCAAAAATATCAAAGTAGGAAAACGATAAAGTGGAAACAATTGAGCAAAAATAAAATATATGTACAGTATCTCACAAAAGTGAGTACACCCCTCACATTTTTGTAAATATCTTATTATATCTTTTCATGTGACAACACCGAAGAAATGACACTTTGCTACAATGTAAAGTAGTAAGTGTACAGCTTGTGTAACAGTGTAAATTTGCTGTCCCATTAAAATAATTCAACACACGGCCATTAAAGCAGAGTTCCGCTTAAAAAAAATAAAATAAAAGTCGGCAGCTATAAATACTGCAGCTGCTGACTTTTAATAATCGGACACCTATCTGTCACAGGGTCCAGCGATGCGGTTGAACGCAGCCCCCCTCGTCTCCCCCTCCTCTCTGCGGCGCCGGCATTGTCACTGTGGGCGCCTGGCTGTGGCTTCACAGCCGGGCACGCACTGCACATGCGCGAGGTGCGCTGTGACTGGACGGGCAATCATCTGGGACCTGTGATGTGTCCCAGATGATTGCTGAGAGGGAGGGGGGAGAGGTGATCTCCCTTCCGGCGCCATGGCGCGCCGGGAGGAAGTGGGAGCTGGAACTGCGCCCCCCCCCCCCTCCGAAAAAATGACATGTCAAATGTGGCATGTCAGGGGGTTACCTTCCCTTAAAGCGGAAGTTCCATTTTTGGGTGGAACTCCGCTTTAATGTCTAAACCCCTGGCAACAAAAGTGAGTACACCCCTAAGTGAAAATGTCCAATTTGGGCCCAAGGTGTCAATATTTTGTGTGGCCACCATTATTATCCAGCGCTGCCTTAACCCTCTTGGGCATGGAGTTCACCAGAGCTTCATAGGTTGCCACTGGAGTCCCCTTCCACTTCATGATGACATCACAGAGCTGGTGGATGTTAGAGACCTTGCGCTCCTCCACCTTCTGCTTGAGGATGCCCCACAGATGCTCAAAAGTGGGATAGGTCTGGAGACATGCTTGGCCAGTCCATCACCTTCACCCTCAGCTACTTTATTCAAGGCAGTGGTTGTCTTGGAGGTGTGTTTGGGGTTGTTATGATGGAATACTGCTCTGCGGCCCAGTCTCGGAAGGGAAGGGATCATGCTCTGCTTCAGTATGTCACAGTACATGTTGGCATTCATGGTTCCCTCAATGAACTGTAGCTCCCCAGTGCCGGCAGCACTCATGAAGCCCCAGAACATGACACTCCCACCACCATGCTTGACTGTAGGCAAGACATACTTGCCTTTGTATTCCTCACCTGGTTGCCGCCACACACGCTTGACACCATCTAAATCAAATAAGTTTATCTTAGTCTCATCAGACCACAGGACATGGTTCCAGTAATCCATGTCCTTAGTCTGCTTGTCATTAGCAAACTGTTTCCGGGCTTTCTTTTGCATCATCTTTAGAAAAGGCTTCCTTCTGGGACGACAGCCATGCAGACCAATTTGATGCAGTGTGTGGCGTATGGTCTGAGCACTGACAGGCTGACCCCCCACCCCTTCAACCTCTGCAACTATGCTGGCAGCACTCATACGTCTATTTCTCAAAGACAACCTCTGGATATGATGCTAAGCACGTGCACTCAACTTCTTTGGTCATCCATGGCAAGGCCTGTTCTGAGTGGAACCTGCCCTGTTAAACTGTTGTATGGTCTTGGCCACCGTGCTGCAGCTCAGTTTCAGGGTCTTGGCCAACTTTTTGTAGCCTAGGACATCTTTATGTAGACCAATAATTCTTTTTTTCATGAGGTGCCATGTTGAACTTCCAGTGACCAGTATGAGAGTGAGAGCGATAACACCAAATTTAACACACCTGCTCCCCATTCACACCTGAGACCTTGTAACGCTAATGAGTCACATGACATCGGGGAGGGAAAATGGCTAATTGGGCCCATTTTGGACATTTTCACTTAGGGGTGTACTCGCTTTTGTTGCCAGCGGTTTAGACATTAATGGCTGTGTGTTGAATTATTTTGAGGGGACGGCAAATTTACACTGTTATACAAGCTTTTGCATAGGTACAAGAAAAAAACACGTAGTTACTTGATCCAGTTTCTGGTGTGAATGGGCCCTAAATGGCAATTTCACTATTTGACAAAAAAAGAAGTTAAAGTGATATTAAAGAGAATCTTTAATATCACTTTCACTTTAAATAGCAAACATGTCATGCTTACCTGCTCTGAGTAATAGATTTGCACAGAGCAGCCCGGATCCTCCTCTTCATGGGTCCCCCGCTGGCGCTCCTGGCCCCTCCTCTCAGCCGAGTTTCCCCAGAGCAAGTAGCTTGACTCACTCCTGAGCTGCTGCTCTGTGTGTCTATTCACACACAGAATCACGGCTCGGCCCCGTCTCCTCTCTCCTCATTGGCTCTATGGCTGTGATTGACAGCAGAAGGAGCCAGTGGATCCCGCTGCTACCAGAGAGCTAAGGGTCTTGTGCACATCGCTGGATTGAGATGGGGCTTAGGTGAGTTTTAGGGGGGGCTAAGGGGCGCTGCTGCACAGCGAAGGTTTCTTACCTTCATGCATAGAATGCACGAAGGTAAAAAACCTTGAGCCTCTAGAACTACTTTAAGCTGAAACTACAAATATAGCCTTCAGTAACCAGCAATCGCAGTTTACCACTTGCATATTTGAAGAAAAAAGATGCCTACTTTCAATTGTTTTGTCTTAGCTGACACCCTGTAGGCTACTCTTCTAATGTGGTTTTATAGAAGATTGCTCTATTCAGTTTCTTTGCTGATACAGTAACTTAACTGTATTTACATATGTTTTAGTTGATTCTAATCCTGTTTAATTAACCTTGGCAAGGGTATATAAATTGCTCTAAAAAGGCAGTTCACACTGTCACTGAAAGCTTTGTTAGGACATGCTGGTACAGAAACCTGTCTTACCATTAGTGTTTTATCTGATGAGGTTTTGCCTTGGCAGCATGTCATCAGTGAAACTGAAAACAGTGTATGCCCCCAAAGGCATGCATGACTTCAAATCAATGTTCTGTTCCAAACACACTTGTTCATTCGCATAATTTATGTATTTCTGAAAGCTGTTCCTCTTTTAACAAAGGCCTTTTGTTAGACTTTAGACAAAGCTACTATAACAGTCAAAAAGTTGTTTCTCAAGGCTAAACTCCACACAGATACAGGGTTCAGCATAAATGAGTACACACCAACAGATTTGTCAGAAAACCTTTCCTTTGCTTTCAGAATCAGCATTTTCTGTGGGACACTATACTACAAAATACTCCTACAAATGCGGGCCATTGATTTGCAACCAAGATTTATTAATTTGCACTCACAAAAAAGTATTTTTCCTAACAAATTCATTCAAGACCATGTTGCAAAAATGAATACACCCCAATGAAAGTCGAAGGCCTGATTCACACCTATGCATTTTTAGTGCTTTTTGCATTTTGCTGATTTGCACTACAGAACGTGTTCCTTAGGAAACCATGATAAATGGAATGTAGTGCAAATCTGCAAAATGCAAAAAGCACTAAAAATGCATAGGTGTTAAGCAGGCCTTAGGAGCAAAGATACATTTTAGACAGCAAAATCCTAATTAACAAGAATTCAACTACAGGTGAGTGTAATTATTCATTAACCACTTACGGACCACCCGCTGTCGTTATACGTCGGCTGTTTGACATTAAATACCGGGGTTATGGCAGCAAATAGCTGCCATAACCCCTGGTATCTTTTTAAACAGTGAGCGGTCTGCTTTCAGATAAAATTGGCCTCTGTGGCAGATTTGCCACAAGATCACTTTTTTCGGGGAAGGGAGAGGGGCCACTCCCCAGTGGTCTCCGCCACTTTAACGGAGTCGTCGGTAGTGGCGGAGACGATCAGGTCCTTTCCTCTGAATAACATGGAGTCGAGTGAGGGAAAGATGGCCCATACTCTGCTCCATACCATTGGATGATGGAAGCGATGTCAAACGTCACTTCTACTCAATGGTCTTAAAGGGGAATTTTTTTTTTATTGCTTTTAAATGTAAATGTGAGATCTTTTTGACCCCAGATCTCACATTAAAGAGGTCCTGTCATGCTTTTATTCTATTACAAAGTGATGTTTACATTCCTTGTAATAGGAATAAAGGTGACCCAAACTTTTTTTTTTTTTAAAAGACAGTATAAAAATTTAAAGTAAGATAAATAAAAACATTTTTTATGGCACCCCGTCCCGCAAAGCTTGCGTGCAGAAGTGAACGCATGCGTAAGTTGCGCCCGCCTATGAAAACAGTGTTCAAACCACACATGTGAGGTATCGCCACGATCGTTAGAGCAAGAGCAATAATTCTAGCAAAAGACCTCTTCTGTAAGTCAAACTGGTAACCTGTAGAAATATTTAAACGTCGCCTATGGAGATTTTTAAGGGTCAAAGTTTGTCGCCATTCCACGAGCAGGCGCAATTTTGAAGCATGACACGTTGGGTTTTAATTAACTAGGCGTAACATTATCTTTCACATTATAGAAAAAAATTGGGCTAACTTTACTGTTGTCTCATTTTTTCATTCAAAAAAGTGTATCTTTTCAAAAAAATTGCGCTTGTAAGACCGCTACGCAAATACAGTGTGACATAAAGTATTGCAACAACCGCCATTTTATTCTGTAGGGTTTCTGAAAAAAATATATAATGTTTGGGGTTCTAAGTAATTTTCTAGCAAAAAAAATGATTTTAACGTGTAAAAAACAAGTTTGAAAAATAGGCCTGGTCCTAGAAAGATTTTTCCCGCTTCCTGACCAGAGCACTTTTTACAATTTTGCACTGGTCGCTTTAATTGACAATTGCGCGGTCATGCAATGCTGTACCCAAGCAAAATTTGTGTCCTTTTTTTTCCCCACAAATAGAGCTTTCTTTTGGTGGTATTTGGTTACAACTGTGGTTTTTATTTTATAATAAATATCCCCCAAATTTTTTTAAAAAACACATTTTTTCATCAGTTTAGGCCGATATATATTCTTCTACATATTTTTGGTAAAAAAATGCAATAAGTGTATATTGATTGGTTTGCGCAAAAGTTATAACATCTACAAACTATGGGAAAGATTTATGGCATTTTTATGGGGCATTTTTTTAAATTTTTACTAGTAATGCGATTTTTTTAGCGGTATTGCGACGGACAGATCGGACACTTTTGACACTTTTTTGGGACCATTGACAATTATACAGCGATCAGTGCTATAAAAATGCACTGATTACTGTGTAAATGTCACTGGCAGGGAAGGGGTTAACACTAGGGGGCGATCACGGGGTTAACTGTGTGTTCCCTCAGTATGTTCGAACTGTGTGGGGATGGGAGTGACTAGGAGAGGAGACATCGTTTTTCCTACTTTGTAGGAGCAAACGATATGTTTCCTCTTCCCTGACAGCACATGGATTTGTGTGTTTACACACACAATTCCCCGTGCTGGCACTTGTGATCGCGCGTGTCCGGCGGCGATCATGCCTGCCGGTCATACGCATAGTGTCCGCCGCCGTGAAGCAGGCGTGCACGTGCCCTCTGGTGGCCAAAAAGGGTAGGACTTGCCCGTACGGGATTTCGCCCAGGGGAGCTATTCTGCCGCAGTATATCTGTGTGAGCCGATCGGGAACCAGTTAAGTGGTTAAACAGGTGTCCAGCAGACAGTTGATTATAAAAGGATGGTACTTAACAAAGAAAACCCCTTCCTATTTCATGCTGTCAGCAATGGCACCACATAGAAGAGAAATGTCACCAGGTCTGAGAAAGAAAATAATTTTTTTACACAAGAAAGGTGAAGGCTACAAGAAAATCAGCAAGGCTTTACTTATCAGTCAGAACACTATAGCAAAAGTGATACAAATATTTAACAAAAAGACGTCCAGGTCGTCCACGAAAGTTAACTCGACAGGAGTATCTTCTGATGAGAAGGGTTGAAGGAAGCCTCTCCTAAAGCCCATGCACAAAAAAAGCCCACCTAGATTTTGCCAGGGCCCATGTTGAGAAAGAAGACTATTGGGACTCTGCTCTGTTGGCATGATGAGACCAAGATAAATGTTTTTGGAACTGATGGCTTCAAAACTGTATGACGTTGCAAAGGTGAGGAGTACAAAGAAAATGTCATGGTCCTACAGTAAAACGTGGTAGCAGTGTCCTCCTGTGGGGCTGCATGAGTGCTGCTGGTGTCGGGGAGCTGTATTTCATTGATGGTATCATGAATTCACAGATGTACTGCTCTATATTGAAAGAAAGAGAAAGAGAAGATGCTACCATCAATCCATGCCATTGGTCATGGTGCATGTTTCCAACATGACAATGATCCAAAACACACATCTAAGGCCACTGTTGCATTTCTGAAGAAGGACAGGGTGATAGTGACTCAGTGGCCAAGTATGCCTCCTGATCTGAACCCAATCGAACACATATAGGGAATTCTGAAGAGACAAATTAAGCATCACTCTCCATCCAGCATCCAGGCTCTAAAAGAGGTCGTTTTTGAAGAATGGAAAAAGATTGATGTTACAATATGTCGCCAACTTGTTCATTCCATGCCTAGAAGACTTGGTGCTGTCCTTACAAATCATACAAAATACTAAATGTAGTAGTTTTTGTTGTGGGGTGTATTCATTTTTGCATCAACTAATTTGAGTAAAACTGAAGATTTTGTAACCTAAGTTATATTATTAACCTTACTTTCCTGTAATGAGCTAAACAATTATTTTATAAAACCCAGTTTTGTCAAAATTTTGGAAATTATTCTTGTATTCATTGAGAGATTGTTTAAAATCTTACTTTTCAAAAAGGCTGTACTCGTTTATGCTGAGCACTGTATAACATACACAAATTTTTGCAGCTCTGTATCCATAATTACACCATTAGATTTTTTTATTTTAATGTGAGCAGTGGAAGTACCTAAATGTAGCTTGGCCTCAGCCCCTTACAGTCCCCTATATATCAGAGCTTAGACTAGTAGAGGAAGAAGCAGCACAGGAATCCTATCGGTTGTGCTGCAATGCTCAGGGAGCATGCAGATAGGGCCATTAGGCTGAGGGGTGGACAAGAGCTGTAAGTGTTATTGAGCTGCTGCAGAGTTTATTGTGCTGTGTGGCAGAGCTGTGTAAATTTAAGGACTGAATGGACAGAAGTACAAATCCTTTGGCTGGTAAGAAATAAGCATCAATCTGTGTATTTCAACTGTGTATTTAGCGGTTTGCTTAGAGTTCATAACCTGTGCTGATATGCATAGGCTGTGATTTCTGACCTCTCCTTATTAAAATGCTAGTTTTCCTTGCTGTGAAGATGATCCATTGGCTTCTGCGTTGCTCACCCAAACAAACATGCAGATTAAAATTGACTTGCTGTGTACTTGTTCCAGGTGAGTGACTTAGACTGGGTTTACACTATTGCGAATTGGATGTGGGATCCTCAAATTTGCACAGGGGCCCTGTGCGTCTTTTGGTCCATTTCAGGGCCAAATTCAGCCCCAAATTCGGGCTTAAATCGGACCTGAAATGGTGAACCAGAACGCACAAGACCACTGCTGGGAGCCGCATCGGCATCCAGTGTGAACCGAGCCTCAGAAAGCACTGAAGCCAGAAGCATCCAGACAGCCAGTGTTTAATGGATTCTTTCTCATATAAATGAATGTAATTAAATGTGCTGTTGCAAGATCATGTGGAATTTTGGAATTTTACTTCTGTATGAGGTCAGCCCATTAAGCTGGGTCTACATGTACAGTTTTTTATTTTTTTTGTTCTGCCAGCGGACTGAATGAAAATGTTGGACAGATCCCTTCATCAACACAAACGATGTTGATGGAGGGATCTTTATTGCCGCTCTGTTGTATTCTGACAGTGGTAACATACTTCTGACCCCCCCCCCCCCCCAATCAGAATTGCACAAATATTTGCTTGCACACCCTGATGATATGCTGGACAGCAGCTGGTATGTTGTGGGTGCTTCCCGTATGGTTCTGCATGAGCTTTGCTGTCAGTCAGCTTGATATAGTGAGGATGGGAAGGGGGTTACAGATGCATGGTTTGTGAGGGTGTTGTGTACTATTTTATTCATAAGCTATTCACCCTTTGCACGATTTTAAAATATTTTTTTTAGTCAAGTAAATTAATGCATATAGATATTTTGTATTCTCATTTCCAGTCCAGCAGGTTGTTCTCCGTTCTCTCTTTGTCACATATGTTTAATCTGTTGCAGCCTGCGCAACACATGTGAGGCGTCAAAAGATTGTACATTTTTACCACCTAGTACAGAGACCAAGCTGCCAGAGACAGCTCTTGGTCGCCCCCCCCCCCCCCCCCCCCAATGATCAGTAGCTGGTGAGACTGTGAGACTGGCTCCTCCACAGTTGTCCTGTAGGGAAGATCAGCATTTGAACCCAGAGAAGCCAAAGGCTATTAGACTGGAGGTAAATTTAAGGGATTAAAATTAAATTTTGTAATTTACACATGTAGCTTCATATCTGACTCCTAGTTAAAATACCCTGTATATTCTACTGGGTATGTTTGTCATAATATAAGATATACAGTGTATAATACTATTAATGTGTATGTATGTACAAATATAAAGTGTGTGTGTGTGTGTGTGTGTATATACCGTATTTATCAGCATATAACACGCACCTTCATTTTAGGAGGGAAGTTTCAGGAAAAAAAATTAAATTTTACATAAAGAACTTTGAAGCAAAATAAGGGTCAGTGCCCATCAATACAGCCTCACCATTGCCCATTTGCATGCTCACAATTGCCCATCAGTGCAGCTTGATCAATGCCCATCTGCAGCCTCACAATTGCCCATCAATGCAGCCTGATCAATGCCCATCATTGCAGCTTGATCAATGCCCACATGCAGCCTGATCAGTGCCCATCTGCAGCCTCATCTGAGCGTCGTTAGATTACATATAGCGAGAATCTCCTGTTTACTCGGCTGCCTTTTTAATACAAAGTTCCATGATAGACAGAACACTGGTCCAATACCGGCCCAGGAGACGGGACTTCCTATTACAGAGGCCGCCAAGTAAACAGGAGATTCTCGCTGTATGTAATCTGACGGCTCTCGTCCCACCCGGTTCCCTCCCAGGCAGCCCAAATTGCAGTATCTGCGTATAACACGCACACACTATTTGCACCTGATTTTCAGGGTAAAAAAGTGTTATATGCCAATAAATACAGTGTGTGTGTATATAAATATATATTACAGTCGGGTCTTACTTTTTTTTCTTTCCTTTCCTAATATAGCTGATTATTTATATTTATCACTGCATATGTATATTCACGAATAATTATTAATTTTATTAATTTTAGATATATATATTTATCTAAAATTGCACGCCACAATTTTTTTTTTTTTAGGTTTTTATCTGATTAATCAAAATAATAATCAACAAACTAATTGATTATGAAAATATTTGTTAGTTACAGCCCTATTTCCAACTGTTTGAACTGTGTTTGATCTGTTTTTAGATCCTGGTCTAAACAGTTTGATCTATTTTTACATCCTGGTTTCAATTGTTCGATCTTTCTTTAGAGCCTGGTCTGAACTGTTTTGTTTGATCTATTTTTAGACTATGGATCTATTTTAAGATCCCGGTCCCAACTGTTCGATCTATTTTTAGATGCTGGATCTATTTTTAGATGTTAGTCTCAACTAGGGCTGAAACAACTAATCAACATACGGTAGTTGATTATTATCGATAATAAAAATAGATGTCAACAATTTTCATTATCGATTAGTTGGTCAGCCGATTGGTTGGCCTTCGTACAGAATGCATTTTTTGTTTACGGTCAGCATGAACAGTGTACTGAGCTGTATGTATGCTACACTGTGTATACATCCAGCCACGCAGCTTATTTCAGCTTTTCATAGACTTTGAAAAGCTGCAGGCAGCTGAGCTGGATGCTGCGCATGTGCCTCCTGAGCTCATGAAATTGCTGGGATTGGATGCACACAGGCTAAACATCCAGTGTCTATGTGGCCAAGGTGATTTCACAGACTTGCTGGTCACTGTTTTTATTTTTACAAATTTCTGTAAACTCTGGAGACTGTACTGTACTACAGTCCCAGGAGATCAGCACTTTTTGAGATTTTTCAGCTACCAAGTCTGGCAATTAGTTCACAGTCAAAGTCTCGAAGACCACATACTCTCCCAAATGATTGTTTTATCAAAGAACAACTAAATCACTTGATAATGTCAGCATGCTTTGTGTTTAAAGGTACAGCCATATAATTCGATATTTTGCTATTCATGTTAAGAAACAGGTGTACAAATAAAATGGCCGCTGAATGTATATTTATGACAGTGTTTCAGTGTCATGAAGTCTTCAACACAATTCCTTGTTCGTATTTCAGGTAACATTGAATCAACATGTTTCCCCAACACGCTGGAGGCTGGCCAGATTATTGTAAAACACTTGCCTGAATTTATTGTTTGCAGTTTACAATCTTGGGCATGGAGACAGCTAGAATATTTCATATGTGCATTGCATTTATTAGTACAACTGGATGAGATCCATCTAAAACACAAGCTCCTCAAGATGCTTCATGTGGTTTGCCTTGGGTGGGAAATTATACCTTCAATTGAGTTTTTATTTTTCAAATACACCTAATACAAGTTTGTGGTTGAGGGCAATGCCACCTAGGTCACTGAATGTCCTTGTTCTACTATGAAACAATACTGCTCTTTCATCTATGGTTATTATGCAGCTTGTGAGATTAACTTTTTATTGTGCTGTAACTGCTTTCTTCAATTAGACACCTTCAGTATTAAATTTGCTGAAATTCTAACTAGATTTATCTTTCATTTAGCAAATTGTCTGCTTTGAAGCTTAAAGCAGAGTTCCACCCAAAAAATGGAACCTCCGCTTATCCGGTTCCTCCCCCCCTCCGGTTTCACATTAGGCACCTTTCAGGGGGGAGGGGAGAGCAGATACCTGTATAATATAGGTATTTGCTCCCAGTTCCGGGGAAAGATCACTGCAGTATCCGCGGTGATCTACGCCATGTCCGGCCCCTCCTCGGCCCCCCCGTTGTCTTCTGGGAGACGCAGGTCCCAGAAGACCGTAGGGACCAGAAGACCGCAGGGACCAGTCAGAATGAGCAGCGCGACTCAAGCATGCGCAGTAGGGAAACAAGGCTTCACTTCCTGATTCCCTTACTTAAGGTGCTGGCGTCTCGGTCGGCTTCGGGTGATGATATCGCGGGCGCCCTGGACAGGTTAGTGTCCTTATTTTAAAAGTCAGTAGCTGCAGTATTTGTAGCTGCTGACTTTTATTTTTCTTTTTTGCAGGCAGAACTCCGCTTTAACTGTTTGTCATGCATTAAAACAGATTTATCCTTGTTAGAATTCTAATTTGGTAATGTATTATTATTATCATGACTACAAAATAATGGCAAATGGTCGGTTACAGCAACTTGTTAAATCCAAACCTACAGGGTCCAATTTTTGCAGTCTTTTGTTGTACACAAATGATTGCTCATAAACTTTTGTAGATTTTTCACAACTCTTGAGTGTTGGTTAGAATCAGTGTTCTTTTTTGGTTATATGCCATTTTCCGGTTAAAGCGGGACGTTGAGAGCTATTTCTTTGAGAGTTCCTGTTAGACAACATTTTATAGAAGTAATCAAATGCTTTAAACCTCTAGTTAATTCCAGTTATATATTCATTAAAAAATGGATCAGAAATGCATTCATTAAAAAAAATGATGATTAACTCCTTCCCATTAGCAGTAAGCATATACAATATGTAGCAACACAAGGTGGGCCTTATTCCGTGCTGCAGCATATATGCTCTTTAGTGCTGTGCACTGTCCCCAGCACTATTACTATGCTGTCACCCACAGCTTCTGGTCACAGCAACATTCATAAGCCATTAGGACAGGCTCCTGATCACGTGATCAGTATGAGAGCCAGTTAGAAGGGTTCACACGATCAGAAAGCCCATGAAAGTCCATTTCTCAAAGGGCTGACAGGAAGGAGTTAAACATACATATGTACATATGAGCATCCTTTTTAAATATCAACCTCGTGTGATCCTTTTCACAGAAGCAGTCACAATGAAAAAGGGAAAGACAGCACTTTCAGCTATTCAACGCTTTCTCTTTCGTTGCACAGTGTTTGTGAATCCACCACTGTACATGGTTATAGAATAGGAAACAACAGCGATGCCCCCATAAACGTGATGCTACCTAATTGTCCGATCAGCAGTGTGAGAGAGGAGAGGTGACTCAGGAAGCAGAACTAAAGCAGCCCATCTATAGTGAACCACTAGGTTACTAGTACCATACTATATAAAAATATTGAGTAGTGCTGCGCTAATCCTAAATGCCCCTGTCAGGGGCCTTAAAGTGGTGATAAATAACTAAAAAGTGGTATAAACAACATTAAAGTGTTGGCAGCCGCCATAAAAAGTCAAATTCATCAATAAAAATTCACAGTGCTAGAACGATTAAAACAAGTCCATGTGGAAAATAAAGTGCTAAAACTTCACTCATCATAAATAATGCCGTTAGGTGAATACTCAGTCCATATCTATAATCATGTGCAAAGAGCAATGGTGTCACTTAACATAGCAAGAAGACATGTGTGACTCAAATAAAGTGGCAATCAAGGTAACAATTAAGGTGACAAAGTGCAAAGTGAAAATAAAAATGTAAACAAGTGTTGACAAAATGTTCAGAACTATAGCAGGCGATGGTGCTAAATAGTGTAACTTGGATAATTTGGCATGCACCAGATGTGACAGTGGGGCAAAGTCCTTTTTAGTTTAAAATAAAGGTGATAGCGTCCTGACATGCAACGGTCGCTCCGTGGTGCTTGACTTTAAATAACACGGTGCTCAACTTCGTGTAACAACACTCCTGTGAGAGATGGCCCCTTACCTTAAGGCAATAGGGCAAAAGCATATAGCCAGGGGTCTTTATACAGGGTCCTCCTTGGAGCAATGGAGCAGGCGTGTATGACCAAGAATCTTTTATGGGGGGGGGTCCTCCTGGGATGTAAATCCCTATCCTCACGGTCCCAGTTCCAGGGGGTGGTTCCCTCGGTAGTAGGGGGGATAAAAAACACGGGGAGCCCCAATAGTGTAATAATGCTAAAACCAGTAACTTTATTAAAGGTAAACACGATACTCACATAAAAAAACAGCAATTTGTTCCTATCTCCGACGAGCGGCGAGCTCGTATTGCTGACACAGCGTGTAGAGCCTGTCCCGTCCTTACGCGTGACGTCACACCGCACGTGACTTCATCAGATGAAGTCACGTGCGGTGTGACGTCACGCGTAAGGACGGGACAGGCTCTACACGCTGTGTCAGTAATACGAGCTCGCCGCTCGTCGGAGATAGGAACAAATTGCTGTTTTTTTATGTGAGTATCGTGTTTACCTTTAATAAAGTTACTGGTTTTAGCATTATTACACTATTGGGGCTCCCCGTGTTTTTTTATCCCCCCTACTACCGAGGGAACCACCCCCTGGAACTGGGACCGTGAGGATAGGGATTTACATCCCAGGAGGACCCCCCCCCCCATAAAAGATTCTTGGTCATACACGCCTGCTCCATTGCTCCAAGGAGGACCCTGTATAAAGACCCCTGGCTATATGCTTTTGCCCTATTGCCTTAAGGTAAGGGGCCATCTCTCACAGGAGTGTTGTTACACGAAGTTGAGCACCGTGTTATTTAAAGTCAAGCACCACGGAGCGACCGTTGCATGTCAGGACGCTACCACCTTTATTTTAAACTAAAAAGGACTTTGCCCCACTGTCACATCTGGTGCATGCCAAATTATCCAAGTTACACTATTTAGCACCATCGCCTGCTATAGTTCTGAACATTTTGTCAACACTTGTTTACATGTTTATTTTCACTTTGCACTTTGTCACCTTAATTGTTACCTTGATTGCCACTTTATTTGAGTCACACATGTCTTCTTGCTATGTTAAGTGACACCATTGCTCTTTGCACATGATTATAGATATGGACTGAGTATTCACCTAACGGCATTATTTATGATGAGTGAAGTTTTAGCACTTTATTTTCCACATGGACTTGTTTTAATCGTTCTAGCACTGTGAATTTTTATTGATGAATTTGACTTTTTATGGTGGCTGCCAACACTTTAATGTTGTTTATACCACTTTTTAGTTATTTATCACCACTTTAAGGCCCCTGACAGGGGCATTTAGGATTAGCGCAGCACTACTCAATATTTTTATGTCCTTTTAAGGTTTGGTTTGCACCTGTATCCAGTGCATGCAGCTTGTCCCTATTACTTTAATAGACTCCTTTTAATGTTAGCGCGGGAATAATTTCTTTATTCTACTGTTACCATACTATAAATTCTGTAATTTTGATTTGTAGATTAATAGTATGATCAATGATCACATCCATCAACTCATTTTAGACCAGAAGTGACCTCCTGTCTGTTATGGTTCTTATGTTCTCTTGATGACATAATTGCTTCTGTTGTGTTCACCTACCTGCCTTGGCTTCCAGTTCCCCCTTACTACCACTTTACAATCATTGTGGCAGCATAATGCATGCTTTTAGATTACGACAACCTGACACTTTTCTTCAATATGCTTGGGGATCTCCCAAGCTGTCGGCAGCGAGTGTTCTGTTGTGACATTTTTGGCTACCCTATTCTGCAGCCCAATCATCATTCATGCTTGCCCAGTCATGTCATATAGTGGTCTCTAGCAGTGTTTATCTACCGTTCCGCCTCCATGGTGGCATCCACTTCCCTCTTCCAATCTAAAATTGGACAGGTAGCTTGTTTCCAAAACCTGGGAATCAAGGATTTGGCAGTGTTGAGCAAGTGAGGAGTAACACTTCTTTTATATAACCCTAAGGAGGTCGGCACCCCATGGAAAAGAAAGTGCAAAGGAGAGCTCTCTATGGGTCTGAGAGATGTCTTTTTTGATCCATGGGGTAATGGCCTCCCAAAAGGTCCTAATCTTGGGACAAGACCACCACAGATGAATGTGCCGCGCTGTCCGCACCCCCTCCAGCATCGGGCATCTGCTGTCGGAAACATCTGAGATAAACAGGATGGGGTTCTGTACCATCTAGTAAGAAATTTATACAAAGACTCTTGAATACGAGAACTAACATGTTTTATTTACCACTCCATTTAATTGCATTCACCTGATTTACTTTACTAGCTGAAAATGGAATATTGCCATACCCAGAATATCCTCTGTTTCTGAGGGCTCCTCAGTGAATGCCTTAAAGCAGCCCTTTATCTATAGCTGATACGTAAGGACTACCTCAAGATGACATATCCCAATTTTAGCCCAGTAACTCAATATATTTTGGACAAGGTGACTACAAAAGATAAATGCTGGGAACCACTTCCTCGGTCCCTGATGCTCCTCACTGGCTTTGATCAGTGTCCATGTGCCCCCTCCCTTACTTCAGATGCTGTAGTGATAGGGAGGTCCGGTGCATCATCCTACAAATTATAGTCTATGTGCCTCTGTCCACATTCTGTCTCTACCCTATACCCCACTTACCCTCTGAGAAAATTTCTACTCCAATATCCCTCAGATCCCTACCCCCCTTCTCCTCCAATATTCTAGGCTACCCTCAAACCCACTCACTCCCTCCCTTTCCAATCTGGTAGACTCCATGGGCTGGTTGACATCTTATATAAAAGAACAACCCAAGATGTGACAGTCTGATCACCTAATATCATTATTTACCCAGGTATGACCAATTCATATCCCCTAAGGATCTACCTTATTTCTGAGAATGGGAAAATGATCTTGACAAAAACCTTACAGATGAAGAATGGTTACGTATTAGCACAAAATTCTTTAAATGCTGTATTAACCGCTTGCCGACCAGCTGCCGCAGTTGTATGCCGTCATGTTACATCGCTACAAAGTATGAACACCGATCTGTCTCTTCCCCTAGCTAGTCCCATCCTCCTTTCAGTTAGAACACACTAGGGAACACAGTTAACCCCTTGATCGCCCCCTAGTGTTAACCCCTTCACTGCCAGTGACATTTTTACAGTAATCAATGCATTTTTATAGCACTGATCGCTGTATAAATGCTAATGGTCCCAAAAATGTGTCAGAATTGTCCAATGTCTCCGCCATAATGTCGCAGTCACAATAAAAATCGCAGCTTACCGCCATTACTAGTAAAAGAAAAAAAAAAATAATAAAAATGCTATAAATCAATCCCCTATTTTGTAGACGCTATAACTTTTGCGCAAACCAATCAATATACGCTTATTGCAGTTTTTATTACCAAAAATATAAGAATACATATCGGCCTAAACTGAGAAAAAATTAGCTTTTTCAAAAAAAAATAGGGATAGTTATTATAGCAAAAAGTACAAAATATTGTGTTTTTTCAAAAATGTCGCTCTTTTTTTTGTCTATAACACAAAAGATAAAAACAGCAGAGGCGATCAAATACCACCAAAAGAAAGCTCTATTTGTGGGGAAAAAAAGGACGTCAATTTTGTTTGGGTACAGCGTTGCACGACCGCGCAATTGTCAGTTAAAGTGACGCAGTGCTGAATCGCAAAAACTGCTCTGGTCATTCAGCAGCCAAATCTTCGGGGGCTGAAGTGGTTAATGTCAACATTCAGGAGACTAACTACAAGCTCAGTTCCTGATGGTACCGAACACCACCAAGCTATATCACATATCTGCAAACATCCCAGACAAATGCTGAAGATGCCACAAACTGAAGAGAACCCATGTAATGCAAAATACTCAGCAGGCATCTTAGCAAATACCTTGGGGTGTCTACTTTCCAAAATAGGGTCATTTGGGGGGGGGGGGGGGGGTTGCTATCTTTGCTATCTTGACATTCCAGTGCCTCCGAAACTGTGATAGGTAGTGAGGAATAAAATCACCATTTTACGCCCTTAGAAAGCCTGAAGGCGGTGATTGTTTTTTGGGGTCCTGTATGCAGCTAGGCTCCCAAAAAGTCTCACACATGTTGTATCCCCGTACATAGGGGAAGCAGCAGAATGTACTTTGGGGTGTAACTTCATATATACCCATGCCGTGTTTGAGAAATATATCATTTAGTGACAACTTTGTGTAAAAAAAGAAAAAAAAAAATGTGTAATTTTCCTGAAACTTGAGGCAAAATATAAAATATTCTATGGACTCAACATGCTTCTCATCAAATAGCTTGGGGTTTCTACTTTCCAAAAAGGAGTAGTTTGGGGGGTTTTGAACTGTCCTGGCATTTTATGCCCAATATTAGAAGCCACACATCACCCACTCTTCTAACCACTTGAACCACTAAGTCCTTTCTGACACTTTTTGTTTGCATGAAAACTTTTTTTTTTTTTTTTGCTAGAAATTGACTTTGAACCCCCAAACATTATATCTTTTTTTTTTTAAAGCAGAGGCCCTACAGATTAACCCCTTCCCGCCGACCGTATGCATATCTGCGTACTCGGCTTTCGGGGGTTATACCAGGATGATGCCCACAGCTGCAGGCATCATCCAGGTACCGTTGTTTAGAGCGGGCGATCGGCTATCCGTATATAACAACCGATGCGGCTAAAAGCCGCTCGGCTGTTATACCGGAGGAGCGGGAGGGGACATCCGCCGCCTCCCGCCGCTCTTACCGGTGTCCAATCGGGTACCTTTGGCAGCTGGGGGTGGGCTGGAACGAAGCTGTGGGCGGCTTCGTTCCAGCCTTCTCAATGTAAACGCGGAAGCGACGTCATGACGTCACTTCCCGTTTACTCGGCTGCCAATGGCGCCGAATTTAAAAAAATACATAGTATTCAGAATCGCCGTTTTTGGCGATCTGAATACTTTTGAGTGTAAAGGAGGGATGGGAGGTCTTTTAGACCCCCCGACCCTCCATAAAGAGTACCTGTCACCACCTATTACTGTCACAAGGGATGTTTACATTCCTTGTGACAGCAATAAAAGTAAAAAAAAAACTTTTTTTTTTAAACACCATTTATTAGTATAAAAATAAGTAAAAAAAAAAAATTTTTAAAGCGCCGCCGTCCCCGCGAGCTCGCGCAACGAAGAAAGCGCATACGGAAGTCGCGCCCGCATATGTAAACGGTGTTCACATCACACTTGTGAGGTATCACCGCGATCGTCAGAGCGAGAGCAATAATTCTAGCCCAAGACCTCCTCTGTAACTCTAACCTGGTAACTGTAAAAAAAATTTAAAGCGTCGCCTATGGAAATTCATAGCTACCATAGTTTGTCGCCATTCCACGAGTGCGTGCAATTATAAAGTGTGACATGTTTGGTATCTATTTACTCGGCGTAACATCATCTTTCACATTATACAAAAAAATTGGGGTAACTTTACTGTTTGGATTTTTTAAAATTCATGGAAGTGTCCCTTTTCCAAAAATTTGCGTTTAAAACACCGCTGCACAAATACCATGTGATATAAAATGTTGCAACAATCTCCATTTTATTCTCTAGATTCTCTGCTAAAAAAATATATATAATGTTTGGGGGTTCTAAGTAATTTTCTAGCAAAAAATATGGATTTTAACTTGTAAACACCAAATTTCAAAAATAGGCTTAGTCATGAAAGGGTTAAAATTGTGGGTGTTGCAATTTTTTTTCCAGGAAGTATTTGCGCAGCGATTTTTCAAACGCAATTTTTTGGAAAAAAAAACTTTTTTTGAATTTTAATGCACAAAAACACTATATTGCCCAAATGTTTGGTGAAATTTAAAAGAATACATAGATACCAAACACGACATGCTTTAAAATTACACATCTGTACAAATGCGACAAACAATATACATTTTTAAAAGCCTTTACAGGTTACTGCTTTAAATTTACAGAGGAGGTCTACTTCTAGAATTACTGCCCTCGATCTGACATTCCTTCTGACATTCGCGGTGATACCTCACATGCATGGTGCAATTGCTGTTTACATACGTCACGACCGACACTTGCGTTCACCTTTGCACGGGGGGACAGGGGTGCTTCAGTTTTTTTTTTTTAATTATTCATTTTGCTTTTTATTTTATTTTTACACTGTCCCTTTCATTTTTTAAAATAATTTTTATTGTTATAGGGAATGTAAATATTCCCTATGATGTCAATATGTAGTGACAGGTACCCGTTTTTGAAAAATGTGGGGTTTATTAGACTCTAGATGTCTCTTCAGCCCTTAAAGCATCTGACCATATCAAGATCGGTGTGATAAGATGCTTTCTCAATTTCCCAATGGCGCTGTTTATATCCGGCAAAACCGAAGTGATTAAATGCTCGTAGCTTCCGGTTTCTTAGGCCATAGACATGATTGGAGCCATTCTAGTCTCCGATCAGCTCTATGGTCAGCTGGCGGAATGACTGGCTGCATTCTCGGGTTCCCTGGTGCGACAGGAGAGCCAGACAAAACCATGGAAGACGGCGAGAGGGGGGGATGTTCACTCCCACTGCTTGTAAAAGCAGTCTAGTGGCTAATTAGCTGCTAGGATTTCTTTTACATGAAAGCCGACCGCCAGCTGAAAAAAATTATACCAAGATGATACCTAAACCTGCAGGCATCATTCTGGTATAATCACTCAAAATCCAGCAACAAAAAAGTATGTTACTGGTCCTTGTTGGGCATATATTGTAATGTTCTTTTTTTTTTTTTTTCATGCATCCTGTGGAACAGATTCCCCTATTCACATCGATCGATCGGTGGGTATGCCCACCATTAGAATACTGCCCTGCATCCACCAACTTCTAATGATGGGCTTACATGCACCCTTCTATTTTTTTTGTTCAGCCCATGGATGAAGAAATCTCTGCCAAGAACGGGCATACATGCACCGTTCTTTTATGGGCTGAACGAAAAAAAAAAATTACCTAACAACAGATTCCTCCATTCACATCAATCGATGTGGATGAAGAAATCTCTGCCAAGAAAAGTAAATAAAAATATATGCCGAAGCATAGGTGCAATCCTCCCCTAATGTCCACCCTGCTCCTATGCTTCGGCATATATGCTCTTTTTTTAACTTTGGTGGTGAAATCACCTCCTGCAGCGCTGGAGTCGCTGATTTACATATCGTGAGAGCAAACCCGGTTGCTGTCAAAATAAATCAGTGCTGCAGCTGAATGGCGTACCTGCAAAGCTAAAAATGGTAACAATCACAGTATCAATAAAACATTAAAAAAATGCCGAAGCATAGGGCCAATGCGCCCCTAATGTCCATCCCTGCCCTCATGCTTTGTGAGCGCACACCCTGGCACATATCGTGAGAGCTAACCCTGGCATCAGTCAAACAGTCATAGTACAGTATAACAGTAGAATGACATAAATGCAAAGCAAACACGATAAATCACAGTAACAAAACATTACAGTTAAGCATAAAATACAGTAAAACAGAGCAGAACACTAGAGAGAGAACAACAATAAAATGACAGCTATTTTTGACTTATTTATTTATTTTTTACACTTTTATTGTAACTATAAACTTTCGAGCTTGGGGTCCCTCAAAATGCAATGGCCATCTAACATCTTTCAAGACCCTATGTGATGGTGTGCCCTAGGACTGTGCCATGCTGTACCCTATGCTAATACTCTACTAGTGTGTGGTAGCAATGGTCACCGATGCAGGGACCAGGTTGGTCCGGACAGGAGGGATAATAATAGTGTGTGTCACGCCTATATCAGCGTTTTCTATAGACACAACATCATCTTTGGGGTGATCTTTGGGTAGAGGTACCATGGAGGACATCCAGGAAAATGCCTCTCATGCAGCCGGCTCACTGCATTTGGATTGGGAAGTTGGGCCACAGCACCGTCTGGAAACAGGTAGGCTGTGATGATCTCTTCCTGGAGTTTTAGGAAGGATCCAGTTCTTCCTGACTCTTTGTATACCACATAAGTGTTCAGCACAGCCAATTGGAATAAGTATACAGACACTTTTTTTATATCAGCCTCTGGCCTTATGGGCAATTAAGTATGGCGCCATCATCTGGTCGTTGAAGTCCACCCCTCCCATGTTAAGGTTGTATTTGTGGACACAGGGGGGCTTCGCAATAACACCAGTTGCCGTTATAATTTGGGCCGCCGTATCTGCGTGAATGGAGGACAGAATGAAAACATTCTGTGTGTCCCTCCACTTGACTGCAAGCAATTTATTACACCTCAAGCAGGCTCTCTCTCCCAGTTTAAGTCGGGCATCTACAAGCCCTTGGGGGAAGCCCCGGCGATTAGATCGCACAGTGCCACATGCACCAATTCCAAAATCAAAAAGGTGACTAAAAAGTGTCACGCTTGTGTAATAATTGTCCATGTACAAGTGGTACCCCTTTCTGAATAAGGGTGACACTAAGTCCCAAACAATCTTACCGCTGCTCCTTATGTAGTCCGGGTAGTCACGGGGCTCCATGCTGCTATCTTTTGTCTCATAAACCAGAAAACTATATGTATAGCCTGTGGCCCTGTCACAGAACTTATACATCTTGACCCCATATCTGGTACACTTGCTGGGGAGAAACTGAAAGCAAGGCCACCAGAAAATGTAATCAGGGACTCATCAATGCAGACATCTTGATCGGGAATATACAAGGCTGTAAATTGTTGGTTGAAGTGGTTTACGAGGGGCCCAATTTTGTGGAGCCGATCATATCCAGGGTCACCCCGAGGACGACAGAGTTAATTGTCGTTGAAGTACATGAACTGCAAGATTTGCTCGTATCTACTCCTGGTCAAGGAAGCAGAGAACACGGGCATATGGTGAATTGGGTCAGTGGATCAATATGACCGCAACACACTCTTTTTAGTAATGTCCATGAGGAGGGATAGGCCCAGAAAGATCTTAAATTCAGTAACTGTTACAGGTTTCCAGCCAAATTCTCAGGCAAGGGTTAAATTTGGATTTGCGGCGATAAATTGACCAGCATATAAATTGCTTTGGTGCACAATAGATCTTCCGTGAAGAACAGCTCGTAAAAGTCAAGGGTACTAAAATCCACTTTTTCCTCCTGAATTCCGGGTTGGCCAGTGAATGGGGGAAGTGCGGGCGTTGCAGAAGTGGTGGGCTGCCTATCAGGATTTGCAAACGCATCAGGAGGGGTACTATGGGCTCTACTGGTCTGTCTTTGAATTCTTGGTGGCTGTGGGGCACTACTTGTGCTAGCCACCGCACCAGCTTGAACTGCACTTCTGGGACTCACCACGTCACCAAGTGTTACTGCAGTGCTGGTTTGTCTACAACCAGGATGTACTAAGCCGATGGTGCTTGCCAGTTCACCAGAGGGTTGAGCGGCACTAGTACTGGCTCTCTGGTCCAATACAAGAACCATGCGTTTGTTGCATCTCAGCAACTGAAGAACGGGGTCGGGTACGTCTGACTTTAGCAGGGACCACTACTCCATCGTCAGAGCTATCTGTCAGGGTGCCGCTGCTCTCTACAGGTTCGTATACTGAGTCTTAATCTGACAGTGAGGCTTCCACTTCGCTCTCATCTGTCATGCTCAGCATTGTGTTGGCCTCTTCACTAGTGTACCTCAGTTTGGACATTTTGGCTACTAAATTTATAGGTACAGCTAGTGCGACTCACAGGTAAATGAGCACCTGTTGTCAGCGACTGCTTGAATCGCTACAAAAAATATAACTGTTAGGGCTAGCAGTGATCAGGCGTGACTCTGCTAACGCTGCAGTTTTGTGTGCTGTGTTTTGTAAGTGACAGTGATCTATTGATACTGCACTTGGGTGGGCTGGGCTGGGTGGATGGGCTAAACGCAGGTGCTGGCAGGGGTCTGGGCTGATCCTGCTAACGTCACATTTTTGGGAACACTATACTATTGGGAACGCTAGTATACATCTGATCAGATCAAAGATATTGATCCGTTCAAACACTATTCTAGTAAGGGAGGTGTGTGGTGTGTGTTAGTGCTACAGGTAATCAAAGGGTTAAAATCTGACGCTGTCTGGGATTGAAACTGACGCTGACACTAGCTAACCCGTGACACCAATACAGTGATCAGAAAAAGGATCTGTACACTATACTAATGCCACAGTGACAGGGAGTGAAAGGGTTAACTGAGGTTGATCAAGGGGTTAAACCTTTATTAAGGACTATATGGTGGGTAGCCTAAACCTACCTGGGCCTACCACTAACTGCCCTAATGCTGATTAGGGTCACAAGTGACACCAGTACAGTGATTAATGAAAAATCTGAAAACTGCACTTGGTGACACTGTGGCAAAGAGTGAAAGGGTTAACTGGGGGGGTTATCAGGGGGTGAAAAGTGTGCCTACGTGTCCTGGTGTCAGTGTAGTGATTGGTGTACTCACTATGGATGTCTTCTCTCGCACTGGAACCGAAAAGGGCTCCACGAGGGGAGATGACATAATTTCCTCTGTCTGTGTTTGCATTACACAGTCAGAGGAGGAATTTCATTCGCCGGAACCGATCAGCAGGTCCAGGCCAGAAATCATGGGCCCGTAGATCGATCAGTTCTGTAACAAATCTGATCGCTGCAGGGACGAATGACGTACCAGTACAGCGATTCGCGCAGCCGAGCCAAACTGCCACAGTACAACTGCGGTGGCTGGTCGGCAACTGGTTAAATCCCTTATTCCATGATTGTGGAAATCACAATATCCATCAACCATGCAAGACTGGTTCTTCTAGTGATTGCTATCGTGGAAGAGCCAATTCAAATTAACCAAGATAACATGACCCACTTTCTCCAGGCTTGGACCAAGTGGCATCTCTATACCTATGCTACCGCATACCAGCATATAATGTACCATCATCCTTAGCTTCTTAAAATCTGACTATTCTTCAGGCAATGTTGGGCTATGGCCAACATGTACCTAACAGCACTTGGTGGTCTACAACATATAAATCAGAAGACAAATGTTGCTCTGCCCTGTGCAAATGTCCACAGGCATACTAGTCTGGGGTACATTGGTTTTCACCACCACCATTCAAAGCCTTCCCCATACCCCGTCCCCACCCAGACCGCATCCCACGTCTCACCACACTCCCATCAAAGGACTTTCCCACCCTATACAACGGTCCATCCTCACCGCTAAACCTTCAAAACAATGCACCGTTTATACCCTATAAAGCCTAATTTTCCAGGAATCCCCACTAGCACTTTCCCCTTCCCTTGGCCCCTACACTATAACCCATCCCAACCCTTCAGATCATACTCTCCTACCCTAAGGAATACCAAGACTCTCCATAGCAGACTTTAATATCCAGTACTTACAACACACGTCCACTAGACTGGCCTCTTATGGGGGACTTGGTGGTGTCAAGGTAGGGTAGAATTTATTTTGCCCTGATGTCCCCTCTCCCGATACAGACATGCTCTTCTAATCTGAAATTGTAATGTGAGCACAAATCTCAGAATGTTCAAGATACCTCTGGAACAAAAAAAAAATATCTTCTCTATTCCGCTAAACCCTGAGGGGGCATGTTCAGTGGCGGCAGTCATCGCAGACTATACCCCAAGCGGATCCGGGCACACAGAGCACTCCTGTTTTGAATGTGAGAAATATTAGTAATGAGTGGGTCAACCAAGTGAACCAATATTTAAGCTATGTGAGTAAATTGGTAATTAAAAGGTGAACTAAATGGTAGGGATGGTGTGTGCAGCGATGAAAACTAATATTGATGTGACTAGGCAGGAGTGGAGGTGGAAAACCATAGTGGGAGGTTGCCACCAAGACACCGGAAAACCAGGGGTGAGTGGGGGGACAGAAGATAGGGGTGATACGTAGAAATCTAATAGGTACCTGGTGCTTGAAGAGGAGGAGAGAGACCAATCCAGTGGGAGACGTGGAAACCAGTGTGCAGAGTGACCCAACCCAGACAGAGTGACTGCCTATAAATGCACGCCGCCACAGACCTACCCCCAACATCACAAGCAGAGTGAGGGGCACACAAGCAGAGCGAGGGGCAGGCACCGGCACCTGGGTGGCAGTTCACCCGGCAGTTGGCGCCATCACGACCTCACTCTGGTGCTCATGGAGAAAACCCCGCTAGCGAGAAAGCTTCACGAGGACGCCGTAGGTCCGACGCATTGGCATGACGTCGATGCGCAGTAATGGTGCGTCCGCCTCTGAGCGTCATAGAAGGCGGGTGGAAGAAAGGAAGCCTGCAGTGCGCATCACAGCTCCTGAACTGCAGACTGGCTAAGCCACTCCAGGACCTTAATGTGCTTCTTCTTGAGCCACGCCTTTGTTGCCTTGGCTGTGTTTTTTGGGTCATTGTCATGCTGGAATACCCATCCACGACCCATTTTTAATGCGCTGGCTGAGGAAAGGATGTTCTCACTCAAAATTTGATGGAACATGGCCCCGTCCTCTGTCTTTTTGATGCGGTGAAGTTGTCCTGTCCCCTTAGCATAAAAACACCCCCCAAAGCATAATGTTTCCACCTCCGTGTTTGACGGTGTGGGGATGGTTTTCTTGGGGTCATAGGCAGCATTCCTCCTCTTTCAAACGCGGCGAGTTGAGTTGATGCCAAAGAGCTTGATTTTGGTCTCATATGACCTTAACACTTTCACCCAGTTCTCCCCTGAATCATTCCAATGTTCATTAGCTGACTTCAGACGGGCCTGTACATGTGCTTTCTTGAGCACAGGAACCTTGCAGGCGCTGCAGGATTTCGGTCCTTCATGGCATAGTGTGTTACCAGTTGTTTTCTTGATGACTATGGTCCCAGCTGCCTTGAGATCATTGACAAGATTCTCCGATGTAGTTCTGTGCTGATTCCTTACCGTACTCATGATCAACAGTTATTTTGTGTTTCTTCCATTTGCGAATAATCGTACCAACTGTTGTCACCCTCTCACCAAGCTGCTTGGCAGTGTTCTTGTAGCCCATTCCAGCCTTGTGTAGGTCGTACCATCTTGTCTCTGATATCCTTGGACAGCTCTTTGGTCTTGGCCATGGTGGAGAGATTGTAATCTAATTGATTGCTTCTGTGGACAGGTGTCTTAAGAGAGTGCTGCTAATCTCAGCTTGTTACATGTATAGAAGACACCTGGGAGCCAGAAATCTTGCTGATTGGGGATCAAATACTTATTTCACCCATTAAATGCAAATCAATTTATAACTTTTTTGAAATGCGTTTTTCTGGATATTTTTGTTGGTATTCTGTTTCTCACTGTTAAAAATAAACCTACCATTAAAATTATAGACTGATCATTTCTTTGTCAGTGGGCAAACATACAATATCAGCAGGGGATCAAATACTTTTTTTCCTCACTGTAAGTATCGCAGTGATATGAATAACATGTTGCAAACGCTTTAGTTTTTCTTTAGAATAAAGTAGCAATGCTTTTCTCACAGATGTGTAATTGTCTTGTTGTTGCTTTACCTTTGCTGTGTACTCTCGGGAATTAAGATGGTGTAATGTGGAAAAAATCTCCATTAGAGTCATCCAGAACTGCAGTCATCCTTTTAGTATTTACATAATTTGCTTTTGATGCGGTTACTTTTTGTGGAGGGGGTTGCATGTGGCATTTGCCGTCTTCACATTAAAGAAGGCTTAGTGAATGTTATTGTGTCTTATGATGTCATGTAACCAATAATTTATTTTTATTTTGAATTGTAAAAACTTTCTTGTGACTGACTAGCCATCCAGTTCCTTTCCTCTACGTTTTATGCTTTGCTTTTTCTGGGGATTTTTACCCATTTTCTTATTTCCTGTAATCCAGTCAGGTGATTTTTGAATCAAGTGACACTTAAGGCCCATACACACGATCAGACTTTTTGACAACAAACATGCAAATTACCTGTTTTAAGGCAACATCCGACCGTGTGTACGCTCCATCGGAAAAACTTTTTCGGTTTTCATCAGACAAATGGCTGTGCAAACAGACAAACTTTCCTGCTACAAAAGTTGGTTGAAAAAGTCCTGCCGTGTGTATGAATACCAAGTTCACGGCCAACGCCCTTTGGACAAAAATCCACGGAAAAGTTTGTTTGAAGTCCAATCGTGTGTATGAGGCTTTAGACCACTTTCACACTGGAGCGTTGGGTCCGTTAGCAGTAAAGCATCGCTAGTTTTAGCCGGATTATCCGTAGTTTTAGCAGCGCTTTTCGGCCACTAGCGGGGCGCTTTTTGGCCACTAGCGGGGCGCTTTTAACCCCCGCTAGCAGCAGTAGAAAGTGTTGCGGCACTTCCGAAGCGCTACCCATTCATTCCAATGGGCAGGCGCAGTGTAGGAGCAATATATACAGCGCTCTTACACCGCCCCAAAGATGCTGCTTGCAGGACTTTTTTTCCTGTCTCGCAAGCGCACAGCCCCAGTGTGAAAGAACTTGGGCTTTCACACTGGGGAGACATGAGAGGCAGTTTTCAGGCACTTTACAGGTGCTATTTTTAGCGCTAAAATGCCTGAAAACTACCTCAGTGTAAAAAGGGGTTTTAGGCCTGGTTCACACCTATGCAGGTTGCAGTTGATGCATATTCCAGGTGCATTTTGCTTATTTCAATACATGTTTTTGATACATTGAAGTCTATAGAACCAAAAACACAACCTGCTGGTCCCTGACCCTTTCCATGAAATGTACAGATGTGAATGTGATCCATAGGAAACCATGTTAAATGGACTGTGGTGCGTTTCTGCAAAACTGAAAATGCACTAAAAAAAATCTTACTCTGTTGGTGCCTCACTGTCTCATGCAATAACCTGGCTTTTGGTTCTCGCCAAAAAAAAAAAAAAAAAGTTGGTGCATAAAACATCCAAAGAGAGAACAATTTTTGTTGCACAGTTGACATATTCTCTTTTATAAGTTTCTGGTGCAGTTTAGCAAAATAAACATAAGATTCTGGTGCCAAGAGTCAAAAAGAATATACTTTAATTTGTTAAGTCTGCAGGGCTTTAAAAGCTTATACAATATTGTATAATCAAGTTAAAGTGATTGTAAACGATCACCTTGTAAAACAACCCTTTCAGTTTAAATTATAAAATAAAGGTAAAACATTTTTTGTATAGATGTAAAAAAAAATAAATTAACACCTTTTTTCCCCTTTTTTTTATTATAATAGATTACATTTTCTCTGTTCTGCATAAGAGCTGGGGGGAGGAGAAGCAGCAGTACACTGAGCTTCCCAGTGAATGGCTGTGCGGGCAAGTCTGGACAAGGACAAATCTGATCATTGGGGGAGAGATCACTGAGTTCCCAGCATAGCTAGAGAACTGACCAAAGTGTTTTCCTGCTTGGTGTGATCAGTTTTTAATAGGAAAGCAGAGGGACTGGCAGGAACACCAGGGATTTCACATAAAGGAAGCAATACAAAGAGAACAGGATATTTTCTCATACAAGTGCATGGTACAGCAGGTGCATATCAGGAATATGAAGTGTTGAGGTAACAAACGCTTTACGTTCCATGTTGCATGCAACTGTTACAGATGAACTCCAGGTAATCCGTTAAATTTGCAGTAAAAATGCATGGATGTGGTATATCTAGTCTGAAAAAGGATTTGTAAGCCTGTAAAGTTAGTTTTTAAATCCAGACACCCCCACCAGATTACATAATCAGGTTCTGAACCTTTGCTGCTGCAGTAGAACAACCTCTCAACATGTACCCTCCCATAATATATTGTGTGTGTGTGTGTGTGTGTGTGTGTGTGTGTGTGTGTGTGTGTGTATATGTGTATATATATATATATATATATATATATATATACATATATATATATATATATATATATGTATATATATATATATACATATACAGAGCCCATTGGGTCCTTAGTACCGAACCTCCTATTCATTGTGCTGCTGTAAGAGATTAAATAATGTTGGTATCAACACACTTCTTTAGTTTAAGGCCTCTTTCACACGGACTGTCCGTTCAGGTCCGCCTGTCAGTTTTTTAGGCGGACCTGAACGGACACTCCATGGAGGTCTATGGAGCGTTGGATGTCAGCGGTGACATGTCCGCTGACATCCGACCCGCTCCGATCCGAAAAAGTGTAATGGAGGAAAAACCTACTTTTCCATCCGTTATCGGATCGGGTGACGACGGACTCTACGGTCCGTCATCACCCGATCCCCCATAGGGGAGAGCGGCGCTCTGATAGGTCCGTCGCTGCACAGTGTGCAGCGACGGACCTGTCATCTTCCTGCTCAGCGGGGATTGGCGGAGCGATCCCTGCTGAGCAAGTGGATGTTCACGGGGCGGATCATCACTGATCCGCCCCATGTGAGAGAGCCCTTATACTGTTTTTTTTCAGTAAATACATAACATTTATTGCTGTCTTCTAGTATCTGCATGGAGTTCAGCATTAATTAAAAATAAAATATACAGTGTACCCCCTAATCAGGACCTATAAATGGAAGGTGAAAGTGAGCAAAGTACGCATGTCACACAAAAGCTGATGGAATACATGTTAATGGGAAACAGCAAACCTAAATACGTTATGATATATTTAAACATTTGAAAATTGAAGGCAAGATGTACAAGAGTTTGTGGGAAGAGAGACAATGCTAGGGGACATATATATTAAGAAACTTGCACATGCATTTAGTTTACATGCTTAAATGCTGCTTTCTCAAAACATTTGACTGGACAGCCAGACCCTATAAGGCCCTGTGGTCTCTGTGTGGCCCCCAGGGCCCCTTAAAACGCTAATCTGTTTCCCTATTGCCTTGTTATAGCAATGATTTCTAGCAGCCATGTTCCCAGTCTATAATAACTCCTTTAGCAGATTAACAGTCTCTGACCGTCTCCTGCAGCATGTCCGCAGTTTCTGACTGTCCATTGTATTATGTCTGCATTCTCTGACATTCTATTGTATCTTTGATTATATATCTTTGATTATATCCCATCTGCTGTCTCTGATAATGAATATTAACTGAATTTTATGTGCAGCCTGGTGATGTCAGGGGCTGCATGCAAGCCATATCAATAAATCCATATCAATAAAGTTGATCACCACTGCCAGAGGGTTATATTACCATGTTAGATATACTGTAATTTATTAATGAGCTACATTGGTTGATGTATATTGTCAATATGTGTGACATTTTGGCCATACAGTGCCTTTAAAAAGTATTTATACCCCTTGAAGTTTTCCACATTTTGTCATGTTACAACCAAAAATGTAAATGTATTTTTATTGGGATTGTATTTAATAGACAAAACACAAAGTGGCACATAATTGTGACATGCAAGGAAAATAATAAATGGTTTTCCAATTTTTTTTCAAGTAAATATGTGAAAAGGTGCTGTGCATTTGTATTCAGCCCCCCTTAGTCAATACTTTGTTGAACCACCTTTTCGCTGCAGTTACATCTGCAAGTCTTTTTGGGGATGTCTCTACCAGCTTTGCACATCTAGAGAGTGACATTTTTGCCCATTCTTCTTTGCAAAATAGCTCAAGTTCTGTCAGATTGGATGGAGATTGTCTGTGAACAGCAATTTTCAAGTCTTGCCACAGATTCTCAATTGGATTTAGGTCTGGGCTTTGACTGGGCCATTGTAACACATTAATATGCTTTGATATAAACCATTTCATTGTAGCTCTGGCTGTATGTTTAGGGTCATTGTCCTGCTGGAAGGTGAACCCCCCACCCCAAGTCTTTTGCAGACTCTAACACAGGGGTCTCAAAGGCAAGTGGCAGCGGCTGGGAGCTTTTTCTCTCTGATCCTCCCCCCACTGCTGCAGCCCAGTGCGCACAACACAGGAGAGCAGAGTGAGGATCTGCCCATCGCCCCGCCCACCTGTTCTGTCGAGAAATGCCCCATCGTATAGTGCCCGGGCTGAAGGCGCGTGCCGTACGTAACATCACAACAGCTGATTTTACCATCAGCTGTTGAGACGGCGCAGTCGCACAATAGTTGACAGATTTTTTTTTTTTGTCCTCCGCACTCCCGTGGCGAGTTCATGTCCATTATGGGTGGATTTCTGCACGTTGTGGGTGTATTTATGGGCACTTGGTGGAATTACATGGCCAGTGCTGCAAAACTTTGCGATGAGCGGATTTCTACATTTCTTGTGGGTGAATTTATGGGCATTTTGGGGTGAAATTAGATGACCAGTGCTGCAAAAAAATAAAACTTTGTGATATTCCACCCCAAAGTACCCATAAATCCGCCCACAAGAAATGTAAAAATCCGCCCATCAGAAAGTTTTGTTTTGCAGCACTGGCCATCTAATTCCGCCCCCAAGTGCCCATAAATCCGCCCACAACA
Organism: Aquarana catesbeiana; assembly: GCF_042186555.1. Taxonomy (NCBI): domain Eukaryota; kingdom Metazoa; phylum Chordata; class Amphibia; order Anura; family Ranidae; genus Aquarana; species Aquarana catesbeiana. The sequence continues at coordinate 364,245,262 of NC_133327.1, read as the reverse complement.
TGTAGAAATCCGCCCATCATGGACATGAACTCGCCACATGAGCGTGGGTGAGCGTGGGCCACAATCTGACAAAAAAAAATTTCTGTCGGCTATTGTGCGCCTGCGCCATCTCGCCGTCACAACAGCTGATGGTAAAATCAGCTGTTGTGATGTAACGTACAGCGCATGCACCCTTCAGCCCGGACACTATTCGATGGGGGGTATTTCTCGAACACCTGGACGAACTGCGCATGCGCCGTACGTAATAGCACAACAGCTGATTTTACCATCAGCTGTTGTGTCAGCGCCTGCGCACAAAAGCCGGCTGAAGACATTTTTTAGTCAGATTGTGCCGAGGCACGTTCATGTAGGTGAGGAGCGGAGTTTAACAAGAAGGGGACGGATGTTTTCAAGGATGGCCACTGCTGCAAAGATGGGGGGCAGAATTTTAAACGTTTAGCTAGCTAAATAGGCCCTCCAGGAAAAATAGCAGATAAAGATTTGGTTAGCAGATTTGTTTGGGCATCGTTAAAAATTCTGCCCCCATCTTTCAAGCACTGGCCTTTATTGAAAACATCCGCGCCCTTCATGTTAAATTTTGCCCCTCACCTACATGAACACTCCTTCACAGCGTGAGGCACAATCTGACAGAAAAATGTCTTCAGTCGGCTATTGTACGCAGGCGCCGACACAACAGCTGATGTGCTATTGCGTACGGCGCATGCGCAGTTCGTCCCAGGCACTATTCGAAAGCGGGCACTTCGACAGAACACTGGCCCCGGATCCAGGGTCCTGCTGCCACCTCAGGGTGGAAGATTGTGGCGTTTTCAGAGTGCCTTGCCACTAGGCCTGTGATGAAGCCAGGACCTGACAGGAGGAGAGGACTCGGGAGGCAGAAGATCAGGCCACCAGCTGACTGCCAGGAGGGAGAGGTAAGTGAGCCATCACACAGAGGCTAAGCAAAGTCCTTAGTTGCATGATTGGAGTTGAAATTTGTGAAGAGGGGGTATTTGTGGAGTGTGTGTGTGTGGGTTGGTATTTGTTGAGTGTAAGGGGGGATATTTGTGAAGTGGAGTGTGGGGGGGGGGTATTTGTGGAGTGTAGGGGGTAATGCTGGGGTTTAGTATTGCGTCCGCTGACACCAGTGGTTGGGGGTTAATATTGCGTCTGCTGACACCAGTGCTGGGGGTTAATATTGTGTCCGCTGAAACCAGTGCTGGGGGTTAATATTGTGTCCGCTGGCACCAGTGCTGGGGGTTAATATTGCGTCCGCTTACACCAGTGCTGGGGGAAAGGAAAGTTTGCATGCGGCCCCATTGGATGTGAAAATTTGTCCTGTGGCCCTCAGGTAATTTGAGTTTGAGACCCTTGCTCTAACAGGTTTTCTTCTAAGATTGCGCTGTATTTGGCCCCATCCATCTTCCCATCAACTCTGACCAGCTTCCCTGTCCCTGCTGAAGAAAAACATCCCCATAACACAATGCTGTCACCACCATGTTTAATGGTGGGAATGGTGTGTTCAGGGTGATGTGCAGTGTTAGTTTTCTGCCACACATAGCGTTTTGCTTTTAGACCAAAAAGTTTAATATTGGTCTCATCTGACCAGAGCACCTTCTTTCACATGTTTGCTGTGTCCCCCACATGGCTTCTCGCAAACTGCAAATGGCTTTCTTTCAACAATGGCTTTCTTCTTGCCACTCTTCCATAAATGCCAGATTTGTGGAGTGCATGACTAATAGTTGTCCTGTGGACAGATTCTCCCACCTGAGCTGTGGATCTCTGCAGCTCCTCCAGAGTTACCATGGGCCTCTTGGCTGCTTCTCTGATTAATGCTCCTTGCCCGGCCTGTCAGTTTAGGTGGACGGCCATGTCTTGGTAGCTTTGCAGTTGTGCCATACGGTTTCCATTTTCAGATGATGGATTGAACAGTGCTCTGTGAGATGTTCAAAACTTGGGATATTTTTTTATAACCTAACCCTGCTTTAAACTTCTCCACAACTTTATCCCTGACCTGTCTGGTGTGTTCCTTGGCCTTCATGATGCTGTTTGTTCACTAAGGTTCTCTAAGGCGCCTTTCACACGGACGGCTATTCTGCCGCAGTTAAAAGCATGTTTTTTTTCCTGTGGAGTTCAAGACTCCAGGCACTGTGATCAGCTGCATTTGCACAGTGCGATTAGCTGTGGTCGCGTTTGGCTGCGGTTTGCCATTTCCATGCCAACCCGACAGGGTGCCGACTCGCATTGTTTGGTATGAATCTTGAGGGGGAACTCCACGCCAAATTTTAAATTAAAAAATGGCGTGGGTTCCCCCCCAGGGGCATACCAGGCCCTTCGGTCTGGTATGGATTTTAAGAGGAACCCCTATGCCGAAAAAACGGCGTGGGGTCCTCCCCCAAGATCCATACCAGACCCTTATCCGAGCACGCAGTCTGGTCGGTCAGGAAAGGGGGTGGGGACGGGCGAGCGCCCCCCCCTCCTGAGCCGTACCAGGCCGCATGCCCTCAACATGAGGGGGTGGGTGCTTTGGGGGAGGGAGCGTCCTGCGGCCCCCCCACCCCAAAGCACCTTGTCCTCATGTTGATGAGGACAAGGGCCTCTTCCCGACAACCCTGGCCGTTGGTTGTCGGGGTCTGCGGGCGGGGGGCTTATGGGAATCCGGGAGCCCCCTTTAATAGGGGGCCCCCAGATCCCGGCCCCCCACCCTATGTGAATGAGTATGGGATACTTCTTCCGACTTCGGGGGTCTTCTTCCGGCTTTGGGGGTCTTCTTCCGACTTCGGGGGTCTCTCCCGTTCTTCTCCGCGCTCTCCGGGTCTTCTGCCAGGCTCCTCCGCTATCTTCTGCTCTTTTGCTAGCGGAGGAGCCCGATGACCACGCCCCCTAAAACGTCACAGTCCCAGCATGCCCAGGGACTGTGACGGCATAAGGGAGCGGGGTCACCGCCTATATAAGTCAGAGCGGAGCGCCCAGAGTGCATTCCAGCCAGAGAGAGCGTCGTGTCAACATCAGAAGAAAAGAAGAGGGAAGAAGGCAGCAGACCAGGCTCCTCCGCTAGCAAAAGAGCGGCAAAAGAGCAGAAGATAGCGGAGGACCCCGGCAGAAGACCCGGAGAGCGCGGAGAAGAACCGGAGAGACCCCCGAAGTCGGAAGAGGACCCCCGAAGCCGGAAGAAGACCCCCCGAGCTGTCTAATAAATTACTTTAAAAATCTGTGTAGTGTTTTTTTTTTATTGACACTTTTTCCCTAGGTGAATGGGTAGGGGTACCATGTACCCCATACTCATTCACATAGGGTGAGGGGCCGGGATCTGGGGGCCCCCTTATTAAAGGGGGCTCCCGGATTCCGATAAGCCCTCCGCCCGCAGACCCCGACAACCAACGGCCAGGGTTGTCGGGGAAGAGGCCCTTGTCCTCATCAACATGGGGACAAGGTGCTTTGGGGTGGGGGGGCCACAGAGCGCCCTCTCCCCCAAAGCACCCACCCCCCCATGTTGAGGGCATGCGGCCTGGTACGGCTCAGGAGGGGGGAGCGCTCGCCCGTCCCCACCCCCATTCCTGACCGACCGGGCTGCGTGCTCGGATAAGGGTCTGGTATGGATTTTGGGGGGGACCCCACGCCGTTTTTTCGGCATAGGGGTTCCTCTTAAAATCCATACCAGACCGAAGGGCCTGGTATGCCCCTGGGGGGGGGGGACCCACGCCATTTTTTTATTTAAAATTTGGCGCGAAGTTCCCCCTCAAGATTCATACCAAACAGTGTCGGGCATTGGTGGGGATCCGAGTCGGATCCCCGTGCTTGTCGCTCATTGGGAAAGGAAAAATCATTTTTCCTTTCCCGATGAGCAGCTCGGCGCTGTTATCCGCAGCTGACACAGTGCACTGCGATTACCTGCGGTTATGTGCGAATAACTGCGCTAAATCGCTCCTGGACGCAGTCAATTCTATTTTTTCTATCCGCACAGAACCGCATGTATCTAATTCGCAGCTAAACGCAGTGTGTGAATGGGGCCATAGGAAAGCATTGTGTGCTTTTAGCTGCGGTAGAAAATCTGAAAATCCGCAGCTAAAAGCACCATTCTATCTGTCCGTGTGAAAGGGGCCTAACAATCCTCTGAGGGCTTCACATAAAAGTTGTATTTATACTGAGATTATATTACAGGTGGATTCTGTTGACTAATTAGGTGACTTCTGAAGGCAGTTGGTTCCACTAGATTTTAGTTCGGGCTATCAGAGTAAAGGGGGTTGAATACAAATGCACGCCACACTTTTCAGATGTTTATTTGTAAAAAAAATGTTGTAAACCATTTATCATTTTCCTTCCATTTCACAATTATGTGCCACTTTGTGTTGGTCTATCACATACAATCCCAATAAAATACATTTACATTTTTGGTTGTTACATGACAACATGTGGAAATTTTTTTTTAGGGGTATGAATACTTTTTCAAGGCACTGTATCTTAGGGACTTTGATGGTAAATGTCAGTGTTTGGGTCTCCTGGTCTACCACCTTCCTATAAATTTTTGGTGAAATAATACTTTTTTAAAGTTTTGTTAATCATATATATTTAATGTGCAATTTTCGTCCAGAATTTTTTTTTTACATCTCTTTTGAAACAATCTATTACAAATACATGACAGCATATGAAAATAAAACACACCTGTAGATGAGATCACTAAATACAAACAGGTTTTTAGCAGTTTATTGTTTATGACTCTTAGACCTCAAGTAGGCACATAAACAAAAATATTTACCAGTTGTGGCTAAAATGAAACCAGTCTAGAAAAGTTTTGTTTCATACTGAGTTAAAGAATGTGTAAAGCCAGCATTTCATATTACTGATATATGCCTGCTGCACCATGTACTTGTATGAAAAGGTACCCTGTTCTCTTTGTATTGCTTCCTTTGTGTGAAATACCTGGTGTTCCTGCCAGTCCCTCTACTTTCCTATTAAAAACTGACCACACTAGGCAGAACACACCATTGTCAGTTCTCTAGCTGTGCTGGGGACTCAGCCTGCTCTCCTCCAATGATCAGGTTTGTCCTGACACATGCCGGGCACAGCCTTTCACTGGGAAGCTCGGTGTCCTGCTGTCCCCCCCCCCAGCTCTTATGCAGCTGAGGACAGAGGGAATGTGCTCGCTTATAAAAATGGATGAAAATTATTTATAAGTTTTTTTTTTTTTTTTTTTATATGTACATACAAATGTTTTGCGTTTCATTTCTCTTTTAAACTGAATGGATTGTTTTACAAGGTGAGGGTTTACAATCACTTTAAACTCACAGAAACTGGTTATTTCTCATCCATTTAGGGGTTCAGGAAGTTCTATACGTCAAGGTTATACTACTGCCTACAGGAGGATTGCCCACTGTTAAATAGAAAATTGTAATTCATTCCAGGATAACCCCTACTATGCTCAGCATGCCTTAGTTTTTTGCTAGTGTGTGAGGATGAACTTAAACTCTGCTGAGAAAAGTTTAACCACTTCAGCCCCGGAAGGATTCACCCCCCTTAATGACCTGGTCATTTTTTGCGATATGGCACTGAGTCACTTTAACTGACAATTGCGTGGTTGTGCGATGACGTACCCAAACAAAATTGTCCTTTTTTTCTCACAAATATAGCTTTCTTTTGGTCACCTCTGCAGTTTTTATTTTTTGCGCTATAAACAAAACGAGACAATTTTGAAAAAAAAAACAATATGTTTTACTTTTTGCTATAATAAATATCCCCCAAAAAATAAAAATTCATCAGTTTAGGCCAATATGTATTCTTCTACATATTTTTGGTAAAAAAATTGCAATAATCGTATATTGATTGGTTTGTGCAAAAGTTCTAGCATTTACAAAATAAGAGATAGATTTATGGAATTTTTATTATTATTTTTTTTACCAGTAATGGCAGTGATCAGTGATTTTTAGCGGGATTGTGACTTTGTGGCGGACAAATCGGACACTTTTTTGGGACCAGTGACATTTATACAGCGATCAGTGTTATAAAAATGCACTGATTACTGTATAAATGTCACTGTCAGGAAAGGGGTCAACACTTGGGGGCAATCAAGGGGTTAAGTGTGTCCTAGGGAGGTGTTTCTAACTGTGGGGGGGGGGGGTGTACTGACTGGGAGAACAGAGAGATCGCTGTTCCTAATCACTAGGAACAGACGATCCATTTTTACTCCCCTGACAGAGCGTGAATCTGTTTGTTTACATCAGGGGTCCTCAAACTTTTTAAATAGGGGGCCAGTCCACTGTCCCTCAGATTGTTGGGGGCCGAATCAATGCAGCCTCGCCAGTGCCCAGCAATTCAGCCTCACCAGTGCCCAACAATGCAGCCTGACCAGTGCCCAACAATGCAGCCTGACCAGTGCCCAGCAGCGCAGCCAGCCTGACCAGTGCCCAGCAGCGCAGCCAGCCTGACCAGTGCCCAGCAGCGCAGCCAGCCTCTCCAGTGCCCAGCAAGGCAGCCAGCCTCTCCAGTGCCCAGCAAGGCAGCCAACCTCTCCAGTGCCCAGCAAGGCAGCCAGCCTCTCCAGTGCCCAGCAAGGCAGCCAGCCTCTCCAGTGCCCAGCAAGGCAGCCAGCCTCTCCAGTGCCCAGCAAGGCAGCCAGCCTTTCCAGTGCCCAGCAAGGCAGCCAGCCTCTCCAGTGCCCAGCAAGGCAGCCAGACTTGTGCCCAGTAATGCAGCCTGACTTGTGCCCAGTAATGCAGCCTGACTTGTGCCCAGTAATGCAGCCTGCCCAGTGCCCAGTAATGCAGCCTGACCAGTGCCCAATAATGCAGCCTGACCAGTGCCCAATAATGCAGCCTGACCAGTGCCCAGTAATGCAGCCTGACCAGTGCCCAGTAATGCAGCCTGACCAGTGCCCAGCAAGGCAGCCTGACCAGTGCCCAGCAAGGCAGCCTGACCAGTGCCCAGCAAGGCAGCATTACCAGTGCCCAGCAAGGCAGCATTACCAGTGCCCAGCAAGGCAGCATTACCAGTGCCCTGCAAGGCAGCCTGATCTGTGCCCAGCAAGGCAGCCTGATCTGTGCCCAGCAAGGCAGCCTGATCTGTGCCCAGCAAGGCAGCCTGATCTGTGCCCAGCAATGTAGCCTAACCTATGCTCAGTAATGCAGCCTGTCCTGTACCCAGTAATGCAGCCAACCTCTCCATTGTCCAGTTATGCAGCCTGACCTGTGCCCAGCTATGCAGCCTGACCTGTGCCCAGTTATGCTGCCTGACCTGTGCCCAGTTATGCAGCCTGACCTGTGCCCAGTTATGCAGCCTGACCTGTGCCCAGTTATGCAGCCTGACCTGTGCCCAGTTATGCAGCCTGACCTGTGCCCAGTTATGCAGCCTGACCTGTGCCCAGTTATGCAGCCTGACCTGTGCCCAGTTATGCAGCCTGACCTGTGCCCAGCAATGCAGCGTGATCTGTGCCCAGCAATGCAGCGTGATCTGTGCCCAGCAATGCAGCGTGATCTGTGCCCAGCAATGCAGAGTGATCTGTGCCCAGCAATGCAGAGTGATCTGTGCCCAGCAATGCAGAGTGATCTGTGCCCAGCAATGCAGAGTGATCTGTGCCCAGCAATGCAGCGTGATCTGTGCCCAGCAATGCAGAGTGATCTGTGCCCAGCAATGCAGCGTGATCTGTGCCCAGCAATGCAGCCAGCCTGTCCAGTGCACGGGGATTAGTGAGAGGAGCGCCGCGGGACTTACCGCTATGATCAGGCAGCCGCGAGGAGAATCCTTGTGAAGCTTTCCCGCGCTGGAGCGGGCTCTGTGTCTCCGCCACCATTCTGGACAGTGCCTGAAATTAATACCGTTTCCCCCTATGAAGCGGGGTCCGCAGGGAAAGCATCTCTCCGGGCGGACCGTTGTGGGGGCTCCAATGCCCGAAAGGCAGGGAGGGCCGGGTAAAAGACCTTGGCGGGCCGTAGTTTGAGGACCCCTGGTTTACATTGACAAATCCCCATTCTGGCTCTCTGTGGAGCGATCGCAGGTGGCCGGCGGACCTCGCAGCTGCCGGCCATGAGCATCGGGGCCACGGTCACACAGGCGCCCGCTATATATCTATTACGCAAACCACAGTATTGGTACAGCGATTTGCGCAATAGAGCCGACCTGCCACCGTATATCGGCGGTGGCTGGTCGGCAAGTGGTTAACCAACTTTTTCTAGCTTTTTTTTTTCTTCAACTTTTTTCTATGATTATTTTTCCATTGACATTAAAAATTTCTCACAACATCGCTGCTTAAGCTGGTCTCTGCATGGTAGCTATCCAGATCAGCCTTTTTTCAGCTTGATTTTATACCCCTTTTACACTGAGGTGCTTAAAAACTGTCTATAAAACGCCGAGTGCTTTTGCGGTGCTTTTCAAACGCTTTTGAGGAGTTAGCTGTGCACTTTTTTGAAGGCCACGTGACTCAAAAAACTGCTGCTGAACCATTTTGAAGCGCTTTTCAGGCGCTTCCCATTCATTTCAATGGAGAGGGTCTCTTTGGAGGCGCTTTTTTTTAGCTGTCCAAACACGCTCCAAAGATGCTGCTTGCAGGAGTTTATTCACCTCCTCGCCAGCGCACCGTCCCATTGTGAAAGCATTCCTTGATCCTAATGGAAATAGGTTTTTCAGGAGCGTTTCAGGCACTTTTTTTTAGCACAAAAGTGCCTGAAAAGCACCTCAGTGTGAAAGGGGTCTTTCACACTGTGCCAAACCTAGACCTTGCTTGACTGTATATTGTGGGGATATCCCGGATTTTACATTTGGACACTGGGTTCTGCTTGTAGCACTTTCGAGATCCAGTACTGGTAAAAGTTAACTGCATATAGTTTTTCAGGTCCAGAGCCCCTGGCATTTCCTCAACACTTGCCCGGTACCCTGTTGAGTAGGTCAATCAGCAGGAGCTTCCTTGTTAATTGCACTGCCAAAGGCCTTTCAAGATTCCCACTACTGTAATTTTTTTTAGCGGAAAGGGTTATTGCTGAGAAAGCAAACGCAAATGTCATCCGCTGGATGTAGTGTCACAAGCACTAAGCATTCTCCCCCCACCATTCAGTGTATAGGATGCGTCATCCCACTGCTGCTCTTTCAAAAGAACCACATAGAATGCTGATCTTCTGTTTATTCCTCCTGCCCTCCGGCAGTGACATTGGTCTCTTCCAGCCTTTTGACCTCCAGCTGCCTGACTTTGTGAGTACCAAATGCCTTGCTTCATACCTTGAGGGTAGTTGTATCACCCACAATATGTCTGTATCTAGACACGGAGGTGACCGTCCCTCTGCTACAGGTGACCTCAGCTCAAAGTATCCTGTGGTTTCAGAGACATTCATTCTGTACCTTCCAAAGGCACTGATGCCTGAAGTCTGCAATTCGGTAATCCTTTGATTATAGGCTCTATTTCATTGCATGCTCCCCTAGCTCTGTTGTCTGAGGATGAGTTTCCTAGTCTGTCGTCGGGGGCTTCTACTGCAGTTGCACAATATTTTGTGGTCAAATTCACCAAATTCCTCATGGACACAGACCACAGGGTTCTAAGCGACCTCCCGACCTTCCCTTGCAGATTCGATCTTTGATCTCTCCACGGGCTTAGAAATAGCCCGGTAATCAGCATAGTAATCATCTCTGACTCAAACTCAAAGTCCCCACAGTCTCCTGTTGGTACCTTGAAATAAAAGACAGATAAATTCTGCTCTTAATGATGCAGTTTGCACTACTATACATCTGGAGTATCAGCCAACTGTTTCCAGTCTTGGGTGTTTTAGTGCCCCTACAATAGCGAAGACCTTTCCACTACACCCGATTTTTTTATGTAGTCCTCTGTGCAAGCTGGAAGCATCCTGAAGTTTTCCGGGCTCTACCTAAGAGTGTATTGAAGTGGTTCTGCTTTGAGAGGGAATTTATTCAACAGTGGAGGCCCCACTGGATGCATCAATTTCATGTGATCCATAATGATTCAAAGCGAGAGTAGAGAATGGTCAAGGTTGAGATTGCGGTTATACTCTAACCACAGGGTCCATATTTTCAAGTAATGAGTATCATTTAATATAGAAGTGGATATTTTGTGATACATAGTACCCATAATCTGCTGCTTTACCTTCATATTCAGAGAAGGCTGTCCCCAGACTTTAGCTATAGTTTGGCACGTGGCTAAGAAAATAAAGGTTATTAGCTTCTGCTCGGTATTGGTAAAGTCAGAGATAGGCCTGTGGAGCAGACCCTCCTTGTATACCCTTATCGACAATCTTTGGACTTTGGGGCATTTCCAGATGACCTTCTGCATATTGTTATGTACCCTTACATATTTCTAGCAAACGTTTGAACAAAGACAGGGATTCTTGCTTCACATATATTGTTGAAGCTGGCCAACTGTGTTTTACTGTTAATGTTGGGTCGCACCCTTTTAGCACATCATTTGCTATAAATATGTAAGCTGTTTGGATTTGAGCAAAGACCTCTCTCCTTATCCAATGTGTTGTTGTTCCACCTGTTTTGGTGGGTGCTGATTGACCAGCTTCTAGTTTGGCCCATAGTTTCGTTTTCCCCTCTGTGTGGAGTCATTTTTATTTTGGTCTTGGACATCATGTTGATTCCCTGTGTTTTCCATGTGGTCATGTTGACAGGTTTCCCTATCGGGCAGGGGGTTCAGCCTCATCCATTGTCACATTTGGGAGTTGGCTCTTCAAGCGGCCTTTGAGCTGCAGGCAGTCCCAAGTTCTAATTTTTTGTTGGGCATGTTAGCCATGCTGCGGTTGCCCACCCCTCAGTTGGAAGGATTTTTATTCTTGTGCCCCTCAATGGACGTCACAGTCCACCCTTCTGTGTTTTAGATCATGCTCCTGATACTGCTTGCTACAAATAGAGGCATTCTGGGTAGAAGAGGGAGTTATTTTGCACTGGCTTACAATTTTTTGTTTGCAAGGGTCCTGTAGGTTGCATTATAACCCTATATTATTTGAGTTCCTCAATGTACTCCAAGAAAATAATTTTATATTCAGTACAAAAATCCTATTTATCGTAATATTACCATTAGAGTTATTTTAATAAGATAACTAAGAACTATATATTCTTTGGTAAATGGGTGAACCTTTAAAATGTGTCCTGGTTGTACTATTGAGAGACCCCATTTTAGAAGGAGGATGTAAACTTTATTTATTTTTTTTTTATTATGTAATTGCAGATTGGAGATGTATTTCTTGTTGAACTTATAGTGGTATTTACCGTTCCAGAAAGGGACCTTCATCTGACGCTTGGCTGTATTTTTGAAAAATATATAAAAGAAAGGGGAGCGCCTCAAAGAGCAGCTTTCATATAAAGATTTGAAAGTGGCTGTAAGTAGTCTTCTCACTTTGTTAGATGGCTGCTAAGACATACTTAAACATGTTTAGTATGTAGCATTAGCATGATCCACTCCAGTCGGTCACATGGGTTTTGGATCAGCTGCGAAAAACTAACTATTAGATGTAAAATTCTAGTAATCCACCTTTATTTTGGTGCATTTTAGAATCGTAACCCAGTTGCTTCTTCAGGAATAGGACACCTCTAAAAATCTGCTTGCCAGCCTATAATTGAAATGAAGGTAGATTATTAAAACCCTTGTGACTGAATCTTAAATGCTGTATTCAGTCATTTAACAAAGTGAGAATAAGGCCCCTGTATATGAAAGCTGCTGCCGATGCTCCCTTTTCTTCTACATATTTTAAAGATTGTGTCCTCTCCATGTTGACAGAAAGCTTTGGGAGTAGCTGCTTCTGGGGGAACCCTTAAATGAAACCCTCTGTAGACATTCTGGATCAGGCACCTCTAAGCTGCCTTACAGTCGTAAAGGGGGATTTACAATTGAGCAATAATAGCTGTATTTTTAACATTCTTCAGAAGCCAAAGTAGAAATCCCAGCTTTTGTCCCGACTGGGGTGATTTCTCCTTGCTTTCTCTCCATAAGTTCTGATAGGAAGGAGGGTGATTCTGTCTGACAGGGGTTCTAAGTCTTTCACTTTTAACTCTTTCCCATTTAAACACACAAGCAAAATGCTTTGACTGGAGTCCTACTTGATGTTCTGTATGTAAGCATAATTCTCAGTAAATTCTGTTCAGAAACTTAACTTTATTAATTAATTTGTTCTTCTAGATAAATTTGACCAATTTTGGGCCATAAACCGAAAGCTTATGGAGTATTCCACAGAAGAAGGGGGATTTCGTTACATACCTTTTCGGATATACCTGGTAAGTAGTAATTAAAACAAAATTTTAGATGTGATTTATAAGGGGATTTGTTTTTAAAGGAAAACTTGGGGCATTTCCTAAAAATAAAAAGACAAAAAGTTCTTATACAAATATTAATTAAGCCCCCCCCCTCCAAAAAAAATCACAGAAATAAAAAAAAAGATTCCCAGAAAGAGTTTAAAACAAGGAAGAATTAAAAGGAAAGGTCTCTATAATCAGCCCCCATTCCTCAGTGTACGCATAATTCATGAAGCAAAAAATAAAGCTTGCATACACATTGCTTGAATCAACCTTATATCTTTAAGTAGATCTCTGTATATTAGTGTCTCCAATTTAGTCCGGTTAGTACATACAGCACAAGCTGAAGCTTGAGGAAGGATGTTTATGCCTGTGAAACCTTTCTGACCAGTTAATTATAAGTTATTTATATGTCTGCCCTGCTATTGTGTTCTATGTGAGCATAAATGTGCTCACCTTGAACCGGCCCAGGTTCGAACCGTCTATGGCCAGCATTCCAATATTGATATAATGAACAAAAGCAGTGACCATATACTGCAATGCAATTTGCTTGACTTCACTTTTGTTTTGCTTGCTATATATATGCTTGCTTTGATTGCTCTGTAAGTTATGCATCAGCATATATGAACACAAATTTTGACATTGAATGAAATGGTGAACACAGTGTGGCTTAATTACAAGTTTCTTCAGTCTGACTGAGAAACTACATGTGCCTCAAGTGCTTCATTGCTCAGTGATATGAGAATGATATTTTAGCTGTGGTTTGTTTGCAGCATATATACGTCTCCTTTGCAGTTGTGATTGTGCCTGACATGCTTAAAATGAGCACAGTTTACACTAACCTGATACAATCTGAAATAATGGATACATACTGTTAGTTTTCATTATGATGTAACTTTCTTGGCTAAACACGCAGCCTTCCTGCATTATATGCTTGCATTACAACTGTGCCCTATGTACTTTATCTACTGACAGTACTACTTAGGAAACCTGTTTATGCAGAGATTTACTTAAGATATATGCTCTATCTCTGCCTTGTGTATGCAAGAACCCTCTAAGTTATACATTTTTAAAAATTTTTTTTATTTATGAATAGCTCTTGCGTTGATTTATTTTTGAGTTCTTTTTTGGAAATGCCCTGAGCTTTTTTAAAAAAAATCCCCATATATCATATTCATTTTCAAAGTCTGGTCATTCCTGTTCAATTCTTTTCCAGTTGCTGGAAAAGAAAAATTCCATGTAAAATGTGTTGGATATCCTGTTCAAATTTCCCCTTTAAATGGGCAAATTACACCAGGTTGGGGGTGAATCAAAGCCTTTCTGCTGCATTCCAAGACTTTAGACTAACAGCAACAGATGATTGATTTGCTGCCACTTGGATTTGTAGATTGCAAAACCGTTTATCTGCAGAATCAAAAGTAAACCCCCTTTTAATTCCCTGCTTATCATGTCTTTTTTTACCAAAAATGTTAAATGTTGCTTTTTTAAATGGTTTACCTTTAGATTTTATGGCAGTACAGCCTCAATAAAGCCTAACTGGCTGATAGTTTTGCACATTACATGAGCCTGTGATATATAAATTCTCAACAGTTGTAGACTTGGTACCCAATTATGCTAACGTTTGTTCCTTTGGCAAGAGGATGAGGACTTTAAATATAAGTTTGACACAAATGCTTAACATCAAAATAACTAGTCATTGTGAAACTAATGATTAATTGGGAACGGAAATTACAGCTATTACCATGAATGTTACCTGATGTATAAGCAGTTGCCACACTGCGTTATTAAGCCTTAAAACTATTATTTCTAAATATTTTGTGCTTTTCTTCCCTCACCAACCAACTCTATTTTGTGCATAGTCATAAACCACTTGATAAAAAGGTTTGTCTAGGTACCTTGGTAGATGTAAAGGCATTTATCAATAATGTTTCTTTTCACCCTCTTTTCTGAGCGTTGTATCACTGGATCCACCTCAGTCAAAATAATAATAATTGAGTATACCTTAACCTCACTAAATGCAGCATTTAGATATTATTCTTGTTTTAAAAAGCTGCTCCATTTATTACTGAGAGCAGATAACACTATCAACTCTCCAAAGGACACCACAGTGTTTAGGCCCCATGTGTTTCGTAATTCATGTTGCTCATAAATTTAATGTAATTCATGTAGACCAGAGTAGGTGTTTTGTGTTTTTTGCATAACACTGCAGGGAACACTCCAAGATATGGGAAGAATGCATTCTGATGACATTATTTCCTCAAAGATACAATACTGTTCAAAAAATTTAGGCTTGTGAAGAAATGTTGTAAAGTAAGTGCTTTTAAAAATATATACTTTAATTGTTTTTTTTTATTAATTACATTATTAATTTACAAAACTTTGACTTCAAACCAGCTTCAATTCTTACACTTGCACACTTTGACAAGTCGGGATTTTGTAGGATTAGAGTCAGGTATATGATTAAGCAATTTTACCAAGCAGGTGCCAGTGATCATCAATTTCATATGTAGGTTGAAACGCTGTCATTAACTGAAACAACTGTGTAGGAAGCTAAAAACTGGGTGAGGAACAGCCAAACTTTGCTGCTAAGGTGAGGTTGCGGAAGACCGTTTCATGTCATGGGTCATATAGCATGGCAAGACTGAGCACAGCAACAAGACATAAGGTAGTTATACTGCATTAGCAAAATCTCCCCAGGTATAGATTTCAAAGCAGACCGGGGTTTCAAGATGTGCTGTTCAAGCTATTTGGAAGAAGCACAAAAAACAGGCAACATTGAGGACTGTAGATGCAGTGATCGGCCAAGGGAAAATTCATGCAGCAGATGAAAGACCTATC
Organism: Aquarana catesbeiana; assembly: GCF_042186555.1. NCBI lineage: Eukaryota > Metazoa > Chordata > Amphibia > Anura > Ranidae > Aquarana > Aquarana catesbeiana. The sequence continues at coordinate 364,230,226 of NC_133327.1, read as the reverse complement.
ATGCTTACTTCCCTTTGACATCAGAAGATGTTCTGCAGTGACAGCAGCACAGAACTGGCAAAAACCAGTGGGACCCAGGTACACTCATCTAATGTCCGGCGAGGTATGGTCAGAAGTTGTCGTCTTGGAAGAATTGCAACCAAAAAGTCATACCTCTGACGTGGAAACAAGGCTAAGCGACTCAACTCTGCAGGAAAACAGAACAACTGGGGTGCAGAAAAATGGCAGTAGGTGCTCCGGACTGGTGAGTCAAAAATTTTAATATTTGGCTGTAGCAGGAGGCAGGCAGTTTGTCGAAGGGCTGGAGAACGGTACAATAATATGTGTCTGCAGGCAACAGTGAAGCATGGTGGAGGTTCCTTGCAAGTTTGGGGCTGCATTTCTGCAAGTAGAGTTGAAGATTTGGTCAGAATCATTGGTGTCCTCAATGCTGAGAAATACAGGCAGATATGTATCCATCATGCCATAACTTTAGGGAGGCATGTGATTGGCCCCAAATTTATTCTGCAGCAGGACATCAACCCTAAACATACAGCCACTGTCATTAAGAACTATCTTCAGTGTAAAGAAGAATAAGGAGTCCTGGAAGTGAGGTTTGGCCGCCGCAGAACCCTGTTCTCAACATCATGTAGACCAGTGGTTCTCAACCTTTGTAGGGCTGTGACCCCTTGATAAAATATCCCAAGTTGTGGGGACCCCTAGCAGTAAAATTATTTTCATAGCGTGTCAGCCCCCAAGGCAAAACAAGTAATTTGCACCCCTAACCAACGGACATTTAGTGCTCCCTGAGTCCCTTCCTCTCGTTCAGTATTAAAACCCCTTATGGTACGTTTTAGGATGTACCACTCTTTCTCTTTGTTCTCCAATCTTTCCCTTTTATCTCTCTCAGTCCTATTTTCTTGTTTCTTTCCCCCCCCACCCCTTTTTCTAGCCGTCTTTCTTTTTCTTTCTCTTATTTTTTTCTCTCCCCTTTTCTTTGTTCCTCCCCCTCTTTTCCTCTCCTTTCCATGTATTCTCTATTTTTATTCCTTCTCTTACTCCTTGGTGGGGGGAATGGGATGAGTGGCAGTGCTGGCAGGGAGTTGGGAATAGAGAATACATGGAAGGGAGAGGAAAAGGGGAGAGAAAAAATAAGAGAAAGAAAAAGAAAGACGGCTAGAAAGAGAGATGGGGGGGGGGGGGGGGGGGAGAAAATAGGATTGAGAGAGATAAAAGGGAAAGATTGGAGAACAAAGAGAAAGAGTGGTACATCCTAAAATGTACCATAAGGGGTTTTAATACTGAACGAGAGGAAGGGACTCAGGGAGCGCTAAATGTCCGTGGGTTAGGGGCGCAAATTACTTGTCTTGCGTGCTGACACGCTATGAAAATAATTTTACTGCTAGGGGTCCCCACAACTTGGGATATTTTATCAAGGGGTCACAGCCCTAGGAAGGTTGAAAACCACTGCTCTAGAAGCTGGAGATCACTGAAGTATTATCGCTACTCCAGTGATCTCCACTTTGGGTCTTGTGTTGAGCGGCTATTCTGCTGCATTGTATAAGCAAGGGGTATGCTATTTTCTTCCTGTAAATACAGTATGCTTTCCTTGTCGAGCATGCACCTTCTGCCTTGCATCAAAAATACAGTGCAGGTTACATTAACTGTCTATGTGTTTCCCTGCAAAATATTAATGGAGGGAAGGACTTATGCAGTTTAATATAGTAGTAGTGTAGTAACACAGAACACCCAATCTATAAGAATTGTTACTTTTCTTACCACAATAAAAATAAACTGTTGGGCGTGGCTAATTGTTTCATTTTTTAAGCTTTATTGTTTTCTATTTTTTTTTTAATGTACAGTGGTTCAGGTACATTATTAGCATCATGAATTGGTCATACATTCTTTTGATCCAGCTTTTACTATTTTACATTTGCCCTGATGCTTTTTCTGCTCATAAGTAGATCATAGTTGATTGTCCACGCTGTCTGATGCAGTAAGGCATTTATACCTGAAGAGGGCATAACTGCACTGCCGGTAGTCTCATAGGTGTAACAAGAATGTACTTGAACATGTTGTTGCACTTTTCAAAATGTTTATTTCTCACTTTCAAACTTTTTTTTTAGTAGATTGAATGCGTGGTTGGATTTTATACATGAGCTAAAAATGGGCATGCTGGGTGCATTATTTATTTTTGAAGTTTTTTGTATGAACAGTTTATGACTTTTCTGTTTTAAAATATAGTAGAAAATACTGACTTGTAGAAATGAAAGATGTGTTTATTTGCATGGCCAGGTGTAAAAATCTTTCAGTTCTAATGGTATTGGGTATTTTAGGTTGAACAAAATTGTATCCATTTTGTATTATCACTACATAGTTTCAATGTTTAGTAGTTTTCTCAGTATTGGTCCAGGTGTGTGGAGTCGTCTGTGGTCTAGTGAAGAGTGGAGAATGTGCCTTATTATTGAGCTTGAGGAAGACTAAACCTGAGATCACAAATCGCGCACTGAGGGTGTATTGTACAACAAGCATATCAATAAGGTGAAAAAACTTTTTACATAGTGGCCCTAGAAAATACATCAAGAACAAAGGAAAATATAGTGGCTGCAGCCAGTTATGTGTCAGGTTGTAACAACATATGTTTATCTACACAGCCTGTGGACAATTATTTGAGTCTTGGTATATTATATCATTTGATCCAAACTCTACTGGCAAACATTTTGAGTGGCCAAGCAATGATAGTTGGGGTCTTTTGGGACTCCAAACTTCCTACTTTTTATGTGGTAATGCAAAATGATCATTCTTAGCTTATTTAGACACTGGAGCCATGCTTTCTGATTGTAGTAGAAGCACCACCCCTAAATTATATGTAATATTGCACCCTGATTCTTCTTATATAAAAACAGTTCTCTTTATAAGTGGTGCTTAACTGTGTATGGTACATTCCTAAGCGACAGTCCTTTTTTGGGACCGCTGCTCACAGTAGTCTATTAGTTTGTGTAAAAAAAAATGCGCTTCCCAACAGGATACTAAATTAGTATAATGTACATCTTTCTGGCACCTAAACTAATGGAATACTGTGAGCTGAGGTCCCAAGAAAGTATAGATAGAGTATGTTCTTTTTACTATATATTCATGTTTTGAACATTACCCCAAAACCCTGAGACTAAAACACTGATGCGAGGCCTGCTTTTTTATGATGGTGCTGTAAAATAAAACCCCTGTATTAATAGATGAATAAATGAGAATTAGTGGTTTTACCTGGAAAACCGTAAAATAACCATGTTTATTATTTAAAGAGGTTGTAAATCCCCATGAAGAACCCCCCCCCCCAAAAAAAAAACCTGAACACAAAGGCCTAATGCGCTAGTATGCATCGTACTAGCTCATTATAAAATACTTACCTTAGAACAAAGCCCTGAAGCGGCGCCGCTGACACGGTCGACATCTTCCCCGGTGTTTTTCTGGGTTCGATGATGTCACTCCTGCACATGTGTGCGGGAGTCGGCGGTCACGGCACATGCCCTGAAGAAACGGCACGACGCTGGTAACTGCACAGGCCCCGAAGAAACGGCACAGCGCTGACACGGCCGACATCTTCCCCGGCCGACATCTTCCCCGGTATTTCTTCCAGGTTCGCAGGTACCAGTGCTGTGATTGACCGGAGCCATGATGACGTCACTCACGCACATGCGCTTGGGAGCCACCGGTCACGGCACAGTCCCTGAAGAATTGGCATGGGCAGCCGTTCCATCAGAGTGCATGCGCAGATGACTTATTCGACGCATTAAGTATCTCCTAAACGGTGCAAGTTACTTATTATGGGCTTACCTTTAGGTACAAACAAACAAGGGGAGTTTACTTCCTTTTTAATTCCAGGTAATGTGCTTATGTTAAAAACTATCATGTTCTCTTTGCATTGCTTCCTTTGTGTAAGTCACCTGGTGATCATGCCAGTCCCTCTACTTTCCTATTTCAAATTGCAGATGCAGGGCATGATAGTACATCCTTCCCAGTGTAGTCATTTTTCTGGCTGTGCTGGGAGAACAGCCTGCCTTTATGCAGCTGAGAACAGCAGTAATAAGATCACTTATAAATATACAGCAGGTAAAATAAGTATCAAACACGTCACCATTTTTCTAGGTAAATATATTTCTAAAGGTGCTACTGACATTAAATTTTCAACACATGCAACACAAAACCATACCGCTCTGAACAGAAAAAGCCAAATGATGGGATGGACGGTGGCACGCCTAGTCCAGGTGCTCTCGCTCAGGATGTCCCTCCCACATTCGGAAACAAACCTTGAATGTACACTGAAGAGCCGACACCACTGGAAATTCAGTCTTGAATCTTTAATAATATCATATGACCATGGTCAATATGAATTTCCAGTGGTGCCGGCTCTTCAGTGTACATTCATATTTTCAACACATGTCATTAACAACCCATGCAATGAATACATACAAAGAAACAAAAACAAATGCATTTATAAATTAAGTTATGTGTAATAAAATGGAATGGCACAGGGAAAAATTATCGAACACGCTAACTGAAATGTATCTAATACTTCCTACAAAATCCTTTGTTGGTAATGATAGCTTCAAGAAGCCTCCTATATGGAGAAACTAGTCGCATGCATTGCTCAGGTGTGATTTTGGCCCATTCTTCCACACAAACAGTCTTCAAATCTTGAAGGATCTGTGGGCCTCTTCTATGAACGCCGATCTTTATTTCTTTCCATAGATTTTCTATTGGATTTAAATCAGGTTTCCTTGGCTTTGTGATTGGGATCATTGTCTTGCTGAAATGTCCACGCTCGTTTCATCTTCATCATCCTGGTAGATGACAGCAAATTTTTTATCAAGAATGTCTTGGTACATTTTTCCATTCATCCTTCCTTCAATGATATGAAGTTTGGCAGTACCGTATGCTGAAAAACAGTCCTACACCATGATGTTCCAACCTCCAAACTTCACTGTTGGTATGATGTTTTTGGGGTGATGGTCAGTTCCATTTGACCTCCAAACATGGTGTGTGTTATGGCATCTAAAGTATTCAATTTTGCTCTCATCTGACCAGACTATATTCTCCCAGTATTTCACAGCTTGTCTAAATTTTGTGCAGCAAACTTTAAACGAGCTTCAACATGCTTTTTCTTCAGCAATGGAGTCTTGGGTGGTGAGCATGCATGCAAGCCATGCCGGTTGAGTGCATTATTTATTGTTTTCTTTGAAACAATTGTACCTGCTAATTCCAGGTCTGAAGCTCTCCACAAGTGGTCCTTGGCTCTTGGACAACTCTTCTGATAATTCTTTTAACTCTTCTGTCAGAAATCTTTCGAGGAACACCTGGTCATGGCCGGTTTATGGTGAATTGATGTCCTTAACACTTTCAGATTATGGCTCCAACAGTGCTCACTGGAACATTCAGAAGTTTAGAAATCCTTCTGTAACCAATGGTATCAGTATGTTTTGCAACAATAAGGTTGTAAAGGTCTTGAGAGAGCTCTTTGCTTTTACCCATCATGAGATGTTTCTTGTGTGGCATTTTGGTAATGAGACACCTTTTTATGGGCCATCAGTTGGGACCATAATCAGGAAGTGGAAAGAACATCATTTCACCATAAACTGGCCATGACCAGGTGCTCCTCGCAAGATTTCTGATAGAGGAGTGAAAAGAAATATTAGAAGAGTTGTCCGAAAGCCAAGGACCACTTGTGGAAAGATTCACAAAGACGAAAAATGTACTAAGACATTCTTGATAAAAATCTGCTCCCATCTACCAGGATGATGACGATGAAACGAGGATGGACATTTCAGCAAGACAATGATCCCAAACACAAACTCTCAATTGGTTTCAAAGAAAGAAAATAAAGCTGCTAGAATGGCCCAGTCAATCACCTAAAATCTTTGGAAAGAATTAAAGATCAGAGTTCATAGAAGAGGCCCACAGAACCTTCAACATTTGAAGACTGTGTGGAATAATGGGCCAAAATCACACCTGAGCAATGCATGTGACTAGTTTCACTATACAGGAGGCGTCTTGAAGCTGTCATTATCAACAAAGGATTTTGTACGAAGTATTAAATAAATTTCAGTTAGCATGTTCAATACTTTTTCCTGGTGTCATTCCATTTTATTACACATAACTTAAAGTGTAAGTAAACCCTCCTATTGTTTTCAGCCAAGGAAGCTGCCATCTTTGCCTTTGTTTAATCTACAACTGCCATGATGCTGCACATGTGATCAGTTATGACACCAGCCATTGGATGGCTTGACAGTTTGGTTGAGAGCACAACCAATGGGAGTGTTACATTTCCGGCACGTGCCGGAAATGAAACAGTTTTATGGATGGGTGTACTTCCGCTTTAACCACTTGCCCACTGGGCACTTAACCCCCTTCCTAACCAGGCCAATTTTCAGCTTTCAATGTTGTCAGTCATGCAACACTGTACCCATATTTATTTTTTTGTCCTTTTTTTTTTTTTTTTAATACAAACAGATTTATTTTGGTGGTATTTAATCACCACTGTTTTTTTTATTTTTGTGCTATAAATAAAAAAAGACCAAAGCTTTAAAAAAAATGCATTTTTCTATAATAAAATTTTGCAAATTAATAATGTTTCTTCATAAAGTTTGGTCAAAATTTATACTGCTACATATCTTTGGTAAAAATGACCCAAATCAGTGTATATTATTTGGTCTTTGTGAAAGTTAGAGTCTTTGGTGCCAATCATTGAAAATTGATCACACCTAAAGTACTGATGGCCTGATCTCATTTCTTGAGACACTAGCAAGCCAGGAAAGTACAAATACACCCCCAAATGACCCCTTTTTGGAAAGTAGACATCCCAAGGTATTTAGTATGAGGCATTGTGATGTTTTTTCACGTTTTAATTTTTTCCCACAATTCTTGCAAAATTAAGATTTTCTTTCACAAAATTGTAATATTAACAGGTTATTTCTCTCACATGGCATATGCATACCTACAACCTGCAAACCTACAACATTCTGCTACTCCTCCTGAGTATGGTGATACCACATGTGTGAGACTTTTACACAGCCTGGCCACATACAGAGGCCCAACATGCAGGGAGCACCCTCAGGCATTCTAGGGACATAAATTACACATATCATTTCCTGACAACTTATCACACTTTTGAAGGCCCTGGAGCACCAGGATAATGGAAACGCTCACAAAATTACCCAATTTTGGAACAAAAACACCAACATATTATATGAGGCATAATGAGTCTTTTGAACATGTCATTTTTTTTCACAAGTTTTTGAAAAATGTGGAAATAAAATGAAAACGCATTTTTTCTATGCATGTTTTACACATTTTTACAGAACTGACGGACGCTGATGAGGATCCACTGATAGGGTGGCACTGATGAGCACTTACTGATGGGCACTGTATTGGCACTAATGGGCACTTTAGTGGCACTGATGTGCACAAATGTGGCACTGTAGAGCACAGATGTTGCACTGATGTGGCACTGTAGAGCACAGATGTGCACTGAATGGGCACTGATGGAGCACAGATGTGCACTGATGGGGTGCTTTAGAGCACTGATTTGCACTGATCCAGCACTGTAGAGCACTGATGTGGAACATATGGGGTACTGTAGAGCACTGATGGGACACTGTAGAGCACTGCTGGGGCACAGATGTGCACTGCTGGGGCACACATGTGGCACTGCTGGGCACTTGCAATATATGAAAAAAAAACCTCATGCAGCCTCATGCTGCAGCTTCCCCTTCCTCTGCTCACACGATTGGTGTGAGGAAAGAACCAGACATGACACGGTTTGTTGACAGTGACCGCTCCATCATTGGATGGAGTGATCATGTGGTAAAGGGCCGCTGGTATTAGACCTTTACCTTGATCCGTGACAGGTTCCGAGAACCTGGCGAGCACGGACACTCCAATGTGCACGCCCCAGGGTACGCGTGGGGAGCTCAATTCTGAGAGGATGTAATTGTACAACCTCCCAGAATTATCCAACCGTGCTATAGCCGTCATTCGGCTATGGCCTGGTCGGCAAGTGGTTAAAGTATTACAAAACCCAGTACCCTGCATTCACTATATCTGGTCTCCCACAGTACACAAAACATGGAAATGCAATTATTTTAGTAAATATAAACGGCTAAATACCTTTTATCATCAGCAGTATATAGCAGCCTTTTGGCTTCTATGAGTGTTTGGTTAAAGCTTGTAGGAGGAGTTTTCATTCTACCACAATTGTCTTTTGAGATTGCAGGAGCCCTGACCTTCTGTCTGGACAGTGCTGATTGGCCCTGTGCTGATCAATTGCACTCTCCCAAGAAAAAAAAAGAAAACTAACAATACACACCAAACTGAGTATGTGACGTTTGCCCCCTAGCTCTGTAAATATAGGAGATATATTGGAGACAGTTGAAGAAGGAGACAGGATCAAGCAGCCTTTTTTCCATAATGCAGAGGATTAGGTTCCACAGTGAGTATAACAAGCATGCTTTACTGCATATACAGGCTGATTTTACTGTTGTGGGTTTAGTAACACTTTAATTTATGAACTTATTTCTTTTGGTTTCTTTATATGTATGGATTGCATGGGTTGTTACCAACGTGGTGACAATTTCATGTCAATAGCACCTTAAGAAATATATTTACCTAGAAAAATGACAACGTGTTCAATAATTATTTCACCCGCTGTGTATATATAAGCCTATGTATGCTGTTTTATTTGAGTTTTAAGGTCATTAAACTGTGCTTTAATTGACCTTCACTGGTGGTATTGCAGAGTGTGTTGTTGTATTTTCTTGTCTGCTGTGGTATTTTCATATTCTTTTTAGAATTTTTTTGCATTTAAAAATATACTTTGAGTAGAACACAGTGAGGAAGGCTGACCTACAAATTGCCACCAATGGAGAATGGTAAAATTCAGAAAGCATGACAGAAAGTCTCCTTAGTGCAGTGATGGCGAACCTTGGCACCCCAGATGTTTTGGAACTACATTTCCCATGATGCTCATGCACTCTGCAGTGTAGTTGAGCATCATGGGAAATGTAGTTCCAAAACATCTGGGGTGCCAAGGTTCGTCATCACTGCCTTAGTGTGAGGTGGCACGGTAGTGTATGCTAATCGAACCTATTTTGTTTGTGAAACTATGTAAATCATGCTGGTCCCACACATCTGAACTGTCTCACTAAAATAAATTGCCCCACTTCCATGACTATATGAGTATAAATCGTATGAAAAGGAACTATCATGATCAAAGCACATCCTGAGAATTATGAGCAGGAACAATATTACATTTAGCAATTTAAAAACATTTGAGATCAGCTATATAACACAACCAGTTACATTTAGTATAATAACACTGCTTCTGACTCCTGAAAAAAAAGAAGTTCTATTTTAGATTTTCACCTTTAGGTCCCAAGTAATTATATGCAAAAGCAGGGTGAAGATTAAGCTGTTACTTACAAAATAGTGGGGTAAATCAAGGGGCCAGTTATAAACAGAATGGGGACCCTTAAAATGGTTGTAAATCACAGACATAAAAAATGAACAAAGCTCATCCCTCTATACTGTGTACTAACCTAAATCCAAAGCGCTGATTTTGGCTTCTCTCTGATCTCTTCTTTCTCTATTATCTGCATGACTTACTCCTCATAGATCAAGCCAACACCACATTCTCCTAGGGGACAAGTTCAGAGCTGTGCGATATGTATAGATGGGGCACCATGACCACTGCTATAGAAAAGACCTTCTGAGCACACTTCTGCTATAGAAGAACAACAGTGGGGAGCACTGTGTGTCAGAAGGATTCAGAACATGCAGAATGAGTTGTAATAGAAGTGCACATTGAGTAGTAGTTAGGAATGCAATGTGCAGGTAATTGGGAATGCAACAGGTACAGAGTTTGTGGTGTGAAGGGGATACCGAGTGAGGTGTAATGAGGGTAAAGAGAGTAGTGGGGTGATATAGGGATCACAGAACGTGGGGGATGTAATGTAGGGCAGAATATGGGGTATTGCAGGATAGGATTGCATAGTGGCGAGTATTGGATAATGCGGGGGGTGCAGACTTTGGGGGATGTAGGGGATACAGAATACGGCTTAGTGGGGGATGCAGGGACGCAGAATGTGGCGTATTGGGGGATGCACAGGGTGGAGAATGTGGTGTAGTGGGGGGGGGGGGGGGCAGGGGCACAGAATGTGAGGTAGTGGGGGTATGCAAGGGGTGCAAAATGTGAGTATTGGGGATGCAGTGGGTGCAGAATGTGGAATATTGGGGGATACAGGGGGCACAGAGTAAGATGTAATGGGGGGGTGCAAAGTAAGGAATGATAGGATGATGTAGGGGTGCAAAATATGAAAGATAGAGGTGCTGAATGTGGGATACTAGGGGTCCAGAGCGAGGTGTAATGAATGATGCAAGGAGCACAAAATGTGGGGGATGCAGGGGGTACAGTGGGAGGGGTAGTTGAGGTATATGGGGAGACACAAGGGGTGAGGGCAAGCTGTATGGGACCCCGTAACTTATAATGGCAGCTCCTTTACCTCACTGAGGCTGGGCGCTCAGTACTTCAGGACTGAGTGGCACTCAGGTATTAATGTTCAGGAAGGATGCCTGCCTTTCAATGCTGCCAGAGGAAGTCGCTATGATGTCACTAGACCAACTAGAAGAGTGCAGATTTGTTTGTTTTTTTGCTGAGGAATAGGGGGCTTCCGGTGGTGGCACGTGGAGTATTAAATGCTATAGTTCTGCATTAGGCTTGTTTGTATGAAAACAAATCCTCTCTGTGTGTAAGCTAACAAAAAATACTACTGTTGTTCTTGGCAGCTTATTTGACAGAGCTACCAGTGATCTACAGTATTAGTGATTAAAGTAGCCAAAAGCTACAGCTTTGCTTTGCACGCATGAACATGCTTATGCTGGAACTGTTAATTCTGTTAACTATGCTGCCAAGAAGAAGAGGCACGCATTGTATATTTGATAGTGCCCATTCTGTTTTTATGCAGTGATGCTAGTTTGTGTAGGAACATTTTAAATTTAATTTTACTGAAGTGACTTGTTATGTGTTAACATGAGCAGGAGAACGTCTTCAGTTGACTGAAATAAATCCAGATCCTGTATAAAGAACCTTTCACTTTATCAGTTTCTCTGCCTCAATAAATTTAATGAATGCTGTTGTAAAAAATAAATTAAATGTGTTTCTTATTCTGGTTATCATTTTGCAGATGCCATAAAGCAGATTAATAATTATTAAGCTGTTATTTAAATCAGGCAATTTTTGTATTTTCATTTTGGATAAAGTAAGAGAGGTTAAAACCACTGTCAGTTTTTTTTGCCATCTTTTTTCCACTGGAGAGATTTATTTTCACTTCCTGTCCCATAGCCAAACAGAAAATGAGAGTTCAAAGTTGAGGGAATCCCTTTGTTGTTACCAGAACTAAACATTTTGCTTCTATCCCTGTTCTGGTGACAACCCAAAATGTATGATTTTCTTTCACTTTCTTAATGGTAACCAAGACAGATCAAGAGGTTCTGAAAACAGCAGTAAAAACCTGGCAGAGTGGAGAGGAATCGGAATTCCTATCTAAAACTAAAATAAGTTTTGTCTTTACCTATACTTTAAGGGACTGCAAAGGGAACCATGTTCTTTGACTTTACAGAGAAATGCCAGAAATAGGCTTTAAACAAAGCATATTTGTTTCTTGAATTCTTTCCTAAATGCTCCTAATATAACTGTTTACTAATATTTACGGTAAAGTTGATCCAGGGAATATTTATTTGCCTCTTGGGGAATCTGACAGGATCATGCTTTACTAGGGCCTTTTGCCTTCCTCTGGATTAACTGTCGGTATTGAATAGTGTATATGGAAGTTTTCTATTTGTGTGTGGTGTTTTTATTTTTCTTTCTGTTGGTTGAGCTGATGTACATGTGTCCATTTTCAACGAGATTAAACTATGTAACAACCTTGCAGCTACTATGTGGTGGTAATTATAAAACTGCAGGAAGTTAGCCAATATTCAGTATTGGAACGCACCTAATATATGAAAATAAACTGTATACAGAGAGTAGTGGACTAGAACTAAGAGGAAAAGGGATAAAATATTATAGTCTAGGAATAGGGCAAATATGTGAGAAGGAATACAAGCCTTAAGTGTTGCCTACTACACGCTTGATTTTTTAATTTTTTTTTTTTTGCCTGTGAACACAAAGGTGATGTGACTTGCCAAAAAACTTCAGTTTTATCTTTTCTGGGATTTTTTTTTCAACATTGGTGTTCTCCTGGGTTTTCTTCCTTTTGAGCCCACTGTCACTCAAAAAAGTTACATGTGGAGGTTGATTTACCAAAGGCAAATATTCTGTGCACTGCAAGTTCACCCGCATCTGAGGGGAAGCTCTGCTTATTTCTATTATCCAATTATGTGCAAGCAAAAATACTATTTTTTTTCCCCTTGCATTTTCCTCTCAGATCTAGAGCAACTTCACTTGCAGTGCACATGGAGTGCACATACTATATGCCTTTAGTAAATCAACCCCATGATTTGAGCAGACACTAATGAACCTTGACCTTGGAGTTCAATTTTTTCCTCTTGGGAAGTTTTACAGTAAATCTGGGGTTGATTTCCCTCTTGTGGCCATGTCCAGGGAGGTTGGTTACACTCCTATTGACCTTACATCCATCAAGCTGCTTGGAGATGGTCTTATAGCCTTTATCGTTGGAACTCTGGTCTGTATTTTTCTTTCAAAAGGAGAAATGGCAAATTATTGATTATGGGTTATGGAATTCCAACTCCAACCATACGTTTTTCTGCTGTCCAGTGATTTATACCCAAGATGTAATGCATTTAGGCACATCCCTGACATTGTCCATGCCCCTAAGTAGAGGTTACAGAGTCAGTGGTAAAATGATGCATTCCTGTAAAGAAGCCTTCTGAAACACTGCCCAGGCCTGCAATGGAAAGTATATAACATTTATTCTATCTGTCTGTCTATCTATTGTGAATGCAAAAGGAGTGCATTTACAGTGTTTTCTGCATATGCTTAGTACATTTAATAAGGTTTTTTACTGCCTGCTTTTGCTGTTTTTAATCTGCAGCTAAATTGAATGATATTTCCTTCAAGATGGTGGTACATACCCATACATCTTTACAAAAGAGTTTAGAGGGGGAAAGGATAATTATCAACCTAATTCTTGCTTATACATCCCACTGCATCTATCTGCGGACTTCCTCTTCAGAAATAGATCTCTTCCCCTTTTTTTGCTACTATTTTTAACTGCCGCCCATAGCATCAGTGACTGGACATGTTTCCTTTCCTTTCTTTTTTTTTTCTCATTTCTGTTATTGTTGATGCAAGAACAGAGCATGTGAATATACAAGTCACTACTTTAAAGGTCATGTTTTATTCTATATTACATTTTATTTTTGGAAGATTTTCAAAAGTTTTGCTGGTTAGTTTGGGTGCTAAAGGCATCCTGGCACAGTACTATTATGAAGACAAGGTATGAATATTAAAATGCTGTAAAAACATTTGTCCCATGTTAAGTTTTTCCATATTTTATTATTATTATTATTATTATTACTATACAGGATTTATATAGCGCCGACAGTTTATGCAGCGCTTTACAACATTAGAATATTTGTTAACAATAAATATGATCCAATCCGATTGTCACCTCTAGTAAATGTATGTAACCTCACAGATGGTTGTATTAGTATTATTATGTTACTTGGCATGGAGGATGAAACATTAACTCAACCACTGTCAGAGCCATCCATGTTCAAAAAGAGAAAGTTTGGAATAAAAACTATTTCCCTTGGGATGTCCAACATGTCTTCACATGAAGGTCATATAATAATTAAGAAGGCCTTTGTTCCCTAGCTCCTCAATGCCCGCAACTTTAGTAAATGAATACAATCGCACACTGTATACTTACATAGCGTTCCACAAAGACAGAAGTCTATGCATTAAAAAAAGATAAAAAGAATAAATCGATAGAAAACCACCATATACAGAACCCTATACCCACAAATTGATCCAGAGAAAGACAAAAAAGCTTTATAAAGCATGGTCCAGTTTTCTCCAACAGGAAAATAAAAAATCATAAAACATTAAAAAAATTACGTCCAGCATTCTCAACAAGCTTTATTGGTTCATATCGTCAGACCAAGGCCCCATTTTAATCCCTCCACTCTGAAAATATTATATTAATTTAAGGGTTAAAGTTGAAGTTTTTTTAATGGCATGGGCATTTTAGTAAAATTAAATGCAGGATTTAATTAACACCTTCTGTGTCTAAGTCTATGATCTCTGGGTTGTTTTGCTGAATCTGGAACTGGTCCTGCGAATACTGAAAATACCCTTTCAGTGCCAGACTGCGCTCCACTTTAAAATTCAGGTGGCTTGATCGGTTTTTGTAATTTTTCACTTTCTTTTAAAATTTTTTCACTTACTCTTTTAGAGTTTGTAAAATAAAAAGATGGGTCTTCTGATCTTGTAGGTCCTGTGATAGTTGTGCAAATCTGCAAATAAAACAATATGTTTTATAAAAATACACAAAAATTGTTATTAGTGCTCGCAAACACAGAACTCTTACAAAATTTCTACTAAATCTAGCTGAAACTATTGAGTTAAAAAAAGAGAACAAATATTTGTAAATTTTAAATAAAAGAAAATTGAAGGTACCCAGAACTTTAAAGAAGCAACTTAAGCCACGTACACACAATCAGATTTTCCAATGGGAATTGTGTGATGACAGGCTGTTGGCGGAAAATCCGACTGTTTGTACGCTCCATCGGACAATTGTCGGATTTTCCGCGGACAAATGTTGGATGGCAGGCTTTAAAATTTTCTGCGGACACATGTCTGTTGTCGGATTTTCTGAGCATGTGTACACAAGTCCGTCAGACAAAAGTCCAAAGTACAAGCATGCATGATCGGAAGCAAGGACGAGCCAAAAGCGGTCAGTCTTGTAAACTAGCGTTAGTAATGGAGAATTAACATTTGTGACGCGTCAAATTATGAAAATCTCGAAATACAGCGCACATTCTCTTCTTCTTTAATGAGATAATAATGAAGCTGCTTTGCTGGTGATACTGATGGAGTCATGGCAAACTAATTTTCAAAGGCTTTTTTTTTTCTAGTGATATCAAGAATAATAATATTATGCTTGTTTTTTTTTTTTTTTTTTTTTGGTGCAAGTTGCCACAACACCATTATCCCGTAGTTTTTAAGATCAAAGATAAAACAATGTTGGTGTCCCTTGTTAATTTTACATTTTGTATTTTTTAAAATGTAACTGCCTACTCCCAAACTGTCATTTGAAGTAAAACACATAGCCAAGTATTATTGTTCACAATTTTTTTTATTGTGCATTAAAAAAAGAAAACAAAATTAGACATGCTATCTGCCAATAGAACTTAACCAAAAAGTGCAATCTATGCATCCATAAATATAGAAAATATACCAAATCAAATCATTATTCAACCAAAAAATAAAAGCCTCATGCATGTTTCCTGCTTCTTAATATAGGGGGTCAACAATGCCAAGAGTTGGTGAAAGCAGGGGTCTGTCATCTGGAGATAATTCAAAAAATTATCTGGATTATTCTCCTGGAGCTCCCGCAGCAAAGGCATATGACATAATTGGTCACGATTAATAAAGCAACCAATTTTCTGTCCAAGAAATCCTCCTCCTCCTGTTCCTGGACTGGACTTGGGTCAAAGCAATAACTCCAAGGCCAATAATAAATAATAGGTTATCTCCTCCGATTTTGCCACATACTGGTTGACGAACGGCCGTTCAGAAACGAAATGAAAAGCGTGAATCCACACTCACCAAACTTCTAATAACACGAAATTAGCAGAGGGAACCCAAAGGGCGGCGCTATAGAGCTGAAAAACCAAGTAGTACGTCACTATGTTTGTGTTTGTTGGCTGACATTTCCTTGCCATTTGTATGCAAGACAAGTTCCTGGCCAATGCCCTTCGGACAAAAGTCAGAGGTTCTGTCTGCGGAAAATCCGATCGTGTGTACGAGGCTTTACTCAAAAAATCTGAATGTTATAATTTTTCACTTACAGCTTTCAGAGTTTGTAAACGACTCTCCAAATCATGCATTTCTGAAAGCATAGGACTAGTAGAATAATAAGATGGTGCTACTAATTTATTTATGCCCCATGAAAGTTGCACAAATGTTTTTTAAAAAAAATATTTTTGAAAAATGCACAAAAATTATTATTAGTATTCACAAACATAACTTACTAAGTTCCTACTAAATCTGAAAGTTAAAACTGTATTGAGTTATTAACCAACAAATATTTGTAAATCTTAAATTGTGCCTTTTTGAGAAACGGTGAAAATCAAAGGTATGCAAAACTGTAAATAAGCAATTTGGTGGTTTTGCCTCCCACCTTTGCATTATGCTATTGCCCAGCCACAGTGCCGTGTGTGTTGCATTGATGTCCATTGTGATGACATGATAAAGGCAACACAGTGCAACATATCACAATGATTGCAATTTTAAAAACATTAAAAAAGAAGCAAAACAATGCAGCACTTGTGCACAACGCATGCAGTACACATAGGTCATGCTTATCATAACGTGTGCCTAATGTAAATAAGCCCTTAGTGTGTTGACCTCAAATGGCCGCACAGCATCAAGGAGAAGTGTATTTATGTGTCTGGGAGTTAAGTTTTTGCATACAGCTCTGGGCAGCAGCCTGTAAAAATCAATGACAGGCTGTCAGATGCTGTGGCTGTATGCATGCACCCTCATATCCAAGTGATTACATGCGTATAGAGATGTACGAGTACCCAGTTTTTCCAGGATGTGCAGTTGCATATGTACAGCCACAGAATCTGTCAGCTTGTCATTAATTTGCACAGGCTGCTGCCTGTGGCTGTTCCTGTCACTCCCGGGTGCATTCTGTGTGTTTGAATGAGGTCTTGGAGCACATTCACATGAACTCCGTGGCCTGTACACTGTGAATGAGCGGTTTGTATATGCGGCTGCAGCGGCTGTACAAACACAGTCACAGGTTTTAATTCGACAGGCATGCGGGTGTATGACCCCAGATTTAGACCATGTGTATTCAGGGCCACTCACTCGCACCTACACACCTGTTAAACTAGAACCTGTGGCCATACAGCTGCTGTGTCCCCATAGAGCTGCTTTCATGCAGCTCCAGGCAATTAAAAAAGGCTTATTCACGCTGTATAGGCCACAGTGTCTCTGTGAATGATTTATAATTATAGGAGTTTTTTTTTTTTTTTTAATATATTTTTCTATTTCACTTTTACATTTTATTTTGCAATTTATTTTTTTTGCATTATTTTACATTTATTAAAACAGGACATCAGTCCTGTTAGGTGGGATCCTCCGTTTCCTGCTCTGCAGCCGTCGCTGCACTGAGTGGAACAAATTGAAGGGGGGAGAAATGCACACACCTCAGTGCAGTATGAATGAGGAACATTTAATAAACAAATTAGGAGATAAAATGATACACTCACAAACATCAAAAGGGGATGCAGAGACTTGGCAGATGGCTAGAGTGGAACCAGAGTCAGTGTGGGCCTTGGCCCTGGCTGGTGATAGCATGGGCTGCTTGAGGAGATGACAGGACCAGCAGGGATGGATGGAGCCACTATGAGGTCTGGGATCAGCACCCGAAAGCCTCCTGCTGTCACCGGGGTATTCCTCTAATAACAGAAATGTGTTTCAAAGCAATCTACTTCTTTGTCAATCTGTAGCTGCACTGATTGAATAAAAAGAAAGCCCTCTGTGCAGGGACTTCCTGTTCATTTGCAAACTAAAGACCTCAAAAACAGTTTACCATGCTTCAGTTATGACCGATCATTCACTCAGTGTTCATTCAGGAAAGGAACTGGTTAGTAAACATCATATTTACCAACCCCCTGCTCTGCTTCTTGAAACCTGATCCCTTGTGTGCCCACATCTGCTGTCAGCCGGCGGGTGGATGAAGTGGAGGAGCCAAGACATAAGGCATACTGACCTCCCCAGGTGGAAGTGGTTCTTCTCCATCTTATGCCTTATATCGGTGGCAATGAAAGGGATAAAGGACATGACTTATAGGTAATTGAGCAAACCATCCCTTTTTGCCCCAGTTGTTAACTTTGCTTCTGTATTGCAATTATTTGCATGACCCCACACCCTGCCCTTAAATGAATAAATTAAATAATTGTATGTGATATAAGTGATCTCATGTAAATACTTTTGGTTTTAAGAAGGCCATATTGCTTTAATTATTGCTATCATAGAGGGTTAGTACAAGCATTTAATGGTCTGGTTCTCATCAGCGTCATGATAAAATTACTGGAATATTTTGTAGGCTATGACAGGTTTATAGGTCCAGAAATCACAGTTTATAACATTTTAACTAGAATTTGTCTATGTATTATCTTCATTTAATAAGCAAGAATCCTGCCTACTCTGGCTTTGTCTGTGCTTGGATATCTGTGGTGGATATTTGGTATAGAACTTGTACTGCAAATTTAGCTTAAATACATGGAGTGGATCTACTTGAAAAAAATATTACATGTCAGAATCCACTCTTCTCCAAAAGCAGCTTGTGAGTCTTGTTACACATTATTAGGTGTACACTTCATGCTTTGTGTTCAGTTGGAAACCATTGTTTTTTGAGGATTTTCATAGATCCAGTAAATGGCATAACAACTTTCTGAACCCCTCACAAAAGCAAGGTGTCTCGATCAGGGGTCAGGCTCGAAGCCCAGTTAGCGGGACTACCCATTAGCGGGACTACCACCGATCAGCAGGACAGGTACAC
Source organism: Aquarana catesbeiana (assembly GCF_042186555.1). Lineage (NCBI taxonomy): Eukaryota > Metazoa > Chordata > Amphibia > Anura > Ranidae > Aquarana > Aquarana catesbeiana. Next base: position 364,211,438 of record NC_133327.1, on the reverse strand, counting down.
AGGCAGTCACCCTGGCATGGGTGACACGGGCTCATCTGAGGTGCAGAGTCTAAGTACTAACCAGTGTTCAGCAGAGCTCTTGATGGTGGAGATGGAAGTGGCTACGTGTTAGTACCAGGTCATAGTTCTTAGGATCGCCTGACAGGAGGTGAGCAAGCCAGGGTCCAGAAGCAGATAAGCAGATAGGAATCAAACAGAAGTGTAGTCAGTAAAACAAGCCAAAAGTCAGTAATGAGTAGTTGCAGGTTGGGATCAGGCAGAATCGTAGTCGAGGAACAAGCCAATTGTCGATAACTAGTGGTAGCACAATATGGACTGCAGCAGAGAAGACACGAGCGAGATACTGGTTTAAGAGTGCACAGTAATCTGGCAAACAGGAAGTGCAGAGAGATGGCTTAAATCAGGAAGTCCATGATAAGAGCAAAGAGTTCAAGGTTCAGCAGAAGTCAAGGCACAAGGCAGGGTTGTCCAATAGATCAGACCGGGTGCTGTCTAGCATCTCAGCGAGAAGTGTCATTGCCAGACACACCAGAGGTTCCAGGTTCAAGTCCAGGCCCTGACACAAGGTCTAATCATTATTGAAGGGATGATTGGTTCTTGATTTGGACACAGTGAAAACACTGTTGGGTTCACGAAGAACATGACACTATCCATTTTACATTGCGTGTTTGTCTATAGCTTTAAGCTAAATTTATTGAAGGTGCTATCAACCATTTGATGAGGCCAGCATGTCTACCCTGCAAATGCAGTGAGAAATATACCCAATACTCTGTGCATTTCCTTTCCAAAAGGACACCTTTAGTCATATGCAAATCATTTACCCATGAACAAGAGTGCAGGATAAAAATACAAACTATTACTTTTATATAGTTCAGCTTTTACCTGACCTATATATTTTTTTGTGGGGAGTCTAAATGCAAAGATTTCCACTAGTGATTATGTGTGTTAAAAAAAAAAAGTTTTTATTAAGTTGAAAAGAATCTTGACATTTTTGGAAATAGTAAAGAAAAAGCCTGCGCTTAATTCTTTACAGTAAACTTTTCCTAAGGTAAAGATAGCAGCTTGTATTGCTGACCTCCTTCTGAAAATACTGATGACCTGGCTGTTTTGCCAACCACCTGGTTTGTATAGTTTGAACCACTGACCCAGAACAGTTATGTATGTCAAGAAGATCAGATTAGCAAGTCAGATGTCACTTTATTGAAACATGCTGGTCTGGTAAAAACCAAAGGTTATCAAAGCGTGATGCTCAGTATGACAGCCAAGGAAGTAGCATTTACAGAGTTAGAAGTCAACGATGGCAGCTTCCATGCCCATGTCAGGAAAGGTTCCCTTTAAAGGAAACCTGCCATAAGAGACACATTGCTGAGCTTGTCTTCTGAAAGTGCTGTCTCTCTCAATTCAGTATTTGAAGTTACTGACCCAAAACAAGCATACAGATAAGGACTTTACTTTACTTTAGATATTAATAGTTTGAGTTCACTGACTCAGATCAAATATTGATGCTAGAGTTTAACCACTTCACGCAAAACTACGTACCCATATGTCAGTACTTTGACACTAAATACTGGGGTTATGGCAGCAGCTAGCTGCCATAACCCTGGTATTTTTGGGAACGCCATGCATTTTTCTGTATGATAAAAGTGGTCTCCATGGCGGATTCGGCGCAAGATCACTTTTATCGGTGGTGGGAGAGCTGCACACCCCCTCCCGCCGGGCCCTGGTCGTCTCCGACGCTTACCAGACCCACCGGTAGCGGCGGAGACTATCGCATCCTCTCCCGTGGATGCCTGGCTGCGGTCTGAGGGGAAGATGGGTCACTTCCGCCCATAGCTCTTAAAGGGTAAATTTTTATTTATTTTTTTCCAAGTGACTTTTTTTTTAATTGCATTTTTGTGTAAATATGAGATCTGAGGTCTTTTTGACCCCAGATCTCATTTTTAAGAGGTCCTGTCATGCTTTTTTTCTATTACAAGGGATGATTACATTTTTCTAAAGCGCCCTGTTCTGACGAGCTCGCACGCAGAAGCGAACGCATACGTGAGTAGCGTCTGCATATGAATACAGTGATCAAACCACACTTGATGTATCGCCGCGATTGTTAGAGCGAGAGCAATATTTCTAGCCCTAGACCTGCTCTGTAACTCAAAACTGGTAGACATTTTTAAACATCACCTATAGAGTTTTTTAAGGGTAAAAGTTTGTCGCCATTCCACAAACAGGTGCAGTTTTGAATCGTGACATGTTGGGAATCAATTTACTTGGCTTAACATTATCTTTCACAATATAAAAACAAATTGAGCTAAGTATACTGTCTTATTTTTTAATTCAAAAAAGTGTATTTTTTCCAAAAAAAGTGCACTTGTAAGACGGCTTCGCAAATTCCGTGTGACAGAAAGTATTGGAACAACCGCCATTATATTATCTAGGGTGTTAGAAAAAATATATATAATGTTTGGGGGTTCTAAGTCATTTTCTAGCAAAAAAAAATAATTTTAACTTGTAAACAAGTGTCAAAAAGAGGCTCGGGGCTGAAGTGGTTAAGCATCACAGCCAGGTAAATAGCATTTTCTGAACAGCCCCCTTTCGCATTTATTTGTTTTTGTTTATATGTTCATATGAAGCGCAATCAACAGCTAGTTGTTACTCCTTTTTTTAACAAGTAGAACCTTTTCATACCTATGTGACATTTCTATGGACTTCTACCATTGTGAAGTCGTGACATGATCTGTACTGTTCTAATAGATTTTCCCTTGGCTTCTTAAGTTAAAGTATAACTACAGTACTTTTTTTTTTATTATTTGACCTGGTTACTGTTACTTCTCCCTCTCCATTTGACCTGGTTACTGTTATCAAAGGTAAAAGAAAATCCCAAATTTTGGGTTTCCCCAGAACAGTGACAGTGGGGAAATCTTCTAATGGGGAAACTAATTTGTATGACCGGGGGGGCCCAATGGATTCCTTTAATTTGCAGGGATTTCCGCTCACTTCTTGTTTTGAGTATGGAATCGGAAGTGAAGGTAAATCTCTATAAAGGGACACCCTCCCTTACTCGATCCAAAATGAAAAAAGAATGTTTTGCCTATAGTTCTACTTTAATGTCTGTTTTGTGACAAGTGAAAATAGCTTCCTTTTTTCATCCATAGTGAATATCCAGCTCATAGCCTTATTACTATTCTCATTCATTGTTACAATCCAGAAACCTTCATATTGGTCAAATATCTGTATCTTTTCAAATTAATTTTAATTTTTATCGTCTACTTGCTCTTTCACCATGAATGGTTTCTTCTTCTGCAGTCTATAGTATGACTTCCATCACTCACTCCATGAATGATTGTGATAGCAACAAACTCACTATCCTGCGTTTTCTCTATGGGTTTTGATTGTTATTGTGTTATGAGGTTTTTTTTTATTTTTAATTCTTCTGAATAGAAAAAAAACTTGGGCAACCGCCCAATCCTTCTGTTTAACTCACACACTGCAGAAGAATTTAAATTCAGTTCAAGTCTGTTCGAAAAATGATTGACGATTCCTTTAAAGCTTTACTGAATATGTAAAAACAAATATAGTTATGGAAGGCAGAAATGGAGGAAACATGTTTAAATTAGATATAAAATACAGTGATATGGAAGTCCTGGCTATGTTTTCTTTCTAGACGTCTCATATGCCACAGAGTATAATTTTCTTGATTATAGTTTTAGCAAACTGAATTTTACCAATGACTTTTACATTATAATCTGTTCAATCTCCAACACCTAGTTCGGGAGTTTACCAGATTGGAAATTTGAAAGAATTGTTTAGGTAGGCCCTGCAAGTACATATTGTTCCTAATTCTAAAGTAAATTGTACAGGGGTTGTGCAGTCAGATTGTAAATGGCATGGCTGGATCAACCCATAGGTGCCTACAGTTGTAGGGAAACTTTTGCCCAATCTTGTTGTTTAAGGTTGAATCCAGGAACAGTCATGGGTCTGCAACCTGCCTTTGATGCCCTTTAGCAGAACCTGCTATTTTTCACCAGATGTTCTCCGATGACTGTATGCACGTATGAACAACAGTCAGTTGTTCACTGGCTAGAATATGTATACATGGCTGGCTATTGTATAGTGTCTTTTGGCACATTTACCTATCTGGCTGGTGGCTCACTGATACTTCAGTGATTATGGCTTCCATCTACCCCCCTTCCTTTTTATGTAAGCCCCTCTTTTTTATTGCCCTCAATCTTTTTACTTTCTTGTTGTTCATCCCATTAAATTTCTTCTCTTTACCTTCCATCTCCCAATTGTTGGGGTTCTGATTAAGTATATAGATTCTACTAGAACCCATATTGTGAGCTGCATTTGAGTTTTGAGATTAGTTATTGTATACAGCATTATTATTGTTTGATGGCGCATTCCATGTTGTATTTCTTTCAAATAAAAAAAGGTTAGATGAAACACTTTCACCTGACAGCTTGTTCAAATGTCAACCAACCTGTCTAGTGTTTTCATGTTCTCCCTGTGCCTGCGTGGGTTTCCTCCGGGTATTCCGGTTTCCTCCCACACTCCAAAGGCATGCTGGTAGGTTAATTGGCTCCTGCCTAAATTGACCCTAGTATGTGTATGAATGTGAGTTAGGAACCTTACATTGTAAGCTTCTTAAGGGCACGAACTGATGTAAATATACACTATATAAGTAAAGCACTGCGTGAATTATCAGCGCTATATAAGTACCTGTAATAAAAATGTAATAAAATCTAAAAAAATTGAAAAAGGAAGAATTTGTCAAAACACATCAAAGAGTGAATTTGTTTTTTTTTGTTTCTCTTTCTATTTTTTATTTAAGCTGAATGTTTTTTAGGTTACCCACAAACATACTTTAATGTTAAGATAAATGTAAGATGTTTTTTACATTTCTCGTTGTATCATGCCTCCGTGCTAATTCTAAAAAAGAATATAGGTCATGTATGAGGTAAGCCATAAAACTCTATGAATGTGTTTTAGGTGGCTTGTTCTCCATCCAGTTTTCTTCTACTCATGATTTCAGTATTTGCATACACATTGTATGGATTCCATTGTGCGCCAAAACTAAAAGGCAGCATTTTATAAGCCTGTGCAAAAAACAAGTCACAGTTGCGCAGCAAGTGTACAAGTATTTCTCAATTTGTCTGCAGCTGAAAAAAAATCTTTTTCAATTGGGGAATCTTGTATTTGAAAAAATTGATTATTGTCCCATGTGCCATTTATGGTTCATAAAAAAGGCAAATAACACATTCTTTTCTGTCGGAGGCACAGAGACATGATCATTTTATAACCCATGAGTAGATCAAAGAGCATATGAGCCAGCAGTTCAGCAGCACATTAGTCATACTTTTTTTTACAGTCAACTTTCACTGTGGCCATTGTTAATGCACTGTAGATTTTCCTTTCCAGTCCTGAAATGCGTCATTTCCAGGAATTTGTAAAGCACTGGTTTTTGTCCTCCCGAAAGAAAGTACACCGAAAATTGTGTAAAGTATGTATCCTTAAGGCACTCAATAACTGTAATGTAACCTTTTAAGAGTAAGCACAAAACATAGGAGATACATTTTTTTTAACATTTACTGTGGATCTGTTATCTAACAAAACTCTTAAGTTCATCAATCAGTTGTTTTTACTGACAAATATGTAAATGTTTCAGGAACCACTCACTGCCATTTATAGTTTTGTTTAGGCTAAAATGGTACATGACAAAAAAATGATAGCTTTAACAGGAAGCTGCACTTGAATGTCAGATGTCTGCTTTTGTGCTGGATAAGGACATTTCATGTACAGAGCATTTTTTACCGAATTTTAATATAATATATGTTTCTTAATACTTTGTATGGTTTACTAATGGTATGGTTTACCAATTTTGCTTTGTGTTACTAGCATATTTCATATTTATTTGACAGTTTAAAGTGTTACTAAACCCAGGACCCCGCATTTACTATATCTGGTCTCCCACAGTACACAGAACATGGAAATGCAATTATTTTAGTAAATATAAATGGCTAAATACCTTTTCTCAACAGGTTAGAGCAATCTTGTGACTGGTTAAAGCTTGTTGGAGGAGTTTTCATTCTCCCATGATTGACCTATGAGGATGCATGACCCCTGATCCTCTGTCTGGACAGTGCTGATTGGCTCTGTGCTGATCACATGCACTCACCCAAGGAAAAAAAAACTCTCTAGCAATACACATCAAACTGAGCATATGCAGCTTGTCTCCTAGCCTCGGTACTATCAGGAGGTATATTGGGGGCTCTGGAAAAAGGGGAAGAAACAACCTTTTTACATAACGCAGAGGATTAACCCCTTAGGTTCTACAGTGAGTATAGCAAGCATGCTTTACTGCATATATAGACTGATTGTACTGTTGTGGGTTTAGTAACGCTTTAACGTTGAACTCCGGGAAAAAGGGACACAGTTGTGTCTTTATGCTCATATATGAGAACTAATTTGCCTGCCAAAGAATTTGTGGTACTGTTCGGTCAGTGATTCACATACCTCTCCCACACTATTTTCCCTGGAAAATTCTTCCACTATTTTCTGGGTAAGTTTACAGGTTCCTGTGTCACTTGTTCACACAGTAATCCTTATTTCCCCTTCAAGGGGTGATGAAAACTTAAAATCCAGAGACTCTCATTGCCCACTGTCTTGTAATGACCAGAAATAATCATCATCATTACAGCACTTATAATACAAAAAAAGCAATATCATTAGTGTGCTGTTATTGTATAAGAACAATGAAATTTTGGTTTTGAAATTTTTAGCAGTATTCCCACCAAAATAAATATTACATTATTTTCACCTGCAGATCATTTTTCAAGAGCATATATAAAATTCACATTAATATACAGTGTGTGTATCTATGTGTATATATATATATATATATATATATATATATATATATATATATATATATATAATGTGTATTTATAAATTACACAGATGTATTCATGTGTTCTAAGTTTTTTAAAAATTCGAAATAAAAAAAAAAATTAAAAAACTGACTTAATTTCTGCTTATTATGATAAGCATCTGAAATCTATTCATGGACGTTTTATATGAAACTTCCCGGTGTTTGTAAAGATGATTCACTGCAACTAATTTGTGTGAGGATATAGGATCACTGTGACTCTCAGTTCAATGTAAGGATATGAGAAAGTTGTGAGCTGTTTCCCAGGAATTAAGAATAGAATTGTTTCTAAAGTTTATGAGTTGAAGTGTAGTCGAGCAATGTCTAGACACAACACTTCAGTCACTTCTTACAAGAAACATATAGTGCAAAACCAGATGTATGCATATACATGTTTAATGGTTATCCCTACAGAACTACAATTAGATGGTTATATCTGACATTATGTGCTAAAGTGTACAGCATAATGAACATGTTTAGGAAAATAGCAGACTTATCCAATATGTGAAATTTCCGTTCGTGGCCTCAAACCCAACATTTTACTGCAGGATATAATCAATATGTTACTCTACCCTTCACCTTAGTAAAGGGAAGTATAACTAGTAGTTGTGTGTAGTCATGTCATTACTTATTATGTATGACTACAAAGGTAAACTTTGTGACACTATTTTAGAAGGTTCTCAACATTTTTCACTTCAGAAAAGGCTTGGCAGTTTTGATAAAGTGGTTTGCGAACACCTTTGTTAGCTGTAAGATTTTATTTCAGTTAGGGCAGGAAGTTATTCGTACAATACAGAGAGAATGAAATAATAATAAAAATGTCAGAAATGTCTTGGTGTTTTTTATGATCCCCAGAGTGTCAATTCATTTTTTTCTACGGGGAGGAGAAAGAGCTGCGTAAACTGTTGGCACTATATAAATCCTGTATAATAATAATTACTGTTTATATGTATAATGGCAATGTTTCTTTTTTTCATTGTCTTGCTCTATTCTACAGTCTGGACTCTTTTCTTAAAGTTGACCTTGACCTGAAAGAAAAAAAAAAGTGTCACATAACTGCAGTCACCTTAGGGTCCTTTCACATGGGTGATCCACTCGTCGGACTCCAGCGCACGCGGGGGGGGGGGGGGGCAGATCGATCTGCTGCCTGTCCATTTTCATCCGATCCACCAGAGGGATGGAAAATAGGGTCTCCATCCGATTGGATTTCACGGACAGGATCGGATCGGACAGTTATTATACTGCGGTAAGTCATAACGATCCCACAAGCCGTTGTAGCTATACGTCGGCTCCTTTAAGCTGGATAGCAGGCGCACGCTCCCGCTGCACTGCGGGGGTGCTGATCCACGATCTGTCATCCCCTCTATTCAGTTCCCTCCCCCTACAGTTAGAACACACAGTCAGGGAACACAGTTAACCCCTTGATCGCCCCCTAGTTTTAACCCTTTTCCTGCCAGTGACATTTATACAGTAATCGGTGCATTTTTATAGCACTGATCACTGTATAATTGTTAATCGGCCCAAAAAATGTTTCAAAAGTGTCCGATGTGTCCACCATAATGTCGCAGTCACGAAAAAAATCGCAGATTGCCGCCATTACTAGTGAAAAAAAATAATAATAAAAATGCCATAAATCTATCCCCTATTTTGTAGACACTTTTGCACAAACCGATCAATATACGCTTATTGCGATTTTTATTACCAAAAATATGTAGAATACATATTGACCTAAACTGAGAAAAAATTAGCTTTTTTTATCAAAAATTGGGGATATTTATTATAGTGAAAAGTACAAAATATTGTGGTTTTTTTTTTCAAAATTGTCGCTCCTTTTTTGTTTATAGCGCAAAAAATAAAAACCACAGAGATGATCAAACACCACCAAAAGAAAGCTCTATTTCTTGGAAAAAAAGGACGTCAATTTTGTTTGGGTTCAGCGTCACACGACCGAGCAATTGTCAGTTAAAGTGACGCAGTGCCGTATTGCAAAAAATGCTTTGGTCATTGAGCAGCCAAATGTTCCGGGGCTGAAGTGGTTAATCTGCAGTGCTGTAGTTTACCAATAAATGCAACGCAATATGGCTACCTGGAGTCATTCTGTACACAGATGGTGTACAGAACAGCCCCCCAGAAATATAATTTCCTGCTTGTGTGAATAGCTTACCGACTTTCCCATAAGTCTGCACTAACATAAATGTCAGATTTGGGGCATCCACTGCAACAATTTCCCAATTTCCTCATGAAAGCCCTGCAGATGCAGCAACTTAGTGATAATTATAAAATCACTTCCATGCAGATTCACTTTGTACATGGACACAAACAGCTATTTTTTTCAGAATAACAAAAGGTAGGAATCTGCAACACTTTCTTAAAATGCCTGCATTGTGCATAGATCACCCAGGGGAATATTTTTTTTCTCATCAAAAGAGCAGTTACCCTTTAAGGTCTGGAATTATATTAAAACATACAGAATGCTTGATATACTTATATTATGGAATTCCAAAAAAGGGTTATAATGCTTTGAAATTTAAATTATTTTTACTGGTTTACAAGCAAGTCCTGGTCCAGGCAACTGGTAATCCAATGCTGCAGATGTGCCTTCACTGACTGGTTCCTGATGGTTCTCTCATATTGCTGAACTTCTCTTCTGAATCCTGAGAGGATCCTACCATTGGACTGCCAATGGGAAGTGTCTGTGCCATGCACGAAGTAGACCCGTTAATCTGTTACTGTCAACCTCATGCTTCCTAATTTAATTTGAGGAGGGACACTAATGCCCCGTACACACTAGCGGATTTTCCGTGGGAAAAAACTTGGATGGTTTTTCCGATGGAATTCCGCTCAAGCTTGCCTTGCATACACACGGTCACACAAAAGTTCTCTGAACTTTCGACTGTCAAGAACACGGTGACGTACAACACTCCAACGAGCCCAGAAAATGAAGTTCAATGCTTCCGAGCATGTGTCGAATTGTTTCCGAGCATGCGTAGGAATTTTGCGCGTTGGGATTTGTACAGACGATCACATTTTCAGATAGGAACTTTTCCCGACCAAAAAATAAAGAACATGCTCTCAATCTTTTGCTGGCTGGAATTCTGCCAGCAAAAGACTGATGGAGCATACACATGGTCGCATTTTCCGACAAAAAGCTCTCATCGGAGTTTTACTGGCAGAATTTCCATCGTGTGTACGTGGCATTAGCCTTTGCTACATCATACAGACGCATATGCTTTTTTCAACTCCAGTAAAATATTAGCAGAGGACTTATAAGAACAAGGAGGCAAACCACAAAGTACATTAAATTATCAGTCGCAAGGTTTATTATTGCACACTAAAAGACCATAACAGTACACCTCTACAACTAGAAAAGCAATCCATGGTCAAAAGATAACATGCAATCAAATGAGAATGTAAGCAATAACAAAATAAATTGTGGCACCATATTTGGGGGACCCCAGGTTTATGCATGAATCTAGAGACCAAGCAAGAGGGGCAAATGTGTTAATTAAAGATAAGAAATAATAAAGTTATTTGTGGGGAAAAGCAGACCCTAAAACTATATTACATAGTTACATAGTAGATGAGGTCAAAAAAAGACACAAGTCCATCAAGTCCAACCTATATGGATAGTTAATGAATAAATAATTATGGAATCATAAGAATGGACTGATTTAGATTTCCTGCTGTATGTACCAATCTGTAAATGATCAGGCAGTGCTGGGCTTTCTTTTTGGAAAGCCTTACATACATACTCTGTATGTTACCACACACATGTTAACTCAGACTCTTATCACGTGTTAGTGTGCATGATAGTAAGTCAGCTTGTTCATTTTGAATGTGTTGCCAGTTCCTCACTACATACCTACAGTGGGGAAAATAATTATTTGATCCCATGCAGATTTTGTAAGTTTGCCCACTTACAAAGGAATGAAGGATGTTTAATTGTTATCGTAGGTGTATTTTAAACGAAAATCCAGAAAAAAAACACGATAAAAATGTTATAAATTGAGTTGCAGTTCAGTGAGTAAATTAAGTATTTGATCCCCTAACAACCAACAATAATTCTGGCTCCTATATACTGGCTATAGTATGTGCTCACGTGGTATACAGATTAGTCCTGTCAATTTAAGAAGGTGCTCCTAACTACAACTAGTTATGTGTATAAAAGACACCTGTCCACAGAATCTCTTTCTCCCATTTAAACCTTACCGTCATGGGCAGGACCAAAGTGCTGTCAAAGCATGTCGGGGACAAGATGGTAGACCTGCATAAGGCTGGAATGGGCTACAAGATCATCAGCAAGAAGCTTGGTGAGAAGGAGACAACTGTTGGGGCGATTTTTCGCAAATGGAAGAAAACATAAAATAACCATCAATCACCCTTGGTCTGGAGCTCCATGCAAGATTTTGCCTTACGGGGTAAGGATGATCATAAGAAAAGGGAGGAATCAGCCCACACCTACACAGGTGGAACTTGTGAATGAGCTCAAGGCAGTTGGGACCACAGTCACCAAACAAACCATTGGTAACACAATACACCGCCATGGATTGAAATCTTGCAGCTCCCGCCCGGAAGGTCCCCCTCCATAGAAGGCACATGTGCAGTCCTGTCTGAAGTATGCCAATGAACATCTAAATGATTCAGAGAAGGATTAGGAGAAAGTTCTTTGGTCAGATGAGACCAAAATTGAGCTCTTTGTCATTAACTCGACTCTCGTGTTTGGAGGAAGAAAAATGCCGACTATGACCCTAAGAACACCATCCCTACAGTCAAGCATGGAGGTGGAAACATTATGCTTTGGGGCTTTTTCTCTGCTAAAGGTACAGGCCAACTTTGCCACATTGAGGGGCCAATGGACCAGGCCATGTATTGTAAAATCTTGGATGAGAGCCTTCTTCCCTCAGCCAGAACACTGAAGATGGGTTGTGGATGGGTCTTCCAGCATGACAGTGACTCAAAACTTACCACCAAGGCAACAAAGGAGTGGCTCAAGAAGAAGCGCATTAAGGTCATGGAGTGGCCTAGTCAGTTTCCAGACCTTAATCCTATAGAAAATTTATGGAGGGGGGTGAATCTTTGAGTTGCCAAGAGAAAGCCGAGAAACCTGAATTATTTAGAGAAGATCTGTAAAGAAAAGTGGACCAAAATCCCTCTTGAGATGTGTGAAAACCTGATAACCAATTACAAGAAATGTCTCACCTCTATGCTTGCCATCCAGAGTTTCTCCACCAAGTACTAAGTCATGTTTTGCTTGGTTGATCAAATACTTATTTTACTCACTGCAACTCAATTTATAACATTTGTATCATGTGTTTTTTTCTGGATTTTTGGTTGATGTTCTGTCTCTATCATTTAAAATACACCTATGATAAAAATTATAGACCCTTCTTTCTTTTAGTGATATAAAATTATTATACTCAGCGCTGCTCCAAAGTCAATATATACAATAATAAATCAAATTAAAGTGCTGTGCAATCAAAATAAAATCCTTCAGTGCAGATAAACGTGTTCAATTCTGCTTGTGAACATCCTAGCCATTGATGTAGGACAAAGACCTTGCATTTTTAAAGCTTACTGTTGTTGAGTAGGGACCCAGGAGGGGAGTCACAAGTCACACTTCACGAGTGGTAGAGAACACGTTTATCTGCACTGAAGGACTTTATTTTGATTGCACTTTGTTTTTGCACAGCACTTTAATTTATTATTGTATATATTTACTTTGGAGCAGCGCTAAGTATAATTTTGTATCACCATTAAGGTTTTTTTTACCTAACACGTTAGCAGAAGCTCAATGTTTTAATTTATTTATTAATCATTTATTAGCATACACCATAGCGCAGGCATTTATACCTTTTTCATTTCTTTGTAAGTGGGCAAACTTACAAAATCTGCAGGGGATAAAATCATTATTTTCCGCACTGTAAATATACACCTGCATCTTTTTCTTTTTTCCATTGTGCCACAACATGCTTTTGTGTATGGGTTTGCCCTTCAGAATAAATGGCAAAACATTGCACTTCACATGTTACTTAGTGCTGCGGTAACACCAGTATGTAAAGCCAGCCTAATTGTGCACTGGCCTAAATGGCTGGAATGGTGCCTAAAAACTCATTGGTTAAGTGCTTTACTGCATATAAGTGGAACTTTATCAATAAAAACTTGATAAAAAATAATGTTCTTTAGCAAGGAACATTCATTCCACAATAATAATTATGCTTCCAAAATTAGTGTGTGCTGTAAATTGTCTCCAGCATTTCTCCTGTTTCTTCTTGCCCCTAATGACATCATGTATAATGAAACTAGTAGGGCGGAGTTTATTCCAGCGATACCACGCTACGCTGATCTGCAGATTTTTATGTGGGAACCTTTTTATCCACAGTTAAATTGTATTTGACCTGTGGTCACTTTTAATGGCATTTTTTCAATACAACCACCCTGGTTTTACGCTATGTGGCGACTTTTTGCCTTTTTTACATAAACCTCCATGAGAAAGTGATTAACCAGCACCAACAGCCATGACGCTACCCTTCTCTACCTCCAGTGGATGGATCCTTTATGATGTGTGATTCCATGTGTGATTAGATTCCTATAATGTGGAGTCTAGCTATCTGGTAAGGGCACATCTTGTATCTATATGGTGGAAGGTGCACTTGGGTGTACGGTCGCTCACTATCATTTGGACATGTGTTACAACAATATATTACTTTATTTCTGTATGGACCTATATGGAAATCTTATGGACTGACTACTGTCACTTTATTTAATTTCACATGTTATATTATTATTTTTATATTTAGCGCAGCAATTGTTTATATGTATTTTGACACAATTTGTTCTGTTGTGAAATTGCCAGCAGCTTGTTTCTTCACACTTTTTGTTTTTCATTTTTTCACTTTCACCTGCGCAATCACAACCCCTCCCTGTTTCTTCTTGCTGGGGGCTGCCATTTTTCTGAAGCTCAGAGCCCTAAGCAGCAGTAAATCTAGCCTGTCTGCAGATCATTCTCTACATTTTTGGCACAGTGTCAAAAATTAGAGAGCAACTGAGCATATGTGCAGAGCAGGGTGAGACAGTGTATTACTGGATTTTAAACAGTCTAGGCACTTATTTTTAATGTTTTACATAGCTGTACCTCCAAAAGGGGCCAGCATAAAGTAATCTAGCAGGACTTAATTATCTGACTAAAGTTCCACTTTAAAAGAAAAAAAAAGTGTGTCACTAGAATTGTCAGACTTTAGGGGAAACTGTTTTGTTTTCCATTAACCACTTCAGCCCCGGAAGGATTTACCCCCTTAATGACCAGGCCATTTTTGCGATATGGCACTGCGTTGCTTTAACTGACAATTGCGCGGTCGTGTGACGTTGTACCCAAACAAAATAGCTTTTTCCCACAAATAGAGCTTTTGGTGGTATTTGTTTACCTCTGAGGTTTTTATTTTTTGCACTATAAACAAAAAAGGACTGACAATTTTGAAAAAAAAAAAAAATTTTTTTACTTTCTGCTATGATGCATATCCAAAAAAAAATATATAAAATAAATGTATTCATCAGTTTAGGCCAATATGTATTCTGCTACATATTTTTGTTAAAAAAATCGCAATAAGCATATATTGATTGGTTTGCACAAAAGTTATAGCATCTACAAAATAGGGGAAAGATTTAGGGACTTAGTAGTGGGGATCAGCGATTTTTAGCAGGACTGCAACATGTAGGCGGACAAATATGACCCTAAGTGACACCAGTGCAATGATCAGTGCTATAAAAATGCACTGATCACTGTATAAATGACACTGGCAGGGAAGGGGTTAACACTAGTGGTGATCAACATCTAGGAACATCTGACATCTAGGAACAGCTGATCTCTCTCCTCCTTTGTGAGAACATGGTCCTGCCATGTTTACATAGGCAGATCCCCGTTCTGCCTCTCTTTACTGCGATCGCGGATGGCTGGTGGACATCGAGTCCACCGGACCCGTGGGCGAGCTCTGGCGGCGTGAGGCGGGCACCTGCCTGCTGCGCGCGCTGTATTCAATGCACGGACCGGGCTGCCCTACCGCTGTATGTGGGGGGTCTGGGAATGGTTAAAGCATAACTCCACTTTTGTTAAGAAAAGAACATTCTCGTCTGGGTGATCTATGTACATTGCAAGGATTATAGCAACCTTTGTTGCAGATTCCTACCTTTTGTTATTCTGAAGAAATCACTGTTTGTTCCTCTGTGCTGAGTGGGTCTAATTGGAGTAGTTTCATAATTATCAGTCAGCTGTGCAGCTGCAGAGCACTAATGAGGAAAGCTGCTGGGCCTGCATCCCTTTAGACATGTTCCTATTGGGAGTATGTCACCAAAAATGAAATTTTTGTTGCAAGGGATGCCTGAAATCTGACTTGTATCTTAGGCAGACTTCTGGGAAAATTGGTGAGCCAATCTCCCAAGCAGGAAATTACGTTTCTGGGGGGGGGATTTGCATTGCATTTTCAGAAAATGACAAAGGCTGCAGATTGAAAAGGAAAGGTAATTTGTAATAACATTCAATTACAATATGACTTGTGTTGCAATTGTATAAGCTATATTATTTTTTCTTTAGTTGCTATTTTTTTGCCCACAAAAAGTATTGTTACCCTTTAAATACTTGTAACTCTGCGCACATGAGAATGTGTTGGATATAGTGGTTATTATGTTGTGTGAAGGTGTTCTACTTTAATCCCTCCCATGTAAATAATTCACTAACTACTTAAAAATTAATTGGAAAAGGTGCCACATAATGTACTCTCTCCTTTGCCCATGTATTTTAATCCCCCAGATCTTCCACAGCTTGCCAGTGAGTCAGCATTACTGGTAACTCAATAGTTGATATTCTACTTTATTCCTTCCTCCTTTTTTCTTCTGAATGGCTTAAGTTACAAGCTGGAGATTTAAAACTCATCCTCCGTTCCCTTTCAAAGCCCACTTATTAGTCCTTTTGTCCATAGGGACACAACTGACATGCTGATCTAAGACTTTGCACTGTCATTCTGCTTTGTGACACTTTCTGGCTGGAGAGACAAGTATACCTTATATACTCTCTTAGCTGGCACTTATCAGTTTTAAAAGCACTCCAGCAGGTTCCACTAAAAAAAAAACCTTCACTTGTAATTAAGTGGTCCACAGCAATCTGCCTCTTAAAACACAATTTCTTATTGTACATCATGGGACACAGAGCCATAGTAGTTACCGTATTTATCGGCGTATAACACGCGCCGGCGTATAACAGGCACCCCAAGTTTAGGAGGGCATTTTAAGGAAAAAAAAACTTACATTTAAATGCCCATCAATGCAGCCTCATCAGTGTTCATCTGTAGCCTTGTCCATCATTGCAGAATGATCAGTGTCCATTTGCAGCTTGCCCAGTGCCGTTTGCAGCCTTGCTAAGTGCCATTTTCAGCCTTGCCCATTGTCATAAGCAGCCTTGCCCTTAGTCATATGCAGCCTTGCCCAGTGCAGCCTTGCCCAATGCAGCCTTGCCCAGTGCAGCCTTGCCCAATGCCGTGTGCCATTTGCGCCATTTAAATCTGCCGAAGGGAGCGCTTCCGAAAAAGACAGAGCCGAGTATACTGTGTGCTCGGCTCGGCTCCGCTCGCAGTCCCGCCCAGTTCTGCCATTGGACGGAGTGTTATGTCCATCAAAGGAGCTGGGCGGGACTGCGAGCGGAGCCGAGTACACAGTATACTCGGCTCGGTCTTTTTCGGAAGCGCTCGCTTCTCATCCTCAGCAGGGAGGTGGGGCGGCGTGACTGCGAGTGGAGCCGAGCACTCGGCTCGGTTTTTTTAGGTGGCGCTCGCTTTTTTTTGCGGCGCTCGCTGTTTTTTGGCACACAGAGAGTGGGGATCGGCGTATAACACGTACCCACGATTTTCCCCTGATTTTAAGGGGAAAAAAGTGCGTGTTATACGCTGATAAATACGCTACTTTGTGGTTATAGGCCACCTTCAGGTGTTGGACACTGGCACGTCCTAAATTAAAAGATTCAGAGTATCTCAGTCCTTAAAGGATCAGTTTATGGAGGTACTCAAGATTATTCCTGATCAGCAGGCCCAAGATTTGCCTGGGATATCAGAATTGTTGTGTTTTACAGTAGACGTTATGAAAAATTCTATTCTCCAGGCCTCACGGCTCATGCTAGGGCTGGTACATGTGCGTAGAATCCTATGGTTGAAAATGTGGTCAGCCAAAGCGCCATGCAAAAGCTCGTGGCCAGGTTCCCATTTTATGGTGAACGGTTATTTGGAGACGATCTGGATAGGTATATCCAAAGTATTTCTAATGGGAAAAGCTCCCTTTTATCGGTTAAAAATAAGCTAGGCATTTTTTCTTTAAAACATGCTTCTTCTCCGGTGCCAGGGGCATCAGCCTCCAGGCAACCATGATGGCCTCCACCGTCAGATTCAAGAGGTAAATTTCAGGGTCAGTCCCGGGGCCAAAAGAGGACCTGAGGGAGGAAACCCACAAAACAAGATACTGAAGCCTCTTTAGGAAGGGGCACCCTGTTCGCTCGAATGGGGGTAAGGCTTCTACAGTTTTCAAAGGTTTGGCAGGAACAATGTCTAGACAGATGAATGGCTTCCTCAATTTTCTCTAGGTTACAAACTAGACTGAGGGTTCCTGTCTCCTCGTTTTTCTCAGTTCAGACGTTCCCAGAGATCCAGTGAAAAAAGAAGTCTCTCTTTCTAGCTTTGGATCATCTCTTGGCTCAAAGAGTGATATCGGTGGTCCCCTTGGAAGAGTAAGGATTAGCGTTTTTATCAAACCTTTTCATGGTTCCAAAACCAAACGGGGATGTCAGACTCATTTTAGATCTCAAAGATCTAAGCCGGTTTTTGAATATCCGTTATTGTCGCATGGAGTCAATCCGATCAATAGTCTCCATCCTACAAGGGGGAGAACTTCTGGCGTCATTCAACATCAAGGATGCTTTTCTCCATGTGCCGATTTTCCCCGCTCACCAGAAATTTCTACGCTTTGAGGTAGAAAAGCTTCTATTTCAGTTTGTAGCTCTACCTTCAGTCTAGCTACTGCACCTCAAGTGTTTACAAAGGTCCTGGCTCCTTTTTTAGCCAGGTTAAAGGCTCAAGGTATAACGATACTAACCTTGATAGATCAGTCGGTAGCCTGCTTTAAACCAAAGTTTGGTCACCGCAGTTAGCTACCTGGAATACCTAGGTTGGATTCTCAACCTAGAAAAAATCCTCCTTAAAACAATCAAGGAGATTGCAGTACTTGAGGCTCATCATAAATACAGCTCAGAAGAGGGTGTTTTTTCCCCAGGAAAAGGATCAGTTTCAAAAGGGAACTGATTCAGTTGATCAAAACAAAGAAGAATCCTTCTATTCGACTTTGCATGAAATTTTTGGGAAAGATGGTGGCTTTTGAGGCTGTTCCTTATGTGCAGTTTCATCCAAGACTGTTGCAAAACAGTATCCTGTCAACTTGGAACAAGAAGGTCCAAGCTCTGGACTTCCCAATGCGTTTATCCCCTGAAGTGCGTCAGAGCCTCAATTGGTGGTTGATATCCAAGAATCTTCAAAAAGGGAAAATCCTTTCTACCAGTTACCTGGAAAGTGGTAACAACAGATGCCAGCCTTCTGGGCTGGGGAGCAGTCCTGGAAGAAGGGTGTGTCCAAGGGAAATGTTCCAAATCCGAGATGACCTTGCCCATCAATATTCTAGAGATTCGGCAGTACGCCTGGCCCTGGAGGCCTGGACGCTCAGACTATGGAATTGTCTTGTCGGGTTCCAATTCGACAATGCCACAGCTGTGGCCTATTTTAATCACTAGGAGGCACGAAAAGTTGTGCAGCCCA
This sequence comes from Aquarana catesbeiana, assembly GCF_042186555.1. Taxonomy (NCBI): domain Eukaryota; kingdom Metazoa; phylum Chordata; class Amphibia; order Anura; family Ranidae; genus Aquarana; species Aquarana catesbeiana. Next base: position 364,192,685 of record NC_133327.1, on the reverse strand, counting down.
GAGAGAGGTGAATCATATTCTATCTTGAGAGAACAACATTCCTTGCCTATCAGCAATTTTCATTCCAGGGATAGAGAATTGTCAGGCGGACTACTTGAGTCACCAACAATTGTTCCCGGGAGAATGGTCCCTTCACCTCGACATCTTCTGTCAATATTCCAAAAATGGGGAGTACTGGACGTGGATCTGTTTGCCTCCAGGTTCAGCAATAAGATTGACAACTTTGTGTCATGGACAAGGGATCCAATGGCATATGCCTTGTTTTTTTCCGTGGGATCAGTTTTTCACTGATCTATGCGTTCCCTCCTCTTCTGTTGCTTACGCGCCTTCTCACAGGATCAAGCAAGAAGGGAAGGAGATGATTCTTTTGGCCCAGGAGATCTTGATTTGCCGAGATCGTAAAAATGGTGGTAGGGGGCCCTTGGACCCTACCGCTATGGCCAGACCTCCTCTCGTAAAGTGTGGTATTCCATCCTACCTTACAAACGCTAAATTTAGCGGTTTGGCTATTGAGACTCGCATTCTAAAAGATCATGGGCTGTTAGTTTCAGTAGTTTTTACTTTGGTTAATGCTAGGAAGCCGGCCTCCGGAGTTATATACTATAAAATCTGGAATGCATATGTCTCCTGGTGTGAATCCAGGGGTTGACACCCCAGGAAATATGTCATAGGTAGGATCCTTGAATTCGTACAGATAGGATTAGAAATTAAGCTGGCCTTGAGTACTATCAAAGGCCAGATGTCGGTTTTATCTGTGTTTTTTTCAATGACCACTTGCTTCACACTCTCTGATTCGTAACTTTTTTCAGGGGGTAACGCGGATTTATCCTCCAGTTGGGTCACCCCTGAACCCTTGGGACTTAAATATAGTCCTGTCGACTTACAATAGCAGCCTTTTGAGCCAATACGAGATCTTCCCTTGGTCCTCTTGACAAGGGGAAATAATTTTTTTGGTTGCCATATCTTCTGCAGGAAGAGTATCAGAGTTGGCTGCTCTTTCTTGTAAAGAGCCATATTGGTTTATTCATCCTGAATTCCTACTGAAGGTAGTATTGGTTTTTCATTTAAACCAGGATATTGTTCTGTCTTAATTTTTTCCAGAACCTCGTTCTGTGGAAGAAAGGTCACTACATTCTTTTGAAGTGGTGAGAGCGGTCAAAGTCTATTGAAAGTTTTCCGCTCATATTCATAAAACAGATGTTTTGTTTGTGTTGCCAGACAGTCCTAAAAGAGGACAGGCAGTATCGAAATCTACTATCTCTAAATGGATTAGTCAAGTGATTGTTCAAGCTTATGGTTTCATATTAAAGCGCACTTCTCCAGGGCTGTTAGTGCTTTTTGGGCAGTGCATCACCAAGCCTCCATGGCACAGATCTGCAAGGCCGCAACTTGGTCTTCAGTCCATACATTTACCAGATTCTATCAAGTAGATGTAAAAGATCATGAGGATATCGCCTTTGGGTGCAATGTGCTGCAGTATGAGTCCTCTAGTTTCTTGGTACCCTACTTTGTTGTGTCTCCCCCCCTTCAGTTGGCATTGCTATGGGACATCCCACATAGTAACTACTATGGCTGTGTCCCGTGATGTACGATAAGAAAATAGGATTTTTATAACAGCTTACCTGTAAAATCCTTTTCTTTGAAGTACATCACGGGACACAGAGGTCCCTCCCTTCTTTGGTATGCACGTGTATTGCTTTGCTACAAAACTGAGGTACTCCCACCAGTGGGAGGGGTTATATAGGTAGTGCACTTTTTAATTTAGGGCGTGCCAGTGTCCATCACCTGAAGGTGGCCTATAACCACATAGTAACTACTATGGCTCTGTGTCCCGTGATGTACTTCAAAGAAAAGGATTTTTACAGGTAAGCTGTTATAAAAATCCTATTTTTGATCATTTTTCACCCACATTTGATGTAACACTAAACTCACATTTTTTATAAAATAAAATAAATGCAATATGTTTAAATACAAGTAGAATATACCTTTCATCTCCAGCGGTGGCCCGTCCATTAGGGGCGCCTGGGCGCCGCCCCCCCATCCGTGCGTCCGGCCACCTAATCTACATACAGGGCACCGGACTCATGGATTCCAATAGGCTTCAAAAAAAGGGTGGGCTCGATCCCATCCAGTTGTGTGACAATAGCAAATTCATATTCGCTATCGCCTCTCTGATCCTCCTCCCGGGCCAATCTTGGGATCTGTCACCTGCTTGGCTGAAAGGGCAGGTGATCCTATTGGATGCCTAGGAGGAGGAGGGAGGAACGGCACGATGGAAGCGGCCTAAGCTGAGGAGGAGAGGACACAGGAGCCACTGCCTGCAACCCGCCCGCTGCCCACCACCGAGGAGGAAAGGACACAGGAGCCACGCTGCCTGTCTGTCACAACCCACAACCTACCTGTATCAACCACAGGGGTCAGTGTTCCATCCACACTTGCAAGCACTGTCTCCTTGTGTATACATGTCAATTGCAGATTACGGGCGAGAAGACAAGAACGGGCCAATACTTACACTATTCCTCAGAGGCGCAATTTCTTCTCTGCCCCTTGCAATCCTGACATATCCTCTGAAGCTCCTACAGATGAACCAGTGAAGATTGGAATAGCCCAAGGACCTCTCTCTGATATAGAGAGATCTTGTCGTAGATCTAAAGGACTATGCTTATATTGCGGAAAGCCAGGACATGAAGTAAAGGAATGTAAAGCTAAGCCAAGCTATGCCAAGTTCTGGGGGAGGTAAGCAATCTAATATATCCTCCACCTCACAGCAATTGCTACATACCATGTCCTTTCATTTGATTTCTCAAGAGCCTGCTAACCTTAATGCAATGATTGATTCCGGAGCTAGTGGCAGGCTTTATGGACACTACATTAGCTAAAGCTTTGTCAGTACCTACTACCATTAAAGAGGTACCTACAAAAATACAGCTAATAGATGGAACTCCTTTAAAATCTGGTCCTATTACCACAGAAACCATTCAACTAGAAATGACCGTGGGATCATGCCATAGAGAGACACTCTTTTAACCTTGTCTGTTCTCCCATTTTTTTCGCTGATATTAGGAATAAATTGGTTATGGAGACACAACCCTGCAGTAGACTGGCAAACTGGTGTATTAAAGTTTTCTTCTACGCACTGTCTATCTAGTTGTCTAATACAGTGTTTCTCAACTCCAGTCTTCAAGGCACCCCAACAGGTCATGTTTTCAGGATTTCCCTCAGATGAAACGGCTGTGGTAATTACTAAAACAGTGAAACTGATCAAATCATCTGTGCAAAATAATGGAGTTGAGAAACACTGGTCTAATACCTCAAGCTGTGAATCTGACCTTGGAGCCTACTACTAATGACAACAATATTTCAAAGATTCCTGTACACTATTTGGTCTTTGTTGATGTTTTTGAGAAGAAAGGGGCTGATACTCTCCTTCCTCACCGAGATTGATTGTCCTATCAAATTGTTACCAGGGACTCCAATACCTTATGGCAGGACATATCCTCCTGCAGAGGCTGAATTACAAGTTTTAAAAGAATACATTGATGAAAACTTAAAGAAGGGTTTCATAAGGCCATCTACCTCCCCTGCTGGCACTGGGATTTTTTTTGTAGGGAAAATAGATGGAGGCCTCTGTCCATGTGTGGATTATCGAGCACCGAATGCTATTACCATTAAAAATAAATATCCACTGCCTTTAATTCCTGAATTAATGGAAAGATTCTGCTACCATTTACAGCAAGATCGATCTACAAGGAGCTTACAACTTACTGAAGATTAATGGAAAACTGCCTTCTGTTCTGGTTATGGACATTATGAATATTTGGTAATGCCATTTGGATTATGCAATGCTCCTGCCACATTCCAGCGGTTTGTCAGTGATGTTCTGCAGGATATTCTAGACACCTATGTAGTAGTATACTTGGATGATATATTTATATATTCTACCACAGAGAAAACATATTGAACATGTTAAAGGGATTGTAAACCCTTGTGTTTTTTCACCCTAATGCATCCTATGCATTAAGGTAAAAAAACTTCTGACACTGACCCCCCTAGCCCCTCCCCCGTTTTACTCACCTGAGCCTGTTCGTTTCCTCGGTGGAGACGCGCTCTTCCTCTCTGCCAGTTGTCTCAGCTCTTGATTGGATAGATGATAGCAGCGCAGCCATTGGCTCCCGCTGATGTCAATCAAATCCAATGACGCGGGCGCCGGGGGCGGGGCTGAGTCCTGCATTCTGTGTAGATGCAGGACTCGGGAGCGCCCCCACATGGGTGTTCACCTTAGGAGAGCCTTCAACGTGGACACTTGATGTGGGGAGGAGCTACCAATGCCGCTGTGGACCCCAAAAGTCGAGGATCAGGGCCACTCTGTGCAAAACGACCTGCACAAGGGAGGTAAGTGTGACATGTTTGTTATTTAAAAAAAAAAAAAGAATGTTTACAACCCCTTTAAGACAGTGTTGTCCCTACTAAGGACTCATCGTTTGTATGCAAAACTAGACAAATGTGCTTTCAATGTGAAAACTGTAGATATCCTGGGGTACATTATTTCACCTGGTTGCATAGAGGTGGACATCTTCAAGATTCAAGCCATATCATCTTGCCCAGTACCTACAAACAAGAAAGGGGTACAATGTTTTATTGGCTTCTGTAACTTCTAAAGAAGATTCATACTTTATTTCTCAAAGGTTGTATAGCCAATTACAGCATTCACAAAACAAAAGGTGAAATTTCAATGGACTGAACAAGCCCAACAAGCTTTTGATGAGTTGAGAGACCTCTTTACTTTTGCAGCTATTCTAATTTTACCTGTGCCCAAAAAAACATATTATGTTGAAGTAGACGCTTCAGATACAGCTGCAGGTGCTGTACTATCACAGAGATCCGGTGAAAAAGAACTCCTACATCCAGTGGCCTTTTTTTCACGTTCTTTTACTCCCACTGAGAGAAATTATGATATGGGGGTGAGAGAATTTTTAGCAATCAAACTTCCATTGGAAGAATGGAGACATCTACTAGAGGGCATTAGCACACCCATCACGGTTTATACAGATTATCGCAATCTTGAACACTTACAGACAGCTAAAAGATTAAAACCAAATCAAGCCCAATGGACTCTTCTTCAGCCGGTTCCCCCTGCTGATAACTTACTGTCCACTTTAAACTGGAGTTTTTAGAAGTTATCAGAATGGTTGCATTCCTGCTGACTGATTTTAGTAAAAAAAAAAAAAAACATATACTGATAGAAAACGTTTTCTGCAGTTCTGCCGCTTGTTTTTTATACAGAATATTTCACTCGCATGAGGCATTCTATCAACGTTCGGAAGCTCTTATAGCAGGTTGTTAAACTTACATAGTTTACCAGAAGAAATACCAAATCAGCCATGAAAACCTCCACCAATGGTTAGCATTACTGTCTTTGGAAAGTATAGGCTGTGTTGTCCCTTTGAGAACTTCAAACATATTTTTTATGTTTAATATTATACATATTTCACAGATTGTGTATAATAATAAAGGTAAGCGTCCTATAATGTGGCATACTCTAGTGCTGTGTAATTTTTAATAAATGCAGTTCTTTTCACGTGGCTATCAGTGGTCAGTACATGAATCACAGAAGTAAAATGTCTCATTTCTTTACTTTAAGTTCTGTGATTGACAGTCATTGTGTAACTTTTACCGACAATTTTTTCATAGCATTTCTTATGTTATGTATCATCTGGGTATTCTAGACATGGTTCAACAGGAACAAGGAATGCAAAACGTTTCATTTTTGTCATATTCGTGACATCTCACTCCTCTAGCATGATTTCTACTTTTTACTCTCACTTCTTGAAACAGTCAGTGCATGTCCTATTCAGAGTATTGCCCAATGATAGCTGACACCAATACTAAATCATATTAATTAAATTAAAGACTTTTAAAGCTAAAGTCAAATACCTGTTACATGTGTATGGGTTATGTGCAAAGTTTGTTTTGTTACATGTATTACTCATTTTTAAGTATGTTCATTATAATAGTTATTAGATAAGACCTATTAGATAGATGTTAGATCATACATGGCTAAGTGCCGGTCCACACTTGTGCGAGTTGATAACAAATGTGATGCGTTACAAAAAACCTAGATTCGCATATGATCCAAATAGTCATTGTTATCAATGATGGACGTTCACATCTATGCGTTGTGATTTCTGTATGAATGCGATACGTCAATAAAAAGGGTCCTGTGCAAGTTTACAGGGTTGCATTGCGAATTTAGTTTCCATAGACATCAATGTAAATCGTTCTGGAATCGCATTGTTGGTTCAGATATGTGCAAATTCTTCACCTCCTGCTCCTCCTCCCAGTTCTGCCCCTCACTTCCTGTTTCCTGTGTCCATCTGCAAACAGACAAGATCATGGCCCCCAGGCGTCGGAACACTGGCATCGTCAACGAGGAGCTCATCAGACTTGTCCGTGCCAGGCCATATATATGGGACAGCCGTATACCAGAATATAAAAATAATGCCCGGAAGAGCAGAGGCTGGGATGAGATTTGTAAAAGTTTGTATGCAGACTGGGAAGCCTTTACACCTCAAGTTCGCAAACATAAACGTAAGTATATTTCTATGCATCCCACTGACCACCAATTCCACTGACCACCAATGTAAGTGCATGCATCCCACTGAACAACAATGTAAGGAGCATTCTTCCCACTTACCACTAATGTAAGGGCATGCATCCCACTGACCACCAATATAAGGAGCATTCTTCCCACTGACCACTAACCCCACTGACTGCCACCAATGTAATGTTATGGAAAGGAGCATGTTTTCAGAAAGAGCGAAAGCCTCATCACCAACAAAGATAAATGGGAGAGAGGGATGAAGTTGAGATGTTTCAGGGAGTGGTCGTTCATTTGGGAGGTCGAGTGTGTTCTCCCGAATCATTTTTCCAAAACCTGAGTGAGAAAAAATGCTGGAGTCAGAACTGCTCCCATACGAACCAATATCGATGTAGGTGAAGGAGTAATTTGCATCAGCCACTGCCAGCAGAAGGAACGAAAAATATTTTTTATAATTGAAAAATGTTTTCCCACAATCCTGATGTGCTTGCCATCTATGGCACCGACACAGGGAAGTTGCAGCGCTCTCAAAACAACTCCACTTTAGTGTTCCATTCCTCTTTGTTTGTTTTTTTCATCACCACATCTTTTAGGACCTCCAAGATGGCAATACAGGTGTCCTGCACAATTGTGCTCACAGTAGATTTTCCCAATTTAAACTCGTAATGGAAGCTGGCGAATGTATTTCCAGTTGCTAGGTACCTGGAAACCAAGGTACCAGAAGGACTCACACGTACTAGGTGGCAGAGCCGCAAGAACACACTTCAAAGACACCAGAGACTGAAGCGTGAAGCAAGAAGTGGGTCTGATGCCCCCCCAAAGCGTCCCTATGCCTTCGCCAGATACATTGATTTTCTGAAGCCAATTCTAGAATTGAGGAAGTAAGTTATCGTACAAGAATCGGTCACTCTACCATCTCTTTCTCTAATTAACTTGTCCTCCCCCTAACCTTCACTTCTCCCCCTATCTTCATACTTTGTATTTCATAACAGAGTTACAATTTCACATTTTTGTATTGCAGCACAGAAGCAAATTGGGAGAAGGAGGAGGAGCATGCTGCTACTGTTGACGTTGATGGAGTATCATTTGCATGCACAAATCAAGAGGATTCATCTATGGAGGTACAGGGTGAGACGAACGAGGTACAGGCCTTGAATGAGTCATCTGCTCAGGAGCCAGATAATGAGGATACTGACATTTCTACACCTTTCAGCAGAAGGCAAAGGCAAGCATCTACTTCCCGCAGAAAGCGATGCATAAGGGCAGCAAAACAGGCTGAAGACCCAGACCAGACAAATAAATTACTCCACATAGTGTCAGGGATCAGTGAATAAATCGATGCCCTCATACAATGTTTGGCATAAGTTTGGTGCCTCTTCTTAAAGAGGTCTTGCCAGACCTTTACTTTGACATGAGGATTGCAGTGCAACATTGCATACATTCCTCCACTGTGCCACGCCATGTTTCAGTGCCAACACACAAGAGTCCTAGTACCCAAATTTTTACTCCTGTTTCTTTAGCCTCAAACACTGCACCAAACCCTTATCCCTCTAGTTTTGAGGAACACTCTAGCATGTATGAGACCCCCAGATCCCGAATCCCATTCCTTCACCAATTGCCTCAGTAATGTCCCCCCCTAGAACCCCGGATATGACTAGAACAATGGATACGAGACCACTCGACTCAACTTCTTACCATTTCCCCCCACACAACAGACCACCACAGCTCTACAAGCAAATACCATCCATGACAAACCAATATCCACCTGCACCAAGACCTATTGAACAGCCCAAACCAATAATTCCATATCAAAATCAATCACTTGAAGTTGCCTCAACCATGCTTCCACCCTATCCACAATATGGGCCTCCAAGTGGACCACCGGATACAGAGATATCCCTGCCTGTGCCATTGAGGCAATATCCCTCAACACAAGGTAAAGCCTTGCAGCTTACACCACCGAGCTTTTCACCAGCTACACTACTACTGCATGATTTGCCAAAGCCTGAGGAACAGAGTTCAGGGCCTGTTTTGAATTTATAGATGACTACCTGTTAATGGCACTGCCACTTTCACGTTGAAAATCCATATTGAATTTGTTTACGTTATGTTTTTTTTTTTTTTTTTTTTATTATTTTTTGGTAATTTGAACAGTTTATTCCGATATTTGCTCATATTTTTATGGCTCAACTAGGGAAATAGAGAGGGAGAGAAAAAAGATTAGTGGGAGAGGGGAGATGAACATGCTAGGGAGGGAGGATGAGGTGGAGAGGTAGAGTTTCAGTTACTAATGTTTTGTATTCTAACTTTTTTGGTCCATACCAACTTTTCATGTACAGGTGGATTATGTTACAGTGGAATACATCTAAAAAGGGTGAGGAAGAGAGCAAGTGCGAGGATGAGGTGGAGGTTTATGTGCTGTTTTTTGTAGAAATACTCGAAAATTTCCACAATGCTGTAAGAGACAGCTAGTGAGGTAGAGAGAGGGCAAAGTTAGAGAGTCAGAGTAAGTTAGAGAGTCAGAGTAAGTTAGAGCGTCAGAGGAAGTTAGAGAGTGAAGGAAGAGATGGAGTGGGAATATGAGGGGAAGAAAGAGCAAGAAGGGTGTTGTCTCCTCATTATGTAAGTTTGATTGTTTCCCCAATATTTCTGAAAAGTATGTAATTACATGCAGATTACAAGTTAAAAAAATATATAAATTTAAAAAATGAATAAATACTTTTTTGGAAGACAACTTTGGTGTGATATCTGTCTGCATTTCTTGTATTGCTTACTATTGCTTGCTATGATGCAAAAAAAAAATGAAATTTCAGAAAAGTATATCTTTTAGCTGGCTCCACACTATTCCGGAAGGTGGTGTTCTGACGTTCCAAACGGGTACCAAGTTTTTTTTTGTTTTTTTTTTTAAATACTTTTTGTTTTGTTTTATTGCAATACAAAACATATAATGCCCAATAAAAAGAAGGAAGCTAAAGCTCCCTACAGCCCTTAAGAAGAACACTTCACGTACTGTTTACCTCCCACCCACATTCCCTAATCTAATAATAAAAAAAAAAAAAGTCCCTAAACTATTCCCCCCATCTCCCTCTCTCTCTCCTGCCTCTATGTCTCCATCAATAACAAATACTTCTCCGTTTTCCTAATTTTCAACCATTTCTGCCATATCTTTTGATTTTTCTCCCATGAACCTTCTATTGAATGTATTGACTCCTCCATGGATCTCACCCACTCCACCCTTATTATCCACTCCTTTAACCTTGGGGCTCCCGGGATTTTCCAGTAACATGGGATCAGAGCTTTAGCAGCATTCAGGAGATATGGGACTAATGACTTGCTATATAGGGACACTTTCTTCTCTGTATCATGAAACAAGCACGTCCATGGGGTTTTTCTTTTTTTTATCTATTCTCCCGTTATCTGTAGAATTATTTCTATAATTCTCTCCCAATAGATATATATTTTGAGGCACTCCCACCAGAGATGCGTAAAAGTTCCTATGGCCCCACACCCCCCCTCCAACAAGTTGGGGAATTCTCTGACCCATATTCATGCGCCCTCTGGGGGATCATGTGCCACCTTGCCATAAGCTTGTAGCCCATTTCATAGGTATCTCTTGCCGATAAGTAAACCATTTTTAATATCTTCAGCCTATGTTCTTCATCACTCAAGAACCTTTTTTCTCTTTCCCACTTCTCCAGATAAATGGGTAATCCGTTGTTTGCTTCCCCTCTGAGTATTTTATAAATTTTTGATATACTACCAATTACACTCAAGAGGAAGCTTAATAATTTTTCTATTGATCTAAGTTGGCCTCTTCCCCTCAGTGGTTGTGGAGTAAGTGAATGTATGAAGTGCTGTATCTGCGCATACCTCCATTTATCCAGTGGTTTGTTTCCCCATTCCCGTGTGACTTCTGTGCAAGTGCAAAGTCTGTTAGCCCCTTATCACATCCTGTAATTGTATCACATCTTTTTTAGCCCACCTTGTAAAATATAAGTGCTCCTCCTTACCTGGTTTAAAATAATTTGTATTAATAAGTGATATTACTGGTGAATTGTAATCCCAGTGGAATCTCCTACTTAAAGGGGTTGTAAAGGTATACATTTTTTCACCTTAATGCATTCTATGCATTAAGGTGAAAAAACTTTTGATAATACCGCCGCCCCCAGCCCCCCCGTTTTACTTACCTGACACCTCGAAACTCGGCCGCTCATTCCCGGCCTCCATTCAGCCGATCAGCCTGGTCGCTGATTGGCTATAGTGGATGGATTGAAAGCAGCGCAGCCATTGGCTCGCGCTGCTGTCAATCACATCCAATAACGCAGCACGCCGGGGGCGGGGCCAAGTGATACAGCGAACGGCTATAGCCGCCAGCTGTATCACGGGAGCGCGCCCGCAATAACTAACCACCATGCGAGGGAGCTCGCATTAAGGTGGTTAGTTATTGCGGGGAGGAGCTGAGACAGCCGCCGAGGGACCCCAGAAGAGCAGGTTCGGGCCACTCTGCAGAACGAGCTGCACAGTGAAGGTAAGTATAACATGTTATTTTTAAAGAAAAAAAAAATGTACCTTTACAACCCCTTTAACCCATCCCAAATCTTGAATATGTTCCTCATCAAAAAATGAGTGCTGTGTCCTAACTCACGAAATTGTGGTGGGATCCATATCATCTTTTCTATAGCCACTCTACTTTGTGTCATTTCTATGTGCACCCAACTTTTCTCTTTTTTACTATACAGCCAATCTACGATTCTAGAGATAGAAATTGCTTGGTAATACTTTTTTTAAAGTCTGGAGCTCCCAACCCCCCCCCCCCTGTTTTTTTTTCCTTAACTAGGGTTTCGTACGCTATCCTAGGGCGTTTACGTGCCCAGAATATACCTTAATACCATGGATTGCAATTTTCTAAAGAAATAGGGGGGGAGTGCAATTTGAATCATTTGAAAAGTATAAATTAGCATTGGCAGAACAAACATTTTTACAGCGTTTATCCTGCCAATCCACGATAGAGATTTATACCTCATCCTATTTAATTGGTCCTTGATCCTGTTGAGTAAGGGGATATAATTGACTTTAAACAAATCGCTTGGGGTTGATGTAAATTTTATGCCCAGGTATCCCAACTCCTTCCTGCGCCAAGTAAAAGGAAACCTAGGTTGGATTGCCTTCTGCTCTCTCATAGGGAGTGTTATATTTAGAAGCTCTGATTTAGCCATATTTATTTTAAAATTTGTAAGATCCCCATATAGCTTAAATTCCTTCAGCGCTATAGGGATTGTTGTTCTGGGGTTGGAGATGTAGCAAAGCAAGTCATCTGCGAATGCCGCCACCTTGTATTCCCTTTCTCCCACCCGAATTCCTTTAATGTCTGGGTTGTTACGAATCGCAGCCAATAGGGGTTCCAGAGTTAAAATTAACAGAATTGGAACAGGGGGCAACCCTGTCTTGTCCCGTTAAATAATTCAAGGGGAGAAGACAGGGTTCCATTTACTCTAATTCTGGTCCTTGGATGCCGGTAGAGGGAGGCAGTCCATCTCATCATCCTCTCCCCGACCTCCCAGGTGTTTCAGTGTTTCGAACATAAACCCCCAGTCGACTCTATCAAAAGCCTTTTCGGCATCGATTGACATAAGGGCCAAGATAAGAGTGATGTGGGCCAAAAGAGACTCCTCTCGGGTTATCTCTCTTTCTCCAAAAGCATTCAAGTAGTTGCAAAGTTTAGGTACTAAAAGTTTGGAAATTTTTTTATAGTAAAATATGGAGTGCCCGTCGGGGCCCGGGCTCTTTCCCAGAGCAGTGTTACTTATCGCTTTTTCTACCTCCTCCTGCGAGATAGTGGTCTCAAGGAGCTCCACCTCCTCCTTCTCTGCCCTGGGAAGGTCTAGGTCCCGCAGGTACTCCCTCATAGCCTCCTTTCTCCTCTCTTCCTCTTCTTCTTTCCGACCCACCTTGTATAAAGCGCTATAATAGGAGTGAAATATTTTAGCAATGTTAAGGGAGGAGAACTCTAGCCCACCCCCCCATCTCTAATCTTGGGTATAAAGGTCCTATTCTTTTTTTCCTTAAACTTTCTCGCCATCCATTTTCCTGATTTATTACCCCCCTGGTATTTTCCCTTATTTATGGTGTAGAAGGCACATTTCCTTTCCTGTTCCAACAGTTCATTTAATTCTCTTCTTTTTTCTATTAGTTCTTGCCTTTCAGGTATCCCCCTTGGTCGCGTATCTTGTTCGAATTCCTGGATCTCCCTATAAAGAAGTGACATTTTTTTCCCCTTTTCTTTCTTTTTCCCTGCTCCAATACCAATCAAAATCCCTCTTATATAGGCTTTATGTGCCTCCCAAAGAATGGCCCTAGATATTTCTGTTGTATCATTTATCTCAAAATAAGCCTTCAATTCCTGCTCTATCCTTTCGGCAGAGGCCGGGTCCTGGATGAGAGAATCATTCAGTTTCCAATTTGTCCCGGTCTGATCATCCCCAGTTATCTCCAATTGGATTTTCACTGGGGCATGGTCGGACAGGGCGATTGCTTTAATTTCTGTAGACTTAAGACATGGGATTAATTGGTGTTCTATTAGGATATAATCAATCCTTGAGAATGATTTGTGAGCAGGGGAATAATAAGTATAATCCCGTTTCTTTGGGTGGCTGACCCTCCATGCATCCATTAACTGGAGATTCATAAGCGTTTTTTTAGTATCTCCCATTTATGAACTATAGGTTTAAAAACGCCTCCTTAAGTATCCAAGCCTGGGTCTAAACTCAAATTTATATCCCCTGCAATCAATAATTTGCCTTCTTTAAACATCTCAAGTTTTTTTCAGTACTTTCCTCAGGAACTTATCAGGGTCTCTATTAGTGGAATAAATATTTGCAATTGTACACATCATGTTAAACAGTTTCCCTTTTATAAAGAGATACCTTCCCTCCGGGTTGGCCAGACGCTCTCCCTCCACAAACATCATTGTCCTATCAAATCCAATAGCCACACCCCTTGAGTGCGTTGATCCTGCATCCCCATAGAACCACTTTGGGAACTGCTGTGACGCTAACCCACCTTCTGAAAGATGTGTGATGTAAGTCTCCTGAAGGCACGCCACATTTGCTCCCAAAAACTGCAGTTCTCTGTTTATTTTATACCTTTTTTTTTTGCTGTATTTATTCCCCTTACATTATACATGACCAAATTTACAACACCCATATTTCACCCCTAAAGGAGCATCTGGCCAATCCAGTGAGGCACTTCACTAGGAGAGAGAGCGGGAAAAAAAAACACACACAAGAAAAAGGAGGTGGGGAGGGATGAGACCAGGAAAGCCTCCCTCCCTATCCCCCGCCAACCCCCTCCCCCCAGACCTCCCGAACCGCCCCTCCCCCAACCCCCTCCCCACCTGTCTGGAACAAATCGCCTGATAGGCTAGACAGACCCCTTTTTTTGTTCAGTACATGGACCTGGGTGGCACCAACCTGGTGCCACCCTGTCGCCATATTTCCTAATGGGCTCATGTCACCAGCCCCTCCAAGCCCCACCCCGGTCCCCCCAGCCCCTCCGTCCCGCTCCACTCATGCTAATGATAACCCGCACTCTTGAGCACTAAATCTTTCTGCTAATTAAAGCGGAGTTCCACACAAAAATGGAACTTCCGCTTTTCGGAACCCTCCCCCCCTCCGGTGTCACATTTGGCACCTTTCAGTCGGGAGGGGGGTGCAGATACCTGTCTAAGACAGGTATTTGCACCCACTTCCGGCATAGACTCCCATGGGAGTCTACGCCTCTTCCCGTCCCCACCGCGCTGTCTCCTGGGAATACACAGCTCCCAGGAGAGAGCGGGGACCACTTGGGACGCGCAGCGCGACTCGCGCATGTGCAGTAGGGAACCGGGAAGTGAAGCCGCAACGCTTCCCTTCCTGATTCCCTCACCTAGGATGGCGGCGGCAGCTGCCGAGAACCGAGCGGGTTCTCGGCGTCCCCTGCCGACATCGCTGGACCCTGGGAAAGGTAAGTGGCCATGTATTAAAAGTCGGCAGCTGCAGTATTTGTAGCTGCTGGCTTTTAATATTTTTTTTTTTAGCGGTGTGGGTGAACCCCCGCTTTAAGGCCTCTTCCCCCTCCACCCCCCTTGTTCCATCTCAACGTCTTTTGAGGGGGTAATACTCTCTCCTCCACTCCCCAGCCTGGTATGGGGGGGGGTAGGATGTCCAATTTACCACAAAAGTCCCCTAAGTCTTCAGGAAATCTCAAGACTGCAGATCACCCGTTTTTTTTCCAATCAAACTGACGTTTCTCTTTCTAATAAGGAATTTAATATCTGCTGTATTATAGCCGTCAATTCCTCTTCCTATATTTCTCAGGGAGCCCTTTGATTTGCAAGTTTTTGTGTCGACTACAGTTCTCATGATCTTCTAATTTGTAGAGAAGGCTTCTATTTGCACTTTGATGATGTTTCATTTGTTTACTAATGTCCTCCAGTCGTTCATGATCATCTAGTCTGCCCTCCATCACTTCTACTCTTCCAAGGACTTGTCCAATGTCCATTCTTACTGCAGCTATATCCACTTTCAGTGATGCCTCCATTTTGGACAGCATCTCCGCTAGCATCTCCTTGATTTGCAAAGCTTCCTCCTGCATAATCAGCTGTAGAGGTCTTTTTCCTACTAATTCGTCCTCCCCACCACTTTTCCTCTGTGTCCCCTCTTGGGCCTTAGAGCTACCTTGGGGATAACTCCCATTACTTCTTGGCCTCATGGTTTTGCCCTCCTGCACTTTCCCTGCTTTGTTCTCCTCTTCTGCCACCTTCTGTCTGTTTGTCCCTGGGTGTGTTGGGGCCCCCATCCTAGGGCTGCCCTGCGCTTCCTCCGCAATGCTAGAGTCCACAGACATATAGCGTTGTATACCTCCAGGGCTTAACACAGCCGTGGCACCTTTATTTACTTTAGTTGATTTCCCCCTCATTTTTATGACTTATGCCCCAATTGAATAGCATGGGGTCGTTATAAAGTCCTGAGTTAGTGACAAGTTATATACCAATATTTCAGAAAATCAACTCATTCAGTTCATTAAATGTAAGCGAAATAAGGGGGAGACAGTCACGGATCTTCCTCTGGGTTATTATGTAGAACTTATCTTTTAGCTTGTCTTACGACTCCGCATATACAAAATAGAATCTTTACACAATCCTAGGATATCATCTAATTAGATTTCAGGCATTTCAGGAGGTGAATTCTTACAAGCCATATATTACCAGTACATATAGAATGAGCAAAAGGGGATAGGAAATCCATAAAGCCTCTTCCAGCATTAACAAGACCTCATCTATCCCCAGCTTCTCAACCTCACAGCCTTTATATTTTCCCCTACAAGTGAAGCATACATGAGATTTCCTCAGAAACAGTCTTGTTATATCAGGTAAGAGGGAATATCACCATCCTCCTGTCTTCCAGCTCCCCTGCTATAACAATCTCTTATCAGAGGGTCCACAGGGATCCAAAACACTCACCTCCTCCTCTGCTGCCAGCCACGGGGTCCTGTAACTGAGACTCCCCCTTCCTGCTGCAGGGTTCGCTCCGTCCGACCAGTCAGGTGCGGGGGCTCTGATGAAACCCCTCTCCAGCTGTCACTGTCACTGTCACTGGGCTTTCACTGGAGGGCACACAGATGGGATCCGTGATCGTATGGTTGTGGGGGGACGTGCATGGTCCTCCGATGGTCACAGGCAGAGGACAGTAGCTCATCGGGCGGACCTCGTCATACCAGCCAAAAGTAGCGCGAGGATGTAGGCGGGGCTGAGGTTTCCAGGGTGCGCTCGGAGCGTACCTACGTGTTGACACTCCTCCCCATCCTTCCTAAACAGGTACTGAGTAGTCCAAGTAATTAATCAAAATTAAGAAATAAAAACACAAAACCAACGTAAGTGACAGGCTAAGGGTGAAGGGTGTTCAAAGAATGGTAAGAGGCAAGAGTGCTAGTGAGGAGATAGAAGGGAGAGAGCGAAGGAGGTTCATGATGAGAGAGAGGAGGAGAAGGAAGAGGGGTACAGGTACTAACCTATTTACTAACATCTAGGAATAGTTGAAGAACTTCTCTTCATGTTGCTGGAGGTCGTTATAGAGGATCCTGAACTGGCTTCTCTCCTTCCCTATTTGAAATTATTGGATGGACCCAATATCTTCGTGTTCTCATCGGTTTCCTCCTCCCCCTCCTGGCTTTGTCCATCAGGACTGCTGCAGTAGCAGGAACAACTGCTGCCATGACCAAGGGCATATGATGAAACATAATCACCAGAAATCACACTCCTCACCGACAGTACTCTCCCCACAAAAAAAGGGAAGTGCACAGGAAGTTAACACCCATTTTTTGCTTGCCTTTTGATTGGCCTGAGCACAAATCGCATCTGAGCCTAATTAACATTGTAAGCGCATTAATTTGCATTACAATCGCACTGTTAATAACTAATGGCAACTCGCACTGTCGAATAGCAAAAATTTGCACCGCACCATTGTGAACCGGCACTAAATGTGCATGTGTAAGGCACAGTTCACATCTAAGCACTTTAGGGTGTTTAAAAAAATCCTTCTTGCGGCATTAGCTATCTGGTTTCCAGCAAATGCACTTTTATTTGCGATTAATGGCAATACTTTAAAGATAAAAATATATACGGTGTAGCGCTACAAGAGAAAAAGACAATGAACTGTGATGTTCTATAAAATAGTGGTAGATAAACAAATGAAAAGTCCAATGTTCACTGAAGGGGACTGAGATATTAATGAAAATTCAAAGATATGTCCATCCCATGCTTGATAGCAAGTCTTCAATTGGACACGGACAACACAAACAATGTGCAAAAAACTGTGCAGTTGTGAAGAAATCCTCTGTAAGAGGCGTAAGGTGGGTACTCTTACCAGATACGGTGTACCCACTGACTGTTTGGTAGTGGGTCAATCAGGCTTATGTGGGCCAAGTGCCACAGGGTTACGGTTGGCTGGAAAACAGTCACTCTATGAGGGATAGTTCCACTTCTCATCCGTGGTGGTCAAGCTGGAGAATCTTGTTTCCTTATGGTTCTCCAACGTGGTAAAGGACTTCCACCCCACGGGGGAGCCGTCTGGAGGTTGTTGTTGCACACAAAAAGGACTCAATCAGAGCGGGCTCACTTGTAGCGCTACACTGTATATATTTTTATTTCATTTGGACTTTGAGTTTTAGCTGCTTTTTGTTCTTTCCTTGATACTATTGTGGTTTAGTGCAGTAATTTCACCTTTATTTGCAATACTTTAAGACCCCTTTCACACTGAGCCGCCCTTGGCGTCGGCAGTAAAGCAGCGCTATTCGGCCGCTAGTGGGGCGGTTTTAACCCGCCCGAAAAACTCCTGCAGTGTGAAAGGGGTCTAAAGATGCACATTACCAAAGTTATTTTAAGTTATAAACTGGGTTATACACAGTCAACAGTGCTAAGATGTGAACGTGTCCAAATGTTTGTCATCATGAGATCACCAGGCTTTGTAGAGTTACACGAGGGGGCAAGAGTTGTAAATGCATATGCACTTTTTCAAATTGCTTGTGATAATTAGGGGTGCATTGGGCTGTAAATGTTCACAAACTGAAATTTTTCTTGTCAAAAAGGTTTATTGATTGCACAATGAAATGAAAGTCCATTGGTTACATGTACAAGGATGTATAAACGTAAGCTCTTTGTTAAACAATAAAACAAATTATATATATAGGTAACATAGTATGTTATTGTTTGCATTAAACTTCATCACATACATTTAATTAATTAATTGCTCTATGTTACTTTATCTGATAAGTATGAAAGTTGTAACTATAAATATCTAACAAAAGATATCTTAAAAAACTTATACATATATCGGTCTAGTATGTATTAATATAGAGCAGATATGGATGAACAAATATTGTACCATAACGTAAAATGAGATTAAAAAAAAAAGAGAAGTAAGAGAAAAGAAAGGAGAAGAAAGAATAGATAAAGAGTAAGTTCACAAGGTCAGTCCAGGTACCAGAGCATGGTTCTGCATATTTATACCATGTATAAATAAAAATGTGGTTACATTGTTTTCTTAAG
This sequence comes from Aquarana catesbeiana, assembly GCF_042186555.1. Lineage (NCBI taxonomy): Eukaryota > Metazoa > Chordata > Amphibia > Anura > Ranidae > Aquarana > Aquarana catesbeiana. The sequence continues at coordinate 364,174,005 of NC_133327.1, read as the reverse complement.
TAATCAGGTAATCAGTTAAATAATCAATTACCATGGCTGAAGGACTGAATCATTGAAATTTGGGGGTAAATGAGTCTTTATCCATTGATTCCATATTTTCTTGAATTTTGGAATTTGGTTGCCTTCAATAGCAGACATTTTAGAATGAGACATTGCAGAATTCATTCTGTTCTTGGTTTCAGCCAATGACAGTTTTGGTGATTTCCATGCTTTTGCCATTGTTTGTTTAGCAGCGGTTGAAAGTTGAACAAAAAGCTTAAATTGTGAGAATGTTAGATGGTCTGGTTTTAGATTAAGTAATGCAATGAAAGGGTCTGGTGTTAGCGGCGTTTGGAACATTTTGGAGGCTAGTACAAATATTTTCCCCCAATAAGATTTTGCTATTGGACATGTCCACCATATATGTAGGTGTGTACCTGGATCTGTACAACCCCTGAAACAGAGGGCTGAATGATTGGGAGTGTATTTAGCCATTCTGGCAGGTACAAGGTACCAACGGGTTAGAACTTTATAATTTGCTTCCATCACAGTAACATTGGGCGAGGAAGATTTAGTAGTTAGCCATATTTCAGACCATTCTGCATCGTCTAGTTTTAGTTCCAAATCTTCCTCCCACTTTTGGACATAGGTTAATTTATCAGATTTTGAATTAGTCAAAAGTTGTGTGTAAAAAGATTATATAATTCCTTTAGCATTTTTGCACATTGATTCAAAAGTGGAAAGGCGAGGTAAGGGTGATTCAGCATTTGTAAGGGGTGTGAAAAAAATTTTGATTTGTAGATACCTAAATAGTTCAGACTGCGCTAAACCATAGCTTTCCCTAAGTTCCGGGAATGATCGGTAGGAATTAGGAGTAATGAATTAATGGTGCATTAAGAGGTTGGCATTTGACCAGGCTTTAAATGATTTCGGATATATCCATGCCGGGTAGAAAGCAGTATTTTTGAAAAAGGATAATGGGGGTTATGTTTTGATTGTAGTTGATTTTTAGTTTTCAGACTGTCCCAGAGAGATACAAAATATTTTGTTATAGGGTTACTTAGTGTACGACGGTCTTTAGGTTGGAGCCATAATAAATTAGAGATTGAAAGTGGATCACATTCCAAGGCTTCTATTAGTACCCATAATGGGATTTCGTTTATTGAATGTTACTTGGTGATACTGGCCTGTAGTTGGCTTTGTAGTAGTTGGCAAAATTGGGAAGACCAAGCCCTCCATTAGTTTAGGGGAAAATAATGTACATGCCGGTATGCATGGTTTGATACGGCCCCAAACCACACTGAAATTTTTCAAAATATCCTCTGTGTGAGCAGCTGCAGACATTACTTCTAATAAAGACAACAAAGTGTTGTGTGCACATTCACTGACCAGACCAATTCAGAGGACTATGCGGCTCATGCCCCTCTTCTGATGCAGGATAGGAAGATGTTTGACGACTGGTTGCCTTCTATGAGATCACAAGAATAGTTGACCATGAAAATGCGAAATGACTGACTATCCCTATGAAGCAATCGGCTTAGTGTGTCCTCTCTGATCTAAAAGGTACCCATAACCTAAAGATTAGCACCTAAATCAGCTGGATTAGGCAGTGATCTGCTTTTGTCCATGAGAACCCATGACTGTTGTCTAAACATATTGAATTTATTATTACTAAATGATAGGATTGGATTGGGCTTAGCATTTTTAAAGACTTGCATGTGCTTAATGTCTTTTGATGTGCTTATGTAGCAGATTACCTTTGATATATTTAATATGTATTTAGGTAAATGATTATTATACCTGTTATCCAGACTCCTGGTACACCTGAAATGACATAATTGCTGGCAATGCTTTACTGATTTTACAGTGTTGTGCCCAAAACATGGTATCACTTCTTACGGATTGAACATTGTTCACACTGTTAAAGGTTATTTGTGGAGCTATTAATGTTAAAGTGCAAGTTCCTTCGACGTGTTTGTTTTTAGAATTTTGGCTACAGTATAGGAGAAGGGACAGCGTCTCTGACAGGTTTTTATTACTGTCTTTTGAACTTACTGGTTGTATTACCCCTTCCTGTTCGTGAGATACCTGTACAGTAAGTTAAGGGGAATGAGGGATCTCCTGGACAGAATGATGCAGGCAGCAATAAAAGCCTGACAGAGGTTCCAACTTATCCAACATCCTACTCACACAAAAAAAGGATTTTCTTTTCCTTCTCCCATTCTGTCCAAACCAAAAAAAAAAAAAAAACACAATGTGATAATCAGTGGGGGTTGAAAGCTTTCATTTTAAAAAATAGCGATGGCCATTATACTTTAGCTTCGCATTATATGCTTAGGACTACATGCACGTTTCACACTTGCTATGCTTCTTCCAGACTTAAAGCATTTGTTAACCAAGAAAAAAAGATCCTGTTCCTTTTAAAGCATTTTATACAGCACAGTGCTTGTGCTGTGTCATTTGGCCCCCTGTAACACCTGTAATACCTGACTGATCCTGCCTGGCTATACCCTCCTCTTTGTAAACTGACCATGGTGTATCATGGCTGCTGAGCCCTGACACCGTGGTCAATTTATGTGCCTCCAGCATCTGCAGACTGCTATCTGTCTCCTCTGTGCTCTCTCCCCCCATGCCTATCAGCTTGTGACAGTGCCCGCCCTGCAACTCCTGCTGCTCAAATAACCTTTACAGCTTCATACCATCCCCTCTGTGTTCTTATCCTGTGTGCCCCTGTGAGGGATTTATTAAAAAAAAAAAAAAGCCTTTCACAGCTCTTCTCAGCGATTACATAATCAGCCGTCTCTCTATCTCTCTCCTCCCCTCCTCCTCTCCCGAGTGATGACAGTGGGGGGAATCTCAGCCTTGCCCGCTGCATCTGTCAGACGGAGAGAGGAGAAAGCCAGCCGATTATGGGATCGCTGAAAAGAGCTGTGAAATTAGGTATAGCAGGCTTTTTTTTATATAAATTACTCACACAGAGGCACACAGGATTAGAACACAGAGGGGATGGTATGAAGATGTGATAGTGGCTTAAAAACCACTTTAAGGGTCTGGAAGAAGCTCAGCAAGTGTGAAATGTGCGTTACCTGAGTTCTTAGCACAGCCAGAAAATTGACCATGCTTGCTCTCATACTTTGCTTGGTCAGTGTAATAGGAAAGCAGGGGGACTTTCAGGAACACCAGGTATTTCACACAAAGTAAGCAATACAAAAAGAGCACAGGATACTTTTTCATACAAATACATGGTACAGCAGGACCATATCAGTAATATGAAATGTTGGGGTAACATATTCTTTAATACTTTTTAATATTTATTGAATGCAGTAGATTGGTATTTAATGTCTATGTATGAACAAAACATTTTACATTTATTTTAAAATGGTTGTAAAGGTTTTTTTTACCTAACATAAAAAAAACATGTTATACTTACCTGCTCTGTGCAATGATTTTGCACAGAGCGGTCCCGAACCTCTTCTAGGGTCCCCCTCCAGCACTCTTGGCTCCTCCTCTTCCATGTTTGCCCCCATAGCAAACACTTTCATAGACACACACAGTGTGGTTTGGCCCCACCCCCTGCTCCCTCCTCACAGGATTTGATTGACAGAAGCAGGAGCCAAAGACTGCCGGTGCTGCTGTGCTTGTGAGGAAAGAGAAAAAAAAGCAACAATGCTGCTCGTGGGCACAGAGCTGGGTAGAAAGAGGAGCCAGGTAAGTATTTATAGCTTAGCAGGGAATGAACAAACAACAAGTTCCCCTGTCACTAAACACAGCTCTGTGTTATTTACATTCACAGAACTGTGTTTAGTGAAGCTCAGAGCTGACCACCGGGTGCCAGAGGCCAATCATTGGCGGGGACGCAGTGATTGGCATGATGTGCTGTGACTAATGGCAGCACAGCTGGGCCAGCAGGCACATGCACATTCCCTGCCTGAGCGCGCGGATCGTGTACTAGGTACGTGATCCAGTGCAGGAAGTCCGTTCTGCTGCCACATATGTAAGGCATACGGTTGGCAAGCAGTTATTACAACTTTTAGTCCCTTGTCTTTTTTTTTCTTTTTTGCTGTCCCTTATTTCCTTTCACATTTTGTCTGGAAGACAACAGGAAGTGAAAGGACATCTCTCCAAACAAGCGTTCCAATTGTTTGGGCTTGAATGTACTTGTAGATGTACTTTTCAATTTATTCACCCATGAGGAAGTACCAGAGTAGGAACAAAGCCATTTTGGTGGTGTTAAGCCACTGACTCGTGCACTTTACATCAGTAAAACCATTTTTGTTGAAGAGTTCATCACTTTAGAACAGTTTACGTTAAGACAGACAGACCTCCATTTAGTGGCATATTTGAGAACATGGTGTAGTCAAAAACCTAGCCTAGTAAAGAATTAGACACAGGAGCTGAGGAATGAGATAAAAAGGTTTAATCTATAGGTTGAAGCTTCTTTTCCCAGTTAGTTTGCTATAATAGGCTTTTGTAATGTATCCAAATGATGACTTTTGCTTGTATGTCTTGGCAGACTGCCCTGCTTTTATCAGATTCTCCATAAATAACTGTTTAAGAACCACAGCTGGGAATTAGCTGTTGACATTTTGAAACATCATTTTCTAGGACCGTGATTCCTCTGTTATCTTAAATTGGATTTATTGTTCTTATTAGAATTTTTTAACACGTGACCAAAACCACTTTTACTTTTGAGTTACGTGGAGTTAACTAGGTGTGTGTGTGTCTGTGTCTGTGTATGTATGGCCAAAGCATTTTTAATTTTTAATAGAGCAGGGTTAAAACCCAATTCAGTTAATTTTTTACGTCTGGGGCCCATTTCACCCTTTAGTTCTTCTGCTAGAGACCCAACAGGAAGTAAGAGAAATCTCTATAAAGGGAGTGCAATAACCATTTTAGACACTTGGCATAAGAAAAGTGTTCCTATTGGAAGCTTTAACCTCACCTCTGGTTCTGGTGACAAATCTCAATTTTGAATTACCATCACTTTGTCTTTCCTGCAGTGGTCACTAGTACCTATAGAGAGGGTACATCTATATAGCTAGGACACAGAATAGAAAAAAAAAAACTCAACGGGTTAAAATTTGTTTCTTCTATATCCAAAACTAAAAAAGGTGTTGGATATACATACACTTTAATTTCAATCCATAATTTGGTTATTACCTTTCACTTACACAAGTGACTTGCAAACTGTCTTGGGGATACGTGACATCAGTTTAATTATTTTATATATGTGAAATGTATGGGGTTTGGGTTATTGTAAACAAAGATTTATTTTAAGAGAAATGGGGCCCAACATTTTTGTTGCCTTTCTACATTGTGGATAATGCATGGTAGTTAATGCTTCATACTAAATATCTATAGATATATCTTTCCTGCTCTACTGGACATACAGAGACAAGTATTTGACATGTCTTAACGCAAATAAACGGCTGTCAGGAGGGACTCACCATCATACTAAAGTCGTTAATGTTCCATTTCATTTTAGTTAACCGAAACATGATACAGTAGGTCACAGGTAGTTTGCAACATTTTGTTTCCATTATGCAAACGGTAGTTATGCAGCATGGTCCAATTATTGCAGTTGTTGCTTGAATCTCTGCCTTCAAATGTTAATTTTTTTGGCCATATATGGCAGCTTTCTTTTCTACTAACGTGCTGTTAATTAAACCTTTTGTGAGATGAATTTGACAGGATGAATGACATATGTTGTCTTCTGTGCTAACAAAGTAAGGATAAATCTGTTAAAATTCCAACACTCTAATCAACTCAAAAATGAAACCTTTCCTAAGATGTCTTCATACTATGCCCTTATATTTAGTAATGTTTTTAAATAATAATTTAAAATAATAAAGTAATGACACTTGTGTATATGTGTAGCTGTAATAGTTTAATGAAGGAATTGTATCTTTCAGATACACTGCTGCAGTAAATGGTTGGTTGGTCCATATATAATCATTTAGATTATTAAAGGAAAATAACTGTCTAAGCAGAAGGTTGATGATATTCTGCATAATACATATTGAGGAGAATTTACTAAGAATGGAGCAGACAGAACCTGGAGAAACTGTGCACGGCAACCAATCCGTTACCGGCTTTCTTTTTCAAAGCTTAAGTGAACAGCCTGAAAGTTTCTGATTGGTTACTATGCTCAGCTGCTGCAGAATTAGTCTGTGCCAATTTTAGTAAATCATTGTCTTTTGATGTGTTGAAAAATAATTTTTCTTGAAAACATGAAAACGTTTAAATGTATAACTTTTTATTTCTATAATGCTTCTCTCCCTGGGGGCTCAAAGCTCTCAAAATTGGTGTAGAGGTAGATTGGAGGTGAGGAAGCCATCTTGGGTGCACTCAGTTTGGAGTCTGGGAGGAAACTAGAAATCCAATGCAAGCACAGGGAGAACATGCATACTCATGCAGATATGGTCCTAGCCCGGATTCAAACTGAGGACCCCAGTGCTTCAGGACAGAAGTCATAATCTCTAAGCTGTGGTTCTGCCCCTAAACAGTTCTGTTATTGTTGCTGGTGTATGACCAACTGGTGTTGCTGGTGTATTTGCCTTCAAAGGACATTTGATGACTCGGTATACACCCAGAATTACCACACTGCATAAAAAATTGAAAAGGTAATTTATGACTTTTACAGGAGCACAGAAGCGAATGAGAAGGAGTTTACATATAAACCTGAACACATTTGTTGGTACTCTTCCATGAAAAAAGAAGAACCCACAATTTTTTTTTTAATAACCTGAAACTGACTCAAGTAATTAGAATCCATTGTTGTTTATTCCATATGTAAAAAAAATGTTTTATTCAACTGAATATTTTAAATAAAAAAACAAATGAAAGTGGCATGGACAAAAATGATAGCTGCATTAACATAATATTTTGTTGCACAACCTTTAGAGGCCATCTATGCTAACAGATGGTTTCTCCCTTTCCTCAGATATTCGATAGGATTCAGATCAGGTCTCGTAGGTGTCCACTTCAGAATAATCCAGTGTTTTTTTTTCTTAGCCATTCTTGGGTACATTATCTGTGTGTCCTAGGTCATTATCCTGTTGCTAGATCCTTGACCTGCGATTAGGATAGCGATTTCTGATATAGAGCAGCATGTTACTCGTCAGTATTTTTTGATTGTCTATTATTATACAGGATTTACAGTTTGCGCAACGCTTTACAATATAAAGGGAGACAATACACCAACAGTACAATTCAAAACATGAGGGTTAGAAGGGCCCTGCTCCTGCAAGCTTACAATCTAAGAGGGATGGGCTGGTGAAACAAAAGGTAGTGACTGTGAGGGATTAATTTATGAGGGAAGTAGAAGATTTGGTTTTTAGCTGAAGGCAGGATAGGCCTCCCTGAAGATATGAGTTTTCAGGGATTGCCTAAAAGTGGACAGAGTAGGAGATAACCAGACGGTTGGGGGTTGTGAGTTTCGGAGGATGGGAGCGGCTCTGGAGAAGCCCTGGAGGTGAGCATGGGAGAAGGAGACGAGGGAGCTAGAGAGTAGAAGGTCTTGGGAGGAACAGAATGGTTTGGGTGATATTTGGAGATAGATTGGTGATGTAGCTCAGGGCAGTATTGTAAATAGCTTTGCATGTTATTGTTAGTGTTTTGTATTTTATTCGTTGGGCAATGGGAAGTCAGTGGAGGGATTGGCAGAGAGGAGGGGCGGACACTGAACGTTTGGTAAGGTGGATGAGTCTGGCAGTGGCATTCGTGATAGACTGAAGAGGGGATAGCTTGTGGAAAGGTAGGCCAATGAGGAGGGACAGGGTTACAATAGTCAAGGCAAGAGATAACGAGGGGTGAATAAGTGGTGTCAACGGTTAGAAAGGGGCGTATTTTGGAGATGTTTTGGAGGTGAAGTTTGATAGATTTGGACAGTGATTGGGTTTGGGGCTGAAAGGACAGGTCGGAGTCGAGGATTACACATAGCACCCTGGCATGAGGGGAGGGACTGATGGTTTTATTATTGATCTTGATGGAGAATTTGGGGGGGGTGGCACAGGCTGGAGGAAAAATTATGAGCTCAGTTTTAGAAAGTTTGAGTTGGAGGAATTGGTGTGACATCCATGCTGATATGTCACTTAGTAAGTTATTAATGCGAGAGGTGACTGAAGGAGTGAGGTGAGGAGTAGAGAGATTTGTGTGTCGTCAGAATAGAGGTGGTACTGGAAGCTATGGGAGTTTATTAACTGACCAAGGGAGGAGGTGCAAATGGAGAAGAGAAGGGGTGCAAGGACAGAACCTTGAGGTACCCCTACAGAAAGAGGAAGTGGAGAGGAGGAAACAGAGTTAAAAGTCACACTGAAGGAGAGCTGTGATAGGTAGGAGGAGAGCCAGGAGAGAGCAGTCTTGAAGGACAAGAGAGTGGAGTTTTTTGAGGAGGAGGGGATGGTCAATAGTATCAAAGGCTGCAGAGAGGTCAAGTAGTATGAGTTTGGAGTAGTGGCCATTGGTTTTAGCAGTTAGTAGGTCATTAGTGAGTTTCAGTAGGGCAGTTTCAGTGGAGTGTAGCAAGCGAAAGCTGGACTGTAAGGGGTCAAGAAGGTTGTTGTCAGTGAGGTAGGTGCTAAGATGGTTGTAGACTAAGTGTTCTAAAAGTATTGATGCAAACGGGAACAAGGAGATGAGTCTTAAGTTGTTCAGGCTGGTGGGGTCCAGTGAGGGCTTTTTAAGTATGGGGGTGATCAAGGCATGTTTTAGAGGGGAGCGGAAGGTGCCAGTAGAGTGGGAACAGGATCCAGGGGACAGGAGGTAAGGCGGGCTTCTGAGAAAACTTTAGAGACCTTTTCGGTAGTAGCAAGGTCAAAAGAGGAGAATGTTGAGAGCGGATTTGTACAGGGTATGTTCAAGCGGACTTTCAGTTATTTTTTCATCTTTCCATCTATTAAATCTTCTGCCCTTGCTGTTTTTACTTTGGATAGTAAAACTTTTTTTTTTCTTACAGTAAATGCCTTATACAGACGACTGTCTGGTCATTAGCCTAGGCGTATGACATCATGCACAGCTCTCTCTCTTATGTGCCAAAAAGCTCCGGTTTTATCTGATTTGTCCAAAGGACATTTTCCCAGAATCGTTGTGATTTTCAATATGCATTTTTAGCAAATTCCAGTCTGGCTTTGATATGTTTTTCTTTCAGCAGTAGAGTGGGTCTTCTTCCTTTGAGCCCACTGTCCCTCAAAAAGTGATGGATGGTGCCATAAGACACTGATGTACCATTTTGTTTGGATGTCAGCTTGTATGTTTTTGGAAGTTTTTCCTTAGTTTGTCTACCATTCCCACTATTCTGTTGTGGGGTCAATTTTCCTCTTGTGGACATGGCCAGGGAGGTTGGCTACATTCCTATGGACATTTAACTCCTTAATATTATTGCAACTGTAGTCACAGGAACAATAAGCTACTTGGAGATGGTCTTATAGCCTTTACCTTTGACATGTTGATCTGTAATTTTTCTTCCCGAAGATCACTTTAAACAACTCTCTTATTTTCTTTTTCTTGTTAATTTCCAGTGCTTTTCTCCATTTAAATAGGCAAAGATTGGAGACAGTGTGATACTAAGTACAGAAAACCGTTTATTGGAAAAATCTCTATGATTCAACTATTTATAAACTTTCCCAGGGGTAGCAACAACTCTGTCAAGGCCATTTTAAAATATCTTAGAGTAATCAGTAATTTATCTCTTCAATATCTTAGAACAAGTGATACTTTATCTCTTGTAGCACTTTCTTTACTTTACTTTACTGTGTGACATACCAAAGACTTGTAAATATACATGAGACAATTTCTTTTAATTATATCACTTTTCAAGAATTTTTTTCAGTGAGATATAAGAGTACCAACAAATTTGTCCACGTTTGTATTGTTCTGTAGTAAACCTAAAATAAGCTTGAAAGGGGTTAAAAATAAATCCCATCTTCATTTCATCAGCAGAGAACAACCCTGTAGCTGTGATGATAAAAGCAACCATATGTCCATACTGTGGATGATTATGTCTTCTGGTTTATGAGGCAGGAATAATGCTGTACACTTAATTTCTTCATTTATTAATAAAAGTTCATTTCTTTCTGGAATTTAATTTCATGTTTTTTAGCTCCAGGAAGGGAGATGATATATGACTTGCAGAAAAAGATCACAGTGTGATCTGGTGTACACTTGTGTGCAATAATGGCAACCTGCTCTAACAAAACTTTGTCTTTGAATCTTAAAACACGATTAAAGCCCTGCTTGTGAAATGTTTTCAAGCTGTGTCCTTTAAAAGAAATAAATCTGCTTGTGTTATTTTTAAACGATCTCACATTAATTTGCATGTGTTCATATTACACTGGAGTAAAACTTGTAGAAGTATTTTTCACAGCTTCAAACGAAGTGAAAGCTGCCAACAGTCTTTAAAAGGTACTGTATCAGACAAGCAAAAATCATCATTCTTTGTTAATGGAAGTATTTATTGCTGCCGCATGAAATCAATGGATGTGAGCCGCTATGGGTGGACAAGCAATAGAAAATAGATGGTAGTTGGATTTTCCAAAACAGTAATTTTGTAAGCATGGAGATTACGAGACGCCTGGTCCCCCCCTGAGGGGGTAGGCTGAGAGGGGTGTCCATCCTGAGGGGGTAGGGGGCTAGGGGATAGTCTGGGCTGAGGGTTTGTACTGACAAGGGTGGTCAATACTGAAGTACTGGGAGAGGAATGACTGTACTGAGGGGGGGAATTAGGGCCCGGGGGGGGGGGGGGGGGGTATCTGTACTGGAGTGAAATTGGGGCTGCTCTATTGGTGTGGGGAGGAGGAGGTAAATTTTGGTTGGGTTATGTACCCTGCACTCCTGAGTCCTGCAGTATGGACACTACATTGTACATTTCATGCTGCTGACCACTGCACTTTGTACGCTGGGCTTAAAGTGGATGTAAATTCTCACATATGCCCAGTGTACATGTATACCTGTCTTCAGCTTTCTAGGTTCTTTAGAAAGTGCACATCGTGTTAAAAAAATTTCTTCCTGTTTCAGCAGTGGGAGGGGAGTCTGGGCATACACTGTGTGTGAGCTGATTGGAGGAAAGGCACACCCCCCCTTTCCACATAGGCAGAGGAACAAAGAAACTTTTAGAGCTGTGCTGTGACTAGACAAGCTCTCTGCTTATCTAGCTCTAAGTTGCCTCTCTAAGGCTGGATTCACACCTATGCAGTTTTAGTGCTTTTTGCAATTTGCAGATTTGCACTACAGTCCATTTAACATGGTTTCCTATGGAACACGTTCTGTAGTGCAAATATGCAAAATGCAAAAAGCACCAAAGATGCATAGGTGTGAATCCAGCCTAACACAAATTTACAGTTGCTTTTATCTCCTGTGTCAGAGAGCAGCAGAAAGCAACATAATTTAGGGCTTTGAAAAGAGATAAGTGAAAAATACAGATACAGTGGGGCAAAAAAGTATTTAGTCAGCCACCAATTGTGCAAGTTCTCCCACTTAAAAAGATGAGAGGCCTGTAATTGTCTTAATAGGTATACCTCAACTATGAGAGACAAAATGTGGAAACAAATCCAGACAATCACATTGTCTGATTTTTGAAAGAATTTATTTGCAAATTATGGTGGAAAATAAGTATTTGGTCAATATCAAAAGTTAATCTCGATACTTTGTTATATATCCTTTGTTGGCAATTACAGAGGTCAAACATTTTCTGTAAGTCTTCACAAGGTTGTCACACACTGTTGCTGGTATGTTGGCCCATTCCTCCATGCAGATCTCCTCTAGAGCAGTGATGTTTTGGGGCCGTCGCTGGGCAGCACGGACTTTCAACTCCCTCCAAAGGTTTTCTATGGGGTGGAGATCTGGAGACTGGCTAGGTCACTCCAGGACCTTGAAATGCTTCTTACGAAGCCACTCATTCCTTGCCCGGGCGGTGTATTTGGGATCATTGTCATGCTGAAAGACCCAGCCACATTTCATATTCAATGCCCTTGCTGATGGGAGGAGGTTTGCACTCAAAATCTCACGATACATGGCCCCATTCATTCTTTCATGTACACGGATCAGTCGTCCTGTTCCCTTTGCAGAGAAACATGATGTTGCCACCCCCATGCTTCACAGTAGGTATGGTGTTCTTTGGTTGCAACTCAGCATTCTCTCTCCTCCAAACACGACGAGTTGTGTTTCTACCAAACAGTTCTACTTTGGTTTCATCTAACCAGATGACATTCTCCCAATCCTCTTCTGGATCATCCAAATGCTCTCTAGCAAACCTCAGATGGGCCCGGACATGTACTGGCTTAAGCAAGGGGACACGTCTAGCACTGCAGGATCTGAGTCCCTGGCGGTGTAGTGTGTTACTGATGGTAGCCTTTGTTATGTTGGTCCCAGCTCTCTGCAGGTCATTCACTAGGTCCCCCGTGTGGTTCTGGGATTTTTGCTCACTGTTCTTGTGATCATTTTGACCCCATGGGGTGAGATCTTGCGTGGAGCCCCAGATCGAGGGAGATTATCAGTGGTCTTGTATGTCTTCCATTTTCTAATTATTGCTCCCACAGTTGATTTCTTCACACCAAGCTGTTTGCCTATTGCAGATTCAGTCTTCCCAGCCTGGTGCAGGTCTACAATTTCGTTTCTGGTGTCCTTCGACAGCTCTTTGGTCTTCACCATAGTGGAGTTTGGAGTGTGATTGTTTGAGGTTGTGGACAGGTGTCTTTTATACTGATAACAAGTTCAAACAGGTGCCATTAATACAGGTAATGAGTGGTGGACAGAGGAGCCTCTTAAAGAAGAAGATACAGGTCTATGAGAGCCAGAAATTTTGCTTGTTTGTAGATGACCAAATACTTATTTTTCACCATAATTTGCAAATAAATTCTTTCAAAAATCAGACAGTGTGATTGTCTGGATTTGTTTCCACATTTTATCTCTCATAGTTGACGTATACCTATGATGACAATTAGAGGCCTCTCTCATCTTTTTAAGTGGGAGAACTTGAACAATTGGTGGCTGACTAAATACTTTTTTGCCCCACTGTATATGTGCCCAGGTCAGATATTATAAATGGGGTTTACATCCACTTTAAGATAGGATACTGCTAACCTCTGCACTCTAAATACATTATACACTACCAAAATGAGCGTGCTGAGGCTTATACAGTATCTCACAAAAGTGAGTACACCCCTCACATTTTTGTAAATATTTTATTATATCTTTTCATGTAACAACACTGAAGAAATTACACTTTGCTACAATGTAAAGTGGTGAGAGTACAGCTTGTATAACAGTAAATTTGCTGTCCCCTCAAACTAACTCAACACACAGTCATTATCGTCTAAACTGGCAACGAAAATGAGTACACCCCAAATTGGGCCCAATTAGCCATTTTCCCTCCCCGGTGTCATGTGACTCGTTAGTGTTACAAGGTCTCTGGTGTGAATAGGGAACAGGTGTGTTAAATTTGGTGATATCCCTCTCACTCTCTCATGCTGTTCATTGGAAGTTCAACATGTGCACCTCATGGCAAAGAACTCTCTGAGGATCTGAAAAAAAGAATTGTTGCTCTACATAAAGATGGCCTAGGCTATAAGAAGATTGCTAAGACCCTGAAACTGAGCTGCAGGATGGTGGCCAAGACCATACAGCGGTTTAACGGGACAGACCTCGCCATGGTCGACCAAAGAAGTTGAGTGCACATGCTCAGCATCATATCCAGAGGTTGTCTTTGACAAATAGACGTATGAGTGCTGCCAGCATTGCTGCAGAGGTTGAAGAGGTGGGGGGGGTCAGCCTGTCAGGGCTCAGACCATACGCCACTCACTGCATCAAATTGGTCTGCGCTGTCGTTCCAGAAGGAAGCCTCTTCTGAAGATGATGCACAAGAAAGCCCGCAAACAGTTTGCTGAAGACAAGCAGACTAAGTACATGGGTTACTGGAACCATGTCCTGTGGTCTGATGAGACCAAGATAAACTTCTTTTGTGCAGATGGTGTCAAGCGGGTGTGGCGGCAACCGGGTGAGGAGTGCAGACACAAGTGTGTCTTGCCTACGGTCAAGCATGTTGGTGGGAGTGTCATGACCCGGGGCTGCATGAGTCCTGCCGGCACTGGGGAGCTACAGTTCATTGAGGGAACCATGAATGCCAACATGTACTGTGACATACTGAAGCAAAGCATGATTCCCTCCCTTTCGGAGACTGGGCCGCAGTGCAGTATTCCAATATAACAACCCCAAACTCACCACAAAGACGACCACTGCTTTGCTGAAGAAGCTGAGGGTAAACGTGATGGACTGGCCAAACATGTCTCCAGACCTAAACCCTATTGAGCATCTGTGGGGCATCCTCAAAGAGAAGGTGGAGGAGCGCAAGGTCTATAACATCCACCAGCTCCGTGATGTCGCCATGGAGGAGTGGAAGAGGACTCCAGTGGCAACCTGTGAAGCTCTGGTGAACTCCATGCCCAAGGCAGTGCTGAAAATAATGGTGGCCACTCAAAATATTGACACTTTGGGCCCAATTTGGACATGTTCACTTAGGGGTGTACTCACTTTTGTTGCCAGCGGTTTAGACATTAACGGCTGTGTGTTGAGTTATTTTGAGGGGACAGCAAATTTACACTGTTATACAAGCTGTACACTCACTACTTTACATTGTATCAAAGTGTAATTTCTTCAGTGTTGTCACATGAAAAGATATAATAAAATATTTACAAAAATGTGAGGTACTGTATATGGAGCAGCTGCAACTATTCAGTAGTGATCTAACACCAATGATAAGGATACAATATAAAATAATAGTGCGCTAATCCTTTAAAAATAATATTTTTCTGTGATAAATGTAAGTTAGTTCACTCCAATATCCAAGCATGTAGGTACATATATTGGAGTCCATGGTCACTTGTGAAGTCCATGTTAGAAGCACTGAAGAGGTCCCAGCAGGGTCTGGACATGGATTCCCTTAGATGGAAGTACACGGCAGGACGACCTCTGGGTCATGTAAGTTAGTTCACTCCAATATCCAAGCATGTAGGTACATATATTGGAGTCCATGGTCACTTGTGAAGTCCATGTTAGAAGCACTGAAGAGGTCCCAGCAGGGTCTGGACATGGATTCCCTTAGATGGAAGTACACGGCAGGAGGACCTCTGGGTCTTGCAGGTGGTAGGCGCCGTCTTTATGCAAAGCTGTTGTATATGCAGGGGGTCCTGGGTATGGTGCTCAGCTACATGCCGTTCGGTAGTACTGGAGATCGGAACCGGAAAGACAACCAGCGTGGAACGCACCTACGGGGTTGCCGGGAACCGGAAGGACAACCAGAACGGAGCGCAAGCTTCAATGGATCCTGTAGCAGAAGTGACGTATGGACGTGTCAGATGACGCGTTTCAACGCATCCGCATTTTCCTTTGTTTAAATAACAAACATGTCATACTTGCCTCCACTGTGCAGCTCGTTTTGCACAGAGTGGCCCCAAACATCCTCTTCCATAGACACGAATGCCGGACTCGGCCCCGGCGCCCGTGTCATTGGATTTGATTGACAGCAGTGGGAGCTGATGGCTGCGCTGCTATCAATCTAGCCAATCAGGACACAAGACACCAGCTAGAGCTGGTGTGTTCGTCCCCGGCGCGAGATAAAAAGGTTTCAGGTAAGTAAAACAGGGCACTGGGGGGCTGCTGCACTGCAAGAGGTTTTTCACCTCAATGCATAGAATGCATTGAGGTGAAAAACCACGAAGGTTTACAACCCCTTTAATCTTTTAGCATGACAATGACCCAAATCATACATCCAAATCAACAAAGGAATGGCTTCACCAGAAGAAGATTAAAGTTTTGGAATGGCCCAGCCAGAGCCCAGACCTGAATCTCATTGAATATCTGTGGGGTGATCTGAAGAGGGCTGTGCATAGCAGATGCCCCCGCAATCTGACAGATTAAGAGTGTTTTTGCAAAGAAGAGTGGGCAAATATTGCCAAGTCAAGATGTGCCATGCTGATAGACTCATACCCAAACAGACTGAGTGCTGTAATAAAATCAAAAGGTGCTTCAACAAAGTATTAGTTTAAGGGTGTGCACACTTATGCAACCATATTAGTTTAGTTTTTTATTTTTACTTCCCACCACCTAAAGGATTTCAGTTTGTTGTTCAACTGAGTTGTACAGTTTATAGGTCACATTAATGGTGGAAAAAGTTCTGAATTGATTTATCTTTATCTCATTTTTTTTTACATCACAGAAACCTCACATTTTAACAGGGGTGTGTAGACTTTTTATATCCACTGTACATATAGCAGCCGAGAGTATTTAAAAATCCCTGTTTCTCAACCACCTTTTATAAATGGTGCCGGTAGACAAATAGTTAAATGGAGCGTTGCACCAATACCGAGGATTTGCAGGAGTACTCGTGCAAATGCTCCGATGCCTGTTGTACTGAGTCCGGGGTCCGACGTCCACAGCGTAGCAGTGGGGCCGGGCAGCCTCACAATTGATCGGTGTGGCACTGGGGGCAGTTATAAGCACCAATCTCCCTGTATAGCTTTCAATAAAGCAGCTGTCAGCCGCTTCTCCTCTCCCTCCCGTGACTGTCAGCTGCTTTATGAAAGCTATACAGGGAGATTGGGGCTTGTAACTGCCCCCACCACTACACCGATCACCCCGACTGTCCCGTGTCCTCCTCTGGCTCCCCAGGTCCTTTGTGTGCTCCTTCAGCTCTCCGTGTCCTCCTCCTCCCCTCCCCCCCCCCCCCCCCCCCCACGGTCCCAGATCTGTCAGGACAGAGAGCAGAGGAAGGAGTCCGTATATATGTCATTTACTGAGCATCGTAATCTGTGATTGCGATGCCTCACTTTATGAATGAACAGGAGACTCTGTCTCTTGTCCATTCATCTTCAGTGCAGTTGAGGCTGCAGAGAAAGGGTCTGGGGAATCTCTGTCCTCAGTGCCTTTCCCTGTCCCAAACAGGTTTAGATATCTCACCAAAGCCACCCCCAAGAGGGCTGATTAAAAAAAAAAAAAGAAAGAAAGAATTGTAATAAATATTTAAAGGTTAAATTGTACGAATAATAAAAAAACACTGACACCGTCCACTTCACCCCCCCCCCCAAAAAAAAAAAAAAAATAAAGCATTGTAAAAATATATATAAATTATTAATAAATTATTTATTATTAATAATAAAAAAAATTGTAAGAAAAAAAAACTACCGACACAGACCACGCCTCATCATTGCCACCTATCAGAGCTCGTCAGTGCTGCATATTAGTGCTAGCCCATCAGTGCCTCATATTAGTGCCACTGTCACATGACAAAAGAAGTATCAATAATTCGGATCGGCGAGTACTTGAAAAACGAGTATCGGTACTTGTACTTTGTCTTAAAAAAGTGGTATCAGTGCAACCCTCGTTAAGGGATATGTTCCTTTTTGAAAAAAAATTATAAATGCATATTTTTTGAAGTTAAAAAAAAATGTGCATTTATTATTCTGTTTCTAAGGAGCCTGCAGAGCAATCAGCAGATCACAGGTGTATTGCCATGCTACTGCAGACTCTCTGTACCTCCGATGCAGGCAGGCAGGTACATAAGAGCAATGAACTATGATAAGGCTCACTGAGAGTAAAAGTGAAAGAAAAAAAATTTGGGATGACACCAGAACAAGAATAGAGGGGAAATGTTTCAATGGGGACATCTGTTTTGGCTAATAGTGGATTTCCCTCAGGTTAGAAAGATAATCTCTTACTTCCTGTTGTGTCTATGAAAGAGGAAGTGAAGGAGAATCACCCTAATTTAATCACCCTAATTTGACACGGTTGAGAAAAATAAAATCTTATATGAGTTTTCACCATTCCCTACTCAATTCAAGATAAAAATAAACTTTTTGATTTTAGCTGTATTTTAAGTAAGTCTTCTCATGTTCGTGGTATTGTAAAGCTTGAATGTGGTGCATTCTTATGCATTCTTATGCTGCTCAGTGGTATTTGTTATGCAATTTAGAAAATGCCAGATTCTTTGTAAACAGTTGTTTTCGTGGTTTTCAACCCGGACTGATTTTCCTAGTGAGAAAAACTAGGGTTACTAAGTTAAAGTGGACCTTCACCTGAAAACGAGATTAAACCTTATCCTTCTCCCTCAGCTTCACCTCTATGGCCTCTGCCTTCACACGCTCCCCTTCCTCACCCACAGCCCGCTGGGATAACGTAACGCATCCCAGGAGGCCACAGAAACAGTGTCCCTGCGCCCAGTGCTGTATTTTGGCCTAGGCCATCACTTTGCGGGGGGCGGCAAAAAAGCCGCCCCCCCACACAAATAAAAGCACCCGCCCCTCCGGGGGGGTTACAACTAAATCCTGCGACATTGCTATGAAGGGGAAGGACCGCACCCGGGTGACACCAGGAAGCAGTTGTAGTGGGTCCGGTCAGCACCTGCTTCAAACGCTACCAAAAAAACTTTTAGCATTCGCAGGGATCAGACTCTGCAAATGCTGCAGTTATGTGTTTAGTGTTTTGTAAGTGACAGTGATCATTTGATACTGCACTTGGGTGGACTGGGCGGAGGGGCTAAACGCAGGTGCTAGCAGGTATCTGGGCTGATCCTGCTAATGCTGCGTTTTTGGGAAACCTAAACTATTGGGGACTCTAATATAGTTCTGATCAGATCAAAGATATCGTTCCTTTAAGACACTATACTACTAAGGGAGGTGTATGGAGCGTGTGTGGGTGTTAGCGCTACTGGCACTAATCTGACGCTTCCTGGGGCGACGCAGACCCTAACTGACACTAAAACCTAACTGATATCACCCACCGGGTGATCAGGGGGTCAAACCTTTTATTAGGTAATGTACGGCGGGTGCCCTGACGCTATAAAAAATAAATAACTAGCGTCACCTGTGATACTAATACGGTGATCACTGGTGACTATCTGGGTCTACTACTAAGTACCCTAACGTTGATTAGTGTCACAGATGACACCTGTACAGTGATCAAAGAAAAATATGAACACCGCACTGGGTGACACAGTGACAGGGAGTGAAGGGGTTAACTGAGGGGGGGGGGTGATCGGGGGGTGAAATGTGTGCCTACGTGTACTGTGTCAGTCTAGTAGTGGTGCAACTCACGTTTTGGATGTCCTTTCTCCTCTCTCTGGAACAGAAAATAATTCCAGAGAGGGAGATGACATCACTTCCCCTGCCTGTGTTTGCACTTGCAGGCAGGGGAAGCATTTCATTTGTCAGAACCGATCAGCAGGTCCAGGCCAGAAATCATTGGCATGGGCCTGGAGACTGATCAATTCTGTAACAAATACGATTGTCGCAGCCGCCTAGGGGGCGGTGCGCGCCCGACATAAGGTAACGTCATTTCGCCCACCCGTGCCATTCTGCCGCAGTAAAACTGCGGCGACTGGTCGGGAACCGGTTAACTTAAAAAAAAAAAAAAAAAGTTACTAATGTGTGTAATGCTGTTAGACTTTCCTTCAATTTCAGTCCGGTAAAACCTTTTTACCAGTGAAGAAGTGACGGTATCTCTGCAATGGAGGCTCTGATACAAGTAAAACCTGGCAAGAGTTCTACCCCTTCCCCATTCTATCCAAAACCAGAATGAAGGTTTTGGATATAAATACCAAATGTTTCTGGAGTTATGGAGCCAAGTAGTTAAAAAGCAATTTAACAAATAGGCTTAACGTCGTTCATTGTGGCAAAAAATGATCTGGTTTGTTTCACTGGTTTTGGACACCTCAATGAAATGCTTTGCTCATCTGTCCTTTCTCTTTTTGGGGATTCTGTTTGTGTAGAGGATTTAGAAAAGATTACAAAGTGTAACTAGTTGGTTATCAGACTTAACTATACTAATGAGACTGATTTCGGGAAATAATAACGAAGATGACCATAGGAATGTGTAAACAAAAAAACTTCATACCCTGTGTCATGGTGAAAGAGTGGATATTGAAATTCCTTTTACCAGCCTTCAAGATTTAAATTATTTTAGGTTAGATTCGAAATATGCAGATTCAATTTTGGTTGCTGTAGCCAGGGATGAATTTTTGGTGACGTTCATGTGAAATTATTTGAAGGGATCCGAAGGGATAAACATTATTATTATTATTATATTATACACGATTTATATAGCATGAATATAGCGTAAACATGAAAATATTTCCCGTATGATACCAGAAAGTACGATGTTTGTTTAATCAGTACAGTACTCCGAAAAAAAATCGGAAGACCAAGACCACGCATGCTTAGAAATGACAGAATACATTACACATTACATTACACATTACTTCCGAAGTTGTACTGTTATACAAGAATTTTTGTAACTTTATTAACCCCTAATTTTCTATATAAGACTAGCATCAAAAAAAAAAAGAAAAACGGACAATCCTGGTTCCTGATTGTTAGTATAAGTGCTGGCGGTGTCAGTGGCAGCTCAGTCACTCTATAGAGCATGCTTCCAGCAACAAACACATATATCAGAAGAAGGCCCACCCTTGACACCACATAGACTGATCAGCCTTAACATTATGATGACCTAATATTGAGTAGGTCCCCCTTTTACTGCCAAAACAGCCCTGACCCATTGCTGCATGGACGCCACTAGACCTTTTAAAGGTATGCTGTGTTATATGTCACCAAGCCTTCAGTAGCAGACACTTAAATCCTGTGTGTTGTGAGGTAGGGCCTCCGCTGATCAGACTTGTTTTTCCAGCACATCCCACAGATGCTCAATGGATTGAATTTGGAGGCCAAGTCAACTCCTCAAACTCGTTGCTGTGTCCCTCAAACAATTCTTGAACCATTTTTGCAGTGTGGCATAGCACATTATCCTGCTGAAAGAGGCCAATGCTATTGGGGGATACCCTTTCCATGAAGAGGTGTACTTGGGCAGCAACAATGTTTAGGTAGGTGGTACTTGTCAAAGTTACATCCACATGAATGGGCAGGACCAAAGTTCACCAGCAGAACATTGCCTGAAGCTTCACTTCTGTTAGCTTGCCTTCTTCCCCAGGTAAGCGATGCACACGCACCCAGCCATCCACATGATGCAAAAGAAAATGTGATTCATCAGACCAAGCCACCTTCTATTGTTCCCTGGTCTAGTTGTGATGCTCACGTGCCCATTGTAAACATTTTTGACTTTGGTCAGCATGGTCAGCCTGACCAGTGTGTGGCTACACAGCCCTGTACACAACAAACTGCGGTGCCCCCACATTTTTTTCTGCTTTCAAAACATCAATTTCATTGACAACATGTATACTTGTTGCCTAATATATCCCACCCACTTTTCAGATGCCATTGTAATTCTATAATCCATATTATTCACTTTACCTGTCAGCAGGGCAGCCATCAGAAATTGGCCCACTGGCTATCCCACTGAGTCCTTCCGTGCAACCACTTTTATTTTAACACTCCTACAACTTACTATACTATATTGAACGCGTCACCAATTTTCTAGTTAAATATATTTCTAAAGGTGCTATTGACATGAAATGTTCACCACATGTCGGTAACAACCCATGCAATCCATACATACAAAGAAAACAAAACAAATAAGTTCAGAAATTAAGTTAGGTGTAATAAAATGGAATGACACAGGGGAAAAGTATTGGAACACGCCAACTGAAATGTAATTAATACTTTGTACAAAATTATTTGTTGGTAATGATAGCTTCGTGAGACCTCCTGTATGCAGAAACTAGCCACATGCATTGCTCAGGTGTTATTTTGGCCCATTCTTCCACATGAACAAATCTTGAAGGTTTCGGGGGCCTCTTCTATGAACTCTGATCTTTAGTTCTTTCCATAGATTTTCTATTGGATTCAGGTCAGGTGATTGGCTGGGCCATTCTAGCAGGTTTGTTTTCTTTCTTTGAAATTAATTGAGAGTTTCCTGGCTTTGTGTGGGATCATTGTCTTGCTGAAATGTCCACCCTTGTTTCATCTTCATCATCCTGGTAGATAGCAGCAGATTTTTACCAAGAATGTCTTGGTACATTTTTCCATTCAGCCTTCCTTCAATGATATGAAGTTTGCCAGTACCGTATGCTGAAAAACAGCCCCACACCATGATGTTCCCACCTCCAAACTTCACTGTTGGTATTGGGGTGATGTGCAGTGCCATTAGACCTCCAAACATGGTGTGTATTATGGCATCCAAAGCGATCGATTTTGGTCTCATCTGACCAGACTGTAGTCTCCCTATTTCCCAGGCTTGTCTAAATGTTGTGCAGCAAACTTTAACCACTAGCCGACCAGCCGCCGCAGTTATACTGCAGCAGGTTGGCTCGGCTGGACAAATCGCCGTAGCTGTGGATTGTACCTCCTTGATGGCGCCCTGCCTGTCAGTGATCTTAATGTTATGGCTGATTGGTGTATACGTGTGACCTCAAAAAACAGGTTTTAGACTGCTTTCCTCCATACTCCCTCCTCACCCCCTTTTATTGCTGCCTTTCCCAGAAGCTTGCAATAGTACTTGCATTTATACAGCCTTATTAAAGCAGAGGTTTGCTGAAAAAAAAAAAGCCAGCATCTACAAATACTGCAGCTGCTGACTTTTAATATATGGACACTTACCAGTCCAGGGAGCCCGCGGTGTCGGCAGCCGAAGCCGATCCGTCCTTCGGCTCTCGGCTGTTGCCACCGCCATCCTCAGTAAGGGAATAAGGAAGTGAAGCCGTGCGGCTTCACTTCCTGGTTCCCTACTGCGCATGCACGAGCCGCGCTGCGCGTCCTCACAGGTCCCTGCTGTATTCTGTGTGTCACAGAATACAGCGGGGGAGGACGGGGGAGGCGGCGGAAGTGGCGTAGGTCACCGCAATCACCGCGGTGATCTGTGCCAGGAAGTGGGAGCAAATACCTGTATTAGACAGGCATCTGCTCCCTCCTCCCCCCTGAAAGGTGCCAAATGTGACACCGGAGGGGGGGGGGGGATCCAAAAAGTGGAAATTCCATTTTTGGGTGGAACTCCACTTTAATTCAATCTTTGATGGTATATTGGCCCAGAGAAAAAAGATACATATGAGGGTACCAGTGGTGCTGTGTGTGTGTGTTTTTTTATTTTTATTTTTGATAGTACTGAGACTGATCACACGACTTTAACAAATGTAGAACCTCCCACTCCCAGTTCAATAAGTGTGGTGAAATGGCCAACTAAAGCTCTGCAAGACACCAGATAGCAGTAGGATAATGCAAAGGAAGTTTGCTGAACACCTTGCAATCTGTATATTTTTGGCCTGGAAGGGGAAGAAGGAGAATTGTTTGTTCATAAACAAAATTGAATTTCTGCTTCAAGATGAGCAACTTTGTATCGGAAAATAGTTTTAAAACTTGGATACGTGATATATCTAGAACAGTGTCAGTAACTGTGTCATGTGTTACTGTTTGGTTTTGGGTTTTGCCTGGAAGACTATAGACACTTCATAGTGATACTAAAGGGTTGTTACTCCCAGGCATGTACAATAGGAAAGGGGTCCCAGTTGGGATGTTACGCTCAGGCATGTACAATAGGAAAGGGGTACCAGTTGGGATGTTACGCCCAGGCATGTACAATAGGAAAGGGGTACCAGTTGGGATGTTACGCCCAGGCATGTACAATAGGAAAGGGGTCCCAGTTGGGATGTTATGCTCAGGCATGTACAATAGGAAAGGGGTACCAGTTGGGATGTTATGCCCAGGCATGTACAATAGGAAAGGGGTCCCAGTTGGGATGTTATGCCCAGGCATGTACAATAGAAAAGGGGTCAGAGTTGGGATGTTACTCCCAGGCATGTGCAATAGGAAATGGGTCGTTCGCCCACCCGTGCCATTCTGCCGCAGTAAAACTGCGGCGGCTGGTCGGGAACCGGTTAACTTAAAAAAAAAAAAAAAAAAAGCGAATCTCAAATTGGTATTAAAATAAAATGTTCATCACCCTCCCAGGAGCAGGAAGATGAGGCTGAGTGGATCCACAATTGATAGAAGTTAAGAAATAAGTGCACAAATAAAACATACTTTTCTACCGTTTGGTTTTATCTTTTTAGAAAACACAAGTCAATTTTAGATTGAATGTTATTCATAAGGCATTTTCTTTGAGCAAATTCATTTCTGTTTCTCCTAAAAATGTATCAGATAGGAACATTTTGATTAGTTCTTGGAATCTGTTATTTGGTTTACAGCTACAACTAGCACCTTGAAATTATACTTTGCCTGTTTATTATGCTATATATATTCTGTTCTCCATTACAATCCTTACAGGACTATTGATGTTTACTTACACTCTCTCTAACAAACCATGTAATTAGGGGGCTTGCAAAGGATATCTTTTAAAACCAATAGCTATAACTATCTATAACCTTCCTAAAATCGCCAGTTTGGCAAACTGTTGCATTTTTTGTTATCTTTATAAATTTTATATAATGGTAAATCAGAGAAAACAACTAACAGCAAAGTCCCGGAGTAAGTAGGATGAGTTCTTGGAATGTTGGGTGGATTGCTTTTTCCTCGCTTTGCTGCCATTATTGTTCTTACTGGACTTAAAGAGGAGGTCCGCCCACCTCTGCAAAAATTAAAAGCCAGCAGCTACACATACTGCAGCTGCTGGCTTTTAATAATAGGACACTTAACCGTCCTGGAGTCCAGCGATGTCAGCACTGCAGCTGATGTTTCCATCAGCTGTCGGGTGCTGCCGCCACCATTGCGGGAAGGGAACGCGGCAGTGTAGCCTTACGGCTTCACGCCAGGAACCCTACTGCACGTGGGCGAGGCTCCGCTCCTCTCCTCTCTCCTACTGGCCCGGTGGCAGGGGAGGGAGAAGGAGGGAGCGAAGCCGTGACATCAACAGCCGCGGCTGTGGCTTCTGGAAGTGGGAACAGGATACCTGTCAAAGACAGGTATCCTTTTCTCCCTCCCTCCCGAAAGGTGCCAAATGTGGCACCAGAGGGGGGAGGAATCAGATAAGCGGAAGTTTCACTTTTGGGTGGAACTCCGCTTAAAGTAATGATGTTTGTATCTTAATTTTAAAGTGCAAAAAAATGATTCTCTTACCATCTATTTGAAAACACAGCAACTCCTTCTTAAAACAGAAAGTAGGTATGTGTCATTACTTTCATTAGGTCAGCCCACCATATCCTTGGTAGATATGCATTCTCATTACACCCTTTAGTTCTTTTTAATAGAACCCATGGTATTCATATACTGCATTGGTCACGGACAACTCGAACAATTGGTTTGCAATTTGGAATATTTGGCTGTATATTTTGAGATTTATATATTGTAAAACAGTGGTTCTAAGTACAGAGTTGGCCACTGGCACATAAAGGAATGATTTACATAGCTCTGACCACCACATAGGTCTGACCACTTTGCAACAATAGTTCAGTCATATATGCATACAAAGTTGGGTCTTAGAACTGTTGTAACGTATAATAGTTTTCTGTTATCTCTGTAAAGTGGAACTCCAAGGTAAATGTATTTTTTAAGCTGTGAATAGAGTAGGCGAGGTGTAATAAGCCTTAACCCAGAGTGAGTGTTTAACAGATGTACAGTAGTCATAGGTAAATGGTTGTGATGGACCAAACATTTTCCTATTGTTGTTCCATATCATAACAATATATCTGTACACTTGTAGATACGTACACCCTATATCCTCCTGGAAAGTGGACCCTTGCTTCAATGGCTCCCCATTTTTGTATTGATTGACCTGTGTATGTGTATATGTATATATAGTCAAATATTTTACATTTGCTATATAATAGGCAGACATGGAGGTTCTTATATAAAGAAAGTCCATGCTAATGTCAAAGAATCAGCTCTCATATGGTTTAGATTAATTTTTTATAAAATGTAATATTTTAACAGCGATATTTGCGTTAACAGTACTTGCACCTGAAGGTCCCACTTAGAATTTTTTGTCATGTTTTATTTTTACGTTTGTGTAGGTCAATCTGACCTTGAATTCATCTAGCGAATCAGTTGATGTAATTTAAAACACATACATCAGGAATATACACCTGCGGTGCATTTTTTAGTGAATGTCACATTCAATGTTTCTTAAATATACCCCTTTTTTAAAAAAAAAAGAAAAAAGCTCACTCAGCCTAGATAGCATGTTGTATGTTACACAGAAAAAAAATGAAGAGAATAAATACAAGTTAGGCCCTGTTCAAAGTTGGCTATTTGAGATTGCAGCATTTTCATTTTCCACAAATCACAGTAAAACATGCATTTGAATGCCATTTATTCTTAATGGCAACCCGAATCATGGCAAAATGTGGGTTAAGAACACTCTGTGCCAAAATTTGGTACACAAGCTTCTTTGGTGCGTTTTAATGCATAGAGAGGCCCATTCAAAATGAATAGTACTGCTCCAAAAGTGTGAAAACCATGATGTGGCAACGTTGCTCAAGTGTGAACAGGGTCTTAACATATAGAGTTGGGGGGGGGGGCATTATGTATTTCTGTTCTAGTGTAAAGTAAAATTATATCATAATCAAGGTATAGCACTTTAAGTGTCTTTAAGTATAACTAAAGGTAATATTTTTCAGAGTGGTGGGTTGTCCCTGTTATGCCGCGTACACACGATCGGAAATTCGGCCAGCAAAAGACTGATGAGAGCTTTTGGTCGGAAAATGCGACGGTGTGTATGCTCCATCGGACTTTTGCTGGCTGAATTCCAGCCAGCAAAAGATTGAGAGCATGTTCTCAATTTTTCAGTCGGAAAAAGTTCCCATCCAATGCAATCGTCTGTAGCAATTCCAACGCGCAAAATTCCTACACATGCTCGGAAACAATTCGACGCATGCTTGGAAGCATTGAACTTCATTTTCTTGGCTCGTAGTAGTGTTGTATGTCACCGCCTTCTTGACGGTCGAAAGTTCAGCGAACTTTTGTGTGACCGTGTGTATGCAAGGCAAGCTTGAGCGGAATCCCGTCGGAAAAGCCATCATATCTTTTTCCGACCAAAATCCTGATCGTGTGTACGTGATATTAGACTCACTTTTTCTAATTATCTTGATCACCAAGAATGAAAGTGAGGGTAAATTCAGAATTTTGTGTTGCCACCAGCATAGTAATAAAGGAGAGATTTTCCAATGGGGACATTTTTTCCCTTGATAGCTGTGTTAAGAGGGGATTTTCCTCAGATTAGAAAGATATCCTCTAACTTTCGGTTGAGTCTACAGGCCATGTAGTAAAGGGAAATCTCCCTAATGAGACACAGATGGCAAAAAAATGGTATAACCCTCCCATACGCTATCCCAAATGGGGGGAAAACATTTTGGTCTTAGGTATACTAACTTTATTTTTGCATATAACATATAATTCTGTTTCTCTTCAATATATGGTTTGGGCATTACATAGAGTTATTCTGTGCATACAAAGGTTTTTGTGGAAAGAACACGTGTATATCTCTGTATTTATATCCACTTTTTACTGCTATTGTGCATTTCAACCTTTCTCCTCTATTTTTTGTTTTTCATTTGAAGTGTACATCCTTCAACTATATAACGTGAATATGGCGAATAGGATATACATAAAAACTATTACAGGCGGTCCCCAGGTTACAAACAAGATAGGGTCTGTAGGTTTGTTCTTAAGTTGAATCTGTAAGTCAGAACAGGTACATTTTTTAAGTGTAGCTTCAGCCAAAAAAAATTAAGCTGTTTGGATAGAATAGGGAAAGGTTAACACCCCTGTAACATTTGTTTTGCTGTCTGTGCCCCTAATCAGAAGATATCACCTCACTTTCTGTCCCAATGACAATTAGATTTTGAAAATGCTGGGTTGTTGTGGAAACAAGCCTTGGTGATAAAGCATCAGTGGAGGTACCTTTTTCTCATAATAACTCTTACAGGAGTGAATTTCCCTTCCTAGGGGTAGATTTCCTCTCACTTCCTGTTGTCTCCCTCCGTTTGTAAGTAGGAATCGTTTGTAAGTCGGATGTTTGTAACTAGGGTCCGCCTGTAGTCACAAATTGTTGTTTCCGCAAATTTTTACTCATTCTTGAATTCAATACAAATGCTTCAACTATTACTGGCAGAGTTTATTGCAGGTACTGTTAGCTGTAAAGTGTCACAGTATAAGAATCAGGTCATACTGTGTTTTTTTTTTATGTTGACTACCATTTCTTTGTTTTTCTAACTTGCAGGCCAACAATGACCGTCCTTTTGTACAAAAATTATTTCGACCTGTTGCCAATGATGGTAATCCAAACACACTTGGAGATTTGATAAAGGAAGTTTACCCTGCAGCTCTGCCCCCTGAAGGTACAAGTTTAACGAAATATTCCTGTCTGTTTTCTTGAATGTGACAAATTGCCAAAAAAATTATAAAACTTTTCCTACAGAATTTAGGGCTAATTCACATTTTGTGCAGTGACCAGCGTTTTTTCACACTGGCTAAATGCAGGTAATTGCTAGGGCACATAGATAACCATTGTTTTCAATGTGGCCCATTCACAGTATAATGCTGGTGTGATGTGTGGTGTGGTGCCATGTGGAAATTTCTGCAGTGCACTGGATGGCACCACATGTTGCCTCATTGCAGAGCAACACACCACTCTGTTTGAAAAAAAAAGTAAGCTGTGCGATACGTTACAACGCACATTGCAGCATTCCCTGCCGGAGCTCACGCTGACAGCTGCCCATGGTAAAACTCTGCATTTTACGGGCTAGTGTGAACCAAACTTTAGGATTAAAAACCAATAAAAGTGGTTCGTTATTATGTGATCACTGTATAAAATTGTGACCACATGAAGGCTGGAGGCTTGTAACCTTGGAAAGTGTAGATTATTCATAGGTGTTTCAGTACTCATAAATCAAGGAAATAAAGGTCTACCACTAAACTCTTGCCTTGGCTTCCTCGGTGTGCCCATGTTTAATATTGTAATTGTCAGAAAAAATGACAGTATTAAATGGAAAAAACAAAAGCAGGGTTTTTATGTCCTTAAATGTACAAACAAAATTATTTAGATATGGAAATTAGTCACAGAGTTATAGTCAAGGTCACCAAATCATGCTAATGCTGCCAAATTTGGCATGGGCATCTAGACTTCAGGGTTAAACAAGTATAAACTATGGATACTTAAGAAGAGTTTTAAACACTTTTACATTAGAAATTAGATTACAGCAAGCTTAAAGTGGTTGTGCACTCTGGGGGGTGGGGGGGGGAGGGATGTCAGCAGCTACACATCCTGTAGCTACTGACTTTTAATAAAAGGACACTTGCCTGTCCAGGTATCCAGCCCTGTACTCACCTGGGCTACTTCTTCACTGGCCTTTGTGTTCTCGCCGCCAGCATCCTAATTGTGGGCAGCCGGCTATGCTGCTTTTGGCTTCATGGCTGGCTGTCCACTGCACATGCGTGAACTGCGATGTGCTTTTGTGAATGGTCTTGCAGTCTTCTGGGACCTAGAGACTGCAGGGAGGGGGTTGGGGGTGGTAGAACTTCCTCTTGGATCTCCTAGGCAATCTGAGCAGAAGTTGGAAGGGGTACTTGTCAAAACTAGGTACCCCCCCAGGCAAAAAAAAAAATGACATGCCAAATATGGCAGAAGGGGGGACTGTCTTGAGGCAGAACTTCCCTTTTTGGGTGAAGTTCCACTTTAAACTATTTTTCTAAACAGTTTGTTCAAGACTCATCATTTATCTTTAAAAAGAAAAGAATCAGTAAATGTAGCATTGTAGCAGGAGCTATGTGATGAAAGGGGACCTGCAGCTATTACAAGATGTTCAGATTTTAATATTACTAGGTAGTATGGCAAGCTTATTTGGAAGTTCAGGGTTCCTCTGCTAAAATCATCAAAGACCAAGGTTCTGTCAGTATCTATGGGACAAAAAAGAGACTCTTCAAAAGTGTTTACATTGTCAGAGTATCACTTTATATCATAGCATGTTCACTTTTTGAGAGGAGGTAATGAGTGTCTGTGAAGACACCTGCCTGAGGTCTGACATAAGGGAAACCACAGACACTTAAGAATCTAAAGCTTACAAAACATAGAAACTGCATAGAAGAAAGCACTGTGCCGGGGATCAACATGGACTTTTCGTGTCAATAATTGACAGGCTATAGGGGTGGAGCAAGGGACAAGTAAAACACAGACACAGGGTACCTGCAGCTTCATGTGTATGAAAAGGCAGCTATTATAGACTTCTCTTTGAAGATTTAGAACAGGTAAGGTATTTCACTTTGACAGATGAAAGAAGGCTTTTATTATCCTTTCTGTTTGAAGATCTAAATATTATCACCTCCTTTAATTTCTTGGCAAGCAGAACCCCTCTTTTGTTTTGTTTTTGTTTAATCTCTCATGTGTTACCTTGTTTGGGTCAAAATGGTTTTGGAGAAAAATAAACAAAAGGCATATAGCGCATGATTGCAGAAAACTATTTGCTATATAGATACTATATTGGTTGCAATATATTAGTATTTATAGGTAAGGATCAAATCTAATTGAAAAAAAACATTTTTAATGAGCTTTGGTAAGATTGCCATGTTCTTTGAAAAATTTACAAATTCAGCACAACAATGCCCCAACTGATCTGAGAATTAGCAGGCATTATTCAGAAAGGAAAAATCCACACGACAAACTACAAACAATAACTCCAATGTTGATTCGTCCTGGGCTTGGCTTCACGGCTTATATATACCCCCATGTGGTGATGACTTTTCTACAGTGCAGGTGCTCTCAACATGTCCCCGTGACCATGATATGCACAGTTAACACCATACAGCAGACATCTCGGGCCAGAAAGAGCTTTAGTAATATAATGAAATATCACCAAAAATCATTCAAAATGAAACCCTCACTAGCTACCATTACAGGAACTTCACATAAATGGGTGCACTTGTCCATATAACATAACAATACCTTAATAATAACAGAATATATAAATATAAAATATAAAAATTATATAAAAATACATCTATCTATATATAGCAAGTTGGAACTAAAAAATATATACAAATATACATAAATTAATAAATCCTAAAATCCAAAAAATTGGAACTTAGCAGACCTCCAATCTCATGATGGATACATATTCCTGATGCCCATATTAATAATTGCTAATAAAGCAATTTATGTCTAGCTCTATATTTAACTCCTCAGGGGTCAAACTTTTTCATAAAAAAAAATCAATTTGGTTTCCCTTTGGGATAGATCTCTTACTCGGTTTGAGTCCCTCCATGATGATGGGTACACATAGTCTATCTGTCAGAAACCATGAAATCAGGCCGAGACAGAAGTACAGTTAAATCTCACTTGTTTAATAATAAAAGTAAAAAGAACAAACTTAGTCAAAACATAGCCAAACTTCAGTAACCGGAATGGATAGTCAGCCAAGCCAGAAGTCAGGGTTCAATGTAGTGGAACAGCAAGCAGGATCTGGAGCCAGAAGGGATGTCAGCAAAGCAAGTCTTGAACAGGATCGCAGGAGATAGTTTCTGTGATGTTGACCAAGGTGAAGGCAGAGATCCTCTGGACTGGACGGCTTAAGTAGGTAGGACTGACGAGTAGGATATCATCAACAGCTGAGAAACTGTGGAGAGATAGGAGCTGGCAATTAGCCGACAGCTGAGCGGCCAGCACAGAGAAGGAAGTGCTGAGCCCAGCCTTGACACTATCCTAGAAAACTGGAGCAGTGTGGGGTCCCTGTTATGTTTCTATCTAAAATGGAGGGAAACGCTATGTTTTTTAAAAACTTTTTTAATATTAGCAACATGCTCTGCTATACGAACCTTAAGGAGTCTTTTAGTTCTCCCCACATAATATATACCACATGGGCACCATAACAGGTAAACCACATGTGATGTGTTACATGTAATAAATTCATCAATGGTGAACATCCTACCCTCCGCATTATATTACTGGTCTGTGCAGTTTTACATGAGATATATTTTCTGCATGGATAAAAGCCCTTTTTGTTGAAATTTTTAAATTTGTTTTTTCATTATTCAGAAAGGGGTTAACACACCA
Organism: Aquarana catesbeiana; assembly: GCF_042186555.1. Taxonomy (NCBI): domain Eukaryota; kingdom Metazoa; phylum Chordata; class Amphibia; order Anura; family Ranidae; genus Aquarana; species Aquarana catesbeiana. The sequence goes on along the minus strand of NC_133327.1, from coordinate 364,142,121 downwards.
TTTTTAATGAACATAAACATTTTGGAGCGTTGTTGAACTTTTCTGTTACTAATTAGGGATTGTTGCTATTCTAAGGGCACTTTCATACTGAAGCGGTGGGGGTGGGGGCGTCGGCGGTAAAGTGCCACTATTTTTAGCAACGCTTTACCATCATTTTACCCATCATTTTCGGCTGCTAGTGGGGCGCTTTTAACCCCCACTATCGGCCGATGAGGGGGTTAATAGCGCCCATGTATTGCCGCTGTCGAATCGCTTTGCAGGCGCTTCGGCGGTGCTGCCCATTGATTTCAATGGGCAGGGGTGCTTTAGGAACGATGTATACTCAGCTCCTAAAGCTCCCCAAAGATGCTGCTTGCAGGACTTTTTTTAACGTCCCGCAAGCGCACCGCTCCTGTGTGAAAGCACTCAGGCTTTCACACTGGAGTGACAGGAGAGGCGCTTTACAGGCACTATTTTTAGCGCTAAAACGCCTGTGAAGCACCTCAGTGTGAAAGTAGCCTAGGTAAGAGTAAAAATATTTTAGCAAGATGATAACTTTCTCATCTTGATGAAATGGATCAGAAATCCCCTTTTTATATAGCATACCTTAAAGCAGTAATAAACCACTGGGTGTGTTTTTTGGGTTTTTTTTTTTAAACCTGAAAGGCAGGGTCACAATGTGCTAGTATGCATTGTGTGAAACTTACCTAAAAACAAAGCCTTCCTTATTATAGGCTTACCTTTAGGTAAAATTCATGCATGGGCGTTTACTCCCACTTTAATTGAATGTTAACAGCTTTCCTCAATCCGTTTTTTTTTTTTTTTTGCTTAAAGTAGCGGAGAGTTAAAGTTTGTCAGGTTTTGCTTTGTCTGTGACCCCATTGGAGAGATTTTCCCCTTACTTTCTGGCCTTGCGACACCCATACAATAAATAGAGTTGGGGTATAAAGCATAACTAAAGTCTGCAATACTTACTTTTCCTTCAATTGTCTGATGTCTATTTCCAGGTGCTACCCAATTTCTTCCTTAAATCTTACTTACTCTACAGAAAACAAAAAGCAAAACCATTTTTAGTTTAGAGACACTTTAAAGGAGAGTTATAGCCAAAACTTTTTTGGCTATACTTCTCTTATGGATCACAGGAGTTCAGTTAGTTCTGCACTCATGTGCCACTCGTGTCCCATTTTCAGGCGACAGCGGGCTAGAGTCTGCTGTCAGCTGATGTCATAAAACCTGGTCCAGGCTCTGAAATCTGTCCAGAAGCCTGAACAGCTGGCCCAGCCTCTCAGCAAGATTTCCTTAAAGTAGAGCTATAGGCAAATATTTTTTTTTTCATTTTGAATAGAGTAAGGGAGATTTTTTTTTAACCCTTGTCAGTTGGAGAGATTTACTTTCACTTCCTTTTCCATAGTAAAAACAGGAATTTAACTGAAATCCCTGCAAATGAAAAGATTTTCTTTTACTTTCACTTCTGATGATAACGGTAAACAAGACAAATAGGGAGGGTGAATCTCTCTAACAGAGGCAAAGATAGAAATTAAAAACCTAACAGGTGTCCTAATCCATCTCTACTCTGTCCAAAAATAAATAAATAAATAAATAAATAAAAATATGCCCATAGTTATACTTTGTTTTGCAGGTATTTCTGCTCACTTCCTGTTTTGGCTATGGGACAAGAAGTGAAGGCAAATCTCCCCAAATGGACACAGGTGGCATGAAAAAAAAAAACTGAATGGCATAAATCTCCCTTATAAATCTCCCTTATTTTATGACAAAAAAAAGGTTTGCTTTCAGTTCTACTTTAGATGTTACGTTAAATGTAAACTCAAGCTATTAGACAACAGTCCTTCCCCTCTTGTCATCCCTAAAACTTAGACCTCATGCACACAGGGCGTTAGAAAAAACGAGCTGCAAAGCCACTACCAACGCCAGGAAAAAACGTCTCTAAAATGTGCTTTTATTAGCTTTTCGCATTGGCATTAATGCACGTTTAGCCACGCTAGCTTTTAGCAGCGTTTCTCTGCTCAAAATCAGTGGTTCCCTATGAGAGCCCATTTTATTTGAATAGAAGTCGCACCACAAGTCGAATCATGATGATCCGGCTTGCGGTGCGGCTTGTGCGCTGAGGATCTTGAAGGGGAACCCTCGCCAAAATGAAAAAAAAACCTGACATTGGGTCCCCCCAAGAGCATACCAGACCCTTCGGTCCGGTATTAATTTTAAGGGGAGTCCCCACGCTAAAACAATTGGTATGGGGTTCCCTCCAAAATCCATACCAGACCCTTATCTGAGCATGCAGCCCGGCAGGCCAGGAAAGGGGGGGGGGTCTGTGGGCATGGGGCTTATCGGAATTTGGAAGAACCCCAGATCCTGGACCCCCACCCTATGTGAATAAGTATCGGGTACATTGTGCCCCTACCCATTCACCCAAAAAAAGTGTCAAAAATAAAAACAGTACACAGGTTTTTGATAAAGTAATTTATTAGGCAGCTCCGGAGTCTCTTCTCCTTTCCGATTTCTTCTCTCTCTGCCACTGGTTCTCCTCTCTCCGCTGTCTTCTCCCGCCGCCGGTTCTCCTCGCTCCGCTGTCTGCTCCCGCCACCAGTTCTCCTCGCTCCGCTATCTTCTCTCGCCGCCGGTTCTCTTCTTTCTGCTGTCTTCTCCTGCTGCAGAGTCTCCTCTCGCTGCTGTCTTCTCCCTCTGCCAGGTCTCCTCTCGCCACTGTGTTCTCCCTCTGCCAGGTCTCCTCTCGCCGCTGTCTTCTCCCTCTGTTCTTCCTCTGATGTTCTCCCAACACTCTCTCCCGCTGTAACGCTGGTTCTGCCGTGTGCCATTACTTATATAGCCATGGGGCGGGGCCATGCCTCCTTGTGATGTCATTGCCCAGTGCTTGATGGGGTGGTAACGTCACTAGAAGCGTGGCCTCCAGATTACGTCGCCGGCCCCATGGCTATATAAGTAATGGCACACGGCGGACCCAGCATTACAGCGTGATAGAGTGTTGAGAGAACATCGGAGGAGGAACAGAGGGAGAATACAGCGGTGAAGAGACCCTACAGTGGGAGAGCCAGGATCTGGGGACCCCCTTGTTGCTTCCAGATTGCGATAAGCCCCCCGCCCACAGACCTCGACAACCATTGGCCAGGGTTGTAGATAAGAGGCCCTTGTCCCCACATGGGGACAGGGGGATTTGGTGTGGGGGGAGCAGGACCCCCTGCCCCAAAGCACCCACCCCCAATGTTGAGAGCATATTGCCTGGTATGGTCCAGGAGGGGGGGTCCAGGATAAGGATCTGGTATGGATTTTGGAGGGAACCCCACGCAATTTTTTTGGCATGGATATTCCCCTTAAAACCCATACCAGACCGAAGGAGGGGGGACCCTAGCTAGTTTTTTCTCCATTTTGGCAAGGGTTCCCCTTCAAGATCCTCAGCGCACAAGCAGCATCGCAAATCGGATCATCTTCAAAACAGTAGGTTCTCATAAGGAAACAGTTGATTTTGACATAAAAAAAGAAGGCTTGACAAGGCTTAACACGGCTGTATCCAGTGTTAAGCCATGTTTAGCAGCTTTTACCAGCGTCAGGCATTTTTACAGCTCTAACGCCGGTCCTCAAAACGCGTTGGCCCTGGGTTTTTTTTACAACTTTAAACCGCCTATGCCACTTACTGCTCCTAAAAGCCTGTGTGTGCATGGACACATAGAATAAAATGGAGAGGTGTTTTTAAGCTGCAAAATAAAACGTCTGACGCTGCTAAAAGAGGCTTTGAAAACTCCCTGTGTGCATGAGGCCTAAAACTAAATAAGAATGTAGTACAGTAGTTGAATACTTCTCAGATTGTTATTGGCTACCTTTACATTAGCTTGGGAACAGCTCATAGAAATCTAAAGATCATTCCAATGCTGATGCAATCAAACACTCAGCAGGCTCAGTTACACCAGATGTAAACAAAGTAGCTGGGATCCTTGAAGCTGCAGCCAAGCACTCATCTTCCTTAATTGAAGGATAATGTTGAGTTGCATAGTTGTATTCCTTTTTTTTTGTGTGTGTGCGATCATTTTTTTATTTTTTGCGAGTGATCATTTACTTTTTTTTATATCTTCACCGATGGTCTTTTGGCTTTGTATTTGTGACGTAATGCACTGTGCCAGAACAATTGGGAGAATTTACTAAAACTGGAGCAGCCAGAATCTAGAGCAGCTCTGCATAGTAACCACTCAGCTTCTATCCTCTACTTGTTCAGTCAAACTTTGAAAGTGAAAGATATAAGCCAGTTGGTTGCCATGCGCACCTGCTCCAGATTCTGATTGCGTCAGTCCTTATAAATTCCCCTCAATGTGTCCGTAGTTAACGTACGTCCAGGGACCACAAGTTTGATTTGCTGTAACAACAGTTAAGAAAACTGGAGCACAAATGGTGCTCTATTATCCATAGTAACAAATCAGGGTTTTATCTTTCCATTCAATAGAAAATAAAACCTTGTTGCTATGGACAAGTACATTTTTGCTTTAGTTTCCCTAATCCAGCCTCTACAGTTCATTGAACTTTGTTATGCAGCCACTTTGCTAAACTCTAGTCAAAAGTTTAATCTGGGTCCATATTATGTTGAAGCTGTGCTTTGGTTAGTTGTTTTGTAACATAATATACAGTATCTAACAAAAGTGAGTACACCTCTCACATTTTTGTAAATATTTTATTATATCTTTTCATGTGGCAACGCCAAAGAAATGACAATTTGCTACAATGTAAAGTAGTGAGTGTACAGCTTGTATAACAGTGTCAATTTGCTGCCCCTTCAAAATAACTCAACACACAGCCATTAATGTCTAAAACGCTGGCAACAAAAGTGAGTACAACCCTAAGTGAAAATGTCCAAATTGGGGCCAATTAGCCATTTTCCCTCCCCGGTGTCATGTGACTAGTTAGTGTTACAAGGTCTCAGGTGTGAATGGGGAGCAGGTGTGTTAAATTTGGTGTTGTCTCTCTCACTCTCTTATACTGGTCACTGGAAGTTCAACATGGCACCTTATGGCAAAGAACTCTCTGAGAATCTGAAAAAAAGAATTGTTGCTCTACATAAAGATGGCCTAGGCTATAAGAAGATTGCCAAGACCCTGAAACTGAGCTGCAGCACGATGGCCAAGACCATCCAGTGGTTTACCAGGACAGGTTCCACTCAGAACAGGCCTCGCCATGGTCGACCAAAGAAGTTGAGTGCACGTGCTCAGCGTCATATCCAGAGGTTGTCTTTGGGAAATAGATGTATGAGTGCTGCCAGCATTGCTGCAGAGGTTAAAGGGGTGGGGGTCAGCCTGTCAGGGCTCAGACCATACGCCGCACACTGCATCAAATTGGTCTGCATGGCTGTCGTCCCAGAAGGAAGTCTCTTCTAAAGATGATGCACGAGAAAGCTTGCTGAAGACAAGCAGACTAAGGACATGGATTACTGGAACCATGTCCTTAACCCCTTCCTGCCGACCGTACGCATATATGCGTACTCGGCTTTCCGGGGTTATACCGGGATGATGCCCGCAGCTGCAGGCATCATCCCGGTACCGTTGTTTACAGCGGGCGATCGGCTACCCGTGTATAACAACCGATGCGGCTAAAAGCCGCTCGGCTGTTATACCGGAGGAGCGGGAGGGGACATCCCCCCCCTCCCGCCGCCTCCCGCCGCTGTTACCGGGCCTCCCGTGCGATCGGGAGGCCCGGTGTCCATTCGGCTGCCTTCGGCGGCTGGGGGCGGGCTGGAACGAAGCTGCGAGCGGCTTCGTTCCAGCCTTCTCGTTGTAAACGCGGAAGCGACGTCATGACGTCACTTCCCGTTTACTCGGCTGCCAATGGCGCCGAATTTAAAAAAGTACACAGTATTCAGAATCGCCGTTTTCGGCGATCTGAATACTTTGAAGTGTAAAGGAGGGATCGGGGGTCTTTTAGACCTCCGATCCCTCCATAAAGAGTACCTGTCACCACCTATTACTGTCACAAGGGATGTTTACATTGCCTGTGACAGCAATAAAAGTAAAAAAAAAAAAAAAAAAATGTTTTAAACACAATTTATAAAGTACAAAAATAAATAAAATAAATAAAAAAAAAAAAAAATTTTTTTAAGTGCCCCTGTCCCCGCGAGCTCGTGCAGCGAAGAAAACGCATACGGAAGTCACGCCCGCATATGTAAACGGTGTTCAAACCACACATGTGAGGTATCGCCGCGATCGTCAGAGCGAGAGCAATAATTCTAGCCCTAGACCTCCTCTGTAGCTCAAACCTGGTAACCGTAAAAAATTTTTAAAGCGTCGCCTATGGAAATTCATAGGTACCGTAGTTCGTCGCCATTCCACGAGTGCGTGCAATTATAAAGGGTGACATGTTTGGTATCTATTTACTCGGCGTAACATCATCTTTCACATTATACAAAAAAATTGGGGTAACTTTACTGTTTGGAATTTTTAAAATTCATGAAAGTGTCACTTTTCCAAAAATTTGCGTTTAAAACACTGCTGCACAAATACCGTGTGATAAAAAATATTGCAACAATCGCCATTTTATTCTCTAGATTCTCTGCTAAAAAAAATATATATAATGTTTGGGGGTTCTAAGTAATTTTCTAGCAAAAAATACGGATTTTAACTTGTAAACACCAAATTTCAAAAATAGGCTTAGTCATGAAAGGGTTAAACTTATTTTGTTCAGATGATGTCAAGCGTGTGTGGCTGCAACCAGGTGAGCCGTACAAAGACAAGTTTGTCTTGCCTACAGTTAAGCATAGTGGTGGGAGTGTCATGGTATAGGGCTGCATGAGTGCTGCCAGCACTGGGGAGCTACAGTTCATTGCGGGAACCATGAATGCCAACATGTACTGTGACATACTGAAGCAGAGCATAATCCCCTCCCTTTGCAGGGCAGTATTCCAACAAGTTAACAACCCCAAATACACCTCCAAGATGACCACTGCCTTGCTAAAGAAGCTGAGGGTAAAGGCGATGGACTGGCCAAGCATGTCTCCAAACCTAAACCCTATTGAGCATCTGTGGGGCATCCTCAAACAGAAGGTGGAGGAGCGCAAGGTCTCTAACATCCACCAGCTCCGTGATGTCGTCATGGAGGAGTGGAAGGGGACTCCAGTGGCAAACTGTGAAGCTCTGGTGAACTCCATGCCCAAGAGAGTTAAGGTTAAGGTTGGCTCACAAGACCCCCACATAATTAGGGTTAAGGCAGTGCTGGATAATAATGGTGGCCACACAAAATATTGACACTTTGGGCCCAATTTGAACATTTTCACTTGGGGGTGTACTCACTTTTGTTGCCAGCTGTTTAGACATTAATGGCTGTGTGTTGAGTTATTTTGAGGGGACAGCAAATTTACACTGTAATACAAGCTGTACACTCACTACTTTACTTTGTAGCAGAGTGCCATTTCTTCACTGTTGTCACATGAAAAGATGTATATATATGTATATATATATATATATATATATATATATATATATATATATATATATATATAGTATGCTAGTTTTAGGTGTTAGGTTTTAAGTTGTTTCCTGACATTTTTAATTATCTCCACCACACACACACACACACACGCAACAATTGTGAAATTGTAGGGGGTTTCACCCAAATATAGTGCCTTTCATCAAGTTCAGACCAGCTATGGTCTATTTTTATTATAAAAAGTCGTAACATAAAGAAAAAACACTCACAAGGATACCCTCACATGATTTTTAGTGTCACCACGATATAACAAAAAGTGTCCAGACTCCTGGCTATTCAGACTTTGTAGTCTCTTGAACATGTCTTCACTCAGATTCACCACATGGTCTCAGTTAGCTTTCTGATAAAAAAAAAGTCCACCAGGGCTTCACAGGCTCCTGCATAAAAGAACACAATCTCTCAGTACCCCTCATACGACAGTCTGGTCGGATGGTCTCTTCTTGAGGACACTCTTCTAGTGTCTACTTGCACACCCATACTCTGCTCCTGCAGCAGCTTGTCTCCAGGGGAAGCAAGCCCTGAATCACAGCCAGCCCTTTGATTAAGAGGACTGTGCATACCTTCACAGTCAGCCTGCTGGTCTTGCATAAAATATGGATCCAGGGATAGAGGCTCCGTTCCTCTCAAGAATCTTCAAAGTCTCTGGACTCCAGAACCCAATTCGGGAGTTACCAATCTTAAAGAAAACTAAAAACACAGTTTTACCTTTCAGAATAGACATTCTGGAGCCCCTCAACCTGCAACCGTGAAAACCCTGAGTGACGTTTTCCCTGCCTGACAACATGACAAGGCACAGCACTGTCATTATATGTGTGTTTATTTTATGAACAAATATCTGCTAATCATTTCTTGTGAAAAAAACAAATATCTGCTAACCACAAATTAATTGTCCTGTTTTTAATCATTTTGCTAAATGATTGTAAAAGCTTATGAATAGTCCTCTCCATAGTATATTCTCTAGACAAGATGTTTATCTGTAGCCATGTAAGTTGAAGGGACAGAGAACAATGGTCTTTGTTATAGGACATGATGGATAATGGAATTTGAGAGCATGCATGAATGGGAATCCAGGGGGGAAATTTACTTTTTCTGAGTCTCTAGCCTTTTAAAATGGATGGCGATTAACTCTTACGAAGAGATTTTCTATAATCCAGGCCTCACCTGAGCAAGGTTCTGGTTTCTATTGATGACATCAGTAAGTTCACAAAATTCCAAACATTTTTGGCATAACTTAGTCTAGCTTAGTCACTGGAGAGAGATTTCTTGATGACTGATAAGCTGATCATATGCTCCATTCAATAAAATACCAATGACCGCTGATGGTCTTTTCTCATTTTAAGCGATAAAGCCTAACTCCAGTCAAATATATTTTGTTTTAGATAGGGGAAGAATTTCAATTTCTGTCTGTGATCCTATGAGGGAAATTTCCCCTTATTTCCTGTCCTTGTGACTTCTGTACAAGAAATAAGTGGTATAGCTCTCACTGGGACAAGATTCACCGATAGCTATAAAATCTTTTTTAAACATGTTACCCTTCCTTGCTTTATATAAAAGCGCAAATAAAATGATAAGAATCCTGCGCTTAATAAAATGCTGCGCTTTTCCTAATTTTGAAAGCTGCACCAAAACTATGCACCCTTTCTTATACTATTGGTTCAACAGTTTTTGAACCAAAGATTAAAAGACAGGTGCTGCACTTCCCATAAACCACCAAAAGAAACAAGTGCACTTCGTTAATAAATCATGCAATAAGCAATCTTATTGTGATCATGTAACGTGACAAAGTTAAATAAATTATATATGTATAAATATAAAAAATGTAAACTCAAACAGTGTCCTTTTTTGTGCAAAAAAAAAAAAAACTAAAAGCGGTTTTCTTCTGAACATGCTAGACATTTATATACAGAGACATTTATAGACATTTTTGTGCAAAAAAAAAAACTTACTGAGGCTGTAACCCTTTTCTGCACTGTTCAAAGCAAACATGTTGGCGAAAGTTAGGCCGTAAGAAGTATATTTTGAGCAGCTCTCTTTCCCAGCCTATGATTGGAATGATAAAGTAATCTTTCTCCTCTCTCTACCCACATTTCCTATGTTATCATAAATGTATGTAGCATAACCTAAGTGGCTCAGGGCATTTAACCATTCTCTTCCAGTCAAAAGGTTGCTTTATAAGATTACAAGAGGCTGGCATCAAAACATATTCACACTTGTTTGTTTGGAACTGCCTGGGGTTCAACATTAACACATAGTGCTCTAATGACACTGGTGTCACAAATAACCGCTTGCTTCAAGACTCTCTCTCTAACTGAAACTCCACATGGATATAGGAAAAGGCAGGAAGGTGAATAAGTAACTGCTTTGACTGTTTACTCTCTAATCAGTTCTGTATTGCAGGAACTTTCCTATTGGTAAATCCAGCAACATATTTCTGAAGTCTTTCCTCGGCGTTGAGCCAGTAGGAAGAGCTCAGTACTTTGCAGTCTTTGTGTGCTACCAGCATAATGCACACATGTGCATCTCTTTGTGCCATAGGGCAAAAATAGTTATTTCATGAGCAAGAACGTTATGTGTGAGATCTCATTTTGTGAGCATTTATGTTTAGCTTTTTTGTTCTTGTGTATGCTTATTCACCATTTTGAAGAAAAACTTCAGAAGCATAACGCTAGATCTCCTGACAGGAGAGCTTCCCACCTTCATTTAATATAAATGAAATATGTATTCACTAGAAGCCCAACTCCATCTGGAACTGTTTCTGCATTAGGTGCATACTTGGTTAAATTCATTGTAAAGGTTTTAGTGCTGTCGGTTCCCCAGTTGGAGGTGATTTCTCCTCACTTCCTGTTCTGATAATGGACCATATGAGCCCCAAATATTTCTCATGTTAGTTTGCGGATTATTCTATTTAAAATTTAATATATATTACATGTATAAATTGAGCATATATTCACCTAAAACCAATATGATGGCTGGAATTGGGTTTTAATTGTGTGGAAATATATACGGTTATTTCAGCAATTGTTTACTTCAAAAATATCTGTAATTTGTATGTAGTTCCCAGAACAGGTAAATAACTTCCTAAAACATGCTTTGACAAGTTCATGGAGACAGTTAGGCAGTCTAAAAAACAATTACAGGTGGTGAGTAACTTTTTCAAGACTTTACTTTTATTTTCAGTGGAAGTACATCAAAGTGCCTGCTGGTTACTATAACATACTGGTTGGCCCTTAAATTTTACATTAATTTGACTTCCCCATCTTAAAATCCTCTAAAATAGTCTTTTTCTTTCACAGTCTTGTACCTCCAACGCATGGTATAAAAAGTGTTTTTTGGGATATAGTCAGGTGGTCTGGTAGTCTGAACAATTTACATTTTTTTGCAGAAAAACATCAGAAACCAGCATTTTGGGTGGAATAGTAACCATTAACCACTTCAATACCGGCCACTTTTACCCCCTTCCTGCCCAGGACAATTTTCAGCTTTCAGCTCTGTCGCACTTTGAATGACAATTGTACGGTCATGCAATGGTGTAACCAAGCTACATTTTTATCATTTTGTTCACACAACTAGAGCCTGTTGGCGGTATTTCATCACCGCTGGGTTTCTTTACTTTGCTAAATAAACAAAAAAAGACTGAAACTTTTTTTTAAAAATGCATTTTTCTTAGTTTCTGTTATCAAATTTTACAAATATATAATTGTTCTTCATAAATTTAGGTCAAAGTGTATTCTGCTACATTTCTTTGGTGAAAATTACCCAAATCAGGGTATACTATTTAGTCTATGTGAAAGTTATAGAGTCCACAAACTATTTCTTGAGACACAAATCATCAGGACAGTACAAATGCCCCCCAAATGACTACTTTTTGGAAAATAGGCAGTCCAGGGTATTTATTTAGAGGCATGGCTAGTTTTTTGAAGTTGTAATTTTTTTGTCATAATTTATTTTAAAAAATCAAGAAAGAGAAAACAAAAATTTCGCAATTTTTTTTCTTTACATAATGTCACCGCTGCAGTACAGCATTATCATAGAACTGGTGTGGTGGTGATCAGAGACACTGACTAGTGACAGTACAGAAAAAAAAAATTATAATTTTTTTACAATTTTTTTAATTACATTTTTTTTACGATTTTATTTTTTTAACACACTGTGACCAAAGCAGTATATAATGTATATCCTTTTATCCTACAAGACACACCACAGTGCTTAGCAAACAAGTGATTTGGAGAGTACATCTACACTTGAGTGTTTTTCCATGATTATTATTGTCTCATTTTCTCTGCCTTTTCGGTAACATTATGTAGAAGTTCTTTTCTGGCTAGCGGTGTAGTGCTGATAAGACCCCTGACTGTGCATTCTGGCCGCCATTTTTGCAGAGAGCAAAAGCTGATAGTTTGCTGTCTCACTTGTTGCCTAATGCTCCAGAGACACATCCACGGGAGTTTGGTTAGTGCCTGAATTATTGTGATTCTTTCATACTGAACATGTCGCAACCCCTCAGTCCGCATCCATTCCATGAGTTCTCTTCAGGGGAGGAAGATCCTCACTTAGCAATGATGGATCTTAGGTGCTCAGAAGTGGAAGCATATGGGACAAATAGTTGGAATTTTGCTTCAGGTCCTGAGTAAACTCCAAGTACCTCTCAGACTTCTAGCATTTCCTGTTTTTCTGGAGCAAGGTCTTACATTCACACCATTTCAGCCACCTGATTTGGTTCCGTCACAGATGCTCAACATGCAGCCTGCTACCTTGACAATTGCCCAGTCCATGCAAACTGAACTGGAGAAATTCATGGTGAACATTCTCTAATTATAGATGATCCCAATCTTGCTGCAAGATTAAAATTCTTGCCCTCAGTACTGTTCTGTGTAGGTGCTGTGGAAAACGTGATCAATCAGATCTCCAGAGTGTCCTTACTTTCTGTGCACATGCACAGAATCTTATGGCTTCAAGCATGGTCAGGAGAATTCCCTCTTAAATAGTGCCTTTTGCACATGCCCTTTGAAGGTATGCTTCTTTTTAGAAATTCCCTTGAGGAATACATTGGGGTGGCTACTGAGGGAAGGGGTTCCTAACCCACTATGCTCAATCTCACCTCCCCATTCTATGAGCCTTCCCTACCATGCGGATGCAATCTGTTTGTCCCCTCAGGAATTCATATTTTGCAGATGCTTCACCTTGTGACAGACCCCCTACCTCTAAGCCCACCAGACCTGTTGAAAAGCTTTCTTTACATTAAAAGTTGACCCTACTTCTTGACAAAAAGAGGGAGGAGGGCATCTATTAACATTTTTCCACACTGGGCAAAGACGTCCTGACTTCTTAATGCACTCTGTCCTTCTGAGATGTACACAAATGAGCTTTTTTGCTCTCCTCAATCCATTTTTTCTATCTTTCACATTCTTACTTGTTGCTTCATAGGGCAGACTTTTTCTCACGCCTCCTTGCAGCTTACAATCACAAGGGGTAGTGATCTGCTTCCCTCTTAAGGATGATTTCAAAGACTTTCAAAATCCTGCACATGAACCCCTATCTATTCAACAATGTATGTCCTATCATGCTTCTAAAAACATCTATTTACTGCAGTAACCAACCTCTTAGCTGTTCTCCTGTGATGTGATTTGTCCTTGAGTCTACCACAGCAGAGGGACTTTTGGTTGCTCTTCTATAGACCTATATATCTCTCAACAGAGAGACCCTTTAACTCTAACAGTAACCTCAATGTGATAAGGTTTTTCTCCCCATCTCTCCATAAGTCAGTGTAGTTTTTACATTGCTGAACTCATCACATCCTGTTGTGCTATATCATTAGACCCTTAATCAGGCCCTGAACCTATATATACACCAGGGTGTCTTGGAGACCTTTAAAAAAAAAAAAAAAGATCCTGAGCCAAATCTCTGACCCTGGGCCCAAACACTAGTTCTCCCACTGCCCCCTGCAGCTGACACTACACCCTTTTCGGACTTCTCCGCTGACCATGTACTGTTTAGAATATCTGGGTCTAATTCTTATATTATTATATACAGTATGCAAAAAATATATATAAATGTGTCTGCACTAAAAACTAAAAAAAAAAATATATAAAAAATGTGCTGAATAAAGAACAACAATATTGTAGAACCTAAAAATGCCAGTGCAAAACAAATACGTATAGTAAACAATGTTAGATGCAATCCTTTTGTGAAAATATGCTCAAAAGTGCAACATGCAAAAAGGAAAACAATATATACATATAACTATGAATATAAAATCCAAGTGCTGGTTGTGTAGCGATCAAGTGTCCACATCAAAATAAAAATCAACTCATAGATGGCAAAACTTAAAGTGCAAATATATAGTGTCCATAAAAGTTAGTGTCCAACATGCTCCTCCTGAATAGTGTCCACAATAAAACATCCTTCAGTGCTCTCCTGTGACCCCCCAATCGTGCTTGCGCTCACCTCTAGGCGTGTGACACGGTAATTAAACAGTATCTAAACACGCATTGGAGCCACTCCTGGGATCATTCAGGGTATGCTGATGTAAACTCCAACCCTCTCAGATGACATCAATAGTTCCACATACAAGAAAGAAAAATCTCCATAGTGTGATATTTGCAAGAATTTATTAAAAGTAAATTTAAAATTCCCATCAGGAGGGTACTCACAATATACAGGTGCGTGAGTGCACCAACCTATCCAGAGTGTAGTATACAAACAACTGCTCGTATGGCGTGCGGTGTGGTGTGCTTCCTCTACTCCTCCATGCTGACAGCTCCGTCCTACCCCTCCCCTACGCGTATTCGGCACAGGGATCACGTGCCTTCATCTGGGGGATCTAATTGGACGGATGCTCTATATGCAATATATATGCTGACGGCGGCCATTTTGCCTAGGACCGCCGACAGCTCTAGTGATAGGCTACACCTGTAAATGCAATACATCAACGAACGGCTTTGAGAGAACCAGTGATAGGTTACAACTGTGGAAAAATTACAGCAACCTACGGCGCTGTTTAATATTCACATTAATCCGAGATAAATTGTTGATACTTAGCATTAATAGCCCAATTAGGAAATATAATGTATGTATATATAAACTAAGCATTATTACTAATCCAGGACAGAGCTGCACATCCCAGAGGACACCATACCGCACCTCATAAGCCACTACTATGAGCACCAGCCTGCTGAATTGATTATACAAAAACATATATTACAATAATCAAAGTTAAAAATTCAGCGAAATATTAAAATGATATAATAAAATTATACACATGGAATAAAAATATACTTAAAAAACGATCCCAGCATATGCTAAAATGAATCCCAAAATGATGAGAAATCAATTAATTCTCAGTGATAGATCCTACCTAGAGTACTATAACCCTCCCAGAAGGGGTCTAAATCCTGTAATCCTTTATTGAAACTACTCATCACCCATAAAAAAAGGGACCTATCTATGGTAGAATATATATATCAATAAATAAAAACAAAAAATATATTTAATATCTAAAAAATATCCTTATATTATATATACCCCATTGTAGGGTGCCCAGAGGAAGTAAAGTACCAGTGTGTACGACAATCTGTATATAAAACTCAAAATATGTAATTTGTCTAGAAGAATGATATATAAAACAATTATTCCGCCACCACCGTAACTTCACAATAATAATCTTAACCTACTGTAATCAAAACCTCCATAGCCAAATCAGATAATCAATTGATACATATAGGCCCAATAAAAATCTGTATAAAATATGGGTATATATATATGTGTGGGGTTCAGTACTAAACTACAAATTAAAAATTACTGAGAAAACATTTTAAATCAAACTCTTTGTTGAGCCCACCAGGAGATAAAGAGCCCAGCTGGTGTATTCACCAAGATTCTCGCTTACTGATTTCCCTCACTAAATTGGAGCCTCTCCAGTGGCGTCTGGGAGCCTCTATTCCCCAAAACTTCATACCAGCCGTGCTTTGATTGTGCACTTTCTTGAAATGTATGGACAGATGGTGTTTGTGCGACCTTTTGCGTATATTTCCTACATGCTCCTCTAGGCGGTCTTTTAAAGCCCTAGTGGTGCGACCCACATAAATAAAATTGCATGGGCATTTTAACACATAAATGACCCCTATAGTGTCACAGGATATAAAATCCCTAATGACATAAGGCTGGTTAGTTCTGGGATCAGAGAACTCCTTAACTCTTTTGTCATTCCCCAGAACCCTCACACAACTGTAGCATCTACCACAGCCATAAAAGCCCTTAAGGTCCCAGAACATCTTGGGTTTGGGGAGGGGTTCTACTACATTGTGTACCAATTTATCTCGCAAATTGGGAGCTTTTTAAAAAAATAATTTTAGGTTTCTCTGGGAGCACCTCTTTAAGATGGACATCCTGCTTCAAGACATTCCAGTACTTTCGTATAATTCTTTGTACTTCATTGTTTTGCAAGGAGATACTTCCCCTTCAGCATGACATTTGTCTGTCACTGACATCATATTTATGAACATGCTGCTATTGGCATGTTCTGCTGGAAGATTCCTTTGGGAAAGCCAGTGCCTGGTTTCCCCACTCCAGGTAATTGTTACTATACTCCTTACTACGCATGGAGGCTAGCTCTATTACATGGACATCCTTTTGTACACAGGCTTCCCTGACATACAACCCTCAGACTCTGTCCTGGGTCTTGATAAGTCCTCCCTCTCCGTATCTGTGTCATGAATTACTGGTCACCTGTTCTATGAGCTGAGCGGTCTTTCTGCGCTTGCGTCGTTAAAAGAATTGGCCTTGACACCAATCAACTTCTGCACCAACATAGTACTAGGAAGGACTCATTGCCCCTGTTCTCAATATCTCCCCTAACTGCTTGTTATCTTTCACATGCAGTCTGTAGATACCTGAGCATGTCTGCCCATCTCACCAAGCATTCACTTATGTGACTGCTCTACAGACTCTCTGCTAGAGTTCTCACTTCTCTAATTCCCATTACATTCGTCAGTTAGGCACCTTCCAACCTCTAGGTTGCGTGCCCTTCCTTCCTGGAAGCATGCAAGGTAATTCTCACCTACTGTGATGACAAGGAGCACTATTGTAAAAACATGCCTTATTCCTCATCTTGCAACATCCTCTGTTGGACTCCCAAGACACCTAGCAGGTCTCGGTTAAAGCTTGTATATCCTCTTCATAATACTTTGGCTCCAAATTCCTTGTGAACTCCGTTTTACAAGAAGTTGCTCTTTGTTGCACCTTTCTTTGACCCTCTTGGGCATTCCTTAGGTGATCTTTCCTACGCTGAACTGTCCTCTTTGTGCTTAAAGGGGCTTCTCCCTTATAAAGGGCCCCTCTAAGAATGGAACCTTCTCCTCTCGGTTACCGCTAACAGCAGTAGTTCCGCTTTGACTTCTCAGCATTCTGTCTTGGGGCTCCCTCCTTTTCTTTCACTACATAGAAATAAAGTATCCTGGAAGCTAGTCCTTCTTGATTCCCTGGAACTTTTCTTAATGCCTTCAGTGGGAATGTCATTCCCTCTCCCTCTGTCTTTCTCTGAGGACATGTCAAACACTTACCATATGTCTTGTGGATGGGTCAGGACTGTCATCTATGGCCTACACATTGCATTCAATCTCCTAAGCTCAAATGTACTGCTCAGATGCCAGCTGGTTTCCACTGTTCCATTTCCAAAGTAAATAGCGCCTCCACACTTTGCTACCCTCTTAGGACCGAGGATGTCCCATTATGCACAGTACTAGAAAAACAACGAAAAGAGGGCACACCAACCTAGTGCAATACCTTTATTTGTCATTTATTAATTCATAAAAGCAAATTTTATACTCAGAGTTTAGTTATCAAGCGCATCAGTATGTACAAAGTCACAAACGCCAAATCTGCAGCACTTGTTTGTCAGCGTGGGAGGAAGACTTCCAGGTCCAGTATGACTGATGCGTTTCAAGGCATAACCCCCCCCCCCCCTCATCAGAGCCAAAGAATATGGTACCTGTAGTCTGACTTATATAATACACTACTTTACAATATGTAAACAGTGTGGTCTGGGTTGCACATCATATGGCCACATGATCACATAACACTAGGCCTCATTTGCATCACATAAAGTATAACTTAATTACATTCATATTTAAAAACATAAAGATGTACATATACAGTCAGGTCCATAAATATTGGGACATCAACACAATTCTAATCTTTTTGGCTCTATACACCACCACAATGACTTTGAAATGAAACAAACATAATTTGCTTTAACTGCAGACTTTCAGCTTTAAATTGAGGGTATTTACATCCAAATCTGGTGAACGGTGTAGGAATTACAACCGTTTGTATATGTGCCTCCCACTTTTTAAGGGACCAAAAGTAATGGGACAATTGGCTGCTCAGCTGTTCCATGGCCAGGTTTGTGTTATTCCCTCATTATCCCATTTACAAGGAGCAGATAAAAGGTCCAGAGTTCATTTCAAGTGTGCTATTTGCATTTGAAATCTGTTGCTATCAACTCTCAATATGAAATCCAAAGAGCTGTCACTATCAGTGAAGCAAGCCATCATTAGGCTGAAAAAACAAAACAAACCCATCAGAGAGATGGCAAAAACATTAGGCGTGGCCAAATCAACTGTTTAGAACATCCTTAAAAAGAAAGAACGCATCGGTGAGTTCAGCAACACCAAAAGACCCGGAAGACCATGGAAAACAACTGTGGTGGATGACTGAAGAATTCTTTCCCTGGTGAAGAAAACACCTTCACAACAGTTGGCCAGATCAAGAACACTCTCCAGGAGGTAGGTGTATGTGTGTCCAAGTCAACAATTAAGAGAAGACTTCACCAGAGTGAATACAGAGGAACTGCTCATGATCCAAAGCATACCACCTCATCAGTGAAGCATGGTGGTGGTAGTGTCATGGCGTGAGCATGTATGACTGCCAATGGAACTAGTTCTCTTGTATTTATTGATGATGTGACTGCTGACAAAAACAGCAGGATGAATTCTGAAGTCTTTCGGGCAATATTATCTGCTCATATTCAGCAAAATGCTTCAGAACTCATTGGAAGGCGCTTCACAGTGCAGATGTACAATGATCCGAACAATACTGCGAAAGCAACCAAAGAGTTTAAGGGAAAGAAGTGGAATGTTATGCAATGGCCAAGTCAATCACCTGACCTGAATCCGATTGAGCATGCATTTCACTTGCTGAAGACAAAACTGAAGGGAAAATGTCCCAAGAACAAGCAGGAACTGAAGACAGTTGCAGTAGAGGCCTGGCAGAGCATCACCAGGGATGAAACCCAGCGTCTGGTGATGTCTATGCATTCCAGACTTCAGGCCGTAATTGACTGCAAAGGATTTGCAACCAAGTATTAAAAAGTGAAAGTTTGATGGATGATTGTTAATCTGTCTCATTACTTTTGATCCCTTAAAAAGTGGGAGGCACATATACAAACTGTTGTAATTCCTACACCATTCACCTGATTTGGATGTAAATACCCTCAAATTAAAGCTGAAAGTCTGAAGTTAAAGCACATCTTGTTCGTTTCATTTCAAATCCATTGTGATGGTGTATAGAGCTGAAAACATTCGAATTGTGTCGATGTCCCAATATTTATGGACCTGACTGTAGACACTCCAAAAATTGCATTTATATGTATGTACAGATACACACCACACCAGTGAAAAGTGAAGCATGCATTGTGTCCGTACATGCATTAGCCTTTATGATGTCTCCACTATGTCACTTTAAGGAATGTGCTGTACATTTCCACATTAGTATTACAAATTTTTTCATATTCCTGCATTTGTATTATACATTTCAATATTTCAAATGGACACCCAGTGTCCAAGATGGCTCCATCGTGTGTTGTGGAGCGCACACCCCAAACGGAAACCGGAAGTGCGGAGCACTTGTGCATCCTTGCCGTCACTTCCGCTTCAGTTGCCGTGTCACTTCTGGTTGAGCGGTCACGTAATGCGCTCCACAGTAGTCACTAACTCTTTTTGCCATGATTAAAGAAACTCCAAGCCTGCACCAACCGGATTAGTGCTTTGAGAAAACTTTTGAATAGATAGAGAGTGTATATATATATATATATATATATATATATATATATATATATATATATATACATACAGTGGGGACGGAAAGTATACAGACCCCCTTAAATTTTTCACTCTTTATTATATTGCAGCCATTTGCTAAAATCATTTAAGTTAATTTTTTTTCCTCATTAATGTACACACAGCACCCCATATTGACAGAAAAACACAGAATTGTTGACATTTTTGCAGATTTATTAAAAAAGAAAAACTGAAATATCACATGGTCCTAAGTATTTAGACCCTTTGCTCAGTATTTAGTAGAAGCACCCTTTTGATCTAATACAGCCATGAGTCTTTTTGGGAAAGATGCAACAACACCTTGATTTGGGGATCCTCTGCCTTTCCTCCTTGCAGTTCCTCTCCAGTTCTGTCAGGTTGGATGGTAAACGTTGGTGGACAGCCATTTTTAGGTCTCTCCAGAGATGCTCAATTGGGTTTAAGTCAGGGCTTTGGCTGGGCCATTCAAGAACAGTCACGGAGTTGTTGTGAAGCCACTCCTTCGTTATTTTAGCTGTGTGCTTAGGGTCATTGTCTTGTTGAAAGGTAAACCTTCGGCCCAGTCTGAGGTCCTGAGCACTCTGGAGAAGGTTTTCGTCCAGGATATCCCTGTACTTGGCCACATTCATCTTTCCCTCGATTGCAACCAGTCTTCCTGTCCCTGCAGCTGAAAACCCCCCCACGGCATGATGCTGCCACCACCATGCTTGTTGGGATTGTATTGGACAGGTGATGAGCAGTGCCTGGTTTTCTCCACACATACTGCTTAGAATTAAGGCCAGAAAGTTCTATCTTGGTCTCATCAGACCAAAGAATCTTATTTCTCACCATCTTGGAGTCCTTCAGGTGTTTTTTTTTTTAGCAAACTCCATGCAGGCTTTCATGTGTTTTGCACTGAGGAGAGGCTTCCGTCTGGCCACTCTGCCATAAAGCCCCGACGGGTGGAGGGCTGCAGTGATGGTTGACTTTCTACAACTTTCTCCCACCTCCTGACTGCATCTCTGGAGCTCAGACACAGTGATCTTTGGGTTCTTCTTTACCTCTCTCACCAAGGCTCTTCTCCCCTGATAGCTCAGTTTGGCCCGGATGGCCAGCTCTAGGAAGGGTTCTGGTCATCCCAAACCTCTTCTATTTAAGGATTATGGAGGCCACTGTGCTTTTAGGAACCTTAAGTGCAGCAGAAATTTTTTTGTAACCTTGGCCATATCTGTGCCTTGCCACAATTCTGTTTCTGAGCTCTTCAGGCAGTTCCTTTGACCTCATGATTCTCATTTGCTATGACATGCACATGGTGTATCTATTAAATAATGAGACTGATTAAATAACTCACCTTTATTTGTATGTATTACAAATGTAATGCTTGTCCTCTTCAGTATATTCCCCATTTGCACTAATACATTGCTGCAGCCTGGTTTTCCACTGGTCGAAGGCATGGAGAAAATCAATTTCTGTTAGCTGTTTCAACACATCTGCCTTTTTCTTCTTTATAGCATCAACTGACTCAAAACGTGTCCCTTTTAGGCACTGATTTAACTTTTGGGAAAAGATAAAAGTCTCATGGTGCTAAATCAGGAGAATATGGAGGATGTTCAAGTGTAGTAATATGCTTGTCGGTCAAAAACTGCTTCACAGAAAGTGCTGTGTAAGCAGGCGCATTGTTCTGGTGAAGAATGAAACCATTTTCCCACAATTGCGGGCGTTTTTTTTCTCTTTCTCTCAGCTTCATCAAAACTTCCTTATAATAATGCTGGTTAACTGTTGTGCCTTCTGGAACCCATTCTTTCAAAATTACACCTTTGCTATCGAAAAACACGAGGATGGCTTTGAATTTTGACTTGCTTTGACAAGCTTTTTTTCATTCTTGGTGATGACGGTATTTTCCATTTTTTTCGGCACACTACAGAAAACACAACCAAACTAAATGGCGACTCCCAATCAACTGAACGTCATAGAGTGTTGCTACTTTTCAAGCAGGTTCAAACATGTTCAAGGTCACCACACATGCAGTTATAAGCGGTTCTGACTGCATTGTTTACTAGATGGAATCAGAGTCTCGTTATTTAATAGCCATAGTTTGTGTGTGTATATGTGTGTATATATATATATATATATATATATATATATATATATATATATATATATATATATATTTATTTTTTTATTTTTTTCCCCTCACTGTGTGTGTGTGTATAAATATATATATATATATATATATATATATATACACACACACACAGTGAGGGAAAAAAAGTATTTGATCCCCTGCTGATTTTGTAAGTTTGCCCACTGACACAGAAATGGTCAGTCTATAACTTTAATGATAGGTTTATTTTAACAGTGAGAGACAGAAAAACAACAAAAATATCCAGAAAAAAGCATTTAAAAAAAGTTATAAATTGATTTGCATTTTAATGAGTGAAATTAGTATTTTATCCCCTTTCAATCAGCAAAATTTCTGGCTCCCAGATGTCTTCTATACAGGTAATGAGCTGAGATTAGGAACACTCTCTTAAAGGGAATGCTCCTAATCTCAGCTTGTTACCTGCATAAAAGACACCTGGCCACAGAAGCAATCAATCAGATTCCAATCTCTCTACCATGGCCAAGACCAAAGAGCTGTCCAAGGATGTCAGGGACAAGATTTTAGACCCACACAAGGCTGGAATGGGCTACAAGACCATCACCAAGCATCATGATGAGAGGGTGACAACAGTAGGTACGATTATTCGCAAATGGAAAAACGCAGAATAACTGTCAATCTCCCTTGGTCTGGGGCTCCATGCAATCCATCCATCTCACCTTATGGAGCTTCAATGATCGTGAAAACGGTGAGGAATCAGCCTAGAACTACACAAAAGAATTGTCAATGATCTCAAGATAGCTAGGACCATAGTTACCAAGAAAACAATTGGTAACACACTATTCCATGAAGGACTGAAATCCTGCAGCGCCTGCAAGGTCCACCTGGTCAAGAAAGCACATGTACAGGCCCGTCTGAAGTTTGCTAATGAACATCTGAATGATTCAGAGGAGAACTGGGTTAAAGTGTTGTGGTCAGATGAGACAAAAATCAAGCTTTTTGGCATCAACTCGCCGTGTTTGGAGGAGCAATGCTGCCTGTGAACCCAGGAACACCATCCCCACTGTCAAACATGGAGGTGGAAACATTATGCTTTGGGGGGGTTTTTTCTGCTAAGGGGATAGGACAACTTCACCGCATCAAAGGGACAATGGACAGGGCTATGTACTTCAAATCTTTTGTGGGAACTGCCTTTCCTCAGCCAGGGCATTGAAAATGGGTCATGGATGGGTATTCCAGCATGACAATGACCCAAAACACACGGCCAAGGCAACAAAGAGGTGGCTCAAGAAGAAACATATTAAGGTCCTGGAGTGGCCTAGCCAGTCTCCAGACCTTAATCCCATAGAAAATATGTGGAGGGAGCTGAAGGTTCAAGTTACCAAACGTCAGCTTCGAAACCTTAATGACTTGGAGAGGTTCTACAAAGAGGAGTGGGACAAAATCCCTCCTGAGATGTGTGCAAACCTGGTGGCCAACTACAAGAAATGTCTGACCTCTGCTATTGCCAACAAGGGTTTTGCCACCAAGTACTAAGCCATGTTTTGTGAAGGGATCAAATGCAGATTTCACTCATTAAAATGCAAATCAATTTATAACTTTTTTGAAATGCGTTTTTCTGGATATTTTTGTTGTTATTCTATCTCTCACTGTTAAAATAAACCTACCATTAAAATTATAGACTCATCATTTCTTTGTTAGTGGGCAAACGTACAAAATCAGCAGGGGATCAAATACTTATTTCAGCAGTCTGCAGCAGAGGATGACCAAACCCCTCCTACAGGTCCTATGCCTCTCTGTGCAGCTGCAGCATCCTCTCATCTCCACCTCGCTTGATCTCCGCATTCAGCAGACTCAGGCAGCTGACCCCAGCCCTCCTCTGGTCCTCCACTGGACCCTCCACTTTCTGCTTCCAAACTCCGCCCTACAGGTCCTATGCCTCTCTGTGCAGCTGCAGCATCCTCTCATCTCCACCTGACTTGATCTCCGCATTCAGCAGACTCAGGCAGCTGACCCCAGCCCTCCTCTGGTCCTCCACTGGACCCTCCACTTTCTGCTTCCAAACTCCGCCCCAGCCTCTGTGGATCCCTGTTTCAGCTACAGCTTGTTCTTCCTGTTGGCCTTTTGCTGCAAGTTTGGCTGTTTTGTTGCCCAACCCTCCATTTATTTCTTGGATGAATCCCATAGTCTAACAATCAACTCCTGTGTTTTCCCTATTTCTCTGTGATCTCCTTACTGCTTGTTAAAAAACTGAAGCCTCACAGAATGGGCTGAGTTATATAGGTACACGGGGGTGCTATTCTGAACAAAACTTTTGCCAGTGTCCAATCACCTGAAGGTAGTGGCATATAACCTATGGTCTAAGACTCAACTCCCATGTGGTGTGGTGTGGTTTTCTGTTCTGTACCCCAAGATCCCAATTTTAAATTACTGACATGCAGCTACACTGCATATACATTAACTCTATAAGGATATACTGTACATGCCTCCTGCATGTATCTTTACCTGTCAAATGTCTCCCCTCTGTCTGTTATGAGAGCTGAAAAACTGCATATTCTGTGGGTGGGTCTGTTGTCTGGAGCTCGGTGGGTGGAGTCGTGATGTCAGTAGACTCCCTGCCCACCTCTACACTCACCTTGTCAACATGCATTTTTCTCCTGTGTATTTCTTACACTGAACTTCTGCTATGATCTCTAACATCCAGTGAAAAGACAGGAAAGTAACCACATGACTTCAGCATGCCGAATTATGCTGAGGTGTGGAACATCCAATCCTGGCAGAGCAGCAGAAGAAAGGAGTGAGAGGGAATTAAAAAATAATGCATGTGTCTTAGGCTAGTGCACGAGATATGTAAATCACCTGTCACTCACAGCAAGGGGGAGTATTTGACAAGGTTTTTCTCTGTTTGTCAAGATTTATCTCACTGAACAATAAAAGAGGATTGCTCAGAGATGGATTAACTCTTTGTGGCAAGACTGGGCTCAAATGATGGGAAATCTTATACTCTATATTATGACATTAAAAAAAAAAAAAAATTGGGTTTACATCCACTTTAATATTAATACATATGCGGTTATTTTACTTTTTTACACTAAGTGTTGCAGCAATAGTTAAAATATCAATTGCATTGCACAGTCAGAGGGGGGGTGCATATCGGACCTCTGAATGGTCAACCACTCCTTTGTGTGTGAGCACCTCAGTCCAACTCTCCTATGTGCTAGAAGCTCAGAGTATTTAACTCTTGCTGGCTGCTGTAGCACATAGCAGTGTAAAAGAAATATATATATATTATAAAAAAGCCCCATAATCCTGCATATGCAGCTTAGCCGCATTACAGTTATAAATAGTAAGGGTTCATTTCGAATTTCAAGTTTTATTAATCTAAAATAAGATTATATTACATTTTTTTCCTAACAGTTGTCTGTAGTTCAGCTTACCTCTTCCTTTATCTACAACTGTGTTCCAACTTAAACTTTTATTCCACCGTATAATTTGTAGACATTAATACAAGTCACAGGGGAACTTACATAGATTATGATGGCGTAACATTTGATGCTATGTCATGCTATGTAATGTCGACATTAAACTGACATTTAAGTTTTTAAGTTTATTTTGCCAGCTTGTACTGATGGTGTGAAAGGGAAAAGATGATTGGTTGTTTTTGGTGTGTCTAGTTCCTCTTGAAAGTTCTTCTTTTGGATGATATTACGCCTGAGGTCCTGTGACATTTACTGTTTTCATGATGCAGTGAGTTATCCCAGAAGATAAAAGCATTTGACGATTTGTAAACCGTTTCCTTTTTTCTTTCATTATCGTGGTCCCTATCCTCTTTTGAAGAACATAACATTTTTTTTTGTCAGCACCAGTTTTCTGTATCTGTATGCACTTTGGCCAGCTTTGGGCTCCTTTTACAGTGCCTTAAAAAAGTGTTCCTTGAAATTTTCCACATTTTGTCATGTTACAACCAAAAACGTAAATGTATTTTATTGGGATTTTATGTGATAGACCAACACAAAGTGGCACATAATTGTGAAGTGGAAGAAAAATGATAAATGGGTTTCAAATTCTTTTACAAATCAATATGTAAAAAGTGTGGCGTGCATTTGTATTCTGCCCCCTGAGCTAATACTTTGTAGAACCACCTTTCGCTGCAATTACAGCTGCAAGTCTTTTTGGGTAAGTCTCTACCAGCTTTGCACATCTAGAGAGTGAAATGTTTGCCCATTCTTCTTTGCAAATTAGCTCAAGCTCTGTCAGATTGGATTGAGAGCATCTGTGAACAGCAATTTTCAAGTAGATTCTCAATTGGATTTAGGTCTGGACTGGCCATTTTAACACATGAATATGCTTTGTTCTAAACTATTCTATTGTAGCTCTGGCTGTATGTTTAGGGTCGTTGTCCTGCTGGAAGGTAAACTTCCACTCAAGTCTTTTGCAGACTCTAACAGGTCTTCCTCTAAGATTGCCCTGTATTTGGCTCCATCCATCTTCTTATCCACTCTGTCCAGCTTCCTAGTCCCTTCTGAAGAAAAGCATCTCCACAACATGATGCTTCACTTCATGTTTCACGGGGGATGGTGCGTTCATGGTGATGTGCAGAGTTTGTTTTCAGCCACACATAGCATTTTGCTTTTAGGCCAAAAAGTTAAATATTGGTCTCATCTGACCAGAACACCTTCTTCCACATGTTTGCTGTGTCCCCCACATGGCTTCTCGCAAACTGCAAACTGGACTTCTTATGGCTTTCTTTTAACAATGGATTTCTTGCCACTCTCCATAAAGGCTAGATTTGGGGAGTGCACAACTAATAGTTGTCCTGTGGACAGATTCTCCCACCTGAGCTGTGAATCTCTGCTGCTCCTCCAGAGTTACCATGGGCCTCTTGGCTGCTTCTCTGATTAATGTTCTCCTTGCCCGGCCTGTCAGTTTAGGTGGACGGCCATGTCTTGGTAGGTTTTCAGTTGTGCCATACTCTTTCCATTTTCGGATGATAGATTGAACAGTGCTCCATGAGATGTTCAAAGCTTGGGATATTTTTTATAACCTAACCCTGCCTTAACCACTTCAATACAGGGCACTTATACCCTCTTCCTGCCCAGACCAATTTTTAGCTTTCAGTGCTTTCACACTTTGAATGCCAATTACTCAGTTATGCAACACTGTACCAAAACAAATTTTTTTATAATTTTTTTTCACACAAATAGAGCTTTCTTTTGATGGTATTTAATCGCTACTGGGTTTTTTAATTTTTGCAACATAAGTGAAAAAAGAGTGAAAATTTAGAAAAAAAACACACTTTTTTTTAGTTTCTATGATAAAAATTTGCAAATGAGTAATTTTTGTTTTTTGTGGCCAAAAATGTATACTGTTACATATCTTTGGTAAAAAAATAATTTTCAAGTGTATATTATTTGGTCTGTGTGAAAGTCTACAAGCTATGGTGCCAATCATTGAAAATTGATCACACCTGATATACTGACTGCCTATCATTTCTTGAGGCCCTGAAATGTCACGAAAGTACAATTACCCCCCTAATGACCCCTTTTTGAAAAGTAGACAGTCCAAGGTATTTAGTAAGAGGCATGGCAAGATTTTTGAAGTTTACATTTTTCCCACAATTCTTGGGAAAATTAAAAAATGAATTTGTTTTTTTTTACACACACTTCATAATAACAATTTATTTCTCACACACAGCATATGCACACTTCCAATTACACCCCAAAATACATTTCTCCCGAGTATGGCGATACCACATGTGTGTGACTTTTAGACAGCCGGGCCACATAGAGAGGGTCAACATGCAGGGAGCACCGTCAGGCGTTCTTGGAGCATAAAGAAACAAACAAAGGCGCCTCTAAGTGCAGAAGATTAACAATTTTAATGCCCCAAACTGGGTTAAAAACACTTACAGAATAGAAGTGGTAATCAGGCACATCATAAGTGAAGCTGCATTGGAAGGGGTCACGGTCAGAGGAAGCCTTCAGAGGGGATGGATGTAGTCACTGAAAACAGCAGTGTGGGATACCTTATTGATGACATCACATCCTCGCCCAGGCTGTTTGTTTGCGGTTCAGGCTGGTTACAGAGCCGCTCAGCGGATGACATCACTTCCGGGTTCGCCGTCTTTCCATGCTGACGACGCCGGCTTCACAGCGGCTCCTTGTGTCCCACACTGCTGTTTTCAGTGACTACATCCATCCCCTCTGAAGGCTTCCTCTGACCGTGACCCCTTCCAATGCAGCTTCACTTATGATGTGCCTGATTACCACTTCTATTCTGTAAGTGTTTTTAACCCAGTTTGGGGCATTAAAATTGTTAATCTTCTGCACTTAGAGGCGCCTTTGTTTGTTTCTTTGTGTCATTATAGAGCCTGCTTCAGTCTTTTAAAGCTGCTGCCCTTTTTGCTGAAGATCATCCCACCATCCTTACCAACACTTTCCTCTTCATTTTGGACTACCTACTTTTAATAGAGACATTGTAAGCAAGTAAAGGCGCAAAAAGGCTGGGTATTCCTATGTTCCCATTATGTAAATGACAATAGGTAATTATGACTAATAAAGTCCATAAAAAGTCTATGTGGGCAAACAGACTCAAAAATTCAAAGTCCACACAGATGGCTGCCTTCCTGGAAGAGCTGAACCTAAGCCCCAAAAATCTGCAGAAAAAACACAAGGAAAGGAGGCGCCTCTAAGTGCAGTATTTAAAACCAGATTTAATAAAAAACTCTGTGCAGAACACTCACATTTTGTAGAAAAACATAAAGCGTGTAATGTAGTTAAAATCCAAGGAAAGGGGGGTCCGTCAGATCCATCACAACAACGCTGGGTCCTGCTGTGCGTACGGCTTTTGCTTGAGCACCGCTGAAGCCGGCCGCGGTGACGGAATTCCAAAGCGAGGCCTGGGACGCTGATGGAAGGCAGGCGCGGAGCTGTGACGTCACTGGAATGCGACGCGTTTCATGAGCGTACGGGCTACGATGTCACGGTAGCCGCGCTCCTTCATCAAAGCTACAGGTGGATCGAGGGAATGGCTTAAGAAGAGGATGGGGGCGGGGACTGGAGAAAGAAGGGGAGGACGGACTTTCCTTGTGTTTTTTAATAGAGACACTATCTGGACTACGTTAGTCCTGTGCGCCCTATATACTTTTTTATTTTCCATTGTTCTTGGAGCATAAATTACACATCTAATTTCCTAATGACCTATTACACTTTTGAAGGCCCTAGAGCACCAGGACAATGGAATTGCCCACAAAATGACCCCATTCTGGAATGCAAACACCCCAACGTATATTCTATTAGGCATTATGAGTCTTTTGAACGGTTCATTTTTTTCCACAAGACTTCGAAAAATGTGGAAAGAAAATGAAAACTTTTTTTTTTCATTTTACACAAAGTGGTCAATTTATAAGATATTTCTAACACCTAACATGTACATAGCAAAAATTACACCCCGAAATACATTCTGGTACTCGTCCTAAGTATGGCGATACCACAAGAGTGAGACTTTTACACAGCCTGGCCACATAGAGAGGTCCAACATTGAAGTAGTACCTTCAGGCGTTCTAGGAGCATAAATTACACATCTAATTTCATTTCTACCTATCACACTTTTGAAGGTCCTGGAGCACCAGGACAGTGGAATTACCCACAAAATGACCCCATTTTGGAAAGCAAATACCCCAAGGTATATTCTACGAAACATGGGCTGCAGATAGGTACTCGGTTACTCTGATGGGCTGCAGATAGGTTCTCAGGTACTCTGATGGGCTGCAGATAGGTTGTCAGGTAGTCTGATGGGCTGCAGATAGGTTCTCAGGTACCCTGATGGGCTGCAGATAGGTACTTGGTTACTCTGATGGGCTGGTGACAGGTACTCGGGTACTCTGATAGGCTGGTGACAGGCACCGATCGTGTGTGAGGATATTCTGGTAACGGCTCATTACCGCTTACAGTGCACACCAACACACACTGATTGCCCCCCCCCCCCCGTAATAAAGAGGACCTGTCACCAGCCCATCAAAGTACCTGTCACCAGCCCATCAAAGTACCTGTCACCAGCCTATCTGAGTACCCGAGTACCTGTCACCAGCCCATCAGAGCTCGTTACTGTGATTTGTTTACATTCTGTGACCACAGCCGGTCGTGTGTAAAGAGACAATTTCATTGGCTCTTTACCGCGATCGGGAATGTGCTGTGTCAGGGTGACAAGCATCGTCCCCGATCGCCACTCTGCATGCTCCTAGTGGAGCGCAATGCACGAGAACAATGCATGTGACCGGCTGTGATTGGACACAGCCGGTCATGTGGTTGGCTCTTTACACTTATCTGGGATGGAGCGACGTGCTGACGTCACCGCGATACATGGAAGTCCTGGAACCACGGGCTGTTACAGAGAGCCGGCCAACTTAA
The DNA here is from genome assembly GCF_042186555.1 of Aquarana catesbeiana. Taxonomy (NCBI): domain Eukaryota; kingdom Metazoa; phylum Chordata; class Amphibia; order Anura; family Ranidae; genus Aquarana; species Aquarana catesbeiana. The sequence continues at coordinate 364,112,071 of NC_133327.1, read as the reverse complement.
TCCTTTACTCTGCCTTGATGCATTTACTCTGCATATGATTTTATACATATGTGTAAGTGCCATGTTGAACTTCCAGTGACCAGTATGAGAGAGTGAGAGCGATAACACCAAATTTAACACACCTGCTCCCTATTCACACCTGAGACCTTGTAACACTAATGAGTCACATGACACCGGGGAGGGAAAATGGCTTATTGGGCCCAATTTGGACGTTTTCACTTAGGGGTGTACTCACTCTTGTTTCAAATGGTTTAGACATTAATGGCTGTGTGTTGAGTTATTTTGAGGGGACAACAAATTGACACTGTTATACAAGCTTTACACTCACTACTTTACATTGTAGCAAAGTGTAATGTCTCCAGTGTTGTCATATGAAAAGATATAATAAAATATTTACAAAAATGTGGAGGTGTACTCACTTTTGTGAGATACTGTATGTTGAAGTTCAGCCCAACTCCAGCCACATTGTTTTATAATTATTACGTATTTATTACAGTGCTTTAAATATATATTATATATTCACATCAGTCCCTGCCTTCATGAAACTTACAATCTAAGGTCCCTAACCAAATGCATACAGTTGTGCTCATAAGTTTACATACCTTGGCAGAATTTATGATTTCTTGGCCATTTTTCAGAGAATATGAACGATAACACAAAAACTTTTCGTACAATCATGGTTAATGTTTGGCTGACACCATTTATTATCAATCAACTGTGTTTACTCTTTTTAAATCGTGATCACAACAGAAACTACCCAAATGACCCTGATAAAAAGTTTACATACCCCAGTTCTTAATACCGTGTATTGCCCTCTGTCATCAATGACAGCTTAAAGTCTTTTGTGGTATTTGTGGATGAGGCTCTTTATCTTCTCAGATGGTAAAGCTGCCCATTCCTCTTGGCAAAAAGCCACCAGTTCCTGTAAATTCTTGGGCTGTCTTGCATGAACTGCACGTTTGAGATCTCCCCAGAGTTGCTCAATGATATTGAGGTCAGGAGACTGAGATGGCCACTCCAGAACCTTCACTTTATTCTGTAGCCAATGACAGGTCGACTTGGCCTTGTGTTTTGGATTATTGTCATGTTGGAATGTCCAAGTACGTCCCATGCACAGCTTCCTGGCGGATGAATGCATATGTTCCTCCAGTATTTTTTGATAACATACTGCATTCATCTTGCCATCCATTTTGACCAAATTTCCTGTGCCTTTGTAGCTCACACATCCCCAAAACAACAGCAATCCACCTCTGTGTTTCACAGTTATGCCCCGTACACACGGTCAGACATTGATCGGACATTCCGACAACAAAATCCTAGGATTTTTTCCGACGGATGTTGGCTCAAACTTGTTTTGCGTACACACGGTCGCACAAAGTTGTCGGAATTTCCGATCGCCAACAACGCGGTGACGTCAGCCACGTACGACGAGACTAGAAAAGGCCAGTTCAGAACCAAGCGCGGCACCCTTTGGGCTCCTTTTGCTAATCTCATGTTAGTAAAAGTTTGGTGAGAGACGATTCGCGCTTTTTCAGACTCGTGGCTTTCAGATCGTTTTTTTGCGCTTCAGTTTGTGCTTGTGGGTTTGTATCTGCTCTTCAGTGCGTGCAAGCAAGTTCTGACTTATATATATATATAAAAATAGTTAGCGCTAATAGTGATGCAAAGATAGAAAATCGTGAAATAGAAATATGATGTTAACAAATATTTTTAAACACTTGATACATATCCATATAAGATAATGGGTCATTAAAATAAAAAGTCCATTTTTGTATAAACAGTTGTGATCACCACGTGACAAAACAACTAAAATGCTGACAGGAATGTCCCAAAAGTGGATGAAGGTGTTCCAGAAGTAATAGACCCAAGAACTGATGTATACCATATGGGTCAAACAAATTTAGCGGCACTCTGAAGCACACATATATTCTTGAAAGCCTTCAAAGGAATCCAGTGTGAGGAAACTTAGGATTGTGCAAATACCACCACCCAAGTGAATGGAGGCTTACCAGAGAGTTGGGACTCACAAAGCATATACTGTGCGAGTCAAACAGGCTTGAATTGCCAACTGGCAAATACCAGGGGAGCCGCGAAGGCGAACTGAAGATAGAATCCTAGTGGTTCCTTCACGCAGATATCTTCTCCATATAGAAGTCAAAAACGTCCTTGGACATAACCCACATGGAGGCCATATAGTGTAATTCCGTAAAAAACGTAAAATTTTATTTAAAGAGAAACACTTACATTTCAGATGTATAAAAAGCGCTTGTGTGTATAAAAATGGCGGCAGTGGAGTCCTTCCGACGCGTTTCGTCACACAGGACTTCGTCTGGGGTACTTACCCACTGCAGCCATACTCCTTTATCTAGATGCCAAGACCCCTGTGATGAGAATCCAGCTCTTAAAATTTTTTAATTGTCATTTCCGGGTCCGTCAACATGGCAGACCCGCGTGCGTTCCAAGCCCCTATATCCCCTAGTTCATCCCCCTAGGGCATCACAATTGTCACTTCCAGGTCCGTCAAAATGGCGGACCCGCGTGCGTTACAAGCCTCTATACCACCTAATGCATCCCTTTGGGGCATCACACCAACATGGCCGCGTGTCCTTGCGGCCGGAAGTGTGTGACCTGACGTTGCGACGTTTTAATTATACTGCGGAGTACATGCCGTCCTGCACTCCGCAATAGCTCGTACTGCGCATGCGTACGGCAAGGCAACGTGGCCACGTCATGGCGCATGCGCCCGGCGTGCCGTGACTTTTACGTTTTAAAGCAGGCGGCTCAGAGAGAGCCGTGCTCCGGTCCGGAACAAGCACAATAAAGGAAAAACAAGGGGGTGGATCCCATAGTGAGCAACAGCCCACCAGACCGGAAACCCCACAAAAGTGTATGCAATGGTTGTATATTATAATCCATGAGGATTACACTGAAAGAATAAAGCGTATAATGAAGAAAAATTGCGTAATTTTAATCCATATGAATGGGAATGATCACAAGAAAAAATAAACACGAAAAAAGTTTAAATTAAACTAAGGTACATAGAAAAAAAGAGAGAAAAAGAGATGGATTCTCCACAGATCACATGACGCACTCTTTAACCCATTAAATATACTGTACATACATGTGAGGTCATAAATCGCAATCACAATAACCATAAACAATAGATGGACAAATGGATTGAAAAAATTATATGAAATTATAAAAATATGTTTTTTGGAGATAAAATGAAATAAATCTTTAACAAAAAATTAGAAATAAAAAACATAACATAAAATAATGTATATATATCCAACTAGTAGGGGACTAATGTCTCACGTGTATGAGTTATGATTCATCTATAAAGGCATTGATATCTACCTCGACATTCATACCTTGTGGAGAAAAAGTCTGCAGTTCATATGCCCAAAACATTTCGAGACGGGAGACCCCTCTAATTTTGGCTCCCCCCCTCCATGGTGGGACGTATTTGTCTATAATGACAAATTGGGACCCTGCGGGATTACTATTATGGAATTGTTTGTAATGCCTGGGTACTGTATGCTTAGGATCCCTACCTTTAATAAGGGCTATATGCTCCCCTACTCTGGTAGAAAAGGTTCTGGTAGTGCGACCTATATATTGATTACGACACGGGCAAGTAATGAGATACACTATATATCTTGTACTACATGTGCAGAAAGATTTTATGGTATAATTCTTCCCAGTGACAGTAGAGGAAAATTCTGTTATTGTACGTCTATCAAGTGTGTTATGTACACATACCACGCATTTCTTACACGGAAAGAAGCCTACCATGTTATGGAAAAAGGATGGGCGAGAAGGTGGATTGATCACATTGGGAGCTATTCGACCCTGTAAGGCTGGTGCCCCCCTGAATATAACCTTGGCCTCTTCTGGCAATAATGTACTCAATATGTTGTCCTGTCTCAGAACATCCCAATGTTTTTTCACGATGTTTTTAATCTGTTTGTGTTGATTTGAGAAGGATGTTAACATAGCCCATTTGAGTTTTTCATCTGATTCTTTCTTTGGTTTTACTTCAAGCAGAGTTTTTCTCTCGATATTCATAGCTCTTTGGATTTTGAGGTCCAAATTAGCATTTTCATATCCCTTATCTATAAACTTTTGTTTTAAGATACTTGCTTGTGTGAAAAATACATCTGTGTCCGTACAGTTCCTCCGAAGCCTGAGGAACTGGCTTAGCGGAACTGCATTTAGCCAGGATCTGTGGTGACAACTATTTGTGGGGATGAAACCATTACGGTCAGTGGGTTTGAAGTATGTGTTAAACTTAAACCTTTTTTCCACTATCTCTATCTGTAAATCAAGAAAGTGTATCCTAGTTTTACTGGCTTCATATGAGAGGGAGATGCCTCTATCATTAGCATTCAAACATTCAAAGAACTGTTTGAGTGTTTCGAACGTTCCATTCCATAGGAGGAGGATGTCGTCTATATACCTGGCCCATAGAACCAATGAGGTGGTACCCTGGGAATAGACGACATCCTCCTCCCATTTGGCCATACACAAGTTCGCAAGACTAGGTGCGAACTTGGCACCCATAGCTACTCCCCGTTGTTGGAGGTAGTAGCTCTGGTTAAACCAAAAGTAATTGTGTTTGGTTGCGAACTCAAGAAGCTCTATTAGATAATCGGATTGAAACGCTGCAAGGGAATGTTCCCGGTCCAAAAAATGCTTAACTGCTTCTATACCTTTCTCGTGTGGTATACATGTGTACAAAGATGCCACGTCCACTGTGGCTATAATGCATCCTTCCTGTATATTGACATTTTCCAGGAGTCTGATAGTCGAGCCCGTATCCTTCAAATATGAAGATGTCTTTTTTACTAACGGTTGTAAATAGAAGTCTATGTATTTACCGATTCTAGCCGTAATGGAATTGATACCACTAACTATCGGTCTTCCGTGGGGACATGTAGGGTTTTTGTGGACTTTAGGTAAATAGTATATTGTAGGGATTCGAGGTGCTGTAGGGACCAGGAAAGCTTTTTCTTTTTTACTAAGAATTTTTAAGTCAAAACCCTTCTGAATAAGTTGCTGTAATTGTTTTTTATATCGATTGGTGGGATTATTAGGGAGTATCTGGTAAGTACCTGGTTCATTTAAAATTCTTAACATTTCCTCTTCATATTGGTTCTTACCAAGAACCACTATTCCCCCTCCTTTATCCGCAGGGCGGACCACCAAATTTTTATGTGCGCATAATGATTCCAATCCCTCTTTTGATAATGGGGAATGACGGATGCGTTTAATAGGTAGTTTGGAAAGGTCATTGAGAACAAGATCCCTAAACATTTTCACAGCTGGAGCTATAGGGACAGTAGGAGAGAAGAGAGACTTAGTCATTGTGTTCTTGTTCGTTCGTTACTGTTTTTCAGGTCGCTCTTCACAGGCCTTGCTGTTCTTCAGTGCGTTCTGTTACTTCGTTCTGAGCAGCCGACCGTTTTCTAGCCATGTTGCGTATACGTACTCCTCGTAGATTTCGTGCTGTGCAGGGGCTTGGTGTTGGGGTCCTGACCTTGACACAAGTCCAGTCCATGAACAGGGTGGGGAGGAGTTCATGGACCAAGAATTGGTTGCTTCAGCGTGACCAGTTCTCTCATATGCCTTTGCTCCATGAGATCCGTGAGAATAATCCTGATGATTTCAGGAACTTTCTCAGGATGACGGACCCCATATTTCACCGTTTGTTGGCTTCGCTGACCCCCTATATCAGCAGGCAGGATACCTGCATGAGGCAAGCCATCACTCCGGAGCACAGGCTGGTCGCTACCCTGCGGTATTTGGCGACAGGGAGAAGCTTGCAGGACTTGAAGTTCTCGACAGGCATCTCCCCCCAGGCTCTGGGTATCATTATCCCAGAGACCTGTTCTGCCATCATCCAGGTCCTGCAGGAGTATATGAAGGTAAGATTTTTATCCTTTAATATCACATTTTATTTGTATATAATGTTTGCTAATATATTGTATTTCTCTCCTCATTCCCAAATTACCATGATTGTTATATGCTGTGAATGTCCCCTTTGTTCTCATGCATGCTGGATTTTTAGGTAATTATTTTTTTAGTCCTTCATACATATTTGCCTTCACTTACCTCCCCAGCATGCTCTCCTGCCCTATATTCACCTAATGTAGTCACTTAACAATGTATTTTGTCAGCTCCATAGTAGTGCTTTACCCCAAACACCCCCTAAAATGTTTTTGAAATGTGATTTGTGCTTTAAATTCAGGCAGAGTGCCAGAGGCTTTTTTTTGTGGTGTCCCCAAATTTAATTAACATTTTTGTTAACCCTCCCTCCCCCCAACTGCTAAGTCAACAGATCCCAGTTCTCTATCTATCCGCAATCATCTATCTGTTGACTTTGCCAAACCCATACACACTATGGGTGTGGTCAGATGTATGGATGAATTCCCCAAAGCATGTAGTGCAAGGGCCTGCCTGTATACTTTCAAATGGTACTGTTTAAAGTTTTTGTATCCTATTATTATCTTGATAGGTAATAGCAGAATGTCCAAATGTGCTCAAATGTGTACAGTGTGTATTTATATCTTTGTATTAGGACACTTCTTACCTGTCCAGTGGGCTGCCAATAGTGTAACTAAGGAGGGGCTGTTCCAAGTAATACCCTGTATTTAGGCATTCATCTCTCAATGAAGTGGAGAGTGTTACCTGTCCAAGATCCCCCCCCCCCTATAATGTTAGAAATGGCCCATGAGAGGGGGGGGGGGGATATGATAGGTGTACCTTATACTTTGGTGTTGTAAAATTCCCCTTAATAAATGTTATCTGGAGGTTGGCCAAGAATGTTTGTGTCTAATCTGCTTGCCATGTTTATGTGCAAAAATACAAATTTTTTTTGTTTTCCTCAACAGTTTCCTTCCACGCCACAGGAATGGCAGACTGTGGCCTCCCACTTTGCCCAGCGGTGGGACTTTCCTAACTGCGGAGGGGCAATTGATGGGAAACACGTCCACATTGTCCCACCACCCAATTCGGGGTCGTACTATTATAATTACAAAGGGTTCAATAGTATTGTGATGTTGGCGGTGGTGTCGGCTTATTACGACTTCCTGTATGTGGATGTGGGGAAGACTGGCCGGATGTCCGATGGTGGAGTCATCTCCCAGACGGAGTTTTACAGGCGTCTCCAGAATGGCAGCTTGGACTTGCCACCTCCAGAAGACAGTGTGGAAGGACTCCCATTCGTCTTCGTTCCGGATGAAGCATTTGCGCTGGGGGACCATCTTATGCGGCCATTCCCGATGAGGACCCTCACCCCGGAACAGAGGGTTTTTAATTACCGGCTGGCCAGAGCCAGAAGAGTGGTGGAGAACACATTTGGAATCATGGCCAGCCGGTTCCGCCTATTTCTGACACCCATCCATATGGCGGAGTATAAACTTAATCATCTAATCCTGGCGTGCTGTGTTCTACATAACTTTTTACACCAACATTCTACCAACTATGCTGGCTCAGTTGGGCCTGATGCTGGAATTCTACATGAAACAACCCTGACGGCGCTTGAAAGTGGCCGTCCTGGCTTGCCCTCCCTGAGTGCCGTGATGTCCGGTTAAGATACCTTGAGTTCTTTGCGGGTAGGGGGGCCATCAATATGCCAGACAATTTGTGAAGCCTTTATCAAATAAAAAAAAAAGCTAATCTTTGGTGACATTTACTGCTTGTGTTTGTTTTAACTGACCCTGACAGCAATGTGGGGAGTCCTGAAAATGGCGTGATTGTGTAACCTTATACAAAGCACTGTTGGGTGTTATTTACTAAAGGCGTAGACACTTTGCACTGCAAGTGCACTTGAAACTGCACTGAAACTGCACTTGTAGTGCAAAGAGGATTTGCCCTTAGGAAATAACCCCCATTTTCACAGAAAACAGCAATTACATCACCATAAAAGTGTTGTAGCGTTGAGACAATAATCCACACATTCTTGATAACAATCTTTTTAATACCTGCACAATCATATGTGCATTTAGAAAAGGTTTTTAAAACAAACCAACATGTTTGTTGTATAACAATTTTTGAGGTGGCATTATCAAAAATAGAAATGTCCATTTAAGATAAAACAGGCATGTGTAAAACCAACAAGAAAGACAAAAATCTTGAACTTACAAAGTTCACATATGGTAAAACTTGAAGGCAATATCAAACATGAGTATTTAGGAACTGTGTTTGATATTGCGTTCAGATGGGGTGAAGTCACCCCTTGAAAAGCCAAATTTGGAAGATGCACACCAATTTACGAATGTCAACATGTGCTAGCTGCCATCACGGGGGATCAAGGGACGTGTTTTGGGGGAGCAACCCTTTCCTCGCAGCTACTTTATTATTGAGTAAGGGGTTGCACCCCCAAAATGCATCCATTGATCTCCCGTGATGGTAGATAGCACATGTTGGCACACTGTGTGCATCCTCCAAATTTGGCTTTTCTAAACATCGCTAAGACATTTTTAAGATTGTAGCACACAAAAAAACAAAGTGATTTTGAGGGGTTTTAAATTCGCCCCAAAACATCAATGATGTTATTATTTTTTTGAATAACATCATTGATTTTTTTCTTGAGGTTTTCCAATTCTAAATTACACCCCATGATCTCCACGATCAGGATCTGGGCACTTTCTGATGTGAAAGGATCTCGATCCACAACATCACCATCACCTAAAAAGAGAGAAACCAAACAAAAACAGGTATCAAAAATCTGCCGGCATCCATCTCTTACCTGAGCCTGTGGTCGCAGACACTCACCTGTTGTGGTGTCAAATTCTACCACATCTTCTTCCTCCTCCTGCTCAGCTTGGGTTGGGGGTATTTCCCCTTCTTCCAGAGGTGGGGGGGTCTGTGGTCTCCTCGGATGAGGGGTGTCCTCCGAGTCTTTTCTCCCCTATGTAAAACAAAAATGGTATAATTAGCACACAGATATTTGATGGCCAAAATCTAAAGATGAAACATTGCTTGGAAGTGGGGTACAATTGTCTATTTGGGCAGAGTTCCAAGATGTAGCATTTTTATTGTCCTTTGTCAAGCTTTAATACATTACCTGTTTTGTACAAGCTTCACATATGGAGACCCCCCTATAGTATACACTGGAGCACCTGTGTGGGCCCCCTAATAAAAAGGGTGTTCTTGTGTCCCACACTAGTGCTCCAGTGTCCAGATGTCTAAACAGCTGCTGAGTGTCCTCTCCTTACACAGAATCTAGTTTGCATTTCATTCTAGTAACAAACCCATCTACACAACCAAATATTTTTCATACAAGTAGGCACTAAAAAATGTTGGCAAATGCATATGGCCTAAACAATGGTGTTTTATAGGCCGAAAGAAAAATGTTTGATACGAACGAATAATGGGCCCAAGAACATTAAAGTTGCCATTTTAAACTGTACAACACTTAAGAAAAGCATATGGAGCAGCACGAACGTAATAAAGACAAAAAGAATAGGAACACAGCACAACTACTTACTTTTTTGCAGCACTCTCCGGATCTTTCTGTACTGCTCGGGCTCTCTTAATTTCAGGTCCGACCACCGCTTCCTGAGCTGATCTTTCGATCGTCGTACCCCGAAATTCCGGTGCAGACTCTTGACCACTTTCGCCATGATCTTGGCCTTTCTGATATTGGGGTTGTGGTAAGGTCCATACTTCCCGTCATAGTCGGCCTTCTTCAGGATGTCGACCATCTCCAACATCTCCCCAAAGGACATATTTGTGGCCTTAAATCGTCTCCTTCTGGATCGGGACGTTTCCGGATCCGGGCTTTCCTCCTCCTCATTGCTATAATCAGCACGCACCTGCTCTGACTCCGCCATGTGCTCTTCACCCACTGCGCCGAACGAAAAGGGGCAGGGAATAAACTAGAAAGAATGTCAGGGGCGGGCGGAGTTACACGCATGTGCAGTGTGTATAAAGCGTAACACGCGTGCGTAGTACGTACGATCTGTGAGCGGACGAATGAGTATCGGAGGCGCCAATCGTGATAACGAAGGTAAGAGCCAAACTTGGGCCTATACTGCTTCTACATTGAGGCCTATATTGTAACAAGGTTAGGAGAGTTTTGCCTGACATTAGGGTTTGCCTTGTGTTGTGTCTTGCAGTGAAAATGGATATCTTGAACGATACCGACTTCATGGCAATCTTCATTGACATGTTCAGGGAGCTGCCTTGTCTGTGGGAGATCAACCACTCACATTATAAGAACCAAACAAAGAGGAAGGCAGCACTGGATCAATTGTTGGAAATTGTGAAGCAGGTGATCCCCACGGCAGACATCACCTATTTGAGGATCCTAATTGGTGGTCTGAGGAGTACATATCTAAGGGAGCTCAAGAAAGTCCAGGATTCGCAGAGATCCGGAGCAGCAGATGACATCTATGTCCCCAGGAAGTGGTACTATGACAGGCTGCATTTTCTGGCAGGTCAGACTGAACCCAGGCCAGCACTCTCCAGTCTTCCTTCCATGCTTCCTTCCCCCCCAGCTGAGGCTTCTGACGCCCAACCTGGGCCTTCCAGGCAGCAACATGTGGAGGAGCCCAGCTTGAGCCAGGTATAGCATTCCTCTAAATAGTTCAGGTTGTCCAATCAATGATGTTAACTAGATGTTAGTTTGGAGTACTAATTTCTGATTGTGATTGATGATGCAAAAACTAAAACCATGTCCCTTTTTCATACACAGGGAAGTCTCAGCCAGGAGGTGGCCGGACCGAGCAGGCTGCCTGATATGCAGGTCCCTCCCATCCACCTGCAAAGAGAAAGTGGCAGGAAGAGGAGTACCCTAGAGGAGGCTGCCATAGGCCTATTTTGGAAGGCTACAGAGGCCCTGGGAGCACCACACACTGTGGAGGAGGACTTTGCTGCCATAATTGCCTGTAAAATGCAGCGTATGGAGGAGGGCCAACAACTCATGTGTGAGTCATTAATGTTGGAAGCTCTCAATAAGGGGGTTGAGGGCCCAACTAACATCTGATACCCACATTTGTGACCTCACACTATACCCCAGAAATCAAGATCTCTGTGTCATTCATTGAATGCATAGAAAATAATTTTACAGTGAGTGTGAACATTCTATTTTTCTGTAGTATTGCAGGGAGTAGTAAAGAATAATTTTGTGCTTTTATATCTGAATGTGATCCCACAGGGGAAATGTTCTCTCACTTCCTCTTACTGTCATGCCTGTAAAAGAAATAGTGTGTGGCCATTGTAGGGACAGGGGGCATACAGAAATAAAAAAAACAGTGTCAGATGTTTTACCTTTGCCCATTCTAATAAAAATGTTTCTAAAAGAGTAGTATTGAACATTTTTAACACTTTTGGGCCCAATTATAGTCCCTAGGAGTTTGATGTTTGATGTTTACTGCAGTACTGTTGCGTTTTGTTAACAGTATCCATCTCATTCATAAAGGCATACCCCAGCCTAACTATGACTGCTCACCAGTTAACTGTGTCATAAAAGCACCACAGTGTGCTTTCTCCTTTATGACTATTTCACTTACTTCTGGATTCTGTAGTAATTGCAGATGGTCAGAACAGTGATGCTATCTCAGTTCTAGCTGTAAGATAGCATGCATTGCTGTGAACACGGACAGAGTTATGTCCCCAACTTACATACATATATTTTTTTTAGACCCATGTCCTACGCCCCTACTTCATTAGTTACAAAATTTTATTTAAAAAAAAAGGGTTGCTGGAAAGATGGGAGAACTACCTCTTCCTATTACATGGCAGATCACATGACATTGCTGTTCCCTCTCTGTGGAGCAATGCAGAGAACACAGCATAGGACATTGAAAGATCCACACTGCAAGCTGAAAGTTTATTAATAAAATGTAAAATTCCGTTGAGGTGTGTCTGTAGCTATGTTCTGAAAATTGAGAAAGGAGAGATCATCAGTTTTTATAAATTGGGCCCTTTGTTACTCTCTGGTTGTCATTGCAACCATATACACAGAACGCGTCTTGTTTTACCTTTGGTCTAATAGGTGGTGATATACATTAGATGGGACCAGTGAATATTGCAATGTCTGTGACGCTTTCAGATGGGAGCAGGAACACCCAGTCACCTGAATTAGTCAGTTTGGATTTTCCCTGGCAAATAATCAACTCAGATTATTCTTCTGCTGGAAATGTCTGTTCAGTGCATCCATATGAACAACCAGATGTTACAAAAATGCATGCTAATGCTGTCATTGTTCAGGGAAGAGTTTGTTTGGTGATCAGATCATGCATGTACTTCTGCCTGAAGACACAAATGTTTTATGTTGTGGGCTCATTACGATTAAAAGTTAACAGTCAGTGTGATGTTGTGTAATAGTGGGTTGAATTGCCAGTAAAGAAGCTGGTAATGTAGGATTACGGTATTTGCAAAGAAACAATACAACAGAAAGAGAACACACATACAATGCCTTGAAAAAGTATTCCTTCCCCTTGAAATTTTCCACATTTTGTCATGTTACAACCAAAAACGTAATAGTATTTTATTAGGATTTTATGTGATAGACCACCAAAATCCCAATAAATTACATTTACGTTTTTGGTTGTAACATGACGAAATGTGGAAAATTTCAAGGGATATGAATACTTTTTCAAGGCGCACTGTATTAACAAATGTTACATAAGCGTCTTTAGCTCCCGTGTTGCACTTAACCATTGACTTCCCTCATGCTTTAATTTGTGCTGCACTTTTGTTTCAGAAGCATAGCAAAAAAAAAATCTTTCATTTAAAGTGAACCTGTCATATTCACCAAAGATTCTAAATATTCCTGTTTAAAGTACAGGAAAAAATCCCTTTTTTTACTTGTGGAGGATTGATTCGAATGCCTGTGCTTTGCTTTGTCTCCAAGTTGATTTTAAGCCCTTCCTGTAGTTTTTCAGTTTTCAGATGTGAGACTCTACTGGCTGCATATCTGGCACTGGACGAAAAAATGACAGTTGAAGGATTTTGTGCCAGGAGGGGATGGGGCTTGACCTTGACTTTAAAAGATGTAAAGCTCTGTGTTTCACCTGAATCTGAAATTCGACATCCATAAGGTCTGCCTATAACAAATGACAACAAATGTTGGATGTGAGCTCATTGTCGGAAAGTCCGCCAACAAATGTTTGAGAGCAGGTTCTCAAATTTTCCGTTTTGTTACTAATCGTGTGTACACAAGTCCGACGCACAAAAGTCCACGCATGTTCAGAATCAAGCAGAACTTCATTTTTCTCGGCTCGTCGTACGTGTTGTACGTCACCGCGTTCTTGACGTTCGGAATTTCCGACAACATTTGTGTGACTGTGTGTATACAAGACAAGTTTGAGCCAACATCCTTCGTAAAAAAATCCACAGTTTTGTTGTCGGAAAATCCTATCGTGTGTACAGGGCATATTGTTTAAATCTCCACGAGCAAAGCAGATGTTTGCTTTTAACAAATAAAACAGCTGTCTATCTGGTAATACAACATGTAGTAATGTGTTATTAATTTAAGATGCAAGCCAAGGTCCCCATTTTTCTGTTACCAGCATGGAGTAAAAGAACAGCAGCTAACCAATGAAGTCATCTCTATGCCCCTCTCTCTTCCAACCAAAGTTTGTTAGATTCACAGCACTGTTCAACGCATTAACACCCAAACTACTTACATTACCACCTGTTTCCCTCTGACTGAAAACTGTATATACAGTGGGTATAAAAAGTCTACACTCCCCTGTTAAAATGTCAGGTTTCTGTGATGTAAAAAAAAGACAAAGATAAATAATTTCACAACTTTTTCCACCTTTAATGTCACCTATAAACTGTACAACTCAGTTAAACAACAAACTGAAATCTTTTAGGTGGTGGGAAGTAAAAATAAAAAAATTAAATAATATGGTTGCATAAGTGTGCACACCCTTAAACTAATACTTTGTTGAAGCACCTTTTGATTTTATTACAGCACTCAGTCTTTTTGGGTATGAGTCTATCAGCGTGACGCATCTTGACAATATTTGCCCACTCTTCTTAGCCCTCTTCAGATCGCCCCACAGATTTTCAATCGGATTCAGGTCTGGGCTCTGGCTGGGCTATTCCAAAACGTTCTTCTTCTGGTGAAGCCATTATTTTGTTGATTTGGATTTATGCTTTGGGTCGTCATCATGCTGAATGATGAAGTACCTCTTTATGTTTAGCTTTCTAGCAGAAGCCTGAAGGTTTTGTGCCAATGTTGACGGTATTTGGAACTGTTCATAATTCCCTCTACTTTGACTAAGGTTCCTGTTCCAGCTGAAGAAAAACAGCCTCAAAGTATGATGCTGCCACCACCATGCTACACTGCGGGTATGGGGATGTGTTTTTGCAAAATCTAGCCAGGCTTGGATATTTTTCTTCGTAAGAAATCGCTTCCATCTTGCCACTCTACACCATAGCCCAGACATATGAAGAATTCGGGAGATTGTTGTCACATGTACTGCACAGCCAGTACTTGCCAGATATTCCTGCAGCTCCTTTAATGTTGCTGTAGGCCTATTGGCAGCCTCCCTGACCAGTTTCCTTCTTGTTTTTTCATCAATTTTGGAGGGACATCAAGTTCTTGGTAATGTCACTGTTGTGCCATATTTTCTCCACTTGATGATGACTGTGTTCTGTGTCTTGGAAACTCTTTTGTACCCTTCTCCTGACTGATACCTTTTAACAGTGTGATCAATCTGATACTTTGGAAGCTCTCTGCAGACCATGGCTTTTGCTTTAGAATGCGACTAAGAAAATGTCAGGAAAGACCTACTAGAAGAGCTGAACTTTATTTGGGATTAATCAGCAGCTATTTAAATGATGGCGGGTGTGTACTGACTCCTATTTAACATAAGTTTGAATGTGATGCCTAATTCTGAACACAGCTACATCCCCAGTTATAAAAGGGTGTGCACGCTTATGCAACCACATTTTTTTTTATTCCCCCCTCCTAAAAGATTTCAGTTTGTTTTTCAATGGAGTTGTACAGTTTATAGGTCACATTGAAGGTGGAAAAAGTTCTGAAATGATTTATCTTTGTGTGATTTTTTTTTACATCACAGAAACCTGACATTTTAACAGGGGTGTGTAGACTTTTTAAATCCATTGTATGTACATTGCAAGGATTTTAACAAACTTTGTTGCAGATTCCTACATTTTGTTGTTCTGAAGAAATCGCTGTGTGTTTGTGTCCATGTGGAAAGTAAATCTAATGGGAGTGGTTTCATAATTATCAATCAGCTGCTGCACTTACAGGTCTCTAATGAGGAAAATTGCAGGGTCTACATCCCTTTAGACATGATTTCCTATTGGGAGTATCTCACCAAAAATTACATTATTGTTGCAAGGGATACCTGAAATCTGACTTGTATTTTAGTGCAGACTTCTGGGAAAATCAGTGAACACAAGTTACTCAAGCAGGA
Source organism: Aquarana catesbeiana (assembly GCF_042186555.1). Lineage (NCBI taxonomy): Eukaryota > Metazoa > Chordata > Amphibia > Anura > Ranidae > Aquarana > Aquarana catesbeiana. The sequence goes on along the minus strand of NC_133327.1, from coordinate 364,096,664 downwards.
AATTACATTTTCGGGGAGCTTTCCATACACAATCTGTGTACAGAACACCTCCAGGTAGCCATATTGCATTTTACAGAAAATTACAGAACTGCAGATTGAAAAGGAAGGGTAATTTTTACTAACTTTCAATTACAATATGACTTATGTTGCAATTGTATATGCTATATAATTTTTTTTTTGCCATATTTTTTTAACGAAAGTGACGTTAGCCTTTTAAGCCAAAGCTTTTTGTTTCAGTTATGGAAAGAGTATGGAAGTGTTAAACCCCCTCCCAGGTTTTTACTGCTGTCTGTGTCTTTGCTGGGGATACTCACCTTCTATATTTTCCTGTCTGTTTAGAAAACAGAATGTGGTGGGAAATTGAACATTTTAGAGATATCAAAGGAACAGAAGGGAGGAGGTTCGAATTTTTAAATTGGGACAGCTGTCTAAGAGGGCATTTTTGCTCGCTTTGGAGAAATTACCTTTTACATCTTTGTGTGGCCCTGGGACAGGAAGTTTTGGGAATTTCCCTGATGGGACAGAGCAAAAAAAACTTGAAATCAAAAACTAGAAAAACATTTTGGCTTTTCATAGTCTTTACAAATATTTTATTGCATACATACTTGGATTATTTAGGGTCTTTATTATTATATGCTAAACTATAGTGACTGTCAAGTTAACTCTAGGGCAAGCAATTGTATAATCCATCTCTAAGGAACAATAAACTCTTCCATTATAATTTCTGAGTACAGGGTTTTAAGTGTGCTTACTTTATTGGTGTAACAGTATTTTCCCTCTGCTCATAATGAAGCATCCTTTTAATCTTCAAGTTTAAAGGCATTCCCAGTAAAAATGTATAAATTGCATAATTGTTTGGTCATTGGATCAAAACAGTTTACATTCTGCTTTTATTTTCTTTGACCTACGTGACTTTCTTCTCTTGCACGTTCAAAATAGGATATTTCTGCATTTTGTGTTATAAAGTGTTTAGTGGTGACAGTTTTCTGACACCACTAACAAGAACAAGTCTTGTGGCAGAATGATTTTAATGAGAGTAAACATGCACATAGCAACCTAATTTCCAGCAGAATATGTTTATAAAGAATTCACATTTTTGATAAATCCTTATCTGCTTACTTTTTGTAAAACATTTTGTTGAAGAGAAGGGTTTTATTATGGTTCTCTTAAATTCTTAGGAGTGTGTAGAAAGCCAAAGCCATTGGTTTCTTCTATGAGCTATGAACACGTTGTCCAGTGCTGACAGTCTATGTTAGCAGGTTAATATTTGGATCAGCACTACAATATAATCTGCGCTATTTGCATCATCAAATGCATATGTATTCACTTTAAAATGGGCTGCCTGCTCAAAGCTAGTACAGACGTAAGCAAATTAATTTTCTCATTCGTTCATTGACAGACACAGCGCTTCCTTATTCAGAAACATAGGTTTATATTGCCCCCTACAGGAGTAGGACACTAGGTAGAAAAGAGACTTGGCTACGCCCACGGGCAGTCCTAGGTGATATACACCCCCCTCTGTGCTATAGGCCTTCAGTTTTTTTCTACCTAGTCATGAGTAAGGACCTAGTTCCCTGCTGGAATCTCTAGGCCTGGCAATGTTTTGTTTTTGCTTTTTAAGCTACTTTTTTTCTCTTGGATTTTTACGGTGAGATCTACAATCAACTGCCGGACTGGGCGACGGGCTAGACACTAAGATCCAGTGGTCTCCCCAGTCTTGCCAGTGAGCGTGTGCAGACCGCAGCTATGCGCTGGGTTAGTCGCGACAAGTTAAACGTCTCGCGAGGTCGCATACGGCCGGGTCTCGGCCTGTGTTGCAGCGTTCCTCATGGCCGACAGCCCCCCCCCAGTTCGGTGGCGAGGAGGATCTGTCTGGGAGCGTTAACCGCGTACTCGCTGGAGCTGTAAGGGGCCCCCTCCTCTCCTTCCCTGGAGTGCTGTGGGGCGCGGGTACTCCCTGGGGTGGTCGGTCCCTCTGGGGTTCTCCTCCACATCCCCTCTTCCTGGATAAGGCCCAGGCCTCTGGCTTAGGTGCTTCGGACACTCTGTCCACCCCCCTCCCCTCCAGGGTTGTCACTATGGCATCTGATGGCTGGGTGGTTGACCAGGCATTCACAGATCCGCGCCCCCTGCGGCAGCCCTCCACTAATCTAGGCCATGGCTTTGCAGCCTACCGAGCACTTGCGGCAGGCAGCCGAAAATTTAGGCCGTGGCTTTTGCAGCCTACCGACCGGGCGACATGCAAGGCGGCCCTAGAGCGGGCGGTGGAGGTCGCCGCTTTCTGTTGCGGGCATCCGCCCTCCTTCCTTGGCTCTAGCCTGGTCTGGTCCCCCCGCGGACCTGTGCACTTGCGGCTGGCGGCCGACAATTTAGGCCGCGGCCTGCTAGTCCCCACGGCCACACTGGGCGCCTTCTTCCAGAGGGACGGCGCTGTGGGGGCTCTGAGGGCGACCCCCTTTTGGGGGGGAGGTTGTTTAAGTGGGCCCTCCGTAGGCGCCTCCTGTGAGGGGCCTTAGTGGATGCCCTCTGTGAGGGGCCTTAGTGGATACCCCCTGTGAGGGGCCTTAGTGGATGCCCCCCATGAGGGGCCTTAGTGGATGCCCCCCATGAGGGGCCTTAGTGGATGCCCCCCACGAGGGGCCTCTGCCAGTGCCCCCTGTGAAGGGCCCAGTGGTGTCCCCTGTGCGGGGCATCCGTAGGCGCCCCCTGAGCGAGGTCTCAGCCAGTGCCACCTGTGAGTGGTCCAATGGTGCCCCCTGTACGGGGTATCAATAGACGCCCCAGTGCGGGGTCTCGGCCGGTGCTCCTTGTGAGGAGCCTGGTTCAGTGCCCCCTGTGCGGGGCCTCAGTTGACGTCCCCCATGTGGGACCTCAGTTACGCCCCTGTGCGGGGCCTAAGATGGTGGAGGTCTCAGTCGGCAGCCCCCCTTTGTTCTTTGCATTTTCACAGGTGGCGCTTGGGCATATAGGCTAGTAAATGGCGCCCTCCCCTGCCTCGTCAGTCTCAACTGATCCTATGTCTGGCTCTGCCGTCGTGGATGTGGCTCACCTTGCGGGTTGGTGGCCACATTCCCTGTCCTGTCAGTTAGTGAGGTTGTTCCTCCACAACTGCAGTGGTGCACAAGAAGGTGATGGTTGTCTCCCTTATTACATCTGTGCGGGAAACTTTAAAGATGGAGGATGCAGCTGTGGCTGCGGCAGAGGTGCAGGTCCCCTTGGCACCCATAAACTGTCTCGCACGGCAAAAGCGTTCCCTTCTCCCGCCTATTTTGGGATATTTGTTCATAAAGACTGGGAGTGTCCAAAGCCTCCCTTTGTGGTTCCAAAGACGCTTCGCTGTGAGGTACCCCTTGTGGGGTCCTTCCTTAAGGAGTGGACTGTTCCACCAGTAGTGGATCCCCCGTCTCTAGGTTGCGCAAGGCGGCCATAATTCTGGGAGGAGTCTCCGGCTTTTACAGATTCCGGCTGACATACCTGGAGGGGGAGCAGATTCCCTCTACTTTCGCTGAGTTGGCGGACCAGTTGTTCTGGGGGCTGCAGTTTGTATGCAATGCCTCTTGGACACAGTTCCCTTGGTTGCTAAGCTCTCTGTTTCTGCAGTGGTGCTTAGACATTTATTGGGGCTTAAGTGTTGGTCTGCGGACTGGGCTTCTAAAAAAGCTCTGACTGGGTTACCATTTCAAGGCAATTGTCTGTTTGGGGCTACCCTGGATGACATTGTTACGGGTCTCACAGGAGGGAAGTGTAAATGTCTTCCACAGTCTGATGGGGAAAAGGGCCTCGTAGTGGATGCGGTCCTTCTTCTTGGCATGCAATGGACCTGGTCTAGCGGGGCTCCCTAGACCCACGGACAAGGCCCCTTCAGCATGAAGGCGTGTCCTCACCTATGGCCTAGTGTTCCGGCCTTGAACCCCGAAAAGGGTTTTTTCCTACCAATTAGCGTCTGTCTCTGGACTGTTGGCAGTTCTCCTTGGGGCTGTGCAAGCCCTGTTGCTTCAGGGTGTGCTTGTCCCGGTTCCACTGGGTACAGAATGCAGTCCATCTGCATGGTGGTGGTGTCCCTTCATAATGGGGACTTTTGGGCTTCTGTCGACATCTTATTTACGCACACCAATATGTGCCCAACACCAACACTTCCTCCGTTTTACTGTGGGAAAAGAGCATTTTCAGCTTGCGGTGTTGACTTTTGGTCTTGCCTCCACCCATTGCGTAGTCACAAAGGTGTTGGCCCCAGTTCTGGCATGGTTACGTAAGCGGGGGATTGTGGTCCTGGGCTGCTTGGACGATCTTCTTCTGTGAGCAAAGTCCTCGGCTACCCTGAGAGGCGACGTAGCTCGCTATACAGACCTCAGTTTTCAGTTGGCTTCTATACTACCTGAAGTCTGCTTTGGCTCTTTCCAGAAAATTGGATTATCTGGGCCTGACTTTGGTTTCTTCTCTGGCCAGAGTGTTTCTTCCTCTGGACAAACTCCAGAAGTTGCATGCTGCGTTTCAACTACTGTTGTCTCGCAGGTGGGCCTCCCTGCGGTCCTGCAGGTGGGTGTTAGGCCTGATGGTATCTACATTCAAGGCGGTTCCATTTGCGCAGTTCCATACAAGCTCCTTTCAAGTGAGATCCTGGCGTAAAGTGCCCAAGGTCTCTGGGCTATCAGATTCGGCTGAGCCAGAAAACCAGGGGTCCCTGGTCTGGTGGCTTCGCTGTGCGGGATTTCGGTAGGGCACATCCTTTCTAACCTTGTATTGGACAATGGTCACCACCAATGCCAGTCTGTCCGGGTGGGGAGGTGTACTGGGACTGGGTTCTGCTCAGGGTCATTGGACGCTGGAGGAATCCGGGCTACCGATCGATATCCTGGGACTTCGAGCAATCAGAATATGTATGGATCATGGAGGTTGAATTTGGGTGCTCCGGGTACGGATCCAGTCAGACGATGCCACGGCGGTGGTCTATGTCAATCACCAGGGCAGAACGAAGAGTGTGTTGGCAGCCCTGACAGTAGCCAGCATTCTCAGGTGGGCAGAACACCTTGTTCCAGCCCTCTCCGCCGTATGCATTCTAGGAGTGGAAAAATGGCAAAAATTGCAGGCGGTTGCCTGTCGGCTAGTGTTGGTCCACGGGGTAGTCCTTTCACCAGGACATGTTTCATCGGATATGTCTCTGATGGGGAACTTCTGCGATAAACCTGTTGGTGTCCCGGCTTAACGGAACGGTACTGAGGTTTCCGGCAAGGTCATGGGCTCCTCTGGTGGACACTGCAGACGCTCTGGTGGGGCCCCGGTATAGTCGGATCTACGCCCCTCCTCCTCTCAAGATTCTGCCACAGCTTTTGCACAGGATTGAGGCCGAAGGAATTCTGGTCATTCTAGTGGGCCCAAATGGTCTTGTTGGTCTTGGTACGCTGACCTGGTGCGCTTGGTCACTGACGTCCCTTGGCGACTGCCTCTCAGGGAGATTCTACTGTCCCAAGGGCCGATCTCCCATCCTGCTTCAGTCGTTTTTGAAGGCCTGGCTGTTTTGAGCCAGGTGCTGAAGTTACGACGCTGCTGGCTAGGAAGCCTTCCTCTGGGAAGATTTACCACTGGACATGAATAACATACATATCCTGGTGTGAGGCACTTGCCATTTACCCAATTTTTTTCAGGATGGCTCGGATTTCGACCATCCTTCATGGGGGGGGGGTTGAGTAGAACTTGGCCTTGAGTACCATCAAGGGCCAGGTGTTGACCTTGTCGGTTTTCTTCGGCGTCCCCTGGTCTCATACTCCCTGGTGCGTACTCTTAATCAAGGGGTTCGACATCTGCGTCCACCGGTGCGGTCGCTTCTACCTCCGTGGGATCTACTCTTGGTGCGTTTGGATCTACAGGAGCCTCCCTTTGAAAATATTTGGGAGGTTCTTCTGCTTGCTCTGTCCCAGGAGGTGGCTTTTTTGGTTGCTATCACCTCTGCTCGCAGAGTGTCAAAACTGTAGGCGTTACCATGTCATACTTTTTACTTGGTGATCTACAAAGATGAAGTGGTTCTTCACCCTTGTTCGTGTTTCCCTCCTCTAATTCTTTTTGATTAAGGATGTTTATTGCCTTCCTTGTGTCCCAGGTCAAAATGTCCTTAGGAATTTATCTTACATTCCCTGGATGTGTTCGGGCGATTCGGGTGTATTTGGCAGTCACAGGGCCTTTTCGGAGATCAGACTCACTGTTTGTGATCACGGACGGGCCAAAAGGGGGGCCGTCTGCTTCCTCTGCGACCTTTCTAGATGGCTCAGACAGACGATGACTCTGGTCTATTCTATCAGGGGTTGGGTTCCTCCTGTTACAGCGCAGTCTACTTGGCTGCTTATTGCTTCTGGGGCCTTCCATCATCGGGCGTCAGCTGCGCTGGTTTGCAAGGTGGCCACTTGGTCATCGGTGTACTCTTTCACAAAATTCTACAACGTGGCTGTGCTGGCATCTGAGGATGCTTCTTTTGGCCGCAAGATGTTGCAGGCTGCTGTTTGGAGGGTCTATTCCCTCTTGAAGGGGTTTTGTTCAGGTTGGGCTCCAGTTTGTTTCTGTGTTGAGCTCCTGTTACCTGGTTGGCTCTTGTGTTAGCCTTGGGATTTTTTGTTGTCTCACCCCTCATGTTTGGCACTGCTTTGGGAAGTCCCTATGGTTCTGAATAAGGAAGCGCTGTGTCTGTCAATGAACGAATGAGAAAATAGGATTTTTGATTTACCATAAAATCCGTTTCTCTAAGTTCATTGACAGACACAGCACCCACCCCCTCTATGGGGTTTTTAATGCTTCTGACGCTGCTTGGGACAAAACCGAATGCCTATAGCAGAGGGGGGGGTGTATATCATCTAGGACTGCCCATGGGCATAGCCAAGTCTTTTTTCTGCCTAGTGCCCTACTTCTGTATGGGGTGATATAACCCTATGGTTCTGAATAAGTCAAGTGCTGTCTGTGCCAATGAACTCAGAGAAACTGATTTTACGGTAAGTCAAAAATTCTGCTTTCATGCTGCACAAAGCTGAGTACCCATGTGGATGAGCCCTGACAGCCAGTTTCCATATTTAAAGGGTAACTCTACTTTTGTGGGGGGGAAATAGCAAATAAAAAAAAATTATATAGTGTATACAATTGCTACACAAGTCATATTATAATTGAATGTTATTAAAAATGACCTTTCCTTTTCTATATGCAATATGGCTACCTGAAGGCATTCTGTACACAGATGGTGTACAGAACCCCCCCCCCCCAAAATGTAATTTCCCCCTTCTCTAAATGGCTCACTGATTTTCCCAGAAGTCTGCACTAAGAAACAAAACAGATTTAGGGCATCTCCTGCAACAAAAATTACATTTTTAGTGAGATACTTCCAAAGGGAAAGCATGTCTAAAGGGACGCAGACCCTGCTAATTTCCTCATTAGAGCCATGCAGGTGCAGCAGCTGGTTAATAATTATAAAGTCCCTCCCATACAGATTTACTGTCCACATGGACACAAACAGCTGTTTCTTCAGAAAAAGAAAAGGTAGGTATCTGCAACAAAGTTTGTCATTCTTTGCAATGTGCAGAGGGTGATGTTTTTTTCTTAACAAAAGTGAAGTTACTCTTTAAGCAGTCATATACACCTAAAACTATTGAGTACTGTTGTACTTATTTTTTATATGCAGTAATATCCAAATATTATAATATTTCAGGACAAGCTTTCCGGCTGTGCCCCCTTATTTTAAGTTCAAAACAGTACTAATGCCCAAAGTTTTAACAGAATGTTAACCACTTCAGCCCCGGAAGAATTTACCCCCTTCCTGACCAGTGCGTTTTTTGCAATTCAGCACTGCGTCGCTTTAACCACTTACCGACCGGCCTCTGTATATATACATCATTACTTTAAAGATGGATATCTCGGTAACGGCAGCAGCTGCTGCCACAACCGAGGTATCTATCTTTAGGGCCGGCGGTTCTGTACACGATAATGGTGGTCTCTGCGGCGGGTTCACAGCGAGATCACCGTTATCGGCGGCAGGAGAGGTGACACCCCCCCTCCCGCCGCTCTCCCGCACCCTCCGCTGCTTACCGGAGCCGTCGGTAGCGGCGGAGGCGATCGGGTCCTTTCCCTTCCTCAGTATGGAGACGAGTGAGGCTAAGATGGCGCCCACCCATCTCCATACCATAGGACGGCCGGAGTGACGTCATTACGTCAGCTCCGCCCACTTCTCTTAAAGGCACTTTTTTGTGTGTCATTTTTTTAAACGACTTTTTTTTTTTTTTTTTGCATTAAAGTCTAAATATGAGATCTGAGGACTTTTTGACCCCAGATCTCATATTTATGAGGACCTGTCATGCTTTTTTTCTATTACAAGGGATGTTTACATTCCTTGTAATAGGAATAAAAGTGATCCACATTTTTTTTTTTTAAAACAGTGAAAAAATAAATAAAATAAAGTAAAATAAATAATAATAAAAAAAAAAAAAAAAATCTTTTAAAGCACCCTGTCCCGACGAGCTCTCGCGCAGAAGTGAACGCATACGTGAGTAGCGCCCGCATATGAAAATGGTGGTCAAACCACACATGTGAGATGTCGCCGCGACCGGTAGAGCGAGAGCAATAATTCTAGCCCTAGACCTCCTCTGTAATGCAAAACATGCAACCTGTAGAATTTTTTTACCGTCGCCTATGGAGATTTTTAAGGGTAAAAGTTTGACGCCATTCCACGAGCGGGCGCAATTTTGAAGCGTGACATGTTAGGTGTGAATTTACTTGGCGTAACATTATATTTCACAATATAAAAAAAAATTTGGCTAACTTTACTGTTATCTTATTTTTGTATTCAAAAAAGTGAATTTTTTCCAAAAAAAGTGCGCTTATAAGACTGCTGCGAAAATACGGTGCAAAAAAAGTATTGCAATGACCACCATTTTATTCTCTAGGGTGTTAGAAAAACAACATATAATGTTTGGGGGTTCTAAGTAATTTTCTTGCAAAAAAACTGTTTTAAACATGTAAACACCTAAAATCCAAAACGAGGCTGGTCTTTAAGTGGTTAACTGACAATTGCACGGTCGTGCGACGTGGCTCCCAAACAAAATTGACATCCTTTTTTTCCCTCAAATAGAGCTTTCTTTTGGTGGTATTTAATCACCTCTGCGTTTTTTTTGTGCTATAAACAAAAAAATAGCAACAATTTTGAAAAAACGCATTATTTTTACTTTTTGCTATAATATCCCCAGAAAATATTTTAAAAAACATTTTTTTTCCTCAGTTTAGGCTGATACTTATTCTTCTACATATTTTTGGTAAAAAAAAAAATCGCAATAAGTGTTTATTGATTGGTTTGTGCAAAAGTTATAGTGTCTGCAAAATAGGGGATAGTTTTATGGCATTTTTATTGATAATTTTTTTTTACTAGTTATGGTGGCGATCAGCAATTTTTATTGTGACTGCGACATTATGGCGGACACGTCGGACAATTTTGACACATTTTTGGGACCATTGTCATTTATACAGCAATCAGCGCTATACAAATGCACTGATTCCTGTGTAAATTACACTGGCAGTGAAGGGGTTAACCACTAGGGGGCAGTGTAAGGGTTAAGTATGTCCTGGGGAGTGTTTCTAACTGTGGGGGGGCGTGGCTACATGTGACACGTCACTGATCTCTGCTCCCGATCACAGGGAGCAGAGATCAGTGACACTGTCACTAGGCAGAACAGGGAGATGCTTGTTTACATTAGCATCTCCCCGTGCTTCCTCTCCGTGAGGCAATCGCGGGTATTCCCGCGGCGTTAGAGTCCGCGGGACTCGCGACCTGACTCACGGAGCTGCCGGCGCACACGCACTGGCACGGCAGGAAATTTAGAGGGACGTATGGGTACGCCCATTTGCCCAACTGTGCCATTCTGCCGACGTACATCGGCGTGCGCCGGTCGGGAACCGGTTAAAGTGTGACTAAACCCAGGACCCTGCATTCATTATATCTGGTCTCCCACAGAACAAAGAAATGCAATTATTTTAGTAAATATAAACTGCTAAATACCTTTTCTCATCAGCAGTATATAGCAGTCTTGTGACTTCCCCCAGTGTCCAGCAGAGCACTGGTTAAAGCTTGTAGGAGGAGTTTTCATTCTCCCCTGATTGTCCTATGAGGCCGCAGGACCCCTAACCCTCTGCCTAGACAGTGCTGGTCACATGCACTCTCCCAAAAAAAAAAAAACCTCTCTAGCAATACACACCAAACTGAGCATGTGCAGCTTGTCCCGAGGACTCTGTTCTACCTGCAAATAGAATGGGGACTGTGGAAGAGGGGAAGATTTAGAGGAGACAGGATCAAACAGCCATTTTACACAATGCGGAGGATTAACCCCTTAGGTTCCACAGTGAGTATAACAAGCATGCTTTACTGCATATACAGACGGATTTTACTGTTCTGGGTTTAGTATCACTTTAAATGAGACAATCTTTTTAAAAAAAAAAAAAGAAAACTTTGTCTTTTTTAGTATTGTTTGGATCTTAGAAGAAGGGGACACACCTTGAAAGCTTGTAGTGAAATGTTAGTCCAAATTAAAAAAGTACCAGGGACAGTACTCTATTGTTTTTGTTGCATGTGCACTAATATAGCTACAGTCACCTCAAGCATGTACACCTAACAAATAATCTGCCTCTGGCAACTGTAAGTCACATAAATAGATAGCAATTGCAGTTGTCTTTGGTTATATTTTATTTCTAAAAGTCAGATGATTACAGTAAAAAATATTAGAGCAGCACATACTGGAAATGTAGTACAGAAAACATCTATTTTGGGGTCTGCTTCCATTTAAGGTAATTTATTACATTTGGAAATTTGACAGTGCAATCTATGGGGAACTGAGAATCAGTGTGCTGTGAGTCCTGATATGAATTAACACAGACATACAGGAGAGCCTATTCTTCTGAACAACAGGAAAATGACAAGGACAACATGGCAAGTATCCCATGGTACAAACATAGCCTGATCGTCAGTGCTCTGATGGTGGTGTTTACATGCAATATAAATAAATGAGTGCACTACATGGATGGGGATTCTCGGTTGTGATTCATACAGAAGTGGCTGCGCGGGAATATCCAGCCAGTGCTTACGAGTGATGCAGCTGAGTCATTTGCCAATCAGTACAAGTCTGTTCGAATTATGGCAACCCTGTCATGCCTCAGTATGGAATTTCCTGATGGCTAAGCATGGGAACGCTTCCTTATCGCTCATTTGTCTAGTCATGGGATTATACTGTTAGGAATACTTGGATATCAGCAGATCTTTACGCACTTTAAAATTTGTTAATTCAGCAAAGATCAAAAGGCAGTTCTTCTGTTCAAATTACTGCAATACTAAATTGTATTGAGGATTGTACTCTCTGTTCCCAGTATAGAAATATATCGGTTTCTTATGATTTCTGAAGAAAGTGAGAGGCAATCATACAGCTATAGTCACTTAGTGCCATTATTTGTGTATTGTTACAACTTAGGGTGGACCTAAGTGGATACTCTAACAGGCAGGGAGATATCTATCCTCAAAAAGATCACATCTTGCGACCTGTCTGCATTTCGAAGGGGCATTTGTGCAGTTGGAACCCCACCCCTCTGATCCATAACAGAGAGAAGGAGCAGGTGCATCAAAACAAAAGTTCTACAAAGTCAGGTTTTTTTTAACTGCAGCCACAGCCTGAGTAGAAAAGCATGTCCCCTGCCAGCAGTTGCAGAGTGGGACAATTGCGGTCTGTGTGGAAGCAGTGGTCTCACACCACACGCCCCCTACTGAGTCAGACCTTTAGCTCTGCAATTGGCACAGCTCATGTTCCCTGATTGGAGAGCTCTGGCTTTGAATCAGTACCACAGAAAGCATAGGTCCCAGATATTTAGAGAGGACAAACTGTATAACTTAGTACATCTTTTGTTTTTTCGATGCCCCTGCAATGTATTTAGTTTAAAGCGGAACTAAACCCTCCTATCCTTTTCAGCAAAGGAAGCTGCCACCTTAGCCTCGATTTAACGGTTTAAAAAAACATTTACATTCACAGCATGCTTGGAAAGCTAACTGTCACATTTGCTTGTGCTGTCAACCAAACTGTCAAACCATCAAATGGCAGTTAAGAAAGGACTCCCTGAAGCCGCACATCCGTGTTATCCCTATACTGGGTGTATGAATGGCAACCTCAGCTTGGACCATCAAATGGCTGGTGTCTTAACTAATCACATGTGCAGCACCATGGCAGCTGAAGATCAAACAGCGGCACGTTCCTTGGCTGAAGACGATAGGAGGGTTTGGTTCCGCTTTAAGTACATTTTTCAGTGAGCTGGAAAAGGATTTTTTTGTGAAATTCCAAGTGCCTCTGACTACCAGAGTCATCCAAAACAGGCCTGGTTATTTCAGGTTGTGTTTGAAATTGATAACAATGCTTGTAGTTATTGTTGCATCTATGGGCATGCTTAGCTTTGTGGAAAACTGAGATAACGGGCCCACTTGGGGTGGTCTTGAGGTTGAAATTGAGGTGGCTGCAGACAAGGGATGTAACACTTCACAAAAAGTCAAAACCAACGGAGTATTTGTTTTAGTTTTACAGCGTACCAAAATAGTTCTATGTTTTATGTCCACAACATCTGGACAGAAAGTCAAACATCAGTTATTACTGCATAAACTACAAATTATAAAAGTACCATATTAATCCCAATGATGGTTTCATAAAGCTAAAAGTGCTAAAAAGTGTCTTTCTGTCTTACATGATTTTGTTTTGCTGTTTGAGTGACCTCTACCCGCAATTCCAAACATTAGAAAAGCCTGTGTAATGTATAAGCCTTGACAGTATGTAATCCACACATTTATCTTATTATAGAGTGTGTGCACAAACAAGGCAATGATTGAATGATTGAACAGACTAGATTGGATTAGTGAGATCCTACCTTGTAGAAAAGAAAGGAATACATATAATTCATGTGACCCCAGCATCTGACCATTTTCCAGTGTGACCTGCTCTCATAGATTTTAATGCAATTTTTTCTTGACCTTCTCTTATATCAATTATCAATATAATATGATATTAACAGAAAAGGCTATGCTATATCTCCGTATCTATCTATCTATCTATCTATCTATCTATCTATCTATCTATCTATCTATCTATCTATCTATCTATCCTGTATAGGGAAAGAAAGACTGTAATGATGTACAGTAAGGCCTAACTCTTAGTAAACTCTTGTTACTTATATCAGAATATCTTAAAATGACTAGTATATAGCTTTTTTTATCAAGTCCAGAAGTATATCTGAGCATTTGCAAGCAAAGTCTTGGTCTGGTTAGCAAATGTATAGTAAACGCAGTTCTGCAGAATGACAGAACTAGAATATTATATGTGTGAGAGCATATTTCAGTTCTAATTATGAGGATTTACACTTTGTCTCTGCCCATAGCAACGATTTAGATTCTGTGATTTGTGAAAATGGGGGTTCTTGCCACCATGTTTTATTTTTCCCCTATATATCCCTTACATAAATCAGTCCATGTGCTTTGTAGAGTTGTTGGTGTTCCACATTGTGCATAAAGCTCAGTCAATGGTAAGCTGTGCAATATGCACTCAGTCAGAGAGACTGGGCCTTTGATTATATAATTAGACTTTCATTTGGCATACTGTTTATGAATAAGAAAGGGACCATAAGGAAAGGTTTACTGGACAATTACTAAGGCAAGACTTTCTATTTTTTTACTTTCTTTGACATATCCATTCTATAGCATTCAGTACTAGGTATATTACATAAGCCAATGGGTGGGTGTTAGGCCATAAACATGCAAAAAAAATAAAATAAAAATAGCAAACAGCGCCACAGGTCGGTATGTGTATACAATAATCTAAATGGGCTGCAGCTTTCTCAATTATTGACGGTATCAATAAACAATTAGGTGGGTAAAAGTCCTTTACACCAGGGTTTCTCAACCCGTGTTACGCCTACCCTTAGGGGGGTACATGCATCAAGGGCAGGGGGTACGCCCAGTGCTGTGTCTCCCGAGTCCCGCCTCGCGCAGCCGTCTCCCGAACACATACAGTCTTCGGCGGCTTGCTGTAGCACGGCACTGTGGTGTACCAACGGGGGTGGTCCATGGCAGCTGCCCTGGGTCCTGTCATTTTAATTGAGCCCATCGTGCTGCCCACAAGATCAGGCCTAACGTCCTTCCATCTCCCGGTTCCTCCCCCTCTCCAGCGGAGGAATCTTCTGTGAAGATTTGCTGGGAAATCCATCGTAATAAAGAACTTTTTCTTTCAACACTTCTTTTTTGTTCAACAATTTTTTTCACATTTTGGGACACTATGCAATCATTTGTGTATATAATATTCCTTTTAAGAGATAGTTTTTTGGTGGCTATGGACTATTGTAGGAACACTTGAGTATTTTTTCACTAGAAAACTTTTTTGCACATAATTTGTTTGCACTAATATATATTGCACTTTAATTTGCATATTTGCACAATAAGGAAACCAATTGTTAGTAGGGATACATATGTTGAATGGTTAGGATTTATGTTTAGCATATCACTGAATATTTTGTATGGTGTAGAGGACTTGCGCTAATCTCTCTTAAACCCCACCTACATTAATAATCAGTAATGTCATAAGAGACAACTAATTCTACCCCACATTCCTTAGTGCCCTTTGCAAATAAATTAATGGAGCAAGAACACATTGGGGTTGATTTACTAAAGGGAAATCCACTCTGCACTACAAGTACACTGCAAGTGCACTTGTAAGTGCAGTCACTGTAGATCTGAGGGGAGGCTCTGAAATTAGGGGAAGCTTTGCTGATTTTATCATCCAATCATGTGCAAGCAAAAATTCTGTTTTTTATTTTCCTTGCATTACCTCTCAGATCTACAGCGAGTGCACTTGTAGTGCAAAGTGGATTTGCCTTTCGTAAATAACCCCCATTGCGTTCTTGCACACTGCTGACCTGTAGTCAGTGGTGAGAAGTGGTGTCCTGGAGCACAGGCTTCCTCATATATTAGTTAGTTGTTTTTTTTTTAGAGGGACCTCTGTACTTGTTGCAATGAATATATAGTGATTATCTATAGAATCTTGGCCCCCACACTGTCAGACCACTAACAACTATCATATCTTTCACACAGCCCTACCTGTGTTTGGAAATCAGTGCGACTGCTAGAGACTTTCCCCCTGATATTACTTACTGAAGTCCTTACTATGCATGATTGCGCTGTGAATCCAAGGACAACTGGCACTAAGAGAATATATAGGCTGCCATTACCATCTTCTTCTTTTGAAAAAGCTAGTTGCCTGGATGCCATGTTGATCCAATATCTTAAATACTTTTTGAGACACTGAGCTGGAACAAGTATACAGCTCAGAAATAGATTCAGATTTCACTTTGACTTTCTAATCTGCATGCTTTTTCCAGGTCAATGACTACTGACTGAGAAAGTATTGAAGCCAGAGATGGTCAGCGATGACAGACCCTGTAGTGTTATCAGTATAGGTTTCCTTTAATTAAAGAACAGGTATCAGTAGATGGGCTTGTAATGGCTGTGACTAAAAGTACTAATACATTTAAAGGGTAACTGTCATTTAACATTTTTTAAAAGTAAAAGTCCTGCCTATGAGCAGATACCACAAGGTATTTGCTCTCACCTTTATGAGCCACAAAGCCCTCCTATATGGACTTCTCTGTTTTAGTTGAGTTTGTTCTTAGAAGCTTGACTTCCCTGATTCCTAGGCTAAAACCTATACACCTAATAGCAGCCTATTCATTAAACAGGGGCGTTTACTTGCTCATAGTAATATTAACAGACACTTCCAAGTACCTGTTCTAAGGCAAAGCTTTTATATGTTTTCTAGCAAAAGTATACCAATTTCAGAAGGAAAGAAGTACAGAGTGTTTGTGGAGGAGTATGGGCACTATGCACATTAGAGTGGTAAGGAGGGTATGACAGTGGGCAGTATGTGCAGGAGAGGGGTGTGAATGGTCTGATTGCTGGCAGTGGGTGCAGGAGATGAGTGTAAGGGCAGCATATGCAGGAGAGGAGTGTGACGGGTATGATAGCAGGCAGTATGTGCAAGAGAGGAGTGTGGAGGGTATTATGGCAGGCAGTATGTGCAGGAGTGGAGCGTAAAGGGTACGATAGGCAGTAAGTGCAGGAGAGGAGTGTGGAGGGTATGACAGCATGCAGTATGTGCAGGAGAGGAGTGTGGGGGATATGATAGCAGGCAGTATGTGCAGGACAGGAGTGTGGAGGGTATGCCAGCAGGCAGTATGTGCAGCAGAGGAGTGACAAGGGTATGACAGTGGCCAGTATGTTCAGGAGAGGAGTGCAGAGGGTATGACAGTGGCCAATATGTGCAGGAGAGGAGTGTGGAGCATATGATACCAGGCAGTATGTGCAGGACAGGAGTGTGGATGGTATGACAGCAGGCAGTATGTGCAGGAGAGGAGTTTTGAGGGTATGCCAGCAGGCAGTATGTGCAGCAGAGGGGTGACAAGGGTATGACAGTGGCCAGTATGTGCAGGAGAGGAGTGTGGAGTGTATGATAGTAGGCAGTATGCGCAGGACAGGAGTGTGGAGAGTATGATAGCAGGCAGTATGTGCAAGACAGAGGTGTGGAGGTTATGATAGCAGGCAGAATATGCAGGAGGGGAGTGTGGAGGGTATGACAGCATGCAGTATGTGCAGGAGAGGAGTGTGGAAGGTATAATAGCAGGCAGTATGTGCAGGAGAGGAGTGTGAAGGGTATGACAGCAGGCAGTATGTGCAGGAGAGGCATGTGAAGGGTATGCCAGCAGGCAGTATGTAAAGCAGAGGGGTGACTAGGGTATGACAGTGGCCAGTATGTGCAGAAGAGGAGTGTGGAGCGTATGATAGCAGGCAGTATGCGCAGGGCAGGATTGTGTAGGGTATAATAGTCAGTATGTGCAGGAGGAGAGTGCAGAGGGTATGACAGTGGCCAGTATGTGCAGGAGAAGAGCGTGGAGCGTATGATAGCAGGCAGTATGCGCAGGACAGGAGTGTGGAGGGTATGATAGCAGGCAGTATGTGCAGGAGAGGAGTGTGGATGGTATGCCAGCAGACAGTATGTGCAGCAGAGGGGTGAAAAGGGTATGACAGTGGCCAGTATGTACAGGAGAGGAGTGCAGAGGGTATGGCAGTGGCCAGTATGTGCAGGAGAGGAGCGTGGAGGGTATGATAGCAGGCAGTATGCGCAGGACAGGAGCGTGTAGGGTATGATAGCAGGCAGTATGTGCAGGAGAGGAGTGTGGATGGTATGACAGCAGGCAGTATGTGCCGAATAGGAGTGTGGATGGTATGACAGCTGGCAGTATGTGCAGGAGAGGAGTGTGGAGGGTTTAAAAGCAGGCCGTATGTGCAGCAGAGGGGTGACATGGGTATGACAGTGGGCAGTATGTGCAGGAGAGGAGTGCTAATCAGCCAATCACATGGCAGCAGCTCAATGCATCTAGGCATCTAGACGTGGTGATGACGACTTGCTGAAGTTCAAACTGAGCATCAGAATGGGGAAGAAAGTGGAAAACCATCTCTAGGGTTTACAGAGAATGGTCCGAAAGGATAAAATATCTAGTGAGCAGCATTTGTGTGGATGAGAATGCCTTGTTGAGGTCAGAGGAGAATGGGCAGACTGGTTTGAGATGATGGAAAGGCAACAGTAACTCAAATAATCACTCGTTACAACCAAGGTGGGCATAATACCGTCTCTGAACGCACAACACATCAAACCTTGAAGCAGATGGGCTACAACAGCAGAAGACCACACCGGGTGCCACTCCTGTCAGCTAAGAACAGGAAACCAAGGCTACAAATTCGCACAGGCTCACCAAAATTGGACAGTAGAAGATTGGAAAAACGTTGCCTGGCCTAATGAGTCTCGATTTCATCTGTGACATTCAGATGGTAGGGTCAGAATTTGGCATAAACAACATGAAAGCATGGATCCATCCTGCCTTTTATCAACAGTTCAGCCTGGTGGTGTAATGGTGTGGGGGATATTTTCTTGGCACACATTGGACCCCTTAGTACCAGTTGAGCATTGTTTAAATGCCACGGCCTACCTGAGTATTTTTGCTGACCATGTCCATCCCTTCATGACTACAGTGTACCCATCTTCTGATGGCTACTTCCAGCAGGATAATGCACCATGTCACAAAGCTCAAATCATCTCAAACTGATTTCTTTAACAATGAGTTCACTGTACTCCAATGGCCTCCACAGTCAGCAGGTCTCAATCAAATAGAGCACCTTTGGGATGTGGTGGAATGAGAGATTTGCATCATGGATGTGCAGCCGACAAATTTGCAGCAACTGATAGATGCTGTTATGTCAATATGGACCAAAATCTCTGAGGGATGTTTTCAACACCTTGTTGAATCTATGCCACAAAGAATTAAGGCAGTTCTGAAGGCGAAAGAGGGTCTGTGAGTGTATATCCTCATACCTATGGGGTTGAATGCCGTAATTTAAAAGCAAATGATGTACATATATACTTTCTTGATATAGATGGCCTCTATGAAGCCCCTGACATCACCAAAAAGGTCAAAAATGAATATTCAGTGAATGTTATATTACAGAAAGCTATCGGAGACTGCAGACATACAACATTAGATGGTCAAAGACTATGGGGGTGTTACAATGGATGGTCAAAGACTGCAAACATGCTGCAGTAGATAGAGACTCAAAATGCTGTTAGTTTTGTTGGAGACTGGAAATATGCTTCAACAGACAGTCATAGACTGAATACACATTACAAGAGACTGCTAGAAATCACCGCTCCTTTGCAAATCGATGCTCCTTATTACCCCTTTAACCACTTGCTGTCCGCGCTATAGCCGAATGACGGCCACAGCGTGGACCTGAATTTCTGGGATCACCGATCCGATTAAGGGGTCGGTCCCGGCCTCTTAACATGTGATCAGCTGTCAGCAAAATTTAAAAAGAAAAATGTAAAAAAAAATTTGGACTTTTTACTTTTTTTTAACAAAAAATAAAAACCGCAGAGGTGATCAAATACCACCAAAAGAAAGCTCTATTTGTGGGAAAAAAAATGATAAAAAATTTCATTTGGGTAAGTGTTGGGTGAGTGTTGTTGTATGACCGTTCAATTGTCATTCAAAGTGCGACAGCGCTGAAAATTGGTCTGGACAGGAGGTGGGTTTAAGTGCCCAGTAAGCAAGTGGTTAAGATTGCTTGTGTCTTATCTCAGCAAAATGCATTTAAAAATATCAGAGGAAAAAAAAAAAAGAGAAAGTGGAATAACACAGAAATAAGAAAATGAATAAATGTGAATGGGCAGCACAATAGGTGTCAATGAGCCGCAGTTTGAGCACCAAGGATTTTGAAGCTCAGTGTTGCCCTGCTGACTTACGAGTGCTATTATGGTAAATACAGTCGTGTCCAGGAGTGTCTATGATTCTTCCCCATCCCTTGTCTTTTTTTTTTCCTGCAATACTTTATTTCTACTTATTGCACAACATAATTAAAAATACAGATATGTATATACATCCCTGGTGGCCCCTTTGTGCTTAGTGTGCATCCCTCGGTTCCCAGCAGTCAGTGCTTTAGGGGATGCCAACTTGTAAAGGCACTGTAATGGTAGTATTCTCTAACATTCTCTCCCCCTCTGACAGTCTCCTGTAGAATGTCCCCAGTCTCCAACCATGCTTGTAATATGTCTGCTGTCTCTTAACAATCTACCGTAGTACATTTGCGGCCTCTGATAATTTTCTATAGTATTACGTAAAAACATGCATGGTCCTTTGGTAATATTAGGGATCACACTTTATGCTCCCTATATCAAATAAGTTTACTGCCTCTGATCTACATGCCGCTGAACTATGTTTTTTTTTTATGTATCTTATTGATATGTTATATCAGTCCTATCTAATTGTTCTGCTCTGTGTTCTCTTAAAATTGTATCCCTCACAAAGTATTTCTGCTGAAGATTAATTGCCCTTTTAAAGTCTGTTTGATATATACAGCATTGGCAGCATCCTGAGCAAGTTTAACCCTCTTTGACCTGACCTCTGTTACATTTTCTGCTGAGCAGATATTTTCAGCTGGTTCGCTACTGATTTCATACATCCTTCATTCTGCAGTCCTATGGGACAAATTGAATTATTAAGATGCACAGGTTACATTTGTTGTGTGTGTGTGTGTGTGTATATATATATATATATATATATCTATATATATATATATATATATATATAGATATATATATCTATATATATATATATATATATATATAGATATATATATCTATATATATATATATATACATATATAAAAAATAATTATTACTGCTACAATGTCTATGCGTGTATATAGTAGATGCCAGAACTACTTTGCATTTCATGTTGTGTTCATTTGCTTTTACACCCCCACAATACTCGCTGATGCGTCTTGCTTCCCAGAACCAGGCCATGCATCTTCCCAAATAATCACCACCACCCATGCTGCAAACTCATTTTCTGCCATATGATTTTGATGACTCAGATCTCGAGAAAGTTTACTTCCTTGTTTATCTGATATATGACTTACTGTATTATTTAAAGCTGCCTATGGAAGTGTAAAAATGGTTTGTTTGCTTTTCATTTCTACTTAGTAATATAATATGAATTTATATAAGAAACGAATAGGATGCTACATTACATCCAAGGCTTTGAAAGTCTCTACGAAATAATTTTACAAGAAGAATAGTTTCAAGCAACCCTCTCTGCAATTTCAAATTGCAAAGTGGCTTCTGGTAACAAGATCGGTTAGTTATCTGCTAGCTGCAAACATGGGAAGCTGTGCTTGATTATAAATGAAATAGAATGTGGTGCTGCGCTTATCCCAATGAGATAGGCGTATATTGGCTCTGTACTAGTGAGTATCTTATAGTACACCCAAATTTAATCTTTGCAACTGTAACAGAGCAGTGGAAAAATAACCTAATGTGACAGTTGTATAATTATGTGCTGATGGTGTGTATGATCAAACAATCGTAACATAGATACACGATAAGTGCTAATAAATATAGCGTGCAAAGTGATCAGTGCTTAAACATCATGGTAGCAAACATAAATATATAAGTGAATAAATGTAGCATAAATAAATATAGCAGCTGGCTCAAACTATCGCCAGTCGCCAACTGGCTTAATTAAATATAAATCAACACATTCACAAGTGCATATATAACCAAAGTGTTAAAAGTGCATACAGTGAAGGTTAAATGAGGCTAAGTGCTTGAAAGTTCATTAATATGCATGCAAATCTTGCGTGCAAAGTATTATCAGGTGCAGTGCTTCGTACGGCAAAAAACAATTAATCAAATCAAAGTCCATAAAACGTGTAATCACTTCCGTGCTGAACATGGGTGACAATGGTGGTTAATCTTCATGCAACAACGTGCACATTGGTGAGCAGTGGCCCCTTACCTGAGGGTAATGGGGTAATCACGTTTAGCCATTTAGAGGCATGGCAGCCTTTGTAGAGACCATGGGTATAATCTGCTGTGAAGGATGGTAGAAATATGGTCCTATCCTGATCACTTCTCTTGTAGGGGCATCTGGTTCTTTCAAGTAGTGTCCCGGGGTCACCCAGATAGATTAAGAAAGGAAGCCCACAATAGTGTAGTATTGTATGGAAGCGTACCACTTTTATTACGTAGGGACGGGACAGGCACTCTCTGACAGTTATTGCATTACGAGCTCGCCGCTCGTCAGATCTCCACCCGGTTTTATACGTTTTATGTGAGTACAGAATTTTATATTGTAATAAAAGTGGTACGCTTCCATACAATACTACACTATTGTGGGCTTCCTTTCTTAATCTATCTGGGTGACCCCGGGACACTACTTGAAAGGACCAGACGCCCCTACAAGAGAAGTGATCAGGATAGGACCATATTTCTACCATCCTTCACAGCAGATTATACCCATGGTCCCTACAAAGGCTGCCATGCCTCTAAATGGCTAAACGTGATTACCCCATTACCCTCAGGTAAGGGGCCACTGCCCACCAATGTGCACGTTGTTGCATGAAGATTAACCACCATTGTCACCCATGTTCAGCACGGAAGTGATTACACGTTTTATGGACTTTGATTAATTGTTTTTTGCCGTACGAAGCACTGCACCTGATAATACTTTGCACGCAAGATTTGCATGCATATTAATGAACTTTCAAGCACTTAGCCTCATTTAACCTTCACTGTATGCACTTTTAACACTTTGGTTATATATGCACTTGTGAATGTGTTGATTTATATTTAATTAAGCCAGTTGGCGACTGGCGATAGTTTGAGCCAGCTGCTATATTTATTTATGCTATATTTATTCACTTATATATTTATGTTTAAGCACTGATCACTTTGCACGCTATATTTATTAGCACTTATCGTGTATCCATATTACGATTATTTGATCATACACACCATCAGCACATAATTATACAACTGTCACATTAGGTTATTTTTCCACTGCTCTGTTACAGTTGCAAAGATTAAATTTGGGTGTACTATAAGATACTCACTAGTACAGAGCCAATATACGCCTATCTCATTGGGATTAGCGCAGCACCACATTCTATTTCATTTCTTTTTAACCGGGGACAGGCTGTACCCCATTCGGTGTAGGCTGCTTTTCCTTGTTTTATTGAGATTGGGTTTCCCTCCTCCTTTCTCCCTAACCCCGTTCACGATAGCGCAGGAATACCCCATAATTATTTTATGTGCTTGATTATAATTTACAAAAACAAAATACTGATTTTAATTAAATGGGATAATTAGGCCATAATGAGCAAAGGAAACCAATAAGCCATTCACCAAAACACAGTGAAGTATAGCATTGTCTTCTTACAATAAAAGGTATTTATTTACCTGTCATGTTATTCAATTGTAAATTGAAAAAAAGACATTTACTTTGCATTTAAAGACCTAAAGCAAAGCCATGTAAATCTTTTCTTTTTTTTTTCCTAAATGCCATTTTCTTTAAAAAAAAAGTGTGGGAAAAATATGCAGTACATTTCTATAATGCGTGCAGTTTTCTTAATTTTATCCCTATATGCTGCAAGTACAGAAAAATACCTATTCTACCAAAAATCCACTGAACTCAGTTCAACTATCTGCCTCTTTGAACTGACAACATAGTTCCTGTGCTACACTGAAATGCCAAGCAGTGTTGTCAGTCCTGCCCATTTCTCTTCTTATGGACTAAAAGCACTTCCCTTCTCATCTCTATAATATAAAGGGGAACATGTATATACAGCGGGTAAAATGAGTAGTGAACGCGTCAACATTTTTCTAGGTAAATATATTTCTAAATGTGCTATTGACATGAAGTTTCCACAAATCTGTAACAACCCATGCAATCCTTACATACAATGAAACCAACACAAATAAGTTCAGAAATTAACTTATGTGTAATAAAATGGAATGACACAGGGAAAAAGTATTGAACATGGTAACTGAAATCTATTTAATATTTCATACAAAATCCTTTGTTGGTAATGACAGCTTAAGACGTGTGATTTTGGCCCATTCATCCACACAGTTTTCAGATCTTGAAGGTTTTGTGGGTCTTTTCTATGAACTCTGATCTTTAGTTCTTTCCATAGATTTTCTATTGGATTGAAGTCAGGTGATTGGCTGTGCCATTCTAGCAGCTTTATTTTCTTTCTTTGAATCCAATTGCGTTTCCTTGGCTTTGTATTTGGGATCGTTGTCTTGCTGAAATGTCCACCCTCGTTTCATCTTCATCATCCTGGTAGATGGCAGCAGATTTTTATCAAGAATGTCTTGGTACATTTTTCCATTCATCCTACCCTTAATGATATAAAGTTTGTCAGTACCGTATTCTGAAAAACAGCCCCATACCATGATGTTCCCACCTCCAAACTTCACTGTTGGTATTGGGGTGTTTTTGGGGCAATGTGCAGTGCCATATGACCTCCAAACATGGTGTGTATTATGGCATCCAAAGAGTTCAATTTTGGTCTCATCTGACCAGACTATTTTCTTCCAGTATTTCACAGGCTTGTCTAAATGTTGTGCAGAAAACTTTAAATGAGTTTCAACATGCTTTTTCTTCAGCAATGGAGTCCTGCGTGGTTTCTGTGCATACAGGCCATGGCGGTTGAGTGCATCATTTATTGTTTTCTTTGAAACAATTGTACCTGCTAATTCCAGGTCTTTCTGGAGCTCTCCACAAGTGGTCCTTGGCTCTTGGCCAACTCTTCTGATAATTCTTTTCACTCCTCTGTCAGAAATCTTGCAAGGAGCACCTGGTCGTGGCCAGTTTATGGTGAAATTATGTTCTTTCCACTTCCGGACAGTGCTCACTGGAACACTCAGAAGTTTAGAAATCCTTCTGTAACCAATGCCATCAATATGTTTTGCAACAATAAGGTTGCAAAGGTCTTGATAGAGCTCTTTGCTTTTACCCATCATGACATGTTTCTTGTGTGACACCTTGATAATGAGACCTTTTTATAGGCCATCAGTTGAGACTGAACCAACTGATATTAATTTGCACTGACAAGGGGCAGGATTGCTTTCTAATTACTGATAGAAACTGATAGATTTCAGCTGGTGTCTTGGATTTTCATGCCTTTTTGCACCTCCCTTTCTGCATGTGTTCAATACTTTTTCCCCTGTGTCATTCCATTTTGTTACACATAACTTAATTTAATTTATTTGTTTTGGTTTGTTTGTATGTGTGGATTGCATGGGTTGTTACCGACATGTGGTGAAAATTTCATGTCAATAGCGTCTTTAGAAATATATTTACCTCGAAAAATAGTGACGTGTTCAATACTTATTTTACCAGCTGTAAATGTATATATGTATGGAAATGAGTTGTATGTATAGAAATATATAACGTGCAAGGATGGCCATACATTATTCATATTTCTTGTACAATTTTCCTTTAGATTTACCAAAACCATATAATATGAGGTCAGACCTAAACACTTTTAATTTGCATGCAAAGGAAATTGAATAAGAAAATTGTATAATGTGTGGCCAGCTTAACCACTTAAGGACTGCCCCACGTTCATATACTGCAGCAGGGCGGCCCTTGAACGCAAAATCACGTACCTGTACGTGATTTTTTTTCTTTTGCCTCCAGGGAGCACGCTCGCCAATGGAGCCCCACTCCCACTGAGATTGGACACAGTGGGAGCCAATCAGCGGGTCTGGCAAAATTGTGGATTTAAAGTTTGAAGCAGCACAGTGGAAGGAGTACCTACCTGCTTTTGATTACTTTCATCCTTTGAGCCACCAACATTCTCTGACGTTCCCTGGGAGGGAATGTTTGCATAGGGTGCAAGGCGTGTTTGACCCCTTGCAGGGTCATTTAAAGGAGGTGAGCGAGCATTGCATGAGGTGGTGGGAGCACTCCGTTCATGGAGGTTGTCTGAAGATATCACACAAGCTTGTTTTTAGTTTTTTTGTTTTTTATTTTTGCATTTTTTTGAACAAAGTGGATTCATTCATTTTATGTTTTTGGACTTTTTTCATATTATTGCAATATCCGTGTTTATCACCATAATTGTTTATTTCACTTTTACAGCGCTGTCACACCTATATTGTTTTCTACATAGGCAGACTGTCGTTCTGCCTCTCCTCAGAACGATCGGCGGGTCACGGCGCACATCGCGTTCGCCAGACTCGCTGATTGGCTCCCACTGTGTCCAATCTCAGTGGGAGTGGGGCTCGAGTGGCCATGTTTTTTTGTCGTTTTTTTTTTTTTTTCACGATTGCATTCAGTTCCAGCCGATGGTCATTTTAGCACCCAATTCAAATTTCAGCCGGTTGTGCAGGAATGTGTGCGTTGGGAGTATTGCATTGAAAAAGCATGGCAGGACCCCTTAAATGTGTGATCTGGGGTCAAAAAGACCTCAGATCTCACATATACACTTAAATGCAATAAAAATTAAAAAAATTAAATGTCATTTTTTTTTTTTTTTTTTGCAAAAAAAAAAAAAAAAAGATTTCCCCTTTAAGACCTTTGGGCAGAAGTGACGTTTGATGTCGCTTCCGCCATCTAATGTTATGGAGCAGAGTGGGGGCATTCCTTCCTTTACTCGGCTCCAGGCCTGTCAGGGGAGAGGACACGATTATCTCCGCTGCTACCGATGGCTCCGGTAAGCGGCAGAGATAACCGGAGGGGGGCCTCGATAAAAGGGATCTTGCGGCAAATCCGCCGCAGAGACCACTTTTACCTGAAAGAGAACCGCCCACCGTTTCTGAAAAAAACTGAGTTATGGCAGCTAGCTGCTGCCATAACAACGGTATTTAGCGTCACAGTACCGATGTACAGCTACAGAGGTTTGCTGTAAGTGGTTAGAGTTTACAACCTCTATAATTGCCCCTGTTGTTAACCCCTTCCCTGCCAGTGTCATTAGTACAGTAACAGTGCATTTTTTTTTTATCACTGATCACTATAATAATGTCACTGGTCCCCCAAAAGTGTCAGGTGTCCAATTTGCTCCCTGCAATGTCGCAGTCCTGCAGAAAATTGCTGTTTGCCACCATTACTAGTAAAAAAAAAAATATTCCATGAAAATATCCCATAATTTGTAGACGCTATAACTTTTGTGCAAACCAATCAAACGCTTATTGGGATTTTTTTTACCACAAATATGTAGCAGAATACATATTAACCTAAATTGATGAAGACATTAGATTTTTTTAAACTGGGTATCTTTTATAGCAGAAAGTTAAAAATATATATATTTTTTTTTTTTTCAAAATTGTCGCTCTTCTTTTTGTTTATAGCGCAAACCGCAGAGGTGATCAAATACCACCAAAAGAAATCTCTATTTATTCTGAAGTGGTTAAATGGATGGATATATCTACGTGTATATTAATGAATACACGTAATATAAATAATTACAGTTTAGCCTACGTCAAATTATATAGCTGAAGGAATAGAATTACAATTATTTGTAAGAATCATAAACTATTTTGTGTTGTAGAAAACCATTTTTCTGTTTCCTGTGGCCAATTTTCTTTTGTCCCAGCAGAGAGGTAAAAATAAAGTGGATCAAGTCCAGCACTGCTGGTTCAAACCACATCAGATTTATACAGATAATGCATTTTAAGTTACTCAGACGGATTTGTAGTTGTGGTACACAATCTGTCTGCTATATGGAATGTGCATTATGCATTTTTGGGGAGCCGAATGCTGGTATCTGTCCATTAAGGTTTTCAGTATGAATGTTTAATTGCACCAAAGCTAAAGCAAAAGTACTTTTTTCCCAATAATGAATGTGATTTATGAATTTAGTGTATACTATGTGTGAGATGTCTCCTTCAGAGAAACATTCCATGCAGCTTGGGCAGACAGAGTGACTCAACTTCAATTTGAAGCCCTTTTACCAAACAGCTTAGGATGTCTCCTGTCCTTCTGTGCTGGATATCTGGAGAGCCAGGGATGAATAATTGACAATGAATACGTATTCTCCAAGTACATTAACATAGATGACTTGCAAACGAACGTGCTAAAAATATTTTTTCCCAGGGTCAGTAAAATTATGAGAAACACAACTAGTCATTTTATTTATGAAGTCCACTTTAATGGCTAATTTTACCAGTGCATGAAGAATGTAAGCCACAATGTTTTGCATTTATTCCTATATTGATTTAACAGCTTCATATATCATATTTTTATGTTGGTTATCGATGCTTCATTTTCTTCAACTTTTCTTACTTATCAAGCATTTTTCAATGTAAGCAAGACTGTCGCCGAAGGAAAAAGTGACATGTGATGCCGTGAATAGTAAGACTGCATTGATGGTTAAACTGAGTAACCCCTGTAACAGTTTTCCTAGGGTTTGATTGTGCCAGTAGATCCATGGTTGTCATCCTGCTGAAGGCAATCAAGTCATTGGATCTCCTGACAGAATCAAACCCTAGTAAAATTGTGTTACAGGGGTGACTCACAGTAACAATAAATGCTGAATGTTGTTACCCAAAGAGAAAGGGCACAGTTTATTTAGGGTCTCAAACTACAACCAAAAATGATATAGAAGCACAAATGAAGTTGTTGCCCTATAAAACCATAGTGTATAGAGGAAGCTCGTTTTGTATCATGGGAGCTGTTTTTTTTTTTTTTTCAACAAAAGGCATGTTTGTTTTTACTGTAAGGGTTGTCCTTTTTTCTAAAGCTTTCATGAAGCTGTGTTTTGTAACCATTGTGATTACGCACAGTGGTTGATGGAGTTCTTTAAAATCGCTTCTTCGTAAATTATTTGTGAGGTGTGAAAGCAATTATTTTGCTTTCCCATTAAAAAAGAAAGCATTAAAAATTGTTGTAGGTGCTTTTTATAGTCAAATATGATAAGCTGCCTCGGGTGTGTAGATAGATACTGACTCTATATGCAATGTACTAGGAAGCAGCACTTGATTCAGTATAACATGTCACAAAAATGATGGGGTAGAGCTGCACAATTCTGGATAAAATGAGAATCACATTTTTTTTTACTTGGAATAAAGATCATGATTCTTGCGGTGTAACATCATCTTTCACATTATACCAAAAATATGTTTTTTTTAATTAATTGAAGTGTATTTTTTTCCAAAAATTTTCGTTTGAAAGACCACTGCGCAAATACAGTGTGACATAAAATATTGCAACGATCACCATTGTTTTCGCTAGGGTCTCTGCTAAAATATATATATATAAAATGTTTGGGGGCTCTAAGTAATTTTCAAGCAAAAAATACTGATTTTAAGCAACAAGTGGCAAAAAAGGTTTAGTCTTTAAGTGGTTAAACTGACCTCATTTGCAGACCGAAGTTTATTTCCTTTGATCTACAAAGAACTAAAAGATACTTTGTATGCCTTCTCTATCTCTCAGCGCTGTGGAATGTTGATAAACGTTTGTTTGTTTGTTTTTTTAAATTGACAGCTCAGCTCTGCATTGTTTACATAGAATCGTGGAAATGGCTGATTAACATTGTGAGGGGGGTTGAATCGACATTGCGATTTTTTAATGATTAATCGTGCAGCTCTAGGTAGAGGGTATAAGTAGACATTTATGTATTTATTACAGGTGCTTATATAGCGCCATCAATTTACACAATATTTACATATATATTATACATTCACATTAGTCCCTAGCCTCAAGGAGCTTGCAATCTAAGGTCCCTAACTCACATTCATACATACACATACTAGGTCAAATTTAGACAGGAGCCAATGAACCTACCAGCATGTCTTTGGAGTGTGGGAGGAAACCGGAGTACCTGGAGGAAACCCACACAGGCGCAGGGAGAACATGCAAACTCCAGGCAGGTAACATGGTTGAGATTCGAACCGATGACACATTTAGTAGTAGGCTCAATGGAAATGATGAAGAAAAAAAATTAGAAAGGCATGCAGTACAGATCATTGTGAAATTCAAAATAAAACATATTTTGTAGAACATTTCTATAATATTTTAAGACTTTCATTTAGACTGCCTTTTAAAATGTGTAGGGCTCTTTCTCTATTCACCATTTTTAGTGACATGATAAATTTGGACTTTTATTTATTTATTTTATTGAGAAGAAGTGGTACAGATTGTACAGAGTAATACCTTATATACTGTGGCTGGGACAAAGCGCAGGTTGTACAGTGTGCAGACAGTGAGAATCCTGTGAATAATGACTGATAAATTTTCACTAATTGCATGCTGTATTGTTTTAGGTACCAAATGGATAATAAGTAGGGCACTGTAGTATAAAACCTATTAATCTTTGTATATATACTGTATTGTCAAAAGTATTGGGACACCTGCCTTTCTAAGGAACTGAACTCTAATGGCATCCCAGTCTTAGTCTATAGGGTTTAATATTGAGTTGGCCCACCCATTGCAGCTATAACAGCTTCAACTCCCCTGGGAAGGCTGTCCACAAGGTTTAGGAGTGAGTCTATGGGAATGTTTGACCATTCTTGCAGAAGCGCATTTGTGAGGTCAGGCACTGATGTTGAACAAGAAGGCCTGGCTTGCAGTCTCCACTCTAATTCATCCCAAAGGTGTTCTATTGGGTTGAGGTCAGGAGTTCCTCCGCCCCAAACTCTCTCATCCATGTCTTTATGGACCTTGCTTTGTGCACTGGTCCAAATCATTTGGTAGAGGGGGGATTATGCTGTGGGGTTGCTTTTCAGGGGCTGGGCTTGGCCCCTTAGTTCCAGTGAAGGGAATTCATAAGACATTTTGGACAATTTCATGCTCCTAACTTTGTGGGAACAGTTTGGGGATGGCCCCTTCCTGTTCCAACATGACTGCGCACCATATGCGTGTAAAGGCAGGCATCCCAATACTTTTGACAATATAGCGTGTGTGTATGTATAATTTTTTTTTTTTTATTACTGTAAAAAAAAAAAATATCCTTTTTGTTAATTGCTTTCATAAAAAAAGTTTTCCTTTTTGTTGTAGATGGAGAAAAGAAGTATCAGGTGATGATTCATGGTATAGAGCCTATGCTGGAGACTCCCTTGCAGTGGCTCAGTGAATATTGCAGCTATCCGGACAACTTCCTCCACATAAGTGTTGTTCCGCAGCCCACTGACTGAAGGACTTGTGGCACTTAAGTGAAAGAGACCATCACATTTGGAGAGGATTTTCCTAACTCATGTCAAAGCATGAGTTATGGTTGACAAAGACCTAATTGAGCTCTTGTGAGCTGTAAGTATGACATTGACGGGTTTGCTCTGCCACAACTTGAGCCTGGTTGGAACAAGGAGATCTGCTTGAGACTATCTGCTGCCTTGTAGCTCAGCACACAACCTAATGATCAGAGAGTCAGTGACAGCATGTGCCTCCTGTTCCTGGTTTATACTAACTAGTGTGCTGCATTCTTTTCTACTTGTTTTCAACTATGTACCCAAGGTTCAACTTTTTTTTTTTTTTTTCTTTTTTTTTTTTTTTATAAAAGGGAAAATTATTGCTTTGATCTGCTGGTTTATTCAACATGGAAAAAAAGCATTGAAAGATATATAAGTAAAATATGAAATCTAAGTAACAGAAGCTGTGCTGGTGGTGTTCCTGTTTACAATGTATTATAGTAAACTCTATAACAAATTTTAAGAGAGCATGAGTGAGATTTATATTCTTAAAAAGACTATATTCTTCAAATCATATATGTAATGCCAATGAAGGAAAAAAATAAGACTGGCTAGGACAATGTAATATCTTCCAACAGAGAGCATTTAACTGCACATGAACTGAAAAAAAATAAACTTTTTTAGTTTTAATTTTGCAGGCAGTGTCTCTCTGCAGCACAGCACATGTTGTATACACTTACATAATGATGTTTTTTACACTTCTGTATGGGAAAATCTGCAGGAAGGTTTTCTTTTTCAGTTTTCTATCTCGTGTCAGAAAATGGATACAGTAGCTTGTCTATTCAGTTATCATGACCTTCTAATTTCTGTTAGCTTTGATATACTAGTTCAGTGTTTCCCATATATGTCCTGCAGCAGTTCAATCTCACCAATGTGTATATAGGGTAATTAGTGTTTATGATATAGCCACATAAACTGTTGGTGGTACTCGAGGACAGGTTTGGGAAACACTAGTGTATGTAATAATTATTTTAATCAAATAATTAACAAAAGAGAGCTCCACGATTGCTAATATAAGCAATATTAGCAATGTAACTAAACAGAAGCAAAGGTATAGTTTGCATTTGACTTATATTTATCTGTTCGTAAAACTGTGAACTGACTAGTCTGTTAGCTTTGATTTCTTCCTGGTATTGTCAAATGCTGACTCACACCCTCCCATATTGTGCTATCGGCCCATTACTCTGATTGTTACCCTTAGTAGATGACAGAGGACCTCTGGAGGAAGGTGGGGGTTAGGGGTAGCCTTCAACACACCAGTGTTGTCAAAGGTTGCAGATTGAAGCACCATGAGATTTTGATTATTTTTTTAGCAACTGCAAACTTTAATCCACAATTATTTGTATATTACAGACAATTGTTATAATTATAGTGTGCTATTAAATGTTTGTCTTTGTTTGCTGACATGTATACAATTCACAGATGCAGTGCTCGAGATCAGTGTACAATCTGATTGTAAAATATTCTTTAGTCTTACCAACAGTCATCTGTATAGTGGGAGAGCCTACCTGGCTGGGTACAAACTGACTTATTTAGGAAGGCTGCTGCACAAAATTATGGGATATTGCAATATTTGTGGGCAGTGTTTCCCTACTACCAGATAGGGGTGCACTTGCAATATTATTATCTTGCAAGTCTTTGAAGAGAATTGAAAAACTTGTACAGTTAGGGCTTTTGCACAGAGCCGCCTGCTGTAAAATTCAGGTGTATTTCCCCACTCGGGAGCCACAGGTGCAGCATACAGCTTCCCATAAAAAGTACTGGCTATATGGTGCTACCTGCATAAACATGCGTATATGTATGGATGTACAACCCTGGACACAGTCTGCATCTAGGGTTGTACATATGCGCGTGTTTACACAAGTACTGTTGTATACCTGTGTACAGCCTTTGATTTCTATGGGCAACTGTACCCAGCACCTGTAGCTCTTGGGTGGAAAAATATGCATACATTTTACAGCATGCCACCATGGACATGAACCCTTACACACATGCCATTTTCCAGGCAGGTTCAACCCGTTTTTGAACCCAAAAACAATCAGTTGCAGCAAGGTAACTTATTACTAACAGTTCTGATTTTTGTGATAGAAACTGTTGGCAACAGGTTACTTTGATCCATTCAGTCTGTTTTGCGATTGAAAGTGGTTGAAAAAGTCTGAAAATCCTGTAGGATTTAGTGTATGCAGTAGCAGAATAAAAGTTTTATTTTATTTTTGTAAGATATGTTTTTGTTATGCACTTTTAAATGAGATTGAAAATATGAGTAAAACAAATCAGTACATTGTGTGTTTTTTTTCTCCTTCAAAGTGTATTTGGTATGTCAGGTTTGTAAAATCAGGTAACTTTCTTATGTCTATCACACGTTGTAAAACCGGTACTGCACATAGAATTTTTGCCAAAAAAAGATGCCTTTTCAGTTTTCATACTTATCAATGAAAAGTAGGTGAAACTCTTTGAAAACAATTTCCATATGATATGTGATGTATGCTGAGACTGTGTGCATAAAACCAGACACCAAAAAACATCATATCCTGTAGTCCTCTTAATATGAAGAAAGGTAAACTAATGTGACAAGCAAAGCACTGCCTATTGATCAATTGGAAAGCATTTCATCACCTTCCCAGTAACGGATGTGACATGTTATTAGCCAGTTAAATAAAGCTTTTGCTGCTATTTGCTGTTAATCCTGTCGGACTCTAATTTGGGAGAGTGAGGTGGGTGTGTAATATCAAACCTGACAGACGTCTAGAGAGTCCCTGGTACAACACCACCCAATATAAACACCTATTGCTAATTTCCTTCCATTTCCAGTGGTTGGACAATGATGGACGTACTTAGTGCTTCTACTATTCTGCAATTGCGTTTTCTTTGTATTAAGAGAGTCACCTTTCTTGAAGTTCTGTCTTTGACAATGTAAATATCAGTTTCATTTATCCAAAAACACGTTTTCATACTTCTAAGATATTTTTAAATAAATTTTATGGCATTGTGCTTGCTTGATCTGGTAATGCACATTTCCTGGAATTCATAAGGACTGGTGCAGACAGATTTTAGGTGGGTTTCTCTGATGTGTTCTAAAAGTGGTGCAGCATGCACCAAATTCATGTACTTATCTAGAATTCATACTTGAATTTGGCGCACGCTGCGCCACTTTTAGAATGCACGTGAGACACTTTTGCAAAATCTGTCTGAGACAGTTTCTCTCTGTACAGCAAAAAGATAGTTGTCCTTAATTAGCTCCACTTACGTAAGATGCGAGCTGTTGGTGTTTTAGTTTGAATTTGGCGCAGGTTCTGCACCACAATGTCAGAGTGGTGCATTACCTGACTACCTAACTATGTGAATTTGGTGCACAAGTCGCTGTCAGAACCGAAAGTGTTGCAAATGCTTTAGTAATTTGGCACAGTACATTAACCTGAGTGATTACTGCCAGAAAAGTGGCGCAGCAGCTTTATTGAATTTCCCCCATTAACTTCATTCCAAGCGCACAACTATAGGGGTGCAGTCGGCCAAACAGAGGTGATCTTAAGCAAGTCAGCTTAGCATGGGCAGACTTATAACATCGGTTGGGTTACTGCTCTTTGCACAAGGACCATAAAGTTTAATATTTTAACCTGGTGCATAGTAATCTGCAACAACCAATTACAAATCATGTTTTAATTTCTGTTCACACAAGATTATTACAACATTCACCCATGTTTTATACATTTTACCAATTGAATCTAATTAGAAAAAATTTGAAATTTAGGTGAAAGTTGTGTTAAATTCTGTTAAGATGTGTGCAGTACAGTAATGAAATCATAAAATGTACAGTTAAAATATAGTTACATCAGTTCTGGGTTTTTCCCACATATTTTGGCTAAATGTATGGTTCCAGAAAAACAACCCTCAGAAACAATGCAAAAGTAAGAATAGCAAAGCCACTACAAAATACAGAGGCTGTCATCCAAACTGTTTATACATGTACATCCTAGTGTTCATCTTTAGTATCTGACTGCACGGTATCCATAAGTTATTTTCATACAACTGTTATGACTAACTTCTGAAATCCAGCTAATGTTACATTAAACCAGTTTTTGTGACAAAACTCTGAATGTAGTCACCATAAACCTAGTTTTACAAGCTGCTTGTATGAATAGGTCTGCGTGACCTGCTAGAGACAGCTAAAGGAAAGCCCCACTTTTCTATATTTAATTGCAACCCACGTTCTAATTTAAAATTAAATACAAATACTTTGCAATTTTTATCTGCAGACAGCTATTATTTTCTGTAATATTCCATACACAGCTTGTGTACAGGTAATCACCTTAAATCAGATTTTCTGCACTTCTTTCCTAGCTTAGTTTACTGGGCTTGACCATGTGATTATAGAAGGCAGACTCTTTTAACGCTAGCTATACACACAAAGATTTCTTTTTTTCAGCCCATGGGATAAATGAGAGAAATTATTATTATACAAGCTTTAAATACAGTGGGGGCGGAAAGTATTCAGACCCCCTTAAATTTTTCACTCTTTGTTATATTGCAGCCATTTGCTAAAATCATTTAAGTTCATTTTTTCCTCATTAATGTACACACAGCACCCCATGTTGACAGAAAAACACAGAATTGTTGACATTTTTGCAGATTTATTAAAAAAGAAAAACTGAAATATCACATGGTCCTTAGTATTCAGACCCTTTGCTCGGTATTTAGTAGAAGCACCCTTTTGATCTAATACAGCCATGAGTCTTTTTGGGAAAGATGCAACAAGTTTTTCACACCTGGATTTGGAGATCCTCTGCCATTCCTCCTTTCAGATCCTCTCCAGGTCTGTCAGGTTGGATGGTAAACGTTGGTGGACAACCATTTTTAGGTCTCTCCAGAGATGCTCAATTGATTTTAAGTCTGGGCCCTGGCTGGGCCATTCAAGAACACGGAGTTGTTGTGAAGCCACTCCTTCGTTATTTTAGCTGTGTGCTTAGGGTCATTGTCTTGTTGGAAGGTAAACCTTCGGCCCAGTCTGAGGTCCTGAGCACTCTGGAGGTTTTCGTCCAGGATATCCCTGTACTTGGCCGCATTCATCTTTCCCTCGATTGCAACCAGTCATCCTGTCCCTGCAGTTGAAAAACACCCCCACAGCATGTTGCTGCCACCACCATGCTTCACTGTTGGGACTGTATTGGATAGGCGATGAGCAGTGCCTGGTTTTCTCCACACATACCGCTTAGAGTTAAGGCCAAAAAGTTCTATCTTGGTCTCATCAGACCAAAGAATCTTATTTCTCACCATCTTGGAGTCCTTCAGGTGTTTTTTTAGCAAACTCCATGCAGGCTTTCATGTGTCTTGCACTGAGGAGAGGCTTCCGTCGGGCCACTCTGCCATAAAGCCCAGCCTGGTGGAGAGCTGCAGTGATGGTTGACTTTCTACAACTTTCTCCCATCTCCCGACTGCATCTCTGGAGCTCAGCCACAGTGATCTTTGGGTTCTTCTTTACCTCTCTCACCAAGGCTCTTCTCCCCCGATAGCTCAGTTTGGCCAGAGGGCCAGTTCTTGGAAGGGTTCTGGTCGTCCCAAACATCTTCCATTTAAGGATTTTGGAGGCCGCTGTGCTCTTAGGAACCTTAAGTGCAGCAGAATTTTTTTTGTAACCTTGACCAGATCTGTGCCTTGCCACAATTCTGTCTCTGAGCTCTTCAGGCAGTTCCTTTGACCTCATGATTCTCATTTGCTCTGACATGCACTGTGAGCTGTAAGGTCTTATATAGACAGGTGTGTGGCTTTCCTAATCAAGTCAAATCAGTATAATCAAACACAGCTGGACTCAAATGAAGGTGTAGAACCATCTCAAGGATGATCAGAAGAAATGAACAGCACCTGAGTTAAATATATGAGTGTCACAGCAAAGGGTCTGAATACCTAAAAATGGCTGTCCACCAACTTTTACCATCCAACCTGACAGAACTGGAGAGGATCTGCAAGGAGGAATGGCAGAGGATCCCCAAATCCAGGTGTGAAAAACTTGTTGCATCTTTCCCAAAAAGACTCATGGCTGTATTAGATCAAAAGGGTGCTTCTACTAAATACTGAGCAAAGGGTCTGAATACTTAGGACTATGTAATATTTCAGTTTTTTTTAATAAATCTGCAAAAATGTCAACAATTCTGTGTTTTTCTGTCAATATGGGGTGCTGTGTGTACATTGAGGAAAAAAATTAACTTAAATGATTTTAGCAAATGGCTGCAATATAACAAAGAATTTTTAAGGGGTTCTGAATACTTTCCGTCCCCACTGTAGTGCCAACAGTATGCTCGGCTCTTTAAAGGGAGACAGTACAATTACAATATAGTTCAAAACTGAAGGAATAGGAGGGCTCTGCTCATGGAGCTTTAATAGATTCCTCCATCCACGCTAAACTATGTCAATAAAAGAACCCCCCTTCTGGCTACTGTGTTCTGCTGTATTATTGAGTGGATGCAGTTACTCTTTGGCCAACAATTTTTTTCTGGCTCCTTCAACAAAAGTCAATTGAAGAATCATCTTTTTGCCTGAGCCAGGCAGTGCTGACAGGGCCACCAAACAACTCCTGCTGAATCAAATGAAATTGAAGACATGTATTGCTAACCTAACTTGAGGAAGCTAAAAAAACAACCCCTCTAAAGAGTAGAAGCAGGAAAAAAGTTGTTATAAAGTTTTTATTAAAATCCTAGTAATGGACAACCCCAATTCAAAAAAGTTGGGGCGCTGTGTTAAATCTACATAAAAACAGAATGCAATGACTTGCAAATCTCATAAACCCATATTTTATTCACAACAGAAAATCCAAAATATATCAAATGGTTAGACTGAGATAAAGTGCCATTTTAGGAAACCAATAAGTTCATTTTGAAATTAATGGTAGCAACACATCTCAAAAAAGTTTTGACAGGGCCATGTTTACCACCGAAGGGCTGGAGAGTGGTACAATAATGAGTGTGTAGGCAACAGTGAAGCATGGTGGAGGTTCCTTTGAAGTCTGGGGCTGCATTTCTGCAAATAAAGTTGGAGATTTGGTCAGGATCAATGGTGTCCTCAATGCTGAAAAATGCAGACAGATACTTATCCATCATGCAATACCATCAGGGAGGCGTGTGATTGGCCCCAAATTCATTCTGCTGCAGGAAAAAGACCCCAAATATACAGCCAATGTCATTAAGAACTATCTTCAGTCTAAAGAAGAAAAAGGAGACCTAGAAGTGATGGTTTGGCCTCCACAGAGCCCTGATCTTAGCATAATTTGGTCTGTCTGGGATTACATGTAGAGACAGAAGGATTTGAGGCAGCCTATATCCACAGAAAATCTGTGGTTATTTCTCCAAGATGTTTGGAACAACCTACCTACTGAGTTCCTTAAAAAAACTGTGTGCACAAGCACTGTGTGTACCTTGAAGAATTAATGCTGGTTTGAAGCCAAAGGGTAGTTGCACCAAACATTGATTTGATTTAGATTTTTCTTCTGTTCGCTCTTTTGCATTTTGTAAGTTGATAAAAATAAACACTAAAATATATATTTTTGAAAGCATTCTTACCTTACAGCATTTTTCCACACCTGCCTAAAACTTTTGCACAGTACTGTATGTTACTGTCTAATGTGTAATCTGTTTTTATTGTTCAGAAAGTTAAATGAGACTGGATATCAATATACATTATTTTTCTAGATGACAAAAAGACATATAAGTGTGCCTAGTTGTTACAGAATGTTATATAAAATATTGCTTTGAATAAAAAAAAAAATGAAACTGAAGTGGACCTGACATCACAAAGTAGACATCTGCTATGCTATTTAGAAATATTAATTAAATATTAAGTACCTAAGCAGTACCCTAAAAAATGTACCTGTTCAAAATTCCTCCTGAAAAATAACAGTGCACTACAGGGGCCCTAGGCACTCCTGTGCCTAACACCTCATCAGCTAGTTGTATATCTGCAGTGTGAAATTTAATGCACTGCTATTTATGACTGCTAGTCTCAGGATATTCGGAGTGAGATTCATTGATCTCACCGCTGTGCTGCTCATGATTTTCCCTGCTGCAGGCTTTGACATGAGGAAGCAAAGCCCTGCCTCTACCAATATGGTCCCCACACAGACACATAGTAAAGAACAAGGCATTATAAAATAGTAATAGGGAAATATCCACTGCAGACCAAAAGCAATACTGGTAGCTAGTCTGTTGCCCTTTACCTGCCTTTTTTGGATACAGCTTCCAGAGTTCAGTTAAATTCCTGTTCTAAAGGGCATCTGTATTTTAGCCAAGAGTAGCTGTTGACCACCACCTTGCTGCTCCTAAAGCCTGGTCAAAGCTTTTTTTCTATCTATAATTTAAAATAGAGTGGGGTAGGGTTAAATATTTTTTTTGTGGCTATTCTCATTGGATGAATTTCTCGCCACGTCTTGTCCTTTTTAAGTCATTGATTAGGACAGGTTTGATATTTATAAATGTGTGAGATAATACAGTTGTGCATTTATTAGTTTGAACATGTAACTGTTCGGCTATTTCGTTTGAGCATGTGTAAAATGGTGATTAGTTAACCATATACATTCTACCCATGGTGTTTATGATCAGTGATGTAGGCAGGAAGTTGATCAGCTTCTGGACTTGTGACTCCGCTATAAAGTGCTCTATAACTGAACTCTGCAGCACAATTTAATCATAGTGGTGCAGTCAACAAACACAGGAAAACATAAGGTCACATGCAAAATGATTACACAACCCAACTGGATAACTATAGTTCATCTGTCCCTCAAAAATGTCCCAGTATGAAAAACATGCAACTGCTAACACATTTTCAGTCTTTACAATCTGCTCTTGTGAGACCATTACACTATATACTATATTTATCGGCGTATAACACGCACCCCAATTTAAGAGGCAAGTTTCAGGAAATTTTTTTTTTTAAATAAGCCACTTTTAAGCAAAATAAGGTCAGTGAGCATCGATGCAGCCTGATTAGTGCCCATCTGCAGCCTCAATGCAGCCTAATCTGTGCCCATCTGCAGCTTCAGTGCAGGATGATCTGTGCCCATCTGCAGCTTCAGTGCAGGATGATCTGTGCCCATCTGCAGTCTTCCATTTACTTCTCCCATGGGCTCTTAACTGACCCCAATGTGTTGCAAGCATTTAGGTGTGACTTGCCTCTCAGCCGCTCTGCAATCCAGCAAGAATTAGCCAGTTAGCAGGAGATGAGTGATCCTAAACTAGCCAGGGATGCCATGCTTATTCTCTCATCTCTGTAGAGCACTGGAATCTCTCCCACTTCTGTCAAATACAGCTGATTACTGCCCTGAAACCATAATATAATCTGTGAATACATGCGGCGCTGTGCAGGTTCCTCTACTGTTTTGGGTTTCAAATAATTTTCTGGTGTGTGATTTGTGAGGTTTCTTCCAGATGCACAACAACTTGAGAATGCTGTCATAGTTGAGCTTTCCTGAGCAGCCGAGCCGAATGCCCGAAATGTGATTTCCGGCGGCACTCGTCCCCCTCCTTCCCCTCCGAGATACGCTGTCAGCGTATAACACGCACCCACGATTTTCCCCCTATTTTCAGGGGAAAAAAGTATGTGTTATATGCCGATAAATACGGTACTTTTGACACCTTTCTGAGGAGCTGAACTTCCAGGACTACTTTTAATAAACTAAACTAATACATTCAAACTGCTTTAAAGCCCAAGTGAACTTTCAGATTAAATCAGCTAAATACATTCCATGTGCTTCCGTGTGGAAGCTGAGATCATACTGCAGATGTCCGACACTCCTCCCCCCCCCCCCCCCACCCCCAGTTGAGTCAGACCTGCTACAGTCAGCAAGGGTCTAGCTCTGTCTCAGCAGCTTGTTAGACCACTGCTTACAGATAGAGAGCAAGTGTCTTTTTCTACATGTTCGCAGGGGACACTATGCATACCTTTTGTTCTGATGCACCTGGAATGTGTTTAGAGCAGCCTTTCTTAACCAGGATTCTGTGGAACTCTAGGGTTCCTCCAGAGATCGCTGGGGGTTCCTTGAGCAATATCTCCCACTCAGATGAATAACTACTCACACCAATTATCTTTTAGTTATCTGGAAGGGTGGAATTCTTCCTAGTGACCACAAATGTGAGAGGCATTCTTCCCCTTGACCATCACACTAATGTACCATCAGCTGTAGATATTGTAATTATTAGCAAGGGGTTCCCTGAGACCTAAAAATTACTTTGAGGGTTACTTTAAGGGTGTTAAAAATGATGGGAAAGGCTGATTTAGAGAATTTAAACTGAAACTACAGTTAAGCTGTAAAACTCCTACCAAAACTATAGTTTGAGTAATGGACAGTCTGAATCTTCTGACATTCGACCCGTGTGTACCCAGCATTAGAATCTATTGAGTATTACTGTATGTGTCTTCCTGTCCCAGTAAAAACCTCTTTCTTATTTCTCATTCTGATTTCAAAGGGACAGGAAGTAAGGTGAAATCTTCCCAACAGGGTCGGGTAAACCAAGTTTTAGCAGGAGTTTTGCTTTAGGCCTATCAAGCCACTATTTTTTCAAGGTTTATGTAATTTTCTGATTATTTTAGATTTCAATCCTTTTTTTTTTTTATATGTTTTTCAAATAATCAGGAAGTCAAATACAGACCAAATTTCTCCGAAACTAGTGTTAAAAGTAATCGTAAAACATGAACACCAATCGTTTGATCCAGTTTTGCCAAACATACATCCTTCCTATCATAGGGATTTCAAATAGGTTTTAGGCGCATAACAATAATAGTTATACTGATAAAAATACTGGAATTGTTGCTTCTTAATGCAATACCAAATAGGCACAGTTAGGCAGGCCATAGACAGTGCAAATTTCTTTCCTGCAACCACGGGTTGCAACTACAATTCCCCCATCAACACAGACAGTACTAACAGGGGAATCCCTCCTGCCGAGCAATTGTCTTCTCCGAGCGGGTGGGGGAAGCCGTACCACCAGAAGACAGAGATTATTGCTAGCGGCTATACATTGGTACATTCAG
Organism: Aquarana catesbeiana; assembly: GCF_042186555.1. Lineage (NCBI taxonomy): Eukaryota > Metazoa > Chordata > Amphibia > Anura > Ranidae > Aquarana > Aquarana catesbeiana. The sequence continues at coordinate 364,055,046 of NC_133327.1, read as the reverse complement.
CCTGCCCATTGATGGTTTCGAAACTTGGCAGGTTCCCGGTGAACTGGCCGACATTCAAAATGTGTATGACCGGCCTTTGTATTCATTATGGCAAAAAAAGAAAGGGGAGATGCCTAAGAGGCCCATTTGGAATATCTGAGAGTATACCATTGCTGAACGGAAGAGGATTGACAACTTCACCAAGGAAGTAAATTTGTGATTATTTTAATTGCAATTTATTTACTGTTTGTGATACATTTTTAAATTGCTAAGCTTCCCTTACAGTGTAGAATGATAATTTTTTGCACTAGTCATTGATTCCCAGTTCACAGTAAAGTAATGTTTATGATTTTATCTACTACTTGTCATTTTACCAGCACAGTATTTTAAAACTCATCACTGACCACTGCTGGAAGATTCATCATCATGATGCATAACCCATCCTAAGGCCCATGACACTAATAACCAAAATTAGTACCTCTGCCAAGTTTTAATGCTGTATCAGAATTTAAAAGATTTTCTCTAACTTTCTGTGTTGTCTGACACCAGTAAATGAGGGGAAATCTACCTAACAGGGAAACGACCAACAATATAATCTTTAGAAATCAAGTAAGTTAACTTGGCGTCGCACAGCAAAGGTTAGGACTCCCTTATTGCATAACCACATTGTTAGATACCCAAACTAAATATTAGAGAGCTATAATACCATTTCACAGGAAAATTACAGAGATTCGACTTCATATACTAGAAGGGGGGTTTTATTTGCTGTCTGTCCCTGCTTCTACTCACTTTCTCCTTTTGCACCTGTCAAATAGGGATGGGCCGAACAGACTCCTGTTCGGTTCACACCAGAACTTTGGAACACCGTGAAAGTTCGGACCCGAATAACGAACCCCATTAAAGTCAATGGGATCCGAACGTCAAAAATCAAAAGTGCCCATTTTGGAGGCTTATATGCAAGTAATTGGGCATACAATGGTTATAGGGGTCCGGATCCTGCCCTGGGGGACATGTATCCAAAAGAAAAAAAAGTTTGTGAAAAATGTCATTTTTAAATGAGCAGTGATTTTTTGATTTTTAAAGTGAAAGCATAAAAATGAGAAATTCCTTCCAATATAGTGGGAGGGGGGTCCCCTTAGTCTATCTGTAAAATGGCAGATCTGTACCATGTCCAGAATCTGCTGCAGCAATAATTGCATTTATAAAGCCAAAAAAATGAAATTTTCCCAGCAAGCTGCCTTGATTTTGCTCAGCAACAGCTGGGGAGCCAGTGTGTATGATGAGGCCACAATGTAGTGCACTGGGAACAAGATTAGAGATTTTTTGGATACATTCTGGTGTCACTTTGACTTTGGATAGAAGTAACGGGTGCGTAAAAATTGGTCTTTGGGTGTTGGTGGTGCCTTCCCATCGTAACCCTATAGAGGTAATCTTGATGAAAGCAAGAATTGGCCTTGCTGTAAAAAATTGCAGTGACATGCACCTGTCAAACAGGTGCTGAAACATTACTCTTTGGGTGTCGGGGTGCCTTCCCACCATAAACCTATAGAGGTACTCTTGATGGAATCAAGAATTGGCCTTGCTGTAAAAAAATTGCAATGATATGCTCTTGTCAAACAGGTGCTGAAAAATTGGTCTTTGGGTATTAATCGTGCCCATGAAACCTATACCAAAAACATTCTTCCAGATGAGATGATTGAACACCCTCAAAGCTAGGCAGCCTCGAAGTCCTGCAGAGATTCCACATCCCAAAAAGACTTAATCAGTGACATAGGCATCAGGGGCTTCATAGCTGGTAATCCAGGACTGATTCATTTTTATAAAAGTCAAGCGGTCCACGGACTCAGTGGACAGACGCGCTCTATGATCAGAACGAAACCTGCAGCACTGAATGCCCATTCTGAAAGCACCCTGGATGCAGGGCAGCCCAACAACTCAATAGCATACTGGGCAAGTTCTGGCCAGTGGTCAATTCTCATGACCCAGTAAGTCAGTAGATCGTCAGCGGAAAAGCTCACCATCTCTATTTTGTCCCCGAGGTAATCATCCACCATGTGATGCAGACGCCGCCGATGGGATGTGGAAGCTGACAGCCCTGGGCAGCGAGGACTAAAAAAATTCCGAAATGCCTAACTTAGGCGGACCCCTTCTCCAACGCTCCTCTCTTGACCAACAGACGACTCAAAACTGTTTTCCATGACACTGTAACCTACTCAGGAAAAACTTTCAATAAAATCTTCTTTATTATGTCCTCTAGAGATTTTACCTGCTGCACTCTCTGTGGAGACAGGATGAGTTCTGAGACCTTCCCCTTATAACGGTAGTCAAGGAGGGTTGCCAACCAGTAATCATCCTTCTTCTTTATGTATTCTTGGGTCCTTTTGCAGGCTTTGACGCTTGAGGTTGCCCATGAGCCTCAAATTTGCAGAGGCTTGAGAAGCAGAGTCCTCGGGGACACTCAGGATGACAGTATCTGGAGCTTCCTCCCAGCCACGTACTGCTCCCAAGTGTCCTGGGGTTGGAAAGCCATCGCTTACAGATTGACGCATGTCTTCCGCTTCTTCGAAGCCTATGAAAGTGCCAGAATCCTCCTCCTCATCTTCCTCCCCTCTCTCCACCTGTGTGTTCTGTGACATAGGAATGATGGTGTCTGGATAAAGTTGGCCTTGAGAGGAAAGGAAGTCCTCCTCTTCCTCTTGCTGCTCTGTCTCCAGTGCCCTGTCCATAATGCCACGCAGAGTCTGCTCCAGCAGGAACACAACAGGGATTGTGTCACTGATGCATGCAGTGTCACTGATGCATGCACTGTCACAGCTCACCATCCTTGTGGCCTCCTCAAATGGTGACAATACAGTGCATGCATCCTAATGGGGAAAAAAAGCAGAGGCGACCTGAGCCTGTCGTCATGCCGTACAGGCACAGGTACTCATTAACGGCCCTCTGCTGCATGTATAGCTGCTGCAGCATTCCCAAAGTCGAGTTCCACCTGGTGGGCATGTCACAAATCAGGCAGTTTAGGGGCAGGTGGAATTCCCGCTGAATTTCAGCCAACCGAGCACTGGCTGTGCATGACCACCTTAAATGGCTACAGACTCTTCTGGCCTGCTTTAGTACATCTTGCAACCCCAGGTACGTACTTAGGAAATGCTGCACCACCAAATTGAGGACATGTGCCAGCCATGGCACATGTGTCAACTTTCCCTGGCTAAGGGCGGACAGGAGGTTTGAGCTATTATCGGACACCATCATTCCTGACTCCAGCTGGCATGGTGTGAACCACCTCTGGGCCTGTCCCTGCAGAGCTGCAAGAATCTCTTCTCCGCTGTGGTTCCTGTCCCCTAAACACACCAGCTGAAGCACTGCATGGCACCTTTTAGCCTGACTCTGGGAATAGCCCTTTGAACGCTTAGGGGGTACCAGATGTTCATAGGAAAATTCTGCAGAGGAGGGCATGGAGGAGAAGGAGGGGGTAGAGCTCACAGGTTTGGCATCATAACCACCAGCTGTATGGAGACTTGGGGGCACAACAAGCTGCAGCACCGAGCCCTGTCCTGCATCCTTTCGAGTTGCAAGCAGCGTTACCCAGTGTGCTGTGAACGAAATATATCGTCCCTGCCCATGCTTGCTTTACCACGTGTCAGCAGTAAGGTGTATTTTACGGCTGACTGCCTTGCCCAACAATGCCAGAATATTCCCTTCCACGTGATGGTAGAGAGATGGAACAGCCTTATGTGAAAAGTAGTAGCAACTGGGAAGCTGCCATTGTGGTACAGCACATTGTGCAAATTCACAGAAGGGGGCAGAATCCACCAGGCTGAAAGGCAGAAGTTGGAGAGCCAACAGCTTCGACAAGCTTGTATTCAGACGCTGGGCATGTGGGTGGCAAGGACTGTATTTATTTTTCCACTGCAGAAGAAGGGGCAGAGAAATTTGCCAGCTACAGTCTACAGCTGGCGGTGTGCTGCTAGCAGATGCGCTGCTAGCACCTAGGACACCCTGTGCTATACCATCAGAGTGGTTGGACGTTAAATGCCTTGTTAAGCATGTGGTACCCAAATGGTTGGTGTTTTTGCCACGTTTGCTGTGCCTGAGACAAAGTTTGCAGATAGCAACAGTGCGATCTGCTGCAGATGTGCTGAAAAAGGCCCAGACAGCTGAGCTTTGGGGAGTGGCCCAGGAGATAACAGCTGGAGAATGTGATGGAGTAGAGTGGCTGCTCTCTACTCTTTCTTGATGTCGGCCTCCTTGGGGTTGTGCTGCCTCACCTTCAGTTTCCTCCTTTGCTCTATCTGGCACCCAAGTCGCATCAGCGACCTCATCATTATCATCATCTCCATCTCCTCCATCTTGATCATTGCCACTGGAGACAACTTGGCAATACTGCAGGGGACTGCACACTTGTCTCTGCTTGCGTGACAGACGATGAGGAAGGTTTAGTAAGCCAGTCCACCACCTCCCCTGCATGCTGTGGCTGGATAGCACAGGCAAACTCACTAAACAGAGGAAATGTTGCCGTGCCTGAGGACTGACCATCACATGCACCTTTGCCTGTGGACACATTTGTTCCTGGCCCCCTTACAGTGCCAAGGCAATGTCTGCCTCTCCTTGTTGTCCTCCCAGACATTATTGGGAGGGAGGAGGAGGTGCTTATAAGCAAATGTAAAGAAGAAGTTGAAATCTGTACGTAAATGCACTTTAATCAATGTAAAGTGGTGTTTGGTGCACTTTATTTTGAGTACTCACACTACACAGACACACTCCACGGATACACTATAATATACTGCAATATAATGCGCCAAATGTACAGTGATGCACAGAATTTTATGGCCTTAAACTGGCAGTAATGCACACAGAAGTAAATGGCATTAAACTGGCAGTAACGCACACAGAACTATATGGCGTTAAACTGGCAGTAACACACACAGAACTATATGGCGTTAAACTGGCAGTAACACACACAAAACGATATGGCGTTAAACTGGCAGTAACGCACACAGAACTATATGGTGTTAAACTGGCAGTAACACACACAAAACGATATGGCGTTAAACTGGCAGTAACGCACACAGAACTATATGGTGTTAAACTGGCAGTAACACACACAAAACGATATGGCGTTAAACTGGCAGTAACGCACACAGAACTATATGGTGTTAAACTGGCAGTAACACACACAAAACGATATGGCGTTAAACTGGCAGTAACGCACACAGAACTATATGGTGTTAAACTCGCAGTAATGCACACAGAAGTAAATGGCCTTAAACTGGCAGTAACACAGACAGAAGTAAATGGTGTTAAACTGGCAGTAATGCAATCAAATAGATGGTGTTCATCTGTCACTACACTGACACTATCTGAACTGTCTCTACTCTAGCTATAAACTAATGTCAAGATTACTGACACGGTCTCACTACACTACACTGAAAGTATGAGCTGTCCCTACTCTACACTAATGTATGTATGAATGACATGGTCTCACTACACTACAGTGAAACTATCTGAGCTGTCCCTACCCTAGCTGCACACTATGCAAAGCTGAATGATGGTCCTCCTCACTACACTCACACTATCCCTAGCCTGACACTAAACTAAGATTCTACACTGACTATTGAAGCAAAATAGCACAGTATAGCACACTAACTAATAGAACTGAACAGAGCCCTGTTCTATCTCTCTCCACGCCAAAAATCACACTGAAAATGGCTGCCATTGAAAGAATACTTTTATACTGTGGGGCGGGAATGAGTCATGATTGGATAAAGTCATGATGACAGTGTCCAATCATGACTCTGACAGTGCTCTGTGCCCTGATTGGCTGAAGCTTTCACTGCTATAGCCAATCAGGGCTTGCAAAGCACTGTTCAGCACCGCAATGCATTGTGGTCGGTTCGGGGGGACCGAACGACCCGTTTGGCTGTTCGCCGAACGACCGAACAACGAAAGTTCGCCCATCCCTACTGTCAAATAGATGGGATGTATGGAGATTTTTTTAGTTCCTGTTCTTCCAGCACCAATCATATATACAGACTGTAAGGAAAAAATCTCCCTAAGGGGTTTATAGACATCATTTAAAAAGTAGACAGAGGTTCTAAGATACCATTTAAAAAGTAGACTGAGGTTCTAACCCTTTCCTCTCTATCCAAGACTAATAAAATTGTGGAATTAGGAATTTAAAGTGGGAGTAATCTCTCTTTTATGATTTTTACCTATAGGTAAGCCTATAATGAGGCTTACCTATAGGTAAAATAGGTAAGTAAATATCTCCTATAGGTACAGTAAATATCTCCTAAACGTGCATATTTACTTTAGATGCAGCCGGTGACGACACCAATGCATGCGCTCTGAAGGAACGGCATACACGTATAGTTCCTTCAGAGCCATGCCGTAAACGGCAACTCCCGCATGACGTCATCGCCAGCTCAGCCATTAATATCGCCAAAGTCAGCAAACCTGGAAGGAAGACCAGGTGAAGATGGAAGCGCCTTTAGCAGAGACAGCGTGCCGCTGGAGGTCTTAGTTTTCAGGTAAGTCAAATGCAATGCAAACTAGCACATTATGGCTTAAACTGCCCGGTGACTATTCATTTTCTTATGCAGTTCACTACTGCTTTAAGCATTTTTGCTTTTGAGCTACGTAGCTACTAAAGCTTTGTTACTTGCAGACAGCTCAGGCACTTCATACTTGCTGCATTATTATCAAACTATAAAATTTGTGATCACCATAGCTTAGTAAGGAGACTCTTTTTAACGTAGATTTATTCATACCTATTTCATCTGTTCTGCGTCTTATGACACTTCCACCTCCACCATTATAAAATAACCCAAGACATACCCAAAACTTTTCCTACAGTAAATAATTTAGGAAATCCCTGTGCACACCCTCCTCTCCTATTGCCTAACATATTAAATTGTTACCTATATATTGGTGACCCATACTGGTTCACAAACTTATCCTGATTGTTGGTTAAATCTATTCCCGCCATTAAGCCAATTTGACATTTCTTTGACAGGTATTACTGACGATGTGATGCATTTCCTTCTTTTCTTTCCAGTGGTGCTAGGAATATAGAAGGTGTTCTAAAATTTACTACATTTCTACTCTTATTTTACATATTCCTGTGCACTTTTTTTTCTCTCTTTTGTCCCCTTTCAGTTTTTCCTCTTGTCTAATGTTCAGATACATTGTCACATTTTCTTAAATTCTTGTTTTTTTTTTCTGAGCTAATCTATTTGTTTTCTTGCACTGCCACTTACTGTTTCCCAGCTCAGATTTCACAGAAAGGATGTTGTTTTTAGCCAACAAGCTTAATCCTTCCTTAAACCCTCTTTCAGACACCTCTACAGGTTAATTCTTCTTTCTGTCCCACACTAAAATACATCCCAAAAATCTGCAGGGCCTACTTTTGTTTAGCCTTGCTGCAGAGCACATTTTAAGAAGGACTTTGCCGAATACTCTTACTTTTATTTATAATACTCTTACATAGACTGCCTCTTCTTAAAGTGTATTTCCACTTTTGTAGCCAAATTGAGATAAGACCTATATTTTAACTGATACATGTTCTTCAGCACTGAACAAATTCTAGAGGCCTGAGTTAATGCAGCTTATACTATTAACATACACAAATGAAATATGATAGATTTGTAAGGGATTACTTGACCCTCACCCTAGACAGTATCGGTTAAGGTGACAAGTGTTTACCCACATCTATGTATGACTCGGCTATCAGTATACATTTCTTTAATTGCACAAAATATATTTTAAACCTTTTCTTTTGTCCCATGGCAACTGTTTAAAGTACCATTCTATTTAAAGGAAATGAAAACAGGGTCTGTTATTACAAAAATGCCTTTCTTGGTTTGGAAGATCCAAAATTATTATAGTAAACATCCTTCCAAGAATGATTTATGTAATACAAGCTTTTCTAATATTTCATTATGTGATATGAGTTTTTCCAATTTTACTTCCTCATTCATCCCTAAATACTATACTAACAATGCTTAACAGTTTCATTTGGGCATGCACACACCTCAATACAAATACGACATTCTGTACTTGGGTGAACACAGAACAGACCTTTTCCCCATTAGTACCCTTTCTCAGACAAAGCTTGGCACTGTTTTTGCAGGCCTGCAGTCGCACAACTGTTAAGTAAAAAAAACTATGAGCGTTAGCAATCTTGTAATTCAGTGTTAATAATGTCACAGTCGGTCTTTGTGGCACTGTTGTTCCAGACAAATCTCAAGATATTGTACAGCCTGGTATCACTTCTCCCAGCAGGCAACCAGTGTGTGAACTTTCTATCGTTTACCCATTTCTTGGTCATATTTCACAAATATAGTTATCTGTTTGCAACATATTTATGTTATTTATTTAAATGTTTATTCTCTGTATCTTACATTAGTATACTGTACATTTAAAGCATGTGTCCATATGTCACCAATTGTATACATCTATCTGCAACTGGCATGCCAATGTTACACATTATTCTTGCTATGCTCTATGTACAGAACTTCCGGTTGCTCTTTCCTTGGTGAAGGTGCCCATCAATGGCGGCCCATCCATATGGAGTGCACGGGTGCCGCCCCCCCATCCATGCGCCCGACCCCCTAATCTACATGCAGGGGGCCGGATACATAGATTACAATGGGGGGGGTTTAAAGCACGTGATTAGAGCCAGAGGCTCTAATAGGCTTCAAAAAAGGGTGGGCTTGTGGTGCAGAGCACTGTGCTCTGAGCTTACCCAGTTATGTGACAATAGCAAATAAATATTCGCTATTGTAACACTGATTCTGCCTCCCAACCAATCAGGAAATGGGTTCTGAGACCCAATTCCGGATTGGCCAAAAGAAGAAGCTACCCTATTGGCCGAGGGAGTAAGGACACAGCCATGATGCCGAGGGGGAGACGCACGGCAAGGAGACCGCTGTGATTCTGAGAAGGAAACACAGGTGTTGCAGGTGACTGACTGACCATGACCCCAACCAGGGGGGGGTGGCTGGCTGTGCACTGTTTGTCACCGCCCCAAGAAAATACACCATCGGCCACCACTGTCAGCATGCCCCCCCCCTACAACATTTGGTAATTGGTGCTGGCCTTGCTTACCAGGCGTGTGTTGATTTAGCCCACAATTTTACACATGAAGCAACTTTGTACCATTGGTAAAGCAATAGTGCTCAAATAACACATGCAATTGAACTTTAGTAATCCATTAAGTTTAAAAAAGGAAATATTGAAAGTAATCAAAGTCCAGGAAAAATAGAAAACATCAATTTCAGTGCTTCCCACAGCCGTGATGGAAACAAGAAATTCCAAGAAAGCCTCCAACAAAGGATGGAGTGTGACCACCTAATAAGAGTGGTCAACATGCACTCTTATTACAAGAGCGCATATTTCAAGTGTTTTTTTTATCAGGCCACAGTGCACAGCAGCTGCATACATTTTTTCCCTAGCGCAGATCTACACTCATTTTTGTATAACTTTGTACCATTAATTTTGTATCTTAAAAATAACTTTGCCCGAAATAGAGGGAACCTGTAATGACAGAACTGTCCACCCTGTCCTGAAATTTATACAGGTCTACTAGACTGAGTCTGCCTGCAATTCTGACTAAGGGTGCCAGCCAATTGAAGCTTGTGCACCGTTGCCACATATCAAAGATTCTAGCCACATTCTGATGACAGGGGGACCTCCTGTATCTTTGTCTTGTACAATAAAGTTTATTTCAGCTGATGTCGGACTCCTTGCTTCTGCCAACTGCATAGACAGCCGGTTGACCTGACTTTTCTCTGCTGCAATTAAGCAACATAGTTAGGTCACCTCCCTGCTCCCATCTCCAGTCAGCATGTTCCTTATCAACACGTAAGTAAGTAGGACATCGTATAGGCTTCTGTACTGCCCCTCTCTCTATGAATGCTGAGGTAAAAGGAGCTGCAAGAGGATGAAATTATTCAAATTCAAATAATAATATAAGTGGCACTTAATAAATTAAATATTTTTAATATAACTGTATTCACTTCAAGACTCAGTAGTGATGTCAGGCTTGAAGGAAGGAACCACTGCATGTGGCAGGGGACACAAGCATCCAACACTCCTAGAAGTATTGGAAAGCTTTTAGCAGGCGTCCAACTCCACTGAACCAGGAGTGTCAGTATGAAAATGGGACGCCGCTGTGCCGACTCAATTATTGAGAATATGTGAATGGCCTCAGCCAGCGCTACTCTGCCAGCCACACCCCCTGAACGCGTCATAGACGTCTAGAAGTAATGAATACTGAAGTCTGGTGGAGGCTGCAGGGCTTAAACAGAGGGGAGGTAGGAGATGTGGGCCACTGTGGGAGGTTTGTAAGGTACCCTTTGTAATCTGTCAGTAAAACTTAAAAAAAAAGAGAGCTAACAAGGTACTATTGCATAAGTTGCTTAAACCAGCTACTGAACGTTGCTGTTTTATTATCAATAACTTGATATAATGTAATGTCCGGCGCCTGAATTTCATTGGCTTTTGTATCAAGTTTTATGGTTGGAAATATTTCTTTTTGGACTCCAGCATTTCGGCGTGGTGCTTCAGTTCCGGACCCACGGTATCTGTACATATCTGCCTGAAGTTCAGCTTTGATTGCTTTGTGAGTAACTTGACCTGGACGAAAAGTGAAGCCAATGCACGATCTGCTCACATGATCTACATACTTGTCCTAGCTGCCACCAAGGCAGAGTTCAAATTTCTATCCTGATGGGTTCTCTTTAAAGGACAGCCAAGTCAACTTTATACAAGCAAACTGGAAACCAGAGTCTTCTGCAGAACTGCACTGTGTAGTGGTCTCCCACAACGAAGGAAATTCCCACATTGCAGTCAATGCGTTGGCTGAAAAAAGAAAAATAAGTCTTAAATCTGAAGGCTTATTTAATGTCTTGCCAACGCAGATGAGAATAATTACTAATTAAAAGGAAACACTGATGTGGAGCTTCCCACGCCTGGGATAAATGTGTTAGTGAAAGCTCAGCATCTGTTACAGGAACGGTCTGACATTGCTCTGAACATTTTAAACACCGTTCAAAAGTGCATCTCTCATGTATAACCACATTAGGGACAATCAGTTATATATTAGACTTTATTATCACTGCAAGCTATTGAACAAAAGCATTAGCAGCCTCAAAGTGTATTAACGGGCTGTTCTGCAAACAGTGCGTGTCATTTGAGTTAAATCAGTTTCACAAAGGCCTTTAAAGTGACTTGCGTGACTGGAAACAGTAGAGAAAAGAGACTTGGTTATTAGAGGAGATGAGCAAAACACTAAACCCCCCCCCCCCCCCCCCCCCGGGAAACTACAAAAAACAACATGCAATTTTATTTTATGTGACTCATTGGTAAAGATTGGGACTGTATATCATGCAACATTTCTACACCTGTGTGAATGACGAAAACAATGGCTACCTTTTAAAGGATAATGCTGTTTTAATAATCAAAAAATTGTTCTAATGTTAATCCAGTTGACAGATGTCCGGAAATATCTGGGAGGATTCAGAGCATTGCAATGTTGTTAAACTGAGAGACAGGGTAAAATCTAGTAGGCCATCCCTACTCTTTACCTTCACATGGAGCAAAACATGTTACATAGTTAATCAGGTTGAAAAAAGACACAAGTCTAACAGATTAAATGACTTACAGAGACACCCATTCTAAGGCTTCAAAGAGAACTAAAAAGAATAATAAACTGACGAGCGGGACAACCTTGTGGACCATACCTCTACCTTTCAACCCTTTTTCTTCTTTTTCTTTCCTTTTCTCCACCTTACGATTAAAGCTCATTATCAGAATGTATTTGACCTATATACACTCTACTTGTAAACAATATCTATAGTAGGTATAAATCATTTAAATACCTACAAAAGTAACTAAGGAAATGATATATATCTTTAATTTAGGTTTACGTAAACCCAGTGTTTAATATTTGAAATTTCATTATATTTACCTATATAAACCCTACTGTAAAACAATGAGCTTACTTTATAGATCCTTGTAAACTTACTTTATGTATCTTTATAACATTGTATACTCAATAAACTTCTTTTGACAAGGAAAAAAGACACAAGTCCATCTAGTTCAACCATAAAATAAAAAATAATATCCTACAATCCTATACCCACAGTTGATCCAGAGGAAGGCATGTACACTAGCAGTTTTTTTCGTTCAACCCTGCAGGCTGTAGGATAAAAGAAACTGAAGAGCTTAGGAGATCCTGTACTAACAATCCGGTGTTTGACAGCAATCTCCTCATTGAGTTATTGTGTTCTGACAGGGGGATGGCCCCCCTGCCAGAACACACTGGCCAGCGCTCCCAGCCATTGGCTGAGAGCGCTGATTGGTTGCTGATTGGCAGACCTTTTTTGGTCATGCCTCTGTGACGTTCATCTGGCTTCTGTCAGACGGCTGCAGTACACATGGGTCCCTAGTTGGCTGGTTTCTATTGAACCAGCTGATACTGCCCGATATTCAGCCAGCGTGTACCTTAACACTGGCGTATGCTGTCAAAAGCAGCAATAATCTTGGGCAGCAATGCTATATATATCTGCCCACTGGGTTAGCCTTATAGTGCCTGTAAAAATAATAGAAGCAGCATGGGCCATACCATTTAAATTTGTGGTGCCACCTTATTGCTTGATGGGAGCTGATGGAGGCTTTGTGAATTCTACCCTGTCCTCCTCATTGGCCACTTCTTCCAAGTTCCCTTGAGCAGCATGGCCACCTAAGTGCCTCAGAGCCTACTATAAGTTGCAAGCAAAATGTTGCCCTGCAATGCTGCAACATGTATGCCTGGGGAAAAAAAGCAAGACCATGCAAAGACTGCTGTAGTTTCTCCAGTCCTAGGCTGAGAAGTGGCTTACTCTGTACCAGTTGAAAACCAGCAAGGTTGTGTGTGATAATGACACAAACCTGCTGTCTGCCTTTTGTCTGGGAAACATTACATATGTACTTTGCTCGGTCCATGTTTTAAATGTCATGTTGCAGTGCTTTCTGTCAAAATACCCTGGATTCCCACGTATGCTTTGCCATGCCAGGAGGGTATGCAAAGCTTTTAGCCCTTCTACCCAGTCATGGCTCATTTGGAAGAAATGCACTGCCAACACCAGCTGCCAGACAAGAAAATGGTAAGCGACACTCCCATGTGCTGGAATTTCACCCTAAAGCCTGGTACACACTAATACTAAAAAACTGACAGCTCCAGTCGGAACAGCTGTAATAACAGTCCGACGTTAGTGCAGCAATCTGCTCTGCTGTTCTTCTGTGTTCTGACAGGGGGACCCCCCCTCGCCAGAACACTCCGATCAGCTTATTGGGAGTCGGTCGGATGCTGGTTTTCCAGTATGTCCGTCCGATGTATGTCAGCCGGTCTATCGAATCGGCTGACATACACGCGGGCTGAATGTCGGACGTTTTTTTTTTATGTCTCCTGACAATTGGCCAGTGTGTACTAGGCATAAACCTGGGGAATTTTTTTTACTGCAGAGACTTGGAGATTTTTCACTCAGGCAGTGACTGGGACACAGAGCCATCGACAGGAGTAAGGGGAGGTGCATTATTTCACCCTTTTCAAACCCCAGGCATTATATGTGGGTGGAGTGAACAATTGTCCCCAGACATTGGACATTTGTGGCATATGGAATCCTATTTACTCCAATGTCTATTGCGTGCAAGGACCCATGCATTTGGGCAGTCAAGGAAAAGGACAACTATTGGGGATTTCCCCCTACCAGATGCCCAGTACAAGACCGAAGTGACCAATCTTCTGTTGCAATCCCAGAGAGAGTACAAAATGAACCACTTTGAAGAAGTGCTTCAACAGTGCCTTTTTTACTGAGTTGCTGATGGGGGGCAGCGACCCCTCTGCCGACCAACATTCCCCCCCAAGGCTGACCTCGAGGATCAGCATGAGAAGAAGCCTCAGCATGGTTTAACATAGATTTTTTACAGCCAAAGCAGCTAGACCCAGCTACTAGCACCAATCGTAGATAGCACCCTATGATCCCCGACTATATTGGTTTCAGGGCCTATAGTGAAACACTAAAAAGTGAGAGGACTCCATGTGCTAATGGGAATCTAGGATGGATCACTGGCCTGACCTTGCGCAGTATGCTCTGAAGATACTGGCATGCTCTTCTGCAAGTGTGATGTCCAAGAGGGCCTTTAGCTCAGCAGGAGGAGCTGTCATACAGAAACACTTCTGCTACTCCACAGACTGCATCAACTGGCTGACTTTTATAAAGAATAAATAAGGTTTGGATTACAGAAGCATATATAGATAACTCCTGCTCTGTCTAAAAGTCTAAAAAGGCACACTGCTGCAAAAACCTATAAATCTGATCCAAACAGAAGCTATAAATGATAAAATGGTGATGGTGTTCGCGCTGCGAGAATGGAAATAGAGGTGTGGAAAGTGCTACAAAGAAAAATAAGAATATACTGGTGGAAACTGAAAAGATATGTGACAAAGGCAAACAAATGCGTGTACATCAAATCCAAGTATATCAAATAATACCTAGTGCAGTATGATCATGCAATCAAAAAAATATATATATAAAAATAGACACGTGTAAACATGAGATAAATACCAAACGTATGTCACATAGAACTGAATAATAGCTCATATGAAAATACACAATAATAAATCCAAAAGAAATAAAATATAAAAAATGGCAAAAAGTTCATGTGATAATATATAAAAAAAGTCTGTGTGAGGTAAAACTCAATCTATCCCACCACCGAGAAACACTCGTGTAACAAATGCACTCTTCAGTGATAACACCTCTGTTTCTGCAAGCAGCTCACCTTACTGCTGTAAGGTGTACAGCATATACTGGTCACAGATTACAGGTAAGGATGGTTGATGCAAAGGTGAAGTAATCTCCTATATGTTGCTTGGACAGTCCCAGTGGTAGGTGTTAGGATGATATGGAAAAAATATAAAAAATGTATATAGCGTGACACTGCAATAAACACAGTGGAACAGGGGCGGATCAAAAAGTGACGCACTCACTTTTTTGAAAGGGACATAGGCGTCAATCCACGAACGCAGAGTTTGTATGCCCTTAATGTAAAATCTTCAGTCCACTCCTGCTCCCCAGTGCACATCAGATAGACTCAGATAGAGAGAATACACATAGCATAATCCAGTATGTTTAAGCTGGTTTATTAGTAAAAGATTTGAAAAACAAACTCACATGTATGATGGTGTACAAAGTAGAGCATCCACAAGCGCCAAGCTCATCTCCTGCCGTCAAGCTGTGAGTGTACCCAGTGCTCCAATCCCGATGCGTATCGTCACATAACGTGACTTCATCAGGGGATAACACAGGGTAAAGTACATGTCTTTAACCACTTGCCGACCGCCTCACGCAAATATACTGCGGCAGAATGGCACGGGCAGGCAAAATCACGTACCTGGTACGTGATCTGCCTCCCGCGGGCGGGGGGTCCGATTGGACCCCCCCGGTGCCAGAGGCGGCCGGCATTTGTTCCCGGGCGATCAGAGGTGAGGGGGAGGCCATCCATTCGTGGCCACCCCCCCCGCGATCTCTCCCGGCGAATGAAATCCTTCCTCTGCCTCTGTAATGTAAACAGAGGCAGAGGAAGTGATGTCATCTCTCCTCGAGCCGGTTTTTTCGTTCGGCGCCGAGGAGAGAAGACATCAATGTGAGTTTGCACAACACTACACTAACAGTAGAACACGCAGGCACACTTTTCACCCCCCAGTCACCCCCCTGTACCCCCTGTCACAGTGACACCAATAGCAGTTTTTTTTTGCATTGGTGTCAGTTTGTGACAGTTATAAGTGTTAGGGTTAGCCCCCTTTAGGTCTGGGGTACCCCCCTTTAGATCTAGGGTACCCCCCCTAATAAAGGTTAACCCCTTGATCACCCCCCGTCCCCAGTGTCACTAAGCGATCATTTTTCTGATCGTTGTATTAGTGACACAGGTGACGCTAGTTAGGGAGGTAAGTATATAGGTTCGCCGTCAGCGTTTTATAGCGACAGGGACCCCCATATACTACCTACTAAAGGTTTTAACCCTCTGATTGCCCCCTAGTTAACCCTTTCACCAGTGATCACCGTATAAGTGTTACGGGTGACGCTGGTTAGTTAGATTGTTTTTTATAGTTTATTATAGTTTTAGGGCACCCGCCGTTTATTACCTTATAAAAGTTTAACCCCCTAATTGCCCGGCGGTGATATAAGTTACGTCTGCGTCGCCCCAGGCAGCGTCAGTTTAGCACCAGTACCTCTAACACCCACGCACACACAGCATACACCTCCCTTAGTGCTATAGTATCTGAACGGATCAATATCTGATCCGATCAGATCTATACTAGCGTCCCCAGCAGTTTAGGGTTCCCAAAAACGCAGTGTTAGCGGGATCAGCCCAGATACCTGCTAGCACCTGCGTTTTGCCCCTCGGCCCAGCCCTGCCCAGCCCACCCAAGTGCAGTATCGATCGATCACTGACACTTACAAAACACTAAGCACACATAACTGCAGCATTCGCAGAGTCAGTCCTGATCCCTGCAATCGCTAAAAGTCAGGAGCTTTTTTGCCTGTGAGTCTCACTAGTGTACCCCTAAATTTAGAGCCCAAAATGGCAAATCGAAGGTACACTAGTGAAGCGGCCTACACGTTTCTGAGCATGACAGATAGTGGAGAGGAAGTCACTCATCTGTCAGAATCAGGCTCAGAATACGATCCTGTAGACGACAGCGGCTCCATGACAGCTCTGACGACGGAGTTGTGGTCCCTGCCAAGGTCAGGCGTACCAGACCCCAATCTTCTTCTTCTGTCCTTGAAGTGCAAGAACCGCAGGGCTCTCGTATGGAGCAGAGCAGTACTAGGGCCGCTATTCCTTCTGGTGAACTGGCAAGCACCAGCGGCCTAGTACACCCTGGTCGTACATCCAGCACTGCAGTATCACGGGGTGACGTGGCGAGTCCCATAAGTGCAGTTCAAGCTGGCGAAGTGGCAAGCACAAGTAGTGTCCTGCTGCCACCAAGAAGACGAACACAGGCCCGTTGTGCCCATAGTGCCCTTCCTGCTGCATTCGCCAATCCGAATTGGGTACCCACCACTTCTGCAGCACCCGTACTTCCCCCATTCACTGGCCAACCCGGAATTCAGGTGGAAACAGTTGATTTTACGCCACTGGATTTTTATTCGCTGTTTTTCACTGAAGATCTCTATAGATCTATTGTGGACCAAAGCAATTTATACGCTGGTCAACACATCGCCACTATTCCCCAGTCCTCCCTTGCCAGAGATTGGAGACCAATTACGGTCTCCGAATTTAAGATCTTTCTGGGCCTTTCCCTCAACATGGGCATAAATAAAAAGAGTGAGTTGCGGTCATATTGGTTCACTGACCCAATTTACCATATGCCTGTGTTCTCTGCCTCCATGACCAGGGCACGATACGAGCAGATTTTGCGGTTCATGCACTTCAACAACAATGAACTCTGTCGTCCTCTTGGAGACCCTGAATACGATCGGCTCTACAAAATTCGGCCCCTCGTAAACCACTTCAACCAACGTTTTGCAGACTTGTTTACTCCCCATCAAGTTGTCTGCGTTGATGAGTCCCTGATTAAATTATCTGGCCGCTTGTCATTCAAACAGTACCTTCCCAGCAAGCGTGCCAGATACGGGGTCAAGATGTATAAGCTCTGTGACAGGGCCACAGGCTGTACATGTAGTTTTATGGTTTACGAGGGCAAAGATAGTCACGTAGAGCCGACAAACTGCCCTGACTACATAAGAAGTGCTGGCAAGATAGTGTGGGACTTGGTGTCACCCTTATTCGGATAGGGGTACCACTTGTACGTGGACAATTATTACACGAGCGTGACACTTTTTTAGTCACCTTTTTGATCATCAGATTGGAGCATGTGGCGCTGTGCGACCTGATTGCCGGGGCTTTCCCCAGCGGCTTGTAGATTCCCTTCTTAGGCTGGGGGGAGAGCCTGCTTGCAGTGTAATAATTTGCTCGCTATGAAGTGGAGGGACAATAAGAATGTTTTCGTTCTTACCTCCCTTCATGCAGACACGACGGTCCAAATTACTACGGCGACTGGTGTTGTGGAGAAACCCCTCTGTGTCCACGACTATAACCTTAACATGGGAGGGGTGGACCTCAACGACCAGTTGTTGGCGCCGTACCTAGTTGCCCGTAAGGCCAGACGCTGGTACAAAAAAGTGTCTGTTTATTTCAATTGGCTTTGCTGAACGCTTATGTGCTATACAGAGCTTCAGGAAGGACTGGATCCTTCCTTAAATTCCAGGAAGAGATCGTCAGAGCCCTTCTATATCCAGACGGTGCTCCACCTCACCTTTCCCAACCAAATGCAGTAGGCCGGCTGCATGAGAGGCATTTTCTTTATGTCCTCCCGAGTACCCCTACCCAACGAGCCCCCCAAAAAAGATGTCGTGTCTGCAGCAAGCGCGGATTTAGGCGTAACACCCGGTATTATTGTCCCTTCTGTCCTGACAATCCTGGTCTTTGCATTGGTGAATGTTTTGAACGCTACCATTCACTAGTTGAGTATTAGTGTAGGGTACAGCACTGCACAGACTAGGACACACTTTCACAGGGTCTCCCAAGATGCCATCACATTTTGAGAGACCCAAACCTGGTACCAGTTACAAAAGTTAAAGTTACAAAAAAAAGTAAAAAAAAAAAACACAAAAAAAATATAAAATAATAAAAACCAAAAATAGTTGTCGTTTTATTGTTCTCTCTTTCTATTCTCTCTCTATTGTTCTGCTCTTTTTTACTGTATTCTATTCTGCAATGTTTTATTGTTATGTTTTTATCATGTTTGGTAACCATTTTTTTGTTTTCAGGTACGCCATTCAGCTGCAGAGCGGATTTACTTATCTTGACAGCAACAGCGTTTGCTCCCATGATACATAAAGCCGTGACTCCAGCGCTGTCGGAGGTGATTTCACCACCACAGTTACATACTTCAGCATATATGCCGAAGCGTGGGGGCAGCAGTGGGTGGAGGAGTGATTTGCTCCTGCCTTTTGTGGGAGGATGCCCCCATGCTTCGGCATATATATTTTAGGCACAGGTTGCATTTAAATGTTTTATTTTTTACTATTTTTTTTTTTTATTTGCTTTGCAGGTATGGTAAGTCTTACTGTTATACTGTAATGTTACTTTGTTTTATTGTTAACCATCATTTGCTTAGCAGGCACGCCATTCAGCTGCAGAGCGGATTTATTTATCTTGACAGCAACAGCATTTGCTCCCACGATACATAAAGCCGTGACTCCAGCGCTGTTGGAGGTGATTTCACCACCACAGTTACATACTTCAGCATATATGCCGAAGCGTGGGGGCAGCAGTGGGTGGAGGAGCGATTTGCTCCTACCTTTTGCGGGAGGATACCCCCATGCTTCGGCATATATAAACGGTGCATGTATGCCCACCATTAGAAGTGGGTGGATGAAGGGAGGTATTCTAATGGTGGGCATACCCACCGATTAATATCTTTATTTCGTTCAGCCCACAGGCTGCATGAAAAAAAAGTTTACAATATATGCCCAACAAGGACCAGCAACGTACTGGTATGTTGCTGGACTTTGGGTGGTTATACCAGAATGATGCCTGCAGGTTTAGGTATCCTCTTGGTATCATTCTTTTCAGCCAGCGGTCGGCTTTCATGTAAAAGCAATCCTAGCGGCTAATTAGCAGTGGGAGGGAATGCCCCCCCCCACCGTCTTCTATGTTTTTCTCTGGCTCTCCTGTCCCAACAGGGAACCTGAGAATGCAGCCGGTGATTCGGCCAGCTGACCACAGAGCTGATCAGAGACCAGAATGGCTCCAGTCATCTCTATGGCCTAAGAAACTGGAAGCTACGAGCATTCCATGACTTAGATTTCGCCGGATGTAAACAGCGCCATTGGGAAATTGGGAAAGCATTTTATCACACCGATCTTGGTCTGGTCAGATGCTTTGAGGGCAGAGGAGAGATCTAGGTTCTAATAGACCCCAATTTTTTCAAAAAAGAGTACCTGTCACTTCCTATTGCTATCATAGGGGATATTTACATTTCCTGAGATAACAATAAAAATGATTAAAGAAAAAATAAAAAAATGAACAGAACAGTTTAAAAATAAGATAAATAAGCAAAAAAATAATAAAGAAAAAAAAAAAAAAACACCCCTGTCCCCTCCTGCTCTCACGCAAAGGGGAACGCAAGCGTCGGTCTGGCGTCAAATGTAAACAGCAATTGCACCATGCATGTGAGGTATCACCATGAAGGTCAGATCGAGGGCAGTAATTTTAGCAGTAGACCTCCTATGTAAATCTAAAGTGGTAACCTGTAAAGGCTTTTAAAGGCTTTTAAAAATGTATTTAGTTTGTCGCCACTGCACGTTTGTGCGCAATTTTAAAGCATGTCATGTTTGGTATCCATGTACTCGGCCTAAGATCATCTTTTTTATTTCATCAAACATTTGGGCAATATAGTGTGTTTTAGTGCATTAAAATTTAAAAAAGTGTGTTTTTTCCCCAAAAAATGCTTTTGAAAAATCGCTGCGCAAATACTGTGTGGAAAAAAAAATGAAACACCCACCATTTTAATCTGTAGGGCATTTGCTTTAAAAAATATATAATGTTTGGGGGTTCAAAGTAATTTTCTTGCAAAAAAAAAAATAATTTTTTCATGTAAACAAAAAGTGTCAGAAAGGGCTTTGTCTTCAAGTGGTTAGAAGAGTGGGTGATGTGTGACATAAGCTTCTAAATGTTGTGCATAAATTGCCAGGACAGTTCAAAACCCCCAAAATGACCCCATTTTGGAAAGTAGACACCCCAAGCTATTTGCTGAGAGGCATGTCGAGTCCATGGTATATTTTATATTGTGACACAAGTTGCGGGAAAAAGACAAATTTTTTTTTTTTTGCACAAAGTTGTCACTAAATGATATATTGCTCAAACATGCCATGGGAATATGTGAAATTACACCCCAAAATACATTCTGTTGCTTCTCCTGAGTACGGGGATACCACATGTGTGAGACTTTTTGGGAGCCTAGCCGCGTACGGGACCCCGAAATCCAAGCACCTCCTTCAGGCTTTCTAAGGGCGTAAATTTTTGATTTCACTCTTCACTGCCTATCACAGTTTCGAGGCCATGGAATGCCCAGGTGGCACAAACCCCCCCCAAATGACCCCATTTTGGAAAGTAGACACCCCAAGCTATTTGCTGAGAGGTATAGTGAGTATTTTGCAGACCTCACTTTTTTTCACAAAGTTTTGAAAATTGAAAAAAGAAAAAAAAATTTTTTTTTCTTGTCTTTCTTCATTTTCAAAAACAAATGAGAGCTGCATAATACTCACCATGCCTCTCAGCAAATAGCTTGGGGTGTCTACTTTCCAAAATGGGATCATTTGGGGGGGGGGGGGTTGTGCCATCTGGACATTTTATGGCCTTCAAAACTGTGATAGGTAGTGAGGAGTGAAATCAAAACTTTATGCCCTTAGAAATCCTGAAGGTGGTGCTTGGTTTTCGTGGCCCCGTACGCGGCTAGGCTCCCAAAAAGTCCCACACATGTGGTATCCCCGTACTCAGGAGAATCAGCAGAATGTATTTTGGGGTGCAATTCCACATATGCCCATGGCCTGTGTGAGCAATATATCATTTAGTGACAACTTTGTGCAAAAAAAAAAAGTTTGTCGTTTTCCTGCAACTTGTGGCAAAATATTTAGTGACAACTTTGTGCAAAAAAGAAAAAAAAAAAAGTTTGTAATTTTCCCGCAACTTGTGTCAAAATATGAAATATTCCATGGGCTCAACATGCCTCTCAGCAAATAGCTTGGGGTATCTACTTTCCAAAATGGGGTCATTTGGGGGGGGGTTTGTGCCATCTTGGCATTTTATGGCCTTCAAAACTGTGATAGGTAGTGAGGAGTGAAATCAAAATTTTATGCCCTTAGAAATCCTGAAGGCGGTGCTTGGTTTTTGGGGCCCCGTACGCAGCTAGGCTCCCAAAAAGTCCCACACGTGGTATCCCCATACTCAGGAGAAGCAGCAGAATGTATTTTGGGGTGTAATTCCACATATGCCCATGGCATGTTTGAGCAGTATATTATTTAGTGACAACTTTGTGCAAAAAAAAAAAAAAGTTTGTAATTTTCCCGCAACTTGTGTCAAAATATAAAAATATTCCATGGACTCAACATGCCTCTCAGCAAATAGCTTGGGGTGTCTACTTTCCAAAATGGGGTCATTTGGGGGAGTTTTGTGCCATCTGGGCATTTTATGGCCTTTAAAACTGTGATAGGTAGTGAGGAGTGAAGTCAAAAATGTACGCCCTTAGGAATCCTGAAGGCGGTGCTTGATTTTCGGGGCCCCGTACGCAGCTAGGCTCCCAAAAAGTCCCACACATGTGGTATTCCCATACTCAGGAGAAGCAGCTAAATGTATTTTGGGGTGCAATTCCACATATGCCCATGGCTTGTGTGAGCAATATGTCATTTAGTGACAACTTTTTGTACATTTTTTTTTTTTTTTCATTATTCAATCACTTGGGACAAAAAAAATGAATTTTCGATGGGCTCAACATGCATCTCAGCAATTTCCTTGGGGTGTCTACTTTCCAAAATGGGGTAAATTGTGGGGGTTTTGTACTGCCCTGCCATTTTAGCACCTCAAGAAATGAGATAGGCAGTCATAAAAAAAAAAGCTGTGTAAATTCCAGAAAATGTACCCTAGTTTGTAGACGCTATAACTTTTGCGCAAACCAATAAATATACGCTTATTGACATTTTTTTTTCCAAAGACATGTGGCCGAATACATTTTGGCCTAAATGTATGACTAAAATTGAGTTTATTGGATTTTTTTTATAACAAAAAGTAGAAAATATCATTTTTTTTCAAACTTTTCGTTCTCTTTCCGTTTATAGCGCAAAAAATAAAAACGGCAGAGGTGATCAAATACCATCAAAAGAAAGCTCTATTTGTGGGAAGAAAAGGACGCAAATTTCATTTGGGTACAGCATTGCATGACCACGCAATTAGCAGTTAAAACGAACCAGTGCCAAATTGTAAAAGAAAGTGCTCTGGTCAGGAAGGGGGTAAATCCTTCCGGGGCTGGAGTGGTTAAATAGTCTACAATTAATGAGCGCCCGGCGGCCATTTTCCCGAAGCCCGCCATTGAAGTGAATTGCGTCGGCATTAGGACAGTCCGCCTGCTTTTTGCTTAGGTCTCACACATGAAACTCAATGCAAAATAATATGAACTTTTTGCCATTTTTTATATTTTATTTCTTTTGGATTACAGAAGACTTTAAAACACCCACTGAAGATGCTATAAAATACATTTTTTATTAGTAATGCTTCTTCAATTTCAATTCAATAGCTACAAGCATGACCACCTCCTCCTTGTTCTTCTTTTGCTTGCAAGTTGTGTGTCTGTGGTGGCTGCATTAGTTTCCTTCTTATCTGACTTTTTTCCTTTCTTTTCATCTTGTGAAATTCCAGTAATGTCTGTAATTTTTTTTATTTCTTTTACACACGAAGCTGGCCAGAAAAAGTGATAGAAGGTTGAGACAAACCATTTAACACTGACACATGTGCTTACAATGGTCAGCTTTTATATATTTATGTAAAACCTCTATCCCAAAAGAATAAATAAAAAAGACGGTGTATGTGCTTAAAAGTGTCAGCTGGAGTTATTCAAGTTCATCCAAATTTGCTAGTGAACCCAACACAACCCTCTCCACAAGTTGACAATGCTGCTGTCCAAGGGTGGCTCTGTTGCTCCTCCATAGATAGAGGAACCACCTCAAGACATCAAGTGTGTTACTGGCCAGATGACCAGTTGAAAATTAAGGGAGAAATGCCTAAATAAAACTATTGCAGCTACATTTAAGGACTGCTAAGCTTTAAATTATTTTGGGTTTGAATACACTTTAAGGCCTATTTATCTAAAAGCCTGTCCTCATACTGGAATTTTTTTTTTTACCTAAGTATCTAAGTAAAACCTAAGGTATAATTTTCATTGCAGGAAAACCCTGTCCATGTTTATCTAAATCTATTCAGCCTAAAAATGTGTTGTCTTCTCGCTACATTTTTTTTTTTGTCTCAACGGCAAAACTATCATTTTTATTATTGGGAAACTTCTAAATGCTAATCCTATTCAGTCTTAAAGCATTTGTCCTGTACCTTTTATTTTTATTAATTTTTTCTTTGGACATTTTTAAGTCTTTTTAAAACACTGCTTGATACTTCAAAATGCTTATAATTGCCAGTGTCCTAATTTTAGTATATACCCAGCATTTTCAATTGTTACTGGTTTGAACAAGGTCTTTTCTCTTTATGTACAATTTATCACAACCAATATTAGCCATCAAGGCGATTTCAATGCCAACTTTAAAGAAGGGAGACTGTAGAGTTGGTAAAGATGTTCACTTTTCAAAGTGAATGCTCACTTAGTGAATAAGGTAAAGTTGTACAAGCAAAGGTCTTTTTTTTAATTTCAGTGTCCATAATTGGGTTTTTAAAGTGAACATAGCATTTTCTTATTTAATAAGTTAAGTGAACATTCTATAGTAAATAAAGCCCAATGGCTCAGCCGCTAAGCTCTATACAATGACAATCGTATTTTCTCGAGGACGGTTCAAAATTAGCAACATAAAAAGTATAAATATATAGCCAGTGTAACTCTTGCGGCTTACTGTAGAATCCAAAAAAGATCCCGAAGCGAACGCTTCTTTTAGCGGCCGTTATGTTTTTCTCGTATGATGAAAACGATTAGTCACACACCATCTAATTCAACTCAGAACAGCAAAGTCATGATGTATCATTTTGAAACAACTGTTCTAAATAAATATTAAAGTTCTGATACAGTAAACATGCTGCAACCACCAACTGTGTTTCATAGCCAGTAATTTGTTCCATTAGTTTATTTATAGCGTTACAAGAAATTATTCGACTGTTATCTTCTTGAAAGCCTTGGTAAAAGTTTTGAAATTGTTTTGGAGTTGCAAACAACTGCAGACTTAAAGGTTGGCACGTTTCAAGCGTCAGCAGTAAAATGCACAAAACATGAGCACAAAAATGATCAAATGATAACGACGATATTAGCCCGGAGATTTATTTGAGTTGTTTGTTGTCTTTAGGATCACACTTTATGCAATCATGACATAAGCAAAGTCATTTGGGGTATTAAAAACCTATAGCAGTAACGGAAGCCAGGCAGACATGGGGGTGGTGTAGGTGCAATGCCAGGAATTAAGACATTTCACTAACAAAAAAATTCCAAAAATGTTTTGAAAAACAAATAAAAGTATGCTTACTTTTTGCACAGTTTAGCAAAGTTGAAATTGTTCATGTACTGCCTCACACGCTTGTGAAAAATGCAACAGAAATGTATTGTTTTTAATTATGCTTAGTCCAGCTTACATTGATTATCAGAGCATGTGTATTTATCTGAAGATTTTTTTAATACATTGTCCCAAAACATAAAATGTTAATTTATGTCTGAAGAAACCATAGTCATGTAAGAATTTTGTGAAATTATCACATAGGCTTGGATCTGGGTTAAGTGGGAAAACTCCCCATATGATTATATCTTCTCAAAACAAAGGTTTTGTTGATTTGATGGCAAAAAAATTTAAGATGAAGAGAAAAGAAACAAACGCATAAGGCAAGTAATAACAACTACATAAGCTGCATGATAAAAGCCGATTTATTGCATCTACATAAAAATCATGATAAAAAATTAAACCCATCACAGAACACCATAAAAAAAAAGTATTTTGAGCAATCCAAAAGATAATTATATATATATATATATATATATATATATATATATATATATATATACATAATCAATGATAAGTGATTTATTATTGTGTCAACTTGTTTTATTGAGTTATCCTTTTCATTCACATCAAAGAAATTGAAACATTTCAAACTAAGCAGAAAAAGGATAATTAAGAAAGAACACATTTGTTTTGTTTTGGGTGTGTATAAACTCAGTAGACAGAAAAATAGAAATTCTGGCTTAGTACGACACTGGATCACCTTTGGCCCCAATAATACCTGCCACGTATCAAGACAGTGTTTACACACAAACGTTAAAGTGACCATTTACAATGTATCTTGCAACTGTCCAGGGGTGATGGGTAGGTGAATGGATGCCCCCCCCCCTCCCCCCTCAATATCAATGTTTGATTAGTGTTCTAAAGGCATTATGCCACAAGCTAAATCTACAGTCATAGTGGTGCAAGTTGAACTGGGATACCATTAAGAAAGATATTTGAGTCAACCTGCTAAGTAACAAAGTCAGCAGTCATGGAATCAGAGACCATCAGGTCCTTTGGTTGCTGCAGAGTGGAAAGTACTATTTTGACTTTACCGCAAGGGAGAAAGGAAAAGATGAGATTTGGAAAAGTAAGCATTTAACCACTTGACCACTGGGCACTTAAACCCCCTTCCTAACCAGACCAATTTTCATTTTTCAGTGCTCTCACATTTTGAATGACAATTACTCAGTCATGCAACACTGTACCTATATGAAATATTTGCATAGCCCAAATTACACCCCAAAACACATTCTGCTACTCCTCCTGAGTATGGTGATACCACACGTGTGAGACTTTTACACAGCATGGCCACATACAGAGGCGCAACATGCAGGGAGCACCATCAGGCATTCTTGGAGCATACATTACACATATAATTTCTTGACTACCTCTTACACTTTTGAAGGCCCTGGAGCACGAGGACAATAGAAATGCCCCAAAAAATGACCCCATTTTGGAAAGAAAACAACCCAATGTATAATCTATGAGGCATAATGAGTCATTTGAACATGTCATTTTTTTCTACAAGTTTTTGGAAAATGTGTAAAGAAAATGAAAACGCATTTTTGTTTACACAAAGTTGTCCATTTATACAATATTTCTAACACATAGCATGTACATACCAAAAATTACACCCCAAAATAGATTCTCCTACTCCTCCTGAGTATGGCAATACCACATGTGTGAGACTTTTACACAGCCTGGCCACATAGGGAGGCCCAACATGCAGGAAGCACCATCAGGTGTTCTAGGGGCATAAATGTGAAATCTAATTTAACTACCTATTACACTTTTGTGAGGCACTCTAGTGGCATGGATGAGAACTGATGTGGCATGGATGAGCATGAATGGGGATGGATGAGCCGTGGATGGGGATGGCTGAGTATGGATGGGATGAATGAGTATGGCTGAGTATGGCGGGGTACGGCTGAGTATGTCTGGGTACGGCTGAGTATGGATGGGGGTGGATGGGATGGATGAGTATTGCTGAGTATGGATGGATGGCTGAGCATGGATGAGTATTGCTGATTAGGGATGGATGAGCATGGATGGATGAGTATTGCTGAGTATGGATGGGGATAGATGGGATTACTGAGCATGGATGGATATAGCAGGAATTGTCACATATTAGCGCTGTGGGCACTACAGATCCAGCCCACAGCATTGCTGCATCTGATCTCTCCCTTCTCCACTCACACTGTACCGATTGGTACAGAGAGGAGAGAGAGGAACCGGATATGATTCCGGTTTGTTTACAATTGATCGCTCTGTCATTTGACGGAGCGATCACGTGGTAAGCAGCCGCTGTCAGCAGCCATTTGCCGTGATGCGCCATGTCCTGTGGACCCGGCGGTCACGGATATTCCCGGGTGCGTGCCTCAGGAGGCGCGTGGGAGCACGATTCTGGAAGGACATCAATGTACGCCCTCCCAGAGTTATCAAGCCACGCTGTAGCCATCATTTGGCTATGGCGCAGTCGGCATGCGGTTGAAAGGCAAAACATTTGTGTATAGATATAAAAAAACATTATAAATACTGTTTTTCTCTTTTTAATAAGTGATCACATTCTCTCTGTTCTCAGCTGCATAGGAGCTGGGAGGAGGAGAAGCAGCAGCACACTGAGTTTCCCAGTGAATGGCTGAGCAGTGGGGGGGGGGGTCAGGACAAGTCTGATCATTGGAGGGGAGCACACTGAGTTCCCAGCATAGCTAGAGACCTGACCACAGTGTGCTCTCCTGCTTATTGTTCTCAGTTTTTAGTAGGAAAGCAAGGGGGCTAGCAGGAGCACCAGGAATTCCACATAAAGGAAGCAATACAAAGAGAACAGGATACTTTCTCATACAAGTACATGGTACAGCAGGCAAATATCAGGAATATGAAGTGTAAAAAAACCTTCTGTGTTCAGCTCCCCACTTCCCAGCCCCCCCCCCCCATACTCCTCTCTCTCCTCATTGGACACAAAGGTGGCAGCAGCAAGAGCCACTGGTTCCTGTTTATGGTCAATCACAGCCTGTAAGGGGGGAGGCAGGGCTGAGCTGCTCTGTGTGTGCCAATGAATATAAAGCATATCTTACACTTTCAGTCAGTACTCTTAGAGTAGACTGATGTTATTAGTTCTAAAGGGTGTTAAAGCGAGCTCTGGACATCTTTTTTTTTATTATTTACACTATATTACCCAAAGTATTGGGACGTCTTGCCTTTACACACACATGAACTTTAATGGCATCCCAGTCTTAGTCTGTAGGGTTCAATATTGAGTTGGCCTTACCCTTTGCAGCTATAACAGCTTCATCTCCTCTGGGAAGGCTGTCCACAAGGTTTAGTAGTGTCTACGGGAATGTTTGACCATTCTTCAGAAGAGCATTTGTGAGGTCAGGCACTGATCTTTGACAAGAAGGCCTGGCTCTAATTCATCCCAAAGTTGTTTTACTGGGATGAGGTCAGGTCAGGACTCTGTGTAGACTCTGTGCAAGCCAGTCAAGTTCCTCCACCCCAAACTTTGGTGGAGAGGGGATTATGGTGTGGGTTTTTTTTCAGGGGTTGGGCTTGGCCCCTTAGTTCCATTGAAGGGAACTCTGAAGGCATTAGCATACCAAGACATTTTGGCCAATTTCATGCTCCCAACTTTCCCTGTTCCAACATGACTGCGCACCAGTGCACAAAGCAAGGTCCATAAAGACATGGATGAGCGAGTTTGGGGTGGAGGAACTTGACTGGCCTGCACCTCAACTCTATAGAATACCTTTGGGATGAATTAGAGTGGAGACGGCAAAGGGTGGGCCAACTCAATATTGAACCCCACGGACCAAGACTGGGATGCCATTAAAGTTTATGTGCATGTAAAGGTAGGCGTCACAAAACTTTTGGTAATATAGTGTATTTTATTTTGGAGAGAATAGGAATGGCTGGAAGCTCTCTTAGTTGTTTTTTTTTACTGCTGTCCCTGTTAGAGATTCCTCCGCATAACCTGTTCTTGAACTATCACAGATATAAAGTTAGGATAAATCCCACCAATAGGCACACAGCTATCACTGCAAATCTGACATAGGTTATAGCTCTTTCCGATTCTAACATAATGTTTTATTCCTGCCTGTTTGGAAAATCTCCCCCTACATCCTGTTGGGGCTACCTAATGTGAGCTGGGTTCACATGTGCATTTCCTCTGTTTATTGCTTGCTTACTTGCAGGCAGTAAAGATAGAGCAAAGCCTATAGCTTGGACCAGGGTTGACAACCACCTATAAATTTACAGTTTGTAAAAAGCGGCTGATTTTCAATCTGTCTGTAAATGTCTGATACGGGCATCGGCTGGCCGTAAAAAAAATATGACTTCAGACCGGCTTCGGAACTGCTTGTGTCATGTCTTGTCAGCAAAAAAAAGTCTCGGAAGGTTGGCAACCTGGCTCGGACACTCAGACAAGCTCACTTATTTTATTATACAGACATTGCACTCGAAACTTCCAGATCACAGTGCTTGTCTAATTTGTTTTACTGATAAGTAGAGACCAGAGAAGCACCAGGACCATTTTGTTGTTTCATGCAAAATTCTCTGCAAATTTCTCTTTACTCTTTAGTCATCAGAGAACAACTGCCAGGCAGGAGAGCGGGAGAAATCTGTGGGGCTTTGCTGCTGTGTTCTGTCAATGTCACCCAATTTCGGTCAGTGAATCATCCATCCCATAGTCAGAGCTATGGTAACAACAGCTGAGCGCAGCAAAGAGATCACCTATCTCCAGGAGTGATGGATGGCTAGGTCTCTGACCAGTGACTACATTAGATTGGGCCCCATGCATACAAATGTCTGAAGACTATTCTAATACCTCATAGTAAAAGATCCCATTCTTCCTTTCGTTGCTTGAACCTGTATGTTCAGGCACTGAACAGACTCTGGAAAGTGGAAATCTTATCCCAAGGCAACATTGGTAATCAATGGTGGACATGTAGTTTGGTCCATTTCCATCCACCAATGCTAAAGTTGTCCTTTTTTAATATTGTGAGAAAGAGCTTGGCAACATTTCTAGTTTCTCTGCCCTATAGTCTCCTGAATGTGTTGAACATACAGAGCTCTGTTATTAGCGTGTATAAAATGACAGGTTAAAAACCATATAATCCACAAATATGCAGTTGCAGAAGAGTAATGTTTTACATTGGTCACATTTATTCCTCCGTAGTGTTCATATTGGATTTCTGTGTGTACTTTGTAAATGGTATAATTACTCTCCATTCATCTGGCTTACAGAGCTGGAAACTGTAAACCTACTGCTTCCATGTTTGTACTATGTGGCAGCTTAGCTTTTCTAAACAGGAACAAGCAAAGAGTATTTTTTAGTGACCTCAAGGTAGGTTTGAGGAATGCACATCATTTGAGGCTTTAAACGTGTCTTATCACTAAAATGAAGCCTGAATGCTTTTACTAACGTTTGCACTGATACAGTTTTACATTGCAGTATATCGAGGATCTACTGTGGGCAACCATGTGCAGCAAATTGGCTATACACTCACTGACCACTTTACACCTGTTCAATTGCTTGGTAACACAAATTGCTAATCAGCCAATCACATGCATTTAGGCATCTAGACGTGGTGAAGATGAAACTGAACATCAGAATGGGGAAGAAAGGGGATCTAAGTGACTTTGAACGTGGCATGGTTGTTGGTGCCACACAGGCTGGTCTGAGTACTGCTACTGGGATTTTCACACACAACCATCTCTAGGGTTTACAGAGAATGATCCGAAAAAGAGAAAATATCCAGTGAGCGGCAGTCGTGTGGACAAAAATGCCTTGTTGATGTCAGAGGTCAGAGGGAAATGGGCAGACTGGTTCTGAGGCTACAATTCAAACTGAGGCTACAATTCATACAGGCTCTCCAAACTTGGACAATAGAAGATTGGAAAAACTTAGCCTGCTCTGATGAGTCTCAATTTCAACTGCAACATTCAGATGGTAGGGTCAGAATTTGGCGTAAACAACATGAAAGCATGGATCCATCCTGCCTTGTATCAACGGTTTAGGCTGGTGGTGTAATCTGTAGAGGATATTTTCTTGGCATACTTAGGGTACCTTAGTACCAATTGAGCATCATTTAACCACTTGCCACCAGCCCACTGTCAAATGACGGAGGGATGGTGCGGCTCTCGTTCCAGGATGGATGTCATATGATGGCGCACCCGAACGGCCGCTCCCGCGGGGGCACGCAGCGCGCCGCATCGCAGGGGCACTGGCATCACAGCCAGTCACATGTAAACACGGAAGTGCCAGTAACCGGCTGTCATCGCCTTACACTGATAGAGTGTGTGGCAAAGAGAGCCGATCAGCAGCATCTCCTCGCAGGGGACAGCAAGACAGGTAATCAGGGCATTGATCATCAGTGCCCTGATTACAATAAAGCACCAGCAGTGCCAGAAATCAGTGCCCATCAGTGCCAGCAATCAGTGCCCATTAGTGATGCCAGTCAGTGCTGACTTTCAATGCCCATCAGTGCCGCCTATCAGCACTGTCCATCAGTGCTGCTTATCAGTGCCACATATCAGTGCCCATAAGTGCGGCATATTAGTGCCTCCTCACCAGTGCCATCTAATCAGTGCCCACTCGTCAGTGCAGCCTCATCAATGCACATCAGTAAAGGAGAAAAATTACTTATTTATAAAATTTACTGACAGAAACTAAGAAAAACTTAAAAAATTAAAAACCCAGCACTGATTAAATATCACCAAAACAAAACTCTATTTGTGTAAAGAAAATGATAAAAAAATTTCACATGGTTACAGTGTCGTATTGTCATTCAAAGTGTGACAGCGCTGAAAGCTGAAAAATGGCCTGGGCAGGAAGGGGGTGAAAGTGCCCAGTATTGAGGTGGTTAAACATCATGGCCTACCTGAGTATGGTTGCTTACCATATCCATCCCATTGTGACGACAGTGTACCCATCTTCTGATGGCTACTTCCAGCAGGATAATGCACCATGTCACAAAGCTCAAATCATCTCACCACTGGTTTCTTGAACATGACAATGAGTTCTCTGTACTCCAATGGTCTCCACAGTCACCAGATCTCAATCCAATAGAGTACCTTTGGGGTGTGGTGGGACGGGAGATTCGCATCATGGATTTGCAGCCGACAAATCTGCAGCAACTGCGTGATGCTATCATGTCAATATGGACCAAAATCACTGAGAAATGTTTCCAACACCTTGTTGAATCTATGCCATGAAAAATAAAGGCAGTTCTGAAGGCAAAAGATGGTCCATCCCGGTACTAGCAAGGTGTACCTAATAAAGTGGCCAGTGAGCGTATGTAAAATCAACTAATGGAACAGAGTTCTGAAACAGTACGTATGCATAGGCACAGAGGATGGGATATCAGTATAAAAATGATAAAAGCTGTGCTATAAACCATCTATCTGTAAAAAATAAATAAACAGTAAACAGCAATTCTTTTGTGTAACACAATCACAAACAGTAAATAGAAAATAAATAAGAATTGCGCTAAATAATACATGTGAAGTCCATAGGTGAATCCATATGGATTATATTCATCTGTGCAAAAATGTCCACAAGCAATGTGATAATGAATCAATCTCTTTGATGGCAGTGTCCATCATCCATCAAGAACCGCAGTGAGTTCACCACCAGCTGTAGAAACTGTTTACAAGCTCCTGTAGACCCCTTATTATAGGGGTCGGTGTACACCTGTGGCTTAAATTCCAGCCAGGCCCTTTCTCCACATCTCAGGGCTTCTTCACACTTCCGATGTCACTCAGTGAGTTGGATAGGAGTTGGGCACCAAAAAGAGACCAAAGGCTCCACATAGCCGAAAATCCTTGGTGGGTTTATTAAGTAATAAAATTATAACACTCACACCAGTAAGTAAAAGCACCTTAAGTTTGGTGTGTCGGCCGGCATACAATCAAACTCGTCACTCGGGACACGAGAGAGATGGTGACGTCAGCATGTCACTCCGCCCTACATGTTTCGTCAAAAATGTTGTTGTCCTGTAGCACGGGATGTCGTTTGTGATGAAACGCATAGGGAAGAGCGAGGTACTGATGTGACCATCTCTCTCTTGTCCCGAGGGACGGGTTTGTTTGGTTGTGTGCCTGCCGAAACACCAAACTTTAGGTGCTTTTACTGCTGTGAGTGTTATAATTTTATTACTTAATAAACCCACCAAGGACTTTATGCTATGTGGAGCCTTTGGTCTCCTTGTAAACAAGTGAGTTTTCTCCTTCACTGATGGGCACTGATGAGGCTACACTGATGGGCACTGATGAGGCAGTACTGATTGGCACTGATAGGCGGCACTAATAAGCAGCACTGATTGGCACTGATAGGTGGCACTGATGGGCACTGATAGGTGACACTGATAGGTGGCACTGGAGGGCACTTATAGGTGGCACTGATACATGGCACTGATAGGCAGCACTGATCAGGAGGCGCTGGCAGGCATCACTAATGGGCACAGAGTGCCGTCCCTAGTGGGCATTGATTAGCATCCCTGGTGGGCTCTAGTGGGCTTACCTGGTGATCATGGGTGGGCATCCGTGGTGGGCACAGGTGGGCATCCTGGATGGGTCTGCACTGATATCTAGCGCAGACCCCCCCTGTCATGAGAGCAGCCGATCCGCTCTCTACTCGCTATACACGGCTCTTCCTATTTACACTGTGATCAGCTGTGATTGGACACAGCTGATTACATGGTAAAGAGCCTATGTCATAGGCTCTTTACCTCGATCGGATATGTGGTGTGTCAGACTGACACACCACCAATCGCCACGCTGCGAGCCCCCCGCAGGCGCACAATCGCGGCTTATCCTGCTGGATATCACATGACGCCCAGTCAGGGTAACAGAACCACTTTCCGGCCGTCATTTCTCTATATGGTGGGCGGGAAGTGGTTAAAGGAATGTATTACTAAGAGAATATGAAGGCTGCCTTTACTGCCTACTTCCTTCAAAAATACTAGTTGCCTGGCTGTCATGGTAATTCAGTGTCATTAGTATTTTTTCAGGCACTAACCTAAAAGTTTGCATATCAGGAGTTCTGACCTCACTCTGGCCTACTAATGTGCATGTTTGTTCTGGGTCAGTAACTCTGGTCAAAATGTTTACATTGTTTCAATGCTAGCCTACCTCTATTAATCCGAATGACCTTAATGTTTATAAACTTACTTTGTTAGAATCCACACACATTCCCTTCCTTGAAATTGTGACACATATTCACTACGCATTGTTAGTAGGCACTGCTGTGTCACACATTTCACAGAGCCTGTATTCCGTCAGATTAGGCAACCCGTCAGATTTCCTGACGGAAGCGATGTTCTGTCACGGCCATCTTGGTACACCCCACACTCGCCCACACTAAGCCTACAGTCTGAAGTCGCCAAGCGGACATCTTTTTACACCCACCGAAGTCTTGCATTTCACACTTCTTTTTACCACTAAACTGAGCTTATATCATGAAATACAGTATTTAGAAGTCCATGAGACTGTTTTGATGTTGAATTTTAAAAGCAACGGCAAGCCTGCTGATCCACACGTTTAATCTGACAGAACATCGCTGATTTTAAAATTCAACATCAAAACAGTACCACAAGTTTCTAAATACTGTATTTCATGATACAAGCTCAGTTTAGAGGTAAAAAGAAGTGTGAAATGCAAGACTTTGGTGGGTCTACTTGGCAACTTCTAACTGTAGACTGAGTGTGGGGTGTACCAAGATGTCCGTGATAGAACGTCACTTCCGTTACAAGATTTGATGGGTTCAATTTCATTCAGTAAAATGATTGCTTATAGTAATGTAATTCCTTGCTATAAGCAAACAATGTGTAAAAAATTCCTGATCACTTCCCTAGAGTAGTACAGTGTTACAATAGTAACATTATATTGCTCTGGTCAAAAATTTGTAAAAGGAAAAAAAATGTATTAACAAAAAAAATAGATTTTTTATAACATTAGTAAAGTTAGTGTCCCTGATAACTGCCACACCAGTTATATGATGAGGCTATACTGCACTGGTGACAGTATGTAAAAAAAATAAATAAATAGTGATTTTTAGTTTTTTTCTTATTCTACAAAAAATTATTACAACAAATTCAAACTTAAAAAAACCCACCAAGCCTCTTACTAAATACCTCGGACTGTCTACTTTCTAAAAATGGGTCATTTGGGGGGGTATTTCTACTTTCCTGGCATTTTAGGGCCTCAAGAAATGAGATCCATCAGTACATCAGGATTGATCAATTTTCAGAAATATACCATAGTTTGTGGACTCTATAGCTTTCACACAGACTAAATAATATACACCAATTTGGGTTATTTTCACCAAAGAAATGTAGCAGAATACATTTTGGGCTACATTTATGAAGAACAATTATTTATTTGCAAAATTTCATTACAGAAACTAAGAAGGACGTTTTTTTTTTTTTCAAAATTTTCAGTCTTTTTCGGTTATTTAAAAAAAAAAATAAATAAACCCAGTGGTGATTAAATACCAGCAAAAAAAGCTCTATTTGTGATAAAAATGTAGTTCGGGTACAGTGTTGCATGACTGTGCAGTTGCTATTCAAAGTGTGACAGCGATGAAAGCTGAAAAATGCCCTGGGCAGGCGGGGGTAAAAATGCGCAGTATTGAAGTGGTTAAAGTATTGTGAACTGAGCCTACTGTATAAGATGATTTCACCACATTTTACCAATCGGCATCATTTACACATGTCATTCAGGTGGAGTTCTCCTTGAAGTGGTATGTGTTATGTCAATGCAGTAACTTAAAACAGTGAGACTAAAGAATAGAAATCCTAGGTATTCATCTGTTATGTAATAAACTCTGTACTGAAACTTGTATAATAGGAGCTGAAACTCCACGATGGGTGACTCACAAGGAGTTAACATGACATCCCATACCTTTTCTCTTTTGTATGGTCAGGCAACACTTCGCAGAAGTCAAAACATAAAGAAAGTAAGAATGTTTCTAGTCACGTCGCTTAATCCCTTCTTTGTGTTAACCTGACACCCATTTCCTTATCTTGCACGAGCAGAGATGTCTAATTCACCTGTTTTCAGCTGCCTTTTGAAAATATGACAAATTTCGAAAAAAAATTCCGGTATCGTTCTTTCTTTTTAGTTTCAATTTTTGAATACATAGAATACATTCTGTAGAAAAATAAAAAAGTTAGCTAAAATAAAAAATGGGAGGATGTACTTGTGTCATTGCTGGCCAAAGCCAAGTGCAAAGCTATTTCGAGAATTCAGCAACAGACCTAGGGGACAGTGTTTGGACCAGAACTATCATGCTGGTATCTTTCAGGGAAGAAGGGTTGCTTTAAATCTAAAGGATCCTGGAGCAGGGGAGGTAAGTTTGCCAACAAAGGGTTTAAGTTTTTTTTTTTTTTCATCACTTTTTTTTTTCCATCACTTTTTTTTTTTTTTTGTGTTGTAACCCCTACCAGGTTCTCATGGGAAGATTCGCCTTTTCTACTTGTCTTGATTATCATTGTCACTGGGATAGAAAGTGATGGGAAATCCCAAAATGTAACAGTTGTCTCCGGTCACTTATTCCAGTCACAACCATTTAAGAGGGGATTTCCCTTACTTTCTAGAGATGTATTCTTACTGTTTTGTGTTCAGAACAGGAACTAAAATAATTTTTTTTCTTACAGGGTGCAGGCAGTCAAAAAAAAAAAAAAACTGATAGGTGTTTTAACTATTTCTTTTTCTATAGATACACAATTTTTTTTTATATTAAGCACTTGCTGACAGCGCTATAGCTGAAAGACGGCTAGTTCTGGGGGGCCGCCCGGCCATCCCGTGATCGTGCCCGCCGCGCTCTGTGATCACAATGTTCGGAGGACACTGCTGATCACAGATTGAGGTAAAGAGCCAATCAGTGTGTTTAATCACAACTGATCACAGATGTAGATAAAAGCCAGTTATCAGCACTCCTTTCCTCACACTGACAGCACGGGGATCCAAGAAGAGAGCCAATAACAGGCTTCTCTAAAAGGGATGTGTACACTGATAATCAGAGCACTGATTATCAGTATCCTGATTATCAGTGCAGTCCAAACCGTGCCCACCAGTGCTGCCAATCAGTGCCCATCAGTACCTCCTCATCAGTATCACCCATTAGTGCTGCCTACAAGTGCCCATCACTACCTCCTCATCAGTGTCACCCATTAGTGCTGCCTACAAGTGCCCATCACTACCGCCTCATCAGTGTCACCCATTAGTGCCGCCTACAAGTGCCCATCAGTACCTCTTCATCAGTGTCACCCATTAGTGCCGCCTCATCAGTGGCCATTAGTGAAGCCTCATCAGTGCACATCAGTAAAGGAGAAAAAATACCTGTTTCCAAAATTTTACAACAAACTATGAAAACTTTTTTTTTTTCAGTGATTATTTGTTTATTTAGCAAAAAAAAAAAAAAACCCAGTGGTGATTAAATACCACCAAAAGAAAGCTCTATTTGTGTGAAAAAAATGATAAAAATTGTGTTTGGGTACAGTGTTGCATGACTGCGAAATTGTCATTCAAAGTGTGACAGTGCTGAAAGCTGAAAAGTGGCCTGGGCAAGAAGAGGGTAAAAGTGTAGAGTGGGCAAGTGGTTAAATGAGGGTTAAAGAGGGTTAGTGTGAAGAATAGGTTTACATAGGGTAGGGTTATGTTTACAGGGAGGTTACCCAGGGGAAGGTAGTGCGAGCGTTAGTATTACCTGGAGAATTTCAGGTAGAATAAAGTGGTATTAAACGTAAACCTAAAAATGCAGTACATTGCAGCTTACCATTCATTAGATGCGGTGGCTGCATTAGTTTTCTTTGCTTTGTCTTTTTCCCCTCTGCTTTCATCTGGTGATCTGTCCAGCAACACATCTCCTGTATTAGTGAGATACAACCCTGGAGTAATGAGCATAGGATGCACACACAGCAGACAGCAGCATTGTCAGTCTGAAGCGGTGTGGTAAATGTATTAGATGATTTAGAACCACTAACAAATTGAAGCCAAACTCCAGCTCACACTTTATAAGCAGTTACAGCAAAAAAAAAAAATGTTTCCTTTTGAGATAATAGATTTGCATAAATAAATAAAAGCTAATCATTTAATCATCCCCTGCATGTCAACTGATACATTCTCCTATAGAGTTTGTGCTGTGAAAAACAACAGACTGGCTGGATCACCAGATGAAATTAGAAGAAAGAAAGCCTAAAAAGGGAAAGTAATGCAGTCATCACATCTGAGAGTTGGTAAACTGCTACATATAAATGTTTGCTTTTGGGTTTGATACTGCTTTAAGTGCATGGCCATGTTCAATGATCTGGACATGCACATGTTACAACCCAAGGACTAATACACAGAGTTACAACAAAGCACACATGTACATGCATCCTTGCTCATGCTCATGCTAATGCACATTTGTCACTGGCTTTGTCACCAATCACTCTATTTAAAGCACAGTACACCGAGGAGAAGTTGCTGAGAGCCTGTCACCTCCTGTGACCCCTGACCTGTGTTCTGCCATTCTGTGTTTGACACAGCTTGCCTCCTGACCCCATGATAATTTGGTCTTCTGCTCCTGACCTCAGCTCATATACTGAATTCACCTTTTGCCTGCTGTTTTAGTACCTTTGCTGTCCATCTTGGCCTGGTCTTTTACTCCACTACTGCTTTCTGAATTGGTGCCTCTACTGCCTGGCTGTTGCTGACCACTGCGCATCCTGACTGCGCCTCTATTTCCTGGTACATCATGGCAGCATACAATAGTTTGTGGCCCCACAACCTGATAGAACTGGTTAACTATAAACCAAAGACAGACCCGGCTCACAGCATTCTCCTTTTTTTCCACACCTGATCAGGACTGGAGTCGCAAGGTATCCCTTACCGTCTGTCGCCCCAGCCAGGTTCAGCTTCTCCTGGGTGGAAGTTCTTTCTGTACAGACTCTAAATGAGCTATATGGATGGAGCCCCATTCTGGTGGTGCAGGCCTGTCAAAGAAAGCTTTAAACAAGCTTTGACGTAAGGGACAGCGTTTCCCTTTGCTTTCCATATGCTTTTTACTTCTTTTCTCTGTTTTATGGGTGTTTGCCATTTCCAAGATGGTGGCAGCAGTGCAAGTACACTCTGAGCATGAGAGGCAGGAAGTGATGCAGCTTCTGTGACCAGAATATTGAACTGAAGAAGTAAGGGGAGCCCTTTTGTCAATTAGGCCTTGAAAAGGTATGTGACATGGACTTAGTGTGAGGCTTGGGATTATAGGGGGGGTGATACTGTAAGTGTCAGACGTGGCTTAGAGGGAGGTTTAATGTGAGCAATAGTGTTAACCTTGACAGAAAGGGTGAAGGATAGGAGCGCTTAGAGTAGGATTGCACTCTATGCCAGGTACTCTGAAGCCAAAAACTCCAAGCACATATATTGTGTTTGTTACAGCAGTGAATAGGTATTTTAAGTGTAATAAGCAGCACTAATGAAGTGCACCAGTGTCACTTTCCCTCCAGACTTTAGAGAACATAAGTATGGTATTTGAGGGGGGCAAACTAAGCAATTACACAACTTTTTCCCAAGGGTCCAATTAGATTTCCTGAGATGCCATTTAATTTTCCTGTTGTAAAGATCAGTTGCTGTGCAGCAGAAATTTGTATTATCTGCTGCAGTACACAGAATACATGCAGACTCACAGACAGATTGAATGACTATGGAGCACTCTGGAAGAACACAAGATGCTACAGATGCTGTTATAAGCATATTAGGGGTAGTAATGGGCACTGGATAAATGGTTATCTCAATTTCAGAAACAGTTGGTGTTTAATATTTGTCTCTGGAATATCAGTAGGAATTAATTTTATGGCAATCTCAACACATTTGCAAGCAACCAACGACTGTGGCCATTTACCACCATAGCAACCAACTACCAATAATGCACTCCCTGGCATCTGAACTTAGGTCAGGTGGCTTCGAATGGCCAATATGATGGGCTTTGTTATGTGCCAGCCCCTCAATATAAAAAGGTAGGGTTCCCAGCAGCCATTTTGACAATATGCAGGCTTGTGACAGGGTGATATGAAGGCAGGAGTGTGTGGAAGACAGGGGCAGAGCATTGTTACTCCATAACACAAAGTGCCCAAACATGGACCCTTATATCAGTAGCCACAAGTACATTTTCTTATGAACCCTTGGCACCCAAAAATCCTTTTTATCTGTCCGTAACAACTTAATGGCTGGCTCTTCAATTGTCAACACCTTAGCTACTTTTTTTCTATTAAATGGAATCCTTTCTCCTTTTTTTTAAATTATAACTTTAAGCTTTGGTTATTAGGGTGCATTAGGCAGTTGTCAATTCAAAAGCTTATTCTTTTGCATCGTTTGTAAGAAAAAAAAATCAGTGCAGGAACAGTATGCAGGAACAGTGTGCACATAAACCACCTCACGGGACATCACTCACATTCACATAGATAAAATAAAAGTTAAGCATACACTAGTTAGACCTATTATACCTAATTAAAACTGTCCTGCTGTTGGCCAATTTTCACTGCTGTATCCTTTGTAGTATGTTCATTCTTTTTTTTATTTTCTTTTTTTAACGCTACTGAAAAAAAGTCTAACTACATTTTTACTAGCTAATTTTCTTTCATAACTTCATTCAGGGCAATTTTTATTCTGCTAATAATTTTTTTTTCAATGACTTTATTTAGGATTTCTACACTGCTGCTTGAGCTGACTCTGACATAACAGCTATGCAGATTGGCGTATAGCAACAGCTTTGGAGGCTGTACCTTGAGTCTGCTAAACTAGAAGATTGCATGGCTTGCCTGGAGTAAGACCTTTGGACACTGGGCTCTGCATTGCAGTGCTTCCCAGAGAGTGAAATGTTTGCCCATTCTTCTTTGCAAATTAGCTCAAGCTCCGTGAGATTGGATGGAGAGCGTCTGTGAACAGCAATTTTCAAGTCCTGCCACAGATTCTCAACTGGATTTAGGTCTGGACTTTGACTGCCCATTTTAACACATGAATATGCTTTGATCTAAACTATTCCATTGTAGCTCTGGCTGTATGTTTAGGGTTGTTGTCTTGCTGGAAGGCAAAAATCCGCCCCAGTCTCAAGTCTTTTGCAGTCTCTAACAGTTTTTCTTCTAAGCTTGCCCTGTATTTGGCTCCATCCATCTTCCCATCAACTCTGACCAGATTCCCTGTCCCAGCTGAAGAAAAGCACCCCCACAACGTGACGCTGCCATCACCATGGTTCACGGTGGGAATGGTGTGTGCAGGCTGATGTGCAGTTTTAGTTTTTCGCCACACATAGTGTTTTGCTTTTAGGCCAAAAAGTTCAATTTTGGTCTCATCTTGCCAGAGCACCTTCTTCCACATGTTTGCTTCTCGCAAACTGGAACTTCTTATGGCTTTCTTTCAGCAATGGCTTTCTTCTTGCCATTCTTTCATAAAGGCCAGATTTGTGGAGTGCACAACTAATAGTTGTCCTGTGGACAGATTCTCCCACCTGAGCTGTGGATCTCTGCAGCTCCTCCAGAGTTACCATGTGCCTCTTGGCTGCTTCTCTGATCAATGCTCTCCTTGCCTGGCCTGTCAGTTTAGGTGGATGGCCATGTCTTGGTAGGTTTGCAGTTGTGCCATACTCTTTCCATTTTTGGATGATTGATGGATTAAACAGTGCTCCGTGAGATGTTCAAAGGGGTATCAGAGTAAAGGGGGCTGAATACAAATACACGCCACACTTTTCACATTTTTTTTGTAAAAAAGTTTTGAAAACCATTTATCATTTTCCTTCCACTTCACAATTATGTGCCCACTTTGTGTTGGTCCATCACATAAAATCCCAATAAAATACATTAATGTTTTTTGGTTGAAACATGACAAAATGTGGGAAATTTCAAGGGTGGTGAATATGGCCACTAAAACAATAAATAGTTTTGAATGGAGTGGAGATGGATTAGAATATCTGACAGTTTTTATTGCTGTCTGTGCCCCCTATAGGGAGAATTATCCTCTCTATTTGTCCTGTTTACCATTATCAACAAAAGTAAAAGAAAGAAATAGTGTTATGATCTAGTTCTGTAAATCTGTCATCTTGGAATTTTGAGAGCATTGGATGCTTCATGAGAGCATTGTGTGTAACCTGAATACAGTAAGGCTCCATGCACACTGAAGCTCATAAATGGCTGTTTTTGGGAGTTTGGGTGTTTTTTTTAACAGCCCATAAACTCCCCTCCTATGTTATCCTATGTGTCCATGCACACATGGACGTTTTTGGATGTTTATCAACAGTGGAGTTTACGGGCTGTTTTCTGCACGCCATAAAATCGCGTTAAAGAGTAGTTTTTCTGACCACAAAAAACATCAAACGCTCATAAACGCTCATAAACCTAGATAGACGCTCAAAAACGTGGCTCATCAGCTTTTTTAAATGTTTTTGATCCATTGGAAAAAAAAAACGATAACGCGGAAAAACGCTATTAAACGCTATTGCAAAAAACATTACACGACTCACTGCAAAGCTACTGCCATTTTTATAATGTTATTTTAACGCCCAGTGTGCATGGAGCCTAAAACAGCAATGTGTCTTTTATAAGGATTTTAAAATGGTTGGAAGAAATAATTTTGCACTGTCTTGATCATGTTAACATTCTAGTTACCTGAGGTCACTAATGTAGCATGATCCCCTTCTACTCAAGCAGCATGGCATTGCTTTGATCACATGGCACAACTGAGTGCCATATGGCCATCAGAACATACAGCAAATCTTTTTTGATTGCTGGGATCCCATTTTGTCTAAAACTGTCCCCGAGTGAAGATAAGGTCTGGTTGACAGTACATCAGAAGCCAATGAACCAAACCAACACCGCTGACAGGTCAATTCATCAATTTTTAAAGTGTAACTAAAGGCAAAACCTTTTTTTTGTTTTGAATGGAGTGGAGATGGATTAGAAAACCTGTCAGTTTTTATTGCTGTCTGTGCCCCCTATAGGGAGATTTACCCTCTTTATTTGTCCTGTTTACCATTACCATCAAAAGTAAAAGAAAATCCCAAATTCTGGGTTGACACCATAGCAGTAATATAGGGAAAATCCTTTAATGGGGACACTGGATCTGGTGACACACTGGGATTCCCTCACTTTGGAGGGATTTCTTCTCACTTTCTGTTTGGCTATGGGACAGGAAGTGAAGGGAAATCTTCATTATGGAACACAGATGGGGGAAAAAAAAACTGAGAGGGGTTATAACTCTCCCTTAGCCCCTGTTCATACTGGTGCGACTTGTAATGCGATTTAACAGTTCCAAATCACATGACGAGTCGCACCCCATTGCCGGCAATGGAATCGTTCATGTCGCAGCGATTATGAAAAAGGTTCCTGCACTACTTTTTATGGATTTCATTGCGACTTGCATAGACTTCTGTTAAATGATTATGATGAAATCAGCAGTGCAAATCGCACTCATCTGCGGCTTTGAAATTGTGCTGAAATGGTGCGATTTTAAAGCCGCACCAGTGTGAACCAGGGCCGACTCTATTTAAAAAAAAAATTAAAAAAGGGTTTAGGCTTTAGTTACACTTTAACTTACATATTATACCTAAACACAAATATCTGAAGGAGCCTCTAAAATGTTATCTCTGGAACAATTTCTAAAATGTACACTTTATTTTGCAGTATGATTAAAATGAACATGATGACAATAACACTGCAATATAATTAATGCCTCCTGACATAAATTCTTTGGGATTTTAGTCATAAAGCAGTCAGAGACCACATTATAAAAAACAAACAAAAAGAGGCGTAGGTGTAGATAGTGTAGTCAGACAATATTATTTTAGATGGTGTTCAAAACACACCCTGAACCTGTGGTGGTTGTACAATACCTGTCTATACTTAGGAATGTGTGCTTGTATGGATCCGGTGGAGAAGACAACTCATTCAAGGAGCAGGTTCATCTGGAGCAACTACTTTTATTACGGTGGTAACAAGTAAAGGATCACACTAATTGTGCAGGAATGCTAACCTGTCTTCTAAGCTGTTTTGAGTACACCAAGTCACGATATACGGCAATGATTATTTAATTTTATGCCTCAAAAATGAATCCAAATTCTTGTAATAAATGTGTCAGATCTGTAAGCAAATGCCAAAAACATGTTTATTATTCTGTATTATTCAGTTCTGTTGTGGATGTCTTAAACAATTAAAACTATAATATTAATAATGACAAATTACTTCTACTA
Organism: Aquarana catesbeiana; assembly: GCF_042186555.1. Lineage (NCBI taxonomy): Eukaryota > Metazoa > Chordata > Amphibia > Anura > Ranidae > Aquarana > Aquarana catesbeiana. The sequence goes on along the minus strand of NC_133327.1, from coordinate 364,010,505 downwards.
ATAATTTCCTAAAGGGACATTCACAAAAACCTTTTTAGATGATTTGGAGCACTTCACAAACATAGGATGAGAGACTCTTTCCACATGGGTTTACCTTGATTTTGTATATACAGTGCCTTGAAAAAGTATTCATACCCTTTGAAATTTTCCACATTTTGTCATGTTACAACCAAAAATGTAAATGTATCATCTATAAACTACCTGAGCCTCATGCCTGGACCAAATTTAACATTAAAACAGTGGCACAGATTATCTCCAATCAATCCCTAGTCCCGCTCTCCAAACTAAACTCCGATTTTAATATACCACAGTCCTTTTTTTTCCAGATTCCTTCAACTCTCCCACGCCTTTAGTCACCAATTCTCCAACTCCCCTCCTCAACTAGTCCAATCTTCACTGGAGGACCTTCTTAGATCAGATTGCGCGAAAAAACCCACTTCTCAATTATTTTCACACCTGACTGTCACCTCCCTCCCGACTATGGAAAAGCTAAGATCTAAATGGTCCCATGACATCCCCAATTTTGACAACGATGACTGGGATGACATATGGGATTTCCCATTTAGCTCCCTGGTCTCTCTGAGAGATCGCCTGATCCAATTCAAGATAGTCCATCGGGCATATTTTACCCCTCACAGACTACACAAAATGAACCCCGACTCCCCTCCCGGATGTTGGAGATATGGTGGGACTCCTGGGGACTTCACCCACATCTTCTGGACCTGTCCGGCAATTGTCGGATACTGGAGGGAGATATTGGACTTTATCACACAAATCACCTCTGTGCCACTACAACCATCAATGTCTATCTGCATACTAGGCCTGGTAGAACAACTAATTCCTACGGTGGCGGGACGCACACTGGTGGGATTGCTCCTGTTCTATTTCCCCGTAAAGCTATAGCCCTTAGTTGGCGCAAACCAACCCCCCTCTCCTCTCTCCCTGTGTAAACAACTAATTAACAATAGCTTACCTCTGTATAAAGACACATATGACAACAGAGGCTGCCCCAACAAATATAGCAAAGTCTGGTCTAAGTGGCTGGCAGATCCCTCCACCGCTTCAGAGGCCTCTCAGTAGACCCCAATCACAAAGTAGCTCCCAAGCGGGTGCCAGGTGTACACAATAATCTACAATATGCTATTTTACCATGTACAACTGCACATAGCACCACCTCATGACCCAGTAAACTGTACCGCTATGACTGATTTCATAATATATTTTTCATGAATAAGGTGACAGCGTGATTCCTGCAAGGATCACATAGACATCATATTAGACCAATGTATGTTTAACTGTTTGTTCTCTTTATCTGTTTTTGTTTCTCTTTTTAAAAACCAATAAAAAGATTTTGGGAAAAATGTAAATGTATTTTATGGGGATTATGTGATCAACCAACACAAAGTGGCGCATAATTGTGAAGTGGAAGGAAAACGATAAATGGTTTTCAATTTTTTTTACAAACAAATATCTGAAAAGTGTGGTGTGCATTTAAGTAAACCTTACCTAACTAAAATCTAGTGGAACCAATTGCCTTCAGAAGTCACCTAATTAGTAGAGTCCACCTGTGAGTAATTTAATCTCAGTATAAATACAGCTGTTCTGTGAAGCCCTCACAGGTTTGTTAGAGAACCTTAGTTAACAAACAACATCATGAAGGCCAAGCAACAAACCAGACAGGCCAGGGATAAAGTTGTGGAGAAGTTTACAGCAGGGTTAGGTTATAAAAAAATATCCCACGCTATGAACCTACCACAAAGCACTGCTCAATCCATCATTTAAAAATGGAAAGAGTGTGGCACAACTGCAAACCTACCAAGACATGGCCGTCCACCTAAACTGACAGGCCGGGCAAGAAGAGCATTAATCAGAAAAGCAGCCAAGAGGCCCATGGTAACTCTGGAGAAGCTGCAGAGATCCACAACTCAGTTGGGAAAATCTGTCGACAGGACAACTATTAGTCGCGCACTCCACATATCTGGCCTTTATGGAAGAGTGGCAAGAAGAAAGACTTTTTTAAAAGAAAGCCATATGAAGTTCCATTTGCAGTTTGTGAGAAGCCATGTGGGAGACACAGCAAATGTGAAAGAAGGTGCTCTGTTCAGATGAGACCAAAATTGAACTTTTTGGCCTAAAAGCAAAATGCTATGTGTGGTGGAAAAGTAATACTGCACATCACTCTGAACATACCATCCCTACCTTGAAACATGGTGGGATGCTTTTCTTCAGCAGGGACAGGAAATCTGGTTCGAGTTGATGGGAAGATGGATGGAGTCAAATACAGGGCAATCTTAGAAGAAGAAAACCTGTTATGCGCCGTACATACGGTCGGACTTTGTTCGGATATTCCGACAACAAAATCCTAGGATTTTTTCCGACGGATGTTGGCTCAAACTTGTCTTGCATACACACGGTCACACAAAGTTGTCGGAAAATCCGATCGTTCTAAACGCGGTGACGTAAAACACGTACGTCTGGACTATAAACGGGGCAGTGGCCAATAGCTTTCATCTCTTTATTTATTCTGAGAATGCGTGGCACTTTGTCCGTCGGATTTGTGTACACACGATCGGAATTTCCGACAACGGATTTTGTTGTCGGAAAATTTTATATCCTGCTCTCAAACTTTGTGTGTCGGAAAATCTGATGGAAAATGTGTGATGGAGCCTACACACGGTCGGAATTTCCGACAACAAGGTCCTATCACACATTTTCCGTCGGAAAATCCAACCGTGTGTACGGGGCATTAGAGTCTGCAAAAGACTTGAGACTGGGGTGGAGGTTCACCTTCAAGCAGGACAACAACCCTAAACATACAGCCAGAGCTACAATGGAATGGTTTAGATCAAAGCATATTCATGTGTTAGAATGGCCCAGTCAAAGTCCAGACCTAAATGCAATTGAGAATCTGCGGCAAGATTTGAAAATTGCTGTTTAGATGCTCTCCATCCAATCTGACAGAGCTTGAGCTATTTTGCAAAGAAGAATGGGCAAAAATGTCACTCTCTAGATGTCCAAAGCTGGTAGAGACATCCCCAAAAAGACTTGCAGCTGTAATTGCAGCGAAAAGGTGGTTCTACAAAGTATTGACTCAGGGGGGCTGAATACAAATGCACACTTTTCACATATTTATTTGTAAACAATTTTGAAAAACATTTATCATTTTCCTTCCACTTCACAATTATGTTCCACTTTGTGTTGGACTATCACATAAAATTCCAATAAAATACATTAACATTTTTGTTTGTAACATGACAAAATGTGAAAAATGTCAAGAGGTATGAATACTCAAGGCACTGTACATAGAGGGGTTTGGATAAATGAACCATTATTGATATTTATTAATTCAAATGCATCCTGCTATGTTGACACAGTGTCATGTAGTCTTCCAAGCATTATTTCATCTTCTATGTCAAAAGGTACAAAGAAGTTTATTTTCCCAGTTCGATCAGTGCTGTTATAGTATATACTGTCCAAAGTTAAACATTTATTCTGTAATTTGTTAAAAGCCATGTTTCTGATTAAAAAAAAAAAATGTTATTTACAAATGAAAAATTGTCTTCTCTTTACACATTATGTATGCAAATGACAGGAATTCTAAAAACAATCATTCAAAAAATAGTTAAGGAGATAAGGTAGAGGGAGTCGTTAATTAGGGTTAACAAGGGGCTAATCAGGAGTTAAAATAAGATTTTTTTTTTTTTTTTAACTTTGCAGCATTCTGCAGCTGTTGTTACAGAGCAGATCACAGACATCTGCATGTAACAGCTGCAATTAATTACAATGTAACAGAATAGTCACCATGTATCTCTTAAGGGTCACTGTAGAGACTGTTGCAATGATCACTGAGGAAGGAGATGCTGTTGGCTCATGGCACTGGGGCCTTAGCTATCAAAACAGACTCTGAGTCCAAGTATGTACCCAGTATGTTATTAACCAGTGAAAATTCTACAATAGCTAAAGCACTAATTTTCAATGTTATTATTGTTAATTAAGTTCAACTGGATTTCAGTAAGGTTGAAGTTGTTTCAACGCTCATCCAAGTAGCTTCCTCAGTTCATTTAGAACTGATAAATTTATTTGGAAGGGTGGTACAACCTCAGAAATTACAGAAGTCCAAATGAATGTTACCAACTACTACTAGCTCTACCATGACCTGAGAGCATATAACGATTCTCCAAAATGTCTGCTGGTACAACCAGCATAGTTTGCTGATCATGTACATAACATGTCAGAACATGTGAGAATAAATGACTGACTCCCCATAAAATCTACATATACATTTTAAAAAATGAAAAACCCGCAATGGGCAATGCTTATTTAGCAATATATTTTTAAACCTCCTATTTGCCTTGTAAGATTGGAGTAGAAGATGTTTGTATCAGATGCCTTGGTAACCATGCATTGGCAAATTGGGTCCTGGATGCATACATAGGACATACATAGAACATGTTGACATGTTGAGAGAGAACTTCTGTGCTGCTGCTCATCCATTCCCCCATTACATACTAGGGGCAAGGAGGTGCCCAATCTTTATATTTTAACTGCAGTAGAAAAAAGCCAGATCATAGACCTGGCTGGTATGTGTGGCATCTCAGGACTGTTCCTGGACAAAATTGGATTGATTTACTAAAACTGGAGAGTGCAAAATTTGGTGCAGCTGTGCATGATAGCCAATCAGCTTCTAACTTCAGCTTGTTCAATTAGGCTTTGACAAAAAAATAATCTGGAAGCTGATTGGTTTCTATGCAGAACTGCACCAGATTTTGCACTCCAGTTTTAGTAAATCAACCCGAATGGAAGTAAACCCATGTATCAGATGGCTTGAAAACCGTGTGTTGAGGAAAAGAGGTCCTGTGAATAGAATATGGACAAAAAACTTGTTGGCATAAAGAGAGATAGGGGTTGATTTATTAAAACCGAAGAGTGCAAAATCTGGTGCAACTGTGTATCAGCTTCTAACTTCAGCTTGTTCAATTAAGCTTTGACAATAAAACCTGGAAGCTGATTGGTTTCTGTGCAGAGCTGTACCAGATTTTGCACTCTCCAGTTTTAGTAAACCAAAGCCATAATGTTATTAGTCCTCTGCTGCAGTTCCTCTATTACCCAATCACAGTCTCGGGCAGGGAAATGTCTAAGCTTTGTCACATAACTACAGTAGAAAAAAAAGGATAATGGACCTGGCTGTTGTGTGTGGCAGGGCTATATAAATCTCAGGAATGGCCAGACAACATTACAAATATTAGCATGCAAAACAGCTTCCTTATGTTTTTCAACTGTGTATGTAAAGTAGCTGTTTTCTCTCTTGTTCTCAGGTAACCATTTATGTCCAGCTGCTAGGATATGTAGTATACTGTAATTATTTCAAATTCTATGAACCGCACTTATTAGAACAAAGATGTAATGGACTATGTACTGTACCTGTGGACCTGGCATCTTAGTTCAAATGTTTTTAAATAGCTGTCAATGACACGATGTGCAAACAGAGAAAAAGTACTATAAATATTTCTTATGACAGCAATGAGTAATGCAAAGGAATACTCCCAACTAATTATATTTGTTTGCCAATACTTGTGTTTGTTACCTCTCCTTATAAGTGACAGATGATAACATTCAGCGCCTTTGAAACAAATAACAGGTATTAAGTAATCATAAAGCCAACCAGTAGTCTTATCTATTTGATCATGAACATATATTTAGATCCAACTATAAAACAGATGCTGCAAAGAATATATCTGTTTTATGGGTGACTCTACAATAGAGTATATCTCAAAGGATTTATCTTGTGTGCTGGCTGGTTTACACAGTTACATAAGTGTCGACAGAGTGGCACGTGGGATGGATTTGGGGTCAGAGCATCTTTTTATGTTCTAAGTAAATGTATTCAAATATATATATATATTATATATATAAAAAATATTGAGCGTTTTACATAGAAATGGCATCAAATTTGTGGCTGGCTCTTTCTACAGGACCCACCACACATGAACCTTCTGGGTGTTCTACGTTGCTCTGTTTTAAAAACACAACATTCAAAACGGTATGCTCTAAAATGTAGGCACTCCTACTGAACTGACACCTCTGTTGATTCAGAAAGTTTGAGTAAAGTGCATATGTCCACAAAGTATAGAAGCTGAAGCTATAACCCTGGTATTTCTTTTCGGCCGCAGCTGGCTTTTTCATGAAAGTGGTCCAAGTGGCTCATTAGCCGCTGGATCGCTTTCAGAAACGGCAGGAGGGGACGGGACCCCCTCCCGCCAGTGTTTCGCGGGCTTACTGTTTGTAATGGTGTGCCTGAAAAACAATCCAACAGTGTGGCCGAATGGTCACAGAGGCGAATAGAGACCAGATCGTCTTTAATCGCCTTTATGGCCTTGGAGGAGTGGAGCGACGTCATGACGTCACTTCCGGTCTAAGCCGGAAGTAAAGTTTTTTATTTTTAAGCAAAAGATCAAAAATGTTTTTGATCTTTTGTTTTTAAGGATAAAAGAGAAATATCTCACCATAAAGAGGACCTGTTATCCTTATTTCTATTACAAGGGATGTTTACATTCCTTGTATTAGAAATAAAAGTAATAAAAAAAAGGGACAGTGTAAAAAATAAATAAATAAGAAAAAAAATGTACAGCATCCCAATCCCTCCATGCTCGCATGCAGAAGCGAAAGCATGCGTAAGTTGCGCATGTTCACATCACACATGTGAGGGATCACCATGAACGTTAGAGTGAGAGCAATAATTCTATCCCAGGACCTCCTCTGTACCTCTAAACAGGTAACCTGTAAAAAAATTTAAAGCGTCACCTAAAATGTCATCATACCTAGAATCTGGAAGATGTTGTATTTGTTCAATTTAGAATAAAAATATAGTGAAAAGAAATTAGATTATCACAAAATCTCCTTACCCCTGACATTGCTTCCTTGTTTTCTTCCTTCACCAATCAAGAAGAGGCTATGACTGACTAGACAGCAAGAGGAATGAGAAGAGGAAGCTTTATCCCTTTTTTTTTTTTCACCAGTGATGAGCAAATCTTAGAAAATCCATGCTCTGTCAGTTGTTCTTCTGTAGAAACTAGCGACTTCTTGCTTCCTGAGGGCAAAATGGAAGGGTCTGTCTGCTATAATCACATGATCAGTTGTAGTGCTGTAATAAAGAGAAAAACGTCTGGGGAGCCAATGACATGAACAGGAAAGGACACTTCTGGGTCACATGGGTCTCTATAGTCAAGAGGAAGTATTTTATATATATATATATATATATATATATATATATATATATATATATATAAAATAAAAAGAAGAGTTTTTCTTTCAGGCATTCTTATACACAGGTGGCTCAATACACAACACTTAAACACCAGGATACAAATTTTTCATTTTAACCATGGGACGGTAATTTCTAAATATAGTGGCACTAACTTCAAAATAACTATCACCTTTTGAAAATTAGCATTCTTATGTAGCAAAATTAAAAGTCACACGCCACAACCACTTTCGATTGATGAGCTAACAGAGACTTCAAAAATTTGAAGATGTATTTGGGATTTTTAAAGTGCAAAATTATAACAAAATTGTTTATAAAAGGTAATAATTTATTAGAACATTAAAAACAGACATGCAAAAGGTAAGCATTGATATTACAGTACTAATACATGTGCTGACTAATTTCTTCTCTACATGTTACTTGGTTTGGTACTTGGCTTCTTTATTTCCCCTCTCTTGGAGAGATTGGATGGTGAACTTCTGACTTAAGGTGATTTTCTTTACCCTTGTGGAATAGTGCTATTGCTGCTTCTCTGGCTTTGGAATATTTTATTATTGATTGGATTCTTTATTATCTTTCTGATTCATGGGTCATAATTTGACTTTGTGAAGGTTCAGAAATAAGTTTGTGTTATCTCTTTCATCAATTCTTGCATTTTTATCCATTCCTTTGTGGAATTGGAGGTGAATAATCAACTTTCAAGCTTGGGAATGTATCAAAGGATTCCTGGTATAGGGTAAGTCATATTATATTTAATCCTTTTGGGTTTGGATTTAAATTTGATTGGGGATTATGTGTTACCCCATGTCTAATTGTTTCCATCACTCTACCTTCTAGTTTTTGGACCATTACCAGTGGTTGTACTCTAGATACATCCCCCTCTATGGTTATACCTGATGACCCGATCTTGCATATCCCTATGACTCTGGAGCCTCAATTTATATACAAATAGTTTTTGAATATACAGGTAATTATTATGACCAAATATGGCTTTGGCGTTATGCATTTTGCCAATCGATGAATGTCTCTGATTTTTAAATCTGCGTCATATATCTTTGATGTTTTTGTGACTGTTGATTGTCCTATCTGTCTAAAAATTATTTCTCTCTCTAGTGCTCACTGTGCCTGATATCAATAAATACTCCTGAAGAAGCCAATTACCAAGGCGAAACATGTAGTGATGAAATCAGTCAGCACATGTATTAGTACTGTAATATCAATACTTACCCTTTGTATGTCTGTTTTTAATGTTCTAATAAATTTCTATCTTTTATAAACAATTTTGTTATAATTTTGCACCTTAAAAATCCCAAATACATCTTCAAATTTCTAATTATTTTAAGGGATGTGGTGCTTTATCTTCATTAGATTAGATACTTTCTCTTCTATTAGAGACTTCAGCTACAGTCACTGCATCTTGGTCATGCCTCACTGATGCGTTTTACCCTGATTCAGCTTAGTCATAAAGGTACTATGACTAAGCCCAATCAGGGCAAAACGTGTCGGGGGGGGGGGGCATTGCTAAGATGCAGGGACTGTAGTTGAAGCCTGTGTTAGCTCATTAGCAGATGTGGTTGATACACGTGGTGTGCCCCTCCCTAATTTTGCTGTTGTGATGTTTCATGGCGTGAGAAATGCTCCTGGAGGATGAACGGAGGTGTTTGAGCAGTGCTATTTTTTTTTTACATGTGGTCATAATGATTCTCATGTGTTATTTCTTTGACTGAAGCATAACGCCTTCTAAATGCAGTTGGACCATAGCCTCATGTCATATCATTCCTAAACAGCAGGAGTTTGTACAATGTTGCCCATCTTCTTGTAATACTCTTTAAATTTAGATTGAAATGTACAGTACTGTGCAAAAGTTTTAGGCAGGTGTGAAGAAATGCTTTCAAAAATATATATTTTAATTGTTTATTTTTTATCAATCTACAACATGCAAAGTGAGTAAACAGAAGAAAATTTGAATTCAAAACAATATTTAGTGTGACTACCCTTTTTGCCTCAAACCCGCATCAATTCTTACACTTCAGAATCAGGGATTTTGTACATAATTACATAGTTAGTCTGGTTGAAAAAAAGACACCATCTAGTTGATCCACTGTAGGTTGAAACACAGTCATTACTGAAACAGAAACAGCTGTGTAGGAGGATTAAAACTGGGTGAGGAACAGCCAAACTCTGCTACTAATTTGAGGTTGTGGAAGACAGTTTCATGTCACAAGTCATACATTATGGCAAGACTGAGCACAGCAAAAAGACACAAGGTAGTGATACTGCATCAGCAAGGTCTCTCCCAGGCAAAAATTTCAAAGCAGACTGGGGTTTTAAGATGTGCTGTTCAAGCTGTTTTGAAGAAGCACAAAGAAATGGACAACATTGCTGGCTGTAGATGCATTGGTAGGCCAAGTAAACTTAAAGTGGTTGTAATGGCAGAAGGCTTTTATCTTTATGCATTAAGATAAAAAAAAAAACCTTCTGTGTGCAGCATCCCCCCTCAGCCCCACTAATACCTGAGCCTCAACTCGATCCAGCGATGTTGCATAAGTGCCTCGGCCATCCAGGACTCTCCCTTCTGATTGGCTGAGACACAGCAGCAGCACCATTGGCTCCCGCTGCTGTCAACTAAAGTCAGTTAGCCAATGAGGAGAGAGTGGAGGCAGGGCCGAATGTTTTAATGGACCCACAGAGCTGCGGCTCGGCTCTGGTGCTCCCATATCAAGCTGCTTGCTGTGGGGGCACTCGACAGGAGGGAGGGGCCAGGATCGCCAGGGAGGGACCCGAGAAGAGGAGGATCGGGGCTGCTCTGTGCAAAACCGCTACACAGAGCAGGTGAGTATAACATGTTTGGTATTTTTAAAGAAAAAAATGAGACTTTAATATGACTTTAATGCAGCAGATGAAAGACACATCATGCTTACTTCCCTTCGACAGATGTTATGCTGTGCCATCAGCACAGAACTGGTGGGACCCAGGTACACACCCATCTGTCCAGGGAAGTCTGGCCAAAAGTGTTCTTCATGGAAGAATTGCGGCCAAAAAGTCATGCCATAGAAACAAGGCTAAATGACTCATCTATGCACAAAAACATAGGAACCGGGTATAGAAAAATGGCAGCAGGTGCTCTGGACTGATGAGTCAAAATGTGAAATATTTGGCTGTAGCAGGAGGCAGTTTGTTCATGAAAGGGCTGGATAGCGGTACAATAATGAGTGTCTGCAGACAGGGCTGCTGATAAGGGGGGCCACCGGCCCTGGTGTATGGGGCCCGGTCCCCGTCAGTTCAGGAGGAGGGCCCGAGCAGCTAACAAGTCCACCTGTCATCTCACCAAGCGACTCAGTGCTCTGATGTTAGCTGCTCTCCCAATGTGACTTGTTTATGTTTCCTTCTGTATACCTCTTATTGTAACTTTGTTTCTCTCCCCTTCCTCCTGCCAGATTCTTGTCTACTTACTCTCAGATATTGCCCCCTCCCTGCAATCAAGCTCCATTACTTCTCCCTGATGTCCCTGATTGTGCCACTCTGTCTCTCTGCAATCCTTCACTCCTGTATTCCTCCTTCTGTCCTATCTTTCCTGTCTCCTGTCAGCCCAGCCTGTATATCTTCCCTATTCTCCTCCCTCGTCCCCTGCCTCTCTGACACAGCTGATCAAATGTATTCTGTTCTGTAGCTGCTTATCTTCTCCCAGCCAGCTTACTGTTTACTAACTGATCTAGTTAAAGCAGAACTTTACCCCAAAAGGGTAAGTTCCGCTTTAAGTCCTTCTCCCTCCCCCCTCCTCTGCCACATTTGGCATGTTATTTATTTTTATTTTTTTTTGGGGGGGTGGCTGGTTTTGACAGGTACCCACTCCCACTTTCACTCACATCGCCTAGGCAATCCAAGCAGTAGTTCTCCTCCCCCCTCCAAGCCTACAGCCTTCAGGGACACATCACAGGTCCCAGAAGACTGCGGGACCATTCAGACTCATGCATACACAGTGGGCATATAGTGGGCATAGCTGTGGGCAGCTGAAAGCAGCATAGCCAGCTGCCCACAGTTAGGATGCCAGCACCGGGAACCTGAAGACTTGTGAAGAACTAGCCTGGGTGAGGATGGCACTGGATCCCTGGACAGGTAATTGTTCTATTATTAAAGTCGGCAGCTACAGGATTTGATGCTGCTGACTTCTATTTTTTTTTCCAGAGTGGAGAATGGCTTTAATGTGTCCCATCACCTATAGTTCAGATCAAGCAATACAATAAGATTCATAATTGAATTTCACTGCTAGTCCAATTGCTTTCACACTTCCAGGTCTGTCCCATTCCCTTACCTAGAATAAGCTTTCGGGCTTATTTGTGTTATTTGTGGTGCAGGAACACATTCAAGAGCATGCATTTTCCTGCACTGCAAGGGAAAACACTGCCCCCTGCAGATGTGCGCAGCTGCCACACTACCATATGGTTATGGTTAGGTGCAACACAATCTTAAAAAATCCTGCATTCCCATGTTAGGCAGCCCATTGAAATGAATGGGCTGAGCAAAAAAAAAATTGTAAAAAATGCCACATTCACACTGGTGCTCTGGCCCTTACAGCAACATTAAATAGTGGATTATTCCTGTGGCTGGATCCATCTGTTACACTATGGGGACACAGCAGCTGTACGGACACAGCCACAGGATTTAATCTGATAGGTGTGCAGGTGTGGGTGCATGGCCATAAATGCACACTGTCTGTGTTGGTGGCCTTACACCTGCACCCACATGCTTGTCAAATTAGGACCTGTGGCTGTGTTCAAACAACTGCTGTGTGCCCATGGCATAACATGGGCTGCCTGCACACAGCGGCAGGTGGCTCCAGCCCCCTAAAAAAAAGCCAATTGAAGCTGTAGAGGCCACCGCACCCATGTGAATGAGCCCCAATACCTCATTCACACGCAGTGCTTTATTTATTCACTTAATACAGTTTTATCTTTTGAGATTTAGCAGGAATTTTGTAAGTTTTGTTTGAATTTTTTTCTGCAAATAATGATTTTAGTGTATTTTTAGCGAAAATATAATTTTGAGATTTTCTGCGGAGACCTGTCAGGTAGCTATCACGCCGCCCCGTACAGCCTAACAATGGCCCTGTCTGCAGGCAACAGTGAAGCATGGTGGAGGTTCCTTGTAAGTTTAGGGCTGCATTTCTGCAAATGGAGTTGGAGATTTGGTCAGGATCAATGGAGTCCTCAATGCTGAGAAATACAGGCGGATACCTAACTATCATGCCATACCATCAAGGAGGTGTGTAATTTGCCCCAAATTTATTCTGCAGCAGGACAAGGACCTCAAACATGCAACCAATGTTATTAAAGCCTAGTACATACTAGCAGTTTTTTTCGTTCAACCCAGCAGGGCTGAACGAAAAAAAAAAGTGACAGCTCAGAAGGAGCCTCTGTAATAACACTGGATAGTTAGTACAGCGGCTCCTCTGAGCTGTGAGGTTGAGGTGACGCCTCAACCTCATGCCGGAACCTGCTGGTGACGGGGGAGACCAGAAGGCAGAAAAGCTGCATCAACCAGGCAGCAGGAGATGACGTGACGGGAGTTTATAAGTAATAACCAGCCAATTATTTTGTGCTGGGTTTTACATCCAGATTATCACCCCCCTTTTTTCCCCTCTCTACCCCCCCTTTTCCCTTTAAAAGTCTTCTGTTTCTAGTACTGGTCACATGACTTGATAAAGCTCTACCGAGCGAAACGTGTTGTCATGGTGACCGTTTGACAGGCAGAGCGTGAGGATTCCACCTCCTTCATTCCATCCAGCCCTCGGCTTTGGTCGTCATCTTCTGCTGCCTGGCTGATGCGGCTTTTCTGGCTTCTGGTCCCCCCCGTCACCAGCAGGTTCCGGCGTGAGGTTAAGATGTCGCCTCAGCTGGCTCCCTTAAAGTAGTGATCCGAGTACTATATCTTCTTCATCCTGCACCCGACCACCTTCACTGTCACGAGCAGCACGATTAGAGACTCCTTTGCCCTCCAGAGTAGGCAATCTGGCCACGGGCCTCGTCACTCTGCTCCATCAGCCGCGTGACTGCTAATACTTCTCCATCCAGAGGCAAGTGGGCTCTTCCAGCCAAGAGTTCTTTGTCTATGAATTGTGTTCACAGATATATACATATCATAGCCCGGAAGGATGAGTTTGAAGTTCTGACCGTGTTTACTTATGAGGCTGTTTTTATGACTTTGTGAATAAATGTTTTTTTTTATGCAAGCTGGTTACATCAGACTCTGTTTTAAGTTCCACTTGTGCCAATACTAGCAGCAACAATTCCTAAGCGCTTCCAAGGGAACTTTTTCATGTTTAAAGATGTTTGGAACAACCTACCTGCCAAGTTCCTTCAAAAACTGTGTGTAATGCCGCGTACACACGACCGGACTTTCCGTCAGAAAAGGTCAGACGGAATCATTCCGTCAGACATTCCGATCATGTGTGGGCTTCATCTGACTTTATCTTTCTAAAATTCTGATGGACCTAGAAATAGAACATGTTTCAAATCTTTCCGACGGACTCAATCCCTATCGGGAAAACCGTTCGTCTGTATGCTAGTCCGACGGACTAAAAACGACGCAACGGCAGCTATTGGCTACTGGCTATTGAACTTCCCTTTTCTAGTCCCGTCGTACGTCATCGCGTTCTAAACGAACGGACTTTGGTGTGATCGTGTGTAGGCAAGTCCGTTTCAGCGGAACTCCGTCGGAAAGACCGTCAGAGTCTACTCTGACGAAAAGTCCGGTCGTGTGTACACAGCATAAGTGTACCTAAAAGAAATTATGCTGTTTTGAAAGCAAAGGGTGGTCACACCAAATATTGATTTAATTTGGATTTCTCTTCTGTTCATTTACTTTCCATTTTTATAATTAATAAAAATAAACTATTAACACTTCTATGGTTTAAAGCGGAGTTCCACCCAAATTTTGAACAATATCTGTATGTATTCTCTTCCTTGCCTAGATGCTGACATGCCGTTTAAAAAAATTTAAATCGCCGTAATTACCTTTTATTTTTCTATTCTTCTTTGCACTTCCTGGTTCTCCTCCCGTGGGAGTAGGCGTGTTTCTAGCCTCTCCCAGACTCCTGGGAGTTAGTCTTAGGCTTCCCAGGATGCGACTGAGCATGTGCGGGAAGGAGCAGTGAATGCTGGGAGCGCAGCATTCACCACATCCAGGAAATAAATGCCTGTGGGCTTCAAATGCCCACAATGAAGATGCAAACCGCCTGCAGTGAATAATATAAGTTATTCTTTCCAACGAAATCTGACACAGGCGGACATATTACACACAATATGTGAGTATGTAATGCTGAGAAGAAAAGTTTGTGAATGAACTCAAAAAAAAAAAAAAAGCATAGATAGGTGGACCCCCGCTTTAAGGCCTGGTTCACACTGATGCGAGTTCATAACGAATGTGATTCGTCAAAAACACTTTAAATTCGCATGTCATCCCTAAAGTCATTGTTTTCAATGACGGTCATTCACATACATGCGTTGCGATTCCTCTACGAATGCGATGCGATAAAAAAAAGGATCTTGTGCGAGTTTACTGCGTTGCGTTGCGAATTTAGTCTCCATAGACATCAATGTAAATCGTTCTTGAATTGCATTGATGGTTCACATATGTGCGAATTCGTAACCTCAAGCTCCTCCTCCCAGTACTGCCCCCTCACTTCCTGTTTCCTGTCTCATGTCCATATGCAAACAGATAAGATGGCCCCCAGGCGTTGGAACAGCATCGACAATGAGGTGCTCATCAGGCTTGTCCGTGACAGGCCATATATATGGGACAG
The DNA here is from genome assembly GCF_042186555.1 of Aquarana catesbeiana. Lineage (NCBI taxonomy): Eukaryota > Metazoa > Chordata > Amphibia > Anura > Ranidae > Aquarana > Aquarana catesbeiana. Next base: position 363,995,443 of record NC_133327.1, on the reverse strand, counting down.
CCGTATACCTGAATATAAAAATAATGCCCAGAAGGGCAGAGGCTGGGAAGACCTCACAAAACAAGTTCTCAAACATAAATGTAAGTACATATTTATTCATCCCACTGACCACCAATCCCTCTGACCACCAATGTAAGGGCATGCATCCCTCTGACCACCCATGTAAGGGCATGCATCCCGCTGACCACAAATCCCTCTGACCGACAATGTAAGGCCATGCATCCCACTGACCACCAATGTAAGGGCATGCATCCCGCTGACCACCCATGTAAGGGCATGCATCCCACTGACCACAAATCCCTCTGACCGACAATGTAAGGCCATGCATCCCACTGACCACCAATGTAAGGGCATGCATCCCGCTGACCACCCCATGTAAGGGCATGCATCCCACTGACCACAAATCCCTCTGACCACCAATGTAAGGCCATGTATCCCACTGATCACCAATGTAAGGGCATGCATCCCGCTGACCACCAATGTAAGGGCATGTATCCCACTGACCCACAAGGTAAGGGCATGTATCCCACAAATGACCAATGTAAGGGCATGCAGCCCACTAATGACCAATGTAAGAGCATTTATCCCATTGATGACCAATGTAAGGGCATGCATCCCACTGACCACAAATCCCACTGACCAGCTGTGTAATGAGCATTGTTCCCACTCACCACCAATGTTCTATCTGATTACAGAAGAGCTCATACGTACTAGGTGGCGAAGCCTCAAGGATACACTTCAAAGACACCAGAGACTGGAGCGTGAACCACGAAGTGGGTCTGGTGCCGTCCCAAAGCGTCCCTATGCCTTTGCCAGATACCTGGATTTTCTCAAGCCAGTTCTAGAATTAAGGAAGTAAGTTTACATACAAGAATACCTCTCTCTACCATCCATCTCTAATTTACCTGTCCTCCCCCCTAACCTTTGCTTCTACCGCTATCATCTTTAGTTAGAATTTCTTTTTTTTTTTCAAATAACAGTTTATTTTATTGAACATAAATGCAAGTGAATAAACAGAACACTGACACTGTAATGCATAGACTTCAACAGACCAGCAATAAAGCCAGTATACATCAAACGTTAGTAAATAATAAACCAAACAGAAGGGATTCATAGCTGGTTCCACATAAGAGTTAGTAGTGAACAAGTAGGTTCTGACATGGACCTCAGCAAAATCCAAAGAAAAAGTGAAATTGTCCAGTATGTCCATAAAGGCTATAGAAACAGATAGGAAGTAGGAGGGTCAGAGGAAGTAGGATGGTCTGAGAAAGTTGGAGGGTCAGAGGAAGTTGGAGGGTCTGAGGAAGTGAGAGGGTCTGAGGAAGTGAGAGGGTCTGAGGAAGTGAGAGGGTCTGAGGAAGTTAGAGGGTCTGAGAAAGTTTTTTTTTTAACAAACAAAGGTGTTTTATTGTTGTCAAATAGGTTGAATAAAAATGCATATCCATAGGTACAGTACATATAATCACATGGAATACATTTGTGTACATACAGGTCCAGAAAATACAGTGAACAAGTACAACATGCAGCAAAAGTTCGCATACAGGTAGCATGTGGACTAGGTTAATACATTCCGCGTAGGTGTCTAGTAGTATACCTTTCACAGGGTCTGAGAAAGTTAGAGGGTCATACTAAGTTTGACTTGAAGGAAGAGATCGAGTGAGGGGGAGAAAGCATGAAGGGTGAGAGAAAGGGAAGAAGGAGACAGAGTATCGCCTCGTTATGTGGTTCTTTACAATGTTTGAAGTTTGATTGTTAAAATTAGATTCCTGTAGAATCGTTATAAATTCACAACAAACACGTAATGAATTCGCAAAAAAGATTTGCAACGCAATCGGGTCAAAATGGCATCAGTGTGAACCGGGCCTAAAACACCCTATATGTAATACTTGTTTTAGGGTGTTGCTGGCTTAATTAAAGAACCAACAAGTAAAGTAAAGTAAAGTTGAAAAGTGAACAGAATATTCCGTGACATAGAAAATGCAGCAAAATACCATTAAGGAATTTACTAAAACAAAGTGCTTGTGATTCTAAGAGACTCTAGGAGAGTGTATGAATTAGGTGCAGTAAGTGTATTGTCTTAAGCTGCAGCCCACACACACTTCAAAAGCCAATGAAAACAATTCTTGGTCTGGAGTGTTTTGCTCGACAAAACATGTTGCTTACTGGAAGATTTACCAGCGCAAACAGATATTGAAAACACATTTACTTCTTTAAATCTAAAGGTCTTATTTCTGCCTAATGCATGTTTTCATTGTTTTGTAACTTTTATTAGGAAGCCTTGAAGCATCATCTCTCAGCATGGTGCTGCCATGTTGTACACAGAGATGAGAATTATACCACACATGTAATGTCACAGCCCGTGTGTTTGTCAGCTGTATGTGTCAGTAATGTACATAAAAGCATTATGGATAACAGTACCTAATGTGTTCACACTGTACGTACACTACACACAGTTTCAGTGGCTCAGAATATCCATTATTTAAGACTCAAATTTCCTGAAGAAACTGTAAAAACTGATGACTGTACTCTTATACAGCTCAGACAATCATACTAAATAATAGATAATCACTGGCCATCATGTAATGTCTATGAGTTTATTTAGGGACAGTGGTTTCAGACATAAGTTTATTCTTGGCAGTTAAAGAGGAATTGCAACCTGCCTATAAAAAATAACAATTTTCATCCTTAACACTTGTCCCTGTACTTAATATTTAATGGAATTCAGCATTGTCTTGCTTGCAGGCAAGGGTCTTCCTTTTGCAGATCCAGCACATGCACTGAAATGCCATGGAGGTCTTTCCTGGGTCTATGGAACCTGGTAGAGCCCCATGATATGTCTGGCACACCACAGGCTCTGCCAGTTCACTGCATTTCTGCACATGTATGAGATCCCTTAAACTGCCTCCTGGGATACATGATGCAGACACCAGTTTGCAGAATCCCATACAAGCGCAAGGAATGCCGCTGGGGCTCCTGGAAAGACCTGCGGCATATCTGCGCATGCACAAAATCTGGATATGTCAAGCTAGCCTCGGTGCTAAAAAAAGAGGGTTTGGGACTTTAAATGAGGTAGGTCTAGCATGGCTAAAAGATGAGTCAATGTAAGAAGACATGTTATGTTCAATACATTAAAAAAACATGACATAGCAAAATGAGTACATGCATGGTAATCAAGCATATTAATCACATATTATTAACCAAATATTCATAAAAACAATCATGTCAACTCAAAGATGACATATGGAGGTATAGGACAGTTGTCCATCATAAAGAATCGCTTGGAAAAGCAACATTGTGGGGCAACTTGAGAGTGGATGAGACGGGAGGGAAGAGGGAGAGCGCCCAATGTGCCTCGCAGCTCCCGGGTGATTAACACAGACCAGCCCACTAAAAATGGATCACAAAAGGTCAGACAGACATGACCACATATGAAAAATTACTACGTGCAATATGAGTATTAACTCAGTATTAACATAGGTCTTAATAAAAAGCAGATGATGGACAGGACAAAAAAAGTTTGCCTTGAACTGCATAAGAAGGGAATATAGGGTCACAGTTCAAGGCACACTTTTTTGTCCATCATCCGATTTTTATTAAGACTTATGCTAATACTGAGTTAATACTCATATTGCACGTAGTAATTTTTCATATGCGGTATCAGGGTCTTGGCAATCTTCTTATAGCCTAGGCCATCTTTATGTAGAGCAACAATTGTTTTTTTCAGATCCTCAGAGAGTTCTTTGCCATGAGGTGCCATGTTGAACTTCCAGTGACCAGTATGAGAGAGTGAGAGTGATAACACCAAATTTAACACACCGGCTCCCCATTCACACCCGAGACCTTGTAACACTAACAAGTCACATAACACCGGGGAGGGAAAATGGCTAATTGTGCCCAATTTGGACATTTTCACTTAGGGGTGTACTCACTTTTGTTGCTTTAGACATTAATGGTTGTGTGTTGAGTTATTTTGAGGGGACAGCAAATTTACACTGTTATACAAGCTGTACACTTACTACTTTACATTGTAGCAAAGTGTAATTTCTTCAGTGTTGTCACATGAAAAGATATAATAAAATATTTACAAAAATGTGAGAGGTGTACTCACTTTTGTGAGATACTGTATGTACTACTGCGAATAGACTGTTAACCATGATGAATATACACATGATACCATCCATTACATTCACTAACTAACCAGTAAATAAAGGAAAACATAAACACTTACAACATTGCATAAATAAATACAAACTCACTGCACATCATGTTCTTCTAGTAGCGATTTTGGAGGTACAAGTGCCTCATTTATTAGAAGCACGGAAAACAAGGGTGACAAATTTGGGCTGTATGCTTTGAACCACTTTATTTACATTTTGTGGTTAAGTCATTTTTTACAACTACTTTTTAATTAATTGTTTCAATGACTTTTAAGTTATTAATTGTTGTTTAGCAGATTATAAAAGTTGTTTTTGTTGACGAGTACAGCATGTGCTAATCAGTGTCATTTTGTAACTTACATATTTTGCTTATTATCATGACACATGAATGCACAGATAATTAATATAAACCTTGGTTATATAATATGACTAACAAGAACGAATGTGTTGTTTTGAAAACAGATTTTGTAGTTCATTAAACAGGTGAACTGCAATATTGTCACACACTAGAGAGTTTAAGGGCTTGTTCGAACTTGACTAAATTTCTAACGCTCAACAAACGCTCCTATAGCGTTTGTATGGTGTTAGTATGGGCATCAGACAGGCGTCAATGAGCTTTAGTATGGGCATTAGATAGGCGTTTTGCAAGCATTAATGAGGAATTAAAAATGCTCCCCAAACGCCCTATGGGCAGTTTTGAAGCGTTTTACGAGCGTTAAAACTGCTCTACAAATGCCTACTCCATTAAGGTAAATGAACAAATCTTAACGCCTCACAACTGCCTGCAAGAGCGTTTGCGAGGCATTACCATAGACTTGAATGGGAGGCATTGAAAAGCTTCAAACGCTTCCTGACTCAACATGAGGCTTCAATTTTGAAGCGACGTGACACTAACGCTTAGTGGGAACAGCACTATGTGCTGTCTATTGTATCTTGTGCATAGGCATTTGATGGGCCTTTTTAACGCCTCTCAAACGCCTCTCTAAAAGCCTGTAATTCAGTAATAGCAATTCTATCATTTTCAGACAATAACTAAGCATTAAATGGAGTAAGCTTTCCCCTAATAATCACTGGGTGCCAAAGTTAACAAAAAGTCTGTTGTTTGAGTTGAACATCTTCATTTGTGATCATTATATTTCATAACAAAATTAACCACTTCAGCTCCGGGAGTTTTACCCCCATTCATGATCAGGCCATTTTTTGCGATACGGCAATGCGGTACTTTAACTGACAATTGTGCGGTCATGTAACGTTGTACCCAAATAAAATTTATGTCCTTTTTTCCCATAAATAGACCTTTCTTTTGGTGATATTTGATCATCTCTACGGTTTTTATTTTTTGCACTATGAACAAAAAAAAGACCGACAATTTGGAAAAAATATATATATTTTTTACTTTCTGCTATAAAATATATCCAATAAAAAAAATTAAAAAATCAAATTACTTAATCAATTTAGGCCAATATGCATTCTGCTACATAGTTTTGGTAAAGAAATCCCAATAAGCATATATTGATTGGTTTGCGCATAAGTTATAGCATCTACAAACTATGGGATATTTTTATTTATTTATTAATTTTCTTACTAGTAATGACAGTGATCAGAAACTTATAGCAGGGCTGTGATATTGCGGCAGACAGTCGGGACACTAACTGACACTTTTTGGGGACCAGTGACTCTAATACAGTGATCAGTGCTAAAAAATATGCACAGTCACTGTACTAATGACACTGGCAGGGAAGAGGGTAACATCTGGGGCGATCAAAGGGTTAAATGTGTGCTTGTCCAGTGCTTTACTACTGTAGGGGAGTTGCTTGTACTAGGAGAAGGCATGGATCGGTGCCTCTGCTTAGCAGAGACACAGAATCCATGTCTTCAGTAGTGACAGAATGGCGATCTGCCTTGTTTACATAGGCAGACCGCTGTTCTGCCCGTGTACCTAAGCATCGGTGGGTGCCGGCAGACGTCAAGTCCGCCGTACCGGCCAATCAGCTCCCACTGTGTCTAATCACAAGCCCCAGACCCGGAAGTGCAGGATCATATACTAGGTACGTGATCCTGTGCAGGAAAGCAGCCTTGCCACCTTATATATACGGTATATGGTCAGCAAGCGGTTAATAGGCAAGTTAGTTCTTTTTGCAAACGGTAAAATGGTAATTTGGTTTAAGATAAATCTATTCTAGTAAATATTCTTAACTCAAAAGAGTACCTTCTGTTGTTCTCCACCTCCTCCAAATTTCTTTTTTTTTTGCTGCTGTGATGTGACTTGCTGTGGCCATGTTGGTTTTCCATGGTCCCACTATATGTAGAAATGTGGCCACCCTCTTTTACTTGCTCCCAAGATGGACTGTGGACTATGGGATTTGTAGTGTGCATAGAACAGTGCACATGATCACAACCAACATGCATTTCTCGTTCCAAGCAAGCATAAGTGAGGGGGTAACAGAGGATGTTACATAAAGGCAGAAAAATACAATAAGAAACTATTTCATGAAAACAGATTACAGGTCCATTGAGTAGTGGATATGCATGGATTATTTTTTGGGAATAAGGATCTTGTTTAGTGTCACTTTAAGTCTCCAGTACATTACACAAATAGTCAGGTAGAACATTTCTTTAGCCCAACACATTCGTCTTGCACATATCAAGGAATAACTACAAATCACGTACCATAATATGTTAGAGTGAAATCTTACAGTATACCCAATTATTAAATAGTCCATGAGTTTTACTTCTCACAGACAGTAAATATATACAGTACATCATTGTGTGGAATAAGTGTGGCTTTGTGTGTCACCCCTTTCAGACCTTTTATTTGTCCTCTCCCATCCTTCCGCTCTGTTTTCTATGTCAAAGGAAATAAGTTCTTGAGATCTTTATGCCTCATATAGCATCTAGCCATGATGTAAAACCTATGACTGACTCACCAAACATTGATCAACAAATCACTGTGGTCTAATAAATATACGTACTCACCACATAATGAATAAATGATCAACCAAAATCCTGTAGACTAAACAGAGTTCCCATACCCGATCGGGCACTTTCTTTAGAAAAGACACATCCTACTTTCCCCCAGTAAACCTCTTTCTCCTGTTCCTTCCTCCCTTTTCTGGAAAAAAGTGCTATTCAATATACCCAAGTGCTATATTTGCTGTATCCATAAAATATGCTCATGTAATTAATGATTACTTAAAGGGAACCTAGGATAGAAGTAAGGGAGTCACCATTGCTGTCTTTTTTTATAAAGGTGCATACTCCATAACTGCTATTCGGATTCTGGCTTGACTGCCTAGCTGACCTGGAACAAGTAAGCAGGACAGGAGTCCAAACTTGTATAAGATCACTAGCTACATGCTTGTTTTTTTATCTTGGCATCTGACCTGTTGTCCAGTTGTCATACTTTAAAAGATCAGTCATAATTATTTGTCAAGCTTCCACTTTTCTTGGAAACTAGTCAAAAAATATACGGGAGGAAAGTAACTTATGTGGGCTACGCATATATAGTACAAACAATAGTTTAACAAAGATGTAAAAATGTAAATGTAAATGAGGAAGAAAAGAGTCTGCTAAGAATTTCTTAGTACTTCAACATACATTTCAAATGCATCATCAGAAAGTTATAAGTAGTGTCTCTAGGACACCGGTGATGCATAAAACAGGTCTGAAGCAGGTTTTTCTCAAGTGTGCAATAAAGTTCTTATGTAACGATCACACATTTTCAGTGATTCTACTCATTGTATTGCTCAAGCCTAAAATATCCCTTTAAAGTTGATACAAGTTGGAATTTCAAGAAACTAGGAATATGTATGATGATGAACTTGACCAGGTCACAGTGTCAGGTTTGATCATAATATGAAACTTAAAAATAAGGCTGGTGACAGCACAGTCCTTATAGTAATGACATAACAGACCTATCAAGTGTTACGTATACAGAAGTATTATGACAAAAATTCCATGAGTTAATTCCTGCATCATTGTGTTTTTTTTTTTATATGTTGTCTTTGGAACTGTGTGATTGAATACTGTACAGTACATGGTTAAAAAAATAAGAAACTGCAAACATAAAAAAAACTTTAAAACACAGGTTTAACAGAGGTTGGTTTAATGATTACTTAAAGGGAATAGAAGTAAGGGAGTTGCCATTGCTGGGGGGTTCCTCTCCCACCCCTCAAACCTATAGCAGCTACATGGGCTACATGGGCTGTTGTGACTATCATTATGCCACTGGTATTGAATGAAGTATTGAATGAAGTGTGAAAGAGTTAGAACCTCTGTTCAGACCCTAAGAGGATCTTTTTTCTAGTATACATACCGTAGAGATCTTTCCATTTCCACCTTCAATGCTGACTGCTGGCTTGGCATCATCATCATTAACCCTTTCATGACTAATGCCCCGTACACACGGTCGGATTTTCTGACAGAAAATGTGTGATAGGACCTTGTTGTCGGGAAATTCCGACCGTGTGTAGGCTCCATCACACATTTTCCATCGGATTTTCCGACACACAAAGTTTGAGAGCAGGATATAAAATTTTCCAACAACAAAATCCGTTGTCGGAAATTCCGATCGTGTGTACACAAATCCGACGGACAAAGTGCCACGCATGCTCAGAATAAATAAGGAGATGAAAGCTATTGGCCACTGCCCCATTTATAGTCCCGATGTACGTGTTTTACGTAACCGCGTTTAGAACGATCGAATTTTCCGACAACTTTGTGTGACCGTGTGTATGCAAGACAAGTTTGAGCCAACATCCGTCGGAAAAAGACCTAGGATTTTGTTGTCGGAATGTCCGAACAAAGTCCGACCATGTGTACGAGGCATAAGCCTATTTTTGAAATTTGGTGTTAAAGTTAAAATCCGTATTTTTTGCTAGAAAATTACTTAGAACCCCAAACATTATATATATACATTTTTTAGCAGAGAATCTAGAGAATAAAATGGAGATTGTTGCAATATTTTATATCACACGGTATTTGTGCAGCGGTGTTTTAAACGCAAATTTTTGGGAAAAGGGACACTTTCATGAATTTTAAAAAATCCAAACAGTATAGTTACCCCAATTTTTTTGTATAATGTGAAAGATGATGTTACGCCGAGTAAATATATACCAAACATGTCACGCTTTATAACTGCACGCACTCGTGGAATGGTGACAAACTACGGTACCAAAGAATTTCCATAGGCGATGCTTTAAATTTTTTTTCCGGTTACCAGGTTAGAGTTACAGAGGAGAATTATTGCTCTCGCTCTGACGATCGCGGCGATACCTCACATGTGTGATTTGAACACCGTTTACATATGCGGGCAGGGGTGGACTGACCATTCGGGCACTTGGGCACTGCCCGAGGGCCCCATGCCACTAAGGGGCCCCATCAGGGTTGCCAGCCTTAATAAAACCAGGGACAGTATGTAAAAATCTGTGTTTTTTTAAACTCCCAAGATTATAGCTGCCCCACCTCTCCAGTACCTTTTCAGTGTGTGTATGTATATTCTGTGTGTGTACATTGTGTGTCTGTATGTGTATACTGTATGTGTGTGTGTATACTGTGTGGCCCCATAATCTATTGCCTGGGGGCCCCATAATCTCCTATTGCCTGGGGGCCCCATTATCTCCTATTGCCCGGGGGCCCCATAATCTTCTCCTATTGCCCAGGGGCCCCATAATCTCCTATTGCCTGGGGGCCCCATGAGTTGTCAGTCCGCCCCTGTACGCGGGCGTGACTTCCGTATGCATTCTCTTTGCTGCGCGAGCTCGCGGGGACGGGGCGATTTAAATTTTTTTTTTCTTTTTTTCTTATTTATTTTATTTAATTAAATATTTATAAATTGTGTTTAAAAAAAAAAAAAAAATTGATGACTTTTATTGCTGTCACAAGGAATGTAAACATCCCTTGTGACAGTAATAGGTGGTGACAGATACTCTTTATGGAGTGATCGGGGGGGGGTCTAAAAGACCCCCGATCCCTCCTTTGCACTTCAAAGTATTCAGATCGCCGAAAACGACGATTCTGAATACTGTTTATCTTTTTAAAACTGGCGCCATTGGCAGCCGAGTAAACGGGAACGTCGCTTCCGTGTTTACGATTAGGAGGCTGGAACAAAGCCGCCCATGGCTTCGTTCCAGCCCCCCCCAGCCGCCGGAGGCAGCCGATTGGTCACCGGGCCTCCCGGTAAGAGCGGCGGGAGGGGGGGAGTATAAGCCGCATCGTTTGTTATACTTGGATAGCCGATCACCCGCTCTAAACAATGGTACCGGGATGATGCCTGCAGCTGCGCGCATCATCCCGGTATAACCCCGGAAAGCCGAGTACGCACATCTGCGTACGCTCGGCGGGAAGGGGCTATGAAATCTTTGTGGCAGCTCTGAGCTGCCAATTGAAAAAGCTTTACTGTACTGGTCAGACCCTAAGAGGATCTTTTTTCTAGTATACATACCGTAGAGATCTTTCCATTTCCACCTTCAATGCTGACTGCTGGCTTGGCATCATCATCATTATGAAACCTTTGTGGCAGCTCTGAGCTGGCAATTGAAAAAGCTTTGGCAGATACCAGAGGCTTGCACAGTCCAAAAACATTTTTGAGTCAATATGCTAGGCATATGCCTACACAGATACCACACCTGGCTCAGTCTTGTAGATTTGGAATTGTGTATCACAGATCATCAGTACTCCATTAAATAATAATTACTCTTGTTTGGGTTAGATAAATTACATTTACAGTATATTTGCATAATATAGAGAATCAATTACTAAATCATTTATATCTAGTCAGTATTCAAAAATTACATTTCAAGAAAAAGATAATATCCAACTTTAATGCTTTAAAGTTGGTCATAGACATTCGAGGAAAGCTGGACATGGAGGAACCACTTAAAATGTTACTAAACCCACTGCAGTAAAATCAGTCTGTATATGCAGTAAAGCATGCTTGTTATATTCACTGTGGAACCTAAGAGGTTAATACTCCGCATTGTCTATAAAGGCTGTTTGATCCTGTCTTCTTTTACTGTCTCCAATCCATCTGCTTATAGCACACAGCCCTAGGAGGGACTATGCACACTTTCAGTTTGGTGTGTATTGCTAGAGAGTTTTTTTTTGTTTTTGGGGGGGGTGCATGTGATCAGCCCAGGGCCAATAAGCACTGTCCAGACAGAGGGTCAGGGGTCACCCAACCCTTAGATGACAGTCATAGAAGAATGAAAAGTCCTCCAACAAGCTTTAACCAGTGCTTGGCTGATAGAAGCCACATGACTGCTATATACTGCTGATTAGAAAAAGGTATTTTAGCAGTTTATATTTACTAAAACAATTGTATTTCCATGTTCTGTGTACTGTGGGATACCAGATATAGTGAATGCTGGGTCCTGGGTTTAGTAATACTTTAAAGATATTCTAAAAGACCTTTACATAAACATGCACAAATGTATATATAAATTGCATCAAAACAGATGAAAGAGCAACACAAATCTAGACCCCTTATGGAAATTACATTTAGGAAAATCTAGCAAACATGGCTGATGGCATCCATAAACATGGACTATTTCTGAATCTATCTAAAAAAAGCAAGAGTATGACACAATCATCATGTCCATAGGTAGCTTGGGCTTCATCCATTCAGGAAAAAAAAACAGCAAGTTTACATTAACACCAGAAAAAAAGCAAGTCTAGGGGCAATCACCTAGAGCTCCCACATATACAAATCTGTACAATAAAAGCAATCAAAGGACAGCCAAAAACAAAAAATGTAAACAATGACAATCCATTCAATAAGCACAAGCCAATATTCCATATATTGTAGTGATCAGGATGAGGGGAAAAAACGCCCAGAGAAAGCAAGCAGGGCTGCCATCATAGTAGGAACGAAACCATGGTCCTGAGGCTGAAATACAACAAGTAAAGAGGCGCCTCTGGGTGCAGACGTTTTTATAGATATAAAATGCTTTAATAAGATATATAGAGATAAACTCACATTGTGGTAATAAAAACAAGCATGATAGTAAGAGTCATGGATGGCGCTCCCAGTCCTGTGCCTGTGAAAAGTCTCTGTGGTGGATGTAGTAACAGCTCTTCCTGGTTGTAGTGAGCCGGCTTCAGACAACGGAGGAGCGGCCTCAGAACGAGGCTTGACACACACGAGACAGCTGGCTGCAGGGGGATGGCGTCATCAATAGTGGACGCGTTTCCTGGGCAAGCGCGTTTGGGTGGTAGGCAAGCCGCTCCCCTTTCTCAACAGACTGATCTACTAGACATGCTGAAGGATTAAATAAGGATGGGGAAAAGGAGCGGGGCGGAGAAAGGGGAGGATTTTACTAGGGGCTATTTTTGTTTTGATGTTGGGAGCTCTGCCATATGTGACCTTGGGTTTTTCAGAAATGTAGGATTTTAATAGTGGATCTTGTAGTAGTATGTCCCAATGATCCGCTAGAATTCTTTCCATTTTCTTAAATTGACAATGGAAGGTGGTGGTAAATCGTACCGTATGTTGGTCAGGGTCCCGAGATAGTTTCGGAGGTTTACCTTTTAGATAATGCTTGAAGGCTTGATCAGTGAGATCTACAGGATAGCCTTTGTCTATAAATTTGTTTTTGAGCAAAGTACTCTGGTGGACGTAGTTACTTTCTCTGGTGCAGTTCTGTCTTAGTCGGCAGAACTGCCCCTTTGGGATGGTATTAATCCATTGCGGAAGATGGCAACTTTTATAGTGAAAAAATGAATTGCCCGCAGTCGGTTTGACATAGTTTTTGGAGATGATGGTGGAAGTGGCTACGTTGGCCCCTAACTCCAGATCGAGAAAGGGCAACATGTCGGGGCTGGTGACAAAAGTAAAACATAAGCCATATTGGTTATCATTGCAATATTTTACAAAGTCTTTAATCACATCAACCTCGTCATCCCAAATGATGACGATATCGTCGATATAACGACCGAAGAATACAATGTGACGGGCATATGGGTTATTCTGGAGAATGTGTAGATTCTCCCAATAGCCCATGGCCAAGTTAGCATATGAGGGCGCAAAATTGGCCCCCATCGCTGTTCCCTGTATTTGGACATAGAATTCTTCATCGAATTGGAAATAGTTGTGTGTGAGACAATATGAAGTCGCTTCCAAGATAAATGATGCCTGGCGAGGATTGATGAGGCGGTCTTTTGCTAGAAAGTGCTCGAGTGCTCTTAGGCCGAACGCATGGGGATCGATGTATACAAGGAGTTCACATCCAGGGAGAGCCATGTGTAAGTAGGCTCCCACCTGTATGCTGAAAGAAGCTCCATCAGGTGAGTCCCATCTCTGATATAGAACTGTAATGTTTGGACGATGGGCTGGAGGAAGTGATCGATATATAAGCTAAGACCCGTAGTGACGCTGTCCATAGCTGCCACTATGGGTCTACCGGGGGGGTTGCCTAGACTTTTGTGGACCTTTGGGAGGTGGTAAAAGTAAGGGATATGATAAAAATCTTTGAGAAGGAAGGACTTTTCAAATTTATTGAGGATATCATTATGGAATGCCTCGGAGACCAAATTATTGACTTCCTTAGCATAATCGGAGGTGGGGTCTTTATTGATTTTCCGATAAGTGGACGTATCGGAGAGCAGCCTTCTGGCCTCTGTGACATAGTCCTCCCTGTCCTGTATGACAATTCCGCCACCTTTGTCCGCCGATTTTATGATCAAATCCTCTGCATCCATTTGCGATTTTAGTGCTTGGATCTCTAAAGGTGACAGATTGTGGGTATTGGTAACGTTGGAAGATTGGCAAAGCTTCTGAAAGTCTGAAAATACGACCCTATAAAAACTTTCGATGTATGGGCCCTTGGCCTGTGAGGGGTAAAAAATGGACTTTGGTTTGAGAGTGGTATGAATGATGGGAGGGGAAGTTGCTGTGTGTTGGGTCAAGAGGCAAAGTAGTTGATCATCAAACATATTATCATCGGATAAAGCATTTTCAATATCATCTACTGAACTTGTATCAAATGAAAAGATATCCGTTAAAAGGGAAGGGGAAGATGGGGGTAAGGTAACCTCGACCTGTGTATTCTTTTTTTCTTTTAGGTGGTAATAACGTTTTAGAGTGAGATTCCGTACATATCTTTTGAGGTCCTTAAATAACAAAAAGGGATTGGGTTTGTTGAGAGGCGCAAAATTCAGGCCTCTGCTTAAAAGTAAGGTGTCAGCATGGGATAAAATATGAGAAGAGAGGTTGAAGAAGGGATACAAAAAAAATGTGATCTTGAAAGAAAATTACAATTAAGCTTTCTTAAACTGTTTACAAAAGATACAAAAAATGAATCAACTCAAAGAAACTAAAACATTACATTAAGGCTCCATTCACACTTGTGCGACTTGTCATACGACTTTGGACATCAAAGTCGCATGCCAAGTCGTTCCTCATGTGTTCCATTGATAAACGTTCATATATGTGGGACTTAAAGTTGAAGGGACTTCAAAGTAGTTCATGCACTACTTTGGTCCAACTTTCATGCAATTTGAGGGTCATAGACTTTAATGTTAACCCTTTAAAAGTTGCAAGAAAGTCATACTTGAATGTTATACAGTGCAACAGTTGTCCATTATTACTGGTCAAAGCCAAAGTCGTATCCAAGTTGCAACTATCCAAAGTCGAGTCAAAGTTGTACTCCAAAGTTGGAGCAACTTTGGAGTACAACTTTGACTCGACTTTGGATAGTTGCAACTTGGATACGACTTTGGCTTTGACCAGTAATAATGGACAACTGTTGCACTGTATAACATTCAAGTATGACTTTCTTGCAACTTTTAAAGGGTTAACATTAAAGTCTATGGCCCTCAAATTGCATGAAAGTTGGAGCAACTTTGGAGTCGTACAAGTGTGAATGGAGCCTTAAAGGCTAAGTTCACCTTTGTTCACTTTTTTATATTCTAAGACTGGATTCACACTTATGCGAATTGGATGCGGGTTTCCCCGCATCCAATTCGCATAGCAGGAGATTGTGACCGTCTCTCTATGGAGCCGGTTCACACATCACCGCAGCGGCTCTGGTGTGAATTGCACAGGAACCCTGTGCGTCTTTTGGTTTGTTTCAGGTCCAAATTCAGCCCAAAATTTGGGCTGAAATCAGACCTGAAACAGTGAATGGAGACGCATCGGACTCCTGCTGACATGCACGCTGCTTAGTTCAATGTTCTCCCACTAGAACCTGCACACGAGAAACCTCCAAAAACCTGTGAGGGGATCCCAAGTTTTTGACTGCTTAAGGGCCTCCACAGAATTTATTCCTGCACTGCACTTTAAAGCGGAGTTCCACCCATATAAAAGTCAGCAGCTACAAAAGTGTAGCTGCTGACTTTAAATAATCGGACACTCACCTGTCCCATGGTCCAGCGATGTGGCAAACAATCTTGGCGCCAGCATTGTGACTGTGGGCGTCCGGCTGTGGTTGCACAGCTGAGCACGCACTGCGCACGTGCGATCTGCGCTATGATTGGCCGAGCAATTATCTGGGACCTGTGTGACGTGTTCCAGAAGATTGCATGGAGGGAGGGGGGAGAGGTGAACTTCCTTCTGGCTCCGCAGAGCCCCGGGGGGAAAAGGGAGCTGGGTGCCTCTAAAAAGAGGGTATCTGCTCCCCCCCCAAAAAATGACATGCCAAATGTAGTATGTCAGGGGGGAAACTCTGTACTACCCTAACCTGTTTTCTATATACCCAGCCTCTCTGTATACCTAGCCTGTTTGTATATACCCAGCCTCTCTGTATACCTAGCCTCTATGTATATACTCAGCCTCTCCGTATACCTAGCCTCTCTGTATACTCAGCCTCTCTGCATACCTAGCCTCTCTGTATACTCCAACCTCTCTGTATATACCCAGTCTCTCTGTATACCTAGCCTCTCTGTATATACCCAGCATCTCTGTATACCCAGTCTCCTCCTTGCTCCGCCCATATCATAGAGCCGGGAGGAACTTTCTCACACAGAGCTCCTGAGCAGGTGGGTGCAGACCATGGGGGGGGAGGGGGGAACTCTGTACTACCCTAACCTGTCTTCTATATACCCAGCCTCTCTGTATACCTAGCCTCTTTGTATATACCCAGCCTCTCTGTATATCTAGCCTCTATGTATATACTCAGCCTCTCTGTATACCTAGCCTCTCTGTATACCCAGCCTCTCTGTATATACCCAACCTCTCTGTATACCCAGCCTCTCTGTATATACCCAGTCTCTCTGTTTACCTAGCCTCTCTGTATATACCCAGCATCTCTGTATACACAGCCTCTCTGTATACCTAGCCTCTCTGTATACCCCAACCTCTCTGTATATACCCAGCCTCTCCGTATACCCAGGCTCTCTTTATATACCCAGACTCTCTGTATATACCCAGCCTCTCTGTATACCTAGCCTCTCTGTATATACCCAGCCTCTCTGCATACTTAGCCTCTCTGTATATACCCAGCCTCTTTGCATACTTAGCCTCTCTGTATATACCCAGCCTCTCTGTATACACTAGCCTCTCTGTATGTACCCAGCCTCTCTGTATACATAGCCTCTCTGTATACCCCAGTCTCTCTGTATACCTAGCCTCTCTGTATATACCCAGCCTCTCTGTATATCTAGCCTCTCTGTGTACCCCAACTTCTCTGTATATACCCAGCCTCTCTGTATACCTAGCCTCTCTGTATTGCCCAGCCTCTCTGTATACCCAGCCTCTCTGTATACTCTAGGCTCTCTGTATACCTAGGCTCTCTGTATATACCCAGCCTCTCTGTATACCTAGCCTCTCTGTATATACCCAGCCTATCTGTATACCTAGCCTTTCTATATATACCCAGCCTTTCTGTATACCCAGCCCTCTCTGCATATACCCAACCTCTCTGTATACCTAGCCTCTCTGTATATACCCAGCCTCTCTGTATACCTAGCCTTTCTGCATACCCAGCCAATCTGTATACCCAGCTGCTCTGTATACCCAGCCTCTCTGTATACCCAGCCTCTCTGTGTACACAGCCTCTCTGTATACCCAGCCTCTCTGTATACTCTAGCCTCTCTGTATACCCAGCCTCTCTGTATATACACTAGGCTCTCTGTATACCCAGCCTCTCTATATACCTAGCCTCTCTGTATAACTAGCCTCTCTGTATACCCAGCCTATCTGTATACCCAGCCTCTCTATATACCCAGCCTCTCTGTATATCCAGCCTCTCTGTATACCTAGCCTCTCTGCATACCCAGCCTCTCTGTATACCCAGCCGATCTGTATACCCAGCTGCTCTGTATACCCAGCCTCTCTGTGTACCCAGCCTCTCTGTATACCCAGCCTCTCTGTATACTCTAGCCTCTCTGTATACCCAGCCTCTCTGTATATACACTAGCCTCTCTGTATACCCAGCCTCTCTATATACCTAGCCTCTCTGTATACCCAGCCTCTCTGTATACCTAGCCTCTCTGTATATACACTAGCCTCTCTATATACCCAGCCTCTCTGTATACCGCAGCCTCTCTGTATACACTAGCCTCTCTGTATACACTTGCCTGTCCTCTATATACCCTAGCCTCTCTGTATGTAACAATCCGCATCTGGTGGCAGGTGATGTGGCAAGTGACAAGCTGCATCTTGTGGCAGGTAACGTGACAAGCTCTCTGGTGACCCCAATGTAAGGGGGAGGCTCTCTGGGGACCCTGATGTAATGAGGGGGGCTTTGGGGACCCTTATGTAGTAATATATAATGTTTTATATATATATATATATATATATATATATATATATATATATATATATATACACACATATATTATATACATGTGTATGCCTGCCCAAGCATATGACTTTCTTTACTTCACTGCTATGGGCTCTAGCCCTGGATCTTTTGTAGACCTAGCAACGCCCCTGCCAGCAACTAACAGCGTGTTACGGTCTGGGATTAGGCTGGGAGGCCAGTGGTAGTAGAAAGGTTTAAGCAATGGTCAGCTGGATGAATAAACAAACAAACCCCCTAGAAAATGATGTTGGATCACCTGAATCACAGGATCTAATCGCTAGCTGGTCTTCACCAGATCTGATGGTGGAGATAGGTTTCGCTGCACTTTGTGGCCCTCCAGATTGCCTCAGCAGGAAGAGAGCAAGCGGGGGTCAGGTAGTGGATAAAGCAGATAGGGAACAAGCATAAGCGTAGTAGATGAACAAGCCAAAAGGTCAGTAACAAGTAGTAGCTGGACGGTATCAGATGGAAGCATAGCCATTTAATAAGCCAAACGGTCACTAACAAGTGTTAGCTGGATAGGATCAGACAAAAGCATAGTCGATGAACAAACCAAGGGTCAATAACAAGTGGTAGCAAAGATATTGGCAGCAGTAGGTTGGCTGAAGAGAGTACAATAATCTGGCAAACAGGAAGTGCAGAGACATGGCTTTAATGGGAAGTTCATAGGAGGAGCAAAGAGTTCAAGGTTCACCAGAAACAAGATACAAAGTAAGGTTTCCAAGGAATCAGGCAGGGGGCTGTCCAGCAGGCACCGCTTGGGTTTCAGGTTCAGATCTGGATCCTGACACAGCTTGACAGTAAACATAGATTGTATGTAGTGCATTGACAGTGAAGTAGCAACACAAATTTCAACAGATGCTGATGAAAAGGAGATACACACCAATAGCAGCCCTTCCAATAACTTTTAGTTAGCTGTCATAGTACAACTGCATCCATAACATCCCCACCAGGAGACCACCAGTACTGCTTGCTGAAAATTATACATTGTATATCCATTTGTTTGTGTGTAAGAGAGGTGGTATTTCTGGTCTCAGTGACAGGTGAGGTGTTCTGGTGTAATACAGTGTGTCT
This sequence comes from Aquarana catesbeiana, assembly GCF_042186555.1. Classification (NCBI taxonomy): domain Eukaryota; kingdom Metazoa; phylum Chordata; class Amphibia; order Anura; family Ranidae; genus Aquarana; species Aquarana catesbeiana. Next base: position 363,976,473 of record NC_133327.1, on the reverse strand, counting down.
CATTGAAAGCTCCGGAAATCAGATATAGTGGGAGTAAAATATTGTTATTATTTATAGTGGTATTTTGTATCTTGTTGGTTGGGATTTTCTGTATGATGTCTATGGTCCAGTTTTGACAGGCTTGAAAGTTATTTGAAAATAAGAGCATTCAGCAGACATGTAATTGTTTACAAAGCACTGGGAGGACACAGCTGCTTTATCTATTGGGGTGTATAAGTCACTCCTCTTCCTTGGCCACCTCCATCCTTGCAAAAAAAAACAGTAGTGATGAAATATATTTTGTTAGGCCAATGAGCTGAATTATAAAGGATTCTCCTGATAAAGACTTTCTATATATGAAGATGACTATGTTACTGATACATCATAACAAAGCGCTCATTATATGGTTGTAAATATAAAAACATGCAAATTCGGAAAACATGAAACATGAGCAAATGCAAATGTAGAGTTTTTGTTCTCACCTTCCCAAGCACAGAAAGCATTTCTGAACTGTGTACTTGCATATATTTCAGATGTTTAATTAGTTAATAATGTTACTTGTTTTAATTTGCACCATTTGGACTTCTGTTAACAATAAACCATTTCTCTGCTTTGGAGTTGAGTCCAATGTGTTTTGCATTAAAACAATTTGTAACTTCATAGAGTATGTCCTAATATACTTCTTACATGGCATGGCCCATTGTATTAAAAAATGCTCTAGGGTACAGTTATTGTTTGTGTAGTAAAAAATTGAAACTGATTTCGGAGGCACATGGTGGAGGGTTTGTGACTAAAAAGGTATTAGCTGGAACTTAGTGGTTTCCTTACTCTTAGATAAGAACTTGATTTTTTTTTTAAGGTCTACAAGGTCTAACAGGTTTATGCCTGCAAGAATGCCATAGAACTGTGATGCCTAACTAGAAGCCATTTAATGTATCCCCACATTGCCTAGGCAACAGTAAGGCCTGTATCATAATTCTTGACAGCCATATAGTGCAGCTCTGACAAATTTGTTTACAGGCTCTTGCAGGAGCCATAGGATGTCATATTAGCTGTCAATGTTTTTCAGCATAAAGCATATTGTGTAAAGGGTGATGCTCGACCTGATGGCTCCCTAAACCTGACCTCTATGTAACATAACATTAACACTCTCTTATGTTCAAATTTCCCCTTATTTGCATACCTACCTCTCCTATGCTGGGGTCCTCTGCAATGAAGACCAACCCTTCCTGCACTGAAAAATACCAGCCCCAGAATCCTGGCACTAGAATCTGTTTCAGTAGTATGTATGTCATATTGGTCGAAGTGCATGCCCAGCACATGCTCTGGAGTAATTCAAGTGCACACGGAACCTGTGACCTACTGCATAGAAGTTTATTGTGTTTCTTAAAGACACTAAACTTTGGTTTAAACAATATAAAAGGATATTCAATTATGTAATTTTAACTAAGAAAAGCCTTCTATTGGCACCTCCAAGTCTCCAAATTCCTTTTTTTTGTGATCCAATTTTGTGAGCTGCTGTGATCCAACTTTCAGTTAGAGGGTAGATATATTTGTTCTCCAAAGTCTTACTGTATGTAGGAATGTAGCCACCCTCTCTTGCTTATTCCTGAGATGGACTAGGGACTACTGACTATGGACGATGCGATTTGTAGTGCCTAGAACAGTGCACATGACCACAACTAATGTGAACTGCTCGTTCCAAGCAAATAGAAGAGAAAGAAAAAAGTAGAGGTTCAGGAGCTCACAGAGGATGTTACAGAAAAGTACTGTAAGAAAGATTTTACGAAAAAATTATTATAAGTCAATTAGGTAGTTTATATGTATGGATTATTTTTGGAGAATACAGACTTGGTTTATTGTCACTTTAATTCTGTTCAGCCAGCCTTGAAATTCATGCACACCATGCACATAGTTTTAGCCCGGAGTGAGACTTTATATTACATGCTGGAAACAAGCCTTTAATCTTTTCACTTCCAGGTCCGTATGCCATACAGACCTAAAAAGTGCCTGCAGGTGGCCAAGTCCCTACACTGTACAGACCTCATCCCTCCCTCTCTTATAGGCTTATGGTCACTTCAACGACCATAAGCTTATATCTCAGACTCTGCTGAACAATTCTATAACTCTGATCAGCGAATTACAACCCGCTGATCAGAGTTATTAACCTCTAATGTGACTGCCCCCCCACCCATGCTGCCGCTTCCCTGCCCCCTGCTTCTCCACCTCCCGCCGCTATCTTTCATCATAAACTGCCCCCCCCTCTCTTTTCCTAGCCCCTTCACCCCCCCTTCTTCTCCCCCAGCACTGATTACCCCACTCCAACCCATCCGACCCCCAAACCCGATCCCCCGCAGCTACCATCATTAATCAGCATCTCTTCTGTTCCCACCAGCTTCAAGTGCTGCATGGGGCTTGAGGGGATCCAGATGTGTCCCCCCCACCAGTCAGATCACCCCCCATACTGCCCCTGCACCCCCGATCCATGTCCGCTCTGAGCGGCATCTCTCCTTCCCCTCCTGCCGCCTGCAGCCTCTCCCTGCACTTTTCTCCGCGATCTCTCAAGCTGGGCAGCGCGGCGGGGCGGGGGGGCCTAGCGGGTGGGGGGGATGTTGAGGCTTGGGGGGCTTGGTATACATGTGTTTACCAAGCCCCCCCTCTGTAGTACAGTGGATTTAGGCAGTGATCACTGCTATATCTACTGACACTGATACATAGTAAACCGCAGTGTTACAATGTATCAGACTGTCATTTTATGAATGTCTATGAAATCTCTATACAGATTCCTCATTCAAGAAAAGTGCTGCAGAGAAAAGGGACTATCTTCAGTCTCTTTCTCTCTCTCAAAATCTCAAAACAAATCTTTTTTGGTCCGCTCGCACTCACCCCTCCATGGTGACGGCCCCCCCCACCCCTCCATGGCTTTTCCTCCTGGCCAACCAGATCCGTCCTGATTGAGCAGGAGGAGAAGCCGGAAGAAAATAGCAAATATTAATTCACTATTGTCATAAGTGGGTGGGTTCGGGGTGCAATGCCCTGCGCCCCAAGTCCAACCTTTTTCAGGCCAATTAGAGCCTCAGGCTTTAATCATGTGGCTTGAAAAAAAAACCTCATACAAATGTATGAGTCCGGCTCCCTGCAGGGGGGCAGCGCCCCAGCAACCCTAGTGGACCGGACGCTCCTGGTAAGTCCTCTTTTACATGGAGCGGACTCTGTCAAGCAGATCCAACTGCTCAGCGGAGGATCTGTCTGCTGATCCCTGCTGAGCAGGCAGGTGACAGGTCCGCGGCCGCTCAGCTGATGCACAGCCCGCTGTTCTCTATGGGGTGGTCAGATGGAAATGGACTCCCCATCCGTCTGTTTTTAGCGGACTGGACTGGATCGGATGCAGGCGGGTGTAAACGGACACATAGCCATTTACGTCAGCCTCTCCAAAAAGAAAAATGGGTGGTCCGATCGTGCCCGCCTGAAAAACGGACTGGCAGACCCAATCGTTGTGCTTGTGTGAAAGGGGCCTAATGCCTTGTTCACACAGGGCATACACAGCGTATCTTTTCAGGGATGCACAGGTGTTCCATGCATCTCTGTGCAGGCAGTCCCATTGATGTCATTTGGGATGTAGCAACTGCATGAACAGCCATTGCTCCCAATTTTGCATCCATTTAGGTCCGCATGTATGTTCCTGAGCTCATATTGTCTGCGTTCTGGGTCATGTACCCACACCCACACGGATGTCAGATTGGGAACAGCAGCTATGCCTGTGCAGCCGTTGCATCCCAATTGACATAAGTGGGACAGCCTGTACGGGGTGGGTAAACATGGTCCTCCATGGGCGTACACTTTAGAATGCCACATATGAACAAGGCTTCAGCAGCAATTTAGCAGGCATTTTGTAAGTTATGTTGTGTTTATGTACACTATTAATGATTTTAGTGTATTTTTAATGAAAATAGCGATATGATGAACATTTGCGCAAATATTGCAGGGCCAAAAATATCAGTAGCACTTTTTTTCATTCTACAGGTCATGTGCTTTCAGAAAATGTCTAGTTTGATGGGTCTTTTCAAATTCTGAAAGCTGTAAGGCCCCTTACACACTGGGGCGGTTTGCAGGCGTTATTGCGCTAAAAATAGCGCCTGCAAACCACCCCTAAACAGCCTCCGCTGTTTGTTCAGTGTGAAAGCCCGAGGGCTTTCACACTGAAGCGGTGCGCTGGCAGGAGAAGAAAAAATCTCCTGCAAGCCGCATTTTTGGAGCGGTGAAGGAGCGGTGTATTCACCGCTCCTAAACCGCTCCTGCCCATTGAAATCAATGGGACAGCACGGCTATACCGCGGTAATACCGTGGCTATAGCCGCGCTATACAAGGGGTTTTAACCCTTTTTCGGCCGCCAGCGGGGGGTTAAAACCACACCGCTAGCGGCCGAATACCGCGGTAAAACAGCGCTGTTTTACCGCCGACGCCCCCTACCGCCCCAGTGTGAAAGGGGCCTAAGTGAAAAATGGTTACCTCTGGATTTTATAGAGTAAATTGTTTTTATTTACAGTTTTGCATACCTTCAACTTTCACCATTTCACAAAAAGGTGCAATTAAAAAAGTAAAAATATTTGTTATTTATTAATCCAATACAGTTTTAACTTTTATATTTACTAGGAATTTAGCAGGAATTTTTGGACATTTTGCCATGTATGAATCCACTATTAATGATTTTAGTGTATTTTTAGCGAAAATATTGTTTTGATAAACATTTGCGCAAATACCGCAGGGCCTAAAAAATCAGTTGCACCTTCTTTTTATTCTAGAGGTCATATGCTTTCAGAAATTATATGGTTTGTAGGGTCTTTCACAAATTCTGAAAGCTGTAAGGGAAAAATGAAAACCTTCGGATTTTTAGAGAAATTTGGATATTTACATTTTTGCATACGTTTGATTTTCACCATTTTGAAAAAAGGCGCAATGTCATTTTTTTTTGTTATTTATTGACTCCATACAGGTTAAGCTTTTATATTTAGTAGGGATTTAGCAGGAATTTTGTAAAATTAGCTGTGTTTTTATCTGCTAATAAGCAGTGTATTTAGTGTATTTTTTGTGAATATATTGTTTTTATAAACACTTGCGCAATTACTGGGGGGTCTAATAAATCAGTTGCACCTTTTTTTTATTCTAGAGGTCATATGCTTTTAGAAAATATATGGTTTTGGGGGTCTTTCACAAATTCTGAAAGCTGTAAAAGAAAAATGAAAACCTTCAGATTTTCAGAGAAATTTGGATAGTTACATTTTTGCGTACGTTCGAATTTCACCATTTTGCAAAAAGGTGCAATGTAAAAATTATTTTTTTTGTTATTTAACTACATACAGATTAAGCTTTTATATTTAGTAAGGATTTAGCAGTAATTTTGTAAAATTAGTTGTGTTTTTATCTGCTAATAATGGTTTCAGTGTATTTTTTTGCAAATATATTGTTTTGATAAACATTTGCGCAAAATACCATGGGGACTAAAAAATCAGTAGCACCTTCTTTTTATTCTGCAGGTCATATGCTTTCGGAACATATATGGTTTTGGGGATCTTCCAGAAATAAAAACCTTCAGATTTTTACAGAAATTTCGATATTTACACTTTTGTGTCTGTTCGATTTTCACCATTTCACAAAAGGGCGCAATTTAAAATTTACAAATATTTGTTATTTATTAACTCAATATAGGTTAAGCTTTTATATTTAGTAGGAATTTTGTAAAATTTGCTGTGTTTTTATCTGCTAATAATTATTTTGGTGGATTTTTAGCAAAAATATTGTTTTGATAAACATTTGTGCAAATATTGTGGGACCTTAAAAATCAGTAGCACCTTCTTTTTATTCTACTGGTCATGTGCTTTTAGAAAATATATGGTTTGGGGTGTCTTTTACAAACTCTGAAAGCTATAAGTGAAAAATAAAAAAGCAAAGGAAAAATGGCAAAAATGGTCTGGCCACCCGAGTGTAAAAATGAAGCACAGGAGAGGGGAGGGGGCAGAGCCTCCGGCGACAGACATGTCCAGCTGAAGCTTCACATCTCCTGGGACTCCTTGGCTGATAAAGACACCCTCACGGCATGGTAAACTGAAAATAATCCTACCATAAGCCTCTTCAGTGACCCTGGGATAAATAAAATGATCTTTGGTGCTGCCCGAGGTAAAAATAAACTATAGAGTGCCAAGGATACACAGTCCAGAGGCTCCTGTAAAATGGCAGAGCCTCCTTCCTCACACACAGGCACATCTTGCGCTGCTAAGCAGCTGCAGTTACCTCAGGATGCCTATATTGACTCACACAAACAAACAGATTCCATACATCCAAATATTTTGAGACAAATTGAAAAAATGTTACAGAAAGCCTTAAAGCAGACCTCAGACTATATAACTGAAAGTCTCACAAAAGAAATCCGTGAGTTAGGCCAGCGCACGTCTGACCTAGAAATCAGAGGGAATGACATGGAAACAAATGTACTGTCCCATGATAATGAATTAGAGACTCTTAAGGAAGAAAACCTTATTCTGCAAACACGCTTAGAGGGCTTTGAAAATAGAGCGCGTTGATCAAATCTTCGTATAAGAGGAATACCTGGGGCTATTGTTGACCTTCATTCTACTATGACCGTACTTTTCCAAGAACTATTACTGTCTATCCCGGTCAAACGTTTGGATGGATAGGATTCACAGAGCTTTAACACCATGCAAACCGGAAGGGTTAACTGTAGACATTTATACTCACCTTACAGTATAGTTGTTAATAGCTAATTAACCTTTTATTTTTTTTACCCTTGCTCATTTTTTTTTTTTTAACGGCTGAACTTGAGTGTACAAGTATTTCTCTTTTTCTGTATATAGATCTAGGCTGTTGGGGTTTTGAGAGATTGTCACTGCTCCGCCTATCTTTCTGTCCTAGGATAAACCTGCATTCTGACCTATTATTATTGGAGGACCCCCTCGGATAGATACTAGGCCTCTGAGTTAGCATTTTTTACGCACTCAGTACGCTGCCTTTTTACTTTTCTTATCCGCACAATTTACTTACTATTATTTGACTATATGACTCTTACTCTCTCTTTCTTCCTCTTTATTTTGTCTCTACTCCCCTCTTGGTTCTTGCCCCCCCCCCTCCCCGTGGTAATTGTAGACTCACAATTTATGAATGCAGTAAACTACAATATTTCCTTTAAGATTTACAGATGACCCCCTTAAATGTCCCTAAGCGTACAAGGTCTAAATATCCCATAAAAGAGAACTAAAGTTTTTTGCTCCTTAGCTTCCTCAAAAGCACATGTTGTATGCCTTCAAGAAACCCATTTTGCAGATAAGGAGACCCCTAAATGTTTTGGTTCAGCTTATCCCCAAGTTTTCACAACCTCTGCCAAGACTAAACGAGGTGTGCTAACAGCGTTTCTTCGTACTACACCCTTTTCCCTTCTGACAGAGATCAAAGACCCAGAATGTCATTATCTTATACTAATCTTATCCAGGATATCTATTCGATTCTCTAATCACAGTGGTATCCTACTATGCTCCTAACAAAACTCCATCCTCAGTCCTCTCCCACTTATTACAGGTAATTGATACTGAAAACGGGCACACTTTTAATCTGTGGAGATTTGAATCAAGTTCTTTATCCTTTTTTAGATAAATCCCTAACTCCTATTGCATCTAGTTCTCAATCTTGTAAGTTCCAACTTCTTCAACAGCACCCTTTATTAGATTCTTGGCTTGAAATCAATCATGTTAGATGGCAATTTACTTTTTATTCTCATCCCCATAAATCATTTTCCTTTATTGATCACATTTTGATCTCAATAGGCATGATCCCTGAACTCCTTTTTTCATCTAGTATCCCTTTTACATGGACTGACCACTGTGCTGTACTTTCAACTTTCACTCTCTAATACCCAAAACACAAGATTCTACATGGCATATTAATTATTCAATCCTATCTCATCCATCACACTCCTCTGATCTATAAATAGCCATAAAAGATTACTTGGCCAATAATGAGACCTCTGATATATCCCCACTGACCCTATGGGACGCTCATAAACCAGTTCTCCTTGGGGTTTGTATACGCCAAGCCTCATTTCTTAAAAGAGAAAAACGACAACTAAAACAAAAATTAGAAGCAGAATACATGCCACACAATCTTTCAATCTAATCCTACCCCTGTGACTAAAATTACAGCTTGATAAAGCATGTTTAAACCTTGACCTTTTTTATCAGAATCTGTAGATAAAATGTTATGTAAGTCTAAACATAAATTGTATCTTAAAGCAAATAAACCAGACACTCTTTTAGCCTGAGCACTTAAAAAATGAAATCCTCCCTTTAAACCGATTCAACTGAAATTATCTTATAATACATTTACTAGTAATCCAGTAAAGATCCTTTACACCTTTCAAAAACATATTACCTCCTTATATAAAAAGGAAGGATCTTTTGATCAAACGTTAGCAAAATCATTTTTTTCACAAATCACACTTCCTACTATTCCTTTAGCCCAATGCGATTGTCTTGAAAGCCCCATTACAGCTATCGAAATTAAGTTAGCAATTAACTCTCTTAAACCAAATAAACGTCCAGGCCCAGATGGCTTCTCTGCCCTGTACTATAAGAAATTCTCTCATATCCTTGCTCCAATGTTAACAGACACATTTAATTCTCTGCTTAATGATTAATCCTTTCGCCCCGAAACATTAACGGCTATAATTTCAATGATCCCCAAACCTCAGTCAGACAATACATCTTGTTCTAACTATAGACCCATATCATTTCTCAACCTTGAATTAAGTTACTAGCGAAAGTCTTAGCGTAATAGGATCTTTAATAAATAAAGACCAGGTCGGCTTTATCCCACAGCGCCAAGCGGCAGATAATGTACGCAGGACTACTTCAGCTAAATTCGGCTAAATCACAACAAACACCCATCTGTCTCTTATCTTTAGATATCAAAAAAGCATTTGATACCGTTTCGTGGCATTACCTACATTTCGTCCTGCAGTGTTGGGGATTTGGTCCTCGTTTTCTTAGCTGGATCTCCTCATTATACAAAATCCTAAAGCTTATGTTAAATATGCTGGATATAAAGCAAACCTATTGGACATCTGTAGGGGTACACGTCAGGGATGTCCACTTTCCCCACTCTTACAGTTGTGCTCATAAGTTTACATACCCTGGCAGAATTTATGATTTCTTCAGAGAATATGAATGATAACACAAAAACTTTTATTTCACTCATGGTTATTGTTTGTCTGGAGCCATTTATTATCAATCAACTGTGTTTACTCTTTTTAAATCATAATCACAACAAAAACTACCCAAATGACCCTGATTATAAGTTTACATACGTTGGTGATTTTGGCCTGATAACATGCACACAAGTTGACACAAAGGGATTTGAATGGCTATTAAAGGTAACCATCCTCACCTGTGATCTGTTTGCTTGTAATTAGTATGTGTGTGTATAAAAGGTCATTGAGTTTCTGGACTCCTGACAGACCCTTGCATCTTTCATCCAGTGCTGCACCAACGTTTCTGGAGTCACGGGGAAAGCAAAAGAATTGTCAAAGGATCTGCGGGAAAAGGTAGTTGAACTGTATAAAACAGGAAAGGGATATAAAAAGATATCCAAAGAATTGAGAATGCCAATCAGCAGTGTTCAAACTCTAATCAAGAAGTGAAAATGAGAGTTTCTGTTGAAGCCAAACCACGGTCAGGTAGACCAACTAAAATTTTAGCCACAACTGCCAGGAAAATTGTTCCGGATACAAAGAAAAACCCACAAATAACTTCAGGTGAAATACAGGACTCTCTGAAAACATGTGGTGTGGCTGTTTCAAGATGCACAATAAGGAGGCACTTGAAGAAAGATGGGCTGCATGGTCAAGTTGCCAGAAGAAAGCCATTACTACGCAAATGCCACAAAGTATCCCACTAACAATACGCCAAACAGCACAGAGACAAGCCTCAAACCTTCTGCCTTCTGGCGCAAAGTCATTTGGAATGATGAGACCAAAATTTTGTTTTTGGCCATAACCATAAACGCTACATTTGGAGAGGAGTCAAAAAGGCCTATGATGAAAGTACTGGAAGTGGATTTGTTTTGGGGATGTGTGAGCTACAAAGGCACAGGAAATTTGGTCAAAATGGATGGCAAGATGAATGCAGTATGTTATCAAAAAATACTGGAGGAACATTTGCGTTCATCAGCCAGGAAGCTGCGCATGGGACGTACTTTGACATTCTAACATGACAATGATCCAAAACACAAGGCCAAGTCGACCTGTCATTGGCTACAGCAGATTAAAGTGAAGGATCTGTAGTGGCCATCTCAGTCTCCTGACCTCAATATCATTGAGCCACTCTGGGGAGATCTCAAATGTGCAGTTCATGCAAGACAGCCCAAGAATTTACAGGAACTGGAGGCTTTTTTCCCAAGAGGAATGGGTAGCTTTACCATCTGAGAAGATAAAGAGCCTCATCCACAAATACCACAAAAGAATTCAAGCTGTCATTGATGTTAAAGGGGGCAACACACGGTATTAAGAACTGGGGTATGTAAACTTTTTATCTGGGTCATTTGGGTAGTTTCTGTTGTCATTATGATTTAAAAAGAGTAAACACAGTTTATTGATAATAAATGGCTTCAGCCAAACACTAAACATGAGTGAAAGAAAAGTTTTTGTGTTATCATTCATATTCTCTGAAAAATGACCAAGAAATCATAAATTCTGCCAGGCTATATAAACTTATGAGCACAACTGTACCTCTTTTATCATTTCTTAAAAATCCACTTTTCTATCCTGCATAGTCTTCCCCTAAATCTTTTAAAGCATGGACCTCCACTAATCTAACTCATCTCTGTAAACTAGCATCCTCTACTTCATTCAAAACTTTCCCTGACTTATGTAAAAGTCAGCCACTTCCTAATTCAGAGCTCTTTCAATATCTTCAGATTAAAACATTTTCTTGATCATACATCACGGGACACAGAGTATTCATTACATAGTGGGTTAGATCGGCAACATCGGTGATTGGACACTGGTTAACTCCAATTAAGGAGAATTCCTCCCCTATATAACCCCTCCCATACGGGGAGGACCTCAGTTTTTCACCAGTGTCTAAGGTGGTTGGTCACGTAAAACATGTGCTGTAAAGAAAGCTCCAGTTTGGTCCCTGCGGGGGCTTAAAGGGCTATGCTGACCAGATCCATATCTCGGGCCGATATTTTGACTCCCAAGATTGTATTGTATCCGGGCCTCGTCATCCGAAGAAGCGAGGTTTTGCCTGTAAGTCTCTCTTTGGAGGACTGGGCTCTGAGAAAACCAGGCTTGGTGTACTATTAAAACAGTGGCACGAAAGTTTCTGGCAGAGTCTTTTACAGGTCCAGGTAAGAGGTTTCTCTGAGTAGGAACCCAAAAAACCCTGAAGGTTGGCACAACGCTACCCGCCGTGATGGGTGAAGGCTGGAAACTGTCTGTTCTCAGCAGTTCCTGCGGCGGGGACAGGTAAGAGAAGTTAATCCTATATATATATATATATATTTATATTACAAATGGATTTTCTTCAATGAGTAGTTGCATGTCTTACCTGATTTCCACCACTAGAGGGAGTAAGGAGCAAACTTTCGTGCCTTTCAGATACACACTCAGTGAAGCTGGTGTCCAATCCGCTCACTTCCTCCACTGCAGGTGTGCAGACGCCAGGTGGCTAATTTAAAAGCCCAGAGCGTTCAGAGCTCTGTAAACAGATGGACACAGAGTGTGGGCAGTGAGCATCCTAAAGTGGTCGGATCCAGGCTAATCCTAAGACACCTACTTGGCATCAGGTTGTGCAGTATTAAGCATATATGTATATTGTGAGATTTTTAGCACAACAGTGATTGCATATGTTCTAGTACTTATGCTTTGTAGCTTGGGACTATGTCTCCTCATAAGAGGGTCTCGCAGGGAGGTAACAAAGGCACAAGAAAGTCACCGCCTGTGTCTAGGGGTCCTAAAGATGGCTGCAGATTACCATCCCCCCCTGCAAGACTGGAGCCAGCCTCACAGGATGAGTCAGTGCCCCTGTCAGGTTTTGCAGCCTCTCCTAATGTTACAGTCCCAGCATATGTCACAGAGGATTCCCTTAGGGCTACATTGGAGGGTTTTGAGGGAAGAATTATGAATTTTATTTCAGCTTCCTTAAAAGATAGCAGAAAAAGGGGTAGATCCCCTCCCTCTGCTGCACTTTCTCTTTCAGATGATTCTTCTGACAATGAGGAGAGATCCCTATCCAGAGATAGGGATCAAGAGCAGTCTGAGGATTCAGAGGAAGAGGAGAGAGCTTCTTCCTCTCAGGCACTGAAGAAGCAGGTCCAGTATTATACTGAACTAGTGCGTTCCACATTTAAAATACCCTCTGCTGAGGCCGCTACATCCTCTGTTTCTTCCCTGGGGGTCAGAAGGATCCCACAGACTGCCTTTTCCTTTCCAATTCATCCTTTAATGGATAAATTGTTGTATGAGGACTGGGGACATCCTGATAAACTGTTTACTCCTCCTAAAAGGTTTTCTATGCTTTATCCTCTGGAGGCCAAGAAGTGGAAGTTCCCATCCGTGGATGCGGCTGTCTCTTATGTGAATAAAAACCTGACCTGTCCCTTGGACAATGCTCAGGTGTTTAAAGATCCAACTGATAAAAAGCTGGAAACTTTATTAAAAGCCTCCTTCTCCATGGCTGGCGCTGTAGTCCAACCTACAGTCGCAACTGTGGGTTTGTGTCAATTCCTCAAGGAACAGGTTAAGCAGATGCTTGGCCTCCTTCCTAGTGAGGAAGTGGAGAACTATGCAGACCTTCCACAGGTGCTGTGTTGTATGATTGATGCCATTCTGGATTCTGCCCAGCAAGCATCTCGTTTGTCTCTTCTGTTGGTAAACATGCGCAGGTCTCTTTGGCTTAAAAGTTGGGCAGCAGAGCTTTTATGCAAAAGATATTTAGCTGGCTTCCCATTCAAAGGGGAACGCCTATTTGGTGATGACCTAGATAATTTTATCCAAAACATTACAGGTGGTAAATCTACACTCCTACCAGTTAAGAGGAGTAAACGTCCACCATTCAAACGGTCTCTTTCCCCTTCCCCTGGAACATCAGGCTCTAAGAAGTGGCGATGGCCTTCCCAAACTACTTTCAGAGGAAAGGCCCAGGGTCACACCCAAGGGCAGAAAAAGGCTTGGGGACGAAAGCCTGCCAAGCAGAACCCCAAAACATCCCTGTGAAGGGGCGCCCCCACTCGGCCGAGTGGGGGGAAGGCTCCTACAGTTTTCAGGAGCCTGGCGGGAAGAGGTTCAAGACAAGTGGGTGGTCTCTTCAGTATCTCTAGGTTACAAAATAGAGTTCCTAGAGCTTCCACCGACTCGTTACCTAAGGTCAAGAGTTCCCAAAGATCCAGTAAAGCGAGAACCGCTACTACTGGCCTTAGATCGCTTACTATCCCAGGGAGTGATAGCAGAAATTAACTCAAAAGATCAGGGTTCAGGGTTCTACTCGAATCTCTTCACAGTTCCAAAGTCAAATGGAGATGTCAGACCCATCCTAGATCTAAAGGATCTGAATCAGTTTCTACACATTCGATCCTTCCGAATGCAGTCAATTCGTTTGGTGGTCTCCACCCTGCAGGGGGAAGAATTTATAGCATCAATAGATATCAAGGATGCATATCTTCATGTGCCGATTTTTCCCGCTCACCAAAGATATCTAAGGTTCGTGGTAGACCAGCGCCATTTCCAGTTTGTGGCCCTTCCTTTCGGTCTCGCTACAGCTCCTCGAATTTTTACAAAAATTCCTAGACCCTCTCTTAGCAAATCTAAGAGCTCAGGGCATAACTGTGGTAGCTTATCTAGAGGATTTGCTACTCATAGAGCAATCGGTGGTACACCTGAACCGCGCTGTCTTCAAGACAGTAAGACATTTGGAAAGACTAGGCTGGATAATCAACCTAGAAAAGTCTTCTTTGCAACCTTCAACAAGGTTGGAGTATCTAGGCATGATCATAGACACCGCTCAAGGCAGGGTGTTTCTACCAGAGCCAAAGGTCAAGGCCGTAAGAGCTCTAGTCCGCTTAGTATTAAGCAAAAAGAGTCCATCCATTCGGCTATGTATGAGACTGTTAGGAAAGATGGTTGCCACTTTCGAGGCTGTTCCTTTTGCCCAGTTTCACTCAAGGCCCCTGCAGAGAAGCATTCTCACAGCTTGGAACAAAAAGACTCATGCCTTGGATCTTCCAATGTGCCTATCCCCAAGGATACACAAAAGCCTCAATTGGTGGTTACGAACCAAAAATCTTTTGAAAGGCAAAGCCTTTCTTCCACTACAATGGAAGATCGTAACCACAGATGCCAATCTGACAGGCTGGGGATCAGTTCTGGAAGAAACATGCACGCAGGGAAGATGGTCTGCAACCGAGAGACACTTGCCTATCAATATTCTAGAAATTCGGGCAATTTACTTAGCCCTCATGGACTGGTCTTACAGGCTACAGGGTCATCCTATTCGGATACAATCTGACAATGCCACGGCTGTGGCTTACATCAATCACCAAGGAGGCACCAGAAGTCTGGATGCCCAAAGGGAGGTGAATCGCATTCTTGCATGGGCAGAAAGCCATGTTCCCTGCCTGTCTGCGGTATTCATCCCAGGAGTGGAAAATTGGCAAGCGGATTTCTTAAACTGCCAGCAATTATGCCCAGGAGAATGGTCCCTACACCCCGACATATTCCAACCCATATGTCAAAGGTGGGGAACACCAGATGTGGATCTATTTGCGTCCAGATTCTACAGGAAGCTGGACAAATTTGTGTCCAGAACAAGGGATGTACTTGCTCAGGGGTCAGATGCTCTGACAAACCCATGGGATCAGTACAATCTAATGTATGCCTTCCCTCCGAACCCACTTCTTCCGCGGTTCCTGGGTAGGGTCAAAAGGGAAGCAAAGTCGGTCCTTTTAGTAGCCCCGGCTTGGCTCAGACGACCTTGGTATGCAGAGATCGTAAAGATGGCAGTGGGCAGGCCTTGGGTCCTCCCATTCCATCCAGATCTGCTCACACAGGGTCCGATTTGCCACCCTGCTTTACGAAATCTAAATTTGACGGCTTGGCTGCTGAAACCCACATTTTAAAAGACCGTGGGCTCTCAGAGTCAGTCCTTTCCACTCTGGTCAATGCCAGAAAGCCGGCCTCCAGGCTTATTTACTACAAAATCTGGAAGGCATATGTTTCCTGGTGTGAACCCAGGGGATGGCATCCTAGAAGGTATATGATTAGCAGAATCTCGACCTTTCTTCAGTCAGGCCTAGAATCGAGATTGGCTTTGAGCACTATCAAAGTCCAAATTTCGGCTTTGTCTGTATTTTTTCAGAAGCCAATTGCTTCCCATTCCCTTGTCTGGGCCTTTATTCAGGGGGCACTGCGGTTGAATCCGCCAGTCAAACCTCCAGTATGCCCATGGGATTTGAATTTGGTGTTGTCGGCTTTACAGGGACAACCCTTTGAGCCACTGCACCTGACTCCTTTAGCGCTTTTGACTAAAAAATTAGTCTTCTTGATAGCCATATCCTCTGCTAGGAGAGTATCAGAATTGGCAGCTTTTTCTTGTAAAGAGCCATATTTAATTATTCACAAGGACAGGATTGTTATGCGTCCTAATCGTTCTTTCTTACTTAAGGTGGTTTCAGGATTCCATTTGAATCAAGATGTAATCCTACCATCCTTTTTTCCAGATCCACAGTCCGCGGAGGAAGAATCTTTGCACACTCTTGATGTGGTTAGAGCAGTCAGTGTCTATCTGCAGGCAACCGCTCAGATATGGAAAACTGATTGTTTGTTTATTCTGCCAGATGGCCATAAGAAAGGCCAAACAGCGTTGAAATCCACTCTTTCTAGATGGATTAGACAGGTTATTTTTCAGGCTTATGATATAAAGAGGAAGACTCCTCCTTTTCATGTGAAAGCGCACTCAACTAGGGCTGTTAGTGCTTCTTGGGCAGTGCATCACCAGGCCTCCATGGCTCAGATCTGTAAGGCTGCGACGTGGTCTTCAGTCCATACATTCACCTGATTTTATCAGGTGGATGTAAGAGGGCAAGAGGATACCGCCTTCGGGCGCAGTGTACTGCAGGCTGCAGTTTAGTTCCTCTGGTCCGTTTGCGGTCTATATTTTCTGATCTGTGTCTCCCTCCCCTCAAATGAGCATTGCTTTGGGACATCCCACTATGTAATGAATACTCTGTGTCCCGTGATGTATGATCAAGAAAATAGGATTTTTAAATACAGCCTACCCGTAAAATCCTTTTCTTGAGAGTACATCACGGGACACAGAGCTCCCGCCCTTTTATGGGTTTTACGTGGTTACCTATTGCTTTGCTACAAAACTGAGGTCCTCCCCGTATGGGAGGGATTATATAGGGGAGGAATTCTCCTTAATTGGGGTTAACCAGTGTCCAATCACCGATGGTGATCTAACCCACTATGTAATGAATACTCTGTGCCCCGTGATGTACTCTCAAGAAAAGGATTTTACAGGTAGGCTGTATTTAAAAATCCTATTTTTTATGCCCTATATACAAAGAAGAATTAATTTACATAAATTAACGCGCTTTGAAAATATATGTAAACGTGACCCACACAACTATACAAACTGAAATATGGAAATTGATGTACACTGATGTAAACAGAACTGAATTGAAGATGTATGTATAACTAGATGTAAACAGATGTATAAGGATTCAGCTTTCATCATTTTTTAAATCAAATTTTTTTGATCGAACAAATGATGGAACTGATAACACTCATGTGAAAGTCCCCAAAGAGCACACATAGGGTGTTTTTTTTACTACAATAATTAAGAAACAGCAGATGACACAGCAGTGTAAAACTAGCCAGCAGCTGGACAATTTTAAACAGCAACTCTAGGCTCAATTTATTAGACAAAGGATTTAATACAATAATTAGGATAAAGGATACAGAAGTGTAAAACTGGCTAGCAGCAGGTAGTTCTAATTAGAGATAAAGAGCTTACATTTTGTTTTAAGGGGATAGGGGTGCGGTAAATGTGAGTGATGTAGGAACAAGTGGTTTAAGTGCACACTGTTCTTGTGCTTTTTCTTTAAAATTATGTAAAAAGGCAGAAATAGGGCAAGGCGCACACACACATCTGAAGATGGCGGTGGTATGAAGCTTCAGCTCCGCTCCCCACTGGTCAAAATTTACCCCGCCTGAGCAGACAGTGATCCCGCCTGCTATCATTGCATACCCAGCCGGAGTCCCGCTGCTTTCCCTTATAAGGCCAGGGGTACCCAAGGCCTCCTCACAGCCACCCACAGATGATCACAGGGAGAAAGCCCTCATGTTCAATATGGCAGTGGTGGTGCCGAAGCACACACGGGGCTGCAGCCAGACTCACAGACACAGCTCCCAAACCGGTCTGGACATGGCTCAGCAGAGGATCCGAGTAACAGGATCTCTCAGGCTGCATTACTATCCCCAGACAGAGATTCTCTTCTTCTCAGTCAGACCTGGACAGAGCACTGTGTGACATAGATTTAAGTCAGTGGATCATGAAGGACAGTCCTTCACCTTTACCTAGCACACAGGCCACAGCACCACTGCCAGTACTCGGGGGACCCCATTCTGTTGGCAAGATTCTCCACCTTACTAGAGCAAGGGCTTGAAAAAGCAAGTAAACGCATAACCTCTGACCTGAAACAAAAATTTCAGGAGCTGGGTTCCTGCATAGGGACAATAGAAAACACACTGGAAGACACCATTACCAGAACCAATCAAAACACTGAGTGTATTGAGGACCTACACAAGAGATTGGATGACGCGCTAAACAAGATTGATGATCTGGAAAATCGGTCTCGCCGATACAACTTTAGGGTTCGTGGCATCCCTGAAACCCTTACTGATTCTGATTTTATCATTAAAGAACTTGATCTACATCTCATCCCTGATATGCCTTCTCACAAGCTGGAACTGGATAGAGCACTCAGGACCCTGACAGCACCCCGCGATGATGGTCTACCAAGAGACATTATTGTAAAGCCCTATTATTATGCTGTCTAAGAGCCAGAGCTAGAGAAACAGCTGATTTGCAGCTGCGGGACCACAAAATCCAGATCTTCGCTGACATTTCGCTGGCTACTATCCAGGAATGCAGAGCTCTGAAACCTCTGCTACAACCTCTTATAGCCAAAAATATAAAATACTACTGGGCCTTCCCCTTTCGATTGAACTTTACTTTCCACAACAAAAAACATTCTTCTCTATGTTTCCAGAGGGTGATGTTCTGCTGAAGAAATTGGGCCTTATTTCCGTTGATCTGGTAGGATCCCCCCCGCATCCCACAGCCCAAATCTCCTGCTACCAGGCCCACACAAAGTCCCTTATCTCCAGTGTGGTGCTCCACCAGAAGCCAAGCCAAGCTCAAAGGCAGACCCCCATGAAGACAACGGTGGCTCTTGGGTTCAAATAAAAGTGAAGTGATTTTCCCTTCTGTTCTTTTTTTTCTTCATTGATCCTAGGGTGGGATCACGGTTGGAACATCTATGATGATTCCTGACATTTCATTGCTAATAGCGAGAACAAAAGACCCTGGGGACTTGTGTTGGGAAGAGGGGGAGGTTTTCTTGACGCATATTGATATGTTTTTGAGGGACTTTTGATTCTCACGATTATAGTTCATAATGTTACTGTTGATGTTTTTAAGAGTGGGTAAAGGCTAGTGGTGGTGGTCATGTCCCCTGTTTGCCTTTGCTTCCCTCCCCTAGTGAGGGGACCAGAGCCAAACCAGGTCCTGGGTATGGCACAGGGTGACATTAGTGGACGACCAGGGATTTATCCCCTGGATTACTGTACATTTTGTTCGAATTACTGTCCAATCATCGAATAACTTAACCTATTCTCTTGTTTGCAGGACAGTTTTCATTTTGGTTCTTTCTGAGTCTTTGCTCTTTTTGTGTGCTTCTTTTCCTTTTTCTTTCCTTTCAACACTTCTCTTTGCTCCGGGTCACCTTGGTACTGGGCTTGTCTGAACAACTGCTGAACGACTTTGCGAACCAGGAAATTTGATCGTCCTTCCAGAGGAGGTTGGTGAGTGAACTTTTGTCTCTCTTTGTACGCCATGGCAGACACTACTACCAGGCTCCCCTTCAAATTTGTCATCCATAATGTAAAGGGGCTGAATTCTCTGGTAAAACGATGAATGGCCTTCCAGCATTACAAATCCTTACATGCGGCTGTGTTCCTCCTTCAGGAGATGCACTTTCCACCGAACTATAACCCCATTTTTACTTGGCAAATTGTCCGGGCAAAACTGGGGGTGTGGTGATCTGTTTTTCCAAACAAGTATCTTTCTCACTGAAAAAGAAGATTTTCGACCCAGAGGGACATATTTGATATTAGTAGGGCACCTGAAGGGCTTCCTGGTTTCATTAATGCTCCTAACTTCCCTTTTTTCAAACTTTGCTTCATGCTCTGTCCCCTGACTTAAGGGAGAAGCGTGGGATTCCAATGTAGCCCTAAACACTATTTTTGACAAGACCAGAAGACCATCGTCTTCTTCTAGACATTACCCCAAAGTTGTGTCAAAACTGGCTGAAATGTTGCATTACCTTGATTGATGTATGGTGGGAACTCAACCCCTCCAGGAAAGACTACATGTTATTCTCCCATGTTCACCGCACCTGTTCTAGAATTGACAACTTTTTTATGAACCCTGATGTGGTGCCCCTCCTTCGGGATAGCAAAATAGTAGACGTGACCTGGTCAGATTACTCTTTGCTCTGGACATTATGTGACACTTTAACAGTGAAAAGGGGCTCTGCCCCATGGAGACTAAATGAATTACTTCTGAGTAATCAATCAGTCTGTTTTGATATAGAACAACATCTTAAAGCGGAGTTCCACCCATATTTTTCACTCCTCATCATGGAGAATTCATGTGCATCCTTCAAATGAATTGGCAATTTTTTTTCCTGTTCACTTACCTGATTTAAGCCTGCATCAAATTTCACTTCCTCCTCTAGGGGGCCAAGGCCAAGGACGTAATTTCTGGTTTTGCATTAGCTCCTGGGAGATCTTGTTCAGCTTGGCATGGCACTGCTCCAGTAACATTTAACATTGGCGTCTATGAAAATTCTTGGTCATCTTGGCATGGCGCGACTCCAGTAACATTTAACATTGGCGTCTATGGAAAATCTTGGTCAGCTTGGCATGGCAAGCTAACCAAGATTGCACTGCACTGCACATGTGCAAGATCAACAGGTGCATGCTGGGTAGCCAGCATGCACGCAATCCAGGAAGAGGGACACTATGGCTTCAGATGGCCACATTGGAGATGGCCGCGCTGTGCAGAAGCTTCACAAAGTAAGAAAACAATGCTGCACAGATAGAAAACTGGGCATAGTTTACACCATACCTTTGTTACATTGCACGAGGCATGAGTATTCTAGGGGTATTTTTATCTTAAAAGTCATATTTCGTCCGGAACTCCGCTTTAAGGAGTGTTTTGCCTTAAATAACCCTAAGGACACTTCTCCAGTGATCAACTAGGTGGCTCACAAAGCCACGATCAGGGGTTATATGATTCAAATCTCAAGAAGAACTCAGACGCTCTTATACGCAATAAAGAAAAAGAGTTGTCTGACCTACTGACCCGACACAAACAAAACCCAAACTTGGACCTTGGAGACAAAATAGACTCAAGCAGGCTGGAACTGACTCTTTCCCTGATGACTAAGGCGGAAAAGTGTCTTAGATGGACTCAGGCCTCCTTTTATACATTACAGGATAAACCGGGTACCATGTTGGCCCGTAAACGAAGGGCTCGATTTTGGCTGAATGGTACTCTCTAAGAAATTTGCTACCCAGTTAACACCCCACCTACTCCAGTTCTTCATGGCGATACAGGACAGTGCGATTCTTTATCGCAGACTCTAACAGAGCTAATATATGTTTAAGACCTAAACCGGACAAGGACCATACTGATGTGGCCAATTACTGCCCAAAATCCCTGATCAATAATGACTTGTAGCTCCTAAACAAAATATACACATATCGGTTTAATAACTTCCTGACACAATATATTCACATCGATCAGGTTGGATTTGTCCCAGGGAGACAGGCCGCGGATCAGATTCGACGGGCCATAGATTTGATCTCTGTCTTGCATTCTAACTAGACTGGTACGGATCCCCAGCAGGGTATGTTCTTGTCACTGGACTTACAGAAGGCATTTGACTCTATATCCTGGCCTTTCCTGTTTCATATATTGAGGAAATGGAACTGTGGACCGAAATTTCTTAATCTTCTAAGTGCTCATACTCCACTCCATCGGCTAACATTTATTATTATTATTGGGTATGGTCGTACATCGGACCTTTTGCAAATCCTGAGGGGAACTAGCCAGGGATGTCCTCTCTCACCACTTCTCTTTGTGATAGATATCGAGACATTGTCAATAGCTGTTAAATCCAATGTCAATATCTATGGAATTGAAAGTGGTGGCAAAACGCATAAATGCGGCCTATTTGCCATTGGCATGCTGCTATTCATAATGGATCCTTTTTTACAACCTTGCCCAATTTATTTGCCTTACTGTCCGATTTTGGAGCCGTCTCTGGGTTAAGGGTAAATACTGAATATAAATCTCCCAGACATAGTCCTAAATTCTATATGGCCATCTTTTTCCTTAAAATGGTGTATGCGGGAGCTCTCATATCTTGGGGTTAAACTGACCTCTGACATTGCCACACTGTATCTGGCAAATTACACTCCTCTATATGACTCTACAGAACATGACCTGAAGACCTGGCAAGCCCACAATCTTTCCTGAATGCGTAGAATAGTGGCCGTTAATATGACAGCTCTCCTTCGAATACTATACTATTTTCGCCCCCTTCCAAGTCCAGTTCTGCCTGTTTTCTTCCGGCAGTTACAGACTCTGATCTATAAATTTATCTGGAACAAAGGTGGCTGCCGGGTGGCCAGTCCAAGTGGAAAGGCGGGCTAGGAGTTCCCCATTTCTTGCAATACTATAGGGCGGCACAATTAGTCCAGTTATACCAAATTTTCACTGTAAAGTACAGGCGTAGGGTAGCCCAACCCTCCGCCTGGATCTCCTAATGTGGCTCCCTGCGAAGGTGCGTCGGGTGGTGCTGAGCCCTTCCTTATCCCACTCCTTGCGTTTGCAAGACACGGCATGTAAGTTGTACCCTTTAAAATCCCCCACTCGCCGGTGCCCCCCCCCTTTTCAATAGTCCTCATTTTCCCCCAGGCCAACAGATTAACCAATTCACATGGTGGGTCAACAAGGGTCCTTACAGAATAGCACACTTTATAGACCATAAGGGGAAAAGACAACTTGGCTATTTTAAGGAAACATTAAAAATGCCCTCTGCAGAGACTTATTGTTTATGCCAAATTATCCACTTCATGCAAACCCTAATAAGTTATCAGGTTGACATAACTACCAGGACCCTGTTTGAGAACAGGTGCATACGTAGACCCGAACCACGGGGAGGGATTACAGTGTTATATGCCCTGTTCAGCAATCAGGCTAACAAACCTTCCTACCAAACAGCATGGGAATTGGACCTGGGGAGACAGTTGAGGAGGAGGTGTGGACAAAATGGTCGACCATGGTACACAAGAACATACTTAACACTTTCTTAGTGGCGGCAAATTACAAAGTGCTCTCACGCTGGTACCTTATCCCAATAAGGCTGGCAAAATTATATCCTGGTACCTCACCCCTATGTTTTCGGGGATGCGGACAGGAAGGTGATATGCATCATGTCTGGTGGTCCTGCCCGAAGGTCTGACGCTTCTGGATCAGGATGTTACATCTGATCTACTCTGTGACGGGACAGAATGTACACAGAGGTGCCAAACAGTGCTATTTACTGACCTACCGGAGGAGATCCCCAGACATCTATGAACTCTCATATTTTTCATTCTTTTAGTAGCTAAAATAACCATAGCGTATGCATTGAAATTACCCCTGATCAATATTGCGTTGGTGAAACATAAAATATCCTGGATTATGATCAACGAAAGACTGACTAGTATTCAAAGAGATAAGCAAGCTAAGTTTGAAAAAGTGTGGAATCCCTGGATTGCTTATCTTTAGGCTCTAGTGAGCCATTTTGTGAGGGGAGGCCCGGGCCGAGGGGACTTACTCTACCCTATTTCTAGTCTTTCTTCTTTCTTTTTTTTTCGTTTTTCTGTTATTGGTTCTGTTATACCATAATCATAATAATTTTTGGTAGGATGCGGCTGGGGGACCGTAAAGTCTCCCCAACTGTTATTTTTATTTATTTTTTAAGATCAAGACCACAGGATTTGAGGTACCTAGTTGACATTGCTTTCATATCCCCTATATTCTTGAGTTATGGGTGATCACCAGCTTTCTGTACTGTTAATTGATACTTAATATTACCAGTTGATGTTTCTTGGTGCCTAGTTGCTGAGACATATGGGCTCATAGCCTTAGATGAATTGTCATACCAGTAAAAGCTGGCTTGCTTACCCATCGAATTCTATTCACAATACAGTGAGACTCTCCTACCTCAGCTGCTTAACCTTTTACACTCACATATTTGAGACTTTCACCTTACCAGCATCCATGAGGGAGGCTGTTATAGTGCTCATCCCCAAACCGGGCAAGGATTTGGGCCTCAACCAGTCATACAGGCCAATCTCCCTGCTCCAGGTGGACATCAAAATATTGGCAAAAATTTTGGCACTGCGCCTCAATCAGGTTATCTTAACCCTTGTGTATAAAGACCAGGCTGGCTTCATGCCAGGCAGGAACACCTCATTCAATCTTAGAAAATTGTTCATAAACATGCAAGCCCATCACGATAATGTTGGAGCGAGGGTAGTGGTAACGCTCGACACGGCCAAGGTGTTCGACTTGGTAGAGTGGAACTACTTGTGGAATTGCCTGGCACAATACTGCTTTGGCCCCAAATTTCTTAGATGGATCCGCTTACTATACCAGGCCCCAGTAGCCAGAGTAACAGCTAACGGATGGCAGTCAGATGCCTTTGAATTATCCAGAGGCACCAGACGGGGCTGCCCTCTATCTCCTCTACTATATGCCTTGGCCACAGAACCTCTAGCATATTATACAGGGCTTACGTGTAGGCGATCTAGAAGAAAAATAAGCATATACGCTGATGACACACTACTATATCTAGCGGATTCAGGTCCCTCCCTGGCTGAAGCCCTATGAACAATTGAACACTTTGGCTCATTTTCACTCAGGATCAACTGGGAGAAGTCACAAATTCTCCCACTTGATCTTACTCCCCAAATAGACTACAGACCCAATTATCACTACAACGAGTCAATAGTATCAGATGCCTGGCGGTAAGCGTAACTAGGTCACCGATCGATTATGTCTCTCGAAATGTGGAACCACTGTTCGCCCTCATTAAATCTAGAACACAAATATGGGCATGCCTCCCTCTCGGGGTACTAGATTGCATCAGCCTCATTAAAATGATACTCCTTTCTAAAATTCTATATATATTATGGCACACCCCTGTATATCTACCACTGAAATATTTTAAAACCATAGATGCAATTCTCAAACCCTTTGGGGGAAAAATAGACACAAAATAGGATGGCAACTACTCAAAAACCCCACTGATCTGGCCGGTACGGCCCTACCGGACTTCATTCTATACTACTTAGCATCCCAACTATCCCAATTGTTCCATATAAATGAGAAGGACAGGAAGCGATTCATTTCACTCCTATGCCCTACTTGGGCCCAACTGACAACAGACCCCATTTGCGCCATAGCAGCAGGCATCGAAAAATATTACCAAAAAAGAAGAACATAATTCCCTCCTAACCCACTACAGAAAGATATGGAGACTGGCCTCTATCAAACTAGATATACCCGTACATAACGACTATTCTCCCATCTGGCATAATAGAGCACTCCTAGAACTCTTGCATGTGCCAGATTCGGAGGCTTGGTGTAGAAGTGGAATTTTCTATGTCTCACACTTACTCACTGCTGGCACATTAAAAACCTTTGATGCATTAAAACTAGAATTCAATCTCCCGAATCGCATGTTTTTCCGATTCCTACAAGTCCGGCATGATATTCAATCCCAATTGCCAGAATCGATACCTGGTCCCACCCACAATCCTATAATGGATGTAGTCAAAAGTGATGACCCCCAGAAACTAATATCAATATTCTATAACATGCTACAAACTCCCTCGTCAATGAAAATAGCCTATAATATAAAAACACGATGGGAAGGAGACCTAGGGTACCTAGAAGACGAAGACTGGAATGAGGCACTGGACACATGCAAAGCTGTCTCGCCCAAACTATCTGACTGATTAACCCAAATATACATTCTACACCGTACATACCTCACACCGGTAAGAATGTTAGTTAGAAAGTTAATCAGGGACAACCTTCCACATGTCTATTATGTAATGGAAAAACAGGCACATGCTACCACCTTCTTTGGTCCTGCCCATACATGCAGGGATTCTGGAAACAAGTGGTAGATTTCCTTCATGACAACATGGGGTGCCTGCTGACTCTAGACCCCAAACCGTGCTTACTAGGTATTTTCCCAGACGCTGACACTGACAAATATACAAACATTTTTATGCATGAGACATTATTCTCTGCCCGGAAAACAATTGCTAAACTTTGGAGGAGGCAGGCTCCTTCCAGACTGTCCGACTGGAAGACTGACGTAAACATTACATTGCCCTTCAAAAAATTAATCTATATTAATAGAGAGTGCCCTGCAAAATATAACAAAGTTTGAGATCGCTGGCTTAATGCATCTGACACATGTGTATAGCACTACTGAATACGCCTCCCTCTGTCATGTACCGCCCAGCTGAGCCCGAGTCATATATACCACTGTCCTCAAGCAAATATAATCGAAAAAGTATGCTGATGCTTCAAAAAAACAAAACAAATGCACTACTGCATAGCAACAGTCTCTGTAATTGATTACCTATATATGTTATATGTAGAATGATTGTGCTGAACGAAGAAAAATGTTTGTGCATTGGAAAATTTTATATCTTTGTGGGAAATAAAAACGTTTAATAAAAAAAAAAAAAGCAGGCTTGCTGGGCCTAAAACTTTTTTGATATAATTTTTCTCGATGTTTATCAGGGTCCCTGATCGTATTGGAAAATGCATCCTTGTTTTGATAACTTTCTGACAATTGCTTAAGCATAAACTTCTGTATGATGCTTTAAAGGTATGATGAAAAAAAATAAAACTATTGAAACAAAAAAAAAAAAAAAAAAAAACAAAAACAAAAAAAAGGGGAGAAATAGAACAAGGTAAGCAATGCACATAATAAAATGAACCTCAGCTCTGCAATTCAAGAAACTCAAGCATAGTTTGGTAAAGTAGATATAAAGCCAAACACAATAAACTTTATCATGATAATATCACTTGGAAACAGGCCTGTTAAAAATGCAGCCAGCAAAAATTTGGAACTATGAAAAAACACAAGCAGGCTGTTATCAGTGTAGTGCATGCGGACAGAGACAATTTGTAACAAATATATTGCAACCATCAATCATTGGGATAGAATATAAGCTCTGTAAGAAAATGCAGCTGGTTATCAGGGACAAGCTGTAAGAAGGCTGTGAAAAAAAATCACAGCAATCACAGCAACCAGAAAAAGTTAGGAAATGTATCCTGTGAAAAAAAACACTCGCAGCCTGTTATCAGTATACTGTATGTGCATAGGGACAGGACAGGCTGTGAACAATTTAATTGCAGCCAGCAATAATGCAGAATTATGCACTGTGAAAAAACACATGCAGCCTGCTATATGTGAAGTGTATGTGGACATCGTCAGGCTGTAAAAATAAATAATTTGCAGCCAGCAAAAATGAGAAAATATACCCTATAAAAAAAAAACACACACAGCCTTTTTTGACTCATATGGAGAGGCTGTAAAGAAGCACACACACCAGAAGCATTAAAGGGGTTGTAAAGGCAGAAGGTTTTTTTATCTTAATGCATTGTATGCATTAAGATAAAAAGCCTTCGGTGTGCACCAGCCCCCCAACACTTACCTGAGGTCCCTACCTGTCCAGTGATGTCCATGAGTGTCTCAGCCGTCCAGATTCTCCTTTCTGATTGGCTGGGACACAGCAATGGTGCCATTGGCTCCTGCTGCTGTCAATCAAAGTCAGCTAGCCAATCAGGGGAGAGAGAGGGT
Source organism: Aquarana catesbeiana (assembly GCF_042186555.1). Lineage (NCBI taxonomy): Eukaryota > Metazoa > Chordata > Amphibia > Anura > Ranidae > Aquarana > Aquarana catesbeiana. The sequence continues at coordinate 363,949,203 of NC_133327.1, read as the reverse complement.
GGGGCCGGGTTGGGGCTCCATGTCTGAATGGACACAGGGAGCCACCATAGCAAGCTGGTTGCTGTGGGGGGGGGGCACTGAACAGGAGGGAGGAGCCAGGATCACAGAAGAGGGACCGTGAAGAGGAGGATCCAGGCTGCTCTGTGCAAATCCACTGCAACAGATCAGGTAAGTATCACGTTTGTTATTTTTATAGGAAAAAAAAGGAGACTTTGCAATCACTTTAAGTCATGAAAATCCTTCCTCCATCCCTAAATTCCACAAGGTACACAACACTTTGTGTAGGGTATACATCTACTTTAACAGTGTATTGCCTACAAGCCCTGCACCTCTCCCTATACACTTTATGAGCAGTAATTCCTATGCTTTCCTTATCACAGCTAAGCACATGGTCAATATGCCTCCTTGGAACCTAACCTTTTTATAGCGAGGGGCCTGGCTTATCCAAATGCCCCGTTATTGGTCATTCTAAGCCTAAGGCATCTGACCTTAGTTCAAAGGCCAGTAAGTGCATAATTGGTAGTTGATTGTTGAAGCAGCAAAATTTTGCATTAATTCACCAGGTACCACATCTCATCCCTAATTGGTTAGTTAGCTGTAGCTTGAAATACAAAAATTCAGTGAGGTAATTTTTAATACCATTAAATCACAAAAATCCTCAAAAAATCCCCCTATTTTTTTTCCAAAAAAATGCACATTCATGAATTTTAATTATCTGCAGTCATTCGTTAGTTTTCTTACAGTCATTTAGTGTTCTGGGAATATGGTAGGTAAAATGAAACTAAAGGGTGAATGCTTACCTGTCCAAACCTGCATCTTCTTCTGTGTCCCTGGTCCCAGGGCCTCTTCATTGGCCGGGGGAGGATGACATCCCACCTGAGCATGCGCAGGAGCTAGTCAATCCCGCAATCAGAGACATTGTAAGCTGAGCTGTGCAGCTGAGTGGAGCAGTTTACAGCACCAGAGAAGCCAACACGCAGGCAGGGGCATTTTATTGTAGAAGAGACAGCGCATGTCTCTTCTGCAAAAAAAGTCTGCCTGCTCGCTGTTTAAAGTGGAACTTACTTCGCAGATTTAAGGGTTTCCCAAACAGTCAAGGCATACCTTGAATCAGTGCCGGAACAAGGTCATCCAGCACTCAGGGCAAAGATGCCAAACTGTGCCCCCCCCCCCTCCCCTATTCATGATGTGCAAACTTAGAGGATCCTACACCCAGTAAACCATTGTGCCCAGGGCAACCGACCACCCCTTGTCCCGGCCCTGCCTTGAATGACAACAGTTACAGTTACTAATGGGCTTAGATTAGCTCTTAATCAAACTTGAAATCCATCAAGTGGCTGGTGTCATAGCCGATCACGTGCAACACAATGGCAAGGCTAAAATGGCAGCCTCCTTGACTGTAAAGGATAGGATGGTTTAGTTCTGCTTTAAGTAATTGGCACTATTAGCTACCAAATGTCACATGTCAAACTCTTCTGTAAGTTTATATGTTTACCTCATGCCTTTGTGGGTTTCCTCTGGATTGTAAAAACAAGCTAGTAGGTTTATTGGCTTTCTTTCAAAAGTATGCTCCTAGTATAAACATGGTAGGGACATTAGATTGTGAGCTACTTTGGAGCACAGGGGCTGATGTAAATGGCTCTGGGCACCCTGAATACTTAATACAGACTTTCCCAATGCCCCCTGCTTTAGGTGCCTGCTTGTCTCTCACAAAGATGCAGAACAGGATGCCCAAAATCATGTCACAATATACCGAACTTCCATTCCATAGCATATGTGAGTTGCAGAGAACGTGTCAATAGTAGACTTTCTAAAGTCAGCACAATTGCAATGTTTACTGCTTGCTTTGCTTTGCTCATTGATTTTACTTGCTGCCCACTGAAATTTAATATGGATAGTCATAGTCCACCGGCTACCCCTGAAACTGTAAACAGTTTTAAACTAGTCATTTTCAATGCAGGCAATGTGGCAGTTTACCAAAAAAATAAAAGTCTTGGTAATGAACCTGAATCATCTATATACTGTGTATCACAGTGCAGACATAAACTATCTCATACTCCAAAGCATCCTTGAGGTGGAAAAGAAACACTAGAACATACGGGCAACAGATGGCTCACGACTCTTCAACAGAACGCATGGAACAAAATTTATGTGATGTAGATGGCTTTGCTTCTTCCCAGATGTATTCATCATATTTCAAAATTTTGATTGATGCCATATCCTTTGTACTTCCATGCACCTCTCCATCTCTTCAAATATTATGTTTTGGGAGGTTTTCAACATGTCAGCTTTAGCTATTGAACATAAAGACTATTAAAGTTAGTCTTTGTGAAAAACAGGGGAATTTCTTCACTTTGTATTATTTGTGTTATGTATTTATAACACACAGTTAAGCTCCCGCTCACACTGGTGCGGCTTTGAAATCATGCGAGTTCAGCTGAATTCGCACGATTTCATACCTGCATGTCAGTCTGACTTTGGGGGGTGATTTCAGAGACATCTGTACGGGTTCCTGCACAGATATCTATTGAAATCGCACCTAAAGTCGCCAAAAGTAGTACAGAAACTACTTTTGGAAATCAGTGCGGCGCCACAAAGTCAACGTCACACCAATTCGGACGGTGCTATTGCCCGCAATAGCTTCTGATTTGGCATGTGATTTGACATGCGAAATCACATCAATGTGAACCTGGGCTTAAACTTTAGCATGATTTCAAAGCCGCACATCAGTGTGATTTGCACTGCCAATTTCATTGCAGCCTGAGACTTCATACAACTTAAGTCAATGGAAGTCGCAATGAAATCGGCAAAAAGTTGTGCAGGAACCTTTTTCAAAGCTATTTGAATGGTCTTATTGCAAACAATGGGGTGCGACTTGTCATGTGATCTGGAACTGTCAAGTTGCAACGGTGTGAACGGGGCTTAAGGCTTTTTTATAATTTAGTGAGGAAAATAAAGATGCAGATTCTGTATGCTTTTAGCAAAGCTCAGAGATTCGGCCCATTTTTAATCAGCATACCCCTTTACTGGACAAATGTTGCACACTTCTGCATATAATTCAAACTATGTTTGTATACACTCACTTACACCTTTAAAGTGGTTGTAAACCTCAGGCATGAAAAAATGAACAAAGCATATCCCTCTATTATTTCTGTCTGCTGCTTCGTTCCTCTAATACCAGCATCAGTCACTTCAAGTGTTCTTGACACCAAGATAAAAATAGTGACAGGGAGGGATCTCTGGAAGATTGTCAGCCTCAGCTCTGTTCCTATGTAGAGGGAGGTGTGTCTCTTCCCTCCAATCAGCTCTCAGAGCTCTCTTCACTGAGCTCTCCAGAGTGTACTTTCAGCTCTCCCCCCTTTTTTTCAGAACTCTCAGACAAGCTTTATAAATTCAGCACTTTAAACGGATGTAGAGAAGAGATGGCTGCAGAGACCAGTACAGCTTTGATTTGTTTAATCTCTGTGTCACTTCACTGGGTATATGTAAGGGTTTACAACCTTAGGAAATGCTTCCCATATTCCTTTGTGTTTTTTTTTTTTTTTTATTATTATTTTAGATATATTTTTAACACAAGAAAAAAGTGAAAAAATAATACAAAATTAAAGAGGCCACTGTATTCTTTTTTCCTTTCCATGAAAAAAAAAAAAACCCTAAATAGTAAAACATACACACAAAAGAAGAATTGGTTGCAAAGGTGTGAGTTAAGTATTTTTCTTCCTTATTCCTCAGGAATCATTTAGAGTGGTTCTAAAGTCAAAAGATTTTTTTTAACCTTAATGCATTACCTGCATTAAGCAGAAAAAAAAAACCAAAAAAACAAAAACAAAAAAACAAAAAACACACACCACACACACACTTGCAGTTTGCCCCCCAAATACTTACCTCAGTCCTCTTGTGCAGGCTGATCTCTCTTCTTGCTTTCACAAGGCAGATTGATCGGAGCGAGAGCCATTGGCTCCTGATGCTGTCAATTAAATCTAGTAAGTAAATGAGTAAGGCGCAGGGGCCATGGCCAGCAGTGCGTCTATGGAAAAACAAGCATGGCTTGCTATGGGGGCACGCTCAGGAGAGGAGTGGAGAGCACTGGTGGGGCACTCCAGAAGAGGAGGTAAGGGGCAGCTCTGTGCTATATCTTTGGTACAGAGTAGGCAATTATAACCCCTTTTTTTTTTTTTTTTTTTACCTAGAATAAAAAAAGGACTTTTATATGACTTTACCATTGCACCCTTAAACACCACCTTAATTTTACCTCCTAGTTTACTCTAAGACCCCTTTCACACTGGGGCGCTTTGCAGGCACTACAGCCCTAAAAAAAAAGCACCCTGAAAGAGCCGCTGCTGTCTCTCCAATGTGAAAGCCCTGAGGGCTTTCACACTGGAGTGGTGCGCTGGCAGGATGCTAAAAGAAAAAAAAAGTCCTGCTAGCAGCATCTTTGAAGCAGTGATTACTCCACTCCTGCCCATTGAAATCAATGTGGCAGCACGGCTATACCGCCGGCAGTGGTTTTAACCCTATCGCGGCCGCTAGTGGGGGGTAAAAGCGCCCGCTAGCGGCCGAATAGTGCAGTGAAATTGACGGTAAAGTGTCCCTAAAAATAGCGGATCTTTATTGCCGACGCACCCACCGCCCCAGTGTGAAAGGGTCCTAATTTTGGGGTTTCCAGATTTTCTCCAAAGCTCATCCCTATTATTGAACTCGCAAATAAGAATAAACTCACATACAAGTAAGACAAGACCATTTATATATAAAGAAATGCACAATTAGATTTAATTTACATCTTTTGACAATTTGCACATAAATAACAATGTAAACCAATATGTAAACATAAGAAATTTGTTGTTCTAAACAGTAAAAAGCCAGTTCAACTTTGGTCAAATTTTCTTTAGAAAAAAAACAAAAGAGAAAGAAACCACTGTTTGCTACATTCACGTTTAATAAACTCCTAAGAAAACAATGTATTTTGGAAAAAATATTAAAGAGAAAGCAATACCTTAAAAGCCTTTGAAGCAGTATAGAAAAGCACTACTGGCAATAAGTAAGGGTAGCATGTGTCCAGAGACAGTAGTGATACTTTGGTATATATATTACATTAATACTAACTTCTTGCTACATTAGTTTAGATCACGGCTTGCCTGGTAAAGGAACAAGCAGGGATCCACTTTAAAGCTGTCTTTTCTGGTACCTTTTCAGGATATTTTGGCATTGACTGTGTGGACGGCTTTAGGATGCAATCCTTTTTGTAGAGTGCACAATGCCAAAAGTGGTTTATAAATCAGTGCTACTGATTTGTGCATATCTTAGGTTTACGCTATTCACAAAGCTGCTTTGCCAAATTTGGATGCTAACGGACAAGGCTGGCAATCCTTGGGAATCCGCACAAGTTTAGTTGTAACATGAAATGATGCTGCCAGCAGAGGGAGCCCTGGAGTCATTGTCCAAACTGGACATGTGTCTCCCATTATCAGGAAGTGAATTTGTTCAGATGACATATCTGCAAGGCTGCGCAGTATAATTGTCTTTATGGGTCATTGTACGTTCCCAAGTGTTCAGCCCTGCCAATGCATTATCTTTGGAGTCAGAGAGCAAAGCAACAGCATATAAAAAGGAATCTGTGCAGTTTTAAACTGTATATATTTGGTTTACTCATTTGAAGTCACAAAGCTTTGGTTAAACCAACTCCCTCTGAACCACTGGACACAAGCAATGAGGTAAATTGTCGAACAACTTTTCAATGCCCTTTTCATTTAAATTAACCACAACAAATAAATGTACAAAGACACAAAATACTGAAGGAAATGACTCATAGAAAAATAAATGAGATGGGCGCCAGTAACAGAGAAAATTACCCGTGTCTACCACTAAACAGGACCATTAGAACATAGCCAATCCTGGAGATAAAAAAAAAAAAAAAAAAGGGAACATTTCTTTTTTCCTGAAGATGCCTTGAATATACCATCATATAAATAAATGTGAAGATATTTGCATCCAGATGCCAGTTTGACTGTAAGAACAGTGTAGAGTCTCAATAAAAAGTAAACACTTGGAGTAGGGAAGAAATAGAAATTGGTGGCTACAGAGAATGGCAAGAAGTGTACAGCTACATTTCACTCACACTTTGCTAATGCTCTTAGTAGCAGAAATTCTGTACATAATGTGCCCTTCATTAGAGCAATAATTAAAACAGAAATAAGAGTCTCTACCGTGTACTACCAAGCAAATAAAACATACAATTCACAAATCTAATGTCCAACTTTGGCAACAAAATATTGTTCATTTGTATGGAGATCCTAGAGGTTTATCAAGGTTCACACTTTTTTAAATAATAAAAAAAACAAAAAAAAAAAAAATTATCTACATCAATGGCCACATTAAAATATGTACACAATTATATATCTATATATTCAAATTACAATGATTTTTTTTCCTGTCATTGTAAACAAATTATTGCTTTTGAAAGGGAAAATTGCATAATAAATTATGACGTACTTTTCAATGACAAATAATTACAGATAAATGATTGTCTTAATAATAACAACAAGAATAATAATAATAATAATAATATTAAGTGACTGGCAATAGCCATATCCCAGTCTCTATCCCTGCCCTGAGAATACGTTATCTCGGAGTTCCTTCTTGGAGTTAGGGGGGTGCGTCTTTTGGGAGAATTCTCATCAATGACAAGTCAAAATTGAGTTGCAGCATTTTAAATATGTACATAAACCTGCTGTGGGCACCTCAATGTCCCATAAATAACACTTATTCCTACACAGTCTGTTAGGAGTCCATTTGTTCAATGGATTCTTGTTTGACCTTAACAGGTAACAGAGGTAGCGGGGAGCTGTGTGTCAGCTTCATGATTACAGAGTCTGACTGTTCGTAAAAGTTGCACCCAGAAGAAAGGAGTCCATTTCCAAGCCCCCTGGGAAGAGGTACTTTCATACTTGCATCTTCAATTTCCCGTCGGAGAAGGGCCATTATTTCTTTCTCCACAGCAGGTGACATGTCACTGTCCTCCAGTCTGTCTGCACTGTCACTGATGTCAAACTTCTCAATCTCCTCATTGATGACAGTGAGGTCCTCTCTGGTAAGGCCTGGTCTTGGAGACACAGGACAGTTTCCCTTCATGTGAACATTGAGGCTACAGAAGTGGATGTAACTTTTGTGGCAGTGAACACATTTGTGGGGTCGTTCTCTTGTGTGAAGCCGCTTGTGTAGTTTGAGATGAACAAACTGGGTAAACTTTGCAGGGCACAGCTTGCACTGGTAGGGCTTTTCTCCAGAGTGGAGTCGAAGATGAGTCTTTAGATTGCTTGTGCTGCTGAACCGTTTGTGGCATACCTAAAGAGAAAATATAGGCTTCAGTGTGAACCTTAGACCATCAAAACAACTGCATAAAATATTGCCCAATAACTTTAGACATGTAACAGTGGAACGAATAAGGCAACAATATTCCCTTTAGGCTCAGTTCACATATATGCGGAATCAGATGCCTTTGAATCGCATCCGATTTGCATAACATGTGAACCAGACTGGCTTTCAAATTGAGCCAGTTCACATATATGTGGGCCGGTTGCAGTGTGAATTTTAAAAGGGTCCTGTGTGTTTTTCAGTCCGGTTCTGGTGTGATTTCAATGTCAAATTCACACCCGGATCGCATCTGAACCGCTGCATGGAAACCGCACTGGACTATGCACCACTAAAACCAAACCCGCATATATATCAACCTAGCCTTATAGTTTACATATTGGACCCCAATACTGAAATTATCCAAGCTAGCCAGCTAGAGTGGAATATGGACATGTATCAATCTAAACCATACAAACTTTCATGTTCTGTCCCACCTTAAGGTGGCCACTGCTAATCCCCCTGCTGAAAAAGGTTAGCTGCCTGGCTTTTAGGCTGACCCACTAGCTTTAATATTTTTAAATAACCAATCAGCATCAGCAGAAGCACAGCAAAAACAGAAGTCTATCTGTACACTTGTTCTGGGATAGAACACTGGGGCAACAAGTCATTCTAGGCACATACTGTACCTGTGGAATGGCAACGAGTGTTTGCGTTTCATGACAGGTTTACTTTACACATAGAAAGTCAAGGGGCTAGTCTATTTTACCCAACAGTGATATGAATATAAAAACATGCACTGCTAAACAAAAAAGGTGTGGCAATGAAGTGGGGTGGGTAACAATTCAAGCTCCTCTGACAACAGATTAAAAAAAAAAAGCTGTCAGTCTTCATAACCATCAAAATCTATCGTTAACTCTTACAATTTCATGTCATATATCACAAGCAGACTGTATGCTCCTGGGTTTAGTTAGCACTGTACAAAGATCTTGATGCATGTAGGGTCACACAGAACAACTATTAATTTATTAATAGGGAATCATCATATACAACGTTAGCTGGCAGATCTGTGTGCAGTGTGTCTAATGTGTTTAAAGGCAGACAAAGGTTGCATAATGTGGGTAGGTTTTTTGGCTCTTGTCAAATTTTGCCCTAGTATGTATGTATGTGCGAGTTAGGGACCTTAGATTGTAAGCTCCTTGAGGACAGGGACTGATGTGAATGTACAATATATATGTAAAGCCCTGTGTAAACTGACAGCGCTACAGAAGTACCAATAATAAAAAAAAAGTAATTGGTGTGAGGGTTAATGCTAAAATCTTTTATATAAATCTCCCTCAGACTATAACGTTTTCTTCCCTGCTGGATTGCGATATTTTATATCAAAATAAAGGACACCCAAAACAGATCGAAAAATGTTATTGTTTGTGGCCAGCAGCCAGTCTTGGAAATCATCAGTCTAACCAGCTGTTGCCAAAAGGTCCAACAGAAGGGGTTCCCTTAAACTAAGTTTGTGAAGCCTTGGGTATCACATTTGTAGAACACACTGCCTCCACAACACACATTGACAATTGGGCCATACATATCTAATATATTTATCCATATATAAGCCTTTAACGTTCACCATTTGGATATTACACCAGTGTGACATACACATAAATATATTCCTATCAAATAACACACCTGACATTCATGAGGCTTCTCCCCTGTGTGTACTAAAAAGTGCTTCTGTAGATGTGCCAGCTGAGTGAATCCCTTGTTGCAGGTCTGACATTTGAATGGTCGCTCACCACTGTGAACCCGGAGATGCACCTTTAAAATAACAAGAATATATTACAAATTGCCACAGCAGAACAGAGATGCCTGCAGATGCTCAATACACAGAACAAAAAAAAGCTATTTGCAAGAGGTCTTACTTTCAGGTTTGAGAGCTGACCAAATGTCTTTGAGCAAATGTTACACTCATATTTGATTTTTCCATTCTGCTTTTTAAGTGGGTATGGAAGAGTTTTATAGCCAGTCGTATTTCTTTTGCTCTTGATCAGGTTGATGGCCTCATCACTGTTTGTGGTCATCAATGCTGAGGTAGGTTTAGGTTGCATGACATGCTCAGAACTTGCCGCTGTGCCAGCAGTGGGAGAGCCACTTGTTGGGCTGATTTGCTTGTCTTTCAGGCTAGCGGCAGCCCCTGTGATAGAAAAGGCACTATTGGGTGCAGGAATGAGAAGGTCCCTGGGTTGGTCAGGTTGAAGCAGTCTGCGGCCCCCTTCATGGGGCAAAGAACCTGGAAGGGCTGCAGGATTTAGCATGTGATGAGAAAGGCTTCCACCTCCAAGCATACTTCCATAAAATGGGTACATTCTTGGTAGGATATTGAAATTGTTCATGGCATTAATACTGTTCAGTGTGTTAAGACCATTGCAGCCAATGCTATAAGGTGGTAACAAGAACTTGGGATAGGAAGAGTGGTAGGAAGATAAAAAAGGTGGTGGCAGATGACTGGTTGGGGGTGCATAGCTAGGGAATGATGCTAGTCCTTCAGTGCTGTATGGTCTATTTAGGAAGGGATAGAATTCTCTGTGATCCTGGGATGGATGATGTGGCGACACTGCAGATCCAGGGCTACCATGAGGAGATGAGCTTTTAAAGCTTTGGTCGGGGCTGCTTCTTCCTGAGGGACTTGGTGGAGAGGATGGCTGAACTGGTGAATGCATGACATAGTTTGATCTGTCTAGTCCACATCCCACAGGGGCCTTCAAATAGTCCTCATGAATGTGGGAGCGGAATGGATAAATGATTCTTGGGATAAAAGATCTTTCAGGGCTTGAAATTTTAAGGGGGTCTGCAGTTTCTTTTTCTGGGGAGACACTAGTCAGTAGAATGTCCTTGGGTGTAGATGGATTTGTGTCCCTTAAGATTTCTTTTACACTGTGCTCCTTTTTACGTTGTGTTCCGATTATTAGACTTTGCTCTGAAATACAAGAATTTAAGAGGTTACCTCAGAGCAATATAAATTACTCTTTATCAAAATGCACAATCAAAGAAAAAGCAGTCTGAAAAATAATACAATATTTAACAATGATAGAAAAGTTTTCTTTAAGTATAGACAAAAGGAAAGATGACTGATTTAGTATCGTATACCGCAATTCCTAGTGTGGATGATTTAAATTCATTGGGTTAGCAGCAGGACTGTGTAAACTGACAACGGAAGGGGTCACTTTTGGCACTATACCCTGTGATATGTCCCTAGCCTATTCCCACAATTAATGCTGACAATAGCTAAGTGTTGATCCAAGGGATAGATTGAGCTTGTTCAGAAGAAGCACACAAGAGATAATTGGTTAAAAATAAATAGTGCTTATCATTCCGATCTGTCTTTTACTGAGCATGACAGAAAGGAAGTTCAGTTGTGTGTCTTTTAAACCAACATGAAAAACAAACAAGGACATGGAGGGACAAGACAAATGTATTTACTTCCATTTGTATGAATACACCAATTCTTGGGAATAAGAAAAGTTGATTTTCTAATTGTTAGTGGAGCCAAATCAATGTTTGTTTTTGACTGAAATTACGAGAAAGATTGAAGGAGCAGAATGGAAATGAACTTCTAACATTGCACGTGGTTTTCATTTGGTAAAAAGTCCATTCATTCCAAAATCAAAAATGAAATCTTTTGAACCAGAAACAAATGTTCTGAGAATTTTCGTACAAACTTTCCCAAAACTTTTCCTAAGAATTTTCGTTTGAAATTCTATCCAAATAAGCTTTCCATTTTGACCTCCTGTTTAGTGTCTTTTGTGCTAGCAAAAAGTAATGCCAGCCAAAAAAAAAAAAAAAGCAAACAATGTTTAGCGGTTTGCTTTTCACTAACTATTATCAGGGAATTAGTATTTGTAATAAAGGGCATAGAGACACACTATATAGCATTTTAAAAGAAGATTCAGGGGCAACTGCTTAATCTTCATATAGTAACAATTTTACTTCTGAAAACACAGCTAGGTCTGTTATCAGAGGCAAAGTGATGAAATTGAGATGTGCTATACCTTTTCAAAAGTAAAAGAATTGTACAGTAAAGCTCAATAAAAGCAGATGTTAGTGTACCGTGGTACACGGCAACATAGACTCTGTGAGCTTTGTAAGACATTCTGTTTTGTATGTAAGTAAGCCACAAGGTGAAAGTTATGTTAAAAAAAATAAAAAAAAAACAAAAAACGGAAGACTAGAAACTGACAGTAACTGACACAAAGATATCTTTTTAGGCTGAGAGATGCAATCAGCTTTACCCTAAGAAAGGAAGTGAACAAGAATTCTAGAGAAATTGCTTCAAATAGCTTGCTTGAGAATAAAGACACATTGGTTTATGTGGTGTCTAAACGTGTGAAAATAGTTTAACCATTTAACTGTCAGCATTATACTATTCTGTTAAATAAAAAGAATCTTTGCGTGACTGAATCAGTGGACCCCAACTGACGAACACTGTTCAAGTCTACTTTAATATATAGGCAAAATATTAAAACATAGTATGTGGGCTCACCAATTAGAGACAATTTTCAGGCCAACTGTACAACACTAGGGAGTTGACAGGATAGGAGAAACACCATTCACCTGCCGTCAGAAACTTGTTGTTGCACCCATTTAATGACAGGTTTTATAACTGGATCATACAGGCAGTGCTAGTTACATTCCAAACATTCCCTGCTATTTACACATTCATTGACTTACTGAGATTCATCACCAGCTCCCCAGATGAAGGATAGTGAAGTCTATCTGCAAAGTCACGGCAGTACCACACAAGCAGTTCCTGGTTGGCTGGGATGGCCTTGATGGTATAGAAATAGATATTCATGCCATTTTGGCAGGCTGCTAAATTCTGTTCTTGAATGGAATGTGCTGGGTTCACAAAGCGCATCCAGTTGCTCTTTTCTTCATTATACCCATCAATATAGTGGTTAAATTCCCCACCTGAATATATCTGTAAGTAGAAAACATTCTCATTAATAAACAGCAGGACTTCTGCTTAGCAAAGTTTGAGTCTGTACTGGTAATATAATGCCTAACATACAGGCACATGAATAGTTAAGAAATTGTGAAAGTTACCAATTGAGATGACAATAGCTTTCTGTATCAAATGGCACATCAAGTTACGCTGTATTATTATTGCAGTTATGTTGTGCTATAAAAATCCCTCCTTCCTTTAATAGCCATGATGATTTAACCATGTCAACTTCACCTGGTATGATACAGAGTTATTAAAAGGCACTGAGTCAGTTCAGGCTCATTACCAGTACGTCAAACTAAACAGGATTTTGCACTTGCAGTTTCCCTGAATGTCCCAATTTTCTACCCCCCCCTCCCCTAACAGAACTAAAGTAACACTTAATCATATAAATACTTGGAATGTAGCCGTTTGTCAGAACACTGGGTGGAGCAAAGGTGAACTTCACCTGCCATAACAATGAGCAGACCTGGAACATGGCCAGCGCTGTCATTCATGCTTAGCCAAGACACTCACTTTTCCTCTTGCGAGACAAGCACAGTCTTGTGTTATTGTGTCTTATGCATGTACAAAAAAACAAAAATCCTTTGCCTTCGCAATCCGTGGGTTAAAAATAAAAACACAATGAAGTGTGAAGACAGCGTACAATTAGAGGAAAAATGCCACAAGACAAAACTTCTTATGGTTATTTTATCACGTTGTTCTGCTCATGAAAGTGAGACTGCAGGAAAGACTGATGATCCCTGCTATACAAACAACATCTAACCTCACTGCTTCTATACAAGGGTTCAGTCTGAATCGTCTGGAGTATTCAGATTCCTGTCTCATTCTCTGTATTGGCTAGTACCTTTAACCTATACATTATCATCATCAGTAAAGAACTGAATTAAAAAAAAAAAAAAAGTTAAAAATAAAGATGCAAAGATAGAAAAGCTATACAAATAGTTTTTTTAAACAGCCAAAAATTGGCCAGTTTTGTCTGGGAATGGTGCCTACTACCCTGCCCTGTATAGGTTATATTGATTTTATTTAGAAGTTACAGAATATTTACACACATTTTAAAATAAAAAAACAAAGTTGGCATGCCTCTACAGTCTAGTATTAGCCTGCCAAGTATTTTTTTTTTTTTTTTTTGAAACAAGGTTTACATTGGTAAATGCTAACTCAGAAAAAGGCTGTGTATGAGGTGAAACACAATAAAAGAAACTGCCTAAAACCAATTGGTTTCCATGTACGAGTGAGCACAGAGAAGGTGCTGACTCACAGTACATTTACAAGAAATAGTGTCACTATAGGGGTTTGCTCAACCCCAAACATCCTCTCTTTTTTTCTATATAAGTGATGAAGGGAACTTTGCTTTTCTAGCCAACACTTCTATCAAAGCCAGCAGGATGTGGATTGTATCAGAAAGGAAGTGATTTGCCATCATTTCCTTGAGTGGGTTTTACGGGCACTGGTAGAGAAAATTGGTGGCATTGCTTTTCCCAATGGCCACTAAACCATAAAGGGAATGGGTAATTCTAACAGTTACAAAGCTGTCCTACAGTTAGTTATCAGAACAGCAAAAATGGAAAAGAGCCATCTGCTATACAAATTTACAAAATAATCAAATACAATTGTTTTATGCAAAACTAAATGCAGGTATCTAGTCTAGTGACTTACCCGCCAAAAATATTTCCTATTGGTATTCTTAGGAACGGTGTCTGTGGTGTAGTTCTCTCCGACTAATGGTCCAAATCGAGTCCCTTTAGGAATATACTCTTTACTTAGAACACCAATCACCTGTTAAAGCAAAAAGAAAAAGAACCATTAGCATCTTCAGTTCAGCATACAGCACTGTGGTCCAAACCTTTGAATGTTATAGACAGGAATAAATAAAATATAATAATAAATATGGTATATGTTTATTTACACACACACACACACACACAGGAATATCTCTCTCTCTCTCTCTCCATGATAATGTACCATCTACCAGCTAAATATTCGTCTTCACATTTGTGCCAACATAAATAATATTTTGTAGTACGGAGAGACAATATGACAGACGAAACACTTTTAGAAAACGTTTGCTACTACCAATGTCTGCCAATAGAGGGCAGTATAGATAACAAAAACTTGTGTAAACTGAAAGTTAGTTTGAGAATGGCTCTTATTGCTACACTTCGTGCATTACCAGAGCTCAGCACACACACACACACACACACACACACACACACACATTTTTAAAAAAAAATAAAGCAAATCTGTCACAAGAGACAGGATGATTTTGTATATCAGGCTCTGGCAAAGCATATGTTGTTTCTAATTTTTAATGACAGATCTTGTCAAGTAGACAGCAGTGGAAAATCAACAGTTTTTGCAGTATGCAGCCCCTCTACTGGAAGAATTGTTTGGAATCTGATACTTCTCTATGCCTAGATTATATAGTTAGTTCAGCCCAGGGTAATGTTGTACAGCAACTACCAGTACACTGGCAGATATGGCAAAATGAAATTACTTCATCCAATTAGTAAATAGTTTCAGGTCCAAACCTATTCTAGCCAACAGACACCCTACATGACAACATATGTGGGTTGATTTAAAAAAACAAAGAACATTTTGATGTTGTTCCCATGTGTTTCATGCCACAGTCTGCAATCATGATGAGTGGCATCCACCCAACATGGCCTTATTGTGTTAAAATGTATATGATTGGTATGGACAGTAAATTGTAAGCTCCTTCAGGGCAGGACTGTTTGGGATGGTTCAGCATTCTCTCTGTAAAGCATTGTTGATCAATGCAAGATAAAAATCCATTCACTAAAAGCATTGAAAATGACATTAAGTTTTTCCTCAACTTTGAAAGATTAGACTGAAAACCTTAAGCAATTAACATTTCAGTTCTAGTCTGTGCATTTCTGTTAAGACTGCTTGAGTTTCGCTTTTGGACAAGAACTATAAAGAGGGAGGGATTGTTAAAGGTAATGCGATGAAAGTTCTTGGTAAAACCATCAAAATCGTTCTAATAAAAGCAGATGTTTGTGTCTAGCCATTTCTCCTTTGCTACTTTTCATTCTTGAGCAGTGGGGTTTCAAACTTCCCCACACAAACTTTCATGCACAGCAATTTACATAGTGATGTTCCTTCAGCAAAGTACACTTGTAAGTAGTTCTTGAAAACCCCCTTACTTGAAAGAGTCAAGTGAGAAACATCTGGCACTTTAGTTTTAGTGACACAGCAGTGCTGAAATGACTAGGACTGAGACGCCAGTTTACAAAGTATGAAACAAACTTCTGATTTTCAATGTGACATACAGAACAAAAAATGTATAGGACAAAGTTTAATAAAGAATTTAAAACCAATTGATGCTCACAGAAACCCTGCTTGTTGCAGTTCAGTAACACAAAAAGTTTCCTTATGTCCCAGGATTTCGGGAACACAGAACAGTTCTGGATTGTCCGCATACACTACTTCGTTAAGTGCTTAGAAATCCATTACAGTGCTGCTTATCTAAACTAGACTGAAAATGCCACCGGAACAGACCCACAGGTCCTAATGATTCATTGCTGGGGCAAGGCCTTTTCTATAAACACTTCAGGACAAGAGGTAGAGGGCTTTTAGTAACCCCATAGTTAATCTTTCTCCAACCCAGCTTACTCCATTTCTTTACAAGCACCAATGACCTTTCTTCCAATTTACAAAATCCATCTTTGTCATTTTTCTGGACCGTGAAGTGCTGCTCTACAACCACTGACATAGCAGACAAAAAACAGCAACCCATCACAAGCCTCAAAAAGGTGAGTATAGGGAAAACAAGGCAAAAAGGAGAAGATGTTAAATACAGGTGGCCCGTGGGTAAGCTTTGTGTTTAAGTCAATATCAGCATAGAAAACGTGTCATTACTGGAGAACAGTATGCAAGATATTTTATAATCCATACTGTAAGTCAATCACATATCTGTAAGAGGATGCTCTGTATTAAACTGATTGGTTTATTCTTCCTAGGAAGGACTGGGAGATTACTATACTACTGTAAAAACCTGTGGGCCCCCTTAAAGCTGACCACAGATAGAAAATGATGAGATCCTGTCTAAATTGGCCCTGGTATGTAAGAATGTGAGTTAGGGACCTTAGATTGTAAGCTCCTTGAGGGCAGGGACTGATGTGAATGTACATTATGTAAAGCGCTGCATAAATTGATGGCACTATATAAGTACCTATAATAAAAAGATATATATCACCTCATCTTCATACAACTGACAAGCCTCTAAGGCCACTGTGAATTTTCTTACATGCATCTGAACTGCAATACTCTATCATCCAAACAGCGTAATCACTTACAAATGCTGGGAAATGTGTGGGCAAAATAAGTCAGGTGAGATTTTAAATACTAAGCAGCAAGATAATACAAAGTACTTTACTTCTGCTCTTAAGGTTCGGTTCACACTACTGTGATATGCTTTTGAGGCAATTTCCAGTGTAATGATGGACTACGATGGATGTGGTTAGCATATTCTATGGAGCTAAATCGCACCAAAGTAGCACAGGAACCTTTTCCAAAAATCGCACCACACAGTCACAATGATGTGAACAGGCACCATTGAAAATAATGTGATTTCCCTCAAGTCGAATCAGAAATTGCACCAGTGTGATCCAGCACTAAGGGATGAAAACACTGATATATAAAAAGGAGTGCTCTCGACAATTCTGCCAGCAACTGACTGTATCAAATGCTTTGGAGGTGTAGCTGGGAAAAATTTGCAGAATAAAACATACAAAATCATAGCAATATACTAAAAAGTGTTCATCTGATCCGACACCTATAAGACATGTTACAGTACATGCAAAACAGTTTAAGAAGTTGCTCTGCTGGAAATCTGTGGAATGCAGTTGCACAAAGGAAGGTCTGGGAGATTACAAGCCAGCTGATCACCTCAGCAGTACACCTAGCTATAATTGCCATATAAAAATGTAAACAGCCCCGTTGCTCATCCTGGCTCACTTCACAGCCCTTATAAAAACAAAAATGAAAAGAATGCACCCACTTGCTAATGGACTGGTCGCTTGTCTGCCGGGAAATGCAGAAAAAAAAAAAAAAACCCACAACACACTAGACAGATGGCCCACTTTAAGGTTTCTTAGATAAGGTGACTCAGAACCTTAAGTGACACAAAGGTAGCTACTTTTCTAGTCTGAAACCTAGCTGTGGGCATAGGTAATTAAATAAAAAACATTTACCCAAAATGTTAAAAAAACTTATACAAGACATAAGCACACTATTCAATTACTATTACTGGAGATCAATAAAAGTTGATATTGCAATATAAAAACAGTATAGATATCTGTACAAAAAGAAATCTAGTACTATCACAAATACTGGATATTCAGACAAGGTTGTCCATCCAGATACCACAGGAAATAACGCCAATATTACTGACCTCTTTGCTGCCAGGGGCATATTTAAAAATTAAGTTCCTAGGCAGCGAAGCCTGTGCATGAACGATTTTCCCTCCGTCTGAGCTGCTATCCCAGGGGTGATCCTTCACAATGTATGTACACTTTGCCTCAAACTCTGCCTCTGGCCAAAGCGTCATATCCACTCCTTCCATGTCCATTTTCATGATCTACTATGTCCCCTCTGGTCGGGGAGATTCAAAACTTGGAATATTTCTGTGTTGTGTGGCAGCCTGGAATACAGAGAAATAGGGTTCAAATTTGTTAACATGATGAAAAAAAAAAAAAACACCTGCTGAGAAGCTTCTGGTGGAAGCTGCTGTTGTCCAAACTATATAATATTTACAAATATGAGACCGAATAAGTTCAACTTAATTGTCTGGAAGCTAGCGAGCTGGAAAAATACCTGCTTCTATCAGAATCTTCTTTTACATTAGATAACCACAAAAAATACCAATAAAACACTAAATCAAAACGGCATATTCATTGTATAAATAAAAGGGATTCTTTAATATGCCCCATTTCTGCTGATCATATGCTATAGATAGGGAACACTGCCTACCTAAGAGGAGTTGTGACCAGCCTCTGTCTTGCATGTTCTGTGCTCTGTGTCAGCGTGCCCTGCTAATGACTAGTACATGATTGTATCCCCTTGGAAGTGCTGCCTTAGAAAGTGTCACAAACAAGGAAAGGAAGAGGAAGGAGCTGTTGTCGACGTCTGAATGAAGCTAAAAATGGCAAGGAGCGGAACTCTGTGCCTGACTCTTCCGAATGGGGAAGCCTGAACTTTCCCACCAGCTTCCAGATCACAAACAACTTTCAAAACAACCTACCCCCCCCCCCCCCCCCCTCTGACGTCTTTTTTTTTTTTTCCTTTTTTCATCCTGTTGAACTTAAAGAAAAAAAAAAAAAAAATCCGACATCCTGCCAAGCATCCCTTGAAGCAACAAAATCTCCTAGACTGTTGGGAAGGGAGGGGAAGGTGGTCTTATTAACTCCTTCACGGTCAGACCTTATTCACAACACCTACACAAGTGACTCCATGGAATACAGTCATACCCTGCTCTCACACCGGGGTCATGAGACCATGGCCTAGACCCCTAGATCCTCATCAACAGTCCCGACAAAGCTCTACTACCCAGTCACTTCAATTAACACACAAAAAATGTAAATAGAATTACATCTGCTGCTAGAAATAACACTCAATGCCATATATATATATATATATATATATATATATATATATATATATATATATATATATATATATATATATATATATATATTTTTATGTATATTTTTTCTTAATATATATATATATATATATATATATATATATATATATATATATATATATATATATATATATATATATTTTTTTTACACATACATATACATATATATATATATATATATATATATATATATATATATATATATAGACAGTAGTTGATCCCTGCACATGTTAGGTTAATGTAATAAAGTCCTAAATGCACCCTGTAAGGATATCCAACAAGTACATGTTACACTCAGGGCCCTCACAGCTATATGAAAGCTCATCAACAATCCAAGACTTCATTCAATGAGGTTTCTATGGGTCACAAGGTCCTTCCTAACACCTCCATAAAGGTGGGCTGTGACCCACATCTCGACCTGAAACATCAGTGAATAAAGCCCAGGATTGTTTATAATCCTAAGCTGAGAGGAGAGAGAAATAATAAAAAAAAAAAAATAATAATATATATATATATATATATATATATATATATATATATATATATATATATATATATATATATATATATATATAGTATTATTATTATTTATATATTAAAAAAAAATAAAAATAAATTATATATATATATATATATATATATATATATATATATATATATATATATATATAAAAAGTGTGACAGGGAGGAGAAAAGGATGAGGGAGAAGAAAAGAGGCAGAGAGAAAAAGAAAAAAAAAATAAGGAAGGAGAGAAAGTAGTAGATAAAAAAGAAGCAAATAGAAGGAAAAGGAGAGCTAGCATGTAGATTATGCGAGGTTTTCTTGTATACACAAAGTTGAATAAATGCCCCCACAGGAGAATGTAGGAGTCCCATCAGAGAGGGTAGTGGGTGCAGGGCACAGCCTTCCAGCAGAGGTGGTATTTGAATGCTCAGTACAAAAGAAAGCACTAAGTGATCCTGATGCTGAGTCCTCGGTGTTGAGAACCGTGCTAGTATTGATAATGCGGTGAGGGTCACTTACCGTGCGGTGTGATGAGGTTAGTGTCTCAGGTGGAGTGTATTAGGTATATAGGTGTCCGGGTAGTGTGTAGACGATCTCATAGTAAAGGATCAGATCTCCTAGCTGTAGTAGTATCCAGGTGCAGTGTTAGGAGGTCGGAGTAGGTCTGTGTGCCTGCACATAGTCACACATCTATACACAGCTCTGAGGCAGCCTGCTTCCTCTTTGAGCTCCTCTCTGGTTTCATGTGTGTCCGATGATGACACAGGCACAGGGTGTGGCTACAGAGACTTACCTGGCTGGGACTGTGTGTTCTCCGAGCTGAGTACGAGTGTAGGGCACAGCTCATTCCCTGTATGACCTCTCACACATACACACAGTGCAGCCCAATGGGTCTCCCCCACACACAGCACGGACAGGCTCCCGGCCGCTTTATCATGTACATGGCTCCCTTGGTTTACCCTTGTGAATAAGAGTGAACCATAGGTGAGTATAGGGGGAGGAGGGGACTGGCTGTGCTCTCTATGGGGACTCTGGCTGGACAGGACCATTAGTATTAGTAGAAGGGGTGCCGAGGACACGTGCTGCCTTCTATCACGTGACGGAGGCCGACAAGTGGCCCGCTGGCTCCTGTGTGGGCTCCGGGCCGCCAGCGCTCTCTATGTCTCTGACATTCGTAGGAACGTGCTCTCCTCACACTCACTGCAGACACATGACTGGCTTTTTTTTTTCAGTTTCTCTTTTCGTGTCCCCAAGAAACCTCAGATACCTCAGTCAGCACTTCACAGGCTAACTCATGCAAGTTATGACTGGCAATAGAGGGCTGAGAGGAGAAATCCCCCGTATGTGTGTGCTACATGACATACAACACACACCACACACCTTTCTGGTACCTCACTGCACTCTGCATACAACCGCAACTCCACACACCAACCAATCAACGACTAGTTCACTGGCTCCAGGGACCTTCCCACTTACTTCCTAGCACAGAGACACAACAGGAAGTTACAGGAAATCTTCCAAATGGATGGGAATTCCCCAATTACACAGGTGTCCCCATTCCAAGCTTCACCCTACGTCTTCATCTGGGGACAACACTAAAACCTTGGCTTTTCTCAGTGATCGTTACATTACATCTATATATCCCTCTATCAATTCTCTATTGATTGATTAATTCTATCAATATCTAGATATATATTCTATATCTATTGATCTATATCCATCAAGTATCTATTGATCTATATCCATCAAGTATCTATTGATCTATATCCATCAAGTATCTATCTATCTATCTATCTATCTATCTATCTATCTATCTCCCTTTATCTATTGATATCTATCTATATTCTATATATAAAATACATCTATATTTATATATCTCGCTATCAAATTATCTGTTGATATATTTCTATCTATCAATATCTAGATATATATTCTATATAAAAAATATCTATCTCTCCATCCATCTATTGATCTATATTCATTAATTATCTATTGGTATCTATCTATCTATCTATCTATCTATCTATCTATCTATCTATCTATATTCTATATATACAATATTAATATATTTTGCTATCAATTATCTATTGATATCTTTCTATCTATCAATATCTAGATATATATTCTATATATAAAATATCTATCTATCTCAATCAATTATCTATTGATATCTATCTATCTATAAAATATTTATATATAATTCTCCATCTATCAGTTATCTATTAATATCTATTGATCTTCTCTATATAAAATATATCTATATTTATATATCTCCCTATCAATTATCTATCTATTTAATTTTATATATCTATCAATTATCAATCGATATCTATCTATCTTTATACATCTCTCTATCAATTATCTATTGATATCTATTCTATATATAACATATATCTATATATCCATTATCTATTGATCTATATCTATACGGTATCTATCAATCTACACATGACACATCTACATGTATAGTGTGTATCTCTCTCTCACTCTATAGCTAAATAATATGTGTGTATGTATATTA
Organism: Aquarana catesbeiana; assembly: GCF_042186555.1. NCBI lineage: Eukaryota > Metazoa > Chordata > Amphibia > Anura > Ranidae > Aquarana > Aquarana catesbeiana. The sequence goes on along the minus strand of NC_133327.1, from coordinate 363,927,164 downwards.
TCTTTCTAGCTATCCCTTCCCTAATCTATCCAAAACGAAAAAGTTAAATAAATAAAGGTATTTTAGGCTAACTTTGATGCAGGCCCTCCATTTAGTAATTCCAATGTGAGTAATATGAACATATATAAAAGGTCTATAGGACCCCCACCTATTTTGTTGGTGTGGCTGTGTACTCCCCTCTTTCTCAGTGCAGAGAGTTCGCAGGGCAGGGTGTTAAGAAGCTCTAAAAGTAAAGTGAAAAGACGCCTCTTGAAGACAATGGCTGTGCTTATCTGCAGCACTATCAAACAGGCTATTGTTTCCCAATGGCACTTTGTGGAGCAAGGTGGAGTCATCAGGTTAATGTTCAATAGGTATCTGGGAGTCCCCTGGAGGAATAGAGTTGCTGATAGAAGAGCAAACCCCGAGCCCTTTTCTGACTTCCTCAGTAAATGGAACAACTAAAGAGAAAGGACACCCAGGCTATAGTGGCTGTTTTAACTTCCCAAACAACTCTTCTTGAAGAAAGACATTGTTCTTAGAAGAGATAATCCTACAATGGAGAGTCCATTAAAGGTATTAGGAGGTTGGCAGCCGCCGTGATCTGCAAGAAAGGGCCCTGTCCTGACAATAGACAATTAATGCTGGTAAATCTGCACTACTTGTTGCTGTTCTAATTCCTCATAATTGTGTGCTGCTTGTCTTGCCTCCTGCCACACAGGGATGATGCGTGTTTCCGATAATCTCTCCGAGTACCTGACCTACTTCCTGGCATGGTCTTTTCAGGACCAGTCTTCAACCCCATCTGGACCTTTGCCTGAAGCTGCTCTGCCTCCAGCCACCCCCCCTCCCTTCCAAGCCCACCAGCCTGTAGAAAACAGCAGGCAGCGAGGTGAGAGCCATCACAAGACAGATCAATACTCTGCCGCACCAGACAGTACTGTACGCTAATCTGCAATAACAGCTAATCATGCTCAATTTGGCTCACCAGTGATTAAACTGTACTTTTCATTAAGCTCAGAGAACAAGACAGATGCACATTGGCAAGCTACAGAATCATATCTGTTAACCCCTTTTAGAGCGTCTGCTGAATTTTCATGCTAAAGAATACGACCTGGACACGTGACGCAGAATCGGCAGGTATAAGAGGGCTTACCTATATGGTTGAGATTTATTGGTACCTTGTCCAAGAATGCTACAGTGGCAGTCCGGAGGAAAATTCTTACACCTGAGCACTACAAAGCTAACTTAAAATTCTCTCCAATTACAAAAACAAGCCACATCTGTATGTCATTTCTTTACTATACAATGCTTTCATCATGTGGAGTATCACCAATGGCGTAAAATCCAAATAAACTCTTACGGGATATGGCCGATACAGATTAATAGGCAATCTTTCTTAAAGAGTCCTCACCATACCTCACATCAATATCCTTTAGACTGGTAACAGCACATCCCAGATAACTCACTTTTTGTTTGTGATAATGCAGAAGCAAGCAGCACCCAGCAGAAGCTTAACTGATAAAAGGGTGTCAGGTTGAAACCATTCATCAAATAGAAGGGTCCACACTAAAACAAGGGGGGCAAGGAAGTAGATTTATCTGATACAGTAGATTAACTTGTATAAATAACATGGTGAAAAGTAAACACAGCTACTCCAAAGTCTCTCCAGTACACAAAGACAATCAGTAGGAGATCCACACCAATCACCATTATAGCAGCAAATGACTTCTAACTAGTTTAATTATGGCTGTATACGGTACTTCATTCTAACTGCTCATAAGCTCATCAGAATTTACATAGTTAGCTAAGAATATAAAATTGTTTAACTGAATCTACATGGGACTGCACATTTCTCAAAATAATATAATAAACCTGTTTACGTGACCATCAAATCAGCAAAAAAAAAAAATCTAAAATAAAACAAACAACATCTAAAATAATTAAAAAAAAAAAAAAAATCTAAAAAACAAAACAAAAAATCTAAATTGAATCAGCAGTTATATAAAAGCATAGAAATGATAAAACAATCCATGTGTAAAGTTAATGTCCAATACCTTGGGATATTTCCATACAGCAGGTCTTCGGGTTGGAGTAAGTGCATTCCAGTTTTAGTCCATGTGTAACATCTGTGACCAAGTCGCACGCATTCACTGTCTGCTGCATACACACTCTCACTGGCTCTTTAAATCTAGCCGTCTCTCAGACTGCTTCAAGGATTTTAAAGTTTTCCCTTACTGCGAGCTTCGCCCTCCCCCTACAGCTCCTCCCCATTTACTAATTAGGCTTAACAAGAGCAATTAACAAAACAAACTCTTTTTTTGGGGCCAGGCTGATAATTCCGATTGCCAAATTGTTTTAAGATGTGCATGACAGTTTGCTTAGGCTGAGTGAAATGTGGAAGAAAAGGAGGAAGAAAGAAAACCTCCACAACAAGCAAGCCAGGGTCAGTGTATGAATTTGGTTTATAAGCCACATGAATTGTTTGCTCTGAGACAAAGTAGAATGATTGTCCTCCTAAGCAAGTCATATGACAATGACGTTTCTTTTTTAAAAGACTAATTCCAAAACCTTCAGTCTCAGCAAGAAGAAACTATCCAGAACAAAGTTATGTAACATTTTAAATTGGAAACTAATGTATTTGATGATCGTGAGATCCAAATAGTATCTGATGCAATGTATTTCAAAGGTTAAAAATCAAGCCTGTCGTTTTTACTGTAGTAAGTACACTAAAGAAGTAACATATTTGTAAATCATATCTGTGTAATAAGTATAATGAAGTAACATATCTGAAAATAATGCCTGGGTAATAGGTACAATAAAGAAGTAGCATATCTATAAACAATGCCTGGGTAATAGGTACAATAAAAAGTAACATGTCTAAAAATAATGCCAATAAAGAAGTAAGATATTTAAAAATGTCTTTAAATTCTTTAATTTTAAATAAATCCTTTAATTTAAGACTCTTTTTAAATAAATCGCTCTCTGACCTAGGTTGTATTTCAAGCATTCGACCATTTCGTAGGTAGATTTTTGGAGTTTAAATTGACCAAATCACTTTTTTACTATATTTCTAGGACCATTAAGGATTCTCAATTGAGGAACTTTGTTACAGAACTCATATATATTTTTCTAATATTGAATATAAAAGCATATTCACCAATCATTTAGAAATAAGGATTGAAAATTCAGGGACCTATACAAGAAAACAGATTTTAGACCAGATTTCCTAAAACACACATTCTAAGCTTTACTATATACATATATATTTACTATATGCATATTTTTTTATATAGATTTTTTGCCTTTTGTGGAAAATACATTCTGTAAAATATAAATATATAGAGAGAGATATACATGTTTATGAATAATACATTTTTTCTTTAACATATGTACTAAATACCTACACTTCAGATCTCCCATGATTACCATCCACATATGAAATCTCTCCAAATATCTTATAAATAAACAGATTTATTTATTTTTTTGCCATTCTTGATCTATACTTCACGTATTTTTTAAAATGTGTATTGAACTTTCATTTAAGGACCTTCAAGAGTTATTTTGTAGTCTAAAATAATTAGACCCTCACATTATTATTTTTTTTTTTATACATAGTTCAATAGGGTTGATTTATTAAATATGGAGAGTGCAAAATCTGGTGCAGCTCTGCATGGTAGTCAATCCGCTTCTAACTTCAGCTGCACCAGATTTTGCACGCTCCAGTTTTAGTAAATCAACCCCTAATGTTTGATGACTTGATATAATTATAAATTATAAAAAAGACTCAACATTTGCATATGTATTTTGTATATAGCACTCTGATTCAGTGTCCTCATATGACCCTGTTATGTGTACTTTTATTCTACAACGTGAAAGACAATATTCAAAGCTAGTTTCTGATCAATACACTTTCATGGACTGCATTATCTCAAGCTTTACAAGGGATTGGACAACCATGTTTGACATACTTACAGCATAACACTTTTGAGCTTTACATAGAATAAACCTTATTTAATGCTTGTGCAGTGAACTGAAACAGTGTATGTGGCAAATGTGTTATGCACACCTATTTCCTTTTATGAGGGTCTAATTTACCATAAGCTGTCCTCCTGTCCTCTTATGCACCAAATGAATGACAGCCTGTACTTTGGTGTGCCACCTGTTGGCATTCTTGCAATAGCTCACTGGCTAAATGTTCTATTTTACAAATCAACCACAACTAGCACATGAAGAACTACTTTTACTGCTGTTCTTTACTTAACTAGGTTCACTGCAATTTTTCATACCCTTGTAAATATTCAATTTTTTGTTTGTGGAAAGGTGTAACATGGTTACTATATACATGTAAAGTTTTGTAATTGCGCTAATTTTGATTATCAGCTTAAACCAATGCATGCTTTTATAATAAATAGCATAGATGAATTCAGCTTAAGTTATAAAAATATCATTACTAAAACTCATGATCTCATTCTGTGAAAAATGACAACAGTTGCTTTCTAAGGGTCATAAAATAGCACCAGGCAGATAGCTGTGGTGTATGGTTATTATATACACATTCAATCACTACTCACCCTTGCTTGATAAACATGAACTCTGAACTAAGGAGGTGCAGCTAGACTATGTTCCTTATTAAAGACCAGCCACAAAATAAAAAAAAAGTCTATATGCCTGCAGTAGAGCTCTTAATATTTGAGGGAAAATAGAAAGAAAATAAAGATGTATTAAAGGCACAATATCCCTTTCCAAACAGGGGCGAATTTTTCATTAAATTACTTTATATTTTTCTTTATTACACTGCCTGTGATAGGCATATACAGAACATTGTTTTATTGATCTCTTAAAGTGTCCATACAAAAAGGTATTTTTTCTTAGTTTGAACAATTTTTTCATGTTGTGAATATTTCAATGTCAGAAGGGATAACATTTTTACTGCTAAGTTTCTAAAAATGAAGGATAATTTTCTCAACTTGATTGTTATTTTTGCAGGATGTAAAGGCTGAGGCTGATATTGGAATAGCATACTTTTTGCAGCATTTTGCTATTTAACACAGACAACATTAATGTAACAGATAATGAATCTAGGATCTTCTTCATATTTTGTCAATAAGTAAGTTGTCTTTTTTAGCTTGCAAATGAAGGCTGGTAACTATGATTTGTCTTTCAGAACCTGGCTATATAAGGTTATATGTCTTCTCCGTTTCAATGAAAGATGAAAAATATGGTTTGTCTTCTAGTTCCTAATTGGTTGTAGGGATTTCCCACTATGCTGGAAAACTTTTGTGTACAAATGAAACAACCCTATAGCTTTAAAGTATAACTAAATGCAAACCTTCTTTTTTTATTTATTTTGGATAGAGTGGAAAGCAATGAGAACACCTGTCAGGTTTTTATTGCTGTCTTTTTCCGTTATAAGAATCTAATTTAAAGAAAATCCCAAATTTTGAGAACAGAACAGGAATAAGGGGGAATCTTCCAATGAGCACACTAGTTTGGGTGACAACTAGGGATTCCCTCACTTTGGAGGAATTTCCTTTCAGTTCCTGTTTTGGCTATGGGACAGGAAGTGAAGGGAAATCTCCCTTGTGGGACACAGATGGCAAAAAAAAAACCTGACCTGTGTTATAACCCTCCTTGAGGCTGGGTTCACACCATTGAGAATTGGATGCGGGTTCCCTGCATCCAATTTGCAATAGCAGGAGATTTTGACCATATCTCCGCTGCGGCTCTGGTGCGAATTTGCACAGGAGCCCTGTGCGTCTTTTGGTTCATTTCAGATCCGAATTCAGACAAAAATCTGGGCTGAAATCAGACCTGAAATGGTGTACCAGGACTCACCGGACCCCTGCTGTGAGCCACGTGTCGATAGTGTGAACCCATCCTTACTGTATCCAAACTAAAAAAAAAAGGGTTTGTCTTCAGTTCTACTTAAACTTACACGTAAACACTAGTTATCACTCTTAACCTCTTCAGTTATCATTAGCAATCCTTAGGTCAATTTTATTGATAATGAAAGTGATGTGGTCATGTATGGCCAGTTTTAAACCTGCCATGATCTCAGATTTCAAAAAATTGGTAAATGAACAGTCAAAACCTGGTATGACAAGCCCCACACTCAATTTGCATTTCAGCTAGCCCATGCATGTGAAATTATATTGTGGGACTGCTTATTTCGGCAGTGCTAGGTTATTTCCATTAGTTTCTGATTTGTGAGCAGAGATGAATGGAAAATCTGACAAAACTTTCCTATCTACAACAGCCTCTTGTCGCGCAGTTGTGCTGAAAATATTTCTGCTATAATACTCCATGTGTCACTATGTTTTATTGAAAGCTCAGTTAAGTATGATGTGCTTTCAGGGCAGCAATTCTAAGCAGGGGGATGCTTCTGGTACCACTTTTCTTAGGGAGAAAGAGGGGTGGTTAAAACGGTAGCATTGGGACAGGTTTCCAATGTGTCCAGTAGATGTTCTTCCTCAGAGCTTTTGACCATTAGGCATCTGATTGCCTCCAGAGATGAGATAGTCACTCTTGTTTATAAGCTACTTTTTCTGTAGTAGACAATACCCTTGAAGATTGAACTTGCTTTAGGCATTCTCTTCAGCAGCAGCTCTTTAATAGATTTTTTTTTCTTGTGCGTGAGAAAATTTATACAATCTTCATCTCAAACAAACTTCCAGATTGTTTCGGGCACAAAACTTGCATGATAACTGTATACATCTGCCAGTGCTGTCAACCTGCAGTCCAAACAGTATCTGGACAGACAGCAAGATTGTGGCAACACACAACTGTATAGACTACAGGCAAATTAGATGAAAAAAAGTTCTTCTTTGGCAGTAATGGCTGGTTGCTTACCTTTCTTATATTGGTTATACTCTAATCATATTTTTCGGCAAGTACGATTCAGTCATGTTTTCGTGCATGGCCAAAAAATATGTAGAAGAAAGTGCCTTTTGGAAAAAATATGAAGAATCCAGTAACAAAAAATACATAATAGGGTGGATGATTTATGGTGTTGGATTATCCTGTGAACAGTTTAATAAACTTTTTCCAGCATTATTGCCATATTCAAAAGTCCTGCACAAAATTAATGAAATCTGACTAACAGTTTTCCTGTTATTTCTAACGCATGTGATAAATTCAGGCGGTTCCTTTGTGTGACACTTACATTCTGTTGCTAAGGTTGCAACATAATAATTTAGAGATGCCACCATATCCGGGATAAAAAAAGTGAAGGTAAATAATACCTCATGTTGGAGTAAAGCCCCCTTCACGCTAGTGCAACTTCTGATGGGCATAGAATTGCATGACAAGGGAAATCACATTGTTTTCACTGGCGCTTTACAATTTCAACCCCATGAACTTCTATACTAAACACTCACAGAAGTCGCATCAGTATAAATTGTGTTGCACGTATAAGTATTGTGTCGTAGATACAATTCTTTCTGTAGCAAATTCATATAGACTTTAATGATAGTTAACTGAACCTATTGCAAGTTGTGCTATTTGTTGCAGAGGCAGGAGACAGATTTCGTATGACTGTCTACCACACTATTTAAGAATTCCAGGATATGAGTTTGTAATGGTCTTTACTCTGGGCTCGAGCTTGAGTAGATAAAATCTCAAATCTAAAACACACTGCAGTCTCGGTGTACTCTGTCAAATAAAATGATCTTTGATAATGTCTTATTCAAATCATTAATAACATTTTGTGAAGAAGGATGGATTATCAATAAGAGCAAGCCAGCGTCATGTCAGTTTAGGGGCACACTCCTTGCACACTCCACTAGCGGAGTCTCCTATTAAAGAAACACCTCTGGTAATCTTTTCAATTAAGTGCATTCAACACAAGGCACAAGCCAAGGCTGCCCATATGTTGTGTTCCAATCACCCAAATATTAAAGCCCTTATAATTGATTTATCTAAAGAACATTCAACAGATTCAAGGTGGCAGCCAGCCAGGAAATCCCAGCAGAAGATGACAGAGTGATGGGAGCTCAGAACGATTTTGCCAGTTTGTTTTTCTTTTCTCCTTCTGGGTTCATTAAAATAATCCAATTATGGATCACTAAAGTATTTATCATCTGCCAAAACTAGTGCTACACTAAAAAACAAAAAAACTATTGAGAGTTTAACAACAATGATACAACTTAAACAACTTAAACACACAACTAAAAAGCTATGTTCTATTTATAGCTATCCATAGATATTTGTTTTATAAACATCTTATTCTCATATTGTCTGATCGTGTATTTTTATAGGTGTGGAGGATAAAGGGAGAACAGAAAGACATGTCTTGCTTATCTTGCGGTAAGAAGTAGTCATAGGACTGAAAAAAAATTCAAGATGAAAGATTGCTATTTCCCTTCAAATCAGTACTTGCAATGTCAATGTCTATGGATATATTCTATTCTAACAGAAATTCCTAAAAATGTTAAGCTACATTGACATCTGCTAATTAATAATATATATTACAGAGGAGGAACATGTTTCAGAACAAGAAGTGGTTAAAATTCACAATATATTTTTTTCTTAGAAGGAGGCAGATCAGTACATCTTTTTGATGCTGTCTCCTGTGTGCTTAAGCAATGATCTAATATGCTGGGAACACACAAGATGACACAAAAGTATCTGGCTGGAAGGAAAGCCCCTTCGATCCCAGCTGCAGTTGGAGAGTACAGCTCACTAGAGTGCATTTTTCCAGCAGAAATATTTAGCTTGGCCACCAGCCAGAGAATGCTGGAAGAATAGACTGAATTAGGGGATTTACCTTCCACGTGCTTGGCACGCGTCGTTAGAGACTCTTAGCAACTCTCTCCACTCAGTTTCTAGCTCTGTTCCCCTAATAAACAACGTGTTTTAAAAAGGAATTAATATATCCAAAAACTAACAGGACAAGGTGAATTATAATCACTGCAGTAATAGGTACCTTACTAAATGTATTTCCATATGTACATATTTTACAATTGCTGTCTATTACGGAATGCAAAATTTGCATTTAATCCATAATTCTTTGTGCAGCTCTTTGTAATGCATTTGTATAATAAGGTCTAAGAGTATTTTATAAGTCCCCCCTGATGTTTCAGAAGTGAATGTTTCTAGGCTGACTTGTATTATCTCTTAGGGACATCGTAATAAGGCCTCACCAACTTTAGTTGTTGCCTCTACCTATCTCTCTCATGCTATTTCATTCTGCCCGCTGAACAAGGTGAGTCTTGATTTTCTTGATAATTTTCTGTTATGTAAATGAATAAGTAAAAGTGAAACCTCACTAGATCTAATGCAGTGTGTGGGTGGATTTGAGATTTCAGGTGGAGAAAGCTAAATAGATATGAAATTGGTATATTAAATTCATTGGTATCTCTGCAAAGCTGAAATGTGGGTTTTGAGTAGACTTATCTTTGATATTTTTCAGTTCTAAGAAAATGTCTTACTGTCAAAATGCATCACACACAGAGAAACACCATATAAGTTTCCTGTAAATTTGTTTGGGATGTTGCCCAAAGGAGCCACACTAACTTTGCATTTGCACGGGGTGGAGTACAGACCAGGAACATAAACCTAAGGCAACTCTTTCTAGTACTAGGTGATTCCTTGAATATCATGTGAGCCAGGGGCATTGCTATGGGGGTGCGGTGGGTGCGGCCCGCACCGGGTGACACCCGCCAGAGGGGTGACACCGTCACCGAGGCCGCCGCTAAACACTATAGCTTCTAGTGGAGTGGTGCGAGCAGGGCATTCAGCCGTGCGGGGGAGGCTGCCTACAACATTCCCCAGCTCACCAGCTGTCACTCGGGGATCTCCAATATCTCCCGTGGCAGCCGGATTAGGTGGGCGGAGCTGGGGGTGTGGCCGCCTCCTCCACTCCTCCCACAGACCCCTTCACGCTGATCCCACAGCTGAAGGAGATAGAGCCGAGGACACAGCCCCGCCCACCTGCCCGGGTCTTCATCTGCAAGTATGCAAGCATGAGGTATGGTATGAGTTACTGCACAGCACACTGTCACACACCCCTACCTGCCTTGTACCACCCCAAACCTGCCCCGTACCAACCCCAACCTGCCCTGTGCCACCCAACCTGCCCTGTCCCATCCCCAACCTGCCCTGTACCATCCCCAACCTGCCCTGTGCCACCCCCAACCTGCCCTGTGCCACCCCCATCCTGCCCTGTGCCACCCCAACCTGCCCTGTGCCACCCCAACCTTCCCTGTGCCACCCCCATCCTGCCCTGTGACCCCCATCCTGCCCTGTGCCACCCCAACCTGCCCTGTGCCACCCCAACCTGCCCTGGACCATCCCCAAACTGCCCTGTACCACCCCAACCTGCCCTGGACCACCCCCAACCTGCCCTGGACCACCCCCAACCTGCCCTGTGCCACCCAACCTGCCCTGTACCATCCCCATCCTGCCCTGTGCCACCCCAAACTGCCCTGGACCACCCCCAACCTGCCCTGGACCATCCCCAAACTGCCCTGTACCACCCCAGACTGCCCTGTACCACCCCAAACTGCCCTGGACCACCCCAACCTGCCCTGGACCACCCCCAACCTGCCCTGTGCCACCCAACCTGCCCTGTACCACCCCCAACCTGCCCTGGGCCACCCCCAACCTGCCCTGTGCCACCCCAACCTGCCCTGTACCAACCCCAACCTGCCCTGGACCACCCCAAACTGCCCTGGACCACCCCCAACCTGCCCTGGACCACCCCAACCTGCCCTGGACCACCCCCAACCTGCCCTGGACCACCCCAACCTGCCCTATACCACCCCAACCTGCCACTATACCATTCTATACTACCCTAACCTGTCACTATACCACCCTATACTATCATTTACAGGGGCTGGTTTTGGGTGCTCCCCGTGACCGTGCGCTGCCTGCAGGTTGCTGGGCAGCCTAGGCGGGGGGGGGGGGGTGACACCATGTTTTACTGCACCAGGTGACACCAACCCTAGTGACGCCACTGATGTGAGCTACCAAGTATTAACCCTACATAGATTCAGAGTGGTGAGGGCTTCTGTTTTATGTTGTCTTTGCGCTGACACAGAAGAACTATAAGGACAATTGGAAATCCGACTAATAATCAGATATGTGTTAAAGCTACATGCTGAATTTATTGATAAACCATAGAATTTGATAAGCCAGTTCCATGAAATCCTCTTCATTCTGAAGGTACTTAAGCATGGGCATCAAAGTCTGTTTCTGCCCATTACATTATAGCTTCAGAAGTGGGGCTATGCTTAATATTAAAAGTTTTCATAACAATTGAATACTGGAAAATAAATGTAAAAAGCTGCAAATATGGCTTTGCAGGTGAGAATTGGGTGAATCTGGAGCATTAATCCATCTGGCAATTAATGAGATGTTGGAACTCCACATAAACAATCACATTGGCCTGATGTGTATTGTACACAAAGTCAATAAATACAGTTGTTAAATATAGAGGTGAGCTGCAAAGTAGATGTGAATGTATTTATTAGTCAATCAGTGCAATGTAATGAGTGATGCATGTTCACACCCCATTAAGACACATGAAGACATTTACACCCCATTAACCAAGAGGGGAGGGATATTCTCACCTAGCCTGGCACTTCTACTGCAGTTTATTTTGCTGCTGTGAAAACACTAACAGACTGCAACAGTTCTGTGCTTATTTACATTGGAAAACATTTCCTCAAAGCCTAGAAACAGCAGTTGGAATGAACGAGTGACTGGCTTTTCACTTGTAAATACAATGTGAAAAACCAACTGCACATTTATCTAAAAGCTTGAATCAGAAATCAATGCATCAACAGATAGCAAAATCTCCTAATATTACACTTGCAATTTTTTTACATTTTAATAAATAGTCCGAGAGTAGTTCTGTTTTCAGGCCTAAGGCCAATTTAACTTAGATATGTTGTTTTACAGTGCCAAAACCAGGTAGTACTAGGCACTGGTTTTCTGGTGCAGAAACACTGGTAAAAAATTATTGATCTGTACCACAATCGCACCTTGGACCATGCTGACTGGATCCATATCTTGGAGGCCAACAAGTCCGCCTCACAGAATGTTGTCGCCCTAGAAACAAACTATTCTCATTGTTTTCGGGGCTGTAACTCTGCAGGCTCTCACCTTCACATATGGTAGGACTGCCCAGTGGTACAATCCCTCTGGTTAGATGTGTTCCACATCCTTACTAAACGTTTTTGACATTTCCATGACACCAGACCCCGCAGTAGCGCTCCTGAACCTGAAGCCACCCTCTATTACCCAACCAAAAGTTCAAATTATGCCTCCAAGTAACAACTGCGGCCAAACAAACAATAGCATGAGCGTGAATAATCCCCACTCCGTTCACTGGCTACCCAAAACAGAGTAACACAAGCTCTGATCCACACCAAAATAAAAGCTGTGCTGCTGGACAATGTATCCAAATTTGAAAAAATCTGGAGCCCTTAGAGCACTACTTGCCTTCTAACTTTGATCACTCACTTTTACATCTGTAACTACCCTCAGGCACTCACATGATGCTGCTCCCCAAGCACCCTCCAGAGGACCCAGTCCCCCCCAGGGATAGACACCTCACCCCACACTCCCTCTATACCTTCTCCTCTACTTTCTACCTTGGCTCCCTCCCCTTCTCTCACACACCCCCCCTCCGTTATGGTTCCACCGCAACCTTAATACTCCTTGATTCCTTTCTTCTTCAAGTTAGACACCCACCTTGTGTAGATGGCCCTCCAGGCCCACTGCTGTTTGGGGCCCCTATGGTCCCCCTTTTTTCTGCCTCCCCTGCAGACTTCGGAATGTTTATTATGTTCAATATTTGTATTTCTGTCGCAACAACACACTAGACTACCATTGTGTTCTGGACGCCATATGTCCACTGTTTTCTAATAATATAGCTTCCATTGGACTCTTCTATATGATGGACTAAACTCCTGGTCATACCTTTTCTCATCCCTAATTGTTTGACAATACCTATCACAATATGTTCTGATGTCTACCTGTGACATGTTTTACTGGATCTTGTCTATTTCTGCAAATAAATAAACAGTTTAAACAAGAAAAAATATTGATCTGCAACGTGTAAATCCAAACTTTAGCCCAATCTATAGTCTGACCCTCCTCTCATCTGTCGAAGTGAAATGGAAGGTAACAAATCCCCCCACCCTCCAGGTACCACATGCAAAGATGGGAACAGCATACAAACTCAATTCAAATCTCTGATGCTAATAAGAAAGCCACTATGCTCTCTTGGAACTCTGTAGCTGACTCTGCATTTCAGCTGTTTACTTGTTTGTGTAATTGCCATCTTTAGACAACTAAAATGTCGACAGAACAACTCAGATGGAATTGAGATGGGTAAAACCAAGAATGTTTACCAGCCACTGGAGTATTTATCCTCAGGATGCTGGTAATGTGCCTGAACACCTGGCTACACTCCCAGGTCTATGGGCACCACTAGATTGTCCAAATCCTTTTCACATTAAAAAAAAAAAAAATAGAACAATCTCAACCATCTACCTCATATTTCGTTAAAAGACGTTGAACTTGGGGTTTGGAGATGAGATGAGTAGCTTGGATAACAACTTGTCATCTTGCCCATTGATTTCATGGGTGCAAGAAATCTTAGAAGTATCCACTTCAAAGACCTGTGATCAGCTTCTGCACATCACTGGGTGTTGGAGAACTTTCCTTAGACTTTTTTTGTTTTTTTTAATTGCTGATATTTTCTCTCTAAAGTAAGCTGGTATCATGGGACTGTGGCAACACTACCCTTCCCTGGTCTCTAGGCATGTTTATAAACAGATCAAAGGAAAAACCTGTTCAAAGGTAAGATGAAACCTGCCTCTGACTTCCCTGTAATGTTTATGGCCATTTTTTTCATTGGGCTAAAGCATGGGTGCCAAACTTGTGGCCCTACAGCTGTTGTAGATCTACAATTCCCATCATCATCCTTCTGTTTTTGGGAGTCATGCTTGTAATGGTCAGCCTTGCAATGCCTCATGGGACTTGTAGTTCCGCAACAGCTTGAGGGCCACAGGTTGAGCACCCATGGGCTAAAGAATACGTTCACTTTTGGTAACATGTTACGTGTCACTCCCAAATTTATGGTGTAATATATTACTGTTAAGCGCCCCGTACTTGCCCCCCCCCCCTTTGACAGCAGCAGGCAGGGTATGCTCTCCCCACACCCACTGTCACATTTTGAAAACAGCGTGGCTGTGTGGGGCTACGCCCACACAGCTGCGTCATTCATTCACAGAGTTTTGTGAATGAATGAACTACAAGTCCCGTCTTCCACTGTGGCAAATATACTTGTAGTTTTAATGGGCTGCTAGTACACTGATAAGCAACTTTGCGGTTCATTCATTCTTCCTCTAGTTTTGTAACAGAAAGCATGTATGGGTGTTTAGGCACAAAGCTGGAGGAAGACTGTGCCAAGAGCCTAAAATTGCATCTGCAATCAGCAGATGTTTTTCAGGCTTCCGTAAAAAAAAAATAAACACACATTTTGAATTTTACCTGCAAAATTATGTGCATTTTGTTATTTTTTAAAGGTGAACCTAGCCTTTAACTATGAGCCCTAGAAATGTGCTGAAACTGACTACAGGTCCTGGAAATGATCCACATTGGAAAATGAATTGCCAAATCAGGCATAAAAGTATACATAGGAACTTCCTCTAACAATAAAATAAACAATATTTTGCAACGTGTGTAACAGTGAACCATCTTGATCAATAGCTGTGACGAAAGCATACAGTTACTGCAGGAACATTTTTGTACATTTATATAACTAGAAAATGCCTAAGGTTATCCTGATATCATGATATTAAGAATATTGGCACTAATAACTAGGGAAATATATATTTGAAAGAGACAGGTCGCTTGCTGCGTACACAGTTGCAGTGTTACATATGAATTTTTAACAAATGTAACTGAATATAATGAATGAATTCTCCCGTCACTGTGTGTTCTTTCCTCTCCCGATTTTCAGGGCTGTATAATTAGGCTTACAATTAGCCAAGATACAGTAGCTGTGTTACAGCAGATGAACAACTCCCTCCCAGGGTATTGAGAGTATAGTTGGCATAAATGATGGGCATCCATATGGCCACACAAATAAATACTGTTAAAACATGGTCCCATACCCAGGAGAATAGCATGCTGGCTGCCAGGGGGTTGGCATCATGAGCTAAGCCAGTGAAAATAGCCTGATATGACAATATTGTGGAGACCTCACACGCTGAATGTGAACAGGGTATAATGCAAGCATTATCCTCAAGTTATATGACTGTTATTCCTTTCTGTTGTTTAATAAGGCCTTCATTTTCCTCATGGTGTATGTGTTTTTAAATCAAAGGATATTAAGTAAATATCCTTGCAGTGCTTATATCAAATATAATACTCTCAGATTCAATTACCTAAATATTTAACTGCAACTGCCCTTTACTACACAGTCTCGTGCTTTTGTATGTAACCTAAATTAATGATTAGAAGACTAGCATATAAGCCATGTACCTATATAATTACAGTGGATTAAATATTTCACAATAGGGCACAATGTTTTTTAGTTAAAATTCATTTCCAAGCCTTAGCCATTTTTAAAAAATCAAGCAAAAACACAAAAATGAATAATGCTATAAATGAAATATTCTGTGATTTGAAAAAGAAGCAACATCTTCACCAGCCTTTCTTCATTAAAATCTTATTTGCCTTTTAAGCTCCTTTTGATCACTAAAGTTATAAGAATCTTTATCCACCTCCCTCTGCTCTTGCGATGGTATCAGCGCATGGCTTGTGACTAGGCAGCATGATGAATTAAATGTATGACAGTTATGACAGGTGAGGAGTGCTTGGTTGGGGCTTACACAGCAGGGATAAGACAAAGCCCCCATTTAAGAACAAAACCCCCTGCCCGATTGTGATGCCATTAATGACAAACCAGAGAATCACTCTTTATTTGCCCTTCTAAATGAGGAGCAAGCTGATACCACAGACAAAGCATTGTTAGGATGGAGGCCGTTTTCAAAGCCGCACAAGCAACTAATTTAAAAGGGCTGCCTGCTTGCTCAGCTTTTGACGTAAGTGTGTCTCAGCATTATCAATGTAGGATCCTTCATAAAACGGTGCATTAAAATCTAGCCACAAGTTTACAGCTGGCCTAAGTGGAATTATAGTATATAACCCTGAAAATCTATCTGCAGGGATCTGCCTAAGCCACAGGGTGAGACCAGACCAGCAAATCCAAAGAATTTTTGAAGTCAATCCATTAGGATTATTAGGAAGGCCCCTTGATTTTGGAAACTGCAGTCTTAAATATAGCAAACTTGAACTTTCAAGTTTCACTTTATCTTATCCGTTTCTAAATGAAGTTTCTTTTGTTAAGTATAACAATCGTTCAAAATGCATTTATTTTTATTTCTGATTGTTGTTCAATTAAATATATTCCAATGTGTAACATTTCCTTAGCAGTCTTTGAGCACACATAAGCCACAGAAACGTTTAACCCTGTTAATTGTCATATCCCCACTGTACCAAATCATTTTTCTCAGCTATTCATTTCAAGGTGTTAACATTTTAATATACCCATTTTCACACCATTCATTTTTAATGTATAACATTTTGTAAGTACTGTATGAAGATATGATTTATTACTGTCATTTCTAAAGGGAAACGAATGTGTGTCATGTTCTATTCTGAATATGCTACAAAATGAAAGGCCAAAAGAAAATGTCAACATGTATTTAGTGTTTTTTTTTAAAGGTTTGAAGAGGAAATATGTTACAGATCAAAACCATGAATATTGTAATATAAATAATGGTGCAGAATAGGATCAGTGACCGAACCGTATATTAGTACGCTGCATAACAAAAAAGAAAAAAAAGACATGCATATGATTTTGCTACCAATTAGTTTATCAAGAATATAATTCAAAGTATGTGAAAGGTGATAACAAATTCAATAACTTTCAATAACTCTTCCTATATAAAAAGGTATGTGTTTATTTTTTTTCCTCATGGGGAAGGGGATATTCTTGTCATTTGTAATTTCAAGACCTGTCATAGGTGTAAGATACAGTTCTTAATTGAAGCCACTAGCCCCCTGTAATCTGCCATATGTTTTTGCTTCAGTGTAATGGACCTGTTCATTTGCATTGGGTGCACAGGCCTCCCCACTGCTAAACCTCTGTGAGCCGTGTAGGCCTGGTTTGTGTCTGTCCACAACTCAGCACACCAAGAAATCTACATTTTGAGGACGAGTCAGGGAGGACATACAGGAAAACAGCTTTCAGTACCCTATCTGAGTGACAGAACACTTAACTTTCATCACCTGGGTCTGGCCATAGAAAGGAAACAGTTGTGGTTAATTATTGTCTCCTTACCGATCCCAGACAACTACTGTTTAATCATATGTCCAACTGATACAGGCTGGCAAAAAAAACTATTTTTAGTGAGGACAGTGATTTTCCTCCTTTCATCTATGAGTAATGTACTTCCTCTTAGTCTCTGCCATACCACAAGCCAGTCTGCACCAGATGCTGGATATTAGGCAAAATTAGAGACCGGGCATCATACCCCATATGAAGTGCTTTGATGTTTGAACTTTACTCACTTGAAGCTATTTTTAATTAAAGATATCCTACGCTTCGTCTCTTGTCTTTTTCTGTTATCCTAATTACAATTTCAGTAAAGTTGCACTAATGCTTCCGGAACACAAAAAAAAGGCAATTTATATATTACTTTTGGAGACCCTGTGACAAACAGTTACTCAGTTGAACTGAGCTTTTAGAAACCAGATCACAGGGAAGAAAAAAGTTATTACAGTTGGAGCCAGTTATGCTTTGCTCTTTGCTGCATTTAAAAAGTTAAACCTGTCACTTTCCTGATCAACATCTTTTTTCCCTGACAGTCCCTGGTAATATCCCAACAGGACATTATTGGTCCTGCTTTGACTTGCTTACATCAAACAGTTCATCACAGCAGACAATGGTAAAGCTTTCTCTTACTTTTCCTATTTAACCACTTCAGCCCCGGAAGATTTTACCCCCTTAATGACCAGAGTATTTTTTGCAATTCGGCACTGCGTCGCTTTAAAGAAGGAATCCACCTGAAAAAAATATTAAAAGCCAGCAGCTACAAATACTGCAGCTGCTGACTTTTAATAAACGGACTCTTACCTGTCCTGGAGTCCAGCGATGTCGGTAGCCGAAGCTGAGCAATAGGCCGATATGTATCCTTCTAGATATTTTTGGTAAAAAAAAAATCGCAATAAGTGTATATTGATTGGTTTGCGCAAAAGTTATAGCGTCTACAAAATAGGAGATAGATTTATAGCATTTTTATTATTATTATTTTTTTTTATTGGTAATGGCAGTGATCTACAATTTTTATTCAAATTATGAGGGTGTATCACCTAAAAAGACCGAGTTATTGCCAACATCCCAAAAAGCAGAATTTACAAGGAAAAAGTACCCCCCAGGAACAGGGGACTTTTAAGACAACTTGATAAAGAGATGAAGATATATATAGAAAGAATTAACAAAATTTATTTAGGTAGTATTAAAAACGAATAGGTGCATACATCACCAAATAAGACATACAATTGAAAATAAAAACAAAACAGTACATATATATATATATATATATATATATATATATATATACACATATATAGATGTAATGTACACCGATATGTGAAGCTTGTACAGGTGGGTCAGTACTGACAAGACCTCCACATTGATACCTCGAACAGTAAGATTGAATAACTTTATGGGTATGATGTTTGGATCTGTAAGAATCCCGGAAGAGTGTGTCAAAGCTTAAATGGGTCAAAATTGATGATCAGCTTATTGGTGGCCCAGTGTCGCTGGAATCAGGACCGACCCAAAAGTTCTGAAATGATACAATATATATATGCACATATGTCAAAATATTTAATTTAGCACGCATATTATATTAAATTATATTGAAAGGAATTGTTTGGGTAAGTACCTATCATTGAGGGCAATCCAAATTATTTGTACTATTAGTATGTGTGCTATGTGAGCACATGAACACATATATATATATACATACACACTTGCAAAAAATGCCTCCATATCAGGTCTGAAAATCTGTGCAAGCTGGCCATATATAAGCATCTTTAAAGAGAGAAGTTTTTTATATATAAACTTTCTTGTTGTTATCATGTCAAAACAGTATATTTAAGAGTAATGCTCTGGTTTTAAAATTAAAAACGCATCGGGCGAACCACAAAGGAGACCAACAATTCTCAATCACATCAATGCCCCGATTCGTTTTTAATACTACCTCAATAAATTTTGTTAATTCTTTCTATATATGTCTTGATCTCTTTATCAAGTTGCCTTAAAAGTCCCATGTTCCTGGGGGGTACTTTTTTCTTGTATAATCTGCGATTTTTATAGGGACTGCAATATTGCGGCGGACAGATCGGACACTTTTGACACTATTTTGGGACCATTGACATTTATACAGCGATCAGAGCTAAAAATAGCCACTGATTATTGTGTAAATGTCACTGGCAGGGAAGGGGTTAAACACTAGGGATGATCAAGGGGTTAAATGTGTTCCCTCAGCGTGTTTTAACTGTAGGGGAGATGGGCTACCTAGGACATGACAAAGATCACGGCTCACAATGACAGGGAGCAGTAGATCCCTGTCAGGTCACTAGGCAGAACAGGGAAATGCCTTGTTTTCCCATTCTGCCTCTCCTCGTGGCGATCGCAGGCCACTGGCGGGCATCAAGCTAGCGAAGGGATGTACAGGTACGCCCTTTTGCCACCCGTGTCATTCTACAGACGTACATCGGCGTGCGGTGGTCAGGAAGTGGTTAATGTGCAAAAACAATATCTATAGTCACATAAGAATATATAATGTATATATAGTTGGTTGCTTTGGGTGGGTATGTGACTGGCTGGAATAATGCTATAGGTAGTATGCAGTAACTAACAGCAACATATTTGAGATCTGCCTTATCCCCAAACTGAAACACCTTTTGAAGGGTATTGTTTTTTTTTTGGCCTGTGGCTGGCTTTTTTATTAAAGCCTTCCAAGTGTCTAATTAGCTGCTAGATTGCTTTTACAGGTGATAGAATGGGTTGCCCCTCCTCTTGCCCCCGGCTGGTGCCTCTCCAGGATCTCTGTCCCACTGGAGAACCCAGGACTGAACCAGAAAGTCTCCGATGGGCCCTATGATGTCCCCGGATGTAATCAGCGCCATTTTTAAATCTTGAAAGCATTTGATCACACCGATCTTGGTGTGATCAAATGCCTTTAGGGCAGAGGAGACATCTAGGTTCTCTCTCCATAAAGAGTACCTGACACCTTGTGACAGCAATAAAAGTGATAAAAAAAAACGAAGAAACAGTGTAAAAATTAAAATAAATAAATAGTAATAAAAAAATGTAAAGCGCCTCTGCCCCCCCCCCCATATTTGTGTGTAAAGATGAATGCGTGCATTGGTCCCGCACACATATGTAAATGACAATTGCACCACACATCTGCATTATTGCTGTGAACGTCAGAACGAAAGCAATAGTTCTAGCACCATATCTCCTCTGTAACTAAACTGGTAATCTTTAGCGTAGTTTGGCACCATTTCAAAGCGTGTGCAATTTTAGAGCGTGACATGTTTGATGTCTATTTACTCGGCGTAACACCATATTTTTTTTAAATAAATTGGGTATTATATTGTGTTTGTGTGCATTAACATTGATTAAAGCGCGTTCCTTCCCAAAAAATTGTGTTTGCAAATACTGTGTGACATAAAAAATTGTAAACCCACTATTTTATTCTTTAGGGCCTCTACTAAATATATTATATATATATATATATATATATATATATATATATATATATATATATATATATATATATACATGTCTGGGGGTTCCAAATAATTTTCTCGCAAAAAAAATATAGATTTTCTAAGTGTAAAGAAAAAATGTCAGAGAAGGCTGGGTCTTTATTTAAGCTATGGAGCTATTTTAGGTGAACCTGCCATTATATTCCAGTGCCCTAGGACCTCAAAATCCAGGGTGAACTTATATGCAAATTATGAGTTGTGATCTGCCCCTTCTCACCTCCCCTGCCACTTTGTTGGTTCATCAATAGATTGTGGATCTGCGCAAGCTAAAAGTGGCACTGAATGTGGCTGATTTTTATTGCTCTTAGATCTGATACAATAAGATGAGAAGTTAACTATTGATACTAATATTTTCCCACTTCAACAATGTTCCCTTTAACATTGTGGGTTCCCTGTAACATTGTGGGCTTCATAAAAAAAAAAAACAGATTGTTAGGTTGCTCATTTAACGACAATTCAACTCAGTTGTAAAATTCTGATGTAGACTAGCTACCTATTACATTGTCACGTTGCTCCTCATGACCTAAATCTGACCCCGTGCTGCAGTTTACAAAGTTGTGCGCAGCGGTCAGCACCAGGAAGCACTTTTCTGAAACCTTGCCCTTTCAAAACAGCACAGGGAGAAGAAACAGTTCAGGCCGAATAGGAGCCATTCGTCCATATCTGCCACTCCTCAGGACATATCACTTCCATCCTTTTGTAAATCATCCATCTTCATTTGCGTTCCCTTGCTGTTATTTCCTCTGACTTTCCAAATGCAGACAGTGGTAGCTATTATCCCCATTTTCACCTTTCTATGCCTTGGCCTAAGCACATCAGAGTGCAGACACGAGCATACATCATTGTCAGTGAGAATACTAACGTTCACATCAGCATTTGGAATGTGGGGATTTGAGCCTGTAATTCATTGAAGGTTTTAGCATTTCTTAAAAGTTAAACCACATCAACAAGTAAGCAGATTTTAGTTATTTCCTTGTATTGCTTTGTTCTGGCTCATAGAAGGCCAGGTTTGTTCTCTGAGTACCATTTAGCCAGATTTCAGTATGCTATCGTATTCCCAGGGTGGGTGTAAACCTCAACAACCAATCAGAATTTATCGTTTGCTAGTGATTTCTTTCAATTATCTCTTTAATCACCATTTTAGCACTTTGCACTAACCTACTAATTATAATTAAAGGCAAAAGGTTTTTTCTTTAGATTCAGATAGGGTAGTGAGGGGTTAGAAGCCCTGCCAGGTTCTTATTGCTGTCAGTGTTAGGCAGATTTACTTTCTCTAATTGTCCTGATCACCAGGAATAAAAGAAAGAATTAATCCAACATTTTTAGTTGCCACCAGAACAGGAATAGAGGAGAAAGCTTGCATGACAACTGTCTAGGACGGATTTCCCTCACGTTGAAAAGGTATTCTCCCATTTTCTGCTGAAGTGAATGGGAATATTCCCAATGAGACACAGATGGTAAAAAAGAAAATCAACAGCAGTTTTAACCTTCCCCTATTTCATCCAAGATGGAAAAAAGTTTTAGCTTTAGACATACTAATAGGTGTGTGCAGCCTGTTGCATTAGGGTGTGGGCCTCAAAGCTCAAACACACATCCATGTGTGTGTGTGTGTGTGTGTGTGTGTGTGTGTGTATATATATATATATATATATATATATATATATATATATGGCTTTTTTTCTCAGAGAATGGGTGCAGGAACTCCCCTTCTCCAGCCAAGTCCCTGCCCTCACCCCTGCCCTTCCTTGGTTGAGAGAAGTAAAGTGGCATCAAATAATGAGCGTGATGAAGGCTCAGCAATGTGTATCACACAAGGCATAAGGTTTATGAATGTGTAACACACAGAGTACAGGACTCAGGAATGCATAGCAGACATGGTGCATCCCTCCATCCACAGCTAACCTCTTCTCCCCAGGTTCACAGCTTGCCTCTTCTCCCACTGTCCACAGCTCACCTCTTCTCCAACTGTCCACAGCTCACATCTTCTCCCCCTCTCCACAGATCACCTATGAACCACCATTCACAGCTCCCTTCTTCTCCCTGGTTCACAGCTCACCTCTTCTTCCGCATCCACAGCTCACCTCTGCATACCCGGTCCACAACTCATCTTTGTATCCCCTGTCAACATTTCGCCCCTGCACTCCCACCATCCACAGCTTAACCCCCCAGTCCTCCACTTACTTCTGCATGCCCAACCACAGCTTATCTTTTGACTCCTATCATCCACAACTTATTTCTGCCCCCTTCCACATTTCATTTCTGCACCACATCATAGCCCTCATCTTTGCAACCTTTTTTCACCCCCCCCAGGTTTCACTTTGCACAGCCTGCTACCTCCACAGTTTTCCATCTACACAAATCCCACCCCTCTTCCCAGGTCTCACATCTGTACAACAGAACATTTCACTTGGCTCTGTGCTACATGGGTCTGATAGGTGGCAGGAAGAGACAGGAGACCCCAAAGCACTACATACCAATTACAAAAGAGGCGGGTGGATGCAGCGTTGGGACATGAAGCACCAGAGGACAAGGCAGCTGGAGGTAGCAGAAGGTGTTTCACCATGTTTTGGCTGAAAAAAAAGCTCTGCTCATGGGGTGATCCGGCGCACTGTGCGCATGCCAAAGGACATACTTGATCACTCTATTTAGAGCTTACACAGGGTTCATAACTTACTATCCACACCCATATGACAGCACTGGGTCAATCACCAAACACCAGCAATCTCAAATAAGAGTTGGGGGGGTAAGTTACATCCAACTCTGGGGGCAGCGTTGGGAGGGGGGAAGGGGTGTTTCTCTGCAAAATAACAGTCTGTTTAAAAGTGACATTTGAGTTTATGGTTGAATCTGGTGTAGGCATTATGCTTATCCCTTGGGAAATATAGGGAAAATATATTTTCCTCCCTAGCTGTGCTTCTGCTGACTGCAGACTCTTGCTGTCTCTGTTGCTGCAGTGGTGTTGTAGGATTCTCCTAAATTCATTTTGACAGCAAGAATGGGACCCCTTTTAAATGCCATGGCAGGTGTGTAGACATAGGAAGTGCAGATTTCTTGCCCCTAAATCCTCAAGAGACAAACAAAGCCATTTTAACTCTCAACTGTCTAACAATTATTTTTTTTTTAAATTGGCCCTGTGCAAGATCATAATTTGTGTTTTAAAATTTTTGAAATATGTGAGATACATTTTTTCATATCGTACCAGAAAAAAAATTGCCCACATTGCGGTAGGCAATATATTCTATTTTTATGTTATTTTTACTCTAAATTGCCAGGATAGATTTTGCAGTTTGTCAAAATGGCGCACATT
The DNA here is from genome assembly GCF_042186555.1 of Aquarana catesbeiana. Lineage (NCBI taxonomy): Eukaryota > Metazoa > Chordata > Amphibia > Anura > Ranidae > Aquarana > Aquarana catesbeiana. The sequence goes on along the minus strand of NC_133327.1, from coordinate 363,903,010 downwards.
CATTCTTACCAGAAACAATATGTTATGCCTAAATTGCGCAGTGACATTTTGCAGCCATAAATATAGCATGCAGTGACTTAAAAAAAGCAAACAGCATTTGATAAAATGCTACAGTATGCAGCCTTATGTAAACAATTCCCTGGAGATTAACATATTGTTTCCAGTAGAGAACAAACATTCGTGAGATCCATAAGTCTGATGTGGAAAACAGGCTTTGGTAGTCTGTGGGGCAGAAACACGCAGTGTCCTGATCGTCCTGGAGCGATTTCTCACACATATAATACACTTATGCAAAACAGATGTGTTCCTTTAGGGACAAGAATCCTCTTTTATTCTCGTACTGAGAAAGTCGTCTTTAATTAAAACAGGAAATACAAATCTCCTCGTCTAGTTCTAAAGCTATGGAAACATACATCGCAAACAGCTGTCTGTAAATTCAGCTAAACTGATAGCGGCTGAAATGCATCTCTCCAGCACCTTTCAAACTGAAGGAAGACAGGATGAATGTGGATAATGTACTTGAACTGTGCTAATTACATCGCTCTGGTATAATTGCTTTGACTGCAGATAGGAAAGGTGTCACAAGCATTCTTTTTTTTTTTAATTCTTTTTATTAAGCTTAAAAGGTAAAAGTTACATCATCAAAGCCTATTGGGCATACCCAGGCTTGGAATTGAAAACAAGGTGAAAGAAACAAAAAAAACCACAATTATAAACCTATCAAACATGGTATTTGTATTTGGTAACTAAGGCCTAAGATTACTTCGTTTGCGGTAGCTGGAGAGTGCGAAGTAGACATCTGAAGACTTTCCCTCATTGCACAGAACTCGGCAAGAGAGGAATTCAGAATTAAAACAGTGCATAGTTGCCGATGACCCTACAGTATCCCTGGACTCTGTTCAAATATACCATACCTTAGAGAATTTTTGTTGGCGCCCCCTAGATTCATAAGTAATTTATAGAATGGGACCATTTTGTTAACAATAGACTTCCAATAATTTAAGGTAGGTGCCAGGGGAGATTTCCATTCAAGGAGTATGGACTTACGTACATAAAACAATAGTAGGCCTATCAGAGTTTTCATAGCCATGGAGGTACAGTAGCTAGTAAATGAACTAGTCCTAAAAAACAAACGTCTATTGATAGTGGCACTGCTACAGTAGTGACCATGCAGATACAATGAGAAACCGCTGACCAGAATAGATTTATAGCTGGACACTCCAAGAACAAATGCAGGAACGTGGCAGGATCCGCTGCGCATCGCCAGCATTGCGAGGGGTATGAGGGATAAATCCTATATAACCTCTGAGGCATTAGATGCGTTCTATGAAGAATTGTAAACTGTATTAGCCTGTCCCATACATCTCCCCAGTCCTCTGAATCTAATTCTGGAACCTCTGCGTGCCAGCAAGACAGGAGCCTATCCAGGCCATCATGTATGGTGGGTTGAAGGTACCTGTATATGGAGGAGAGTGCTTTCTCTAGCATATCCTCACATAGTAGAGAGTCAATTGTTGACGGGGTGATGGTTACAGGCTGGTTACCAAATTTCATCTCAAAGGCATGTCGCAGCTGGAGATATCTGAACAAATATGAATTAGGGAGGGCATATTTTATTTTAAAATTGTTGAAGGTCAGGAGCACATACAAGCATTCTTTAAAGCATGTTATAAAGGTAAGCTGTCTTTGTGAAATCAATTCACTAGATTCAGCGATATTGCTGAACATGGTGCCCCGATACAAATTTCAAGCCAGGGCCACTGAGCCTCAATCAACACCTAATGCTCTAAGCTTAATATGCCCAGCTCCTGCTATAGCTAACATACTCATCCTGTTGCCTTGCTAAACCCTCAATCTCCTGGTAACCCCTCTGTTACACCTAAACCCCCCAAATTATATAATCCCCACCAGCCACAGGAAGTGTACTATGTCTGCCCCTGATCAACAGTGTTAGCTAGCCAGAGAGCAGGTGTATACAGTGCACATCTTATTACCACAAGGGAGATGAACATTTGACTTGTCTGGAGAACACATTGGAGCTACTTAACTGTACACTCAAGAAGCTGGTGGTAAAGAGGGCATTTTGCTTATTGGGCATTACAGGCCCACTAGGAACAGATGTCAGGTCACAGAGGTAACCTTTACTACCCCCTGCTTTCACTCTACAGCTGAAATACTCACTTCTGTCCTCCAGTTTCTGAAAATCTCTATTACTTTTCCCATTTGAAATGTATTTGTTATTACATACAAAGAATAAAGCGGGTGTAATTTGATTGCTATTCCCGCAGAGAGCATTTATGAAGAGGCTGTAGAATTCATGGAGGTGAAATATCTCTTCTGACATTCCTGACCAATATATAACAGTGTTCCTTCCTAATTTATCTTAAACTGAATAATCAGTTTTATTTAAAATCCATATAATTACATGCAGGACAACTGGAAAATGTGTAGAAATATAGACTGATACTAATTTGTAAGTTTCTAGCCTCAGATGGTCTTTGAATTTTTTACTGTTGACAAAAACAGGATCTGATTCTAGGTCAGCTGAAAGCAGAAAGTCAAAATGACTAACAGCTGTGAAACAGCAAAATGTGCTATAAAACATACTCTACCATACTAAACGATGCTATCATTTGGGCAATCTGAATGTTCATGCTTTTGCACAAATCTATAACACAGTGCCTGGAATTGATAAAGAATGTCGTAGACACTCATTAGATATCTGTCTCCCGACCATGCAACAAATGACACAACAGACGTTACTAAGGTGTATATGAATCCGTCATTTGTCCCAGATAGTTCTTTTGTCTGTGACACAATACTTACAAGTACAATACAATTTTTTCCAACATGGGAGAAGTCTTATTTGCCTTTGCTTTTCTTATAACTGTTATGGTGGCATTTGGCTCAGCCATAGTGCTAGAATGTAAAAGTGTTAGCACATACGAACTAACTGAATTTGTTGCATGCGTAGCAAATAACAAGAAAACTGTTGCATGGGTTTTTATGAATTTGGCGCAGGATGTTCTAATATGGTCATACCGCAGAAAAGTGTTGAACATGCTTTGATTTTCCCCCAATATCTTTAGCTGGTTGGCTTGTGCACGCAAGCCTGATCACCCTCTAAGGTCTATGGCAACCTTAAAAGACAGCTTGTGAAAACAAAATTAATCTTTTATGAGAACTGTGTGTTGTCAGTACGTGTAATTCTTGTATTTAGACTAATCTTTTTCAACCAGGGTGCCCTCAGGTTTCTTAAGGGGTGTTTTGGCAAAATGCCTAAAAATTGCTCAAAAATTGTATACAAGCCAGACAGTGGCTGACGCCTGCCTTTTAGTTACACAAAGCCACATGTTTTCATTGTACACCATTACAACCTTCCAGCCACCGGTGTCCTAACATCCAATGACGTCATTGGTCGATAAGGAGGATGACAGGCGTCTGCATAACATCCTTGTTTCCCCCCCTGCCCCTCTCCGTTACTACTAGGGTCACATTCGCTCAATGGGGGAGAGAAACATTGCAATAATTATCAGTACAAGTGTGCAAATGTGAATTGGAAGAATAAATCACCTCTATCGCTGGGTGTCCTACCCGTGTGGATGATGCTGCGTTATGTAAAACTATTAGTTTCATTTTTTACATTTTAGAATGGGGTGCCTTGAGATTGTACAGGACTTTTAAGGGTGCCTTGACTTGAGAAAAGGGTTGAAAAACACTGATTTAGACAAAAAAGTCCTTTATTTTTCATGATTATATTTTTCTTTATGTGTACATGCAGACTAAGCTGTCCAGTAAAAGTGACTGGGATTGGGAGAAACCACAACACTGCCAGAGGGTGCTTTAACAGTTGCAGCAATAATTTTTATTGTAAACCACGTGTATAAAAAGTGAGTTTAATAAACACCCATGGCAGTGTTATAGTTTGTCCCATCCTCTATCACGCACTTCTGGTAGCCCGCATATATTTGTGGAGAACCGAATAAATAAAGAAATGTATAATAACAAATGTAATTCATATATATTCAAACTATCATCACACATACAAATCACATACTGTAAACAGAATATATCTTTCATGTCAGCGGTGAAGTCTAATAATAGAAATCATTATAAAGCATATTATGTAGTAACAATTTTATAATAAGATAGTGCTTTCTGTTCTCTGACTGTTTTCTCTTTAAATTTGATTTTTCTTGTGTGATATACTGCGATCGTAGTGAGATAATGTAATCCTTAAGAGTTTATCAGATATGCAAACTGGAAACTAGTTAGATAAAGACCACTAACTGATTTTCACACCTGCCAAAGCTAGATTAATAAATCCACTAATTGCTCCTTAGGACCAGCCAATTAGTTCTAGTTAACCAGTTTTGAAAGTGGGAGGTCAAAGATTTATCACAAATCAGGGCCTTTTGTCCCTCTGCACATGTTGCATTTGCTGTAGGATGTGTGGACAAAAGCTTATGTAAAAATAAATCTTTTGGCACGTATTGACCAGCGTGTACACACACATCCAGTTTTACCTATATTTATTCATCAAAGCACAGGTTTGTCCAGACAAAGTCCAAATGTGCTTAGAATGACCATAAAAAGGTGTAAATTGTATATAATCACAACCTGATTATTTCCTTCACTGCCATAAAGTAATATAGGTAATACATAGGTAAAATAGTCAGCTACAAGAATCCCTGCTATTATCCCATAGTAGATTATGGTCATTGCAAGCCCTTTGCTGTTCAGATCGCAGAGACCCAAAATAATAATAGAGGATTGTACAATGCTACAGCCTTTTGTGACTATGGCATGTTCTATGGCGTTTTTGGCTATTGCTACATGTAATCCAAAAACACTAATTTTTGGGTGCATTTTTCAACTGCTGTATTCAAAATTTTCAACTGTTCTCCACGCCAGTAAAGAGGCAAGCTCAAAAATGCAGTTCAAAGTTATATTATGTTGTTATTGTAAAGATATACTATATATGTGTTTGGTGTTGGAGAGAAGTACAATGAACAGAATTGCAGCATAAATGCTTGTGAACATTGTGCTCGAAGCTTATGGGAGCACAGCACGCTGTAGAATATATTCTTAATGCCTGTGCTATTTTCACCCCAGTGCTCTTTTACATAGTTGTATGTTATATTTTCAGGCAATTCTTTATGCTGTTTTAGTTGAGCTTTAGCTCAGGTTCACATCCACAGTTGTGTGAAAAAGTATTTGCCCCCTTTCTGATTTTTTATTTCTTTTGCATATTTGTCACACTTAAATGACTCAGATCATCAAACAAATTTTATTATTACACAAAGATAACCCAAGTAAATACAAAATGCAGTTTTAAATGATAGTTTCATTTATTAAGGCAAAAAAGCTGTCCAAACCTGCCTGGCTTTTTTGTGAAAAAGTAATTACCCCCTAAACCCTTGGTGGCAACAACTGCAATCAAGCATTTGTAATGACTGGCAATGAGTCTTTCACATTGCTGTGGAGTAATTTTGGCCCACTCTTCTTTGCAGAATTGTTTTAATTCAGCCACATTAGAGGGTTTTCCAGCATTAACGGCCTGTGTAAGGTCATGATACAGCATCTCAATTGGATTTAAGTCCGGGCTTTGACTAGGCCACTCCAAAACCTAAATTTTGCTTTGTTTGAACCATCTGGAGGTGGACTTGCTGTTGTGTTTCAGATCATTGTCCTGCTGCATAACCCAAGTGCACTTGAGCTTGAGGTCACAAACTGATGGCCGGACATTCTCCTTTAGGATTTTCTGGTAGAGCTCAGAATTCATGGTCCCATCAATTATGGCAAAGCAGCCCCAGACCATCACGCTACCACCACCATGTTTAACTGTTTGTATGATGTTCTTGTTATGAAGTGCTGTATACGTTTTATGCCAGATGTAAAGGGATGCACACCTTCCAAAAAGTTTAATTTTTGTCTCATCAGTCAACAGAATATTTGCCTAAAAGTCTTGGGCATAATCAAGATGTTTTTTGGTAAATGTGAGATGAGCCATTGTGTTCTTTTTGGTCAGCAGTGGCTTTGGCCTTGGAACTCTTCCATGGATTCCCAGTCTCTTTCTTATTGTTGAATCATGAATACTGATCTTATCTGAGGCAAGTGAGGCCTGCAGTTCGTTAGATGTTGTTCTGGGTTCTTTTATGACCTCCTGGAGTAATTTTTGTAGGCCGGCCACTCCTGGGAAGGTTTACCACTGTTCCAAGTTATCTCCATTTGTGGATAATGGCTCTCCCTGTGGTTCACTGGAGTTCCAAAGCCTTAGAAATGGCTTTGAAACCCTTCCTAGACCGATACATGTACATTAATTTGTTTCTAATCTGTTATTGAATTTTTTTAGATTGTGGCATGATGTGTGGCTTTTTGTGATCTGTTAGCATGTTTCACTTTGTCAGACAGCTTATATTTATATGATTTCTTGATTCAACAGGTCTGGCAGTAATTAGGCCTGGGTGTGGCAAGTGAAATTTAACTCAGCTTTCCAAAAATTTGTGGTTAATCACAGTTCATTCATGATTCAACATGAGGGGGCAATTACTTTTTCACATAGGGCCAGGCAGGTTTGAACAGGTTTTTTCCCTTAATAAATTAAATAATAATTTAAATACTGCATCTTGGATTTGCTTGGGTTATCTTTGTGTAGTATTAAAATTTGTTTGATGATTTGAATCATTTAAGTGTGAGAAATATGCAAAAAAAAAAAAAAATCAGGAAGGGGGCAAATATTTTTTTACACAACTGTATCTGTGTCTGCTTTTGTCCATTTTTAACATGCATTGTATGTGTGTTTTCATGCATTTTCCCTATTCTATTGCTAATCACAGTACATGAAAATGTACAAAAAAATTGCACATGCCTCATTTGTACCAATGCAGCACACAGATGTGAACTGTTTTACTGAAGTAAATGAATTTTTATGACACTTGCATTTTTCTGTGTTTTAAAATGCACATAAAAATGGTGTGAACTAGGCCTAGAAGAATAATTCCAGGTATAGATAATTTACATAGTTACATTGTTTCAGCTTGGACCAATGTAAATATGTATATACACCATACCTGATGGATGCCCCTGGAAGCTGGAAATCACTGAGGTAGACACTGCTACTCCAGTGATCTCCACTTGCATCTATGATTGCCACCTCATCCTATTACAACTTGCCCACTGGACCCCCTTCCAAACCAGACCAATTTTCAGCTTTCAGTGCTCTCACACTTTGAATGAAAATTACTCAGTCATGCAACATTGTACCCATATGAAATTTTTGTCATATGAAATAGAGCTGTCTTTTGGTGGTATTTTTATTGTATGCGCTATAAATGAAAAAAATGCATTTTTCTTTGTTTCGGTTACATTTTTTTGCAAATTAGTAATTTTTCTTCATAAATTTTGTCCAAAATTTATACTGCTACATATCTTTGGTAAAATTTACAAATTAAGTGTATATTATTTGGTCTTTGTGAAAGTTATAGAGTCTACAAACTATGGTGCCAATCTCTGAAAATTGATCACACCTGATGTACTAACGGCCTATCTCATTTCTTAAAGCGGGGTTCCACCAAAATTTTGAACAATATCTGTATGTATTCTCTTCCTTGCCTAGATGCTGACATGCCGTTTAAAAAAATTTAAATCGCCGTAATTACCTTTTATTTTTCTATTCTTCTTTGCACTTCCTGGTTCTCCTCCCGTGGGAGTAGGCGTGTTTCTAGCCTCTCCCAGAATCCTGGGAGCTAGTCTCAGGCTTCCCAGGATGCCACTGAGCATGTGCAGGAACGAGCAGTGAATGCTGGGAGCACAGCATTCACCACATCCAGGAAATAAATGCTTGTGGGCTTCAAATGCCCACAATGAAGATGGAAACCGCCTGCAGTGAATAATATAAGTTATTCTTTCCGACGAAATCTGACACAGGCGGACATATTACACACAATATGTGAGTATGTAATGCTGAGAAGAAAAGTTTGTGAATGAGCTAAAAAAACGATAGATAGGTGGACCCCCACTTTAAGACACTAACAAGCCAGGAAAGTAAAAATACCCCCCAAATGACCCCTTTTTGGAAAATAGACATTCCAAGGTATTTATTATGAGGCATGATGAGTTTTTTGAAGTTGTAATTTTCTCCCACAATTCTTTGAAAAATGAAGATTTTTTTTTCCTTTTTTTTCTTCTTTTTTCCTCAAAATTTTCATAATAACAAGTTATTTCTCACACACAGCATATGTATACCATAAAATACATTCTACTACTCCTCCTGAGTATGGCGATACCACATGTGAGACTGTTTCACAGCCTGGCCACATACACAGTGGTGTAGTGAGTAGCACTCTTGCCTAGCAGTAAAAAGGGGTCACTGGTTCAAATCCCAACCATGACGCTACCTGCCTGGAGTTTGCATGTTCTCCCTGTGCATGTGTGGTTTTCCTCCCACACTCCAAAGACATGCTGGTAGGTTAATTGGCTTCTGTCTAAATTGGCCCTAGTATATGAATGTGAATTAGGGACCTTAGATTGTAGGGACCGATGTAAATGTACAATGTAGATGTAAAGCGCTGCATAAATTGACAGCTCTGTATAAGTACCTTAAATAATAATACAGAGGCCCAACATGTAGGGAGCATCATCAGTTCTAGGGACATAAACGACACATTTAATTTCTTGACTACCTCTTACACTTTTGAAGGCCCTGGAGCACCAGGGCAATGGAAACGCCCAAAAAAAGTCCCCATTTTTGTAAAGCAATCATCACAACGTATAATCTGAGGCATAATGAGTCTTTTGAACATGTCATTTTTTTTTCAAAAAGACTCATTATGCCTCAGATTATACACTACACTACATTTTTTTTTGTGGAAAATGTGGAAAGAAAATGAAAACCCCTTTTTTTTTTTTTACAGAAAGCTGTCCATGTATAAGATATTTCTAACATATAGCAATTACATAGCAAAAATTAAACCCCAAAATACATTCTGCTACTCCTCCTGAGTATGGCGATACCACATGTGTGAGACCTTAACACAGCCAGGCCACATACAGAGGCCCAATATGCAGGGAGCAGCATCGGGTGCTCTAGAAGCATAAATTACACATCTAATTTGACTACCTATTACACTTTTGTGAGACACTGATAGGCACTGTATTGGCACAGATGGGCACTGTAGTGGCATGGATTTGGCACGGATGAGAACTGATATGGCATGGATGTTGCACGGATGAGCACTGATGTGGCATAGATGTGGCACGGATGTGGCATGGATGAGCATGAATGAGCCATGAATAAGCCAAGGATGAGCATGGATGAGCCATGGATGGGCACAGATGAGCCATGTTTGAGCTTGTATGGGGATGGATGAGCATGGTTGGGCATGGATGAACATGGATGGGGATGGATGAGCCATGGATGGGCATGGCTGAGCATGGATGAGCATGGCTAGGCATGGATGAGCATGACTGGACATGGATGAGCATGGCTGGGCATCGATGAACATGGCTGGGCATGAATGAGCATGGCTGGGCATGGATGAGCATGGCTGGGCATGGATGAACATAAATGAGCATGGCTGGGCATGGATGAGCCAAGGATGGAGCATAGATGAGCCAAGGATGGAGCGAGGATGGGCAGGAATGGGCAGAGGTCCGGCTCCTTCCTCTCCTCGCACACTGTACTGATTGATGCAAGGAGAGGAGCTGAACTGGACATGCTCCAGTCTGTTCACAACTGATCGCTGACGAGTCGATCACGTGGTAAAAGGCGCTGTCATTAGCCCTTTACCCTGTTCCGTGACGTGCCGGGTGTGGAGGACCCGACGGTCACAGACAGTCCCAGGTGCGCGCCCCACCAGGGGACGGGCGGTAGCGCGATTCTGGGAGGACATCATAATACGCCCTCCCAGGGTTATCCGACCACGCTGTAGCCGTCATTCGGCTATGGCCCAGCCGGCAACTGGTTAAAACTGAACACAAATTAATTACACAGATTCTGTGGCTGATTAAGGTGGTAATTAACCTCTCTTGGTGCCTTATCTGCATTAACCTTTTTAGTGGTATTCCCGAGTGTGGCTCGAGGTGAATTTTCCATACCAAGAACGGTAACCCCGAGCCACACCCGGGGCTGCATCGCAGGATCCAGGGAAAGAAACTTACCTTGTCTCCTGGATCCTGCGATGTCTCCCCGCTGTGTGCGGTGGCTGTGTCTTCCGCCCAATGTACTGTATGCCGGGCTCCATTCCCTGCGAGCGACGCACGGGGACGGAGCCCGGTAGGAAATTCAAAAAGTCAAAAACACATAACACATACAGTACACTGTAATCTTACAGATTACATTACTGTATCTAATTATATCACCTCCCTTTTGTCCCTAGTGCTTTGTCCAGTGCCCTGCATGCAGTTTTATATTATATATACTGTTCTTTCTGCCTGGAAACTGGAGAATGTCCATAGCAACCAAAAAGTGTCCCTTTACGTCAAAAACAGTTTTAGACCAGCTAGAAAACAGCGATAGTAAATTAGAACACTTGCAGAATTGAGCAATAGTGATTTGTGGGGAAATTCGTAATCTAACACTGAAAGTGACGACAGTGACAATTCTGCAACTGAGCACATTTCAGTGTTTTTGAGTTGATTACATTATTGAATACATTTTATTATTGTTATATTATTATTTTTGATAATTATTTATAGTTATTTATTATATAATTTATGATTTTGTGTTTCAAACCTTATCATACCCGGGATGTCTACTAGACTCTTGTTTGGATGGATTTAAGTGAGTTATTCCTAAGAATTACAGGTCTACAATATAAAACGCTAAATTTCCATGCAAAACAATGTACCGCTTTCAGCATCAAAAATCTGACATAATCATACCGCTAGGGAGGTTAAATTAGCCTCAGAACCTGTGTAATTCATATGTGTTTGGGTTTAAAGGGATGAGCTGGCAACCCTACTTGCTTCCAGGTCCTGTGCTGAGTGGCTTGTCTAATTCATTGTGAACATAGGAAGTTGGCCGCTAAGCGAAATTCAGAGCATTCTTTGCATTTACTAAATGCAAAGTGTTCTGTGATTGGACAAAGTAGAGTAGCGAGGTGGTGACATCACACTTTCCACCTCATCCAATATTTGCTTTCATGCAGCAGGGCAGCCGCTTGGAAGTGGTATTTACGCCGGTAGTTCTAGCTTTCAGGGTATAGTATATACATAGTTATATTGGTCAAAGCTACGTATAAAATATCCATACCTGGAATTCTTCTCTAATTTTAGGGGGGCTGGGGAAATTTTGAAAATTATGCTGACCACTATCAATCTTATGAGTGTATCCAAACTGTTGACCTACTTTATTTGCCATAGTTTAGAAATAAGGATATACCTATAAAAAAAAAGGTACATCTGGGTTTTTATTACATGTTATTTAGAAGGAAACAATACAGTTTTACTGCATGACAACAAGGGTGTTGTGCCATTATTTTATAACAAATATCGAAAACCGAATTATAAGTTTGTCACGCATTCACTGCACATTTGCCCGACAGGTCATTTGTCATTGTTTGCCATAACTTTAATGCACGTTCGCTGGATTGAGTCCTGCTAGCTGCCATTTACTGGGCAGTTTATTACTTTTCTGAATGTGAGGAGCACATAGCTGTTGAATGCTACTAAACACACTGGGGTTGATTTACTAAAACTGACGAGTGCAAAATCTGGTGCAGCTGTGCACAGAAACCAATCAGCTTCCAGGTTTTATTGTCAAAGCTTAATTTATCGAGCAGACGTTAGAAGCTGATTGGATACCATGCACAGCTGTACCAGATTTTCCACCCTCCAGTTTTAGTAAATCGACCCCAGTGTATCTAGATTTGCCTGCTAAAAATAAATATGCTTCAATATGCTTAGACAATAAAAATAAATTAACATAAATATTATAAGGGAGATTTTGGGAAATAGAGGGAAAATCAGTTCTAGACTCCAAGGACTACAAAAACGTGGCCACTCTTACTATGCAGTAAATTGTCAGGTGTAAAGCAAGAAAGTTTGAACACGTTAAGACCAGTCTGTTCAAAGGTTGCTCACATGCCCATAAAGTAAACAGTGGAGGAAGACTAGTTAATAAACACCACTGCACCCCCTCTATTACAGCAGTAAATAGTTGAATTGGTAAAATGACCATAGATTTGCTGAGAACAACGCTATAAGCTGTTTAGCCAGCAAACTATTACATCACTAAGCAAACACAAGTGCTCAAGTAAAAGGACCCATGACCCTCTGAAATCATATAAACTGATATCTATTTCAGACTTTACAACGGTCACAGTCTACTTACTCTTCAGTCACATAGATATTGTTAAAAATGGTTATGCTTCCCTTTGGTGGCTAAACACAGTGGAGTTAATAATCAATGTTCTACTTGTCAAACAAAAAATATATACAAGAAGTCACTCTATAGTCTCATACAATGTAGAACATTTTTTAAATTCAGAAACATAATTAAATATGAAATATTTGATTTAAATCAGAGAAAAACTGTCGTTTTGAAGCCCTTCAGTGTTTTACAATTTTACTGTACATTTAATCCCATACAGAATTATTGCATTATGCACAGTTGCATCTGCACAGGAGGGCTGTGGTCAATTTGTCCTCCTGAATACTGGCTGTAAGTTATGGACAGACATCAATGGGAGGAGGTACACATGATCACAGCTTCTACTGAGAATGGCACTTTAAAATGCAGACAGGGAAGGAAATACGTTTTCTTCATCACAGGCACGAGCAGTTATCCAGGAAATGCAACTGATGTTGAATTGTCAGTATAAAATATACTGGCGTTACTCAGGCTTGAAAATATGCCATGATTTGAAAATAAGTACATTGATGTTTATATATTTTTTATAAAAGGGACCTGTGGCTTGGAAAGATTGAATTATGTAGACACAAAAGCATATTGGTTGCCTTCGATGTCAGGATTGTCAACAATTCCACCAGCGTCATAGGCCAAAAAAAGAACTTTTATAAACATATTTAGGAACAGCGTGTTTACATGTGCCTTACCATCACTAGAGCTGAAACTTTAAGAGCATTGTTGTCCTAAAAAAGTATATCCACCCAGCCTCTGCAGCAATAAATTAAGTATAAAATATACTTCCTTTCAGTAAAAATAGAAGATAACACTGCATGGGGCTAGTGCTGGTTTGCTATCTTTTTGCTGCCTTCTTCAGTAGCCTTTGCCACTTGTGCTGAGGTGAAGATGGGGTCTGGTCTTAAAAAATAATGTAATTCTAACCAGTTAACAGTTAATAGTAGTCAGGTTGAAAAGAGACATAAGTCCATCGAGTTTATGTTCACCATGGCATGTGCTGGTCACACATCTATTACCCCCTACAGCCACCCCATATTCTTAAAATGAAGCAAGCTCCAGATTGTAGTTGGAGAAAAGGACACCAGGTATGTATAAAGCCTGGGCAGGCCAGACATTAGTGACTCATATTTGTTTGAACTAAGGAATTCTTATACAGTATATGAACCTTTTTGCTACGTAGGCCAAGGGGCAAAACATTAATTTTAAATGCTAAGTTCACCTTAAAATAAACACGTTATTTTTTTTTTTTAACACATATTTTTGCAGGAAAAATGTGCATTTATTATTTTCTTTCATAGGAGCCTGCAAAACATTGCATCCTCCATTAGTGGATCGTAGGTGCAATGCCAGGATCACGCAGACTCTTCCTCCAGCTTTGACAGCTGCTGCAGGGTAGAAGGACCCCCACATTACGATCACGGAGTGGGGGGGGGGGGTGCTTAGCAATGTTTGTAGGGGTGGAACATGTAACATGTTCCTAAAGGTGAAGTTAACTGTTAAGAGGAACATTCAACTAGTTGTAGCCAAGGGGTTGATTTACTAAAGGGAAAAAGACTGTGCACTTTGCAAAGTGCAGTTGCCCTCTGCAAAAGCAGTTGCTCCAGAGCTTAGTAAATGAGCAGAAGCTCTGCTGACTTTCATCATCCAATCACATGCAAGCAAAAATGCTGTTTTTTTAATTTTCCTTGCACAGGATTGGGTACTCTTTGCAAAGTCAAGCCTTACCTCATTTACTAAGCTCTGGGGCAATTGCACTCACAGAGGGCAACTGGACTCTGCAAAGTGCACAGTCTATTTGCCTTTAGTAAATCAACCCCCAAGTTTCTGATATTTAGTAAAACTATGCAGAAAATCTCATTCCTTGATTTGTATTGTTTTTTCTGTCACACTATGGTTTGCTCTTTCTCTTGGGCCATGGCATTATGCTTGGGGCAGTGGTTTTGGCAGTCAATAGCTAAAGCCAGGTAATTAGGATGTAGGTAGTAGGAGTACATCAGTGGTGCTCCAGTGAGGTCATCGTATGACCTCACTGAGCACCTCCTCATACTCTTTGTATTAGAAGGCTTCCTGCTCATCTTGGAGTCAGTATTCAAGCTTTGATTTCAATAAACCTTGCCGCCCTTATACAGTAGCTTTGAGCAATGCCTCACAGAACAGAATGTTCTAACTAAAGAAAATTCTTTACCATTGTAATATCAGTTGTCTTATGCTTCCTTATGGATTTAGCCATATCTGTTCATTATCTGTTTCATCCTTGGATGCTTATGCTACCTTTCTGCATTGGTTTTGGCATAGATGGAAGTGGCAGTGCAAATGATGTTAGTATTTTCATGGAATTTCTGTTTAAGGCCACCCAAAATGAGCTAGAGAGGATTGAAGTTAGAAAGGTGAACCTTGTTCCAAATTGTGGGTTTAGTGGGGGAGGTTAACTACATTTTGGTTGTTTAGTAAAATGATCCATATTTGATTAATAATCAGCAAAGTAAAGATATCTGTGATTTATTTATTATGTTTATGTATGTATGTTTTTATATTTCTGTACTCTGGCTTCATTGTGTACTACTCTATATAATTACAACTGCATAGGCAGCAAAAGTCTTGTGCCATTTAAAATCCTTATATGGTGAATCGATTTGCCTTTGACATCTGGAGAACATTGAATCACCTTAGAGAATATTGGAAATCCAAGAACAGAACTAAATTTCAGGTAATGACAGTTAATTAATTTAAGACCAGAAACGGAATTCGGACATCAATAGAAATGAATTGAATTTTCTTGGGGGGCACAGACAGTAGTAAAATCCTGACATGGGTTATAGTATTTACCCACTCTATCCAAATTTGAAAATAAATTTGAGCTTTGGATTAAGGCTGCTATTAACCACATACAGTGGCTGTAAACCCTTACAGACCACTTTTACCACTTTTACCTACAGCTACGTAATCGGCGCATGTGCACTACAGAGAGGGCACGATCATGCGATTTCTACAGGGCCTGTGCCGTGACCGTCGGCTCCCGCGCGCATGCGCGGGAGTGACGTCATGTTACTCCGGCCAGTCACAGAGCCGGAGTCCGTGGCTGCGGAAGGAAGAGGAGTGAAGATAAATGCTTCCTGCAGCGGGGACATCGCAGACATTGCGGGCTTCATTTGCAGGTAAGTGGCACATAATGGGCTAATATGCAATGCATACTAGCTCATTATGCTTTTACTTTGCAGGGGAATAAAGAGGAAGTAAAACCCATCAGGGTTTACTTCCTCTTTAAAGACCGCTACATGTACATGTACTGCGGCAGGGTGGCTTTTAAGTGCAATGATCTTCTTCGGCTCTGGAGCAGGAACCAATCAGCGGCTGCTGGCAACCCGCAATCATTCACAGTAGAGGCAGAATGGCAGTCTGCCTATATAAAAAAGGCAGACCCAAAATGTAAAAGGAAAGAATTGCACTAGGTGCATAAACAATATATGAAAAGTATTAAAAGTTAATATTAATAAGTAAAAAACCGTGAGAGGAGTCCTGCTGCTGAACACTATAACCCCGATATGAGGGCACAAAAGTAGATATAGAAAAAACAGTGCAGCGCTGGATAAATATCACAAATGTGAAATGTGTTAAATCAATGAATGAAATACCAACAGCAGTGAATAACAACCATTAAAGTAATAACAGCTGGTATAAAAATTAATCAATCAATTATGTTCTCATAAAAATATTGCAATGACATGATGAATTATATTAAAGTAAAAAACAATTGATATCATAAGGTGAAAGTGAAAATAAAGTCCAAAAGTATTGTTGTTCAAATGTGAAATCCCGGATCAATTTTCCACCGCTGGTGCTGCCCACCACCTAATGATAAAGTAATGAAGGCTTACCGAACAGCCTGTGACCACCCTTATTCAGGGGGGTCAAAACAGGCTCAGTAGAAATATGTGGACCTCAGGGAATATCCCGCAGGGAGCTCTGTGGAAGTTTCTCCAACCTCCTTCCTGAACGGCTAATCAGCGACACCAAGGAGTAATTCAAAGGATGCGGTCCCAGGGGTACTTCTTATATGGCAATCACCATTTGATATACACAGCTCCAGCACGTAGGCACGTTGCATCTTTCCCAAAAAAGACTCATGGCTGTATTAGATCAAAAGGGTGCTTCTACTAAATACAGAGCAAAGGGTCTGAATACTTAGGACCATGTGATATTTCAGTTTTTCTTTTTTAATAAATCTGCAAAAATGTCAACAATTCTGTGTTTTTCTGTCAATATGGGGTGCTGTGTGTACACATTAATGAGGAAAAAAAATGAACTTAAATGATTTTAGCAAATGGCTGCAATATAATAAAGAGTGAAAAATTTAAGGGGGTCTGAATACTTTCCGTCCCCACTGTATGTATGTATATATATATCTATATATCTATATATCTATATATCTATATATCTATATATATAGATATATAGATATATATCTATATATGTATATAAAATTAATTGTCGGTCTTTTCTTGTTTATAGCGCAAAAAATAAAAACCGCAGAGGTGATCAAATACCACCAAAAGAAAGCTCTATTTTTTAGTAAAAAAAAAATAAAAACGTTTTATTTGGGTACAGCATTGCACGACCACGCAATTGTCAGTTAAAGCAACGCATCGCATAAAATGGATTGGTCAGGAAGGGGGTAAAACCTTCCAGAGCTGAAGTGGTTAAAAACCATGGGGCCCCGTACAGCCTACCTGACAGCACCCCCCCCCCAAAAAAAAACAAAACAATATTTTTGCTAAAAATACACTAAAATCATTATTAGTGGACACAAACGCAACCTAACTTACAACGTCCCTGCTAAATATAACAGATGAAACTGTATTGAGTTAATAAATAAAGTGTGTGTGAAGGAAGTGTTGGGGCTTATTCACATGGGCTCTGTTGTCTGAACAGTGTGAACTGAAATTTTTTTTTATGTGGTTAGAGCTGTGTATAGGTAGCCTATGGATATGCTCTTGGGACGCAGCAGCAGTATGAACACAACCTCAGGTCCTAATTTGACAGCCGCGTAATTGTAGTGCAATCATTTTTTACACATATTACATTTTTTTTTTGTACAAATTATTTACAATTTTTTTTCACAATGCTGTTGGGGGCCTGGGTGAAATATCAGGGGTCTAAACAGACCCCTGCCATCTCATTTTTGAGAAAGAGAAAGGGATTGGGAACACAGATCCCACATCCTTTTCTCTACCAGCTCAGCTGCACAGTAGATGTTCATAGTAAACACAGTTTACCATGCTTCAGTTATGAATGAACACAGCGAGTGATCAATATCGATCATTCACTGCGTTCATTCAGAAAAGGAAGGGGCCAGTAAATATGTCTGGATTGTCAACAATTCCACTAGTGTCATAGGCCACAAAAATAACTTTTATAAACATATTTAGAAACAGAGTGTTTAGATGTGCCGAAATGAAACTTTAAGAGCATTGTTGTCCTAAAAATGTATATCCACCCAGCCTCTGCAGCAATAAATTATGAATAAAACATACTTTATTTCATTGAAAATAGACGATAACACTGCATGGGGCTAGTGCTGGTTTGCTATTTTTTTTGCTGCCTTCTTCAGTAGTCTTTGCCACATGTGCTGAGGTAAAGATGGGGTCTGGCCTTAGAGAATAAAGAGCCCCTTCCCCAGCTCCCCATTCTGAAGTGGTCCCCCGTGCTCCGTAGCGGCCGAAGGCAGGGAGAGGGGAGGAGGTTAGCAGCGCTGCTGGAGGGGCACACAGGGGACAGGAGATCGTCTACAAGAGGGGGCGATTGGTGCAGCAAACCTCTGTTTTCCCCCTGCAGCAGATAAAAGTTGGCAGGAGAGAAAGGAGAGGAAGCTGACAGTGTGACAGCGCTGCCAGGGTGGGGGTGGCCACGGGGAATTGGATCATGGACAGGAGGGGCTGATCGGTGGCAATTACAGGATTCGATCCCCTGATCGATGTCGACAATCCAATTCCTCCTGCTGCATGGGCCCCCCATCTGAACTGCTAGGGCTTGGGCCCTGTACAAGAGAACCAGTATTATCCCCTTATTAGTGATCATGCCTGGGATGGAGAAAAGAAAAAGCTGGCAGGGTGGTAGTGCTGCTGGGGTGAGGGGGGGGGGGGCACACGGGAGGGCTTGGGCAGCAGTGGCAGGGGGAATCAGATCATGGACAGCTCAGTGCATTGAGGTGGTGGACAGTTACTGGAATTTATCCCAGATGGTTGTGCATGATCCGCTTCCTCCTGCTGCCAAGGCCCCCCTGCTGAACTAATGGAGCACAGGCCCTGTACAGAAGGGCCAGGGGCACCCCCTTTTCAGCGGCCCTGCTTTAGATATACTTTAACAATTTGGTGTACCTAATCCAGATGATCTAACTCAGTTTTTTTCTGATTAGAGCAGTTAGAACAATTAAAGAGGGTTTCTGATTGGCTGCTTTGGATTGTTGCACTATGACATATGGGTATCAAAATGAGATGCATTCCTAATGCATGGGACCTAAATAGTGTATTGGTATGGATGGCACACAAAAAGGTTTGGTGAACCACTCATTTCTGTTAAAGAATGTACACGGTGCAGTTAAATGCATAAAATCTACATACATTTGAAAGCACTGGAAGATTGTGTACACATTATATTCATTTCTAATACCTGTAACAACACAACGGTTATAAGAAAGGAATTTTCTTTTCTTCTTACTCGATTAACACTTGTTCTTGAGTGATAGTACAACAACAAGCCATAAAGCAGTAAATGTGCATGCGGTTTTACTAAAGTGAAGATTAACTCCAGACACAAGGAAGATTGTGACTGACAGGAAGGATGAGGATTGCAGGAAATACTTCATAGACATATTGTGTGAGATCAAAGAATCTAAAAATAAAATAACGTCACATAAAACATAGCTATATTTATTTTTCTAGTGCAACAGTCCTTAAGAGCTTTACCAGCCTGAATATACAATGGCTCTAAACAGTACTACCAAAACAAATTTGCTGGGAAGTAATATGGTCCCACCCACCAAGTGTACCAATCCATACAATTCATAATTCAAAGCTTTCAACCTCTTAGATTACACTATCTAAGAGGTTGAAAGTTTTGAATTATGAATTGTATGGATTGCCAGAAAAATGACAACCATGACAAATGTTAAAGTGTATGTAAAGTCAAATATTTTTTTGGGGCAGAGTGGTGACCATTGTCATCGAGAAACAAAGTGAGGGAATTATCAACAGAGTAAGAAATTAGGAGAATTTGTCCAGATGGGACAAATTTGCAGTTATCTAAGATAGGAATTACCCTCACATCGGGGAGATTTCTCCTTGTTTGATGTTGCGGTTCAAGGCAGGAAGTGAAGGGAAATCTCTCCTGCAGGACAGAGTCTGCAAGAAATTTAAATCTTTTCTACTCTATCCAAAACTCAAAGGAAAAAAAGTTTTCGATGTACATACATTTTAATGCAATTTTCTAGTTTCTTATAGTGAAACAACAGAGGAAGCATGCTTATCTATACAAATGTAATATTTACAGTATATGGTATAAAGATTTCAAGAATTATCTCCTATTGTATATACTATTTTGATATCAGCTTTCACATTGCAGTGCTGTGCCGTTAGTGCTAAAGCTTCACTCATTTTTGAGTGAAAAACACTTTAGCAGTGTTTTAGCAGCGCTTTTGCTGCACTTTACGGCCCCTAGCGGGGCGGTTTCTGCCTTTAAAAAAAAAGGTAAAAGTTCCAATTTGCAGTGCTTTCAAATCGCTTTTAAGGCACTTCAGAAGCACTACCCATTCAGTGCAATGGGCAGGGGCATTTTGGGAGAGCTAATTACAGTGCTCCCAAGATGCCCCAAAGATGCTGCTTGCAGGACTTTTCCTAACATGCCGCAAGCGCACTGCCCCGATGTGAAAGCACACACTGCACAGAATGGGAGGCAGTTTTCAGGCGCTTTTCAGTGCTAAAACGCCTGAAAACTGCGTCAGTGTGAAAGGGGTATCTCGTATCTCTGTATCTCGCACTCAGATGTGTAGTAGACCCCTTTCACACTGGGGCGTCGGGGCCGTCGGCGGTAAAGCCCCGCTATTTTTAGTGGGGCTTTACCGTCATTTTTGCAGGTAAAACCGCCCCGCTTGCAGCCAAAAAAGGGTTAAAACGACCCGCAAAGCGCTGCTGCAGTGCCCATTCAGTTCACTTCACCGCTCCAAAGATGCTGCTTGCAGGACTTTTTTTAGCGTCCTGCCAGCGCACTGGCTTTCACACTGGAGAGACAGGAGAGGCACTTTACAGGTGCTATACAGGCGCTATTTTTAGCAACGTAGCACCTGTAAAGCGCATCAGTGTAAAAGGGGTTGTATAGTTGTTGTTTACTAAGACCCCTTTCACACTGAGGTGCTTTACAATCGCTACAGCACTAAAAATAGCCCCGGAGGAACCCCGGAGGAAGCGGTGCGCTGGCAGGACACTAAAAAAAGTCCTTCAAGCAGCATAAAGGTTAGTGGATAGTAAGGATAAACGTGCATACTTCAAACAACTCAGCTACAAGTTTTCATTTACAGTACATTAGATGTTTGTCACATCATTTACTAGATTTTCAGCTAAATTGTTTAGTATTCTAATGTTTATGTGCACCTGTGGGCATCGAAAAATGAGAGATTTGTGGCTGAGTTGTATTAATATTGCCTCGTACCTATGTAGAGATTATCAGACGAATGACCACCAGTTTTGGTTTTTTGCATGCTAGTCTCCATATTGAAAACGAAAAGGTTACTAAAGTTACGAAAATTCTCGTACGACAGAATAAAAATTCAGAAGTGATGTCATGTATTCTTTTGTATTTGTATTGTATTTTTGAATGAAGACTGTACTAATTAAACGAAAATCGTATGATCTGGTATGATTGCGAGATTTTCATGTTTGTCCCTTCGAATAGCTATGTACTAACCATCAGTTTATCGTACGATCGCTTTGAAAGCTGTATTTTTCGTCCGATTTTCTAAACGAGTGTATGGGCCTTAAGGGTTGTCCATGTCATATGCTCCTTATGCTGATTTAAAGATGCCAAATCAGGCTGAGAGTTAGACTTGTCTGGGTGTGGTGAATGCTTTGCTATTTACTGCTTTTTTTCCCTTTTTTAACAACATCCTAAATACATAAAAACACTTGTAAGAGTTGATGTTTTTCTGTCATTTAGTATTGCTCAGGCTTAATGTGTGTTTTTGCTTAATAATTCTTTACACACACAATGTCACTTTAAACATACAGGAGAAACATTTAAGGGTTGCTTTGAAGTGATCATCAAATTTTTCTATATAATAGTTTCCACTCATATCTCAGAATTTTTGGGACCTCATAAAACATCATTATAGTGTTCCATTGAAACATTTTATTTTTATTTTTAAAGTGGAAGCTCATTCTAAAGCATTCCACACCCCTTAATTACAATAAAAAAGACAGCACTATTAACACTCATTTAAATTATCTTTATCTTTTGCCATGTTTTATTCCTATAAAGGGAGAGTTTTTAGATCAAAGACAGTTTCATTAGATTAGGTAAAGGTTTGTTTTAATGTGGAACTAAACCTTCCTATCCTTTTCCGCCAAGGAAGTTGCCATATTAGCCTCTGTTTGATCTGTAACTGCCGTGGTGCTGTACATGTGATCAGTCATGACACCAGCCATTTGATGGTTTGATAATTTGGTTGAGAGCACAAGCAAATATGACAGTTAGCAATCCCAGCATGCTTTGAATGTAATTGTTCTGTGACACTGTTAAATCGATGGGTTTAGTTCCGCTTTAATTGCTAACTATGTACCTGTAGAATGTTTTCCCCTCGCTTTCTCTCTGTTTGACATGTATCAAACAGGTAGTTAGGGACAAAATTGACGTCCTCTTTTCCCCACAAATAGAGCTTTCTTTTGGTGGTATTCGATCACCTCTGCGGTTTTTATTTTTTGCGCTATAAACAAAAAAAAAGCGACAATTTTGAAAAAAAACGCATTGTTTTTTACTTTTTGCTATAATAAATATCCCCAAAAAATATATAAAAAAATATTTTTTTTCCTCAGTTTAGGCTGATACATTTTCTTCTACATATTTTTGGTGAAAAAAATGCAATAAGCTTTTTTTGATTGGTTTGCGCAAAAGTTATAGTGTCTACAAAATAGGGGATAGTTTTATGGCATTTTTATTGATTTTTTTTTTTTACTTTTACTTAATTTTGGGACCATTCACATTTAGTGTGATTAAAAATGCATTGATTACTGTGTAAATGTGACTGGCAGTGAAGGGGTTAACCACTAGGGGGCGCTGTAGGGGTTAAGTGTGTCCTAGGGAGTGATTCTAACTGTGGGGGGGTGGGGCTGTGTGTGACACCACACTGATCACCACTCCCGATTACAGGGAGCTGTGATCAGTGTCCTGTCACTAGGCAGAATGAGGAAATGCTTGTTTACATCAGCATTTCCCTGTTCTTCCTCTCCGTGAAATGATCACGGGTATCCCCGCGATCACACTCACGGAGCTCTCTGCAGGTGCTCGCCCGCAAGCCGCTTCTTAAAGGGCAATGTACAGATACGGTAATATGCCTGTATGTGCCCTTCTGCCGACGTATATCGGCGTGAGCCGGTCGGCAAGAGGTTAATGTGTCAGACAGCAGTAAAAGTAAAAAAAAACCTCCTCAGTAAAAATCTGACAGAGGTTCTACACCATTGTGCCCAATTTGTGTCAACCTCATGGTACTTCTGCAATAACTTCACTGAAATTATTGCAGAAATTCTGCACCATACTATGCACTGCCGGAACAAATGCAGGCTGGTTAGGGAAAAAAGTATGTTGTCTTCTGTTTATTTCTATCACATTATTTCTATTTTATCGCTTTGTGTATATTTTTCTTTGAAAAATATACACAACAGGGCAACATCAAATGTGTATAGGGCAACATCAAATGTGGGGACATGGTGTTTGACTTACTAAAACTGGAGAGTGCAAAATCTGGTACAGCTGTGCATGGTAGCCAATCAGCTTCTAACTTCAGCTTGTTCAATTAAGCTTTGACAAAAAAAAAAAAAAAATGGAAGCTGATGGTTTCTGCATAAGAATTGGCACTCTCTAGTTTAGTAAATCAACACAAAAAAAAAGAGGAAAGCGCACCAAAAATAAGTCACGTCCATAAATCATTGAGGATACAAAATAAGGTAGTACTGAGTATTACCAGGGAGGCGGACTTTTTAGGCTAAGAACCAGTGGAGAAGATATAGCAGTATAAAAAATATAAATTTATTAAAAAATACAAATATCTAAAAAACAATGACAATTGTAACATATAGCATCTATGATTATTGTGCAGTGAGCCCTTGTATGTCTACGCGTTTCACCGTTAGGCTTCCTCAGGACACGGCCAAGGTTCACAGATGAGTAAATCAACCACAGTGTTTTTAAGATGTCAATGATTTGTCAGGCTTATTATAATTTTGGGTAATTATATTAGCCAATCACATGCAACAGTAATGAGCAGTAATTCATTGGAATGGGGTGTAAATGCACCATACCAGACCAAAAATCAGACCTTTTGTGGTAATGTAGCACATTATTCGGTAAGGTGTTACTATGCATTGCAGTGCTCTGCATTGCATGTGCTTTCCTTTAGTGCATTACCAAACTTATATACCTTTACATGCAGAAAATGTAGCTATGTAGGTTCAGGTATAGCTGTACATGGCTAAATAAATACACACGATCTAAGCACTGCTTGACAATCAGGCCAAAGGAATGCAATAAAAACCTCTTCCAGGTGCAGAAATGACTCAATATCACATACCCAAAATGTTTGTCATCAAACGACAATTTACCCTTTTTTTCAACAGAAAAGAAAATGAATATATTACCGCCATGTGCTCTGCATTCCAAAAACATGTAAATAAGGGAGAGATGTCATTTAGATCCTAGCAGGTCTAGCAGTCTTGTCAAGGTGGGCAGGTGTGCAGGTGTTTCAAAACTATATTTTTGTGTTTAGCTATGTCCACCCTAAAGCAGTGTATGTCACATAAGCATCTCAGGCACTGGGGTTGATTTACTAAAACAAAGTAACATGTTCACTTTGAATTTTTCCCAGAGCTTAGTGATTGAGGTGAAACTCTGCAGACTTTCATCAACCAATCACGTGCAAGCAAGCAAAAATGCAGTTTTTTGTATTTTGCATGCACATCATTGGGTTTTCTTTGCAAAGTGACGTTTCATTGCATTCACTAAGCTCTGGGGAATGGTTTTCTTTCCAAAGTGCAACATCACTTGCAAAGTGAATAGTGCATTTGCCTTTAGCAAAAAAAAGATATATATTGCTTATGTTTCTCAAAACTGCAAATTTTTTTGCTCCATAGAATATGGAACTGTATAGGTAGGGTGAGACTTTAAATATAGCGCTGGTGATTCATAAACAAATAACATAAATTTGTATAAAATATAAAGTTTTTATTAAACATTGGATAAAAAATACTCTGGAAATAGACATAGTTACAAACATCTCATAAAATAATTTTCTGCTCTACAGTAATTTCCTGTATTAATAGTGTATGTCCTTGAGACCAGGGTCTACGCGTTTCACGGTCACACCGCTTCTTCAGGACCAACAAGGAACAATACATTCAGGAATATTAATCACAAATAACAATTCACACCCAGATATTGCTGAAATCAAGATCAAATACACAAAAATAGAGATAATTGCTGTCGATTAGACACGCTTTCCGGCCCATGGGAGAAATCATGATAGCTGGTACACCATGAAGTGCCTATATGATATAGTTTTAATAAAATCACATAGAAAAATGTATCTTTTTACTGTTTATGCCATTATTTCTAAAGATATATTTAACACTAGGTGAAGTTCACCCGAACTTGGGAACTACCAAAAAAGAGTTCACGCTGAGATGCCAGAGAAAGGTGAGAAATGGAAAAAGCCTGATGTCATAATATTTCCATGGACTATATCCCAGAATTGCTTCTGTGTATCCGTCTGGTTAGAAACCGGTGCCGCGGTCCAGATGGTGAACACCAGGTGCTATAAATTATATCAGATGATAATAATTGCCTACCTTAATGCATTCTGATCTCACTGTGTATATAAATGTTTGCCAGTAACGATGAAAACCCTTTAAGGCTCCTATCACACTAGTGGTAGTGTTTAAGGAGTTTTGCAGGCGTTCAGGAGGCAATACAGCAATTGCGAGAACATGCAACTGTGGCCCAAGTGTTTGGCTCGCAGTTGCAGCGTAACCCCATTTACATACATGGAAGAGTTTGACAGGCAGTGCCCCCTGTCAAACTCTGCATGTAGATTAAATTGCTGCACTGCAATGCAAAGCAATGTATACGCACCCAAGCACCACCATGTTTGCTTGTAAATGGGCAGTGGGTGCCTGTTTTTACCGTCCCCTGTCTGCAAGCATCAAAGGAGCCTAAAGGAGTTATGCACTTGAAATAATCACCGATGTTATTCGTTTAAATTACATATTTTTCCTTAGGAAATTTCAATGCCATGAGTAGAGGTGTCAGAATATAAAAGTTAGCCGTTTACTGGTGTTTAAATGACTATATCAAATAGGCTTTGTTAAACTTATACTAGACTGATGAAACAGAAAAGCTAGTTATTCATTTTATTTTGATTTGTGGCATGTTTAAAACAATCATTTCAAAGTACTAGAACTGGTAATATTTTAAACCAAATGAGTTTACTTCAGTTTTTATAAGAACCTGCATTATTGTCATGCTCTTGTATTTCGATCATTTTTTTTTTTTTTTTGGTTACATATAGAGACCACCAAACACAGATATAATCTCCTTGTGCAATGGAGCTTCCCTAGGGACTTATATTTCAATAGGTTTTACAAGCAGTTCATAACCTTTCCACCCCAGATGGCTTGTGTGTTATTTTTGATCCCCATTCGCCTACTGATTTGACAGGGAGGATGTACAGCAGTCTTCTATAAGGTAACTTGGCTCATAAAGCTTAAAAATATCTAATTTGCTAATTGTTTGTGTAACACAACTATTAGCACATTAAAAATAACAACATTTCAAATATCTTGATTGTACTAGGATAGCAGAAGTATGATAATAATCCATTATTTGGGAGGGTTACGACTGTGAAGGAACATAGTACATAGTTGCTCAAAACAGTGCTAAATCCAATATACAAGGGTGTACACCACAAATAACACAGACACGTGTTTTCACTCATCTAGCTAGCCAAGGATAACTAAGTTATTTCAGCTGAATGCACATGGGAAAGCTACATAACTTAACAATAATGACTGTGTTATCACAAAGGTCATTACACTAGAGCTCCAACACGGTGGTGGAGCTATGTGGATTGCAAATGTTGCAGGCAACCCTGATTTTAAAGACTGATATCAGCTTGTGAGCTTTTGCTGTGATTTTCATAGCTTGCACTGACACCTGACTTGACAGTATTGCTATAGAGAAGTATTTCATGGCTATCCATGCTCTACCCGGTATACTGAGACTAGAATGGTCAAGAGAAACCTTCCCAAAGTATACTATCTATAAAAAAGGTTTCCATTCCCATCATGCGTATGTTGGCATAAGGTTCGCCTCTTGTTCCAAATTTTTGTTTCAGTTTCGTTCCAGTATTTTGTTCTTGTAAACAACAGTTGATAGTTGTCTGTAAGGGTTCTCATTTACCCAGGTCATGGTAAAGCTGGTAGTAGTTACTCACATTCAACTTGACTTAAATTGTAATGTTGAAGATGTTTCATACCTTACCAAGCCACTTCTTCCTTTCCAGTGCATGCCAGGAAGATATTCCAGCATTTATATTCACATGAAAAGGTAATTGGATTAACCTCCCTGGCGGTATTCCCGAGTGTGACTCGGGGTTAAATTTCAGTACCATTAGCGGTAACCCCAAGCCACACTCGGGATTGCGTTGCAGGATCCTGGTGCAGTGTACTTACCTTGTCCCCAGGATCCTGCGATGTCCCCCCGCTGTGTCCGCGGGCTGTGTCCTCTGCTCGATGCCTCTGTGTGCTGGGCTCCGTTTCTTGCGAGCGTCTCAACGCATGGGGGGATGGAGCCCAGCGGCAAATTGAAAAAGTACACAATATATAACATATACAGTACATGGTAATCTTACAGATTACATTACTGTATGAAATAATTTCACATCCCTTTTGTGCCTAGTGCTTTGTCCAGTGCCCTGCATGTACTTTTATATTATATATACTGTTCTTTCTGCCTGGAAACTTGAGATTGTCCATGGGAACCAAAAAGTGTCCCTTTATGTCAAAAGTGGTTTGAGACCAGCTAGAAAACAGCGATAATAAATTAGAACACTTGCAGAACTGAGCGATAGTGAATCGTAAGGAAATTAATTTTATTATTATATTATTATTTTTTATAATTACTGGTATTTATAGTTATTTATTATATTATAATTTATGATTTTGTGTTTCAAACGTAATCATACCCGGGATGTCTACTAGAATCTTGGTGGACAGATATAAGTGTGTTATTACTAAGAATTACAGGCCTAAAATATAAAACGCCAAATTTCTATGTACCGCTTTGAGACGCAAAAATCTGACATAATCATACCGCCAGGGTGGTTAAGGTGTTTTAACGCGTGGATATAAATGCTGGGGTATATTCCTGACATGCATTGAAAAAGAGGAAGTGGCTTAGTAAGCTATGCAACGTCTTCAACATGTTGGAACCACCAGGCTTGACAACCTTTGTTTCCAAATTCAAAGGAGCTGAGTGGAAAATTCTTGGCTGAACAGCCAATGACATACAGTAACTGTTCTGGCATTCTGACAACTGTAGGACCTGTCGTAACACACAGGAGGGATTTACTAAAACTGGAGCACTCAGAATCTGGTGCTGCTGCGCATGGTAGCCAATCAACGTCTAATTTCAGCTTGTTCAATTAACCTCCCTGGCGGTATGATTATTTAATATTTTTGATGCTGAAAGTGGTACCATTATTTTGCATGAAAATTTGGCGTTTTATATTGTAGGCCTTTAATTCTTAGGAATAACTCACTTAAATCTGTCCAAACCAGAGTCTAGTAGACATCCCGGGTATGATAATGTTTGAAACATGAAATCATAAATTATAATATAATAAATAACTGTAAATAATTATACCAAATAAAAATATAATAATAAATAAATAATAAATAATTATACCAAATACAAATATAATAATAATAAAAATTATTCAATAAGGTAATTAAATCAAAAACACTGAAATTTGCTCAGTTGCAGAATTGTCGCTGTCATTACTTTTCAGAGTTTGATGACGGATCTCCCCACAATTCACTATCGCTCAATTCTGCGAGTGATTCTAATTTATTATCGCTGTTTTCTAGCTGGTCTAAAACCACTTTTGAAGTAAAGGGATGGTTTTGGTTCCTATGGACAATCTCCAGTTTCCAGGCAGAAAGAACAGTTTTTATAATATAAAACTGCATGCAGGACACTGGACAAACCACTAGGGGCAAAAGGGATGTGAAATAATTTCATACAGTAATGTAATCTGTAAGATTACAGTATACTGTATGTATTGTGTGTGTTTCACTTTTTGAATTTGTCACCGTTGTCCGTCCCCGTGCGTCACAACGCTCGCAGGGAACGGAGCTCGGCTCCATGATGAATCGAGCGGAGGCCGAGCCACTCACACTGCGGGGAGACATCGCAGGATCCAGGGGACAAGGTAAGTAAGCTCTTCCTGGATCCTGCGATGTGATCCCAAGTCTGGCTCGGGGTTACTGCTTTTGGTTCTAAAATTCTACCCTAAGCCAGACTCGGGAATACCACCAGGGAGGTTAAGCTTTGACAATAAAACCTGGAACTGATTGGTTTCTCTGCAGAGCTGAACCAGATTTTGCATGCTCCAGTGTTAGTAAATCCCCCTCAATATCTGGCACAGGAGATTCCGCAATCCGTGATGTGTAGTGTGGATGGGGGAATCTTCTGATTTCTCCTGTAGGGCATCAATGGCTTCAGGTAAGAAAAAACTATCAATGGTTATAGCTTTTAGCAGTTAGTCACATTCAATTGGGCTTGTTCTGTAATGTTAAAGATGTTTCATAGTAGGAATGTAAGGAAAATACATATACACATTATGTTGCATGACAAGCCGCAGCCCATTGAATTTAATTACACCCATTCCAATCTGGACGACTTAAAGCCACGACTTTAAAAGGGTTGAGAAGTGACTTTCTTGCACTTTGAATGCCAGAGAGTGTAACGTCACATGAAAATCTCATGAAAGTCACACTATAAAACATCACTTGAAATTGCACATCTTTTGAGTCGCACTAATGTGAATGGAGCCTAATGGCTTAAGCCAGCCATAGACGGTTCGAATCTCTGCTGGTTCCGCAGGGACCTGCTGAGATTCGAACCATGTATGGGCAGGCTAAATTTTGATCAAGCAACTTAGGTACAACCAGTGTGTCGGATTTTACATGCCATTATTGTTAGCAGCTATTATAACCGCTAGCAGTAATCACTGTGTTCTTCCGGTGGGGATGGCTCCCTCTGCCCCCCCGCTGGGAGAACACAATGGTTCAGCAAAACTTATGGTGTTGATGGGGGAATTGAGCGATTTTCTTTCCTGCGTGGTTGCAGGAAAGAAAGAAAATCGCTCCATCTATAGCTGTCTTTAGTTAAGCTATGAAACTTGTTCTGCTATACAGAACAAATCCATGTTTATGAGGGGGTTGGGGAGATGTTTACCATAATTAGCCCTGTCTATACTGTGCTGGCGGATCTTCATTATCTGTTGTAAACTAGGTATCTACACTGTTTGTTCTAACAAAGAAAATCGAGGCTTGTGTTATGAATTGTATGTTAATAAACTTTTCAAACCATTCTATCTCTGAAGTGTACCTTAAGCCTGGTGCACACTACGAGTTTTTTTTTATTCAACCCAACGGGTTGAATGAAGAAAAACTGTCGGCTCCTGTCAGAGCCCCTGTACTAACGATCCAATGTTAGTACAGCGATCTCCTCCAGCTAAGCTGTTGTGTTCTGACGGGGGGGACAGACCCCTGCCAGAAAACTCCAGTCAGTGCTCTCTGCCATTTACTGAGAGCGCTAATCGGGAGCCAGTCCGCTACTGGTTTTCCAGCATGCACGTCCGACAGAAGCCAGATTTCTCATCCGGTTACTGTCGGACCGGCTGGCATACACATGGGCAGAATGTCAGCCGTTTGTTATTGAACTGGCCGATGTCTCTCAACATTCGGCCTGTGTGTGCGGGGCTTAACCACTTCACATCCGCGCTATGGCCGAATGACGGCCACAGCGCAGACCTGAATTCCCGGGAGGCCGTCATATGACGGCCTCCCCTGTGCACGCGCCCTGCCGAGCGCGCTGTGATCACCGAGTCACTGGGACTTGGGTGATCACCGATCCAAGTAAGGGGCCGGTCCCGGCCCCTTACCATGTGATCAGCTGTCAGCCAATGACAGCTGATCACATGATGTAAACAAAAGATCGGTAGTCGTTATTTTTTTCTACTCACGCTGACAGCGTGAGTAGAAAAAAAAGCCGATCACCGGCTCGGATGTGAGGGACATCAGTCCTGAAGTGGAAGAGGCACATCTGCCTCATCAGTGACACCTAATAGTGCCACCTAACAATGCCCACAGTGCCACCTAACAGTGCCCACAGTGCCACCTAACAGTGCCCACAAGTGCCACCTATCAATGCCCACAAGTGCCACCTATCAATGCCCACATGTGCCAGCTATCAATGCCCACCTGTAGTGCCAATCAGTGCCACCTAGCAGTGCTGCCCATCAGTGCCCATCACTGCCACCCATCAGTGCCCATCACTGCCGCCTCATCAGTGTACATCAATGAAGGAGAAAAATGACCTGTTTTAAATTTTTTATAACAAAATATAAAAAAATATTATTTATTTATTTTTTTAATTCAGTTTTTTTATATTTTTTTAACAAAAAGTAAAAACTGCAGAGGTGATCAAATACCACCAAAAGAAAGCTCTATTTGTGGTGAAAAAATTATAAAAATTTCATTTGGGTACAGTGTTGTATGACCACGCAATTGTCATTGAAAGTGCGTCAGCGCTGAAAGCTGAAAATTGGTCTGGATAGGAGGGGGGTTTAAGTGCCCAGTAAGCAAGTGGTTAAGGCTAGCCATACACATTAAGATATTTCTCATTCAGCCGGACAAAAATTTTGTAAATTCCCCCATGAACACCAAACAGCATGGATGGAGGAATCTACTGTGCCAGAAGCTGTATTTTAACAACTTCTGCAGCTGTCAGAATACATGAACAGTGACTGGATATCACTGGATGCAGTCACTGTTTGGCCAAGAGTTTTCTGCCCGGCTCCTTTGATCTTCATATCAAAGGTTTTTGAGTCCATTGGTTCAACAGGGCTTCCCATGCCTTGAGTTTTGGGTGATTCATCACAAATTGTCCAAAAATCAAGCCTTATATAGCAAGCATAAATAAGCACATTGCATGTTTTTCTCAAAAAAACAAGCTACGTGTAGAGTTCTGTATATAATATTGCTTCAAGGAAACAGTCGGAAAAGTAAGAACATTTTTTAAAATTATTTTTAGGTATGCTGTGTGACTAGGAACACATAAACATATAGTGGGGGTTTCTCAAATATAGCTGGAAATACACTCCACCACAAGTTTGTCAAATAGCTTATTTAAATAGACCCAAGATAATATAGGTTTAGTGTATACGTGATGTATACAGCATTTCCTTCAGTGGAAATAGATACCATCCACCATTAAGAAGTTGCTTAGTTCACATTTTTCATTATTAAGTCACATAATTTCTAGTTAAAATGTAAAGCAGTTGTTTCATCTAACTATAATTGATTTCTCCTTACTTCCATGTATATGGTATAGCAGAATGAAAAATATCTTTTCTGCAATATAGCAACCCTCAGCCAAATCTGTATGTGTAGGATGGGGCGGGTTGTAGATTACCAGCTTAAGTGAATGCAAATCGCCTATTTACTGCCTTTACCTGTATGAAATAAATATGTTCTCCTCTCATCTTAATAAATCATCTGTGCCATTTGTCAGAACTCATTTGTATTTGTAACCTGAAGAAAATAGACAGCAGTGCTCTGCCAATGTAAAAGGAATATCTGCATTTTGGTGATCCTATTGCTTGCTCTGCTGGAAATTCCTAGGTTTGTCTTCGTTTCATTTTTCTTAACCCGCTTTAGAACGGTTTAAGAAAAGCTATGCCAGTCATCTCAATCAGCCATCTTCTGAAACAGGCACCTGTCCAGACAACAGTCACTTAAACAAGCAAAATAACAGCTGAACAATTTAAGACAGTTGCCTTATACATTTCAAGACATCTCCCTGGCCTGTGCTCCCTACCCCTATTGTGAAAATAGCCTTTAAGAAACCAAATACCTTAATGTTCCAGCATAAGGACACTAAGATTAAAAGATTCATTAGAACTTCTAGTATTATATAAGCAGGATGTTCAACAAACCTCAAAGGCAGTTTGCAGCTATAGTAACTTTTATCATCCAACCACATCAGAATGACCCAAATCATTATGTCATAGGCCAAACATAACTAAAACAATAGCATTGTCCTAAATACAACTTGTCATATATGTTTTGTTAAATTGGTATAAAGACATAGGAGTCTTTTACTAAAACAAATTAAAATTGTTTCTATCATGAGCCAGGGATTTAAAAAAAAAAATGTTCTCTCTCAAAAAAAAAAAAAAAAAAAGCAATTTAGCAAATTACCTCCTATGCATCTCATTTGTACATTTGTTCAACCCAGAATATCCACTGACTTCAGGTAAACAGTTTAAAGTTTGCCAAATACAGACTTATCCTATACTTCCATATTGTAATGTGCCTCCGATAGCAAATGGAAATTGATCATTAAAAAAATAAAGGCTGTTTTGCTACCAATAAAAAATTACCAATCCAATCCATTTTGCAGGGTTACAGAAATTACAAATTCAGTAATACTCATAATATGCACCTGCAACTGTAAATATCCAAAATATGTCAGAATAAATAGATATATAAAATGAAATGATAATGAAGTGCCGAATGTCACGCATTATGCAAACATCCTGAAAAAAATATACATTTTCATAGTATTTCATTGGCATTACAGCTTTCCTTTGATACTTACTTTGGTGAAAAGAGACTTCTTAATGCTTGTTCTTGTCTGAAAAATGCTCAGCAAGATTCCACACTTACAACAAACACTTCAGCTGCTTTCTCTCTTCAATACAGACAGAGAATTACTTGCACTGACAACTCACTGCTTCGTCTGTCACCTTAAATTGTTGACCACACTATCTTGTGTGTCAAAAATGTGTATCAGGCAGGTCATATGACGTGCTCTTTATGTATGTCTGTATGGTGTTGCGGTGGTCATGGCCACTGATTAAGACTGTATAATGTAAAGCCATGAAAAATGTTTAATCTGTGTTTGTAGCTGTCAAAGGGGAGGGCCAGGAATGTCATCTCACTCTAGGGTAATCAGGATGCATTACCTGTTTCCACCTGCACTCCTGCCCTCTTGGGCCTATAGGATGCTAATTTGTAATTAAAATACAGTACAGGGGTCACAGTAAACCATTGCCATTGTGAAGAAAGATTATACCCTTGATCACCGCTGAGACCATCTATATGTCAATGGTAGAAGTCATTTCTTTAGCAGACTAATAAACCTATGCGATTTTACGATTTTGATTAAGCTCCTTAACACTATTCCAAATACAGCCAGCTATGGACAAAGCAAATATGTTTTGTTACCTTTTTTTAGCATAAAGGTATTTCCTAGCATCAAAGATGTCAAGAACCAAGTACATTCTCAAGGAAAATTATATTTATAAATTACTCTCTTACGTTCCATAAAAATGAAAAGCACCTGATAATCAATGAACAGGGTCTTTCTGGACAACTTTATTTATGGAGCATAGCCTTTAAAAACAATCTATGGCTATGCAGCACGTTTCAAATATTAAAGCATATCTATAATAAATATAAAATCATATATCCTTTTCCAGATTGTATTTCAATTATTTTTAGCCTACTCCTCTTATTCTCAATAATCTTGAGGTTTGTAAACTTACTTTGTGAAGATCCCTACACATTTACTTCCTTGAATTTTGTGGCATGTAATCACTGGGGGTTATTTATTAAAACTGGAGAGTGCAAAATCTGATGCAAAACTGAATAGAAACCAATCACCTTTAAGGTTTTATTTCCAATGCTTAAATGAACAAGCTGAAGTTAGAAGCTGATTGGCTACCATGGACAGCTGCACCAGATTCTGATTGTACCAGTTTTAATAAATCTGCCTCAGATTTGCAGGCAGCAAAGTACCATGGGATATATAGTCATTAGAAATGGAAAGTAAACAGCAGAGGAGAAACTGCAAAGCATTCAGGGAATCAAGGAAGTTGTGGAAAGAGATGGCCAGGCAACATGAAAATAAATATTTCAAGTGAGATCATATTTGATTGTCAATAATAACTTTTGTTTCTATTGATATTACAATTCTGATGTTATAAATAAATATGCCTGCTGTGACCATAGGTTTCCAGTTAACCAGTTTCTGCTTATTCTTTCAGTATCTGGGTTAATGTACCAATGTAATCTGAAATTCGTCATGGGTATAGCCATCTTGAACTAATATCTGCAGTGCTCAAGCAAAAGAAGCATCACAACTTCTTATTTCAGTATATCAAACATTAAATATGCCGCTCTCTGCTGTAATCCTGAAGATTTAAATAAAAGTTGAAGAAACATTGTGAGCTCTGTCATTCATTAACTATTTGCTGTTCTACAGCATTGTGGAAAGGTATCACTTACTCAGAAAGTCACTGCAAAACTCAGCAGCCCTGTACGATTATAATATTTCCCATGAAAGAAAACTTGGGCTATGTCTAATGCCGCGTACACATGATCGGAAATACCGTGAGCAAAACTCCGATGAGAGGTTTTTGTCGGAAAATGTGACCGTGTGTATGCTCCATCTGTCTTTTGCTGGCGGATTTCCAGCCAGCAAAAGATTGAGAGCATGTTCTCTATTTTTCGGTTGGGAAAAGTTCCTATCCGAAAATGCATTTGTCTGTATGCAATTCGGACGCGCAAAAAATCACGCATGCTCAGAAACAATTTGACGCATGCGCGGAAGCATTGAACTTCATTTTCTCGGCTCGTTGTAGTGTTGTACGTCACCGCGTTCTTGACGGTCGAAAGTTCAGAGAACTTTTGTGTGACCGTGTGTATGCAAGGCAAGCTTGAGCGGAATTCCGTCGGAAAAAACATCCAAGTTTTTTCTGACGGAAATTCCGATCGCGTGTACGCGGCATAACAGTTTAATCACTTATTAATAAGAGAGTTTACTGCTTAGTTTCTACTTCATTGGTTTTAGTTCAGGCAGTTGTGAATAAACAGTTAAATATCTTGCCAACAAGTAATTAAAATATAACTAAATCCAAAAACTAAAATATAAAAAATATAAACTTTCCTCACCAGTCCTTAGATGCGGTAGCCACATTAGGTTATTTTCAGGCTAAGAACATTTTCAGCAAGTACAAGAAATATCTATTGATCTTGCCAGAAATGCAGTGTACTTGTCAATTCCTGCAAGCTGACCTGGAAGCATAAAGCAAGGTTCTCTTTTTGTGTAAATTACTAGTCTCACAAAGGTGGACAGTTTTATAAGTCAGCTTGATTGGCAAACTTGACTCCCTTCACAAACACAATGGAGGAGTGAGCTTAGCTACACAAGTAGGGGGAATGTGGAGTAGTCACAGGATTACCATATGAAAATAAAAACCTGAAAAAGAAGAAAATGCATCCATCACATTGAAAGACTAATAAAGAACAGTATTTTGGGTTCGGGTTTAGATATGACTTTATGTAGGTTTGGAGATCTCCCATGCTTTCATGCACTGAAGCAATTCTCTCACATACTGCTTTTAGGGTTCACATGTGTTCAGTGCAAAGCATCTGAATAGGACATGATGGTTTACACCGCTTGCACCTAGTGTGCATCCTACGAGTGCTGCATATTGGGTTCAGGAAATTCAAATTGCAGTAGGAAAAAAGGGCTGCTTCTTCCACTTGGGCTGGGAATGTTGCAGAAGTAAAGGAAGAGGTTGGCAGCTTCTAGTGTCTAGCACATCTACTATTATACTGAACAACAAATGCAAGTCGCTAAGAAATGTCAATTTATCATTCGTGGAAAGAAATGCCTCTAATTTAAAAAAGAATACCCATTTGGTTTTTCCTTTAACTTCTAAAAGAAGTGTGCAGTTTTGACTTCCGGTACATAAAAAAGTGACTGTTCTTTATCTTTTCATCTTAGATAATTAACTCCAGGACCACGGCCTGAAATTGACCTGATTCTCTTCCAGTTACATGAAGTGAAGTTTCTGCTTGAGCCACTTTCCTGGAAGGGGGGAAATACACTCATAAACAAAATGCAATTTCTTTCCCCGATACTTCAATTTTCCAGTATATTATAAAGTTTACAGTTATGCAGCTTACGGTGGTTGTACGTCAGTAGATTTGGACATTGAAACTACCAGGCTGACTTTTATTAGATTTAAGCAAAGAAACTTTTTTTATTCAGCACTTGAGCTGCATAAATGCATTGTAGGGGCAATATAGTATATCATATGGCTTTGATAGCTGTAGTTATCATATGATCATATATAAAATGCTAACCTTTCCATTTTCCATTATTCTTTTTCTATCTTCAATAATCTGCTGAAATAATTTCACTCTGTTCACTAAATTATTTATAAAATACATCTAATGGTTGACATGCCATGGGTTTGTCATAAAAACGTGTAGCCTCATGTTTAAATCATAAAGAAAGATATTGAACAATGCAAATTAACTCAGTAAAGTATTACGTAAAAGAAAAAACAAGGAGACGTTTCATAGCGTGCAGTCTTGGAAGTAAGTTCCTCTTTTATGGAACCACATAATGCAAGTGCTTTCAGAAATGTCTAGTGATGTAATAAGCAAAAACTGCCCCATCATGTCTATGCATTTTCTCTTTTAACATTTTTTCTACAGATCACTTCCTGTTCAAAGAAAGCAAAATACACTGTCTGCTGTACCATATACAGTCATTTTAGGTACAAAGAATGGGATTTTCTTCTTTTTTTTTCTATTGGGATTTTTTTCTCCTATATTTCTAGAAATATGCATCACATGGCTGGCTTGGAAACTACACACCCATTCCACTGTTTTGTAATCTTTAACTGAAGCACAGTTTGTTGCTGGTTGATGGCATCCAAACACAGCTTTTACTAAAGCATTAAAATATAATGACATATGAATTTTCAGAAAAGGCTGGAAATAAAAAGCTTTAAGTGTCAACACATGTATTTGTTATACTGGAGAAAATGGGACATCAAATCAAAGGGGATGACCTTCAGGTTCCCTCTGGTCTTTCATTAAGTGTCCACAGAGGTGAAGCCTGGCCACAGACAGTCAATTGAGACCATGACATGATGAATTACAAGATGAATTAGGGATTGCTGTCACAAATTTATAACTGCCAAGGTCTTTGCTGATTAAATTCTCAAGACCTGGAAGTAATTTCAGCAGCATTGCTGTTAATTTAGCCTGGGATCAGCAGCAGGACAAATTAAATAAGGGATAACACTTTTCCCTTTAAATTACCACATCTTTTGTCATTTGAAAGGAAACTAGAGGAAGACA
This sequence comes from Aquarana catesbeiana, assembly GCF_042186555.1. NCBI lineage: Eukaryota > Metazoa > Chordata > Amphibia > Anura > Ranidae > Aquarana > Aquarana catesbeiana. The sequence continues at coordinate 363,864,877 of NC_133327.1, read as the reverse complement.
TGGGGAAGGAGGACACCTATGGTGATGGTGTTGTCAGGTTTAGAAAAGATGCTTTCTTACAGCAATAAATAATGGGCAGGGATCTCCTATAGTAAATATAAGATAACCTGTCTAAACGCAAAAAAAGCATTTGTCCCAAAGAATCCAAAACAATTGTACATGTGATTGGTTGGCTGTGGATTCACTGAAAGTGAGTTTGTTCCCATAGACATGGTAATGATAGACTGACTCCAGCAGTGCAAATTTTTACCATTAGTTGCAATTATTATTCTGTCTCTGATCTCCTTGTGCGTGATAAAGAAAGAGCATCTTCAGAGGTTGGAAACGCATGGAGCAACTGGATCTTGAACATGTTTAGTTAATTAGACTTTCTGTAGATGGGTAGGTATCTTCCTGAGAGTGACAGGTGGAAAGATAACAGCATAAGTAGATACCTCAATAATGAGGCATGCTGTGGTTGATAACAAAATAGTTGTTTTTACCCACAGGTAGATCAGAAACTGCCCATTTAGGTATTATATTATAATAACACTCAACTTTGGTACTGTCTGGGGAACTAGTTATTGCCAACAAAAAGGTCAGAAATTACCATATTTATAGATTTGCTATTGATGTTGACAAATATGAATCTATTTATAGCCACCATTTGGGCTATGTCTAAAAATATATAAATGTGCCTCTTCAGTTAAAGGGGACAAAAAAAGAGGTTGTATGATTGCCATGTATACTAAAAGATCCTCTTAAGTGGCTTTTGCATTTTATCTAACAAATATTGGTTAATTTTTTTTAATTATTATCCATTCTCAATGAACCTCCTAGAGATGGAATTGATTTTGGACAACTTCAGATTTGAGTATAAAACCACGGCCATTAATCTTGGGGTTAAAAAAACGAATTGGGCAGGTTGGACTTTTTATGTACACACTGGAATTTAAGCTTCATCAGTGTCCAAATTTTACATAAACCATCAACTGTCATCTTATGCCAACAGTTTAAGAAGATATCAATTACTAGAAGTAAAAACTAACTTCAGAAAAAAAGTGATAAGGAAATACAGTGACTCTTGTGCAAACACAACTAATGTTTACTGTATTTCTCTAATATAGTTCAAATGCTAGACCATCAAAGCCAGGGATGGTTATGATTTTTCCTGTGATCTAGACGTATGATTTCTAGACGCTGTTAGGAAAAATGTACAAATGGCATACTAGATTGTCACACTTGCATGATGCAATGCCATATTTTCCCAAGTTTTAACAACAGGAAATAGTATTTACTGAAATTGTTATTGTGAAATCACTTTCTGTACAGTGAACAAGATGCCCTTGTCTGTATCAGCTCACACACGTAGACACAAAAAAATGTGCCTGATTTCTTAAATATTTATTATTTAAAATGATTATCACATGTTGCAGACCTTAAGAACCATTATAAAGAATTAGCTTCCAAATATCTTTTATGAACAACAGGGTGCAAAAGTGGGCAGCAGGAAGCCAACCCTGGCTTTTCGAGAGGAACAGTAGTGACTGGCATAGCTTTTCTCACCTGCTGAATGACTGTTACTTTCAAAACAAGCTTAGAGGTTACCTACGACAAATACAGTAAATACTCCTTGGTTCTGCAAATGTAATCTTATGTCTATGATTACATTTAATCAGCCAGTAATACAGTTCACTGCTGACCAATAAATATCATAATGCATTTAGGCTTGTAACATTCTGGACACCAAACATGGGTGCCATTGAGCAGTCTAAAGCTGCCCATACAGGAAAAGATATGCCAATTCAATGAATTTCCACCTCAGCTGTGGGTTGCTTTATAACAGGACTGTTATTCTTTTACAACAAAGAGAATTCAGACCAATTTCTTAACTTGACACAACATCCTTATTCTCCTAAAATAATCCATACACATCCACCACCTAATGGCCCTGTACAGGCATACCCCACTTTTAAGTACTCAATGGGGTTTATTTACTAAAGCTGGAAAGTGCAAAATCAGGGTCACTTCTGCATAGAAACCAATCAGCTTCTAACCCCAGCTTGTTCAATTAAGCTTTGGTAAAAAAAAAAACCTGGAAGCTGATTGGTTTCTATGCAGGAGTGAGCCTGATTTTGCACTTTCCAGCTTTAGTAAATAAACCCCGTTGTGTACTTAAAAGTGGGGTATGCCTGTAATCTGTTTTTCATTAAATTGTTTTTCCTGTGTTTTTCTGCCTCCTTTTAAAGTGTTACTATATCCGGGACCCTAAATTCACTATATCTGGTCTCCCACAGTACACAGAACAAGAAAATGCAATTATTTTAGTAAATATAAACTGCTAAATACTTTTTCTCATCAGCAGTATATAGCAGTGTTATGACTTCTATGAGTGTCTGGTTAAAGCTTGTAGGAGGAGTTTTCATTCTATTCTGATTGTCCTATGAGGATGCAGGACCTCTGACCCTCTGTCTGGAGAGTGCTGATTGGCCCTGTGCCGATTACATGCACCCTCCCAAGAAAAAATAAATACTCTCTAGAAATACACACCAAACTAAGCCCTGTCCCCAAGGCGATCAGGAGATAGATTGGACACTGTGGAAGAAGGGGAGGATCAGAGAGGACAGGATCAAACCGCCTTTCTACACAATGCACAGGATTAACCCCTTAGGTTCCACGGTGAGTATAACATGCATGCTATACTGCATATACAGGTTGATTTTACGGTTGTGAGTTTAGTAACACTTTAATGTCTTCTGTGAACTCTTGAACCTCCACTTTCCTCACTCAAATCTGTTTGTTTGGAATGAGCAGTGCATGTTAGTTGTAATTATGTGCTCTGCACTATACATCCTACACATCCCATAGTTCATAACCCTTGTCCAATTTGGGAGAAAACAAGAGAGGGTGGCTAAGTTCCCATATACAGTGGGACCATGGAGAATGAACGTAGCCACCCTATAACAGGAAGTCTGATCACAGCAGCAAATAAAAGAAATTTGGAGATTTGGAGTTGGCTGAGAGCAATAAAAGGTACTTTTCTGAGCTAAGAAAATTAGTTTAGTGTCATTTCAGTATCGGCTGAAAAGAGAGCCCCCACCCCTTACAGAATCCACCCACTCCGTCTCCTGTATTCCACTTGCTTCCACCCATAGTGTCAGCAGTATACAGCTCAGCATCGTAGGACAGAGTATATAGCTCTGCCTCACAGATCAGGGTATACAGCTCAGCCTCTCAAATCAGGGTATATAGTATTACAGATCAGGGTATACAGCTCAGCCTCACAGATCAGGGTATATAGCATTACAGATCAGGGACTACAGCTCAGCCTCACGGATGGGCACTGGCAGCACCCCCGCACAGGGCTTGTGGCACTGACACCCCCCTACCCGTGCAGTGCTCACAGCACTGACAGCACCCCCTCCCCCGTGGGTGGTCCGGCACCTGGTATCCTCTCCAAAATTCATTCAGTATCGTCACACAATTGGGTGGGATAGGGGCACACTCTCTGCACCCAGAGCCCACCCTATTTTGAAGCCTATTAGAGCCTCTGGCTCTAACCAGGTGCTTAAAAAAAACACCCCCGCCCACCCCCCACCATAGGAATTCATGCACCCGGGGCCAGGGGGAAAGGATAGGGGGTGGCGGCAGGGATGGGGGGGGCGGTGCCCATGCGCCCTCAATGCACAAACTGCCACTGGTCACGTTAGGTTACTCATACGCAAGGATTTTACCTCTTCTATTCAGAAACTGTAACTTTCTTTGCTCTGTAATCCCTAAGCACTGAAATACCCCAATATGAGCACAGAAAACATTGGTGCATTACAGTCTCAATCATAATGTATAAACTAAATTGGGGTATTTGTATTTTGAAACATACACCTTTAGGCCATAAGATGAAATGTTACATAATGTAAGATAATTAAATAACATTAATATTTTGATGTCTTCCAGTGGTCAAAGCTATGAAGCAAAATTCCAAAGCAGGTGATGTGTTTGGAGGGATAGCTGTTAACTGCACTGGAGGTGTCCCAACATCTATTGGATTCCCATATCTAACATTGGTATCAGTACCTCTTGGACATGAAGCTGACATTGCAGAAAAGCCATGCCTCCCTGTTTCACTATATGTGTACTGCAGGGAGTCACCTCTGGCTTCTGATTAGTAGTGTCAGTTGTTAGAATTTGGGGAAAAGCCCATTGTGGCTATGAAGAAAATGAAGTGCATTTTTCCACTGAGAACACTTCACTATTTATATTAAAGGATCTGACTTCTGCCCCTTGTAAATCAGAGCAGACACTGGCAGGGCTCTTATATTTAAGGAAATAAGATGTGGAAAATATATCTAAACTAGAGCTTCTTGGGGCCCTGGTCTCCTAACTAGTTTCTCTCTAAAAGGAAGCCTAGCAGATATGCAGTGTATAGTGACAGGCAATTCTGATAGATATAGGCATTTGTCTCAGATCCAGATATCATGTGGAGGAAATTTAAATATTTTAAAATGTAAATGTACAATATATAAGAAAAGCGCTGAGTAAACTGACGGCACTATATAAGTCCCTTTAATAAATAGATAGTAAAAACTGTATGTACATGAAAAAGCGTCATTGGATATCTGTCTGCTAGGGTCTGAGGGAACTAATAGACATCCCAATCATCTACAAATAGTAAGGGCCCAAACACAGACTAATACTAATATAGTGGTGCAGAGAGTGTTTTCTATGCTCATAGATTTACTAATATCAATCCACATTAGTAGTTCTGAAGACACAATCTTTTAATCAAAAATGGTGTTTTTGTTCACAGAAAATATGTTAGACAGTGGTTGAACCATGTTTGCATAGCTTTCCTGTTGAACAATGCATTTATGAGCCAATATAATTTCATTGACTGAATGCACATGTTCATGTACTAAGCAGACACCCCGGCATCAGCTTAATTTTGGGCCATCAATACTTTAAGGCCAGTTTCACACTGGGGCGGTGGGTGCGTCGGTGGTAAAACGCTGTTATTTTTTAGCGGCGCTTTACTGTCGTTTTAGCGGTGCTATTCGGCCACTAGCGAGGCAGTTTTAACCCCCACTAGTGGCCGAAAAAGGGTTAAAACCTTAAAAATTTCCAACACCTAGAACTATCTAGTTATATTGTGAGGAATTCATGGGAAATATGTACAATGAATTGTGTCTGTTGGCTTGAACAGGGCCACCCAATTAACTGTAAATAAGAGAGACATTTGTTTGACTGATTATACTCTAAGCTACCTTTGCAACAGCCATCTTTTAAGATTATTTATATAGAAATATTCATCTACGTTCACCCCTTAAGATTATTTACACAGATAGGTTCTTCTACATCCAATCTTTTGAAGAATATTTATGTAGAAATAAACATTTCCAATTTTCATCTCTTAAAATGATTTATGCAAAAATAAATAATCTTCAGTCCTGTTAAAGTGATTGTTCTAGGACAAAAGTTATTGTTCTTGGACATTGTTCCAGGCCTATCCACTCCTTGTTTATATTTTTATTATACACTGAGCAAAATTATAAACGCAACACTTTTGTGTTTGCCCCTATTTATCATGAGCTGAACTTAAAGATCTACGACTTTTTCTATGTACTCAAAAGGCCTATTTCTCTCAAATATTGTTCACAAATCTGTCTAAATCTGTGTTAGTGAGCAATTCCTTTGCCAAGATAATCCATCCACCTCACAGGTGTAGCATATCAAGATGCTGACTAGACAGCATGATCATTGCACAGGTGTGCCTTAGGCTGGCCACAATAAAAGGTCACTCTAAAATGTCCAGTTTTACTGTATTGAGGGGGGGGGGGTCAGAGGGGTCCGAAAACCAGTCAGTATCTGGTGTGACCACCATTTACCTCACGCAGTGCAGCACATCTCCTTCACATAGAGTTGATCAGGTTGTTGATTGTGGCCTGTGGAATGTTGGTCCATTCCTCTTCAATGGATTCGTGAAGTTGCTGGATATTGGCAGGAACTGGAACACGCTGTCGTATACGGCAATCCAGAGCATCCCAAACATTCTCAATGGGTTACATGTCCAGTGACTATGCTGGCCATGCAAGAACTGGGATGTTTTCAGCTTTCAGGAATTGTGTAGCAGATCCTTGCAACATGGGGCCATGCATTATCATGCTGCAACATGAGGTGATAGTCATGGATGAATGGCACAACAATGGGCCTCAGGATCTCATCACGGTATCTCTGTGCATTCAAAATGCCATCAATAAAATGCACCTGTGTTTGTTGTCCATAGCATATGCCTGCCCATACAATAATCCCACTGCTAACATGGGCCACTCGATCCACAACGTTGACATGAGGGGTTCCCCTCCTGCCGAGTGTACGCAGATGTGCGTACTCGGCTATTGGTGGTTATAACAGGTTGATGCCCGCAGCTGCAGGCATCATCCCAGTACTGTTTTTTAGAGCCGGCGATCGGCTTTCCAGGGATAACAACCGAGGCGGCTAAAAGCCTCTCGGCTATTATAGCGGAAGAGCGGGAGGGGACGCCCCCTCCTGCCGCTCTTACCGGGCCTCCCGTTCCACCAGGAGGCCCGATCAACAATCCGCCGCCTCCGGCGGCTAGTGACAGACTGGAACAAAGCTGTAAGCGGCTTCATTCCAGTCTCCTGCGTGTAAACACGGAAGATAGGTACCGTAGTTTGTCGCCATTCCACGAGTGCGTGCAATTATAAAGCGTGACATGTTTGGTATCTATTTACTCGGCATAACATCATCTTTCACATTATACAAAAAAATTGGGCTAACTTTACTGTTTGGTTTTTTTAAAACTCATGAAAGTGTCCCTTTTCCCAAAAAAGTTGTGGTTAAAACACCGCTGCACAAATACCGTGTGACATAAAATATTGCAACAATCGCTGATTTATTCTCTAGATTCTCTGCTAAAAATATATATATAATATTTGGGGGCTCTAAGTAATTTTCTAGCAAAAAATATGGATTTTAACTTGTAAATACCAAATGTCAAAAATAGGCTTAGTCATGAAAGGGTTAAACTAGATGACGGGGGGGGGGTCCAGAGGTAGAGATAGTCAGCGCAGAACATATTACAGAGGGTAGTATTGGGGGCATTAGTGGTAGGTTGACTAAAGCACATAAACCCAAGGTATGAATAGTAACAAGTCCTAGTTGCAATTTCAGAAAACCCAATAAGAGGATAGTAGGCGGTCAAAACTACGTGGCATGTTTACCAATGCCAGGAGCCTTGTGGACAATATGGGTGAACTAGAGATACTGTTGTACGAGGAGGATTTGGATTTTGTGGGAATTTTAGAGACCTGGTTCAACAGCTCTCATGATTGGCTGGCAAAATTCAAGGGTATTTCCTTTATCACAGGGATAGAGAGGGTAAAAAAGGGGGAGGGGTATGTCTATATATCAAGAATAATGTACACGTGAATGTGAGAGATGACATCACTAAGGGAGCTAGGGAGGAGGTGGAATCCTTATGGGTAGAGCTCCAAAGGGATGAAGCTAAGGGGAAAACAATACTGGGAATATGCTATAGGCCTCCTAACCTGAGGGAGGAGGCGGAGGTGGGCCTCCTATCACAATTTGGATTAGCAGCAAGGATGGGAAGTGTCATCATAATGGGAGATTTTAATTATCCAGACATAGACTGGGCAGAGGGAACCACGCATTCGTCTAATGCTCGCCAGTTCCTAAATGTATCGCAGGACAATTTCATGGGTCAGATGGTAGACGCACCAACTAGAAATAAAGCGTTACTAGATCTACTGATTACCAACAATAGGGACCTGATCACAGATGTGGAAATGCAGGGCAATTTAGGAAACAGCGATCACAGGTCGATTAGCTTCAGTATAAATAACACAAATAGGAAACATAAGGGGGATACAAAGACACTGAATTTCAAAAGAGCCAACTTCCCTAAACTACAAACCTTGCTAGAAGGCATAAATTGGCATAAAATCTTAGGAACAAAGAACACGAAGGAGAGATGGGTTCGCTTTAAGAGCATATTAAATAAGGGCATTAGCCAGTGCATCCCATTGGGCAATAAATTTAAAAGAGCGAACAAAAGTCATGGATGGCTTAACTTCAATGTAAAAATGCATATAAAAGCAAAGGAGAAGGCCTTCAAAAAATACAAGCTTGAGGGATCATCATCAGCATTCAGACTTTATATAGAATGCAACAAGAAATGTAAGGGTGCAATTAAGGCGTGTCAGGAAGGGCATGCCAGCAACCAAGATGGCAGCCGGAGAAGATCCCCTGTGCTTCATGTCCCATTGAGAAGAGCAGCACAAGTGCGTGCGTGGGGGTGCACGTGTGGGAGAACGTGCGTCCACCGGTGACAGCCTTTGGCACCAAAGGGGCTATTTAAACTTGCTCATTCCCCAAGATCAGTGCTGTCTGGTCTACAGCATTTCCTGTGTCTCCTGCTATCCGTTGCCTGTACCAGTTCCTGTTGACCTACCCGGCTTACTCCTGACTACTCCTGTTATCTATCTGCATCTGACTCTGGCTTGTCTTTGATTACGCTCCTGCCTGTTCCTTCTGCCACCTTGCTGCCAGCCTGTTGCCAATCCTGCCTGCATCTGACTACGCTTTAGCATCACCACCTGTTTTGGACTTGTTCTCTGGTGTCTGATTCAGCCTGCATGTACCTGCCTGTGCTCCAGTCATTACCAACACGTTCTGCTAGCTGCTGTACCCACGCTTCTGTCTGTGGCACCCAAGTACCAGCCTACTCCAGTCTCCAGCCTGTCAGCTGTTCCTGGTCGTCCTACTGTGTCGGTGTTCCTCTGCAGCTCTGCCTTCAGTTCTTGTTAAGCCTCCCTGCTAGCAACTTGCCAGGCACTTGTGCGACTCTGCACTCCTCCGCCACCTGTCTGCTCTACCGGGGGCCTTGAGTCAGAGGTGTAAGAGAGGCCTTCCTCTGCATAACAGACTCTACCATCAGGTACGTGACAGGGTGGCTAAGATAGAACGCAAAGACACATAGCGGAGGAGAGCAAAAAAAATCCCAAGAAATTCTTTAAGTATGTAAACAGTAAAAAAGGGAGGACAGACCATATTGACCCCATAAAGAATGAGGAAGGACATCTGGTTACAAAGGATGGGGAGATGGTGAAGGTATTGAATTTCATGTTCTCTTCAGTCTTCACAAGGGAATCGGGGGGCTTTAGTAACCAAAATCACAGCGCTTCTCCTCATGACACATCACAGGAAGCACCCTCATGGCTAACAGAGGACAGAATTAGAATTATACCTGGGAAATTTAACATTAAAAAATCACCGGGACCAGATGGCTTGCACCCGAGGGTACTTACGGAACTCAGTCAAGTAATTACCAGACCATTGTTCCTAATTTTTACTGACAGTCTACTGACTGGAATGGTACCAGTAGATTGAAGAAAAGCCAAAGTAACACCAATATTTAAAAAGAGCCCAAAATACATCCCTGGGAATTACAGACCAGTTAGCCTAACATCAATAGTATGCAAACTCTTGGAGGGGATGATAAGGAACTATATACAAGATTTTAGTAATGAAAACGGTATCATTAGCAGTAATCAGCATGGATTCATGAAGAATCGTTCTTGCCAAGCCAATCTATTATCTATGAGGAAATGAGTTGCCATCTAGATAAAGGAAGGCCCATAGATGTGGTGTATCTGGATTTTGCAAAAGCATTTGACACAGTTCCCCATAAACGTTTACTGTACAAAATAAGGTCCATTGGCATGGACCATAGGATGAGTACATGGATTGAAACCTGGCTACAAGGGCGAGTTCAGAGAGTGGTGATAAATGGGGAATACTCAGAATGGTCAGGGGTGGGTAGTGGGGTCCCAAAGGGGTCTGTGCTGGGACCAATCCTATTTCATTTATTCATAAATGAGGATGGGGTAAATAGTTCAATCTCTGTATTTGCAGACGATACTAAACTAAGCAGAGCAATAACTTCTCTGCAGGATGTGGTAACCTTGCAAGAAGACCTGAACAAATTAATGGGGTGGCAACTACATGGCAAATGAGGTTTAATGTAGAAAAATGTAAAATAATGCATTTGGGTGGCAAAAATATGAATGCATTCTATACACTAGGAGGAGAACCTCTGCGGAAAATCTAGGATGGAAAAGGACATGGGGGTCCTAGTAGATGATAGGCTCGGCAATGGCATGCAATGCCAAGCTGCTGCTAACAAAGCAAACAGAATATTGGCATGCATTAAAAAAGGGATTAACTCCAGGGCTAAAGCGATAATTCTCCCGCTCTACAAGATTCTGGTGTGGCAGCACCTAGAGTATGCTGTCCAGTTCTGGACACCAGTTCCCAGGAAGGAAATACTGGAAACGGAGCGAGTACAAAGAAGGGCAACAAAGCTAATAAAGGGTCTGGAGGATATTGGTTATGAAGAAAGTTGCGAGCACTGTACTTACTCTCTCTGGAAAAGAAACGCTTGAGAGGGGATATGATTTCAATTTACAAATACCGTACTGGTGACCCCAAAATAGGGATAACATTTTTTTGCGGAAGGGAGTTTAACAAGACACGTGGCCAATCATTAAAAGTTGAAGAAAAAAAGGTTTAACCATAAACTAAGTAGGTTCTTTACTGTAAGAGCGGGCAGGATGTGGAATTCCCTTCCACAGGCGGTGGTCTCAGCGGGGGGCATCGATAGTTTCAAAACACTATTAGATAAGCACCTGAACGACCAAAACATACAGGGATATACAAGGTAATACTGACTTAAAATCGCTCACATAGGTTGGACTTGATGGACTTGTGTCTTTTTTCAACCTCACCTACTATGTAAGTATGTAACTTTGACATCAGCAAACCGCTCACCCACATGACGCCATACACACTGTCTGCCATCTGCTCTGTACAGTGAAAAACCGGGATTCATCCGTGAAGAGAACACCTCTCCAAAGTGGCAGACGCCATCGAATGTGAGCATTTGCCCACTTAAGTTGGTTACAATGAAATGCAGTCAGGTCGAGACCCCCAATGAGGAAGACAATCATGCAGATGAGCTTCCCTGAAACAGTTTCTGACAATTTGTGCAGAAATTCTTTGGGTATGCAAACTGATTGTTGCAGCAGCTGTCCGGGTGGCTGGTCTCAGAAGATGCTGGATGTGGAGGTCCTGGGCTGGTGTGGGTGCATGTGGTCTGCGGTTGTGAGGTCGGTTGGATGTACTGCCAAATTCTTTGAAACACCTTTGGAGACGGCTTTTGGTAGAGAAATGAACATTCAATTCAAGGGCAACAACTCTGGTGGACATTCCTGCAGTCAGCATGCCAATTGCATGCTCCCTCAAAACTGGCAACATCTGTTTCATTGTGCTGTGTGATAAAACTGTGCATTTTATAGTGGCCTTTTATTGTGGCCAGCCTAAGGCCACACCTGTGCAATAATCATGCTGTTTAAAAAGCATCTTTATATGCCACACCTGCAAGGTGGATGGATTATCTTGGCAAAGGAGAAGTGCTCACTAACACAGATTTAGACAGATTTTTGAGCGAAATAGGCCTTTTGTGTACATAGAAAAAGTTGTAGATCTTTAAGTTCAGCTCATGATATATAGGGGCAAACACAAAAGTGTTGCGTTCATAATTTTGCTCAGTGTAGTATTTCTCAACCCTAATATTTAATGTAAGAGTCCCATGTAATGTTTCACTTTTACATTTCCAATACAGATACTAATCACTATTTATAATAGTCAAAGCAAGCTGCAATGCCAGGAAGATGATTCCCTCTGTACCTACATATAACATATAGTTTTATCCAGACTAAGGTCAAAGTGAAATATTTATAGCTGTTCAAATACAGTATAAAATAAAACATATGTATACTGGAGTTTAATTCATAACAACTGCATAATTAACTCACAAGTGAATGCTAATGAAAAGATAAATGCTAACAAAGACTGACCTTAAAGTTATTGTAAGGGTTCCTTTTTTTTAAATTTTAAAATAACAAACATATCATACTAACCTCCACTGTGCAGCTCGTTTTGCACAGAGTGGCCCCGAACCTGCTCTTCTGGGGTCCCTGGCTGCTCTCGTGGCTCCTCCCCACATTTGATAATCCCCTTGGAGAAGCGATTCACCGAGGGGGTTACCTTGTGGGCGCGCTCCCGAGTCCAGCATTTGCGTCTATAGACACAGAATGCCAGACTTGGCCCTGCCCCGCAGCTCCCGCGTCATTGGATTTGATTGACAGCTGTGCTGCTATCAATCTATCCAATCAAGAGCTAGGACCTTGTGGAGAGAGAGATAGGACATCCCCGCCGAAGAGATGAAGGGGTTCAGGTAAGTTAAATGGGGGGGGCCTAGGGGGCCGGTGACTGCCAGGTGTTTTTTCACCTTAATGCATACTATGCATTAAGGTGTAAAAACATGAACCTTTACAAACCCCTTTAAAGACAATCAAACTCCTGTCTTTTTAGTGGACACCATTAGCGCAAACATTAGGAGCACAGTTAAATTATAATGTAGTTTATTTTAAGTGAGAGTAATATATTATGTGTTTAGATCTAGGACCTCACCTTTCATAAAAGCATGCAGGTGGAGCCACAGTCAACCAGATCCTCTCACAGTGTGTCACTGCTAGTGTTCTAGAGCTCTTATTCTGTTAGAAAGTAGAGCATGAGCTAAGGGGACATCTTTTAAGTAGGATACTTGGGAGCCTCTTCAATCCTTTTACCAGACACGTAAATACGATCTGCTTTTTCCCTTACTAAAAATACAAGTGCTTGTGAACTAGTTGGCCAAAGCTTGCAGAGGGGAGGAGAGGAGAAATCAGTGCAGCAGGTCACCTTTCAGCCACCTATGACATCAGACCTGCTGCCCTGATTCTTACATTAATACCTCCAAGCTAAAAACAATAGTCCAGCCATTAAGCACATCACAGTCTGAGATAAGAAAGCTCTAAGAAGATATTAATCGGTGTATTTAGCTGGATTTCAACCATTCAGCTCCTTAATCATTCTTTGCTAGTACCCAATCAAATACATTGACACAGAAAGACATAAGAAGAAAAAAGGTGGAGGAAAAGAGAAGAATGAAAGAAAAGGAGAAGAGAGAGGTTGATGGGAGGATAAGGAGGGGGCGAGAGAGAGCGAAAGAGAGAGAGAGCGAGAGCGAGAGAGAGAGCGAGAGAGAGAGCGAGACAGGAGAGAGGAAGAGAGAGACAGTTAGAGAGGATTTCTCAGGCAATCCCTTCATGTGAAATGAAAACATTTCTTAATTGCCATTAGGGAAATAGGTTAAATACCAGCCACATAAGCTGCTAAATACTGGCAAACAGATTAAAGTGGTGAAGACATTCAAAGCAGACACATCTAAAGTAAGCAGCGTTCTGTGTCCTAATTTGTCCTTTGACCAGCGTTAACATAGAGGGATTGTATCACATCCTAATGTTTTTTAGAGTGTTGTGGTTCCATCTTTTAATAAACAACAATAGAAACAAAAACAGACACACCTCTAATTTGTGATCATCTGATAATATGTACTTACATACTTTGAACAGCTCATATTTTACACTCCATCCTTGCATTAAGGTCCTAATTAAGGTAGCTATGAACACACAAAAACTGGAGAGATCCAAGGAAGTAAGTAGGGATGAGCTTCGAGTTCTAGTTGAACCTATGTTCGACTCGAACATCGCCTGTTCTACCGTTCGTCGAATTGCGAACGTTATGGGCCGTTTGCGCCAAATTCGAGTGGTGCGTCACAGCCCATAATTCACTGCAGCATCGCAGTGCATTGCTGGCTGATGATTGGCCAAGCATGCACTATGACCCGCATACTTGGCCAATCACAGCGCTGTCTGTACAGAGAGCCATAATTGGCCAAAGCCTGGGTAGCTTTGGCCATGTGTATGGCGGCCTTGTGTAGTGTGTTGAGGCGGAGAGAGATAGACAGAGAGACAGTGTCATTTGATTTAAGTTAGATAGAGCAGACAGGTGAGTCAGTTAGCTGCACTTACAGTGTATTGTGTATATATATATATATATATATATATATACAGTGGCTTGCGAAAGTATTCGGCCCCCTTGAACTTTTCAACCTTTTGCCACATTTCAAACATAAAGATATAAAATTTTAATTTTTTGTGAAGAATCACCAACAAGTGGGACACAATTGTGAAGTGAAACGAAATCTATTGGATATTTTAAACTTTTTTAGCAATTAAAAAACTGAAAAGTGGTGCGTGCAAAATTATTCGGCCCCTTTACTTTCAGTGCAGAAAACTCACTCCAGAAGTTCAGCGAGGATCTCTGAATGATCCAATGTTGTCCTAAATAACTGATGGTGATAAATAGAATCCACCTGTGTGTAATCAAGTCTCTATATAAATGCACCTGCTCTGTGATAGTCTCAGGGTTCTGTTGAAAGCGCAGAGAGCATCATGAAGACCAAGGAACACACCAGGCAGGTCCGTAATACTGTTGTGGAGAAGTTTAAAGTCGGATTTGGATACAAAAAGATTTCCCAAGCTTTAAACATCCCAAGGAGCACTGTGCAAGCGATCATTTTGAAATGGAAGGAGTATCAGACCACTGCAAATCTACCAAGACCTGGCTGTCCCTCTAAACTTTCAGCTCAGACAAGGAGAAGACTGATCAGAGATGCAGCCAAGAGGCCCATGATCACTCTGGATGAACTGCAGAGAACTACAGCTGAGGTGGGAGAGTCTGTCCATAGGACAACAATCAGTTGTACACTGCACAAATCTGGCCTTTATGGAAGAGTGGCAAGAAGAAAGCCATTTCTCAAAGATATCCATAAAAAGTCTGGTCCAAAGTTTGCCACAAGCCACCTGGGAGACACACCAAACATGTGGAAGAAGGTGCTCTGTTCCGATGAAACCAAAATCAAACTTTTTGCCCACAATGCAAAACGATATGTTTGGCGTAAAAGCAACACAGCTCATCACACTCAACACACCATCCCCACTGTCAAACATGGTGGTGGCAGCATCATGGTTTGGGCCTGCTTTTCTTCAGCAGGGACAGGGAAGATGGTTAAAATTGAGG
The DNA here is from genome assembly GCF_042186555.1 of Aquarana catesbeiana. Taxonomy (NCBI): domain Eukaryota; kingdom Metazoa; phylum Chordata; class Amphibia; order Anura; family Ranidae; genus Aquarana; species Aquarana catesbeiana. Next base: position 363,849,835 of record NC_133327.1, on the reverse strand, counting down.
GGAAGATGGATGCAGCCAAATACAGGACCATTCTGGATGAAAACCTGTTGGAGTCTGCAAAAGACCTGAAACTGGGACGGAGATTTATCTTCCAACAAGACAATGATCCCAAACATACAGCAAAATCTACAAAGGAATGGTTCACAAATAAACGTATCCAGGTGTTAGAATGGCCAAGTCAAAGTCCAGACCTGAATCCAATTGAGAAAAAGCTTAAAACTGCTGTTCACAAACGCTCTCCATCCAACCTCACTGAGCTCGAGCTGTTTTGCAAGGAAGAATGGGCAAGAATTTCAGTCTCTCGATGTGAAAAACTGATAGAGACATACCCCAAGCGACTTGCAGCTGTAATCGCAGCAAAAGGTGGCTCTACAAAGTATTAACGCAAGGGGGCCGAATAATTTTGCACGCCCCACTTTTCATTTTTTTATTAGTTAAAAAAGTTTCAAAAATCCAAAAGATTTCGTTCCACTTCACAATTGTGTCCCACTTGTTGGTGATTCTTCACAAAAAATAAAAATTTTATATCTTTATGTTTGAAGCCTGAAATGTGGCAAAAGGTTGAAAAGGTCAAGGGGGCCGAATACTTTCGCAAGCCACTGTATATATATATATATATATATATATGCATCCTAGGTGTTGTATATATACAGTATATATACACTGTATTTAGTTTAGCTAGATCCGTTCCTGTTATTCTCTTCCTACTGACAGGCAGGCAGGTGTATTTACAGTATTTACAGTTAGTGTACTGTGTCCTTTGCACAGTGTTCACCTAAAGCTACCTGAAGAAAATTGGTGGTGTTCTTCTGATCCTATTAGTACCACAGGCAGGCAGCTACAGTATTTACAGTTAGTGTACTGTGTCCTCTGCACAGTGTGTACCTTAAACTTCCTGAAGAAAATTGGTGGTGCTCTTCTGATCCTATAAGTACCACAGGCAGGCAGCTACAGTATTTACAGTTAGCGTACTGTGTCCTCTGCACAATGTGCACCTAAAGCTACCTGAAGACAATTGCTGTTGTTCTGATCCTATTAATACCACAGGCAGGCAGCCACAATATTTACAGTTAGTGTACTGTGTCCTAGGCACAGTGTGCACCTAAAACTACCTGAAGAAAATTGCTGGTGTTCTTCTGATCCTATTAGTACCACAGGCAGGCAGCTACAGTATTTACAGTTAGTGTACTGTGTCCTCTGCACAGTGTGCACCTAAAGCTACCTGAAGACAATTGCTGTTGTTCTGATCTTATTAATACCACAGGCAGGCAGCTGCAGTATTTACAGTTAGTGTACTGTGTCCTCTGCACAGTGTGCACCTATAGCTACCTGAAGAAAATTGCTGATGTTTTTCTGATCCTATTAGCACCATAGGCAGGCAGCTACAGTATTTACAGTTAGTGTACTATGTCCTCTGCACAGTGTGCACCTAAAGCTACCTGAAGAAAATTGCTGGTGTTCTTCTGATCCTATTAGTACCACAGGCAGGCAGCTGCAGTATTTACAGTTAGCTTACTGTGTCCTCTGCTAAGTGTGCACCTAAAGCTACCTGAAGACAATTGCTGTTCTTCTGATCCTATTAGTACCACAGGCAGGCAGCTACAGTATTTATAGTTAGTGTACTGTGTCCTCCGCACAGTGTGCACCTAAAGCTACCTGAAGACAATTGCTGTTGTTCTGATCCTATTAATACCACAGGCAGGTAGCTGCAGTATTTACAGTTAGTGTACTGTGTCCTCTGCACAGTGTGCACCTAAAGCTACCTGAAGAAAATTGGTGCTGTTCTTCTGATCCTATTAGTACCACAGGTAGGCAGCTGCAGTATTTACAGTTAGTGTACTGTGTCCTCTGCACAGTGTGCACCTAATGCTACCTGAAGACAATTGCTGTTGTTCTGATCCTATTAATACCACAGGCAGACAGCTGCAGTATTTACAGTTAGTGTACTGTGTCCTCTGTACAGCGTGCACCCAAAGCTACCTGAAGACAATTGCTGTTGTTCTGATCCTATTAATACCACAGGCAGGCAGCTGCATATTTACAGTTAGTGTATTGTGTCCTCTGCACAGTGTGCACCTAAAGCTACCTGAAGAAAATTGGTGGTGTTCTTCTGATCCTATTAGTACCACAGGCAGGCAGCTACAGTATTTACAGTTAGTGTACTGTGTCCTCTGCACAGTGTGCACCTAAAGCTACCTGAAGAAAATTGGCGGTGCTCTTCTGATCCTATTAGTACCACAGGCAAGCAGCTACAGTATTTACAGTTAGTGCACTGTGTCCTCTGCACAGTGTGCACCTATAGCTACCTGAAGAAAATTGCTGGTGTTTTTCTGATCCTATTAGCACCATAGGCAGGCAGCTACAGTATTTTCAGTTAGTGTACTGTGTCCTCTGCACAGTGTGCACCTAAGGCTACCTGAAGAAAATTGTTGGTGTTCTTCTAATCCTATTAGTACCACAGGCAGGCAGCTGCTGTATTTACAGTTACTGTACTGTGTCCTCTGCACAGTGTGCACCTAAAGCTACCTGAAGACAATTGCTGTTGTTCTGATCCTATTAATACCACAGGCAGACAGCTGCAGTATTTACAGTTAGTGTACTGTGTCCTGTGTACAGTGTGCACCCAAAGCTACCTGAAGACAATTGCTGTTGTTCTGATCCTATTAATACCACATACAGGCAGCTGCAGTATTTACAGTTAGTGTACCGTGTCCTCTGCACAGTGTGCACCTAAAGCTACTTGAAGAAAATTGCTGGTGTTCTTCTGATCCTATTAGTACCACAGGCAGGCAGCTACAGTATTTACAGTTAGTGTATTGTGTCCTCTGCACAGTGTGCACCTAAAGCTACCTGAAGACACAGACTAATAATAGTACAGGCAGGCAGTTGATTCTGCTAGCTGCAGTATCAGTATAAATATATATATATATATACATCCCAGCTTTGTGCAGATAACTACTCTCACTACAGGCCATTAGAATGTCTGGAAGGCCAACAAGGAGAGGCAGACAGTCACAAGCCAATGAAATAGGGCAAGCAGGCTCTGTGTCTAGAGACAATAGTGCTGGTCGTGGAGATGGTGCATCCTCATCAGCACGTGGCCGTGGGACACGCTTGTCCATTTTTTCGGCAGCTGGCCATGTTGAGCCGCAACATGCGGAAGACTTGTTAGAGAGGATGACCAAGCCGTCCTCATCCTCCTCATCCTCTCTTACCCAGGCTCAGGCTACTTTGTCTGGCAAAGCAGCTGCCAACGTGTCCTCTTCCCTCGGTTCAATGGCATCAGTCACTCCTTCGCTAGCCCCACCATGTCCTCCTGAGGAGTCCCCCGAACTGTTTGACCAGTGTTGGGTACATGCTCCAGGAGGATGCCCAGCGTTTTGAAGGCTCCGATGATGGTACCCAGCTAGAGGAAGGCAGTAACGTGAGCCCAGAGAGAGGGGGTGCCCAAGAAGGATAGCAATCTGGCAGTCATGTTCCCCCAGCTGCAGTATACTGCCAGCTTTGCTCCAGTGATGAGGAGGGAGGGGATGATACGGTCACTGACTCCACGTGGGTGCCTGATAGGAGAGAGGAGGAGGAGGAGGAAGCACATCTCCAATGAGGCAGGATGCCCTCCAGGGGCCAGCTTAAGGGCAGCACACTGACTGCATCACACCGCAGAGCTCTGCATGTGCAGGGCGCTGCTGTCTCTGCACGTTATTCCAAAAGTTCTTTGGTGTGTCCCTTTTTTGAGATGAGTGCATCAGATCCCACCGCTGCTATTTGCAACATATCACTCAAGAACATCACCCGCTTGGGCACCACATGCTTGACCAGACCAGACATATGTCGACTTGCCATGCAGTTCATTGGCAAGCGTACCTAAAAGACCCACACCAAAGAACAAAGCGGACCTCTCCTTGCTCCTCATCAGCTGGGATCTCCAACCCCACTACACCTTCAGTCCTCTCTGAAACCTGCACTGAGAGGAATGAAGGTGTAGAATTAGGTGTGTTACAGCCAAGTACTTGCAGGCAATCTGCTATCCGTACACCAACCTCAGATTGTACCAGGCAAATTTCCCTGCACCGCTGAAAGTAGTTCGCTCCCAGCCATCCATATGCCCAGCGGTTGAATGCTAGCTTGGCTAAATTGCTAGCACTTCAACTGCTGCCTTTTCAGTTGGTAGACTCTGCCCCCTTCCGTGAGTTTGTGGAATGTGTGGTTCCTCAGTGGCAGGTTACTAAAAGCAGGCATGGACAGGAACATTACCTATCTTTCACCGCGCACTGGGTGACTCTTCTGGCAGCTGGGAAGGATGCAGGACAGGGTGCAGTAGTGTTGGAGGTTGTTCCGCCACCACGCCTCCAAAATTCTACTAGTGGTGATTCTGCCACACCTCTCTCCTCCACCCCCTCCTCTTCTTCTTCCTCCATGGCCTCTTCCTGTGCTGATTTGTCCTCGGAACCAGTGTTCAAGGGGCTACGCAAGCACGCAGGCAAAAAGATGCCATGCGGTGCTTGAGCTGGTGTGCTTGGGGGACAGGAGCCAGGGCCAGGGGCAGGTTGAGAGGTGGTTGACGCCACGCCAGCTTAAGCCGGGTATGGTGGTTTGCGACAATGGCACCAACCTCCTCTCCGCCCTCCGACAGGGACAACTGACCCACGTGCCCTGTTTGGCTCACGTCCTTAACTTGGTGGTGCAGGGCAGGAACTTGGGCAGGTAAACGGCAGGTAACCATTTCCGCAGGTCATATAATGCCAGTGCTCGGCTGGCTGACCTCCAAAAGGAATTTAACCTGCCCAAGAACCGCCTAATCTGTGACATGCCCACCAGGTGGAACTCAACGTTGGCCATGCTGCAGCGGCTGCACATGCAGCAGAGGGCCATCAATGAGTACCTATGCGACTAAGGACAGGGTCAGGGGAGCTTTTTTCCCCCATAGCAGTGGGCTATGATCAGGGATGCATGCACTGTCCTGTCTCCATTTGAGGAGGCCACGAGGATGGTGAGCAGTGACAGTGCATGCATCAGTGACAGTCCCTCTTGTCCACCTGTTGGAGCACACGCTGCGTGGAATAATAGACAGGGCACTTGAGGCAGAACAGAGGGAGGAAGAGGAGGACTTCCTTACCTCTCAAGGCTCCCTTTATCCAGACAGTGTTCCTGCATGCCCGCCGATCACACAGGAAGAGGACGAGGAGGAGGATTGTGTCAGCATGGAGGTGGAGCCTGGCACTTAGCATCAGCAGCAGTCTTCAAGGGATCATTTACAGTCCGAAGAAACCCATGGACTTGTACATGGCTGGGAGGAGGTGGCTGCGGATCATCTCATCCTTAGTGACCCAGAGGACGCTGGACCGAATGCCTCAGCAAACCTACGCTGCATGGCCTCCCTGATCCTGCAAAGCCTGCAGAAGGATCCTTGTGGTATCAAGGGGAGGGATGATTACTGGCTGGCAACCCTCCTTGATGCATGTTACAAGGGTAAGGTTGCGGACCTTATCTTGCCATCGCAGAGGGAGCAGAGGATGAAACATCTTCGGGAGGCCTTGCAGAAAGGTTTGTGCAACGCGTTTCCAGAGCCTGGGAGATTACAATTTCCTGGTCCTCCTGGACAACGTGTTGCTGAGGCTTCGGTCAGTCACAGAAGGAGCGGGGGAGAAGGTGGCTGTCTGACTGATGCATTCAGACAATTTTTTAGTCCGCAGCCCCAAGGTCTGATCGGTTCCAGCAACCATCGACAGCGTCTGATTTACATGGTGCAGGATTACCTAGGGGCAATATCAGACTTGGACACCTTTCCCACTGAAAATCCTCTGGGTTACTGGGTCTTGAGGATGGATCACTGGCCAAAGCTTGCACAGTATGCAATTGAGCTACTGGCCTGTCCTGCATCCAGCGTTCTTTCGGAACGCACATTCAGTCTTGCTGGAGGCTTTGTAACCGATCACAGGGTGCGCCTGTCCACCGAATCGGTCGATTGACTGACCTTCATAAAAATGGATCAGTCTTGGATCACCAGCTACCAAGCACCTGATGCTGATGTAACCAATTGATTTTTTTAAAAATGTGAGATCCCTTCAAGACTGCCTATGCTGATGCTGAGTGACTATTCTGTTATGCTGAGTGACAATCCTCTTCCTCCTCAATTTTCATGCTGATAGCTTGTAAGAACATTTTTGGTTCTGGGCACCGCCACCAGTGGCCAAGGCCCAGTTTTTCTGCCCCTGTTTAACAGGGGCGTGTAATTACAATTTTTGATGCAATACTTTGCAGCAGGGCTCATTCCTGCGCTCCAACTATAGTATCTGTAAGGGGTTGCAGTGTGGTGGCACCAGCACCAGCGCCCAAGGCCCAATTTTTCAGCCCCTGTTTTACAGGGGCGTATAATTACAATTTTTGCTGCAATACTTTGCAGCAGGGCTCATTCCTGCACTCCAACTATAGCATCTGTGAGGGGTTGCAGTGTTGTGGCAGCAGTGGCTAAGGCCCAATTTATCTGCCCCTGTTTAACAGGGGCGTGTAATTACAATTTTTGATGCAATACTTTGCAGCAGGGCTCATTCCTGCGCTCCAACTAGAGTATCTGTGAGAGGTTATAGTGTTGTGGCACCGGCACCAGTGCCCAAGGCCCAAATTTTCAGCCCCTGTTTAACAGGGGCGTATAATTACAATTTTTGATGCAATACTTTGCAGCAGGGCTCATTCTTGTGCTCCAACTATAGCATCTGTGAGGGGTTGCATGGTTATGGCACCAGTGCTTAAGGCCCAAATTTTTCTGCCCCTGTTCAACAGGTGCATGTAATTCTTGATCTAATATTTCACAGCAGGGCCCATTCCTGCGCCCACCAAGAGTAATTGTGAGGGCTTACAGTGTTGTGGTAACACCACCACCACCAAAGGCCCAATTTGTCTGCCCCTGTTCAACAGGTGCATGCAATTACAATTCTTGATATAATATTTCACAGCAAGGCCTATTCCAGCGCTCACCAACAGTAACTGTGAGGACTTACAGTGTTGTGGCACCAGCACCACCACCACCACCAAAGGCCCAGTTTTTCTACCACTGTTCAACAATGGCATGTAATTACAATTCTTGATCTAATATTTCACAGCAGGGCCCGTTCCTGCGCCCACCAAGAGTAACTGTGAGGGCTTACAGTTTTGTAGCAACACCAACACCTAAGGCCCCAATTTCTGCAGAGTATATAGGGCAGGCCCCTACTTTCAAACATCCAACTTACAGACAACTCCTACTTGCAAACGGAAGGAGACAACCTGAAGTGAGATGAAATCTACCCCTAGGAAGGGAAATTCTCTCCTGTAATTCTCTCCTCTATCCCAAATTTTCAAAAAACATTTGTCATTGGGACAGAAAGTGAGATGAAATCTTCTGAAGAGGTGCACAGATAGCAAAACAAATATTACAGGGGTGATAACCCTTCCCTATGTTTTCCAAAAAGCTTAAAAATAGATTTTTTGGCTGGAGCTACACTTTAAAAATGTACCAGTTCAAAATTACAAACAGATTCTACTTAACAACTAACCTACAGTCCCTGTCTTGTTTGCACCGCCTGTATACTGCTGTTCAGAGTATATAGGGCCTGGGGGCCCCACGCCTTTCCTTTTTTTAAATTGGGTGCGGGGTTCCCCTTAATAGCCATACAAGACCCAAAGGGCCTGGTAATGGACTGGGCGGGGTGGGGGGGGACGGGGGGTACCCATGCCGTTTGTCTCATCCATATTTTTTCATCCATATTGCCGGGACCCGACATTGCATTAAAGCCGCAAGCAGTTCTAACTGACATTTATTCCTTTACAAATGTAATTTTGTGCAGGGACTGTTCTAAGCACGGGAAACACGCGCCACTTTACAGGCATACTATACACACCCCCCAGGTACGATATTTAAAGGAATATTTCTCTTTTTTTTTTCACTTTAAGCATCATTAAAATCACTGCTCCCAAAAAAACGGCCATTTTTAAAACTTTTTTTTGCATTGATACATGTCCCCTGGGGGCAGGACCCGGGTCCCCAAACCCTTTTTAGGACAATAACTTGCATATTAGCCTTTAAAATTAGCACTTTTGATTTCGAACGTTCGAGTCCCATAGACTTTAAAGGGGTTCTAAAGTTCGCGCAAACTTTCGGTCCGTTCGCAGGTTCTAGTGCGAACCGAACCGGGGGGGTGTTCGGCTCATCCATAGATGTAAGTGACAAAAGCGATCTTCACTGGACATAGCAGTGCTGGTATTTGAGGGCATTCGGTGGTTACTGTTCCTCTGTAAAGTGTATGCAGGAATCATTAATGGAAATTCACTTAAGCTTGAATTTACCAAACTTTGGCATCCCAACATAACCATAAATATAAGATGATGTGATCTCACCAAAAAGGTTAATTATTGATACTATAACATTTAGTTGATATAAGACAGTCAGTACCTTTTGTTTCCATACAAATAAAAACAATTTTTTTATTGACCTTCATTTGAAATTAGCTAAATCACTTGCCCCAGTCATTTCTCTTACCAAAAAGAGATGTAACATTAAAGCGTGGTTGGGAATGCAATAAAGGCCTTTGAAACCTTGAAAACAGTATTCTTTATGTCCTCACTTTCTACTAGTGGATTTGTCAGCATGCAACCATTTTCAAGCTTTGCCCCTGCTGGTTTTTATCCAGAAATTTACTGATGCAAAGACGAACGCCTTCACTGGAGACCAGGAACTGCTTGCAGTTAAAGAAGTTGTAAACTTTACAACCACTTTTTACTACAGGTAAGCCTATAATAAGGCTTTCCTGTAGCTACCCCAGATATCTCCTAAACCTGCACAGTTTGGGAGATATCCCCTGTATCTGCATGTGCCAATATCATCGGCACATGCGCACTGAAGCAACGGCACATATGTGCCGTTACCGGCGGCTCCCGCACGCATGCGCGGGAGTGACGTCATTGTGGCTCCGGCCAACCACAGCGCCGGAACCCGCGATACCCAGAAGTAACTCCGGGAGCGATGACGCCGGCCGGAGCGGTGTACGAGGACCTCTGCGGGGCTTCGATCTAAGGTAAGTAATTCCTAATGAGCTAGTATGCTATGCATACCTATAGATTTCCTTTAGATCTTGCTTGGAATCTCATGGTGTTGAAGGAGGAAGAACGCAGGGGTCCAAGGCAGCTCATGATCTGTAAATTTCTGAACAATGCGGTGAATCTTGGTTCAGTAAGGCAGCAAAAGATGACAAGACCAGAAGATGTGAAGGAGAGAACGGGTTCCTCCCCACACCTCCAGCACAGATCTGTGCTCCGAGGGAACATCTTGTGGATCCTCACTGCCATATAGTACAACCTTGTCAGTACCTTAGGTTTTACAAGAGAAGAGAAGAAGTCTCTCCACTTGCCTTTACGTGAACTGATATCCCAAGTCCTGCTCCTACTTAGATATATAGGAAGGTCTGAAATTCGTGGGTGGCGCTAATAGCAACTGGTAAGTCTGGGATACCACATGGTGTGTAGGGGACTGTTCCAGACACAATAGATAGAAGGTAGTAAGGCTCCTCCTGAAGGGTTCTGGGGAAGGTAAAGAGCCAATAAAATGAGCTAACTGTAGTTTTTGCCTGAAGGGAAGGCCCACAAAAGATGGGTCGTCAATGATTTGTTGCCTGGTCATCCACTGTCCGTTTGTAAGGAAATGATGGACCTGGGATCGTTCAATCCCTTTCAGATCCTGAAATCTAGGGTCGCTGAGTCCGGATTGAAGGCAGGGTTCCCCATGACAGGGGTTAGCGGCGAAGGAGTGGGTGTGATGGAAAAGTCGAGAAAGGCTTTTTGGGCAATCCACCACGTTTCACCTACAGTGGGGTGGTCCAATATCCGGCGTGGCAGATACGTCTGGCACCAAGGCAACACGTCCAGCTGGGTCCCAGCCAGGAGCCCTTCCACCTGGACCCACTGTTTCAAAGGACCATGGTGACACCAGTCCAGGATTGGTGTCATGAGGAGAATTCTTATAATTTTGGGACATTTTCATTAACTCCCTGTTGTTGTCTCTGGGAAAGGAGGAGAAGAGAAATCACTTCAGTGGTACACAGACATCAAAATAATAACTTGTCAGGGGTCGTAACCCTCCCCTACCCTATCCATAGCTAAAAAAATTGAAAATTTCCTATCAAATACAAATACCATGGCAGCAACATGTGGGCTAGCCCTGCCTCCATAACTACCCTATAGGACACCTCTCCCATAAATCTTTGCTCTAGGCTGCTATCCATGTTCCATAACTAGCCTACTCCAGACATTTGGGAGGGAACTCCTGCTGCCATGGAGTCTATCAGGAAAGGAAAATTACGGTAAGTATTTGATAGGAAATTTACCGTTTTCCTGAAAGACTGCATGGCAGCAACATGTGGGAAATAACTCACCACACACACCCGGGTGGGCAAAATGTTGAGCAAAGGAACCAAAATTTATTAAACACTGTCAACTGACAATACTTGTAAACTAAAATGAATAGATGACAAGGCAGCTGGTTCAACACAGTAGTGAGAAACAAATGTGTTAATAGAAGACCAAGAGGCCGCTCTACAGATGATTTTGGGAGTGACATGCCGAGAAGCTGCCCAAGAGGTCGAGATACTCCGAGTCGAATGAGCTGTCACTGCCTCGGGAGGAGCCAAGCTCTTTGCTCTGTAAGACCTTTGAATGGTCTGTACAATGCAAGCAGAAATGGATCTAACCAAAGCCCGCATCCCTTTGTTTTTACCATGGAGGAGGATAAAAAGAAACTCCGATTGTCTGAAGGGAGCCGTGACCTCCAGGTACTGTTTCAGAGTGTGGCCCACGTCAAGAGGATGAACAACCTGATTTTCCGTTGACCTAAAAATGGGAAACACCTCTCCCATAAATCTTTGCTCTAGGCTGCTATCCATGTTCCATAACTAGCCTACTCCAGACATTTGGGAGGGAACTCCTGCTGCCATGGAGTCTATCAGGAAAGGAAAATTACGGTAAGTATTTGATAGGAAATTTACCGTTTTCCTGAAAGACTGCATGGCAGCAACATGTGGGAAATAACTCACCACACACACCCGGGTGGGCAAAATGTTGAGCAAAGGAACCAAAATTTATTAAACACTGTCAACTGACAATACTTGTAAACCAAAATGAATAGATGACAAGGCAGCTGGTTCAACACAGTAGTGAGAAACAAATGTGTTAATAGAAGACCAAGAGGCCGCTCTACAGATGATTTTGGGAGTGACATGCCGAGAAGCTGCCCAAGAGGTCGAGATACTCCGAGTCGAATGAGCTGTCACTGCCTCGGGAGGAGCCAAGCTCTTTGCTCTGTAAGACCTTTGAATGGTCTGTACAATGCAAGCAGAAATGGATCTAACCAAAGCCCGCATCCCTTTGTTTTTACCATGGAGGAGGATAAAAAGAAACTCCGATTGTCTGAAGGGAGCCGTGACCTCCAGGTACTGTTTCAGAGTGTGGCCCACGTCAAGAGGATGAACAACCTGATTTTCCGTTGACCTAAAAATGGGAAGCACAATCTCTTGATTTTCATGGAAGACTGAGGTCACTTTAAGTTTTGACCCTAACATGGGAATCAACACTGCTCTATCCGGAAAAAGTTAGAAAAGGCTCCTCTGAATTTCTAATTTCAGACACCCTTTTGGCTGAAGTCACAGCTACCAGGAAAGTAGTCTTGAGCGTGTAATGGAAATTTGTAAGTTCTGTATATAATTGTATTGTATTTTGTATGTATTGCACATTGCCCTCACTGTGCAACAGCACTAATAATGTTTTCAGTAAATGTTTACATTCTTTCGAGTCCTGATTAGAATAAGCCTGCCTATGTAATGCCCCTTGTTACGATAAACCTACAATTGTAATATTAATGTGATACCTACGTAATCATGTGCATAAAAACCTTCAATTGCGTCATAATAAAGCAGAACAGTAATTTGGAAAGATGCTGAGCGTATCTTTTGTGTCTGTTCCCTACTGCAGTAGTTATTATTAATTTGGAACCACTAATCAATATGAGGATAGGAGTTGCCTATCATCAATTTAACCGAGTCAGCATGGCGAGCTTTGCCTTAGGAGGGGATTCCAGGTGACCCTGAGTATCCGAAATGAGGAGCTTGAGACGATCCGGGAATTTCTGATAATCAGCCGGCTGAGGTAAGCCTTTTGCTTACATTTGAGTTATCAGACTTCCTTGATCGGTAAGGCATTTTCAGGACAAAGGGTACCTATTTTACTCCCCTTAATCGAACTGTATTGATTGGTGGTTATATGTTATGTCGTCCCTGTCTACTGTCCATCGGAGTGTTATAGATAAGAAAGGGAAGAATAGTGCTGTTCACAGGTATATGTAGTACATCTGCTAGATAAAGTAGTTTAGAGGCAAGAGGGTATAGGCACACGTAGAGAAGAGAGAAGACTGGCCAGTCATTATGGGCATTGAATTAAGTAAGGGAATGAAGGGTAAGAGACCCTCAAAAATGCCCAGCGCAAGAGGAGCGCTATATATGAACCAAAGGTGCGGTTCCGCCTATACTGAGCCCCTAGATTAATGGTTAAAGTGGACAGGGATCCACAATGGGTAACTGGGTTACCAAGGTCCACAGGGACTAAGAATCGTGCAGAGTAAACAGCTAGAGAAACAGCTATCTATGTGAGCAGGATGGATCTAAGGTGACAATTAACACTAGACAGAAAGGGACATTTTCATGTTAAGTTGTGGGATGAATTTTGGGTCAGGCACTACAACTATTAGAGTCAGAAACAGAGAAATGAGAGTTAAAACAGAATACTTTATATGTTGTCAGAGAGGGAAGATGGGATGAGCACTCTGGCTGACCGTCTGATCATAGAAGCTAGATATAAAAGATATCTGAACAAAATAAAGAAAGTAGAATTTAGACAGGAAAATATTAATGAGAGTTAAAAGAAAGTGAGAGAGATATTGGTGTATGTGTGTGCGAATGCTGGGACCTTTAGTTCTATTGCTTGTGTGTGTCATGTACGCAGATGTGACCCCCTCCTTTGTGCTCTATGAAAGAATGTCCCTGAGAGGTCAGTGATAAGCTGGAAGGACACCATGCCAATTCCAGTTTCTTAGACAAAACATGTGCCGGGTTAACGAATCTAATGGTAAACAATGTGATCACAATTATTTTGAATCTGTTTTCCAAACATGGTAAAATGAAGGTTACATTTAACCGTGTATTACACAAATTGAATATCCTTTGATAGTGGAAACACTGCATTTAAAAAAGGGAAATTAAGTAAAATTAAGTAATAATGAGTATTAATTTCTAATATGAGTTTAACAATTTTATTAATAATATAGATATATTGAAACTGGTTTAGACAACCTTTGGTTGGAAATGAAGTCCAGGTTAATGGGGAAATTTGTAATGAATGAGATTAGTTTAGATTAAGATAACAATTTTGTAATTTTACATTTATACAATAAGCCCTTATTGAGAGAAAAAAAAGATTAAGATAAGGTTGTTATTTTGAATAAAGCTGCCATAATATTTAACAAAGCCAAGATGGATGGGATACATAAGAAGTTCTTCTACAAAAATGAAATTTTAAGGTTTTTGATAATAACTTGATGTGCGGTCCATGATGTGAGAGTAATAATAAATAAAATTTAAATATAACAGACCCATCACATCAAGTCCACACACCCTGTTAGGATAGATGCCGCCTGCAGCCAGTTGTTTTATAGTTTTTGATGCTTTCTGGTCCATCATACAGATTCTTGGTCCTTTTGTTTTTATTTATTTTTATTTTTGAAATCCAAAGCAGAATGTGTGGATTGTGAAATGATGTGCCCCTTTTTCTTGTAAGTACAGTGGTATAAGCAGAAGAATATTTTGGATTTATGGGCATCTCTGCATGACCGCAGGGTATTGTTATCATTTGTTATAATATTGCCAGGAAAAAGTTGTCTTTTGAAACATGAAACTGGAGTTCTTACACAAACAGCATGAAAGAAAACAAGCCATTGTAATATATTTATGGAAGCTGGACCCAGTAATGAAGGATTCACCCCGATATATCAGAGCTACAGCTTTTATGCAAAGGTGCTATTAGACAAAGTTAGATATTGTTTTGGTCAAACATTTAAATTTTAATGGTCCGACATTCTGTGCAGCAAATATACAGCTAACTAAATGTTTGTTTAATGAAAGGTTTAAAATATGAGTTTGTTTATGTACAAATCTAACAATGAAAAATGCGTACATTTATTCAAAAGAAAGGAAAAGACACATGTGTTAAATTGATGGTGTAGGAATCAGCTGCTGTGAGCCCAGTGCAGGACACACTCCCTGAAGACCCAGATATTTAATTTTTTGTAGATTTGAGTATGCAGTTTATCACCCAGAAAGATACTCTGTATTCAAAGTCATTGGATCGTTTTTCCCCAGCTCAAGAAACAGAGCTCCATGTTTTAGCAAAGCCTGTGAGCTGTAAAAAGAGTGTATATTTATATAGATAGTCGAGATATAGAGAGCTTTTGGTTCCATTTAAAGGGCCAGAAGTTTGTTTTTACTTCGGCAGGTAAACCAATAAAGCATGCTAAGTTAATTTGATCGGCTGTTTTCATCCTTCCAGGTTCTTGCTGAGGTAGCCATATTAACTTTCACACATGGAAGCAGACCAGGTGAATAAGGATGCTGCATTTACAGCCCCGGACACTTGATGGGTCTGTGCAACTCACAGATTCCACCCTAGTTCTGGCCCAGTATAGCTGGGATTAATAATTCAACTTTAAGGACCCCAGAACGAGAAGAACAAGTGGTCCACAGGGGGCAACTTCTTATGAAATAGGACTTTGGAAAAGGTGATCATTTATGTCTGCCAGCCACTCTTTTCCCTCCAGCTTGACACATGGACCGTGTCATCAGTCACAAGAAGTTATGGCTGCCTTAGTAAATGAGCGTGGGATAGAGCCAGGGTTCTCCATAGTTGTTTTTATAACACACCACTTCTTGTTTTACCTGTTACCAAAGGTGTTACCAAAAGCTGAACATCCCTCCCAGAGATTACAAAAAAGATATATCCAGATGCCCAAGTTAGGATCTTACGAGTATGCATTTTGTCTGTATGGACATGTTTTTTGGATGTCCAGTGGCAAATGCTACTGCAAAGGCCACAGTAAAAAGTGTTATCAGAAGTAGTTTGTAAGTACAGAGTGCCAGAAAGTACAGAGAGTAACAGAGGAAATCATTTTTTATAGGAGAGTCCTTAATAGAAGTTTTGAGGTTTTATTTTTACACCCCCTAATGTCTACAATGTAGCGGACAAAGTAGAGTAAGAAACTAGAAAACTTTTGCCTGAATGTTTTCTTATATTTTATCAAGCCCCTAAGGGGGATGTTGGACTCCCTCCCTATGGGATTTTGTTTGGGAGTGTGTTACTCACTTGCTTATATTTTGTCTCAGCAGCTGAAGTCCTTCATTCGGATCTCACAGAGAATGTTGCTGATCTTTTAAGGTTTTTTGACAAACTCATTTATGTGTTTTCTCCCCAATTCCAGATCCTAAAAGTTTGGAAGGATCTAAAACTAAAGCCAGGTGACTTGTGGATTGTTAAGAGACATTTATATATAAGGAAATGTTTGGAGACTCAATACAGCATCTATTTCATGTACAGTTTTTGCAAAACGTGAAGAAAAAGTCACCTGGATCCACACCAGACACTGCAAAAATGACTAAATTAAAGAAATCTCTGAGTTTGATTTGTTTCCCTCTTGTGATCACAGTCTAGGGTACTTTTTGGTTAAATTACTTTAATTGTAAGGGATATATATATTTGAAAAGTAGTTTAGCCATGTTGAAGTCATATTTTGTCTTTTGTACGTCTTCCATTTTATGTAGAATTGTCTGTGTTTACATATGCTGATAAGTCAGCATGCTCACAATTAAGCTAGAAGGCCATTCTGGCCACAGGAGTGTACAGCCAGTACTCTGTAAATATGTCTTATCAATCATTTGTTTTTCACAATGAAAAGTAATTTGGTAATGAAAAAGTTGCTCAGCTATTATTTTCTCCACAATGGAGTTTTTTGCCTCTTTGGCCAGGACTACCTCTACCTAAGTGTGTGGAGGTTCCAGGTTAAAGGTTATAGCAGGTATGGTTAGTGATCAAAATATTGATCAAAAGAGGGGAGACTGTAATGGAAATTTATAAGTTCTGTATATAATTGTATTGTATTTTGTATGTATTGCACATTGCCCTCACTGTGCAACAGCACTAAAAAATGTTTTCAGTAAATGTTTACATTCTTTCGAGTCCTGATTAGAATAAGCCTGCCTATGTAATGCCCCTTGTTACGATAAACCTACAATTGTAATATTAATGTGATACCTACGTAATCATGTGCATAAAAACCTTCAATTGCGTCATAATAAAGCAGAACAGTAATTTGGAAAGATGCTGAGCGTATCTTTTGTGTCTGTTCCCTACTGCAGTAGTTATTATTAATTTGGAACCACTAATCAATATGAGGATAAGAGTTGCCTATCATCAATTTAACCGAGTCAAGCGTGAGGTCTTTTGCTGAAAAAAGGTTTGTCAGGATCTGATCCGAGATTAGAGAGGAAATCCAGAACAAGAGGGAAGTCCCATTTGGGGAACCATAGCTTTCTCTGAGGCCTAAGCCTGATAGCACCCTTGAAGAACTGACAGACAAGGGAATGATTTGCCCATGAAACTCCTGTGAAGGCCGAGATGGCTGATACTTGCACCCGCAGAGAGCTTACTGCCAGAGACAGGTCAAGCCCTGCTTGCAGAAAACTCAGGATGTCTTGGACTGCTGGAGAGTTACAAGGATTCGGTCTGGAAGACATGTGATCAATGAACATGGACCATATACGTTCATATACTCTAATGGTGCTTTTTCTTCTGGCATTAAGAAGGGTCGGAATGGCTTCCTCTGGGCACCCTAGAGTTTCGAGCCTTCCCCTCTCAAACCCTGAGGTGTAGGTAGGATGGACAAGGGTGTAGAGTTGTGCCTTGAGATAGTAGATCCGGCTTGAGAAGTAGGGGAACTGGGTCTCGATAACTGAGGAGTGTTAAAAGAGGGAACCAAGGCCTGTTGGGCCAGAAAGGAATCACCGCTATGATCTCCACCTTCTCTGTTCTGAGCCTCCGGAGAAATTGGAGTATCACGGGTACTGGAGGAAAGGCATAGGCTTTTTGAAACCTCCACTGGTCCGTGAGAGCATCTATCTCATACGCCTGAGGGTCTTGGAACCTCAAAAAGTTTTTGGTCATCTTGCAATTGCATCGGGAAGCAAACAGGTCTACCTCTGGAGACACTCTCAGGGTTAGGAGCCATTCAAACACCTCTTTGTGGAGAGACCACTCGTTGTTGTTCATTTGAACACGAGAAAGGAAGTCCGCCTGTACATTTTGAATCCCCGGAATGTAAACTGCAGAGATGTTGAACAAGTTCTTCTGAGCCCAGCTCATTATTGGTTCCAACTCCTGAAGCAGGGACCAGCTGCAAGTTCCGCCCTGCTTCCTTACGTAGGCCACCGCAGTTGTATTGTCCAACCTGAGCATTACTGAAGAGTTCATTATTAGATGGTGGAATGACAGGAGTGCCTAAAAGGCGGCCCTCAGTTTCAGTATGTTGGAGACAATCCCCAGAGAAGGGGAATTCCATCTGCCCTGAGTCACTTCTGAAAGGCAATGAGCGCCCCAGCCCCGATTGCTGGCATCTGAGGTTATTGTGACCCATGTGATGGGAACGATTGAATGGCAATTGGGTTCAGATGCTGATCTTCCCTGCACAGAGCCCTTAAAGGCTAAGTTCACTTTTTTTTTTCTTCTAAATTAGAGCTCCCCTTACTGTCCTACATCCATGATTCATTCATGAATAGATACGTTTTGAATCATGGATGTAGGACAGTAAGGGGAGCTGGAATTTAGAAGAAAAAAAAAAAAGGTGAACTTAGCCTTTAAGGGCTCTGTGCAGGCAAGATCAGCATCTGAACCCAGAGAAGGTGGAAGCTGATAGACTGGAGTGCCTTTATTTGCCCGCTTGTGCCCTGCTGTTTGACGGATGTGACGGATGTGGATCGGCTGTGCCCCATCCTTATTTGACCCGTAAGGGAATGCTTTTGTGACCCTCTATAATCAAAGGGCCCTCATTAACAGGTGAGAGGCCATCCTTTGCACTGGTGGAGGGTTCACCTAAAGTCACTGATGTCAGCATGCAAGCTACACCGCACCTGAGTGATTGGATACACTGAATGTTTTATGGACTATTTTCGTTGTTTTAGCGCTGCACCATCTGTTTATTTAACAGATAATAGAACCTTGGAAAAGACATGAGGTGATGTTGTTAGACGGAAGGGGAGACATGTGAATTGCAGGTGCTGTTTGTCTACCCAAAAGCGGAGGAATTGCTGGAAGTCCGCTGCCACTGGAACATGAAAGTAGGCGTCTTATAGATCGACTGATACCAACCAGTCTCCTGGATGCACTGACTGTTGGATTGTAAGTAAAGATTCCATTTTGAAATTTTCTTATCGAATGAAGAAATTGAGATGGGTCAGGTCAAGTCTATGACTGGTCTCCATGTGCCGTTTTCCTTCTGTATCATGAACAGAGGAGAATACATGCCGCTGTCTCGCTCGCCTTCTGGAACAGGGATGGCTGCGCCTTGATCCAATAAACAGTTTACATAAGTTAACAGGACCTGCTTTTTCTCCTCTGAATCTGGAAGAGTCGTAGGAATGAATCTTGGGGTACTGTTGAAGACCCAGGTGTGACCAGAGGAGATCGTTTTGACGGTCCAGAAATCCTGGATTGAGGCCGCCCAGACATGCTGGAAGCAGAGAAGACGAGCCCCCACCTGGCATTCCTGAGCTGGCCCAATCTCAGAAGGACTTAGTGAAATGCTGGTTGCCAGAGGAACCACCTTTTGTGGGTTTTTTGAAAAAGGACTGCCTGGTTTTCCAGGACCTTGAAAACTCCTGACCAGGCCTGTAACTGCGCACTTCCCTGGCGTGATCAGAATTCTGTATTCTTGGAAAGGAGCGTTTCTGGTTCTGTAAGCGCTGATCCTGAGGGAGGAAACCCGACTCACCACCCGTGGCCCGGGTTATGGCACTATCAAGCTTGTTGCCGAAAAGAAAACTTCCCTCAAAGGGAATTCGGCACCAAGCTTGTTTGGAAGCCGGATCTGCCAACCATGGACGGAGCCATAAGGCACAACGTGCTAAAACAGCCGCCAAAATAACCCAGGACATCAGGCAGATGACATCAATAGAAGCCTCCCCAAGAAAGGCGGATGCCAGCCTGATCTCCTGGATAGGTGAACTTTTCACCACTTCACTGGAGATACCTCTTAGGGTCTCATCAACGCTGTCTGACCAGGTTTCCATGGCTTTGAATACTGTGGCTACAGCGAGTACTGGTTTGCAAGCCATTCCCGCTGTCAGGTAAATCCGTTTCAGATCAGAGTCGATCCGTCTTTCCAAGGGATCTTTAAAAGAAACAGTATCTTCCAAAGGAAGAGTTACATATCTCACTAGTCTCATAAGTGCTACGGAGCTGACTCAAGATGGTCAACTTCCTCTTCCTTAAAAGGATACAGCTTCAGGACTTTTGATTGCATGGAACTCTTTTTGTCCATCTTGCCCCACTTATCAGAGATGATGCCACCCAGTTCAGTGAGAAAGGGAAAATATTGACGCTCCTTATTGAGCTGTTTGAAAAATTTTCTCTGCTTTGGAGGAGAAGTAATAGGGTCTTCCCAACTCAAAGCTTCCCTGACAGCTTTCACCAAAGAAGGAACCAAAGCATATTCAAAGCCCATTCCTGGGTCTTCTAGATCTGATTTGCTGTCTGAGAGAGGAGCAGAAGGGCGACTTGGCTGGGAGGATTCCCATGTCTTTTGGGCCAGTTCTTCTCCAGATGGAAGGCATAAGGGCTCTGGTGGGGAATCATGAGGCTGATGAGCCTCCCAATCCTATAGAGATTCTCTCACGACCCACCTTACCATAGATTCAAGGCGCTGATCTGCACCTTCCCTCTCATCTGCAGCTTTAGAGAAGCAGTGATCACAGTGAGATTTGTCGACCGGAACAGGAGCCCTACACCCCCAGCATGATTTTTCTGGCCTCTTGATAGAGTGAGATGAGGGGGGGTGCAGAAGATCTCTACTATGCTACTTGGATCTGGAAGGAGATCTATGATGGCTGGACCTGGAGGAAGATTGCCGGTGGTGTGACCTTGAAGACCCACTCCCCTTACGGGAACTATGTTGTGGATCAGACCTAGAAGAACTGTGAGAAAAGAAAGCAGAAAGAAGACAGGAATCAGCTGGTGCCCTAATACCCTACTCTCTCCCCCCCTTGAACAGGCAGAAAGGTATAAAACTGCAAACATACCTGCTACAAGAGGGCTGGCCACCAGGAGGCAGTGAAGGATCCATGGTATCAGAGCAGGATACTGCAGGGATAAATAAGAATCAGCTGCCAGGCAGGGAACCTACCCTCGCCCAATAGAGCCAGTGCTTACCTGGAACGCCAAATCAGAAGCCCTGGGAAGTCGCCACAGAGCCCACGATCATTCCCGGGTTCTGGAGGCTCCCTCCAGGATTTGAAGGTGGCACCGAGTGACGTCACCAACCACGTCAGACACGAGACGCTCGCGCGCATGAGCGAGCCAAGCCTTGTCTTCGTTTTGGGTCCGCGCATGCGCAGAGCGCACGCCGGGACCTGTAAGAGAGAGAGCAGTGGCTGGAACGCAGCAAGAGCCAGCACCATAGACAGGAAACACCAGCGGAGGAAAACAAGGAAAGCAAAGTACAATACAACATACAAAAACTGCTGCCATGCATATAGATAAAATCTTACCACTCCACTTACAATCACCTGGGTCGAAGGGAACAGACACACACACACCGGACTTTATAGCAGATAATGGCTGCCTGATAGCGATAGGCAAACAGGCTGTGCGCGCTCTGATGATCAGGCTTTCAACTCTTCAGCGCTACTCTGCATATACACTCCATACCCTGCTTAACAGACAAGGCCTATCGAAGGAACATAACCTGGAGCTCTGCCGATCCTGATCGCAAGGGAGTCATCTTCAGTTAGAAGAACCAACAACATGGCCCTACAGGGGAGGATAAAAAAGGATAGCAGCCTAGAGCAAAGATTTATGGGTGAGGTGTCCTATAGGATAGTTATGGAGGTGGGGCTAACCCACACGTTGCTGCCATGGAGTCTGTCAGGAAAAAAAGTTTTGGCTATACATACACTATGCATACACTTATTGCATGAAATGTCAGTAATGAACACACAAGAAACTAATCCAGATCAGGACAATTAGATGAGTAGTCAGATTAATAATTAAACTTTGTGTTTCTTTGTAGCACTGCATTTAATTATAGGCACCTTTTTCTTAAAGAAAACCTGAAAAATCTAAAATACTGCACACATATATAAAATTCTGAAAAGAAGTATACATATAAGAAAAATACTGAGAATAAAAACATTGACACTGGCCTGTTTTTGATTATTAAAAAAATAATTTGACATTACACACAGTTCCTGTGCCATATAGTTGTCTCTCCTATGATGTCCTGCAGATGATTTAAAAAGGCTGTTTGTCTTGTAGAGATTCACCAAGCAGAGCTAACATTTCAATTGCTCAGCACGGGAATATGAGTTGCCCAACTTTCTTTTTTTGATTAGGTACTTCTGCTATTGACATGTCTCATTATTTGTATTCTGCAGTTTAGCTATCTATATGTAATACCATCATGACTAATGCATGCATTTTATAGATGTCTTTTTAAGAAATTCCACTGATTAACTGTTTTAAGAAGGCAACTCAGCATATCTTAACCTCCCTAGTGGTAATCCCGAGTGTGGCTCGGGGTGAATTTTCATTACCAAAAGCGGTAACCCCGAGCCACACTCGGGATTGCATTGCAGGATCCAGGCAAAGTTACTTACCTTGTCCCCAGGATCCTGTGATGTCTCCCCGCTGTGTGTAAGAGCTGTGTCCTCCGCTCCATGTATCACTGTGCCGGGCTCCGTTCCCTGCGAGCATCGCGACGCACGGCGACGGAGCCCAGCGCCAAATCCGAAAAGTGAAAAACACATAATACATACAGTACACTGTAATCTTATGGATTACATTACTGTATCAAATTATTTACCCCCCTTTTGTCCCTAGTGCTTTGTCCAGTGCCCTGCATGCAGTTTTATATTATACAGTATCTCACAAAAGTGAGTACACCCCGTCACATTTTTGTAAATATTTTATTATATCTTTTCATGTGACAACACTGAAGAAATGACACTTTTCTACAATGTAAAGTAGTGAGTGTACAGCTTGTATAACAGTGTAAATTTGCTGTCCCCTCAAAATAACTCCACACACCCCCCAGTGAAAGAGTCCAAATTTGGCCTAAAGTGTCAATATTTTGCGTGGCCACTATTATTTTTCAGCACTGCCTTAACCCTCTTGGGAATGGAGTCTACAGAGCTTCACAGGTTGTGGAGTCCTCTTCCACACTTCCATGACAACATCACAGAGCTGGTGGATGTTAGAGACCTTGTGCTCCTCCACCTTCAGTTTGAGGATGCCCCACAGATGCTCAATAGGGTTTCGGTCTGGAGACATGCTTGATCAGTCCACCACCTTTACCCTCAGCTTCTTTAGCAAGGCAGTGCTTGTCTTGGAGGTGTGTTTGGGGTCATTATCATGTTGGAATACTGCCCTGCGGCCCAGTCTCTGAAAGGAGGGGATCATGCTCTGCTTCAGTATGTCATAGTACATGCTGGCATTCATGGTTCCCTCAATGAACTGTAGCTCCCCAGTCCCGGCAGCACTCATGCAGCCCCAGACCATGACACTCCCACCACCATGCTTGATTCTAGACAAGACACACTTGTCTTTGTACTCCTCACCTGGTTGCCGCTACAGACGCTTGACACCATCTGAACCAAATAAGTTTATCTTGGTCTCATCAGACCACAGGACATGGTTCCAGTAATCCAAGTCCTTAGTCTGCTTGTCTTCAGCAAACTGTTTGTGGGCTTTCTTATGCATCATCTTTAGAAGAGGCTTCCTTCTGGGACGACAGCCATGCAGACCAATTTGATGCAGTGTGCAGAGTATGGTCTGAGCACTGACAGGCTGACCCCCCACCCCTTCAACCTCTGCAGCAATGCTGGCAGCACTCATATGTCTATTTCCCAAAGAAAACCCCTGGATATGAGGCTGAGCATGTGCACTCAACTTTGGTTTACTATGGCGAGGCCTGTTGTGAGTGGAACCTGTCCTGTTAAACCGCTGTATGGTCTTGGCCACCGTGCTGCAGCTCAGTTTCAGGGTCCTGGCAATCTTTTTATAGCCTAGGTCATCGTTATGTAGAGCAACAATTCTTTTTTTCAGATCCTCAGAGAGTTCTTTGCCATGAGGTGCCATGTTGAACTTCCAGTGACCAGTATGAGAGAGTGAGAGCAATAACACCAAAGTTACCACACCTGCTCCCCATTCACACCTGAGACCTTGTAACACTAATGAGTCACATGACACCGGGGAGGGATAATGGCTAATTGGGTCCAATTTGGACATTTTCACTTGAGGGTGTACTCACTTTTGTTGCCAGTGGTTTTGACATTAATTGCTGTGTGT
Source organism: Aquarana catesbeiana (assembly GCF_042186555.1). Classification (NCBI taxonomy): domain Eukaryota; kingdom Metazoa; phylum Chordata; class Amphibia; order Anura; family Ranidae; genus Aquarana; species Aquarana catesbeiana. The sequence continues at coordinate 363,826,159 of NC_133327.1, read as the reverse complement.
CGAGTTATTTTTAAGGGACAGCAAATTTACACAGTTATACAAGCTGTACACTCACTATTTTACATAGTAGCAAAGTGTCATTTCTTCAGTGTTGTCACATGAAAAGATATAATAAAATATTTACAAAAATGTGAGGGGTGTACTCACTTTTGTGAGATACTGTATATACTGTTCTTTCTGCCTGGAAACTTGAGAATATCCATAGCAACCAAAAAGTGTCCCTTTATGTCAAAAGCAGTTAGAATACAGCGATAATAAATTAGAATCACTTGCAGAACTGAGCGGTAGTGATTTGTGGGGAAATTCGTCATCAAACACTGAAAGTAATGACAGCAACAATTCTGCAACTGAGCAAGTTTCAGTGTTTTTGATTTGATTACATTATTGAATAAATAAATCAGCACTGGGCAACAGGGTTTGGGTTTTTGAGTTTGGCTTCTGTATTTGAAGTGTATCTGTATGCAAAACCTTTTTATATTTCGCTGTGTGTGTTCCCACTGGGGAAATGCACCCCTCTATTTGCCTGGTGTTTTTTGTCATCGAGCAAGAAATGAGGAGAAATCCAACATGTTGGAATACCCAGAAAAAGAGGTAAGAAGAAATTGTATAATGGAAAACCTGTTTCCGGGACAAATGGGAATTTCCCTTAGGCTCCATGCACACTGGGCTTAACCACTTCAGCCCCGGAAGGATTTACTCCCTTCCTGACCAAGCCCTTTTTTGCGATACGGCACTGCGTCACTTTAACTGACAATTGCGCGGTTGTGCGATGTTGTACCCAAACAAAATTGATGTCTTTTTTTCCCCCACAAATAGAGCTTTCTTTTGGTGGTATTTTATCACCTCTGTGGTTTTTAATTTTTGTGCTATAAACAAAAAAATAGCGACATTTTTGAAAAAAAAAAGCAATATATTTTATTTTTTGCTATAATAAATATCCCCCAAAAATATGAAAAAAATTATTTCTTCCTCAGTTTATGCCAATATGTATTGTTCTACATATTTTTGATAAAAAAAAATCGTAATAAGTGTAGATTAATTGGTTTGCGCAAAAGTTATCACGTCTACACAATAGGGTATTGATTCATGGCATTTATATTACAATTTTTTTTTATTAGTAATGGCGGCAATCTGCGATTTTTATCATGACTTTTGCAACAGACAGATCAGACACTTTTGACACTATTTTGGGACCATTGGCATTTATACAGCGATCAGTGCTATAAAAATGCACTAATTACTGTGTAAATGTCACTAGCAGGGAAGGGGTCTAACACTAGGGGGCGAACAAGGGGTTAACTGTGTTTCCTTAGCATGTTCTAACTGTAGGAGGGGTGGGCTCACTAGAACATGACAGAGATCACTGCTCCCGATCACTGCATGGACACATAGGATAACATTGAGCTGCTTCAACAGGCAAAACACAAAACTCCTGTAGAACTCTAACTTCTAACTCTAACATCTCTTCTCTGGGACAGGAAGTGAAGAAAAATGTTTCTAATAGTACGTGATAACCCTTCTCTACTTCTAAAACTAAAAATACATCTATACTTAACACTTAAAAAAAACAGTGAATTCTGCTATGGGTTGTGTCATGCTGCGAGAATGACCTTGGAAATGCTAAACAGCAGTAGATTCATAACTACAGGCATACCCCACTTTTAAGTACAAAATGGGGTTTATTTACTAAAGCTGTAAAGTGCAAAATCAGACTCACTTCTGCATAGAAACCAATGAACTTCCAGGTTTTATTACCAAAGCTTAATTGAACAAGCTGGGGTTAGAAGCTCATTGGTTTCTATGCAAAAGTGAGCCTGATTTTGCACTTTCCAGCTTTAGTAAATAAACCCCATTGTGTAATTAAAAGTGGGGTGTGCCTGTACTCATATCCTGGGCATGGCAGGAGGATAAGTATAGAGGTTTAAAAAGGTGGTAAATATATATTTTTTTTTTTTTAAATCAAAAAGGTTTTTATTGAACAATTTAAACAAATACATCTTCCAATGCACAATGTCCAACATTTCAGTGTCATACTTATACAATGTACAGAGCATAGGTTCTTATAGTATTACTATATAGCCCTCTAAACTGCATTATACAGGTGGTAAATATTTACTAAGCAAAAAAAGATGTTTGGTGCTTGGAAACTACCAATCTAATGAACTTTGAAGGAAACTGTCATCTATTGCGGGTGAACTCTACACTAGTGTTCATATAACAAAAGCTACAAGTAAGCATTGTGTTCGGTCTGTTACACCCAAAAAAACATGGTATTGAGTAGATAAGTAATTTGGCTATTAAAGTCTAAAAAGACAGATGGAAAAACAAGTGACCTGGTTATAAATCAATCACATCATTAATCTCCTTGTTAACAACATGTACTCTATAGGCAAGGTAAAATGTATCTCACTCAACCTCAGTACATTCAATAATGACTAAAATAATCTAAAAACCAACAAAAAAAAATATGCAAAAATAAGACACATTGAGGGGAATGTATCTAAACTGGAGCAGCTAAAATCTGAAGCAGATGTGTATGGCAACCAATAAGCATCTAGCTTTCATTTTCAAAGCTTAACTGAAAAAAAAAAAAAAGACGCTTATTGGTTACCATGCACAACTGCTCCAGTTTCTGTCTGCTTCAGTTTTGATAAATTCCCCCCATTGAGATTTATTTCATCTTGCGAAGTTTATATTCCCTTAGCTAAGTAAATAAGGTCTGTAATCACAATAAATACCCTGTGCAATGGCAAAATTTTTTTTTTAAAAAAGCATTTTTGCTGGCACGTGATTTGATGCTTGAAGTAACATAGTTTCACCCCATTCATTACACTAAGTGAACATACTTCATAAAGATCATACTCTTTTTCCTTTAGTAAATCAGCCCTGTTATGTTTTTATGCTAAACTAACATTTTGTTTTTGGGTGAATGCTAGTGGGTAGTAAACCTGTAGTAATGCTTGCTTATTGTTATATTTGCTACTTTTGTACTTTCAACTTAACTTTTCTTTTTTCATTTTTGCTTGGATTTGGCAATCTGTGGGGCAAAGTGTCCCAGCTAGATCCAGTTATCTCTGCAGTGAGTCTGAGTATTAAGTGCTGACAATCTGGCTCTTGTGTCTGTTGTGAAAAGCAAAGGAGTTAACAGTAGAGGAGTAATTTGCAACAGATTTTTCTCTTGACTTATCTTTACCATCAAATGGTTGGGAAAAGTACGGCACTCTCTTGCACATCTCAAACACAGGAGTTCTTGTTTTGCCACATACAGCCATTTCATCATTGCGCTGATTTACAGACTTAATTAAGGCTTAAAGGAAGAAGAGAGAGTCTTTGGTGCTGTCCCCCTCCTACAATACAGAGCTAGACACTAAGCAGGATTCCCCAAAATGAAACAAGTTTTTTCTTAGTACTAACTTTTCCTTTACAACCGTACCAATAAATCTGCTGCCACTCAGTTTGCACTAGGGTGGACATAAAAGGACCTCCCACTCCTTTTCCTCTCCAGCACTTCCCTAGTTTTAAGCAATATATGCCAAGCAGGGACAGCAGGACCTGTAAATCATTTTAATGAGATGTGATTCACTTGCAGAGATTTTTAGGTAAAACAAATAGCATGGATGGGTGATGATGAGCAAATATCAAACTGAAGGAAATGCTACTACGTGTAGCTGATACTTTTAGCTAATGCTGACAATCTGGGAAGTATTTTGCAGCGTTGGATGAATACATTTCCCTTCAGGTGTATTTTTATTAAAAGGATCTGCTTTAACTGAACCTTTGTCCAGGTATCGATTGCTTTATTGGTTTTGTTCCATTAAAGTTATCGCTGACCAAGCTTTATACATTTTCTTTGCAGTGTAAGGAGAGTTAATAACAGATATACCATTTATCAATGGATTCAAATTTGCACTCTAGACAGATTAAAAAATGCTAAAACCTAATTTAAATTATTTGACTTTGTACCAGCCCTTTTGTAATCCTTTGCACAGTAGAACTCTGCATGGGAGATAGAAGGACAATACTAGGAACCAAAAGAGTGTGCTCTCTTCAGGGAAGGATTGGGCTTTTGGGAGCAGTACAAATAAGATCTGTTGGGCTTGGGGCCCTGAATGAAGATATTTTACCATTCAGAAAAGGATAAGAGCAGGATCTACAGTCAGTAACATATGGTGAACATTATGAGGTTGATTGACTAGAGGCAAATAGGCTGTTCACTTTGAAAGAGAATTTGCACTTTGCAAGAGTATTCTGCTTAAGGCCCCTTTCACACGGCTGAGACTCTGGGGGTTATTTACGAAAGGCAAATCCACTTTGCACTACAAGTGCAAACTACAAGAGCAAAGTGCACTTGAAATTGCACTGAAAGTGCACTTGTAAGTGCAGTGGCTGTAAATCTGAAGGGTAGATCTGAAATGAGGGGAAGCTCTGCTGATTTTATTATCCAATCATGTGCAAGCTTAAATGCTGTTTTTTATTTTCCTTGCATGTCCCCCTCAGATCTACAGCAACTGCACTTCCAAGTGCACTTTCAGTGCAATTTCAAGTGCACTTTGCACTTGTAGTGCAAAGTGGATTTGCCTTTTGTAAATAAACCCCATGTCTGGATCAGCAAGTGATCTGTCCATGAATCCCCTGCTGATTAGAGCAGAGCAGGCGGATGAGCCATTCGTGTCCGCTCAGTTTATGCAGAGCAGACACGGACAGAGCCCGCTCTGCTCTATGGGCAGCCGGGAGTAAAAGGACTTTACTGTCCGTTTACACCCTACTGCCCTCCGATCCGCCTAGACAAAGGGGGATGGGTCCTCATCTGTTTTACTTTTAGGATCGGAGGTAGGCAGGTGTAAACGGACATAAGCTCATTTTATTTTTAGGGACCGGATCGGATTGTAGGTAGGCAGGCGTAACGGACACAAGCCCATTTACACCCACCGGCCCATATGGGTGAATGGAGGGTCCAATCATGTTCGCTTAAAAAATTGACAGGCAGACCTGAATGGGAACTTCAGGTGAAAGGGGCCTTAGCTTTGTGATTGTGGTAAAATTTCACATCACAAAAAATACCCAATCATGTACAAGGAAAAAAGCTATTAGGAACTCATGATCTGTCACTCCTCACAGAACAGAACAGGGATTTGTGTGTTTACACACACATGTCCCTGTTCTGCCTCTCGTGCCCGCGATCACTCGTGGTCGGCAGTCATTGCGACCGTCGGCCACGAGCATCGTTATCCCCGCAGTGCAGCTGGCGCGAGCCTGCTATCCCGATTCCGCAAACCGGCATATAGCTACGATAGCTCATGAGATCATGCTGACCTGCCGCAGTATAATAGCGGCAGCTGGTCGGCAAGCGGTTAAATACCCCAACAGGAGGAGAGAGCAGAATAAAGCCTAGTACACATGATGAGATTATCGGAACAAATGATCGGCTGTTTTTTTTGCATGCTAGTCTCCAGATCGAAAATGAAGAGGTTACTAAAGTATGAAAATTCTCATACGACAGATTAAAAATTCAGAAGTGATGTCATGTGCTGTAGTATTTTTGTATTGTATTTTTGGACAAAAACTGTACTGACTAAAGAAAAATAGTACAATCTGGTATTGTACGAGAAAAATTATCATGCTTGTTCCTTTGTCAAATTTCGGACGAAAGCTGTGTGCTAACGATCAGATTATTGTACGATTGCTTCGAAAGCGGTATTTTTTGTACCATTTTCTGATCGCGTGTACGGGCCTTAAAGGATTAGCATATCAGTTTTCTGTTGCTGCTCCCTCACTTTCCAGTCACAAGTTGGCAGCAGGGAGGTAAACAAGATGTATTCCATAACTCCAAGAGAAAATGGTAAGATCAAAAAGTTGGCTCTGCTGCATTGTAACAGTGATTTTAACCGTTTGTCTAGAGTTTCGCTTTATAAGTGGTGTTTTTCTGTGGCTTTAACATACCTGGTATTTGTATGCCTTTTTTAGTTCCCTGCACTTTTAAAATGAAGGTATGTAACGGAATGGTATTGTACCATGTTAGCCATTGTTAGTAACAAAAACGTGAACATATACGCCCACTGGATGTATTTTGCTGCGCAAGCTTTTGAGAATAAATAGTTCTCCTCTTAAGGAGTACTCTCACCATTGAACAGTATGTGTACATATAGAAAAAAAATACTATATATATATATATATATATATATATATATATATATATATATATACACACACACACATATATGTGCTAATGCACTTGAGATGCTGACCATACTCTAGCATCTGGCATGTGTATGCAATTTGGTAAAAGAAAAAGAGAAAGTCAGGGAAAAGGAGCTTAAGTGTTACACCAGTTTGAAAGAGTTATCAAGTGTAAAAAACAGATGTACAGGGATGACCAGTACAATGTGTAGATGATATAGTTAGCTGTGAAGTACAAGGTGCTGACTGCTGCACAAAAATGTTATGTCTTCCTCTAGTTACATTCCCTAGTTGAATATAGAATGTACAGTTCACTTTGAGGGAACCAAACTGAGGAATCTGTAACAAACATTTTTGCAGTGACAGTGACAAGGTCTCTGTGCTGCATAAGTCAGCCAAAAGGAAGAGCTTAGATGGGAATAAAAATGGCCAGACCCATTTGGCGGAGGTCAATAATGTCATCTCTTGAGGAAAGAAAATAAAAGCAAAAGGAGCAAGCTCAAACTCTTGGAATACCTTCTTGGTGGTTTCATGTTAAGTGCTTGCAAGTGTTAATGATTTTTTTTTGTTTTAAAAAGGTCAACAAAGTATTTCCAGCGCACTCAAACTAAATGTGAGATCTCAGAATACTACAGAGTTTTATAGTTAAGTGAAATACTTTGAAGTTACAATCCTAATTCCACTAAGACTTTTAACAATAAATCTAGCTACTAACCCCTGTCAATTTAAATAGGCCTCTTTAGCTAAATCAATTCCTGGCCTAGCTGGGCATTTTGTTTGTTGCAGATCAGGCTGGATAAAACATAATGCTGCTCACAGTGAAAACGATTGTTTTAACTTGAACTTGTTTAATTAAATACAAACTTTATAAAATACTCTAGAATCTAAAAAAAAAAAAAAAAAGGAAGAAAAGAAGCCTGGAGGAAGCAATTTGTATGCTTTACAGATGTTCGACAATAAATAGATGCATTTTTTATCAATGAAAAACTCACCAGTGTTCTCACTTACACCCAAAAAAAAATCACACCTGCAAGTCTAACCAATCGACAACACTTCAACTTAGAAGGGAATACCTGAGAACCAGCCTTATTGAGGATATAAGGTGATCCTTCACTTTCTGTTCCAGAGAAACTACAGGAGCTGAACAGAAACCTTTCCAATGTAACAGGAAACCTTTCCAATTTTAACAGGAAATCCTGATTTAGTGAGTTGTCACCCCATTGGACATTTTCCCCTCACCTCCTGTGCTAATGATCGCTGTAAAATCCTGACTTTTTCATCACTTTTTGTCCCAGTGACCATGGTCCCCAGGACAAATAGAGAGGATAAATCCCCCAATCACAGAAAAAGAGCAATACAAATCTGACAGAGGTTCCTGCCTGGAAATGTTGGGAAAAACCCAACTAGGACAAAAAAAATAAAAATTTAGTTCCGGAAGACTTAGAATCACTGACATTGTTTTAATGGCTGTCTGTGCTGTCATGTTCCATTGACAACCTTTCCATTTTTTTCTATTACAGTTAAAGGGAGTGTGGGGAAATCTCCCAAGAAATTAAAATCTTGCAGAAATGTGTATTTAATGTTTATACCTCAACAAGAATCAGAAGCTCAACCTACATATGAAGTTGCTTGATCTTTCAGATTAGGCAAACATGTAAAATCAGATCTATTAAAAAGTTGCATGGTAGGTACCAAGCCGTAAATAAAGCTGAACTCCAGCTAAATATACAGATGAAATACCTTAATGGGAGCTTTGTCGCTTGTCAAACAATTCATATTTTTATCCATTTAGTTTGTTGGTTTACACAGATGACATCATGTCTCTGCTCACTTTGCTCCCTCCTTCTGTCAGCCTGTTCCTTGCAAAAGTATTCACCCCCTTTGGCATTTTTCGTGTTTTGTTGACTCACAACCTGGAATTAACATGGATTGTTTGAGGATTTGCATCATTTAATTTACAGAACATGCCCACAAATTGGAAGATGTTTTTATTTTTATTGTGAAGCAAACAACAAATAGGACAAAATAACAGAAAATGTCCATGTGCATAACTAATTACCCCCCTAAACTCAATACTTTGTAGAGCCACCTTTTGCAGCTATCACAGCTCCAAGTCACTTTTGATAAGTCTCTATGAGCTTGCCACATCTTACCACTGGGATTTTTGCCCATAACTCCTTGCAAAACTGCTCCAGCTCCTTCAAGTTGGATGGTTTGCGCTTGTGAACAGCAATCTTTAAGTCTGACCACAGATTTTCTATTGGATTGAGGTCTGGGCTTTGACTAGGCCATTCCAACACATTTACATGTTTCCCCTTAAACCACTCAAGTGTTGCTTTAGCAGTGTGTTTGGGGTCATTGTCCTGCAGGAAGGTGAACCTCCGTCCTAGCCTCAAATCACACACAGAGTGGTACAGGTTTTGCTCAAGAATATCCCCGTATTTAGCATCATCCATCTTTCCCTCAACTCTGACCAGTTTCCCAGTCCCGACTGCTGAAAAACATCCCCACAGCATGATGCTGCCACCACCATGTTTCACTGTGGGGATGGTGTTCTTTGGGTGATGTGATGTATTGGGTTTGCTCCAGACAGAGCATTTTCTTTGATGGCCAAAAGTTCAATTTTAGTCTTATCAGACCAGAGCACCTTCCTCCATACATTTTGGGAGTCACCCATATGCCTTTTCGCAAACTCATAATGTGCCATTTTGTTTTTTGCTGAAAGTAATGGCTTTCTTCTGGCCACTCTTCCATAAAGCCCAACTCTATGGAGCGTACGGCTTATTGTCGTCCTATGTACAGATACTCCAGTCTCTGCTGTGGAACCCTGCAACTCCTCCAGGGTTACCTTATGTCCCTGTGCTGCCTCTCTGATTAATGCCCTCCTTGCCCGGGCCGTGAGTTTTGGTGTGTGTCCGTCTCTTGGCAAGTGTGCTGTTGTGCCATGTTCTTTCCATTTGGTAATGATAGATTTGATGGTGCTCCTAGGGATCATCAAAGATTTGGATATTTTTTTTATAACCTAATCCTGACTTATACTTCTCAACAACATTGTCCCTTACTTGTTTGGAGGCACCATTGTCCCTTACTTGTTTGGAGAGTTCCTTGGTCTTCATGGCAGTGTTTGGTTAGTGGTGCCTCTTGCTTAGGTGTTGCAGCCTCTGGGGCCTTTCAGAAAAGGTGTGCATATGTAATGACAGATCATGTGACACTTGGATTGCACACAGGTAACATCATTGCACTAATTACGTGACTTCTGAAGGTAATTGGTTGCACCAGAATTTTTTATGGGCTTCATAACAAAGGGGGTGAACACATATGCACACGCCAATCATAATTTTTTTTTTTTTTTGTTTCACGATAATTTTTTTATTTTTGAAAAATAGTTTAATGTATATATTTTTCCAATTTTACTTCAGCAACTTAGACTATTGTGTTCTGATCCATCACATATAATTAAGATTAAAACTTTTGCAAGGCACTGTAAGTGTATTTGCATGTAGTATACCCAAATGGCTCTCAGAGCTGCACCGCCCTCTCCCAGTCTCATTTATTTGTAGTCATTTTATTTTATTAAAAAAAACAGCATAAATTCACATATTTTTCTGCAGACTTAATACCGGCCTTATTTGTAGCAAAGATAGATATTTAAACATGTAACATGTTACAAACGTGTTTCAGTCATCAGTCATCTGTCAGATATGTTTTAGTAAGCACTTAAAGTACAGTTTATCTACAGCTGTGGCCAAAAGTTTTGAGAATGACACAAATATACATTTTCACAAAGTCTGCTGCTTCAGTGTTTTTAGATTTTCTTGTCAGAAGTTAATATGGTATACTGAAGTATAATTACAAGCATTTCATAAGTGTCAAAGGCTTTTATTGACAATTACATTACGTTTATGCAAAGAGTCAATAATTGCAGTGTTGACCCTTCTTTTTCAAGACCTCTGCAATTCGCCCTGGCATGCTGTCATTCAACTTCTGGGCCAATACCTGACTGATGGCAGCGATTCATGTATAATCAATGCTTGGAGTTTGTCAGAATTTGTGGGTTTTTTTCTGAATGAGATTAAGGTCTGGGGAGTTTCCTGGCCATGGACCCACAATTTCAATGTTTTGTTCCCCAAGCCACTTAGTTGTCACTTTTGCCTTATGGCAAGGTGCTCCATCATGCTTGAAAAGGCATTGTTCTTCACCAAACTGTTCTTGGATGGATGGGAGAAGTTGCTCTCAGAGGATGTTTTTGTACCATTCTTTATTCATAGCTGTGTTCTTAGGTAAAATTGTGAGTGAGCCCACTCCCTTGGCTGAGAAGCAACACCCTCACATAAATGGTCTCAGGATGCTTTACTGTTGACATAACACAGGACTAATGGCAGCGCTCACCTTTTTTCTCCAGACAAGGTTTTTTCCGGATGCCCCAAACAATTAGAAAGGGAATTAATCAGGGAAAATTACTTTACCCCAGTTCTCAGCAGTTCAATCCCTGTACCTTTTGCAGAATTTCAGTCCATCCCTTATGCCTTGTACACACGGTCGGACTTTCTGGGAAGCTAGGTCCGACGTACTTGCCGCCAGAATTCCGGCGGACTACCGCCGGACTTTCTGAACGGATGGACTTGCCTACACACGACCGGACTTTCCGGCAGACTAGGTCCGCCGCTCTTCCTGACGGACTTTCGCCGGAGTTACGGCGGACTTTCAGAATGAACGGACTTGCCCACACATGGCCAAGTCCATTCATTTTGAACGTGACCCAGGTACGACGGGACTAGAAAAGGAAGTCAATCTCACCGCTTTTATCGGCGAGATTGACACCTTGCAAGCCCCGTCGTGGGGCATGCCAGGCCCTTAGGTCTGGTATGGATTTTAAGGGGAACCCCCTACGCCGAAAAAACAGCGTGGGGTCCCCCCAAAATCCATACCAGACCCCGATCCGAGCATGCAGCCCGGCCGGTCAGGAAAGGGGGTGGGGACAAGCGAGCCCCCCCCCCTCCTGAACCATACCAGGCCGCATGCCCTCAACATGGGGGGTGCTTTGGGGGAGGGGGGAGCCCTGCAGCCCCCCCCCACCCCAAAGCACCTTGTCCCCATGTTGATGAGGACAAGGGCCTCTTCCCGACAACCCTGGTCGTTGTTTGTCGGGGTCTGTGGGCGGGGGGCTTATCGGAATCCGGGAGCCCCCTTTAATAAGAGGGCCCCCAGATCCCGGCCCCCCACCCTATGTGAATGAGTATGGGGTACATGGTACCCCTACCCATTCACCTAGGGAAAAAGTGTCAATAAAGAAACCACACTGCACAGGTTTTTAAAGTAATTTATTAGACAGCTCCGGGGTCTTCTTCCAGCTTCAGGGGTCTCTCCGGCTCTTCTCCGCGCTCTCTGGGTCTTCTGCCGGGCTCCTCTGCTATCTTCTGCTTTTTTGCAGCTCTTTTGTTAGCAGGGGCCCGAACTTCTGCCTTCTGTCTTCCGCCTTCTTCCTTCTTCCTTCTCTTCTTCTCTTCTTCCAATGTTGACACGACGCTCTCTCTGGCTGGAATGCTCTCTGAGCGCTCCGATGTGACTTATATAGGCGGTAACCCCGCCCCCTTATGCCGTCACAGTCCCTGGGCATGCTGGGAGTGTGACGGCATAAGGGGGCGGGGTCACCGCCTATATAAGTCACATTAGAGCACTCAGAGAGCATTCCAGCCAGAGAGAGCGTTGTGTCAACATCGGAAGAAGAGAAGAAGAGAAGGAAGAAGGCGGAAGACAGAAGGCAGAAGTCCAGGCCCCTGCTAACAAAAGAGCTGCAAAAGAGCAGAAGATAGCAGAGGAGCCCGGCAGAAGACCCGGAGAGCGTGGAGAAGAGCCGGAGAGACCCCTGAACCCGGAAGAAGACCCCGGAGCTGTCTAATAAATTACCTTAAAAACCTGTGCAGTGTGTTTTTTTATTGACACTTTTTCCCTAGGCGAATGGGTAGGGATACCATGTACCCCATACTCATTCACATGGGGGGGGGGTCGGGATCTGGGGGCCCCCTTATTAAAGGGGGCTCCCGGATTCCGATAAGCTCCCCCGCCCGCAGACCCCGACAACCAACGGCCAGGGTTGTCGGGAAGAGGCCCTTGTCCTCATCAACATGGGGATAAGGTGCTTTGGGGGGGCGCAGGGCGCCCCTCTCCCCCATGGCACCCCCTTGTTGAGGGCATGCGGCCTGGTACGGATCAGGAGGGGGGCGCTCGCTCGTCCCCACCCCCTTTCCTGACCGGCCGGGCTGCATGCTCGGATCGGGGTCTGGTATGGATTTTGGGGGGACCCCACGCCGTTTTTTCGGCGTAGGGGTTCCCCTTAAAATCCATACCAGACTTAAGGGCCTGGCATGCCCTGCGCTCGCTGCAATAGGAAAATTTGTTTTTCCTATTGTAGCGAGCGCGAGATACAGTACCCTGCCCTTGTGTCATATCTGGTCCATTGGACCAGCATACAGACGAACGGGCTTTCCGTCAGGAACTCAGTCCGGCGGAGTTACGACATAAAGATTTGAAGCAGGCTACAAATCTAAAGTACGTCGGATTTCCGACCGAAACGGTCTGTCTGAGGTCCGATGCAATCCGATGCAGACCACACACGATCGGATTGTCCGCCGGATTTGGTCCGGCGGCGTCCGTCGGACTTTTGTAGCCGAAAAGTCCGACCGTGTGTACGCGGCATAATAATTTTCCTGGAGAGAAGTAGCTTCCTTGCTGCCCTTCTTGACACCAGGCCATCCTCCAAAAATGTTCTTCTCACTGCGTGTGCAGATGCACTCACACCTGCCTGCTGCCATTCCTGAGCAAGCTCTGCACTGGTGGTACACGGTTCTGCAGCTGAATCAACTGTAGAAGACGGTCCCAGTGCTTGCTGGACATTCTTTGGTGCCCTGATGCCTTCTTCACAAATGCAGTAAAAATTACTTTTTTAGGATTAAGTTAATTTTTCATGGCAAAGAGGGACTTTGCAATTAATTGCAATTCATCTGATCACTCTTTATAACATTCTGGAGTATATGCAAATTGCCATCATAAAAACTGAGGCAGCAGACTTTGTGAAAATTAATATTTATTGCATTCTCAAAACATTTGGCCATGGCTTTAAGGTCAAAACTTATATTTTTATTGTGGATGAAATCACCTTCTGTGAGGCTCCATTGAGTTTTCAATCGAGGGACTACCCATTGAGTGAACTTTGTCCAGTTTAGCAGTTCAGAAAAAGCCTACAATTCTATAGTGTATGGCCAGCTTTTGGCCAGTTGTCACCAGAACAACTGTACCCATTGGAATATTTTCCCTCTATTCCCCTATTGGTCAATTTTTCCTCTATTCCTCTATTGGAAGGTTTTTTCTATTCCTATATAGGAAGTTTTTTTCTCCATTCCTTTATTGGAAGATTTTTCCTCTAATCTTCTATTGGAAGATGTTTCCTCTATTCCTCTATTGGAATTTTTTTTCTTCTACTCCTGTTCTGATGACAACTGAAAATTTGGGATTTTCACATGACTTTCAATCCCAGTGACAGTGGTCACCAGGACAAATAGAAAGAGTAAACCTGACAGGGGTTATAAACTCTCACCACTCTATCCAAAACCAGATTAAAAAGTTCAATTCTGAATAGCACAGTCTTTATTTCTCTGTAATTTTTTATTTCGTACATCTATGGTTTATTTATTTTGATTTGGTACATCTATGGTAGCTTACTCAACCAGAACTGCTTCCTTGGCAGTCAGCAAAACCTCTAAAGAAAACAAAAAAAAATGGTGTGTATCACCTTTTCAGACCTCTGCTACCTCACCTTTTCACCTCTGCTACTTGCAGAACTTTACCTTCTCTGGGCTGGTTTCCCCAGCTGTTATTAGGGAGATTAATAACAGCCCCCTGACATCCCTTATCAATTAATCAGCTCTTTAATAGCTTACCTCCAGCTAACAGGTATATTAGCCATCACAGACACAATAACCACAAAGAACAGGGAAGAAGAGTGAAAAAATGATGTCAGCCTGAACTGAAACAGGGGTTCAACCTTCTGATATTGTTAAAGAAGACTCAGTGGGTCAGACCAATCTTTCTTTCTCCAACCTTGGACTACAACTCTTCCTGGGAGATTTTAAACATTACCTCTTTACATCTTGCCAGCATTTTATGTGTTTGCCCTGGGAATCTCTCCAATTCTATGTGCCAGACACCACTCAGAGAAGCTACACTATAACTCACAGACTACTATACTCTTCAACTTATTTAAGTGAATAAACTTAGCACACTTATGGCAACACTTCACTTTTTGACATAATTTGACAAACAGTTTGGAATATAGTCCGAAAAACAGTCTGCTTATTTCACCTGCTCAACAACCATCACCATTCTACACACCAATGTCTAAGAAGGATATTCTCGATGGCTTATTGATGGTCACTTACAGTTATTTCATCTCCTGAGGAGGGCAGTGTTGTGACTGTTCCCGTCCAGGAAATTTGAATTTTACATCTATTGACTTGTACTATACTGTACTATACTGTCGCAATGTATGAATAAAGTTTTTTTTTAATGTATTTATAGGAAATCTAATTTCCTGGCGCATCATGGCAGCATACAATGGGGGCGGAGCCACAACCCATTGTATGCTGCCATGAAGATGAACCAGGAAAGAAAATTATGAAAAGATGAGTATACAATTTTCCCTTTTCCTGGCGCATCTTAGCAGCATACAATGGGTTGCAGCTCTGCCCCCATTGTATGCTGCCATGAAGATGCACCAGGAAAGGAAAATTAAGGAAAGGTGAGTATACAATTTTCTGTTCTTTGCTGATTGCACCTTTGACTTTCATTTAGTAGTTACCTTTAATTTATGATTATAGTTATTAGGGACACAGATTGATTAGAAAAGCTCAAGCCTTATCAAAATCTCAGCTTATGTTCCCTATTACATTTATCAGTCTTCCCTTTCTATTTTTTTTTAACATAGTCAAATTGAACCTAAGCGTATTTAAAGAGAGCAAGATTTTCCCAAACAACTCAAAGAAAAAAAAAAACACTTTACAATTTTACAAAAGATTGTAAATAATGTATGAAATTCTGCTGTTTGTATTGTTTAGATCTCATTTGTTGTTTTAGCAGGTGCACGAGACTTGACGTTATTTTTACCCAAGTATCTTTATGCAAACAGCTTGTGAATTTACAGCTTTCCTACAGTTCAAATGGTGGCAGTCATTAGATTACTACTGGATCTCCTTTCAAGATGAAAAAATGTCTGGTCACTTTAGCCCTTCATGTGCACTTAGAAGTCAAAAGGGCAGAAACCTTGGTGAACTGGGATCAGTGTAGCATAGTCTGCTGCTCACATTTGTTTACTGTAGTGAGAACCAGCCAGCAATATCTACTTCTGACTACCTGGAGTCAGTTTGTGTCTGGAACAGTAGCCTGTCACTGACATACAGTAATAAAGGGCACACAAGCTATTGCTAAATGTTTGTTATTTTTACATCAAATACTTGCTTACATTAAAAAGATTAAGTACTAAGGAGCTGAACTTTTGTCATCGGAGGTGGTATAAAGAGATCCTATATATTCCTAGTTCCATTTTTTTATATATTGCACATAATTCAACTATAAACAGATTCTTTCCCGGGTAGTATTACAGTATTTATAACAGTAAGGATAAACTTCAGGTTCAGGTTGAACATGAGTTTGACCCGAACCCAGTCTGTTCACAATGTGGTGAACAATCTTGACATATTTATACTGTTTTCCCACTCACCCAAACCTCCAGCTGATTTAGCCAGAAGTCTGTCGTTCAGCAGTAGTATCAATAAAAGCTTTAAATAATAATACATCCCTATTTGCTTCTGTTTAAAAATTATGATGGCAGGTCTGCATTGATATGTGCATCAGGATTGACATGAATCCCCATCACTAGATGATGTAATTGACACTGGGGGGGGGGGGGGGGGAGTGGCCTATCACTTTAGGAACAAAATAAATGAGTGGAGTTCCCCTTGCAATTTGAACCAGAGCGGGACAAAAAATAGGCCTGAGTATTTTAGACTGAGCAGCCCATTCTTTGTTTTCAAGGTGAATTACAAATAATGGCAACTACCGGTTTCTCGATGTCTTTTAGTTATATTTAGTCTGCTTTGGTCACTTTGGGTAGGGAAGATGAATCTCACGTACTTACTGTGAGAGGAGGAGAACATTTTAACTGAGCATTCAGGGGCTCAGCATTCATTTGCTGCATGCTTAAGCTGGGTCGTAACACCAATTATTGAACCCAAACATAGCCAATCAACTAGCATTTTTATGTAGAGGTCAGTAAACGCAGCCTCACAAATCTCTTAGTACAGATTTCCTTTCATGTTCCAAAACAATGTTGCATTCAATGACAAAACATCTGCTATTTACCACAACATAAATGATGCGGTCCAAGCACTCTGTCATTGTAAAATACAGCTGGTGACCCCGCATTGTGTACACACTGATAGAACACAGAGTGTGTGGTCACTTCGTAGCAAACCTGTCCCCTTTTCAGCAATCATCACTTTCTCTCTTCTCTTCCAGTGATGTCATTGCACTCACCTTAACAGGCAAGTCATGCCTACATTCCGAACTGTGGATCACCATTGGCTGGGAGACTGAGACATTTCCCTCTCTATTACATGTGACCAATGCCAGCTGAAAAGAGAGATTGTTTGCTCCCGCTTTTGGCTGCAGCAGTGTTAGGGAACATAGCGGCTGGTGTGTGGCGTAGCTTCCTGGCCGGGAGATTGTGGTGCTGTGTGCTGGCGATCTATTAAAGAGTGCAGTGTGGCCCGGTGTGCCCTATGGCCAGTCCAGGCCTGAACCAGACCCTTGTCCAAGCATGCACAGGAAAGGGGATTCAGCAAGTGGGTAGTCCACCCTCTAAGCCTTACCAAGTGTGTGTGTGGAAAACCTTCCTTCCTTGCAGAGCACTTTGTCCCCATGTAACAAGATTTGGCTCCTATAGACTTCAGTGGGGTTCGGTGCTATGTTTGGGTTTAGCAGATTTTTTCCCGGTTTTGCCGAACCTCCTGTGAACCAAACCTTGTCTGGTTGCTCATCACTAGTAAACAAAGATCAAGGCCATCTTCCAAATATGGGGAAAGATTATTTTGATAATGTAAGCTATAATTTATAACCAGAGAGAAAGATTTTAATTCAGCCATTTATATAGATCATTAAACTTGATTCTGGGAACTTGTGATGATGGTTAGACTTGGCACATGTATGATTTATGTACACCAGTAATGTTTTACCAATAAATGTAAAAAGTGTCAGAAGAAAAACATTGTCTCAGTGGCAAATGTACAAAAGAAGTCAGTAACACAAATGTTAAACTTCAATGAGTGTGGTTTCTTTGTAGCACCATCCTGTTTATGAAATCCAGGCTTTTATATACATTTGATAATTATCATTTAAGGGAGATGTTCAAATATTTGTTCACTGGAGTGAATTGCTCTTTAACCTTAAAAGGTTGTAAAAAAGTAGGAAAGTATTGATCACAACAGAATGTTTTATGTGGTTTATTGATGTTACTGTCTGTAACACTGACACATTTATCATTTGACAGTTTTATTTCATTTTTATTTTTGTTTTTTCTCGAAATATTTTTGTTGGCTCAGTAAGGAGATATTACCTATCCTCGACGGCTTGGAAAAGCAAATTTGGCATGTCATAAACATGTAATAATTTTGAAGGATGTGCAAAGATCACCAAATAGCTGAATTAAACAATTTAGAAACTTAGAAACAATGAACAACTAGAAAAAAATTAAATAAGCTCAGTTTGCAATAAACACAAGGAGGTTGATATACTAAAGGCAAATAGGCTGTTCATTGCAAGGAAAGTAACCCCAGAGCTTGATGAATGAGGTTAAGCTCTGCTAAATTTCAGCATTCAACCATTTGCAAGTAAAAATGCATTTTTTTAATTTTCCTTGCATATGATTGGGTATGCTTTGCAAAGTGAAGGACACACCAATTGCATATTGCAGAAGGAATATTTTAGTATTGTGTAATGAAAGGTTTCTTTACAAAAAGAGTAGTTAAGCAGCAGAATGTTTTGTTGTATAAGGTCGTAACAAAAAAAATCAATAATTAAATTATTCTAAAAATGGAAAAAAAAATGTTTGGATGATTATAATTAAAGTGGTTGTAAAGTCAGAAGGTTTTTTTTATCTTAATGTATTCTATGCATTAAGATAAAAAACCTTCTGTGTGCAGCAGCCCTCCTTAGCCCTCCTAATTCTTACTGAGCCCATCTGGATCCAGCGATGTTGCAGGAGAGACTCGGCTGCCGGGACTCTCCCTCCTGATTGGCTGAGACAGCAGCACAGCACCATTGGCTGCCGCTGCTGTCAATCAAAGTCAGTGAGCCAATGAGGAGAGAGAGAGGAGGTGGGGCTGAACAACGGCTCTGTGTCTGAATGGACACACAGAGCTGTGGCTCGGGTGCCCCCATAGCAAGCTGCTTGCTGCGGGGGCACTCAGCAGGAGGGAGGGGCCATAGCATACACCTGCTCATACAATAACCCCACCGCCACCATAACCCCACCGCTCAACCACACAACGCCATACACCCTGTCTGCCATCTGCCCTGTACAGTAAAAACCATGATTCATTCGTGAAGAGAACACCTCTTCAAAGTGCCAGATGCCATTGAGTGTAAGCATTTGCCCACTCAAGTCGGTTACGATGACAAACTGCAGTCAGGTCGAGACCCTGATGAGGATGACGATAATGCAGATGAGCTTCCCTGAGACAGTTTCTGACAGTTTGTGCAGAAATTCTTTGGTTATGCAAACCGATTGTTGCAGCAGCTGTCCGGGTGGCTGGTCTCAGACAATCTTGGAGGTGAAGATGCTGGATGTGGAGGTCCTGGGCTGGTGTGGTTACATGTGGTCTGCGGTTGTGGGGCCGGTTGGATGTACTGTCAAATTCTTTGAAACGCCTTTGGAGATGGCTTATGGTAGACAATGAATATTCAATTCAAGGGCAACAGCTCTGGTGGACATTCCTGCAGTCAGCATGCCAATTGCATGCTCCCTCAAAATTTGCGACATCTGTGGCATTGTGCTGTGATAAAACTGCACATTTTAGAGTGGCCTTTTATTGTGGCCAGCCTAAGGAACACCTGTGCAATAATCATGCTGTCTAATCAGCATCTTGATATGCCACACCTGTGAGGTGGATGGATTATCTCGGCAAAGGAGAAGTGCTCACTAACACAGATTTAGACAGATTTGTGAACAATATTTGAGAGAAATAGGCCTTTTGTGTACATAGAAAAAGTTGTAGATCATAGAGTTCAGCTCATGATAAATAGGGGAAAACACAAAAGTGTTGCGTTTATAATTTTGCTTAGTGTAAATGAAAAAAACTGAGACTTTAGTATCACGTTAAAGGTGGTTGTAAACCCAGATTATAAAAAAACAAAAAACTGTAAGACAAAGGCATATTGAGCTAGTATGCATCCCATACTAGCTCATTATAAAAAACTTACCTTAGAACGATGCTGTTGCAGCAGTCCCAGCACACCGCTGTAACTGGCGACATGTCGGTAACGGCACAGCAGCTGACAAGAAGGCACGAGCGAGCAGTTTCTTCAGTGTAAATGTGGCGATGACGTTGGTACATGCGGATACAGTGAATATCTCCTAAACTATGCAAGTTTAGGACAAATTCACGGTACCTACATGTAAGCCTTATTATAGGCTTAACTGTAGGTAAAAGTGGTTGTACAGGGTTTACAACCACTTTAACATAGGAATCTGGGTGCCTTTGTGGGGTCAGTAAGTATTATTTTATTTTTATGTGACAGTATTGGCAACAGTTGCCCATGGATTTTGTTTGTCAACCTGTGGGCCAAAACAGCAGGGTCTGTGATAGCTTGAGAATCATGGCCATTATTTTTTGTTTCACAAACTGTAACTATGTAACAATATGTGTTAAAATACTAAAGTGCCTATAATAATACATTTCAGTAAATTTTCTAGTATGCACAAAATTATACATTACATTGGTTGGCATAGAAATGAACCACTGGGACCATTTTTGCGACACCTCCCCCAATGACCATAAATCTTTATGCCTACATATACGTTTATATTTCATATAAAAGAGATATGTGTATTTGTGTAAACAAAAATGAAATTTTCTCATTGATTTGTTTTTTGAGCTCACAAAAAAGTAATAATATAAACATAGACAGTCTGCCACTTTTCTGTAATTTTGACATCTTAGACACCCAACTATATATTCTTTGCTCAAATTCATGGCTTCCCATCATGTTTAAAATTGTCTCTACTTCCACAGAAGCTAATTGATGTTTCTATAGCCATTAAAACCTCAATGTTATATAGTCCTGATTAAAGTAGAGAACAGAAAAAAAGGATCCACTATAAGATAGCATTGCTGAAAAATATACAGCCAATATGGGAAAATATTTATAGCATCTTACTATAGTTGGAAACTTGCACTGTAGTTTATTTTTTTTCAGAGATCCCATTTTTCAGGGCTAATGTCTATTGTTTACATGTTCCCCTAAATAGGCCCCCTTATATAGGGCTATGTGGGCCGTACTACATATGATCTAAGTCAAGATGAAAGTCTTCTTTTCAAAGGACCTTCAGTAATGAGTATCCATTTCACCCAAAAATACTTCTACACCTGGCGAGTATCGGCAAGATATAAGGATACATTACCCTGGCCTTTAGTGCTTTAAATCAAGTGACCCTCGTGTTACTTCAGCTCTTTCTCCAAGACTGCTGTGAGGCCTTGTGAGGTCAATCCTCAGTAGATGTCACTAAACTAACATTAACTGGCATTAGTTTCTGCAGATGACCTTCAAAGTTCATAAGCTACTCCAGCCAAACTGCTTTACCATTTATCATTGTGGAGCAAGTGGACATTTCAGCTGGCTGAGGATGACAGAGAACTGCGATGAACTTTACTACTACATTACCTCCTAACTCAACCATGTTTGCCCAGGACTAATCTTAGAGGATTCCTCAAACACTGTATTGGCCCAGGGGTAGACATGGAGTAGCCAAGTGTGTGAAGAGGTCAAGCCATCAGAGAATCTAAGTACACACACAGGGGAAGAGTGTTTTCCATTAACAGAAAGCTAATAGATTATTTCATTTCAGGGCTCTGCAGTAGGCTATGGCACACGTTTTGTGAACACATTTATTCATTAAAAAGCATATCCAAACCCAAGCACAAAAATGTAATATATTTCAGCTTATGAGTCCCAAGATGTAGTGGTTGTATTATTTTTTTCAGTTTCTTGTTTCCTTTATTTTAATCACTAGATTCTGCCAATAACAAACTTCCCGTCCTTGGAGAGCAACACTCACTCACTGTACTGTATCTATGGAGAAGCAATGTTGTCACCCTAGGATAGGACAGTAATAACATCCCCCTCTCCTCCTAATATAGGGGGCCGGGGTGAAATTCTGTAGTCCTCAAAGACAGCTGAGAAAAATGTAGACAAAGGCAAACAGTACTGGAAATGATCAGTTTTCAAGAATTAACAGGCATTTTCTGCACATATCATCAAATGTAACAAAACACATTTCTAATTACATATTAAACAGACCACCAAAAGGGAGCAGAGGAGTTTATTGCTAGGGTTTACATACCCTTTAACATATATATATATATATATATAGATATATATCTATATATATCTATATATATATATCTATATATATCTATATATATATATATATATATATATATATATATATATATATATATATATAGATATATAGATATATATCTATATATCTATATATATATATATATATATATATATATATATATATATATACATACACATATTTTATATATATAGCATGTATATATTTTCAAAATACATGTGTATCTGTTTTTTTTTTTTTGTAACAAGTTTTCAACCAATTCCAAATGCTCTACTAGTAAAGTTTACAGTGTATATAGTATATGTACTTATATATACTAATCAAACTACTGCAATCTACTACAAAATGCCATGTAATACATTTGGTGTAACAAAACAAGGTACAAATGATAATTACATGATTACAAATGAGAGGAAACTATGAACTACAAATTAGGTGACAGAGGCTAAATGTGTGATTTACCTTACAGATTTCCAACATTGGTAACCAATTTCATTTTATTAATTTCTTTTTGAATTAATACATTTAAAAAATCCTTGAAGATTTGTGACTGATGTTGCAGACTTTCCTCAGTCATTTACAGTATTATTTATAAAGTAACTGATTATTTCAAGTATAAATCTGACCAGGTGTAGTCTGCATAATGAAAATGTAGTAAAAATTTACTATAAACACTGTGATATTTATGCTTAGTTTTTCTTTTCAAAATGCAAAAAAAACCTGTCTAATACCATTTAAAATCAGTTTTATCCGACTAGTGTGAGTAAGCAATGTTGAAAACTGGAAAAGTGTGTTACAATGGCTGGATCCAAGCTAAAGGCAAGCTCAAGCCAGGTACTTTCTAAGATCATGATAAGCTACATGCAAAGCAGAAGCTTAGAAAAATGGAACTTTGCAACCTTTAGGTTATCTGTTCAAACAAAGCCATTTGGAAACAACTGTTAAACTGACAACTGGCAGCCAGATATGAGGTGGTCTTTTGTTTTCTTTAACCCTTATACTGCTGGATTGTTTAACAACACATTGGATTTTTAACATATTGTGTTTCCAGTCAGATGTGGAGCCAGTTAAAGTAAAAAGTATAAGAAAGTGTTCTCCAAATGCTTTTGCCCTGAAATCCCTGGACATTTCCTTTACTATTTTAGAAGCATTTTACTAGCTCAGCTGTGCAGTGAGTATGTTTGAGCTCAGATACATCTGTTAGGGGCATGCTGATTGAAGTGCAAAGTCAAACATGCCACCTTGATACCAAAGCTATAGTCTGCAGGAATGGTGTGAGTTCATGTAGAGAAATTGTGACCATAAATGATCATCTACTGCTTTTTAGATAAAAAAAATGCTCCAATCTTTCTTTCCTTGATCACTTAGAAAATCCAGGTCGAGAGACTTGGCTTTGTGAGGATTGGTAATTTGGTTACGACTCAATGCCAGATTATTGAATATGGAAGAAGCTTAGCGACTGCGCCGAGTATGAGTAAGCGTATTTGCTAAGTGTTGACAGATTAATCCATAGTTAGCCGCAGTGTTAAGTCGAGTGAGTTTCTGTATTGCATAACATCAATAGGCACAATTCTCAGGGAAAGCCACCTTGCATTGGGGTGCTGGCACCCACAAAGCATTGGGGGTCTGTTACAACTACTTTAAACCTTTGTGGGTCTTAACTGAAAAAAGCAGTAAGAGTCTGGAAGAATTCACAGGATTTATAATGTCTTTGGATGTACCTGAAGGGCCATCTGTGAGTTCTCTGCCTAATTGGATATATTTCTTTTGCTAGTTTGTAAAATGGAATTTGGATAAACCTGCCTATACATGGGCTAGATTAAATTTGTTGAGTGTAGGCAGGGCTGGCCCAATACATAGTGCTGCCTGGTTCCAAGAATGAAAGTGCTGCCCCCCCCCCCAAAAAAAAAAAAAAAAATTACACCCACCAAAAGGCCCCCACATCCATTATTTTATATCATGTTACTTAAAACTAAATTTAAATTTATTAGGAAGTCAGATTTACATGCAACAGCACCTTGTCTATATGCAAAATTATATGACATACCATTATGTTCAATTCCAAGGGGCAGGCTAGGGTAGTATATAGACAGGCCAACGTAGTATAGGGGTAGGCTAGGGTAGTATTCAGACAGGCTAGAGCAGTATAGGGGCAGGCTTAGGTAGTATATAGACAGGCTAGGGCATTGTAGGGACAGGCTAGGGTAGTATATGGACAGGCTAGGGTAGTATATAGACAGGCTAGGGTAGCATATGGACAGGCTAGGGTAATATATGGACAGGCTAGGGCAGTATATGGACAGGCTAGGGCAGTATAAGGGCAGGCTAAGGTAGTATATAGACAGGCTAGGGCAGTATAGAAGTAGGCTAGGTAGTACTCTGTTGCTCTCTCCCAGTGCTCCCACATTCTTTAGTGCCTAGCCTCACACATGCACCAGAGAAGACAAAGGCGGGCCAGCCACGAGGCCGGCTGCACCCCATCATCTAGTTCCACCCAATAGAAATGCAAGCCTTGCAAGCTGTGCCCAAACATTGGCTACTGGCGGAGATGGGGAAGGGATCTTTCATTACTCTCTGTCTCCTGTGGGTACCCCACCAGCACACACACCTGAGCTCTTCGTGTGTGCTTGGGTGTTTAACAGCCGGTGTTTGACTGTGTGCAGGCGCCCGGCAACTGTGAGTATGCATGTTAAGGACAGCAGGGCGGCCTTTTAACAGGGCAGCTGAGCAGCCCGGGGGCAGCTGTCACCCTGCCCCCAGCCCAGTTCACCCCTGGATGACACACAAAACTGCTGGGAAAAAAATATTGGGCGTCAGTTTTCTGCCCCTTTCAAAGTTCTGCCTGGATCCAATTGACCCAGCGGGACGCATGGTAGGCACAAAAGCCTCTTGGATGGTGAAAACGTAGAATGAAAAACCTTCCAAACAACATGATCTACATGAGTAAATGCATATAATGCACTGCTGCTATTGGGGGTTATTTACGAAAGGCAAATCCACTTTGCACTACAAGTGCACTTGGAAGTGCAGTCGCTGTAAATCTGAGGGGTAGATCTGAAATGAGGGGAAGCTCTGCTGATTTTATTATCCAATCATGTGCAAGCTAAATTGCTGTCTTTTATTTTCCTTGCATGTCCCCCTCGGATCTACAGCGACTGCACTTCCAAGTACACTTTCAGTGCAATTTCAAGTTCACTTTGTACTTGTAGTTTGCACTTGTAGTGCAAAGTGGATTTGTCTTTCGTAAATAACTCCCACTGTTTGCAGATCAACTTCAGCTTGAACGCCAAACATAAAATAACAATTCAGGAAGTATTGAAGTCAGGCGATCAATATGACTATCAGGCAACTAGCATTTTAGATGAAGGGCAGCAATGAAAGCTCCACGTTAGGTATCTTTTAAAACTGTAGCTCTTATGCAAAAACTCTAACAGCAGAGAGCAATTTCTTTAACCACTAGCTGACCGCGCTATAGCCAAATGCAGGGCGCAGGCGGCGCGCTCTGTAATTGCAGTGTCCTTTGTAAACTGCTGTTGACAGATTGAGGTAAAGAGCCAATCAGTGGCTTTGTTTACATCCGTGATCAGCTGTGATTGGACACAGCTGATCACGAATGTAAACAGAAGCCGGTTATCGGCACTCCTTTTCTCACACTGACAGCGTAAGGAGAGGAAAAGAGAGCCAATAACCAGCTTGTGTAAAAAGCACATGTATACTGATAATCAGGGCACTGATAATCAGTGTCCTGGTTATCAGTGCAGTCCCAACAATGCCCACCAGTGCTGCCAATCAGTGCTCACCACTGCTGCCAATCATTTCCCCCAATGCTGCCAATCAGTGCCCATCAGTGCCTCCTAATCAATGTCACCTATCAGTGCCACCTATCAGTGCCCATCAGTGCCGGCCTATCAGTGCCCATCAGTGCTACCTATCATTGCCACCTATCAGTGCCCATCAGTGCTGCCCATCATTGCAGTCTCATCTGTACCTCCTCATTAGTGCCTATCAGTGCTGCCTCTTCAGTGCCTATCAGTGCAGACTATCAGCGCCCATCCATGCCCATCAGTGCAGTCTATCAGTGCCCATCAGTGGAGCCTCATCAGTGCACATCAGTGAAGAAGAAAAATTACCTGTTTGCAAAATTTTATAACAAACTATGAAAGTTTTTTTTCAAAATTTTCAGACTTTATATGCTTATTTAGCAAAAAATAAAAAAAAACAGTAGTGATTACATACCACCCAAAGAAAGCTCTATTTGTGTGAAAAAAATCATAAAAATTTCATTTGGGTACAGTGTTGCATGGCCGCTGAAAATTGGTCTGGGCAGGAAGGGGGTAAAAGAGCCCAGCAGGCAAGTGGTTAAGCCACCCCAATCATTGTTTTCACTTTTCTGTTTACCTCCATAATATATGATCACTTTATTATTTCCTATATTCCAACTTTAAGTCCCCTTTCACACTGGGCGGTTTTTAGCCACTTTAACGCTGGTAATAGCCTCTGCTAAGTGCCTAAAAACTGCCTCCCATTCATTCAAGTGTGTCTTTTCACACTGGGGCGGTGCGCTTGTGGGATGTTAGGAAAAGTCCTGTAAGCAGCATCTTTGTTTTTAGCGCTCCCAAAATGCC
This sequence comes from Aquarana catesbeiana, assembly GCF_042186555.1. Taxonomy (NCBI): domain Eukaryota; kingdom Metazoa; phylum Chordata; class Amphibia; order Anura; family Ranidae; genus Aquarana; species Aquarana catesbeiana. Next base: position 363,799,666 of record NC_133327.1, on the reverse strand, counting down.
TTGCCCATAGGAATGAATGGGCAGCGCTTCCGAAGCGTTTAAAAGTGCGTTTTTAGCCCCTTCTTTGTGGTTAAAAGCACCCCGCTAGTGGCCGAAAAGTGCTGCTTAAACCGAGATAAAACCCCGCTAAAATGAGCAGCACTTTACCGCGAACGCAACCACAGTGTGAAAGGAGTCAACAGGTATTGTTCTACTGAATCAACAGAGTTTAAAGTGTATCTATAACACAAATCTTTATTTGTTTGCTTTGGATGCAATAGGGATAGCTTAGAACCTCTGTCAAGTTCTAATTGTTGTCAGTGGCTTCATTAGAGTCACCCTTTCTATTTGTTCTGATGACCATTATCCCTTGGACAAAAGGTGATAGGAAAACCTTAACTTTACAAATATCACCAAAACAAGAGATGAGGGCAAATCTTTAGCTTTTCTGAATGAAATCTACTGAAGTCATTTACTGTTATTAGAAATTTCATTTCTCTGAAAAACATTTTCCGTTCTGCTTCTTCAAATTTTCTCGTCGCTGTGGTTGAAAACAAATATTAGTTTGATTTAACTAATCATTATGAAATCAAATGAATGTTTTTAACACAACAATTTTCAAATTAAATTCTACCAATGTGTGGCCAGATTTACAATGGAGGCCCTGTTCCAGTTACAACTGTCTAGATAAATAGATTTTCAAATGAAAAAGCTAAGAAAAAGTCATAGGAAAATTCATACAAACATTCTCAGAATATTCTCACAACATTCAAATGTCATTCAAAAGATTTCATTTGCATTTAACATCTGATTTTGGAATAAATGTACGAAAACCACATACACTGTTAGAAATAATTAGTTCAGGAAATATTTTCCTTCCTGCTCCTTTGAATTTTCTAGTCACTGCGGTCGAAAATTAACTTTGATTTGACAACACTAATGGTTAGAAAAATGAATGAACTTTTTTTAAAAAATTCTTTTCCTAAGAATGTTCATTCTAAATTCCACCCTTCTAAAACTGGCTTAAGATAGCAATTCTCTTCACTTTGTAGAGATTTATCTCTTCTTGTTGTCTGTCCAGGAGAGGAAGATATAGGCCTCAACAGGACAGATACAGCAAACAAAAAACTGAAGGTGGTTTTAACCCTTTCCTGTCTTATCCAAAACTTTGCAAAATATGGCTATTAGGGGTGCGCATCTTCACTGGTCTCATGATTCGATTTGATTACGATTATCTGGTCAACAATTCGATTCCGCGATGCATCACGATTACCAACGAGCTCCCACTTCCGCATGGACCGCCTAGGCGGCCCTTCCTCCCTGCATTTTTCTGGGACACATCACAGGTCCCAGAAGATTGCCCGGCTGTGCAGGACAGCGCAGTGAGACATGCGCACCCGGCTGTGAAGCTGCAAGCTGTCACAGCCAGATGCCCACAGTAGTATTGCCAGCGCCCTGGACAGGCGGGGGAGAGAATGGAGGGTTGGGTGGCCACGTCGCTGGATTGTGGGGCAGGTGAGTGTCTTTTTATTAAAAGTCAGAAGATACACTTTTTTTGTAGCTGCTGACTTTTAATAAACAAAAAATTTACTGGAACTCTTTCTTTGAATTAAAAATAACCTCACTCCTTTAAAGCGGAGTTCCACCCAAAATTGGAACCTCCGCTTTAAGCACTCCCATTTGGCATGTAATTTTTTTTGGGGGGGGGAGTGTGTGTCCTCTTTTAGTGGGACTCCAGCGCCGTGGACAGGCAGGGGAGAGAATGTAGGGTTTGGGTGGCCACGTCGCTGGACCGTGGGACAGGTGAGTGTCTTTTTATTAAAAGTCAGCAGCTAAACTTTTTGTAGCTGCTGACTTTTAATAAACTAAAAAAACAGTTGGAACTCCGCTTTACTAAGTGCACTAATCCGGTGCACTACAGGGTACAGGAATTCACACACATGGCTGCTGGGAGGTCAGGAGGGATTAGAATCTACAACTGACAAACAGCCCTGTGAAGTTCCTGTACTGTCACTGTGATGACATTTCTCTGGGCTCCCTCGTTTGCACTTTCCAGCACACTAGGAGTTAACACAGTGGAATGTGCAAACGGGGGGGGGGGGGGGGGGGGAGTAGTGTGGTAATAAATGCAGTTGTAAAAGTGCCCACTGCTGTATGTACATTTTAAAATATATGCAGCTTCATACCTCCTTTTTTAGTCTGTGTAGAACTGTATATGCTGCTCATGTGACTGCTTTGCTCGGTCCGGCCCGCCTCTCTCCTCTAGTCTCACGTCTCTCCTGACGTCAGTGGGATTTCTCAGCCCCGCCCACCGACTGTAGCTATCAGATCAGAAGAGAGGCGGGCGGGGCTGACGTTACGAGAGACGTGAGAGGAGAGAGGGGGGCCGGACCTGGCAGTCACATGAGCGGGATATACAGTTATATACACAGAATAAGAAATAAGGTATGAAGCTGCATATATTTTAAAAAAACATACAACGGTGGCCACTTAATAGATTACAACTCTGCATTTATTACAAAAATCTATTTTGACAGACACGCTCGGAGCGCTCTACCGGGAGGGGCAGGGCAAGTCGGGATGACGTCACCTGACATCGATTTTTGGGGTCGCATGCATCGATGCCGCATCGGGGACCCCCGAATCGCAATGCAGCGATTAATTTCAGCACCCCTAATGGCTATACATGCGCTTTAACAATGGATAGATATCCATAAAGTGCAGTTCTGGACAACAAGTAAAAGAAGCCATTGAGCCACTAATACTGTGCTGTGCTAAAAATCAGAAAGTTCACCATAACCCGACTTCTCTGTTACCTGGACGTACCTGGACTTCTCTCCACCTGGACTTACCAGGCCATCTAGCAGGCTCAGTAGGAAGGCAGCAGGAATTCCTACTGAGCCTGCTAGATGGCCTGGTAAGTCCAGGTGGAGAGAAGTCCAGGTAAGTCCAGGTAACAGAGAAGTCAGATTATGGCGAACTTTCTAATTTTTAGCAGAGAACTACAGGAGCCTGTAGTTCCTCTTTCTTTTCTTTCTGAATAAGTAGTCACAGTTTTAACCTGGTTAACAGCTGTAAAAAAATGTCATACATATATCTATATATAATTTCATGAACATTTTTTTTTTTTTTTAGTGTAGCAGTGCTTGGATGAAAAGCTGAAGTAGGTCAGCTGTGTGCATATTAAAACTTCATTTTCAGTTATGATCGGAGTGTACCCTTAAAGAAAAACTGTACATTCAATACAGTTATAGATGAAATAATCCCCTCTCCCCCCAGCACCCACCACTGAAATTCTACAAATTTTATGCATTAAGATAAAATCCTTCTGTGTGTAGCAGCCTCCCCAGCACCCCCTAATACTTACCTGAGCCCCATCTATGTCCAGCGATGTCCACAAATCCCTGGGCTGTCCGGGACTCTCCCTCCCGATTGACTGAGACACAGCAGCAGTGCCGTTGACTCCCACGGTGGGCAATCAAAGTCAGTTAGCCAATCAGGAGAGAGAGGGGGTGGGGGTGGATGGCAGCTCCATGTCTGAATGGACACACAGAGCTGCAGCTTGTCTTGGATGCCCCCAAAGCAAGCTGCTTGCTGTGAGGGCACTTGACAGGAGGGAGGGTTCAGGAGCAGTAAAGAAAGACTCGAGGAAAGGAGGATCTAGGCTGCCCTGTGCAAAATCATTAGGCTGGGTTCACACCAGTGGGAATTGGATGCATCCAGTTTGCATGTCAGGAGATTGTGATCGTCTCTCTATGGAGCTGGTTCACACATTTCTGGAGCGGCTCTGGTGCAAATTGCACAGGAGTCCTGTGCATCTTCTGGTCTGTTTCAGGTTCGAATTCAGGCAAAAATTTTAACTGAAATCGGACCTGAAACGGTGAATGGAGGCGCACTGGACCTCCTGCTGTGAGCTGCTCCATTCTTCAGTGTGAACCCAGCCTTACACAGAGCAGGTAAGTATAACATGTTTGTTTTTTTATTTTTTTTAAAAAAGATTTTACAATCACTTTAACTATCAGGAGCCCCATTGCACCTATTGACTTCAATGCATGCAACTAAAATGGCAACATTTTATAAAAGTATCGGGAATGAAAAACTCTCAATTTCCCTCATTCCTAATTTCTACTATGTGGCCACAAAGCCTTCTCACAAAAACTCTCCTAGCTTGGCCACACATTTGCAGTACTGCTAATGTTTAATAAACAAATATTCACCTGTCCAGGGATCCAGCTCCATCTTCACCCGAACTGTTTTTTCACCAGTCATCGGCATGTCACCTGGTGCCAGCATGTTAACTGTGGGTGTGACTCCAAAGCGGGCTTCCCACTATGCATGCGCGAGCTGCGCTGCACATTCTGAATGGTCCCACAGTCTCCTGAACCTGCCTGTGACAAGTTCCAGAAGGTTGCGGCTGGAGGGAAGGAAGAGAGAAACTTCCACTTTTAGTTAAAGCTCCATTTTAATACTGACAGAGTAACTTTAAAGGCTAAGTTCACCTTCTTTTTTTTTCTAAATTCCAACTCCCCTATGTACCAATATAGCATTAATGTACTTATTTTGCAAATACATTTTTTTCTATACAGGTTTACCTCACTGTCTTCAAAGCTGTTTAAAAACACGTAACCATTTCTTCTGCCTTACTTCCTGGCAGACTTTAGGTCATGACACAGGAAGGAGTTGACCAGCTGAGGGTGGATGATGTAGGGTGTGTGCTAATGAGATCAGCTGGTCAACTCCTTCCTGTGGCATGACCTAAAGTCTGTCCAGGAAGTAAGGCAGAAGTCATTGAGCAGTGTTTTTAAACAGCTATATAGAGAGTGAGGTAAGCCTGTGTAGAATTAATGGAAAGCTGTTTTATTTTTGCAAAATAAGTACATGAATGCTATATTGGTACATAAGGGAGCTGTAATTTAGAAAAGAAAAAATGTGAACTTAGCCTTAAAAAGCCAATACAAAATGTACATTCAGTTTTTGTAGTATTACTTTGTCTTGTGATAACTGTCAAGTGGCTCATGTGATTTGGAAAATTCCTCAACAGTAAAATGTGATTAGGAATATACAAGATTTTTATGGAAATTTTATCTAAATACCGGATTAAGTGGACCTAACCGAGATGGGTTACTCATGTCTTGTTACAATGTTTGGGAATATACAGAGCAATTCCAAGAATGAATTGTGAATCAGCCATAACACTCTGACCTCGGTGGGTCTTTGGTCTATATTGTCAGACATCTATATATGTAAATCAAAAGCACATGTACCTGTAATGAAACATATGGCTGTTACAACAAGACAGACATGTATTACTCACACTTGAGTAAGCACAAACCAGGCATTTTGTAGGCACATCGTTTTTCCTTTTGTGCATATGGCTATAATTTTGAAAAAAAGGAACCAAACAATAGGGATATTTCCTACTAGCTAATGGAAGATGTTACTGTTTGCAACATATTAAAAGTGTTTTTTTTTTTTTTTTTGTGTAATGAATGCCATGCAGGTTTTTGTGTGCTGAAAAGCAATAGTTCAGGTGTTGAGTTTTTGTATTCTGAAAGTCATTGGAGTAGACAACTACAAAAGTGTGATACCTTGCACATTTGGAGATATAAGGGTTACTCTATACAGGCTATGGATTTATAAGCAAGTCAAAACTAAAGTATGCAGGTTGGAGTTGTTCTTCATATAACCCTAAAAATCAGGGTATCAATGTATTGGACTGCTGGTCTTTTAAATGCCACTCTGGCTTCCAGGAGCAATCAGGGATGTTTACACGAGAAAATAGACACCATGGAGTTGGTTTACAAAAGAGGTAGAGCATGTTCACTTTGAAAAGTGAATGTTAAAGAAATTCTATGGTCACAGTATACACTTTCATTTTATAACATCAGCAATGTAATAACAACACAAGCAAATGCTTGTGTTTGACAATGAAGTATAAGCTTACTTGAAAAATCTCCTTTTATGTTGTGAGTGCTGCCTGTCTGCTGGCCACTTCATTTGTCATCTTCCTGGATTGCCTACATGCTTTGCAGCTTCTCCTCTGCTCATTCATTTAGTTTACTTTTGATTTCCAAAGACTACATAACTAGGGTTGCCACTTTTTCTTCAAGCCAAACCTGAACACTGAAGTGGCGCACAGCAATTTTTTTTTTTTTAGTATACACTATAGGATAACAGACCTGGGACACCTTTGGGCGCTCCAAAGAGAATAGCAATGCAGCACGCATAGACACATGATTCAAAACCTGGACTATCCGGGTGAATCCCGGACAGGTGGCAACCCTATACATAACCCAAGGTAATGTTCTATTATGCAGTGATTTCTATACTGTTTCCACCACCTGAAACTCCTTGCATCTCCTCTATAGATCAGAAGATAGGCTCTGTAAATTCTGTGACACAGCAGTGCCTATCAACATGACATAGTGAACACATATCACATAATTCAAAGACATAAATCTGTGTGGACCTTTACTAAGTAAGTTTTTCCAAACATCAAGGTTGTTCAGATTATTATGAGTAGGCTAGAAATAATTAAAATACAATCTGAAAATGAATGTAATGATTTTAAATAGTTAAACTAGCTTTGGAATGAGGTGAAACTGTGTTCATGGTCATCCAAAGATGTGAAAGCAAAATTCCTGTTTTTTTAATTTATTTTTTATAATTATCTTTGCATGTGATTTGGTATTTAAAATTAACGTCCCCTATTTACTTAGCTGTATGAACATACATCTTTCAAAGTGAGCATTTCATTTTACTGCACAGCCTTCATTTTAGTAAATCTACTAAAATATCTGCAATGACAACGGAAAGATGCATTTAATGATGTAGTTTCAAAATTGCCTTGTTTTAACATGCAACATTGTACTATGTTTGCAATGTCTAAAAAGCTTTGTGTGGGTTATAAATATCTTCTGATGACAACCAGTGTTTGATCAGTAAACTGTGTTGAGGATCTTCACTCAAAAATGCATTGTTAAGTTGTGTTTGCCCTGTTGAGGTGGTACTCCCTGGGAGGAAATGATTAGCTCTGCTGGTTAGGTTTTCCCGGGATTTTTGGGGAAGTACCACTCACTGCTAGGGAAAAAACATAAAAAGGGAGGGAACCACCTCTTGGTGTGGTCGTAGTTAATAAGACAGCGGGAAGTTCAGTTTTCCCCATCCAAGGACATGCTGCTAAGGATGTGATCTACTACTTAACCAAGCCCAGCCAGGGGTTCCAGTGGTATTGCATGATGAAAGGACTCAAAGGATTTTCTCACCTGTTTAAGGTATAACTAACTCAAGGGGCAATCAGAGGCACCGGTAGACTAACTATGTGGCACATAGAAGATTATGTACAGGAATGTATGTTGAATACATCTTTTTTGAACTGTTCAGTTGTTACTCTTAACAACTTCAGTAAGAATATTTACTGTTATTTAACTTGGCCTGGTCTGAAGATACTTGAGGACAACCTTAAAGGGGCGCATGCATGTATGGTGTATCACAAGAACAGGGCTTATTAGGAGACAAGATGAGTTAGAGAGGATGCAGTAAAAATGTCTAATATGCAGTGAAGCTATTTGGAGAAGGCTATATTGCCATTGCTAATGACTACAGTACTAGTGCTGAGTGCATAAGTAGCCAGATGGTTGGGAAGTGGTGTGCCTTGGCATAGGTGACCAAAGGCCCTGGTAATCAAGGAGCTTAGGTGTGCTTAGGCTTTTTCCCTACAGACCTCAAACCCAACTAATTGGTCTAACATTGCAGAAGAGGGCATCCTAGCGATCCAGCCTGGAAGTCATGGAAGATGGAGTAAGGGCTGCGGAGAGGACTAAGCACTGGATATGTACAATAATTCAGCTTTCTGGTACTCAAGTGTAATATATGAATCAAATTCACTGGGAGTAAGGTGATGGGTAACTGGGCTGGTGGAGTCTGGTACAAGTTCAGCGGTACTGGCTCAGAAATGCTGCACAGCTAAAGTAAAGTGTTATAAAGTGTCATGAGGAACTGATGTTCATAGTGAACAATGTAAGGAGTACAAAAGTTAGGCCATTTATTACAAGGAGTTAATTGTGTTCTTAAGGAGAAGCATCGCTTATAAGTCCAACCTTGCGTTAAACAACAACCTCAGCCCGCCTTTGGGGGCACTAGTGAGCACTTTCTTTGGGTCCCCACATAGGTGCAGTAAGCCCCATCCACGTTTTCACCTCCTTTAGTAAATCATGCTCACAGGGTCTACATTTTAGTATACAATCACTTCGACAACATCAGTGGTGAATAAGACCAATTCATATAAGATTTGACTATGGCCATATTTACTGAAGAAGAAAAAATGAGTGTCCGTCCTCTCAAAACTGACATTTCAATTATAGGTGGAAGCTGGTTTAATTTTTCTAGTGTCAGTTCTTTTTGGGCGTGTTAACGATGAAGAAAACACCCATTATTTATCAATCTAAATCTAAACTACTTAGCTAAATACTGCAGCCGGTGTTTCAGTGAAGCTGCTGGTGACTGGGCTTTTTGCATAAGAAAGCAGGCTACTTGACTCATGTAATTGCAGGGTAGTAATACTCCTGTTGAGCAGAAAGGTCTGTTGCCTGCTGACTATTAGAAAGAGAAACCAACCTTCCATTCAGACCACCATTTGAGTGTAGACAGAACCATGGAGAGTAGCATAAGGAGAAAGGTGATGCATAACCAAACATGCTGTTACCTTCATTTGCACATGAAAATAAGACAACTGAGCAGCATTATACTCTTGTCAGCAACAAACTGAAAGATACAAGGTCACCGTAAATCTTAGATAAAGCATAGTGTTGCTTTTTTTTCTTTTCTTTTTTTTTTTTTTTTTTTTATAAAAAGAATAATTTATACAGACATCTTAATTTCTTTCAGAAAAAACAAAAACAAAAACTCACATTGTATTACAGGGAACAAGTCACTCGGTACCTTATATTACAACCGATAAGTTTGAACTCTCTCTACATGTTGTACTGTTGATCACAAATCTTTTCATTTTTACATTTTTACAATAATATGCATGTACAGAATTAGAGCAGCTGAGCACCACAAACTAAAAATGTTATTTAATCCATTTTTAAAATTTAAAGCAAACTCGCCCATCCATCCATGTCTCCATGTTGTATTTTGTTGACAAATCAATTTGAAAAACACCACCAAGCATTTCTAGTCCTTGCCATCTTGAGTAAGGGCAGATAATTCATTTAGCATTTACTGCCTGGAATCCATATACCCTTAGCCCAGGAATGCAGGCTGAAGGGTGTGCTTAGCTGAGAAAGCCCCTCCTCCAGATGAAAAAAAAGCCATAAGGACTCATAGAATGTATGACATCATTTTGGCCTAGGCCAGAAATCAAGAAGTAACTGAAGAAATGTAAAAAAAACAAAAAACAAAAACAAGTTAAAACAAATAAATATATTATACCTTTCTATTTACTTACTAATACAGACGGCTTGCAGGGTGCCCCACGTACATGTACTGTGGGGCAGCGGCTCCTACAGGCAGAATCACGCACCTGTACGTCTTCTGCTACTTCCGGGTTTGCAGCACGCACGTGTGCTGCCGGCGACCAGCTCCCGCTGTGATTGGACATAGTGGGAGCCAATCAGCGGGTCTGCCGGACGCTGTGACCTGCTGATTGTTCCCGACAGAGGCAGAACAGCGGTAAACAAGGCAGATCGCTGTTCTGTGACAAGGGAAAACAGAGATCCTGTGCTTCTGCTAAGCAGGAACACAGATCTCTGTCTTCCCACAGTACAAGCACCCCCCCACACAGTTAGCAAGAACTCCCTAGGGACACATTTAAATTGGATGTAAACCCAATGTCATCCTTTCTAAACTACTGCCATAGGGGTTATCTATAAGGATATACATGCCTCCCGCATGTATCTTTACCTGTCAAATGTCTCCCCTCTGTCTGTTATTAGAATCAAAAAACTGCATATTCTGTGGGTGGGTCTGTTGTCTGGAGCTTGGTGGGTGGAGTTGTGATGTCAGTAGACTCCCCGCCCACCTCTACACTCCCCTTGTCAATATGCATTTTCTCCTGTGTATTTATTACACTAAACTTCTGCTATGATCTCTAACATCCAGTGAAAAGACAGGAAAGTAACCACATGACTTCAGCATGCCCAATTATGCTGAGGTGTGGAACAGCCAATCCTTGCAGAGCTGCTGAAGAAAGAAGTGGGGGTGGGAATGAAAAAATAATGCATGTGTCTTAGGCTAGTACATGAGATATGTAAATCACCTGTCACTCACAGCAAGGGGGAGGATTTGACAAAGTTTTTCTCAGTTTGTCAAGATTTTTCTCACTGAACAATAAAAGGGGATTGCTCAGAGATGGATTAACTCTGTGTGGCAAGACTGGGCTCAAATGATAGGAAACCTTATACTCTACAGTATGATAAAAAAAAAAAAAAATAAAAAATTTAGCACTGATCACTGTATTGGTGTCACTGGTCCCCAAAAAAGTGTCACTTAGTGTCTAAATTTGTCTGCCGCAATGTTGCAGTCCTGCTATAAGTCGCAGATCGCCCCCATTACTAGTAAAAAAATTTAATAAATAAAAATTCCATAAAAATATCCCATAGTTTGTAGACGCTATAACTTTTGTGCAAACCAATCAATATAAGCTTATTGTGATTTTTTTTCTACCAAAAACATGTAGCAGAATACATATTGTAAATTTATGAAGAAATTTGATTTTGTACATTTTTTTATCGGATATGTTTTATAGCAGAAAGTAAAAAATATTGTGTTTTTTTTTTTCAAAATTGTCGGTCTCTTTTTGTTTATAGCGCAAAAAATAAAAATCACAGAGGTGATCAAATACCACCAGAAAAAAAGCTCTATTTTTGGGAAAAAAGGACATCCATTTTATTTGGGTACAGCGTTGCACGACCGTGCAATTGTCAGTTAAAGTAATGCAGTGCGGTATCGCAAAAAATGGCCTGGTCAGGAAGGGGGTAAACCTTCCCGAGCTGAAGTGGTTAATTTCTAAAGTGACTTCATCAGACCATGTGAAAATGGCAAATTCCTCTTGGCACCTGAGTAACAAAATGTGATTAAAGGGACGATCAATGACTAGCCATATAATTGTATAAAATATAAGGCTTGTGCACGGCCTGCATAAGGGCAATGGTGCTATAGCGTATCGGAAATATGTAACATGTTACATTTCCAAGGAGCTATTTCAATGGTCAATAAAGTATGTGGGATTGCCACTTTTACACCCGAAAGGATTCCTGTACATTTTTGGCTGGTTTACAGCACATGACACTTCATTATAGGTGATAAACAAGGTAGCCACTCTTTTAAATTACCACCGCAACAAGTTGCCCGCTGGCCTACATCTTTCCAGCTTCAGGCTTGGGGAAAAGGAAGAAAATAAAGCAGTAAAAATACCTTCCACTTTCACAAAGGTTTCTCATGAATATTTTATAGCAGTCACTGACCATAAACAAAGGAGTGTTCACCTTTCTGCCACACCCTACCAGTGCCCCACAACAGGTGTAGATGACACGTTTTAAAATGGCTGTAGTGTGTCTTTCATTTCATTCAAAATCCTCTTTAGGAGATGTTTACAGCTCTGCCCTGCCTATTTGTTAAGGAGCCCAATTTGATGTTTGGACTGTAAATTACAAGTGAGACTGAAAACGTCGACAGTAAACTGCTATCTTTAGATGTTCAATTTGTAACAGACGGTATCATTACCCAGATATTTTAATTATTACAGGAACTGTTTAATGTGCTCATGTTTTTTTCTGTTCTTTCTTATTAAATCGTAGTTTGGGAGATGCCCATGGCATTGTGATTTCCACAAGACCAAAGAAAAGCAAACAAGAAAAAAAAAAAAAAAAAAACAGCCAGGGAAGGTATTATCATTGTTGTAGGATTAGTGTACATGGACATTTTGTTTCAGATATATTTGAAAAATCCGTAATTCTTTTTTTTTAAATTTAAGTGGGATCTTAGGGAAGACTGTACGCTTGTTTTTATGGTTTATTTTACTGTTCATCACATTGCATCCCTCTTAGCCCTCTATACAGTTCAAAGTGAATGCATTAAAAGCATATCTGAAACATATCACAATCCAATGTCAAATGTAAAGCCTAGTACACACAGTGGGGTTGATTTACTAAAGGCAAATCCACTTTGCACTACAAGTGCACTTGGAAGTGCAGTTGCTGTAGATCTGAGGGGAAGCTCTGAAATGAGGGGAAGCTCTGCTGATTTTTTCATCCAATCATGGACAAGAAAAAATGCTGCTTTTTTATTTTCCTTGCATGTCCCCCTCAGATCTACAACGACTGCACTTCCAAGTGCACTTGCAGTGCAAAGTGGATTTGCCTTTCGTAAATAACCCCCAATGAGATTATCGGAACGAATAATCGTCCGTTTTTTTTTTTTTTTTGCATGCTAGTCTCCATATCGAAAGCAGATAGGTTACTAAAGCAAGAAAATTCTTGTATGACAGAATAAAAATTTGTAAGTGATGTAATGTATTTGTATTGTATTTTTGGACGAAAATGGATGGAAGCTGTGTACTGACGTTCAGATTATCATACGATCGCTTCGAAAGCGGTATTTTTTGTATGATATTCTGATCGTGTGTATGGGGCTTAAGACATGTTTGCTGAAGCATGCTTGGGTTGACTTTATTCTGAGTTTGTCATCCATATGCACTAACTCCTATTCACGTATTGCATCCCTGATTTATTACTAACCAGTTGTTCCTTTCTTAGTAGTTAATGGCCATTGAGAATACATTCAATCTTATCTAGTATGGACAAAATGGTGCAGCCTAATCAGTACCTGCTATGTCTGGAAATCACAAGTTAAAACAAAGGAGAGTGATGATTTGGTCACACTTGAGTCACCGCACTTTCAGTACATTAGTACCTCTGTCTGTTCAACAGAAGCTGTTCCAACAACAGGCTTCTGTTGAATGGCCTTGCTGGAAAAATGGCATTCAATCACCCAAAGGCTGCAAGCACTGATCAATGTATTCTAGTGGTGGTGGGGGGTGGGGGTGTTGCCCCCCAACATGGTTGCATTGATGTGGGGATCAGTCAGATTTTTTTTTGAACGGAAAAAATAAACTGAATGTGTATACTAAGCTTTAAAGTGGCCCTAACAAAAATTATATTATTGTTAATGTATACATTGCTAACTCAAAAAGTACCTTCTTTTGCTCTCAACCTCCTCCAAGTCTCCAAATTCCTTTTTTTGTTGTTGCTGTGAGCCAACTTCCTGTTAGAAGCTGGCTCAATGATCCCAATCTTTGTAGAAATGCAACCGCCCTCTCTCTTGCTTACTACAGAGATGATCTAGGGACTATGGGATGTGTATTGAACACAGAGCAGTGCACATGGCCACAACTAACATGTACTACTCATTCCAAACAAACATAAGTGAGGGGGAAAAGGACAGGTTCAAGGGAGGACATTACAAGGAAGCAGAAAAACACAGTAAGAGACAATTTCATATAAAGTAGAGTACAGGACCATTAAGTAATGAATGTGCATGAATTGTTTTGGAGAATGAGGAGATTGTTTATTATCACTTAAAAGACTCTACCTTAATGTGTATATCCCTTTTTGCAGCCAAATTAGGATAACACTTAACATGTTACATGTAATATGGGATAACATGTTTGTTACATGTTGTTATTCACAATTTAAAGCATAACAAAAAAAATGTAAAAATATCTACTTACCTTTTTACAGTGTCTTGAAAAAGTATTCACACCCCTTGAAATTTTCCACATTTTGTCATGTTACAACCAATCATGTTAATGTATTTTATTTGAGATTTTATGTGATAGACCAACATAAAGTGGCACATAATTGTGAAGTGGAAGGAAAATGATAAATGGTTTTTAAAGATTGTACAAATAAATACGTGAAAAGTGTGGTGTGCATTTGTATTCAGCACCTCTGAGTCAATACTTTGTAGAACCACCTTTCACTGCAATTACAGCTGCGAGTCTTTTTGGGGATGTCTCTACCAGCTTTGCACATCTAGTGAGTGACATTTTTACCCATTCTGCTTTGCAAAATAGCTCAAGCTCTGTCAGATTGGATGGAGATTCAACATCAATTGTGAACAGCAATTTTCAAGTTTTGCCACAGATTCTCAATTGGATTTAGGTCTGGACTTTGACTGGACCATTCTAACACATAAATATGATTTGATCTAAACCATTCCATTTTAGCTCTGGCTGTATGTTTAGGGTCGTTGTCCTTCTGGAAGGTGAACCTCCTCCCCAGTCTCAAGTCTTTTGCAGACTCTTATGCTGCGTACACACGAGCGGAATGTCCGACAGAAAAAGTAAAACGGAAGCTTTTCGTGGTATATTCTGATCGTGTGTATGCCTCATTTGAGTTTTTTTTTGAAAATTCTGATGGACCTGGAAATAGAACATGTTCTAAATATTTCCGATGGAACCAATTCCTATCAGGAAAACCGATCATTTGTATGCTGTTCTGAAGGACCAAAAACGATGCATGCTCTGAAGCAAGTACAAAATGGAAGATATTGGCTACTGGCTATTGAACTTCCGTTTTCTAGCCCCGTCGTACGTGCTGTACGTCACTGCATTCTTGACGATCGGACTTTGGTGTGATCGTGTGTACACAAGACAGTTTCAGGGGAATTCCGTCGGAACCCTGTCAAAACTCTGTCGGAAAAACCTTCAGAGTTTATTCCAACGGGAAAACCGGTCGTGTGTACGTGGCATAACAGGTTTTGTTCTAGGATTGCCCTGTATTTGGCCCCATCCATCTTCCCATCAACTCTGACCAGCTTCCCTGTCCCTGCTGAAGAAAAGCATCCCCACAACATGATACTGCCACCACCATGTTTCACAGCGGGGATGGTGTGTTTAGGGTGATGTGCAGTGTTAGTTTTCCACCACACATAGCATTTTGCTTTTAGGCCAAACATTTTTAATGTTGGTCTCATTTGACCAGAGCACCTTCTTCCACATGTTTGCTGTATCCCCTACATGGCTTCTCGCAAACTGCAAACGGGACTTCTTAAGGCTTTCCTTCAACAATGGCTTTCTGCTTGCCACTCTTCCATAAAGGCCAGAGGAGTGCATGTGGAATGCACAACTAATAGTTATCCTGTGGACAGATTCTCCCACCTGAGCTGTGGATCTCTGCAGCTCCTCCAAAGTTACCATGAGCCTTTTTAGCTGCTTCTCTGATTAATGCTCTCCTTGCCCGGCCTGTCAGTTTAGGTGGACAGCCGTGTCCCGGCAGTGTGGCTGATCCTTTTGGTGCTTCCTTCTTCTGCGGCTTCCCTCTGCTGGTTGACTGGGATCCCCTGCTGCACATCAAACCACTTCCAGGACCTCCATAACTGGGACCACCCTGACGCCAGACCACCATTCCAACGAATTTACCATGATGAGCCTATTTTCATCAAAAAGTGTTTTTAATCCTTTTGGGCTGTTAAAGTCTTTTATTGCTGCACTTAGAGGCGCCTTTTTTGTTTTTTATCCTTACCAGAGATTGCTTCCCTCATTGAGCGCTGCCCAAGTGTTTGAAGACACCACCTTGCCTGTATTGAATTAATCTCTATTGCGGACATTGCTTCTGCAAAGTCCTGTTATCCAGAGCGGCCTACAATTTTTTATCTTGTTCATAATAGAGCAATACCATTTCCTGAAGGGATCACTAGTTGGTTGGCTAATGCCTGACCGGTTTTTCCGGTCTCAGCCGTTTGCTTCAGAGGTTGATGAGAATTAGATCTGCCACCATGCTTTCCCTCTGGACTTTAAAATGGCCAACACCGCGCGTCTCTATTTAGTGCATCACATGCATGATGACGTTGCTGTGCATGTGCAGTGTCGTCATGTGCGTACCTGGCATAGAAACACACGTAGCAGCCGTTTTAAAGTCCAGAGGGAAAGCATGGTGACAGATCTCATTCTTATCAGCCTCTAAAGCAGCCGGCTGAGACTGGCGAAACCAGTCAGGCATTAGCCAATGTCAACTTCTCCACCATGAACAACTAGTGATCCCTTCAGGAGATGGTACTGCTCTATTATGGATGTCATACAAACTGGCCCTAAAGGATATCACAGGCAACAGGACCTGATAAGCATACATATGACTATTGTGGATAGAATACATTATTTCATGATCTATAAGAACTACCTGTGACACCCTGGGAACATGAGTGTAGCCTCTAGTATGGTGCTCGCTCCACTACTGTGACACTCTTTACAGTGCGAGGGAGGATCTCAAAGCAGACAAAGTATATATCTACTAGACTCTTGTTTGGACAGATTTAAGTGTGTTATTGTTAAGGATTACAGACCTACAATATAAAACGCCAAATTTCCATGCAAAATAATTGTACCGCTTTCAGCACCTAAAATCCGAAATAATCATACCGCCAGGGAGGTTAACCAGAAAACTTTGCACTTTTTTTTGTGGGACAGAAAATAAGGTTTATTGTGCCCATAGTGCATAATAAAGCAATCCGACTGAAAAAAAGCTAAATTGAGTCTAATGCCTAGTACATACAGGCAAATGTCAGGAGACATCGGCCGGTTCAATAAAAACTGGCTGACATTCGAATTGTGTGTATGTCAGCCGGTCCGACAGAAGCCGGCCAAACTGTCAGATGAGCATGCTGGAAAACCAGCAGCAAACCGGCTCCTGATCAGCGCTCTCAGCCAATAGCTGAGAGCACTGATCAGAGTGTTCTGGCAGGGGGCCGTTCCCCTGTCAGAACACAACAGCTCAATGGGGGAGATTGGTGTACTAACGTCAGATCGTAAGTACAGCGGCTCCGTCAGGAGCTGCCAGTTTTTCTATTGGTGTGTACCAGGCTTTATATCATGTGATTTTTATAGATCTAACTAAGCATAAAATGACTCCACCCCCTCCTAACTCCTATATTAACTGCCCTGTAGAAGGAATATGCTTATTCTGCCTTTTATGCTAAGAGTGCCCCGGTCCCTTTGAATGATCGGCTCCCAGCGGCAGGCTTCAGGGGACAGGAGGGACAGCCGACAACAGACGCCCCGTGATAAACCAATGGGTAACGTAACCATACAGGCCTTCCATCTGTTGTCGGAGATCTCTCCTATCCCCTGAAGCCAGACTCTGGGAACACATGACCAAACCAGAGCCATATGAGAATAGGTAAGTATATGCATTTTTTGTTTCTACACTGGTGCCTGCAAAGCATCAGTGGATCGCGCGTGCAATGTCAGGCTCCTGCAGACACTGCTCCTTCTGACAGCTCTCTGCCCATACCTCTGTATGAGCAGCCAGTTACTTAGCTGCAGGAAGTGTAAATGAACTATGAGGGCACTGATGAATGCCCTTATAATCAACTGAGAACTACAAGCAGTCTGCCACAGTGGCAGACGTGACATGTAGTTCATTCATTCACAGATCTTTGTGAATAAATGAATGACATGGCTGTGTGGGTAAAGACCCGCACAGCTGCACTGTTTTTACAATGTGACAGTGGGTGTGGGAGAAGAACCCCCATAGCCAAAACAGGTAGTGAAAAGAAATCTCTCCAAACTGAGGGAATTCCAAGTTGCCATCAGGGTCACCAGAACTAATGTTCCCTTTGGAAGATTTCCCCTCTATTGCTGTTCTGAGGGCAACCCAAAAATAAGGATATTCTTTGACTTTCACTTTCGACTATAATGGTAAACAGGATAAATAGTGAGGGTGAGTCTCCCTCATAGGGACAAGGACATCAATAAAAAACACACAGATGTTCTAATCCCTCTACCCACTATTCACAACTAAAAAAAAGTTTTATATGTATTAAAAAAAAAAAAAAAATTAAAAGTGATTATAAGGTGCAATGTGTAAATAATATACTAGATGTATACCATTAGAATAAGAGTAGCG
The DNA here is from genome assembly GCF_042186555.1 of Aquarana catesbeiana. NCBI lineage: Eukaryota > Metazoa > Chordata > Amphibia > Anura > Ranidae > Aquarana > Aquarana catesbeiana. Next base: position 363,781,781 of record NC_133327.1, on the reverse strand, counting down.
ATAATTAAACTACTAACTGTATATATAATGTATGAAAAATTATTTATATAATCTGAAATTTACTGTGTAAAAAATATATAAATAATATCACAGTAATAAGTGCAAAAAACACAACAAAGTGCCAAGTGCCACACTCATAGTTTTTTTAATACATATATCCTTTGTGCCTTGCTGTGGCTGGATAAGCCGCTTATGCAATATTTTCAGTATACCTCATATGCATTAATGATCTCCAGATTGACATTTTCACCTTAGCGCAGTGTATCTTTTGTATACATTGTATTGCACGGCATATGAAACGTGTTCTGCGCGGGCAGCTAGGTGATTTCCACATTTGAAGCAATATACCATTGTGGCTCGCAAAATTCCCTTTTATCTAAAAAAAGTTTTCCCTTTAGTTATAGCTTAAGTCAGAATGGGTCTCCTCTGCTTTGCATACTGGGTCTCCTCTGATTTGCATAATGAACCTACAGTCACACGCCTAGTGTCATTGCAGGTTCACAGCAACCCTTTCACAGCCAAGACCAAATTTTGTTTCATGTCATTGGATACTTACAAAATATACAGCAAAGATGCGGATGGTATATCTTTGGCAGTATTTGGCATTGATTCATTTTTTCCTTAAAATATTGTATTTCTTTGAAATTTCTTTAAAGTGTTATGGGTTTGATGTATAATAACTGTGTTAAGTGGAAGATTTCATGCTGTCCAAGCAACTAATAAGAATTTTTGTTTGATTTGGACCCTAAAATGACCCTTGGGAAACTGATTGTTGTCATGGGCAATTATCATTTTTTCTTATAACACACATTTTATATATTACCCCCAAGGAGTAGAATTCATTTTTGTACCTTTTAAACAGTGGTAGAAGGAAGTCTAACTAATAGTAAAACAAAAATAACTCAGTGTAATGAAAGGTGTCAATATCTTCTCTATGCATTACCTTTTTTTTGTTAGTTTTAGTCAATATTTGCTAATAGTTAAGGACAACACTTTTCTGCTGCAAAGTTAAAGACCTTTTAGTGGCATTAGTCTCACAGTAACATTAATTAGCCCAGACAAAGGTTGTCTAATTCTCTTTGACAAGCAGTTAGAATGGTTTGCTAAAAGATTAGGCATCAGGTTCAATATTTGCCCGTTTCTGCGTTTGTTATTTCTTTCCATGTAACTTGCAAGAGCCTAAATCCACAACTTCCTGAATATCTAGATAGCTGGATTTCATTCTTTTCTAAAGAATTCACAGAAAGAAAGTAGCCCCAAAACAAATATATCCATGGAATAGTTTCTAGTGAAAAAACAAGTTAACAAAGCCAAAGTTCAAAGGTCTATGTGGCTAAATCATGGTGACCCCCTTTCCCTTTCTTCAGTGCCTGAAGGTTTGCTGTAGCAACACCTTGAGGACCTTTGATCTAAATTTCAACAGTAGAAATATACAAACACACACTCCTATATTAAATACTCACAGGTGTACATTCCTAAAAGAACGGCTGCCTTATTACGGCTCTTTGTGAGAGTGAAAACTAACACTTTACAAAACACATCAGTCTGGCACTTCCGAATTTACCTGTGCTAGTTCTCATAACCAAAGTAAGGGTGAAATCAATTAAAAAAATCTTACAAATACCCTAAAGAGATAAAAGATGACTCTAACTGCATGAAATTAGATACATTTAAAATGTTTTCCAGCCAGGACTTTAGCCACAGTAGTTTGTTCTATCCCTGCCCAAGCAGAAGACCCCTCCTTCCACTTAAGGCTTGTTGAAGTTATTAACCTTCTATTGGCATTTCCCATGTAATTTTAAGATATAGGAAGGTTATCTCAAAAAGAAGACCTTCAAATGATAATTTTTCATTTAATATGCACATCCCCTAGATACTGTAGTACCTGTCAGATGAGTTATCGTTAGAGTAATACATTTGGTACAGTACTATTATCGTTATCTAAAGAGGACCTATTCTAATGTAAAGCTATGTTAACTGCTTTGCTGAAATTCATCTTTTGTTTCCCTGCAGGTTCAGGTTATCACAAAGTTTAAGTGGCAGCTCGCTCTGTGTATGGATGCCATTAGACCAAAAGCAAAAGCACTTAAAGTGATTGTAAAGGATATTTCTTTAATTTAAAATAAAAAAGATATTATACCGTAATTACCTACTCTGTGGCAATGGCATTGCACAGAGCAGTCCCTTACCTCCCTTTTCTGGAATCCCCCGTCAGCGCTGTCTGCTCCTTCTCTCTTCTGAGTGCCCCATAGCAAGTGATGTGCTGAGGGGGCACCTGTGTGGGTGCATTGCTGAGCCAGGCTGTGTGCGTTCATAGACATACACAAACTGGCTAGACCATGCCCCCTACTCCTTCCTCATAGGTTTTGATTGATAGTTGAAAAGGCAGCGATGAGGATGGGGGGACGCAGGTAGGTAGGTAGGGAAGGGAGGAGGTGTGAATGGGACATGTATAGGAAGTTTTTCTACCTTAATGCACAGAATGCATTTTTTTCCTTTAGAGTTCCAAACTACTTTAAATTTGTTTGCAAAAACTAAGTAAAAAAAGTAGTGAAGGTTACTTATCACAAACTCTGTCTTCCAGCCCATTCACCTAGGTGGTGATGTCACATCCCCTTCCCGCAGCCTGCTGGATTCTAAACCTTGTGAAAATTTTTGACATTACCCAAACAGACCAGAAGCCTGAGTCTATGGTAAGTAACTAAAATTATTCACTGTCGATGTTAGTTTTCCCTTTAAGTTCAACTTAATTTTTTTCCAGCTTTGGGAATAGTCAGATATATGTGTAACAGTGGTGTATTTAGAGCAGGTGGATGGGTACACTCCACCCCAGGAACATTCACTGACAGGAAGCACTCTGATTGCAAGCACCGGCAGACATTTCCAAAGGAAGCCCTACTTTGAACTCTAAATACAACCTAGGCACAGTTTTAAAAGGAGGGTGGGCGGATAGCATGCAGATTATTTAATGTTCCTAAACAAACACCTAAAATGGATTGATTGCCCGTGCTTGCTCTGCCTTAAAGTATTTTTAAACCAAAGAACAAAAATTTAATATATTGCAGCTTACAATTCCTTAAATGTGGTGGCTGCACTTGTTTTCCTTTCATAAGTTTTTTTCACCTGGTGATCTATCTAATAACACACTCCCTGTCTTAAAGTGACAATGTTCGATCACTGTACTGTATCTAAGGAGGATCAGCGTCATCACCCAAGGGCAGGATGTGTGTTAAGACCTGCCCCTCTCCTCTTTCTCGTAGCATAGGGGGAGGTGCTGAGGTTGGGAAGAACTATGTTGTGTCTTTGTCCACCTCCACCCTTACATAGTCATGGATGTGGGACAGCAGTCACTGGCTCATGCTCTTTTAAGACTGATCAGCTGATAATTATCTATGAGTGACACAAAAAGGATTTGTCAACTGGTGGAATGATTGATTAGGCAGGCTAGAAACCATAGTTCTGTTCCTCTTTCTTCCTGGTTCCCGGAGAGTCTGCCCACTCCCACCTCTAGCCTCTCTCCCTTTCTGTTGAAAAAAACATGTTCACATTAAGAGAAGCATACATGTTTATGTAAAGCTCTGCAAAGATATTTACCCTGAGGGCAGTCAGATTATGCCAGCTCGTCAAAAGAGTTTTTAAATCCTTGGGGCAACCATACACATGGTTCACAGAAAGAAAAACAATGATTGGTTCATCGATGCAAATCATTTTTTTTCATAGCAGACCTGCTTAGCTATGACATGCTTGGGAGGCGTGGCCACACACAAGTCCTAATGTTTATTAATTCTCTCAAGCACCTATTATTGTTAGAGCTAATCTTCATAAATGGTGAATGTACATAAACACTTCTTTATTATTAAGAGAGTGGTTGTTTTAGATTATTACTTTGGGTTTAAGTTATGTGTTCAGCTGAGACCTAAATAGGGCTTAGTAGAGTACTTCTACAAAAAATGGGAAAAAATGGGGAAAAGGTACTAATTAATAGCAATAGGAATGCATTTTCGCTAATCTGCAGTAAACTGCAGTCGGGTTGGTTACAATTACTGCACACGACCACTGAACGTTAAATGTTACCCTACTGTTGTCTGGATACATTTTGTATTTAGCAAAAAAAAAAAATGCATTTACTAAACAATTCTGTCAACTTTTCCTTTTGTCCCTTTTTTCAGTGCTCTATACTATAGAAGCAGAATGGTACTTGGATAATGGGAATGGCTACAATCTTGTGTATTTCTACAGAGAACAAAATATCAGCATGGAAAGTAAACACACCCGTGAGCCATCTGGTAACCTGCAGGCATTTTGAGATTAGTGGAGGGCAGCTTCAGAGTCCAAACAACACCTATTGTTACTACCCTCTTTACAAGGATAAAAGAAAGGCCGTTACCTGCTTTTGCTTTGGTAAAATCTTTGTTGAGGCATGTTTTATTTCTGTTAGGTATAATGTGCTTCCCCTGTCCATTCACCCTATATGTTTGAAGGCCAGCTTACAAATAGCAAATGAATCTTAGAAAATAGTACAGTTGTTCTCAAAGCTTTACTCCAAGAATGTATATGTATACAGCTATGCATTTGTTTAAAAAAAAATCATCAAGTATATTTTTAAATACTGTTAGTGCAAGCACCTGAATTTGACTTGATTTCAGACTTTTGTTCGCTCCTTCACTGCATCACTCAAACTGAGAGTGAGTTTTTTTGCTTCGAAATACCTTCAAATATCATTTTCTTGTAGTGGAAATGGGCTTCCTTTTCTCCCACTCCTGTTCTATATGCTGGCATAGATAAGTACTGTAATGACCACATCACTCATTCCAAGTTCCCTCACACAGACTTGTAGCATGGAGGAGGAAAGGGGGCCTCTCTGATCAGGTCTATTGGCAGTGTTGTTGAACTCTGATGCCTGTTTCTGGGGAGGCAAACCCTGAGATTGAAATGGTTGACAAAAATTAAAAAAACAAAACAAAAAAAACAATACCAGCTTGCTAGAGAAAGTTGCTGTACATGACTTTGAAATATGTCGTGGGACACAGGCCTTGTCATCTTTCTTAGTCATTTATTTTGACTACCTTTAATGGGCGAACTTGACAGTAATAATTTCTTTTCAAGTGATTCTTGGACTTTGGTGAAGTATAATTATTATGACCTTTCACATGGCTTACCCTGTGGTTTATCTTTTGTAAGCCAAAGCTGAAGTGAATATCTGATTATCTGAGTCTGCACCTTCACTGGTGCTTTATAGAGACTTTACTATGGCTATACTTTTCAGATGTTTATGCCAAAATGCAATAAGGCACAATGCTGTCTACAGATGGGAAGTGTCTATGCATACAATGTTGTACTGCAGCATCATCATGGTACATATGCACAGGTGATGTTACTTTACAGTGACAGTAGATATCAAGGTATTATCCTTGACATCAATATATGTCAGCTGACTCTAATGCCGTGTACACACGGGCGGACTTTTCGACCGGACTGGTCCGACGGGACGAATCCTTCGGAAAATCTGACCATGTGTGGGGTTCATTGGACCTGCAGCGAACTTTTTCGGGGAAAATCAGACGGACTTTAGATTTGAAATATGTTTCAAATTTTTCCGATGGACTCGATTCCGGTCAAAAAATCCGCTCGTCTGTATGCTAGTCTAAAGGACGAAAACCGACGCTAGGGCAGCTATTGGCTACTTGGCTATCAACGTCCTTATTTTAGTCTGGTTGTACGTCATCACATACGAATCTGTCGGACTTTGGTGTGATCGTGTGTAGGCAAGTCCATTCATTCGAAAGTCCGTCAAAAGTCCGTCGAAAGTCCGTAGGAAAGACCGTCGGACCTTTGATGCCGAAAAGTCCGCCCGTGTGTACACTGCATTAAGCTCAATGTACACTGGCCTACATTTACCGCGACCAAAAAAGCATAATGCCGTAATTTTGACACAATTTTGCCACATTTTGCAATTTCCCACGGCCAGCGGTCAAAATGTTTCTATCCTGAACGTGATCCTTTCGTGTTCAGTAGAGGGAGGTTGAAGCTCAAATAAACGCGGCAGCTCCTAAACTCTGCTAAAAGCTTATGTGTACATTGACACATAGGCTTTTATGGAGTTGAGTTTCAGAACTTTGGCAACTTTTGGAACTTTGGCAAAAAAAACACCAAAGCCTCCTAAACTCAAGTTTAGGACTTGCTAGTGTAGGGTAGTGTAGGCTGCTACAAACGTTGGCAGTAGTGGATTGTTTCATATGTGGCCATTTCTCCTCTAATGGCTATCAATCATATAGATGAGTCAATACTATTAATGTAAATAAGATCCTTTTATATGTGTTATGAACAGATATGCATAAGGAAGTATGAATTGAAGGTTATCTTAGTTTCTTAAGTAGGAAGTGTTTGCTTGAAAATATCCAGTTTCTAAAGGATTGCCATATTGGATATTGGTTCTGCTTATACTTTGAAAGGTGAAATTCACTTTGGGTCCCCCACAGAGATACTTACCTTGAATCTTTATTATTTTTTTGCTAAATTGCTGTCTCTACAATGAATTTGGTAGATTGACTTTATAATTAAAATGCTGTGTTTGTCTTCTTTATAACACACTATATCCACTGAACTAGACTATATGGATCGTGTTCTTCAACCATCTTCATTGTTTTGATGTTCCTCTCTGATGCACAAATTGTGATATATCATGCAATATTCCCATTGCACACATTCCTGGAAAAGGCAGTAGAGTAAGCGAGCACTGCAACAGAAAAGAGCTGGAGACTGGTGACACAATAGACCAAATTATATATCGACATCCAAACATTTATTTGAAATGGTCACATCACAGCAGTAAGGTGCAACATTTCAGTGCTGTGCAGGACCCCTTCGTCAGGCATGTGATAAAGAGTCGGCCATGTATGGCAGAGGTATACTGCATATGTTTTTTTCACCTTTCAATTTCGCCCTGACATATTCTTTAATGTCCTTGTTAGATCTTTTGATTTAGCAAAACTCCAAGTTAGAGTCACTGGGTGAGTCAAAACTCAACGGCTACAATTAACCAGTTTTGGGTTGATTGACCCTTTCAAATCACTAGGTATAAAGTATATATATTTGTATAAGTAGAATATATGTCTGGTTGCTCTAGATTTTCATAAACTGTGCTGAAGGGCCCTGTACTCGTGCTATTTACTTTTTTATATATACCCTAGCATATTTCCTGCTTCTATTACTGTAAACAGTCTAGTGCCTAATTTACTGGTTGGCTTCTTCCTCTGTGCCTTGAAATGATTTCTTTTCTCAATGTAACTATTAGAGGTCTGTGGTTTAATAGTTTCCTCTTCAGTTTTTAGAGGCCAGCATAGAGACATGTTTGAAGATTTCAAACACCCTTTTTTTTCTTTACATGACAGGAAACAAAGCAGATTAGCATAATATATGCTATACACTTCAATAAGGCATCTGAACTTCTAGTATCTTTAAGTAAGAAAGTTTTATGTTGATATCTCCATGATTTTACTCAGGAAGGAGACCTAGAAAACCTTGCAACCTCTATGTAAATTAAGTCTTGTACTGTAAATGTGTTCCACCATAACGTTTAGTTCCAGTAGTATATCTCATAACAGTAATTTTTATTGCACTGCAAAGTGCACAGACAGCCATGTATTGAGTGTAACTTTGAATGTTGCTGATTGGTATAGAAAAATCAAGAGCTTTTAAAGAGACCCAATTGCTGTTTAAAAACATTTCAAGAAAGCCATACATGCAAATGAAGACACACTCACCTTTCTCGCTACCCATGCAGCCAGACACCTCTCCAAACCATATTCCAGGGGTATTGATTTTCACGTTAATTTACAGCTCTCACTTCTTTGTTCCAATTTCCCCTATTACAGGATATAGTAGACACTCCAGCAGGAGAAGATAGTGAAAGCTGCATGGGATATGGGACTTTGACACTCCTGGAAGTGTCAGATCACCCTCTCCTGTCCATGATCCAAATCTCTATTGTCTCCTCCCGCAAGGCTGCTAACTTCCTTTCTCTCCCTCCCACCATCTGCTATGGGCACACAGGGGGATCACCTTAAGATGGGGAGCAGGGTGAAGGAGCTGGTAAATATGACTGGTACTGATCACTCACTAGTGTTCATTTACTAACTGAAGCATAAACTGTGTTTACTATGCTTCCGTTTATGAGTGAACAGGGGCCTCTGTACAGAGCACTTCTTGTTCATTCATTTCCAGTGCAGCTGAGGCTGCAGAGAAAGGATTGGAGATCTATGTCCTCAATTACTTTCTCTGTCTGAAAAAAGAGGTTTAAGGGGTTTGTTTAGAGTCCTGATATTTCAGCCAAGCCCCCCAACAGCATTGTTAAAAAAATGCAAAAAATAATAAAACATTTGTAAATAAAATGATAATAAAAAATTGTAAACAATAATTGAAAAAATTGTAAAAAATAATAAAGTTGTAAATAATAATAAAACAAATGAAGGGCTCATTTACATGGGCTCTCTCGCTCATAAAGTGTGAATGAGCCATTTGTTCATGCAGCTGAAGCTGCCTATTACTCTATGGCAGCCTTTCTCAAACTTTTCAACACAGAGGAACCCTTGAAAAAACTTTCCTGTCTCGGGGAACCCCTGCTAAAATTGACTATTTCTACAACTAATGATACACATAATTGTGATGGTCAGTGTAAAGAATGCTCCTTACCCTTACCCGCTTACAGATAGCGAAAAAGATCATTGGTGTCAGTGGGAACTTAACTGAGAGGCAAAAATTGCTCATTGCTCAAGGAACCCCTAGCAACCTCTGGAGGAACCCTGGTTGAGAAACCCTGCTCTATGGGGATGCAGGGCTATATGAACACAGCTGCAGGTTCTAATTTGACAGGTGTGCAGGTGCAGGTGAGTGGCCCTGAATGCACACTGCCTGCATTTGGGGCCGTATACCTACACCCACACTCCTGTCAAATTAAAACCTGTGGTTGTGTTCATATAGCTGCTACATCTCACAGCTCCTGCCACATAAAAAAAATGCTGATTCATGCTGTGAAAGGGTGGAAGCGGGATGGCTGTCATGTTGGCTGTATAAGGCCCCATGATTTCTAACTGCAGCCCTGTTTACAGGTATAGCTTGCTTGAAATTTCTTTGCATATAGAAAGGTTTCCTTAACCACTTGAAGATGACCCCTTTCCTGTGCAGGCCATTTTCAATTTTTGCCACAAGTTTTTGAAAAACACATAAAGAAAATAATTAATTTACACAACATTGTAAATTAATAAGCTATTTCTAACACACAGCATGTGCATACTTAGAATTACACCCAAAAACACATTCTGGTTTTCCTCCCAAGTCACAGAAAGCATGCACAAGCAGCACAAAGGGAAGGCCATTTTAAAATGGCCTTCCATCCTCAGGTGAAAACTATCTACCCGTTTATATACAACAGCCAGAAAGCATGTGGTTAAACACTTAAGCCCCGGACCATTAAGCTGGCCAAAGACCAGAGCACTTTTTGCGATTCGGCACTGCGTTGCTTTAACTGACAATTGCACGGTCGTGCGACGTGTCTCCCAAATAAAATTTATGTCCTTTTTTCCCCCCACAAATAGAGCTTTCTTTTGGTGGTATTTGATCACCTCTGCGGTTTTTATTTTTTGCGCTATAAACAAAAAAAGAGCAACAATTTTGAAATAAAAGCAATATTTTTTACTTTTTGCTATAATAAATATCCCCAAAAAATATATAAAAAAAATTTTGTTCCTCAGTTTAGGCCGATACGTATTCTTCTACATATCTTTGGTAAAAAAAATCACAATAAGCTTTTTTTGATTGGTTTGCGCGTCTAGTTATAGCGTCTACAAAATAGGGGATAGTTTTATGGCATTTTTATTTAAAATTTTTTTTTTTACTAGTAATGGCGGCGATCTGCGATTTTTATCGGGACTGGGACATTATGGCAGACACATCGGACACTTTTGACACATTTTTGGAACCATTGTCATTTATACAGCAATCAGTGCTATACAAATGCATTGATTCCTGTGTAAATGACACTGGCAGTGAAGGGGTTAACCACTAGGGGGCAATGTAGGGGTTAAGTGTGTCCTAGGGAGTGATTCTAACTGTGGGGGGGAGGGGCTACGTGTGACACATCACTGATCACCGCTCCCGATTCCAGGGAGCTGTGATCAGTGACAGTGTCACTAGGCAGAACAGGGAAATGCTTGTTTACATCAGCATTTCCCCATTCTTCAGCTCCGTGAAACGATCGCAGGTATCTCCACAGACATCGAGTCCGCGGGACCCGCAATCACACTAACGGAGATCACGGCAGGGTCACGCACACGCTGGTGGCGCGCTTGCGACCACACGGCGGCAAATTCAAAGGGACGTACAGGTACGCCCATTTGCGCAGCCGTGCCATTCTGCCGACGTATATGTACATGCGGCGGTCGGCAAGCGGTTTGATACTCCAGGCAGTGTGTGTGTGGTTGGCAAAGCCCTCATTGGCAAAGCCCTCATTGCATTACAAACATTTAAGCGAAAAAGGGGGCCCCAGATCACTGGTTTACTCACAAAAGGGACTGTGTTGACTGATGTACTATAGCTATGCCTGGAAAAAAAAACATTACATCTGTATGCATTTCAGGGCTTAAGGAAACGGGTTGATTTACTAAAACTGGAGAGTGCAAAATCTAGTGCAGCTCTGCATACAAACCAATCAGCTTCCAGGTCATTTTGTCAAACCTTATTGAACAAGCTGAAGTTAGAAGCTGATTGGCTACCATACACAGCTGCACTCTCTCGTTTTAGTAAATCAACCCCACTTTGTCATGGGGAAAAAACTCAACTGCTGCAGGTTCAAATTGCAGGCAGCAGTTCTGTTTTTTCTTTTTCCCAGGACAGGTTCCCTTTAAGACCAACATCACATTATTTTAGAGAGGAGTTATATGAGGCAGTGTAACCTTCCACGAACACTCTTGTGTATTGTTTTTCTTATTGTAGACTAATGAACCCAGATGTGCAACTAATATGCAGCACTGTTAGGTGGCACTGATATGCGGCACTGATGAGCATTGATAGGTGGTACTGATGGGCACATATGGGTGGCACTGATAGTCAGCACTTATGGGCAATGATAGGCTGCATGGATAGGCGGCACTGATGGGCGGCACTGATGGGCGGCACTGATGGGCACTGAAAGGCAGAACTGACTGGCATCACTGATGGGCACAGATTGGCATCACTAATGGGCAAAAATTGGCATTACTGATAGGCACAGATTGGTGTCACTGATGGGCACAGATAGGCATCACAGATGGTCACTGACTGGCATCACTGCTGGGCAATGCTGGGGCTGCACTGATAATCAGGGCATTGATGATCAGGGCACTGATTATCTGTACAGGTCTCCCCTGCGAGGAGAAGCTGCTGATCGTCTCTCCTCTCCTCACACTCTGTCAGTGTGAGGCAAGGAGCGCTAATTACCGGCACTTCCGTGTTTACATGTGATCGGCTGTTGGACAATTCTCGTCATTTTACAATATGGCGGGTGCAGGGCTTTTTTTCTAAGAGAATAGGTGCAGGAACTCCCCCCTTCTGAGTTCCCCCTTGTCTACGCACCCTACGCTCCTCAGAGCACCGTCTCTTGGTCCCACCCCCTACCCACCTCCCAGTACTGCCCCAAGTATCATTTTGTGGTGCTAAATAATTTGTATGAAAATTTGCTCTTATCTAATAACAAGAAAAGCAGTAAAATAGATCCCCTTGAGCCAGCAACAATAGATCCCCCAGTAGCAATAGAACCCACCCCAGCAACAATAGATCCTTGACACAACAATAGACTTTCCCCAACAACAATGGACCCCCACCCCAGCAACAATGGACCCCATCCCAGCAACAATAGGTCCCCTCAGCAACAATAGGATCCCACCCTAGCAACAATAGATCGCTAACACAACAATAGACTCCCCTAGCAACAATAGGTCCCCCCCCAGCAACAATAGACCCCACAACAGCAACAATAGATCCCTCACACAACAATAGACACCCCCAGCAACAGTAGACCCCCCCCCACACACACACACACGGCAACAATGGACCACCCACAACAAAATACCACCCCCAGCAACAAAAGATCCACCCCAGCAACATTAGACCCCCAGCAGCAACAACAGATCTCCCAGCAGCCAGCATCAATAGACCCATCAGCAACAATAGACCTCTCCCTCAATAGTAGATTCCTACCAGCAACATAAGACCCCCCAGCAACAATAGATCCCCCACTAGCAACAATAGACCCTCACACAAAAACAGATCACCAGTGACAATAGATTCCCAAGCAGCCAGCATAAATAGACCCTCCAGCACACCCCTTACATACATTTAGTGCTGGAGGTGCCGGAACTGCGTTCCCCCGCGTTCCCACTGAAAAAAAGCCCTGGGCGGGTGGGAGGTGGTTAAATGTCACCTGAGTGTTCTGTAATACCTGTATGAATGTTGTATAACATAACATATTTTTTAGAAACCTCACATGCTAAGGGCTGATTTGCACCAGATACAGTCCAGTACATTTTTTTCTCCATCGAAAATGCATGGACAGTGTTGAACATGGATTCCAATGGCCCTAGTTCACACTAGTGCAGTGCGTGCCAGTGCAGTCAACAAAAGTAGTGGATGGTGCATTTTTTTTGTGTACAGAATACATCTGGAACATGGCAAACTGCATCAAAAATGCACCAGAACACACAACTGCAATATGTTAGATATTATTTCTTGGGTTTAGATAATTGAATTCTCAGTTATACTGTCAGTATTGCAACTACTGTGGATATATAACTACTGTATAGAAAGTTTTTCTTTTTTGTGTCTCTTTTTTTCCTCCATTACTTTAGTGTGTTGATACTATTGGGGGTGTTTTTCTGTAGCCTAGTTTTCTGACTGTTGAATACAAAACATGGTGTTTTGCTGACGGAGTGGGAAATATTCTGTGGGTCTCTTTCGTAATTCCTACACACTCTTCCTCTACAGCTGAAAGGTTTGCTTAAATACATGTAATGGAGATCCTCTGCATGCATTTGTAATACATGACATCTTTTCTAAATATAGCCAGTTAAAGCTTATCTCCCCAGTGGCCCCTTGTGAACGATATGTTATTCCAGGCTAGCGCCCATGCGTGTGTCAAGCGGAGGGTACACCTTGTGCACTCAATAAGCAGTCCAAGGCCTGAGTAATTACCCAAGCAAATGTTTGTCTAGCTTTCAAAGCCCTTGGAAATGCAAGCTGGAGGTAGGATGCCAATTCTGGAACAGCTGTCTGCTCAAGAGAATCGGTTACACAGAAAGAAAACAGAAAGGGTGATCTGTTACACTAAGATATAAGATTCTATGACACAACACTTTTATTATAGTAGAATTCCAGTACGTCTATAAAGTGCAAGGTTTGCAGGCTGCTGCGTCATTGATATGAATCACCAGAATCGTGCGTGAGCATGCTGAATCAGAAAATTTCACAAGCAGCTTAGGATGTGCTGACATGTTGTTTGTGCTCTCCTTTTCCAGGCCAATTCTACTCTAACGCCGCGTACACACGATCGGAAATTCGGCCAGAAAAAGACTGATGAGAGCTTTTGGTTGGAAAATGCGACCGTGTGTATGCTCCATCGGACTTTTACTGGCGGAATTCCCACCAGCAAAAGATTGAGAGCAGGTTCTCAATTTTTCGGTCGGAAAAAGTTCCTATCTGAAAATGCTATCGTCTGTACAAATTCCGACGCACAAAATTCCTACGCATGCTCGGAAACATTTCGACGCATGCTTGGAAGCATTGAACTTCATTTTCTCGGCTTGTTGTAGTGTTGTATGTCACCGCGTTCTTGACGGTCGAAAGTCCAGAGAACTTTTGTGTGACTGTGTGTATGCAAGGCAAGCTTGAGCAGAATTCCGTCGGAAAAACCATCCAATTTTTGCCGACGGAAAATCCGCTCGTGTGTATGCAGCATAAAAGGGAAAAGGGTTTGAGAAGCCAGCACAAAAACATATCTTTTTTTAAACAGCTTTATAATAAATTGACATGTGATACTAATGTGTACTGATGAAAGGTGAAATCTGGAGGTTACTGCACTTTGAACTTCTTTAAAGTGAACCTGTCACCACAAGGGGACTTTACTCAAAGATAAGGCTCTGTAATTACCTTTCCGGTGGCCCGTTTGTTGAATTCCTGCTTCTCTACTGGCTGCTGTAGGATGATTCAACCAGTTGGGTTGAAACTCGTTATCTCAAACACACAATGTGTTTTTTAGGGCTGTGGAAATGAACGATTAATTCCTTGATTAATCGTTAATTTTTTTGGTCGATCAAAATTCTTTTGATCGGTACTCACCTCTCCGCCGGCTTCCGTGTCTTCAGGGAGTTCCGTTGGAGATCCAGTGACGTCACGGACATCGACGTCACCGGATTCCTCCCCCTTTCCCCAGTCATTGACGGTGCCCATGCTGGACAATGGTAAAGTAATGGAATACAGCAGGCGCCTGACTGATCCAATCATGGCCTGAAAGGCTTTGATCGAGTGGGCGTGTCTGCGAATTGCAGAGGTGTGGCTGTGAGCCGATTTTGTGATTGGCCGGACACGCCCCATGCTTATGATACGTGATCCTTGCTGTGAATAAACAAGCATTGGAAGGCATTATGAAGGTGAGTGTGTTGTCTGTACTGGACAGGTCAATTGTGGAGGAGGAATCGTGGTGATTTAAAGTATATATACAGCTTGAATCTGTATTTTAGTTTTAGATTAGGTCATGCAGAGAGAAACCACCTCTCGGTTTAGGCTTTGCCTTGTGTATCCCAGTGTGGAGCTTTCATTTCATTTCCTGTCCCAGAGACACAACGGGAAGTGATATGGCATTCCCATTTTAGATGGTTGTCAACAGGACTGGTATACCCATTGGAGGCATTACCCAGATAGCAAGCAATTGAGCTGCAAGTTTGAAAATGTCTTGTTAAAGTGGAGGTCCACCCTTAAAACAAATTTAACATTAAAAGACTCCTTAAATTTTTTTTAAAAAGTTTTTTTTGTTAAAGTGTTAAGTCGTGGATTGTGGAAACTAACTAGTGTCGGGTGATTGTATGTAGTGTATACCACATTTACCACTGACTAATGCAGAGTTGCAATGCAAGGAGATCAGCTAAAAGTAGTTGGATCTGTATGTGCGTTATAATTAATCGAAATCAGTCGATTAATCGATTAAAAAAAAAAAAAAAAAACGATTAATCGAACACGAAAATTTTAATCAGTAACAGCCCTAGTTTTTTTTTCCATTGTCTGTAACATCCTGTAGTAAAGTATGAGGAAAAAGTATTGAACACATGAAGAAAGGGAGGTGCAAAAAGACACGGAAAGCCAAGTCGTCAGCCAAAATCTATCAGAAATTCGAAAGCAATCCTGCCCCTTGTCAGTTCAAATTAATATCAGCTGGTTCAGTCTCAACTTATGGCCCATAAAAAGGTGTCTCATTACCAAGATGTCACACAAGAAACATCTCATGATGGGTAAAAGCAAAGAGCTCTCTCAAGACATTCACCCCGACCACCACAGATAGATGTTGGAGATGCCAGGCGGACAGAGGGATGCGCCTACACAATTTTTGGTCTTGTCCTTGGTTGAAATACTTTTGGACAACCGTACGGCATATCACTCAAAAATTCACAGACCATAGGATCCCAGACAACCCGGCTTTCTTCCTACTCCATATCACCGGGATCCCAGCAAAACACTATGAAAAATCTATTGTAAGACACCTACTGAACGCTGCAAAATCCTGTATCCCCTTCTAAGCGCTGCCAAATCCTCTGTATCCCCCGTCACACTGGGGTGCTTTGCAGGTGCTATAGCGGTAAAAATAGTGCCTGCAAAGTGCCCTGAAAGAGCCACTGCTGTCTCTCCAATGTGAAAGCCCAGAGGGCTTTCACACTGGAGCGGTGCGCTAGCAGGACGGTAAAAAAAGTCCTGCAAGCCGCATCTTTTGCAGCGCTGTAAGAGCGGTGTATACACCGCTCTTAAAGCTATTAAATGGAAAGTGCAGCGCTGGACATATGACATAAATTTATGTGAACAGTGATAAGTTAATAAATCAAATGACAAACAACAGTGAATAGCATCCAATCATTAATAACGGATGAACAAATATATTTCAATTAAGTGCTCAAAAATATTGACAAGGAAATAAATAATTATTTAAAAATTAATTAATTCATTTGATCAAAGTGAAAGTGAAATAAAGTCCAAAAATTATGATATGTTTGGTATTCAATGCGAGACCCAGGGTCAATATTCCACCGCTAGTGCTGCCCACCACCTGGTGAAGAAGTAATGGAGGCTTAGCGGAAAGCCTGCGACTGCCCTTATTGAGGGGGGTCAAAACAGGCTTAGTAGAAAGATGTAGATCACAGAGGGTGTGCTCCGGGAGACACTGCTGAGAAAAACACCAACCTAGTTAGCAACAACTTGAAGCACTTCACAAGGTGTAGTCCCAGGATGGCTTCACATAGACCAGTTAATAATTGCTCCCTTCCCCAAATCTTCCTTAAACAGTTACAAATATATTAGAGGGGGCATGTGGAGAGCTGTTTTCACCCAACCATTGGTAAATGGTGCAGAGGATTTGGTCTATGTGAAGCGATCCTGGGACTACACCTTGTGAAGTGCTTCAAGTTGTTGCTAACTAGTTGTCCATGAAGGAGGTTGGTGTTTTTCTCAGCAGTGTCTCCCGGAGCACACCCTCTGTGATCTACATCTTTCTACTAAGCCTGTTTTGACCCCCCTGAAAAAGGGCGATCGCAGGCTTTCCGCTAAGCCTCCATTACTTCTTCACCAAGTGGTGGGCAGCACTAGCGGTGGAATATTGACCCTGGGTCTCGCATTGAATACCAAACATATCATAATTTTTGGACTTTATTTCACTTTCACTTTGATCAAATGAATTAATTAATTTTTTAATAATTATTTATTTCCTTGCCAATATTTTTGAGCACTTAATTTAAATATATTTGTTGATCTGTTATTAATGATTGGATGCTATTCACTGTTGTTTGTCATTTAATTTATTAACTTATTCACTGTTCACATAAATTTATGTCATATGTCCAGCGCTGCACTTTCAATTTTATAACTATCTTCTGTGTCCTCATATCGGGGTTATAGTGTCCAGCAGCAGAACTCCCCTCACATCTTTATATATAGCTTACGCACTTAGCACAATTCTTTTCCTTTACCGCTCTTGAAAACAATGGGGCAGCGCTGCTATACCGCCGGAATAACCCTTTCTTGACTGCTAGTGGGGGGTAAAAGCGCCCCACTAACGGCCGAATAGCCCCGTGAAATTGACGGTAAAGCACCACTAAAAATAGCAGCACTTTACCGCCGATGCACCCACCGCCCTCTATTGGGACCTGTGTTGTGCAAAGTAGAGGACATCAAGAAACCAGAGAATCTGATCCTTACGGCCCAAAATAAATGAGAGAAGCACTCCAAAGTGTGGAGGCTATGGAACATGTTTCTTTTATCGGACAAATGATTGGCACTGCTCAGACAATAATTGACCAGCCGCCACAAGATACATTTGCACTACCGCTGAGTTTAAATCCAACGTCACTGGATCTCCACTTTCCCACCAATCTTCACTCCCATTTCCCACCCCCCTCTCCACACTCCCCTCTTGTGTACCCACTCCCCCCCCTTCTCCTTAAACTAGAACTTTGACTTCTCACTCCCTCTGGAACTCCATCTTTCTGTTCTGGAGCTTTCTTACTATTTTCACCCCTTTATATGAGTGGGGGCGTACTTGATTCGAGGATCGGGCATTCTAGGCTGTATTGTGCTAACTGCTATTCACATGACTAGACATAACAAGACGAGACAGTACCCGGATAGGGACTCACACTTTCGTTAAATGGCATTAACAGATGTATAATTGTTGTTTACTCTATATGCTGAAATGATGAGCTCCAGGAACATCTCTGATAATATATGTAGAAGTTAAGTCATTATGCCATTATTCTTTCCTTTTTGTCTGTCATGATTGTAACTGATCCTTGCCTTTGGTGTGCTCTACAATAACAATAATAAAAATGTATATTTGAAAAGACATTCGCAAACCTATTGTTGCAAAACATACTGATGGCATTGGTCACAGAAGGATTTCTAAACTTCTCAATGTTCCAGTGGGCACTGTTGGGGCCATAATCCAGAAGTGGAAAAAAATAATTTCACCATAAACCGGCCATGACCATGTGCTCCTTGCAAGATTTCTGACAGAGGAGTGAAAAGATATATAAATGAATATGATGGCTGCGAAGAACGTTTAAGACTCCTTACACACTGGGGCACTTTTCAGGCATTTTAGCACTAAAAATAGCCCCTTTAAAGCACCTGAAAAGCGCCTCTCATGCCTCCCCAGTGTGAAAGTCCGAGTGCAGGAAAAAAAGTCCTGCAAGCAGCATCTTTGGGGCGGTGCGGGGGCGGTGTGGAAGCGGTGTATACACCGCTCCCAAAATGCTGCAACACGGGCGCTTTGAACCCTTTCTTCAGCAACTAGCAGGGGTTAAAAGCAATTCGCTAGCGGACGAAAACCGCCGCTATAACAGCGGTAAAGCTAGCAGTAAAACTAGCGGCACTTTCTTAGTGTCTTAGGGTGAGAGTTTTATAAATAGTGGCCAAGCTGCTGTTGTCATTGTTCAGTTCTACACCACTATTGACTACATTTTCAGTCAAAGTCGGGACAGGAAATTTCATCAAAGCCCCTAGAAATAAGACTAGTCTATTTGTAGTTGAAATATTAATTACCATTCTATTTTCATCTAAGGTTTATAGCAAGCTTATTAATAGATATCCTAAAAGACTGCAGTCACAAGATTCTTTAAAAAAATCCTGTGTGCTTAGCAGAAAAGAAAAAAAATATTTTTTGGTCAAAGCAAACAATACCATGGTATCCATTTATATCTCCCTCCCATCTCTCAGTTATCAGCTGTTAAAAGACCAAGTAATTCTTTTTCACATTTCTGCCTGAAATGCACAGTTCCCCCCGCCCCCCCCCCCAAAAAAAAAAACAAAAAACAAAACTTTGGGGTTGATTTACTAAATCTGGAGAATGCAATATCTGGTGCAGCTCTGCATAGGAATCAGTCAGCTAAAGTTTGGTGGGGGTTTTTTTTGGCAAAGATTAATTGAACAAACTAGAGTTTTAGTGAATCAACCTTTTTGTATTTCATGTTCTCTTGTTATATTAAGTTATATTTCTCTCCTAACTGCTGATTCTTAATTTTGCTCTGCACATTGAAATATTTTTTAGATTTTTGCCCATTTGGTAGCTGTCACTGTAGCTGACAGACATGCATCTTGTGCAGCTCATAGGATCCTTGGGGAAGAATCAATTGTAGCCAGGTGCTTGGCTAGAGAGACTCTGGGGTTTATTTACTAAGGGCAAATCCACTTTGCACTACAAGTGCACTGCAAGTGCACTTGGAAGTGCAGTCGCTGTAAATCTGAGGGGGACATACAAGGAAAAGAATAAACAGCATTTTAGCTTGCACATGATTGGATGATAAAATCGGCAGAGCTTCCCCTCATTTCAGATCTACCCCTTAGATTTAAAGTGACTGCACTTCCAAGTGCACTTGTAGTGCAAAGTGGATTTGCCTTTCGTAAATAACCCCCATAGAGTGATTTAGGATACTGTGCTGCAGTGCCCTCTGTGCTCCCAATGGACTTCAGCTGAAAGGGTTAACACTACCTCGCCTCCATCCAGCAGGAGGACCTGACAAGCAGGAGGAGCTAAAGAGACTTGATGGTGAGCAGCATTAAATCATGGGAGGTGTAGTGCAGGGGAAGGATTATTCTATAGCAATCAGAAGACTATAGAACTGCAATTCCTAATGAGAGCCAGGTATAAAGAGAGAGAGAGAGAGCTGTATTTTCTGAGGCTGAATAATGAGGAACTTTCTCTTTGTTGCTAGAAGACCGAGTTGTGGCACATTGCTGCTTGTGTGTGCACATCAATCTGCTATAACCCTGTGGGCATGTGCTGAAGAGTGGAGTTGCTCCAGGCAGATCCAGACGTGAGCTGAAATCTGAACAGTGGGACGCCTGTTGTTGCAGCACTAGGACTGGTGAGAAAACACTGTTGCCTTGCCATTAACCTGTTGCTGCCTGCAGATATTGAGCACAGAGGGACTGCCCATTTAACTAGCAGCATTATTTACTACATGCAGACTTTACTGGGACTGTACTCATGTGCATCACTGTAAAGATTGGACCCCAATGCTAGCCGGCTGAAGAACTAGGGCTAAAGAATGCTCCCTCAGATAGCAGCTTCACAATAACTTTGTCATTGCTGCCATTCCTATAGAGTGCACTCTAAAGTGCATATAGCCTACTGGTTACAGAGGGATTATTGCAATACTGATTATCATTGCTGTTGGTGTTTTCTAATGCCATTGCTTATTGCTGATTTTGTGGATTGCCCAGCTGACTTTAATTTAGCGACATAAAACTCCATTCTATGCTGCTATAGCCCAGTGGAAATGCTGTCAAGTGAACTGTAATTGACCTAATCCTTTACTGACTTATTTATGTGCATACTGCTATTTACTGCAACCTGTGACAATACAGGTATATTGGGTTAATTTGCCACTAACCAGCCTGATGTTTGTTTTTTATACTGAATCTTAGTTGTGTGCAGTGTATTTATTAAATGTGTTCTCAGTAGCAGTGCAGTATCCATTTGCTTAACCTGGTGTGTCAATGGGGACAGATAACCCAATCTACTAAGTGGTTCCCGCGGGGGTAAAGCTACACAATGAATGTGAGGAGCTCTAGTCTCACTGATATAGAACCCTAATAAAGTATATATCTAAACAAAATATATTAGCCTCTGCGATTTTTCAGTTGCTTCTGCTGTACCTTCTCAATATATAAGTATGAAAGCTTTTATTTCAGTTTTGGTTTTGATTATGATGTTTTGGTACTGTTACCTGATATGCACATGTTTGTTTCAGGTCATTGACTCAACAAGTAGTGAAGCCTAGTACACACTATTAGTTTTTTCTGTTCAACCCAGCAGGGCTGAAGGAAAAAAAAACTGACAGCTCCGCAGGAGCCACTGTACTAACAATCTGATGTTAGTACAGTGATCTCCCCTGCTGTGCTATTGTGTCCTGACAGGGGGACGGCTCTCCCACCAGAACATACCAGTGAGCACTCTCAGCCATCGGCTGAGAGCTCTGATCAGGAGCTAATCGGCAGACCTTTTTTATTCATGCCCCATCAACAGAAGCTGGCTGTTCTGACCGGCTGCAGTACACACGGCATTAATGTCAGCTAGTTTCTATTGAACCAGCCTATTCCTCCCAACATTTGGCCCATGTGTACTAGGCTTTATTGAAAGATCAGGATGACAGCCATGAAGCTTGTACCTTCAAGTCAGAATTGACAGTTTCTATATTCTGGGCCGCTCTAGGCAACACCATTGCACAGAGCAGGTAAGTATAAATCTGTTTATTATTTTAATAAAAAAAATTGATTTTACAATCACTTTAATATGAACATATACTGAAATAGTAAATGTCTTACTGTGATGGATGAATAAGGAGCAATAGAGAGGATTATGCTTATATCTCTTCTGGAGAAATGCTATTTCAGTCCCTTTTCAGTGCAGACTATATATTTGAAGGCCTAGGTACCTGGCCTTGTGATCTCTGCTTAAAACACGGATCCACCAATCTTCACTTAAATCCGTCACTTCATTGTTCTTTATGTGTCCAAATGCATAGCCTTTCTTTTGCAGCAGCCAGTGGAGCCACCCTTGCATGCAAAGACTAGAGCTGTGTCTCCCTACACTGTGTGCATCAACGGAAACACACAGCCTTGTAGGCTAGGGTGGCAAGACGCTCCCCTGCTCCTCCCTTCTCCTTTCCCCTCCCTTCTTCAAGCTAACATATTGACTGAAAGGCTGTCTGTCTACTGTTAAATCTATCCTGTGGAGTGGGAAAGTCCAGGGAAATAGCTTTGAGAGAGCAATTGCAAACCACAAGTGCTGGGGAAAGGATTTTAACAAATAGTTGACTGGGGAATGTGTATTTTATTGTGCTCAAGGTGTTAAGATGAAAAAAAACATGCTATGCAAGTTATCAATGTATTCTGTTTTGTTAGTAAGTACCTTGTAGCCCAATGAAGAACACCATGGATGTTTTATTGCTTTACAGAACTTTCAAAGCTAGTCCATGTTTCAGAGAAATTGAGATAATTGGAACCTGGGGAGAATAGCACTTTTAAAATGGTTTAGTGCTGTCAAAATTCAATGTTGTTTTTGTATCTGCTATATTTATACATGTGCTGAAGAAGGTTACTGCGCTGTGTGGGATTGATACATACTCACTCGATAAGGCATGTGCTCAGCATTATTAGAAGCCCAGAGATATTCTGTTAACAGGGCACTTTAAAATGTTTGAGCTGGCACCAGGCCAGACTTCTTGAACATCAGAAGGCTTACCGAAAGCAAAACAATCACAGAGAAGGGGAAGCAATGTGTGCAGACTGAGTACAGTATTTCAACATGTACATTTCACTTTCAAGAGAACATCTCAAATGCTAGAGCTTACATCAACAGATCAAATTGCCAGGGGCTCCATGTCTATCCTACTTATAGAATCATTTTAGTTGAGATTGACATTGTTTATTTTACTGCTTGTAATATATATATATATATTTTTTTTAATTCTTTATTTAGTGAGAGGGTTTACAATTTGCATGTACAGGAACAATGACAAGGCAGCTCAGATAATCCAATAATCCATATATATATATATATATATATATATATAAATAATATTATACAATATACAATAAATATTCTTTGTTTCCAATTAGACTCAGGCTGGGTTCACACTATTGGGAATTGGATACAGAGTTCTCTGCATCCAATTCGCAATAGCAGGAAATTTTGACCGGCTCTCTATGAAACCGGTTCACATATCTCCGCTGTGGCTCCGGTGCGAATTTGCACAGAGGTCCTGTGCGTTTTTTGGACCATTTCAGTTCCGAATTCAGCCAAAAATTCAGGCTGAAATCAGACATGAAATGTGAACGAGGACGCACCAGACCCCTGCTGTGAGCCACATGTGAAGATAGTGTGAACCCAGCCTTAAGGTAATCAAACTTTATGAAGAAGTAGTATTCAATAACACAATAAGACAAGAATGAGAAAATAGTAACATTAGTTACTTATTAGGTAAATCCAAACCTAGTTTCTAAAATCTCAATTAGGTTTTAGCTTGTTGAAGTTGATTCAGTCTGCAGGTATAGTTCGCCTTTACCAAAAACTGCCTATACAGGTAAAGGGTGTCTGTAGATTTAACCCTTTCATGACTAAGCCTATTTTTGAAATTTGGTGTTTACAAGTTAAAATCCGTATATTTTGCTAGAAAATTACTTAGAGTTCCCAAACATTATATATATTTTTTTAGCAGAGAATCTAGAGAATAAAATGGCGATTGTTGCAATATTTTTTATCACACGGTATTTGTGCAGCGGTGTTTTAAACGCAAATTTTTGGAAAAGAGACCCTTTCATGAATTTTAAAAAATCCAAACAGTAAAGTTACCCCAATTTTTTTGTATAATGTGAAAGATGATGTTACGCCGAGTAAATAGATACCAAACATGTCACCCTTTATAATTGCACGCACTCGCAGAATGGCGACAAACTACGGTACCTATGAATTTCCATAGGCGACGCTTTAAAAATTTTCTACGGTTACCAGGTTTGAGCTACAGAGGAGGTCTAGGGCTAGAATTATTGCTCTCGCTCTGACGATTGCGGCGATACCTCACATGTGTGGTTTGAACACCGTTTACATATGCGGGCGCGACTTCCGTATGCGTTTTCTTCGCTGCGCGAGCTCGCGGGGACAGGGGCACTTTAAAAAAAAAAATTTTTAATTTATTTATTTATTTTATTTATTTTTTTACTTTAAAATTGTGTTTAAAAAAATTTTTTTTTTTTTTACTTTTATTGCTGTCACAAGGAATGTAAACATACCTTGTGACAGTAATAGGTGGTGACAGGTACTCTTTATGGAGGGATGGGGGGTCTAAAAGACCCCCCATCCCTTCTTTACACTTCAAAGTATTCAGATCGCCGAAAACGGCGATTCTGAATACTGTGTACTTTTTTAAATTCGGCGCCATTGGCAGCCGAGTAAATGGGAAGTGACGTCATGACGTCGCTTCCGCGTTTACAACAAGAAGGCTGGAACGAAGCCGCTCACAGCTTCGTTCCAGCCCGCCCCCAGCCGCCGAAGATTCCCGATTGGACACCGGGCCTCCCAATCGCACGGGAGGCCCGGTAACAGCGGCGGGAGGCGGCGGGAGGGGGGGATGTCCCCTCCCGCTCCTCCGGTATAACAACCGAGCGGCTTTTAGCCGCATCGGTTGTTATACACGGGTAGCCGATCGCCCGCTGGAAACAACGGTACCGGGATGATGCCTGCAGCTGCGGGCATCATCCCGGTATAACCCCGGAAAGCCGAGTACGCATATCTGCGTACGGTCGGCGGGAAGGGGATAAACAAACTGTGCAACTTTGAATAGTGCTTTTCCTATAGGTATAGGCCTTTTATGTACCTCCTGAAGACTGACCAAAAAACTCCCAGGAATTGTATCATCTCATCCTGCCTTGTTGATAGGACTTTCCTAAGGGACTCCTAGCTCTTACTGTTCCCCCACCATCACAGGAGCGAGCTCAAAGCTACTGCATCAGGGGAGAGAAAGCGCATTTGAGGGGGTTTAAATCAGAAAAAGAGCTCGCTCCTGTTATGGTAGAGATGAGTAGTAAGAGCTAGAAGTCTCTTAGCAACGTCCTAACAACAAGGCAGGACAGGGCGATGCCTACACCTATAGCAAGGGCATTATTCAACATTGGTCAAAGCTGCACAGTTTGTGTTTATTTACAGGCCCTAACCTGCTCAGGCATGACTAAGGTACCTCAGATGTAATCGTCACTCTTGTAATAACTGCTAACCAACCCCAACCCCTTTTACTAGGGTTGTCCCGATACCGATACTAGTATCGGTATCGGCACCGATACCAAGCATTTGCCCAAGTACTTGTACTCGGGCAAATGCTCCCGATGCTTCCCCCGATACCTTGACTGTCAGCGGTGATTGGCGCGTGGGGGAGTTACAAGCTTCTCCCCCCGCGGCTTTCAGCTGCTTTAGTGACATACAGCGGTGATCGGTGCTTGTAACTCCCCCACACACGATCACCGCTGACTGTCACCTCATCCCCCTTAGTCCCCCTCCGTTGCTTTGTCCCCCTCCGTTCCTCTGACCCCCTCCGCTGTCCTCCTTCTTTGCTCTGTCCCCCTCCGTTCCTCTGTCCCCCTCCGCTGTCCTGCTCCGTTGCTCTGTTCCCCTCCGTTCCTCTGTCCCCCTCCGCTGTCCTGCTCCGTTGCTTTGTTCCCCTCTGTTCCTCTGACCCCCTCCGCTGTCCTCCTTCTTTGCTCTGTCCCCCTCCGCTGTCCCCATCCGTTCCGGCTTTCCGCTGTCCCCCTCTCTCTTCCTCTGTCCCCTCCGTTCTGCTGTCTCTCCGCTGTGTGAATGGACAGAGTCAGTTGACTCTGTATATTCACATAACTGAAACATTGTAATCACCTGTGATTACAATGTGTCAGTTTATGAATGGAGAGGAGCCGCTGTCTTCTCTCCATTCGTTGTCAGTGCAGCTGAGGCTGCAGAAAAAGGGACTGGGGAATCTCTATCCTCGGTCTCTTTCTCTGTCTCAAGGGGGAGATATCAGAGGTTTGTTAAGACCCCTGATATCTCACCAAAGCCCCCCAACAGGGCTGATTAAAAAAAAAAAACACACACATAGTGCAATAAAGAATAAAAAAAAATTAAATTGTAAAAAATAATAAATGTAAATGAAAAAAAAAAAAAAAAACACACACACACCGTTCACTCCCCCCCCCCCTAAAAAAAAAACAAACAAAAAAAAAAAAAACACTGTCACGTGACATTAAAAAAAAGTATCGGTAATCGGTATCGGCGAGTACTTGAAAAAAAGTATAGGTACTTGTACTCGGTCCTAAAAAAGTGGTATCGGGACAACCCTACCTTTTACCCAAAATAAACTGTAAGAATTACCACAACACAATTGTTGGAGTAAAATTGGCCGTAGTGGCCATTTATTAAACCAATAACAAAACATAACAAACATTCCTTAAAATAGGAAACCAAAATAATACTACAATAACAAGAAAAATAAGGTTGCCAATCTTTGGAAGCACCAAGTATCAATAATCCACTTTGTATCTGTGTAAATACTTACACGGTCCCCAGCTGCACCACACCAGCTCGGGGACAACCTTCACATACAGCAGATACTTCGCAATTTTAACTTACCAGTTAACCCACCATTAACTGGCATTCCACCAGGGACTCCATACCTTAGATGGGTCCCTAATATGCTAAGCATAGCAGGTTTTTAAAATGCCTCCAAAGACCCCAACCGCCAGATCATTAAGAATACATAAAGATGAACTGATCCAATTTCAAGTGCCCATATCAACACACTTTACACGGGCACAGTCCAGGGTTTTTGCTATCAAGAAGTTAGTCCACAGTAATAATGTGCAGCCATTGCTGGAAGGGGGCATGTAGAGAGAAAGTGGCAGAAAAAGACCGGAGAAGAGCAGCAGCACTAAGATATAAAAAATAGTAAAAAAGGTGAAAGCAATGTTTTATTTAAACAAATAATTCAAATGTTTATGATACAAGGTGCTTCCACAAGTTAATTTTAATCCAATTAAGTTTTAGATGTAACCTGAGTGTTTAAAAAGGAGATAAGAAAAAGCAATGAACTGTTTTGTGGTGAACAATAAATCATAACTGCAGTAATATTGGATTGACTTCTTAAGGTACCTTTAGGTCAGGTTCACTGCAGGTTGCAGTTTGCATACTCCAGGTGCATTTTGCATTTTTCATTACACGTTTTTGATCAATTGAAGTCTATGGAACCAAAAAAACAGAAAAAAAGTCCCTGGCCCTTTCCATAAAAGGCATAGATTTGAACATGATCCATAAGAAACCATGTCAAATGGATTGTAGTGTGTTTCTGCAAAACTGAAAATGCACAAAAAAATGCATAAGAGTGAACCAGGCCTTAGAAATGAGATGATCTTTTCTAGGTCCTGCCGGCCCTTAATGATTACGATTAAATTTCTGCAGGAATGCTAGATGATAGGTCATATGGTAAAGTCTAGTCACCTGGTTTTGTTGGATTTATCCAATTCATAGTAATTTTCTTCCTAAGGTCATAATAGCTTGTGGGGTGTTCATAGAGCTCATAGATATGCGTATTTATAAAATACAGTTGTGCATATTTGTGCAGCTGCTGAAAACCAAGATATTTTAAAAGGAGTCAGCTGGATTAGTAATGACTGACCACTAGCCAGATGGCACAGGGCCATTGGGGGCATGCTCTTCATTGGAGAAAAGGGATTTGGAGGTCACTTCAATACTGAAAACTGATTGACCCATTCACATCTGGTCAGGGACAGAGTAAACCCCACTCTTGGTTCCAATAGGAAGGGCGAAGAGGGTCTATGGCTCATGGCAGTTTTGGAGAAATAAAATTAACAATACAGTGCTGCTCTACTAAATATGCTATAATAAATAGTAAACCAATATATATGTGTGTGATCCAGTGCTTAACCATAAATCATCATCATTAGCATCATGCACAAACAATCCATAAATCATTAAAAGTCCAATAAAAATATACTGTATTTATTGGCGTATAACACTCACTTTTTTACCATGAAAATCGGGTGCAAATAGCATGTGCGTGTTATACGCCAATACTTCAATTTTAGCTGCCTCGGAGGGGACAAGGAGGGGGCAGAGTGCCCATCTGCAGCCTCATCAATCCACATCAATACAGCCTCACGATTGCCTTCAATGCAGCAGCCTCACCATTGCCATCAGTGCAGCCTGATTGACGTCCACCTGCAGCCTAGAGGGGACAGGGAGGGGGCCGGACGAGCGCTGTCAGATTACATACAGCGAGAATCTCCTGTTTACTTGGCAGCCTCTGTAATAGGAAGTCCTGTCTCCTGGGCCGCCATTGGACCACTGTTCTGTCTATCATAGGAGATTCTCCTTGTATGTAATCTGTCGGCGCTCATCCCGCCCCCTCCCTGTCCCCTCCCTGTCCCCTCTAGGCTGCAGGTGGACGTCAATCAGGCTGCACTGATGGCAATGGTGAGGCTGCTGCATTGAAGGCAATCGTGAGGCTGTATTGATGTGGATTGATGAGGCTGCAGATGGGCACTGACCCTTATTTTGCTCCAAAGTTCCTTATTTAAAATTTTAGTTTTTTTCCTGAAACTTCCCTCTTAAAATGAATGTGCGTGTTATACGCCTGTGCGTGTTGTACGCCGATAAATACGGTATATGTGTCAAAGTCCATAAAAAGTAAAAAATACAAAAATAATAAGTGACTGATTGTAGTGGATCCAAAATATAACAATTCACCAACAAGTGTAAAAAAGATATTGCTCCAAATGTGTTCCTGCTCTCCCCCACCAGTATTATAGGCTGCTTACCTCACATTTTGACCCCTGTTTCACCAGCGGGTCAAAATCAGCAGTTTCCCCTCTGGGAATAAAGGAAATAACTGGCGTGGTGTTGACACTTTCAATCCTCTGTCTTTCACATATTTCTATAGGTTCAGAAGAACCCTGATAACTCTCATCCAATGGGATATGTGTGAGGAAAGAGAAGGGCAGAATCTAGTGCTCCCTGTATTCCAAAATCATTTATTCTCGTAAAAAAGTAGATAGTACACTCACAAGAATGTCACTTTAAAGCCGTGCTAGCTGGATAGGCATACAAGCATCAGTTTCCCGAGAGGGCCACGATGTGACGTCAATACGTAGGCTATGCCCCCCCCCCCCATACGCGTATTGCCAAGGCGTAGACTTCTTCAGTAGACTCCTCAACACACAGCCATTAATGTCTAAACCTCTGGCAACAACAGTGAGTACACCCCTAAGTGAAAATGTCCAAAATGGGCCCAGTTAGCCATTTTTCCTCCCTGATGTCATGTGACTCGTTAGTGTTAGAAGGTCTCAGGTGTGACTGGGGGAGCAGGTGTGTTAAATTTGGTGTTATCACTCTCACTCTCTCATACTGGTCACTGGAAGTTTAACATGGCACCTCATGGCAATAAACTCTAAGAACTCTCTGAAGATCTGAAAAAAAGAATTGTTGTGCTACATAAAGATGGCCTAGGCTATAAGAATTCTGCCAAGACCCTGAAATTGAGCTGCAGCACGGTGGCCAAGACCATAAAACGGTTTAACAGGACAGGCTCCACCCAGAACAGGCCTCGCCATGGTCGACCAAAGAAGTTGAGTGCTCAGCGTCATAGCCAGATGTTGTCTTTGGGAAATATATGTATGAATGCTGCCAGCATTGCTGCAGAGGTTGAAGGGGTGGGGGGTCAGCCTTTCAGTGCTTAGACCATACGCCGCACACTGCATCAAAATTGGTCTGCATGGCTGTCATCCCAGAAGGAATCCTCTTCTAAAGATGATGCACAAGAAAGCCTGTGAAAAGTTTGCTGAAGACAAGCAGACTAAGGACATGGATTACTGGAACCATGTCCTGTGATCTGATGAGACCAAGATAAACTTATTTGTTTCAGATGGTGTCAAGCGTGTGTGGCTGCAACCAGGTGAAAAGTACAAAAGACAAGTGTGTCTTGCCTACAGTCAAGTAAGGTGGTGGGAGTGTCATGGTCTGGGGCTGCATGAGTGCTGCCGGCACTGGGGAGCTACAGTTCATTGAGGGAACCATGAATGCCAACATGTACTGTGATATACTGAAGCAGAGCATGATCCCCTCCCTTTGGAGACTGGGCTGCAGGGCAGTATTCCAACATGATAACGACCCCAAACACACCTCCCAGACGACCGCTACCTTGCTAAAGAAGCTGAGGGTAAAGGTGATGAACTGGCCAAGCATGTCTCCAGACCTAAACCCTATGGAGCATCTGTGGGGCATCCTCAAACGGAAGGTGGAAGAACGCA
This sequence comes from Aquarana catesbeiana, assembly GCF_042186555.1. Lineage (NCBI taxonomy): Eukaryota > Metazoa > Chordata > Amphibia > Anura > Ranidae > Aquarana > Aquarana catesbeiana. The sequence continues at coordinate 363,751,655 of NC_133327.1, read as the reverse complement.
AGGTCTCTAACATCCACCAGCTCCGTGATGTCGTCATGGAGGACTGGAAGAGGACTCCAGTGGCAACCTGTGAAGCTCTGGTGAACTCCATGCCCAAGAAGGTTAAGGCAGTGCTGGAAAATAATTGTGGCCACACAAAATATTTACACTTTGGGCCCAATTTGGACATTTTCACTTAGGGGTGTACTCACTTTTGTTGCCAGCAGTTTAGACATTAATGGCTGTGTGTTGAGTTATTTTGAGGGGACAGAAAATTTACACTGTTATACAAGTTGTGCACTCACTACTTTACATTGTAGCAAAGTGTAATTTCTTCAGTGTTGTCACATGAAAAGATATAAAATATTTACAAAAATGTGAGGGGTGTACTCACTTTTGTGAGAGACTGTATATATTTTGTATTTACTCACTTTTATTTAAACTATCTATTTGATTGCGCTGATTGATATTCGGTTTACACAGTTTTGGAGAAATGGCTGCATGTTTTTATTTATTTAAACTAGTATTAGACTTTTGCTAAAAAAATATCATTCCTAAATCAGTTACATACATTTCAAGACTTTTAGTTAACGTTATACCACAGTCCTACCTGCTACCATTTGAATTGGAACTCACATGTGGATTACAGTTATTTTCTACTTACTACAGTCACTTTGTACTTCCAAAGCACAAAATGGGATAATCTTATATATTGCCATAGTCACATGATCAGTGGATGAGAGAAACCGCACACCACTAGCTCAACAGGTAAAGAGAAATGTGAACAACCTTATTTCTCTTCAACTGTCTCTCATCCCCTTCACTGCTTTCTGGATTAAGAATAAGACGGCCTGCACCCGTATATCACTGTGACACACCAGATTTACCAGAGAACCTTGAGCGGCATTATAAGTGATATAGGGTATTGCAAGTCACATGATCAGTCTCAGTGTTGTAATAAGTAAAAACTACTGGGAACAGCAAAGAGCAAATCAACTGAGCAGGAAATTTCATTTTCTGGGGAGTTTCACACACCAACATTGTGGAAATTGCCCCCCACACAAAGAAACTATGTTTGTTTTTTTTCGGATTTTTCTGAAATCATAGAAAGGCCTCTACGACTAAGCCCTATTGGGGTGAAATGCATCAGAAGGGCATGGCCTAAGGTGGAGACTGTGTTTTGGAAACCAGGTACATTGAATATAAGTACTACAGTGTGATTACAACAGAGTTTTGCCCTCACTATTTTCTAACACATGCTGAGCAGGACGAACAGTGAGACCCAGCACCTGACGCAACAGCATGATCTAAGGAGCAGTTCAGCAGAACTTTGAGCAGTGAATTTCTTTTTGTTAAAAACCTGACAGGTTTTAAACATGTTACTAAACCACAGTAAAATCAGTCTGTATATGCAGTAAGGCATGCTTGTTATACTCACTGTGGAACCTAAGGGGTTAATCCTCCACATTGTGTAAAAAGGCTGTTTGGTCCAGTCTTCTCTGATCCTCCCCTTCTTTTACTGTCCCCAATCCATCTCCTGACAATACAGAGCCTTGGGGGCACTCTGCACATGCTCAGCTTGGTGTGTATTGCTAGAGTGTTCTTTTGTTCTTGGGAGGGTGCATGTTATCGGCACAGGGCCAATCCGCACTTTCTAGACAGAGGGTCAGGGGTCCTGCAGCCTCATAGGGCAATCAGGGGAGAATCAAAACTCCTCCTACAAGCTTAAACCAGACACTGATTGAAGTCACAAGACTGCTACATACTGTTCATGAGAAAAGGTATTTCGCAGTTTATATTTACTAAAATATTTGAATTTCCATGTTCTGTGTACCATGGAATGCAGGGTCCTGTGTTTACTGACGCTTTAATATCCCACTCTACTCTATCCAAAACTAAAAAAAAAAGGTTTACCTTTAGTTATGCTTTAAGGTTGGTACTGTACCTACCTACCTGTATCTACAATGCCATCCATTGCTATTGGATTATTTTTGTCAGATATCTTTCAATGGCATTACTACCTCACATAATTTAAGAAAAAAAGGCCAATGGGTAAGTTACCCATTAATAATAATAATAATAATAACAATAATAACAATAATAATAATTAGGTCAGAAAAAGTACTCTCTAAGAAACAAGTACTCTCTAAAAAACATAAATTAGATGCAATAGAAACCTTATTTAATTTGCTCATAAAATATGTACACAGTATAACAACGGGGATATCCTTTGTTAGCAAACAGAAGACCACTATCTTTTCATTTTTTCTATGATGCAAACTATATCTGCAGCCTAAACATTCAGCAGACAAGATTGGGGAATGGAATACACCTTCTGCCTACACAAAGATCAGCAAATTTAATGTCATACTTCCTATATGCTCAGTTTTCTGCTGATCCGACATAGAGAGGCACAAAGGTATTTCATGAACCACAACTGAAGATCAGAAGAAAGGAACTCAAACCATTCAGACATTTGTCAAAACCATAACAACACTTTGATTTTGTCTAACAAAACCACAATGCATTTTATGAAGGTGATGAATTCTTTTTTCTTCAGAAATATGCTACATTATCCGTTATGTACTACAGGGTAGAGTACATTGTCATCCAGCCTGTGATATTAAATTTATAGCATAACGGAACATGGCCACTTTATGAACGGATCAATTTTTCTAGCTGAAATGAAGAATGACACAAATGACATGTATAGTTGCTATGTGCTCTCTATTTCCATCTTTTCTATGACAAGCAGACTTTTTAGTAAAACAGTGCAAAGCGGATTTGCAAATCACTAACTCATACCAACCTGATTTGTTTTTAAAGATGTCAACTCACTTATTGGTCAGTTCCATTGGGTTCTGGTTGGTTAATTTAGTTTACTAAGCTAACTGAACTTTAAAGTATATAAAAAATCCAAACACAACATTTTTTTCCTGCTTTAAAACATTATATTATAATTTCAAATCAATTTTAACCTTTGTTTAGGCCTCGTTCACACAGGCGTACCATAGGGCGAGGGCTGTGTTCCATTCATGTCAGTTAGGATGCAGCGGCTGCACAGACACAACCTGACAGCCATGGGGGTGCAGACACTGACCTGTATGCAAGCAGTGTGCACCCATTTTAACGAGGCCTAAATCTGTGCTTCCCTTAGCATAATCGCCAGTGATCATGTCATGAAAACTGCTCTGAGAAATGCCATGTAGCCACCAATGTAGCACAAGCATAGGCAGGAAGTAGCTACAGGTCAGCAATAACGATGTGCAGCAAAGGCTGAAAAAAATGAAAACAAGTATTTTATTAAAGAAAAGTAAAGTAAAATGGAGCAATTATTTATGATACACAGAGCTTCAGCAAACTAAGGGGCTCCTTTACAACAGAGAGCCAATATCACTATACTGCAGCCTGTCCATTCATAACATGCAGTCCGCTGTATGCAGTCTATGGAGTTCCCACTGCTTGATGCAGCAGAGAGAGCTTTGAGATTGGAGGAAGATTGTTTTTGTGCTCTCCTTCTATTAATTTTTATTGCACACTGCCTTTAGACTCCTGAAGTGACAGAGCTGCGCTTTACAAATGTATAGTATTTTTTTTTTCTAAAACATTGGTATGACTGCAGTACAAATATACTGCTGCTTTTCAAACAGACTCCTAATGTCTTTCAGTTAGGATTTACATGTATTTTAAAATTTATATGACACCAAACTTTTTTGAGTTTTGGATTGAGTGGTAAGGGTTTACAACCCCTGTCAGGTTTTTTTGCTGTCTGTGTCTGTGCTGGATAAAATCCACAGCTCAATGGTCCTAATGACAACTGAGAATTGAGCTAAGCCCCAATCACACTTTTTTCTGCTCTTCTCCCTCTGCCTGACTACGCTTAACATGCAGAATCCCATCCCTGGGGGTGGGCAATTACTTTTCCCAAGGGGCCACATGGGAAACTAAGACTGCTGTGGAGGGCTGAACCAATAGGTTGAGGTATTTTGGACCCCGGTGGTACCCTCCCATCAACAACCCTGTGTACAGGTGATGTATCTATATAATGGCAACTTCTGGGCTTAGTGTTGTATTTTTGTTGCTACTTCTTTAATTTTTTTTTCTTCTATTTTTAGTTCTCTTATTTTGTGTAACAGTTTGTCTCTATGCCATTCTGTAAATGAATTAAAAAAACACAAAAAAACAACGCCCACTGACCAGATTTTAAAATGAAACCAATGTGTATGTCAGTATATGATTAACCTTTTTTTTTTTGTTTGCTTTGCTTACTGGAATCAACTTGTCTGTGGTGTAAACCTTAAAACCAAACACAACCATTACAGTAAAGCCAATCTTTCAGCAAAAAGTGTAACCAGATTGTTACTTTTCATCTCTCATTACACTCACACCTATTAGAGAAGTCAATTTGAGAGCTGACACCTCTATGGCAAGTATATACAACAAAATGTGCTGGAGGTCCTGTAGCTAAATACATGAACAGCCACTCTACCTTCTTCTCTGCTTAAAGTGTATGTCAGGACACAAAAAACAAAGCATATTCAGTGTATCTCTACAATCCATTCACCATATTTTTTCCCTTGATAGACCTGTCCAAAAATGTACTCAGTCAGCCTATAGATGATTCAATTTTCTTTCCTTCCACCACGACTATAGCCATCGGCAGTAATCGCATTTATAAAAATCTGACAGGCTGGTTGTACCCAAGTCGATCGATAGATCGACTTGGGTACAATCAGCCTGCCCATACATGGATCAAAATTTGACTGGTCCCTGCTGAAATGGCCAAATTTCAATCTACAGTACCTTGAAAAAATATTCCTACCCCTTGAAATTTTACATATTTCGTCATGTTACAACCAAAAATGTAAATGTGAAGTGGAAGGAAAATGATAAATGGCTTTCAATTTTTTTTACAAATAAATATGTGAAAAGTGTGGTGTGCATTAGTATTCAGCCCCCCTGAGTCAATACTTTGTAGAACCACCTTTCACTGCAATTACAGCTGCAAGTCTTTTTGGGTATGCCTCTACCAGCTTTGCATATCTAGAGAGTGACATTTTTGCCCATTCTTCTTTGCAAAATAGCTTAAGCTCTGTCAGATTGGATGGAGAGCGTCTGTGAACAGCAATTTTTAAGTCTTACCACAGATTCTCAATTGGATTTAGGTCTGGACTTTGACTGGGTTATTCTAACACATGAAAATGCTTTGATCTAAACCATTCCATTGCAGCTCTGGCTGTATGTTTAGGGTCGTTGTCCTGCTGGAAGGTGAACCTTCACCCCAGTCTCAAGTCTTTTGCAGACTCTAACAGGTTTTCTTCTAAGATTGCCCTGTATTTGGCTCCATCCATCTGCCAATCAACTCTGACACGCTTCCCTGTCACTGCTGAAGAAAAGCATCCCCACAACATGATGCTGCCACCACCATGTTTCACGGTGGGGATGCTGTGTTCAGGGTGATGTGCAGTGTTAGTTTTCCGCCACACATAGCGTTTTACTTTTAGGCCAAAATTTTCAATTTTGGTTTCATCTGACCAGTGCAGATTCTTCCACATGTTTGCCGTGTCCCCCACATGGCTTCTTGCAAACTGCAAACGGGACTTCTTATGGCTTTTTTTCAACAATGGCTTTCTTCTTGCCACTCTTCCATAAAGGCCAGATTTGTGGAGTGCATGACTAATAGTTGTCCTGTGGACAGATTCTCCCACCTGAGCTGTGAATTTCTGCAGCTCCTCCAGAGTTACCATGGGACTCTTGGCTGCTTCTCTGATTAATGCTCTCCTTGCCCGGCCTGTCAGTTTAGGTGGACGGCCATGTCTTGGTAGGTTTGCAATTGTGCCATACTCTTTCCATTTTCGGATGATGGATTGAACAGTGATCTGCTCGAACCTTAGGATATTTTTTTATAACCTAATGCTGCTTTAAACTTTTCCGCAACTTTATCTCTGACCTGTATGGTGTGTTCCTTGGCCTTCATAATGCTGTCTGTTCACTAAGGTTCTCTAACAAACCTCTGAGGGCTTCACAGAACAGCTGTATTTATACAGAGATTAAATTACATACATGTGGACTCTATTTACTAATTAGGTGACTTCTGAAGGCAATTGGTTCCACTAGATTTTAGTTAGGGGTCTCAAAGTAAAGAGGACTGAATACAAATGCATGCCACACTTTTCACATATTTATTCGTAAAAAATTTTGAAAACCATTTCATTTTGCTTTCGATTCACAATTATGTGCCACTTTGTGTTGGTCTATCACAAAAAATCCTGATAAAATACATTTATTTTCTTGGTTGTAACACGACAAAATGTGGAACATTTCAAGGGGTAGGAATACTGTTTCAAGGCACTGTATGTATGGCCGGTGTTCTGCCGAGAAAGTTCCCCCCTGGCGGATAAGGACTCCTCTGTACTGCGTAGGCGCAGCGCTTGCGCAGTGCGAGCCTTCGAAAATAGCCGAAGCTGAACATCTGAGAGTCAGCTGTACACGGCGCCTGTAACAGGGCCCCTCGTGGGCTTGCTTTGCTCACCACGCTTCGGGCAAGGCCTTGCTTCGCTCGCCATGCTTCGGGCATGGCCTCGCTTCGCTCGGCATAGTTTTATTCAAACTCTATGTCCACTTGGATGGTGGGGCTTGAACCTGGACTCAGTGCGCAGGCGCTGTGTAGAGCTGACTATCAGCTGTTCAACTTCGGAGACTTTCGGCGGCTCAGTAGTCGTTCGTACTGTGCAAGCGTAGCGCATGCGCAGTACAGGGGGGTCCTTATCCGCCGGGGGAACTTTCTCGGCAAGACACCGGCTTAAGTCCTGTTGTGGGCTGACAACTCACAGCATTTTTGTGGTGTTAGCCCTGCCCTGTTGTCTTTTGCTAAATTAGCTTAACCCTCCACTCTCCTATCTCTACAACACTAATTATTCTGTAGTTCAAGGTAAAAATTAAGAGGGCAAATTAGACGTTTTAAAATAACACAGGAAGGGTGCACTGGTTTATAGAACAGCTCTGAATTTCTGACATGATCAATGGGTATTTTTTTCTGCACTTACCAAGCAGATATAACAAAATGCATTAAATGGTATATTTAACAGATCAAAAAGGTAGCAAATAAGAAAAGTCCATTGTTAGGGTTTACTTAAACTTTAAAATGTAAGTCCAGCCAAAAAACAAATTGATAGAATGTGCAAGGCTTAGAGCCCCTGTCGGATTAGGGTAAATCTAAATATTGAACAGTTAATGCCTGTTTAAATATTGTATGGTATAAACTTTTTGTAGCAGTGGTAAAGTGGTTCTAAAGTCTAAATAGTTTTTTTTTACCTTAATGTATTCTCTGCATTAAGGTAAAAAACACCCCACTACCTATCCTACCCACCCTCATCCCTAAACACTTAACTGGCTCCTCTCACCAATCAAGTGATGTCCTGGCTGCAGCACCGCTTTTCTAATTTCCTGGATTCGCAGGAGATACTAATAGCAGTGGGAACCATAGGTTCCTGCTGCTGTTGGTCCAATCCTGTGAGGAGGGGCATGGCCTGCCACTGTGTGTATCTATGGACACACGCAGCCCAGGTCGGAAGTGTGCACACATGCCCTCTTAGCAGCTTGCTTGCTAATGGCAAACTCAGAGGAAGAAGGAGTGGACGGCACAGGTGAGGGACCACCTAAGAGGAGGTAAGGAACAGCGATATTGCACAAAGCAGGTAAGTATAACCTCTTTTTTGTTTTATTAAAAAAAAATAACAGCCACTTTCTTTCAAAAACAGCAGTAAGTGTGTATCTCCCCACTGGTCAGTGTTGGTCTGTATCATAGAGATGGTGTGGGGAGATGCATGTTTATTACTGTTTTTGAAAGAGATTAGCTGTTACACCATACATTATTTTGGCTTCATTGTGGATTTTTCATTATAAAAGGATGCTTATGAACCTTGTGCTTAGCAGGTACGTGCACATATACCGCTATGGTGTACAGACATGGTAGTCTGTTGATCTAGGCTCTTAGGTGCCCTTCCTGTCTCTTGGGTTCAACATCAAAACAGAGGCTGTTTTTTTTCTCCCCTAACTCTGCTCTGTACAGCCCCGTTTTTGTTAATTGAGTATTTAATGGTTTGCATAACTGATTTGCAGTTTTTTATTTCACCTTGATAGCTCCTAATAAAGTTTACTTCAATGAAACGCCTTGAAATGTATCCATCCTTCACAGTACTATAGTGACCTTGACACAAAGTTCATTACCTCCATCATAAGAGAGAGTAGATATTATCTGTGTATTTGTGATATATGTTAACTATGTTGTTGGTTATATGTTGGGGGGGGGGGGGGATTTGTGCTACACATAGGGTATTATTCATCTGCAAATCTTATTTTCTCAAGTAGCATTAAATATATGCACTTGGATATGGTGCATTTTTTATAACTTTGTAACTTGTTTTAGCTAAGCTTATAATAAAATTATTTGATTTGATATTTTAGTTATTTTTGCATGTATTCCCTGTAGTGATAGCACCTCAAATGTCCCACACCTTTTTCAGTTTTTTTTCAAGTATACATAGGAGGGATGTGCTGCTCTGTATACCAATAAACACCTTTTTCAATAGAGGCCCAGGTTTTGAAAATTCTTCTGTAATACTTTTCAAATGTTTAGGAGGTCCACCAAAATCACTTATGGTTAGACTATACCTTTCAACAAAATTGTTGTAATAGAATTGTAAGTTATTTTGTCAAATGTCAAATGTAAGTCAAATGTAAGTTATTTTGTTTTTTTTTAAGGCAGAGCAGATCCAATCTACACCTGACTCACTGCTTGGAACACCTGATTCCAGCTTCCATCTTCTCAAGATTATTTTAAGAAGTTACATTTTTTTATCTTTTTAACAATTGTTTTTTGTAAATTCTTTATTTGTAATGTTATACTCCATTTGCAATCAGGCAAAGCATTACAATTTCTTGCTACTGTCGACAATTGGGTATACAGTCAATATAATGGTAAAATGATAAAAAAAGAAATAACAGTTTCCTGTGTGGTTTATGAGTTTGTCTCTAGTTCATGCGGCATACCAGTAAATTTATGGGGTGGGTAAAGTGGTGTGAACTGCTTTTTGTTCTAAGGGTGTATCAGGAATGAAATCGAAGGTTTTAATATTGATTATTTGGTACAGCTTGATATTAAAGTAAGGTGTTAGATGTAGGAAGCCTTGGGGAAGAGTGGCAATTGGGAGGGTTATGGAGTCTAGGTAAAGAAATAGGGGAGAAGGAGAAGTAAGGCATTCTAGCACAGCCCGCATTTGAGGTCAGACTATTCTTTAGATAGGAGAGATTTGTGAATGTGACATTTGCCAGCAAAACTATGTATTGTGGTCTCTATCGCCACAGTTATGGGAGGCTGTGGCAAGATCCTCCATGGTTTTTATTTCTTGTACAGTAGTTAACCATTGACCTAATAAAGGAGGTGCTTAAGTGGAATACAAACCCTGACTGCATTAATCAAGCGGTTCAGTAGGGTTTTTTTATATTATCTCCTAGGAAGGGGGTTAGATGCAGGAGGAATGTAGCTGGATTATTACACAGTCAACTTATAGATAATCAATCTCACATCAGAGCAGAAGCTTTGAAGCAAGAGGCATTCCATGGATATATGGAGCATAGTGCCCAGTTCTTATTGGCATCTTCAGCTTTGCAAGGAGGAAGAAGGAAAAATCTTCTGTAGTGTGGTTGGGACCCTGTACCACTCAGAGTAGGACGAAGGAGGGGATGAGCTGATCTGAGCCAACCAATACTCTGTGGGGTAAAGACAAAGCATGTGGGTCTGACCTTATGTAGAGGGGCTCAAATGGAGTTCAGTGGGGTTTGTGTCTCTCCAGAGAGCGGAGATAAAGTATTACATCTGTATGGTCTCCCACAAATGGAGAAGTGAATCATATATTGGATTACCTTTAGGAAAGAGAAAATGCTTGAGTTTGCATGTGTTAGTTGACATAAAGGAGTGAATGTGTTCATCCTCAATTTCTAGCGTAAATATGGGGTTGCCCACTACCAGGGCCAAGATAGATGGAAGAGAGTGGACTGTTGAGAGGTATTTTGCCATGTTTTCTCTGTAAGTGTGGTACCTATTAGATGGTCCGAAGTGGCATTTCTCATTGGGTATGTTTACCCAACCATATGAGGCCTCCCAAAGGGATGTCAACTGCTTCTTGTTGCAGTTTGACCCAGGACTTACTATGGGGGAGTCTGCACCAATCCAACATCCTGGACATGTGAACCGCCTGGTAATACCTTATGGAGTCTGAGAAGCCTTTGTTTAACATTTTGTTTTATTTCTTTAATCTTTTGATTGTTTAAAGAGCTTGTATAATAAAGATATATTAATGTCAAATACTGTGTATATATTGTTTGCGTACAACTGCCTTTATTGTTATGGCATTCATGAAGATCACATCGCAGGAATAAATCATATAGAAATTCTGAAAATCTCTAGCATTTGACAATTTTTTTTTTTATGTGCATTTTTATGTAGGTTACCTTTTACATGTAAGTTTTCAGCTACCTATCCTTTACAAAACATTTACATTTGAATAATTAGGTCAGTTTATCTCTGTAAGGTAGATCAGGAAGTGATTAGTAATATACCACTGACACACAAAGATTAATAATCAAGTATATTACATCAAAACTTTATCTGCATGGGAATCACAGCATTGCGTAAATGCATTCTAAAAATATATGCATTAACCATTGTTTCAGCAGAATTTTATGACCAGCCTACTGGCTATGCCAACATTCCCTTTTTTTCTTTTAGTCAGACTGTTTTTAAAGGTCATCACAATTGCAACAAACATGTTATGCCATAATGCTGTTTTCTGAAAGATCTAAATCTGACCAAATTATCTTGATCATTCAGCGGCAGATGAAATATATCAGTATAGTTTTAATTTTATAACCACAGTTTCCATTTAAGTCTTTAGCCAAGTTTGTGTCTTTATTGCATATGCTACATAGAGAATACACCAAGTATGAACAGGCATATTCACTAATTACTGTCAGCCTAACTTTACTATTAATAAAATGACAATAGTATGTTAACAAATTAGGGATTATGAAGACTCCTGGGCACCGAATGCCCTCATGTGTTTTTAGCATGTTCTTAAGCCCTGTACCATGCATTTGTTAAAATGTAATGCTTTACAGCAGACTTTATTTTTTTAAATTGTGGATATAGTTGGAAAGATTTATTTTATAGGTAATCATTGAAAAAGACTACACATTCCCTTTTAAACTAAATACTTGCTTGCTTTTCAGTTAAATAGCTAATTTACCTGTGATTAGTGCAGTTCTTTAGAGATGCTATAGTAATCTGCGTATCCAGGTTATTGAAGGTGAAAGAAAAGGAACAGGCATAGCAGACTGCTGTCTTGCTGTGACTAGGAGACAGGTTGTCAGGTATGCCATTGTTACTCTCAAAGACTTTGGAAAGTGTAGTTAATTGTAAAAAATCATTGTATAGGTTTACTTGTGCCTGTAGACTTTCAGTGGGTTCTTCGAGGCAATGTTTATATTAGATTAGTTCAGGACTGTACACATCCCAGGGGCCAGGTAACCAAGACACCTTTACCAGTTACAGTTTCTTCTGATGTCACTGGAGGTAAATGACCCTAGTCATTTAAAGCGGTTGTAAACTGCTGAAAAATAAAGAAAAAACCCTGTAAGACAATGGCATAATGTGCTAGTAGCCATTGCCTACTAGCACATTATGAAATACTTACCTTAGAACGAAGCCCTTCCAGCGGCACTCGCTCACCAATGTGATGGCTTACATCTTTCCTCGGTTTCGCAGCTCCGGCGCTGTGAGTGGGATTAGCTGCTTAAAGTGTTTGTTACCCTAAAAAAGAAAACAAAATGGATCCTATTCTTTTAAAGCAAGTTATACAGCACAGTGCTTGTGCTGTGTAATTTGCCCCCCTGTATCACCTGAAATACCTGGCTGATCCTGCCTGGTTCAGCCCTTCCCCCCTGTAAACTGACCACAGTTTATCATGGCTGCTAAGCCCTAACCCAGTGGCCTGTTTACTTGCCTCCACCTTCCGCAGCTCTCCTCTGACCTCCTTTCCTGACCTACCTTAAGCTGGCCATACATTATACAATTTTCTTGTACGGTTTATTTACAATCTCCTTTAGATTTACCTTCAACTATTATGTAGTGCAAGAGCCTGTCTTATTGGATACAAATTGAAAGTATTGTTTATGTTTGACCTCATATTATATGGTTTTTGATAAATCTAATGGAAAATTGTACAAGAAAATTGTGTAATATATGGCCAACCTTAAAGCGGATGTAAACTGTCACATATACCCAGTGAAGTGAACAGCCCCAGATGATACACTAGGATGAAACAAATCTCCCTACATTTTTTCTTCCTGTTCAGCACTGGGAGTGAAGTCTTGGCATACACTGTGTCACAGCTGATTGGAGGAAAGGCACACCCCCCCACTCCACATAGGCAGAGGAACGAAGGCATGTGCAGAGTTGTGCTGTGAATAGACCAGCTCTCTGCAAATCTATTTATAGCACCCACCCCAACACAAATTTCAGGATGGTTTTATCTTGGTTGTCTGAGAATTTGTCAGAAGTTATCAGGCTGATAACAGAAGAACGAAGCAGCAGAAATACACGGCACTTAGGTTTTTGAGAGAGATAAGTAAACAGTACAGATGTATGTGCTTAGGTCAAATTTCATGAATCAGGTTTACATCCACTTTAAGCCCCATACACATGGGCCAAATGTCGAGAGACAACTGTCGGTTAAAAAAAAAAAAATAGTCTGACATTAGGCCCGTGTGTATGTCAATCTGACTGGCCTCCTTTGGCCGGCTTCTGTCAGATGTGCATGCTGGAAAACCAGCATCCGACCGACTCCTGACCAGCGTTCTCAGCCAATGGCAGAGAGCGCTGATCAGAGTGTTCTGGCGTGGGGCTGTCCCCCTGTCAGAACACAACAGCTCAGCAGGGGAGATCGCTGGACTAACCTTGCATGGTTAGTAGAGTGGCTCTGACCAAAGCTGGCAATTTTGTTTTCTGAGTATTTTTTTTTAATAGTGTGTACCCGGCTTAAGCCTTCTTTAGCTTTTCAGAGAAAATTTTTTTTGTATGATATATTCACTTTTGATCCCATTGTATAACAGCTGGATAATATATCTGCAAGGAAAAATGGCAGCAGATAACCTTCCTCACTTTAGTGTGGATTGGCTGAGTTGAAAACACTTTTGAAGCTGGCAATATTGTCCTCACAGTAGATAACAAAATGCAAAGGCTGGATAAGGAAATTGCCCAACTGTTGACATCACATTACTAAACACCTAGTAAGTTGTATCAGGAAGAGCCCAGTCCATCATTTCACCATATTCAGAGTGCCTTGAGTCACTGAGAATTTTCACTTGGAACAAGCATCCTCCAATTAAATTAATCCTGCTAATGTGTAATTTTTTAATCATGTTATTTTTATGTGCTTTTTTTTACTCTAGCCCAAATAGGAGAAGTTCACTGTTTTGGTTACATACCTTTAACTACAGATGTTACAGTTTATTATAAAAAAAATGTCACTTCAGACCAAAGATAATTCTCATCTTTTTTATAGCAAGCCAGTGATCCAGAAACACAATGAACTAAATTCAATAAATAAATAAATTTGTGCAGCACTAAACAAAAATTAGAATTATCATCAATAATCCATATATCAAAATTTACACAGTGTGCATAACATAAATCATGTGAACCAAAGAAAATGTTTCTAAATAATTTATTGTGAGTCCATTTATCCACACATGTGATACTTCTGTGAAAAACTTAAATGTGAATGACATGCTAAAGATTGTGACACCAAGTGGACCTCTCCCTCAAACGCTACCTCAAAAATGTGCAATTTCTGTATATGCTCACCTGCAATGAGGACCTCTTAATCACAGGAGGTCTAAACCAGAAAAAACTCAGAACATCTTTTCCCTGGCACAAGGATGATTCCTCCTGGCTGGTTCCCAGCACTTCAGATCACCTTTCCACACTTTCCATCAGAAAGAAATTACAAAGACATCTATTCCTCTCTGTTTTTTTATAAATTTTACATAGAGTGAAAACATCACATATACTCGCAAACTTAGAAGAAAATGCAGCATAAAAAGATTTACACCATAGCCTTGAGATGCATTCCTATTTGCAGCTAGTAAAGATCCACATAAAGCAATTAAGCTGGAGCATGATGGAGTCACAAGCATGGGGACCTTATGCGTTATGCCTCTTAGGGACAGGACTTCATCAGAGAATAAGCCCATCCCCTGATGACTTCCCATCTCACTCCTGGACCAAAATAGAGTTGGGCTGGAAGCTGCTCAGGCACTCACAAGAAGTTATGTACTCTATGAATGAGTACAAAGCTACCCTTGATTGGCTGAGGCAGTGGTTGTGACATCAACAGCCTGCCTTAGCCAATCAGAGGAAGCTTTGTATTCATTCATAGAATACAAAGCTTCCTGTGAGTGGCACTCAGCCCGACTCTATTTTGTTCCAGGAGTGAGAAGCGAAGTCCTCATCCCACTGCCAAAACACAGCACTGTATACTGTTTGAATATAGTTCATACAGTGCTGATGGCAAGCGCACCAGTTAATGCAGTAAATAGTATGTTTTCTGGGCCAGCTTGGTCTGATCAAACTATTTAAAGAGACATTAATCAAATGAATGTATCCTTTCATAGCAAAAGGTGTTTGTGGGAATGGATTCCCACAACATTTCCTCTCACGGCTAAAGGCAAAGATACAATTAAGTAGGCAGATTTGATGACCTCGCATCTTGCTCAATAAAATCAGGCATGCCTTGTCCTGCCATTGATTGCTGCCCTGAGACTGAGTGACTCCACTCATATAATAGAGGGCCAAGTTGAAAAGTATCATGCAGAATGTTTTTTTTTTTTCATAAGATAATGGCCAAGGTGCATTTTTATTGAAAAGCTCGACCTCCCCCTGTGAATGACAACAGGTTAAAATAACGAATCCCCTTTAATTGTATAACCATTTTAAAATGCAAACGTTGGGCTATTCCCCCCAGAGGTGGCTCTCACTGTTTTACACTTTCTTCAAAGTACATTTGCATTATAACAAAATTATCTGTGTCACCCTATGCAGTGTTTGTTTACTGTAAATGACAAGTCAGGAAAAGTGACCCCTTCATAATGCCCTGTGTACAACCAATGAATTCATTGTTGTGCTGAAAGTCAGCATAGCTGTGTGTCTTGTGTTCATAGGCAGGCTCAAATGGAAAAGCTATCATTAATACACAAATGTGTATTGGTAAGTATTACATAGTTATATACACTATATATATATAGTATATAGTTTATATGCTATACACTCTCTTTCAACATAGTTGTTTGTAGAGCCTTTTAAAAGCCTTAAATGGGAAGGCATTCAGAAGGTTAGCTGAAGATCTGACTGCCAAGTATAAATTAATATTACAGTGATTTAGATAATAAAACTGCTTACCTTTCCCGACACTGACATCACCAGTTCTCTGTGTATTGAAGGGGTACTAGTGAATAAAGAATCTTCAGAGTCCAAAACTTCTGAAAGTGCTGGACTCCTGATCCCACACTGAGGGTTGTAGTCTGAGCCCCTGGCACTTACATCACTACTTCGTCCCAGTGTTGCCAACCTACCAGATTGAAATTTACTGACACAACACCCAAAATTTACTGGCACAGCCAAGTGTTTACTAGCATTTCCAAAAGTTCCAAAATAAAAATTTTAAGTGCAAATTAGAGTATTTAGGCTACAAACATATACAATATGCAATTAGCAATATGAGTTAAGGTAGATAATAAGGCAAAAAAAATTTCTTATTTTATTTTCGATATAGTAAGTAAGTAGCTCTGGGACAGGACTCAGGAGGGCAAGAAATTAGAATGGGCAGGCACACACACATAAAATTGACTCTCACAGTGACATTGACAGCAGTGTGCAGCAGTACAGATGAGGATGAGATCTCACTGATACAACATGCCCCATCCTGAGTGACAGTGACAGTCTCTCTCCAAGCCAAGTGGTCCCTTCAGTCCACTCCAGTCTAAACAGCACTGACAGTCCCAGCCTGTCTTGCTCCCATACCGCAGATCCGCACGCGAGGCTTTGGCCGCTCTGCTTGGCTCCATTGCACCGCCTCTGCCAGAGCCGCCAGATCACACTGTAGAAGGCACTCGGATGTTCTCAGCCGGCTCCGGACCAAGCCGAGCGTCACAGCCATATTTTTTACTGGCAACCTTTTACTTTTATTGGCATTTACTGGCAGGAGAAAATTGCCTGTTTTTTACTGGCTGCTACTAAAAATACTGACGGTTGGCAACACTGCTTCGTCCTGTCTTGTAGTGGAACAGAGTGCAGAGACCAGAAATCTGAGAAATGATACTGTATCTCCAATAATAGAAAGATTATACAATGTAGGCATGATGGGAGTTATAGTTCAATCTATATTATCAACTCAATAAAATAAGTCCAACACCTCTGAAGGTGCCGGATACCTGATCCAATGGCCCCTACATCTCCCGCTGAGGGTTGTGGTTTGATCCACTTAACCCTACAATACTACATTGTCCTGTCCTGTAGAGGACCAGAGAGGACAAGAAATCTGAGTAACGATATCTCCAGTGATAGAAATTATACAATGCGGGCATGCTGGGAGTTATAATTCAACTTATTTTATCAACTCAGTAGCAACCATTTTCAGTGAAATATAAAACAGTCAAACTAAATTTTCTTTTCATACACATACTATACCTTTAAATAAATCTGTTAAAATAAAGGACACAACCACAATTCATCCTCTGACATCTTGCTTTTGTCTATACATTACAGCAAACTTTAATCAGCACTGACAGCCAAGGATTGTGTTACTGTATAATATACTCATGGGAGATCCACAGTGGAGATGTATATCTTGGCTGTGACTGAGAGAGGTGACAATGTAATCAATCCATATGTTCTAATTAGCTGTCTTAATTTGCTACTTACCACAGGAAAGACCTTTATCAGTATGTAAGAGCAATACTTCTTAAAGTGTCAGTCCAGATACCTTTGGTAATTCAGTTTTTGGTAGCTGCTGGCTGTTTTTTTTTCACCTGCTAGCTCATTTTAACTCATGGTGGTGAAATCCTTTAGCAATATTTCACCATTCTGTTTACTTATCCTGAAGTCTTACTTCTCCTGCTGCAGAAGGGAAAGTTACTTAGCTGTGGCTGCTTGTGTATGTAAAATACAGATTTTTTTCTGTATCATAGATTAAAGGCTGCAGCAAACATATAACAACAATATATTACTTGCATGATCTGTCAGTTAATATCAGTTACATAATTATTATATTGCATGTATCAGTTTTTAGAACATTTCACATTCTCAGAATATTTATTCCACTTTTGATTCTGTTGGCCAGCACAGTTTTCAGTGTTTATTAATCATAATATATGTTTCCTTACAATTCACACACCACGTATTGAATAAAGTCCTTCCCATGTTTAAAAAAGTAATATTGGTTGCACAATAAAACGTATTTTCTAAATACAGATGTTGTTATAGTATTCCTGCTTGTCGTTATTGTCGTTAAAAAAAAAATGAAATTCAATAGATGTTAAAAATATAATATGATATGTCTTGTTTTTTTTTTTGTTCTACGTTCTAATGATACCTCTATCGGTCTATCAACAACACTTTAATTGATTATTTGTTAAAAAGAAAGATTTTCTGAACTTGTATAGTGGATTATTATTATTTCTTTATTGCTCTTATTATTTTTGTTGACAACTAAGATAATAGTATTTAACTAAGTATGTTTTTATAAAAACAGTACTTCATTTATTATGTGAGTCATTATAGTTATATAGTTATATCACAAGAAGGTTCTCAATATACAAAAAACAGTAGACACAAACATAAATATATCTTGGGAAAGTATAACATATCATGTGTTTCATGATATTATAGTAACATACTGTGAAGTTTCTTTTCCTGAATGGAGAATCATATTTAATACTTGATAAACATGTAAAAAAAATGCATATTCTATATTATTTTCCTAAATTAAAAATATATTTCAAATGAAAATATTTCAGTACAACCAGTAAGATTTAATAAATATTATGTTATATTATAATATGTTCAGTAAATATTTTCTTAAAACAGTACTAACATTTATATTAACTAAATACAGAAATATGTTTAAATACATATAATTGTTCTTACAAAGCATATGCAATTTGCTTCCATATTAATGATGCAAGCCATGTTGACCATTTTTTTTGTAAAATGTACAAATATGTATCCATCTCTATTTGTTAGAGCAGGTAATAGCACACTTTTTTTTTTTTTTTTTTTTTTTTAACAAATCTCTGTGAACTACATTTTTCAAAAGAAAAAATGCATTTTGTTTTGAGCCCCTGGTGTTTTTATTCTAAGCATAACCAAAATGTTCATAGAAATGCTTTTTTTAAATTTATTTCTAAATGTAGTAAATAATTGTTTATTTTGAGGAGTTGTCAAATCTCTTTCACAATTTGCTACTCTAAGGCACTTTTTTCTGTTTAATGAATATTGTACAATGTACACAGAAATAATAGAACAAACTAGGGAAAATTAAATATGATTTAAAAATATACATTTGCCTTTGCATCACTAGTAACATGAACGAATACAATTCTTTAAATAAAATAAATTGGAAATAAAACAAGATAATATCCAAAAACATGAAGATAGAGTTAAAAAGAATAATTTGGCAAGTTTTTTGTGTTTTTTTTTATCATGTTAGAAATTTTCAGGATTCTGTGCACTTCCTTTATTTCACGTACATTCGATAACTGTGTTTTTTTAATAATTATGAAACACGTTTCGTCTAGAAAACCCTTTTATTCTTTCCTTTTTCACATTCACTGGCAAATACTATTGTACTGAAATTCGGAAAATAAAATGAAAAGTTCAAGCTGCAACTAAAAGTAAAACTAGGTGTTTTATAGTTAGCTAAGGTATAGCAGTAGTCACTTTTTGTCATTTATTCTACTACTGGTGAATATTCAACAGTCTTGGTCCGTAAAATGTTGACACTCTTGCTATAGGCAGGCTGTCAACTGTAGAGAAGCTGCTCAGATTTGGATCTCTGGACACTGAACTATGCAGAAATTAACAAGACAACCTTCAGAATGAATTTATTATTATTGCACTGTAACATCAATCAAAAGGGGAGCAGCATATTTGTTCCTTGGTTTAATTAGTAATGCCCAAGTTACCTTTTTGTAGGGGTCAGCTTCATTTTAGGTGGTTAAAAACAATAAAAGAACCTTTTTTTATAGTGTAGATATACTGAGACAGAAAAATATTACAATTACATTTGTGTTCAGAAATGTAAGTAGGAAACTTCTGTTTACCATAAAACAACAACTGTAAAATAACTTGGCAAAACCTATTTAATATATAGATTTACCAAGTTATAATGGATTTTCTATCCTGTTTTCCCCACAGTTTTTTTGGCGATTTATGGAATGCTAAATCTGGTGTATTCTTTTATTTTCATTTGAAAGAAGTGAAAGAATGGTCTATCCTCGATGTGGGTAATTATGGTTTTTATTTTCACATTTGTCTTTTTTTTAGTTTGCCTACTTAGTGCCAGTTGTTTGCAACACATTTTTTTTTTTATAATTTTCCTTGTCAAATCTGCAGAGAATATAGACAATGGGGTTATAGTACTTGTACTGTCCTCCCTAATGTTGTAAAGCGCTGCGTAAACTGTTGGCGCTATATAAATCCTGTATAATAATAATAATAATAATGTACTAAATAAGTAAATGTTGTTCATGTAGCATAGTGAATATGAAACTGTGTTCATTTTAAATACCTAATAATGTGTTCTAAAATGTACACTGTTTTTACATTTCCCCTGTAAATAATTGAGTATTCAGAGTACAGATTTACTTTATTTGCTAACTGTACAAGTAAACATTCACTTTTCTAGGTGAACAGCCTTTACTCCTTTAATAGTGACGTAGGGTGAATTGATAATGAGCTTACGGTAGTTTAATTGAAACTTGATAATGAAGTTTAGTAAAAACAAACCTGATAGGTGAATTTTACATTATTCTATTCCTTTCAATATATTTATGCAGTTTGTTGAAAGAACAGAGGATCATATGGCACATGAATTCCCAAGTTTCCTAAAATCTATTAATTTTCACTGATCAGACAGAATGAATGAATCAATGATTCACCTGATATTATAATCCCAAAGGTGATACAGACAAACATGTCACTTGTTCCATACCCAAAACTATTAGGCGATGTTAAATCCTGTGCCTTTGCATAGTGGAAAGTACACTTTTGGGATCTGGGACAAAAGCACTTCACTTGTAAAGTGTAAAGATTAATAAATGACCCCCAGGGACTCTCAGATGTGTCAAGCAGTTGCTTATTCCTCCCAATCCATGTTAATTAACAGCACCAAATTAGCACCATCACGCCCTTGAAACGAATATGTTGGCTCAACAAATAGTTTACATTGTTTAACATAAATCAATGTTATTTTAATTAAGTCATGTGAAAATCAATATTATGATTATGTTCTTGCTGAGGGACTAAAACGTACACTTTTGATACAAAAAAACCTTGGTTAATAGGATTGCCTATTATACAAAAATGTCAGATGTGTTTTTTTTTTGTTGCATTTTTAAAGTAGTATTTTAATGTTTTTATTTGCAATATGTGTATAACCAGAATAATCCACTATATTTCATGAAGAGTAGGTTAAGGCTACACAGTCTGGGATTTTAGCTACTGATATGCACAGGTTTGTCTGATCTGATAAGGCTAAGCTAAACCAATGTGATTACATTGGAACCGTTTGGTCTCAGTAACAAGGTTGGACCATACCTGTGCAAAGCGTGTCTGCAAGGTCTCAGCCAGGGGCCCATTGAATAGTGTGACAATACAGGAGCACAATAGGGACAGAGCATTGTCATCCAATGGAAGATAGGGCATGAACAAGGACATTCATGGTAAGAGCACCAAATATTCAGCAATTTAAAAAGATTGCAAAATTAACATGTTAAAGTTTATGTAATACAGGCATACCCCACTTTTAAGTACACAATGGGGTTTATTTACTACAGCTAGAAAGTGCAAAATCGGACTCACTTCTGCATAGAAACCAATGAGCTTCTAACCCCAGTTTGTTCAATTAAGATTTGGTAATAAAACCTGGAAGCTGATTGGTTTCTATGCAGAAGTGAGCCTGATTTTGCACTTTCCAGCTTTAGTAAATAAACCCCATTGTTTACTTAAAAGTTGGATATGCCTGTATATTAGTGACTAGGTTTACATGAACATTAATATGCAAATAATTAGATTCTCCAAATATCCATTTTCTTTTGACAAGCACATATACTGTACCGCTCAAGGTATGTCCTATGAGTAGTGTGTGTTGTGAACCATTATGTTACACCTAATAATGCGTACACTATTGGGCTCAATGACAGCTGGAAAGTCTCTGACACACTCATTTTTAGGTTACCCATGGCCATAGCAGAGATTTAAAAAAAACATTTCTTTGGTCAAATATTTAACAGTAGCACAAAAATCCAACAAAAGCATGATGGATTAATTAAACAAAATAGCCGTCCCCACAGAGAATACAGTGTTTATTGCTAGTGGCTGTTAAAAATCACAGCTATAACCTGGCAGGCTGGTTTTACCCAAGCTGAACGATCTATCAACTTGGTACATTTAGCCTGCCCATACATGGTTCAAATCTTGGACGGTTCAGAAGGAACCAGCCAAGATTTGAACTGTGTATGGCCTACCTTAGTAAATCAACTCTATTCCTTTTCAAACTAGGGCTAGTGGTTAGTTACTTGAAGGGGAAAGTAGAATATATTCTTAATGCCTATTCCAAGTAAAAACTTTATTTTTAAATTTAAGTACAATGAAGGGAAGGGTTCCTCATAGCCTGTTCATGTCAGGGTGTCAAATATACAGGCAATTATAGGATATCTCTCTGTTGAGTACAAATACAGAGGCCAAAGAACATTTATTTAATAGAGTGTAGAAGGGTTAAAATACCTGTCAATCTCTTGTTGCTCGCTGAGTCTTCCTGTTCCACTCTCATATTTTGTCCTGGTGTTACCAGGACAGGAAGTAAAGGGAAGTCTTCCCAGTAAGGACACAGATAGAAAATAAAGTTGACAGAGGTTTTGACTCTTATGCCCTGTACACACAATCGGATTTTCCGACAACAAATGTTGGATGTGAGCTTGTTGGCTGAAAGTCTGACCGTATGTATACTCCATCCAACATTTGTTGTCAGACTTTCCGCCAACAAATGTTGGCTATCAGGCTCTCAAATTTCCGCCAACAAAACTTTGTTGTCGGAATTTCAGATTATGTGCACACAAGTCCGATGCACAAAAGTTCACGCATGCTCGGAATCAAGCAGAAGGAGCCACACTAGCTATTGAACTTCCATTTTCTCAGCTCGTCGTACATCTTGTATGTCACCATGTTTCCACGTTTGTAATTGTTGGCCAACATTTGTGTGACATTGTATATGCAAGACAAGTTGGAGCCAACATCCTTCCAACAAAAATCCATTGTTTTGTTGTCAGGAAAGTCCGATCATGTGTACGGGGCATAAATCAGTTTTAGTTAAACTTAGGCTTTAGGCTTGCTGAGCACTTCCTAATGGGGAGGACATTAACAAGACACCTAATAGACATAAACGTGAAATTTGCTTTGGTGTATGTTTAGAGGTCTGCAACATCTGTCAGACTTTGATGCTATGTCACCTGTTGTATCAATAGCTTCAGCAGCTCAGCTGGTGTTAGAAGTTTAAAACATGAGAACAGGGTGAACTGTGTTCCATCCTTGAAGAGCAATCATTCCCACATGCTTGCTTACTTTTATTTCTAAAACTTATGATGTGAGGTTAGCCATCTTTGTATCTTTGCACACTGTCAGCACCAAATCCATTTCTATCTTATGATTATAACAAATTAAAAATTCCACATATACTTAAGCCTTGATATACAACAGATCAAAAGAGGAACTGTAAATATACACTATACAATCTAATTGTCGAGTACAGCATACACATTTACAATACACCCATATGTACCTGGCGCACCTGCTCGGATCATGGCTCTTAAGAAAGCAAGAAATTACTGTTACATTTCTACTTAATAACATTATGTATATGTCATTTACAAGGATGATACACAGAACCATGCATAATTTCCTCCCCCCCCCCCCATCACTCCCCTCTCCCCCTCCCTATCACTCCCCCCCTCTCTATCACACCCCTCCCCCACCCTCCAGAAAATAAAAAAATAACTAAATAAAATAAAAAAAGTTTTCCTTCCATAGTGTTATTGACCCTTATATTAAATGATGATATTTTGGACACAGGATCAGGGAAAGAATGCCTGATATTTCACTGTTGAGGTGAAATGAAGCCATCCACTCCAGGTTTTACGGAAACAGCCTCCCTGTCTTTTCACCAATGCCGTAAGCTCCTCCATATGCATTATCTCATTCACTGCTCTAATCCAGTGCCTCACCGTTGGTGGTGAGGAGGACTTCCAATGTGCCAGTATACAGGCCCTCACCGCGTTAAGCAAGTCTACCACCAGTTGGCAATATCTAACCCGTGAGAGAGGGCTGATATGAAACAAACATGCTGCTTGGCCCTGATCAACAGAGAGACCAGAGATATCTTTAATCAAAGCGCACACCTCTTGCCAATAGGGACAAATTCTGGGACATGTCCAGAAAATATGGAAAAGTGTTCCCCATTCTTCTCTGCATCGTCAACAAATATGGTCAGCATTAGAGAACATTCAATGCAACTTCTCTGGAGATCTACACCATCTAGTCAAAAGCATGTACCCTGCTTCCTGCAGTTTTGAAGACGTATGACTTTTAATAAGGGACATTGAAAAAGGTCTATTTTGTTCTATTTTAGCTGGATGTGGTGTACATGTACATCAATAACACCACAGTAATATTTATTTCTCTAATATCATGTACAAGTTCACTGAAGAAAAATGTAGCCGCTAGGCAGGTAAACTGTGCGGTTATTCTTTCATAGAAAATAGTGTGAGCGTTTAAGTGTATCTTCATACCCAAATACATTTTGTGATGCCTAATTGCCTAGCGTCAACACATGTGGGCCTGGAAAAACCAATTAATCAGTGTCTTAACCCTTTCTCAAAGAGGTAATGAGTTACCATCTCAGTACAATAAGGAGAATCTCTGGCAACAGCTTGTGCTGGGAAATAGTTACACAATAATTAATTAAAAGGGTATTCACTTCCCTACAAAGAGAAACGTAATATTAACACAAGAGGTGTCACATTCTCCAGAGAAAAGCTGTCCCTCTGTGATGTGAAACGTGGGGAAGGTGTCAGAATGGTGCCTTGCTACAAATGATGATGCTCCATTCATGCTGTGTAGGGTAATTATATCATGTACATCTGATCACTGGGATCAATGTCTGCCTCATGCATATTATATGAAGCAGGGCTTGGATGGTGTGAGGTGCTGGCAATGATAGGTTCGCTATTGAATTACTTGGCCTGGCTTGTTAAACATAAGGGAGAGGATCAAGTGTGGAGGATCAACCATCTGAAAAGACCTGAGATGAAGTTGCCCGACTGAAACGTGTTAGCTTTGAACTCAAGGTCAAGTAAACGGATCCCTAACGCGATGAACAAAAGACAGTAACAGAAATCCAAAATCTTGCAGAACAGCGTAAAGCCATAATATATTGCCGTGCTGATCTCCTCTTGTAGCGTTGACCATATTGGTAATTAATAAAAAACGATGTTCATGTCACTCAGCAGATACCTTAACATTCAGTAGATATATACAACATTCCAGTGCCCAAAGCTACTGCCCATGCTCAGCAGGTGAAAGGTTACCAGTGCACCTCATTCACACAACAGGCTTCTGTCTCATGCATTAATCACGCAGGTCACTAAAGGCTGGGACTTTTACTGAAGTCCAGGCTGCTTATATCGGGTGATGAAAAGCTCACAGATCATAGAGTGTCAGCACTTGTGAATTTGTGGCCGGAGACAAGCAGATTGTATCATGAGAACCAACACTCCTATAGGAATGTTATATATTTATCTATCTTAATTGGCGTATTAATTGTATTAAGCTGCATTCATTAGAAGAATAATCTGTTACATTTTTATGTGGGACTCAACAAAGGGTGTGATTAAATAAAGGGGATAGAGCAGAGAATCCATTTAAAAAACCAAGGTATATTTCGGAAAGTACAAAAAAAAGAAAGAATTCAAGACTATGAATGGATACAAAAATGTAATGTTACCTTTACTGGGTATTCGAAATGAATACAGGTTTTAGTAATTTTCCCACTCCGTCTCTTTTTCATGCATATATTTTGCAATTAATGGATTACTGAAACACATAATTTAAGGATATAAATGTGGATGTAGTAAGGAACAGGTAATGTGCTAATGTCTGAATGCTGCCAGCATTAAAACGGTATTAAACCCAAAATCAAACTTTTATTATTTTGCAGCTTACCAATTCTTATATGTGGTGGCTGCATACATTTTCTTTTTTATGTTTTCTTTTCTTTTTACTCACCTGAAGATCTGGCCAGCAAGTCTGTTTTTTCAACAGAGCAAGCTGTTCTGCTAATATATCAGTAAAAGTGAGTGTAAAGGTATTCCTTAATACATTCTTTGCATTAAGGTAAAAACATTTTAATAGTAGCACCTCTGCAGCCCCCTCCAAATTACTTACTTGAGCCCCATCACGATCCAGCTCTCAGCACATCTGCAGCAGCTCTTCTTTCCTCTCTCCGCTCTCACGGGCTTGGCTGAGAGCAGTGGGAGCCATTGGCTAATGCTGCTATCAGTCAAAACCTGTAAGCAGAGAGCAGGGGGTGGGGCTGAGCTGGGCTGTGTGTCTGAATAGACACAAACAGCCCAGCTCAGGATTGAGCACACATGAGTGACCCCCATAGGAAGCGGCTTCCTATGGGGGGACTTTGCAGAGGGAGGGAGTCAGGACCGCTGGCAGGGGACACGAGTAGAAGAGGATCAGGGCTGCTATGCTATGGAATGTGAGTGGGCCTTTGCCAACTTTGTGTACAATGCAGAACCTCCCCATTAGCAACATAGACAAAAATAAAAACCTAAGCCTAGTACACGTTTGCCAATTGTCGGGTGGCATTGGCTGGTTCAATAGAAACCAGCTGACATTCAGCCTGTGTGTACTGGCGTCGGTCCGACAGAAGTTGGCTGTTTGCCCAGCTTCTGTCAAAGGGGCATGACCGAACAAGGTCTGCCAATCGTCTCAAAATCAGCGCTCTCAGCCAATGGTTGAGAGCACGGGTTGGAGTATTTTGGCAGGGGGGGGGGGGGGGTGGAACACAATAACACAGCATGGGAGATCGCTGTACTAATATCGGATTGCTAGTACAGCAGCTCCGGCTTGAGCTGTCACTTTTTTTTTCCGTTCAACCCACTGGGTTGAATAAAAAAAAAAACTAGTGATGTGTATGAGGCTTTAACAGAGGGTTTAACCCTACCCACTTTGGAATGATTGGAAAAACACTGGAAAAGAAAAACAATAGCTCCGTATTATTGGTTGTAGCATGAGAGTCTGTTTATTAGTACTAGTACATTTATAGAAAACAATGCTGGTGATATCATAGAAGACGCAGTTGAAGTAAATGCAATGAAAAACGGTGAAACTTCATAAGGCGCATGGGCAAAATAATATTTCTGATGCATTGTGAGCTCCTTATAGAAACGAACTGTTCAGGTGCCACTAGCCCAAGAGGCCATGCACATACTGTATGTATGAAAAAACTGCCGATCATCCCCACTGACACCCAACATTTTCTTAGTACATGCTGTCTATATACAATATGTTGCTTTCTGATAACCTTAAAAAAAATTACCACATATCATTAACATTGTAATGATAAAGTCCCATTGTTCTATTGGTGTATGTAATCTGGTGAGTGTGTTCATTATTTAAAAGGTGAAACCAAATACACCCTAAAAACTTTTTTTCTAGACATTGGTGCAGTAAATGTACATTTGTATAGGTAATTAGCCTGTGTAATGATGTGCACATTTACACCGTGTTAACATTTCTCGGCCCTGTGATTAATTGCTGGAGCTTATCACATTCTATGTAAAGTTTTCTTTCCCGAGGCTGCAATTGTTGTAGGGGGTTACTTCATTATTTTCTTCACATGAGATTAACACTTCCACTGTTTGAATAAGGCTGGAGGCCTATGCTCTTCCATTTTAATGTTGTTTTTTCTTCTTTGAAAAACAATTCTTTCATGACTGTATGCATAAACAGGCCTTTCAGATGAGGGCTGCAGCTCACTAAAAGCACACAGTTTAGCAGACAGAAGAACTTTGTCAAACTCAAGCATTGTTATGCAAGAATGTCTTAGAAGCTTTCATCTGATAAGGAGAAGAGTAGCTGGACAAAGACTTGGGTGTGGTGGAAGATGTTGTGATAGAAAGAGAAAGGGGACTTTACCTGGGAACTTCAATTAAAATGCCCTTCTTTCACTTTTATGCATTATAAAAATGCTGAAACTAGCCTTTCTCATCCGTACGTCGTGACTAAAGCCTTTTTCACATAGGTGCAAATAAAGAGCACTTGGCATTATAACAACCATAAAAAAAGTACTGAGCTGAAATGGTCAACACATGAGTATTTTGCTTTGAACTTCATATTGCTACATAACACTTTTAAAGATTGGGTCGTCTTCCAAAATCTGACAGTCACTGAATGCAATAAAGGTACATATAGATATTACATGATTTAAATTGGAAAGATTGGGTGATGACCAGTGGCAGCCCATCCATAGGGGGCACACGAGTGCCAACCCTCCTATCTGTGCGTCTGGCCCTCTGATCTACATGCAGGGTGCCGGACACATGGATTCCCATGGGGGATTTTTATTTTTTTGAAGCATGTGATTATAGCCAGAGGCTCTGAAAGGCTTCAAAAAAGGGTGGGCTCGGGGCGCAGAGCACTGCGCGAACAGCCCAGCCAGTTGTGTGACCATAGCGAATGAATATTCAATATTGTCACACTGATTCTGCCTCCCGGCCAGCCAATCGGGTAGCGGGTCCTGAGACCCGTTTCCCGTTTGGCCGAAAAGGAGAAGCTACCCTATTGACCGAGGGAGGAGACGCACAGTGAGGACACCGTCGTGATGCCGAGGAGGAGACGCAGAGGAAGCCGTCTGCCTGTCACCCGGAGGGAAGTGCTTCCCAGGGTAAGGGTGTTGTGGGGGGGGTTTGTACACTGTTTGCCGCCCCCCCAAATAAATATACCATCGGCCGCCATTGATGATGACTGGTCTATAGGTAGGGCCAGATTTATAAAGGGTCAAAAGGGGAAATAGCCCCTGGCTCCCCTGACAGAATAGGCCCCCTTCTATACAAAAATTATATAAAACAATATAAAAAAAGATATATGCAATAACAAAAAATTTATAACAATAAAATAATATAAAACGTATAATAAAAAAACGTACTCTCTTTTATTAAATGTATCTTAGTAAGTAATATTTTGCTGGCCATCATCTGTAAAACTCTGGGCGTATATATCATTTTTCAAAAATGAATTTTGGCGGCTCAAGCAAACCACTCATAGAGCTATATAACTGTGTATGTGGGCATGTGTGACCTAAGAATGATGTTGTGTCAATAATTTTAAAAATGTGTGACTCTCATTGAGAATTTGAAACCAACTCTGTGTATATGGCCCCCCCCCCCAACCTGAAGTGCCCCGGGCCCCCCAAGGTCTAAATCTGGCTTTGTCTATAGACATCATTGGACCTCAACAGATATCCCAGATAGTAGATATATGATCCCAGAGAGAAAAGTGTACGTACGTATAAGAGAAAAAGTGTAAGTAAATGTATGTAAGTGGATGTAGGACACAGACTACACTTGTAGGTCAATCCATTGACTGACAGGACTTATGTTTATTATCTTTTCTCAGTTATAAGCATTGAAGTAGAGGTAATCGGTAACTGAATGACACACTGTCCAGATTTTTTAAACAAAATATTTGCTGCTGATCTCCTGTCAGCCTCTTTGTAGACATTGCTTATCTACACACATACACACATGCACCCCAGAGATGGCTACATGGCATTTCTTGAGGTGGGTTTTTTGATGGTGACAACTTTAGACCAAACCCGCCTAGTGTGTGTTGCAATTGTCACTTGCAGTCTCCATCGGAAGCCATTGTGACAGAATGACAATGCAAGAGCACAACTGGTGGGGAGGGTGAAGGCCTGTTTTGATGAAAGCTGAAGATGTAAAAATATTGAAAATAACCTTTGAAGTTACATAAATATGTTAAAGTGATTCTAAAGGAAAGAATAAAAAAAAAACATGTTATACTTACCTACTCTGTGCAATGGTTTTGCGCACAGCAACCCAATTCCTCTTCTTTTTTGGGTCCTGGCTCCTCCCCCTGCAGTGTGTCCCCAGTAGCAAGCTTCTTGCTATGGCGGCACTCCAGTAAGCTTGATTCCGAACTGCGCTCTGTGTGCCCATTAACACACAGACCACGGCTCAGCCCGGCCCCCTGCTCTCTCCTCATCGGCTCACTGGCTGTGATTGACAGCAACAGGAGCCAATGGCTCCCTCTGCTATGTAAGTCAATGAGAAGAGAGAGACCTGCTCTCATGCACATCACTGGATTGGGATGGGGCTCAGGTAAGTAGGATTTTTACATTACGTTATATTATGTTACATTATGTTTTTTACATTAATGCAAAGAATGAACGTTTAGAAGCACTTTAAGCTAATATGAGATTTTAATTATTGGGTTTACATAACTTTTAGGAAGCCTTGGGAGACTGCCAACAAAATTGGTTCGATTTCGATTTTAAGTTCGTTTGATAAAGGAAATATTTTATCATCAGACAAAGATATTGATGTTGGGTAAATCAGGAAAATTCTGAGAATATAATTCTGAAACCATCAACTCTCACATGATTGGCAACACTTCTTCATTGCTGAGGCTTTAAAATGTTAAACTTGTGTTTAGATGTTTTTGAAACTTTTAGTTAATTTTATATATGTGCTTCCATTCACCCCTTATGGAAGGTGCATTTTACTGGAAGCTGCATTAAAGGTGTGACATGACCCTAAATTTATTAGCACCAATTCTGCAGCCCGCGGTTAGATGACAGTGTTTAGACCCATCAAAACTCAGTCTATAGAAAATACCAGGCACAACAGATCAATGCATGATCAACTTAGAATGATGGTATTACAATTCACTTACAATTAGGGGAGAGTTGCAGAAAGGTCTTTGCGGGGGCTCCAGGTACTGACCTTCAGATTTTTGTGACGCGGAAGAGTTGGATGAGCAGGAGAGGATCACTTCTAAAGACCAGATATGGAAAGTGTAAAGTTTACAAAACTGTTTGTGGATTATATCGATCTGCTGCACGTGGTCTTATCATTTCTATGCTAAGACATGAGATGACCAACACCTGGGTTTGTCCAGATTAGGCAATGAGTCTCGGTCAATCTGCATCAGCACACAGGTACATCACCAATTGACTGGTCATGTGAGAGATATCAATACTTTTGTGCTGAATGATTTTTTCAATGGCTATTGCTTTCCCTATTGTCAAAATCTTACCTCCTCAGAACGATCAGAGTGTGCATGTTTATGGATAGATCTCTCAGAAGAAAGCTCTTTCACTGGTCACATTGAGCCTGCATGTCTGCCTGCTCTCTGATGTCTATGGCTAGCTTTAGCTTTTTATATGATATCCTTTGATGTGACAATGCAAGGTGTGTAGTTATGTCTTGAAACTTACTTTATCTCTGCACTTGTGTTCTAAGCGCTTTCAAAAGCAAGAAAATTATAGAAAATGAAGCACGTGTAGAGCGATAAAAGGAAAGCAGTGAAGCATGACATCCAGTGTTACTTGATCTTTAATCCTGGGGAGAGCATTCGTACACAGACACACATCCTCACAATGATGTGTAACCCTTTCACTTCCAGTGCACGCACATTGGGCCTGATTTACTAAAGATGAGCTTAGGCTGACACAGGGGGTGAGCAGTGCGTTCACTCTTTATCATCAGCAAAATAATCCTTGTTTGTTTAAGCATCCCTGTTGAAACACATGCCCCTTCACATGGGTGAACTACTTACTGTGACCTAGACATATATTCATATCCATGTGAGTGATCAGAGTGTGCCATCATTATTATTATTAAAGCTGAACTTTAGGAATTCAGCCAATCTATACAATACACTGGCATACTATGAGTTCTGAACGAGGTGCATACCACATCATGGACATATCTCATTAATTTACATCTGACAGGTTTATGGAGTTATTGGAAGATAGCTATCGCTACACTCCCTGAGCTCTGATGGGAGAGATGCTGCCTCCTAACACACAGCATCTCTGCCCGCCCCCCCTGTAAATGGGTTTACATAACAGGAAGCGTTTTGTGATTGGGAAGAAGCGGTAGGCTTGGTGACTGCATGTGACCCTGCTGCTGCTAAAGCTGAGACCAGGCCCAGTATCGGAGCGTCAGATGTACAGTGATAACTATGCTGCTGACGCACCTGTAAAAAGTGTCAGTTGTAAATTAAAGAGATAAATCCAAGAGGTGGCATGAGCCTTGTTGGACTTAACCCCTAGTAATCCAGAACATTTTCCAAAGTGGCTGTATTCTTGGAGTTTAGCTTTAATAAGTGCTCTGTTTACAATGTATGTCAAACCAAAACTTTTTTTTTTAGTTATGGAGTGGTAAAGGGTTAGAACTGCTACCTAAGGGTTATGTTTTACTGCTATTTGGGGCTCCATTAGATAGATTTCCCCTCACTTCCTGTCCTGACATGTTTTTTTCCAGACAGCAAGTGAGGGAAACTATCCAACATCAATGCAGACAGAAATAAAAATGCTATTCATACTTGGAACCCTTAGAACTTGGTCAGGTTTTTCATTTCTGTCTATGTCCCTGTTGCAGATTTTTAACTCACCTCCTGTCTTGTGAAACCATTATCATATCCTTACCATTTACTGGCATAAAAGTATGGATGTCACACCACTTCCTCAAACTCAATCTTTCTAAAACTGAGCTTATAATTTTTCCTCCAGCCCGTGCCCCCCCCCCCCCGAATTCTCCATCAAGATCAATAATACAACCGTTAGTCCCTCCCCTCATGCCAAGGTGCTATGTGTAATCCTGGATTCTGACCTGTTCTCTCAGCCCCAATCCAATCACTGTCCAAATATTGCAAACTTCACCTTTGAAACATCTCTAAAATACGCCCCTTTCTAACCGTTGACACCACTAAGCAACTTATTCACTCCCTCGTTATCTCTCGCCTTGACTATTGTAACTCCCTCCTTATTTGCCTACCTCTTCATTAGCTATCCCCTCTTCAGTCTATCATGAATGCCGCTGCCAGACTCATCCACCTTACCAACCGTTCAGTGTCCGTCACTCCTCTCTGCCAATCCCTCCACTGGCAACGAATAAAAATTAAAAACACTAATAATAACATACAAAGCCATTTACAATTCTGCCCCGAGCTATATCACCAAACCTTTCTCCAAATATCACCCAAACCGTCCTTTCCGCTCCTCCCAATACCTTTTGCTCTCTAGCTCCCTTGTCTCCTCCTCCCATGCTCGTCCCCTTTTGCCTTTAATAAACCAACCCCTATACATAAAACCATTTGCCATCTTTTAGAAATAATTACAACGTTAAATTAAACTTTAAGCTGTTGTCCTTGCCTGTCATTTTGTCTTGTGAATTGCACACCTCTGCCACCCTACAAAACCAGCAAGATCACTCTACAAGCTTCTTGTACATCTTTGTATTAGGTTTGACAAAGGGGCCACTGAACAACACTTCCTTGCTGTCCACAGTGATTCTCATCCTTGTGATACACATAACAGTCTGCTGCTTCTGTTGGCTCTTCCTGGTGTTTCCCTGGTTAACTTCTTGGTTACAAGCACTTTACATCACATCCACCTGGAGGGGCTTGCTCACCACTGACCACCATGAAGGTCGCCACCTGCTGGAGTCTTATTGATACACTTTTAAATATCGTATAAATGTGAATGCATATTTATTGTTTTTCATTTCATAAGTATGCTTTTATAAATGATATACTTAGGTAATGGCGCTTTTCACTCATTCTTTTTGTTTTGACATCTTTGTGTTACCTGCTTGGCTGTGCAGTGTGGCAGATGTGTGTAAATCAGAAGATTAGCTGTACAAAATGACATGTATAGGACAGCATAACCCTACAGTATAAATTCATTTAAGTCACACGTCCAAAAAACAAGCAGTTTGTTCTTTATTTAGGATAGTGGCTAGAGCAATGCAAGTGGTTTTCTAATAATATAGAGCCATTTATTAAAAAAAAAATCTAGCAGTGAGAAGGGTTTGCATGTTTATATTTGTGTACAAACATGTGTGCATCATGCTCAGATTTAGTACCATAGAGCTACTCTTAAATCTGCCATTACTGCTGGCATGATGTGGACACTTCGTACTGGCTATCTAGTGGCCAGAGCTCTCTCAGGATCCAGAAGGGTCTGCAGCAATGGTGGGACTGGTGGGGACCAGCTGCTGAAGGCATATCTCCCTTGACCATGCTGAAATAGCACAGTGATAGACATAAATGTTGTACATATAGGTGAATTACAAGCAATCTTCTCACTGACATAAAATGCTGCTAAAACGCAACTGTTGAAAAATCACAGATAAATTAGCTATTGTGTTTCTATATATATTTCTTAACTCAAAATTGCCTAAAAAAAGGAAGGGGGGGGGTCACTACTAATAAATCTCCCATCTGACATCCGCTTTATGTTAGCAATAGACATGAGCTAGTGGTTGGAAGATTTGACAGCTGAATATTTTTTGTCAGAGTGATTATGGCAGGGATCTTTATATATGCTGAGCGTGTATATTATGCACTGAGCAGAAATCCCCAGCCCTGACCTTATATCTGGAGTACAGTAATGATTAACAGGGAATATTAATCCCAGATGATCAGTCCTCCCCCAAGAACAATTGGACAAGTTGTTTCTACAGGTTTTGCATATTGTCTGTAAACGTGCAATTGATCCTATATCTGAATGTAATTGGTCAGCTCAGGTGATCATCAACTCTTGTTTGTGGGCATCTTTAGCCTGATATAGTTTAGGTAATTATGCAATACACTTGGCGCTCCTACAGATAGCTTCATATGTTTCACATTAAACCTCTGCCTGTTCAACATAAACCTTTCTCTCTGGAAAGCGGAAATCAAAGAGTGACTGATTTGTTCTCATAGAGAGGGCCAGATCTTGTCAAAGATAGATTCCAAGTTCAATTCCTCATTCAATACAATCTGCTTGATACTCTGCAGTCTGAATTTCTTTCTATGCACATGTTATCTGTGACATGTTTGTTACTTTACTGTCTAGAAAGAATTACAGACAATTTGGTAAACTGTACGTAGAGGTGAGATGACAGACATATGACTTAGCTGTTTTATCAGGGTTGGAAGACAATTTCATATGCCAATTGGCAGACCTCTTTTGGGGGGAATGTTATTTGAAAATTTAGAGATTAGAGAGCCTTAAGAGATCCTCCTCAAGAAAAAGCTGCCTGACCTGACCATTAAATTAACATTATACAATTAGCTATTTGAGCCGTGATTAATTGGCAAAGTTTAATTGACTATGGGCTCCATTTTTTGACAATTATAAAACCCACCAATTTCTAGATATTTAAATGTCTTTCCTAAATTGGAATCTGTAGGCTATTACAACTACAGTTGTCCTTGGTGGGTTGGTGGGCTTTATTTTTTTGACTCATCTATTTTCTTTTTTTTTTAATTGCTTTTTATGATTTTTACAGTTGTGTAATTTAGCTGATACAGTTGCAGTAAATGCTCTGTAACTTCTCATGGTACTATGTTCTAATTTGTATTATATATTTTTTAACTCAAAGCTCAATAAAGCATGAAAGAAAATGAACATGTGCCTTTGACAATTTATTTTTCCCCCTTCGTCTCCAAAGAAAATAAAATCAGATACTTTGTCAAGCCTGATATTCGTGTTTATGGCTTCAAGGACAGTCAGAGATGTTTATGGGTATGTATTGCAAGCTATAGTATTGCAAATATCTTTTCTGAGAACAACATTATGTCTGAAAATCTGTTATTTGGTAACCAAGATTCCTGTAAGTGCTTGCTAAAGTTTTTTTTTTGTAAAACTTTACTTGGCCTGAAATCATACACACCCCAGTATGCCTTTCTAAAAAAGTATGTCCTGTTCTGGTTGTTTGACCTCTAAGGACTATCTGTTGGCCTTGAAAGTCTGGAACAGGTCACACATGGACTAATTATAGAGAAAAAAGGTGTAATATAAACATTTCTTGGTTATACATCTGTCTTTACAGGTTATTTAGGTCCTCATTTATACAGCATACAAGCTATTTATTTTCCTTTAGTAGGTTATCCTATTCAAATCTACATTTAAAATGCCAAAGAGGACCAAATAATCTAGCAACTACAAGGTGACAATAAAAGTTTTTATCTATTTGATTTTGGCTTGACTGGGCAGTGATCTCTCTTCTATGGACATACAGTATGCAGAAAATGCCAGCCAAGAAATCTTGGCATAAACAATAATTGGCCATGTTAGGAATCCTTGTTTGATTACTTTCAATTTTGCTGGAATAAACTATATTTATGCATAAAGGCATGCAGAAAAATGTCTTCTGACAGTTGGATCATACTTGCTTATCACCCTCTGATGCTTATGGCTATCTTAATATATTTAACTTATAGGGATGGGATAAATCTGATCTATCACTATTGCTATGGACTATGGTGGATTAGACTGACTAGATCAGCATTTTCATACCATTCATACAGTACTATTAATGTTGACAATGGAATGTACCTTACTAAGCTGTAAAATGTCAGCAGTGGGCAATGACTCCTTTCCTATTTGTTCATAAATAGAGGATTTTGGCTTAATTGTTTGAATACACATATATGGCCTAATAGTTGCACATGTGCATCAATATGAATTTAATAAACTAGAGATAGGGATCACTTACAGGAATTTGAAAAGCTAGATGTCAAACACCCAGAATTGCAACTGGCTAACACAGGCTAAGCCCAGTAAGGATGTGGAACTGTGGTAAGGATGTGGAACTCTCTTCCACAATCGGTGGTGTCGGCAGGAAGTGTGGATAGTTTTAAAAGACTCTTGGACGTGCATCTTAACTAAAAAAATATAAGGGGATATAGGAAATTATTTTCTACATGCACACACACACACACACACCAACACAGGTTGAACTGGAAGGACTGTTGTCTTTAGTCAACCTTAGCAAATATGTAACTATGTAACAACTATTTCTGTTTCTATGGATGTGCTGCATCCATGTGTCAGCTGAGACAGGCAGATGGTTACTTCTAGCCCCACAGCAGAGATTCAGACAATAACAGACAGTCTGCTCAATGCTTGTTGCTCTTAGAATAGCATTTGCTCATCTTTTGCCAGCTTTAAATATGTCACATCACTGAATTTACTCACTCACGTCACTTCCGGGACTTCCTAAGTTTCTTTAATCCGGTCTGTGGAACGCACGCCGTCCAGACCTATGCACTTGTTCCCATTTCTTACCAATCGGGCATATAGACTGAATTATTTGGATACATTTTTCTTACACGATTTTTTGCACTTGCAGTGCACCATTAGGTGCGGTGCACATCAGTAATTGGATTTTTTGCACGTTACGAGTTTTTATGAGCTTTGTTGATTGTACACTTCATCCAAATAGTTTTTTTTTAAATACTCACTTTGGCCACTTGCTTTTGATATATATATATATATATATATATATATATATATATATATATATATATATATATATATATATATATATATGTATATATATATATATATATATATATATGTATATATATATATATATATGTATATATATATATATATATATATATATATATATATATATATATATATATGTATATATATATATATATATATATATGTATATATATATATATATATATATATATTTTTTATATATATATATATATATATATATATATATATATATATATATATATATAATGTATATATATATATATATATATATATATATATATATATATACACATTCTTTCACACTGGTACCTGCAACCAGCATAATAATGCGTAGTGTGATCCACCTTTAAGGGACGGTTTCATTATTAGCTGATGGGCAGTGCCACTTACCTCTTTATATATTTACAACACCTTACTTCATCTGTTCCATTCTGAAGCATCTTTGCCATTCTGAAGCATCCCTCCAACCACTTTGCATATTATTTTATATATATTGTGATTCTGTACTTGCCAAATATGCTGCAGAAATATCCCTCCACTGAGTCTGGCTGCAGCCACTTTAACTGTGGGCAGCTAAAGCTGCTGCCTGTTCACTTCCTGGATTTACACAGACACACAGACACCTCCAGCTCTGCAGCCCTGCAGCCCTGAGGCTGGAGCTGCTTTTAAACCTTCAGCCTTTAGAACCACTTTAGTGTAGGAAATACACCCTGTAATTTCAAGTTGGGGAAATCATGGGTTTTAAAGCATGTGTGATCTAGGCCTAAGTGCTGTCAGTGGTCCTGATTTTCCACAGTGTAAAGTGATCAAATAATCATGGGATAGATTTACTAAGATGTAAAGTGAGCCAAAGAAAACCTGTGTGTACTTCAATCTTTCATAAACATAAATAAGCATCTCAATAAAAAAAATACCTCACATTGAAAGATTACAGTTAATGCAGCTTGACTTTAGCATATTTTATATTTTTGTAAATCTGGTCCAGGACCACTTAAGCCCTCTGCATTCACCTCACTTTGCTCTACTCCACCTTTAATAAATACAGCTGAGTATATATACTTGCTGCTGAACTGCATTAGATTAATTGGGAAAAAATACTTGGAAACTTATTCACATCTGACACAAATCAATGCTGGAAATGTGGAACCTCTCTAAGAGACATATTGTATGTTTTCTGGACTTGCCCCTCTTTACAATTCTTCTGGGGAGAAGTTCACCTTACAGATCATGTTCTCCCAGGTGTATCAAGATTTACTTCATCTAAACACCTTTCCACAGCAGACATACAAAAAATCTGTCTTGCCCCATTTCTTTAATGCCACCAGAAGCTGCATTCTGGAACTGTGGAAACAACCCCTCATCCTCTCCATCGCACTATTGATAACTAAGGTAAATTAAATTAAATAAAGCAGAGGGATGAACTTATCGCCTCTGGCAAAGGCAAGCATTATAGATTAATGTGAACCAGGTTTTATTGGACCAAAATCACTACTACATCTGTCTATGAGGCCCTTCTGTACCCTACCTCCTCTTCATGAATTTCCAAGCCTTAGCATGGAGACAGACCTCAGCTTGGAGGAGAGTTCAGGAGATTGAGCATCCCACCCTCCCTTATCCCCATCCGCACCCTCTATCCACCCTCACCCATTAACTCTCCAAAGATCTCATCTGTCTACTCATAACCTAAAAGTGCATGCTCACTAGCTTCTTCTTCAAAAGCGCAGATCTATGTTTTTGAAGAAGGAGCTAGTACCAGTGGTGTATTTAGGTTTTGTGCTGCCCTAGGCCTGACTAAACTCGTGCACCCCCTAATTAAATGATGACCCACCCCTTCCTGTCAAGGCCACACCTTTCCTGTTTAAGAACCGCCCTGTCATCTGTAAACCCCACCCCTTCCTCTTTAGGCTCCACCTTTTCCTCTCAGAGCTCCACCTCTTCCTCTCTATTGGTACCAAGTGCCTACTTGTATATTTTGTTGTTTTGTATACCATTTCAAATGTTGTATCTATTATTTTCAGTGCCCATCAGTACAGTGCCATCAGTGCAGTCCCACCAGTGCCCATCAGTGCAGCCTTATCAGTGCCCATCAGTACAATCCAATCAGTGCAGCCTTATCAGTGCAGTTTATCAGTGCCCATCAATACAGTCCCATCAGTGCAGCTCATCGACCAGAAAAAAAAGTGCCCAATAGGTATAAGAATCGTAGGAGGAGGTATAAGAATCGAGGAGGGTAGGCGGAGCCTCCGTCAGTTGCTTTAAGTGCTCCCTTCCCGGTCAAGTCACCACCAGAAAACAGCGCAGCTACAGGTTACAGTAAGCCGCCCGCTGCCAGTTGGGGGCTATAGCTGGGGACAGTTTGTCTGCAGGAGCCAGAACTTGGGAGGGGGGGGCTTTTTTCGTGCTGGGACGCCGCCCCCCCCCGATAAGGGCTGGCCTGGGCCTTAGCCAAGAAACAGCACTGACTGCACCCCCAACCACTACTTGCTTCGGCACCCCCGTCCAAAATTGTTCGGAGCTCACTTCTGCCCCCCCGTCCAAAGCTCACCTCTGCACCCCCATCTACAACTCACTTCCGAACTCTGCACCCTCTTTCTGCGACTCACACCTGCAACCTCTTTCTGCGACTCACCTCTGCGCCCTCTTTCTGCGCCTCACCTCTGTGTCCTCTTTCTGCGACTCTCCTCTGCACCCTCTTTCAGCGACTCACCTCTGTGCCCTCTTTCTGCAACTCACCTCTGCACCCTCTTTCTGTGACTCACTTCTGTGCCCTCTTTCAGCGACTCACTTCTGTGCCCTCTTTCTGCGACTCACTTCTGTGCCCTCTTTCTGCGACTCACTTCTGTGCCCTCTTTCTGTGACTCACTTCTGTGCCCTCTTTCTGCGACTCACCTCTTCACCCCATGTCTGTTCACTTCTGCCCCCCCCATCCTTCTGCAATTTACCTATGTATGCCTCCCCCTTCAATGACCGCAGCTCACTTCTTCACACTTACCCCCTTTTACAGCTAACCTCTGCATCTCTGGCCACAACTCGCCTTTGCACCTTTTCCGACAGCGTATCTCTGCAACCCCCCAACAGCTAAGCTTTGCATCTCTTTAACTCTGCTCCCTCTGTATCTCCTCAGCTTTGCATAAGATACCCCCCCCCTCTTCTTTCTGGCTTTACCCACGCAGTGTGGCTGCAACTCTTTTCACTTGCCAGTGGTAGCCGTGGGATCATCAGGCATGGGGGTCGCCATCCGGACATCTGAAGTAATGCCCCGCCCCCCCATGATCACACAGCACCAGGCAAGTGTCTCTACGTTGTTTTGGTGCAGCATTGGGAGATTCAGCCAGCGGGAGAGATGCGCTCAGGGCTGTCACTAGTAAGCACAGAACTGAGGCTTCTGTGTTTACTAGTAACAGTAGACAGCGGGGTGAGCACACTTGCGCTGAGCCTAGATGTCACGGAGGAGGGTAGGCAGAGCCTCCGTCAGTTGCTTAGATTGTTGCCAATCACTGGCCGCTTATGGGGCGCTAGTCCCCTCCTTCCCTAGCCAAGTCACGCCGCTAGTCCCCGCCCTCCCTCCCCGGCCAAGTCACGCCGCTGTTTCGTCACTACAGGCTGCAGTAAGCCGCCTGCCTGGGGGTCTGTAGCTGGGGACGGCTTGTGTGCGGGAGCCGGGACTCGGCAGAGGGGGGCTTTTTTGTGCGTGGATGCCGCCCCCCGCAAAGTGCCGCCCTAGGCCTGGGACTTGTCGGCCTAGGCCAAGAAACAGCGCTGGCTAGTACGCATTCTCAGAAACATGTCACTGCCTCTAGATTTCACTTCCCGTGATTTACATTCCACGCTGGCTCCAGAAGCGTAGCGGCTCTTCCTGGATCTCCATACACCACTCCACACTGCTGCCCAGAAGCGAGATATTAGATGGGATTTCTCCAGGAGACCATACTGCTGGACATCTTATGAGCTAATAAGCTTCGTTACCTATTATAGTTTGCTTCTCTCTTTCTCATCTACTTACAACCTAAAATCTGAAAACCCACTCGCACACTGACAACCACCCTCTCTAATGTTCTTTTCTAGCAAACTCAACTCTATGACTGCGATACACACTCTTTGTTCAGACTAGTTTGTCTGATATATGTATAGGAAATGTCATTCTCAGAACAATGTTCATTGCTTGGTGATGACATCAATGTAATGCACCCAATGTGTGAGCTTTGGTATAAATAAAAAATGCAGTAAAAAAATAAAAATACCTATAAAAGAAGAGGCCTTATACTTACCTGTCCTGCAAAATGTGAACCAGATCTTCACTTCCTTCAAGAGCTATGCCAGCTCAAGAATTTTCAGCATTTGACAAACTTCTTGGGGTGCCCCATGCCTGACCATGCACTGCAGTTTATGGTTGTACTCACCGGCCTCTATGTCACTACAGGCCACAATAGCGATGTAGAAGTTAGTGGGTGAAATCAGAGTGCACAGTGGGGGACTAGGTATCTGACACTCCCAGAAGAGTATCAGATCATAAATATTCTGTTGCAGTAGTAGCTCTTAAAAAGAGTGAACATTTTAGGACAGAGTCGCATTAACATAGAAATGAGTGGGGTTTTATGGGCCAAAGCAGTTCAGCAAGAGGAAGACATGTAGCGCTTTTATTAAAGTGTATGTAAACCCTAAAAATGAACTTCTCTTATTTTCTACCCTTATGCCTGGTAAATATACAATTGAAAGCATTGGTTATTTAGGTTCAATACATGCAAAAATGCCTGTGGATTATGTCAGAAATTCAGAGCTGTCCTGTGTCCTGTGATATCTCAAGGGGTCTAGTTAGCCTTCCTAGTGTTTCTCTACAAATTGTTTAATCTCTAAGTTGGATAAGTGGAAAAAAAGATATGGGTGTGTTTGAGTAGTTTAGCAAAGGTGAACTAAGCAGGAATGACACCAATCAGTACACCTTAAAGCTGTACAGAATGTTCACTTCACAAAGTGAACCTGTGTTGACATTGGATACCCAATCATATGCAAAAAAACAGAATTCTACCTTACGCCTTCACTCTGCTAAGTAAATAATATTAATTATTTTAGTTAATCAACCCCATAATGTTAAAAAATTACAACCTTTTAAAATGAGAATTGAGTCTATGTCAGTATAAGCTTTGAAAAGTTTCTTTACTACATTTAACAGCTTTGAAAGTGTTGACTATGATATACCATATTGGTGCCAA
Source organism: Aquarana catesbeiana (assembly GCF_042186555.1). Lineage (NCBI taxonomy): Eukaryota > Metazoa > Chordata > Amphibia > Anura > Ranidae > Aquarana > Aquarana catesbeiana. The sequence goes on along the minus strand of NC_133327.1, from coordinate 363,709,480 downwards.
TGGTGTAATGGAAGGGCAAATAAAAGAAAAATGCTATGAATTAAATAGAAGGTAAGAGGGTTGTTGGCAAACTTCCTGTGGTTTAAACCTCAGTGTTTGATGAGTACTATTGAAATTGGAGTAAACTAAGTATATATGGTTTCTTTATTAATTTCAATCACAGAGAGGATAACAGGGCATACTTTAAAGTTATTTAAGTGGTTATTTTAGAATAAGATTGTTTTACATATGAGAATAAATAACTTATCTGTTTGTTGGTGGCTAGGTACTATTTTATTTTGGCATGAACTCACAATGTATATATACCCAAAGCTGCACTCCAGGATTAACAAATATTGTTCAAATACACAAGAGTATGTTGTTTTTTGGTGGATTGGCAAGTATGCTTTGGATCATTATCGTGTTGAAAACCTATAACTTTTGGACAGATGACCTCAGATTCTCATCAAGCGCACTTTGATAGGATGCAGAATTCATAGTGGACTCAATGACTATGAGCTGCCCAGGCCATGAAGTGGAAAAGAAACCCAAAAGCCTTACAATTTCTACCACCATGCTTCACAGCTATTAAGAGGTTTTTTATCCTGAAATACTGTCTTTGGTTTGTGGCAAATATGTCTACTGTTAGGCCCCAGTTACATTATGCAATTTGGAATCGCCGGCAGAATCGTCACGATTCCAAATCATAGGAAAACGTGTGATGTGGGTTTGGGTGTTATTATTATTAAAGGAACCCCAAACGCAGTGCAATTCTGCCATGCACATTTATTATTATTTTATTTATTTATTTATTTTTTTATTATTATTAATAAATAATATTACTTTTCCACAGTACATTTTTAAGATGTGCAATTGTTGATAAAGTATTGTGCACTGGGTATTGTTACTATCCACTCGGGTGGGTGGGGCCGTATGGATGACAGGGGCTGCTAGCTGCTCCCCCTCCCACACTTACACTTCCGGGTCATTTTCCCTATTTAATCTTTACACTCAGCTGACTAATCAGATAACCTGAAGAAGGGGCGTGTCCCCAAAACATGTAGTGTCTCCAGTTGGCGATGTGTGACTCTCTTTGCTCCCTTGGCATCGGCAGTTCCTAATTGGCCCCAGCAGCAGGGTTTGCCCATACTCTTCGGATTCCTTTGGATGACTTCTGCCAGGCTGTGACATCACTTCCGGGCTTCGTACACAGTGCGAGCAACCGCTGTATACTGGCCCCAACAGTTCCTGTGCCTGCAGTTTGGTTCCCCCCTTCATCAGACCCCTGGCCTTACGGTCCTGGATGGGCTCCCCACCAGCGGTGCTCCTGTGTTCTTTGTACAACGGCTTTGTGCTGTGTTTCCCTAAGCCCCTGTGTCATACATGCGGCTCCAGCCTACAGGTACTGTCAGTTTTTTAATCCAAGTCTCTGCATGACCATCAATTGACTGCTGTATGCCTTGGTGAACATTTTATTATTTTTTTAACAATAATAAAAAGTTTTTACTTTGCCTCTGAGGGTCCTATTTATGTCTGCTGATCAGCGCTGTTTAGCCCTTTGATTATATCTTCTGTCCTCATTTGTCTATGAGTTTTGGACAGCACCGGCCACAGCTACATTTAATTTTTCTTTTTGACTTTTCACTTGGCCTCTGGTCTGTGCGCCAGGATTTTTGTTTTTAGGATTGAAGTGAACGGGCTGCCCTATGTGCGACACGTGGAATCGCATGAAAATTGTACTCAATTGTACTCAATCATGTGCAAGGTAAATAAAAAAAACAGCATTTTTGCTTGCACATGATTGGATGATGAAAGGCAGCAGAGCTTCTGCTCATTTACTAAGCTCTGGAGCTTAGTGGAACTGCACTTTACAAAGTGCACAATCTATTTGCCTTTAGTAAATCAACCCCTAGATATCTGGGGTTTAATTATATCAGGTTGTGTCTGCGTACTCCCTAAGAGGGTTCTTGTCATTGGCAACTAATCTGGAACTTTGGACTTTACTTTCATGGATTCAAAGTGGTGGGTCAAAGATCTGCATTTATATTAATTTAGATCATGAAAATTTGACTTTTTGTGTCATTTGTTCAAGTATATCACTTTTATCTGTAGGCACTATTTGAATTTATTTTTTTAAAATGTTTGCCTATTCTAATATGTTAGTCGACTTTGTTTTTCACATGACTGTATATCCTTTGTTGCTATTAAGGTATAGATTTAGATTAAAGTTTTTGTGCATGGAGATCAGCTTTAAGGGGAAGTAATCATTCAATCTTTCCATAAGAATGTCAAGCAAAGGAAACCTATCACATAAAAAGACAGGCTGGTAAGTTGATACATGGAATATGCAATTCGATCCACTACAGAAACAAGTGATAGGTGCCAACTGGTTTACTTACAATAAAGGTGTGATTTCACTTTGCCAATAGAGATTACTTTCTAAAAGTTTCATGAAGACGCTAGTGTGTCTGACACAGATATCCTCGTTTGTGCGTGCTGGTTGTCGTGTCAATCTATGCAGTGTCTTTTACAGTATATATTTTTTAATAGGTATCACAAGTCACATTAGATTGATTTATGAGCGATCAGGTGATTATAGCCGTGCTACCCTAGTGGACATCACTTAGACTTTATTTTATTAAATAATGCAGCTCCCCAGCTATAATCCCAAGCCCTTCCAGATGTCCTCTCTTATAGCCTATGTAGAGTTATTAACAATCTTAAATAGGGTATTACCATTGAGCCATATGTTCTTGTTTTTATTTCACTTAGAAATCCAGTTACACTGTCTTCAGGGCAGAGGAGAGGAGAAACTTCTAATGCTGATAAATAAACTGATCTCACCCTCCACAAAAGTAATACCTGTACACGCACTGTGACATCCATTGACTCTCTTAAATTATATGTACAGGCATAAGTGCATTTCTTACGTGTGTTTCAACTGATGAAAACAAATTGGAGGGGTCATATATATATCTATATATAGATAGATATAGATATCTATATCTATCTATATATAGATAGATATAGATAGATATCTAGATATCTAGATATATATATCTATATCTATATAGACAGATATATACATAAATCTATATATATATGTATGTATATATATATATATCTATATATATATAGATATATATAGATATATATACTGTATATCTATCTATAGATATATATATATCTATAGAAAGATAGATACATTTTTTTTCTTTTTGTGTTACATAAAATGGAAAATTAAGTAACATTTACCTTTTTCAATACACCATTGCCCTCATAGGACATATCTAAATATCGCCAATTTGCTCTTAGATGAGTCCATTAGCTTGGATGGGGGTCCATTTGAACTATTCCTTTATTTAAGCTTTAACATGTTAATGTAATATCAAAAGTAATTTTTAATATTTTTGAACTACAGCTTGCAACAAAATGACACTTGGTGTTCCTGCCTTGAAGGCCCTTCCTGTTATATAATAACAATCCTTTGTCACTGTCCCCCAATTTTGCTCCTGTGTTGTCACCCTGTCCCAGTGGAGATTACAAGTGGCAATTTTAATACACACTGCACAGCCATGGTCTACTGTTGTCATCATCAGAAAACCAACATGAGAAATGCCATGCAGTCATTACTAGAGTGCATGCATGTAGAGACCAAGTGACTACAGGGAGGCTACAGGAGATCAGCATTGCAGATATTCAACAAAGAATGACATGTTAAGATTCACATTTACATTATTTCTGTTAAGTCAGTGTAGAGGGGGGGGGGGGGGGGGGGGTGACGGGTGTTTCTAAAACTGGAGAGTGCAAAATCTGGTGCAGCTCTGCGTAGAAACCAATTAGCTTCCAGGTTTTATTGTCAAAGCTTAATTGACAAAGCTGAAGTTAGAAGATGATTGGCTACCATGCACAGCTGCACCAGATTCTGAGTGCTCCAGTTTTAGTAAATCAATCCCAGTGCTGTATTAACATGCTTTCTTATTAATAATTATTTTGTTATTACTGCAAATACTTGTTAGTTTTTCAAGTAAAATAATTTTTATAAACTATATCTGGTATTTAATAATCACTTATTTGTTAAAGCGGAGCTCCACCCAAAAGGGGAAGCTCCGCTTGTCTCCTCCTTGTTGCCTCCTCCTCCCCACTGCTGCCACATTTGCCACGTTTTGGGGGGGAGGGGCGAGTGTGTACCTGGTTTTGACAGGTACCCGCTCCCACTTCCAGCTCAATTCACTGGACACTTCACAAAACTTAGCAAGCTGCGGGCATGTGCAGTAGGAAACCGGCTGTGCAGCCGCAAGGGTTCACTGCTGGTTTCCATTAGTCAATATGGCGGTGCCAGCACCCGATAGCTGATTGAATCAGCTCGGGTGAGGACAACGCAGGATGCCTCGACAGGTAAGTTCCCTAACATTAAAAGTCAGCAGCTACAGTATTTGTAGCTGCTGACTTTACATTTTTTTTGAGGGGAGCTTGGAGCTTTAACATATGTCAACATATAACATATATATCTTTAACATATATCAGAAATATAACACTGTGCTTCATTCTTGAATCCTAACTATAGGCAAAATAAAAAAAAAATTACGTAGGATATACCAGATGCAGTCTGTTACTAATATTAACACGGGTAACACATTAACCCATTAAACAGTATTTGAATCCCCCGTAACATTTTTATTACTTGCTGATCCTGCCATAAGATCCATTATTTTACCACTTCCTTTATTAGAGTGGAAACACTATTAAATTTGTAGTGAAATTATGCAGCTACGTTGTTGTTTGACTTAGCATTAAATTAATTTTAAAATGATCTTGTCAGCCCTAATATATCATACCTGCAAAGAGAAGACTGCCTAGACCAGTGATAGCGAACCTTGGCACCCCAGATGTTTTGGAACTACATTTCCCATGATTCTCAACTACACTGCAGAGTGCAACAGCATTATGGGAAATGTAGTTCCAAAACATCTGGGGTGCCAAGGTTTGTCATCACTGGCCTAGACTTACTTTTATGGTGGCCTTTTTTTTTTTTGAGAAGCCATTGCTTCACTGCGCACCATTGGAAACCTGTTTCTACTGCAGCTTGCTATAGTTCCCATGAGAGAGTGGAAGAAAGCACAGCAACTGGTAAGGGAGCAGGTTATTCACACAACTGTAAGTCTGGCCTAGCCATAGATGAGTCCTTTTTTTTTCATTCAAACTGACCCAATTACCCCATCCACACATTCAAAGTGGATGATGGATTCCTCCCCATTGTGTCTTTGTATTCTGACATCAGGGAGACTTCCCTGCCATCAGAATACACAGATCAGTGTTTCAGTCTATAGCTTGCACTGGTGATCGAGCAGAAATTTTCCAACAGCGTGATTGGACAGAAGTCAATTGGTACATTGCACAATTCCCCCATCAACACAGTCAGTGTTGACAGGGGAATCCCTCCTGCCCAGCAATTGTCTTCTCCCAGCGGGGGTGATGGGCGGGGGAAGTCGTCCCTGCTGAGAGAAGACAGTGATTATCGCTAGTGGCTATATAGCAGCTCTTTGCGATAATTGCAAGTGATTCTGGCAGGATAGTTGTACCCAAGCTGATCAATCGATCAACTTGGTACATTCAGCCTGCCCATTAGTAGTTTGAATCCGGCTGGTTCCTGCTGAATCGGCCTAGATTCGAACCATCTAGGAGCTGAGTACATTTGCGTCAGATTAATGTGTATTTTTTTGTACTTGCAGGGTGTTTAAAGGGATAAAACATGGGGAAAGGTGCATGTATTGAAAAGATTTATTTTGCTTTATTTTTCAAATTTAAACCATATAAATAAAGTTTATTTTGTAAGTACCATTGGCAATGTTATATAATTTGTCCTGACTATAACTGTTACTTTTGCTGGACAGCTTTGCACGCATGTAAATATGGCAAAATATATAAAAAAAGGCATGTGAATTAAAAAAAGTTATCGTAATACAATATTTTTAAAGTGTAGTCGTCCTTTATGACACAGTTACTTTGATGGGTGCAATATTCTAAAATAATGCAGAACAAGTTTTCCTTAGTACATACAGTACATACTGTGAAGTGATGTCTTTGCACAAGCTAACAAGTTTACCCTTCAGTAGCGGGTAGGTGTCTGATGCCTAGTTTGCTGTTGATGACTTAACAAGTATCCAGGTTCTGCTGCAGGGTATCTTGGAACAGTGAAAGCCAACTGATGGAGCCCATTAGTGTGAATGATGACTTCCTTTTACACAACGCTCAATTTGCAGGTAAAGTTTTTCCATAGTGTCAGGAGATAAGGAGAGCCTCCTCTTTCAAATGTCCTGCAGCAGTTCCTTGGGCCATGGAAGGTCCGGGCTCAGTAAAAGCTTTTGTTTGTTGACATTGTTCAGCTATTTTGAAAACTGTTACTCTATTGTTTCCCGTGCTGATGAATTAATAAGGGTATTCCTAGGTCACCTGAAAGCAAACATTCATCTTTCATGAATCTTTAACCTCTATGTCATTCTTTCTCTTTTTGTGCATTTCTTTCTGTATAACACATGTGGCCTCTGCTCTACTGCCCCTTAACAGTGCAATAGATGGATGTTTGTAAAGTATTTCATCTTAATTTTGGCCTTTAATGGGGATGATGGCTCTGTAAGAGTAGTATGATAAAAGAGGAGAGATTAGTGATATCTTGGATCAACCTATTCTGATTATAAAGACCTAGCATATGCATTGTGGTTTTAATACTGTAAAAATATGCTTGTCAGAGAATAAAACAACTTGCGCAAAAGCAAGAATACGTCATAGGTAAAATAAAGGCTACAAACTAATATTATATCCAGATGACAGACACCTTGCAGTACATAGAAACACTTTCATTAAACCCTAGATCTCTTTCTGTGTGCTTGGGAACTTCTTGGTTCCAGACATTCACCATAAACGCAGACTCAACTATTGCTTTAATTAAGAGCTAAGCTTTACCCCATATTTGAACAGCCTGTATTGAATGAGCTAGATATTGAAGAGATCATTTTAAAACTTTTGAAATTATTAAATTCAACTTTTTAAGTCTTTTGATTAATTTTCTTTTTTGTTTCATTGTCTTTTTTTACTTTTTCATTTTTTAGAAAGAATAGCAGCCAATAGCAGTGCCAGAACTTAGCAGAACGTTATATATATATATATATATATATATATATATATATATATATATATATATATACAGCGAGGGGAAAAAAGTATTTTATCTCCTGCTGATTTTGTACGTTTTTCCCACTGACAAAGAAATGATCAGTCTATAATTTTAATGGTAGGTTTATTTTAACAGTGAGAGACAGAATAACAACAACAAAATCCAGAAAAACACATTTCAAAAAGTTATAAGTTGATTTGCATTTTAATGAGTGAAATAAGTATTTGACCCCTTCGCAAAACATGACTTAGTACTTGGTGGCAAAACCCTTGTTGGCAATCACAAAGGTCAGATGTTTCTCGTAGTTGGCCACCAGGTTTGCACACATCTCAGGAGGGATTTTGTCCCACTCCTCTTTGCCGATCCTCTCCAAGTCATTAAGGTTTCGTGGCTGACGTTTGGCAACTCGAACCTTCAGCTCGCTCCACATATTTTCTATGGGATTAAGACTGGCTAGGCCACTCCAGAACCTTAATGTGCTTCTTCTTGAGCCACTCCTTTGTTGCCTTGGCCATGTGTTTTGGGTAATTGTCATGCTAGTATACCCATACATGATCCATGTTCAATGCCCTGGCTGAGAAAAGGAGGTTCTCAAGATTTGATGGTGCATGGCCCCGTCCATCCTCCCTTTAATACAGTGAAGTTGTCCTATCCCTTAGCAGAAAAACACCCCAAAAGCATAATGTTTCCACCTCTATGTTTGACGGTGGGAATGGTGTTCTTGGGGTTACAGGTAGCATTCCTCCTCCTCCAAACACGGTGAGTTGAATTGATGCCAAAGAGCTTGATTTTGTTCTCATCTGACCAAAACACTTTCACCCAGTTCTGCTTTGAATCATTCAGATGTTTATTAGCAAACTTCAGATGGGTCTGTACATGTGCTTTCTTGAGCAGGGGGACCTTGTGGGAGCTTCAGAATTTCAGTCCTTCATGGCGTAGTGTGTTACCAATTGTTTTCTTAGTGACTATGGTCCCAGCTGCCTTGAGATCATTGACAAGATTCTCCCATGTAGTTCTGGGCTGATTCCTCGCCGTTCTCACGATCATTGAAACTACAAGAGGTGGGATCTTGCATGGAGCCCCAGACCGAGGGAGATTGACAGTTATTTTCTGTTTTGTGTTTGTCACCCTCTCACCAATCTGCTTGGCGATGGTCTTGTAGCCCATTCCAGCCTTGTGTAGGTCTACAATCTTGTCCCTGACATCCTTGGACAGCAACTTGGTCTTGGCCATGGTGAAGAGATTGGAATCTGATTGATTGCTTCTGTGGACAGGTGTGTTTTATACAGGTAACAAGCTGAGATTAGGAGCACTCACTTTAAGGGAGTGCTCCTAATCTCAGCCCGTTACCTGTATAGAAGGCACCTGTGAGCCAGAAATCTTGCTGATTGATAAGGGATCAAATACTTATTTCACTCATTAAAATGCAAATCAATTTATAACTTTTTTGAAATGCGTTTTCTGGATATTTTTGTTGTTATTCTGTCTCTCACTGTTAAAATAAACCTACCATTAAAATTATAGACTGATAATTTCTTTGTCAGTGGGCAAATGTACAAAATCAGCAGGGGGTCAAATACTTTTTTTCCCTCACTGTATATATATACTGTACATATATGAAGAAAGGATTGCTGCACTTAAAATTTAATGTGGAAAAAGGACATATAGAAAGAATTCCTTTTCACTGTTCAATATTGCTTGCACTAAGACCTATAACAATGGTGGACTTCATCTAGAATGTTATGTTTTATATATATATCTATATATATATATATATATATATATATATATACTGTATATAGGTGATCACTTGCAGTTAGATATGCAGCTTTCTTGGATTCCCTCCCCACCTATTGACCTTTATTTTGCTTTCCCCAGGTTTACGCAAACTCTTATGTTACTATTAGATACTCTTTTACATTATTATTGTTAAATATTATATTTTCATATTGGCACACAAGAGATTTTGTGGGCACATTCTTATATTTATTCTAAGATTTTGGATATGGGTAGTATGACTATTGTTCACAATGGTTTGTGCATATATGCCTGTATTGTTTTTCATTAGACCTAGTTCTGTTCCAGATGAGCAAACTCTTTAATCCTCAGATAAACATTTATTTTATGACTGTACAGATAACAGATGAGGACTTTTCTTTTAGTTTGCTTTGTATTGGAATTTATATTTTTTAGGGGGTGGGTTAGGATTGTCACTACCTATGCATTATGCTGTAATAATGTATGCTCTAATAGGTATTCTAATTTAGGTAGTGCAGACTATGTAAAAGGAATTAGCTTGTTTTTGTCTCAAGTTAAACATATTTTTAGTGCCAAAAGTGGTTTGGGGCTGTCTAATTCAAAGACCAAAGTCTTTGAATTTGACTCTAGACTCTAGATCCCCTAATAACTGACTAATATGTGTTTAAAAAAACAACCACTGGATGGCTCTCTTCTGAACTGCTCTATCACCCCTCTGGATTTCTGTGCCTGATTCCTCCCCAGGGCATGTAAATGATCAAAGCTATCTGAATCCAGGGTTCATTAGTCACATGCCCCAGAGAGGATTCTGTGCATTGAATACTTGACTTGTAGGAGGAGATATGTTTGGAAGAGAGCTGCCTACCACACTATATGAGGTCAACTGTCAGCAATGGTTTGCTTTAAAAACAGTGTTAAAGAAGGACGCCAGGAATTGTAGCACTTTTGAAAATATGCTAGTTTATAAGGGTTTAAGTCTAACAAGGTGTATGCCACCTTAAGGACTTATCTCTTTTGTTTACTGTGTACAATTTTACAAAGTAGTGACAGTACAGCTATTGCTATACTCCCAGTGCTCTGGCAGGGGAACTGAGCTCTGTTACACAGCAGCCGTGTTGCCCACCCCTCCCCTCCACTATTTTACAAAATACAAAGCCTTCCATGACTGGCCAAGAGGAGAGGAGAAACAGGCAGAGTGGCTGCAATTGACTCAGCAGCTGCAGGATCAGAGACCCGAAGTTCCAGTTTACAAGCGCTGGAAGTATAGTGATAACAACGCCCAGTAAAAATGTAAATAGTAAATAAAAGAGATAAGTCCACTTGGTGGCATACATATTATTGAATCTATTCATTTATAAGCCAGCTCATTTTTTAAAAGTCCTGCAATTTCTGGAATTCTGCTTTAAAGCCAAATTCCAGACAGGACCTTTAATTTTTGTTTTGGATAGAACATTGAAGAGCTTTTCTGGGGTTGTTATTGTCATCTGTGTTCCAATTGAGGAGACATGTAGTTCAGTGCACTCCAAGCAGCCTATATACCTCTGGTTAAGATAACTTCTGAAGTGGCAATGGATGGTGCCCTCATAAACAAAGCAATGCAGAGTAGGGTCTGTCATCAGCACATCAAATTAATTTCTATCAAGTATTTATTGTAGACACATAACAAAAAAAAATGAACGTTTCAGGGCTTCGGGAGGACAACTTCTCTGTTGCTTTGATAAATGGGTCCTCCTCAGGCCCAGAAATGACATAATGTTCTGTGACTACAATAAGTACTTCGGTAGGAATTATTTTGGGGTGCTGGTGACAAATAGTACTCCTCTTTCCTATTGGGAAGATTTCCTGTTCCATCTCGTAAAGTATCCCCAAAGGGGAAACAAGCAAAGATGCATTTTTAGTAGAGTGGGGATGTGTTAGATTATTTGATAAAGTCTCTGCCTTCCTGTTCCAATGATGCCCACACCACCATCTCTTTGAAACAGGATATAAGGGCAAATCTCATCAGTGGGATTTCCTTATGCTGCCCTTGGGAGCAGCTAATGCAGTCCTCTGTCTGCAACATTGATAATTACTGTATGTTCCTTCTCCACCTTGTCCAGGCATTGGCCTATAGAACTGCTTGTACCAAGTACAAAAAGGTAAGCTCCTGTTGCATAGTTTATTCAGATTTTCTCAATCATGATGCACAGAGCAGGAACAATTACCACAAACTAACCTTGTTTTGTTTTTTTTGCTTTTTTATCAATTCTTCTACATGCTTCTTCATCTTATTAACTACTGCATATTCATAAAACTATTATATGTATCACACAGATCCATACATAAATATATAAATAAAACAGTACAGAGCGTTACAGGTTAAAGTAGTTGTTAAACTACTGTACTACAAACAGTTAACATTAGCTATCCTAGTGTGTGCTGAAAAAAAAAAAAAGCCGAGCACTCCCGCTGACGTCAGCCAGGGAGGAGAGAGGAGAGGGAGCCGAGGAGTCACGTGAGCGCCGAGAGATGCTCTGATATAGGTATAACCTGCATTTTTTTTCCAGCACAGACTCTAGGACAGATAGTGTTAGTGGGGATGGCGTGTTTGTAGTACAGTTATGATAGCAGCAGGAAGGGAAGGGGCGGGGAGCATAGTGGCACAGACTAGCTGACAGCAGGGAGGAGAGGGGGCGAGAGGACAGGGGAGAGGAGGACAGAGGAGAGCTGCGGATAGCTGGGGATGATGGAGGGACGTAAACTGACCACGGTGTCAGGGCTCAGCAGCCATGATAAACCGTAGTCAATTTACAGGGGGAGGGCAGAACCAGGCAGAATCAGCCAGGTTTTTTAGGTAATAGAAGGGGATAAATTACACAGCACAAGCACTGTCCTGTTATGCAGGCTTTAAGGGAACAGGAGCAATTTTTTTGGGGGGGGGGTTACAAACACTTTAAGTGAACCATAAATTATATCATATAATATTACTCATAGTTCAAAAAACATAATACAAGAAATATTAAAATAAAAAAATTGTCCCAAGTGTCCATTTAGGTTTGCAGACATATATAAATGTTAAGTGATGCTGTGTTTGTTTACAACAGTGCTAGATATCTTCCAACTCTTCACTGCATTTTTACTTATCCAATTATTATTTTACCATGTGTGTAAATCCTTTTACCATTATACATATGCTCTCACCTTGTATTTAGACCCAATAGTAGGTCTCACATGCTTGCCCCTTGTTGGGTGGGGTCTCCTAGGCCACGGTTGTAATGCTTTTCTACAGACCACAGATGTTCTCAATCCATCTCCAAGGTTCTGTGATGGCAATTTGTGAACTCAAAATATAAAAGAATACAGTTGTGCTCATACGTTTACATACCGTACCCTGGCAGAATTTATTATTTCTTGGCCATTTTTCAGAGAATATGAATAATAACACAAAAACATTTTTTCTTTCACTCATGGTTGGTGTTTGGCTGAAGCCATGTATTATCAATCAACCGTGTTTACTCTTTTTAAATCATAATGGCAACAGAAACTACCCAAATGACCCTGATCAAAAGTTTTCATACCCTGGTGATTTGGCCTGATAACATGCACACAAGTTGACACAAAGGGATTTGAATGGCTATTAAAGGTAACGATCCTCATCTGTGATCTGTTTGCTTGTAATTAGTGTGTGTGTATAAAAGGTCAATGAGTTTCTGGACTCCTGACAGACCCTTACATCTTTCATCCAGTGCTGCACTGACATTTCTGGATTCTGAGTCATGGGGAAAGCAAAATAATTGTCAAAGGATCTGCGGGAAAAGGTAGTTGAAGGCAGAGAGGGTGTTCCTAGATGACCCCACTAGTGACAGAGCCACCGATTTTAAATTGCGCTCTAGGACAGCGGACTTAATGCATTATGAAAAGTCTAGGCGTAAATTATTCTTCTGTAGACAAAAATCGTTCGAACACGGGGAAGGAGCTGGAGAACTTTTAGCCTACCTGGTGCATTGCGAGGAGAGGCTGCTGTGGTGATTTCACGTTGCTCTCCTGACAATACACTACTGACAGAACCTTGCCAAGTTACGAAGCAATTTAGAGACTTTTTTGCCTCACTGTGTACCACATTGGCCCCAGATACATCCATGATGGAGTCATTCCTCTCCGAGCTACCTATCCCTCAGTTGACTGAGGAGCAGGTCCAGGAACTAGAGGCTCCACTGTCGATGGATGAGATCTCTGGGGCCATAGCGGAATTCCCCATGTATAAGGCTCCAGGCTCATATGGCCTACCGGCGGAATTCTACTCCACATACTCTGAACTAGCTATTGCTATCTCCTGTCTGTGTGGATGACTTTTGTTGTTTTTAACATGGAATAAAGATGGAATAAAGATGATCGTTTATCAGAGTGCAGCAGTCCGGGATTTTATTGTTCATACAGACTTGCGCACAGTCTGCACCTGATCCTCATCAAGGGTGGATTATCTTAAACCATTGTTCGCAGAGCTTGTGGAGCGGCATTACCTTTGACATACTCTGAACTACTTGTTCCTAAACTACTTTCGCTTTATAACTCCATCTTTGCAGACTTGGAACTACCGGCATCTATGAGGGAAGCAACGATAGTACTAATTCCAAAGCCCGGTAAGGACCCACACCTCCTAGAATCCTATCGCCCCATCTCCTTACTTCAGGTAGATGTCAAGATACTTGCAAAAGTGCTTGCCATCCGCCTCAATAAAGTCATCTTATCACTTATACATGGGGACCAGGCGGGATTCATGCCAGGCAGAAATACCTCCTTTAATCTTAGGCGCCTGTTTATCAGCCTGTTTACCAACCTTCAGACTACTCATGACAATCCAGGGTCCAGGATAATTGTGGCTCTGGACACTGCCAAGGCACTCGACTCGGTCGAGTGGGGGTACCTATGGGTCTGCCTGGGCAAATTTGGCCTGGGCCCTAAATTCATAAAGTGGATTCAGTTGTTGTACCAGGCCCCGGTCGCTAGGGTAGTGGCCAATGGGTGGTCTTCAGAACAGTTCCCCCTCTCCAGGGGAACAAGACAAGGATGCCCTCTGTCGCCACTGCTTTATGCACTGGCGATAGCCATACGCACACACCCTGATATAGTGGGACTCAGTAGGGGAGAGGTTACTGAAAAAATCAGCACCTATGCGCACGATACTCTGCTATATTTGGACAACTCAACTAACTCCATCCCGACTGCCCTAGCCCTGATAGAAAGATTCGGCACTTTCTCCAGACTCCATATCAACTGGCACAAATCCCAGATACTTCCTTTGGACAGCTTTCTGCCGCCTAGAGACAGAGCTATGATCCCCTTACAGAGAGTAGATAGTATTAAATACCTGGGAATATGGACCACTCGTGACCCAGCTGACTACACCTCGCTCAACATAGTTGCACTTTATGAAATGCTTAAACAGAAGACCCAGATATGGGCCCGTCTCCTCGGGAGTAATGGGCCGAATAAACCTTGTAAAAATGGTTCCCCTGCCCAAAATATTATATATGATCTGGCACACGCCAGTGTACTTGGTGCTTAGGCATTTCAAATCGATGGAAGCCATACTAAAACCATTCATATGGGGCAACAATAGGCACAAGCTCCCGTGGCATAAATGTAAAAACCCGACTGACCTTGCCGGAACGGCACTGCCCGACTTCAATATATATTATCTAGTGGCCCAACTATCGCAGCTCTTCCACATTGACAAGACTGATAGAGATATTTTCCCTTGTTTCCTGTGCCCTGGGTGGTCGCAAAACACCGGGGATCCATTTGTGGCAATAGTCGGGAGGGTGGGAGGTGAAGGCAGGCCGAACAAGCGCAGGTCCCTGCTGTACCATTTCAGAAGGGTGTGGGCCGTAGTCTCTGCCAAGCTCAACTTACCATTACCTCATGAATACACCCCCCTTGGCACAATGCAGTCCTACCAGAATTCAAATCAATCACGGACAAAGAAGTGTGGAGCTCTAGGGGAATATTTTATCTGTCACATATCACTTACGATGGAATATTAAAAACTTTCGACAGGCTGAAATCTGAGTTTTCACTCCCAAACCAAATGCTCTTCAGATACATACAACTCCGTCACGCCCTTCGCACACAATTTTCTTCAAATGACCTCCCCCTGCCAGTTGCCCCTTAATGGAAGCCATTAAATGCCCCGATCCCAAAAACCTAATTTCTCAATTCTACAGCATGCTATTACTCCCCCAGGCAACCACATCAGCTTACGCCTTAAAGACTAGATGGGAGGGAGAGATGGGGCCTGTGGCAGATAAGGAGTGGAGCGAAGCCTTAGACACCTGTAAATTGGTCTCTCCCAAGCTATTGGAACTCCTTACTCAGGTTTTTATAATACACCGATCGTATCTCACACCACTTAGAATCTCCAAATATAAGCGGGACCAGTCCTCCAATTGCCCAATGTGCAACCAAGCTACAGGTACATTTTATCACCTGCTGTGGCAATGCTCCAAGATTCAGACATTCTGGACACAGGTGATATGGTTTCTGCATGACACTATGGGCTCCCCTATAACATTACAGCCCAAACCGTGCCTCCTAGGTATATTTCCTGAACCGGAGCTAAATAAATTTACCAAAATATTCGTGTATGAAACCCTGTTTTCAGCAAAGAAGGTTATAGCTAGAGTTTGGATGAGACCCAACCCGCCAGAGCTCTCACACTGGATAGTGGAAGTTAATAATACTCTACCATAAAAGAAGCTTATATATTCACATAGAGGATGTCCCTCGAAGTATGACAGGATCTGGGATAGGTGGCTTAAGGCCCCTGAAACCTTCGTTTAATTGGGGATAAGTGTGCCATGATTCTTCTCCCTATTGGTCTCCGTACCTGTTGTGCATGTGGGGGAGGACTGGAGAATGCAGCAGTACAATACACCTTATAATGTACGATCTAAGGGAAAAGATACTAGTTTCAATGTCACATACTAATAGCATGTATTATTGAGGGATGTCGTTGTGTGATATCTGAATATGATGCTGTATATTCTGTCAGACGTTTGTCACGAATACTTTATGCAAGTATGTTTTCTTTTTTGTTCAATAAAATTTTGTTTAAAGTAAAAGGTAGTTGAACTGTATAAAACAGGAAAGGGATATAAAAAGAAATCCAAAGAATCAAAGCCAAAGCCAATCAGCAGTGTTCAAACTCTAATCAAGAAGTGGAAAATGAGGGGGTTTTGTTGAAAGCAAACCATGGTCTTTTAGACCAACTAAAATTTTAGCCACGGGGGCGTGTCCAAGATGGCGCTGGGAGCAGACGTGTGTTAGCTGAGCTCCCGTCTCCGGCTATCAATCCTACAGCTATCCTAGTGTGAAGGATCGCAGAATTGGACCTTATCGCTCCTGGAGGCTCTGGTGTGTGGACTGGGCGATGCCCGCGGGGAGGAAATCGAGCCAGCACAGGTATACTAACACCCCGGTGAAGACCCGCTCTGCCCCGAGATCCGCCGCACACGAGGCGTCCAAGATGGCGTCGCCGTCGGCCTACTCTCCTGACGGAGCTATACAGGCGGGCTCTGCGGCTTTTGATGCCCTAATGCTGGCCATAACTACTTGCCAGGCAACCTTAACCACCAAAATTGACCATGTACAGACGGAGACTGCCCTCATCCGCAGGGACATGGACAAATTCAGGGACCGGGTGACCGAGGCGGAAAGACGGGTATCAGATGTGGAGGATACTCAGAGGGAGCATCATGCGGACATTCAGGCCCTGAAACTGAAAGTCAAATACCTCGAAAATAGAGCTGAAGACGCGGAGAACCGCAATCGGAGGAGCAACCTGAGGATCCTTGGCCTTCCTGAGGGGGCTGAAGGGGCTGATCCGGTCGCATTCCTGGAAGATCTCCTGCCTAAGCTGCTCCCCAAGGCCACCTTTTCTCCTCACTTCTCTATAGAGAGAGCCCATAGGATGCCAGCGTCTAGGGGACCTCCGGGAGCCCCACCGCGCACCTTTATATTCAAGCTCCTGCATTACAGAGATCGGGACACGATCCTCCGCACAGCCAGGGTGCAAGGAGACTTAAAGGTGGGTGATGCAACCCTGCTTATATTCCCGGACTATTCAGTGGAGACCCAACGCCGCCGCAAATCCTTTGACCAAGTCAGAGCCATGCTGAGACAAAAGGGCGTGAAGTACAGCATGCTCTTCCCTGCTAAGCTACGGGTACAGGATGGAGAGAGGGTACAATTTTTCACATCGCCCAGGGATGCTGCAGCGTGGGCTGAGACTCTTCGCCCCTAAATCCCGCTCACTCTGCTCTGTTCATGTGCTGCCCCTCTGATTTAATCCTGGGCTGGGCCCCCCCCCCTCCACACATGTGCCTGATGGAATGCGTGACTGATCCCCCTTTTGTGACTTTTTCATACAGGTGCATGTGCATCATATAAAGTCCGAGAGGACCAAACTTAATGCAGCAACTCCCCAGGGAGATTAACTTGGCCTCCCAGGGATCACCTTGTCTCATCGTACTACTCGGGAGAGACCATGTCATGGTGATCCTGGAACTTGTTAACTGATCCGGTCTTGGTTTGCCCATGTGATCTCCCTTGCCGGGGATGGCTCCCAGGACGTGCCCCCCTCCCCTCTCTTGTCTTTCCTCTTCCAAGAAGGGGACTCTCCTTCATTGATGTCTTGGGGGGGGTGGGGGCGGAGGGGTCAAGGTCCCTGTCTTTGGACTTCCCGGCCCGGGACTTCCTATGCAGGGCACCTCCTGTTGGGAATGGGGGGGCATGATGTGGACCCAAGCTGTAATTCGATACTGACTGGGGCAGGCATATGATATGTAACTGTTGAAAGTTTAAGTAAGCGCCCCCGGGGACCCGGGTGATTCACACTAAACTATCCGTGCCGGATAACAAGAAGCTGATTTGCCGGTGACAGGCTGAGCGCCGTTTGCACACTGCCCTCATGATGGCTCTAAGCCTTCCCCTTTTTTGTTGGATGAGAATGAGGCCCCTCTTGCCATGTTGGGGGGAGGGGCGGGGTGGGGGGGGGGTGTTTGGTTTAAATGGCCTGCAGTTGCAGACCCACTTGTGTTGTTTTGTTGTTTTCTTTGTTTTTATAAGTTTTTTGCTTTTGACAGTGCTACAGGCAGATTACCTACAAATCATTCCATGCTGCTTAAGATCCTGGTTTAGCCCACCTGGACCCAGACCTTTGGCCAAGGAGCTGATACCTCCCATTGATCCTAATACAATTCTCTACAACATAGATGACCTCCCTTAGACTGCTCTCCTGGAACACACGGGGCCTGAACTCTCCAGTAAAGCGCTCACTGGTCTTTCAGTTTGTTAAGACCTATCAACCCCATGTGTGTGTGTTCCAGGAGACACATTTGGTGGGGAAAAGGACTTTTAGTCTTAAAAAACCGTGGGTGGGGTATCATTATCATGCGACATACTCCTCCTTTTCAAGAGGAGTAAGCATTTTAATTCTCAAGACACTCCCTTTCAAGCTCCTTGGCCTCGCTCTGGACCCGGGGGGTAGATATGTGGTGTTGCATGCCTTGCTCTACAATGTTCCATGGGTTATTGTGGGCCTATATCTCCCGCCCCCGGCCTCCCTCCAAATACTGAATCAAATAACTGCGAAAATAGCGGAATTTGCCACAGAAAACGTAGTAATCTTGGGAGACTTTAATCTGGTGCCGGATGCAGGTCTGGACAGACTGACCCCCACTGGTGCGACCTCGCAGGGGCTCGCGGAGTGGGCGGCCACCTACGGTATGTTTGACTTATGGAGGTGGAAGCACCCACATGAAAAGGCGTATACCTGTCACTCTGCGTCGCACAGAACCTTCTCGAGAATTGACTTAGTTTACGCGGGGGGTTCTGTCCTGCCTAGAGTTCGTGAAATTAAAATCCTTCCCCGGGGAATCTCGGACCACGCCCCGCTTCTCCTAGATCTAGATGCCTCGGTGGCCCCATCTGACAGACTCTGGCGCCTGTCGAGGTATTGGATCTCGGATGTGGAGGTGGAGCCGATGTATAGACAGCAGTTGGAGACATACTGGATAGAGAACGAGGGGTCTGCTTCGGCGGCCTCGGTCTGGGATGCTTTTAAGGCGTTCACCAGGGGACAGTTCCAGACCATCATTTCAGGGGTTCGCAGGGACAGGAGAAAGGAACTTACACGCCTGGAAGAGGAGGCAGGAAGGCAGGAGGCTCTCTACGTTGGCTCCCCTGACCCCCAGACATATGTGAGACTGCAGGAGCTTCTGAGAGAGACCCTCATGGTGCGAACGTCGCTAACCCAAAAGAGACTTTTGCACCAAAAACAGAGGATATTTGAGCAGGGGGAGAGGACGGGTCGCCTCCTGGCGTGGCTTTCTAGAGAGCACTCGGGGGGGATGTCAATAGGACAGATATGTGATGATGGGGGAGCTATGCTCACCTCCCCAGAGGACATTAACAAGGAATTTGCCTCCTACTATAAGAACTTATACCGCTCCAGGGTGGATTACCACCCTGCGGAGCTGACCGCTTACTTGGACAATATTGATATACCAACTCTTACCTCTACCTATGCTAATAAACTAGACGCCCCCATTAGTGTCGAGGAAATTCTAAAAGCATTAAAAATGATGCAGACGGGCAAAACCCCTGGCCCGGACGGCATTCCAGTCGAACTTTATAAAATGTATGCAGAACAGTTGGCCCCCAAAATCCAATCCCTACTGTCAAAATCCATGGCCGCGGAATCTATTCCTGACTCTATGTATGAGGCGGTGATTGTCGTCATTCCCAAGGCAGGAAAGGACCCGACCTTATGTTCATCCTACCGCCCCATCTCTCTACTTAATGTAGATACTAAGATCCTTTCAAAGGTCCTTGCCAACAGACTAAATATGGTGATTACGGCCCTAATTCATCCAGACCAGACAGGCTTTATGCCGGGCAGGGGAACAGACATAAACATTCGTAGACTGCACACGCATATAGCTCTGGCGGAGTCGAGGGGTTCGGGAGTGGTGGCCTCGCTCGACGCGGAGAAAGCGTTTGACTCCGTCGAGTGGGGCTACCTATGGGCGGTGCTCTCTAGGTTTGGCTTTGGGCCTAAATTCCTGACATGGCTCCGACTGCTGTACGCCAGGCCCACGGCCCGTATCCGCACAAATGGCACCCTCTCGGAGCGATTCTCCCTGGGGAGGGGCACGAGGCAGGGGTGCCCGCTCTCCCCGGCCCTCTTTGCTATGGCACTCGAACCGCTAGCCATCCTACTTAGAGCAGATGACATGGTCAGGGGGATACAGGTGGGAGCTGTCACCGAGAAAATCCCGCTGTATGCGGATGACTCCCTCCTGTATCTAGCGGATGCCTCGAACTCCCTGAGGGCAGCTCTGGCCCTTTTCGACACATTCGGTCGGTTTTCAGGCATCCGCATTAATTGGAACAAATCGGTGCTTTTTCCCCTTAGCAGCTCCCTACCACCTATAGACACAAATACTCCACTGAAGTGGGTGAGAGAATTCACATACCTGGGAGTACGGGTGGGGGGTGAGTTAAAGGAGTACCTGGACAGAAATGTTTATCCATTACTGCCTCAACTGCAACAAAAATGCTCCACTTGGAGATCTCTCCCTCTGTCCCCAGTGGGTAGGGGGAACCTATTGAAAATGATCTATTTACCAAAATTTCTATATTACTTTAGGCAAACCCCAGTTTTAATACCTAAATCCTTTTTCCGCAGGCTGGAGAGTGCTGTGACTGCTTTCATCTGGGCTGGGAGGGCGCCAAGGGTTGCTAAGGCTATATTGTATCTTCCTCTTTCGGGGGGTGGATTAGCTCTGCCAAATTTTTTAATTTATTACTGGGCGGCTGTCCTGGTAACGGTGAGGTGGTGGTTCTCGCAGCCCCGCCAAAATCCGGCTGTCACATTGGAGGCGGCGGTTATGGGCTCTTATGCGGCACTCTCCAACCTCCCGTACAGAGGAATGAAGGCCACTCCTGCAGTTACAGGCCCCATGAAGACCACCATTCAGGTATGGAGGTCCGCTAGGGCAGCTCTATTACAACCAGCCACTGTGTCCCCACATACCCCACTGTGGGCCAATCCTATGCTCCCGCACCTCTTCACTGTCCCAGACCCGGCAATATGGGCAAGGCGAGGCATCACCAAACTAAAACAGGTGATGTCACGGGGGAGGGTTCTGTCATTCAGAGAGATGCAACAGGCCCATAATCTACCAAGCTCCTTCCTTTTCAGATATATGCAGCTGCAGCACGCCCTCAGGGCCCAGTTTCCTGATCGGGTGACTCTAGAGCCAGATTCAATCGAGCGTCTCTTGATCTCCGGGATGCTGGAGAAACCCCTGTCTTCTCTTTACTTGTATTTAACAGTGGCCCACGATGTTAAAACCGACAGAACCAGAATCAAATGGCAGACAGATATTCCCTCGCTGGGGGAGGAGGAATGGGAAGAGTGCCTGTCCACGTTTATCCCGTCCATGATTGCAGCCAAAGATAGATTTATTCAACTAAAATTTATCCATAGAGCCTACTATACGCCTCAGCGACTAGCACAAATATACCCTGAAAAGTCCCCCACCTGTACTAGATGTGAACTAGAAGTGGGAACGTTCTTCCACATGGTCTGGTCCTGTCCCAAGCTCCGCCCATATTGGAGCGCGGTGGCAAACAAGCTGGGGGTGGTGTGTGGAGCTGAGGTACCAGAGGACCCATCGGTCCTATTACTCAGTCATTTGGAGGACATAGAGGGTGACCGATATATTAAACAATGCCTAACATACTCCATATTCTACGCCAGGAGAGAAATTCTCCTTAATTGGAAGAACAAAGAGGCCCCTACTAAAGGGGCATGGGAAGCGGCGATAAACAATGCACTGCCGCTATACCGCTTAACCTATGAGAGCAGGAATTGTCCTCAGAAATTCGACAAGGTGTGGTCGAGCTGGATGGGTGCTGGTGGTTGACCCCAGGGTTGGGGGGGACCACGGGCGCCTATGTCTTTTTCCCCCTTCCCCCCCTCCTCCCTAGTTCGGGAGGTGGTGGGGATGAGCGATCAATAGCACATTGATGGTATATGTACAGATTTTCTTAAACTATCCCATCAAGGAACAGTTATATGACGATAACACATCTCTCATCCTGTACAGGCTTGGGCCCCCCGGTTGCTTCTTTGATTAAGCTTATGCTTATTATATTAGCAGATGGAATGGAGGAGTTTATGTTTTACACATGTACTGCTATAAGTTTGTAGTCTGTTGATTCATGTCGGATCCTCATCAAATGCTGACATTGTTTGTACTGTCTTAAATGTTTAATAAAATAAAAAACTTTACTGTAAAAAAAAAAAAAAAATTTTAGCCACAAATGTCAGGATAATTGTTTGGGATGCAAAGAAAAACCCAAATAACTTCAGGTGAAAAACAGGACTGTCTGAAAACATGTAGTGTGGCTGTTTCAAGATGCACAATAAGGAGGCACTTGAAAGATGGTCTGCATGGTTGAGTCGCCAGAAGAAAGCCATTACTGCACAAATGCCACAAAGTATCCCACTTATAAAATGCCAAACAGCACAGAGACAAGCCTCAAACCTTCTGGCACAAAGTCATTTGGAGTGATGAGACCAAAATGTAGCTTTTTGGCCACAACCATAAACGCTACATTTGGAGAGTAGTCAATAATGCCTATGATGAAAGGTACACCATTCCTACTGTGAAACACGGAGGTGGATTGCTGATGTTTTGGGGATGTGTGAGCTATAAAGGCACAGGAAATTTGGTCAAAATTGATGGCAAGAGGAATGCAGTATGTTATCAAAAAATACTGGAGGAACATTTACATTCATCAGCCAGGAAGCTGCACGTGAGACGTACTTGGACATTCCTACATGACAATGATCCAAAACACAAGGCCAAGTTGACCTGTCATTGGCTATAGCAGAATAAAGTGAAGGTTCTGGAGTGACCATCTCAGTCTCTTGACATCAATATCATTAAGCCACTCTGGGGAGATCTCAAACGTGCAGTTCATGCAAGACAGCCCAATAATTCACAGGAACTGGAGGCTTTTTGCCAAGAGGAATGGACAGCTTTACCATCTGAAAAGATAAAGAGTCTCTCCACAAATACCACAAAAGACTTCAAGCTGTTACTGAAGTTATAGGGGACAATACGCGGTATTAAGAACTGTGGTATGTAAACTTTTGATTAGGGTAATTTGGCTAGTTTATGTTGCCATTATGATTTAAAAAGAGTAAATACAATTGATTGATAATAAATGGCTTCAGCCAAACACTAACCATGAGTGAAAGAAAAGTTTTTGTGTTATCATTCATATTCTCTGAAAAATGGCCAAAAAATCATAAATTCTGCCATGTAAACTTATGAGCACAACTGTATATATAAAGTTACTCTTTAGAAGGAGAATCCCTAGGGGATTTCAGGATGGAGAAGGATCTAGGGGTCCTAGTAGAAGACAGATACTGAGCAACAGCATGCAGTGTCAAGCTGTGCCTACCAAAGACAGCAGAATATTAGCATGCATTAAAAAGGGAATTTACTCCAGAGATGAGACGATTATTCTGCCACTTTATAAAACTTTGGTTCAGCCGCATCTGGAGTTTATCCATGCAGTTCTGGTCACCAATCCTCAGAAAGGATGTGCTGGAGCTGGAGAGAGTCCAGAGAAGTGCAAATAAATGAATATGGGGACTGGAGGACCTCAATCATGAGGAATGACTACAAGCTCTAAATTTATTCTCCCTGGAGAAGAGATGCTTGAGAGGAGATATGGTTGCGATATACAAATATCTCAATGGTGGTCCCAGCATAAGTATGAAACTTTTTAGTCCCAGGGAGTGTAGGAGGACGCGGGCCACACAATGAGACTGGAAGAGAGGAGGTTTAACCTTAAGCTGCGTAGGGGATTTTTCACTGTCAGGGCGGTAAGGATGTGGAACTCTCTTCCACAATCGGTGGTGTTGGAAGGAAGTAAGGATAGTTTTAAAAGACTCTTGGATGTGCATCTTAACGAAAACAATTTAGGGGGGTATAGGAAATGATTTTTCTACATACACACACATACACAGGTTGAACTGGATGGACTGTTGTCTTTATTAAACCTTACCAACTATGTAACTATAGTGCTCTCCATATTCCAATCAATATTTTTTATTTAAAAACTTTTATACTCAACTTATTATGTGCACTACTCCTGGTGCACATCAGTATCCAGGCATATAACAATGTAAACCACCAACAAAATGGCTGACCATACACTTCCGGTTATGCAGCGTGACCTCTCCCCTATTACCCTAATATTATTTTAGTGGAATCATTTGTAGCTGAGGTCAAACAAAGTTTCCAGTACTATAACAATATCCTGTCTTTAAAACCCTCTTACAGGATTTTTGTAAAGAACAGAAAGCTCAGTTGCCAAAACCACCTGTTCATTGTACTTGGGTTTAATAGTATAATTTGTAAATAAGTCTAAATCATGTTTATATGTTAGGAAGGTTAATTTGTGTTGTGTCTATATGAATCCTGAATATTATTTGGAATAGATGCTGGATCTTCAATTGAGTTGAACATAAATTCTGCCTGAATGTCGTAAGCATAATCAGGGGTCAAACTTAGTAGCCATTTAAGAAGTGTTAGAGCTTCCAGCTCAGAGTACAACTGGCCACATGGGGGCAATATGCTAAGGTCAGTCGATGAACACCAATTACTGTATTTAGTAAGCCTCATCTATAAATCCATAATCCTGCAAGCCCTTTCTTGAATAGAAGAACAGAATAACTTAAAGTGCCAATTCACTGATCATCTATTATACAAGCTGCACAAGATTTTTATACTATGTTTTAAAATAGTCTGGGGACCTAAAAAGTTAGAATAAAATGACATCCAAATGTGCAAGAAAATAAAAAAGAAACCCTTCTGCACATTAATAAAGATTTGGAGCAACTCCACGCTTGCTTTACGTAAAACAACTTCCTAATCTGAAGTTTTGCAGAAAATGGTGGCTATACTCTCCAAATAATTTTATTATTATAATTACTTTAAAGAACAGTTGAGGCTGGTACATAGAAAATGGCTACAGTTGGTGGGGGTATTTCAAATCAGCTGTTCAAGCTGAAGCTTTCACTTTCTTTTTGCCACTAAAAATATTACTTCACATGTGACTGGTTGCTATTGCATTACCTTCGACTTGTTTTCCAACTTTTAGAAATCAGCCATAGTTTGTGACATCTCAGCTTCATGTTCACTCTTCCACTGGCGTTGAGCCTGTATTTATGTGCCATTCACTAACTTGTACTTTATTTTCAGCCCCTCATGATGGGTAATTTGCTGTATTCCTTTTCATGAGCTTCAAAAGAAAAACTCACATGTTAAATCTGCTACAAAGGAAAGGGCCAAGTTTATTGTTTTTCCTGTTCACTTCTGTAGTCTTTTGCCACTGGTACCACATCTAAGCGCAAGCTTCACACAATAATGGTATAATTAGGACTGTGCCAAGTAGCTCTCTTCCATGTTTGCATGCTTCACATACACTGGAATTTTGATGAGCAGAGAGTCTACTACCCTGTATAATATTATATATAAAAAAAATAAAAAAATATATATTATATATATATATATAGAGAGAGAGAGAGAGAGAGAGAGAGATGTCTTTTTTTAGAATAATGGGAATGTCATTTTAACATTTGCCTGATATATGTATAAAAGAGAATAATTACAATTTTTATATTTTTATATTTTGAAATACTGAATTCAAGTATAACATCTGTCACTGATTTTGGAGTGTCCATGTTTTAAATCAAGGCTCACTTTTAAAGTATGAATCCCCGTGGATCTTTTATAGATTTTTTGTTAAAAAAAAGCAAATAGAGCTTCTAAATGAAACCCAAATCAAAAACAGAAATATAGACACTGAATATAAATATGGGAGACTCTGGTTTTATTTTGTACATCAGAGGTTTATCAAAGAGGTGAATTTAAAGAGAACTCTAAGACTCAGTAATATGTGCCAAAGGAATAGCTACTAGTAATAGTCTCTTTTTGTTTTTAAATGCAATGTGGACCCCTCACAGAAAGTCTAATTGTGACCTAATGCTTATTCTGTGTGCTGTGGCCTGACTTAAAGCCTGGCATAGATGGAATGATTTTACTGCAACCCATGGTTGCAGGAAAGAAAATCTCTTGATTCCCCCATCAACATAGTCAGTGTTGATGGGGAATCCCTCCTGCAGAGTTATTGTGTTCTCCTGGATGGGGACGGGGGCAGCCACCTTGGCAGGGAGAACACACAGTGATTGCTGCTAGCAGCTATAGCTGCTGGAAATAATCACATGAAAAATCTGATACGCTGGTTGTACCTAAGTTGACCGATCAATCAACTTGGGTACAATCAGCCTGCCCATACATGGTCCCTGCTGAACCGGCCAAGATTCATAACATCTATGGCCAGCTTAAGTCAGCCATATATGGAAACAAAATGTGGCTAGGTGAGCAGGGACCGACTGAACTTCGATCCAAGTATGGCCAGGCTGGTTGTACAGAAGTCAATCTGCCGATCGACTTCTGTACAACCAGCCTGTCAGATTTTCCCCCCTTAATTAATGCCACCAGCTATAGCTGGCAGAGTTGATCAGTGTATTCTGATGACAAAGCAGTCTCCCCACTGTCAGAATACAAAGGCTCAGTGGGCAGGATTCCCCCATCTATGTTGAATATGTGGGTGTGGGAATATAGTCATTTTTTTTGTTCAACCCGCTGGTTAAACAAAAAAAAATATTCATCTATGGGCTGCATTAGCCCCTGCACATAGAGATTGAAAATGATTGAACCTTATAGACAAATGCGTGTATGTGTGTTTTTTTTTTTTTTTTTACTTTTTGGTTAATGGTTTTTGTACAACTCAAAAATATCTTATGTACTTTTTTTTCAAGTTTTTAAGTTTTGCAAATTTTTTATGCATGTAATATGTGAACAAGCCATGAAAATCAATACTAATCATTTGCAGGAAGATTTTAAGAAAAATGTATTTTTCTTTGCAGATGTCTTTCTTGTGAGTGGACAGCTGAAGTGAACACAGTTTATCTTTTTTTTTAATTTTTTATAAAATGTGAATCCATTCTCTTGCATGGCATAATATGCCAGATTATGAAGTTTTAAAAAACCTGATTCATAACAGAGTATTTTAGTAATATTTAGCTGCTGAAGAAAAACCCCACAAATATGAAGAACATTAAATGGAATAAATCAAAATACACTCCAATCCCTCCTCCTCAACTAAATAAAAATACATTTTGTTCAGCAAATTTTGCCTAATCAGCTCACTAAGTGAAGTTGAAGGTTTTCAACTTAGCTTAATTTCACCAGTGGGCAAAACTACAAAAATAGTAAATTTAAAAAATAATGTTTTATTAGCTATAATAAATGTTTGTGATTTTTATCCCCAGAATGCAGTTTCCCTTACAACTATATTGCTTTGCTATTTCTACTAATTGAGATATATATATATATATATATATATATATATATATATATATATATATATGTACAGTATCTCACAAAATGTAATATGTAATATGACAACACTGGAGAAATTACACTTTGCTACAATGTAAAGTAGTGAGTGTACAGCATAATAGTGTAAATTTTCTGTCCCCTCAAAATAACTCAACACACAGCCATTGATGTCTAAACCACTGGCAACAAAAGTGAGTACACTTCTAAGTGTAAATGTCCAAATTGGGCCTAAAGTGTAAAAATTTTGTATGGCCACCATTATTTTCCAGCACTGCCTTAACCCTCTTGGGTAGGGATGAGCTGAACACCCCCCTGTTCAGGAACAGGAAAAAAGTTCGTTCGAACACGCGAACACCGTTAAAGTCTATGGGACACGAACATGAATAATCAAAAGTGCTAATTTTAAAGGCTTATATGCAAGTTATTGTCATAAAAAGTGTTTGGGGACCTGGGTCCTGCCCCAGGGGACATGGATCAATGCAAAAAAAACTTTTAAAAATGTCTGTTTTTTCAGGAGGCCTGGTACGGTTCAGGAGGGGCGGCGCTCTCTCGTCCCCCCCTCTTTTCCTGTGGCCTGCCAGGTTGCGTGCTCGGATAAGGGTCTGGTATGGACCTTTGGGGGGACCCCACGCCGTTTTTTGTTTTTTTTTGGCGCGGGGTTCCCATTAAAATCCATACCAGACCTGAAGGGTCTGGTATGGAATTTAGGGGGACCCCCACGTCATTTTTTTTTTTTAATTTTGGTTCGGGGTTCCCCTGTGGGGAATTCCCATGCTGTTTTTATCAATGAACTTCTATGTGTATTGTCGGACCAGCAATGCAATAGCCGCGAGTAGTTTTAAATGGCTTTTTTCCTTTGAAATGTCATTTTGCTGTCAGACTGTTCTAAACACGGGAAACATGCGCCCCTTTACAGGCATACTATAGACACCCCCCAGCTACGAAATTTAAAGGGATATTACACCTTTATTGTTTGACTTTAAGCATTATTAAAATCACTGCTCCTGAAAAAACGTTTTTTGCATTGATCCATGTCCCCTGGGGCAGGACCCAGGTCCCCAAACACTTTTTATGACAATAACTTGCATATAAGCCTTTAAAATTAGCAATTTTGATTTCTCGCATAGACTTTAAAAGGGTGTTCCGCGGCATTCGAATTTGCCGCGAACACCCCAAATTGTTCGCTGTTCGGCGAACTTGCGAACAGCCAATGTTCGAGTCGAACATGAGTTCGACTCGAACTCGAAGCTCATCCCTACTCTTGGGCATGGAGTTCACCAGAGCTTCACAGGTAGCTACTGGAGTCCACTTCCACTCCTTCTTGACGACATCACGGAGCTGGTGGTTGTTGGAGACCTTGTGCTCCTCCACCTTCCTTTTGAGGATGCCCCAGAGATGAGGGTTTAGGTCTTGAGACATGCTTGCCCAGTCCATCACCTTTACCCTTAGTTTCTTAGCAAACCAGTGGTCATCTCCGAAGGGAGGGGATCATGCTCTGCTTCAGTATGTCATAGTACATGTTGGCATTCATGGTTCCCTCAATGAACTGTAGCTCCCAAGTACTGGCAGCACTCATGCAGCCCCAGACCATGGCACTCCCACCACCGTGCTTGACTGTAGGCAAGACACACTTGTCTTTGTACTCCTCACCTTGTTGCCACCACACACGCTTGACACCATCTGAACCAAATAAGTTTATCTTGGTCTCATCAGACCACAGGACATGGTTCCAGTAATCCATGTCCTTAGTCTACTTGTCTTCACCAACCTGTTTGTGGGCTTTCTTGTGCATCATCTTTAGAAGAGGCTACTTTCTGGGACAACAGCCATGCAGACCAATTTTATGCAGTGTGCGGGGTATGGTCTGTGCACTGACAGGCTGACCCCCCCACCCCTTCAACTTCTGTAGCAATGCTGGCAGCACTCATACGTCTATTTCCCAAAGACAACCTCTGTATATGTGGTAGAGCACGTGCACTCAACTCTTTTGGTCGACCGTGGCGAGGCCTGTTCTGAGTGGAACCTGTCCTGTTAAACCTCTGTATGGAAGGGGTTACTCCTTACCAGAAGGCCATGACCCCCCACCACAGAGGATCACAGCAAGCAGGAAACTTTAAAGGCCAAGAAATGGGAACTGCCAACGGTGTCCACCAGGGGTCATCTCATCATCAGCAACTCCACCAGCCCGGGGCATAGATACCATAAAATATAGAAGGGGCTCACATAGTGTAAAACCGATTTAATTTATTAAAAAGTAAATAAAATACAAATGCACACTTACAGAGTGTAAATGGATAAAACAGCCTTAAGTCCGGCTCCGTGGCCACCGGAGCTCGGACAAACCCGTCCTACTGGAATGCAACTCGCTTGGGGGTGACGTCAGCGCGTCGTCTGGCTCCCGCCAGACGACGCACTGACGTCACCCCCAAGCGAGTTGCATTCCAGTAGGACGGGTTTGTCCGAGCTCCGGTGGCCACGGAGCCGGACTTAAGGCTGTTTTATCCATTTACACTCTGTAAGTGTGCATTTGTATTTTATTTACTTTTTAATAAATTAAATCGGTTTTACACTATGTGAGCCCCTTCTATATTTTATGGTATCTATGCCCCGGGCTGGTGGAGTTGCTGATGATGAGATGACCCCTGGTGGACACCGTTGGCAGTTCCCATTTCTTGGCCTTTAACGTTTCCTGCTTGCTGTGATCCTCTGTGGTGGGGGGTCATGGCCTTCTGGTAAGGAGTAACCCCTTCCATTTCTGGTGGTGGACCCTTCTTTGCTGTCACAGAATTTCATCATTATCACTTGGACTTTTTTTGTATATTGTTGGTGATTTGGATTTTTTTAATCACACTTAATGGACGTTTTATTTAATGGGATTTTTTTCATTATCACCAAACGTTTTTGCACATTGATTTATCTTTACTGATGATCACTATATGAATTTTTTTCATTGTAAATTATTTATTATGTTATATTAGTAGTAGCGCAACCCTTTATTCTTTCTTATACTTTTACAATTGATGTTTGTGTGGGGATTGCTGCTTCTCACATTATTTGATTTTCACTTTGGTTTTTAGCGCAGTTTTTTTCACTATTTTCCTAAACCTCTGTATGGTCTTGGCCACCATGCTGCAGCTCAGTTTCAGGGTCTTGGCAATCTTCTTATAGCCTAAGCCATCTTTATGTAGAGCAACAATTCTTTTTTTCAGATCCTCAGAGAGTTCTTTCCCGTGAGGTGCCATGTTGAACTTCCAGTGACCAGTATGAGTGAGTGAGAGCGATAACACCAAATTTACCACACACCTGCTCCCCATTCACACCTGAGACCTTGTAACACTAACAAGTCACATGACACTGGATACGGAAGATGGCTAATTGGGCACAGTTTGGACATTTTTACTTAGGGGTGTACTCACTTTTGTTGCCAGCGGTTTAGACATTAATGGCTGTATGTTGAGTTATTATGAGGGGACAGCAAATTTACACTGCTATACAAGCTGTACACTCACTACTGTACATTGTAGCAAAGTGTAATTTCTTCAAAGTTGTCACATGAAAAGATAAAATAAAACATTTAGAAAAATGTGAGGGGTGTACCCACATGTACCCACACCCAGATAGGAAAAGAATGCTTTTGTATGTTTGTTTAGTACCTGGTGACCCCAGACCCTGTTGCCAAATTTTGTAGCTCCTCCTTTGGGGTGGTGAATACGTTATTGCAATATAAGCTGAAGATAACACTTTATTATAGCAGATGACAGTTTTACTATTATGAATCTCTGTTGCTCTTCTAAATATGGTAACCTATAGAACCTTTGAGAACAAATATAGACAAGGAGTTGGGGGTTATTCATATTACAATACTTATTTCCTTATCTATCAGTTCTCTTGTGCTTTCTTAACATAATTTCTAATGACTGGAGTAAGGCCATTGACCCTCAGCCTATGTACTTTTGTAAGTTTTGTAAGACTTAATAATCTTAGACAAAGATAATAAAAAATACATTTTTCATGCGAAGAAATGAGCAATACTAGAAAGCTTGGGTGACTGCCAAGGATGTAGATGATATTGTAAATAAAGCACTAAATATGTAATTTATCAGAAAATAACAGTAATTTAATAAGATGATAAGAGCATTTTGCCAAAGACTTAAATTGAGTCTCCATGACTTATTCTGCACATACTTTGGTCTAAGGAATTTGTTCAGTTCCATTAATAATTATTTATTAATATTAATTAATTACTGCTTAAAATTGTTGAGGTGGTTGTTTGAGATTCCTAATGTGGAGCCACCTTTTTCTCATGATGTCTTATATATTGTGTATATTAAATGCAATCATGCATTCAGAATTATTCTTTTCCTGAAGCAAGATGATAATCTTTTCCCAGATTGCAACCTGTTAAGGTAGAATGAGAACATTTCTTATGTTACTTCTTGTCCTCGGTGAGCTGTAATATGGTTGCTACTATAATAAAATCACTGCACTGTTTCCCCAGTGTCTACATTTACATGACCATCTGTAAAGAACTTATTTATTTTACAGCTATAATGTGAATTATAAACCTATTATAGGTAAAGGCTGAAATCTAATGGCTTATATTGTTTGTGCCTGTGATGATGACTTACTAAAATTACTAAAACTAACATAGCATTGGTGTTTTGATACTTGAGGCGGAGTTTCTGCACCATTCATTCCCAAACAGTTTTCTATAGAACCCTAAGGCTGCCCCAAAGGTTAATATGGGTTCCTTAAAAAGTGAGCAGTGGCTTATATGACCATGAGGGCATATCACTGGTACTGATGTTTCTCTACTGAGTGATCACCAATGTTAGAAAATACTAACATTCGTGTTGTTTGCTTTACCTCTTTTATTGGTTTCATTTTGTGCAGCAAAAAACAAGCACAGTAAATTGAATTCTTTATATGTACTGTTGGATACAGGAATAATACCTTTTATATGGGGTTCCCTGAGACATAAAAGTTAATTGAAGGGAAGAAATGTTGAGAAATGTTGAAGCTGATGTTTAGCAAAAAACAAAACAAACATCCCTACAGCTTTAGCCACATAATTTACCTGTAATGAAGTACGTGTTGTGTTGTGCAGGCAGCTGGCTCCTGGAGAAATCTTCACTGCAGGGATGCCAGTCCTCTTCCTGTTTCTAAATGTCTGGTGCTGCAATGCTTTACTGCTCTGGGTCTTCAGGCAGAACAGCAGTACAGATGGTCTAACAGGGCACACCCTCTCCTCCCTCCTTCTCTGCTGAGAACTGTTATTTATTTGATTACGCTGCCTGTGACATGATCTTTGAATGGAGGACAGTCTGATGAGTCACAGGATTCTCTGCCATCATTCACATATTGTGTTACACTTTTCTCACTTTTCTCTGAGGAGGAGGCATTTCCCCTTGAGACTATCTTTAATACTGTTTTGTCTGAAGACCTGAAGATTTGCTCTCTGCCTCATCCAATCAGAGAAAACTTTGCATTTATTCAGAAAATGCAAAGCATTCTTTGAATGGTGCCTGTGCTGACCTCCTGTGTTCAGAATACATCAGGCCCGCTGCTCAGTACAAGACCTGGAAGCAAGTGGAGATCACTGGAGTAGCAGGGTTGGATCATTTACAATGACTACACAAGTCCAAAATTACACATGACACAATGTAGAGAATCTAACAACATTCACTACCCATGGTCGCCTGTATAATAGTTTGAAATGCGCTGGTTAGGTGTAAAAGAATGATAATGAAACCCCTTTCAGAAAATCAACCTTAACACTGTAAAGTAATATAGGGGTAAGAGATAGCACCAATA
This sequence comes from Aquarana catesbeiana, assembly GCF_042186555.1. NCBI lineage: Eukaryota > Metazoa > Chordata > Amphibia > Anura > Ranidae > Aquarana > Aquarana catesbeiana. The sequence goes on along the minus strand of NC_133327.1, from coordinate 363,676,222 downwards.
GAAATATTAGCACCAGTTAACTGTAAATATGTTCTGGCCAGTAAGCTAACAACTCAGTCCTGCCACATTCCCCATGACAGACCACTCTCTCCCAGTGGGGGAATTTGCAATCCTTAGGGTATTTAGGATATCACAGCCCATTCTTGGCAGAACTTCTCAGCAGCTAGGGGGCTGTGACAACAAAAACACATAATAATAGCCCATCTGCCTCTCATTGCTCAGGTACTCTTGTGAAGTCTGACTGGTTGCCGTGAAGTCCTGAATCACCCTCTTACCCAAGGTGGTAGTGAAGTGGAATGAAGTCACAGCCCTTGGAAAAAGTCAGGTAGACAATGTTCCTCTTTGGGTGGCTATGTCCTGTGTAGTTCTGCCATTAAAAACCTCTACAAACAGTCTCTGTGCAGCCCTGAAACAACAGCACATGACCCCTTCACAGTGGTCACTTACTGAACAGACATCTCACAGCTTAGTCTGGGAAAATGGTCTGCAATACACTCTGCAACAGTAGCATAGTCTCTGACGGGCACAGCAGGCAACAGCACACCTTGCAGCTGATGCAGATAAACTGCACACGTGGCTTTGTGGCTCTTTAGCTAACTCACCCTCACAGCCTGCACAGCAACCACGTGGCTCACTCAAATCAGCAGAATCAATGTTAATTTTCTCCACACAGCAGTTGTTTTCTAGCAACAGTCCTACAACCCCTGGCAAAAATTATGGAATCACCAGTCCCTGAGGATGTTCCTTCAGTTGTTTATTGTTGTAGAAAAAAAGCAGATCACAGACATGGCCAAAAACTAAAGGCATTTCAAATGGCAACTTTCTGGCTTTAAGAAACACTAAAAGAAATCAAGAAAAATAATTGTGGTGGCCAGTAACAGTTAGAGTTATAAAACAAGCACAGGGAATAAATTATGGAATCACTCAATTCTGAGGAAAAAATCATGGAATCACCCTGTAAATTTTCATTACAAACACTAACACCTGCATCAGATTAAATCTGCTTGTTAGTATGTAGATAAAAAGGAGTGATCACACCTTGGAGAGCTGTTGCAACAAGTGGACTGACATGAAGCATGGCTCCAACACCAGAGATGTCAATTGAAAAAAAGGAGAGGATTATCAAACTCCTTAAAGAGGGTAAATCATCATGCAGTGTTGCACAAGATGTTGGTTGTTCACAGTCGGCTGTGTCTAAAACATGGACCAAATACAAACAACATGGGAAGGTGGTTAAAGGCAAGCATACTGGTAGACCAAGGAAGGTTGATCCAGGGAATATCCAATTGTCGGGGGATAAGGAAGGATTTTTCCCCCACACTGGAGCAAATTGGTTCATGCTTTAATGGGCTTTTTTTGCCTTCCTCTGGATCAACAGTGGGTATAGGATTTTATATATGGAGGTTTTCTATTTCTGTGTTTTGTTTTGTTTTTTCTATGTAACTATGTATTCACATATTTAGCAAAGTCTTGTAAATTCATAACCCTTTGCTCCTTCTTATAACTGGGGTTACCATTTTGACTGAATTTCTGGAAAGCTTTTAAGGGTAATTTTCACTACTGATTAAAGTACACTAACTGCAGTAATAAAAATCACTGCTTACTCAAGTGTTTTTAGAATTCTCTAAGCGTTTGCATTAAGCAGGGAAACATCTTTCACTACTTTTCATATTCTCCATGCCCTGGTACCAGCAGTGCAGTTAAGAAGGTGATAATTTAAGAGCTCCCTGAGTGCTCCTGGTGTGTGATTTACTAGCACTGGCCTAGGATCATATGGAGCCATACATGTTCATTTCATTGTACAGACTCAAGCATTCCAGTAAATTAAGAACAATATAAAATCAATTTTCTCTACAGTGTCAAGTGTGAACTGATTAGTGAAAACCTTTAATGGCAGGAAATTGTTTCTTTAAGGAAAATGAAATGGTTTCTTTAGGCCATTAACATTCATCTCTCTTTATGGGAAAGGAGAGAGATCAGGAAATCTCATAAAATGTAAGCTTCTATAGGACACCCTCAGGACACAGAACTAAAAGAAGGTCATATGAGATATGTGCTGTTGTAATGTGTAATGCTTTATGGGATTCACATTAATTGTGGAAAATAACTTCTGCATTACACTTCAGCAACCCATGGAAATGCTTGCCTGCTTAGTTGTTAACCATTGCATGGTATATGGCAGATAGTGTGATTAAGCAGCCATGTTTCGTAAATCGTACGTATATTCGTGACTCCTTTTAACATGAGTCCCTTTGTCCCATGTCTTCCTCATTTTCTTTATCTCTTCTTTAGTGCTTTTTTTCCAACTGCACATTTTGTAGAATACAGACTCTAAAATGAACCCAACATTTTAATTGATAATTTATGCCCTTATGTATGTATGTACATCTGCATTTACTTATATAGCTATAATTCTAAACTAGGGTATTGCCCATACATGTTCTCATTATGAGTAAAATTAGGTAATCTACATGTGTTTTGGATGATTGGGCCTTATAGGAGGAGAAAATAACTACTATATTCTGTAGTTTGTGGGGTCAGCCGAAGGAACCAGTGAGAGCTAGTAATAAGGACTGGTGGTGGGGACCAGTGATTGCTTACTGCACTCTGCTGTTCTCCTAGCTAGTCTTTTTACCATCCCCTCACGATGCCAGTCCTATAAGACTAAAAGACCCTTTGAGGACCCAGGTCATAGTCACTATCAGAGACCAATATGAAGCATCTATGTCGCCTTGTCAATGTGACATTCCCATTGCAATAAGGACCATTCCTCGCAGAACAGAAAAAAAGAAGAACCCGTCAAAGTTTGCCATGTGACTGTGACTCCAGGACAGAGTTTAAGGTTTATAGTTCAGTTTTTTGATTAAATGATACAGAACTGGACAGGACTGTAACTGGCAGTATTTGGCACAGTACCAGCCACTGGGCAGTTAGGGAGCAGTTGCTGTCACTGGATGACCATGAGAGTAGTCTCTTCCTACAACCCTGATAAAATCAAGGTGCTTTACAATTAAAGTTACTTTTGACTGTAACATACTATATGCTGTAGATACAAATGTCATGTAAAATATAAGAATTCTATTTAGTTTAATCCAATTTTTTAAATTTTAAATGCAGCCAGCTAATTTGTCTGCCGTGACAGGTGACACTTGCAGCATCTGTCACAGCGAGACTTTTTTCCCTAGTGCTCAGCAGAGACTCTGTTTGTCAAATCCTGAATGCAGAGTGAGTGATGACTTGCAAGAGAAGGGATCTTGGGAAACGTAGTCCAAAGAGCCAAGTCTACAATGGAATCGAACTGTTGTGGACCAGTTCCAGCCGGCTGGAGGGAGAAGACAGAATGCTGGGAGAAGACATAAATAGCCTGAGAAAGGGAGGAGTCAGTCTCTTGGAGCCACGGCCTTCATCTGGGAGCAGTAATCTGGTCAGTCGGGGAGAGCATGTTTGTGCTGCGGGCTAAGCAGCAGGGCAGAGCCTCCGGGATCGGGCGTGGGTGCATCCATTGTTGGCAGTGTCCGGACGGCCCAGTGAAGGTCATCTTTATCACCTGCATTACAGATTCAGCTTAGCTGTGGCACTGCGGAGTGTACGGCCGAGGACTGTTCCTTGAGCACAGTATCTGCAAGAGGCCTGCTGCAGGATCCTCATATCATCCCTCCTGAGCTTGGTATCACCTTGATTGATGATTGGGCGCATGCCCATCCTCTTTACACCCAAGGACACTGCATGAAGACACCATTGCTTTGTTCCCTTCTTTAACGCTCTACCAGGAGACACTCACAATCACAATTGCACTGATTAAATGCTATACTCATCAAACTCATCAAATCACACTGAGCCCATTCAATTGAGCTAGCTGAAGACACAGGATTTCTACATCAAATGACTACTGTATCTCCATCCCCCCCCCCTCCCTACAAGGGACATGAACTTTGGGTGTCTATTGGATCCCAAATCACCAAGGAACTCTCTTTTATTTGGAGACCAAGGCTAGAATCTACATACACATTGTTAAGCTGTGTTAAGTGTTTGTGGTAAAGGTGGTTGTGGCGTTAGGAGGTTAAAGGGAGTAGTCTGACTCCAGACTGGTCATTCTCCTACCCTTTTCTGGCCTGCAGCTATAGACCTCAATTGTTTAAAGCTGCTGATTTCTTGCTTCACAGAGGACTTCAGTTGACCATTAATTTGCATGTTCATATCTGATCCATTTGCTGTTCATCTGGTTCACTGTGGTTTACTGTGAACTATTTTGTGTCTGCATCCATATTTCTTTCCTGAAATGTCTGATACCAGGGCATCAGAGTTCTCAGGAGACTTGCAAAGTCGGGGCAACCATTGGGGTCAATCATCTTCAAGCGGCCCTCATGGGGGTAGTGCTACATATATTATAATTGCATTAAACTAAATGTTTTACGCTGCTTAACACCTTGGTTATGTGCTTATTATATCAGTGAATAAGTAGTATAACATTAAAAAAAGCTAACATCAACTAATCTATAACAGACACATGTTCAAAAGCAGTTGTTGAATAACAAAACAGGGATGCTGCCCTTGATTGGCTGTGGAAAAAAACAAACAAACGCCTCTGTATTAAAGCTGTGTTCACATTAGAAAGTCAGAAGGGATCAAATAAGGACGATAAAAAACATGGTGGTTGTGTCTGGGCACGGGAAGGAATGGAATTATGTAGGACATTCTCCAGATGGGGTATGCTTGGATTAGACCTTAAGGCTGTAGTTAGCTAGACTGGCTTTGGAGGTTAAGCCTCCTGAATAAGCTATTACAGATTTTTGGGAAAATGCCATGGCAGCTTTATCATGCCTTCCCACCACACAGAGTTCTGAATATGTTTCACTTTTCAGTGTTTGTTTACTAATTGTCAGAAACAGGGATTATTTTCCTGATTTAACTGCAAATGTCTTTTTGCCTGGGATTGGACATACTTTAGAAACATTACTGATGATTTGTGACTTACAGTGTCTGCTGAGCTCAAGATAATTAACAAAACAGCAGGCAAATGTGTTAATCAGTGTTTTACTGTAATCACTGCCAGTTTAAAGCTTAACAGTTACCGATTATGAAAGTGCATCTTCTCAAACAATGCCAGGCAACCTGTGGCTTGCCAGATGCTCTGTATATACATTTCCCAAAGCCTGGCAGAATGGTCTAAGAGAGGGCATCTACAGTAAACTTCATCCAACTCAGTAAATGTACTACTGTACAAAACATTGAAATCGTAATAAAGGTGGTCAGTTTCTGCTTTAAAGTATCTTTCATGACCTTGGTTCACTGCAATGAAGCTGAAAACCAGCCTTTAGGTCTTCCAAAGTTGAACAGACTCCTCTTCTGTACTGAAACCGCTGAATGGGCTGTACACCACCAAGAATTAGCATTTCTCTGTGGCAGGTTTGCAAAGGTGTTTGCACAATGCAAAAATCCAGGAGGGAAGACCTTCTAGGAGCTTGCATTTCCCAGAGTCTGGCAGAATGGTCTAAGAGAGGGCATCTACAGTAGATTTCATCCAACTCTGTAAATGTACTACTGTACAAAACACGGAAATTGTAATAAAGGTCAGTTTCTACTTTAAAGACTCTTTCATGACCTTGGTTCACAGCAATGAAACCAGCCATTAAGTCTTACAAAGTTGTACAGACTCTTCTCCTGTACTGAAACTGCTGAATGGGCTGTACACCACCAAGAATTAGCATTTCTATGCAGCGGGTTTGCACAAGGCAAAAACCCAGGAGGGAAGACCTTCTAGGAGCTTGCATTAAAGCGTAACTCCACTTTTGTTTAACCACTTCAATACCAGGCACTTTCGCCCCTTCCTGCCCAGGACAATTTTTAGCTTTCAGTGCTGTCGCACTTTGAATGACAATTGCGCGATCATACAACACTGTACCCAAACTAAATTTTTATCATTTACTTCCCACAAATAGAGCTTTCTTTTGGTGGTATTTGATCACCTCTGTGGTTTTTATTTTTTGCTAAACAAACTAAAAAAGACCAACATTTTTGAAAAAAACTGTTTTTCTTTGTTTCTGTTATAAAATTTTGTTTTCTCCATCACCGATGGGCACTGATGAGTCGGCACTGATGAGGCGGCACCGATGGGCACTAATGAGTTGGCACTGATAAGGTGTCACTGATGGGCACTGATGAGGAGGCACTGATATGTAGAATTGATGGGCACTGATAGGCAGCACTGATATGCAGCACTGATGGGCACTGATAGGTGGCACTGATGAGGCGGCACCGATGGGCACTGATGAGTTGGCACTGATGGGCACTAATGAGTTGGCACTGATAAGGTGTCAATGATGGGCACTGATGAGGAGGCACTGATATGTAGAATTGATGGGCACTGATAGGCAGCACTGATGTGCAGCACTGATGGGCACCGATAGGTGGCACTGATATGCAGCACTGATGGGCACAGACAGGCGGCACTGATGGGCACTAACAGGTGGAACTGATGGGCACTGACAGGCGGCACTGATGGGTACTGACAGGTGGCATTGATGGGCACTGACCGGCGGTACTGATTGGCACTGACAGGTGGCATTGATGGACACTAATAGTTGGCACTGATGGGCGGCACTGATTGGGCAGGTACTGACAGGTGTTAATGATGGCCACTGATTGGCACTGTGATGGACACTGATTGGCACTATGGTGGGCACTGATTTGCACTGTGTTGGGCACTGATTGGCACTTTATTGGCCACTGGCAGGGGGTAATGATGGGGCACTCACAAAGCACCGATTAGCAGCTTATGGGTACATTTGATGGGGGCCGTGCTGATAATCAGTGCGCTGATTATCAGCACAGATCCCCCTCTGACAGGGAGAGCCGCCGATCGGCTCTCCCTGTCAGCGCGGACCGAGGAATGCCGTTTACCGGAACTTCCTGGTTCTCGCGGTGATCAGCTGTGATTGGTCACAGCTGATCACGTGGTAAGAAGCCTTTGTTAGAGGCTTCTTATCACGATCGGAGATGTGGTGTGTCAAACTGACACGCCGCACTCGCCGCGCTGTGCACCCCCGCGGGCGTGCCCTGGCATGTTATTCTGCTGGACGTCATATGATGCCCATTCAGGATAACAGAACCACTTCCCGCCCGTCATTCTGTTATAGGTTGGGCAGGAAGTGGTTAAAAAAAAACATTCCCCTCTGTGTGATCTATGTACATTGCAAGGATTATAACAAACTGTTGCAGATTCCTACTTTTTGTTATTCTGAAGAAATCCATGTGTGTTTGTCTGTGCCTCTGTTCTGAGTGAGTGTAATGGGAGTGGTTTCGTAATTAACTGTCAGATTTGGAGCTGAAGGGCACTAATGAGGAAATCTGCTGGGCATGTATCCCTTTTTTATTGAAAGTATCTCTCAAAAAATGAAATTTTTGTTGCAAGGGATGCCTGAAATCTGATTTGTATCTTAGGCAGACTTCTGGAAAAATTGGTGAGCCAATCAAACAAGCAGGAGTTTATGTTTCTGGGGAGTGGTCAGTACACACTCTGTGTACAGAACAGCTCAAGGTAGCCATATTGCAATGTATTCTCAGAAAATTATAGTGGCTGCAGATTGAAAAGGAAAGGTCATTTTTAATAACATTCAATTATAATATGATTAGTGTAGCAATTTTACAGTCAGGTCCATAAGTATTGGGACATCAACACAATTCTAATTTTTTTGGCTCTATACACCACCACAATTGATTTGAAATGAAACAAACAAGATGTGCTTTAACTGCAGGGTATTTACATCCAAATCAGGTGAACGGTGTAGGAATTACAACAGTTTGTATATGTGCCTCCCACTTTTTAAGGGACCAAAAGTAATGGGACAATTGGCTGCTCAGCTGTTCTATGGCCAGGTGTGTGTTATTCCCTCATTATCCCATTTACAAGGAGCAGATAAAAGGTCCAAGTGTGCTATTTGCATTTGGAATCTGTTGCTATAAACTCTCAATATGAGATCCAAAGAGCTGTCACTATCAGTGAAGCAAGCCATCATTAGGCTGAAAAAACAAATCAAACCCATCAGAGAGATAGCAAAAACATTAGGTGTGGCCAAATCAACTGTTTGGAACATCATCCGTAAAAAGAAAGTATGTACCTGTGAGCTCAGCAACACCAAAAGACCCGGAAGACCACGGAAAACAACTGTGGTGGTAGACCGAAGAATTCCTATCCTGATGAAGAAAACACCCTTCACAACAGTTGGCCAGATCAAGAACACTCTCCAGGAGGTAGGTGTATGTGTGTCCAAGTCAACAATCAAGAGAAGACTTCACCAGAGTGAATACAGAGGGTTCACCACAAGATTTAAACCATTGGTGAGCCTCAAAAACAGGAAGGCCAGATTAGAGTTTGCCAAACAACATCTAAAAAAGCCTTCACAGTTCTGGAACAACATCCTATGGACAGATGAGACCAAGATCAACTTGTACCAGAGTGATGGGAAGAAAAGTGTATGGAGAAGGAAAGGAACTGCTCATGATCCAAAGCATACCACCTCATCAGTGAAGCATGGTGGTGGTAGTGTCATGCCGTGGGCATGTATGGCTGCCAATGTAACTGGTTCTCTTCTATTTATTGATGATGTGACTGCTGACAAAAGCAGCAGGATGAATTCTGAAGTGTTTCGGGCAATATTATCTGCTCATATTCAGCAAAATGCTTCAGAACTCATTGGACGGCACTTCACAGTGCAGATGGACAATGACCCGAACCATATTGTGAAAGCAACCAAAGAGTTTTTTAAGGGAAAGAAGTGGAATGTTATGCAATGGCCAAGTCAATCACCTGACCTGAATACGATTGAGCATGCATTTCACTTGCTGAAGACAAAACTGAAGGGAAAATGCCCCAAGAAAAAGCAGGAACTGAAGACAGTTGCAGTAGAGGCCTGGCAGAGCATCACCAGGGATGAAACCCAGCGTCTGGTGATGTCTATGTGTTCCAGACTTCAGGCTGTAATTGACTGCAAAGGATTTGCAACCAAGTATTAAAAAGTGAAAGTTTGTTGGATGATTGTTAATCTGTCCCATTACTTTTGGCCCCTTAAAAAGTGGGAGGCACATATACAAACTGTTGTAATTCCTACACCGTTCACCTGATTTGGATGTAAATACCCTCAAATTAAAGCTGAAAGTCTGCAGTTAAAGCACATCTTGTTCGTTTCATTTCAAATCCATTGTGGTGGTGTATAGAGCCAAAAAGATTAGAATTGTGTCGATGTCCCATTATTTATGGACCTGACTTTATGCGCTATATTTTTTCTTTATTTGCATTTTTTTTCCGCCATGAAAGTGGAGTTACCCTTTAAATATTTATATTCTCCCCTCAAACAACATCACAAGAGTAAAAAGCCACTTGTACATGGATCGACATCTGGCTGGTTCAGCAAGGACCTCTGAATTTCGATCCATGTATGGGCAGGCTGGTTGTACAGAAGTCAACCTACCGACCAGCCTGTAGGATTCTCCCTGTTTGATCAGTGCCAACGGCTATATCTGGCAGAGCTGATCAATGTATTCTAAAGTTGGAGAAGTCTCCTCACTGTCAGAATACAGTGGTACAATGAGGATTCAGTGTGGATGAGGGACTCAATGTGGATGGGAGAATTAAGAAAAGTGACTCATCTATGGCCAGTTTTATTTATAACTCATATATTGTTACTTTTTACACTAACTTCTGGAGACAACGCAATACGACAAACAGAAATAATCAATGTCCTGAGAAGAGCCTTACCTAAATATACCTAAACCTTACCTAAAATATAAACAAAGCTCAGACTGGCTACAGTCTTGCTGCAAAACCTCAAACCAAAGCGGAACTGAACTAATCTTTACCTCAGCGGTCCTGTCCCTTTCTTATTTTTGTCAGAAAAACTTTATTAGGTTTGTACAAAGGTTCCAAAAGTAAACAGATATTCAAATACCTACATTGCATATGGTTACAACATTACAAACACTCTACCGATATTCCATTTCAGTCCAAAATGAATAAATTCCAAGTCCCACTTCTCCCCAAAGTGCAAATCAACCTGCAAAAATCAGCATACAAAATTCCATTGACTTGGATTACACAAACATTTTAACAAATACCATGCAGAGACCTGCAACACATTACCCCAGCAACCTATCCATGACCAGTTCCATGGGGGCCAGTCCAGGAATATCTAACCAACTTTTTCAAATTTGAATGGGCATCCACTATGTTGGTAGATAACCCGTTCATAGCTGAGAATGGTACTGTCACGTACCTTACAGTGGAGCCCGAAATGACAAGGGTGGCCTCTTGCACTGCCCCGGTCCTAGCATCCCTGGAGGTTGGGACAGGGACTGCTAGGGCGGAGGATGGCTGCAGGTGCCTGCAGGCAGGATCAGGAACACCGGAGCCTTTGTGAAAGAGGTGAGGCACTGATTACCGGACTAGTTCAGGAAAAGTCCAGCAGGAACACTTACAGAGTCAGGGACAAGCAGGAGTTGGCAACGTGCTGGCAGCAAGGTACACAATCAGAAGGCAGGCTCGTAGTCGAGGACAGGCAGTGGTTATCAACAGACTGGCAGAGGAGTACAAGATCAGGAGACAGAACCATGGTCAGAAGTCCAAGCCGGGGTCAGTGCAGGAAGCAGAGGTAAACAAGGATGCAGGGGTAATCTGAGAGAGTGGTCAAAGGAAGCCGGGTGTTCAGGATCAGGATCAATCAAACAAGACAGCAACAGGAATACAGGAACGAGCTGAGACAATCCAGCACTGACACTAGTAAGCTGATCATTTAAATAGGGCACCATGCGCCTTGATTTGTTGGCGTGTGAACGTGCGTGCGCTGACGCACACTCGTTTGTGTGGGTGCGCCAACGTACATGCTTGGACTGGGACTCTTTCGTTCTTGCCGCATGTTCGTATCAGAAGAACAAAGACTGATGGCTGGCGCACGGGAATGAGCACTTGTTACGATGGTTCTCTGACAGGTGCCCATATGAGGTACCAATTCTCTATAGCAGTCCCGTCCCTTGTTGGCGCTGGCATGTTCTGTTGTGTGCCCATCTTCAGCCATCTTTATCAGCTGGTGCAGAATGACATCAATCATCAAGGCACACAAAGACGGGGCCAGCAATGTAAGCTAAGCTGTGCATGTGCAACTCATGTACCCACTTAATGGGTGGTTACATGCAAACAGTCGCAGCGCCTGTTGGCCTGTCATTGGTTTGTACAGGCTGCTGGCTGTGTTAAAGGATTATTTTACAAAAATGTGTGAAGTGCAATCCATACATACCCACAATAAATATCACATTTGTCTTAGACTTGGCAACAGTAAATTTAATTCAGAATGTTTGCTATTACTGTTCAATGTTAACTGTCACTTCGGTTGACCTAGCTCTAATAAAGACATCCACAAATCTCTTTACTGAAAAAAAATCCACATGTTTATAGCGTAACTACAGTCAAAACTTTTTTCATAGAGTGGGGAATTTGTAGAACCCCTGTAAGGTTTTTTGTTGTTCCAAATGAAGTCTCCTCCCTCTTCCTGTCTTAGTGACAGTGATCACCGGAACATGAATATGGGGAATAATCTACAAAAACTACACAGTAAGCAGTTAACACTTTTACTGTTTATTCATTAAATTTTCTTGAAATGAGATATGCTTGTTTTTCCCCAGAGCAGCCATTCACATTAAGTCCTTCATTCTCCAGCTGTCATTTTCTGGTGCAGATTGATCCTGAGTGCTGGCTACAGGTCAACACAGACACTTCTTATTAGAGACTCTTCTATGACACTGCCAATTGATATACCATTGTTACCTCATCTCATGATAGGGAGACTCCTTGCTTCAAGAGAGGAGTTTCTTAAGCATGAAAGATCCATGTGGGACCCATAATCAGGCTTATTGAATTTTTTGAGCTCCCCTTCCCCACAACAAATCAGATGTGAATTTTATGGTAGCACCTGAAAATACACCACTGAGATATGAAGTTTGTGTTTTGTCAAGTATATTTGTGAAGTCTGTTTCCCTTTTTGATTTGTTGAGAGATATTCTGTCTTACATACTGGAATATACACTCCAAAAATCATGATTACACAGGTGTTGTCTGTCTCATTCATGAGCATGATGAATTTGTATCCAGATTTTCCTTGGATAACCCATGATTCATATATCATCTGGCAGTCAGTTTTACACTAACCAGCATCTGGAGAGCAGCCCCCTAGCTGGGGTTTGGCACCGATTTCATCTTTTGAATGCAGACTGTGTTGGAGTATGTTGACTAATGGCATATTGTTTTGTGTCTATTGTTAAGTATTTACAGTAGATGACTTTAACTTGTCATCTTTATAAAAAATCATTAAAACATTACCTTTAACATGAAATATAAACAATGGTGCTAATAGTTACAGTATGTTTTAAAAATGTCAAATTATACCACTTTTATCTAAATACTAATTAGGAGTTATCTAAAATTGGACTGTACTTGTAAGTCCAGGCATGGCATAAAGTTAGCATAGCTGCAGCTTACACATCAAAAAACACATTCAAGTTTCATGCAATATTAATATGTATAACCATATCCAAGTCGATAATTTAAAACATATTGCACTGAACAGCTTACAGTTTTGAACTGCCACTAATAGAAAGTTTCCATGAAGACTACGTGCCAGGTTTATGAATATTGCAGCTTCTGATAAACACAGATGAGAACTACACTTTCAATGATGTATTTTATCTGATTTATTGTTTTTTGGCTTCATCTTCCAAATTCCACAAACAGAGTCTGGAACAACTGCTTGTGGCTTTTCAAACACGATTCATTTAAAATGTTTCTGTTACATTGTATCGAATGCTTGATCTGTGTCTGATCTCATAACATATTTGCTGTGATTTTGAATCTGTGCCCTCCAATGTCATCATCATAAGCATAACTACTCAGTAATATTACATGCAGAAGGGAGCTTTGTGATTAAAGACCCTTTCTCCCAACAACCCCTTCACTGTAATAGTGACTCTGTGGCTAAAATAAAGAAATTAAAAATACATTTAATACTTCTGTATTGTGGAGAACCTACTGCTGAAAGAGTTTTCCTATTTTTACACTTCCAGGAGTGTCAGATTCCTAATTTTCCACTGCCCACCATGTTTCCATCCAAGAGTCATCCGACTTTCACTCAGGATTCCACATTTTCCAATTGAATGTTATGTGTAAAATGTGTGAATTTTGGGTAAAAACCTTAATACATTTAAAGAATGTAAAAAGAAAATATGGGTACTTTTAAAAAGATTTTTGTAGAACAGTGAACATCTGAACTTTTTCCTGAAAAAAATTACCTTGGTTCCACCCTGTCCCACTTCTTGGTCCTCCCACTTGATTCCTTTATTGTGATGGGTGGCTGCATTCAGTAATAAAAAGATCAAGAACTGGAAGTGGTACAGGGCAAAACTTCATTTTGCAGGAAGAGTAAAAGACAGGCATGGCACACTCAAGTGAAACAGTGAGCCAAATTGGAAGAACAAAATCTTCAAGGGGCTTCATTATATCTACTCAATGTCACACCTACATAATAAAGATTATGGTACTTTGGAACGTAACAGTGTAGAAAAAATGCAATTTACAATATTTATTCCCAGAGAACGCAGCAATAACTTCTAATTTATGTAAGGAAGTATAACTGGAGAACAGCTAGAGACTGGCAAATAGTATATATTCATATTCCTGTAAAGTGCTACTAAAGTTTAAAAATAAAAATAAAATAACAAACAAGTTATAACTTACCTGCTCTGTGCAATGGTATTGCACAGATTGGCCCTGATTCTTCTCTTCTCCGGTACCCCGCTCTTCCTCTTCTTCATGTGCCCCCATAGCAAGCTACTTGCTATGGGAGCACACAGTGTGTGCTTGCTCCTGAGCTGTGTGTGTCTAAGGAACCGCTCTCCAGTCTCCATATACACACACAAAGGGACTTCATCCCCCCCTTCCTCCTCACTGCATTTGATTAACAGCAGAAGGAGCCAATGGCTATCCCTGTGTGAAGAGGAAGAGAGGGAAGAAGAGAAGCAGCCATAAACAGCGCTGGATCTCTTCTTCCCCCTCTTCCCCTTCACACAGGAAAGAGGGAAGGCAGAAAAATATAAACATTTTTTTTTTTACCTTAATGCAAGGAATGCCCTATGGTACAAAAAAATGTTTTGGCTTTAGAACCACTTTGATTTTGCATCTACTAACAATCCAGCTATGAAGTTTTTACTAAAGTAACCACTGCTTTTGAATTTTTATCATGGCCTTAGTCTGACGTACCCACCTTTTCATCAGGCCTACAGTATCTCACAAAAGTGAGTACACCCCTCACATTTTTGTAAATATTTTATTCTATCTTTTTTATGTGACAACACTGAAAAAATGACACTTTGCTACGATGTAAAGTAGTGAGTGTACAGCTTGTATAACAGTGTAAATTTGCTGTCCCCTAAAAATAACTCAACACACAGCCATTAATGTCTAAACCACTGGCAACAAAAGTGAGTACACCCTTAAGGGAATATGTCCAAATTGTGCCAAACTAGCCATTTTCCATCCCCAGTGTCATGTGACTTGTTAGTGTTACAAGGTCTCAGGTGTGAATGGGGAGCAGGTGTGTTAAATTCGGTGCTATCGCTCTCACTCTCTCACACTGGTCACTGGAAGTTCAATATGGCACCTCATGGCAAAGAACTCTACATAAAGATGGCCTAGGCTATAAGAAGATTGCTAAGACCCTGAAACTGAGATGCAGCACGGTGGCCAAGACCATACAGTGGTTGAACAGGACAGGTTCCACTCAGAACAGGCCTCGCCATGGTCGACCAAAGAAGTTGAGTGCACATGCTCAGTGTCATATACAAAGGTTGTCTTTGGGAAATAGATGTATGAGTGCTGCCAGCATTGCTGCAGGGGTTGAAGGGGTGGGGGGTCAGCCACACACAATATTGACACTTTGGGCATAATTTGGAAATTTTCACTTAGGGGTGTACTCACTTTTGTTGCCAGCGGTTTAGGCATTAATGGCTGTGTGTTGAGTTATTTTGAGGGGACAGCAAATTTACACTGTTATACAAACTGCACACTCACTACTTTACATTGTAGCAAAGTGTCATTTCTTCAGTGTTACATGAAAAGATATAATAAAATATTTACAAAAATGTGTGGGGTGTACTCACTTTTGTGAGATACTTTATATATGCTTATTAAAAAAAGAGGCATGACTCAGGGGATGCAGAAATCCCTGTGATCAGACATAGCTGTGAACACAATTCAATGTTTTTCATCTATGCTGCACCTCCTATCAACCCCTCAGCCAATAGATTTATATTTTATTTAGACAAATACAACTTCCTTCCAGCTGTACTGTGTACTAGCAGCTGCTAGCGATAATTGCAGGAAAATCCAGCAGGCTGGTTGTACCTAAGTTGATCGATCGATCAACTTGGTACATTCAGCCTGCCTATTAATGGTTCGAATCTTGGCTGTTTCCTGCTGATCTGGCTGAGATTCGAAACGCGTATGGCCGGTCTTACTTCTTTTATCAACAGAAGACCACCATCTATGTCTCTAGAATCCTTGATGGACTGCATTGATGGCTGCATTTTGGTGTGCTATCTCATTGGAATATTCTGTTAGTTTCACCACAATTAAATATGCATCTTGGTTTCTATAACTCATACTGCTGTTAAAATAGCACTGATATACTGTGAATGCATAAAATGTAGGATTAATAAAGGCTAGACTAAATCCCTGTATCAACTGTCACAAATTGCCAAAAAAAAACAATTACAATTAAATAAACAATGACATTTCAAATTCCTTTAGCATTATGAGAAGGAAATCTATGCAATCCAAACTATACGAAGCAAAGCAGAAATTTTAGAATTAATTATTAATAGCTGTGAATCTGATACAGTACCTTGAAAAAATATTCACAGCCCTTGAAATTTTCAACATTTTGTCATGTTACAACCAAAAACATAAATGTATTTTATTGGGATTTTATGTGATAGACCAACCCAAAGTGGCACATAATTGTGTGTGACGTGGAAGGAAAATGACCAAATGGTTTTTAAATTAATATATATATATATATATATATATATATATATATATATATATATATATATATATATATATTTAGGTCTGGACTTTGACTGGATCATTCTAACACATGTGAAAAGCATGGGGTGCATTTGTATTCAGCCCCCTGAGTCAGGACTTTGTAGAACCACCTTTCACTGCAATTACAGCTGCAAGTCTTTTTGGGGATGTCTCTACCAGCTTTGCACATCTAGAGAGTGAGATTTTTGCCCATTCTTCTTTGCAAAATAGCTCAAGCTCTGTCAGATTGGATGAAGAGTGTCTGTGAACAGCAATTTTCAACTTTTACCACAGATTCTCAATTGGATTTAGGTCTGGACTTCGACTGGACCATTCTAACACATTAATATGCTTTGATCTAAACCATTCCATTGTAGCTCTGGCTGTATGTTTAGGGCCGTTGTCCTGCTGGAAGGTGAACCTCCACCCCAGTCTCAAGTCTTTTAAAATCTTCTAAGATTGCCCTGTATTTGGCTCCATTCATCTTCCCATCAACTCTGACCAGCTTCCCTGTCCCTGCTAAAGAAAATCATCCCCACAAGATGATGCTGCTACCACCATGTTTCACTATGGGAATGGTGTGTTCAGGGTGATGTGCAGTGTTAGTTTTCTGCCATACATAGCCTTTTGCTTTTAGGCCAAAAAGTTAAATTTTGGTCTCATCTAACCAGAGCACCTTCTTCCACATGTTTGCTGTGTCCCACACATGGCTTCTTGCAAACTGCAAACAGGACTTCTTATGGCTTTCTTTCAACAATGGCTTTCTTCTTGCCACTCTTCCATAAAGGCCAGATTTGTGGAGTGCACGACTAATAGTTGTCCTGTGGACAGATTCTCCCACCTGAGCTGTGGATTTCTGAAGCTCCTCCAGAGTTACCATGGGCCTCATGGCTGCTTCTCTGATTAATGGTCTCCTTGCCTGGCCTGTCAGTTTAGGTGGATGGCCATATCTTGGTAGGTTTGCAGTTGTGCCATACTCTTTCCATTTTCGGATGATGGTTTGAACAGTGCTCCGTGAGATGGTCAAAGCTTGGGATATTTATTTATAACCTAATCCTGCGTTAAACGTCTCCATAACTTTATCCCTGACCTGTCTAGTGTGTTCCTTGGCCTTCATGATGCTGTTTGTTCACTAAGGATCTCTAACAAACCTATGAGGGCTTCAAAGAACAGATTTATTTATACTGAGATTAGATTTAACACAGGTGGACTCTATTAACTAATTAGATGGCTTCTGGAGGCAATTGGTTCCACTAGATTTCAGTTAGGGGTATCAGAGTAAAGGGGGCTGAATACAAATGCACACCACACTTTTCACATATTTATTTGTAAAAACATTTGAAAAACAGTTATCATTTTCCTTCCACTTCACAATTATGTGCCACTTTGTGTTGGTCTATAACATAAAATCTTAATAAAAAACATTTACGTTTTTGGTTTTAACATGACAAAATGTGGAAAATTTCAAGGGGTATGAATACTTTTTCAAGGCACTGTATGAAGTACCAAGTAGACCAGCTTTATACTACCAATAATATTTGCTATGTAAAGCATAAATCAAAAAGTATTTTAGTACTGCTCAGCTGCTCAAGAAGCAACCTCCAGGGGTGCGACATCTACAAGGAAAAATACCAGCACTTGAAGCAAATTCATCCATCCATTTTTCAAAGTTTCCCATCTATTTACAGTGACAGATACATTTACACATATCAAACTAATATCCCCTTATCATTTTTCAAAGTGAAGTTATGTAAATCTTAGACATTAACCCATTTATGCCAAGATAGTATTGTTTTGATTGTATATCAGATGTTCATTATCATACTAAAACAAGAACAACTTAGTTTTCAGTTTAATCTATCCATAAATTCCAAGATGTCATAATTGTTTTGCTTTGGAGGAAGTGGTAAATTCATATGACTGTAACAATGTCTTGTAGGAAATTGACCTCAATAACCTCAGTTTGTCTTCCTTTCAACTGCAATCACATACATATCATATAGCTAAATATTAATGCCATCATACCTGTAAACCCTGATATTTACAGTGCCTTGACAAAGGATTCACACCCCTTGAAATTTTCCATATTTTGTCATGTTGCAACCAAAAACGTAAATGTACTTTATTGGGATTTTATGTGATAGACCAACACAAAGTGGCACATACTTGTAAAGTGGAAGGAAAATGATAAATGGTTTTCAACGTTTTTTTTTACAAATATAAATGTGAGAAGTGTGGTGTGCATTTGTATTGAGCCCTCTCGCTGCAAGTCTTTTTGGGGATTTCTCTACCAGCTTTGCACATCTAAAAAGTGACATTTTTGCCCATTCTTCTTTGCAAAATAGCTAAAGCTCTGTTAGATTGGATGGAGGGCATCTGTGAACAGCAATTTTCAATTCTTGCCACAGATTCTCAATTGAATTTAGGTCTGGACTTTGACTGGGCCTTTCTAACACATGAATATGCTTTGATCTAAACCATTCCATTGTAGCTCTGGCTGTATGTTTAGGGTCATTGTCCTGCTGGAAGGTGAACCTCCACCCCAGTCTCAAGTCTTGCAGACTCTAACAGGTTTTCGTCTAAGATTGCCCTGTATTTGGCTCCATCCATCTTCCCATAAACTCTGACCAGCTTCCCTGTCCCTGCTGAAGAAAAGCATCTCCACAACATGATGCTGCCACCACCATGTTTCACGATGGGAATGGTGTGTTTAGGGCAATGTGCAGTGTTAGTTTTCTGCCAAACATAGGGATTTGCTTTTAGGCCAAAAAGTTTGATTTTGGTCTCATCTGACCAGAGCACCTTCTTCCACATGTTTGCTGTGTCCCTCACATGGCTTTCTTTCAACAATGGTTTTCTTCTTGCCACTCTTCCATGAAGGCAAGATTTGTGGAGTGCACGACTAATAGTTGTCCTGTGGACAGATTCTCAAACCTGAGCTGTGGATCTCTGTAGCTCCTCCAGAGTTACCATGGGCCTCCTCTTGGCTGCTTCTCTGATTATTGCACTCCTTGCCTGGCCTGTCAGTTTAGGTGGACGGCCATGTCTTGGTAGCTTTGCAGTTGTGCCATACTCTTTCCATTTTCAATTGAACAGTGCTCCGTGAGATGGTCAAAGCTTGGGATATTTTTTTAAAACCTAACCCTGCTTTAAACTTTTCCACAACTTTATTCCTGACCTGTCTGGTGTGTTCCTTGGCCTTTATGATGCCCTTTGTTCTCTATGGTTCTCTAACAAACCTCTGAGGGCTTCGCAGAACAGCTGTATTTATACTGAGATCAAATTACACACAGGTGGACTATTAAATACACACCAAAGTCTTGCAGCAGTTGCTATGTTATCTGTGGATTTTCTGCTCCTTGGCAGTCACTACAAAGTAATTTTCCATACCATACCACAAGACATGGTCTAGTCATTGTCCAGTTAACCACTTTACACAGAACATTTTCTGCTTGAGCTATTCTAGGTTTTGATCGAGCAACGTCTGACAACTATAGCCCAGAAAAGTATGACACTAATCTAACTCTAATATTCTTAGAAAAACACCTGCAAGATTCAGTGGTCTTGAACACCAGGAATTGTACATGTTTACATATAGACAGTAGTACCCTAAAAACATAGTTTAAAAAAATTAAACCCTGCTAAAAATAGCTGTGTATGACAAGTGCCTAGCCACTCTGATTCATCGAGCAGTAAAGCTCCATCTAAGGCAATACAGCCTGTGAGAGTGATTTGGTAATGTCACAATTGTGCTGCTCATTGTTACCCTTGCTGTAGAGCAGTCTTTCACCCCTTACATATAGCTAAAAAGATCAATAATATCAGTGGGAACTTATCTGAGTGGCAGAAATTGCTCATTGCTCAAGGGAGCGCTAGCAACCTCTGGAGGAACCCCTAAAGTTCCATTTAACCCTGGCTGAGAAGCCCTGCTGTAGAGAAAGATGTAACTGAAGACATGCAGTACAAGGCTTGTTCCTGCTTCATCCTTTCATGGTTATGTGCTTCCTCCTCTATTACTTCTTTTACCACCAGTCATCTGATCATAAGTCATTAGGAGACACTTCTGAGCAAAGCCCTGCTTATACCAACATGGTAGACATCACACGAAGATACAATGCAGAACAAACCATGGTAAGCCATTATTTGGAAAAAGGCCAGTTGCCTATGACAGAAGTGACAGAAAGGCCAGGGTCTGGGCCAGTTAAGATGGCCTCAGACCGATACCCAGAATAAGCTGGGGAGAAGAAAGGGAACTCACAGGTGTCAAAAAGTGGGCGCAGAGGTAAGTATAGCAGACTTTAGCCCTGCTTTAAAGGAAGTTGAAAAATAATAGACTTACTGGCCAGATATACAGGTGAAAATAAGGTAAAAAGCCAACCAGCCACTACATCTAAGGATTGGTAAATTGCAATATATTACATTTTTGTTTTGGGGTTTAATACCACTTAAGTGGCAGTTGGTAGGAAAAGAATTGATTGGAGGAGATGTGTGAATGTGGAAGCAGATACTAAAACTGAAGCCTGCAAAATCAGGTGTAGCTTTGCATAGAAACAGCTGCATAATCAAGCAGGAGAAGCGACCGAGCGTGACGTCATCCGCTTGGAGAAATGCTGGTCCAAAACGAGGTGTGATGGGTGGAGGTACAGATGGAACGCAAGGCGGGGGAGAGGTTGCAGAGGTGGTTGCTGTTGTCCTGACAACACGTTTCGGGGCGTGGCCCTTTTTCAAGTCATAGCTGTACCAGATTGTGCACTCTCCAGTTTTATTAAAAACACCAATGTGTTGCAGCTGCTGCAGAATGGCTAAATGAATTCCTTTTGGGAAAACTGTGATAAATTCTGACAGTTGGTATAACAGACACTCAAACCTAATTGTATAAGTATATTTGTACTTTTTTTGCCACAAGCTACTGTATACCTATAACGAGAAAAATACGAGATATGCCATTGCTAGCTTGTTGTTAAAGGTGAAGGCTGCAAAACTGTCACCCAGATTTCCCTACCTAGCGAGTCACTGACCTGGGAAAAGCATGCAACCAGTACAGTCTGAACTCCTGTTCTCGGCAGAAGGCAGCAACAGAATTTACTTATGTAGTATGATTGCCAAATCTGTCAGATGTGGATAGATGGCTTAGACAGATAATGACTGACTGAATCTTGCATGGTGCTATGGTAGCAGTCATTTGACAGCTGCATACGTATGCAACACAGCCCATCACAAATTATCTTTTTTTTTATAGAAAACTATTCACACAGATCTAAATAATAGTCTTCTCGACACTATGTATATAGGCACCTTGTATTATTGCTAATTTACTGTTAGATTTATTTATTAATGGTCTGCATAATTAGTTCAACCAATTAATGATCTGCAAATTTATTGTAACAAAATATTGCAAAAATTAATATAATCTTTCTTAGAAATGATTATTCTAGAATATTTGATATACATGATTTGTCACGCATACGTGCTTGCTATACTGTTTCTCCAAGATTGAGAAACTGTTGAATTCAAGGAAGCTTCAACTGCTACTTATGCAACTAACTGGTATTTAGTAATAGATGTGAAACTCATTGCACTGAAATATCCACTGATCCTTAGCTTTACATGGTCTTTAGACAGCAATGAAAGTGTCAATAAAGTGAAATGAAACTTGTGTAATCAGCAGTAGTAGGAAAGTGGAAGGTGAAAGTGTCGATGTCTGCTACTATGGTAGAATATGGAGTTTTGTCTTCTGTCACAATCCATAAGGTGGTTACAATTTTCTCATCGCTGTCTGTGTTGCATGTTTTACAGACAAAGGCTGTCTGCAACAAACTGATTTTAGGTTTATCCCTCTAGCGCAGGGGTGTCAAACTCAATTTCATTGTGGGCTGCATCAGGACCATGGTTGCCCTCAAAAGGCAGGGTTCAGGGGTGTGTTACATACGGAGTGCAGGGTTCAGGGGTGCGCTACGTACAGAGTGCGGGGTTCGTTGGTTTACATTGTACAGAGTGCAGGATTCAGGGGTGTGCTGTGTGCAACCCCAAACCCCAAAGCTTCCTCGCATCTCTCCTTCCTACCTGGCCTGGTTCAAGTACCTCCCTGTGTAGGTGGCTCTGCCTTGCCTTGTAGGGAGATCGCTCTCTCTCTCTGAAAACTGCCTCCGCCGCGGGAGTGGAGGGTGAGAGCTGGAGGTGGCAGAGTAGATCCGCCACATTCCGGCTGCAAAACTGGTAGTGAGGCTCACTGGACAAGGCCTGGGGGTCTGGATTTGGCTTGTGGGCCTTGTGTTTGAGATATATGCTCTAGAGCACACTTTTTGCTAGAACAAATCTAATTGCTACAAGGATTGTAGAGCAGGCATCTAGAAGTGCCTGCAGGTACTTTTATGATTGTACCTTGGGGAGCTCCTAAACTCAATTAATTACTTTCAGGTCCTGGTGTTTTCTTTCTCCTGGGACTAGGAGATACATCAAAAGGTACAGTACCTGCAGGCACATCTGGGTGCCTGTTTAACAATCTTTGCAGCACATGTAGGGTAAATTATAGGGCTCACTAAGCTTTTCCTCTAGCAGAAAAAAATAGGAAAAACTAACTTTCTTTTGCCTCTCCAATACTCCCTTTTACTATTTGTGAACTGAAGTGCCTGCCTCCTCTAAGTATGGGTGTGCATTTGCCTTGTGAGCAGCCCAGCACTGTCACATGGGGCTGAAAAAGGAAAATTTAATTCCACAACTGTGCCCTTACAATTCTCCCACCTGCCTCTTATCAATTAAAGTGGTTGTAAACTTCTGCTGTGGTTCTTCTGCTATAAACAAAGCGTATCCTTATATGAAGTGTACTTGCCTGAATTCATAGTGTCTAGTGTGGATCCTGGCTGCTTTCTCCTCCCTCTGCTATCTGCATGACTCACTTCTGACAGTTTTCTCTGACACCAGTCAATCAATGGTGACAAACCCTCCCCCCCAGCACACAGCAGGTAATTGATAGTCTAAAATGTGCGTGTTTTCTATGAGACTGTGTGGGGGGGTGTGTCCATTCCATCCACTCAGGTGTCAGATTACATTCAGCTCTGTGCTCTGTGCTGCTGAGTGTGTAATGTCAGATCACTGCTCTGTGCCTACTGCACATTGAGAAATGCCATCTAATCTGTGTACTTTGGAAAGCTGTGGAGGAGAGAGGACTGTAGATAAACAGGTTTGGGAGCTCACAGAGGACATTGCAATGAGGCAGACAAACACAGTAACAAACAGTTTAATAAAAAACAGATTGCAGGTTCTTTACCTAGCAGATGTCCATGGATTATATGGGGAAAAAAGGGTATGATTTAGTGTCATTTTAACCTCTTGCTGCCCATGTAATGCATATGTGCAGCGAAAAAAGAGGGTGGGCATTAACGCCCACATGCTGCACATATGTATCCATGGGCGCCAGAGCCTTCTATGCTGTGAGCTCAAATAAAGTAAGGTTTTTTTGCCTTCTGAGACCCTTTAGGGGGGATTTTCTTTCATTTCATTTCATTGACTTGAGACACAACAGGAAGTGTGATGTGATCTCTCCATAGGAAGGGAAATTCTCTGTTGGACAGTCGTCACTGGAACAAGTGTCCCCGTGGAAAAATTTACTTCTTTATTCTTGTACCAGTGACAACTCAAATTTTATATTTTCAGCTTCCTGGCATTGGTTACCCGGACAAATAAGGAGGGTGAATCCCCCTATCAGGGACATAGACAGCAGAAAAAAAAAAGTGACAGGTGTTCTGACCCCTCACCAGTCTATCCAAAACTAAATAAAATAAAATAAAAAATATGTATAATTTAATCATTATGTGAAGTTTTCATCCTATCTTCTATAAGGATTATGTTGTTTAAAAGGTTCAGATAGAGAATAGAAAATAATTGTAGAGATAGAATTAATAAATACGTTATGAAAATTAAAACTTATCAGACAGGTTGCTAAGTGCAACATGTTTCCTTGTTTTCAATCCCACTAATATTATATAGCGATCTCTCACACAAATCTATCTGCTTTGGTTCCTTTCATACAATGTACAGTTATCTAGGGAAAATCACAATAATGTCACAAGTAGCAGAAGGCTACTCCATAGATCATACGCATATAGTGTGTCTGTTGGTAAACACAGCTGGTGATAGAAAAAGTGGCAGTTTTGGCTTCAGAAAGATTACATCAAACACCTGGACCTTTGAAGAGATATTTGTGTTTATGTGTGCTGAGACGTTTAGAGAGAGAAAACTTGCAAAGATAATCTATCAAAGCATTTTCAAAGTGTCTTAATAGGACAGAAACTTCAGAGGCCAATTATGGAGGAACATTAGTATAATCATTATCATTGCATAATACTTCTCATGAAAGTCTCATAGCAGGCCTGTGATAAGTCATGAAAAATATATATTTTCTATTAATAATATATCTTGTCTATTTATAGACAAGGACATAAGACTACTAATGTTGGCTGTGGAAATTCAATACTAGGGATGACATTTTGGGTTTAGGTAGGGCATGGGATTAGAGGAGAAAAGGGTAGAAATGGCGCTGTTCTAAACTTGGGGTATTTTGAACCCTCTACTGATGTGGTAAGATCAAAATATGCCAAGTTTAGAACAATGCCATTTCTACCCTTCTCTCCTCTAATTCCTTCTATTTTCACCTTTTGGTGGATTTATTGGTGGAGGCTGCAGTTCTCTTTGTCTGTTTCATACCATAAGCGTGGGAGTTTATATACATCTTTAGGTAGAACATGGATTTGGGTTGGACATGAATGGACCCTGTCACTTTGTCCTACTAAACAGGAGCATTAAAAATATATCTTGTCTATTTATAGACAAGGACATAAGACTACTAATGTTGGCTGTGGAAATTCAATGCTAGGTATGACATTTTGGGTTTAGGTAGCAAATAGATTTGGGTTGGACAGAACTGTTCTGCTGGACGCTATGTAGCGTTAGTTATCCCAGGCTATATGCCACCTTCTATACAGAACCTAATACCAGTTCATCACTCAGCTAACTAGCGGTACACCTTCCCAAGGACTTCAAATGTACAGCGAATTCCATCATTTCCCCTGTGTATCCCCCAGTTGGGGGGCCCTTTTAGCATCACTAACGGGCTGAGCACATTGATCAATGGTGATACTCACTGGGATCTGTGAGCTAATGGCTTGCCATTTTTTGTATCTCATTAGGTAGCTTTACAGTGGGTATCTGATGCATGCATGCACCATATGTGACGTAATTGATTTTACTAGACAACATTGTCTTATTAACTTTGAAATAAGCTTAGGTGTTGGTGATGGGTATTTAGTGTTTATAATATGTACAACTAATTTTCTTTTTGTACAATAAAATTATACCTTTTTCAAGCAGCCTGGTCCGCCCGTAGCTCTTTTTAGAGGATTCCCTTTCCCTATCTTTCTTTTTGAGTTCAAGGTTTAGCTTACGTAGCCCGCACCAACCTGGTGAGTCTGCAAACTAAGGGACGCTGCACCAGTAAACACATATTCAGCATGGTACAGCGGCTACTCAGTAGTAAGCTGATGATCTCTATCCCTTTGTTTTATATACTTGTATTTGAGGCCTTTCAGCAGCAGTGTTCACCCAACAATTATATCATGGCTGTGAACCTGTGTGGTCATGTCAGAAACGGCATTTAATACTTTTCTACCGATAATTATAGGTGTGATCTAAGTAAACTGACACATGTCAAAATATAATATGTTTCAGTTTTCACTTTTTTCCAAGGTATGGACTGCACCACAGGCTTCATATAAGAAGAGCATTTTAATCAAAAACAGGTCTTCCATTGAGCCAAAGAGCAATGTGCTTTGCACACAAACTTATAGCAATAAAAAATAATGAATATTTCACTAATCTGACTACAAGGATGGATGCAATGGGTTTCCACACTTTCCATATGATCAATGCTATGTACACTGCTTGATTGGATATGCCTGAAAGTATGTTTGTTGCCTACAACAATAATATATTCTCTTCTTTGCACTTGAAAGTCTGCATAGGGAAAATGATAGTTGGAAGTTAATCGTTGTGTTTGAAGGAAAAATTTGCTTTTGTTAAAGAAAGCCTGTAGTGGGGAAGTATGGAAGCTGCTATTGCTGACTTATCTTTCTGATATAATAGTTCAAGTTCATCCTCTGGCTTCAATCAATGACTTGAAACAAATGTACAGAATAACAGCACTGACTTAACTCTGAAATTCCTAAAGCTTGTTTAGGTCAGTGCCTCAAAGTATTGATAGTCAGGCAGCCAGGCAGCTGCCATTTTAAGAAGAGGTGGCATTTTTCTCTGTATACAGGTTTTATTGTGAACTTGCATAAATTAACATTTGTTGGCATCTAAAATGCTTTTCTTCTGTTTATTTCTAAATGCAAATTCAACTATATACTAGTTTTAAAAAAATAAACATATAATACACATCAAATAATTTAGAGCATTTTGGGTTAGCTAAAGACAAAGTACAGCAGAAGTTACCTTTTTCGGGCTGGCCTTGTTTGATTGAGGGCCAGTTCACACAAATAGCAGTGTAGGAAAACGGACTTTTCCTGCATCGCACAGGAACGCACTGCCCTTCTTAGCTGCGTGCACGTGCATTAAAGTGGAACTTTACTCTTCCAATCAACATTGATTTTTTTTTAACCCTCATATAGGTAAGTATATCATATTTGCTTGTTTTAAACATTTTTGTTTTTGCATTTCTTCAATTACTTTCTGGTTTCTTGCCAAGACAAATGATGTCAAACATCCCAGGAGTCTTAAGGGGGGGAGGAGAGGAGGAGGGTTTTTTTCAGCTAAGCACACTCTTCTGCATGCATGCTTGAGGTAAGGGCAGATGGATTCCAGGAAATAAATGCTACATGAATCATTCGCCCTTACTCAAGATGGCCACTGCTGGAAAAGAAGTACTATGCAGTTTGGTGCGGTACTATTTTAAGCGTTGTACCTGCCAAACTTTTTGCGCTTTCAGCACATTTGGCAGCCCATTTAAATGAATAAGCTTTCAAAAATACAATGCATATAACCACACAAAAACAAGAGAGTTTTTACGACACCATGGTAAGGAGAAACTGTAGATGTTTGAAAAGGAGCCTTGAGCACCAACTGCTGGCTGGATAAAAAACCTACATAATATTCATGTGCAATATTTACTTCATTTAAAAAAGCAAATGGTTTTAATATGTTATTCATTGTATCCCTGATCATAATACATAAATAAAAAATATGCACAAAACCATTATACATACCATTTAACCTCTTCACTACTGCGCTATAGCCAAATGATGGCTACAGTACGATAGGCAGTGATCTGTGATCTCTGTGTCCTTTGGACGCACAGCTGATCACAGATTGGGGTAAAGAGCCAATCACAGCAGCTCTTTACCATGTGACCAGCTGTGTCCAATCACAGCTGATCACAGTGTAAACAGGATTTTCCTCTCCTCTCCTCTGACAGCGCGTGAGGAGAATAGAGCTGATAAGCAGCAATCCACACAGGGGACATCTACACTGATAATAAGGGCCGTACTCTTTGTATATTTTAATGTGATTGTTTATGACTACAACATTTATCAGATACTGTGTTATCAATAAAGGTGGCACATGGTTGTCTTTTATTTACTCCATTACCTTTATTTCTGCCTTAAAAGTCCAAGGGGGCGACCCCTGTTGCACTTGTTGCATGCTCCTTTTTTCTCATGTTTTAAGGATGTTGGCAGTCCTACACATTTAATTCCCATAAATAACCTTCTTCTGTCCTTATTATCAGTGCAGCTCCAACAGTGCCCATCAGTGCTGCCAATCAGTGCCCATCAGTGCTGCCTGTCAGTGCCTATCAGTTATGCCTATCAGTGCCCATCGGTGCAGCTTATCAGTGCCCGTCATTGCCGCCTATCATTACCCATCAGTGCCAATCATTGCCGCCTATCACTGCCCATCAGTGCCGTATATCAGTGCAACCTCATTAGTGCCTCCTCATTAAGGCCCATCAGTGCCGTCTCATCAGTGCCCATCAGTGCAGCCTATCAGTGCCCATCAGTTCAGCATATTAGCGCACATCAGTGAAGGAGAAAAATTACTTATAATTTAATATACGTTTATATACGTTATAAAAGAAAAAAAAAAAGTTTTTTTTTTCAAAACTTTTGGTCCTTTTTCGTTTGTTTAGCAAAAAAAAACCCCAGTGGCGATTAAATACCACCTAAAGAAAGCCCTGTCCCAAAAAAATGATAAGGATTTTGTTTGAGTGCAGTGTTGCATGACCGCACAATTGTCATGCAAAGTGCAACAGAAAGCTGAAAATTGGCCTTGGCAAGAAGGGGGGTGAAAGTCAGCCCAGAGCAACTTTTTTTTTTAACTCCTTGTATTGACAAGATGTACAAAAAGAAAGACATGTTGGTAAAATGACCAAGTTGCTCAACAGGAGCACAATGAAAATTCAGTTCATTACACAATTACATATTTACAGCTGTATATACAGAGATCAATGATACATTTTTCACATAAAAAAGGATCATCTTTATCAGATTGATCCTTCCAGCTACAGAAAAAGGGAGTTTGGCCCAGACATTAAGCTTAAATCTAATTCCCTGAAGCAGGGGATCTATAATAGCCTTTAGTACTTCCTTAGTTGATAATGTAATAATCACCCCTAGATATTTAAAGGAAGAAACCACTTTCAAAGGGTTACAGTGCGGTTGTATTCCTGGGGATACAGAGGCATCAAAGCTGATTTTTGCCAATTAATTTTAAGGTCAGAATAGGCTCCATATGTTTCAATAATTTGCATTGCAGCTGGCAAAGATGTGGAAGCATTCTGCAGATACAAAATAAGGTCGCCCGTGTACAAACCTATAGTGTCTATCCTATCCCTCAAGTTTATACCAGTGACGAGGGCAGACTGCAAAAATCACAACGCAAGTGTCTCAATAGCAATTGCAAACAGCAACCGACAGAGGACATCCCTGCCTCGTACCTCTGTGATGCGGCACAGACGGGGACAGTAGGCCATTCACTAACAGCTGATACGCTGGTGAAGCATAGAGAATATTGACCCGTTTGTGAAAATTTTCTCCAAATCTAAAGGACTGCAATGCAGCCTGGAGGAAAGCAAACTCTACTGAGTCAAAAGCTTTAGCTGTGTCTAACGATGCCAGTATACTGGATTCGGGCAAATATTCCTTAAATTGTACTATCAATTGGGTCCTGCGTATATTTATGGAGGTGCACTTACCAGGCAAAAAGCCAGTTTGATCAGGGTGGATGATGCTAAGAATTACTGAGTTAAGGCATTTGGCCAGTATTTTAGCTAAAATTTTATAATCTATGTTGAGTAATGAGATGGGACGATAAGATGCACAATCAGTGGGGTCCTTATCATGTTTAGGTATAAGTACAACTGCGGCTGAATACATGGATGGTGACAGTCTACCTTCTTGAAATGCCCTAGAGTAAACTGTAAAACCGGTGCAATTATGTCCAGAAATGGCCTCTCCTGCAGAAGCAATCCACTGGAGCTGGAAAGCGGCCGCGAGTCACGTGACCGGCCTGAAGACAGCTGAAATTCAGTACTTACAGCGCTCGTTTTTAAATACAACTTACACAGTGTGCTGTGACAAATTTAGGATTTTAATATTACAATAATAGCAGCAGGGAGGCGGGGCCAGGCCAGAGACAGACAGAGAGGGCACTGACAGGGAGGAAGGAGGGGGGTGAGAGGGGGGAGAGAGGAGAGCAGAGAGCAGGCAGCCTATCATGGAGGGAGGCACTTTAACCATGGTGATCAGGGCGGAGCAGCCCTGGTCTGTTTAGAGAGCGCATACAGGAAGTGGTAGGTTTCGTTTTTTTTTTACAGTTTAGAGGGGGGCAGATGACATAGCACAAGCGCTGTGCTGTGTAATCTGCTTTAAGGGACCAGAATCTACATTTTGGGGGGGGGGGGGTGTTAATAAACGCTTTAAGTACCTGTAAGTTTGCCCGGGGAGGGTTATATAGTCCTATAATCACAAAAGGTAAAGCATTAAGCTGAGCTCTTATAAACACATAGCGACCCAAAGGGTCAGTTTTGATAGAGACCCACTCCCATGGAACAGACTTACGCACCAGAATAGACAGCCCCCTGGAATAGGAGGTATGACATGAATGACCCGTCCATTGTAGCCAGGGTTTAGATAAGTGATTTTCTTCTTCAGGCGTTAGCTCACAGCAACTTAGAACAATGCTTAAGCTCAAACTCAAAAGCAGTTTAGAAACATATTGACTCTGACTTGCTTCTCTCAGGAGAACTCAGTCCTACATTGCACTTGAAGAGTGGTATAATGGTTTGACAACTCATACATCTCAGAGGCGCTATCTTGGTTGATGTAAACAGCAGTGAAGATGCCACATTCTCTTACAAGTTTTGAAGGGCAATGGAACTATTTAGAAACACCATAGAACAGGGCTAAAGATGTCACATTCTGCATACCCCATGAAAGCATGCTTGTTCTCATTATCAAATAGGGAAATCTCTGTTAGAGTCATTGCTTAACCACTTTAATACAGGGGATTTTTTCCCCCCTTCCTGCCCAGACCAATTTTTAGCTTTCAACGTTCTCACATTTTGAATGCCAATTACTCATACAACACTGTACCCAAACAAAAATGTTATCTTTTTTTCATACAAATAGAGCTTTCTTTTGGTGGTATTTAATCACCACTGGGTTTTTTATTTTTTGCGAAATAAGTGAAAAAAGAGCGAAAAATTTGAAAAAAAACACGTTTTTTTAGTTTCTATAATAATATTTTGCAAATAAGTCATTTTTGTTCATACATTTTGGCCAACATTTATAGTGCTACACTTCTTTGGTAAAAATAACCCAAATTAGTGGATATTATTTAGTCTCTGTGAAAGTTATAGAGTCTACAAGCTATGGTGCAAATCATTGAAAATTGATCACACCTGATGCACTGATGGCCTCATCTCATTTCTTGAGGCCCTGAAATGTCAGGAAAATACAAATACCCCCCAAATGACCCCTTTTTGAAAAGTAGACAGTCAAAGGTATTTTGTAAGAGGCATGGTGAGTTTTTTTGAAGTTGTAATTTTTTCCTACAATTCTTGGAAAATTAAATTTTTGTTTTTTACAAAATTGTCATAATAACAAGTTGTTTCTCACACACAGCATATGCATACTTCCAATTACACCCCAAAATACATTCTGCTACTCCTCCCGAGTATGGCGATACCACATGTGTGTGACTTTTACACAGCCTGGCAACACAGAGAGGTCCAACATGCAGGGAGCACCATCAGGGGTTCTAGGAGCATAAATTACACATCTAATTTGCTAACGACCTATTACATTTGTGAAGGCCCTGGAGCACCAGGACAGTGGAATTACCCACAAAATGACCCCATTTTGGAAAGCAAACACCCCAATGTCTATTCTAAGAGGCATAATGAGTCTTTTGAATGGTTCATTTTTTTCCACAAGTCTTCGGAAAACCAGGAAAGAAAATTAAAACGTATTTCTTTTTGTTTACACAAAGTGGTCAGTTTATAAGATATTTCTAACTCAAAGCATGTATATAGCAAAATACATTCTGCTCTCCTCCTGAGTATGGCAATAACAAATGTGTGAGACTTTTACACAGCCTGGCCACATAGAGAGGCCCAACATTGAAGTAGTACCTTCAGGCGTTCTAGAAGCATAAATTACACATCTCATTTCATTCCTACCTATCACACCTTTGAAGGTCCTTAAGCACCAGGACAATGGAATTACCCACAAAATGACCCCATTTTGGAAAGCAAACACCCCAACGTATATTCTATGAGGCATGGGCTGGAGATAGATACTCGGGTACTCTGATGGGCTGGAGACAGGTACTCGGGTACTCTGATGGGCTGGGGACAGGTACTCGGTTACTCTGATGGGCTGGTGACAGGTACTCGGTTACTCTGATGGGCTGGAGATAGGTACTTGGGTACTCTGATGGGCTGGAGATAGATATTCGGGTACTCTAAATGCCTGGTGACAGGTACTTGGGTTCTCTGATGGCCTGGTGACAGGTACTCGGGTACTCTGATGGGTGGTGACAGGTACTTAGATGGGCAGTGACAGGTACTCAGATGGGCTGTGACAGGTACTCAGATGAACTGTGACAGATACTCAGATGGGCTGTGACAGGTGCTCAGGTACTCATGTACTCAGATGAACTGTGACAGGTACTCAGGTACTCGGGTACTCAGATGGACTGTGACAGGTACTCTGGTACTTGGGTACTCAGATGAACTGTGACAGGTACTCGGGTACTCAGATGGACTGTGGCAGGTACTCAGGTACTCGGGTACTCAAATGGGTGGTGACAGGTACTTAGATGGGCAGTGACAGGTACTCAGACGGGCTGTGACAGGTACTCAGATGAACTGTGACAGGTACTCAGATAAACTGTGACAGGTACCCAGGTACTCTGGTACTCAGATGGACTGTGACAGGTACTCAGGTACTTGGGTACTCAGATGAACTGTGACAGGTACTCAGGTACTCGGGTACTCAGATGGGCTGTGACGAGTACTTGGGTACTCAGGTGGACTGTGACAGGTACTCAGGTACCCGGGTACTCAGATGAACTGTGACAGGTACTCAGGTACTTGGGTACTCGGATATACTGACAGGTACTCAGGTATTTGGGTACTCAGATGGGCTGTGACAGGCACTTAGGTACTCGGATACTCATATGGGCTGTGACAGGTACTCGGGTACTCAGATGGACTGTGACAGGTACTCAGGTACTCAGATGAACTGTGACAGGTACTCAGGTACTCGGGCACTCAGATGGGCTGTGACAGGTAATACTCGGGTACTCAGATGGGCTGTGACAGGTACTCAGGTACTCAGATGGACTGTGACAGGTACTCAGGTACTCGGGTACTCAGATGGGCTGTGACAAGTACTCAGGTACTCAGATGGACTGTGACAGGTACTCGGGTACTCAGATGAACTGTGACAGGTACTCAGGTACTCGGGTATTCAGATGGGCTGTGACAGGTACCCAGATGGGCTGTGACAGGTACTTGGATGGGTGGTGACAGGTACTTTGATGGCTGGTGACAGGTACTTTGATGGCTGGTGACAGGTCCTCTATATTAGGGGGAGAATCAGTGTGTTGGTGGACACTGTAAGCGGTAACGAGATGTTACCGCAATCTCCTTCTCACACACGATTGGTGTGTGAGGAGGAGAACCCGGTAACATCTCGTTACTGCGGTTTGTTGACATTCTGTGACCGGCTGTGATTGGACACAGCCGGTCACGTGGTAAAGAGCCAATTTAATTGGCTCTTTAATGCGATCGGGGTTGGGCTGTGTCAGGGTGACAAGCCTCATCCCCGATCGCCACTCTGTGCGCACCCTAGGGGTGTGCACAAGCGCAGTGCACGTGGGCAGTACATGTGACCGGCTGTGATTAGACACAGCCGGTCACATGGTAAAGAGACATTTTTTATTGGCTCTTTACACTGATCTGGGATGGGCTGTGTCCAAGAGGCACACCTCATGCCCGATCTCCTCGCTGTGGGCCCCTGGGGGCCTGTAGGAGCAGCGAGAAGCCGAGGACGTCATATGACGCCCGCCCAGGATGGGAGATCCCATTTGCGGATGTCATATGACTATAGCCTGGTATTGAAGTGGTTAATTATTAATTTTAGAATAAAAACACTCTTCTGAATAAGAATATGATGCACAAATGAAATGTACAATATTTATAATATTTTTCTATTGCTTTTTGCTAGTAAACCAGCACAATCAGGGTGTAGGGACAGTTCTGCATTAGCAATGACTGAACACTGGAAACCAAAAATATAAAATGGGGAAATCTTTATGCTGTGTATATTTTTTTGATGTGTGATTAAGACTAGGTCACCATGTGACATGTTGATATTATTTTTTGTATTTGCCAGCTACAAATATAGACTTCCTAGCGCTAACTGGTAAAAACAATATTCTTTTTTAAACATAATGGAGGACAGCATTGGCTTGAAGCATTTTGTTTTACTTGTTTGAAAAATGCCTGCTAATCCTGCCTGAACTGTAATGCTGTTGTATGTTCTGTGCAATTTCTAGTGATAAGCACCAGGGCCCACACTGATGACCACCCCTATCTCTACTATTAAGCCCAAAAGGATGAAACGCGTTAGATCAGGCAGTGGGGACTTTCTGTCTATTCATGCTGGCTGAATAAAATCTAATAAGAGTAATATCATCAGTGTGCTCCCAGGTGCTTGGAATGTGAAAGAAGATATAGTGTGGACAGGCTTCCTTTGGCTTGAATTAACTGAGACTGAGGATGAGTGGAGGAGTTTGGAGAAGTGCCTTTTATTGGGATGTACAAACAGGAAGCTATCCCAAATAATGTTATCAGGAAGTGTGTTCAGACAACAAATCACCTCCCTTTATTTTATGGAAATAGAAGAGAGGGAAGTGTTCTTAGTCCTAAAACATGTCCTCTCCATAGGGGACAATGCTGCTTCTCCATGGATACAGGAAAGTGAATGATCAGAACAAAAATTGTGCTACTGGCAGATCAAAATAAAAGAAAAAAAGCCTGAAGAAAGATGAACACAGCCCCCACATCTAAATGGTTAGCTGCAATAAGTTACATTTTTGTTCTTGGGTTTAGATATAGTTTAACACGTGTCAGTGATAAAGCAATAAATATATAGGGACAGGCATCTGCTAAGTGGTTGAAACTAACATATAAAGTATGCATTATCAGTTATCATACTTATTTACTCATACATAATGAGAATCATTATCTAAAATGTCTGAGCATTCTCATTTATATTAGTTTTAAGCATGTAGATTACAGATAAATCTTAAGTTTGTAAAGCACAACTGCTCTTTCAATACATTTAACACGTATTATCTACTTATTTGGGGGGCGGTGGTGCTATTTGTGCAGACTTACACCAATGCAACTAATTTGGGAGTTACCAGTGTGGCTCATTGATGGAGAGAAGGAGGGCAATTGTGCACATTGACACCTATGCAGCCTATCGGGGGGGGGGGGGGGGTCTTGGGAGCTGATTGGCAGACCTTTTTCGGTCATGCCCCAGCTACAGTCTACCGCCCAATATTTGGCCCGGGTGTGCTAGGCTTTAGGTGTTGTCGGCCCAAAGAGAATTCATGCCCATTAGCCACAAAGGCAGACACACTTGCCAGAGCTTTGTGGTCATATCATAGCTTGGAAAAAGTAAAAAAGCAGGTACCTACATTGAGATTTATTAGGAACTCTATGCAGGAAATATACAAGCAGTGGGGATGTAAATGCAGAATACTGCCATAGAGCACTGCCAGAAGGATGACACCGAATTCTCTGTTACGGTTAAAGAAGAGTAAAAGAATTATCACTATTTTTTTTTTACGTTATTAGGTTCCCCATTGGACGCAGTACCTGCAGTGCTTTGTCCTATCTTCTTAGGTGCCGTGTAACACTAGCTGCAAATGTTGGACAAGGTGCCTCCCCTTGGCGCATGCCACCCCACATCACAGCTAGCAAGGAGACAGCTGCTTTGCTTTTTAGGACCTGTCTCTGGCTCCCACCATGCCTCACCTCCTTTTGTTTTTCTTATGTCAGTGCTTACCTCAGGCAAATACTTGGAGCCAGTGACGGGTGCCACAAAGCAAAGCAGCCATTTCTTTGCTAACTGTAGTCTCAGGCATGCGCGTGGCAAGGGTGGATCTAACATTAAAACTAGTGTTACAGAGCAGAAAGTTAGGAAAAAGTACTATATGTAATTCTTCTTGAAGGTGTCTCACTCAACCGCCAACCTGCTGACTGGACAGAGAAAGAACAGCAGCAGACTGATGAACCTGCTTACTCTGCTCTTCGCTCCTACCAACAATTTCCTTGTCAGTACACTTGCATGCAGCACACCTGAGTGACTTCTTGTTTTATCCCTCCCTTCATGCTACTGTATAAGGGATTGAAAGAGGCTGATACCAGATCAAATTCAGGTACTACACTCACCAAATTTAAATGGATACATTTGATAATGTACAAAGTTGTAATAAAGTGGAAAAAAACTATACGTATTCTTAAAAAAGTCTGCTCCCCCTTCCTCCTACCTATCCTGCATGCCCTGTATAAAAAGATATGTGTACTTACCTATTTTTAAACCGACCCAGTCCGGTTATGTGATTTTGCAGGTCTGGCTCCCCTGTGTCAGTGAGCGGCTGCTGCAGGGGAAAGGATAGAGCATCGACAATGGCTGGGTAATGGGGCCTATGAGTGATGTCATAGTCTCCGGAATTCACAGCTGTTGTTGAGCGCTCCCTTACACAGGGGTGTAAGGGCTACAGGATCATGTGACCAGACTGGAGACTGATGAGCCTGCTTACTCTGTTCTCCCCTCCTACCAGCAATTTCTTAGTCAGTACGTTTGCATACAGTACACCTGAGTGACTTCTAGGCTGATACAAGATCAAATCCAGATATTACACTCATTGAATTCAAATAGATACATTTGATAATGTATTAAAGTGGAAGATAAATCTAACTATAACTGTTCTTAAAAACGTTCCCTCCCCCTTCCTCCTACCTATCCTGCATACCCCGTATAAAAAGATGTGTGTACTTACCTATTTTTAATCTGGACCAGTCCAGTGAGTGATGTAACAGCTCCTGTTGTCAAGAGCTTTCTTACACAAGGGAGCCAGAACTGGAGGATCACATGACCAGAACAAGGAAGGCTATAGTTTTCTTCTTTATGCAATGCATATTGAACTTTTTTAATATGTGTATTTACAGTATATCTGTCTGTAGAGCCTTCAGTTCTACACCAAATTAAAGTAAATTTAAGCAAATTAAACAAATTTAAGTGGATCTCTTCACAGTTTACCTTTATCCTGTCTATGGGTGGCAGAAACACTGGTACTTTTCCTTCTACACGCATTAGCAACACATTTTTATCATGATACACATATTTAAATGAAGAAAGCATTCTGTAAAAAACAAGATGAATTTTGCACAAGGGATATTTCTTTTGATTGATAAGGTTGTGTACCTATAGCAGGGATGCCCAACCTTTTGAGGAGCGAGGGCCATATTAGCGACTTGGTAACCGGTCGCGGGCCACAATGAGCGTAGCGGGTGGATGACAAGTCCGTGTCCACTCCGCATATGCAGAGCACACATGGACACAGTCCGCTCCACTCTTTGGGCCTTCCGATTTAATCCGCCCAGACAAAAGGGGACAGATCCCCTTCTGTTTTTTTAAGTGGATCAGATTGGAGATAGACGGGTGTAAACAGACACGAGTCCGTTTACGTCTGCCGCTCTATAGAGGTGAATGGTGGGTCTAGCTGGGTCCCTCATAAAAACGGACAGGCGGACCCGATTGGACCAATCATGTGAAAGGGGCCTAAGGCTGCTTTCACACTGATGCACTGCGGTTTACCTGCACCTCAACTGAACTCAATCTTCACTTCTTCCTCAGGATTCCTGCAGGTATTGCTGGCTGCTGCTGTTTCCCAGGCGGGTATGGTTAGTGGCTGCTGGCTGTCCTCCAGGGCTGGTAGTGCTGGCGGGTACTGCTGGCTGGTACTGCTGGTGGGTACTGTTGGCTGGTACTGCTGCTGGGTACTGCTGGCTGGTACTGCAGGCGGGTAATACTGGCTGGTACTGTTTGTGGGTACTGCTGGTGGGTATTTGTGGCTGGTACTGCTGGCGGGTACTGCTGGTGGGTTGGTGGGCACTGCTGGAGGGTACTGCTGGTGGGTACTGCTGGCTGGTTCCCGCCCCACCATCCCTGAGCATAGGTGTGACAGGTGCCAGCGCTAGAGGAAGCATGCAGCTGCAAAAGGGAGCAGAGCCAATGCGTCCTGTATCGCTCCTCTCCCAGGCGGAGTATATTTGGTATCACTCCACCTGTGACAGGAGCCGGTGCTATACAGGAAGCATCGGCTCCTCTTCCTCTAGCACTGGCTCCATTCTTCATACTAATGCTTGGGAATTGGGAGGCCTGGAACCCGTAATCTGGGTTTACCGACCCGCCATCCCAGAGCAGGCAAAACTATGTGGGTCACTCAGACTCGACAAGGAGGGGGTATGTAAACAGTGCATTCACAGCTGTTGCTAGAGTGCTGACAGGGGATGGAGCCCGTCCTTGCTCCTGCAAAGGTTCAAGGAAGGAAGGGTGACCCCTGGAAGTCACACATCTATGGTGTCCTGCTATGATGAATGGAGTGGCAACCTCAGCCTGGACTCCAACCAGACCATGCCCCAAACGCGTTTCACTCTGCCCTGGAGCGTAGTCGTGGGGCGGAGTGAAATGTGTTGGGGGCGTGGCCTGGTTGGAGTCCAAGCTGAGGGTGCCACTCCATTCATTGTAGCAGGACACCATAGATGTGCGACTTCCAGGGGCCATCCTGTTTTACTATACCAACCAGAGCAGGAGTTGGTGGGCACCCCTGGGCTATAGGCTCTCATTAAGCAAATCCATTTTTTTTTGCCATAAGCCATAGTGAAAGCTGAACTCCAGCTTTCTGTCACTTTAAAATAGTTTGGACCATGCTTCAATGAAATTAATTATTTTAAAGTGACAGAAAGTTCAGCTTTAATGGCTGCACTGGATTTAGTAATATCACAGAAAGAGTACCTATCGCTATGTTGTAAGGAAAGCATAATTGTTTTTTTTTGAAGAGGAAAGGTAAGTCAGCAGAACTATGCCTCATAGCCCACAATAAGTAACAACAGATACACATTTTTCTCTGTAAATTCTTTGTGTAAAAATGGATGTAATATCACAAATGACAATATGGTTACAAGTACTGTATAGTAGTATGCAGCAATATATGACTGTGACATAGAAAGAATAAGACTATATATATATTGTATAGCTTTATAGGTTGTCATCTCTGGTGTGGAATAGACACAAATTGAAGTTAAGGCTGCCCACAGTGACAGAGTAGATCCTAAAGTGTGGCACTGCATATCCTGGATATTTTCTACACTTCCATGTTGTACTAATAAGCCTGTCTGTTTAACTGAAAACGCGCTAGTGTAATGATCTCACATAGGAGGAGCGAAGAAAACTTCAAAGACAGCAGAGAAAATGATCAAAACAACCCAAAAACCAGTTAAATTATTGCATGTCCCTTTTTTAGCTTATTAAAGGAGTTCAGTCTGCATTTATTGCACATTTACCCCCAAAACACGAGCAGACAAAGCACGTAAGCTTTCAATTTGCATCCTCTGTAAAGATTAAAATTATACAATGTTTCCACAGAAAAGAAAAGCATTGTACTGCAATCATAAATTCTGAATATCTGGAGGCAGGGAAAAGCATAACAAGCCATGTAATCCTCCACAGAGCACTTCCTCTGTGTGCAATGTGGACCTTAATAGAAATAAATAGACAAGCCATTCAAAAAGAAAACCATGGTGTTGTAAGGGCACTGCCTACCTAGGAAATCATTTCCCTTTCACTGGCCATTCATCTTTCTTTAGTGTCCTTTGACAAAATAAAAGAGTTTGCTTAACCCCTACGTCAGGATCGCAAACACTTTTAAAGGGAGATTTAACTCTACCTTTCACCCCATGTCTACCTGTCTATGTTTTATAAATACCTCCCCCAACCAACACCAGTGTATGCAGTTTGACACTGGGCTACAGATGTGAATGTCTGCCCTTTTACATGTCAGTCATCCCTGGTTTCATATCTGTATAAAGAGTGGATGGTGCAGGTATTTCCTCTGCCAGTCTGATCTGAAATTTTAGCTTGTATTCAGGGTATTAGGAAAATGTATTATTTTAAAAGTTGCCTCTCACAGCATAGTTTAAAAAAAAATTGTTCTGTAAACTGTTTTTGATTGTTCTGAATCTCTGGGGTTGATTTACCAAAACTGGAGAGCCCTCAGCTTCTAACTTCAGCTTGTTCAATTAAGCTTAGTTAATTAACCCTTCTGTCTTCAGAGGCTCTCTTTTTTGTTCAATTTCTTGTCCAGGGGACACTGATTTTAGCTTTTGCACTGTCACCACTGCATCAGTGCAGAGGGAGCATTGAGGAAATTTACCAAAATTGAAGAAGCCAGATTCTGAAGCAGTTTCTATCTTTCATTTTAAAAGATTAAATGAACAAGCTGAACATAGAATCTGCTTGGTTGGCATGCACAGCTGCTCCAAATTCTGTCTGCTCCAGTTCTGATAAATTCCCCTCCATTGGGTGGTATTAATCCAGTTGAGCAGCTACAACCTACCTGTCTATTGTAATCTTGGTCTGTCTCCACCCACTGCTTATTAGTTCCGTTCCCAAAATGAGAAATATTTTACCATTGCCTGGAGAAAAATGTACGTTGCCACATTGCAAAAAATACATAAGAAACAACAGGAAGGTGAAAAGCCTTCTACCATACTACAGGACTTTAAAGGCTATGTACTATAAGTGAGGCAACAAAATTAATTTAAAAAATAGTTTTTATTGATTCAGTTAAAAAAGTTTATTAGGTCTATCATGACCACCATAAATATATACAGTAAGATACAATCATCATTGGACTAGGTCCTCATATGCTTTCGTGGATAATGTCTCTTTTCTCATCGCCCTCAGCTAGAATTAAGGTGAATGGATCTTTGTCCCCTGTGTTCCATATTTTCAACGGAACCCACCAAGGATGCCCCCTTCTTGTTCTTACAATGGAACACCTGGCAATTGCCTTGTGTCAGAACCCAAATATCACAGGCATTCCTGTAGGACCTGTTCATGCAAAAATGGCCCTATTCACAGACGATTTGCTTTTATTTTTAACACAACCACATACTTCCCTTCCCGCCATACTCCAGGAATTCCAGAGATTTAGAGAAGTCAGTAATTTTAAGGTTAACTAATATTTGTTCTTCTTCAATTCGTTATCTAGGGATTCAGATACCTGCTCTGGCATCACAATTGTATTCTTTGAATTTCCTTTCTATATTTAAAAAAATTCAGATGGACTTGACTTCTTACGCCTATAAAAAACTTTCATGGTTTGGTAGAATTAATAGTCCCAAGATATCCTCCCTCGGTTTTTATATTTGTTTCAAACGATTTAAATCCATATTCCTGCCTCGTATTTTTACAAAATCCACCGGATGTTTTCCAAATTTGGTTGGAACTCAGCCCGTACTAGAATTAGTTTTTAAACATTGTTGCTATCAAAACAACGAGGAGGAGTAGGGGTACCTGATATTGCTTTCTACCACAAGGCAGCAATATTTACACGTATTGTTGATTGGATACACCAAAAATCATCCTAGTTATGGGTGCAATTGGAGAGCCATATGAACCCTATAGACCTCTGCGCCCTTTCATGGACTTTACCAACTTTTCACAAAGGCACCCTAATTCCAGTTGAACTTACTCAACAAACACTTTATATGTGGGACCGGGCGATATCAACTCTTGGTATATCTAAATATCTAGGCCCCATGACTCCTTTCTTTGGTACTCTGGCTTTTTTGCCAGCCTTGCAATCAATTGAGTTTGGCCCCTCGAGTAAACAGGAACATAGGAGACTGTCACAAGTTCTTCAATCAGATCCGTCACTATTGGTATCCTCTGTGCCTGCAATAACTGAAAATTTGCTTATCAAGAAGGAACCACCTGCATATACAGTCTCTCTACTGTACTCTATACTCATGATGTTGGCACATCCAGACCTTCCTCTGTTCACACAGAAGTGGGAAAAAGATCTTCAGCAGACTATCTCTTGCTTTGGATTGGCAAAAATGCTTTACCCTTACCCATAAAATATCACTTCATACGAAAATCCAAGAAAAGGGGTACAAATTGATATCTAAATGTTACAGATGTCCCTCTGTCTTACACCACTTTAACCATAATGTATCAGATACATGCTGGAGATGCCGTACCGCTAAAGGAAACATGCTCCATATTTGGTGGGAATGTCCACCTATACGCATGTTTTGGAAACAAATATTCGATCTACACTGCAAACTTACTGATACCTTTATCCAACCATCGCCCAGAGTGGCTCTCCTGTCCATGATACCAGGTTCTTCTCAGTCAGCGAAAAAAGATATCCTTAGACACTTTCTCAATGCAGCCAGAACAGTTATTCCTCGACATTGGAAATCAACTTCCTTACCATCCCTGGGGAAATGGGCAATTGAACTAGAATCTATTAGAAAACTGGAGTGGCTGATGACACAAGAATTGGGAGTAAAATAAAAATTTTCCCATACCTGGGATGATTGGATCAGGTTTAGAGAATCACCTGAGTTCCTGACTTGGACTAATGGAAACTTGGCCAGTGGACCTAATGAACCATGATGGAGTACCTAGGCAAACCAATATTTCCCAACCTTGGTTCCCCCCCTCCCCCCCCTTTTTTTTCTTCTTCTTCTCTTTTCTCTCTTTTTTGTATTTAATGTATATATTATGAATAATATACATAAAGATGTGACCACCTTAACAAAAGCAGAATACATGAGTAGCTATAGTTAACTTACATTTTTTTTCTTGACTTGTGTAAACACTAAAATAGGTACTTACTGCACAATATCTGAGGAATATATACCCCTGACCTACAAGTGATAGTGTAATTAAAACACTACTATAAGTTCGTTTTTTTATGTTTACTCAATCTACTATGTGTACTATACAAGTTAACTTGTATTTTTAATTGAAAACTTTAATAAAATTAAGATTAAAAAAAATATATAAAATCATCATAAAACACAGTAAAATAATTCCAAATACATTGTGGAAGTTGATGCTGGTGTATCTTGGTGGTTACTACAACAGTTTTCGCAGCCAACTGCTGCTTCATCAGGGAAACCACAAAAGCATGTGATACATTTTTTTAAAATATTTACAGTACAGACTCATTTCATCTTTAAGAAAAGAATATCCCCATTTATATAACCAAGGCTTATACACAACAAATTACCACAACGAAATTACATTCTAGGTTTGCACAGATTGCAGTACGCCACAGGGATGATTCACGTATGGCATGTCTGCCAACCACCCCCATAGGAGATAGGGGGCATCGTCACAGGCATCAGAACATCCAGAGGGGACACAAAGACCATGACAAGCCAATCCACAACAGATGAAAAAATAGAATACCTCAAAAATCCATATCATAACCCTCATGTTATTATAGCGATACAAAGGCTCCCAAGATCCCCTCCCAAGTAACAGCCAACCAGAAAACTAATTAATT
The DNA here is from genome assembly GCF_042186555.1 of Aquarana catesbeiana. Taxonomy (NCBI): domain Eukaryota; kingdom Metazoa; phylum Chordata; class Amphibia; order Anura; family Ranidae; genus Aquarana; species Aquarana catesbeiana. The sequence goes on along the minus strand of NC_133327.1, from coordinate 363,632,880 downwards.
TATTGTGGACAGAAAGAGATATAGGGTAAATGGCAAGAAGCACTACAGTCTGCCTGCCCTCATAGACTGGGGAGAGAAGAAATGGATTGCAGGTATTGAAGGTAGTCACAGCACAGGTACCTATATGTTCATGTTTTTTTGGCATTTGAAGTTGGATGACAACAAGGGATCATAGTTAGAATTGGGGGAGCAATAGGAAAGATTACATATAGTTACAGTTACTCCAGAGTGGAGCTTTAAAGCTGAACTCCGGGCAGATAAAAAAAAATGCAGTGGAGAAAAGTCAGGTCAGCAGTCTATCTTTGCTGCTTGACAAAATGATGTGGACAGAAATAAAAAAAAAACCTTTGGTGGGTAAGACAGATCACCTATATGTATTTCATCATTTATTTTGATTCAAAACACACAATTCTGGTCTGCATGGGCAATGTAAAAATCTTTGGGCTGTGAGGTTAACTTGAATTTAATTCTATTATCATTTATTTTTTAGCTGTGTACTTGCAGTACAGAAAAAAGCAAGTTTCTGTGTTCCTTAGCAGCCTTTTTCTGTAGTTACCTATTTAATTAAACGTATAAAGTTTGTTTAAAACTTATACATTGCATCCCAATTTATAAAGTAGTAAAAATAGAACCCGGCAGCCTCTGTATATTCCAAACTATTTTGTTAGGCGTTCGGTGTGTCTGGACATAGTATCTTAATAGGATCTACATACACTAATAATAATATTTGATTTTTGGTACCTTTGTAATTTTATGCCATGCTATTCTAAAACGAGTGTATTTTTAGGTGCTTCTCATTGTCATTAGCCCATATTTTGTCTCTTTACAACACCCATATGTTGCCTTTGATCAATTGCCCAAACATGTGGCATGTTACCTTTTAATGTCCTCCTCAAACATCACATCTGCACAGGTGTCCCTTGAGTTTGTTACTATCTAAAGCCATTATATGGCATTTTTGCTTTGTACAAGAGGAAAATGAAGACAAAGGTACACATAAAACAAGGTGAAAAAATTCTGTTTAAAGGCTTTTTGGTATGCCTGCTTGATCTCACAATTAATGCTACATGTTTGTATTGTGCTTTTCAAAGACAAATGAAACTTCTCTTTAGATCCTCATTTTTTTTGTTTTTTTCTTCTTCTTCTTCCAGAACTTTTCAGTTATCTTTTTGAACTTGATGTTCTCCCCATCCTTGCAAGTTCACAGTGATACAGGCAGCAGAGACGCAAGTGCTGCATTTGTGTTTGTAGTCCATAGTGGGAGGTCTGTATGTTCACAGCAGATACAACTGTTTAATTTGAGGCATTACAGACCACCCACTAAAAAGATAGATGAGAGCTTTCTCTTTCCAGCTTCGTAACCACATGGCAGAAAACAAAAACAAAACAATATTAACGGTCACAGAGTGGAAACTGATGTTTTTCTTATGTTGTTTCCCAAATGGAAAATTTGAAGGAATTATTGTGTCACGCATAGCTTTATCAATAAATCTGGAGTCAAAAATAAAGTAAGCAAAGGTAAGCCAGTCTGAACGAGAAAAGTGTTTGAGCACCATGTGTGCCATAATGTGAACATATGATAATATATGATTTCAATATTAATTATAATACTCAAAATATTAGACCACAGAGTATATAATTACAGTTACCTGTTTTTCTACATGGTATATTTTAAATATATTTTATTTATATTTTTATTATTAATATAATAGCACTACTGCACTGAAACCACATAATCTTAATATCTTAATTCCTGCGCCTATGACTTTATTTATTAAGAAAAAGAGGATTTGGGACTTTACATGAGGTAGGTCCAGCATGGCTAAAAGATGAGTCAATGTAAGAAGACCTGTTTTATTCAATACATTAAAAAACATGACATAGCAAAACGAGTACATGCATGGTAAACAAAAAAAAATTAAAATAAAACAGTTGTCCATCATAAAGAATCGCTTGAAAAGCAACATGGTGGTGTAACTTGGGAGTGGATGAAATAAAAACTATCTAAAAAGAAAATGGTGCAACAAAATTGGCCCGACGCACGTTTCGTGGTTTCCTACCACATCATCAGGGGCGAGTGCACCAATGCCTGTAAAAAGGCATAAATAAAACGATATGGTCCAATGTTACACCCAAACATGAGGGAGACTATATACTGTATGTAAATTGAACTCATCCCACTAAGTACTTACATGTCAATTAAGTCTAAACCATGTGAACATGAAAACTGGTGGCTGCTTGAAATGTTTTTATTTCATCCACTCTCAAGTTACCCCACCATGTTGCTTTTTAAGCGATTCTTTATGATGGACAACTGTTTTATACCTCAGGTAAAAATGTGTATATTTGTCCAACAAGATGTGTTACTGGCGCAAAACTAAGTTTTAATAACCCATCAATCTAGTTTGCTGCAATCATGTGGGTCCACCCAAGAAATAGTGGAATGCAAATATAGTAAAAAAGTGGATTGTGCTAACTTTTGTGTATAATAACCACCAAACTTGTGCTAAATAAAAAATATTTCTATATTGATCCTATGATGAAGTGTTTTTCTCTGCCAACTATATTGGTATATTGATATTTTTCTCTTTTTTTTTTTCCCTTTATATCAAAAAACTTATCTTTCCCATATATTATTTCTGATCAAAATGTATCTAGGTAAAATATCTTATAGTGTTACCAACAACTGTGTAAAGTGCTAGTGCTAACAAAATATATAGGTGTATATATAAGTGAGAAATAAATTGAAAACTAAAATCATACAATGTGCCAATATTACTTCATAGAATTCCCATATCAATGTATATATGTGCTGCACAGTGCAAGAAAATCTGCAGAAATTTTTTTGAAAAATGTCCCCAACATGTGCACCGCAGTACACCAGATGTCCTCAGTGAGTGATCACTCCTGTGCAGTAATAACGTTTTTCTTCAATATAAAGTGCTCCAAATTCACCACTTATTGTGATTTCACCACCACCTGTTGCAATGGCCACTCACCAGATACGGTAAAAATATGCGCCTTTGGTTCATTTAGGATAACCACTCCTTTTATGATGGGTCCAATCGCAGCCTGTTCAAGCAGTACAATAGTGTCTCTTGCTCTATATAGTGCTCACAAAAACATGTGGATAGCCATCATGGTGTAGTATGTAACTCTCATTTATTAAAAAAATTTAAAAAAACATAGTCAAACTCACATGTTTTGGTGCCCCTCAGCCGGCACCAAGCTAATACAGCAGTGTATGTGGAGAGCGGAGTCTCAATCTGTCCTAGTGAGTTCTCACAGCGGTGTCTTCCAAGCCTCACACTCGTATGATCGGACGCGGTAGGAAAGTCCCCAGCAGTCTTACGCGTTTCGCAATAGGGTTTGCCTCATCAGGAAGCTTCCTGTTATTATACACAAAAAATCCACTTTTCACTATGTGTTATACCTCAGTATGTCATCTCTAAGTTGCTATGATTGTTTTCATGAATATCTGGTTAATAATATGTGATTGATATGTTTATTTAACATGCATGTACTCATTTTGCTATGTCATGTTTGTTAATGTATTGAATAAAACAGGTCTTCTTACATTGACTCATCTTTTAGCCATGCTAGACCTACCTCATTTAAAGTCCCAAACCCTCTCTTTCTTGCATATAGATTTAGGGATGGAGATGTGTGATCCCACACACCTCATTTAAAGTCCCAAACCCCTCTTTTTGTTTCATGACTTAATTTATTAAACCTGCAGACTTGGTCATATTCCTACAAATAGATACCCTATAATGATTGAAGCAAGCTAATTAACTTCTTGCAGTAGAATATGACCACTTGACCTCTGGAAGGTTTTGCCCCATTCATGACCAGGGCATTTTTTGCTATTCGACACTGTGCTACTTTAACCACTTCTGCCTCGGAAGATTTTACCCCCTTCCTGACAAGGCCATTTTTTGCGATACGGCACTGTATTGCTTTGACTGACAATTGCGCGGTTGTGTGATGCTGTACCCAAACAAAATTGATGTCCCATTTTCCAAACAAATAGAGCTTTCTTTAGGTTATATTTGATCACCTCTGTGGTTTTGATTTTTTACGCTATAGACAATAAAAGAATGACAATTTTGAAAAGAAAAACAGTATTTTTCACTTTTTGCTATAATACATATCCAAAAATATATATATATATATATTCATCAGTTTAGGCCAATATGCATTCTGCTACATATTTTTGGTAAAAAAAAGCGCATTAAGTGTACATTGATTGGTTTGCGCAAAAGTTATAGCATCTACAAAATAGGGGAAAGATTTAGGGACTTTTTATTTTTTTTATTGTTTTTACTGGTAATGGCGGTGATCTGCGGTTTTTAGCAGGACTGTGAGATTGCGGCGGGCAAATTTGAATCTATGTGACACTTTTTGGGGACACCAATACAGTGATCAGTGCTATAATAATGCACTGATCACTGTATAAATGGCACTGGCAAGGAAGGGGTTAACACTAGGGGCAATCAAGGGGTTAACTGTGTTCCCGGGGAGGTGTTTCTAACTGTATGGGTGATGGGCTGCCTGGGAGAAGAGAGAGATATCGCTGTCACTGATCGGTAGGAACAGCTGAGCTCTCTCTTCTCCCCTGTCAGAACGGGGATCTGTTTGTTTACGTTGACAGATCCCCGTTCTGGCTGTCTTTCCCGCGATCTCAGGATTGCGCTCCCGCAGTATCACATGCACAGACTGACGTACAGGTACATTGATTTGCGCAAAGGAGCTGCCTTGCCGCAATATATATGCGGAAGGCAGTCGGCAAGTGTTTAACTGGACGCAAATTATATTTATATCATTTTTCACAAAAATATAGCTTTCTTTTGGTGGTATTTATTCACCACTGGTGTTTTAATTTTTTGCTATATAAACGGAAAAAAAAAATAGAAATTTTGAAAAAAAAAAGTTTTTCTTAATTCCTGTTAAAAAAAGTTGCAAACAAATAATCTTTCTTCATACTTTTAGACCAAAATGCAGTCTGCTACATTTCTTTGGTTAAAATAACCCAAATCAGTGTATATATTTAGTCTGTGTGAAATGTACAAAGTCTACAAACTATGGTATATACTGCATATATTTTAAAATGAATGAGGCAATGTCAGTTATTTAATCGATCTTTCACACAACCTGTCTCTCTGGTCTTCTTTGGCATTACTTGCAACAATTGATAAATGTACCCATATATGTTGTGAATTCACCCTCCAGAGCTCAGGCAGGTTTTCCCTCAGTCCAGGCTTTAGCTCCGGGCTCTTTCTCCCTCCAAGAGCCTCCAACCATATAATTTTCTAGTCTAGAGCCTTTTCCTAATCTATGGACTCCAGGCACCCCCTCTCCTAGTCTGGGGCTTCCAGACACCCCTTCACCTAGTCCAGGGCCTCTGGGGACCCCCTTTCTTAGTCCAGGACCTCCGGGCACCCTCTTTTTTAGTCCAGGGGTAACAGACACCCACTGTCCTTATTCAGGGCCTCCAGGCCTCCCTCTTCTAGTCCAGGGCCTTCAGGCATCTCTTCTTCTAGTCCAGGGCCTTCAGGGACCCCCCCTCTTAGTCTGGGGCTTCAGACACCCCTCTCTTAGTCTTATTTCTCCAGGCACCCCCCACTCTTAGTTGGGCCCCCCTTCACTTAGCCTGAGCCTCCAGACACCCCTTCACCTAGTCTAGGGCCTCAAGACTCTCCTTTCTCCCCAGTACAGAGCTCCCCCAGTCCTTAGCCCCTCCCCAGTACACAGAGCTCCCCCCACCCCTTAGCCCCCCAGTACATAGAGCTCCCAACATTCCCCTAAGTACAGTGCTACTGCAGAGTGCTCCATGTCTAGCCTCCTAGCAGATGCTCCTCCTGAACTGAGGAGGTGCTGTCATATATAAACACAGAATTGGCACAGAAAGACGATTCTGTGGTTACAAGTGACAGCAGCTGGTGGGGAGCACAGGGCTGGTGCTGGATGTTGAAAGAAGTGAAACTGCAGTCACTCCTATCAGTGAGAGGCAGAGAGTTAAGAGCTCTCAGCGCCTCCCACCACACATACAGCCAGCACCTGGGGCACGTGTCCCTTCTGCCCTCCATCTTGGCCCGAGGGGGGTTTATCTAGGATAGTTTAGTTTTTTCATTTGGATTCTTTGTAATAGTGGTATTTTTTTCCTATATTTTGTGTAGTTGATTGTTCTTTGTGTACTATCGCTATTTTTTTTTTTTTTTTGCCTATTTTTACTTCTACAACAACAGGCCCAGTTAAAAGGAACTCTGGTAACCATCAAGTGCAATTTAAAGCCCATTGCACCCCTGAAAACCACCAAAAACCACCACTCTCCTATTAACTCCAATGCTTTTCACCAAAATTATGACATTTTGCCAAAATCTTGTGACTTTTGCCAATATTTCAGGGAAATGAAAACTCTCAGTGTCACTCATCCTTAGTTAGGAAAACTGTTAGGAAAGTTGTTTGGTAGAATGGTAGTGTGAATAAATAGTTACAAAATTACCGGTAAATGTTTTGAGCAGCAGTCTCATGAGCCTATCTCTCTGTGACTCTGCTTGTTCCTCTTCTTCCCCCATCCCCACTGAGCTGTGTGGTACAGTACAAAAAATCGAATTACATTTCTGGATTTGGCACTTTCAAGGTACCAAAAAATGTCTCAATACAGAGAATATTCGTCATAAAAGTGAATATCTTTTATAAATAGTTTACACTGAAAACAGTACTGCGTTAATGTAAAAGGTACATGTCCCTGCTCACATCTTAAAGTACAATTAAAGGCAAGTGGAGATGGATTAGGCAAAACTTTTTTTTTGTTTTGGATAGAGTTGATATAGATTAGAACACCTGTCAGTTTTTATTGCTGTTTACAATTATCATTGAAAGTGAAAATAAAATAAAATCCCAAATTTTGGGTTGTTCCCAGAAAAGTAAGAGAAGGGAAATATTCCAATGGGGACATTGGTTCTGGTGACCTGATCGTCCCCAATGAATTCCCTTCATTTGCAGGGTTTTCATCTCACTTCCTGTTTTGTCTATGGGACAGGAAGTGAAGGGAAATCGCTGAAATGGGACACAGATGGCAAAAAATAAAATGACCCTCCCTAATGCCGCGTACACACGATCGGAATTTCCAATGGGAAATGTTCGATGTGAGCTTGTTGTCGGAAAGTCCAACCATATGTATGCTCCATCGAACGTTTGCTGTTGGAATTTCTGCACACAAATTTTTGAGAGCTGGTTCTCAAATTTTCCCACAACTTCACTTGTTGTCGGAAAGTCCGATCGTGTGTATACAAGTCGCTCAAAAGCTCATGCATGCTCGCAATCAAGCAGAAGGAGCCGCACTGGCTATTGAACTTCCTTTTTCTCAGCTCGTCGTACGTCTTGTACGTCACCGCGTTTTTACATTCGGAATTTCCGACAACATTTGTGTGACTGTGTGTATGCAAGACAAGTTTGAGCCAACATCCTTCGGAAAAAAATCCACGGTTTTGTTGTCGGAAATTCCGATCGTGTGTATGCAGCATTACTCTATCCAAAATGAAAAAAAAAAGTTTTGCCGATAGTTCTACTTTAAACACCATGTTGGAATAGAAACATAAATTCCCTAAATAGTTTCACAATAATATTATAAAATACCATTGTATTGTGTCAACAACAATGGTGAAAGAACAACGAAACAGTTGCACATTTTTATTAAATTATTTCAACTTCTTCACAAGTAAAGGTTGATGACCAAGCTTAAATATAGGATAATAAATGAAATGCATACATCATCAAATATACACATAGCCTATTATGCTTATGTCATCATGCTAATAGACTTATGTTGAATGGAACTCTATATAAACAGCTAAATACACTCTTGAAATACATGTTTACTATTGCAGCTGTCCAAGCATTTGCACATTTGACCAGCAAATATTTTGGTTTATGCACCTCTACCATACTACAAGTTATACTGTATCTAACATAAACAATCATGTTACTACTTCCTAATTCAGCTTTACTGCTTCCTGGGTCACATTCCCTGCTAACTGGACATAGGTTATGCTAATTCTAATTTACTGTCTATGAACAGCTTGAAGAGCTGCATTGTTGCAATACTGTGAAACCTACCTGACTGTGCAGTGTGCTAGATGTGCTTAAATCACAATACTTGTTGCACAGAAAACAAATTCTTTGGCAGGAAAGAGAACAATCACAAATTCTAGATGATCTATTCTATAAAGCGTTAAATTGGTTGTAGAAGCTCAAGGTTTTTTACCTTCATGCATTCACCTGAGCCCCCTCTCGATCCAGCGATGTGCACGGGAGCCTCGGCTGTCCCGGGTCTCTCTCTCTCCTCATTGGCTGAGACACAGCAGCAGGAGCCATTGTCTCCCACTGCTGTCAGTCACAGCCAGTGAGCCAATGAGGAGAGAACAGGGGGCGGAGCCAAGCCGTGGCTCTATGTGTCTTATTGATGCATAGAGCGGGGCTTGGGAGCGATCACGCACCAGTGTCACCATAGTAGGCAGCTTGATGTTGGGGCACTGATCAAGGGGAAGGAGCCAGGAGCGCCAGCGGGGGACTTGAGAAAAGGAGGACCATTGCACAGAGCAGGTAAATATGACATGTTTGTTATTAAAAAAAAAAAAAAAACCAAAAAAGCCAAAGCTTTAACCACTTGAATAGAGGGCACTTTTACCCCCTTCTTGCCCAGGTCAATTTTCAGCTTTGATTTGATATGGGATTTGTACTGCGCCGAATGCGCTCCGTCAGTGCTGTAACACTTTGAATGATAATTGTGCAGTCATGCAACACTATACCCATAACATTTTTTAGCATTTTTTTCCAACAAATAGAGCTTTCTTTTGGTGGTATTTAATCACCACTGGGTTTTTTATTTTTTGCTAAATAAACAAAAAAAGGGCGAAAAATTAAAAAAAAAACAAGTTTTTCTTCATTTCTCTTATAACATTTTTTATAATCTTTCTTCAAAAAGTTTAGATCAAAGTGAAAATTGATCAGTCCTGATGTACTGAAACCCTAATCCTGATGTAATGACACTGACGGTTCTAATTTCTTGAGGCATGAAAATGCCAGGAAAGTACAAATACCCCCAAATGACCCATTTTTAGAAAGTAGACAGTCCAAGGTATTTAGTAAGAGGCATGGTGAGTTTTTTAAAGTTGTCATTTTTTCTTACAATTTTTTGTCACAATTACTTGGAAAATTAAGAAATTAAATAAAAAAAAGACACAATTTGTTTTTTTTACATACTGTCACCAGTGAAGAATAGCATTATAATACAATTGGTGTAGTGATGATTAGGGAATCACTGACTGGTGGCAGTATGTACATTTTTTTATTTAATTACATGTTTTTCTTTTTTTTTTTCTAACACACTGTGACCAGAGCAATACAGTGTTACCATAGTAACAGGATTTATTTTTACACATCATGATTTCTTATACTAATGAATTTCATTGGTATAGGCAACCATTTTTACTGAATGAAACTGGTTCATTCAGTGGCTTTTGTTGTGATTAGCTGTGATTGGCCAAAGCTATTCACATGGTATACATGGGCTGTATATGGCCCTATCTGTAGCATGTGATCACTGTGGACAAACACAGCTGGCAATACAATTGCATACAATGGATGGCATGGCAGGAAGCCATCTATTGTTTACAATTGTCATGTGATCTGCTGTGATTGGTTACAGCAATTACATGGTAATAGCAGCGGGCTGGTACAGTGAGCAGTCATCCGTGGACACAGCCGGTGACAGATCGCACCACTGCGCGGCCCCACGGCCATTTGAGAGGCGTGTTCTGGGAGGATGTCATATGTGCAATAGGCTGGGCAAGGAAGGTGTTAAAGGAGAAGTACAGCTATAGCTAATTTGGCTGTACTTCTCCTGTGGATCACAGGAGTGCAGTTCGTTTTGCACTCGTGTGACCCATTTTCAGCAGAGAGCAGGCTGAAATCTGCTCTCTGCTGATGTCACAGAGTCAGTCCAGGCTCAGGCGTCATCACCACCATAGAGTCGGGATCCACTCAGATCCCTTGACCGGCACCCGGCTCAGCCTCTCAGCAAACCACTGAGAGCCTGAGCCAGCCACTCCCACCCCTCCACAGCCCAGCGCTCCATTGAGCAAGGAGGGGGCAGAGCAGAGAGCTGCTGAATGACAGTCCTACAATGAAGAATTAGTTATCACACAACTTAAATAACCCAAAGCATGATGGCTGTGGTGCCTGTTTGGCAAACTTTGGAAAGAAATAAAAGGTGGGGAAAAATTGGGCTTTGGGTGTTGGTGGTGCATTCACACTGTAACCCTGTAGAGGTCCTATTAAAAAAAAAGCAAGAATTGGCCCTGCTGTAAAAAAAAATGAAATTATATGCACCTGTCAAACAGGTGTGGAAAAATTGATCCTTGGGTGTTAATTGTGCCCATGAAACATATACCAAAACATTTCTTCCAGGTAAAATCAACACCCACAAAGCTAGGCAGCCTAGACAGTCTTGCAGAGATTACATATCCCAAAAACAATTGGTGACATCGGCATCAGGGGCTTCATAGCTGCTGCTAATCAAGGAATTATTCATTTTGATAAATGTCAGCCGGTCAACGGAGTCTGTGGACAGACGCACTCTTTTATCTGCCACAAAACCTCCAGCAGCACTAAATATCCATTCAGAAAGCACGCTGGATGCAGGACAGCCTAGCAGCTCAATTGCATACTGGGCAAGTTCTGGCCAATAGTCTATTTTCATGACCCAGTAACCCAGTGGATCGTCGCTTGGAAAGCTCTCCATGTCTATTTTCACCCCTAGATAATCTCCTACCATATGATGCAGATGCTGCCAATGGGATTTAGAAGTTGACAGCCCTGGGAGCCAAAGACTAAAGAAAAAATTAATCAAACAGTAGAGAGAAGTAGAATATTGATACAGTCTAATATCCTAGAGGGACACCGGACGAGGAGGTGGGTATTTACTACCCGTTAGATAAATATGGGGAGATAGTTTCACCTCTGAGGAGAGCTGTAGTGTCAGTGAACCCACATCCCTAATAGAATGAAGAAAAAATTACTCAAACATGAGTGTATATCCTCTAGTGGGACTTTGATTTGGGTCACTGACAGATAGGTAAGTATTAATATATTGAGTAGAGAAGTAGAGTATTGATACAGTCTAATATCCTAGAAGGACACCAGACGAGGAGGTGTGTATTTACTACCCGTTAAATAAATATGGGGAGATAGTGTCACCTCTGAGGAGAGCTGTAGTATCAGTGAACCCACATCCCTAATAGGGTGCCAAAGACTAAAGAAATCCTGAAATGTGGCCCCCTTCTCCACCACTCCTCCTTTGACCAACAGAAGCCTCAAAACTAACTTCTCCATGAGACTGTAAGCTACCAGCATCTGGAAAGGCGTTACATAAACTCCTCTTTAAGGTGTCCTCAAGATATTTCATCCTCTGCTCCCTCTGTAGGGACGGGATGCGTTCTGAGACTTTCCCCTTGTAACAGTGTTCAACTAGGGTTGCCAACCAATAATGATTCTTATCCTTGATGCCAAGAATTCTCATGTCCTTTCGCAGGCATTGAAGAATAAGGGAGCCCATGCACCGCAAGTTTGTGGAGGCATGAGAAGCAGAGTCCTCATGGTCACTGAGGATTAAATATCTGGAACCTCCTCCTCATCTCTTAAAACAACAGAGGAGGAAGTGGTGGAGCTGACAAATCTCACATCATCACCACCAGCTGTATGGAGACGTGGCAGCAAAACAAGCTCCAGCACTGAGCTCTGTCCTGCATCCTTCCTAGTTGGAAGCAGAGTTACCCAGTGTGCTGTGAACAAATTATAGCATCCCTGACCATGCTTGCTGGACCACGTGTCAGCAGTACCGTGGACCTTGCTGTTGTCTGCATTGCCCAACGATAACACAACATTGCCTTCCACGTGCAGAGAAATAGGGACTGGGAACCTGCCATTGTGGTACAGCACATTCTGCAAATTTACGGAAGGGGCAGAATCCACTAGACGGAAAGGCAGGAGTTGTAAAGCTGGAATTTAGATGCTGGAAATGTGGGTGGCAGGACTGTATTTTTTTTTTTGCTGCAGCAGCTGGGGCAGAAAACTTTGCCTGCTATACTCTACAGCTGGTGGTGTACTGCTTGCAGACGTACTGCAAGGACCTGTGACAACCTTTGCTATACCATCATCCCTATCAGTGGAGGCTGCTGAGAGGCCATGAGATATAAGGGATTTACAGCCATTGTTCGAGCCGACCTATTGCTTGGCTCGAACTGTTCGCCCAACTCTAGTCTCTAAATGTAAAATAATGCAGCTAGGGAAAAAGAATGACTTGATACAGTACAATATTGGCATTACAGTGTTGGCCATAACTACAGAGGAAAAAGATTTGAAGGTATTTTTTCTGATGATTGCAAAATGAGCAAACAGTTTGGACAGACAGTGGGAAAAGTGAATAGAATTCTAGGGTGTATCACTAGAGAGATCACCAGCAGGAGGAAGGAGGTCCTGATTCCTCTATAACAGAGCGGTCTTTGTGGACAAATCTCTACAGCCCCTCCTGAATCATGTTTTGTGCTGATACAGATTTATCGACGATCTCTTCGTCATATGGACAGGAACAGAATCTGAACTTAGAGAATTTGTTGACCATCTGCGCGCGAATCAGATTAATTTACGCTTCACGTTCAGCTCTGATTGTAACCATATCCCTTTCCTTGATCTTAAGATTGTTAAAAACTCCCATGGCCAAATAGGCACAGACCTCTACCATAAGCCCACAGCGGGCAACACATTGCTTCATGCCTCTAGTGCACATCCACGTTCTCTAGTGCAGAGTATCCCGTATGCCCAATACCTTAGACTGCGGCGTAATTGCTCAGAGGACGAGGATTTTCATATCCAGGCTGCTGCTTTACACGAGCGCCTTCTGGCAATAGGATATAACCGGACCAATCTTAGGAAGGCTTTTAATAAGGACTAGACCCTTTTTACTTTATGGCCCTCCTTGTGCTAAGCAACCAGCGACTGTTAAACTTGTCACCAAATTCTCTGCTCATCACAGTGTACTACGAAGTCTCCTTTCGGATCACTGACATCTTTTAACTGACCGTCACATCCTAGGGAAGTATATTAGGCCCCAACTGGAGCTGGTGTTCCAAAGGGCAACTTCTCTCTGTGATAGACTCACCAGTAGCCTCTATCAGGGGGAACGCCCGTGGTACTTTTCCCTGTGGCCACTGCCAATGGTGTCCCTGGATCTTAGAAGGCACTACGTTTGTGCTCCCCAATGGAGAACTCTTCTCATCCCCTAAACATGCCAGTTGTGGCACCAGGGGAGTTATTTACCTCATGATATGTGCCTGCAATGCATTCTATGTAGGCAAAAAGAGAGTTAAGACAATGAATGGGTGAACACTTGTATTACTCATCCAGTGGCAAATTCACCACTGTGGGATGCCATATAGGCCTATACCATAGATTTCAGCTCGAACTGGTTAAATTTATGGTTTTAGAGGTGCTCCCAGAGGACCCGCGGGGTGGCGATTGGGATCGATCGATCCTTAGACGTGAGACTACGTGGATTGAGTGATTAAACGCCCTTACACCTCCAGGCTTAAATGAAGCCCTCTAATACAAACCATTTTTTATGATTCTACCTATTGCATAAATCCCCCCCACCCTGTAATCCCCCCCCAACCCCCCCTTCCTTCTATCCCTTGAAGCCACTTCTCGTGATTGTTTCCTTACATGTCCCCTTCTTTCTCTCCATTTACCCTTGTTCTCTTCTCCTTTCCCTCCTCTCTTTCCTCCCCCCCTCTTTTTGTTTTACCCACCCTTACCCACCTTCATGTACATTATTGCCGAATAGCCATTCTTGATTAGCACTGCTCAATTTCTTATACAGGATCCGTATGACTACTGTACGAGATCCCTGTGTGAGATTTTTTGATTGAGATAATAATAAAAAATTCCTTTATGGTTGTGTTTATTTCTGTATTGTAAAGATGCCGCTACGTAACTGCATCGTGTCATACCCTGCAGTTGCCACTTGACATGTAAACCTTTGCTGCAACCTTCAATCGATATATTTTTGACTATTTTGCCTTAGAATAGTTCCTGGATGAGTGAGCAGTGTGAGGTACAGCCATCTCCTCATTCAGTCACACATGTGCGCGGTGTTATTCGCGCATGTGCGATGGGGTAGACGAACCCGGTGTCGTCATATGCCGGAGTCAGCCAGCGCCATTGGCGTGGCCCGGGTTGGAGACCTATATATAGACTGCATTGAGCGGCCCTTAGACAGACGGCTGCAACCAGGGGAAAACGAGGCTGAGTGGCTGACTGTGGTGAGTATGCTATTGCATACATGTTAGTGGCCTCCTCCACCAGGGTGGTGGTTGGAGGCCACGTACATATGGGGATCTGCATCTTACTGCCAGCCTATGTGGCTTGATATGTACTGCCTCTGGCTGTTATGTTCCACATCCTGACATATTGCTATCCCTATGTTACAGCATATCATTGGTTGTTACGGATGATTCATCTGGAGCTTTTTCAGTCCTTTTGATGACATACTACCGCAGCCCGCCTTCCCTCCTCTTGGGACGGTTACCGCTCCTTGTCTAAACATTGCCTCTGGTTACATGTACTGAATATATGTGATTGACAGGTGGGTCGGAGTTTTATCACCTGGACATGGTGCCACTTCTGGTGTTTATCTTAAGATCCCCAGCCTTGCCCCTTCCCCTGTTTTCTCCCTCTCCCCTTTCTCCCCCCATCTTTTCCCTCTTCCCACCTCTCATCCCCCTTTCCCCCCTCTTTTCCTTTCCTCTTCTCCTTTCTTTCCCCTCCCCCTCTCCCCCCTTCTTCTCCCCCTCCCCCCTTTCTTTTTCCTCCCTCCGTTCCCTAGTCCTCCCTTTCTTTCCTTTCCCCCTTTTTCCCCCTCCCATCCCCCTCTCCCCACCCTCTTCTTTCCCAATCCCCCCTCTCCTCTCCCCCCCCTTCCCCCTTCTCTTCCCCCTCCCCCTTCTTTTTCCTTCCCTATCCCCTTCCCTCTTTCCCCTTCCCCTTTCACCTTTCCCCAACCCTACCTATCCATCTCCTGATTTCTCACTCTCTCTCTCTTCTCCCCATACCACCATACCATATTTTCCCCCCTCGTCCCCCCCCCCACTCCTTCATCATCATTTCCTTCTCCCCTCTTGTGTATTTTTCCACTTGCTGCTATGTCCATAGTTTCTAACACTGACCCATTGTCACTTTACCAATTTTTACTATTATTGCTCATAGTGTCTCCCGTTGTCCGCCACAGGGGAACTACCCTTTAATGGGTACCTCTCTTGGTGCTGCATGGTGCTTCCAGGGCCTTCTTTGGTAAGTTATGTTTAACTCTGTAGATTCTCCAAGTTTAATCTACTATGTATTGTTACTTATGAGTTTGTTACTCCCAAGCTCACTAACTTTACCAATTTTTACTATTATTGCTCATAGTGTCTCCCGTTGTCCGCCACAGGGGAACTACCCTTTAATGGGTACCTCTCTTGGTGCTGCATGGTGCTTCCAGGGCCTTCTTTGGTAAGTTATGTTTAACTCTGTAGATTCTCCAAGTTTAATCTACTATGTATTGTTACTTATGAGTTTGTTACTCCCAAGCTCACTAAACTTTAAATCTGTACAATTGTTCAATTATGAAATTCTATTCACTCTTGTAGATGTTCTCTTACTGACCCCTCCTGAAGAAGTGGTGGAAACCGCGAAACATGTAGAGGATTCCATCAGGACATACATCCAAGCCCTTCTTGTGTCTGGACTCGCGCGTCCATTACTTGTTTTCATTACTGTGCACAGAACTCTGTGCACAGTGTATGTATTTATGTATCCACTGTTTTTAACCTTGTTTATTTTCTAATAAATTGTTTAAATTTTTCTTTTGGTTTAATCCATGGTTACCGGGATAGTCCTTGACGCTTCAGTGCTATAGAGTATGTTTGGAGCAGCTCTAAGTACTTCTCCATTTTCCAATATCTATTATTTAGGATGATGGTACCCACCCCTATCCCTTTATGATTTTGAATGAGGCTTAATTTATCACTCCTCTATATAGATATTTAGTTAGACCTCATTTAGAATACTGTGTCCAGTTCTGGAGACCTCACAGTCCAGTTCTGGAGGCCTTTTACAAAAAATTATTGATAAGATAAAATGAGTCCAGGGGGCAACAAAAATGGTGAACAATCTGGGGGATAAAACATACCAGGAGATACTTTAGCAACCTTATTTGTACAGTCTTAATTAAAAAGGGAAATGTAAGACATGAGTAACCTTATAAATATATTACCAGTGTGAAAAAGGTTCAATAGAGCAGTATTTCCAACATAAATCAAGGATCAATAAAACGGAAAATAACCCCAAATTAGAAGGTGTCACATAGATGTAGGACAGTGGTCTCCAACTTGTGGCCTGTGGGCCGAACGCAGCCCTTTGCTTGCCTTTATCCAGCCCTTGGGGCACTGTTCTTCCCACTGACACCAACAGTGGGGTTTAATACCTCCCACAAAGATGGGGCACTTCTCCTCCCACTGACACCAACAGTGGGGTTTTATACCTACCACAACGATGGGGCACTATTCCCCCTACTGACAACAACAGTGGGGTACTATTCCTCCCTATGATACCAAAAATGGGGCACTATTGTTCCAACTGACATCAACAATAGGGTTCTGCTACTCCTCCTACTGACAACAGGTGCTATGCACATTTTTTACTCTCACTTCCGACCAAGCCTTAGGCATTGTGTACTCCCACTGACACTGAGGCAATTTCTACCCCTACTGGCCACAGTCTGCACCCCCTAAGGCCTGAAGAACAGTAAGCTGGCCCTTCATTTAGAAAGTTTGGAGACCCCTGATGTAGGAAAACAACTTTATCCCAAATGTCAAGTCTGATATACATACGATGTGCTGCTGATAATGTAGCAATGCAATTGTTTTTCTTGTTATTTCTTTTCACTGTTCCTTTTTCATGTACAGTATATTTACTATACTATTTTGATTCAAGAAAGCTAGGGATATGTCTGCCCATCAGACAAATTGCAGGCCAGTAGACTTTTTAAACGTTGGAAATGTTCCAAACCTTTAATCTCCCTTTTTCTCCTTAAAGTCTCATAATTGATGTGATGACATTATAAGCCCATTTATGGGGCTGTTCATAAATCACAAGTTATACAGGATCACAAAGGTCTGTGTATCAGGTGTCATAACATTCTTACCACACGTGTGATTTACTTATGAAGGAATGTTGAACAGCAATGAATATACTGGCTACACCTTACAAAAACTGGGAAATAATCTTTCACTTTAGTATGTCATAGAGTCAAGCTGAACTATTCATCAAATTTGCTTAAGAAGGTCCCTGCTCTCTGAATTCTAGAGCATTTATCTACTATAGCAAGAGAAAGTTCACCTTAGCCTCATATATACCCGCTGGGTTGAAGGAAAAAAACCTGACAGGTTCAGGTCGGAGCCGATGTACTAACAATCCGATATTAGTACAGCGATCTCCCCTGCTGTTCTATTGTGTTCTGACAGGGGGTGGCTCCCCCGCCAGAACACTCCAGTCAGCACTCTCAGCAATTGGCTGAGAGTGCTGATCAGGAGCTGATCAGCAGACCTTTTTCAGTCATGGCCCATTGGCTTCTGTTGGACCGGCTACCATACACATGGGCAGGATGTCGGCCGGTTTCTATTCAGACTTTCAGACTTTGTGTACTAGGCTTTAGCTATGGGAAGTTATGTTCACTTCAATTAGCCAATTATCCGCAGGGAAAATTTGAAAAATGAAACTAATATTGCATATCCGTAGAGAGAGTTTCACTGGTTTAGGTGTTTTTATCTTTTAGTAAGTCAAATAACTGTATTGTTATTTGTATAAGGGAATATGTGGATATAGAAATATGGAAACGTCTATTGCTGCCTAATTTAAAAGCAGGTTCCGATTCTGGATTCACTATTCAATATTGACTGACAGCCCTGAAAGAAGCATGCAACCAATAAAACCAAAAAGCCTATGTGGTAAGGCCAGGATCAAGATGACAGCATCATAACTTGTTTGTACTGGGTAGTTACTTAACAGCAGTGGTTTCAAAGAAAAAAGGCAACACCATTGTTTGTCTAAGGTAGCTTAAGTACAAAAAAGCAGTAATATAGTAACACTCTAAGGTTCTGTAATTCCACCTCTGAGTAGTAGAGTAAAAAACAGCAGCCACAAGTTCAGAATAAACGAACTGATGCTGAGCATGCCTTCCTTGAGCACTTAAATATAATTGTTCTCTTTGCATCAGTAACCTACCTAATTACTGGACAGCTCTTCTGGCAATGCAGCTGGTGACAAGCCTTTTCTCTTCTCTATATCCAGCACCTAGGCTTTTCTGAGGTCCCAGGTCTCTAACCTATTCTCGACTAAAGGATTAAATCCTTGTACAAAGACTAACTGTTCCTCCTGGACAGGTTCCTATCCCTGCCTACACTTCCCCAATCCAGGGCTGCACATTAGTCTAATGTCAGGCTCTCCCGAGTGCCAGCATCAACAAATAGAAACATTACCACTCCATTGACACTGTACTGAATAGCTGTATTTATTTATTTATTACAGGTACTTATATAGCGCCGTCAAGTTATGTATATACCCTGGCTTCAAGGAGCTTACAATCTAAGGTCCCTAACTTACTTTCATACATACACATACCACGGTAAGGCCAATTTAGACAGGAGGCAATTAACCTCCCAGCATATGCTTGGAGTGTGGGACAGGGAGAACATGCAAACTCCAAGCAGGTAGTGCTGTGGTTGGGATTCCAACCATGACCCTAGAACTGCTAGGCGGAAGTGCTAACTCTATTCAAGTGATTCAGCTGTCACCTGACAGTCAGTGGGCAGAAGGCAGAAAGTCTTTTGGAAACAGTTGGTGGAGAGAGACTGGTGCTCGACTCCCTGCTCATATGTTCCTTTTAAAATAAGTCCAAGAATGGATGCTCTTATATTTTTGTCCTTACAGGTTCACTTTAAACACAGAAATGCACAACAGAAATCAACACTGTTGGAATGGAAAAAGCCACTTTACTATAAGAAGCACACCAGCTAAAGCTAAAGCATGATCCATGCACATACTGTAGGTTGCTGTTTTTAGGTTAAAAAATAAAAATTATAGCTATTGAAAAAATGTCATAAATACTTATTGTGGAAAGTTTTTTTTTAAGTCACATGACGTTTAATAAAGCTTGAATTATACTTTAACTTTTTTTCTTTAAATGAAATATAAAGCTTAATTGGTTTCTATGGGCAACAGCTCTATTTGTGATCCATTTTGCTTTTCTCAGGTTTCATGAAATCACCCCCTGGGCATTGAGAAAATGAGGGAGGGGACACTATGTGAGTTCTAGTTGGAATTTCCATGGTAGTGAACTCCAAGTTTTGGGGCTTCAGGGATTCCCTGGACAAAATCTCAAGGTATCCAGAAATTACTGCAATACAATCCGAAAGGCGATTCACTAATGCTTCAAACACTGTTTTGTGGAGCACTGTGTATTTGCATCCTGTTTAATAGGAAAATTTCAATTAATATTCTGTTTGATGATTCAGAAAAAAAAGTCCCATTTCTTTTGAAGATTGGCAAAAAATGGCTAGTAACTGTGTTTTTTCTGAGAAAAAAAATCATCATGAAATAAGGAAGTCTGGTGAGAAAAACACATTGCCCAGACTATGACTCTGAATCACACAGTGCACAGACCACTGCTTGTTGCTGTACACATATTTATCACTTTTAACTGAGAAGAGAAAATCACTCTTTAACCCCTTAAAGCATATCTAAACACTAAAACAAAAATGTAATACAGTATATTGCAGCTTACTAGTCCTTAGCTGTGGCAGTCCTTAGATGTGGCAGCTGAATTAGTTTTCATTTTTTCAGGGTTTTTTTTCTTTACTTTGGCCAAGTAGTCCTGCAAAAAAAAATTCCTGTCACTTTATGTCTACACTTTATCAATATCAGTATTGCCTCAATTTAAGGTACATTATAGGGTAGGGTTGGGTACTTGTTTACCCAACTGCTGTCAGGGATGTGCTGGCCATAGTGCAGCTGAAGCTCCTAGACAGAGGCAAATACACATGCGCAGAGGTGCATTTGCAGATGCCTGTCTTGCTGGGCATAGGCTAATGCCTATGCACATGCGCAGGAACATTAACGCTAACAGGCGAATGCTAAAATACCGGCGCACGTTAGTCAATAATGCTGGCACCAAATGGCCTATATAAAGACAGCAGCTGCACTAGTGCAGTGCTGTCTGATCTGAATCTTTACCTGAGTCTGATCCTTTATCTGCATCTGATTACCTGTGTTTGACCTGGCTTCCTTGACTACGCTTGCTTATCTCAAGTCCTGACCCCAGCTTGCCTTAACCTTGTTATACCTGCTATTCTGCCTGATATCCTGCTGCCAACCTCTGCCTCTCTACTGACCAATCTCTGCTTACCGTTTATTCCATATCTGATTATCTGTGATTGACGCGGCTTGTCTGACCCTGCTCCAGTCTTGCTCCATCCTGCTCCATCCAGTACCTGGTGACACTGTCCTGCATCCGCTGTGCATCCACACCTGCTGCTGCTACCACGACCTGCTGCTCAAGACCCAGCCTGGTCATCTCTACCCTCAACAAGAAATTCCGCAGGCACTCCTACCTCACTGCACTCTTGCAGCCACTGTCACAGCTCCAGTGGTCTCTGAGCCAGGGCTGTAAGAGAGGTCTCCTTCTACACGTCAGGCTCTGTTACAACATACATGACAGAAGCTATGGTTGCCACCCAGGTTGGCATTTTTAAATTTGCTATAAATCTTTGACATTAAAAATAAACAAAGCATATCCTTCTATAGTGTGTAATGCCTCATTCCAAAGCACTATGTGTCTTTTTTCTTCCCTGTCTCCTTCCACTGCTATCTGAATGAGTCACTTCTAAGATGTTATGTCGACACCAGACCATCTCAGGAGATGGCCCCACACCCTCCTCTGGCACACAGCAGGTCATTAACAGCCTCAGCCGTCCATGTTTTCCTATTATAGTGTGTAGAGGGGGTGTGTCCATTTCTCTACACTCAGGTCTCAGATTACACTGAGCTCTCAAATCTAGTTTGTGCAGTGTGTGACCTTAGATCCCTTCCCCCAATCTGCTGGAGCTAAGAAAAAGCCTTTAACCAGACCAATTTTCAGTTTTCAGTGCTCTCACACTTTGAATGACAATTACCCAGTCTTGCAACATTGTACCCATATGACATTTTTGTTCTTTTTTTCACACAAATAGAGCTTTCTTTTGGTGGTATATAATCACCACTGGGTTTTTTCTTTTTTGCGCTATAAATGAAAAAAGACTTATGAAAGATTATGAAATTTTGCAAATTAGTAATTGTTCTTCATAAGTTTTGGCCAAAATTTATACTGCTACATATCTTTGGTAAAAATAACCAAAATAAGTGTATATTATTTGGACTTTGTGAAAATTATTGAGTCAACAAACTATGGTGCCAATCTCTGAAAATTGATCACACCTGGTGTACTGACTTCCTATCTAATTTCTTGAGACACTAACAAGCCAGGAAAGTACAAATACCCCCCAAATTACCCCTTTTTGGAAAGTAGACATTCCAAGGTATTTAGTAGGAGGCATGGTGAGTTTTTTGAAGTTGTCATTTTTCCCCACAATTCTTCTCAAAATGAATTTATTTTTCACAAAATTGTCATAATAACACGTTATTTCTCAAACACAGTATGTGCATACTTCCAATTACACCCTAAAATACATTCTACTACCTCTCCTGAGTATGGCAATACCACATGTGTGAGACTTTTACACAGCCTGGTCACATACAGAGGCCCAACATGCAGGGAGCACCATCAGGTGTTCTAGGGACATAAATTACACATTTATTTTCTTGAAAATCTCTTACACTTTTGAAGGCCCTGAAGCACCAGGACAATGGAAACGCCCAAAAAATGAACCCATTTTGTAAAGCAAACACCCCAAGGTATAATCTATGAGGCATAATGAGTCTTTTGAAAATGTCATTTTTTTCCACAAGTTTTTGGAGAATGTGGAAAGAAAATGAGAACGTATTTCTTTTTTTACACAAAGTTGTTCATTTATAAGATATTTCTAACACATAGCATGTACATAGGAAAAAAATCACACCTCAAAATACATTATGCTACTCCTCCTGAGTATGGCGATACCACATGAGAGAGACTTTTACACAGCCTGGCCACATACAGATACCCAACATGCAGGGAGTACCATCAGGTGTTCTAGGAGCATAAATTGCACATCTAATTTGACTACCTATTACACTTTTGTAAGACACTGATGGGCACTGTAGTGGCACTGATGGGCACTGTAGTGGCATGGATGTGGCACGGATGAGAACTGATGTGACATGGATGAGTACTGATGTGGCATGAATGTGGCACAGATGAGCACTGATGTGGCACGGATAAGCACTGATGTGGCATGGATGTGGCACGGATGAGCACTGATGGGGCATGGTTGAGCACTGATGTGGCATGGATGTTGCACGGATGATCACTGATGTTGCATGGATGATCACTGATGTGGCACATACGAGCACTGATGTGGCATGGATGTGGCATGCATGAGCACTGATGTGGCATGGATGAGCACTGATGAGGCATGGATGTGGCAAGGATCAGCACTGATGTGGCATGGATGAGCACTGATGTGGCACAGATGATCACTGATGTTGCACGGATGATCACTGATGTGGCATAGATGAGGCATGGATGAGCACAGATGTGGCATGGATGAGCACTGATGGAGCATAGATGAGGCATGGATTAGCACAGATGTGACATGGATGAGCACTAATGTGGCATTTATGGGCACGGATGAGCACAGATGTGGCATTGATGAGCACTGATGTGGCATGGATGAACATGAATGAGCCATGAATGAGCCATGGATGGGCACAGATTAGCCATGGATGAGCCATGGATGGGCATGGATGAGCCATGGATGAGCAAGGATGGGGATGGATGAGCACGGTTGAGGCATAGATGAGCATGGCTGGACATGGATGAGCATGGCTGGGCATTAATGAGCATGGCTGGGCATGGATGGGCATGAATGAGCATGGATAAGCATGGCTGGGCATGAATGAGCATGGATGGACATGAATGAGCATGGCTCAGCATGGATGGGCATGGCTGGGCATGGATAAGCATAGCTGGGCATGGATGAGCATGGATGAGCATGGCTGGGCATAAATGAGCATGGCTGGGCATGGAAGGGCATGAATGAGCATGGATGAGCATGGCTGTGCATGAATGAGCATGGATGGGCATGAATGAGCATGGCTGAGCATGAATGGGCATGGCTGGGCATGGATAAGCATAGATGGGCATGGATGAGCATGACTTGGCATTGCTGGAGCATGGATGAGCATGGTTGGAGCATCGATGAGCATGGCTGGGCATGGATGGAGCATGGCTGGAGCATGGATGGAGCACGGATGGGCATGGCTGGAGCATGGATGGAGCATGGATGAGCATGGCTGGAGCATGGATGGAGCATGGATAGAGCATGGCTGAAGCATGGCTGGGCATGGCTGGAGCATGGATGGAGCATGGCTGGCCATGGCTGGAGCATGGATGCATGGATGCATGGATGCATGAATGAAGCATGGCTGGAGCATGGATGGGCAGTGATCAGCGCTGTTGGAACTTCAGATCCAGCTCACAGCGCTGCTGCACCCGGCTCCTTCCTCTCTTCGCACACTGTACCAATCGGTGAGAGGGGAGGAGCTGAACCAGATTTGCTTCGGTCTGTTGACAACTGATCTCTCCATCATTGTATGGAGCGATCTTGTGGTAAAGGGCCGCTCTCATTGGCCCTTCACCCCGTTCCGTGATGCGCCAGGTCCTCTGGACCCGATGGTCACGGAGATTTCCGGGTGCGTGCCCCAGGGGGGCGTGTGGGAGCGCGATTCTGGGAGGACGTCATATGATGGCCTTCCAGAGTTATCCGACCATGCTGTAGCTGTCATTCGGCTATGGCCCGGTCAGCAGCTGATAAACCTTAAAAAAAAAATATGATCCTGTTCCCTTAAAGCATGTTATACAGCACAATGCTTGTGCTGTGTTATTTGCCCCCCCTGTATAACCTAAAAAACTTGACTTATCTTGCCAGTTTCTGCCCTCCCCTCTGTAAACTGTCCACAGTGTATCATGGTTGCTGAGCCCTGATACCGTGGTCAGTTTACGTGCCTCCATCATCTGCAGCTCTCCTATCTCTCCTCTGTCCTTTCCCCCTCTCCCTCCTTGCTCCTGTGTCAGGGCCCTCCCCTGCTGCTGAAATAACTTGTCTTACTTAATATAATGTGCTCTGTCTCCTAAGGATATGTCCCCCTGTGTGTGTATTTTATAAAAAAAATGCTGTATATACGTTATTTATGAGCGCTGATCATATCCTTATTATCTGAGGCTAGTTACTTCAGTGGACATATGTAGTGGTTTACAACGACTTTAAACATGTATTTGATTTGTTCGTCTCTATTGCATGGTGGAATGATGAGATTAGTAGTGTACACAGTAAGTTGCAAGTAAATGCACAGCATAAACAAATATTTTAAATGCTCACTAGCAAGTGTTTTACTTTCTGTCAATTATTTTTTTTCACTTGTAATGTGTCTTTGAACTTACTAGTATATTTTAGTTCTCCAGGAGAGTCTGTTTCCTAGTCAGCCAATCCTTCCTTGCACATCATAGCCCTCTCCTCTTCTGGAAGTATCTAATTATTCTCTATGCACACCCTACATCTCCTACCCTCCTCATAGATCAGACTTTGTCAACCTTTCCACAGAGGAACCCTTAAAAAAAAAAAAAAGGTCTCAGGAAGACTAGTTTTAGCTGTGCTTTTGGGCCACTAGCGGGACGCTTTTAATCCCTGCTAGTGGGTGAATAAAGGGTTAAAAGTGCCCTAAAAGCTGCCGCAGTGCTTTGCAGGCCCTTCAGCAGCACTGCCTATACATTTCAATGGGCAGGGGTGGTGGAGGAGTGGTGTATACACCGCTCCTCCACCACCCCAAAGATGCTGCTTGCAGGACTTTTTCTAACGTCCTGCCGGTGCACCGCCCCAATGTGAAAGCACTCGGGCTTTCACATTGGTGTGGCATAAGAGGCATTTTACAGGCACTATTTCTAGTGCTAAAACGTCTGAAAAATGCCTCCAGTGTAAAAGGGGTCTAAAAGCGGGACTTTAGTTTTGATTTAAGCACAGAGAACAGTAATGCCCTGTACACACGATAGGATTTTCCGACAACAAATGTTCGATGGGAGCTTGTTGTCGGAAATTCCGACCGTGTGTAGGCTACATTGGACATTTTCCGCCGGAATTTCCGACAAACAAAATTTGAGATCTGGAACTCTGAAATTCCAATTGTGTGTATTTATTCCGACACACAAAATTCCACGCATGCTCGAAATCAAGCAGAAGAGCCGCACTGGCTATTGAACTGCATTTTTCTCAAGTCGTCGTATGAGTTGTACGTCACCGCGTTCTTGACGTTCGGAATTTCCGACAAGATTTGTGTGACCGTGTGTATGCAAGACAAGTTTGAGTCAACATTCGTTGGAAAAAAAAAAACATGGATTTTGTTGTTGGAAAATCCTATTGTGTGTACAGGGCAAAACATACAATCATGTGCAGGATCATTTCTTATTTTCTTAAATTCCCTTGCACATGATTAGATGTTTAAAGTGGACACAAGTTCACATCACTTGTCTTCATTATTAATCGCCTGACTAGTATCACACCCTGTATTGTTTAGGAATAAGCACAACATCACATGTATATCACACTTAAAAAAAAAAAAAAAAACAGTTGTGGTGCTTTCAATTTTCATCTATATTTCTTTGAAAAGGAAGTTTGTGCTGGGAACATATTTGCTTGACAATGCTTTTTATTGCTTAATTAAAAATATGAGGCTTTCTGATATACTGTGTTATAAACAGATGTGTTAGATAGCAGAAATACATTTTATATGATGGATCAGTCAAATCAAAAGATATTTCAGAACTTGCTTATAGTCAGCTCCTGAGACTATATCACCAACATATAGAGACAAATCTCTATGTTTAGCCTATAAAAGTATAGGATTAAGTACAGTCTTTGGAAAGAGATTGTTAGGTTTTTCTTCTTCAGGCTGTACACTGAGCTAAGCAAGCGCAGTTCAGATTACATTCCGATACAGCGCCTGTGTGACGGGATGACTTCACGTTTGCGTACACATGACCAATGAGAACGGACGCAGCCACAGGACCATCAGCCACAGGATCACTAAAATGTGCAGTGAAAACACTCACCTGCTTGCATGTGTTACTCTCATATTAACTACACTGTGTAGCTGCTATCCTAATTGATCCAATGACCAAACAAATGAAAAAAGTGTCATGATCTGGGGCTTGCTTAAGTGCTGCCGTCATTGGGGAGCTACAGTTCATCGAGGGAACCATGAATGCCAACATGTACTGTGACATACTGAAGCAGAGCATGATCCCCTCCCTTCAGAGACTGGGCTGCAGGGCAGTATTCCAACATGATAACGACACCAAACACACCTCCAAGACGACCGCTGCCTTGCTAAAGAAGCTGAGGGTGAAGGTGATGGACTGGCCAAGCATGTCTCCAGACCTAAACCCTATTGAGCATCTGTGGGGCATCCTCAAACGGAAGGTGGAGGAGCACAAGGTCTCTAACATCCACCAGCTCCGTGATTTCATCATGGCAACCTGTGAAGCTCTGGTGAACTCCATGCCCAAGAGGGTTAAGACAGAGCTGAAAAATAATGATGGCCACACAAAAATATTGACACTTTGGGCCCAATTTGGACATTTTCACTTAGGGGTGTATTCACTTTTGTTGCCAGCGGTTTAGACATTAATGGCTATGTTGAGTTATTATGAGGGGACAGCAAATTTACACTGTTATACAAGCTGTACACTCACTAATTTACATTGTAGCAAAGTGTCATTTCTTCGGTGTTGTCACATGAATGGATATAATAAATGTGAGGGGTGTACTCACTTTTGTGAGATACTGTATGTATTCTAATTTTGTATTTATAGCACTAGACTTTTTGCAGTCACTTAGTGGAAATTTTGGCACTTTATATTGGTTCACATTCTAGGGTAATTTGTGCTAGTGCTGTCAAAAAGATTTTTTCATTTGTTTGGTCACTGGATCAATTAGGATAGCAGCTACACAGTGTAGTTAATATGAGAGTAACACATGGAAGCAGGTGAGTGTTTTCACACTTTTTAGTGACTTTTTTTTTCACACTTTTTAGTGATCCTGTGGCTGATGGTCCTGTGGCTGCGTCCGTTCTCATTGGTCATGTGTACGCAAATGTGAAGTCATCCCGTCAGGTGCTGTACTGGAATGGAACCTGAGCTGCACTCGTGTAGCTCAGTTTACATTCTGAAGAAGACTGAGAGCAAGCAGTAGATTTATTTTAGTTCAGAAGAGACATTGCATGTCTCTTTTGAAATAAAGAGCTGACTGCTCACAGTTTTTTTAAAGTGAGAACAGTAACATCCAATCATGTGCAGGAGAATTTTTTATTTTCTTAAGCTCCCTTGCACATGATTAGATGTTTAAAGTGGACACAAGTTCACATCACTTGTCTTCACTATTAATCACCTGATTAGTTTCACACCCCGCATTGTTTAGGAATAAGCACGACATCACATGTATATCACACTTAAAAGCTGCGGTGCTTTCAATTTTCATCTATATTTCTTTGAAAAGGAAGTTTGTGCTGGGAACATATTTGCTTGACAATGCTTTTTATTGCTTAGTTAAAAATATGAGACTTTCTTCTATACTGTGTAATAAACAGATGTGTTAGATAGGAGAAATACATTTTATATGATGGATCAGTCAACCCAAATGAGATATTACAGAATCTTATAGTCAGCTCCTGGGACTATATCACCAACATATAGAGACAAATCGCCTACAAAAGTATAGGATTAAGTACAGTCTTTGGAAAGAGATCGTTAGCTTTTCAGACCTAATTAGCAGGGTAATATGTCAACATAAGCATTTTTATTTCTGCAAAAAGTAGTGAGTATGTGCTTGTAATCTAGCACCTGCCTAAAATACTTTACCTTCGCCGACTCTCTGCTTTCTACTATATACTGTAAGAGAAGTGTCCATGTACTTTACCACTGATGATTGGCTGCCAAAAAGGGGGGCAAGCTATTTTTTGACTCAGAGCGATTGCTTTTTGGTTAAGACTCAATCACATAATTGCGCTGCGGTAAATGTGAATGGCACTCCAACGTACCTTTACAATGCACTTGTGTTGCAGTGCACCACAATGTGTTGTAATGCTCTACTGCACATTGTGGTGAGCTGCCCTAGCAAAAAGCAGCAGCCTGATTTTTAAGCCCCCGTACACAAGATAGGATTTTCCGATGGAAAATGTTCAATGGGAGCTTGTTCTCGGAAATTCTGACCGTGTGTAGGCTCCATCGGACATTTTCCATCGGAATTTCCGACACACAAAATTTGAGATCTGAATCTCAAATTTTCCGACAACAAAATCCGTTTTCGCAAATTCTGATTGTGTGTACACAATTCCAACGCACAAAGTTCCACACATGCTTGGAATCAAGCAGAAAAGCCGCACTGGCTATTGAACTTCATTTTTCTCGGCTCGTCGTACGTGTTGTACGTCACCGCGTTCTTGACGTTCGGAATTTCCAACAAGCTTTGTGTGACCGTGTGTGTGCAAGACAAGTTTGAGCCAACATCCTTCGGAAAAAAAACATGGATTTTGTTGTCGGAAAATCCTATTGTGTGTACAGGGCATTCTTTTTTGTAGTGTGTTAGACAGCCCATTTAAATCAATAGGCTGCTTTAATGTAACACACGTTGCAAATGCATAACATGCACCGGAAGAGACCGTCCTTGTGTAAATAGGCCATTAATTAAGCTAATGCTAAAGCAATGATTTACACCTTCTTGTTTTGAGACATCGTAGAGACTGCCTATCTCTGAATATTCAAAATTAGAAACTTGGAGATATTATATTGATTTTCAGTCCTCTTAACTAGATAATGATCAATCCATATCTAGAGATAAAACTTTGTATCAGGTGGCAACTTCATTTATAAGCAGCAGAGATAAGCTTGTTCTGCCAGGTACTCCCTCTTTCGGAACTATCATGGGAAGGAAAAAATATGTCCATGGTATAAATATGATACAATTTTTATCCCGCTGGAAAAATATTGCACAGGTGCCGTAGGATGGAAAGTACGACGAGGAATGGGTAGTCCTACCAGTATTATAGAACTGATACCAATATGTAAGAAATAAAAAATTCTCTGCCCTCTACTTCTGTGAATTGAGTGCTAAGAGCAGTAGACATTAGCTTTCAAAGTTTCCTAAGGCCTATACTATAGAGAGATACTGTCAAACTACTTTGAAACACTTAATAAATCACTGCTGCACTGTGAATTTGGAAGAAACATTTACCACTGGGATGTTTTAGTACAATGGCTGTATTCATAGTTTCTGCCACTCTAGGAATATGTGATTGATGCCACTTCTGCCAGCTAGTCAAATTTGTCAATCACATTGTTATTGATAATACGAAGACTGAAACCAGGGAGCCGTACCCTGTACAATTCATAAGCAGCGCTGCAACTGTATTGTACAGTCAGATAATCAAGATTCTGCAGAAAAAGTGATGATTACTTGTTTAGTGAGCTACAGAAAAATCCTTCCATTAGCCTTTGAACTCTTATGCAGGGTTCTGCCATTAGATTTACTTCTAAGTGCCCAGAGGTAAACAGGCTAGACACAAATAAAATTCAAAAGCAAACCGAAATGCTAATTTACTTCAGTACTGTCACATTCCCACCCTACCACATGGGTAGGTTTGGAGTTATATAAAATACAGTGAAATTTATATGGCACAATACATAGCATGATAAACTGGTTTGTATTATGTAAGGCATGACATACATACAGTATATGGGCTATGAATATATATAAATTCATTTCCCAACATGTTTTTATTAGTAATTGTTGATAATAATGAATCACAAACAAGAACTAAAATTAACCATTCAAAAACCAGCACCTTTCGGTTTCATCTTGATATGGTAAAACATGACAGTACAGATTTGCACAATCAAATTGCCTTAGTTGCTACAGAAAACAACTTGCAGGGATGTGTCTGTTTTGTAACTTATATATATATATATATATATATATATATACAGTATCTCACAAAAGTGAGTACACCCCTCACATTTTTGTAAATATTTTATTATATCTTTTCATGTGACAACACTGAAGAAATGATTCTTTGATGCAAAGTAAAGTAGTGAGTGTACAACTTGTATAACAGTGTAAATTTGCTGTCCCCTCAAAATAACTCAACACACAGCCATTAATGTCTAAACCGCTGGCAACAAAAGGGAAAATGTCCAAATTGGGCTAAAGTGTCAATATTTTGTGTGGCCACCATTATTTTCCAGCACTGCCTTAACCCTCTCAGGCATGGAATTCACCAGAGATTCACAGATTGCCACTGGAGTCCTCTTCCACTCCTCCATAACGAGAGCTGGTGGATGTTAACTACGTTGCGGTCCTCCACCTTCTGTTTAAGGATGCCCAACAGATGCTCAATAGGGTTTAGGTCTGGAGACATGCTTGGCAAACCTTTACCCTCAGCTTCTATCGCAAGGCAGTGGTCATCTTGGAGGTGTGTTTGGGGTCGTTATCATGTAGGAATACTGCCCTGTGGCCCATTCTCCGAAGGGGGGGATCATGCTCTGCTTCAGTATGTCACAGTACATGTTGGCATTCGTGGTTCCCTCAATGAACTGTAGCTCCCCAGTGCCGACAGCAGTCATGCAGCCCCAGACCATGACACTCCCGCCACCATGCTTGACTGTAGGCAAGACACACTTGTCTTTGTACTCCTCACCTGGTTGCTGCCACACATACTTGACACCATCTGAACCAAGTAAGTTATCTTGGTCTCATCAGACCACAGGACATGGTTCCAGTAATCCACGTCCTTAGTCTGCTTGTCTTCAGCAAACTGTTTGCTGGCTTTCTTGTGCATAATCTTTAGAGGAGACTTCCTTCTAGGACGACAGCCATGCAGACCAATTTGATGCAGCGTGCGGCATCTGGTCTGAGCACTGACAGGCTGACCACCCACCCTTTCAACCTCTGCAGCAATGTTGGCAGCACTCATACATTTTTTTTCCCAAAGACAACCTCTAAATATGATGTTGCGCACGTGCACTCAACTTCTTTGGCCGACCATGGCGAGGCCTGTTCTGAGTGGAACCTGTCCTGTTAAACCGCTGTCTGGTCTTGGCCACCGTGCTACAGCTCAGTTTCAGGGTCTTGGCAATCTTCGTTTAGCCTAGACCATCTTTCTGTAGAGCAACAATTCTTTTTTTTTTTCAGATTCTCAGAGAGTTCTTTGCCATGAGGTGCCATGTTGAACTTCCAGTGACCAGTTTGAGAGAGTGAGAGCTATAACACCAATTTTAACACACCTGCTCCCCATTCACATCTGAGACCTTGTAACACTAACGAGTCACATGAAACCGGGGAAGGAAAATGGCTAATTGGGCCCAATCTGGACATTTTCACTTAGGGGTGTACTCACTTTTGTTGCCAGCGGTTTAGACATTAAAGGCTATGTGTTGAGTCATTTTGAGGGGACAGCAAATTTACACTGTTATACAAGCTGTACACTCACTACTTTACATTGTAGCAAAGTGTCATTTCTTCAGTGTTGTCACATGAAAAGATATAATAAAAAATATTTACAAAAATGTGAAGGGTGTAATCACTTTTGTGAGATACTGTGTGTATATATATATATATATATATATATATATATATATATATATATATATATATATATATTATGTCATTACGTACAGTATATAAAATAAGTTATATAATAAACAAAATTAAAACAAGCAATGTAAGTAGGTAAAATGAATAAACTCACAGCTTTAGCAAAATAAAAAAAAAAAATGACAGCATAAGCTGTCAGCATACACCTTATCTAACAGGCCCTGTATCCAGTGCTGGATTTCTTCATAGCCAGCATACGCCAATGCCTAGATTGGCAGGGCTGCGCACAGCCACCTACACATCATGTTATTTTATTAACTATCAGTAATACTTTAACAACAAATGCTTCCAGGTTGCCAACCAGCCTGCAAAGTGTGTATATTTGTGCTGGTGGAACAGTGCACTGTGGACCGGGACTGTACATCTAGAACTTAAATGCTAACAGAGTGACAGTTTGTGTGTCCGGATCTTGTTGATAGAGGCAAATGAGAGCTTTAATGGTAGATGTGGAGAAGAGTTTAATGAGCAGCAGCTAAATATGTCTTTAACAAAGAGAAGAAATCTACAATCTGGATCGTTTTGCCGCTGCGTATTTATGTGTTCCACCTGGTCTTAGTACCTCACCTGTGGCACTAAGAGGTTAGCCTCAGATCTGACGAGGTTGACCCCTTCAGGTATGTGAATCAGGGGTCCCAGGTTTTCTCAAATCTGGGAAGCTTGTCCTGCAGGATGGCAGAGAGGCATTCGACAATCTATTCTTTAAGAAGTCAAAATATAGCACCGGGGATTTCCAGAATCTTGCGATCGTTATTCTGGCTGCTGTAATAATGAAAAAAATTAGGCATTGGGTGGGTCTCAGGGCTCCCCCAACAGGGTATCCCAGGAGTGCCTGTTGCAGGGACTTAGTCAGATTGGTTCCTGTGAGAGAATAGATAAAATTGTACATTCGGATCCAGAATCTATGAGCTTTTGGGCACACCTACCATACTTGATACGCTGTTTCCTCTTGGCTGCACCCTCAAAAACACAGGGTGCAGGCTACCAGTGCCCATCAGCCAATTCTAGCAGGGACCATATACAATCGCATTAGTACTTTATAATTAACCTCTATTAGGGAGGTGTTTATAATTCATTTTGCAGCCCCTTGTGCCAGTCTATGCCAATCTGCAGGGTCCAAGACCTCCCCTATATCCTGTTCCCATTTTTCTATATAAGTGAGTTTGTCATCTGTTGAGGTCAGAATGTCGTAACCCTTAGATATATACCCCGAGCAGGTGTCAATGTGTTTACAATGATATCTACACTATGTAAATAGATCTAAATACTATATCATGTCTGATATACAATATGTTTTATTGTGTGTTCGTTTTGTCTTTTTCTATAAAATGTTCTTTAGACAGACATATACCTCACCACCAGCCCCTGAAGAAGAGGTCGCAATCATTATAAAACCTCGAAACGCGTTGGGCTTGCACTGTTGATCAGCTCTCTTGCTGAAACAGCTCCTGTGGGGTTAAGTGTAGTTCTGTCGATTTGTCCTGTATACACTTGCTGTATCACCATCATTTATAACTCTGGCATCCATTTTGTTTTCATTTTTGTTTTCATTATTATGTGTCATGTTTTTTAACCTTTTGATAAAAAAAAAACCACTATTTTTACACTTTTTGATGTCTTTTTCGAGACTTCCGCCCTTTAAAATCCCATTAAGAGGAAAACTTTCTATTGTATATTGATATAGGGATGTGGGCTGGTTGTCTCTTTCCATAAAGTCCTTGTCACTATTCCATGTTCTAGGTATTTTTGGGGGTTGTTTTAGATAAGTCGGAAACCTTTTTAAGTGAAAAGATAAAGTTCGCTATCTGATTATATTAATAGTATCTTGCTGGTGGTAAAGCGTGTTGTTCCTTAAGGGCTCCTCTGTGGTCATAAAAATCGGCGATATGCAAAAGCCCCTTATTTGTCCACCATGCTAAATCAGAAGGCAAAAGGCCTGGGGTTAATGCAGGATTTGCCAATAGTGGAGCAAGGTGTAAATAAGCTTTTATAGGATATCTGTCTAATGCCGTGTACACACGAGCGGAATGTCCAACAGAAAAAGTCCGACGGGAGCTTTTCAACGCATATTCTGATCGTGTGTATGCCCCATCGGACTTTGTATGTCGAAAATTCTGACGGACCTAGAAAAAAAACACGTTTTAAATTTTTCCGACGGAACCCAAACCACTCTTCTGTATGCTGTTCCGACGTACCAAAAACGACGCATGCTCTGAAGCAAGTACGAGACTGAAGCTATTGGCTACTGGCTATTGAACTTCCATCTTCTAGTCCCGTCCTACGCGTTGTACATCACCGCGCTCTGGACGGTCGGAATTTGGTGTGACCGTGTGTATGCAAGACAGCTTGAGCGTAATTCCATCGGAACTCCGTCTGAAAAACCTTCAGAGTTTATTCCGACTGGAAAACCGGTCATGTGTACAGGGCATTACTCTTTTTAATTGGGACAATGTGTGGCCAATGACTAAAGCTGTCGCTTTACCTGTGCTACTATGAAGCCTACTGTGTATATTGTTAAATCCAACCTTGATTATAGTTGCTGGCTTTGGTGTTTTGATCCACTGTTGTGTAATGCAAACTGACAGCTGGGAGAAACCAGGAAATACAACAAGGCGGAACCAAGCAGAGAGTCCTGGCTGAAGAAATATCACCACCTAATGTATTAACAAGATAGTTATGTTATTGCAAAATTCTAATTTTGATGGTTTTCCTTCAGGAAGAACTTGAATGTAGGGCAAGTTACTTGGTTAAATTCCTGACATATGTGTATGTGATAACTACGTAGTAGTTATCTAAGTAGTATGAGTGAAACAGTGTATATAAAGTATGAAAATGAGGGGAACCCTACATTTTGATGTGGGATATAACTGGTGTTACTGGTGGGATATAACTGGTGTGAATTATAAAATTTAGTATAATGCTTACACTGGGTTTACAAATGTAGCAAGATCCCAGGCCTCTTTTAGTCTAATGAGTACCTCCAGAGCCAAGAGCTGCTGACATCCTTCCATATAGTGTGGGTTTTAAGGCATAGTGGGCGTAATGCAAGATAGATTCATGGGCACCAGACACTTCTTGAATGCAAAGAGATTTTATTTCTCTTGAACAGAACTGTGGGAGAGAGGTTAGGGCCAGGACGCCCCTAGGTAGTCGCAATGTTAATTAGCAGACTCCGAGACTTCTACAGGTAAACAGCCATGCAGGGAAAGGCATCCAGAAAGACACCACATCTGCATGCGTAGGAATGCTGTCTCCTATAGCAACAGTCTTATGCCCTGTACACACGACAGGACTTTTCATCTGACTGAACTCCGAAGGACTTTTTGACGGAGTTCCAACAGAGTTCCAACAAAACGGACTTGCCTACACACGATCACACCAAAGTTCGATCGTTTCGAACGTGATGACGTACGACCAGACTAAAAGTTCATAGCCAGCAGCCAATAGCTGCCCTTGCGTCCTTTTTTGTCCGTTGGACTAGCATACAGACGAACGGATTTTTGACTTGAGTCCGTCGGAAAGATTTGAAACATGTTCTATTTCTAAGGTCCGACAGATTTTTCGACAGAAAAGGTCCGATGAAGCCCACACACGATCGAATTGTCTGGCGGATTTGTTCCGTAGGACTAGTTCGGTCGAAAAGTCCAGTCGTGTGTACACGGCATTAGAACAGTTCCTAACACAAGTTGTAACAAACTCTACAGTCACTTCTTGTAGTTTCTCAACCCACTGAGCTCCCAGTCTCTCTCTGGGCACAGGTCCCTCTCCTGTAATTGCTTACTCTCATTTTACTGCACACTATGAGTTTCTCAGAGTTTGCATTAGAATCTGTAGTAAGTTAGAAACTGCCTGCCTAATTTCCTGATTGGAGGACATCCACCATAATCTAGCCATTTCCTCCTTAGCCCTTCCTTTCATTAATTGGATTTCCGTTCTTTCAATCAGAGGCTCAGCATCACATTTAGGTGTTACTCAAGACAGTCTTAATACAAAGAGAGGAGGAGAGGAGTACTGAGGCAGGGTGTTCAGAAAGCTATGTACAGCACCCTGCTGGTCTCTCCCGCCAGACATGATCTGCCTGCATTGTATAGAGAAGCACAGAGACCCATCAATGATGTCACTGTGTATAAAATAAGGTATGTAAAGAAAATGGAAAGGTTTTGTCAGAGAGGAACCAATGAAGGCAAAATATAAACAGATTAAATTTCAACTTTGTGGGCCCTTTCACACCAGCGGACCGATCGTGTCTGCCTGTCTGTTTTTCAGGCGGACCCGACCGGACCACCTATTGTTCTCTATGGAGCGGTGGATGGCAGAAGACATGTTTCCACTGACACCCGCCGGCATCCAATTGGATCCGGTTCGCTATAAACAGAAGGATTGGGATGCGTTCACCATCTGTCTGGCGCATCAGATCGGACGACGGATGGATGGGAACAGACAGGCGTTTTTCATCTGACTGCCCCATAGAAAACAGCGGGCTGTGTCCGTGTCTGTTCTGCATAGCAGAGTGGACATGGACCTGTCAGCCGCCTGATCAGTGGAGAGATCCCCCCGATGAACAGGTGGATCCGCTTGACGGATTACGTTCTATCTAAAAGCCTATAGCATTAATAACTGTTTAATAAGGCAGATTGTCCTAGAGCTATGCGGTACAGTACCTAATTCACAAAAACCTTTTCACTTGTTATAGTGTGAAAACTGGTAAAGTTTCTGTGCTAAAAATAAGATTAGGTGGCAGCTGACTCAAAATTTTTGGAGTATTTCCATTTTGGGCACGTGGACTAGCGAGGCAACAGTGTCTCTTAATTTATGGGGACTTTTCTTAATTTCCTTTTGTATGGAAAAAATATATTTGTGCTTCTATAGTTACCATTTTTCCCAGCAGTGATTCATTTTCACCATCTTTCCTGTCTAGAGGTCTAAAATATTTACATTCTAATTTACATTCTACATTTGTAGAACTATAAAGCATCAATTTGGTCATGAAAAAAAGTAAACAATTAGAACAGTAATAATTATAACTGAACTGAACAGATTATTTATATTCATTGTGAAATTAAATAAAATTTCTTAAATATAGGATTCTGTTATGTAACTTCATTCCTTTTAATGAAAAAAAATCACCAGATGATAGCTGGAACTATAGTAATAACATAAAACGGTGTTATAAATAATTGAGCCAACATATAGAATATATTTTGATATTGTTAAAAAGTTTGTTTTAGTTGATAAATTACCCTTGTCATCATGATAAAAACCTTACCGT
Organism: Aquarana catesbeiana; assembly: GCF_042186555.1. Lineage (NCBI taxonomy): Eukaryota > Metazoa > Chordata > Amphibia > Anura > Ranidae > Aquarana > Aquarana catesbeiana. Next base: position 363,595,566 of record NC_133327.1, on the reverse strand, counting down.
AGAATTCAAAATGAAATAGCCATCACAAACCACAAATATCATTACCATACAACTGATATAATACTGTGTGTACTGTACAGATATTTTAATGTTGCATTGTTCCAATGATAGCACACTTTATCAATTACATTGAATAGTCCCACAGGCAATGTAAAGCAGGAAGAGTCTTGACAGCTTAAGCAGTTTAAAGGTAGTCTGAAAAGTAGTATGCCTGTAATAAGTAGTACCAATTTTTAATTAGTACCTGTTGGTATCTTGCATACTGCCAGAGGCTATTCATAATACTTTGCACAAATGTGTATCAATTGTAATTTTAATAAAGTGTAATTTTACCAAGAAATATTATAGCATGACATACTTTATGTGCAACATGAGTCCAAAAAACTATAGAGGCTTCAGAGCTTGTAAATTATAGGAAAAACCACACTATATTATACTCCAAGCTACACTTTCAAGAAAAGCATGTTTTGATTTGTAGGTGAGTCATCGACTATGATGAATACAACGTTTAAATATAAATGTATCATTATGTCAGCAGCCATGTTGCCCAACTGTATGTAAATGTATCCTGTATTTAGCAACTGCTGAAGTGAAAAAGATTTGAGACTTTGAAGAAGGCAAATATATTCAGCTACTGGTCTTCACCTTAGCCAAAGTGCACTACCTCCTAATAGTGAATTCATTTGTTTTGACCCCTGCAAGCTTTCATTCTCTCATCATCCCTCACTCTGAGAAGAAGAAGGTCCTGGGACCTAGACTCCATTTTGAGGAGTGCATGTGAAGAAGGAACATCTGCAGGAGCCCATCCGCCATCATCCACCATCATTTGCAAATGTTCGGTAGAGAACTACAGTACATCTGTGATTCCTTTTAGTAGCAGCATTTCTAGTAAGGCCTGGGCTTTTTTAGCATCATGCATCTACCACACACCCTTTAACAGTCACTGTGTGTTTTTTACTGTATGATTTTTTTTCTATTTTGTTCCCGGTTTCACCCCACTGTCTTCTTTTCAATAAAGCATTGATATTTATTTACATTGTCTGACTTATTGGAGGATAGGAGAGTTTACCTGCATGTGGAGCAGTGCACAGGTCACAAGGTGAAGTGCAGTGAGGACAGAACAAGGACTAACAATGTATGAATCTCCTTAGCAGCATATAGTTACATAGTAGGTGACAGTGGCGGAATTACCAGGGTCGCACCAGTCGCACTTGCGACTGGGCCCTGTCATCATGCCACTATGGGGGGGCCCACCGCCAGAAGGTTCTTCTGCTAGTTACTCAGAGGCAATGATGGGTGAGTGTACTATCACTGCACAGCGGATCGCTCACCCAGCCTCTCCACCCACGTAGTTCGCAGCTGCACTGTTTACATTATTATCACTGTGGCAGTAACTCTACAGCGGATCGCTCACCTAGAGCCGTCGGGAGGCAGAAGCTGTATAGTTTTCTCAGCCACTCAGTCAGGTAGAGTGAAGGGGGAGGAGCCAGGGGAGGTCTCAGACATCTGAGGAAACCCCATCTTGGGATAGTGACCTGGAGACATGTGAAGGGAGTTGGAGCATACACAGAACATGGAGCATAGAGTCCTAAGCTGACACTGAGAGAGCGAGTGCAAGTGAGTCACATAGATCCCAACCCACACCAATGCTGCTACTGATTACATCACCCTCCAGCACTGCCACTTCCCCCATAAAGCTGACACTGCTCCCATCCTACCACCACTGTCGCACTAATCTCAAACCCCCCCAGCATCTGCCAGTGATCCCACCACCCAGCATCTGCCAGTGATCCCACCACCCCGCTAGCATCTGTCAGGGATCCCACCACCCCCCCAGCATCTGACAGTGATCCCACCACCCCCCCAGCATCTGACAGTGACCCCCCCAGCATCTGACAGTGATCCCAACCACCCCCCCTTCAGCATCTGACAATGATCCCAACCACCCCCCCTTCAGCATCTGACAGTGATCCCAACCACCCCCCCTTCAGCATCTGACAGTGATCCCAACCACCCCCCCTTCAGCATCTGACAGTGATCTGATTCCCCCCTCCAGCATCTGCCAGTGATTAGTCCACTCTCTCCCTCACAGCACTGCCCCTGATAAATCCCCCTTCCCTCCAGCATTACCACTGATCGCATTATCACCAGCACTGCCACTGATCCCATCCACCCTAGCAGCGCTGTGTCCCATCCCCCACACAGCACTGCCACCAGGGGCGTAACTACAGGGGTCACAGTTGCGATCTGGCCTGATGCTCTACGGGGGCCCATGCTCCATTGTACACCTGGATAGGAGGAGCGGCATATAGAGGAACTGATCCCCTCCATTTTCCTCATGTAGAAAAATGGAGAGATTGGTTCCTCTATACGCCTCCCCCCTCCATTCCTCCTATCCAGCTTCTTTCTGCTGCTCCTGGGCCCCTGTCCACTGTCCTGGCCCCCCTTCAGTATTGCCGGGGGATTTGTCAGGATGGAGAGCAGGGAAATATGTAATTTACCAGCCCCTTCCTTGTCTGAATGGACAGAGTCAGGGATCTGTACTGATCATTCATACCTATCTTAACTATGCTTTAGTTTGTGAATGAAAGGGAAGATTCTGTGCAGCTGAGGTTGCAGAGAAAGAGATTGGGAGCTCAGCAGTGGAACATCAGAGGTCTGTTTAGACCCCTGATATCTTACCAAAGCCCCCCAATGCGGCTCCTAAACAAAATGTAAAAAAAATAATATAAAATAATATTGTAAAAAAATAAAATAAAAAGTAAAAAAAAAAAAAATAATAATAAAAACCTACTGACTACCAGAGTCACAAAGGTTGCACTTGCGACCGAGCCCTGGCGTTCTGCCACTGGGCTTTGGGGGAAGGGTCCCAGGCTCATGAGAAGGGACCCCATCTGGGAGTCAGGGGGGCCCTTTATGGTCTCTTGCACCGGCTGAAGGTTCTAGTTAGGCCTCTGGTAGGTGAGGTTGAAAAAAGAAGTCCATCAAGTCCAACCTATGTGTGTGATTATATGTCAGTATGACATTGTATATCCCTGTATGTTGTGGTCGTTCAGGTGCATATCAAATAGTTTTTTGAAACTATCGATGCTTCCCGCTGAGACCACCGCCTGTGGAAGGGAATTCCACATCCTTGCTGCTCCTACAGTAAAGAACCCTCTACGTAGTTTAAGGTTAAACCTCTTTTCTTGTAATTTTAATGAGCTGCCACGTGTCTTGTTAAACTCCCTTCCGTGAAAAAGTTTTATCCCTATTGTGGGGTTACCACCAGTATGGTATTTGTATATTAAAATCATATCCCCTCTCAAGCGTCTCTTCTCCATAGAAAATAAGTTCAGTGCTCGCAACCTTTCCTAGTATCCTCCAGACCCTTTATTAGCTTTGTTGCCCTTCTTTGTACTCGCTCCATTTCCAGTACATCCTTCCTGAGGACTGGTGCCAAAAACTGGACAGCATACTCTAGGTGTGGCCGGACCAGAGTCTTGTAGAGCGGGAGAATTATCATTTTATCTCTGGAGTTGATCCCCTTTTTAATGGATGACAATATTCTGTTTGCTTTGTTAGGAGCAGCTTGGGATTGCATGCCATTGCTGAGCCTATCATCTACTAGGACCCCCAGGTCCTTTTCCATCCTAGATTCCTCCAGAGGTTCTCCCCACAGTGTATAGCTTCCATTCATATTTTTGCCACCCAAATGCATTATTTTAAATTTTTCTACATTAAACCTCATTTCCCGTGTAGTTGCCCACTCCATCAATTTGTTCAGATCTTTTTGCAAGGTTTCCACATCCTGCAGAGAAGTTATTGCCCTGCTTAGCTTAGTATCGTCCGCAAATACAGAGATTGAACTGTTTACCCCATCCTCCAGGTCGTTTATGAACAAATTAAATAGGATTGGTCCCAGCACAGAACCTTGGGGGACCCCCACTACCCACCCCTGACAATTCCGAGTACTCCCCATTTATCACCACCCTCTGAACTCGCCCTTGTAGCCAGTTTTTAATCCATGTACTCACCCTATGGTCCATGCCAGTGGGCCTTATTTTGTACAGTAAACGTTTATGGGGAACTGTGTCAAATGCTTTTGCAAAATTCAGATACACCACGTCTACAGGCCTTCCTTTATCTGTATAGCAACTCACCTCCTCATAGAAGGTTACAAGATTGGTTAGGCAAGAATGATTCTTCATGAACCCAAGCTGATTACTGTTAATGATACTGTTCTCAATACTAAAATCTTGTATATAGTCCCTTATCATCCCCTCCAAGAGCTTGCATACTATTGATGTTAGGCTAACTGTCTGTAATTCCAAGGTATGTATTTGGGGCCCTTTTTAAATATTGGTGCTACATTGGCTTTTCTCCAATCAGCTGGTACCATTCCAGTCAGTAGACTAACATAAAATTTTAGAATGTTTTAAGTGCTCCATATTTAAAGGAGTTGTAAAGGCAGAAGGTTTTTTTTATCTTAAAGCATTCTACAGGGGAAAGGTGGAGAGACTGAGAGTACCAGGAGACATATATGGGATTAAGGGGAGGGGGAAAAGGGGGGGGGGAGGGGGGCTGATGCGAAACATACTTACTGTTGATGGATTTCTGGGAGGGGAAAAAGAAGGGGAGCCATAAGGGTCAAAAACCTAAAAAATGTATGTAATTAATGACAGATTATAACATGCGTAAGCTAAAGTACAATTCAGCATTTAAAAAAAAAAAAGAAAGTACAAATCAGCATTTCAAAAAAGAAAACAGGCTTATTGAACAGGAATTTCAAGTAGAAGACTAATTTTTCCAGCTCCTTGTTCAATCCACCCGGCGTAAGGACATATAATCTGAAAATCCAGCAAGATTCTCGTGCTCACAGGCGTCTTTGGTATGGCTTCAATAACCCAAACCCTCAAATCCCGGGAGGAATGTTCATGATGAATAAGGAAACAATGCCCCCAAACATTTCCTTATTCATGAACATTCATGAACATTCCTTTTGGGATGAGCTTGACCAGTTCAATCTAGCCTGACACACCAGCGCCCACTCTGCTATCAGTAGTCCGCCTCACGAGTGGTTGCCATGGCACCACATAAACATCTTCTGGCAAAACGGACTATAAAACCTCTTCAAACATGGTCACCATCATTGCCTGATGAAGGAGCACGCATGCTTCGAACGTGCGCTCCTCCCACTCCCTCATCCTCTGGAAGTGACGCATGTGGCCACCCCTGAGCCATCTCTGAGAACCAGGAAGCATTGGGAGCCACAAGTGCAGCCGGGAACATCAGCAGCCTCTACATCTGGAGCCTACCGCCTTCCCCCAGTAGTGGATGAACCTTTTATATCTTCCTAAATGCGCTGTGATCTCTACGATCTTGTGAGTTTTAAATTGTCTGTCCTACATTAAAATGTTTCTAATATGCTGCACTTAGATGGCGCTGCTCTCCTTTGTGTTTTACTGATGCCCTTGATATCCACTGCTGTCTCTGAACAAATTGCTGGCAAATACTAATTATGCCCAGTATGAAAAAAGGAAGACACACATAAAAGAGATAAGAAAGGCTGCGCACCCCGGAAATTGAATTAAAGAAAAATAATTTTCCCCATGGGGCTTTAAAACAGCAATGCACATAATGAAAGGAAGTTCTTAATAGATGTATAAAAAGTTTTATCCAATATCATGGTTTGAAGTACAGTATAGAAAATCATCTGGTACAGTAACACACATCTTATTCCCCAGTGCAGTAACAAACACATATTAATACACATAATTAGGTTACATGTTACATAAATAGCAAGCCCCGACGCGTTTCGACCTGTATATGGTCTCTTCAGGGGGACAGTTGGATCTAAAAAAGAATTACATAAATTAAATTCAAATAGATAAATATATATTATTGTGCATCACTTGGATTAAACCAAGATAATGAGTCTTTACCGCTAAATGGTGGAATGGGTGTTCTCTAGTCCAGGATATGTGCTGAGGGCCAATGGAAACACTGGAGGGCTCGGGGGGCCACCCTCACTCTCCCAGGAGAGCCAGCCTCAGGGGGCTTACAAGGAGCCACACTTAGCGCGCCCCCCGGGAGGGGGGGGGGAAGGGGAGATGAGGGGGAGGAGCCCACACCTGCAACAGAAACCCAAGAATAGCCATGTATTAGTTAGAGGAAGTTTGATAATTAACTTGGTAATGTACTGAGTGTTTCCAATTTGTCTATGTGGAGACTGGCGTTGGATAGGATTTTTACTATGTAAATATATTGAAATGTTAATTCCATTCCATAAATGTAATCAATAAGATTTAATGACTAATTATGCCCAGTATGGTTGGTTAGTGCTGGCACACCTGTCCCCATATGACAGCACTTTGCCTGGCCATTATCTATTCAGGCTCTGTGCTCCACATTGTGGGAGGGTAGAGGAATAGCCATATGTTACTTTATACTCAAAAATAAATGGGGTTTAAAGCTGAATTTAAGGCATGCAAAATGTTATTTAACCTCCCTGGCGGTTTTTCCGAGTGTGGCTCGGGGTTAAATTTCAGTACCATTAGCAGTAACCCCAAGCCACACTCGGAATTGCATTGCAGGATCCTGGTGCAGGTTACTTACCTTGTCCCCAGAATCCTGGGATGTCCTCCCACTGTGTCTGTAGGCTGTGTCCTCCGCCCGATGCCTCTGTGTGCCGGGCTTCGTTCCATGGGAGCGGCGCGACGTACGGGGGCGTACAAAATTCAGAACACATACAGTACACTGTAATCTTACAGATTACATTACTGTATGAATTCATTTCACATCCCTATTGTCCCTAGTGCTTTGTCCAATGCCCTGCATGCAGTTTTATATTATATATACTTTTTTTTCTGCCTGGAAACTTGAGATTATCCATAGCAACTTAAAAGTGTCCCTTTACATCAAAAGTGGTTTTAGACCAGCTAGAAAACAGCAAGAGTAAATTAGAACACTTGCAGAATTGAGTGATAGTGAATTGTGGGGAAATTAATTTTATTAGTATTATATTTTTATTTTTTATAATTATTTACAGTTATTTATTATATTACAATTTATGATTTTGTGTTTCAAACTTTATCATACCTGGGATATCTACTAGACTCTTGTTTGGACAGATTTAAGTGTGTTATTGCTAAGAATTACAGGCCTACAATATAAACCGCCAAATTTCTATGCAAAACAATTGTACCGCTTTGAGACGCAAAAATCTGACATAATCATACCGCCAGGGTGGTTAATATATTATTAAATCACCACAAAGCATAGAAATTCACATTGTCTGCACCAAATGTCTTTGCCTTACCTTGTAAAAATGGCAGTGACATCATCATTGTGCTGCATATAGCCTTGTGCAGTGGGCAGAGCTGTGAGAGAAACCCACTTTGCTTTACCTCACTTCACCTAACTGCATTCTTTATTAACTCAGGATCAGACTTTAGTTTAGTTTCTCATCCTGGAGTAAATTGTTCATATATACCAATCAAATATATCAAATATCAAAACACAGTTATGGAGATTGAACGCCACAGAGATGAATCAAAAAGTTTAGTCCATACATGGGCTCTGGATGTCTCCAAGAAAGAAATACTGAATGGGTGAAGCCCCACTTCAGAATGTTTTTCTGGGCTCGGGGAAAAACTACAATTTTGAGCTGTCACTGGAACTGGAAGAGGTTTAAAGTGTTTGTTACCCCAGCATTTCAAATTCTTGTGATGTGCCTGCTGTACCATGTACTTGTATGAAAAATTATCCTGTTCTCTTTGTATTGCTTCCTTTGTGTGAACTCTCTGGTGTTCCTGCCAGTCCCTTTGCTTTCCTGTTAAACACTGGCCACACCAAGCAGTAGAGCACAGCATGGTCAGTTCTCTAGCTGTGCTGGGAACCCAGCATTCTCACCTCCAATGATCAGACTTGTCCTGACATGTCCCTCCTACACAGCTTTTCACTGGGAAGATCAGTGTGCGGTTGCTGCTCTTCCCATCAGCTCTTATGCAGCTAAGAACAGAGGAAACAGAGGGAATGCAATTACTATCGATATATATCGAATATCACAATATTTATACACAAATATTTGCCTTTCATTTAAATTTTAAACTGAAATAGGTGTTTTACAAGGTGATCGTTGAAAATCACTTTAATCTTTTGACAGGAACACCTATTCCATTGACAACTGTCTATTCCTTTAAAGAGAACTCCTCTCAAAGCTTGTTTGGCTGTACTTCTCCTGTGGATCGCAGGAGTGCAGTTTGTTCTGCACTCATGTGACCCTTTTTTTCAGCATAAAAACAAGAATAAGCTGCACACCACGATTGTGATCCAAAATCTCCTGGAGCGGCAAGCCTCCCTTGTCTTAATTATCCGTCTTCAGCAGACAGCGGGCTGAAGCCTGCTGTCGGCTGATGTCACAGAGCTGCTCCATGCTCGAGAAAGATTGTGACCATATGGACGGAATCTGCCTACATGCCTGGACCGGCACCCGGCTCAGCCTCTCAGTGAGTCACTGAGAGCCTGAGCAGGCTGCTCCTGTCCCCTCCACAGCCCAGCGCTCTAGTGATCGTGGGGGGCAGAGCACAGAGCCCATGACTCACAGTCAGCAGCTCTCAGCTCAGGGAGCACTGAGAACCAAGTGATTGGCAGTGTTTGATCGCTCAGTTCTCAGCCGTGGACCGACAGGGGACAGATGCAGCTTTGGACCAATGCTGCATCCATCTAGGTAAGTACAACTTAAAGAAAAAATACCTATACGTCTCTTTTAATCTATCCAAAAATGATTGGCTTCAGATACACTTTAAAATAATGTTTTGTTACAGTGTTGACTTTTTGTACGTTTCAAATATTCTTTTGATACAGTTATGTGTTATTTTAGTATGAATGACTAACGAAGACATTTATATATGCAAATAAGTCAATTATAAACAGATAATGAGCTCAGTATGTGCATCACAAGTTACATAAAAATGAGTACCTTCTATGTGTCACATTCTCTTTCAAAGTAAGTCAAATATAGGAAAAACATTCAGGGCCACCCAACTAATTACAAAGAGGTCTGACATTAATCATAATATGGAAAATCCAGTCAATGAGCAAATGTTTATTACTAACAGTGCTTTCGGATTCCTGAAAAAGTTGTCAACATGTAAATTGGCAAAAAAATCCAGTTTCTGGATGAGTTATGTAATGTACCTTACTACTGTATTACACAGACTCCTGTCATTAACAAATCACTTTTATGATGAGACATAATCAGTCTATATGGCTGTATTGCTTTGTAAACAAGCACTCCATTAATCATTCATTGGGACACAAATATCTTGGTCTTGTGCATAAAATATCACTGCCTTTGCTGAGAGATTTACATACTGTAGCTGGTTTGGTTCAGGAAACCTCCAAGCAATGATATTGTTTACAACCATTACCATGCCAGAGAAGACATCCTAGGAAGAACTAGTTGGGAATTAAAAGACCACCATATACTTTGGCTATCTTTAGTGAAACAAGGTCAAAAGTGGGCATAAAAATCCAGCTGCCATGGACTTTTCCAGAGCTATGTATAATGCACCTTTCCAAAACTATGTGCAATGTTTTACAAAAGCCAAGAAAGTTTTATAGGAAAAACAATGTAAGCACTCTCAGAGATGGCTAGGTTAACATCACGGTTAAAGTTTTATGTTTACTCATTATTGCATACAGTATATTTTGATGTTTGCACCTTTCCATTGCTACGCAAATATTCTTCTAGACTTGCTAACAAAGTCTTATAATGAAACACAACAAAATGTGAGAGAAGCTGCCAAGACTAATGCCGTGTACACACGAGCGGAATTTCTGACAGAAAGAGTGCGATGGGAGCGATGGGAGCTTTTCATCGTATATTCCGACCGTGTGTATGCCCCATCGGACTCTTTCTGTCGAAAATTCAGATGGACTTAGAGAACATGTTCTATATTTTTCCGATGGAACAAATTACTACCGCTCGTCTGAATGCTGTTACGACGCACCAAAAACGACGCATGCTCTGAAGCAAGTACGAGACGGAAGCTATTGGCTACTGGCTATTGAACTTTCATTTTCTAGTCCCATCGTACATGTTGTACGTCACCGCATTCTGGACGGTCGGAATTTGGTGTGACCCTGTGTATGCAAGACAGCTTGAGCGGAATTCCGTCGGAACTCCGTCGGAAAAACCTTCAGCGTTTATTCCGACGGCAAAACCGGTTGTGTGTACAGAGCATGAGTAGTTCATGTAAAAATTGAGTTACAAAGAGCGCATCCAGAACGTGACCTGTAGTTTGAGGTGCTCTATTATCCGATTGTCCACATCCTGTTCATTCTGTGTTTGTCTAGTGTATTTCAGCAAAATGCAGGATTACACTGTGTAGAAAAGCCAATAAAAAGATTTTCTTATTCTGCCAGGGCTCCTATACACCCTTTATACACTATTTGGAGATCCTTTTCTTTCCATGAGAACAATGGTTCTCTTCTACTGCTGAATATACAGTATGTACCTGATTATCTGAATGAGTTTGTGAACAGATCTGGCAATTCATGCATGTGTATATTTATAAGATCCTACTTTGCCTCATTTTCAGATCCACTACTAATCTATTCCTCTTGTAGTCTTTTGATATTTATTGTCAGAAAAATAGTCATGTCATATTATATCATGTTAAGCCCTATTACAAGATACTAAATAGCTTTGTTAAAATAACCCCCCCCCCCCCCACCCAATGTACTAGTTACCCTCCAATTTGTTAATTCACTCTCACCACTGCTGTTATTGATTTAAAGCTCAACTCCAGTACAAACATACTGTCTAATATACAAGAGTCACATTGTTGGGCCTATCTTACAGCCGAGCCATGAAACTTATCTAGGCCAGACTTAGGATATACAGTGGGGACGGGAAGTATTCAGACCCCCTTAAATTTTTCACTCTTTGTTATATTGCAGCCATTTGCTAAAATCATTTAAGTTCATTTTTTCCTCATTAATGTACACACAGCACTCCATGTTGACAGAAAAACACAGAATTGTTGACATTTTTGCAGATTTATTAAAAAAGAAAAACTGAAATATCACATGGTCCTAAGTATTCAAACCCTTTACAGTGACACTCATATATTTAACTTAGGTGCTGTCCATTTCTTCTGATCATCCTTGAGATGGTTCTACACCTTCATTTGAGTCCAGCTGTGTTTGAATATACTGATTGGACTTGATTCGGAAAGCCACACACCTGTCTATATAAGACCTTACAGCTCACAGTGCATGTCAGAGCAAATGAGAATCATGAGGTCAAACGAAACTGCCTGAAGAGCTCAGAAACAAAATTGTGGCAAGGCACAGATCTGGCCAAAGTTACAAAAAATTTCTGCTGCACTTAAGGTTGCTAAGAGCACGGTGCCCTCCATAATCCTTAAATGGAAGACGTTTGGGACGACCAGAACCCTTCCTAGAGCTGGCCGTCCAGCCAAATTGAGCTATCGGGGGAGAAGAACCTTGGTGAGTGAGGTAAAGAAGAACCCAAAGATCACTGTGGCTGAGCTCCAGAGATGCAGTCAGGAGATGGGAGAAAGTTGTAGAAAGTCAACCATCACTGCAGCCCTCCACCAGTCGGGGCTTTATGGCAGAGTGGCCCGATGGAAGCCTCTCATCAGTGCAAGACACATGAAGGCCCGCATGGAGTTTGCTAAAAAACACCTGAAGGACTCCAAGATGGTGAGAAATAAGATTCTCTGGTCTGGCACTGCTCATCACCTGTCCAATACAGTCCCAACAGTGAAGCATGGTGGTGGCAGCATCATGCTGTGGGGGTGTTTTTCAGCTGCAGGGACAGGATGACTGGTTGCAATCGAGGGAAAGATGAATGCGGCCAAGTACAGGGATATCCTGGACAAAAACCTTCTCCAGAGTGCTCAGGACCTCAGACTGGGCCGAAGGTTTACCTTCCAACAAGACAATGACCCTAAGCACAAGTAACGAAGGAGTGGCTTCACAACAACTCCGTGACTGTTCTTGAATGGCCCAGCCAGAGCCCTGACTTAAACCCAAGTGAACATCTCTGGAGAGACCTAAAAATGGCTGTCCACCAACGTTTACCATCCAACCTGACAGAACTGGAGAGGATCTGCAAGGAGGAATGGCAGAGGATCCCCAAATCCAGGTGTGAAAAACTTGTTGCATCTTTCCCAAAAAGACTCATGGCTGTATTAGTTTAAAAGGGTACTTCTACTAAATACTGAGCAAAGGGTCTGAATACTTAGGACCATGTGATATTTCAGTTTTTCTTTTTTAATAAATCTGCAAAAATGTCAACAATTCTGTGTTTTTCTGTCAATATGAGGTGCTGTGTGTACATTAATGAGGAAAAAAAAGAAGTGAAGAAACTTAAATGATTTTAGCAAATGGCTGCAATATAACAAAGAGTGAAAAATGTAAGGGGGTCTGAGTACTTTCCGTCCCCACTGTATCTCTTAGAAGACTTAATAAAGAAAATTGAGTACTGTCCGTGATACTTTTTTTATTTGCACTAACATACAATTTTTCAGGACAAGCTTTCGGGGTATGTCCCCTTCTTCAAGGTCCAAGCAGTACTGATTCACAAATTTTTAAGCAGCATGTTAAAGAAGAAAAAAAAAAAAAAAAAGGAGAAAACCAAACACATACAAATCAATGGTAATAAAGATAGCAGCAGAGTTAGTGAGATTCTTTAACATGCTGCTTAAAAATTTGTGAATCAGTACTGCGTGGATCTTGAAGAAGGGGACACACCTCGAAAGCTTGTCCTGAAAAATTGTATGTTAGTGCAAATAAAAAAAGTATCACGGACAGTACTCAATTTTCTCTGTCACAATTGCACTAATATGGCTACAATCAAATCAAGTAAGACTTAATAAAGATATAAATAAGTGGAACTCCACTTACATATGAAATAGAAAACCAAAGCAACAGTCAAAAGATTCTTTTTGTTTAAATTTTGTTTATGATAATACGCATGTAAAAGGCTTTCTATTGGCATTTAATAAATGAGATTGCCCATCTCTAACCTTTCTGTTTTATAAAGGCCTACTCTCTGTTGTACTTTTTTTGGAACAGTACATTTAGCAATGTGGTTTTTAACACAGGAACTTTCAACATTTATTAAACCAAAAAAACCTTTTCAGCCCCAAAAATATTACCCAAAATTGCTAATTTACCTTTAATCCTTTAAAATATAGAAAAGATATTCAATGAAAAAAATATTAGCCCAGTCAACATAAAAAAACAAAATTAAAAGTGCTATGTGTGTGGATGCGCTGCTCTCATTTATACTCTCTTTCCTATCTATGTATATCCTATCTGTTAGACATAATCTTATTCACCATCCACCTATTTAAATATATCACATTAAACAACAATCATATGCAAATTGTGTAAATCATATATAAGTCCGGTGACATGTATCACATGATAATAAAGTCCCTTCATATATGCTTGCAAATCTTCCGTTAGTTTGCCGTGATCGGCGTGCTCTTGTGTTTAATCAATTTAAAGTGACTTAGTGCTTCACCACCACCTGTGAGATTGGCCACTCACCAGATATTTCTTTAAAACTGCACCTTTGGTTCATTCATAGGGATAACCACTCCACTCAAAGGGAACTTCTCCAATAGCTATACTAGGGCCTTAGTGTTCCTCATAAAAATGGATGAAAACGATCATCGCACAATAACGTTTAAAACCTTTATTTCATAAAACACAAAAAAACTATGCACTCACATTTCCAAGTGCCATTATGCCGGCACAGAGCTTTTCCAGCAGTTAGGGACAGGGTGGGCGCTGCAGCCCGGTTCGCCTGGTGTATGCTATGCTGTCTCCGTGTGCCGCTTGCGTTCCCCCCTTGTGTTCGTTCGCGTCCTCACCAATCACGCTCGTTCCCGGTCACGTGGGTGCAAAAATCTCCCAGCAGCCTCTACGCGTTTCGCATTCCAATGTGCGTCATCAGGACCTGATATCACTTTTATATTGATTGATAGAACAGGTTTTGCGCCAGTGACACACACATTTCAACATAAAAAAACAGCTTTTGCTGCAAAACTCACTTTCAATTCAGTGCTGTATTCAGTGGAAAATCCTCACTACTGCTAGTTGGCGCTTCTAGGATGGGATACAGCCAGTGTTAATCAACCCTCTTCCTATGAATGTGAGCTGTCATTAATATACTCCCCGGGTGTGCTGCATTGCGCCAACCTGGGCTCCCTGAATAGTGTATGCATCAGATTGATTGCAGGCAATGTTTGGAGTTATTTTTCTGCTCAAATCCTTTGATTAATAAAAACTGAAAGATGATGGACATAGTGGTTCTGACATGGCCAAACACACATATCTAATTTTAAAACTCGCTCAATGTATGGCCAGCTTTAGCGAAAATCACAAGGGTCTTCACACAGACTTGTACTTTTTTTTTCATCAGTTTAGGCCGATATGTATTCTTCTACATATTTTTGGAAATAAAAATTGCAATAAGCGTATATACTGATTGGTTTGCACAAAGGTTAAAGTGTCTACAAAATAGGGGATAGATTTATGGCATTTTTATTATTATTATTTTTTTTTACTAGTAATGGCGGCGATCTGCGATTTTTATTGGGACTGCGACATTATGGCAGACACGTCAGACACTTTTGACACATTTTTGAAACCAATGAGAACTATACAGCGATCAGTGCTATAAAAATGCACTGATTACTGTGTAAATGTCACTCACAGGGAAGGGGTTAACACTAGGGGGCGATCAAGGGGTTAACTGTGTTCCCTGACTGTGTGTTCTAACTGTGGGGGGGAGGGGACTGACTATAGGAGATGACAGATCATGGTTCCTAGCTATTAGGAACTCGTGATCTGCCTCTCCTCTCCTCTCCTCACAGAACAGGGATGTGTGTGTTTATACACACACATCCCTGTTCTGCCTCTCGTGCCCGTGACTGCCGTCCACGAGCATCGGCACCCCCTCAATGCAGCAGGCGCGCACCTGCTATCCTGCTTAAGGGAGCCGACGTACAGCTATGACAGTTTGCAGGATCGTGCCGACCTGCCACAGTATAATGATGGGGCTGGTTGGCAAGTGGTTAAACATATGATAGCAGCACATAAAAGAATTATTCCATAGGCCTAAATTTAAGCCTAGTACACATGGGTCAAATGTCGAGCGGTATCGTCCGGTTCAATAGAAACCGGATGACATAAGGCCTGTGTGTACTGGAGTCGGTCCGACAAAAGCTGGCTGTTTGGCCGCTTCTGTCCAAAGGGTCTGACCAAAGAAGGTCTGCCGACTGGTTCCTGATCAGCGCTCCCAGCCAATGGCTGAGGTTGAATAACAAAAAAAAAAAACTACTAGTGTGTAGAGGGCTTTGGTCAACAATCACGTATAGTCGGCATCATACAGCGTAAACTGAACATTAACATAAGATAATCTAAATGTTATGGTGGCATCTATCTCAATCTTTACTACATTATTCATCTATTATTAATGATGTTTAATGAGATTATAATGGGTGATGACAGCCATTTTGACAAATGTTATAAATACAAATGATCCTCTACAGTACAGGACAATTACAACCACCCAAAAATAGTATTGCAAAATATAATTCACTAATACCATACGATCATTTTGATAATGCAAGCTTATTCTAAATCTTACATACGATTCTCCCATATGTGTCCAGCTTAATGTAATATTAAAGGCAATGCTTTCTTTTTTTAAATAACAGATATGTTATACTTACCTGCTCTGTGCAGTATTTTGCACAGAGCAGCCCCGATCCTCCTCTTCTCAGGTCTCTCGCTGGTGCTCCTGGCCTATCACTCCTGCCAAATGCCGCCAGAGCAAGCAACCTCTCGAGCCACTGCTCTGCAGGTCCATTCATACACAGAGCTTGGTCCCGCCACCCTCTCTTTTCTCATTGGCTCACTGGCTGCGATTGACAGCAGTGAGAGCCAATGGTTCACGCTACTGTCTCAGTCAATGAGGAGGGAGAGTCCCTGGACAGCTGAAGCTCTCGTGCCCAATGAGGCTTAGGTAAGTATTAGGAGGGCTTAGGGGGACTGGTGCATGCATTAAGAATGCATTAAGGTAAAAACCGCCTGTCTTTACAATCACTTTAACCACTTCAGCCCCAGAAGGATATGCCCCCTTAATGACCAGGCCATTTTTTGCACTACGGCACTGCGTCACTTTAACTGACAATTTCGCAGTCGTGCGACGTTATACCCAAACAAAATTGACGTCCTTTTTTTCCCACAAAAAGAGCTTTCTTTTGGTAGTATTTGATCACCTCTGCGGTTTTGTTTTTTGTGCTATAAACAAATAAAGAGTGACAATTTTGAAAAAAAAAAATATTTTTTTAACTTTTTGCTATAATACATATCCAAAAATAAATAAAAAAAAACACATTTATTCATCAGTTTAGGCTGATATATATTCTTCTACATATTTTTGTTAAAAAAAATCACAATAGGCGTATATTGATTGGTTTGCGCAAAAGGTATCGCGTCTGCAAACTATGGGATAGATTTAGGGACTTTTAATTTTTTTTTTATTGTTTTTACTAGTAATGGTGGTGATCTGCGATTTTTAGCAGGACTGCGACATTGCGGTCGACAAATCTGACCCCAAATGGCACTCTTTGGGAACCAGTGACATTATTACATTGATCAGTGCTATAAAAATGCTTTAGATCACTATTCCGGAACACTGGGAACAGTGGATCTCTGACATGTCCCCTGTCAGAACGGTTCCCCATTCTGCCTCTGTAGTAGGCGATCGCGGGTCGCAGGTGGACATCGAGTCCGCCCGACCCACGGGCATACTCCCGCAGCATGCAGCGGGAGCAAGTGCGGGCCGCCGGCGATGCGCGTCCACCCGCAACTGCGCCAGCGTGAGCCGCCGTACAGGTACGGCGACTCGCGCAGGGCTGCCAACCTGCCACAATATATCTGCGTTGGCAAGAGGTTAAGCTGAGCTCTAGCTGTATCTGAAACCCAGCAATAGTCAAGATACTTTTCATATTATCATTCACACCAAAGGGGTCCAATGCAGTTTCTTTTGGGGTGCTCTATATGTATGATTAAAGAGAACTCATCAAGTAAGTATTCAAGTGCTGCTTTTACCATAAAAAATAAGAAAATTAGCATTTACACACACCGCCACCCCTAAAGCGTTAAGTAGAAGGGTAACCATAGATATTACACAACAGTCCCATGATTTGGCTGTTTTGAGCTAAATTTGGCAAATATCAAATTTTTATGGTATACCTGTATTCACTGCCAGGTGAGGCTTAATAGGGGAAATAGTGTATAAACATGCTTGAAAACCTTGCCCGAGCACTACTCTTTTCCTTCTTCTTTGGAGGTTGGTGTCGGAGGTGCAGGTCTGTCCTTGTTCCTTCAAGGGCCTATACCAAGCAGCTGCCTGATGCCAGCACTGGCATCAACAGAAATTTGAGGGAAGTTAGATGATGTCGACATGTTCAAGTGCCCTCTTGTCTTTGGTCACCTGTACCTTTTTTAAAGTTTGCCTTTGTTTAGACATTTATCAGTAAAAAAGCCTGTCTTAGCCCTTGTTCACATTGGAGAGAATTGTCATCCGATTTGACAGGTCAAATCACATGACAAGTAGCACCTTATTGTCGGCAATGCCCATGTTCAAATCGAAGGGATGCCGAATTTGCGCATCGATTTGAAAAAGTAGTTCCTGCACTACTTTTGGCAATTTCAGGTACGACTTGAATAGACATCCGTGCATGAAGCCACACAGATGTCTTCAAAGTCGCACCTGAAGTCTCACTGACATGCGGCTTTGCAATTTCAGATGAAGTCATACATTTGCCAAGCCGCATTCAATGTGAGCAAAATCAGAACAACACACACGATATATCTTGTACATTGAAATTTGTCAAAAATAGCTGTTAAGAGTTCTTTTTTAAATGAGTTTGAAATCATTTTTACTAATATCTCCCATTGGTATTACTCATCAAGCAGGCTGTGTTGTGTTGATTTTCACTGTAATCTGACGACTTTAAGATAATTTTAGATGTTAGCAGCTTTGCAAAAAATTCCTAAGAATTCAAAAACAGTATATCCAAATTACATGATTCCATTATGTGAAGGTTTTTGCTGTTCAAGAAAAATATAAAGGGTGAATATTTCAGTTTAATTAGTGATTTTACTGATAAAAACTGGCACCTAATAAAATGTTTTAAAAGCATTAAAGAGAAAAATGTAACTTAATATAACACAGTATCCCTCAATAGCATGTAATTATTTTTCATTATAATCACTTCAAGTACGGTACTTATTTCTTCTTGGTATTCAAGTATGTTATTAGTTGTGATTTATTCTCCAGCAGTTGCTTGGTGTCCTTTCTGTCTGTATTTTTGTTGAACATGGTAGACATCAATATGTCACCCATGCTTTGATTACTCTACAAGTATGATGAGTTTACTGTTTCTCCATTATCAACACTATCAACAGTACTGTTACAAGAGTATAGAAAAAAAAAAAAAACGTACAAAGCACTAGCAATTATGGATGACTAAAGGGCTTGGAAGTTTAAGTGCATGTTGCAGTTGAGAAAGACCTATTACTGGCAATTATTGTTTTTGCGTGGCCTCAAAACTATTTTGACACATTCCTATCGATTAACAAACAGTTACCACCTCAAATCAAAGCAAATGCAAAAATGGTAAATAACCAAAGTGAGGACAAAGGTAATTATTTTTCTCTAGAGAGGATGTTGAGATTAACATCAGGTGACACATTAGGTGTTATTGTTTTACTCCCTTGATTTTGGACAAACATCAAACTTGAAAAAGCGGTGGAGGAATGCAGAAGGACCCAAAATATTAAAACAAATAAAAAAGTACGGTAATTTATACTAGTGTAATAATAAAACATGTGGTTTTCCTGATAAGAGATCTTTCTGTAATAAAGCACTATGCTTACAAGAAACCCAACAAGAGAAAAAACGCAGAGGTTGCCATTGTGGTGCTTTCTTAAAATGCTAGTTGCCACCGTGACCCCCTTTGTTAAATACTTTGCAACAGTCCCAAAATAGGTATGGATATGTCTTCTGATTTTTCTGATCAGTGATATTGTGGATCAGTAATTTAGGCCCATTCATATTTTTGTGGTGGGTTAATTCAAATGTATTATAGTGTGTTACAAACATTAAGGTGCATTGCATTAAGGCAGCCTCTTCATTTTGAATAGACTCTCAGTGCAATGCAATGCCATTTCAGCATATTTCACCTAGTTTTCCTTCTTTTTTTAAATTTTATTGTTGTCACAAGAGGGCTGACAAGCCCCCTATGTGACATTATATATGTAACAAGTCCCAGTTATGTATACATCAGGGATCTAAGACATATAGACCTATAGATCCCTATATACTCCCTATACACTTCAGATGGACATCAGGGATCAGTCCCTGATCTTTTTCTCTCCTGGCGCCCAGCACCATTCTGACAATGAACTTGGAAGTGCTTACACAAAAAAAAAAAAGATTGATAAATGTGATTTAAGTTCACTACTCTCTCCGCTAGTCATCACGACGAATGGGATATAAGACGAAGATTTTTAAAGTGCCGATACAGCTGTTCCCATACTGTACATTCACATCAGCCCCTGCCCTCATGAAGCTTACAATTTTGGGTCCCTATTTGACATGCACACTTACACATAAAACATTGCATTTATGCAACCAAAATCTTCAGCAATTTTGAATATTTTGCTTCTTACAGGTTGATCTGCTGCTTTCACTGCCTTTTTATGAGCAGTTTGTAGCAAATTTTGTTATTATTTCGAAAGACATCGCAGACAGAGTGCACAATAGAAATTTGTATTAACACCCTATTTTTTTTCATTGGTTTGCTGCTTAAATTTTCAAAAATAAATTAGCGAAGATCAAAGGGAGATCATAGTCCAATTTTTCACTTCAAAGTGATCTTCTCTCTAAGTGAGAAAGCACTGCAAGGTAAGTGACAGGTATGATACGCCTTTGATGTGTTTTTTTTTTGTTCTTTCCCCTTACTGTCATGTTTGTGTTGGATGTACAATGTATTGCCCCAATAGAAAGTGACAACTCCCTTATCATAAATATTATACCCATTTAACAAAGAGGCTTTTGCTAGCACAGGAAATAATCACAGCCTACACAAAACGTGTGGGAGCAATTATTTTATTTGTAGACTACTCCCTTTTGCATTGCATTGACATTTTGAGCATACCTGTACATATCATTTCATGAAATGCTTGAAACACTTGCAGCCAAACAAAATATATTTGGAAAGTAGGACAGTTTCAAAGAAAACATAGGTTGGACTTGATGGACTTGTGTCTTTTTTCAACCTCACCTACTATGTAACAGTGTAGGTATTATCTATCTTAAAACGTTTAACCAGAATATGCTGTTGCCAACATCAAACACATTGATTTGCCAATAACACATTAACAATGAGTTATAAATGTGTTTTATGTGGGTGCTTCCAGTTTTTTTAGATTTGACATTTAATTATACCTGAAAATTGGCAAGTGATCAGCAACGCACATCTTGTCATACCCTCTGAGCAGAACTGTAGAGATGTGCAGTATCTTTTTTATCTCAAGGAAACAATACACTCCTTTCCAAAAATATACAACTAAGCCAATAACAATTGTAACTAATGGAGGTCCCTATAGAACAGCAATTCTCAACCAGGGTTCCGTGGAACCCTAAAGATCCTCCAGGGGTGGCCTTGATGGTGCCCGCATAGTTCCAAGGCCCAACACCATTTAGTAGAGCCAGTGGTATGACTGCAAGGATGTCATTTTGGCCACTCCTGTAAGAGGTGACTTCTTCTCACTTACCACCACCAATGTGAGGGGCATTTTACCAATGGACTAACCTTTTAAGGAGTTCCCTGAGACCTGAGAATTATTTCAAGGGTTCCTCTGGGGTAAAAGGGTTAAGAAAGGCTACTCTAGAAGGTCTATTATTTTCAAAGCAAACCCAAATTTCACAGCCAGATATTAATCATACCCTGTCAAAATCATAAGTGTCAGGAAGCCCATTTCATGTCTATAAGCAACTTGAATGCTTGTAATATGAAAACATTTCACAGCGTTTGAAAAGGTAATAGTTATCAATAGTAAATAAAGCAAATAACATTTTTACTATAAGATTAGTAACTACATTTTGTAATAACTATGGGGTGACTAGGATATGAATACTGAACTCAGCAATCTGCATCAACTTGTCTGTTAGGTAAAGTGTCAGGTTTTATTGCAGTACGTCTTCCAATAAACAGGGCTGTTGCTAGTACAGGAACAAAAGTGAATGTTTGCTACATTCTGTGGCAAGTCTTTTCCTGAAATACATGTTGCATTATTACAGTAAGACATTGTCCAAAGAGTGAAGTGAAATTTATTTTGCTCATTTTTTTTCCGTAAATCAGACATATTAGGTTTTGGTTTTCTTCTTATTGGGAAGTTCCAAAATAAACAAAAAAAACACGCACTTTCACTTTTTGAAGTATTTCAACTTTCCTTTCTTGTTTATTAAAATGAATGTCAAGTATATATATGGATTTAGGTCCGGACTTTGACTGGGTTATACTAACACATGAATATGCTTAGATCTAAACCTTTGCATTGTTGCTCTGGCTGTATGTTTAGGGTCATTGTCCCGCTGGAAGGTGAACCTCCTCTTTTGCAGACTCTAACAGGTTTTCTTGTAAGAT
The DNA here is from genome assembly GCF_042186555.1 of Aquarana catesbeiana. Classification (NCBI taxonomy): domain Eukaryota; kingdom Metazoa; phylum Chordata; class Amphibia; order Anura; family Ranidae; genus Aquarana; species Aquarana catesbeiana. Next base: position 363,573,811 of record NC_133327.1, on the reverse strand, counting down.
TGCTCTGTATTTGGCTCCATCCATCTTCCTATCAACTCTGACCAGCTTCCCTGTCCCTGCAGAAGAAAAGCATCCCCACAACATGATGTTGCCACCACTATGTTTCATGCTAGAGATGGTGTGTTCAGGGTGATGTGCAGTGTTAGTTTTCCACCACACATAGCATTTTGCTTTTAGGCCAAAAAATTTTGGTCTCATCTGGTCGCACCTTCTTCCACATGTTTGCTGTATCCCCACGTGGCTTCTCACAAAATACAAATGGGACTTCTTATGGCTTTCTTTCAACAATGTCTTTCTTCTTGCCACTCGTCCATAAAGGCCTAATTTGTGGAGTGCACGACTAATAGTTGTCCTGTGGACAGATTCTCCCACCTGAGCTGTGGATCTCTGCAGCTCCTCCAGAGTTACCATGGGCCTCTTGGCCACTTCTCTGATTAATGCTCTCTTTGCCCAGTCTGTCAGTTTAGGTGGACAGCCATGTCTTGGTAGGTTTGCAATTGTGCCATACTCTTTCCATTTTCGGATGTTCGTGAGATGTTCAAAGCTTGGGATATTTTTTTTATAACCTAACCCTGCTTTTAACTTCTCCACAACTTTATCCCTGAGCTGTCTGGTGTGTTCTGTGTTCCTTGGCATTCATGATGCTGTTTGTTCACTAAGGTTCTCTAACAAATCTATGAGGGCTTCACAGAACAGCTATATTTATACTGAGATTAATATACACACAGGTGGACTCTATTTACGAATTAGGTGACTTCTGAAGGAAATTGGTTCCATTAGATTTTAGTTAGGGGTATCAGAGTAAAGGGGGCTGAATACAAATGCACGCCACACGCTCACGTATTTATTTGTAGAAAATTTTGAAAACAATTAATCATTTTCCTTCCACTTTACAATTATTTGCCACTTTGTGTTGGTCTATCACATAACATCCCAATAAAACACATTTACGTTTTTGGTTGTAACATGACAAAATGTGGAAAACTTCAAGGGGTGTGAATACTTTTTCAAGGCACTGTATATGGTCAATTTAAGGTGACAGAGGACATATTACAAATGAGTGACACACGTACTGAGAAGTTGCTGTGTGGTCTGTAGGAATAACAGAAAAAAAAACTAAAATAAATAAATAAATAAAAATGAATAAATATATATATATATATATATATATATATATATATATATATATATATATATATATATATATATATATATATATATATAAATATATAGATCTATCTATGATCTATGTCTCTATCTATCTATCTATCTATCTATCTATCTATCTATCTATATCTATATATCACAGAAGAATCCCTGACGATTTAGAAGTTATAAAGTAATACAGGTATACCACTTTGCATTAGGGTGATTTTCTTTCCTAGTCACTCGATAAAGCATAAAATCTCAAGCCAATGATCGTTTGGTATACAGTTGCATGCTTTCTTCAGGTAAATGGTTTAAGGATTATTATGAAAGGTCATCCTAATTGCAAGCTGGGTAGATCCAACAACAATAACCTGACAAAGGTTCTATCCCTTCCTCATTTTAATGACATATAGAGGTTTTTTTTCAGCCTGTGAGGTTGATTTACTAAGACTAGAGAGTGCAAAATCTGGTGCAGCTCTGCATGGTAGACAATCAGCTTCTAACTTCATCTTGTTCAATTAAAGGGGTTGTAAAGGTAATTTTTTTTTTTATTTAAAATAACAAACATATCATACTTACCTTCACTGTGCAGCTCGTTCTGCACAGAGTGGCCCCGAACCTGGTCTTCTGGGGTCCCTCGGCGGCTGTTTCAGCTCCTCCCCGCAAGCATTTACCACCTTAATGCGAGCTCCCTCGCATGGTGGTGAGTGCTTGCGGGCGCGCTCCCGTGATACAGCCGGCGGCTATAGCCGCTCGCTGTATCACTCGGCCCCGCCCCCCGGCGCGCCGCATCATCGGATGTGATTGACAGCAGCGCGAGCCAATGGCTGCGCTGCTTTCAATCCATCCACTGCAGCCAATCAGCGACCAGGCTGAGCTGCAATGAGGACGAGCAGCGAAGATTCGAGGCGTCAGGTAAGTAAAACGGGGGGCTGGGGGCGGCGGTACTGTCAAAAGTTTTTTCACCTTAATGCATAGAATGCATTAAGGTGAAAACATTTTTATCTTTACAACCCCTTTAAGCTTTGACAAAAAATCCTGGAAGCTGATTGGTTTCTATGCAGAGCTGCATCAGATTTTGCACTCTCCAGTTTTAGTAAATCAACCCCTGTGTCCCTACTTGAAAGACCTGCCATCACTTTGTTTTCTGATAGAATGAAGTTAAATCTGCCCAATGCAAACACAGCAACAAAAACTTGACACAGGCCCTAACCCTAGTTTGCTTTATCTAAAAATAAATAAATAAATAATAATAATAATGGTTTTGGCTGTAGTTAGGCCTTAACTATTGTGAAATAGTAATATACAGCCTTTTAAATTCAGGGGTTGTATGTAAAGACCAGAAAATCCAGCAGATTGACTACCATTTATATTGATCAAGTACTATAATAAATCAAGGATTAAAGTAAATCTAAACCCAAGAACAAAGTTTTAACATATTGCTGTTTATCATTACTTAGATATACTAGGCGCATTTGTTTTCTTTTTAAGCCAAGCACCTTTTCTGCAAGTACAGAAAACTACCTTGTGGTCCTGCCGTAAATCCAGTGTCCTTGTAACTCTGCAGTGAACTGAAATCTCAAACAAGATCATGAGCCTGACCAGTTCTGTCTGTGAACAATAGAATTCCTCCCCTCTAAAGGCCTGTACACAGGATACGAAAATTGGAAGCAGAATTTTGTCTGACGAACTGGATTTTTGGATTGTTAGTACGATGCTTTCGACAGCCGGTTCCGGTTTTTCATCCGGCAAAAGCTGGATGTGCAGACTATAAAATTTCTCTACGTACATGAACTCAACATCCGATTTGCGTTTAACCACTACGGTTTTCGTACGAAAAAAATCGTAAGAACAAGACTATGCATGCTCAGAAATGAAAGAATACATACAAAACTAGTCAACACATTGGGGGTTATTTACGAAAGGCAAATCCACTTTGCATTACAAGTGCAAACTACAAGTGCAAAGTGCACTTGAAATTGCACTGAAAGTGCACTTGGAAATGCAGTCACTGTATATCTGAGGGGGACATGCAAGGAAATTAAAAAAGAGCATTTTAGCTTTCAGATCTACCCCTTAGATTTACAGCGACTGCACTTCCAAGTGCAATTTCAAGTGCACTTTGTACTTGTAGTTGACACTTGTAGTGCAAAGTGGATTTGCCTTTCGTAAATAACTCCCATTACGTCACTTCTGAAGTTGTATTCTGTCATGGTGAGTAACCTTTTCACTTTGGACATGAGACTAGCATGCAACAAAAAAACGGATGACGGTCGTCTGAAAATCTGATCGTTTGTACGAGGCTTAAGAAAGGGGGGGTTGATTTACTAAAACTGGAGAGTGGAAAATCTGGTGCAGCTGTGCATGGTAGCAGAGCTGTGTCTTGGCCTAGGCCGAAAAGGTCTAGGCCTAGGGTGGCACTTTACGGGGGGGGGGGGGCGGCTTTTTGCCGCCCCCCCCCGCACGAAAACCCCCCCGACCCGTACTCCTCAGTCCCGCACATATACAGCCTACCGCGGCCGGCTCCCTCACAGATACAGCCTCCCGCAGCTTGCCTTGCTATGTTATGTGCACTGCACTGAACTCAGCACTTGCCGGCGCGTACTTGGCGGGGGGGAGCGAGTACCGCCCCCATACAATGGACTATGAGTGACCGTCAATGTCACTGGCCATAACTGGTAAACATGCACTTACTACTAGCTTAACTGACAGAGGGCAAGGCGGAACCTAATGCTCCGCCTACCCACCTCCGCGCGGCATCATTGCACGTTCTCGGGGAGACGGACGGGTCTCTGTAACCACTGGCAGGGCCCAGAGGAGGAGGAGCAAGAGAGAGGAGGACGGCGGCGGGAACGGCTCAGGTAAAGATGAGAGAGAGTGAATGGTCTCCAGGTCCTGGATATATATAAATTAGTTGAGTCAGCAGTCCAGATTAAAATCTTGTATACCCGGTCAGCTTCAGTAATGCAGCCACTGTGCCATCAATTGCCGCCACTGTGCCCATGAATTGCCACCACTGTGCCATCAAACACAGCCACTGTGCCCATCAATTGCCACCACTGTGCCCATCAATTGCAGCCACTGTGCCATCAAGCGCAGCCACTGTGCCCATCAAACGCAGCCACAGTGCCCATCAATTGCCACCACAGTGCCCATCAATTGCCACCACTGTGTCCATCAATTGCCACCACTGTGTCCATCAATTGCTGCCACTGTGCCATCAAAAGCAGCCACTGTGCCATCAATTGGCGCCACTGTGTCCATCAATTGCCACCACTGTGTCCATCAATTGCTGCCACTGTGCCATCAAATGCAACCATTGTGCCCATCAAACGCTGCCACTGTGCCCATCAATTGCAACCACTGTGCCCATCAATTGCAGCCACTGTGCCATCAAACGCAGCCTTCGTGCCCATCAAATGCTGCCACTGTGCCCATCAATTGCTGCCACTGTGCCATTAAACGCAGCCATTGTGCCCATCAAACGCTGCCACTGTGCCCATCAATTGCCGCCACTGTGCCATCAAACGCAGCCACTGTGCCCATCAATTGCCGCCACTGTGACCATCAATAGCCACAACTGTGCCATCAAACGCAGCCACTGTGCCATCAAACGCAGCCAATGTGCCATCAAACGCAGCCACTGTGCTCATCAAACGCAGCCATTGTGCCCATCAAACGCTACCACTGTGCCCATCAATTGCCACCACTGTGCCATCAATAGCCACAACTGTGCCATCAAACGCTGCCACTGTGCCCATCAATTGCCACCACTGTGCCATCAAACGCAGCCACTGTGCCCATCAAACAAAGCCACAGTGCCCATCAATTGCCGCCACTGTGCCATCAAACGCTGCCACTATGCCCATCAAACACAGCCACTGTGCCCATCAAACGCAGCGACTGTGCCCATCAAACGCAGCGACTGTGCCCATCAATTGTTGCCACTGTGCCATCAAATGCAGCCAATGTGCCCATCAAACGCTGCCACTATGCCCATCAAACACAGCCACTGTGCCATCAAATGCTGCCACTGTGCCCCATCAAATGCTCCCACTGTGCCATATCAAATGCTCCCACTGTGCCCCATCAAATGCTGCCACTGTGCCCCATCAAATGCTGCCACTGTGCCCCATCAAATGCTCCCACTGTGCCATATCAAATGCTGCCACTGTGCCCCATCAAATGCTGCCACTGTGCCCCATCAAATGCTCCCACTGTGCCCCATCAAACGCAGCCCCTGTGCCATATCAAATGCTGCCAGTGTGCCCCCCGCCGGCCCACCGTCTGCATTTACCTGTCTCGGTGGGACAGCTTCTCAATGTCTTGTCCTGTCCTCTCTTCCCATCCTCTGCTATGATTGGACGGTGATGGGTAACAGATCCGAGCACCTGATTGGTGGAGAGGTGGTTTAGTGTTAGGAAAGCGAATATTCATTCGCTTTTCTAACACAGCTGAGTGACCTGCAAGCGCCCAGAATGGCGCTCGCAGGTCACTTTTTTGACGCCTATTAGAGCCTAGGGCTCTAATCAGATGCTACAAAAACACCCCCCGCCGCTGTAATTCAGGCACTCAGAAAAGGGGCCCGGGCACCTAAATAGGGGGTGGCAGCGACGGCCATTCATGCAATGCTTGAATCTATCTATTGGTGCTAGAAGGGGTGGCAGGAGAGAGGGGGCGGCCCCCGTGCACCCTTATGGACACACCGCCACTGATGCCCGTGATTACCCTACGGACTAAGCAGCACATTTCTGTTTTTACATTGTCTTAACAAGCAAGTAAAAACTCCAGTTGGCACATAGTAAATCTCTAATGGCCTGTTAGGGGGGTTAGCAGAGAGGAATACTGACTTACAGCTGATGCTCCCCTCCAATCCAGTTCTGGAATGTGGGTGGGTTTTCAGCTTCCTCAAGTACAGCTCAGGACTGCTGGTCCTGCATTGTAAATGATGACATTGGTGAGAAGGACAGCCACACAGCCTGTGAAGAGGAGCTGCTTGAGCCCTGGTTGACACTGGCGCGATTTGACATGTCAAATTGGCAGCACTTGCACCGTCCTAATCAGTGCGGTGCCGCACCAATTTCAAAGAGTAGTTTCTGTACTACTTTTTGCGATTTCGGGGTGCGATTTCCCTTGACATCTGTGCAGAAACCCGTACAGATGTCAGTGAAATCACTGCCGAAATCGGGACTGACATGCGGGAGTGAAATCGTGCGAGTTCAGCTGAACTCACATGGCTTTATTCCCGCAGCTCAGTGTGAACCTGGGCTTAGGATCACAACAGACACTGAAGCTAGGTTTCAGTTGATTCTAACAGCTGTTTACATTAAAAGGCTGGCCGGAGCTGCAATTTTAGTGCTTCTATTGTGAATTTAAGTCCCGGTTCACTCTGATGCGGTGTAGGATTTGCAGCAATTTCTGTGCATTTTCCACACCGCATCAGTGTCGCACTCCGTTCATGCAAACTGCTGCAGGCATCTATGTTAAAATAATGACACCACAAAAGCTGTTTACAAAACGCAGTGCCACTTGCTGAATTCGACTGCATGGGTGTTCACACCTATGCAGTCTGATTTCAGCATGGCAAAAAAAGGTGCAGGTACCTTTTTTGTGCGGGTGCGGTGCAATTTGTACCATACAAAATTAACGGGCTCAAATTGCACTGCAAAGAACGACATGTGATTTGAACAGGAATGCGGTGCGATTCCTCTCCAAATCTCTTGTGGTTCCCCGCACCACATCAGTCTGAACCTAGCCTGAAGGTCAATTTCATTGCAGTATCTGCAGCCTCAGAAGTTGTGGAGTACATGTTTTTTATTGCTTCTTAAGAATATGTAAATGCCTTCATGTCCAATGTATGTGCACAATACAAGTACTTTTGGTCTGTCCTCACAGGTTGGTACTGTGGACGGTGCTGTCTTTTGGTCTAGACCAGTGTTGGTGAACCTGGGCACCCCAGATGTTTTGGAACTACATTTCCCATGATGCTTCACTACACTGCAGAGTGCATGAGCATCATGGGAAATGTAGTTCCAAAACATCTGGGGTGCCAAGGTTCGTCATCACTGGCCTAGGACAAGAGGGCCCAGGCCTAGGTTGACACTTTGCGGGGGGACGGCAAAAAAATGGACAGTGACTGGCCAGACCAGGTGCACATAGTTTAATTGGCAGAGGCAGTTCATGTACTGCAAAGTGCTCCATGCTATAATCTGTACATAATTCATATACACTATTAAGCTGTGATATTATGAAACTGATGAGGTTGCACTGCTTGCCACTGATATGGCAGCACTCTTAAGCTGCACTGATAGGCTGCACAGGTGACCCCTGATGAGGCCACACTGAAAGGCTGCACTGATGGTCACTGATGAGGCTGCACTGATGAGTACTGATATGCTTTATGTTGATATTGTTAAAGTTGTTGTTAAATTTATTTTTGGAACTTAATTCTATGTAAAACATATAACAGTGTAATTTCATGAGATAATTTATGAGGGCATGTTTAGCGGTGGGGCAGGGTAGGGATTGGGTAGGCCAAGTGGCAGCGAGTAACTCTTAAGGCCTGGTTAGTGGCTCAGGACTTGAAATGTTGAGTCCTGTATTGTACAGTCACATCAGTCCCTGCACTCAAGAAGCTTACAATCTAAGGTCCCTAACTCACATTCATACATATATATATACTAGGCCCAGTTTAGACAGGAGCCATTTTACCTACCAGCATGTCTTTGGAGTGTGGGAGGAAACCCATGCAGGCACAGGGAGACAGGGGCCGGTGCTACCACTAGGCGAAGTAGGCAGCCGCCTAGGGCGCACTACCGCCTAGGGCGCAGCCATGGCCTCTGTCTGCGTCTGTCCCCAGGCGTGTGTGAACTGGCCCCTGTTAAGTGCCGGCCCGCTGTCCCGGGAAAACATCTACTGCGTGCCGCCAATGTCTGTGTGTTTGTGCGTGCAGCGGAGGGGCGGGGCTCGGTGGAGATCAGAGCATCGAGAGGTGCAGCATCTGTTAGCTGACCTCCCATCCAGCAGGGACACCAGCGAGCGGCTGGATGGCGGCGCTGGCAGGGAACATCTTATCAATACTGCCCGCCCAGCACTGTTGAGATCCCTGGTGTGATGGTCGCTGTAGTGCAGAGGTAAGGAGGAGGATGGATCCTCCTCATCTACATCGAGAAGTGTGTGGGGGGTGGGAGGGTAAGTAATGCAGGAAATAGGAGTCAGGTGAGCCAGTGTATGTGTCAGGTAGGTGGGTCAGTGTATGTGTCAGGTAGGTGGGTCAGTGTATGTGTCAGGTAGGTAGGTCATTGTATGTGTCAGGTAGGTGGGTCAGTGTATGTGTCAGGTAGGTGGGTCAGTGTATGTGTCAGGTAGGTAGGTCTGTGTATGTGTCAGGTAGGTGGGTCAGTGTATGTGTCAGGTAGGTGGGTCAGTGTATGTGTCAGGTAGGTGGGTCAGTGTATGTGTCCGGTAGGTAGGTCAGGTAGGTGGGTCATTGTATGTGTCAGGTAGGTAGGTCAGTGTATGTGTCAGGTAGGTAGGTCAGGTAGGTGGGTCATTGTATGTGTCAGGTAGGTGGGTCAGTGTATGTGTCAGGTAGATAGGTCAGTGTATGTGTCAGGTAGGTAGGTCAGTGTATGTGTCAGGTAGGTAGGTCAGTGTATATGTCAGGTAGGTCAGTGTATGTGTCAGGTAGGTAGGTCAGTGTATGTGTCAGGTAGGTAGATCAGTGTATATGTCAGGTAGGTCAGTGTATGTGTCAGGTAGGTAGGTCAGTGTATGTGTCAGGTAGGTGGGTCAGTGTATGTGTCAGGTAGGTAGGTCAGTGTATGTGTTAGGTAGGTAGGTCAGTGTATGTGTCAGGTGGGTCAGTGTATGTGTCAGGTAGGTGGGTCAGTGTATGTGTCAGGTAGGTCACATGTTACAAGGGCAGGGCAAAGGGGGTGGAGTCAGGGGTGGAGCCAAGGGGGCGGCAAAATGAGGTTTCGCCTAGGGTGTCAAAAATCCTTGCACCAGCCCTGCAGGGAGAACATGCAAACTCCAAGCATGCAAATCATAAGGCCCCTTTCACACTGGGGTGGTTTGCAGGCGTTATTGCGCTAAAAATAGCGCCTGCAAACCGACCTAAAACTGCCGCTGCTGTTTCTCCAGTGTGAAAACCCGAGGGCTTTCACACTGAAGCTGTGCGCAGGCAGGAGAGAAAAAAAACTCCTGCAAACAGCATCTTTGGAGCGGTGAAGGAGCGGTGTATTCACCGCTCCTTCACCGCTCTTGCCCATTGAAATCAATGGGGCAGCGCGGTTATACCGCGGCTATACCGCGGCTCTAGTGGCGCTATGCGAGCGGTTTTAACCCTTTTTCGGCCGCCAGTGGGGGTTAAACCAGTAAAGTGGTGCTAGAAATAGCGCCATTTTACCGCCGACGCCCCCACCGCCCCAGTGTGAAAGGGGCCTAATGTCATGGTTGGGTTTGGAACCAGCGACCCTTTTGCTGCTAGGCGAAAGTGCTAACCAGTCACTACACCACTGTGTAGGGAAGAGGTTAACATCAGGGCGATCAAAGGGTTAAATGTGTGCCTAAAATGTGCTTGCTCACTGTGTGGGATGTGCTTGTGTTCCTGCTTTCCCATAGCTCCCAACTGTCCCTGATTTGGAGCAATGTCCCTCTGTCCTCCTCATTTGTCCCTCATTTTGGTCTGATCTATATAATTGTATATAAAATGCACTTTTTATCATTCATAAAGTGTTTCCCAGTGCTGATAGATATCCCTCATTTCTAACGTAAAAAGTTGGGAGGTATGCCTTCCCTTCTGACAGAACAGCGATCTGATGAAGACATAGGCAGACCGTCGTTCTGCTTCTCTCCTGAGCGATCGGTGGGCCTGGCGGACATTGGGTTCGCCAGAACCACTGATTGGCTCTTGTTGTGCTCAATCACAGTGGGAGCGGGTTGCCAGGGGCGCGCGTGTCTGCCTCCCAGACCCGGAAGTGCAGAATCACGTACAGGCAGGGCTGGATTTACCATTGGGCTTGACTGGGCTCAAGCCCATGGGCTCCGGCCAATAGGGGGCCCCGCCCGTTTCGAAAGCTGCCGAAATACACAGGACATCCGGCTCTGTATCTCGGCGGCACCATTTTTAAACTGAAAGGCTGAAATGACAAGGCAGCAATGACACTGGGGCAAGGCTACACTGACAAGGCTACACTGACACTGACAAGGCTACACTGACACTGACACTGACAAGCCTACACTGACAAGACTACACTGACAAGGTTACACTAACACTGACACTGACACTGACAAGGCTACACTGACACTGACAAGGCTACAATGACACTGACAAGGCTACAATGACACTGACAAGGCTACACTGACACTGACAAGGCTACACTGACACTGACACTGACAAGCCTACACTGACAAGACTACACTGACAAGGTTACACTAACACTGACACTGACACTGACAAGGCTACACTGACACTGACAAGGCTACACTGACACTGACAAGGCTACACTGACACTGACAAGGCTACAATGACACTGACAAGGCTACACTGACACTGACAAGGTTACACTGACACTGACAAGGCTGCAATGACACTGACAAGGCTACACTGACACTGACAAGGCTACACTGACACTGACAAGGCTACACTGACACTGACAAGGTTACACTGACACTGACAAGGCTGCAATGACACTGACAAGGCTACACTGACAAGGCTACACTGACACTGACAAGGTTACACTGACACTGACAAGGCTGCAATGACACTGACAAGGCTACACTGACACTGACAAGGCTACACTGACAAGGCTACACTGACACTGACAAGGCTACACTGACAAGGCTACACTGACACTGACAAGGCTACACTGACAAGGCTACACTGACACTGACAAGGTTACACTGACAAGGTTACACTGATACTGACAAGGCTACACTGACACTGACAAGGCTACACTGACACTGACAAGGCAACACTGACACTGACAAGGCTGCAATGATGGACAAGGCTGCAGGTGGACAGTGATAAGGCTGCATTGATGGGCATTTAAATGTAAGTTTTAAAACTTCCCTCCTAAAAGGTTTTTTCCTTAAAATTCCCTCCTAAACTTGGGGTGCGTGTTATACGCCGGCACGTGTTATACGCCGATAAATACAGTAATTATCATTTTATCCATTTTTATTGCTTTATTAATCGTGGACCCAGGACGAATACCAGTACAGTATTCCCCACTTATACGCTTATATATTATCTACTTTTGTGAGTAGCCATTTGGCTGTTTTGTCTTGTCCAATTAAGCAGAAGTTCTTTAATACTGCACTGAGTCTGGCGCACCTTATCCTTTTCTATTTCTGTTTTATAGAGCTGTGCATATGTATAGAAGGGTAGGGCCCAAAAGTGACTCAAGCCCAGGGGCCCCCACCACCCTAAGTCCTGCCCTGCGTACAGGTATTTATGTACATTATCTGTCAGCAAGTGGTTAACTAAAACAAATTCCCACATAATATTACGTATTAGCTAAGATCAGTAGTATATTTCTTCTCTACAACATACTGTTCAATGTGCAATGCATATTATAATGCGAGAACTCGGTATGATCTGAAAACTGAATTTCTCATTGTTAATTCTTGTAGTTATTAAATCATTATTATTTATTATTCATTTTTCATAATATGCATATTTTTATTGTATATATATATATATTCATTCTTGATTGTTGTTTAGTTGAATTTAACTGCAGCTCAGCTGCAGATAATGACCATAAGGTATTCCATTTTACAGCAGTAACAGCAAAAATATATATATATTTATTTTTACTTGATTTTTTTTCATTAAGATCCCTTTCACACTGGGGCTTTTTTCAGGCGCTGAAGGGATAAAAATAGCGCCTGTAAAGCTCCTGAAAAATGCCTCCCCAGCAGCTCCAGTGTGAGAACCCAAGTGCTTTCACACTGGGGCGGTGCGCTTACAGGACGTTAGAAAAAGTCCTGAAAGCAGCATCTTTGGAGCGGTGTATACACCTCTGCTCAACCTCCCTGCCCATTGAAATCAATGGGCAGCATCGCTTTTCGGGCGCATTTAACCCTTTCTTTGGCCGCTAGCGGGGGTTAAAAGCGCCCCACTATCACCCGAATAGCGATGCTAAAACAATGGTAAAGCGCCGCTAAAATTAGCAGCGCTTTACCACTAACGTGGAGTGCTATCAGTGTGGAAAGGGTCTTAAACTTCTCTGCCAGAAGTGGACATGGTAAGCCAAAGTTTAAAATTGGCTTGCCATTCATATTAGATAGTGAATGTGATTAAATGTCATAATGGCTATCTGATCTATGGCTATTACTGGCTGTCCTACTGCAGGGGCATCAAGGTAATAGGGGCATCAAGGTAATAGGCAGTTAGCCCAGAGACAGCTGATCCCAGCATGCACTGGGGTCAGCTACCACTTCAAGGGATTGTAAAGGCAGATGTTTTTTTTTTTTAATCTTAATACATACTATGTATACTATGCAAGTATGCATACTATAACCCATCTCTATCCAGCAATGTCCACAAGTGTCTCGGCTGCCCGAGACTCTCCCTCTTGATTGGCTGAGACACAGTAGTGGTGCCGTTGGCTCCTGCTGCTGTCAAATAAAGTCAGTCAGCCAATCAAGAGAGAGAGGAAGCAGGGCCGGGCCATGGCTCTGTGTCTGAATGGACACAGGGAGCTGTGACTCGGCTTGAGTGCCCCCATAGCAACCTGGTTGGGGGCACCCAGCAGGAGGGAGGGGCCAGGAGCACAGAAGAAGAAACTGAGAAGAGGAGGATCCGGTCTGCTCTGTGCAGGAAAGTATAACATGTTTGTTATTTTTATGGAAAAAAAAACAAGACTTTACAATCACTTTAAGGCTTGGTTGTGACTTGCTGTCACAGCCATGAGAAGCTCTGGGCATCTGTACATGCTGAGATCTCACTGATCTCAGCATGTACAGTCTGTCTGAGAGTGATAGAACTCATCACTTTGAGGCAGGCTGTAGGTGTTTATTTATACTTTACCACCCTTAGTGGTTGGCTAACAATATATTGATAGTAGCTATATGGTACCACCCATGTCTGTGTTTCTTTTTATATGTAGATGAGAGCTACGCAGGTATCTTGCCTGGAAAAAAAGGAGTGATCCTGTCACCATTAGTGGTTTGCTGTGTAGTTGGGCCTTAACAGCCATGAGTGATGGGAGAAAAAGGCTAAGTGGAGTACAGAAAAAATGCAAAAATTAGGTGTGACAAACAAACCAAGGAGATTAAACAGACAGGAAAAATTGTTCTATTTTTCACAAAACCTGTGGCTCCTTCTAGTACTGAGCAGGGTGAGGAGGTGGAGGAAGATGTACCTGATGATGTAGTAGCTACATGCAGTTATGATACTTCAGAAGCAACCAGCAGTATTATCAGTGAAACTGAGGCTTAGAGAAACAACAAAGGAGCTATTTGGTTTACTCCCAAAGCAAAGGAGTAGTGTTTTGTGCTCCATGCTGCTTGTTTGGTGGCAAATCCCAGTTAGCAGAGAGTGGTTTCAATGACTGGAAAAATAGCACAGCACTATTAAATGAACATGAGCATTCAGCTGAACACAAATCCTGCGTGCTCGCTTTAAAATCAAGAACATGTATATCGGGGAGAATTAATGAGAGACTTACAAAACAGCTCTCTGATGAAATCCAATATTGGAGAAATGTTTTAAAAAGGGTTGTTGCTGCCGTTAAGACACTTGGCATTCGAGGGCTTGCTTTCAGAGGCAAAGATGACCGTTTTGGTTCCACACACAACGGAAAATATATAATGATGTTTGAATTTCTTTCAGAATTCGACCCATTTATAGCCGAACATATTGCCCGTTATGGCAATGCAGAAAAAGGAGTCACATCCTATCTCTCATTTGCTACATGTGATCAGTTCATTCAGCTAATGGCTGATAATGTTACAAAGCAGATAGTTCAAAAGGCAAAGGCTGCAAAGTATTTTTCTATCAGTATCGATTCAACACCTGATAGCTCCGACACGGTTTAGCTGGCCTTCATCTTAAGGTATGTCAAGGAAGATGGTTTACCAATTGAGCGCTTTCTACGCTTCATTCCAGATCCTGGACATAAATCGGAACAACTGGCTGAAGTGGTCCTTGCCACTCTTAAGTCATATGGCCTTGATATTGCCAACTGTCGTGGTCAGTCATATGACAACGCAAGCAATATGTTGGGTCATTATACAGGCTTGCAAGCCAGAATTCTTGAAAGAAACCCACTTGCTGTGTACATTCCATGCTCTGCACACTCTTTAAACCTAGTAGGAAAGCATGCTGCTGAAAGTTGCAAAGAGGCCTGTGCATTCTTTTGTCTCCTACAGTACCTTTATACCTTTTTTACTTCTTCTACTCACAGATGGGAGATTTTACAAGAGCACTTGTCATCTGTGCCTAACACTCTAGCTTTAAAGAGACTATCTGACACACGGTGGTCAGCCAGAGAAGATGCCTGTCAGAGCTTAAATCGAAACTGGACTCAAGTAATCCAAGCTTTAACAACAATTAAGGAAAATACAGCAGAGTCACCAGGAACGTGCAAGGAAGCAGAAGGTCTACTGAATAATCTGCAATGTCTGGAGACTGCACTTATGAGTGGTTTGTGGGGTACTATCCTTAGTAGTTAGCAAAAAAATCCAAAGTATTGCCATTGATGTTGGAATTGTGGTGGAGCTATATGAGTCACTGATCCAATTTGTTCGAGACACCAGAGAAATATTCCTTACTTACGAAGCTACAGCAATAGAAAAATCAAGTGTGAAGGATTATGAGATTAAAAGGAAAGGTATTCAAGCGAGGAAAAGGTCAGCAACTTCCGGCAAGACGCAAGAAGAGGAAGCTCAAGAAAAGTTCCGGATCAACACCTTTTATATCATTTGTGACAACTTGGTTGCTGAACTTGAGAGAAGAAAAACTGCATACGACTCTTTCTTTGGAAAGTTTAAATTTATTACGGACCTCACAAAAATTGAGCCATCAGCAATATTAAAAAATGCTACAGAGCTTTGTACTTCCTACAGCAAAGACTTGGAACAGGAGTGTTTTTTTGATGAGTGCCTCCACTTTCGTTCCTATCTCATAAGTTCTTCTGTAGAACATACCTCTGTTCTAGATATGTCCCAAGTGATAAGAGAGAGAGAGAGAATTGCAAAGTATTTATCCAAATAAGGACATTGCTCTCAGAATGTTTTTATGCACAGCAGCAACTAACTGCTCAGCTGAGAGTTCTTTCTCAACTTTGAAACGTGTAAAGAACTACTTGCGATCCAGAATGGGAGAGGAAAGATTGAACTCACTGGCTGTGTTGACAATTGAGTCAGAACTCACAAAATCTTTGGACTACGATGAGCTTATCAACAGCTTTGCCACACAGAGAGTTCGGCGAAAGCCACTTTAGTTTGATTTTGGCATCCTCTGATTCAACAATTTGCACTTATTTCAGTTTAAAATAGTTCTATATTAGTTTAAAGTTACATAAGTTATTAAAAACATCATCATGCCAGTTTCACGATGGATTGATTGCAATTTGCACTTATTTCAGTTTATATCTATATTTTAGGTTAATTAAAGTTATCTAAGTTATTAAAAACATCATCATCTCAGTTTCATGATGGAGTGATTGATGCAAGTATGGAGTGAATGGTGTGTGATTTTTTTTTTTTTTTGTGCTAATACAGAGAGGAAGAGGTGGAGCTCTAAAAAGAAAAGGTGGAGCCTAAAGAGGAAGGGGTGTGGTTTACAGATGACAGGGCATGTCTTAAATAGGAAGGGGTGTGGCCTTGACAGGAAGGGTGGGTCGTATTTAAATTAGGGGTGCATGAGTTTAGTCAGGCCTAGGGCAGCACAAAACCTAAATACACCACTGCATGGTAGCCCATCAGCTTCTAACTTCAGCTAGTTCAATTAAGCTTTGACAAACCTGGAAGCGGATTCGTTTCTATGCAGAACTGCACCAGATTTTGCACTCTACAGTTTTGTTAAATCAACCCCAGTGAGATGTTTGCTGTTCAATTCTAGAGAGCAGTCTAGGATGACAATGTTGCTCTTGTGTAGATCAGTGTTGCCAACCATCAGTATTTTTACTGGCAGCCAGTAATAAACGGGCATTTTTCTCCTGCCAGTAAATGCCAGTGACAGGAAAAGGTTGCCAGTAAAAAATATGGCTGTGATGCTCGGCTCAGAATGGCGCAGTTCCGGTCTGCAGCCGGATGCACCATCCAAATGCCTGCTACAGTGTGTTCGGGCAGCACCGGTGGGGGACGGGTCTGGCAGAGACGGTGCCAAAGCATGTCGTGTGATCTAATGGTGCAAAGGGAGCAGAGCGAAGCAGCCGGAGCCTCGTATGCGTGTTTACGAGAGAGGAGCAAGGCAAGCCTAGAGCAGGTCTGTCAATGCTGTTTGGACTGGAGTGGACTGAAGGGACTACCAGGTGTGGAGAGAGACTGTCACTGTGACTCAGGAGGAGACATATCATGTCGGTGAGGTGTCATCATCATCTGTACTGCTGCACACTGTGGATAGTGTCACTGTGAGAGTCAATTTCATGTGTCTGTGCGCCCATTCTAATTTCTTGTCCTCCTGAGTCCTGTCCCTGAGCAACATACTTACTACATTGCAAATAAAATGCCATAATATCTATTTTAAATCAAATTGCTAATTGCATATTATTCTTGTTTGTAACATAATTACAGAAATTTGCACTTAAAACTATGATTCTGTAACTTTTGGAAATGCCGGTAAAAACTTGGCAGGGCCAGTATATTTTGGGTGTCATGTCAGTTAATTTCAATCTGGTAGATTGGCAATACTGGTGTAGATACAGTACAGCGAGTGAGCGTTGTCACCCTAGGAAAGTATCAGCATGTAAAAATAATGGAGGAAAGGCTGAAAAAAAGGAAAATGAAAGAAGCAGCCACATCTAAGGACTGATAAGCTGCAAGGTATTAATTTTCTATTCATTTGCTGTAAGTAACCAACTGCCATAGTATTTATTTTAGTCAGGAACCCACATTTCTATGTTGCAAACCCCTTTAAATAAATCGTATATTTAGACCATGATATGTTCAAGGCCAGACGTGTTCTTTCTTGTTCTGAAAGTCCCTCTAACCACTAAGCATTGCCATGTGAATGTGTACACTAAGTTACAGTGTAGGAGTTAAGGGTGATTTCACAAGTGCTTCAGTCAGAAAAAGAACTCTGTGCCCTCCAGCTCTTTGCTTTGTATAATCTTTGACTTCCCACCTAAAAGTAAAAACATCAGTCAGACTAGCTTACTGATAGAACTGTTCACTTGAATTTAGCCAGAGAAAAAAAGATAAGATTTGAAGATAATTTCACTTTTGCAAGATGGTCTGCTATTGCTGTAACAGCTTACTTAGATGTACATGGGAGGAAGTACGGTACTTTTCATTTTATAGATTGGCCATGCAACAAGTTCCGTTGCATGACAGTTTTTACTTAATCACACCTTTCACAGCTGAATGTCTTAGTTTATGTTGTTTACGACTTTTTTATGTTATACAGTACACTTCTTAAATGACTCACTGATGACCTGCTAGGAGTTCAAGAAGTGGAACGTCACTGACAATGGTCATAGTCACTGACCAGGTATTGAGAAGTGGGATGCATCATCAGAATTATTAGTTACATTCAGCTTTGAACCGTGTAGACAGGAATTCCTTTTTCAAGACAATAGCTGTTTTTTTTTCCTAAAACATTCTAGAAACAAATTTTTAGTTATGATGTATTTATCTGAAAGATAAATACAAAACACACAGAAAAAATGCAGAGAAAATAAATGGGAAAGATAAGATTCCCCTATTTTACAAGGGGGTATATCTCAGGATGGTCATTCATGGGGGTTGATTTACTAAAGGTCTGTTCATTCTATGCATTAAGGTAAAAAAAAAACGTTCTGTGCCTGATTTTCCCCCTCCCCCCAAAAAATATTTACCTGAGTCCTGTATCAATCCAGCGCTGTGCTTGTCTGCAGGACTTCTTTCCGCTCTCTACTCTCTCACAGGCTTGGCTGACAGCAGAGGGGAGCCATTGGCTCCTGCGACTTTCGGTCAGTGAGGAGGCAGGTAAGACGTGCTGTGTTTGTCCATTTAGGAGTGAGCCCACATGTGTGCCACCATAGCAAGTAGCTTCCTATAGTGGCATATGCATAGGAGGAGAAGCCAAGAGCTCAGGCAGGGGACCAAAGAAGAGGAAGTTTGGGGCTGCTCCATTGCACAGAGAAGATAAATATAATGGGTTTTTTTAAGAAAAAGAAAAAAATTTAACCTTACAACCACTTTAATACAACAGATTGCAATCTGACCTCATATGGATTGAAAATTATCATAGCCATTGATTTTGCAACATTGCAGGATCACCCATGTATGGGATGCATACAGCATTTTAACTCACTACTTTATAGTTTATAAGTCCTGTTCTGTAATTGGAGGAAATCTTTATGCAATCAAGTGAAAGGATACTGGTTACTGCGTGAAGGAGAAAGTTCTGCTGAGGCAGTCAAAGAGAGAAGACCCAATTTCTGGAGTTATGAGGCAACTAGACCTCCCTATGTGTCCTCTTCCCTGGGGAAACACAGGCTGGGAAGCATATTCTCCTGGGGTATCTGAAAGATGAGAGAAGGACATTTTGAAGGACTGTGTTATGAAGATGCTACATTGCAAATGTGTACACTGACTAGTAACTCCATTAGATCTATAAGGAAATGAACTTGAAACACTATTTTATTATGTTTAGGCATGTATCTGACCTTCAGCTTGAGATATTATTTATTTCAGCCTTTTTAAGTCTGTTTTTAAGCAAAGATCAGTGATATAATCCCTTGTCTCCAGGAGGGGACACTTGTGTGCAGGGGGAATACATGGACATTGAACTGAAAATGGAAGATGGGCCAGCCAAATACCAAAAATGACATGACTGACCAGCTTTAGTCACTAAGAGGAATGACCCCCTGTGTCCCATAGTATATTGCATTAACATGCACATTTAGTGATTAATAGTTTATACTTTACATTAAGAGCCCTTTAGGCCGATCTTTTGAGTGAAGGTATTCCTCAGGGTCTTCCAAAGTTTAAGGAGGAACGCATCCCACAATGAGGGAAGTTATCTATTGTTCTGTTTGTTAAAATATGGTGGCAAAATCTGTTTTTCCTCAAGCGGTACTAACTTGTATGTACCTTGCATGTCAAGTGATAAGAATTCTCTCATGGGTCTCAGTATTTCTAGTCAAAAGCTTTTGCTTACTACTACTTTAAGTTGCTGGCCACTTACACAAAATATGAAACAATAGAACAATTGACTGAAGTTTTAATTCTGTTTTCTAAGGTAGGAAAAATAGATTTAGGAAAATCCATGGCATGACATGGAACATTGTTGCAATGAATGTTTACTATTCTGTTTCCATAGTACTCATACGTAGGAAGTTCATTTAGTGACACACCAAGTCACATTATTTTAAATTGCTCAGCTAGTACCACTGACCGCCATGCTTCCGTATTTCCTATATGTTTTATGAAAAGTTCATGTGATCGCTTTCCTTCCTTCTGTCAGATTCCTTTGAACACAGAAACAGACACCCGACAGAGTCATTGTCAAACTATCCACACACTGGACTTGTTTTTCCAGAGCATGGAGTACAAAACAGGACCAAGCTTGCCAGACTTGTTTTTTTATGATAGATTTAGAAATTATGTGTACACTATGTATTGGCACCTCAGTGGCCACGAGAACATCAAGATGACAAAAGCATAGATAGAAGAAGATGTTAATTTGTATGTAAAAGTTCACATAAAATATGTTACCAAATAAAGCATATAGTTTACTACATACTGTACCTAGTGAATCATGAAACATAAATTAGTGCTGAACCTGCCCATTAAAAGAGAGTTTTTACGCCAGATAAATATACACATACATGCAGGGGCGGATCCAGAGTCTAGTCTTGGGAAGGGCACTGCCAGAAAATGTTGCTTACAGAACTGTACGCCATTTCGTGCAATAGCCAGCGAAGGCATGCACGCTGATTGGCCAGAGGGGGAGCCAATCAACGGGTCTGGCGGAAGCGATGTCCGCCGGCCACCCGCGATCGCTCCCCACAGAGACAGAACAGCGGTCTTGTAAACAAGGTAGACCGCCGTTCTGTCAGAGATGAACAGAGTGATCTTGTGTTCCTGCTAACCAGGAGCACGGATCAGTCTGTTCATCTGGTGAATCCATCCCCCAGACAGTTAGCAAGCACACCCTAGGGATACAGTTAACCCTTCGATCACCCCTGATGTTAATCCCTTCGCAGCCAATGTCATTAGTACAGTGGCAGCACATATTTTTAGCACTGATCACTGTATTAATGTCACTGGTCCCCAAAAAGTGTCAAAAGTGTCAGTTAGGTGTCTGATCTGTCCGCTGCAATGTCACAGTCCCGCTAAAAATCACTGATTGCCACCATTACTAGTAAAAAATAAATCAATAAAAATGCCATAAATCTATCTCCTATTTTGTAGACGTGATAACTTTTGTGCAAACCAATCAATATATACTTTTTGGGATTTTTTTTTTTTACCAAAAATATGTAGCAGAATACATATTGGCCTAAACTGATGAAGACATTTTTTTATAGCAAAAAGTAAAAAATATTGCTTTTTTTTTCAAAACTGTTGCTCTTTTTTTGTTTATATCGCAAAAAATAAAAACGGCAGAGGTGATCAAATACCAAATTTTTCATACATAATGACACACATGTATTTTGCGATTTGACACATGACATTCATTGATTCTTTTAATCACTTTTAGTAAAATATTTTGGTGCTCTGGTGGGGGGAGGGGCTCCCATGCAGGAGCAATGGAGATGGATCTGGTAATTGCACTGTCCGCAGGCAGCATTAGATGACTGCTTCTTCCTGTGTTCACGCCGATCTGCAGTGTGGAGAAGATGGAGGGATGAGGTGGGTGGAGCCAACACTCACTCAGGGGCAGAGGCCTGCAGTGTGGAGAAGATGGAGGGAGAAGGTGTCGGTGGGTGGGGCCAACACTCTCATTCAGGGACGGAGAAGGAAGAATGCTGGCGCTCTCGCTTTCCTCATCGTGACTGACATACCTCACTGATGTCACTGGTTGCTAGACGCCAGGTGGCCCAGGCGCTAGCAACCAGCGCAGGGAAGGGACACAGAGGCCAAGGCAGTGGGCAGCTCCACCCACCTCCTCCTGGTCCAGGCGTCCAGCGCGGCGTAATTATTACACTAACACAGTCTCTCTCTCTGCACTGCTGATCGGCTGATGTGAGACAGAGAGACTTGGGAGTTGAGACTGCAGTCAGTGTCAGTCTAGTCAGTGATATTTATTGGGGGGGGGGCAATTGCCCCGTTGCCCCCCTGGATCCGCTCCTGCATGCATGTTGGTAAAGTTGCCAACTTCTCTTTATTGATATAGATATATTTTCAATAAAATCATGTCCAGTCTCCCATTTAATAAAATCATTAGGTGTGGAGTGTGTGCGGGATTTTCATGTAAGATAATTTTTTTATTTTGTAATAAGAATATTCCTGCGCTACCCAATTGGAAAAAGAAAAGAAAACAAGAAAAATAGTAAAAACGCAAGGGTCAGACATAAGCCCAAAATCAAACTGAGGTATAGGGTGGGAGGTGCTGCGCTAACCAGAAGAAAGCTGTAAATCTCTGTCTGTGGTCAATTAATAAAATGACATAAAATCGCATAATAAATCGCATAAATAAGTGTTGACACTAAAAAACATTCAAGTCTTAATAATCAGCATCATGTGTATGTGAAAAAAAGTGCATAAAAAATCCTTTTCAATTGGTATATACTAAATGACAAAAAAATCGCATGTTAAATCGCATAAATAAGTGTTGACACTAAAAACATATAAATCTAGATAATCATGTGTTGGTGCACAAAGGGACATAAACACTACTTCATGTGAATAATTCTAAATAAAAATACATAGAATAAATCAGAAATAACCATCAAAAACATATCCTTATAAATGGTGCAAAACGTACAAAGTGCCAGTGCTTAAAGGTGATCTAGATATCGCAAATAAAACACATCAATCCAACGCAATATGGATAATAAATAAAATAAATAAATGTCCCAATAATAGTGATATAAAATATATTGTGCTGGCCTGCGAAACAAATGACCAATGACATGCTAGTAAGTGCAGCAAACTTAAAGTGCTAGTGTAAAAGTCATTGAAGGTGCAAAAGCAAGTTCTGGTGTATTGAATAAAACAACAGTGGGGTGTCTGGGATGCAATTCACTCAGTGTCCTCTTCGTGCATAAAACACTAATGTAAGCAGTGGCCCCTTACCTAGCGGTGCTAGGTCAACCGTATGAATTGTAGCTAAAACGCCAGGTCCTGAGCCTCCATCGCGTCCCTATATCCACGCTTGCCGGTGTTGGGTTATCCTAATGGCAGCTGATTACAAGTGGCTATGGTCCTATCAGGGGTCCTGGACCAGCGCGGATCCTAGCTCAGCCTCCACATCTCAGGTATGTATGTACGGGAATATGCAGGACAAAGGTACTTGATAGTGAAGTATGTATTAACCAGGTAATGCTTTATTAAAAATCTTTAAGTAGATGTACTCACATAAAAACAATGCAGAGCAAACCTCTCTCCTACGAGCAGCAAACTCGTTCTGTGTCTAGCAATGTGAAACAGCCTATTCCGTCCCTACGCGTGACATCACCGATCACGTGACTTCTTCCCCTGAACTTGCTTTTGCACCTTCAATGACTTACACTAGCACTTTAAGTTTGCTGCACTTACTGGCATGTCATTGGTCATTTGTTTCGCAGGCCAGCACAATATATTTTATATCACTATTATTGGGACATTTATTTATATTATTTATTATCCATATTGCGTTGGATTGATGTGTTTTATTTGCGATATCTAGATCACCTTTAACCACTTGACGACCGCCTCACGCCGATTTACGTCGGCAAGGTGGCACGGACAGGCAAAATCACGTACATATACGTGATTTGCCTTCCGCGGGTGGGGGGTCCGATCGGACCCCCCCCGGTGCCCGAGGCGGTCGTCTTTTGTCCCCCGGCGATCGGAGGTGAGGGGGAGGCCATCCGTTCGTGGCCCCCCCCTCGCGATCGCCGCCGGCCAATGAGAACATTCCTTTGCTGCTGTATGCTAAACAAAGTGCTCGGTAATTTCCGTTCCGGCCCGAGGAGAGAAGACAGGTATGTGAGTGCACAACACACTACACACACAGTAGAACATGCCAGGCACACTAAACACCCCGATCCCCCCCCCCCCGATCGCCCCCCGATCCCCCCCCAATCACCCCCCCCCCTGTCACAAACTGACACCAGCAGTTTTTTTTTTTTTTTTTTTCTGATTACTGCATGGTGTCAGTTTGTGACAGTTACAGTGTTGGGACAGTTAGTATTACCCCCCTGTAGGTCTAGGATACCCCCCTAACTCCCCCTAATAAAGTTTTAACCCCTTGATCACCCCCTGTCACCAGTGTCGCTAAGCGATCATTTTTCTGATCGCTGTATTAGTGTCGCTGGTGACGCTAGTTAGTGAGGTAAATATTTAGGTTCGCCGTCAGCGTTTTATAGCGTCAGGGACCCCCATATACTATCTAATAAATATTTTAACCCCTTGATGGCCCCCTAGTTAACCCTTTCACCACTGATCACCGTATAACTGTTACGGGTGACGCTGGTTAGTTTGTTTATTTTTTATAGTGTCAGGGCACCCGCCGTTTATTACCGAATAAAGGTTTAGCCCCCTGATCGCCCGGCGGTGATATGCGTCGCCCCAGGCAGCGTCAGATTAGCGCCAGTACCGCTAACACCCACGCACGCAGCATACGCCTCCCTTAGTGGTATAGTATCTGATCGGATCAATATCTGATCCGATCAGATCTATACTAGCATCCCCAGCAGTTTAGGGTTCCCAAAAACACAGTGTTAGCGGGATCAGCCCAGATACCTGCTAGCACCTGCGTTTTGCCCCTCCGCCCGGCCCAGCCCAAGTGCAGTATCAATCGATCACTGTCACTTACAAAACACTAAACGCATAACTGCAGCTTTCGCAGAGTCAGACCTGATCCCTGCGATCACTAACAGTTTTTTTGGTAGCATTTTGGTGAACTGGCAAGCACCAGCCCCAGGCAGCGTCAGGTTAGCGCAAGTAGCGCTAACACCCACGCACGCACCGTACAGCTCCCTTAGTGGTATAGTATCTGATCGGATCAATATCTGATCCGATCAGATCTATACTAGCGTCCCCAGCAGTTTAGGGTTCCCAAAAACGCAGTGTTAGCGGGATCAGCCCAGATACCTGCTAGCACCTGCGTTTTGCCCCTCCGCCCGGCCCAGCCCAGCCCACCCAAGTGCAGTATCGATCGATCACTGACACTTACAAAACACTAAACGCATAACTGCAGCGTTCGCAGAGTCAGGCCTGATCCCTGCGATCGCTAACAGTTTTTTTGGTAGTATTTTGGTGAACTGGCAAGCACCAGCCCCAAGCAGCGTCAGATTAGCGCCAGTACCGCTAACACCCACGCACGCACCGTACACCTCCCTTAGTGGTATAGTATCTGAACGGATCAATATCTGATCCGATCAGATCTATACTAGCGTCCCCAGCAGTTTAGGGTTCCCAAAAACGCAGTGTTAGCGGGATCAGCCCAGATACCTGCTAGCACCTGCATTTTGCCCCTCCGCCCGGCCCAGCCCACCCAAGTGCAGTATCGATCGATCACTGTCACTTACAAAACACTTAACGCATAACTGCAGCGTTCACAGAGTCAGGCCTGATCCCTGCGATCGCTAACAGTTTTTTTGGTAGCTTTTTATTGAACTGTCAAGCACCAGTGGCCTAGTACACCCCGGTCGTAGTCAAACCAGCACTGCAGTAACACTTGGTGATGTGGCGAGTCCCATAAGTGCAGTTCAAGCTGGTGAGGTGGCAAGCACAAGTAGTGTCCCGCTGCCACCAAGAAAACAAACACAGGCCCGTCGTGCCCATAATGCCCTTCCTGCTGCATTCGCCAATCCTAATTGGGAACCCACCACTTCTGCAGCGCCCGTACTTCCCCTATTCACATCCCCAACCAAATGCAGTCGGCTGCATGAGAGGCATTTTCTTTATGTCCTCCTGAGTACCCCTACCCAACGAACCCCCCCAAAAAAGATGTCGCGTCTGCAGCAAGCGCGGATATAGGCGTGACACCCGCTATTATTGTCCCTCCTGTCCTGACAATCCTGGTCTTTGCATTGGTGAATGTTTTGAACGCTACCATTCATTAGTTGAGTATTAGCGTAGGGTACAGCATTGCACAGACTAGGCACACTTTCACAGGGTCTCCCAAGATGCCATCGCATTTTGAGAGACCCGAACCTGGAACCGGTTACCGTTATAATAGTTAGTTACAAAAAAAGTGTAAAAAAAAAAAAAAAAAAAATATAAAATAAAAAAAAATAGTTGTCGTTTTATTGTTCTCTCTCTCTCTATTCTCTCTCTCTTGTTCTGCTCTTTTTTACTGTATTCTATTCTGCAATGTTTTATTGTTATTGTGTTTTATCATGTTTGCTTTTCAGGTATGCAATTTTTTATACTTTACCGTTTACTGTGCTTTATTGTTAACCATTTTTTTGTCTTCAGGTACGCCATTCACGACTTTGAATGGTTATACCAGAATGATGCCTGCAGGTTTAGGTATCATCTTGGTATCATTCTTTTCAGCCAGCGGTCGGCTTTCATGTAAAAGCAATCCTAGTGGCTAATTAGCCTCTAGACTGCTTTTACAAGCCGTGGGAGGGAATGCCCCCCCCCCACCGTCTTCCGTGTTTTTCTCTGGCTCTCCTGTCTCAACAGGGAACCTGAGAATGCAGCCGGTGATTCAGCCAGCTGACCATAGAGCTGATCAGAGACCAGAGTGGCTCCAAACATCTCTATGGCCTAAGAAACCGGAAGCTACGAGCATTTTATGACTTAGATTTCGCCGGATGTAAATAGCGCCATTGGGAAATTGGGGAAGCATTTTATCACACCGATCTTGGTGTCATCAGATGCTTTGAGGGCAGAGGAGAGATCTAGGGTCTAATAGACCCCAATTTTTTCAAAAAAGAGTACCTGTCACTACCTATTGCTATCATAGGGGATATTTACATTCCCCGAGATAACAATAAAAATGATTAAAAAAAAATGAAAGGAACAGTTTAAAAATAAGATAAAAAAGCAAAAAAATAATAAAGAAAAAAAAAAAAAAAAAAGCACCCCTGTCGCCCCCTGCTCTCGCGCTAAGGCGAACGCAAACGGCGGTCTGTCGTCAAACGTAAACAGCAATTGCACCATGCATGTGAGGTATCGCCGCGAAGGTCAGATCGAGGGCAGTAATTTTTGCAGTAGACCTCCTCTGTAAATCTAAAGTGGTAACCTGTAAAGGCTTTTAAAGGCTTTTAAAAATGCATTTATTTTGTTGCCACTGCACGTTTGTGCGCAATTTTAAAGCATGTCATGTTTGGTATCCATGTACTCGGCCTAAGATCATCTTTTTTATTTCATCAAACATTTGGGCAATATAGTGTGTTTTAGTGCATTAAAATTTAAAAAAGTGTGTTTTTTCCCCAAAAAATGCGTTTGAAAAATCGCTGCGCAAATACTGTGTGAAAAAAAAAATGAAACACCCACCATTTTAATCTGTAGGGCATTTGCTTTAAAAAAATATATAATGTTTGGGGGTTCAAAGTAATTTTTTTGCAAAAAAAAAATAACTTTTTCATGTAAACAATGAGTGTCAGAAAGGGCTTTGTCTTCAAGTGGTTAGAAGAGTTGGTGATGTGTGACATAAGCTTCTAAATGTTGTGCATAAAATGCCAGGACAGTTCAAAACCCCCCCAAATGAGCCCATTTTGGAAAGTAGACACCCCAAGCTATTTGCTGAGAGGCATGTCGAGTCCATGGAATATTTTATATTGCGACACAAGTTGCGGGAAAGAGACAAATTTTTTTTTTTTTTGCACAAAGTTGTCACTAAATGATATATTGCTCAAACATGCCATGGGAATATGTGAAATTACACCCCAAAATACATTCTGTTGCTTCTCCTGAGTACGGGGATACCACATGTGTGAGACTTTTTGGGAGCCTAGCCGCGTACGGGACCCTGAAAACCAAGCACCGCCTTCAGGCTTTCTAAGGGCGTGAATTTTTTATTTCACTCTTCACTGCCTATCACAGTTTCGGAGGCCATGGAAAGCCCAGGTGGCACAAACCCCCCCAAATGACCCCATTTTGGAAAGTAGACACCCAAAGCTATTTGCTGAGAGGTATAGTGAGTATTTTGCAGACCTCACTTTTTGTCACAAAGTTTTGAAAATTGAAAAAAGAAAAAAAAAAAAGTTTTTTCTTGTCTTTCTTCATTTTCAAAAACAAATGAGAGCTTTATATGTTTTTAGTGTCAACACTTATTTATGCGATTTAACATGCGATTTTTTTGTCATTTAGTATATACCAATTGAAAAGGATTTTTTATGCACTTTTTTTCACATACGCATGATTCTGATTATTAAGACTTGAATGTTTTTTAGTGTCAACACTTATTTATGCGATTTATTATGCGATTTTATGTCATTTTATTAATTGACCACAGACAGGGATTTACAGCTTTCTTCTGGTTAGCGCAGCACCTCCCCCCTATACCTCAATTTTTTTATTTTGATTAAGCTAGTTATCCACCAAATCTGTCCAAAATTTTCAATCAGATGGTACATATAATATTTGCATCTATAAAGAAGAGGCTGCTGTATACCTATAAATTTCCCATCTGCACATTTTTTCCTTTTGGAGGACTGTGTTCATAAAATCCTTGACTAAATAGCAGCTATAGTAGCATGGTCTCAGTTTTCAAGAATTAAAAACTTTAACAGTTTAATATTTGCAATGGGAAGTGAACCTCACAGAATGACTGTTATATGACTCCAATGTAAACTACCACAACTTCTGCTTTAATCTCAAAATCTATAATAATGCAATGGTATACAAAAATCTTGCTCTCATTATTTTTGAAGTACCTGGACTTTGACATTTCTTAAGCTCTTTTCACCCACGTAACGGTGGTTAAGAGGGTAGGCTGTAATGCCTACACGTGTCTATGGGCAGCAAAGGTTTCTGTGCGGAGAGTACACTCATTGTGCACCTCCAGCACAGACACAAAGCTCTCAAAGACAGCTCATGGTCTGGAGGGATTGGATACTGATCATGTGACCATTGTGACAACTAATCACAGTGGTCACGTGACTAGGCAGACCTTCTCACCCCCCGGGCATATGAGCCCAGTAAAAAGGACGTTGGGGCAGGCAGGAAGGGGTTAATATTAAAATGATGTATAGCATTATTATGTGTGGTACTTCACTTTTGTTTGTTTGCAATGATGGTGATGACACATGCTGAGGGTTGAGGGGTAGATTCGGGTATTAAAGTGGGGTTCCACCCAAATTTTGAACAATATCTGTATGTATTCTCTTCCTTGCCTAGATGCTGACATGCCGTTTAAAAAAATTTAAATCGCCGTAATTACCTTTTATTTTTCTATTCTTCTTTGCACTTCCTGGTTCTCCTCCCGTGGGAGTAGGCGTGTTTCTAGCCTCTCCCAGACTCCTGGGAGCTAGTCTCAGGCTTCCCAGGATGCCACTGAGCATGTGCAGGAACGAGCAGTGAATGCTGGGAGCACAGCATTCACCACATCCAGGAAATAAATGCTTGTGGGCTTCAAATGCCCACAATGAAGATGGAAACCGCCTGCAGTGAATAATATAAGTTATTCTTTCCGACGAAATCTGACACAGGCGGACATATTACACACAATATGTGAGTATGTAATGCTGAGAAGAAAAGTTTGTGAATGAACTCAAAAAAAAAAAAAAACGATAGATAGGTGGACCCCCGCTTTAAAGAAACATTATGGTATAGTGCTGTTCGTTTTCAGAAAGATGGTCTGTGCCCCACCAACATGAGGAACTTCAATAAAACACATATACTGCTAGGATATACAGTAATTAGCCCATCTGCCAAGCCTTTGGCCCTTTAACATGCAGCAGAACATTTCAACACTTGACTGCAGCTCATTGTTTCCCCTGTGTCAGGAATGACAGAGGAAATGGGCAACGGAAGGACAATGATTGGCTACAGTTGCAGCTGGGGAGAGAGACCCAGGAACAGTCCCAGCAAGGTGAAAAAGTAGGAAGGTGACACCAGGAAGTGCGGAGGACAGATTGGGTGCTATCACCTGCGCTATGCTGTCCAGAGACTGCTGATGGGATCGTAGACAGAACTCCTTAACCTTAATAAATAATCACTCTTGACTCAAAACCCGTGGATTGAATAGGCCGTGGCTCTTTATTATAGCATATAAAAAAAAGTATTTACTATTTCAACTCCAATAAACATAAATACTTATTAAATTAAATCAATCAAGTAATCAACACTCATAACATAGTATTAACAATTTACATAAACAAATAGCTCAGCTATTGTAGCTTGAACTACCTATTTAAATCAACTTAACATCCCCTTTCAAAGAAAGGGACAAACCTCATAAAAAAGGCCCATGACAAGAGGTGGGAGGTTGAGATGTGCTGTCTTCTGGTTCTTCCTGTCTTCTGCCCATCTAATGAAAGAAATGGTTACACACCGACATGCCGAAAGTCCATTTATTGCATCTTCCCATAAAGGCGCAAGACAAACACCACAGGACAGTAGCAGATCAGGTTGACACGTTTCACACAGTTACATTGTGCTTACTCATAATGTAAATGTGTGAAACATGTCAACCTCATCTGCTACTGTCCAATGGTGATTGTCTCACACCTTTATGGGAAGATGAAATAAATGGACTTCCGGCATTTCGGTGTGAAGCCATTTCTTTTCACATGTATCTTTATGGCAGGCGAGTCAAGGGATGCACCTGTAAGAGCAGTCCTCATCATTGAATTCATTTCACCTGGATCCAATCACCTGGAGAGGCATATCTCTTGCTTTCACATCTAATGACACATCTTCTCTCTTTTTATAGGTGACAGCTTGTTCCAGAGGACCGTTTTTGGGTAACTGTCAACTACTCAACCAAATACTGGTAAGTGTTTATTTTCTTTTTTTTTTTAAAACAGATTCTAGCAATTTCTTTGTCTGCCACGATCCCATAGGTGGTGGGAGTGGGGATATTTTATGCCCCACCCTTCACCTTTATTCCAGAGATGAGGGAAGCTGTTGCCACGAGCTTGCTCTGAACAGAGGTGACCGTGTTGGAAGTTAAGAGTAGTCTGCTGTGTGGACAGTGCAGGGACTGGGGAAGGAAACCCCAAGCTGTAGAGGTTGGGCTGTGCAGCAAAGAGCTGGGGAGTGTTGTCAAATTGTGGCTCATGTGGAGGGACTGTGAAAAACTGTGAGCTGCAAGAGGGACTTGCAAGCTGTCAAGCTTCAGGGGAGCACTGTGTGCAGAGATACAGAGAGCTGTAAAGAGCCAGGGATTCTGTGCTACTATGCTGTGCTGTGCCTGCCCAGAGACTGCGCTACTATAAGGTACAGTGGTCCAGGCCAGAGGTTGTTGCTGCATATATTGAGCTAGACTGCTGCTGAGGAATGGGAGAGAGAGAGAGAGAGAGAGAGAGAGAGAGAGAGAGAGAGAGAGAGAGAGAGAAAGAAAAAGAGAGAAACTACTGCAGAGGAATCCAGAGAGAGAAAAGGCTGGAGCCTTATCCAATGCCAGGTTATTATGAAAGCCCTGTGCATTTTGGCTTGACCTATTGCTGGGCATTCAGAGGATACACTGGGATCTTCACATGTAGTGATATACATTTTGGCCACCTGTTTGATATTGACCCTGCTTAAAGTCTTTGCTGCATGTGGAAAGTTGGCCCTGAACCTTCATAGAGTTCCCACTGAATTAGAAATACTCTCTCCTAGGAGAATCAGTGAGTGCTCCAGTGGGAGATCCAGGGCCCAAATGCTGGCAGACTATATTTATAAAAACTCATAAGTGAACAAAAAAAGTGCATGTGAATCACACACAAAAAGTGCTCTTAAGGGTTTGCCTTTGTCCACCCTGTGAAGGGGTAGGACCTTACCCTGGCCTCCCAGGAAACAAGCCTCCTGACAGGGCAAGATTTGAACATTGTCCACCTAGCCAAAAGGCCTGGCGGACCCCTCTCCTCATGGTCAGCTGAAGCCAACCAACAAGTACCAGGTGAGGGGATCTCCCGATTAGAATCCCCCTGATTCAGAAGAGGAAGGAACCTAATGGTTCCCCCTAGACTTCAGGGTAGGCCCGAGGACCCACACCCCCCCCCCAATTCAAGTGAAAAAGGCACAGACAAAAATGCAAAATGACAAATCAATGGGAAAATAAATAAATAGTGTCCATGCTAGTGCATAGGCTAGGCTCAAAGGCCTGGTAGCTAAAAAAATGCCCTGAACTTAGTCAAAGGCTTAGCCCAAGAGGCCTGGTGCAGAAAAAGCTTTGGTGACCTGGCTTTGTACTCTATTCTTAAGTGGGGTTCCCACACCCATATGATACTGGGAGCATATGTGGGGTGACCAATTCCCAGGGGGCACTGACGCTGTGGATTCTCTGCTTTCTCAGCCCATGGCCAGATAAGGTAGACCCAATCAAATCAGGAGGCACTGGACCCTCCAGCCTTCCCAGGGGTATTACTCCCATGCCCCACATCCTGTGGGTGCCCCGGCTTCTGTTCTAGCCAGTACTAGCCTTCAGAGCCCCCATAATACCAGCAGGGATACTATGCAGGGCAGGGTAGTGGAACACCCCTACTGAACATTGATAAGATCAGATACTACACTTGATCTTAGCCAAAAGGCGGAGAAGCGATGGCTTTGGTCACCTAGTTCGTTTTATTGTTTTGTTGTATTGTATTTTATTTTGGGGCCCAGAGCAGCTGCAGTAGCTAGGCTGCTTCTAGAGCCCGAGCCGCTCACCTGGCCTCTCGGCAACTAGCCGTCCACCTATTCAGTTCAGCAGTCGGGGCCAGGGGGCGGAAACTACCCAGCTGCCCCATGACCATGAAGGGGAATGAGCAGTAATGGATCCCATCACTTGATGCGGCCTGCTGCCTGCCCAACCAGAGAGAAAGTGAGTGCCTCCTGTGCAGCCTCCTGTGCGCCTGGATAGGAGGAGCGCCTGGGCAGCTGCATATAGAGGAATTGATCTTTCCATATTCCTTCTGCAGCTGCTTAATGCCTGCAGGAGGGAGCGGAGAAGAAGCAGGCATTCAGTAGCTGCAGGAGGAATATAAAAGATCAATTCCTCTATATGCAGCTGCCCGGCTGCTTCTATTGCCCCCCCCCCGTGTCCCCCCCCCCCTGTGCTCTTGAGCCCCCCCCCCAGTGCTCTCGAGCTCCAGTCCGGGCCTGATCTCCAGAGATAAATGCAGTTGCTCTTGTAACAGAAAGGCTGCCCGTATGTACTTAAAAAAGGAGTTCATTAACAGTCCATGAAATGTGCAACACAGCACCAAAGAGAATGAAAAATACACAGCACTCAGTATGCACAACATTGTACTCCATCGGGGTGTCAGTAAACCTTGGTGGTCTATTTTCAAAACTGTATATAAAGATGTGGGAGAATCACAAATATGGCTATATGTTGTATATGTTAAAAATGCTCTGTAGTGTGAATGAGCCCTAATGCAGATTCAATGCATGTGGACATCCCAAACTCCGAAGTATATTGAAGTTATTCATTTAGCACAACAGTTAGGAAACCAGCATCTGCAGAAGTTCAGTAATAGCAACCAACATATTTTATCAATGTTAGTTTCCTTTCTTTCTTGCTCTCCAGCTCCCCCCAGTGCTCTTGAGCTCCCCCAGTGCTCTCTGGCTCCCCCAGTGCCCTTTGGTTCCCCTAGTGCTCTCTGCCCCTCTGTGCTCCCTGGCCCCCCCTGCGCTCTTCACCCCACATGCTCTCCAGCTCCCTCCCAGTGCTCTCCAGCCCCCCCAGTGCTCTCCACCCCCCCTCACTGTTCTCCAGCTCCCCCCAGTGCTCTCCACCCCCCCTTACTGTTCTCCAGCTCCCCCCCCCAGTGCTCTCCAGGCCCCCCTCCAGTGCTCTCCACCCCCCTCACTGTTCTCCAGCTCCCCCCCAGTGCTGTGCTCTACAGCCCTCCCTCCAGTGCTCTTTGGCTCCCCTAGTGCTCTAGTGTGCTGGAGTGTTAGTCAAATGAATGGTACTGCAACAAGCTAACGCATGTAACTTGTGTTGCGAGTTACCACTACACACCACAAAAGTGTAATTCAGACCTGAACCCCTTCACATAAACAGTACACAGATATGCGGCCTCACTGGACTGGCCTTTTTTTCTGTGAGGCCATATATATGCATATCTATCTTTGTGCTAAGAGCACGTTGCACAGCGCACTCCCAGCACAGAGATCAGGGCTCAGTGGGAGCCCCTGGTCCTGTACTAACGTTCAGGACCTGAATCTCTCAGTTCCAGGTCATCTGATCGCTTTGGTAGCCTCTGATTGGCTATCACAGTGATTAGTCACTCTGAAGCCTGTCCCTGTGTTTCTCTCTCTGTAAATAAAGAGTAAAAGATACATTGGGGCTTATTTACTAATGGAAAATCCACTTTGCACTGCAAGTGCACTTGAAAGTGCATTTGGAAGTAAAGTCGCTGTAGATCCGAGGGGGACATGCAAGGAAAATAAAAAACAGCATTTTAGCTTGCACATGATTGGATGATAAAATCAGCAGAGCTTCCCCTCATTTCAGATCTACCCCTAAGATTTAGAGTGACTGCACTTCCAAGTGTACTTGCAGTGCAAAGTGGATTTGCTTTTCGTAAATAACCCCCATTGCATCTCTCTCTCTCTCTCCTTGCAGAGAGAGAGGGAAACAAACAACAGTGTGTAAACATAAATAAATACATTAAAGAAAAAATAAAGAAAAAATTCCTAGATCGGTCAAGGTCAAGTGTCAGGGCCAGTATATTTTGGGCAGGATTATTTTTTTTTAAAATTAGTATCAGTGTCAGTGTGTTTTAGGTAGGATATATACAAAAAAAAGAAGCAAAATGTACAAAATTGTTTCTGGGCTGTACTACGGGCACAAATAACATACATATATGTGGTAAATAATCATATAGTGATTCCGCGCTACAGCAATGTTGTGCAAAAGGTACTCAATAAATAAAATAAATAAACACTATGTAAATATTGTGCAATAAATTGGAATACTAAAAGTGCAAAAGTATTTAGCCCATACGTTGGCAAATCAGTATAGGGCCATTAGATTCAGTATGACGATGATCTCTTAATTACACATTCTTCCAATGAATGTCCAAAAAAGAATTATGCAAAAATATGTTTGAATAAATTGCACAGCAGGCAGGAAAGAAGTTTATAATCCCATAAATGAGCTCACAGAACCCTCACCTTCATATCTTCATTTGAAGAATATGTGTTTATTTATTTTATTTATTGAGTACCTTTTGCACAACATTGCTGTAGCGCAGAATCACTATATGATTGTTTGTATTTATAAGTGGATTGTGAACACTGAAAGATTCTACTGCAGACAGTTTTCTTCACTTTATTTGATTGCACTTTATTGCATGGTACGCACTTTGGTTATTTATTTAGTAATTTTTATTTATTAATTTTTATAGCTTTATAAGAGATTACTTTGAACACATCTGAGTAGCGCGAAGGCCTTCTATATTTTATGAATTTCTACATATATGTGGTATCGCTGTGATTGTCAGGAGCAGGAGAATTTTTTTTGGGTTGTTCTTTGGTGGTAGGTTATGGTTGTAACAAGAAATTTACAGCTAAATTTAATTTTTTATTTTTGTTTTACTATTTTGTGCCAGTTTTCCTTTGATAATAAAAACAAATCAGGAGAGATCCATTACCATTCACCACCAAATGAAAGCCCAATTTGTCCTAAAAAACAAGGTACTTGGATGCACAAAGTAGTTGTGATGATAAGTACGGTTTTGTTAACACATGTCAAAGTTGCAAAATTGCGCTTAGGCATTAAGATTTGTTTTACCCTTAGGCGTGAAGGGGTTAAAGCAACCCACAAATGCTTTGGGAACACAGTTCTATTGTACCTGTCATACCTTCTTTTATATAACTCTTTTTACTGGGTTTCTAGGTTTAAAAATTTTCCTTCAATCAAAGTACTAAAATTGAAAGAAGCTAAGCAATTTGAACTGATTGTTTTTTTTGTTTTATATGTCAGGAATATAAGCTGTAAGCTGCAAACAAGGTGTGTTATTCCACAATTCATTTACAATCAAACAATCTTCATTTTTCTAATCTGCATATTTTACATGCTGGATAATTGTGTTATGTCTGTCTTCAAAGATGAAGATTGAAATTTGCACAAACTTGTGATTCTTTCATCCTACAATAAGAAAACAATTAAAAAAGGGCCTTTTTGGTAAGTCATAACACACACCTGTTGTTTACTTTTCCTTAAACATTGGACGCTCTTTTCTATTCTTTTTAGAATTTCCTTTTAAGCATCAAAGCAGACATTACTTTAAATGGAAACAGTTACCTATTACAATAGGACAAAATTAAACCATTTTACTACAATATTACCAATGTGGCATAAAAAAATGTCCTCTGTTAAAGTCCATCTCCTGGCTCTTTGCTCCCTCTTAATTGACTCTCCTTGTAGCCCCTACTGGCTGTATTTTATGCTGTTTAACCACTTCCTTACCACGCTATAGCCCAAAGATGGATACAGCATGGCTCTGTTGTTTTGGGACGCTGTCCCTGGGACGCATATCTGATGCGCTCTGTGATCGCTGTGTCCTTCAGACACAGCCAGTCACAGATCGTGGCAAAGAGCCAATCACAGCGGCCCTTTACCACGTGATCAGCTGGGTCCACACAGCTGATCACAGTGTAAACGGAATTGACGGTTATTGGCAGCACTTTCCTTATGCACTGTTATGCTGCGTACACGCGATCAGAATTTCCGACAACAAATGTTCGATGGGAGCTTGTTGTTGGAAATTCCGACCGTGTGTAGGCTCCATCGGACATTTTCCGTCAAACAAAATTTGAGATCTGGATCTCAAATTTTCCGACAACAAAATCCGTTTTTGGAAATTCCAATCGTGTGTACACAATTCCGATGCACAAAATTCCACGCATGCTTGGAATCAAGCAGAAGAGCCGCACTGGCTATTGAACTTAATTTTTCTCGGCTCGTCGTACGTCACTGCATTCTTGACGTTTGGAATCTCCAACAACATTTGTGTGACTGTGTGTATGCAAGACAAGTTTGAGCCAACATCTGTCGGAAAAAAACATGGATTTTGTTGTCGGGATGTGCGATCGTGTGTACGTGGCATTACAGTGTGAGGAGAGGAGAGGAGAGCCGGTAACTGGCAATCCTGACAGTGGACATGTACACAAATAATCAGGGCACTGATTATCAGTGTAGGTTCATCAGAGCCATCAATGCTGCCCATCAGAGCCCTGATTATCAGTGCAGTCTCATCAGTGCCATCAATGCTGCCAATCAGTGCCCTAATTATCAGTGCAGCCTCATAAGTGCCATCAATGCTGCCCATCAGTGCTGCCCATCAGTGCTTCCACATCAGTGCCACCTATCAGTGCTGCCTATTAGTGCCCATCAGTGCCAGCTATCAGTGCTGCCCATCAGTGCCGCATATCAGTGCAGCCTCATCAGTGCCGTCTATCAGTGCCCATCAATTTGTAGCAAAAAAAAAAAAAAACAATGGTGATTAAACACCACCAAAATAAAGCTCTATCTGTCTCTAAAAATGATATAAATTTCATATGAATAAAGTGTTGCATGACCATGCATTTGTCATTCAAAGTGTGACAGCGCTGAAAGCTAAAAATTTACCTTGTCAGGAAGGAGGTGAAAGTGCCCAGTAAGCAGGTGGTTAATATGTACCTTCAAATCTGTTACATGATGCTGCAGGGTCCTATTCCCTTTTGCTTCTTTTCAACCTGGGCGGTCTTTGCTAATGCAGAGAGCATCATAGACATAACGACGCCAGCGCTGCTCTCTGCATCAATAAACTGTGAATAAAGATCACCATGTTGATACTACCTTATGGGGTGGACCCATGACGTCCTGCATCACAGCATGTGCTCAATTTTCTTGGCTTAATCAAATATATTTTCTGGGCTGAATATAACAAGAGTGCTCTGTCACCTGGTGAAATACCAGGTGAAATGGTCGCTCACCTCAGGACAAGACCCTCAAAAGGGCCAACACAGCATAAAGGTAATCAATCCTGTATACCAGATAGTGGGTCCTCTGCTCATTTCCTCCTCTGGTGATAAAACTTCCCCAGCTGGGATGACTCAGAACTCTCAGAAGGTCTTCTGAAGAAGCCATGTGGGAGAGTGGCGTAACGCGTATAGGGGAGCCAGGCAGCGTGAATCATTACTTGATCTAGATCAGTGTTTCTCAAACTTTTTTATCTTGCGGTGCACCAAAAAGATGTAAAAATGTTTGCAGCACACCTGAAATGATTTGCAATGCAGCCTCACCAGTGTCCATAAATGCAGCCTCACCAGTGTCCAAAAATGCAGCCTCACCAGTGCCCATAAATGCAGCCTTACCAGTGTCCATAAATGCAGCCTCCCCAGTGTCCATAAATGCAGCCTGGTCACTGGGGCAGGGCAAATGGGGTGTATGGGGGGGGGATGTCAGGGCCAGCTGGGGGTGTCAGGGTCTCTCACCTGGCAGCTCAGCAGGTCCTTGCACGCCACGGCCTCCTAGGAGGGTGATGCTGATGCTGGGGTAAAGTTTCTGCCAGCACCCAGCCCCGCAGCCCAAGCCAGTCCTTCCAGTGCTTCCAAGACTCCAGTCCCTGGGGGTTGTAGTTTCCTCTGCGCTTGAACGCAGGCTACAACTCCCAGAATGCAACAGTGGCCAGCCACCGTGGCCGTGCCCTCGGCCCGACTGTTACGGGGATGGCTCCCAAGGTACTCGTGGCACACCCGCAAAAGTGCCCTGGCACACAGTTTGAGATACACTGATCTAGATGCTGTGAGACCCTGTTACCCTGTTATATCATATTGCTTGTTTTTTACTTAATAAATGTGAGTACATTTCCTTTAGGGCACTTTCACACTGGGGTGGGCGGGCGTCAGTGGTAGCATTGTTTTTGCGGCGCTTTTCGGCCACTAGCGGGGAGCTTTTAACCCTCCCGCTAACAGCCAAAAATGGGTTAATAGCGCTTTGCGGGCGCTTCGGCAGCGCTGATCATTGATTTCAATGGCAGGGGTGTTTTAGGAGCGGCGTCCCACAATGCCCCAAAGATGCTGCTTGCAGGACTTTTTTTTCCATCCTACAAGCGCATCGTTCCAGTGTGAAAGCACTCGGGCTTTCACACTGGAGAGGCAGGGGAGGCGTTTTTCAGGCGCTTTACAGGTGCTATTTTTAGCCCTTTAGCGCATGCAAAATGGCTCATTATGAAAGTAGCCTAAGTTTGGCTGGTATTCTCTTATGCTTTTTAACCATGATACGGCTCTGTGGAGTCATTCCAGCTGGGGAAGTTCCATCATCAGAGGAGATAGATGGGATCAGGCAGATGGATGGTGGGATCAGAGGCAGAGGGATGGTGGGATCAGAGGCAGAGGGATGGTGTGATCAGAGGCAGAGGGATGGTGGGATCAGAGGCAGAGGGATGGTGGGATCAGTGGCAGAAGTATGGTGGGATCAGAGGCAGAGGGATAGATGGGATCAGGCAGGTGGATGGTGGGATCAGAGGCACAGGGATAGAGGGGATTAGGCAGAAGGGTGGTGGGATCGGAGGCAGACGGATGGTGGGATCAGAGGCAGAGGGATGCTGGGATCAGAGGCAGAGGGATGGTGGGATCAGAGGCAGAGGGATAGATGGGATCAGAGGCAGAGGACTAGATGGAATCAGAGGCAGAGGGCTAGATGGGATTAGAGGCAGAGGGATAGATGGGATCAGGCAGACAGATGGTGGGATCAGAGGCAGAGGGATAGAGGGGATTAGGCAGAGGGGTGGTGGGATCGGAGGCAGACGGATGGTGGGATCAGAGGCAGAGGGATGCTGGGATCAGAGGCAGAGGGATGGTGAGATCAGAGGCAGAGGGATAGATGGGATCAGAGGCAGAGGGATAAATGGGATCAGAGGCAGAGGGATAGATGGGATCAGAGGCAGAGGGATGGTGGCATCAGAGGCAGAGTGATAGAGGGGATCAGGCAGAGGGATGGTGGGATCAGAGGCAGAGGGATGGTGGGATCAGAGGCAGAGGGATGGGGGGATCGGAGGCAGACGGATGGTGGGATTGGAGGCAGATGGATGGTGGGATCGGAGGCAGACAGATGGTGGGATCAGGTAGATGTACAGTGGGATCAGTGACACTGGCTCTCAGGGTACAGGCATTCATATAGTAGAAAAACACACTGCTGCCGGGAGGACAGAAGTGATGGAATCTGCTGCTGACAAACAGAATACAGTGAACTTCACAGATCTCTCAGTGCTGAGAGTTCAGCACTTCCCTGTTGCACATTCCAGCACACTAGGAGTTAACATAGTGGAATGTGTGAACGGGGAAGATGGAGTACAAGTTGTAAGCATATATGTACTCTGCTTACTCCTGTTAAACTAACTGTGCCTTATCGAATCCCCTCTTATTGTACATTAAGTGCCCCACTGTAAATACCTTTTTAAAAATATGTAGCTAATTATATACTGCATATTTCAGACGGTTCCTCATCTCACATGCAACTCAGACCCGGCTGGCTACTTGCTGCTCTCCTCTCTCCTCTCTGAAGACATCAGCGGAGGATTCTCAGCCCTGCCCGCTGTAGTTGTTAGATGGAAAGAAGAGAGCTGTGCGCCGGGCAGTCACATGAGCGCTGAGGAACAGTCTGAAATATGCTTTATATCGCTACATATTTTTTAAAAGGCATGTACACTTGAACAGTGGGGCACTTAATGTATTATAAGAGGGGATTCATTAAGACACAGTTATTTTAAAACTTGTAGAGAAAGATGGGGGCGCTTCTCCCATGAGGGGAGCGGCAACTCTGGATGACGTCACTCGCCAATTGATTATGCCGGTCATAGCATCAATGAGCATCGTGGACACCCGAATCGCGATGCATCGATGCTACGTTTATATTCAACACCCCTATGAGTCAGAGTATATTTTGCCTACTCTCACTATAATAGCACACACACTACACACTACACACTACACACACATAAAAAACACTTGTAGGACTTTTTTTTTTGAATGGTCAGGACTGCCATGTTGATGCTGTGACTTGAGTAGTACTAAGTCACTGTGTTATGGGCATGCAGATCAGGGGTTCTAACTTTACTCTTACTATTTTTAGAAGGGCAGCAATAGGACCCCGTATGTCTCTCAATAAACATTTCCCTTAAACTTCACCTGCCCCGTCTACTGGGTCAGAAATACAACTTTGAAGCTGAAGTTGGTATTTGCATAATAAAGCCTCAATGGTTTTAGCCTGTGTTTTATCCCTGTTTACGGATTACTTTAATCCACTTCAGTACAAATTTGCTTTAAAGAAAACAACAAACTTGTATTTACATTATGCTTTATAAGGCTGCTGATTGATGGCTGGGTATACTGGGATATTTAGCTAACTACCCGTTTTAAGACTGCAGGTTGGCCAATTCCAAAAAGCCAGCTAAATCAGAATTTTATTCTGAAATATTTTTTCTTCCTTTACAGTAAAGTGTTTTTTTTTTTTGCTTAAGCCTTCTTTTAAGACTGAAATCTCATGGATTAGGCTGCATAATTTCCTGAGACTAGGACTGTGGGTGTGAATTTGCCAGCTCACTAAGCCTCATGTAAGCACCAACATCTTTTAGATCACATAATGCTAATTTGCTTTTAAGCCAAAAATGCCAATTGTGATATTTTGCCAGCAAAAAAAAGCCGTGCCAGCTGTCCCCAGTGTTATGAAGTGCAAAAGCAGACTTTGATCATAACGCACAGGAAATACAGGCAATTCATTTGCAAATAATAAAAAATTCATTATACAATGCTGGTTTACACTTTCCATAAGGGAAACACAAAACATATATAGGTATATAGCTGTACTTTTCTGTGTTCAGTATAACCTTTTCACTCCCATTATCAGAAATTATCAGATGGACATGTGGTGAGATAAAGTAAGAAAAAATAAACACATTTGCAGTTTTTCTACTTCTTTATTTAGAAGGTAACAGGCAAGTCAAATGATCAATTTCTCAACATCCAACTACATCATCTTAAAACCCACAAAGCACAGAGTTGAAGACTTACTTTTTACAACACACATTTGGGGGGATTTACTAAAACTGGAACATGCAACATTTGGTGCAACTCTGCACAGAAACCAATCAGTTTCCAGGTTTCAAATCTTAACTGGAAAAGCTGAAGCTAGCATCTGACTGGCTGCCATATACAGCTGCACCAGATTCTGTGTGCACCAGTTTTAGTAACTCTCCCCCAAAGTCAAGCATCTCAGTTAAATTGGAACATAAAATGATGAAAACATAGATCTTATTCCCCTACAAATACTTCCACTGTATTGTGAATGACCATAGCATGATCCACAAGCATCTCAGGCTATTAGATGTACTTTGTGGAATCTAACCACTGTAAGATCTTTTGTATAGAAGCTCTTTCTCTGTGCACTTTTATCCTTACAGAGAAGAGAAGTGGGCCTGTTGGAAGTGATTCAGCTTTTTGTAATTTTTTTCAGGAAAGGGAAATAAAAAGATATCCAAGGAATTGAGAATGCCAATCAGCAGTGTTCAAACTCTAATCAAAAAGTGGAAAATGAGGGTTCTGTTGAAACCAATCCACAGTCAGGTAGACCAATTAAAATTTCAGCCACAACTACCAGGAAAATTGTTCAGGATGCAAAGAAAAACCCACAAATAACTTCAGGTGAAATACAGGACTCTGAAAACATGTGGTGTGACTGTTTCAAGAGGCACAATAAGGTGGCACTTGAGGAAAGATGGTCTGCATGGTCGAATCACCAGAAGAAAGCCATTACTACGCAAATGCCACAAATTATCTCGCTTACAATACACCAAACAGCACAGAGAAAAGCCTCAAACTTTCTGGCACAAAGTAATTTGGAGTGATGACTCCAAAATTGAGCTTATGGTCACAACCATAAACGATTCAAGTTGATTTGAATCATGATTTAAATCACTAGTAAAAAGGCTCCATAGGTTGGACTTGATGGACTTGTGTCTTTTTTCAACCTCACCTACTATGTAACTGTATGAGAGGAGTCAACACCATTCCTACTGTGAAACATGGAGGTGGATCGCTGATGTTTTGGGGATGTGTGAGCTACAAAGGCAAGGGAAATTTGGTCAAAATTGATGGCAAGATGAATGCAGTATGTTATCAAAAAAATGCTGGAGGAACATTTGCATTCATCAGCCAGGAAGCTGCGCATAGGACATACTTGGACATTCCAACATGACAATGATCCAAAACACAAGGCCAAGTCGACCTGTCATTGGCTACAGCAGAATAAAGTGAAGGTTCTGGAGTGGCTATCTCAGTCTCCTGACCTCAATATCATTGAGCCACTCTAGGAAGGAGATCTCAAACATGCAGTTCACGCAAGACAGCCCAAGAATTTACAGGAACTGGAGGCTTTTTGCCAAGAGGAATGGGCATCTTTACCATCTAAGAAGATAAAGAGCCTCATCCACAAATACCACAAAAGACTTCAAGCTGTCATTGATGTTAAAGGGGGCAATACACAGTATTAGGAAGTGGGGTATGTAAACTTTTGATCAGGGTCATATGGGTAGTTTATGTTGTGATTATGATTTAAAAAGAGTAAACACAGTTGACTGATAATAAATGGCTTCAACCAAACACTAACCATGAGTGAAAGAAAAGTTTTTTGTGTTATTCATATTCTCTGAAAAATTGCCAAGAAATCATAAATTCTGCCAGGGTATGTAAACTTATGAGCACAACTGTATTAGGACACAATGAGGGATGAATGGATTTGGCTCCTAAAGAGGAAGTATCAATTAGAACAGGCAACTAGGAGCTACACATATTATGCACATTGTTGCATTTAAGTAAAATGCTTCTTTTTTTAGACAAAGAGGTTGACATAAACTTATGATATATTTTTGGGTGAAAATATGGCTTCAAGAATGATTTTTTTTTTTTTTTAAAACAAGAAAATGTTTATTGAAAAAGAAAAAGAAAACGAATACCAATACAAATAAAGTGATTGCAAGACAGCCTAACGAATACAAGATCCACATAGAGCAGTACAGGTATCATTGGACATGCACAATAATACAAACATGTTGCGCCTCAACCCTACAGAATGCAATACAGTATCCACCATGATACTGAGATTTGAAAACTTGCTCCGCACTTTTGGCTCCTGCTGTAGAGCATATAGTCACATTCATTGGTCAGAAAGACCTAAACTAGCCATTGAGTAGCCTATCCATAACCAGTTCCAGCGGACTCAAGCCTGGGTTATCCAACCAGGGACCCCATAGGTTTTCAAATTTACTGGAACGCCCCCTATGTTGATAGATATACTTCTAAAATCTAAGAGTTTCTCCATTACATTTTATCCAGTCTTTATGAGAAGGAGAGTCGGTAGACTTCTAATATCTGAGTACAATCCTCTGGGCCTGAAAGAGAGCTCTGGCTAACGCTTCTCCTGTAGGGGCAGGCAAATGGAAGCCATCTAAAATGCCCAAAAGGCACAGTTTAGGGTTAAGCGATATGGAGGTCCAAAACATCGTATTTATGGTGTTCATCACTCCCACCCAATAGAGATGTAGTTTGGGGCATCTCCAAGTTAAGTGAATCAGGTCCCCATGACCCCTTGAAAACTTGCAACATATAGGAGAGTCTACAGTGCCCATTTTATGTAACCTGGCAGGGGTGAATTGAGCCCTCAGTAGTAGATATTGTTGCATAAGCCTCTGCTTCACATTGGGGTACTGCCTGAAGAGTTTCCCCCCTTTAATCATCTATAAAAAGGCAGCAATCTCTCCTCTGTCTCTTACCTACTTTCAGGGAAAACTAAGTTAAAAATTAATTTAGCAACATTGCATAGCACATAAATCATGCATTGCATAAGTCCCTTAGTGGAAACTATATCAGCCATCATAATAAACACTGGCGT
Source organism: Aquarana catesbeiana (assembly GCF_042186555.1). Taxonomy (NCBI): domain Eukaryota; kingdom Metazoa; phylum Chordata; class Amphibia; order Anura; family Ranidae; genus Aquarana; species Aquarana catesbeiana. The sequence continues at coordinate 363,529,389 of NC_133327.1, read as the reverse complement.
TGGGGATTGTTGCCATTCTACCGCTGAGCCCTGTGCTGCCACAGCATGTTTAAGCTGGATATAATAAAAAAGGACATAGCAGGTAAAGAGGACATCATTTGCAGTTCCTCAAATAAGCATAAAGAACCATTCTTAAAAATATGATAAAGGTGAGTTATTCCCCACTTACGCCACCTTGGGGCTTGTTGTATTTTTGCCACCTCTGGATAGTGATTATTATGCCATATGGGGCTGTAATGGGTAAAGCCAGTAACCCGTTGGAGCTGTTTATCCTTATTCCAAACTTTTTGGATAAGGGTATATGTTGGTAGAAGCCGGTTAGATTTAACGAAGGCCGCAGTCTCCAGTCCAGTAAATACATCAACAACCTCTGTCGTGTACAGCAAAAGGAATGGAGGAATCTGGGTTAGGCTGGTTTGGACAGGGAGTGGGCGACAGTCCCTTAGCTAAGTGTTGTAATTGCGCGGCCAAGTAATACAACCATGGGTTGGGCAAAGCCAGGCCCCTAGCATCTTTGGGTCTTTCCCATTGCTCCAACTGCACACTAGGTACCTTATTGTGCCACAGTAGTTTTCTAAAGATAGAGTTTACTTCTTGAAAAATACTCTGTGGTACAACTACAGGAGTGTTGTGTAGGAGATATAGAAGCTGGGCATAAAAATCATTTTAACTAAGTTTATTTTGCCAGCCAATGATAACCAAAGTCTGTTCCGGATTTAAATTTTATCCCTGAAGCAGCCAAGCAAAGGGTTTATATTCAGGCTGCAGAAGTCTACCGGCTGTGGTGTGATTTGTATACCCAGGTATTTAAAGGTAGATGTAACTGGGACTGGGAAGGAAGGAGCAATGGTTTGTAAAGGGTTATCATATAGCAGCATTAATGCTGATTTGTCCCAATTTATAAGGAGAACTCGCCAAATTGGATAAAGCTGCTCATAGCCCCTTTAAGGGAGTGTGAGGTATCCCCTAATAGTAATATAGTGTCGTCAGCATATAGCATGACTTTCTCCTGCATCGCACCAAATTGGAACTTCCGCTATAACTGGGTTTTGCATAATGAAAGCGGTCAAGGGTTCAATCGCTAGTGCAAATAATAACAGTGACAGGGGACATCCCTGACAGGTGCCTTTGCCAAGGGGGAACGTGGATGAAATGGGTATAGCAATTTAACCCATGAGGTAAAGACTAGGCCAAAACCAAATCTGGAAAGGACAACCCAAAGAAAGGGCCACTCCATGCTGTCAAAGGCCTTGGCCGCGTCCAAAGACAGCAGTGCCCTACTTCCCATGTTATCAGCTCTGGCCTGGATATTGAAGAACAACCTATGTAGGTTGACAGCTGTGGACTTTTGGGGCATAAAGCCAGACTGATCCGGGTGAATAATCGTGGAGCTAGCTTTATTTAGGCGTAAGGTCAGTACCTTTGCTAAGATTTTAATGTCACTTTAGAGCAGGGTGTTTGACCTATAAGACCCTGGCCATCATCACCTGGTGCCTTGCAGTTATGGAATGCAGCAGTCGCCTGTTGCAACTCCTCCAAAGTAATTGGAGAGTCAAGCAGTCTCCTGTTTTGTGCAGACAGCTCCGGTAAGCGGATACCATCAAAATAGGTCAAGATATCTTCGGACTTGCATACTTGCTTTGATTGGTATAAGTTGGAATTAAAGAAGACAAGTTCTGTTATTAAGGAATCTGGAGTAGTGGCCAACCTACCTTCCCTGGCCCACAAGGCACCATATGCTTTTGCAATACTGGATAATAGCCTTCCCGTTTGTTCTCCCCCCCTCATAAAATGCCAACTTAGAAAAAAACTGCTTCCTGCCGAGAATGATACCAGACACTCTAGCGCATCCAAAGCAGACAGCCAAAACCCCTAGTAGAGTCTGTAGAACTATCTATATATGCTTGCTCTAATTGACATACCTGTTGCCCAAGCTCGATTTGTAAACTTTGTTTCGTTTAACTTCATTCATTTGGTTCATACGTATACCTCATAAGAATGCTTTAAACAAGGCATCCTAACTTTGCCTTATATCAGCGTGATTCTCATGGGCTACCAACAAAATCTGCTATAGAGCAATGTAACATGAGGGAAAGAAGTGAAGACAAAATAAACTTCCATGGGGCAGGTAGAAAGGAAGTTGAGGGCTTCACCTTCAGGTGAATCACCAGGGGGAATGGTCTGAAATTTCTCTGGGAAGGTAATTAATGTTTGAAGAATGATTTCTTAAAGTTTAACTTTAGCTAACATTTTTTAGTCTTGGGTAGAGGCATAATTTAAACCTCTGGCAGGTTGATCTCTGGAACCCTTAGAGAGATTTCCCTTCACTTCCTTTCCAATTACAGCAATTGGAATTGAAGAGAATCTTTTCAGTAGGAGCACTGACAGCTAGAAAAAATAAGACTGAGATCCTACGCCTTCCCTACAGCATTTTTGTTATTGTATGTGTCTTAATTGTAGAAGAATCCTATCACTGTCACAAGGGAGGGAAATAAAGGGAAATCTGCCCGATGAGGACATAGACAGTAATAAAAAGCTGACAGAGGTTACAGCCCTTCCATTCTATACTAAAGTGGTTCTAAAACCTAAACATTCCCTGCATTAGGATAAAAAATATTTAGGGAACAGTGTCGCACCCTTACCACCCTTACACTGGATCGAGTCCTCACTCAATCCAGCGTTGTGACCCTCTGTAATGGTTTTGTCTTTTCTCCCTACTTTCGCAGGCTTTGCTAAAGCATTTTCAGCCAATGGTGTCATTCAAATCTTGTGTCAAGGGGGTGCAGGTCGGGGGCCAAGCTGCATTGTCTGTGTCTATGGATAGAAGCAGCGCGGCTCAGGATCAAGCCTGCACCAGTCCCCCCATAGCAAGCAGCTTTCTATAGGGACATTTGCAAAGGGAGAGGAGCCAGCAGCCGCTCTGTATACTTTTATTGCACAGAGCAGGTAAGTATAACATGTTTGTTATTTAAGAAAAAAAAAACTTACCTGGGTTCTGTATCAATCCAGCACTGTGCCCATCTGCAGTTCTTCTCTCTCGCTTTCCTCTCTCACAGGCTCGACTGAGAGGAGCGGGAGCCATTGGCTTTTGCTGTTGTCAATCAAAACCAGTAAGTGCACACACAGCCGGGCTCGGGAGCAGACCAGCACACATTCCACCATAGGAAGCAGTTTCACACGATGCCACACAGAGAAGATAAACACACCCTTCTGCCTGCATGACTGAGCTGACAGCAGATGGATTGCAGGAAGTAAATTCTACAAGAACCATCTGCCCTTATTCAAGATGGCCATGGCCAGAAATGCTAGGGGGTGTTTTTCAAAGTGATTTCTCAACAAAATAAAGCATGGAGACATGGATAGATGAGTGAGTTTGCTTCAAGTAATAAAAATGAATTACATAGTGTTTCCATTCTGTGGTGCTCAGATACAGTTTAGCTCAACTTTCTAGCTCGGCGTTCTAGTAAGTTGTGGTGCATGTGCATCAACACACATCTTTTCACATGTTAATGTGCATTGCACACCATCATCATTGCATCACCGATATCTCACAAAAGCATGCAGCTTGCATGTGAATGGTCAGGGTGTTTTGAATGATTTTAACATTGAATTGTGTGCCCTTAGATAGGAATTCTTTGTGGCCTGTAGTACTGATACAACTGAAGTTATGAACTGAGGCCTGACCCTGGGAACAGGCTAAAGCAAAGATGTCTCTTGGAGTAGTGCTTTTAAGATGGATTTCCACCCATTCATTTTTACCTTGATGTATTTTTCACTGAAATCAATCAAAACAAACCAAATTGCAAACTGTTTACCAGAGCAATGCACATGTATCAAGTGTCAACACACATCATAACATGTTGATACGCCATGATGTGTTCATGTGCATTTAAAAAAATGTGCTGACATGTGTTTGTGCATATGTTGAGACACACCCCCTGCCACACCCCCTTAAAGGAGAATTATACAAAAAAAAGACAGGTTAAACCCACAAGTGCTTTTTTTTTAACAATACAATTCCTTTATACTGGCTTTTGAAGTTTACAAATGCAGGTTTAGCCCTGGGAAATACTTTTTGAAAGATAAAAAGTGCATTTAGTATACAACTATATAGATCAGACCAAAATGAGGGACAAATGAGGAGGAAAGAGGGACAGAGGGACTTTGTTCCAAATGAGGGACAGTCCCTCAAAATCAGGGACAGTTGGGAGCTATGGGTGTAGGCACAAGAGGATACCTGCCCTAACAGAAAGGCAGAGGCTCTCTGTTGCTTAACCAGCCACAGGTGCACAAGTGGACTTAATGGTGCTGATTTTTTTAAAGGCAAGAACATTTTTAACTTGTCCCTTCACTTAGTGATTTAGGTGAAGCTCTGCTGACGTGAATCATCCAATCATGTGTAAGCAAAAATACTGTTTTTTTTCTCTGTCATTAAGTAATGTTTGCAAAGGGAATTTTCACCTCATTTACTAAGCTAAGGAAAATTCCTTTGCAAATTTAACAGCCTTTACCTTTAGTAAATCAAACCCCTTTCGCTGTGCATATTAAAAAGTGCTAGAGATATAAGCTTTCCATATTAGTAAACGTGTAACTTTGGGAATCACAAACTTAGTTGCACCTAAGATAAGCATCTTCTGTACTTCGCCTTTATCTGGGCTTTTACATTTTTGGGCATGAAGCAAAAAAAAAAACACAATGGAGATCTGTGTACTGAATTCATCTTTATGATAGCTGTGACTCATTAATTCGGCATATACATGGGTAATTTACCTGCGTACATCTGAAGTGCTCTATTTTTACTTTAATTAAACCCCCGCAGGAAAATATTTATATATGGGGTGTGTTCTGCATGCTTGGAACAGAACAGTTGACAATAAAGAGCTCCAGATAACATTACATACATTATAATTAACAATAGAAAGTACAGGTTAATGTCAGGTGAATAAAATATTGTGTTCTTTCATCTACATTGTCTGGAAGAGTATGTTAAAAGTGTGCCAAGAGTGAGATTTTCAGGGCTAAAATGATCTTTTCTAAACCTAAAGCAAAATTCCATGATATCCCAAACGAATCCCCCCTCTAGCACCTATGCATGCTAACGCATGTAAGAAAGATGTACACGGTCACTGTCATTTCAGTCCGGTCACATGGTCCAATGGCAGAGGACATCATGTGACTGAACTGGAGCTGCATGAAAATAGATAAGTATATGTATCTTTCTTACACAGGTTAGCAAGTATAGGTGTTAGGAAGGGGGGGGGTGATTAGTTAGGGTTACCATGGAATTCTACTTTAAAGTGTTAATAGCTTTGAACAGAGTGGGGAATGGATAGAACTACTAACAGTTTTTCCACTATTTCTTCTTCTACTTCCTAATAAAAACACAGGAAATAAAAATATATGTATCCATATCTGCTACCAAATTAAATCCTTATCCGCCCCAAAAAATGTTAGCGTAGACTGCAAACTTAACTAAAAGGTGTAAGGCACAGAACTGAAACATCTCCAAAATAAAAAAATTGCTGTAGTGCTTCTTGTTATGAAGCATCAAAATTAAAAATAGCCATACCAAACTAAGTCAATACTTACCTTCACCCCTGCTTGTGTTCAGTGCTGTCTTTAATATTGATTGGACCCTGGGCAAACATTTTCTTGGGGCCCTCATGCAATTTCGCTCTCCACCTACTCTGAGACATACAATAAATACCAGCTAGACTCAAAATCAGTTTACTGAATCAGATCAGACAGCGACTGGTTGCCAGAGGTTTCAGCATATCATTAAAAAAGAATAACAAAAAATCCCTGCGCTATCATAAACCCCCCAAGGTAGCTGCAGTTCAACTATGGATAAAACACAACAAGGAAAAACAAAAAGAAAGAACTGCGCTATGAGTGAAATTGCAAAGAATGAAATTGCAAAAAACGACTCGTTTACAATAAATTAATGTGCACAATAAACCCACAAAGTGTATCTAAACCATATCAAATCATATGTAACAAAATGGGGGGACAGAAACGGGACTTTGTATGAGGCATGTGGGTGAATATGTTGGGCCAATAATGAGGGTGGGGTATGAAAAAATGAACAAAACATATAAGTTGACAATTATGAATGGAGTGAGAGTAAAATGAATAGGGTCAACATAGATAATAATGAAAGATAATGATAATAAAAAAGTTTATTGGCATGGATATTCGAATCAAATACAGTCAATGGGAGAAAGGACACATATAAAACCAAAATAAACCATATTGCAACAATGTATGGACCAGCAGGGTTCATAAATAGTAATACAGTTGCAAGGGCATATATACATTATACAATCAGTGTATACATGAATGGATCTGGACTCTAGAACATATTACCAGCAATGTATGGACAGGCGAAGAACATAGCTAGGTAGTGCTTTGACAAGAACACATATGCATAGTACACAATGTATGGACAAGCGAGGAACATAACTAGGTAGTGCATTGACTAGAACACATATGCATGGTACAGATAAAGGATGCATCAATAGATCTAAACTCTACGCGTTTCTTGGCTTTAAACCAATCGTCAGGAGTCCGATGCGGTTAAACTATAACAGAAACAATAGAGTATCTGTTATTGTATGGATAGGTATTTATAGAGAGCATATGCTGAAAATATGATCTTCTGCATACTCACAGATTGTGCAGTGGTTAGTTTGTGATGACCTATGTGTTGCAATGTGATGTTAGTCTAGGTCCATGGAGTCTCCCCCGGGGTTGAGGCAGAGAGCGCACCCCAATGATGTCGGCCACAGTAGCCCACGTAACACAGGCACCCACAGGACCGGCAGGCAGGGACGTCTACATTACCTAAGTGATGGGTGCCCGGCCGAGCCAGACGTCCGGTGTGCATGGCGGAAATGTGGGATGCCCGGCCAGATGGAGCCTCAAATAGCCGCAAACAAGCGGCGCGCTCACGCCAACGTCACGCGCGGGCGTAATGACGCGGTAGGGGGAGGGGAGGCCGATGGACTCTAGAACATATTACCAGCAATGTATGGACAGGCGAAGAACATAGCTAGGTAGTGCTTTGACAAGAACACATATGCATAGTACACAATGTATGGACAAGCGAGGAACATAACTAGGTAGTGCATTGACTAGAACACATATGCATGGTACAGATAAAGGATGCATCAATAGATCTAAACTCTACGCGTTTCTTGGCTTTAAACCAATCGTCAGGAGTCCGATGCGGTTAAACTATAACAGAAACAATAGAGTATCTGTTATTGTATGGATAGGTATTTATAGAGAGCATATGCTGAAAATATGATCTTCTGCATACTCACAGATTGTGCAGTGGTTAGTTTGTGATGACCTATGTGTTGCAATGTGATGTTAGTCTAGGTCCATGGAGTCTCCCCCGGGGTTGAGGCAGAGAGCGCACCCCAATGATGTCGGCCACAGTAGCCCACGTAACACAGGCACCCACAGGACCGGCAGGCAGGGACGTCCGACAAGGACAGGGAGTGTAGAGGAACTGGGGAAAAAAAACCATGAAAAATGAAGGTGTGAAAAATGTATGGGATAGAAGATGGTGGTGTTGGGAAATGAGTGAGGTGGGAGCAGTATAACGTGCCCCTGAGTGTGTAGAAAGGAGCTGAAGCACTAGAGGGAGTGAAAGTGATGGGAAAGATGAGGTGTAGGTGAGAAAGCCAAAGTTGCTGGAGAGGGTGAAGGGAGGTAACAGAATGTGAAGGAATTACCTAAGTGATGGGTGCCCGGCCGAGCCAGACGTCCGGTGTGCATGGCGGAAATGTGGGATGTCATTGACGTGGGCGGGCCCTGGCCTCGGCGCGTCGACGTCATGCCCCCTACACCCCGCCTGCGGCGTCTTGGCCGCCGCAGACGGGATGTCTAGAGTCTTTCCTTCTCCGGGCTTAAGCGCTGTGGGGTCGGTTAGGAGGCCGCATCCATCGGCCTCCCCTCCCCCTACCGCGTCATTACGCCCGCGCGTGACGTTGGCGTGAGCGCGCCGCTTGTTTGCGGCTATTTGAGGCTCCATCTGGCCGGGCATCCCACATTTCCGCCATGCACACCGGACGTCTGGCTCGGCCGGGCACCCATCACTTAGGTAATTCCTTCACATTCTGTTACCTCCCTTCACCCTCTCCAGCAACTTTGGCTTTCTCACCTACACCTCATCTTTCCCATCACTTTCACTCCCTCTAGTGCTTCAGCTCCTTTCTACACACTCAGGGGCACGTTATACTGCTCCCACCTCACTCATTTCCCAACACCACCATCTTCTATCCCATACATTTTTCACACCTTCATTTTTCATGGTTTTTTTTCCCCAGTTCCTCTACACTCCCTGTCCTTGTCGGACGTCCCTGCCTGCCGGTCCTGTGGGTGCCTGTGTTACGTGGGCTACTGTGGCCGACATCATTGGGGTGTGCTCTCTGCCTCAACCCCGGGGGAGACTCCATGGACCTAGACTAACATCACATTGCAACACATAGGTCATCACAAACTAACCACTGCACAATCTGTGAGTATGCAGAAGATCATATTTTCAGCATATGCTCTCTATAAATACCTATCCATACAATAACAGATACTCTATTGTTTCTGTTATAGTTTAACCGCATCGGACTCCTGACGATTGGTTTAAAGCCAAGAAACGCGTAGAGTTTAGATCTATTGATGCATCCTTTATCTGTACCATGCATATGTGTTCTAGTCAATGCACTACCTAGTTATGTTCCTCGCTTGTCCATACATTGTGTACTATGCATATGTGTTCTTGTCAAAGCACTACCTAGCTATGTTCTTCGCCTGTCCATACATTGCTGGTAATATGTTCTAGAGTCCAGATCCATTCATGTATACACTGATTGTATAATGTATATATGCCCTTGCAACTGTATTAGTATTTATGAACCCTGCTGGTCCATACATTGTTGCAATATGGTTTATTTTGGTTTTATATGTGTCCTTTCTCCCATTGACTGTATTTGATTCGAATATCCATGCCAATAAACTTTTTTATTATCATTATCTTTCATTATTATCTATGTTGACCCTATTCATTTTACTCTCACTCCATTCATAATTGTCAACTTATATGTTTTGTTCATTTTTTCATACCCCACCCTCATTATTGGCCCAACATATTCACCCACATGCCTCATACAAAGTCCCGTTTCTGTCCCCCCATTTTGTTACATATATTTGGGATGGAGGCATTTGGGTGTTTCTGTACCAAAATGGTGTGGATTGGTCACAACCCCTTTTGACATATCAAATCATAATAATTGTGATATAAAGTCCATAAGTGCAAGAGAGATGAGAGGAATCCTCTCTCCGTAGTTCTCCATGAGGGTCAGGTAAAAGAGTGGAATGACAGACACACCCTGTAAAATGATCCTCCACCACCAAACATATGTGCTTACCAGATGGAAGGCACAATAAGGCACATCTCAGGATAATATCCAGGTCAGGCGGTACAAATATTTACTAGATGATGCTACGGATGTTGAGCCTGTAAACATGGGTCCTGATAACCAGCATGCGATCTCCCTCCGTGAGCGTAGCTCCAATCAAACCATACCCGAATTAGCCACATAAGGGTAGAAGAGAGGCAGCCATAGCGTAAATCCAATATGATGTTTTATTTAAAATAGGTTAAAAAACTCACAAAGCTGTAGTTAAAAAGAGCATTCGCCAAGCCGGCAAGCCCGTTCAGAGATGAGTGCGATGACGTCAGAGCGTCAACCTCCCGACGTACATTTACAGAGGCATTTTTTTGAATTACGAGGCTAGCCAGCATGGAATTAATTTCTTGGACCTCACTATTAGGATTAAAGAGGGCCAATTTTCCACTGCTACTTATTTTAAAGACACCGACCACAACTCATATATTCCTACTAACAGCTGCCACCATGCGGCTTGGATTAGGTCGGTGCCAAAAAGCCAATATATCCGCTTGAGACGCAACTGTTCAGGTAGTGGGGAGTTTCGTCTTCAGGCAGATGTCCTGACCAAACGATTCCTAGAGAAGGGTTACTCTGATACCCTTCTAAGGGATACCCTTGAAGAAGTATCACGTATGGATAGGAGGGAATTACTCAAAGAGAGGACACCCAATACCAACAGGGCACCCTCCACTCCCTTTATTACGACATATTCCATACATTATAGGACGGTGAGCCATTTGATTAAAAAGCATTGGCATATTGGTGTATAGGGGGGCACCCTCCCTCAGAAATACTATTGCCAATAACATCATTGATCCCCCCTCCTCTAAGAAAGGGTTTTTCAACAGTCTTACAGGATTTTACCAATGTAGGAGGTGTAGGATTTGTGGCCTCCTCTCTTCTACCCTTATGTGGCTAATTCGGGTATGGTTTGATTGGAGCTACGCTCACAGAGGGAGATCGCATGCTGGTTATCAGGATCCATGTTTACAGGCTCAACATCCATAGCATCATCTAGTAAAGATTTGTACCGCCTGACCTGGATATTATCCTGAGATGTGCCTTATTGTGCCTTCCATCTGGTAAGCACATATGTTTGGTGGTGGAGGATCATATTACAGGGTGTGTCTGTCATTCCACTCTTTTACCTGACCCTCATGGAGAACTACCAGAGGATTCCTCTCATCTCTCTTGCACTTATGGACTTTATATCACAATTATTATGATTTGATGTGGTTTAGATACACTTTGTGGGTTTATTGTTCACATTAATTTATTGTACACAAGTCATTTTCAGCATATCATTACCACTTACTGACTGGTTACTAGAGGTTACAGCACCCATTGCGGCTCACTGATTAGTTGCTAGAGGTTACAGCACATGATTTCTGCTTGTTGATTGGTTGCTAGAGGTTACAGCACATCATCTCCTCACTGCCTGCACACCATGGACTGGGGAGGTGAGGGGACCCATCAATAGACAGAAAATTCCTAGGTATCCTAGAACTCCTGGGATCAGTGGCAGTGCTGGGTGGAGATGAGGGTGTGATCAATGGCAAAATTGATTTTTTTTTTACTGACTATCAATATAAAGAGGGGTTTCAACACTGGCCACCAATAAATTGGGGTTTACGCTGACCACTAAATGTAATAGAAGCATTCACAGTAATCACTAATACAAGGAGGGATTTACACTGACCACCAATGTAAGGTGGACCTTCACACTGGCCACTAGTGTGAATGAAAGGATTCTACACCAAGCACCAATGTAATGAGAAGATTTACACTGACCACCAATGTAACAGACATTTAGCCTGCGTCACATTTGTGTGTTGGGAACGCATGCAAAATCGCTTTCCTGACACCACAGAAACGCGCTGCCCTTTAGCAGATACAAAGCAGTGCCATCAATTGTTGCCCAGCAGTGCCATTAACTGAGATTTTGAAAAAGCGTTAGGGACTTTCTTCTGCATTTCTAGCACATAGAGCAGCCCGTTGAAATGAATGGGCTGCCCTACACATGACCTACATCTTTATCCACCCTGTCAGTACACCTTTGCATCCTAAAACCCTGCTAACCTCTGCACCCCAAACTTCCCGCATCCTCTCCGCTCCAACCCTCCCCTCCTTTAACTCTCTCTGCCTCCTCTGCTTATATTTGCACCCACCTTTCTTACCTCCATACATCCCCTCCTTGCTCACCTGTACATCCCAAACTGTAATTCCTTCTCGGCCTACCTCTGCACACCCTACACTACCCTCCCCCCACTAATTTGCTTACCTTTGCAGAACAGGCTGATGTTAGGCCTAATGACCACAGTTGCAGGCAGGACTTTTAAGCATGCTCCTTTCCCTCCCCAGTGGGCATCATTCAGTATAGGTGATGGTGGATATGACCTCAGGGGACAAGCTATACATATGAATGCCACCTTTATTTACATATCAATGCTGCCGGCCATGGCTATTTACATAGAATGTATGTAATGTAATTGAATGCCACCGCTTTTTACATATCAATGAAGGTTATTTACATGTAAACAAGGTCTGCAGGTGAGTTGTCTGTACACAATAGGGCAGAGCTGGGCAGCATTAGTAGCAGCACTTTACACTGAGATATCGGGACACAGCACAGGACTAAAACTTCAAGGGACAAGGGAATTTAAACCAGGATAGTTGGCAAGTATGAGGCAGCTGCTTTGGGCCCCACAACAATGACAGGGCCCAGGGCAGCTTCCCCTTTTGCCCTGCCTTAAAGACAGCCCTGCTTGTGTTACCATAATGCCTCTTCTTTCACAAAACAATTCCCAGCTGAAGTGCGACATGAACCTCACACTTCCAGCTGTATTGATCTGCTTGGTCTCCCACAGTTTTCAGTAACTCCTGCCTTTGACCACCAAATCATTACACGATTTAGGCTGGGAATAACAGTTTTTTTTTTATCAGCCCAGTGGGCTTATGAAAGAAAAATGAATGGATTCCCCCATCCATGCAAGCTTAGTGGATGGAGGGTCTTCGGCGCCATGCCATTGTATTCTGACAGTGAGACTTCTCCGCCAGGCTGGTTAAGAAAAGTTTTTCAACAGTCCCTGTTGACAAAAGTCAATCATTAGATAGATTTCTATTGAGTGGAATGGCCACAGATGGATCAATTTCGGTCGGCCCTTGCTGAACCAGCTGAATTACGATCCAGCTTTGGGCAGCTTAGAAGTCAAAGAGAGTAACTGCTGAACATTGCAAGGGAACAAGAAGAATGACACTCCCAAAACTGTTGGTTTCTCTTCAGACTTCAGCCAAGGACTTCTCGCAAACGGAGAAATGTTCTGGCAGTGCACATAGCAGGAAAGGTGTGTTTTTGCTTGCATATTTTCCGGGTATGGCTATTTTGATACTTTAAGTGGATGAAAATCCTCCTAGTGAAGTGAACAGCCTCAGGTGATACACAGGTATGCAACAAATTTCCCTACATAACTTTTACATGTATATCTGCTGTCTTCAGCTTGCTATATTCTTTAGAATTCTTACATCATGTTAGAGTTTTCACTTCCCCATTCAGCAGTAGGAGTAGAGTCTTGGCTTACACTGTGTGACAGCTGATTGGGTGAAAGGCACACCCCCCCCCCTCCACAGCCAGAGGAACAAAGATACTTTTAGAGCTATGCTGCGACGAGACAAGCTCTCTGCTGATCTAGGTATCACACCCTCCCCAACACAAATTTCAGGCTGGTTTTATTTCCCATCTCAGAGAACTTATCATGCTGATAACAGAGGAAGGAAACAGCAGAAAGACAGGGGACTCAGGGATTTGGAGAGAGATAAGTAAACACTACAGATAAATGTGCCTAGGTCAAATATCATGAATCGGTTTGACATCCACTTTAATGACAAAGTTGCTTTAAGGGGATTTACGGAGAAAATGGGACTGATTTACTAAAGGAAAAGAGGCTGTTCCCTTTGCAAGGGAAGTTGCACTGTGCAAGAGTATTTTCCCTTATAAAGAATACCTTATCACATGCAAAAAAAGAAAAGATAATGCAATATTACTTTCACATAAATAAATGCTGGAAGTCATCAAAACTTTGATTCCCTTGCAACTTCCCTTACAAAGTCGACAGTCTATTTACCGTTAGTAAATCAATCCCAAACGTTCAAATGGCTAAAAAAACATTTTAAATAGCTATGTGTGACTGGCCTTCAAATTCCATAAACTTAATATCAAATGACTGACAACGACTATCTAACATGCTTCAGGCCACTTATAGGCAATTGACACTGAATTCATGTCTTACAAATGTGAGTATTTTCATGGTGGCATAGAGTGAGACCATACTCAAGACTAGATAAAACAGAAGAACTATAGTATATTTAAAACACACAAAAACCCCAACATGAAAGCACAAAGAACAAAGCATGAAATGCTCAGTGTGGGCTGAAGGAAAAACACATCAATTAGTCTGTTCATCACTCGATCACACATAAAGGTCACAAAAGTCTAGAAAGCAAAATGTAAAAAACAGTGTAAATGCATAGTCAAAAGTCATTGGGATTTGGAACATTTCTGCTTTCGATATACATCTAATTCTTTTTAAGAGATAATTAATAAATCAAAAAAGGAATTATACATATATAACAATGCTGTTGGGGTGCCCAGCACACTTTCAAGCTAGCCAGCAAAAAATCTAACTAATCTGTTCCAACTACAGAGGTAAAAACTAGGGTGTTTATTGCATACATTTGCAAAAATATATGGAGGTGATATCCAAGCATTTGATGGGTTTCTGCTCTTTGTTTGCCTTTCCATATACTTATGTCCCATAGCTGGAAACTCAAATTGTTTAGAGTAAAGCCGGCCACACATGGATCAAAGTCCAGCAGGGACCGGTGGAATCTCAATCCCTGTACGGGCAGGCTCATTGTATCGGGTTTTTCTTGAACGATCAGTGCCGCTGGCTATAGCCTATAGGAAGGCTCCCTGCCATCAGAGTACAAAGGCTCAGCTGGAAGGATTCTCCCATCCACCTCAATGTGTAGGGGGAAAATCAGCTCTTTTTTTTCATTCAACCTGCTGGTTAAATGAAAAAAAATGAGTCATGTATGGCCAGCTTTAGGGACCACACTGGCTAGGCTGAAAGTGTGAAACCCCTTTTATATTTTTTGTATTTTGTCCTGCCCATGTGTATCTTTTGAAATTTAAACAGATCAGAGCAGCCGCCATTGTTGCTTTATACATATATTATGTCCCATATCTGGGAATTCACATGGATCAAAGTCCAAAGTCAGAGCAGCTGCCATTGTTACTTTATATATTATACCTTAGAATGGTGAAATTCCCCCCAGTTACCATCATATGTCCCAGCATGGTATCTATCTGTGACATTAGAAGAAAACACATACACATAACTGAACACTTACTGTAGATTTATTCAATATAAACAAATAGTATGAATGCCATGCAGACATTCTGAATTCAGTTGAAGTCAGAAATGTTGTCCCTTAAAGGCTTGTCATATCCTACCCATGGTGCTATAATGTGTAACAATCGCCATGCCATGCAACTGAACATAAACAATTAGGGGCTTAAATCAACTGTGGGTATATGAGTACATTGTAATTTTCATCTTGCAATTTACCATGAACTGCTTCAGAAGAACTTAGCAATATTTATACCAAAGGCTGGTGGCCCTGGTTGAGGCAAAACCTACAAGAGAGAACACTCTAAACAGACATTCTCATCAGGCAGAAGCATAGTAGATAACAACACTATGGAAAATGGCTCCAAATAGTTCTTAAGTTAAGAATCTTAACCTAAACAATACTTCTGGACAAAACCCCTGGGGATTGGTAGGGTCAGATAAATATATTCATAACTCAGTGATTGTCCTTCCTACACTGCCTACTGGATCCTATTCAACAGTAACAGGCATAAGCAATCAATAGTGAACTTATGACAACCTGCAGAGTCCAGAAAAATGTAAACAGAGCTAAAGCTGGGTACAGCTTAGCTGCAAAACACACTGGGCACCATTCACAGAATGAACTCGCATGAGATATTTAGGTGTCAGGATACATTAGCTTAAATATCTCATGTGATCTTAAAACTGTAAATTTACTAGACCGTTTGTGAAGTATTTACCATAAAATGCTGAAAACGCTAGATAAATACCACATGGACAGGTGGTAAAATTCATTCACAGAAGGAAAAAAATAATTAAATGCATGTGGAAATTGAGTAGTGGTAGAGGCATGCGGTATTTGTGGAATGTGTACTGGTTGTTAAGGAGCAGGCGGCCGCTACATCCTTAGCAACTGATGAGTAATCAGCTGATTTAAAAAGAAAGAAATGCTGGCAATAAGAAAAAAAAAATCGGGGCCCTTCGGGTCTGGTATGAAATTTGAGGGGATACCCACACCAAAATGTACAAAAAATGGAGTGGGTTTCTAAAATCCATATCAGACACTTATCTGAGCATGCAGCCCGACAGGTCAGTAAAGGGAGGGGACGAGTGAGCCCCCCCCCCCTCCTAGGAACAAGGGCCTCTTCCCCACAACCATGGCCAATGGTTGTGGGGGTCTGCAGGCGAGGGGCTTTAACAAGGTGGCACCCAGATCCCAACCGCCGCATGTGAATGAGAATGGGGTACATAGTAAAAAAAAAATGTGTAGTGTAAAAAAGACAATAGACAGTTTTTGACAAGTCCTTTATTTAAAAACTAAAAACTAAATGCCTCCCTGTGTAGATTCATCATATAATTCTTAAGATATTTTAGTGACTATAAATAATAATTAAAAGGACCCTGCCTTTAACTTTGAGTGCCCCCCTGGTGTAGATCCATCGTCAATCACGACGCCCACCGCAACTACTGACCCGAAAAAGAAAATAAAAGGCCTGCTCTTACCGAAGGCTCCCGCCGTCTGCCAGCTCCATAGTCTGACAGTTCTTAAATAACCAAGGGGCAGGGAAGACTTCAGCATGAGTGGGTGTTTTATTTCTTTTTTCTTTCTTTCGGGTTGGCTGTGGCGGCAGTACATCGTGATTGACAATGGATCTACACCAGGGGGGGCACCCAAAGTTAAAGACAGGGTCCCTTTAATTATTATTTATAGTGACTAAAATAACTTTAGAATTAGCTCCAAGATTTCCTAATAGCAATGGAGAGAACTAACTCTAAAAATTACAAATCTTTTTCTGTACATTTTTGGTTCCTTAGATACATTTTGGAATGTCAGATTTTTCCTCCTATATAATGAAGGTGATTAAAATGCCCATTTGTCTAGGATGATGAAAGTTTTTTTTTCTTCTTCCCATCCAGGACACCTGCAAAGCACATTGAAAGTTTCTCCAAAGACTTTTTAATGGTTATTAAGGATGTCACAGTCAGGTCAGTGTGTCTCATGGTTTTAATTAGATATGTATATCTAACAATGGAAAAAGAAGTGATACAAGATTAAGACAAATTATTTGAGTACCATGATATGCCTAGGAAACTGATTTCAGTTGCAATATCATGACTATGTAATAAAGGGCCACAACAAATAAGCTATAGGTTAACTAATATATCATGTTAAATATAACCATTAGACCTAGTTTTGTAATGAATAAGCCCATATGCTGTGCATGAACAAGCAAATACTATGCTTATGGAATTTACTATGCGCCTACGACAAAAACTTGCTCAGACTACAGCATATACAGTATACTGTATGTGGAACCTACTAACAAATGTAGATTCATAAAGAAGCTCCATTGTTTAAAAAGTATGCTAGCTAAACAGTATCATACCAAAATTTATTATTTTTTTTAATGCTTTTATGTGCAAGAGAAAATTTCATAACTGAAAACATCTTCTTGGTCTTCAAGCACAGAACAGCAATTTGCCTGCAACTACTGCTAATGTGCCCTTTCTTCCTCCCTCTCCTCTTCTGCTTGTTCATGCATAAAGAAGATTGCACCATGATGTCAGAAACCTCATATAGCAACCTTGTGTGGACATACTTGCAAGTATAGGATTTAAGGACAAGATTGTGTTTGTGCACATTTACACACGTAATATGGAGCACACATGCACACATGGCTGTGTCCACAGATCCTGGCACCCGATGGTCTATTTAAACTTGAGGTCTGTCCGGTTACGTCTCACGCTTTTCTTCGGATTCCCCTTGCCTGTTACTGATCCGTGTTACCGACCCAGGCCTGGACTTTTGACTAACATGCTGCCCGCTGATCTTGTACCTTGCTGCCAGCATATTGCTGTCCCTGGCCTGTCTCTGACCTGGATTCTGATCATGATCCTGTACCTAGATGCGTGGCTGTCATTGAACTTAGCTTCATCCAACCTCAGTATCTCTAAGTTCAAATTTCCTGAACCAATTTCATGTCACCTGTGCCCTTTGCTGCCCTAGCAGTCCTTGTCTTCACCACCAGGGAGATGAATTGTGCAAGAGGCCACCCTCGTCATCTTGAGCTGTACAGTCAGGTGCGTGACACGTGACCATAGAGGGAGTGGACATCAGGCAGGAAGTAAAAAGAGGCAGTGATGTTCCAGCAGCTACAGCTTACTGCAACGTGGGTTCCATCGATGAGAAGGGGAGATAATAAAGTGGCATCACAGACTCAAGAGGAGGAAAATTTTAAGGAAGAAGTAGTGAGGAAGTGGCCTGAAACAGGAATCCAGAGATCAGCATAGTCAGAAGCAGCAAACAGTATCAGGAACCAGAAGGGAAGTCAGTCAGGCAAAAGTCTTTAACAGGAAAACACAGCAGAGAGTATATGGATATGTTGACCAAGGCAAAGGCAAAGGAGATCTGGTCCAGGGAGTTTAAATAGCCAGCAGGCTGATTGACAAGCAGGATATGATCATCAGGTGAGTCACTGTTGAATGATGAGTGCTGGCAATTAACCGACAGCTGAGCAGCCTGAGCTCTGAGAAGGGAGGGCTGAGCCCAGCCCTGACACACTGTTCCACAGGTACAGGCCACTGCTATCGCAAGGGCTGGTCCACATAGCTCTGCAATGTGGGCCTTTTTTAATGTATCTGCTGCTGACAGCACAGTTGTGGTCTACAACTTCATCCTACAACATCTTAGCAGTGGTAAAAGTACCAGCTGTTTTGATACCTCATGCATGTGGAAACAAATGGCTTTGCACCACAGAGCTTGGTGGAAGCAGTATCCTAATGGGCCAAGTCAGCAACAAACTTTTCCTCCTATTTCTCATTGTTCATTTTCTACATCTGTTCCCCATTTAAATCATTCTCCTGCTACATCAGCGACAACATCTGCAGCTTCTACTGCCATGTCAAATACAAGAAGAGGGTCATGGGGCCACACTGAGGGAAGTCAAGCAAAGGCTTGAACTTCTGAGGATTTCTCTTATACCCATTCTGCCATCTCCAGCAACATCCTTTCCAAGATGGGTGTCTCTTCTGCAGCTGCTGCAGCCAACAGAAATTATGTCCCCAAATCACCTCCTCGCCCAGTGTCCTCATGCCAGCTTGGCAAAACTGCTTGCTTTGCAGCTGCTCCAACCCTGTGAAGTAGAGGCAGTAGGAGGCACAGGAGGAATATGAGAAGGAGATTTGAGGTGCTGGAGGTGAAGAGTAGAGGAAAATGAGGCATACCTCAAGGGGGACGTTTTACCCCTTCCAAACCCTGGAAGTTGTACGTGGGTGAGGAAAGATTTTTGAGGACAGTGTTGTCAATCAGTTTTTACAAACAGATATTGGTCCTAGAAAATATTTTAGGGTGTACAGATCTGTACACATACAGACAGGACACCAGCACTGTAACTCTAAAAACACAAGCATAGTTTGTTAAAGTAAACACAACCACTAAAATGTCATACAAGCTTTATCATAATATTACTTAGAAAGCCTATTTTTATTTTAATCCATAGCTTTCATTAAAATACCGGCTGGTGATACATACTGATATAAAGGTTCTTGTGTGAACACCCAGTGTTGTGTAGTGACAATTCTCTGCCCCATCACACACAATGTCCTGTAAATTACCCTGCCACATGCTCTCCCAAAGGAAAGTATATGCATCTGTATTGATGCACATTGCCCTGGTATATTCTAATATTGCCATATATTTCAAAAAAAAAGAAGAACAAACATTTGCAGCGATCAACAATTAGGAAATGTGCCATTGAAAAAACACATGCAGCCTGTTATTGTTGTAGTGCATATAGTCAGGCACAGTCTATACACAGGCTGCAGGACATAAACAGCATTAAGATTTAACAAAGGATGAAAAAAGGTGAAACCCCTCTTCCCCCAACAATTCTCTAAGATACGCAGCTCTTTGCTACCTACATGACATTCATCAAGGGCTTGTTCACACCATATGTGCATAAAAACTGATGGGAACTGTTGGGAAAACCGTGCAGATTTCACTTGCAGGGACATCAGTTTAACATCAGTTTCTATCAGTTTTCATGCAGGCTGACATCAGTTTTCATGCACGCTGACATCAGTTTTTATATGCATCAGTTATGTGCCCTAGCCGCACCAATGTTGATGTCATGTCAGTTTTTTTCCTGTGCAGAAAACGGCATACATGTTGCAGATTCCTGCACAGAAACAATCTGCAGGTATCAGTGTTGTGGTGTGAATAGGGCACATAGAGATCAATTGTTTTTTTTGTGCCCTTGCAGAACACGTGCCTAAAAACAGACGTCTCTGCACCATGGTGTGAACAAGGCCTAAGGGTTTATATCTACAAGACTTGTCAGTACCTACAAGCCCCCCACTAACCTTTCCCTATGCACTTCATCAGAAGCACTCCCTAAGCTTTCCCTGTCACAGAAAAAGCACATTATCAATATGGTTGGTATGACCTCACCCTTTTAATAGTGAGGGGGCTGGTTTATTGGAAAGCCTCCTTTACTGGCCCTTCTAAGCAAAATGACCCAAGTTCGAAGGCCATACAGTTATGTTTTGATTTGGTAAATTTGATTTGGTAAATTGCCACATTATTTTACCTTGACTGCAAATCACGAACAGGCAGGTTTTGCCTTGAACTAATGGTAGCAGCAAACTCAAAACGTATCCCTTATTTCAAATTTTCTTACATACTAATTACTGCTACAATCTACTAATTTATATATTTTTTACAGATCAAAGCATAATTTCAGTCAAAACATTTTATTTTGTTTTCAATAGAGAGGGGAAATATTAGAGCCTCTGTCAGTTTTACTGCCTTCAGAGTTTCTACTGGGGGGAGATTTCTCGTCACTTCCTTTGAGAACAGAAAGTGATAGCAAATCTCTTCAAGGAGACACAGAAAAAAAAGTGCACTTTTGAGGAAGGATTAGAACTCATGTGAATTTTTTCATTGCTGTCTATGCCTTTCTGTTCCAGTGATGCCTGAACCTTCCATTTCATCTATGTGCATAACAGGTAACAGGCACAAGAAATTTTACATTCAGAAATAAAAAATAGGCATTACTTTTAAATCCTCCCCACCTTATCCAGAACTTAAAAAAAAAAACAATCATAAGAGGTGATCTGCAGGAACCACCTTTCCCTAGTCTGTTCCAAGGTGCTCAAGACTGCTCAAGTATGTGTTGTTCCTCTCCCTGACCTAATTTCTCCACTCTTTCCTGTAGTCATGTAAAGTCAGAGGGAGGAACCAATGAGAGCAATGAAGGACCACAGACACTGACACTTTTGGAAGTGTTGGTTTTTCCATGGGGATGGTTCTAGTGGTTGGAGTGGTGTTTGGTGGGTATTGTGAAAGGTATTTACTGCCTTCTTTTACAGGATAAGAGGTTTAAAAAAAATCTTGACAGGGTCACTTTAAATGCATCCTTACAGCAAAAATGTATATAGAGACACCTACTTTGTGTTGATAGCATATGAGAGGTAAAAAAAAAAAAACAAACAGCTGTTCACTTAGGCTGACACCCTGTGTTTCATCTCTGCAAGAATATTCTGAAGAAAATAGATTATTATCATGTCAACCACTGTGGAAGTTAAGTGACCTGATTGTCCACGTACTACTTTTATAACACATGTGAATGAAGTTCCCCAGATATTAAAATACGATTGTCCTAAAAGAAAAACATATAGTGTGCCTTTTAATTACTGTTCTTTTTATCAGAATGTTTTAATTATTGTTTCTTCCTCTAGCTCTGTTTTGCTGATTTGATGCCAGTTGAATTGTCTCAGCAGGACCTCCCAGAACTGAATAAGTTAACCTCAGGGTATTCTGTCTGCTTTCTTGTTTAAAAGGAAACCAGATCTCCCAAGTAATGATAGACATGAAACAAGGAGAGAAAAGGAATAAAATAACTGCTAACAACTACAGCCACACTTTAGAAATACAGCAAAATGTACGAAGTGGAGATAGGAAGTGAAGCAATAACCACAACTGACAAGAATGTCACTTTTTACTGACCATCCCCACACTGACAACAGATACTGCAATGTAGAATGCAGAATGAGAAATTGTTTAGTGCAGTGTAATTAGTGGACATTACAATGTCTGATTGCTCCACCCAAAAAAATGCTTTCATTTTAGAGCTAACTCTGGGCTCCTCCTCTGCCACCCCACACTCTCCCCACCAGCTCTAACTAATCATTGATGTTGAAAATAAAAACTCTAAATCCTCCTTTTACTTTTCTAAATCCATGGTCACGTGACACTTCAGTCCTGTGTCTTCTCTGTTTTTCTGTGTAAAGAAAATGAGGCCTGTTTTTGGGGTGATGTGAACACTTCCCATTGGCTGTCCAGTGCTGGGGTCCTCTTGAGATCTAGGAGAGATTCTGCAGACAGTGAGGCTAACACAAGGGAACTTTTGGGGACCAGCTGTTGGGGGCACATCTGCAGTGCTGGATTACTGGTCCCTCATACACAGAAACAGTGCAGCATGGAAATGGGATGTCAGACTTAGATAAATATAAAAAAAGCCACAACATAAACATAAAAAAGAGCTGAATGGGTTACATCCTTGGGGTGAAGGGGGATTCATTTTCCTTTGAGATGGGGTTAAATTGTAGTTTCTTTTGCCCAAAATGTTATCAGTAAGTTTGAAGTACACTATATTACCAAAAGTATTGTGACACCTGCCTTTACATGCACATTAACTTTAATGGCACAAGGTCCATAAAGACATGGATGACCTCCACCTGACCTCAACTCAATTGAACACCTTTGGAATGAATTAGAGCAGAGACTAAGAGCCAGACCTTCTTGTCCACATTAGTGCCTGACCTCACAAATGCACTTCTGGAAGAATGGTCAAACATTCCCATAGACACACACCTAACTAAACCTTGTGGACAGCCTTCTCGGAAGAGTTGAAGTGGTTATAGCTGGAAAGGATGGGCCAACTCAATACTGAACCCTACGGACTAAGACTGGGATGCCATTAAAGTCCATGTGCATGTAAAGGCAGGCGTCACATTACCTTTGACAATATAGTGCATGTGTATATATATATATATATATATATATATATGTATATATATATATGTATACATATATATACACAGATATTAACTGTATATACTGCTCAAAAAAAAATTAAAGGAACACTTTTTAATCAGGATATAGCATCAAGTCAATTAAACTCCTGGGATATTGATCTGGTCAGTTAAGTAGCAGAGGGGGTTGTTAATCAGTTTCAGCTGCTTTGGTGTTAATGAAATTAACAACAGATGCACTAGATGGGCAACAATGGGGCGACTTCCAAAACAGATGTCCCAATACCTTTGGTAATATAGTGTATATGTAACCAATCACAAACAGCACAAGTAAGTGCTGTTTAGGCTCCATTTGCTGCAGAAGTGAATATAAAGAACTGTCTTGATATGAAAAAGCCCTGTAGGTGAATCCCTACAGTACTACATGGGCAGGCCTGTGGAAGTCAAGACAGCAGTAGCATTGAAGGCTGGGAATTCCTCACAGAAAAGACAGTGTGTTGTCAGCCCAAACAGGAAGTTTGGAGCACACTGCATTTCAAACAGATCAAAATGTATTTTTCTGCACTTACTGTGTTTTTAAAGGAATAAAACATGGAGAAATGTGCATCTACTGGAGAGATAGGGCTCAGTCAGACATGCAATTAGTCCTGTCCCTTGTGCAGAGCTGCTGGCAGATCTTTGTAGATCCACCTCAGAGCTGCGTGCAGGCACACACAGTGGCTGCACAAACACAATCGCACGTCGGAGTTTGACATGTAGGCAGGAGCAGGTGTACACTACAGACCTGAACACAGACACTGTGTGTTCAGATCTGTGCACCCACTTCTGCCTGCAAAGCAGATTTTGCAGCCGATCATATCTGTGCAGCTGCTGTGTGTCTATCCACTTCTATGTGCTCCCTGTTCGCATCTCCAATGTACATGCACATGCACCTGCTAGGGGCGCTGGATGGAGGACAGGACTAATCACCCATCTGAATGAATACTGGTGTCTTCAATTAAAACACCCGCATCCTGTGTTTCATAAAGGTTAAATTAAATAAACAAATATGCAGCTGCTGTATATTCTTTCCAAAGGTCTAAACCAGGGATCCTCAAACTACGGCCCTCCAGCTGTTGCAGAACTACACATCCCATGAGGCATTGTAAAACTCTGACATTCACAGACATGACTAGGCATGATGGGAATTGTAGTTCCTGAACACCTGGAGGGCCGCAGTTTGAAGACCCCTGGTCTAAACAGTAAAAAGTAAATATTAAACAGGGCTTGCCGGTCTAAACAGTAAAAAGTAAATATTAAACAGGGCTTGCCATATTCCTTCTGTACATATCTAATACATGTGCTGATCAACTCAACATAATAATACATTTGTGATCCCAAATACTAATTGATTGTGCACTGGAACAATGTCCACACTTAAAAGAAAGCAAAGTCCACACAAAAAAAATATTTAAAAAGTGTAAAAAACAAAAAAATCCTTAGAATTGTGAAGAAAAAGTGCTTGTTTGAATATGGCTCTCTTAATACTATTCCACCTCGTGCTCGTGCAATATCATCTGCACTCACCAGATTCCAATGACCCCCTTACTATATAGTAAGAGGAGTCAAAAGCACTTTGTGGTCACTATTGGACCTATCTGGGTCTTTCTGCAACGGTCCTTAGCCTTGATGTTGTCCCTTCCTTGTATAAGTCCTTGTTCTGGTCCTCTTTGTTTGTTGGCAGGAGTAGTTTATAAAATAAGAAAGGAGAGGAGTCCTCTCACAGTGAAAAAATGCATGTATTTTGAGTAAATTGTTACAAAAACAAGTAAAAAAATGTTGGTCTGGTGTATATTTATCAAGATGGACACCGCCTCAAGGCAGTATGCGTTCCACCTACAGACAGGAAATGATGCACCCAAGGACTTATCCAAGGTGAGGACAACATCCAGGCTAAGGACTGTTGGAGAGAGACCCAGATAGGTCCCATAGTGACCACAAAGCTCTTTTGACTCCTCTTACTATATAGTAAGGGGATCATTGGAATCTGGTGAGTGTGGATGGTATCACAGGAGCACGAGGTTGAATAATATTAAGAGGGCCGCATTCTCACAAGCACTTTTTCTTCACAACTCTGAGGATTTTTTTGTTTTTTACACTTTTTAAAGATTTTTTTTGTGTGTGGACAGTGTTCCAGTGCACAAGTAATTAGTATTTCGGATCACAAATTTATAATTATGTTAAGTTGATCAGCACATGTAGGAAATATTTAGATATGTATGGAAGGTATATGGCAAGCGCTGTTTAATATTTACTTTTTACCCATCTGAATGAGCCCATATACTGAATACTTTTTCTAGCAAATAATTTCTATGTAAGAAAATTTTCAGATATACAATGAATATTGTTAGCAGATACAACGAAATTGGTATGCGACATATAAATGACTCCAAGGCATAACCATAAAAAAAAATCCTATAGCATTCTAAATGCAAGTGAGACATGCTAATTGACTAACAGAATGCCTCTGCTGAACATGGGAAGGCCACATCATTAAAGTGATTGTAAAGTCTCATTTTTTTTTCTATAAAAAGTACAAACATGTTATACTTACCTTCTTCAGCCCCAATCCTCCTCTTCTTGGGTGCCTCTTCGGTGCTCCTGGCCCCTCCCTCATGTTGAATGCCCCCACAGCAAGCAGCTTGCTATGGGGGCATCCAAGCCGAGCTACAGATCCATGTGTCCATTCAGACATGGAGCTGTGATTCGGCCCCACCCCCCATCTTCTAATTGGCTAACTGACTTTGATTGACATCAGCAGGAGCCAATGGCGCCGTTGCTGTGTCTCAGCCAATTAGGGAGGGAGAGTCCTGAATGGCCGAAACACTCATGCACATTGCTGGACAGAGATGGGGCATTAGGTAAGTATTAGGAGGGCTGAGGGTGGCTAAGTGGGGCTGCTGCACACAGAAGGCTTTTTATCTTAATGCATAGAATGCATTAAGATAAAAAACCTTCTGACTTTACAACCCCTTTAAGGAAGAAACAAAAATAGACCAAAAAAGGAACAATAAAGAGCACTAACAAGTGTAACATGAGGAGAGAGTGGAAATATGGGGAAAATCAGACATGGCAAACTCAAAACACCCAAGGTTCCAAAAGGAGCAGGAATTACTAATATTTACACTCCCAAGATGCTCAAGAATAATTAGAAATGAAATTAGTTGGAGCAGTTATTGTAGAATAAGGGCATAAAAAGTAGGGATGAGCCGAACACCCCCCCCCCCCCGGTTCGATTCGCACCAGAACATTCGAACATGCAAAAAAGTTTGTTCGAACACACAAACACCATTAAAGTCTATGGGCCTTAGGCAGTGGTGGTGGTGGTGCCACAACACTGTAACCCCTCACAGTTACACTTGTTGGGCGCAGGAATGGGCCCTGCTATGAAATATTATATCAAGAATTGTAATTACATGCCCCTGTTAAACAGGGGCAGAAAAATTGGGCCTTAGACAGTGGTGGTGGTGGTGCCACAACACTGTAAACCCTCACAGTTAAGCTTGTTGGGTGCAGGAACGGGCCGTGCTATGAAATATTATATCAAGAATTGTAATTACATGCCCTTGTTAAACAGGGGCAGAAAAATTGGGCCTTAGGCAGTGGTGGTGGTGGTGCCACAACACTGTAACCCCTCACAGTTATGTTTGTTGGGTGCAGGAATGGGCCCTGCTATGAAATATTATATCAAGAATTGTAATTGCATGCCCTTGTTAAACAGGGGCAGAAAAATTGGGTCTTAGGAAGTGGTGGTGGTGGTGCCACAACACTGTACTCCCTCACAGATACTCTTGTTGGGTGCAGGAACGGGCCCTGCTGTAAAATATTTGAGCAAAAATTGTAATTACATGCCCCTGTTAAACAGGAGCAGAAAAATTGGGCCTTAGGCAGTGGTGGTGGTGGTGCCACAACACTGTAACCCCTCACAGTTACACTTGTTGGGCGCAGGAATGGGCCCTGCTATGAAATATTATATCAAGAATTGTAATTACATGCCCTTGTTAAACAGGGGCAGAAAAATTGGGCCTTAGGCAGTGGTGGTGGTGGTGCCACAACACTGTAACCCCTCACAGTTATGCTTGTTGGGTGCAGGAATGGGCCCTGCTATGAAATATTATATCAAGAATTGTAATTGCATGCCCTTGTTAAACAGGGGCAGAAAAATTGGGTCTTAGGAAGTGGTGGTGGTGGTGCCACAACACTGTGCTCCCTCACAGATACTCTTGTTGGGTGCAGGAACGGGCCCTGCTGTAAAATATTTGAGCAAAAATTGTAATTACATGCCCCTGTTAAACAGGAGCAGAAAAATTGGGCCTTAGGCAGTTGTGGTGGTGGTGCCACAACACTGTAACCCATCACAGTTACGCTTGTTGGGCGCAGGAGCGGGCCCTGCTATGGAATAACATATCAAAAATTTTAATTACATGCCCCGTTAAACAGGGGCAGAAAAATTGGGCCTTAGGCAGTGGTGGTGGTGGTGCCACAACACTGTAACCCCTCACAGTTACGCTTGTTGGGCGCAGGAGTGGGCTCTGCTATGAAATATTATATCAGTCACTTCAGCATCAGGTGCTTAATAGATGCTGCTGATCCAAGACTGATTAATTTTTATGAATGTGAGCCTATCAACGGAGTCTGTGGACAGGCGCACTCTATGATCTGTTACAAACCCTCCAGCAGCACTGAATGTGCATTCAGAAAGAACGCTGGATGCAGGACAGGCCAGTAGCTCAATTGCATATTGAGCAAGTTCTGGCCAGTGGTCCATCCTCAAGACCCAGTAACCCAGTGGATGGTCTGTTGCAAAGGTCTCCAAGTCTGCTCTTGCCCCAAGATATTCCTGCACCATGTAATGCAGATGCTGGCGATGGTTGCTTGAACTGATCAGACCTTGGCGCTGAGGACTGAAAAATTGCCTAAAGGCATCGGTCAGCCGGCCACCTTCTCCACCGCTCTTTCTCTAACTGAACGAAGCCTCAGCAACACATTGTCCAGCACCAGGAAATTGTAACCTCCCAGGGTCTGGAAATGCATTGCACAAACCTTTCTTCATGGCCTCTTGAAGATGATTCATCCTCTGCTCCCTCTGCGAAGGCAGGATGAGTTCTACAACCTTACCCTTGTAACGTGGATCAAGAAGGGTTACCAACCAGTAATGATCCCTCTCCTTGATACCACAAATTCTAGGGTCCTTTCACAGGCTTTGCAGAATTAGGGAGGCCATGCAGCGTAAGTTTGCAGACGCATTTGATTGTGAGTCCTCTGTGTCACTAAGAATGATGTTGTCAGGAACTACCTCCTCCCAACCACGTACAACTCCTTGGGTTTCTGGGGACTGAAAACCATCCCTTGAAGACTGCTGCTGAGTGTTATCCTCTACATCCATGCTGACACAATCCTCCTCTTCTTCCTGTGTGTTTGGCGGGCCCACAGGAATGCTATCTGGATAAAGGGGGCCTTGAGAGGTAAGGAAGTCCTCTTCCTCCCACTGTTCTGCCTCAAGTGCCCTGTCCATTATTCCACAAAGCGTGTTCTCCAACAGGAAGACAAGAGGGACAGTATCACTGATGCATGAATTGTCACTGCTCACCATCCTCGTGGCCTCCTCAAATGGTGACAGGACAGTGCATGCATCCTTGATCAGTAGCCACTGGTGTGGCAAAAAAAAGCCAAGTGCCCCTGACCCTGTTCTGATGCCATACTCACACAGGTACTCATTCATGGCCCTCTGCTGTGAGTGCAGCCGCTGCAGCATTGCCAATGTTGAGCTCCATGTCACAAATTGGTGGGCAGGTTGCATTCCCTTTGAATGTCAGCCATCTGAGCACTGGCATTGTATGACTGGCGGAAATGACCACAGACTTTTCTGGCCTGCCTCAGGAGATCCTGTAAGCCTGGGTACCAGCTCAAGAACCACTGCACCACCAAATTCAGGACGTGTGCCAAACATGGGACATAGATCAAGTGTCCCTGTCGGAGGGCGGAGAAAAGGTTGGTGACATTGTCGCATACAACCATTCCTGGCTGAAGCTGGCATGGCGTCAACCACCTCTGACCCTCACCTGCCCCTGCAGAGCTGACAGAATCTCTTCCCCAGTGTTGCTCCTGT
This sequence comes from Aquarana catesbeiana, assembly GCF_042186555.1. NCBI lineage: Eukaryota > Metazoa > Chordata > Amphibia > Anura > Ranidae > Aquarana > Aquarana catesbeiana. The sequence continues at coordinate 363,500,362 of NC_133327.1, read as the reverse complement.
CCCCTGAGCAGAACAGCTCAAGCACCGCATGGCATCTTTTTGCCTGAGTGCTTGCGTAGGCCCTTGACCGCTTACGGAGCACCGCTAGTTCAGAGGAGAAATCTGAAGAAGAGGCCATAGAGGAGAAGAAGAGGAGGGGGTGGAGGAGAGAGCTGTGGAAGAATGACCACTAGCATTTTGGAGGCGTGGTGGCGAAACAAGCTCCAACAATCCTGAACCCTGTCCTGCATCCTTCCCCGCTGCCAGCAGAGTTACCCAGTGCGCCGTGAAGGTAAGGTAACGTCCCTGCCCATGCCTGCTAGACCATGAGTCAGCGGTAATATGCACCTTACTGCTGACCGCCCTGTCCATCGAGGCCAAAACATTGCCTTCCACATGCCGGTAGAGAGCCGGAATGACCTTCCGTGAAAAGAAATGGCGTTTTGGAACCTGCCCCTGAGGTACAGCACATTCCACAAATTCACGAAAGGGGGCAGAGTCTACCAGCTGAAAAGGCAGCAGTTGCAGTGCTAGCAATTTGGCCAAGCTAGCATTCAGACGCTGAGCATGTGGATGACTGGGACCGAATTTCTTTTTACAGTTTAGCAACTTGGGTAGGGAAATTTGCCTGCTAAAATCAGATGGAGGTGTACTGATAGCAGATTGGCTACAAGTACTTGGGACACCTATTGCTATACCTTCATTCCTCTCAGAGCAGGTTTTTGAGAGGACTGGAGGTATAGTGGGGTTGGAGATCCCCGATAAGGAGCAAGGAGAAGTCCGCCTTTTTCTTTGATGTGGGTCTTTCAAGTGCTGTTGCCAACGGACTGCATGGGAGGTTGTCATATGTCTGGTCAAGCATGTGGTGCCCAAGCGGCTGCTGTTCTGGCCACGCTTGATCCGTTTCAGACATAGCAATAGCAATCTTGCTGCACACGTGTCAAAAAAGGCCCACACCAAGGAACTTTTCAAAATCAGCGGGGAGTCAGCAGCGCCCTGCACCTGCAGAGCTCTGGGGTGTGATGCAGTAGGGTGGCTGCCCTTAAGCTGCCCCTAGAGGACATCCTGCCTCATTGGAGTTTTGCCTCCTCCTCTTCCTGTCTTCTATCAGGCACCCAAGTAGAGTCAGTGACTTCATCATCCCCTCCCTCCTCGTCACTGGAGCTAACTTGGCAGTATGACTGCCAGTTTCTTTTCCTTCTTGGGCACCTCCTTTCTCTAGGCACACGTTACTCCCTTCCTCAACCTGGGAACCAACATCGGAGGCTTCTAAATGCTGCAGACAAGGAGCCGTAGAAAAGGCAGCTTTGGCAGCTGCATTGGAACGCAAACTACTCTGAGCCTGGGTGACAGAGGATGAGGAGGATAAGGACGGCTTTGTTATCCACTCCACCAACTCTTCTGCATGTTCCGGCTCAATAACATGGCCAGCAGCAGAAAAAAAGGACAAGTGTGCCCCACGGCCACCTGCAGAGGATGCACCATGTCCACGACCAGCACTGTTGACTGTAGACACAGAGCCTGCTTGCCCTCTTTTAGTGGCCTGTGAGCGTCAGCCTCTCCTTGGTGGCCTTCCAGACATGATGTATATTTTGTTTGGCAACACCACACTGCACTGTATTGTGTACTGTGTACACCACCAGAAAAGTAGTAGCAACTGTACTATGGCTGCACTGTATTGTGTAATGTGTACACCACCAGAAAAGTAGTAGCAACTGCACTACGGCTGCACTGTATTGTGTAATGTGTTGACCACCAGAAAAGTAGTAGAAACGACACCACACTGCACTGTGTTGTGTAATGTGTACACCACCAGAAAAGTAGTAGCAACTGCACTACAGCTGCACTGTATTGTGTAATGTGTACACCACCAGAAAAGTAATAGCAACTGCACTACAGCTGCACTGTATTGTGTAATGTGTACACCACCAGAAAAGTAGTAGCAACTGCACTACAGCTGCACTGTATTGTGTAATGTGTACACCACCAGAAAAGTAGTAGCAACTGCACTATGGTTGCACTGTATTGTGTAATGTTTACACCACCAGAAAAGAAGTAGCAACTGCACCACACTGCACTGTATTGTGTAATGTTTACACCACCAGAAAAGTAGTAGCAACTGCACTACGGTTGCACTGTATTGTGTGCTGTGTACACCACCAGAAAAGTGGTGAGTAAAAATCAATGCGTTTTTTTCAAAATTGCCATTTTTTTTGTTTACAGCGCAAAAAATAAAAACCGCAGAGGTGATCAAATACCACCAAAAGAAAGCTCTATCTGTGGGAAAAAAAGGACGTCAATTTTGTTTGGGAGCCACGTCGCACGACCGTGCAATTGTCCTTTAAAGCAACGCAGTGCCGAATCGCAAAAAGTGCTCTGGTCTTTGGCCAGCCAAATGGTCTGGGGCTTAAGTGGTTAAATACGCTGCCACTAACTGAATAACCTGCCTGCTGAAATCTAAATCAAGCTATGTCTCCATCCATGCCAACAACACTACACAGGGCCGCCATGCAGGCAGCCTTATATAGTGTAGGGCGTGTTCCCCTGAGCCATGATTGGCCAAAGGCACCCTGTCTTTGGCCAATTATGGCTCTCTTAGCAGAGGGCGCTGGGACTGGCCAAAGCATGCAGGTCAGGTGCATGCTTTGGCCAATCATCATACAGCAATGCACTGAGATCTCGCAGTGCATTATGGGACGTTCCACGGGCATTTGAATTTCCCACAAACGTCCCATAATGTTCGATATTCGGCGAACAGGCGAACTGAACATCAAGCTCATCCCTAATGAAAAGCCACAGAGTCACTAAAGGCACACCAACATGTCCAAGTAGTTCTGACCTTTTCAGAATCTGTACTATCTTCCTCTACTAGAGTCTCCATTGCCATGATGTCATTGAGGATCTGGGCTCACTCCAAAAGAGAAGGGGGGGGAGTACTCTTCCAGTGATGAGAGATGGCCACCTGGGCTGGCGATTTTGGAAACTGACCTGGGGATCATTGACAGGAGGGGAAATTCAGGAGAGGCCTGAATGTTGAAAATCCAGAATTATTTGCGGTTAAGATTTTCTGCCAGAATGGTGAAATCAGGTGACAATTCCACCAAATGTGTAGGTAGGAGCCCACTTCTTCTGTGTACTTCCAGCATATGTTGGGAGTAGAAGGGAACATGCAATTTAAATAGACTGGGGCCCTGTACTAGAGGGACAAATTCTTGTGGCTCTTTTCCTAAAAATATGAGAACATTGAAAGTTTGTGCATTAAAATAAAGCATCTGAATACTTTTTCCCCCTGTTATTCATTTAAAACACCTACCTTTATTATAATAAATAAATAAATAAATAAATAAATAAATAAATAAAATGTATAGTACTCATTTTGATAGTTTTATTTTTTGTTTGAAAACTCTATACAGTAGGTGTTTACTGTTTAAACATTCCTGTAGTTTCTAATTCTGTCATAATGCCTTTTAGTACAATATAAATATTTACTTATTAACCTATTTTAAGAGCTGGAATTCATACCTAAGAAAAGTCAGGCATGAATAGAAAGTATCAACTAAAAAGACATACACTTGAGCATGACTTAGAATATGTACTTTAATAATTCACACAGGAAAAGCTAACCAAACAGGATGAGATAAACTATACAAAGGAGAACGATGGGAGACAAGTTCTAAAAATTTTGTTGCTATAATTCCATCAGCCTACTTTTCCAGCTTCCTCAAAATAGAATATGATGCCATGTCCAATGCCTGATGCTAATGCAAATCCATTCATAGATGCTGTGAAATGAAAAAAGCAGATGCCCAGTGTGATCTGCCAGAGACTGACTACAGCTTGAGTGATGTTCAAACTTCCCTTTGGACCTCCCTAATGCCCCGCACACACGGTCAGATTTTCCGACGGAAATTGCGCGATCGGAGCTTGTTGCTTGAAATTCCGACCGTGTGTGGACTCCATTGGACTTTTGCCATCGGAATTTCCGACACACAAAGTTTGAGAGCAGGCTATAAAATTTTCCAAGTGTAATAAGATATGTAGCGCTACCTCAGTCTCGATATGACAAAAGATAAAATAGGAAATAGAAAGGATGGTCTAAAACCTAAATAAAATGCCAAAGTATTCAATTAAACTATGTTCAAAAATGATGTGTAGGTATACCAACAAAGTGCAGTGTGCACACAATGAAGAAAATATACACAATGTTATGCAGCAAATAAATGAAAACAATCAATGGGACTACGATTAGAAGCCGATTCTGGAAGCCGATCCTGTATATGTACTGCTGCCTACCTGTGGGTTTAAGCTTGATTCGGCCCACTGGGGGCCGCTACTACAGGTGAGAGGCTGGGGGAAATGGTCACCGCACATCTGAACAAGATTGGATGAACTGTCTATAGACATTTGCTGCCACTGCACTTGCACTTTTTTCACTTTTAGAAGATTTCCTCCTGCTGACATTGAGAGTCAGTCGCATTGGAAGTCGCATTGCATGATTTTGGACTGCACTTTATATTTTCACCTTTACTTCGTTTGATGCTATTTTATGCTACTAGTTCACAGTTGATTGGACACAAAGTATATTACATGTAAATACTGACACTGTTTTTTATTTGTCTTTATTTGCTTGCCTGCATAATATTTGTTTATTATATGCACACTGCACTTTGTAAGAATTTCTTCTTTGGGAGTCGCATTGGAAATCGCATTGCATGTTTTTGAATTGCACTTTATTACCTTCACATGTATTAATTTATTAGATGTCAGTATATACTTGATGTTCACGTTTGATTGGACACCTACTATATCATGTGACATTGTTCACATTGATTGTTTTCATTTATTTGCTGCATAACATTGTGTATATTTTCTTCATTGTTTGCACACTGCACTTTGTTGGTATACCTACACATCATTTTTGAACATAGTTTCATTGAATACTTTGGCATTTTATTTAGGTTTTAGACCATCCTTTCTATTTCCTATTTTATCTTTTGTCATATCGAGACTGAGGTAGCGCTACATATCTTATTACACTTGTTTATTAGGGTTATGTGAGTACACTATTCTATGTTGGTGGCTCCCTGTCTGTTTTATCTCTAGTGTGGTTTTTACGCATTAGTTACTACCTTTTACCTATAAAATTTTCCAACAACAAAATTCGATCGCGTCAATTCCGACCGTGTGTGGACAATTCCGACGCACAAAGTGCCACGCATGCTCAGAATAAATTCCGAGACGGAACTGCTGGGTCTGGTAAAATTAGCGTTCGTAATGGATATAGCACTTTCGTCAGGCTGCAATGTTTTAAATTGTTTAATGCAGCGCACTCTCTTCTTCTTTATAATGCTAGAAGAATGAAGTAGTTTTGCTGCTCATATTTACACAGACTTCTCACAAACTTCTTTCTTTATTATTTATCGTGATTTCATGAATATAATATTTTTATTTGTCACATCTACTGAAAAAATATTATTTTTTGGATGTTTTTAGGTTACATTTTTTTTTTTTTTTTTTAAAGCCTGACCTTGTGTTTTTTTTGTGTTTGTTTTTTTAACTCCAGAATGGTTTTTGGTGTGTTTTGTGTGTCAAGTTACCACAACACGATTATTATCTTGTATTATTTAATCTCAAGGAGATTGCTTGGTGTTGGTGTCTCTTGTTAATTTCACATTGTATTTTTGAAATGTACCTGCCTCCTCACAAACAAACTGTCCTTTTTGAAGGAAAACACACATAGGCGAGTATAATAAAACAAACCAAAAATTTATGAAGGGGTCCTAAACAAAGAAAGAGGGAGGGAACGCTGAAGAAACATCAGAAATTGGTGAAGGCTTTGGCCCCAAGGGCACACATCAACTATTTTAATGCAAAACTGGTGGCCTGAGGAGTCCATATATAAGGGAGTATAATCTGGTCCAGAAGTCCAAGAGAATCATGAACAGCAGCAGATGACATACATATCCCCAGGCTGTGGTCATACAAGAGCCTGCATCTTTTGTCAGACCAGACTGAACCCAGAGCCATCACTTTCTTGTCTTCCTTCCACTCTTCCTTCCACACTGTGTCTGTGGTGGTGGAGTTGTGGCAGGAGAAGGAGGAGCAGGAGGAGGAGGATGGTCCAACTCACTCAGGTGGGTATTGGGTGTGATTTCGCCCCTCAACCTCTTATTTAATGTTTTATAAATGATTTCCTCACACATGAGGCGTTGGCCCTCCTGCATGTCCTACACGTTTGTGGCAGCCATGGAGGCAAAGGCCTCTTCACGAGTGGGGGTGGCTCTCAGGGACGCAGAAGCCTCCTGAATCAGCCCGAGTGCTGAATCCTCCACGTTACTCCCCTTCCTGGGTCTTTTGTTTGGAAGGCGGAGGGGAGGAACCTGAGATTCTGTGAGGCTCCTGCTGGGCCCTGCCACTTACCCCTGCCTCCTCCTGGCTGCCACTAACCCCTGCCTCCTCCTGGCTGCCACATTCCACAGCCTCCTCCTGTGTGCCACATTCCACAGCCTCCTCCTGGCTGAGGTCTTCCTGTGTATGAAAAAGGGCCAAAGTTTTAGTTTTTTCTTCATCAATCACACACAATTTTCATCTCATGACTGTTGCAAATTGAATGTTAATAAATATAACAGACTATCATTCTGAGCCCAGCATTTTTAATTCTTGTCCCAATTATTTTTTCCCACTACTGTCTATTGATATGTAAAACACTTTATTAAATCAGCAATTAGTGATCAATAATAACATCTAGTAAACATCATTTTTTTATTGACCAGAAACCTGTAGAAGCTATACCTGGCTCAAGCTGGGCTCCTCCACTTCTTCCTGGCTGGAAGTCCCAGGTTGGACATCGGAAGCCTCAGCTGGGGTGGAAGATAGGGTGGAAGGAAGAGTGGATTGAAGGGTTGAAAGGGATTCCCTGACTTCAATCTGGTCTGTCAGAAATCGCAGTCTCTCATAGTACCACAGCCTGGGGACATAAACGTCATCTGCTGCAGCTCCTGATCTCTGGGAATCCTGGACCTTCTTGCGCTCCCTAAGATAAGTGCTCCTCAGGCCACCAATTTTGGCTTTTAAATAGGGGATGGTTACCGTGGGGACTACCAGCTTCACCAACTCCAGCAGTTTCTCCAACGCTGTCTGCCTCTTTTGTTTATGATTATACTGCGGGTGTTTGACCTGTCACAGACAGGGCAGCTCCCTGTACTTGTCTATGAACAGGGGGAGGAAGTTGTGGTCATTGAAGCCATCCATTTTATCTGCAAGACAAACCCTAATGTCAGGCTAAAGTCTCCTAATATTTTATCTGCAATACACAAGACAAACCCTAATGTCAGGCTAAAGTCTCCTAATCTTGTCCCAATAGAGGCCTCAATCTATAAGCAGTATAGGCCCATGTTTAAATGTTACCTTCATTATCATGACGCTTCCGATACTCCTTCCTCCGCTCACAGATCGTACGTACTACGCATGCGTGTTACTCTTTATATACACTGCGCATGCGTGAAACTCCGCCCGCCCCTGACGTTCTTTCTTTTCTATTCCCCTCCCCTTCTCGTTCGGCGCAGTGGGGAAGAGCACATGGCGGAGACAGAGCAGGTGCATGCTAATTAGAGCAACGAGGAGGAGGAAAGCCTGAGCCAGAAACATCATGATCCCGGAGGAGACGATTTAAGGCATCAAATATGTCCATTGTAGAGATGGTGGAGATGGTGGACATCTTGAAAAGGACTGACTATGACGGGAAGCATGGACCTTACCCCAACCCCAATGTCAGAAAGGCCAAGATCATGGCAAAAGTTGTGAAGAGTCTGCACAGAAATTTTGGGGTATGGCAATCCAAAGATCAACTGAGGAATCGGTGGTCGGATCTCAAAATCAGGGAGCACGATCAGTATAGAAGGATCAGGAGAGTGCTGCAAAAAAGTAAGTAGTTGTCCTGTGTTCCTATTTGTTATTTTTATAACGTTCGTGCTGCTCCATGTGCTTTTCTTTACTGTTGTACAGTTTAAAATGGCAACTTTCATGTTCATGGACACATTATTTGTTCGTAGTAAACATTGTTCGTTCGGCCAATAAAACACCATGTTTTGTCCAGATGCATTTCGATATATTTTTTATGGCCTACTTCTCTTAAAATAAGTTTGTAGTCTAGATGGGTTTGTAACTAGAATGAAATGCGAACTGGATTCTGTGTAAGGAGAGGACACTCAGCAGCTGTTTACACATCTGGACGCTGGAGCACTAGTGTGGGACACCAGAACACCCTTTTTATTAAGGGGCCCACACAGGTGCTCCAGGGTATACTATAGGGGTGTCTCCATCTGTGAAGCTTGTACAAAACAGGTAAGTATTCAAGCTTGACAAATGACAAAAATATTTCTTCATCTTGGAACTCTGCCAAAACAGACAATTGTACCCAACTTCCAAGCAATGTTTCATAATCCTATTTCTGCCATCAAATATCTGTGTGCTAAGTATACCTATTTTTTTTAACATAGGGGAGAAAAGACTCTGAGGACACCACTCATCAGAGGAGACAACAGACCCCCCACCTCAGGAAGAAGGGGAAATCCCACAAACACAACCAGAGGAGGAGGAGGAAGATGTGGTGGAAATTGTCACCACAACAGCTGAGTGTCTGCGACCACAGCCTCAGGTAAGAGATGGATGCCGGCATATTTATAATACATGGTTTTATTTTTTTTTCTATTTTTAGGTGATCGTGATGTTGTGGATGAAGGTCATTTCACCAGTGAAAGTGCCCAGATCCTGATCGGGGAGATCATGGGGTGTAATAGGGACTTGGAAAACATCAAGCAAAACATCAATGATGTTCAAAACAAAATGAAGAACATCATTGATGTTTTAGGGCGAATTTAAAACCCATAGAAATCCCTAACTGATTTCTGCTTTGTTTTTTTGTTTTTCTCACAATTTTGTGAAAATTTTGTGACATATTATAGAAAAGCCAAATTTTGAAGATGCACACAGTGTGTCAACATGTGCTATCTGCCATCACGGGAGATCAATGTACGCGTTTTGGGCGTGCAACCCCTTCCTCAATAATAAAGTAGCTGAGAGGAAGGGGTTGCACCCACAAAACACGTCCATTGATCCCCCATGATGGCAGCTAGCACATGTTGACATTCGGCAATTTGTGTGCATCTTCAAAATTTGGCTTTCCAGGGGTGGCATCACCCCATCTGCTGAACGCAATATCAAACACAGTATATAAATACTCATGTCTGATATTGCCTTCAATTTCTATAACAGTTGAACTTTGTAAGTTCCAGAATTGTGTATTTCTTTTTGGTTTTAAACATGCCTGTATTATCTTAAAAGGCAATTTCTACTTTTAATGGGACCCAAAAAATGTATATACAACAAACATGTTGGTTTGTTTTAAAAACCTTTTCTAAATGCACATGTGATTGTGCTTTGATTAAAAAGATTGAGAATCAACAATGTGTGGCTTCTTCTTTCAATGCTGCAAAGCATTTTTTGTAGTAAAGTTGGTGTTTTCAGTGACAATGGGGGTTATTTCCTAAAGGCAAATCCACTTTGCACTACAAGTGCAGTTTCAGTGCAGTCTCTCAAGTGCACTTGTAGTGCAAAGTGGATTTTCCTATAGTAAATAACACCCAACAGTGCTTTCTAATTTTACACAATCATGCCATTTTCAGGACTCCCAAAATTTCAGTCATGGTCAGCTAAAAGAAAGACAAGCAGTAAATCAAAGCAAATATTTGTTCAGTTTAAAAAAATTTTTTATTTAAAAAATGTCTCAGACATTGTCTGGCATATCGATGGCCCCCCTACCCGCAAAGTATTCCATGTATCTTAGACAGACCTCGCGGGCACTCTGAGGGGGCAAGCCAGGACGGCCAGCTTCAAACGCCGTCAGGGTTAGTTCATTATGAATTCCGGCCTCAGGCCCAACTGAGCCAGCATAGTTCCAAGAATTTCTCCTTAAAATGTTGTGGAGAACACAGCAAGCCAGGATGATGTGATTGAGTTTATATTCCGCCATGTGTATCGGTGTAAGAAATAGGCGGAACCGGCTGGCCATTATTCCAAACGTGTTCTCCACCACTCTTCTGGCTCTGGCCAGCTGGAAATTAAAAACCCTCTGGTCCGGGGTGAGGGTCCTCATAGGGAATGGTCGCATAAGATGGTCCACCGGGGCAAAGGCTTCATCCACAACGAAGACGAATGGGAGTCCTTCCGCATTGTCTTCTGGAGGTGGCAAGCCCAAGCTGCTATTCTGGAGATGCCTGTAGAACTCCATGTGGGTGATGACTCCACCATCTGACATCTGGCCATTCTTCCCCACGTCCACATACAGGAAGTTGTAAGTAGCCGACACCACCGCCAACATCACAATACTATTGAACCCCTTGTAGTTGTAATAGTATGACCCCGAGTTGGGTGGTGGGATGATGTGGACGTGTTTCCCATCAATTGCCCCAACGCAGTTAGGAAAGTCCCACCGCTGGGCAAAGTGGGAGGCCACAGTCTGCCATTCCTGTGGGTTGGAAGGAAACTGTGGAGTCAAACAAGAAAAAAAAATAATCATTTTGCACATAAACATGGAAAGCAGATTAGACACAAACATTCTTGGCCAACATCAGTATAACATTTATTTTAGGGATTATTTAAAGACAAAGGTATAATGTCCACCTATCAGATCCCCCCCCCATGGGCCATTTAAAAAAATTTAGTGGGGGGAGATGTTTTGGACAGGTAGCCCTCTCCACTTCATTGAGAGATGAATGCCTAAATAATGTGTATTACTTTGGCCAGCCCCTCCTTACATACACTATTGGCAGCCCACTGGACAGGTAAGAAGTTTCATAATACAAAGATATAAATACACACTGTACACATTTTAGCACATTTTTACATTCTGCTATTACCTATCAAGATAATAATAGGATACAAAAACTTCAAACAGTACCATCTGAAAGTATTCAGGCAGGCCCTTGCACTACATGCTTTGGTGAATTCATCCATAAATCTGACCACAAAAGAGGTGGGTATAGTGTGTATGGGTTTGGCAAAGTCAGCAGATAGAGGATTGGTATCAGCTGAGTTAGCAGTTGGGGGGAGGGAGGGTTCTAAATGATTTTGGGACCCCCCAAAAAAAGCCTCTGGCACTCTGCCTGAATTTAAAGCAAAAATCACACTTTTACACCTTTTAGGGGGTATTTAGGGTATAGCACTACTATGGAGCTGACAAAATACATTGTTAAGTGACTAGACGAGGTGTATATAGGCCCAGGAGAGCATGCTGGGGAGGTTAGTGAAGACAAATATGTATGAAGGACAAAAAAAATTACATAAAAATCCAGAATGCATGAGGACAAAGGGGACATTCACAGTATATTACAATCATGGTAATTAGGGAATAAGGAAAGAAATATATTACATTAGCAAACATTAAATACAATAAAATGTGATGTTAAAGGATAAAAATCTTACCTTAATATACTATTTCTGCAGTACCTGGATGATGGCAGAACAGGTCTCCGGGATAATGATCCCCAGAGCCTGGGGGAGATGCCTGTGGAGAACTTGAGGTCATGCAGGCTTCTCCCCGCCGCCAAGTACCTCAGGGTGGTGACTAGCCTCTGCTCCAGAGTTATGGCTTGCCTCATGCAGGTATCCTGCCTGCTGATATAAGGGGTCAGCAAAGCCAACAAATGGTGAAATACGGGGTAAGTCATCCGGAGAAAGTTCCTGAAATCATCAGGATTATTCTCATGGATCTCAGGGAACAAAGGCATGTGACAGAATTGGTCACGCTGGAGCAACCAATTCTTGGTCCATGAACTCCTCCTCGCCCTGTTCATGGACTGGGCTTGTGTCAAATTAAGGACCCCAACACCAAGCCCCCGCACAGCATGAACTACGATGAGTACGTACATGCAACATGGCTAGAAAATGGTCAGCTGGTCGCAACGAAGTAACAGAACGCACCGAAGAACAGCAAGGCCTGTGAAGAGCGACCTGAAAATCAGTAACGAACGGACAAGAACACAATGACAAAGTCAATGGTAACTCGCTGCACGCACTGAAGACCAGATACAAACCCACAAGCACAAACTGAACAGCAGAAATACGATCTGAAAACCACAAGTCTGAAAAAGCGTGAATCGTCTCTCACCAAACTTTTACTAACACGAGATTAGCAAAAGGAGCCCAAAGGGTGCTGCGCTTGGTATTGAACTGCCCTTTTATAGTCTCGTCATACGTGGTGTACGTCACAGCGTTCTTGGCGTTCGGAAATTCCGACAACTTTGTGCAACCGTGTGTATGCAAGACAAGTTTGAGCCAACATCCGTCGGAAAAAATCCATGGATTTTGTTGTCGGGATGTCTGATCAATGTCCGACCTGTGTGTACAGGGCATAAGTTGTACTGGTATTTCAGTAGCTCAAGGGAAAAATTAAGCAAAGAGAAAAATTGCTGCAACTAAATAATTCAACTGATTTACGTCACAGTGAAACAAATATTTGCATATAATGAAAATGTCCACCCAGTGGTATTATTTACAGTATAACTAAAGGCAAAACTTTTTTGGGGGTTTTGGATAGAGTGAAGAGGTATTAGAACACCTGTTAGGTTTGTATTGCTGTCTGTGCCCCCATTAGGGTTATTCAGCCTATTTGCAATGTTATCTGTTTACTGTTATCACCAAAAGAAAAAAAGAAAACAGAATAAATGTTCCATTAGGGACACTAGTTCTGGACACTCACTTCCTGTTTTGGCTATGGGACAGGAAGTGAAAGGAGATGGCAAAAAAATTCACAGGGGTTATAACCCTCCCTGACTCTACGCAAAATGAAAAAAAATAGTATTGTTTTAGTTTGACTTTAATATTGCATGGACGTTGTTAGTGAAGGAAAAGTGAAATATTGTGTCCCACAGCTGTTCCATTCTTTATACCCACCACATAAGCGGTCAATTGCTGTGTTTTGTCTTGAACTGTAAACACACTAGGCGCACACAAAAATATATGAATGAAATATCATGTCACAATTTGTATCAGCACCACTGCATAGTTCATGTGTAGCACAGCTTATGTAATGCATCAAGTTTCTAGAGCACAGATTGAATGTTAGACAACATTTAATTATTAGCATTCATTATTAGGCTCATAGGCTGCAGTTGCACTGATAGTGTAACAGGATGTATAATCAGCCAAATGATTAGACTGGCAACTGTAGTAGGATTGACAATGCAAACAGGCTCAGAATGGCAAAGACTACTTGCTTAACCCCACAGACAGTGTCCCTAGCAGTTAAGTCTAGGCCAGGTCTGGTAAAATAGGTGAGCAGCTAAAGGAATCTCAGGGCTAGTAACCCAGACAAACGGCTGGAGGAATCACAGGACTGGTAGCACAGGTGAATCTTTGGAGACTTATGGCCACCTAACTTGAAGTGCAGCACTGTGGTAAGAATTGGAGAAGTGCTTTCCATAGTGCCTAGGTCTTCCATAAAAGCTGCATGCTATTGGGTTTTTGCCCGGCTGTCTGCACCAGGGGCTAATGGTGGAAAATTGGACCTCTAAATGCTGATCAAATGCCCAGTTACCTCGGCCTCATCTGAAAAGAGGGAAGGGAAGAAAGCGCCAAACCAGCATAGTGTAGCACAATTTATTGAGCAAAATACAATATAAAACAAATGGCACTCACTGGCAGGAGAGGGGGGAGAGAGGATGACAGGTCGCAATGGATGTGTAGTCTGGTGGTGAGCTGGGAGCCGTGTAATTGTCCGTGGCAGAGAAGAAAGGCCGGACATTGTGGGGAGCGTGAGGAGCCTGGAATCCATGTAGGGAGACCGGTGTCAGGCTGCCCTATGTGGCCGTGATGGTGTATCCGGAGTTCGGATGTCCGCCCAGAGACGATGTATCCAGCAGGAGAAGTGTGAGGAGCTGCCAATCCATCCGCTGTGTGAGCCAATAGAAACGCGCTTCGAAGGCTAGCCACACCTTCTTCATCAGCCTGGACCCTTGCCGCATCAGGTGCAGCATCTCTGAGCACTTGAGGGTGGGAAATAGAGAAACTTATATCCATTGGTTGTGTTCGGAATCTATAGGATTGTGAAAACCCATAGGATTTTAGGGAAAGGAGCCCGCACCTGCTCTGAGCATAGTGAGTAGAGGGTCATTCTGCTACAATATAAAGAACAACCCTTGTCATCAAGCTCTGCCCTTATAAAACCATTGTACTGCACTGCAGTCAAACTACCAACAACCTAAGTTACGCTAGCTATCCTGTCACCGGTGGCAACTTGCCAGAGGCAAGATTGCTGGTAATTGTTATGCCATTTTTCAAAATTGTGTGCCTATGGTGGGATTATGACATCATTGTGACATCAGGGGTGGGGCTGAGCTCATTTTCTGTTCACTGATTGATGTATGGCTCTTTAAATAGTTTTATTTTCTCTACCTCACTTTGTCACATGTCTGATGAAGGAGTCCTGAGAGGCTCTGAAATGTTGTTTCTGCTATAATAATGTGATCACTGAATAACGCTTTGGATCCATTCTGGAGATCCTTGGTGTGTTAGTGACATTCTCTTGCTCTAAAATAAAGTCAGGAACAATGTGACGGATAACAGTTTGCATAGGCAGATAGCGCAGGAAGTTCACCGGTTAAGACTTCTAAAGGGATCAACAGGTATTTTTTGAGCTTATCAAGCAAACACAAAAAAATTCTTTCAGTGGTGTATGTAACTGACAAAATGGGACATAATAAAGTTCTTATTTAGGGTTTACTTACCCTCTAAGAACCTTACTTTTTGAAATTTACAAAAAGCTATTTAATTGTTACAACATACAGTCAAAAGAACAACAATTTCACCCATTGTAGCATTTATTGTAGCACTTATCAATCATGGAAGTATACATACATTGGCCACACTTAGAAACTCCAAGGGAAAAAAAATGAATGTAGGAATCAGATTTACTGTCTACTTACATTGAGACTACAAAACCCTAACAGTTTACGTCTCCATGAACTAGTAGTATTTTTGAATTCTAGGCAAACAGGAAAGGATTAGTTCAGTTGTGTCTTTTATTATTGCCAAGTTTAACTTCCTGAAACAAGAATACTTATTTTATATTACAAACTGAACTTAAAGTTACAAACGTGCTACAACTATTATTATTACCATAGTTAAAACAAAGAATAGTACATTTACAATTGTACTAATTACTGTGATTTTGGTTTCTAATAACAAAAGGATTTTATAAGATTAGTTGCTTTTACTACAGTGACAGAAATTAGTGCTTTGGTACTTCTGTACAAATCTTCTGTGGGCACAGTGGTATTTAAACAGTAATTATAATGAATGTTTTACAAGTCTAAGGTATATTAATTCTACAAACATTTTGATTATACTATAGTCATTAATTTTGGTTTTCAGATTATGATAATAATGGCTATGGTTGCAATTGTAAACATTACTTAGGCTGCATACCACTATTTACTTTTAGTTGTCATTGTCCAGAAGGTAGTTTATCTCGGCACCTATTTTAGATATTCACATTTTAGCTCATATTCTGTACATTTTGAGCAATTAAATAGGATTTCTAGTGAAAACGGTTAGGCCCCATTCACACCTTTGCATTTTTGTGATATAAAGCAAAACAATGGATGTGTCATAAAAAGCAATGTTATTCAGTAATGCTGTTCAGATCTCTGGGGTGCAGTGAGTTGAGCTGCGGTTTGAAAAAAGTAGGCTGTTTTTCTGTGCATTTTCATGCACTGTTAGGCCTGATTCACACCTATGCATTTTTATTGCTTTTTGAATTTCACAGATTCGCACTACAATCCATTTATCATGGTTTCCTATGTGACACATTCTGTAGTGCAAATCTGCAAAATGCAAAAAAAGCACTAAAAATGCATAGGTGTGAATTCAGCTTTATTTCCAATAGAAAAATTAAAACACGTTTAAACATGCTACTATGCATGTTAAAAAATGCAATTAAAAATGGACTAAAGCAGACATGGATTAAGCATGGCAAGAGCAGTCTTAGTGACATCTTGCTAGTGCACAGTAAGGTCAATTTATTACATGCAATGCCTTTACCCAGTGGACATTTTAGCATTTATAATTTCTAGACAGATGCTGGATAGTAATTATTGACCATTATACATATGACCTAATATTATACAAAGTATATCTAGTGGTAATTTTGTTATAAAAAATGTATGCTTTTAAAAAGATCATAACTATATAACCTCTTGACTTAACAAGTTGGATATGAAATGGTTAAAGGGAAGTCACCTTAAAGATCTGCATTTAGAAATTGCTGAGACTTTAATGCTACTTTTTCCATGTGGCTTAGTTTAGAGGGAAGAGTACCTTATGCTGATTGTTATTCATCTCATCTTGTGCCAATGGAAAGCAGAAGTTCTGTAGAGCGAGTGCAAAGGGTTACCCATCATTCAAAATACATGGAAACTTTATATTTTGGTTGCTCGACATCAGGAACATATGATTTACCCATTAAACATTTATTTGTATACATCGTTGCTAGTAGCTGTACAATAATATATATATATATATATATATATATATATATATATATATATATATATATATATATATATATACACACACACACTATATTACCAAAAGTATTTGGATGCCTGCCTTTACACGTACATGAACTTTAATGACATCCCAGTCTTATGCCCCGTACACACGGTCGGATTTTCCGACGGAAAATGTGTGATAGGACCTTGTTGTCGGAAATTCCGACCGTGTGTGGGCTCCATCACACATTTTCCATCGGATTTTCCGACACACAAAGTTTGAGAGCAGGATATAAAATTTTCTGACAACAAAATCCGTTGTCGGAAATTCCGGTCGTATGTACACTAATCCGACGGACAAAGTGCCACGCATGCTCAGAATAAATAAAGAGATGAAAGCTATTGGCCACTGCCCCGTTTATAGTCCAGACGTACGTGTTTTACGTCACCGTGTTTAGAACGATCGGATTTTCTGACAACTTTGTGTGACCGTGTGTATGCAAGACAAGTTTGAGCCAACATCCGTCGGAAAAAATCCTAGGATTTTGTTGTCGGAATATCCGAACAAAGTCCGACCGTGTGTACGGGGCATTAGTCCGTAGGGTTCAATATTGAGTTGGCCCACCCTTTGCAGCTATAACAGCTTCAACTCCTTTGGGAAGACTGTCCAAAAGGTTTAGGAGTGTGTCTATGGGAATGTTTGACCATTCTTCCAGAAGCGTGGTCTTGCACTGATGTTAGGTCAGGCACTGATTTTGGATGAGAAGGCCTGGCTCACAGTCTCCGCTCTAAATTATCCCAAAGGTGTTCTATCAGGTTGAGGTCAGGACTATGTGCAGGCCAGTCAAGTTCCTCCACCCCAAACTCACTCATCCATATCTTTATGGATCTTGCTTTGTGCACTGGCGCGCAGTCATGTAGGAACAGGAAGGGGCCATCCCCAAACTGTTCCCACAAAGTTGGGAGCATAAAATTGTCCACAATGTTTTGGTATGCTGACGCCTTAAGTGTTCCCTTAATTGCAACCAAGGGGCCAAGCCCAACCTCTGAAAAACAACCCTAAACCATAATCCCCCCTCCACCAAAAGATTTGGACCCGTGCGCAAAGCAAGGTTCATAAAAACATGGATGAGCGAGTTTAGGGTGGTGGATTTTCATCTGGTCATCTGGTGATCCAGCCAACAAGTTTGTTGATTTTCAAAAGAACAAGCCGTCTTGCAGTTACAGGGATGAGTCAGACCATTTAAAGGAGAAATATGGCCAAAGCTTCAGTGAGCATTGGAGGGGCAGAGCAGAGAGCAGTGATTGGCAATCACCGCTCTTTGCTTATTGAAGACAGAGAACTGAGCGATCAGTGGTCATGTGATCGCACAGCTGTTGGCCTTAGAGCTGGTGGGGGACAGCTGCAGCGTCCGGTTGATACTACAGCCATATAGATGAATATGAACTCCCAGATGAATATAAATCCCACATTTCTCCTTTAACACTGGCAGGGTTGCTTAAAATGGTCAGCTTTTATTTATAAATGGAAAAACTTTATCTCAAAAGGGAAAAAAAACAGTTGTTGTAACTGCTTGGAAATTGTTAGTAGGGACAGTTCGAGTCGAATAGGGCGCTTGCATTAAATTCGAGTGCTGCGGAACGCCCCATAATGCACTGCGAGATTGCAGTGCATTGTCGTCTGATGATTGGCCAAAGCATGCACCCGACCTTCATGCTTTGGCCAATCACAGCGTGCTCTGCTGCGAGAGCCATAATTGACCAAAGGCAGGGTGCCCTTGGCCAATCATGGTTCAGGGGCTATATAAGGCTGCTTACATAGTGGCCGTGTATAGTGTGTGGACGGAGATAGATTGAGCTAGATTAGGCAGGCAGGATAGTTAGTGGCGTGCAGGCAATGTATTATATATATATATATATATATATATATATATATATATATATATACAGTCTAGTATATATATATATATATATATATATATACTCTGCATTTAGTGTAGACTAGATATTCAGTGTAAATTCTATATTCAGTCAGTGCAGGCAGTGTAGTATATATAACACAGTGCATTAAAGTGGTTAAGGGGAACCCCGTGAAAAAATTTAAAAATGGCGTGGGAGTACCCCCAAGATCCATACCAGGCCCTGCAGGTCTGGTATGGATTTTAAGGGTCCCCCCAAAATCCATACCAGACCCTTATCCGAGCATGCAACCTGGCAGATCAGGATAGAGGGGGATCAGCGAGCGCTCCCTCTCCTGAATCATACCATGTTGAGGGCAATCATACCCCATGTTGAGGGCAAGCATACCGCTTGCCCTCAACATGGGGAGGATGCTTTGGTATCTCCCACAAAGAACCTTGTCCCCATGTTGATGGGGACAAGGGCCTCATCCCCACAACCCTTGTCTGGTGGTTGTGGGGGTCTGCGGGCAGGGGGCTTATCAGAATCTGGAAGCCCCCTTTAACAAGGGGGCCCCCAGATACCAGGCTACCCCCTATGTGAATGGGTATGGGGTACATTTTACCCCTACCCATTCAACAAAAAATGTGTCAAAAAGTAAAAACCACAAAAGACAGTTTTTGACAATTCCTTTATTAAAAAAAGTGTCCCTGACTTTTGTCCATCCTTCTTCAATCACGGCACCGACGGATCCGAAAAAGAGCAAAAAAAAAGCACTGCCTCGATGGGAGGAGTCCTTCCGACTGCTGTCTTTTTGCGGTGACAGCTGTTATATAGGCAAGGGCGGGGCCACCCGCTGACGTAACTGGATGACCCCTGCCCCCCTCTAAAGTTACATGACGAAGCAGAGCTTTTTTTTCCCTATTTTTCTGATCCATCTGCACCGTGATTGACAATGGATACACATCGCAGGATACTTTTTACCCCCTTTTTTAATAAATAATTGTCAAAAACTGTCTTTTGTGTTTTTTTACTTTTTGACACTTTTTTTGGTGAATGGGTAGGGGTACAATGTACACATGGGGGGCAGGATCTGGGGGCCCCCTTGTTGAAGGGGGCTTCCAGATTCCAATAAACCCCCCACCCGCAGACCCCCACAACCACCGGCAAGGGTTGTGGGGATGAGGCTCTTGTATGGACTGGGGGGGAACCCATGCCGTTTTTTTCCTTGATTTTTATCTATATTACTGGGACCTGGCAATACATTACAGCCACAAGCAATTTTAAATTACCTTTTTTCTTTGGAAATGTCATTTTGCTGCGGGACTGTAAAACACATCAGACAGATGCAATACTTTACAGGCAGACTAAGGGGACCCCCAGGCATGATATTTAAAGGAATATTTCAATTTTATTGTTTCACATTCTTAAAATCACTGCTCCTGAAAAAAACGATTTTTTTTTTTAAACTATTTTTTTGCATTGATACATGCCCCCTTGGGCAGTACCTGGGTCCCTATACACTTTTTATGGCAATAGCTTGCATATAAGCCTTTAAAATGAGCACTTTTGATTTTTCATGTTCGTGTCCTATAGACTTTAGCGGTTTTCGCATGTTCGCACACATTTTTTGCCTGTTCGCATGTTCTGGTGCGAACCGAACTGGGGGCTGTTCGGCTCATCACTAATTATTAGCTGGAGTTTGGCTTAAATTTGTTGATGTGTCTAAATCTGCTAGTGCATCTACCGCTCTCCTCCTTCCAGACTGACAATGCTACTGTCCAAATCTGCCCCCGGTGCTCCTTCATCCAGAGTGTGGGCACTTTAAGACAGAAGGTGTGTTACTGCCCAGATCACCAGGTGAAAACAGAGGGGAGCCTACAAAAGAAAACTAGTGTAGCCAACACATCCAATGATTGGTAAGCTGCAGAATATTAGAATTATGGTTTTGGGTTTAAGGGCTTTTCTGCACATCTCTGCACAGACTTTTAAAATGATATCACCTTATGAGCAGTGGCAAGTTTATACCACTTTCCCCACCCTGGTACATAGCATGTTCAGCTCTGACACTATGGGTTTGATTTATAAAGCGAACAGTCCAGGATAAGTGTCCTTATTTTTAATAAATGTGACAGTTATTTTCCAATGAGAAATGTATAAACTCCTGCCTCTGTAAATCGAGCCTTATCTCGTAGCATTGAAGTTTTATGGTGCACTCTCTGGTAACCTACAGTGCATTCATAAAGTATTCAGACCCCCTTCACTTTTTCAATTTTGTTATGTTGCAGCCTGATAGTACAGTTGTATAAATTCTTTTTTTTTTCTTATTAATCCATACTCAGTACCGAATAATGACAAAGTGAAAACTGAATTTTAGAAATGCCTATGAATTTAAAAAGAAAAACTGAAATATCACATGTACTGATGTATTCAGACCTTTTAAGCTTCGTACACACGGTACGATTGTTGGCCAACCCAGCGTCTGATTTTTGTCAAAAGGGCTTGTGCCAGGATCTTGTCTTGCATACTAATGGTACACAATTGTCGTGTCACAAACACGAACATAGTGACATACTACGAGGAATTTCAGCTCTTGAGCGCCACCCTTTGGGCCCCTTCTGCTAATCTCATGTTTGGTGAGCATTGATTCCGAGCATGCATGTTTGTACTTTCGACTTTTGTGTGATGGATTTGTGTACTGACCATACGAAAATTTGACGTCAAACCGTTGTCTGCCAAAAATTTACTAGCCTGTCATCCAACATTTGTTGGTGGAAAATCGGACAACAATTGTCAAAAAGAGCGGTAAGATTTTAGGACAACAGTCTGTCAACAGACAATCCCCTGCCAACAATCGGACCATGTGTACGAGGCTTAACTCAGTACTTTGTTGAAGCACCTTTGGCAGCAATTACAGCCTTGAATCTTTTTGGGTATGATGCGTCGATCCTTGTACACCTGGATTGGGGGATTTTCTGGTATTCTTCCATGCAAATCCTCTCAAGCTCAGTCAGTTTGGATGGGGACCTCCGTGAACAGCTATTTTCAGGTCTCTCTAGAGATATTTTATAGGGTTCAATTCAGGGCTCTGACTGGGCCACTCAAGACATTTACAGAGTTGTCCCGTAGCCACTCCTCTGATTGCTCAGTTTGGTCGGGCGACCAGCTCTTGGAAGAGTCCTGGTTGTGCCAAACATTTTCCATTTGAGAATTATGGAGGCCATTGTGCTCTTGGGAACCTTCAGTACAGCAGAAATTTTTTGTAGCCTTCCCCAGATCTGTGCCTTGAGATAAACCTGTCTGCAGGCAGTTCTTTTGACCTCATGACCTTTGCCTGGTTCACACATATGCATTTTCTAGTGCATTTTCAGTTTTGCAGAAACAAACTACAGTCTATTTAACACGGTTTCCTATGGATGTAGTTCACATCTGTGCATTTTATGGAACGAGCTAGGGACTTTTTTCTGGTTTTTGGTTCCACAGACTTCAATGGATCAAAAACATGTATTGGAAAATGAAAATGCACCTGGAATCTGCAACCTGCATAGGTGTGAATCAGGCCTTAATAGAGAGATGTGTACCTTTCCAATCATGTCCAATTAATCTGTGTAATTTACCACAGGTGTACACCAATCAAGGTGTAGAAACATCTCACCAACGATCAAGAAAAATGGGAAGTACCTGAACTAATATTGAAGTGTTGTTGCAAAAAGTCTGAATACTTGTGCCAATGTGATATTTCAGTTTTTCTTTTTTCATACATTTGCAAACATTTCTAAAATTATGTTTTTACTTGCCATTATGGGGCACTGCAACATAACAAAATTGAAAAAGTGAAGGGGGTTCTGAATACTTTATGAATGTACTTATACTGCTCTTTATAGTCATATACAACTCTCATGGTACTCTGCATGGCAATATGCTGCTTTTAGACCCCATGTACACTGGGGGTTTAGCCCCAGTGCATGGGGCTTGGATGTTTAGCTGCAGGTAGAGGGCACAGGTGCTGGCAGCCTGTCAAACTCTGTGAGGCTAAAGCCCAATACACACTATCAGATTTTCTGCTGATTTTTTCCTTCAGATTTACCAAAACCATATAATATGAAGTCAAACCTTAGGAGTTTCAATTTGTATGCAATCAGGCAGGACCTTGCACTACATGTTTTTGGTAAATCTGAAGACAAAAATCAGCAGAAAATCTGATAGTGTGTATGGGGCTTAACAGCTGCTGTAGCTGGACAGGGCTGAACGGTACACTTAGCAGTACACAGTGCTGTTTTTTGGCCTAGGCTGACAAGGCCCAGACCTAGGGCGACACTTTGTGGGGGGCGACAAAAAATTGCTATTAGGAAGTCTTCGGGCATACTTGGCCAGGGGATGGGAGCAACTGGCACCCCCATAAGATGGCTGATGATTGGCCAGACGGGTGCACGTAATTTCTGTTGGGTGGAGCCTAATGCCTACACTCCTCCGCGCAACATCAATGCCATCTTCTCCCCGGCCCGGGGTCTGTGATGATAGGAGGAGGAGAGAGAGAGGGGCCATTGGGGAGCAGTGCGCCATGAGCGGTGTAATCACAGTCATGGGGTGAGGCTGTGTACTTTATTTCTTACAGGAGTCTAGAGACACCAGGGTCGCCACCATGGGGGGGGGGCAAGTACAGATTCATAATACTCTCCTGGTCCTCCCTCACAGTGTCCCCTTGTGCCCCCCCTTGTGTCCCCTATCCGCACTGCCTCCCTCTGTCATCGCACTGCGCCCCCTCTGTCATCGCACTGCATCCCCCTTTGTCATCGCACTACATCCCCCTCTGTCATTGCACTGCGTCCCCCTCTGTCATCACACTGCGTCCCCCTCTCATCACACTGCGTCCCTCTAACTTCACACTATGTCCCTCTCTGCCCTCATTACACTGTGTCCCTCTCTGCCCTCCTCACATTGCATCCCTCTCTGCCCTCAGCATCCCTCTCTATCCCCACTGCATCCCTCTGTCCTCTGCGACCCTCTTTGTCCTCATCGCACTGCATCCCTTTCTGTCTGTCCCCAGTGTCGCACTGTCCCTGGTGGCACCCTCTGTCCTCATCGCACTGCATACCTCTCTGTCCCCGGCATCCCTCTCTGTCCTCGTCACACTGCATCCCTCTCTGTCCCTGGCGTCCCTCTCTGTCCCCCCATGTCCTCATCGCAGTGTGCCCCTCTCTGTCCCCGGCGTCCCTCTCTGTCCTCATCGCACTGCATCCCTCTCTCTGTCTGTCCCCAGCTTCCCTCTCTGTCCCCCCCATCCTTGTCGCACTGCATCCTTCTCTGTCCTCATCGCACCGTGTCCCTCTCTGTCCCTGGCAGAGTGAGGCTGCACTGATGAGGCTACACTAATGGGGCTGCACTAATAGGCAATGATAAGGCTGCACCGATGGGCCGCACTGATGGGTACTGATAAGGCTGCACTGATGGGCACTGATAAGGCCGCACTGATGGGCTGCACTGGTGGCCACTGATAAGGCCGTTCTGATGGGCACTGATAGGACTGCACTGATAAGGCTGCACTGATGGGCACTGATAAGGCTGCACTGATGGGCTCTGATAAGGCTGCACTGATGGGCTTTATGTTGATATTGTTCAAAAGCTGTTGTTATTTATTTTTGGAACTTAATTCTGCATAAAACATTTAACAGTGTAATTTCATAAGATAATGTACGAGGGCGTGTTTAGGAGCGGGGCAGGGTAGGGTTGTATTTAAATTAGAGGGTGCATGAGTTTAGTCAGGCCTAGGGCAGCACATAACCTAAATATACCACTGGCAGTACAATTGTTTAGGGTAGTGTGTGCCCATAGAGTTTGACAGTCTGCCAGCAGTGAGGTTGGACTGTGCAACTGTGCCAACCACCAGCAGGTAAATGCCAGAGCCCTGGACACCAGGCCTAAATGCCCAGTGTGCATAGAGCCTTATTTTGTCTTATTTCTGGTAAAATACAGCTGTTATAGCACTGTTTATGGTAATCTTCAGCTGCATGCAGCTCTTAAAACTCTCCTTGGCAGTATGCAGTTCTCATTGTACTTGCAGTGGTAAGGCTAGATTTCACAATTGTGCCTCTGTATTTTTTATGTATTTTTTATGCATTTTTGATGCATCTTTCATGGGCTCCCAGTAATGTCAAGGCAGCCAAGATCTCCAAAGTCACACCAAAAACGCACCTGTGCCTTTTACCAATCACAAAGAAGCACATTGCATAGGGATTCCTTTTGTTGGGCAATGTTGCATGATGACTGCAGCACAGCAAATCCTACAGGTGTAAACAGGGGCTTAGAAGCAGCTCTCCTAATGCCTTCTACTTTCTCACTATGTATGGAATTAGCTATGAGAGTAGGTAAAGCATACCAATGAGTAGGTCCTATACTGTAGTAGATAGAACATTTTGAGCAAGAAGTTTTTACACTTTAAGCAAGACATTTTATTCATCTATTTTGTCAACTTATGTTGATACACTTAAAGTGTTTCGTTTTTTACCTTAAAGTGTCACTAAACTAAATCAAACAACAAGGAGCACTCACATGAGTGTAGACGGGTAGGCCGCACACCCCATACAGTGCATAAAAAAGACAAGAGAGAACCCCCTATCGGGGCTTTTGAGCAGCCAATGAAGTGCAATAAAGATGGTTAAAAAAAATTGGATTTTATTAGTACAAAAATAATATATGGGGAAATTGATAGGGTAAAAGCACCAACAAACCACAAAAAAATGGATGAGTGAGCAACGGGAGAAAAAAAGTGAAGGAGCAGACCAACGGAGTTGGATGGGACAAAAGGACGGATGAAACAAACAAAGGGGGAAGGGGAGGGGAAAGAGAGTGGGAAAGGGGGGGGGGGGAGGGGGAAAGGGACAGGGAAAAAGGAAGGAGGTACAAAGGGAATGGGAAAAGGAGGGGAAGGGAAAGGGGGGGGAAAGGGGAAAGAGGGGGAAGGAGGAAGGAGTGGATAAAAGAGAGGGAAGGGAAATGGGGAACAAAGAAGGGGGGGGAGGGGGGGGAGGAAAAGGGGAGAAAGGAGGGGAAAGGGGAAGGGAGGGGAAGGGGAAGGGAAACTGAGGACGGACAAGAAAATGAAGGAAGGGAAGAGCAAGGGAGAGGGGGGGGGGAAAGAAAGAGGGGAAGGGAAGAGGAAGGGGAAGGAAATGAAATAAATTGATAAAAGGGGGGGGGAAGGGGGGGGGGAGAGGGAAGAAAGGGGGGGGAAAAAAAAGGGATGTGCAGGCAAGGTAATGGTGAATGAGTGGGAGTGAGAGAGAGGTGGTAGGGAGGGAAGAAGGGATGTGAGGAAGGGAGTGGGGGGAGTAGGGAGAAGAAGTGTGGGATGCTTCATGACAATATGTGGAAGGAGGACAGTGGATGAAGGGGAATTACCCCTAAATGCAACATACACAAGTGAACGTGAGAAAAACACACCAAAACAAGCAGCACCAAAAAAAACAACAATACTGTGACAAGTGCAAGGGTGGTGGTGGGACTAATTACCCAGTCAAGCTGAACTGAATAATAGAGTTGGTACATTCGTTATTCTGAATAAAAAATTATGACAAAGTTAAGAATAGTTTCAAAAAAGAGACAAGTTGCTAAGAAGCTTGTATAGGTGTGTTACCATCATTTCGGGTACACTTACCACTTTGATGGATTAGGCGGCACCTTGCCTGGCGTCTCTGCGTCAAAGAGAATCCAATAGAGTGCCTCTGGAGTTTCCTCTGTTTATAAGGAGTGTCAATTGACTAACTCCCATCAGGTGCAAGTGTATGGCCGCCCCCCCCCGCCCGAGCCCCTCCCCCCACCCCTCACCGCAAGGGGGGGAAAACGAGCAACACAGCTGTGTGCTCAGCGTGACCCCCCCGGCGTTCCGGAGAGGAGGAATCCTCCGGGCATCCCGTACACCTCCGTCGCAACTGCGCAGGCGCCGCTACGTCACGCACACACGCACCAGGGCGCGCGCGCGTGAGCACGGCGTCCGGAAGGGATCCGGGACGCCGCTGGCAGGGCAAGAGGTGTCCACTGACGGCGCAGCCGCCTAGTGGGCACATTAAGGAGACGCGGGCCCAAGCATCTCCCCTCTCACCCTGCCAGGAAGACACATAAGTGCACCCCCGCCCCCAGAGGAGGAGGACAGGCACTGAAGGAGAGGTGGAAGCAAACATCGCACCATACAATTGTACATCCGATGCTATGCAAAGATTTCTAATGAGGAAATAGTGTTGACAATCCTCATCACTTATTCACAGGGTACTGCGTGCATGGTCCATGCAGGGCGGATTGACTACATGCTGACCATGCCGTATACATCGTTCGTAACATGTCATTGTTAGTTTAAGCAGGGTTATACACTTATAATGGCATCGTCCGCTTGCAAGTACATATTTACATAACATATATACAAAAAGAAGAAAAATAAAAAATTGCATAACATTACATGTTGTTACATATAAAGAACTGAGAACTGCATTTAGGCTAGATTTTCCTCAAAGAGGGAGAGCGTTTTAAAGTGTGTGGTCCATTAGCGTTTTAATCCCATAACCTACACAACCATATGCACATCATGCGTCTAGAAATAATGGCGAGAACAGTGGTGACATAGATGGTTATACATGGGGAAAACCAGGCAGTGTACATAAGACTGGGAACACTGGGTGGGTAAAGTGGTGGTGGGAGACTCCACTTGGGTCAGCATAAAAAAGAAAGAAACGGGGGAATGCAGAAGGGGGAAAGGTAGGGAAGGAAATTGGGGAAGGGGGGAGGGGGGAAATAAAGGGAGGGGGGGGGCAAGGGAAAAAAAAAAAAAAAAAAAGGGAAGGGGGGGGGGGGGGGGGGAAGGGGAAGGAAGAGGGGGGGGGGGAGGGAGGGAGAGCAAGGAGAAGGGAAGAAATCCAAGCGGCAATATAAAGTGAAAGTTTTATTTTCAATACATTATTGTCGCTTCCCAGATGAGAACCCCTGCAAGAAAGGGGCATATGAAATTGATTCATTCAGGCCTGGTGGAGAGGTGGCCTGCAACTGGAATATCCATCTCTGCTCTTTCTGCAGCAGAGACTTATTCCAGTCGCCGCCTCTGATGGGAATCTGTATTTTATAAAGGGCCACAAAGGTAACTCTGGGGACACTGTAATTGTGTGTGCTAATTATATGCCTCCCAATAGGGAGGTATGGGTTCCCCACCTCCATGCTATAGATATGTTGGGAGATGCGTTTCCAGAATTCCTGCCTGGTTTTCCCCACGTAGTATGCACCGCATTCACATTCCATCAAATATACAATTCCGCGAGTGCGGCAATTCACAAACTGTGTGGGTGTGAAGGTGTCACCATTAGGCAACATAAAGATTTTATCCTGTTTGATGAGTGAACAATATGAGCAATGTCCGCAGGGGAAAGAACCCACTGCCGGACAGTGCTTCAATCTCATATTTGCGTTGGTATATTCACTCCGAACGAGCTTGTCGCGTAGTGACATGGCTCTTTTGTATGTTATGGAGGGTTTTTCATGAACGAATCCACGCAGTTTTGGGTCATCCGTGAGTATGTTCCAATGACGCTCTATAATCTTTTTAATAACCTGGTGTTGTCGAGAATACCGCATGATAATTCGGGTAGGGTAACATTCAGCGCCTTGGGGGGGTTTGGATTTAAAAAGTAGCTGAGATCTAGAGTATCCTAACGTTCGGTTATAGGCTTTTTTGAGGCAAGATCTACTATAACCTCTTGCTAGGAGTCGATTTTGGAGCCCCTCTGCTTCTTTTTTGAACAAAGTGTCGTTTGAACAGTTTCGCCTAAGGCGCAAGTACTGTCCGTAAGGGATCGAGTTCTTCAATGGGATCAGATGAAAACTCTCAGAGTGGAGAACCGTATTCCCAGCAGTCGTTTTTCGAAACAGGGTGCTAGAAAGGTGTCCATCCCCGGTGACTGAGATGGAGACATCCAGGAAGGTGACGCTGTGGGAATTGTGGGTCATCGTAAACCTCAGGTTGCGATCGTTTACATTAATTTTACGAAAAAATTCAAGTAGTTTGATCTCAGGTCCCTCCCAGACGACGAAGACGTCATCGATATACCTCAGCCATTTGGTTATATGGCTGGTGTACTCGACAAGGTCCTCGTCGTCCAGGAGGGACTTCTCCCACTCCCCCAGGTACAGGTTGGCGTAGGAGGGGGCACAACAGGTCCCCATAGCCACACCCTGCACCTGGAGGTAGTGGGAGTTGTCAAAGCAAAAATGGTTATAGTGCAATATATAGTGTAGCCCAGTCAAGATGAATCTGGCCAACGCTGGATCGTATTGGGAATGCTGTTGCAGGGCCCTTCGTACAGCATTCAAACCCTTGGAGTGGGGAATGCTGCTGTACAGCGCCTCAACATCGATGGTTACCAAGATCGCATTTTTAGGTATCTTCAGATCATAAATAAGTTGTAAAAATTGTATTGTGTCCTTGACAAATGAGGGCAGGGACAGAACAAGAGGTTGCAAGTGTGCATCTATAACCCGACTTAGATTTTCCGAGATAGCTCCATTGCCAGAGACAATGGGGCGACCTGTGGGTTTGGTCGGATTTTTATGTATCTTGGGTAGACTGTAAAATGTGGCTACCCTGGGGTGTGGAGTACTAACAAATTCATAGATGTCTTTGGTAATTTCCCCTCTATGGAATGCACGGTCGATCATATTATAAAAGATGATATTGTATTGATTGATGTTAAGGACTGAGATTACTTTGTACCATTCTTTGTTCTTTAGTATGTCAAGACACATTGAAACGTAGTCGTCATTGTTCATGACGACTACGTTACCCCCTTTGTCCGAGGGTTTTATCACAATATCGGAATTTTTCATGAGACGTTGAAGGGCCAGATTTTCTTCATTGGAAAGGTTGGCCGGTTTGGACTGAATTTGCGATAATTTACATATATCGCGAATTGTCTGCCTTAAAAATATTGCTACATTAGGATTAATGCTAGATGAAGGAAAAGTAGTGGAGGCCTTTTTGAACATTGTTAGAGGGTTTGAAGTCGACTTGTCAGCCTCCTGCAGTAAGGGCTCCAAATCGATTTGGTCTATTAGATCTACTGTGTTGTTTTCTTGATAAAGAAGAGTTAGATCACGTAAGGCCCTACATTTCCTCATATTGAGGGGAGACCCATCCACAGCGTCACCTTCCGAGTCATCCTTTGCATGCAGGTATTTGAGTAATAACCTGCGTGCAAAGAGTTGTAAATCAGTAACTGTTTCGAAAACGTCAAATTGTTGTTCAGGGCAGAAAGTTAATCCACGAGATAAAAGTTGCACTTCGCTGGGTGAGAGGTAGGTGGAAGATAGATTAACCACACTTAGGTGGCTTGTTGTATTCGCACCACAAAGGGGTCCAAACCTTTGCCTGTTTTGTTGATTTGTGGGGACATAGGTCCCCGAGATGGGTTTTAAAGCTTTCTGTGAAGCTACTTTGTTAGAGCCAACGGAGGGGGTGGGATGTCTTGAGGATTCCTGTGTGGATGGGATATTGCTATTTGATTCTAAAGAAGTTGCCCTGCCCCGTCTCCGCAGCATAATCTGCAGTCTGGTCGGGCTGGGCATCTTGGGAATCTGTTTGTATGGAGGCGATATCCATCACCCGTTTTTTTTGAGTCGTGTTCAGGAGAATTTCTAGAACTCCGATCTCTTTTCTGCTGGGCTTTTGTTGCGCATTTGATTGCGTTGAGAAGAATTCTTACGTTCAGGTTCGGGATCCAAAGATCTCCGAACTTTGGAAGTTTGAGTGTTCGTTTTGTGCTTGGATTCACGACGTGGTTGGTTATGGGTACACCCCCTTGGTTCTTCCATCTATAGGCGTACCCCTCTGAGAAGGCATGTTTATCCCTCCAAAATTGCGTTTCCTTATTATGTAAAATATTTTTATTAAAGATTGAGAGATTTTCTTCCAGGCAAATTTGAGATTCAGCGAATAGGGGATGCTGGGCATATTGGTTCAATGTTTGTTCCAATTTATCAATAACGCAGTCTAAGAGGGCAACTTGTTTGTCATACTCCCTGGACAGGATTAACATCATCTCCTGGAGCATGACTTGAGGTTGGCCTCCCATTCAGCCCTACACTCATCACTTATTAGATCAACATTTGGAAAAATTTGGACCCGTAGTCCATAGGGATTAATTTGTTCCTTGAGGTATCTGCCGAAACTCTTGACATGCCAAAAGAGGGCAGATTTTCTCTCAAGCACCTTAGTTAGTTTTTGGAATAATGATGTGATGGACAGGGTTTTTTGGTCGCCTGTTCAAAGGAGTTTTCATACTGAGTCATTAGATTGGCCCAATCAGCCCCCGTGAATTACTCATCCTGAATCAACAATTGCAGAGAATTAATAGTCAAAACAAATACTCGAATGGCATAGGAAGAGGGGAAGGAAACCATACACCAGTATTAAAAATGACGGCCTAAAAAAACCAGTTCGTAGTTCGTGTCTAGACTCGAGTGCCAGAGAAACGGGGGAGGGTGTTTAACCACCCAAGAAAATCAAATCAAACAACAAGGAGCACTCACATGAGTGTAGACGGGTAGGCCGCACACCCCATACAGTGCATAAAAAAGACAAGAGAGAACCCCCTATCGGGGCTTTTGAGCAGCCAATGAAGTGCAATAAAGATGGTTAAAAAAAATTGGATTTTATTAGTACAAAAATATATAAATAACATTAAAAGAAAAAATTCATTGAAATGAATGCTGACTGTTAGAGTCAGGACACGAACTGGGTATGGCGTACATATGCAACAGACAGCAGTTTACAGTGAAAACCAATGCAGGACACAATGTATACGGGGGCAGCCTGAATTCCCCCAATTGTAAGCGTTAGGTTAAAATAACAATGAGCGCCTCTAAATAAAGACAATAGGCCGTACAATATATGTGGGACAACAGTAATTGTATATAGTAATCCTGACGCGTTTCGACCCTTCCTGGGTCTTCTTCAGAGGATGGTTATCCACACTAAAAGAGGGTAACATATATCAAACATAACATCAAATTACCACGGTGCCAGAAACCATGCAGGCATACCCTGTAATGTAATCAAATAAGTTATATAGTTACCTATCACAGGAATTGTGACATTACAATGTCGTTCTTGACATTGCAAAATGTTTAGGATGATACAGTTATTTCTTCGCTCCCCTGTCTCCCCCGTGTCGGACCAACTCCCCCAGGGACGGGTGGTGGATCAGATGAGTCTTACGAGAGATCACGCTTACCAGCCCCCCATATGGGAGAGGGAGGGAAAAGAAGGGGCGAGACGGGCAATCCAAAACCGCACCCAGATAGGATTCACGTTAGTACTACAAATCAAAAAAAAAAAATGAAATGAAAAATAATGGAGGGTCAGTTGGTTCATACCATGTAGTTGGGAAGTTTACCAACCATGGAGTTCTATGCGCTTACTAAATTATGAGTCCATGGATATACAGGAGGGCATTGCTGAAAAATGAAAAAGGGGAAGGGAACAAAGGGGAAGGAAGGGGGGGGGAAGGGAAAGGGGGAGGAAGGGAAAGAAGGGCGGGAGAAGGAAGAAGGGGAGAGGAAGGGCATGTGAGGAAAGAGTGAAGAGGAAAAGAAAGAAAAGGGTGAGTAGAAAGGGAGTGAGTGAAATACAGTTGATATAGAAAATAGCAAATGCCCTGCTGACAATGGTTAACCATGCGACTTCAAAATATATGGGGAAATTGATAGGGTAAAAGCACCAACAAACCACAAAAAAATGGATGAGTGAGCAACGGGAGAAAAAAAGTGAAGGAGCAGACCAACGGAGTTGGATGGGACAAAAGGACGGATGAAACAAACAAAGGGGGAAGGGGAGGGGAAAGAGAGTGGGAGGGGGGGGGGGGGGAGGGGGAAAGGGACGGGGAAAAAGGAAGGAGGTACAAAGGGAAGGGGAAAAGGAGGGGAAGGGAAAGGGGGGGGAAAAGGGGAAAGAGGGGGAAGGAGGAAGGAGTGGATAAAAGAGAGGGAAGGGAAATGGGGAACAAAGAAGGGGGGGAAGGGGGGAAAAGGAAAAGGGGAGGAAAAGGGGAGAAAGGAGGGGAAAGGGGAAGGGAGGGGAAGGGGAAGGGAAACTGAGGACGGACAAGAAAATGAAGGAAGGGAAGAGCAAGGGAGAGGGGGGGGGGAAAGAAAGAAGGGAAGGGAAGAGGAAAGGGGAAGGAAATGAAATAAATTGATAAAAGGGGGGGGGGAAGGGGGGGGGGAAGGGAGAGGGAAGAAAGGGGGGGAAAAAAAAAAAAAAAGGGATGTGCAGGCAAGGTAATGGTGAATGAGTGGGAGTGAGAGAGAGGTGGTAGGGAGGGAAGAAGGGATGTGAGGAAGGGAGTGGGGGGAGTAGGGAGAAGAAGTGTGGGATGCTTCATGACAATATGTGGAAGGAGGACAGTGGATGAAGGGGAATTACCCCTAAATGCAACATACACAAGTGAACGTGAGAAAAACACACCAAAACAAGCAGCACCAAAAAAAACAACAATACTGTGACAAGTGCAAGGGTGGTGGTGGGACTAATTACCCAGTCAAGCTGAACTGAATAATAGAGTTGGTACATTCGTTATTCTGAATAAAAAATTATGACAAAGTTAAGAATAGTTTCAAAAAAGAGACAAGTTGCTAAGAAGCTTGTATAGGTGTGTTACCATCATTTCGGGTACACTTACCACTTTGATGGATTAGGCGGCACCTTGCCTGGCGTCTCTGCGTCAAAGAGAATCCAATAGAGTGCCTCTGGAGTTTCCTCTGTTTATAAGGAGTGTCAATTGACTAACTCCCATCAGGTGCAAGTGTATGGCCGCCCCCCCCCGCCCGAGCCCCTCCCCCCACCCCTCACCGCAAGGGGGGGAAAACGAGCAACACAGCTGTGTGCTCAGCGTGACCCCCCCGGCGTTCCGGAGAGGAGGAATCCTCCGGGCATCCCCGTACACCTCCGTCGCAACTGCGCAGGTGCCGCTACGTCACGCACACGCGCACCAGGGCGCGCGCGCGTGAGCACGGCGTCCGGAAGGGATCCGGGACGCCGCTGGCAGGGCAAGAGGTGTCCACTGACGGCGCAGCCGCCTAGTGGGCACATTAAGGAGACGCGGGCCCAAGCATCTCCCCTCTCACCCTGCCAGGAAGACACATAAGTGCACCCCCGCCCCCAGAGGAGGAGGACAGGCACTGAAGGAGAGGTGGAAGCAAACATCGCACCATACAATTGTACATCCGATGCTATGCAAAGATTTCTAATGAGGAAATAGTGTTGACAATCCTCATCACTTATTCACAGGGTACTGCGTGCATGGTCCATGCAGGGCGGATTGACTACATGCTGACCATGCCGTATACATCGTTCGTAACATGTCATTGTTAGTTTAAGCAGGGTTATACACTTATAATGGCATCGTCCGCTTGCAAGTACATATTTACATAACATATATACAAAAAGAAGAAAAATAAAAAATTGCATAACATTACATGTTGTTACATATAAAGAACTGAGAACTGCATTTAGGCTAGATTTTCCTCAAAGAGGGAGAGCGTTTTAAAGTGTGTGGTCCATTAGCGTTTTAATCCCATAACCTACACAACCATATGCACATCATGCGTCTAGAAATAATGGAGAGAACAGTGGTGACATAGATGGTTATACATGGGGAAAACCAGGCAGTGTACATAAGACTGGGAACACTGGGTGGGTAAAGTGGTGGTGGGAGACTCCACTTGGGTCAGCATAAAAAAGAAAGAAACGGGGGAATGCAGAAGGGGGAAAGGTAGGGAAGGAAATTGGGGAAGGGGGGGAGGGGGGAAATAAAGGGAGGGGGGGGGCAAGGGAAAAAAAAAAAAAAAAAGGGAAGGGGGGGGGGGGGGGGGGGAAGGGGAAGGAAAAGAGGGGAAAAGAAGGGGAGGGAGGG
Organism: Aquarana catesbeiana; assembly: GCF_042186555.1. Lineage (NCBI taxonomy): Eukaryota > Metazoa > Chordata > Amphibia > Anura > Ranidae > Aquarana > Aquarana catesbeiana. Next base: position 363,465,993 of record NC_133327.1, on the reverse strand, counting down.
AGAAGGGAAGAAATCCAAGCGGTAATATAAAGTGAAAGTTTTATTTTCAATACATTATTGTCGCTTCCCAGATGAGAACCCCTGCAAGAAAGGGGCATATGAAATTGATTCATTCAGGCCTGGTGGAGAGGTGGCCTGCAACTGGAATATCCATCTCTGCTCTTTCTGCAGCAGAGACTTATTCCAGTCGCCGCCTCTGATGGGAATCTGTATTTTATAAAGGGCCACAAAGGTAACTCTGGGGACACTGTAATTGTGTGTGCTAATTATATGCCTCCCAATAGGGAGGTATGGGTTCCCCACCTCCATGCTATAGATATGTTGGGAGATGCGTTTCCAGAATTCCTGCCTGGTTTTCCCCACGTAGTATGCACCGCATTCACATTCCATCAAATATACAATTCCGCGAGTGCGGCAATTCACAAACTGTGTGGGTGTGAAGGTGTCACCATTAGGCAACATAAAGATTTTATCCTGTTTGATGAGTGAACAATATGAGCAATGTCCGCAGGGGAAAGAACCCACTGCCGGACAGTGCTTCAATCTCATATTTGCGTTGGTATATTCACTCCGAACGAGCTTGTCGCGTAGTGACATGGCTCTTTTGTATGTTATGGAGGGTTTTTCATGAACGAATCCACGCAGTTTTGGGTCATCCGTATGTTCCAATGACGCTCTATAATCTTTTTAATAACCTGGTGTTGTCGAGAATACCGCATGATAATTCGGGTAGGGTAACATTCAGCGCCTTGGGGGGGTTTGGATTTAAAAAGTAGCTGAGATCTAGAGTATCCTAACGTTCGGTTATAGGCTTTTTTGAGGCAAGATCTACTATAACCTCTTGCTAGGAGTCGATTTTGGAGCCCCTCTGCTTCTTTTTTGAACAAAGTGTCGTTTGAACAGTTTCGCCTAAGGCGCAAGTACTGTCCGTAAGGGATCGAGTTCTTCAATGGGATCGGATGAAAACTCTCAGAGTGGAGAACCGTATTCCCAGCAGTCGTTTTTCGAAACAAGGTGCTAGAAAGGTGTCCATCCCCGGTGACTGAGATGGAGACATCCAGGAAGCAGGAAGGTGACGCTGTGGGAATTGTGGGTCATCGTAAACCTCAGGTTGCGATCGTTTACATTAATTTTACGAAAAAATTCAAGTAGTTTGATCTCAGGTCCCTCCCAGACGACGAAGACGTCATCGATATACCTCAGCCATTTGGTTATATGGCTGGTGTACTCGACAAGGTCCTCGTCGTCCAGGAGGGACTTCTCCCACTCCCCCAGGTACAGGTTGGCGTAGGAGGGGGCACAACAGGTCCCCATAGCCACACCCTGCACCTGGAGGTAGTGGGAGTTGTCAAAGCAAAAATGGTTATAGTGCAATATATAGTGTAGCCCAGTCAAGATGAATCTGGCCAACGCTGGATCGTATTGGGAATGCTGTTGCAGGGCCCTTCGTACAGCATTCAAACCCTTGGAGTGGGGAATGCTGCTGTACAGCGCCTCAACATCGATGGTTACCAAGATCGCATTTTTAGGTATCTTCAGATCATAAATAAGTTGTAAAAATTGTATTGTGTCCTTGACAAATGAGGGCAGGGACAGAACAAGAGGTTGCAAGTGTGCATCTATAACCCGACTTAGATTTTCCGAGATAGCTCCATTGCCAGAGACAATGGGGCGACCTGTGGGTTTGGTCGGATTTTTATGTATCTTGGGTAGACTGTAAAATGTGGCTACCCTGGGGTGTGGAGTACTAACAAATTCATAGATGTCTTTGGTAATTTCCCCTCTATGGAATGCACGGTCGATCATATTATAAAAGATGATATTGTATTGATTGATGTTAAGGACTGAGATTACTTTGTACCATTCTTTGTTCTTTAGTATGTCAAGACACATTGAAACGTAGTCGTCATTATTCATGACGACTACGTTACCCCCTTTGTCCGAGGGTTTTATCACAATATCGGAATTTTTCATGAGACGTTGAAGGGCCAGATTTTCTTCATTGGAAAGGTTGGCCGGTTTGGACTGAATTTGCGATAATTTACATATATCGCGAATTGTCTGCCTTAAAAATATTGCTACATTAGGATTAATGCTAGATGAAGGAAAAGTAGTGGAGGCCTTTTTGAACATTGTTAGAGGGTTTGAAGTCGACTTGTCAGCCTCCTGCAGTAAGGCGTCCAAATCGATTTGGTCTATTAGATCTACTGTGTTGTTTTCTTGATAAAGAAGAGTTAGATCACGTAAGGCCCTACATTTCCTCATATTGAGGGGAGACCCATCCACAGCGTCACCTTCCGAGTCATCCTTTGCATGCAGGTATTTGAGTAATAACCTGCGTGCAAAGAGTTGTAAATCAGTAACTGTTTCGAAAACGTCAAATTGTTGTTCAGGGCAGAAAGTTAATCCACGAGATAAAAGTTGCACTTCGCTGGGTGAGAGGTAGGTGGAAGATAGATTAACCACACTTAGGTGGCTTGTTGTATTCGCACCACAAAGGGGTCCAAACCTTTGCCTGTTTTGTTGATTTGTGGGGACATAGGTCCCCGAGATGGGTTTAAAGCTTTCTGTGAAGCTACTTTGTTAGAGCCAACGGAGGGGGTGGGATGTCTTGAGGATTCCTGTGTGGATGGGATATTGCTATTTGATTCTAAAGAAGTTGCCCTGCCCGTCTCCGCAGCATAATCTGCAGTCTGGTTGGGCTGGGCATCTTGGGAATCTGTTTGTATGGAGGCGATATCCATCGCCCGTTTTTTTGAGTCGTGTTCAGGAGAATTTCTAGAACTCCGATCTCTTTTCTGCTGGGCTTATTTGCGCATTTGATTGCGTTGAGAAGAATTCTTACGTTCAGGTTCGGGATCCAAAGATCTCCGAACTTTGGAAGTTTGAGTGTTCGTTTTGTGCTTGGATTCACGACGTGGTTGGTTATTGGGTACACCCCCTTGGTTCTTCCATCTATAGGCGTACCCCTCTGAGAAGGCATGTTTATCCCTCCAAAATTGCGTTTCCTTATTATGTAAAATATTTTTATTAAAGATTGAGAGATTTTCTTCCAGGCAAATTTGAGATTCAGCGAATAGGGGATGCTGGGCATATTGGTTCAATGTTTGTTCCAATTTATCAATAACGCAGTCTAAGAGGGCAACTTGTTTGTCCTATCAATTTCCCCATATATTTTGAAGTCGCATGGTTAACCATTGTCAGCAGGGCATTTGCTATTTTCTATATCAACTGTATTTCACTCACTCCCTTTCTACTCACCCTTTTCTTTCTTTTCCTCTTCACTCTTTCCTCACATGCCCTTCCTCTCCCCTTCTTCCTTCTCCCGCCCTTCTTTCCCTTCCTCCCCCTTTCCCTTCCCCCCCCTTCCTTCCCCTTTGTTCCCTTCCCCTTTTTCATTTTTCAGCAATGCCCTCCTGTATATCCATGGACTCATAATTTAGTAAGCGCATAGAACTCCATGGTTGGTAAACTTCCCAACTACATGGTATGAACCAACTGACCCTCCATTATTTTTCATTTCATTTTTTTTTTGATTTGTAGTACTAACGTGAATCCTATCTGGGTGCGGTTTTGGATTGCCCGTCTCGCCCCTTCTTTTCCCTCCCTCTCCCATATGGGGGGCTGGTAAGCGTGATCTCTCGTAAGACTCATCTGATCCACCACCCGTCCCTGGGGGAGTTGGTCCGACACGGGGGAGACAGGGGAGCGAAGAAATAACTGTATCATCCTAAACATTTTGCAATGTCAAGAACGACATTGTAATGTCACAATTCCTGTGATAGGTAACTATATAACTTATTTGATTACATTACAGGGTATGCCTGCATGGTTTCTGGCACCGTGGTAATTTGATGTTATGTTTGATATATGTTACCCTCTTTTAGTGTGGACAACCATCCTCTGAAGAAGACCCAGGAAGGGTCGAAACGCGTCAGGATTACTATATACAATTACTGTTGTCCCACATATATTGTACGGCCTATTGTCTTTATTTAGAGGCGCTCATTGTTATTTTAACCTAACGCTTACAATTGGGGGAATTCAGGCTGCCCCCGTATACATTGTGTCCTGCATTGGTTTTCACTGTAAACTGCTGTCTGTTGCATATGTACGCCATACCCAGTTCGTGTCCTGACTCTAACAGTCAGCATTCATTTCAATGAATTTTTTCTTTTAATGTTATTTATATATTTTTGTACTAATAAAATCCAATTTTTTTTAACCATCTTTATTGCACTTCATTGGCTGCTCAAAAGCCCCGATAGGGGGTTCTCTCTTGTCTTTTTTGTGTCACTAAACTAAACCCACATCATAAAAACTATCAATAAATGGTGTATTACATGCTGCTCATACTCACTCAGTCACTATGAGATTTGTTTTCTGTATTCTGCAAAAAAAAAAAAAAACTGATCCTGCTGTTCTCTATCTCCACCTTCTGTTCATGTCCCCAATTCAGCTAGGGATTTTGCAGCTGTGGTGGCAACTCTGCAGATGCTCAGTTTTCAGCGAGTTTCTATGCTCGGCATGTCCTCTCTATCACATCTGAGCAGCCCATGTGACTACAAAGTCACACATGTGGACGTATACATAGTGGTAAGTGACAGCCCACTCCCTCCCTCCTCCTCTAACCAGCTAAACAAAATGAGGGTGGCATATTACATATAGATTAATGGTGGCTTCACCTCCCTCTTATTCCAAGACACGGGCTTGAGGGGTGTGACTCAGCCTGTGACTGGCAGAAATCTGCCCACACCATGTTATTTCCATAAAAGAATAAAGATTTGATTCCAAATATATATTTATATGCCAATTTATAACAGTTTATTTATATTATTTATTTATTTTTATTCTGAATTCCAAAGGCTGTTTTTTTATTGGGTCATGTGACAGCTGTATATCAATTACGAAAAAGGTATCTTTCTATTAATATAATTACAGTGCTATCATACATACATACAGAAATGGAAGGGACAATGTAAATTTAACAGTGTGTGTTTTTCTCACAAAGTGACACTGCAGAGTAGGAACAAATGTGAAGTAACACTTCGGTTTTAAATATCATAATCTAAGAACATATATGAATAGGATCACAAATGAAAGTTTTTTTTGTTGTTTTCGTTATACAGAAAATGGTAAAGGTTGATTAGCATGAAACACCTGTTTTGGAGGTTACATGGTATAAGCAAGTTGGGAAACACATTTCTATTGGGTGTTTTTTTTTTTTTTTTTGCTTTTGGATTTTTTTCTTTTTTTTTATATAGATTATGAAGTGACACTTTATCATGTTAAGTCATACTTAACTCTTAAAAACACGAAGATAAAGGAATATTAATGGGTAGATGTATGTATAAAAGAAAGGCAGCTAGGGGTTTTCACTAGATATGCACTACATATAATATGTTATACATATAGCACTGGGTATAGAAGAAGCTATAGTCAGTTGGTTAAATATTAGGGTATAGGTCCCTTCTACTTCCCTGCCATGTCTTGGTATGTTTGTTTTTCAGGGAGGGGAGTAGAAAAAGACAGGGTAAATGTTTTTTGGGGTAAGGGTTTTGTTGTGACTTGGGGATGTAAGGAAGGGAAAGGGTGTGGTTTGGTATACCTATTGTTATGCTCTGGAGTTTCTATGGGGTTCAGCCTTTCTTAGAGTTGGTCTAGACATTTATTGATTTGCAGGATGTCAAGCAAGAATGATTGCTTTTCTGTCATCATGGAATGTTTGTGGGCTGAATTCTAAGTTTAAACGGGCATTAATGTTTCAGTGTTTAAAAAAAATATTGCCCACATATTATACTATTGCAGGAGACATTTGATGGGAGGGAAATTAATTACATTAAAAAACCCTGGATCCAAAAAACTTACCACGCCACTTACTCCTCATATGCTAGGGGGGTGTCAGTTTTAATTAATAAATCTTTTCCGGTGTAATTGAAAACAAATACACCGATTCACAGGGTCAATATGTTGTCATGGTGTTTACACTGTGGCAACAAAAGCATGCTATAGCACCAATTTATATTCCCCTTCCTTTTTCTCCAGAGATACTAATATATTGGAGAGGATTATCCAGCACTGCCCAGCAAAGTTATGGGAGATTTTAATTCTATTAAATCCCCAAATTTAGATAGACCAAGACCCCCTAAGCAACATTCAGCGGAATTATATAATCGGGTGCAAGCGGCAGGAGTTACAGAAGTTTGGAGATAGAAAAAAGAGCATATTTATGCTTTTCCACCTCCTATAAAACTTTGTCTCGAACAGATCTAGCTTTTTCAAATCCAGCTTTGTTGACAGATATTATAGAAGCCACATATCTACCGAGCGGTCTTTGGGACCATTCTTCTCTCTATCTGTTAATTTGTTCCCCTCCTACAAAAAATGCATCATTATGGATATTGGGACCCCAGTGGGTCTCTTACCCTGAGCTAGAAGAAAAAAAGCTATTATTAATAACCGAATATTGGGAAAATAATGCTGGATCATCCTCTCCAGATGTTGTACGGGATGCTTTTAAGGCATTTGGGCGGGGGCAATATAGTTCAGCTATAGCGGTGGATCGGAAGGGACAGACCAATACCCAGTGTCATGTACCTGGTTAGTGAGCCTGATGTGTAGAGGAAGGCCTCTCGTACAGCTCCGGCTCGAGGACTACTGATAGTGAGACAGCAGCCACTGGAGCACTGCGGGGTAAGAGTCCCTAGGTTCTGTCCAGAAGTCTGTGCAGGTAGTAGCCAGGAACTCGCAGGCAGGAAGCGGGACTTGACTGGTAGCAGGCAGATGAGGCAGCAGACAGGCTGGCAGACTTGACTGATGACAGACTGTGGATGCACAACAGGAAGCAGGAACCTGGAGGTGCTGAGCTGGACTAAAGGAGCTGTAGCAGGCTGAAGAGGCTGGAAGCAGGGTTAGGCGAGTCGGGTCGGTAACAGACAAGTAGATCAGACATAAACGGCAGGCAGAAGCGTAGCAGGCTGAAGAGGCTGGAAGCAGGGTTAGGCGAGTCGGGTCGGTAACAGACAAGTAGATCAGACATAAACGGCAGGCAGAAGCGTAGTCGGGTCACAGGCAGGGTTGGCAACAGATGCAGAGTAAACAGGAGCAGCAGGCAGAGACAGAGTCCGTAGTTAAGTTAGGGGTCGGAGTAGGAAGCAGACAGAGGTAGTCGGGAGCAAGCCAGATCAGTATCAGAAGCCAAACACAGGAGTCAGGATTCACGCTGTAGACCCAGCAGCAACTAGACAGCGATGAAGTTCTATTTAAATAGGCCGTTTGGCGCCAGTCCTGGTGACAGGAGCGCACGTGAACGCATGGCTGCGTCCGTGCATGCGCATTCGCATATGTGCCCGTGGCTGTTCTGCTTGTTCTTTGTTGGTGCCTGCGCACATGTGTGTGTCTGGGAATGGCAGCTGTGCGATGCAGACGTCTTTCCTGAGAGCCATCCTCCAGATGCCCAGCTTGTTCTTCTTCTGGGGGTGACTGCGGAAGAAGGCATGAACCAAGTTCACAACGTGTACATTCTGCTCTGGCTCTCAGGAGTTTTCCTCTGGCCTATAACCCTTCCATTTAATCAGGTATTGCACTTGACCCCTTCTCCTTCTGCAATCCACAATTGCCTCAATCTCAATCTCCTCATCTCCCTTGACGATGGGTTTTAATAATGACACATGGAACACTGGGTGTATCCTGAAAGATTCCGGTAATGACAGTTTATATGAAACATCGTTCATTTTCCTTCCCACTGGAAATGGCCCCACAAATTTAGGAGCTAGATTTTTTGAAGGACATGCCAGTCTCAGATTGGTTGTGGCCAACCAAACCTGGTCCCCTGGCTGCAGGATCAGCTCCCCCCTTATTCTTCTGTCAAAAGCCCTTTTGTTATCTTCCTGTGCTTTGGTCATGGCCTCTTATAACAGCTTGTTGTTACGACTAAAAAAATCCACGGTACTTTGGACGGCTGGAACCGAAGACTCAAGGACAAGGTCAGGCTGAAAGGTGGGGTAGAAGCCATAATTTGCGAAAAATGGAGACTGCTTGTTGGCTGCATGACAGGAGTTATTATAAGCGAATTCTGCTAATGGTAAGAGTGATACCCAGTTGTCCTGGACAAACGACGTTAAGCAATGGATGTATTATTACAACGACTGATTAGTCCGTTCGATTTGCCCATTAGACTGTAGATGGTATGCAGAAGACATAGAAAATAGGATTTTTACGTCATACTTACCTGTAAAGTCTTTTTCTTTGAGTACATCATGGTACATAGAGTCAGGCTAATATTCATTACCTTCTGAGTTATACTCCATGATTAGGTGAATGGACACTGGTAGACCAAAGGTCTTCAGAGAGGAAGTGATCCCCTATATAACCCCTCCCATACAGGAAATACTTTAGTTTTCTAGAGTATTACTAAATCCTCAAAAAGAGAGGAAGGATCTCTGTGTCCCATGATGTACTCAAAGAAAAGAATTTTACAGGTAAATATGATACATCATGGGACACAGAGTCAGGCTAATATTAATTACCTGCTGGGATATCCTAGAGCAATAGCCTTGAGGGGAAGGAGACACCCTGCCAAACAATAGCCATCAGAACTTATACGGCAGCCAGCAGTACACTGCGGCAGAAAACCAAATCCTCGACTGCTCAAACATCCACTTTAAAAGGAGGAGAACATCTCCCTTAAAAGAGTAGTATACCAGCCGGTACTAAAACCAGAACGACTTCATATGTCCCAAAGACTCCTCTTTTTGGAAGACATTCAATGCCTGCAAACAAAGAGTACTTGGGTGTAGTTAAAACACCTCAGAAGGGAGACCCTTTAATAGGGCTCACCAAGCCCCTATGCAGCAATCCTGCTAAGCACCTTTAGCCTGCCATGCAACACCTGGTGACTCATGTGATCCTGGTAAGGAAAAATGAACCACTGCAAGTGTCTGTTCAGAGCCTGCTCTGTGTCCCACAGCTGCTTTCTGGAAGCACCACATGCTTGGCCTGCACAGCTTAAATAAGCTGGGTGTGCGCCAGAATTATCTATGCATGTGTGCGCACGCATGTGCACAGTCCCGGAGACCGGGCGTAACTGTATTCGCGTACGACGCAAATCTTTGTGCTCCCAGATAAAGCCTATGGCATGTGCGAAGCCGCGTGCGCCATGGGCGCCAAACAAACAAACTGTTGAGCCCAGCGGCGCTCTTGCGAACGCACGTGCGCCATGGTGAACCAAGGCGAAATGGCGCACTGCCGCGCACCATGATACAGGTAAAAAACAGCCAGACACAAGCAAAAAAGGTACACTTTGCAAACACCCACAGCTAGCCCAGAACTCCCCCGTATTGTCACCGCACACAGGTGTGCAGCCTTTAGCTAGCTTGATTGTTACAATCACTGGGACACCCCACAATAATAAAATAAAGGGGTTTCACTTACCCATCCAGGCGCAGGGCCACTTAGAAGCTAAGGGCCCAAACTTCACCCTTCATGGTGGGTTCCTGTCACTTGGACCTTTAAGGACTGGGTACCCTTTCATGTTTAGGGTCCAATCCCTTGGACCTGTACAGCACCATGCAGGAAATGCCTTAGCGCTGTATTGTCCAGGATTTCCACTCCGCAGGGTCCAGCGCCTGGAGGCCACGTTACAGGCAAAACCTCACAGGATCTTGAGTCTTCTTTGCGAGGCTTGGGTACCATTTATCTAAGCATAAAAGCCTGTGTCAAATGGATCCGATCGCTTAATCCCTTGATTCATTTTTGGAACCGTTTGTGGGACTAGAGACCTGGAGCTGGAACAAACCGTGCCATCCACCTTGCAGACACTGGTAAAAAAATGAAAGTACTTCCTGTATGGGAGGGGTTATATAGGGGATCACTTCCTGTCTGAAGACCTTTGGTCTACCAGTGTCCATTCACATAATGATGGAGTATAACCCAGCAAGTAATGAATATTAGCCTGACTCTATGTCCCATGATGTATGAAAAAGAAAGTTTGATCTTCAGGGTTTTACATAGTGCTCTCCAGAATCATGACGTAAATTGAGCCCCTCGGTCTGAGACAATGTCTATTGACACCCCATGGAGTCTAACGACCTCCTTTATGAATACTCGAGCAGTCTCGGCAGCACATGGTGTACCTTTCAGGGGTTGGAAGTGGGCCATTTTAGACAGACGATCGAATATGACAAAGATGGCTGTACAGTCCTCAGAGGGTGGTAGTTCCACTATAAAGTCCATGGAGATTATGATCCATGGCCTGTCAGGCACAGGCAGAGGTCTGAGCAAACCCCAGGCCTTGTTTTGGGAGCTCTTACTTCGGGTACAGGTAATGCATGCATTTATGTAGCTCTTACAGTCCTTTTTTGCAGATCAGGCCACCAGAACGTGTGTTGCACTAATTCTACTGTCTTGCGGATTCCGAAGTGTCCTGCTAAGGGGTGGTCATGACAGAACCCCAGAACTGATATTCAAACCTTTTCTGGAACAAAGACTCATTCTCCTCTCCAAAGAAGTCCCTCTCTTGCCTGTAAGGCATCCCTGATGGGACCATAGGTAACTGCAGATACCTGCTTCAACTGTGACACAAGATCGGTCTGTAGCAACAGGAAGTTCCCTGCTGGCAGTCCTTAGGATCCTCAAACATGCGCGACAATGCATCGGGCTTTGACCCAGGTCTGTAGGTAATATTAAAAAAAACCTTGGAAAGAAAAGTGCCCATCGGGCCTGGCGAGGTTTCAGTCATTTAGCAGTCCTTAAATATTTAAGGTTTTTGTGATCTGTATAGATCAATATTAGATGAGCTGCCCCTTCTAGCAGATACCTCCATTCTTTAAGGGCGGCTTTTATGGCACGAAGCTCATGATCTCCAACATCATAATTTCTCTCAGCAGGGCCAAGTTTCCTTGAGAAGAAAGCTACTGGGTGAATTAAAGTCCTGATACCTTGACGCTGAGACAGAACTCACCCGACTGCACTCTCAGAAGCTTCTACTTCCAGGATATAAGGTAGTGCTGGGTCTAGATGGCTTAGTACAGGGGCGTATGTAAACATTCCTTTAAGTGTCTCAAAGGCAGCTTGGGCTTCAGGAGACCAGCCTAAGTGAACACCCTGCTTGGTGAATTGCATAATGGGTGTGATGATAGCTGAAAAGTAATGAATCTGTGATAAAAATTAGGTAAAAATTACCGAACACCTCATTCTGCACTGATTGTCAGAGAGAGCAGACGTGCGTGTGGAAGCTCCGACTTCTAGTGCCTCCTAGTGCCTCCGGAAGGCTTCGGCCACACGGCCCCCCTTCCATCAAGATTAACCCAGACTCCCGGACTCCCAGCGCATTGTACCGGGCCCCCCCGACCCCCACCAGCTCCGTGGAACACGTACGGGACCCCGGTACCCTAGTATCAGATCCGCCAAGCTCTGCCCTCACCGCTCTACGCCGCCTCGGCCCGCTGGAACGTTGTGCATAGCAGCCTCCTGGAGCAGTTCACAGGACACACTGCGGCTCCGGCCAGCGGCTCCAGCCAGCGGCTCCGGCCAGCCCCCAGTGCCGGCCGCCGCTCACCCCCAGCCTCATCGGCAAGCCCGGGCGCTCCATCCATCCAGGGCTAATCCCACCATCCACGGACAGGACCTAGGAGCTTAGCATCAGGCAAGCCCACGGCTCGGGCCTAGCCAGTCGGCCATCTTGGTCCACCCTGTGCAGCAGCTACCACCACCTCCACTCGGAGCTCATCCCCGGACTCCCCCCAGCAGGTAGCACCGGGACCCCACCCCACCATCCACCAACAGGACCTAGCCACCGCGGGAGTTTTGAGAATCAGGACAGCCTGTGGCCTGGGCCTAGCCCGTCGGCCATCTTGGTCCACCCAGTTGTGGCCGCAATCCACTACCTCAACCCGGACCCCCCCAGCAGGTTAGTACCAGGACCTGGTCCCTCCTAGCCCCCCCCCCAGGCCTGCACCGGCCCACCTCCAGGCATGACCACCATCCCACCGACCCCCTATCATGGTTCCACCCCCCCGGGGGCACCACCGCAGCCGCCATCCAATCACCCCGTTCTCTAGCCATTAGATTCGGGGGACAGACCACGGCTGCGGCCTAGATCCAGCCAGCCTCCTCACACCCTCCAACACCTGTCCAGCAGGCCCCCGTGCCCCTCACCTGGATTACCCCCTCCTCGACACTGGACCTCACCTACCCCTCACCCCCCCCACCCGTCAGCCTCCGGACCATCCTGTACAGGTAAGCCCACGGGGACCCTAGCAGTTTGATCCAGGGTCCTTGAGTCCGATCGCCCCTCGGGGGGTCAGGAAGGAATTTTTCCTCTGCTGTAGTAATTGGCCAGCTCAGTTAGGGTTTTTTTCGCCTTCCTCTGGATCAACAGAAGGGCGGTAGGTAGCCTCCATCACCCTCCCTCTGCAACTTGCACCATGTGCAATTTCAAGTACACAGCGGACGCCCTCCACAGGCTAAGAAACTTCACTTCAACTTTATCAATCGCCACTCAAAAAAGACTAAAAAAAGAAAAACTACTAAGGACCAACCTACAAGCAACCATCAAATACAGGGAGAAACCAATCCAACCACAACAACTAGCATGCGCCCTGATCAACACCAGATCTGCAGTCAAGCACATACTGGAAATCCATGACTTCATCATCGAAAACAACATAGATTGCCTCTTCATTACGGAAAGCTGGCTAACATCCGACTGCAACACTATCCTAACTGAATTAGTGCCTGAGAACTACAGCATCCTAACTGAGCATAGAATAGGAAAAAAAGGAGGAGGCCTAGCAGTGATCTTCAAATCGCACCTTGCCTTCACCAAACCAACTTCACAGAACTCAGTGCCTTTCATGGAGATACTCCCCCTGCATCTTCAAACAACACCCCAAGACACCATTCACATACTACTATGCTACAGGCCACCAGGACCAAAGACCAATTTCCTTACACCACTCACTGAATTTATTTCAATGCACACCTTGAAAACCAAAAACCTTCTGGTACTTGGGGACTTCAACCTCTGGGCAAACTCTACCCAAGACCCTATTGTGACTGCCTGCATCAACCAACTAGAAGAACTAGGTCTCCAACAGCTGATAAATACTCCCACGCATGGCTCAGGACACACTCTAGACCTCATCTTCAAACAGAATATGGACATCAACATATTCGACAACACACCACTACCATGGACGGACCACCACGCCATCAAATTTAAAATCACCACTAACACCACCCTCCAAAAACAGAAACATGCAACAACAACACACTGGAACAGATCTCAGAAGAAACTGCACTCTGAACTCTTCAAAACCACATTATCAAACAAAATACAATCGCTAAACTTAAACCTCTCAACGGGACAAACACTCAACTCCCTAAATAAAGCATTACTACAAACAGCAGACTCAGTAGCGCCAAAACGCAGAACACTCATCCGCAAAAAAAAACTTGAGATGGTTTAATGGCACGCTCACCCTACTCAAGCAAGAACGTAGAAGAGCTGAAAGAGCGTGGAGAAGAAACCCTACCAAGGAAAACCACACAAACTACAAAGTACTCACTGGGAAATACCACAAAGAAATCTGCAAAGCCAAAAAAGAACATTTCTCGAACACCATTTCAACTGCCTTAAACCGGCCACGGGAACTTTTCAAAATAGTCGCCCAGTCAATGAACCCAACCTGCTTAGAGCCCCCAGCAAACGATACCCAAGAATTCTGCAATGAGTTATCAAATTTCTTCATTGACAAAATCGACAACATTCGGAAATCAATTCAACAGAAAAAAACAACCAACAACAAAGCCAACCAAAGCAAAAAGAGTATATCAACACAAACATCACACAACCACCGGACTTCTTCCTGACCCCAATCACCACTGACACGACTAAAGACATTATGAGAAGCCTTCGAGACAGCACATCACCAAATGACATCATTCCCACAAAACTTCTTAAAGAATGCTCCGACATCCTGGCTCCCACTATAACACACCTCATAAATCAGTCGTTCAAAGAAGGGATTGTGCCAAGCACCCTCAAGCAAGGCATCGTCAAACCCCTGCTAAAGAAACCCAATCTCAACCTTAAGGACCCTAACTACCGCAGACCGATAACAAGCCTTAACACCATCAACTTATGGACACTCTACAATCAGGCTTCCGCCCTGGCCATGGCACAGAAACTGCACTTCTAAAAATAAGGGATGATGCCCTCGAAGCAGCAGATGACGGAGAATCATGCCTCCTGGTACTGTTAGACCTCAGTGCAGCCTTTGATACAGTGGACCACAATACTCTACTTGTCCGCCTCACAGAAGTAGCAGAAGCCACAGATTCTAGTCTAAAATGGTTTGCATCCTTCTTAGAGAATCGGTCTCAGACAGTGAAACTAGGAGCATTCACCTCTGAAACCTGACCAATCTCCTGTGGAGTCCCTCAGGGTTCACCCCTGTCGCCAGTGTTATTCAACATCTACATCTGCCCACTCCTCAAAATCATCAAAAAATCAGACCTCTGCTTCCACTCATACGCTGATGACACTCAAATCTACTTTTGCATCACCGGACAAAAAGACCACCATCAGCAATTAGAGAAATGCCTCACTTTGATAGATGACTGGATGACCATTAGTTCCCTCAAACTCAACGGGTCAAAAACAGAACTTCTTCTCCTACACGCTAACCAAAATGCCAAAACCAAGACTCCGTGGACACCTCCCACCATCTTAGGACAAACCATCTCTCTGCACACCAAAGCCAAGAGTCTTGGAGTTATCTTTGACTCAGAAATGACAATGAATGCACAAATAGGATCAGTAGTTAGCGGATATCACCATCTCCTCCGCCTGCTACGCAGACTCATCCGCTTCATCCCAGAAGAGGACAAAGCAGCAGTAGTTGGAACAATCATCAATTTCCGACTCGACTACGCAAACTCACTCTACATAGGATTACCCCAATATCAGCTTGCGCGCCTACAGGCCATCCAAAACGCGGCGGCAAGACTGCTAACAGGAAAAAAACCATGGGAGTCCATCTCCCCATCCCTGAGGAGCCTACATTGGCTAACCGTAAAGAATCGGATCACATTTAAGACCCTCTGCCTCACCCACAAATGCATACAAGGTAACGCCCCTCAATACCTCCGAGAGAAAATAAAACACTACACTCCCAATTGCAATGGAGAAGAAACCCTACCAAGGAACCCTACCAAGAAACCCTACCAAGGAAAACCACACAAACTACAAAGTACTCACTGGGAAATACAACAAAGAAATCTGCAAAGCCAAAAAAGAACATTTCTCGAACACCATTTCAACTGCCTTAAACCGGCCACGGGAACTTTTCAAAATAGTCGCCCAGTCAATGAACCCAACCTGCTTAGAGCCCCCAGCAAACGATACCCAAGAATTCTGCAATGAGTTATCAAATTTCTTCATTGACAAAATCGACAACATTCGGAAATCAATTCAACAGAAAAAAACAACCAACAACAAAGCCAACCAAAGCAAAAAGAGTATATCAACACAAACATCACACAACCACCGGACTTCTTCCTGACCCCAATCACCACTGACACGACTAAAGACATTATGAGAAGCCTTCGAGACAGCACATCACCAAATGACATCATTCCCACGAAACTTCTTAAAGAATGCTCCGACATCCTGGCTCCCACTATAACACACCTCATAAATCAGTCGTTCAAAGAAGGGATTGTGCCAAGCACCCTCAAGCAAGGCATCGTCAAACCCCTGCTAAAGAAACCCAATCTCAACCTTAAGGACCCTAACTACCGCAGACCGATAACAAGCCTTAACACCATCAACTTATGGACACTCTACAATCAGGCTTCCGCCCTGGCCATGGCACAGAAACTGCACTTCTAAAAATAAGGGATGATGCCCTCGAAGCAGCAGATGACGGAGAATCATGCCTCCTGGTACTGTTAGACCTCAGTGCAGCCTTTGATACAGTGGACCACAATACTCTACTTGTCCGCCTCACAGAAGTAGCAGAAGCCACAGATTCTAGTCTAAAATGGTTTGCATCCTTCTTAGAGAATCGGTCTCAGACAGTGAAACTAGGAGCATTCACCTCTGAAACCCGACCAATCTCCTGTGGAGTCCCTCAGGGTTCACCCCTGTCGCCAGTGTTATTCAACATCTACATCTGCCCACTCCTCAAAATCATCAAAAAATCAGACCTCTGCTTCCACTCATACGCTGATGACACTCAAATCTACTTTTGCATCACCGGACAAAAAGACCACCATCAGCAATTAGAGAAATGCCTCACTTTGATAGATGACTGGATGACCATTAGTTCCCTCAAACTCAACGGGTCAAAAACAGAACTTCTTCTCCTACACGCTAACCAAAATGCCAAAACCAAGACTCCGTGGACACCTCCCACCATCTTAGGACAAACCATCTCTCTGCACACCAAAGCCAAGAGTCTTGGAGTTATCTTTGACTCAGAAATGACAATGAATGCACAAATAGGATCAGTAGTTAGCGGATATCACCATCTCCTCCGCCTGCTACGCAGACTCATCCGCTTCATCCCAGAAGAGGACAAAGCAGCAGTAGTTGGAACAATCATCAATTTCCGACTCGACTACGCAAACTCACTCTACATAGGATTACCCCAATATCAGCTTGCGCGCCTACAGGCCATCCAAAACGCGGCGGCAAGACTGCTAACAGGAAAAAAACCATGGGAGTCCATCTCCCCATCCCTGAGGAGCCTACATTGGCTAACCGTAAAGAATCGGATCACATTTAAGACCCTCTGCCTCACCCACAAATGCATACAAGGTAACGCCCCTCAATACCTCCGAGAGAAAATAAAACACTACACTCCCAATTGCAATGGAGAAGAAACCCTACCAAGGAACCCTACCAAGAAACCCTACCAAGGAAAACCACACAAACTACAAAGTACTCACTGGGAAATACAACAAAGAAATCTGCAAAGCCAAAAAAGAACATTTCTCGAACACCATTTCAACTGCCTTAAACCGGCCACGGGAACTTTTCAAAATAGTCGCCCAGTCAATGAACCCAACCTGCTTAGAGCCCCCAGCAAACGATACCCAAGAATTCTGCAATGAGTTATCAAATTTCTTCATTGACAAAATCGACAACATTCGGAAATCAATTCAACAGAAAAAAACAACCAACAACAAAGCCAACCAAAGCAAAAAGAGTATATCAACACAAACATCACACAACCACTGGACTTCTTCCTGACCCCAATCACCACTGACACGACTAAAGACATTATGAGAAGCCTTCGAGACAGCACATCACCAAATGACATCATTCCCACAAAACTTCTTAAAGAATGCTCCGACATCCTGGCTCCCACTATAACACACCTCATAAATCAGTCGTTCAAAGAAGGGATTGTGCCAAGCACCCTCAAGCAAGGCATCGTCAAACCCCTGCTAAAGAAACCCAATCTCAACCCTAAGGACCCTAACTACCGCAGACCGATAACAAGCCTTAACACCATCAACTTATGGACACTCTACAATCAGGCTTCCGCCCTGGCCATGGCACAGAAACTGCACTTCTAAAAATAAGGGATGATGCCCTCGAAGCAGCAGATGACGGAGAATCATGCCTCCTGGTACTGTTAGACCTCAGTGCAGCCTTTGATACAGTGGACCACAATACTCTACTTGTCCGCCTCACAGAAGTAGCAGGAGCCACAGATTCTAGTCTAAAATGGTTTGCATCCTTCTTAGAGAATCGGTCTCAGACAGTGAAACTAGGAGCATTCACCTCTGAAACCCGACCAATCTCCTGTGGAGTCCCTCAGGGTTCACCCCTGTCGCCAGTGTTATTCAACATCTACATCTGCCCACTCCTCAAAATCATCAAAAAATCAGACCTCTGCTTCCACTCATACGCTGATGACACTCAAATCTACTTTTGCATCACCGGACAAAAAGACCACCATCAGCAATTAGAGAAATGCCTCACTTTGATAGATGACTGGATGACCATTAGTTCCCTCAAACTCAACGGGTCAAAAACAGAACTTCTTCTCCTACACGCTAACCAAAATGCCAAAACCAAGACTCCGTGGACACCTCCCACCATCTTAGGACAAACCATCTCTCTGCACACCAAAGCCAAGAGTCTTGGAGTTATCTTTGACTCAGAAATGACAATGAATGCACAAATAGGATCAGTAGTTAGCGGATATCACCATCTCCTCCGCCTGCTACGCAGACTCATCCGCTTCATCCCAGAAGAGGACAAAGCAGCAGTAGTTGGAACAATCATCAATTTCCGACTCGACTACGCAAACTCACTCTACATAGGATTACCCCAATATCAGCTTGCGCGCCTACAGGCCATCCAAAACGCGGCGGCAAGACTGCTAACAGGAAAAAAACCATGGGAGTCCATCTCCCCATCCCTGAGGAGCCTACATTGGCTAACCGTAAAGAATCGGATCACATTTAAGACCCTCTGCCTCACCCACAAATGCATACAAGGTAACGCCCCTCAATACCTCCGAGAGAAAATAAAACACTACACTCCCAATTGCAATGGAGAAGAAACCCTACCAAGGAACCCTACCAAGAAACCCTACCAAGGAAAACCACACAAACTACAAAGTACTCACTGGGAAATACAACAAAGAAATCTGCAAAGCCAAAAAAGAACATTTCTCGAACACCATTTCAACTGCCTTAAACCGGCCACGGGAACTTTTCAAAATAGTCGCCCAGTCAATGAACCCAACCTGCTTAGAGCCCCCAGCAAACGATACCCAAGAATTCTGCAATGAGTTATCAAATTTCTTCATTGACAAAATCGACAACATTCGGAAATCAATTCAACAGAAAAAAACAACCAACAACAAAGCCAACCAAAGCAAAAAGAGTATATCAACACAAACATCACACAACCACTGGACTTCTTCCTGACCCCAATCACCACTGACACGACTAAAGACATTATGAGAAGCCTTCGAGACAGCACATCACCAAATGACATCATTCCCACAAAACTTCTTAAAGAATGCTCCGACATCCTGGCTCCCACTATAACACACCTCATAAATCAGTCGTTCAAAGAAGGGATTGTGCCAAGCACCCTCAAGCAAGGCATCGTCAAACCCCTGCTAAAGAAACCCAATCTCAACCCTAAGGACCCTAACTACCGCAGACCGATAACAAGCCTTAACACCATCAACTTATGGACACTCTACAATCAGGCTTCCGCCCTGGCCATGGCACAGAAACTGCACTTCTAAAAATAAGGGATGATGCCCTCGAAGCAGCAGATGACGGAGAATCATGCCTCCTGGTACTGTTAGACCTCAGTGCAGCCTTTGATACAGTGGACCACAATACTCTACTTGTCCGCCTCACAGAAGTAGCAGGAGCCACAGATTCTAGTCTAAAATGGTTTGCATCCTTCTTAGAGAATCGGTCTCAGACAGTGAAACTAGGAGCATTCACCTCTGAAACCCGACCAATCTCCTGTGGAGTCCCTCAGGGTTCACCCCTGTCGCCAGTGTTATTCAACATCTACATCTGCCCACTCCTCAAAATCATCAAAAAATCAGACCTCTGCTTCCACTCATACGCTGATGACACTCAAATCTACTTTTGCATCACCGGACAAAAAGACCACCATCAGCAATTAGAGAAATGCCTCACTTTGATAGATGACTGGATGACCATTAGTTCCCTCAAACTCAACGGGTCAAAAACAGAACTTCTTCTCCTACACGCTAACCAAAATGCCAAAACCAAGACTCCGTGGACACCTCCCACCATCTTAGGACAAACCATCTCTCTGCACACCAAAGCCAAGAGTCTTGGAGTTATCTTTGACTCAGAAATGACAATGAATGCACAAATAGGATCAGTAGTTAGCGGATATCACCATCTCCTCCGCCTGCTACGCAGACTCATCCGCTTCATCCCAGAAGAGGACAAAGCAGCAGTAGTTGGAACAATCATCAATTTCCGACTCGACTACGCAAACTCACTCTACATAGGATTACCCCAATATCAGCTTGCGCGCCTACAGGCCATCCAAAACGCGGCGGCAAGACTACTAACAGGAAAAAAACCATGGGAGTCCATCTCCCCATCCCTGAGGAGCCTACATTGGCTAACCGTAAAGAATCGGATCACATTTAAGACCCTCTGCCTCACCCACAAATGCATACAAGGTAACGCCCCTCAATACCTCCGAGAGAAAATAAAACACTACACTCCCAATTGCAATCTGCGATCATCTAACCAAAACCTCCTCCTCATTCCCAAATACCGCTACAAAGCAAGGGGAGAATGAAGATTCGCAGTCCAGGGACCTCGGCAATGGAACGCTCTTCCGACTCACATCCGCACTGAAGAAAACCATCTGGCCTTCAGGAAAAAACTCAAGACCTTCCTCTTCTAAGAAGATGACAGCACAAAACACATTAGCGCTTTGAGGCGATTCAGTTCGCATTTGCAGCGCTTTACAAATCATTCATTCATTCATTCAACCCCACAAACCGCAGGATCCCCTTCTTATGAGTGGGTGCTGGCCAAGTCAGAATTGCCAAAACTTTTTTAGGATCCATCTCAATCCCTCTGGATGATCAAGCCCAAGAACTGAATATTTGCTGCTCAAACTCACACTTCTCAGGCTTGGCATAGAGTCCATGTTTGCGGAGACGGCAGAGAACACTCTTGACAAGTTCCCAGTGGATTTCAAGAGAAGTGGAAAATACAAGAATGTCATCTAAGTAGACAATGACAAAGATGTTCAGGTAGTCATTAAAGATGTAATTGATGAAATGTTGAAATGGGGCTGGCTCATTACAAAGACCAAATGACATGACAAGGTACTCGTAATGGCCAAAACAGGTACGGAAAGCAGTCTTCCACTCATCTCCTTCCCGTATGCGGATAAGATTGTAAGCTCCTCTCAAGTCTAATTTTGTAAAGATGGTAGCAGAACGAAGTCTCTGCAAGAGTTCTGGAACCAAGGGAAGGGGATAGCGATTCTTCATTGTGATCTTGTTTAGCTCACGGTGGTCTACGTGCTAACGTCATCGCGGTGTACCTTGTGAGCGAACGGGTGTCTGCAAGCCGGCTGGCAAATCTTTTATGGATGTTTTTATCTTTGTTTCTTGTAAGTGCAACCCTTTATTTTAATAAATCTTTATTAGTCTGATTTACACCATGGTGAGTTTCTCTTCCCTTTTTGGGTACATGATCGATGCCTTGTCTTGAATGCCCGATGATTTGAGGTCATCTGGCTCACCTTCGGTTCAACTTCCGTGAACTGCTGCTGGATACATGTCCGGATATTGAACAACAGTACAGGCTTGTTTAGCTTGCCTTCGGTAAGCGCGCAATTCATGTGGTGGAGGTTCACATCAGCTGGTGGTGTTTTGTGTCAAGAAGTTAATTTCACTTGCATGCAACCATTGGACTAATTTTTTTCATTAACCGTTTGAGGACTGTTTATATTCATTGTTTTTAGTGGTATACAGACTGTTTTCTTTCTTTTTACCACGATCACTTATTCACTTTATTTATTCTTTTAGCGCAGCTTCCTTTTATAATTTACAAACTGTATATGTGTATATCTCACGTTTGAGCTGCAGCTATTTTCTTTATTATTTTTCACTAGCTAACGTTTTTTGTAGGTATAGCGCTGTATTTTTCCTATTTATAGTCTTCAATTGGTCGTAGTAAATGGTGCTTCTTCTCCACAAAAAATATCCCTGCCCCGGCAGGTGAGGGAGAAGGGCGGATGAACCCTTTCTGAAGGTTCTCATCAATATATTCCTTCAGGGTTCCTAATTCCTTTTCGGACTGTGGGAAGATCCGACCAAACGGAATTGCAGCCCCTGAAAGAAGTGCAATGGGGCTGTCATAGGCTCTGTGTGGGGTAAGGGTGTCTGCTCCCCGTTTACTGAAAACGTCCAAGTATTCGTGATAAGCCCCAGGCACCCATTGGCAGAGTTCAGCATCAATGTCCATACATAGCAGAGTAGAGTGTGACACAATGGGTTCGGGTAGACAGTGCTCCTGACAGTATGATGATACTACCGGATCTCCAATCAATCTGGGGATTATGGGCCTGTAGCCATGGTAGGCCTAAAATAACAAAAAACAGGAGTGAAGAGATTGCATCTAGGCATAAAAGTTCCTTGTGATTGGTAGGGGTCACAGTCAGCAATGGTGGGGTTTCCTTGGTCACTAGTCCAGATTTCACACAATAGCCATCAGCCAGGAATACGGTAAGTCCCTGTTTCTTAGGTTGGAGAGGAATACGTTGTTGAGCTGCAAACGCTAAGTCAATGAAGCAACTGCAAGCTCCTGAGTCAACGATTGCTGTGACTGACACGCTTCTTTTTGGAAGCTGGAAGGAGACAGGGAGTGCAATATGAGCTGAGGTTGCTGACAGGGGCGCCTAGCTTGCTGAAGAGACGGAGAGACATCTACGTAATTTAGCTGGACAATTCCGCACATAGTGGCCGGCTCCTCAACAGTAGAGGCAGGATTTCCCTGATGACGTCATGAAAGTTCTTTAAGGGAGAGTGATGGATGAATCAGGCCAAGTCGTATGGGTTTTACCTTTTCTGGTGCAGCGGGAACCAACTAGACAGATGTTGGCTGAGCAGGAACTGCAACTTTACGTATCATCCATACAGGCTGGGACAGAAATGCAGATTTTTTACACCTACGTTCTAGTTGGCAACGATCGATCTGGATCGATAATATAAATAAGTCTTCCAGAGAACTTGGAACACCCACATGAGCTAATTTATCCTTCAGACTTTCTGATAACCCCAGGCAGAATTGATGTGGCAGAGCTACGTTGGTCCAGCCGGCATCTGCACTCCAGCATCTGAAGTCTGTAACAGTCCTCGACCGCTCTGTGGCCTTGCTGGAGTGCATGGAGAGAGGACTCGGCAGTAATAATTCATTGAGGGTCCTCATACAGCTAGGACATTGCCTGGAAGAAGGAGGACATGGTATTTAGTTGTGCATCCTTTACTTCTAACAGATGATGGGTCCAGGTTTGGGGCTTACCCTGGAGCAAGGATATGATGAATCCCACCTTTGTAGTTTCTGCTGAAAAAGCCTGTGGTTGGAGTGAAAAATAGAGCTGATGGGCATTGTGGAATGCTCTAAACTTAGTCCGGTCTCCAGAGAATCTTTCAGGGCTTGGAACTTGTGGCTCAGGAAATGTCATTCCTGCAGCAGGAACAGCACTGGTCATTGCAGCAGGGGTAGCAGATGAAGGCAGGACTTGCACATATTCCTCAAGTATTTGAGGACGTATTCCTCCTGCAGGGTCTTGACTGCTTGTGTAAGACCTGCGAGACTCTGGCAGACTTTATGTAAGGGAGAGGTTCCTCCAGAAGGCTCAGTCATGGCTGCTTGGTACTGTCACGTACTTGGTTGGTGAGCCTGACGTGTAGAGGAAGGCCTCTTGCACAGCTCCGACTCGAGGACTATTGATAGTGAAATAGCAACCACTGGAGCACGGTGGGGTAAGAGTGCCTAGGGTCAGTCCAGAAGTCTGTGCAGGTAGTAGCCAGGAACTCGCAGGCAGGAAGCCGGACTTGGCTGGTAGCAGACAGACGAGGCAGCAGACAGGCTGGCAGACTTGACTGATGACAGACTTTGGATGCACAACAGGAAGCAGGAACCTGGAGGTGCTTAGCTGGACTAAAGGAGCTATAGCAGGTCGGAGGAGCTGGAAGCAGGGTCAGGCAAACCGAGTAAGTAACAGACAGGTAGATCAGACATAAACAGCAGGCAGAAGCGTAGTCGGGTCACAGGCAGGGTTGGCAACAGATGCAGGGTAAACAGGAGCAGCAGGCAGAGACAGAGTCCGTAGTTAAGCCAGGGATCAGAGCAGGAAGCAGACAGAGGTAGTTTGGAACAAGCCGGATCAGTGTCAGAAGTCAAACACATGAATCAGGATTCACATAAACGCTGTAGACCAAGCAGCAACTAGACAGCGCTGAAGCTCCATTTAAATAGGCCATTTGGCGCCAATCCTGGTGACAGGCGCACACGCGTTTGCATATGTGCCCGTGGCTGTTCTGCTTGTTCTTTGTTGGTGCCTGCGCACATGTGTGTGTTTGGGAATGGCAGCTGTGTGATGCAGACGTCTTTCCTGAGAGCCAGCTTCCAGATGCCCAGTTGGTTCTTCTTCTGGGGGTGACTGCGGAAGAAAGCATGAACCAAGTCCACAGCATGTACATTGTGCTCTGACTCTCAGGAGTTTTCCTCTGGCCCATAACCCTTCCATTTAATCAGGTATTGCACTTGACCCCTTCTCCTTCTGCAGTCCACAATTTATGGTAAACGTTCCGCGCTACCCCCAACTGTGATAAACCAATGTGAAATTTAAATTAGTGAAAATCTATTTTAAAAGTGCATAAAAAACACACAAAATATATAAAACATAAATAATCCTGAGTGCTGCAACTAAAAAACCTTGAACATGAGGTTTTATACAGTATAAAGAAAAAAGTTCAGTGCGCTACTCAAATAATAATGTGAATATAAAGAAATTAAAAAATTATAGTTTATATGGAAAATGATGGTATCATAAACCGGAGGTGTGATTCCTCTTTAAATCTTCAGTAAATCTTCTATGGATCTTCTAAGATAGTGCAGAAATAGGAAAAGGGGGCTGCTTACCAGATTTGATGGATTCCCACCACAGAGATCATGCAAGCCTAGGGTTGCCACCTTTTCTTCAAGCCAAACCCGAACACTTTAGCGGCGGCATTTTTTGGGAGTGTATACGCCACGCAATTAGTGGACCTCCAGTTGTTGCAAAACTACAAGTCCCATCATGCCTCTGCCTCTGGGTGTCATGCTTGTGGCTGTCAGAGTCTTGCTATGCCTCATGGGATTTGTAGTTCTGCAACAGCTGGAGGTCTGCTAATTGCATATCCCTGGTATACGTTATAAGATTGTAAAAGACCTGGGACACTTTTGGTGGCCTGAAAGAGAGTAGTAATGTGGCTCATAGCTCGCCGCAGCAAACAGTGCGCGTGGCTAAATTGTGAGTGTTCTGCACGGAATGCAGGGGTCAGATATGTCCTGGGAAGAGGGCTAGTGCTAGCAGGGGGTGGGGGGAGGAAGATATGTGCTGGGGGGCAGTGGCGACTGGTGCCCAAAGTTTTTCGGGGGGGGGGGGGGCACAAACAAACTGAAAAATTCTGAAAAAAAACATCAATCGCAGCCTCACTGTGCCCCATAAAATGCAGCCATTGTGCCCCAACAAATGCAGCCACTGTGCCCATAAAATGCAGCCTCTGTGCCCATTATAAGCAGCCATTGTGCCCATCATATGCAGCCTGTGCCCATCATACAGCCACTGTGCCCATCATACAGCCTCTGTGCCAATCATACAGCCACTGTGCCCATCATATGCATCCTCTGTGCCCATCATACAGCCTCTGTGCACATCATATGCAGCCTGAGCCCATATGTGCTGGGGGCGTTTGGGGGGGTTAGATATGTGCTGGGGGGGCACTTTATGAGAGAAGAGGGCCAATGCGGGGGGGGTGGGGGGGTAGGACATGTGCTGGAGGGATCCTTTGAGAAGGGAGAGAGATAGTGCTAGGAGGGGTTGTCAGATTTCAAATCCAATCGACACTTCTAGCATTGTCTTCCCCCTGCCAAAGCCCCCCCCAGCACATATCCTCCTAACCCCTCAATCACTCCTATTTTCTACCTTGTCCTCCTTTTCAGCCGCTCTCTCCCCCTCCCTCCTCCATCTACAGAGCATAATAAAAAATTTCTACAGACCTCATATCAGCACATCCCTGCTCCCCTCCTCCTCGTGTGTGTACAGAACGGAGAAGGAGGAGGAGGGGAGGAGCTTTCATACACTGACACTCTGTTCTGCTCTGCTGAACGAAGCTGCTGTCAGGGAGAGGGGAGACATATTACTCTCGGTGCAGTCTGTGTGAATGATGTGTCCGGGTCTGGGGCAGAAGTAAACCCGAACACATCATTCAAAAACCGGACTGTCTGGGAGAAAACCGTACAGGTGGCAACCCTATGCGAGCCTGAACAAACTCCTCTCGGGGTCAGGAACATCTGGTCTTTAAGT
Source organism: Aquarana catesbeiana (assembly GCF_042186555.1). Lineage (NCBI taxonomy): Eukaryota > Metazoa > Chordata > Amphibia > Anura > Ranidae > Aquarana > Aquarana catesbeiana. Next base: position 363,439,865 of record NC_133327.1, on the reverse strand, counting down.
AGAGACAGACTTCCCTTCACGCCTGGTAGTTGAAATTTCAGAGGCGGCAATCCGGAACACTCTCCTCCATTAGCTGCTCCAGCAAGACCACTCGTAGCAGGAAATAGTATATTTTAAAAGAAAAAGAGGCACTTCATTGTGCAGTAGTTTAAAATGCTTTAATCCATGAATAGACAACTGACATCAAAGCATTGGCAGGGTAAAACACCGTAGCAATTAAAAAAACACAGCCGACGCCGAAGCCGTTCAGCTGAGAGTGTGGTGATGTCAGGTCCTCTGGCTCCACCCAACATACGTTTCTCCTAAACAGGCATCGACTGGGAGAGGAGGCTAGTCCACAATTGCCTCAACCTCAGTCTCCTCGTCCCCCTTGACGATTACAGGTTCAGGTGGTCCAGTCTCCCGATTTGGAAAAGGATCTGGCACCGTGAGTTTTAATAATGACACATGGAACACTGGGTGTATCCTGAAAGATTCCGGTAATGACAGTTCATAGGAAACATCGTTCATTTTCCTTCTCACGCGTTCGCGCACGCGTGTTTGCATATGTGCCCGTGGCTGTTCTGCTTATTCTTTGTTGGTGCCTGCGCACATGTGTGTGTCTGGGAATGGCAGCTGTGCGATGCAGATATCTTTCCTGACACCCAGTCTCTACAAATTCAACTGGCACTTCAAAAGGAGATATATGGCTCTCAAAGTAATATGCAGAATTTTGATCTATTAATGGCTACTCAAATGGATCTGCATTTACATATAAAATAAATAGCCAGATTAGATTTATATAAAAATAGGCAGAAAGTTTTAACACTACAAGATTATCCAGCTACACTTGTATCTGAAGTCAGAACTCCTGAGGGGAATATGGTTTCTAACTCAGAAGAAATTTTAGAGACTTTTAAGCAGTTCTATAGCTCTTTATATACCTCTACTCTTCCCCCTGACTTCCATCCAGGGGAGCTGTCCGTCTTTTTGGATCGGATAGCGCTAGGATGGCTGTCGGGTAGGGAGAGAGAGGCATTAGTTTGACCTATTACTAGTAAAGAGATCAGAAGCCTATAAATACTTTTCAGGGTGGAAAGACTCTGGGTCCCGATGGACTCCCTATTGAACTGTATAAAAAGTATGGAGATATTTTAGCTCCAAAATTGGCAGTGGTATATACAAAGGGGTTACTAGAGGGGTCTTTTCCAGATTCAATGTGATATGCACACATAGTTCTTAGTCACAAGAAAGATAAGGATCCAAAATTATGTGCATCTTATAGGCCAATGGCTTTATTAAATACTGATTTTAAAATATTGAGGAAGATACTCACCTTAAGAATTCAACCCCTGTTAACATCTATTATTGACTCAGATCAGGTGAGATCTACACCCCAAAGAACAACAGATATTAATTTACGTAGATTACACACTAATATACATGTCCAACTTGTAAATGAAGGCTTTAGAAAGGTTGCCTCTTTGGATATAAAAAAGGCCTTTGACACTGTTGAATGGCCTTTTCTATGGGAAATACTTAGAAGGATGGGATTCCCATTGGTGTTTATCTCGTGGTTGCAGACATTATTTCGAAATCCCATGTCAGTGGTCAAGCTGGGGGAAGGTTGTCACCCCCTTTCCAGCTATATAGGGTGATGCGACATGGCTGCCCTCTTTCTCCAACTCTCTTTGTGATAGGAATAGAGCCGGTGGCAGAGGCTCTTCGGACTTCCCCAGATATTCGGGGGTTGGAGGAGAGGGTAGCTCTATATGCAGACGATATGCTGCTATTCCTGAATGATGCTGGCTCATCATTAGAGAGAGCCTTGCACCTGATGAATACATATTCAGGGGTTACGGGGCTTAGGGTGAATTGGAATAAATCTCTGCTGTTTGCTATTGATCCGGGGGCACAGGCGACGGCATCTTTGAATTTGCCATTAAAATGGGTATAGGAATTTAAATATTTAGGGATAGTAATTTCATGACAGATTTGTGATTTTGTGCCACTTAATCTAACACCAATAGTTCAGGAGGTTAGGAAAAAATGTAAATCATGGGTGACCCTACCTTTGTCATTAATAGGGTGGATAAATGTAAAAAAATGAAGATCCTTCCAAAATTTTTATATATATATTTGAAATTCTCCACAGTGGTTGCCAAAATCTTTTTTTAAACAACTTCATAGTATCTTTACTTCATTTCTATGGAGGATCCAGTAACCAAGATACAAACTCACCACACGTATGCACCCCTTGGAGCAAGGGGGATTGGCCTTCCCAGATTTTCATAAATATTATTTAGCAACACAGCTGGTAACGGCAGTAGAAAGGCTTAATCCAGATAAATATAATCCTTCTACAATGTTAGAGGCATCAGTGGTACATTCCATTGAGGCACGTCAAGCATTGTTGTTTCGAGGCTTGAAAAGCCTAGTATAATTTGACTCCCTTAATGGTAACAACTATCAGGGCGTGGAGAATCAGGCTAGCTTGTGAAAAATATCCCAGAATGACTATGTCCCCGAATACCCCCTTGTGGGGGAATCCCCAGTTACCCCAATTGAGCTTCATTTAAGATCCAGGTGCCTGGGCTAAATTTAAGGTTAAAACTATAGACCAGGTAGTGCAGGCAGGAAATGTGAAACCCTTTATAAGGTTAATGGAATAGTGGAATATTCCAGTTATTTTTTCCGCTATATGCAACTTTCTCACACCCTTTCTGCTCAATTCCCACAAGGTCTCCCCCAACTTATAGAGTCCAGGGCAGGCTAGAGCAGGTAGTTAGAACGAAATCAATAAAGAAACCTATATCAGCTCTATATACCCACCTTTTGACAGTATCTCTATCGGATATGAGGGAGCTCCAGTCAAGATGGGAGAGGGATATTCCAGAGTTAGAGGAAGAAGATTGGGAAGATATATGGGGATTCCCCTTTCAGACATTGGTCTCTTTACAAGATAAACTCATAACACATAGAGCTTATTGTACACCATATACAGTAGACTACATAAAATAAGTTTATCAAATTCTCAAAACTGCTGGAGATGCGGACAGGTTCCAGGAGATTTTATTCATGTATTCTGGACCTGCCCAGCTATCGTCATGTTCTGGGCAGGAGTTATGGACGTGATTGTGGCAGTTACGTCTGTCGCTCTAGAACAGAGCGTGGCGATTTGCATCTTAGGATTAGTGGAAAAAATATTTATGCAGTGGCAAAGAGAACACAAATAAGCCTATTACTTTTCTACACGAGAAAGGCAATTGTATTAAACTGGAAAAAAACAGCTTCACCGTCACTAGCCTTTTGGAAATATCTATACTATATAAATAGTAATTTACCTCTATATAAAGATACATATTGTAACAGAGGAAATAAAAATATGAGAAAGTTTGGTCTAGTTGGATAGCAATTCCTACAACTGCATCGGAACAGTCTATTGACTAAACTAAAATAAATAGGAATAAGGTAGGGAAGATAGATGGGAGTGAGCGTGTGGGAAGTCTATAGAGCAATAACATGAAGCAATTTAAGATAAGAAAGCGGATTGGGGGAGAATGAGACTCTTGTGGTAATGCAAATGTGAATATAATAAAGTATATGTAGAAGCTCTTGTGTGAGCTCAAAATAGAGTCTGAATGTATGTTTTTTTATATGTATTTTGAAAAAAAGCAATAAAGAAATTTATAAAGAAAAAAAAAAAAACTGTGTGTGTTTGGTATCACTTTAATGTATTCTATGCATTAAGGTAAAAAAACCTTCTGGGTGCAGCCTGCCCCCCAGTCCCTTTTTATACTCACCTGGGTCCCATTTCGATCCAGGGATGTACATGAGAGCAGTGGTTCTCCAGGGTCTCTCTCTCCTTATTGGCTCACACAGCAGCTGGAGCCATTGGCTCCTTCTGCTGTCAATCACAGACACTTTAAGCCAATAAGGAGAGAAAAGGGGGCAAAGCCAAGGTTGGCGCTGAATAGATACACTGCAGTGCAGCTCAGGAGACAGCCTGTTCCAGTGCCCATATAGCAAGAGGCCTGCTATCGGGGGCACTCGGCAGAGGGAGTAGCCAGGACTGTCAGCGGGGGACTCAAAAAAAAGAGGATTGGGACTTCTTTTTGCAAAACCATTGCACAGAGCATGCACTGTAAATAAAACAAGTTTGTTATTTAACCACTTGCAGACATGCTCACGTACATTTACTGAGGCAGGTCAGCTCTCCTGCGCAAACCGACGTACCTGTACATCGGTCCGTGCAAGGAGGGTAGCGGAAACGTGGGCACGACCCTCGGTCGCTGTGTTCAGATGCAGAATGGGGAACTGCCCATGTAAACAAGGCAATTCCCCATTCTGCATAATGACATGTCAGAGATCTTCTGTTCCCAGTGATCGGGAACAGCGATCTCTGTGTTGTCCCAGTGAGCCTGTCTTTCCTACAGTTAGAACACACTCAGAGAACACACTTAAAGTGGTGTTCCGGCCAAAATGATACATTTTAAATAAAAATACCCCTATAATACACAAGCTTAATGTATTCTAGTAAAGTTAGTCTGTAAACTAAGGTCTGTTTTGTTGGATTATAGCAGTAGTTTGTTATTTTATAAACTTACAGCAGGCCGTGGCCATCTTAAGTGTGGGCATCTGAAGCCAGACTGTATTTCTTCCTGGATCTCATCCTTGCAGATCTCGCACATGCTCATTGCAGCACAAGCAGTGTAATAGGTTTCAGGTCAGGTTTCCATAGCAATGGCAGTGTCAGAGGAAGTTGCCGCCCCTTCCCAGAAGGCATTGCAAACAGGAAATGATGCGATGGGCCACGGCCAGGGAGGAGGAAGTGAAAAATGAATACAGCAGATATACAGTAGGTGCTGAGAAAAAAAATATATATATCCAATTCGTTTACAGTGCACAGTTTAGTGAGGGATGCTGAAGAGTTGTAAAAGTGGGTGGAACTCCACTTTAACCCCTTGATCGCCCCCTAGTGTTAACTCCTTCCCTGCCAGTGTCAGTTTTACATTGATCAGTGCATTTTTATAGCACTGATGTAATAATGTCACTGGTCCCCAATAAGTGTCATTTGGGATCAGATTTGTATACCGCAATGTTGCAGTCCCGCTAAAAATCGCAGATCGCCGCCATTATCAGTATAAACAATTTAAAAAGAATAAAACTCCCTAAATCTATGCCGTAGTTTGTAGACACGGTAACTTTTGTGCAAAGTAATCAATATACGCCTATTGCGATTTTTTTTTACCAAAAATATGTAGATGAAAATATATCAGCCTAAACTGATGAATAAATTTGTTTTTTTTATATTTTTTTGGATAAAGTAAATTTTTTTTTTTCAAATACCACCAAAAGAAAGCTCTATTTGTGGGTAAAAAAGATGTCAATTTTGTAACAGGTGTAACATGTGTGGAAAAATTGTGCTTTAGATGTTGATGGTGCCTTCTCACAGTAACCCTATAGAGGTAATCTTGATGAAAGCAAGTATTGGCCTTGCTGTCACAAAAAAGAGAAATTTGATGCCCCTGTCAAACAGTTGCGGAAAAAATTGGTCTTTCGGTGTTTGTGGTCTCTTCACCCCGTAACCTTCTAGAGGTACTCTTGATGAAAGCAAGAATTGGCCTTGCTGTAAAAAACTGAAATTTGACACCCCTGTCACACAGTTGCGGAAAAATTGGTCTTTGGGTGTTGGTGATGCCTTCACCCCGTAACCTTCTAGAGGTACTCTTGATGAAAGCAAGAATTGGCCTTACTGTAAAAATTTAAATTTGATGCACCTGTCAAGCAGGTGTGGAAAAATTGGTCCTTGGGTGTTAATTGTGCCCATGAAACCTATACCAGAAAACTACTTTAAGATAAAATCACCACCCACAAAGCTAGGCAGCATAGACAGTTTTGCAGAGATCCCAATAAAACTTAATTAGGGACATCGGCATCAGGGGTTTCATAGCTGCTGCTAATCCAGGACTGATTCATTCTGACAAATGTCAGCCAGTCAACGGAATCTATGGACAGACACACTCTTTTATCTGTCACAAAACCTCTGGCAGCCCTAAATGCCCCTTTGAAAAGCACGCTGGATGCTCAGGAGCCCAGCAGCTCAAATTCATACTGGGCAAGTTCTGCCCGGTGGTCTTTTCTTATGACCCAGAAGCCCAGTGGATCATCTACTGGAAAGCTCTCCATGTCTTCATGTCTGTTTTTGCCCCTAGATAATCTTCCACCATATGATGCAGACGCTGCCGATGGGAACTTGAAGCTGACAGCCTTTGGTACCAAGGACTAAAAAATGTTTTAAATGCATCACTGAGATGGCCCCCTTCTCCACTGCTCCTCCTTCGACCAACAGAAGCCTCAAAACTAGATTTTCCATGAGACTGTAACCAACCTGGAGTCTCGAAAGGCATTACATAAACTCCTCTTTAAGGTGTCCTCAAGATTTTTCATCCTGTGCTCTCTCTGCGAGGGCATGATGAGTTCCAAGACATTCCCCTTGTAACAGTGGTCAAGGAGGGTTGCCAACCAATAATGATCCTTATCCTTGATGCCAAAATTTCTCGGGTCCTCTTGTGGGCTTTGAAGAATAAGGGAGCCCAAGCACGGCAAGTTTGCGGAGGCATGAGAAGCAGAGTCCTCAGGGTCACTAAGGTTTACAGTATCTGGAGCGTCCTTCTACCAGCCACGTAGTACTCCCAAGGTTTCTGACTGAAAACCAACTCTTAAGGTTTGATGTATGTCATCCTCTGCTTCTATGCCTCCAGAACGGCCAGAATCCTCCTACTCCCTCTCCTCTTGCGTGTTCTGTGGCATCGCAAGAATGGTGTCTGCATAAAGCGGGCCTTGAGGGGAAAGGAAGTCCTCCTCTTCCTCTCGCTGCTCGGCCTCGAGTGCCCTGAGGGCACATTCTGCAAATTCACAGAAGGGTGCAGAATCCACCAGATGGAAAGGCAGCAGTTGTACTATTGTACACATTGTACAATTTGGACAAGCTGGAATTTATACGCTGGGCATGTGGGTTGCGGGGAGTGGTTTTTTTTTTTTTGCATTGGGGCAGAGAAATTTGCTTGCTATACAGATGGTGGTGTGCTGATGGCAGACGTGTTGCAAGGACCTGTGACACCCTTTGCTATACAATCATCCCTGTCATTGGAGGTTGCTGAGAGTTCATGCAGTATAGTGGGGGTAGACATGAAAGGTGAGGAGCGAGGAGGAAAAGAGTTCTGTCCCTTGTGTGTGGCTTTCGGGCTGAGTGGTGGGAGGTTAAATCTCTGCAGGCAAATTCCCTTCCTCTACCTCAGAACCAACATCAGAATCAAGTAATGTCTGTGCTTCCTCAAAAAGCAAGTGGCTGATGCTGTGTTCAAATAATTCAGCTGACTACTCCATGCATGATACTGGGGCTATGGTGGGAGAAGCTGTGGACAAGAAGGCAGAATAAGTCGCTCTGGTAGCTGCGGTGGACTGCGCGCTAGTGTCAGCTTGGGTCATAGAGGATGTGGAGGCTGAGGATGGTTTAGTAAGCCAGCTCAACACCTTCTCTGCATGCTGTGGCTGGATAGCACAGGCAGCATCACTAAACAGAGACAAGCCCTGCCCTGCCTGAGGACAGATCACATCAACCTTTGCCTGTGAACACATTTGCTGCTTGCCCCCTTATAGTGGCATGGGAACGCCTGCCTCTCCTTGTTGGTCTCCCAGACATGATGGGGGGGGGGATTTTTACTCAAATTTAATAGAAACTATGAAATGTGTGATTAGATGCATGTTTTTGAATAAAAAGTGGTGTTTGGTGCACTTTAAATTGAGGACTGACTCTGACAGAAATGTAAAAACTATAAAAAAAATAAATAGATAGGGGGAACACCATCATTGCAGTCAAACTGCGTCTGACAATTAAAAAAAAAGGGGTTAGGCAGGAAACAAAAAGAAAAAAAAACAAAACAAACAAAAAAAAAATGGTATACGGCACTAAACACTGCACTAACACTCTACACTTAGAGTCACAATAAGTGATCACACTAACTCGCTAGTAGCAAACTGATCCATGCTCTATCTATCTCCACTCCAACACAATGCAAAAGCTTCCTATGGGAAGTTATCTTTTTGAGTGTGGGGTGGGACTATGAGCACTGAGCCCCGATTTGAGAAAGTCATCATTACTTTGTCCAATTAGTGCTCTGAGAGTGCTCTGATGCCCTAATTGGCAAAGGTGAGGTGCAAGACTTCATCCAATCAGGCCCCTAGAATGCACTGTGAAGCGCGCCGTGCATTGCAGGGCGCTCGGTGGGCGAACATCCCGCCGAGATACCCACAAATTCAGGTGTTCTCTGAATGAGTGGACAGGCAATGTTCATGCCGAACTTTTGCTCAGCTTGAACCCTTCACTTAACACTAATTCTAATGATAAAGAGGCTCTCATTGGGCTTGAAAGGTTATAAAATAAAGTTTTGAATAGGCACAAGCTCGTCTTTCTCAGGACGAGGAAGTTCTACACCTATAGAGTTAACAACAGTTGACAGCTAAATCTAGATATATCTCACTGTACCTGTCAAACACACATGTAATATAATTTATGTATTTAATTGTACGCATGGACAAATATATGCTTTTTGGATCGTTGGTCAAAACTGTAAAAAACTACAGACAGCTATTGCTGTGATTGTGGCAGGTAAAATCTAAGATGTTGAGAACCTGATATGTTAATTATGCACGGATGCTTGTAGCTACATCTTTCACCAAAAGAAAACTGACCCTGCTTAATTACTAAAGGTGTATCTGTCTCCTTCACACCCCTCTCCCTTGGAGGAGTAGCAGAAATACAAGTTAACAGTGATGGTGGTGGTGGAGGCATATGTAAAACTTACCCTCCTGAAACGGGTGCTTGGTATTGCTTGGTATATGGAGCGGTATCAACACGGTGAAGCCTGTGTGCTCACCAGCCGTCTTAGTCTTGGGTTGCTAGCCTAAATGTTTGTGCATCGGATTGGTGCAAGATAGTGCACTCTTCATTTTAACTCATACATAAACCAGTGGTATGTATAAAATACCCATACCTGGAACTATTCTTTAAGCAGTAGAATAATTGGACTTGAAAGGAATAAACCTTGTGGAAAAAGGGAAAGTTCACTAAGCTCACTAACATAGGCACGCACAGGAGGTGTGCCTGGGCACACCCTAATCACTATGTGCGTTGCGGATTCCCCCTACTTCCCAGGCTCCTCCCCCTTGTTGAACCCCCAGCCCTGCATTGCTGCTGACTTTCCTCCTTTCCTCTCCCCCCAGCTGCTGCACTTCACATTCATTCACTGCCCTGTGCAACTGAGGCTGCAGAGAAAGGAATGTGTGTTTGAGCTTTGGGGTGCACACACTAATGCAATAAGCTGCGCCCACCTATGCTCACTAAACTTCAATCGACTAATTGTGAGCTACTGGAAATCCTGGGTTTTTACATTTCCCTCACACGTGATCGCGTATTCTATGTGAACACAGATTCAGCTTTATTTAACATTTACCTTGCAAAGTGTATATACACTATGTTAAAGTACATGCCCAGCCAAAACATGTTTTTCCTTCTTTTGGATAGAGTGGGGAAGAGTTAAAGCCCCTTCAAGTTTTTACTGCTACCCAAGGCTACATTAGGTAGATTTCCCATCACTTCCTGTTCTGGAGACAATGTCCTATGAGACAGGAAGGGAACTATTCAACAGCAACAGAGACAAAACTACAAATGCTTTCTTTAGTAGAACTGGAAATGCCAAAAAAAATCTGATAGAGGAAATCTCTCTAACAGGGTTAGCAGTAAACACCCTACCGGGGTTCTAATTAGAAAAAAGTTTTTTGGGATGACTTACACCTTATAGAAACAGGATACCCTGCTTCAGTAACTTGATCCAGCTGTAATAGCTAATCTTCTTGGCTGCATGTACATATCTCTATTCAATACAATAAGAAAATATGGAAAAGCAAAAACAAAAAAGCCACAACCAAAAGTACTTTAAACACCACAATATTTACCAAAAATATAAGCTCAATCAGTATACCCTATACTTCCTGTTTAAGCCGCTGCTAATACCCATTTCAATTGACCAGGATCTCATGGACCATGATAAAAAAGAGCTACGATTATAGGGCAGTTATTCTTCAATAATCTAAAATCAATCATTTCTATACTGTCTTACCTGTTACCCTCCCTTACACAAAACATGGGAAAACACAGACCAAGCTCCCAGACCAAATCAAAACCATTCATACTAATGTCAACATTGCTCCTAAAAATGTATTGTTGGTGGTGGTATATATAAAATATAAATTGTACTTGAAATTAAAGGTATTATAGGTGTTTGCAAATTTCTTATATGGAAAGAATGAACTTGCTTTGTGGAAGTATTAAGACACTTGTATTATCCAAAACACCAATAGCCACCAAGAACCAACAGTGTAGAAGTTGACATAAATTCCTTCAATACACTTCTTGATATAATGTCATTAAAAATAAAAGTGGTCTCTAATAGGAGCAAGTACAACGTTTATTAGAGGTGGAGTATGTATAATTTGATAATTAGATGGTATGTGGGTTGACTAATTCTACAAAGTTTTACAGTCAAGATTAAGAAAGTCACCCAGCCAGTTTTGCCATGGGGCAGATTGTCAGATGGAATGTGTAAAATATACATGTATAGTAAAAGTTTTCGCTTTTCACACTAGTCTAGCCACCTTGTTGGGGAAATGAAGGTTATTAATGTTTGCTTGCAAACAGGAATGAAAATTGTACGTCTTTTCATCTCTTTTTCTGTGATAAATACCAGAAAATTCAAGTTGGTTCCCTCTTGTCTGATCCATCCACAGACGCATGCTTTCTTTCTGTAACCAGCTGTACTTAATTGCACTGAGGCAAGCCTCTGTACATGAAAAGAAAACCTGCAATTTATTGCAACATTCTGTATGGTTTCTGCTGTACATCTGCCCTTTGTGTCAATTAAATGAACTGATCTATTAGGATATGTTTGCAATTCATGGGGTGGACAGCTATATTTGTAACAGGAAAGAGATGAAAAAGTCGGACATGTGGATCACTGGTGAAAAGAGACAAATTGAAGGCATCAGTAAATCATTTGCACGATTAGCTAATGCTGAAACACTTACTAGGATTCTGAAGTGAAATAGGAGTAAGATATACTCAGGTCATTGTTGGAGCAGCTTGACTGGGAGTTGAGTGCTAGGAGGCTTAGAGAAATCTGGGGGATATTACACATACAGCAATTATTTAAAAGGCCACAGTGAAAACGATTGAGATGTGATTCTAGAATAAAACAATGTAAGAGCCTTAAATAAGTGATAAAATGAATCCAGTGAAGGTTAAATACATATTGAATTACCAGGTGTTAAACGTCTGGCAATCCAAACAGTGTATCTTTAAATGAGTAATAAAAGACATTTGTCAAATAGTTCATTGGAAAACTTTGTAACAGGAGTCCCATTTGTAGTCTCAGTAATCGGGTCCTTTGTTGTCTTGGTCACCCACTATGCTTACCAGTTACAGTTATAAATTTCAATACCTAAAGTGAAGAAATTGAATACCTATAGTTAATTCCCATGATTACAGATTTTACATTGAAGTTGGACATGTGAAATAACCACACTTATTCCTTGTATGACAATGCAGGGCTTTCCTACCCAGACATTCAATATTCAGCCCTTACCAACAATAGACACAGTGCAGTGATACACCACTAGATAATTTCCTAAATGCACTTATGTTGTGATGTCACAAAGACCAGAAAAGTGTACCATGACAACATACATGATGGTCAAGTATAGGAACTGAAGGCAGGTACACTGATTCTATACCTGTGCCCTAATGAAGGTGAACTCCATACCTGACTGGGGACAAACTTTTTATGGGTATAAATGGATGGTCTTATTTTAGGGAAAATGACTGAAAAAAGTCAAATGACAACGGACTTCCAGACCCTGGTCTGACTCCATGTAATCTACAAAACAGTAACCACTTTCCTAATTCCGTAGTTAGTAGGGGTGTATAGCCAATAATATTTGGCAGTGGTCAGATAAGTTTTTATATACAGTGCCTTGAAACAGTATCCGTACCAAACATGGTGGTGGCAGCATCATGTTGTGAAGATGCTTTTCTTCAGCAGGGACAAGGAAGCTGGTCAGAGTTGATGGGAAGATAGATGGAGCCAAATACGGGGAAACCTTAGAAGAAAACCTATTATAGTCTGCAAAAGACTTGAGACTGGGACTGCCACGCTTTTCACATATTTATTTGTAAAAATAATGTTGAAAACCATTTATCATTTTCCTTTCACTTCACAATTATGTGCCACTTTGTGTTGGTCTATCACATAAAATCACAATAAAATACATTTATGTTTTTGATTGTAACATGACAAAATGTGGAAAATTTCAAGGGGTATGAATACTTTTTTCAAGGCACTGTATGCAACACAATATGGTCAAATGTTTTGTGGCCTCTTTATTAGTCAATCCAAATTCCATTCACACCATTTTGATATTAAAATATTCCCCTGTATGTCAAGCCAAACAGCTAAACAGCAATATTATACAACAAACATCCATAAGACATTCCAGCAGATCAGTAATGCATCCAAATTGTGCTAGTGACCAATTTAGTTCAATCTAATTTTATTAGATTTTCATAAGATACAGGAGAACATTGTACAAACTAACATAGTTTAAGAAACAACATGGGAAAGATGAATGATTACATTAAGAGTCAAAAGCAAATATAGAGTGTAAAGCTGGCCATACACTGTTTCTTTTTGTTCAGCCCTCCATCCACACAAACAAAGAATCCCCCTGCCTGGCCATTGTATTCTCTGTGACCCACGGTTTATTAGTGTGCCAATCAGGCTCGATCACTGTGGGGAGTAGTGTGTGGGTGATGCCGTGTCCGCTGCAGGAGTGCCAGCAAGGGATGGAGCTTGTCCTAGTTCCTGTAGTCACTGGAAGGAAGAGGGGAAAGATCCCCAGTGCCACATATACACAGAGTCCTATGGTGGTAATGAAAGAGACAACCTCAGCCTGGGCTCCCGCCAGGCCACTCCCCGAACGCATTTAGTTTTGCCCCCGGATCCCCATGACTAAGCTCCAGGGGGTGGAGTAAAATGTGTTGGGGGCGTGGCCTGGCGGGAGCCCTGGCTGAGGTTGTCTCTCTCATTACCACCATAGGACTCTGTGGATATGCAGCACCAGGGAGCTTTCCTCTTTTCCTTCCAGTGGCCATTGTATTCTGACAGTTGCTCCTACTGTTGTCAGAATACACTTATCAGCACCTGCAGCCACAGATTGAGAATAGTTTTCCAACTTGTTTGTATAACAGAAGTTGATAAAACAATAAAATTCTGTCAGAATGGGACTGACACACACTGATGGAAATTTTGCCCGTCCCTGTTGAACCCGCTACATTTCAATCAGTGTATGGCCAACTTAAGAAGAGATTGACATTACATCCCTCACATAGCAGGGCTCAATGGAATGGCAAAATATATAGGAGACTCAGACCCACTAGGTAGATACGTATAGTTGAGCCCAGGAGCATTAATGAATAAAGGATGCTTTTGGGGACTATGTTACTTGACTATGTAAAGGTAGGCCAGGACGGGAGGATACAGTCTATGGCTTCAGTTTACAATTTGGTGTGATATGAATATATATATATATTGACTTGTATACGGTACTCTTTTACTTTGCTGCTTCAGGTACTATACAAAATTCCACTGGACTCGGGTTTAATTAAGAATATTTTTTCACCATTTCATTCTTAGGAGCAAAATGGTTTTAGAGGTATAGCTTGGTGAGGGTATTTTATTTTTGTTTTTACTTTTTCATTTTCTTTACTTTCATTGATTTATAGACTGCTCCATTTGGCTACATTTGGCTTCTGTTATGTTGTTTATTAACCCATTTTTTAAGGAATTTAAGGTTTACATGATGGCAGTTGTATTATTGACTGCATAGCTTATTACTGGTTTAGAATAACATACTGCAGTGGTCAAACAGTTAAGAAATTGTGATGCCCCCCCCCCCCCTTTTTTTATGACACTCAAGGATTTGAAAATATTCAGATCTTTTGTGCAGGTAGATTCTTGTCTCAGCTGATTGTTTCCTAGGTTGCTTAGCTGTGGAAGAAACACCTGAACACTTCATACACAGTCCTGCCCTCTTTTAATTGAGAGTTTCTATCAGTTTCAATAGAATACTTGTAAATGTCCCTCATTGTGTCCTGTTCAGACACCCACTTGTATATAGCTATTGTGAATTTAAAAAACATACCCAGGAAACAGGATTAGGGATAATTTTCATAACTCTGTTTTATATTCAGACTTTTGACACATTTCAAATCCACCCATATGTTGTGACTGTGGAATGGATCCTGCAATTAATCTTAGAATGACATTTAAGTGGAGTTTAATGCTCATAATATACATTACCTTTATTTTCATGTACAAGTACCTTTTAGGCAGGAATCGTCCATTGACACATGAAACAAGTTTTTTCAAGCATAATCAAATTTGACACACTCAGGTATATGAATGTCTCTGCCTGGATAGATAGATAGATAGATAGATAGATAGATAGATAGATAGATAGATAGATAGATAGATAGATAGATAGATAGATAGATAGATAGATAGATAGATAGATAGATAGATAGATAGATAGAATAAGTTGGCAGTACTTGAATGGGGGGGCACAAAAAAATGGTCTCCAAAGAGGCCCCTTGGTGACTGAAGGATACGTATCATGTTACATATGTGTAGCGGTACCCCCGTAGGGGCTATTGATAGTTGTGGTCCGTCTCTCACCCTGCACAGCCAGGCACACAATCTTCAAACACTCAGAAGTCAAGAAGCAGTCCTTGTATTTTGTTTTTATGTTTTATTGAGGGGAATTAAACTTGGATGGGGTAAGGGTAAGTATGGGATGCCCACTTGATTGAAGAAAAAAAAAGGATTGGGACGTTAACTATATACACTCCTTGTACAGTGCCTTTAAAAAGTATTCATATCCCTTGAAATTTTCCACATTTTGTCATGTCACAACCAAAAACGTAAATTTATTTATTAGGATTTTATGTGATAGGTCAACACAAAGTGGCCTTGGAACATTATATTTTCTACTTTTTGTTGTAAAAAAAATACAATAAACTCAATTTTAGTCAAACATTTAGGCCAAAATGCATTCAGCCACATGTCTCGGGTAAAAAAATTCAATAAGCGGATATATTTATTAGTTTGCTCAAAATACCCCATGTGTGAGACATGTGTGGGACTTTTTTCGCAGTCTAGCCACTAACAGGACCCCAAACCAAACTTCAGGCTTTCTAGGGGCGTCAATTTTTAATTTCACTCCTCACTACCTATCACAGTTTTGGAGGCCATGAAATGCCCAGATAGCACAAAACCCCCCAATGACCCTATGTTGGAAAGTAGACACCCCATGCTACTTGCTGAGAGGCTTTTTGTCAAATACATTTTCCTTTTCTTTCTTCGTTTTACAAAAGAAATGAGTGCTGCAAAATACTTACCATGCCTCTTAGCAAAAAACCTTGGGGTGTCTACTTTAAAAAATTGGGTCATTTGGTGGGGGTTTGTGCTATCTTGACATTTCAGGGCCTCCGAAACTGTGATAGGTAGGAAGGAAGTGAAATCACCATTTTATGCCCTTAGAACTCCTGAAGGCGGTGATTGGTTTCGGGGTCCTGCACGAGGCTAGGCTCCCAAAAAGTCCCACGCATGTGGTATCCCTGTACTCAGGAGAAGCAGCAGAATGTATTTTGGGGTGTAATTCCACATATGCCCGTGGCATGTTTGAGCAATATATCATATAGTGACACCTTTGTGCAAAAAAAAAAAAAGTTTGTCATTTGCCCAAAACTTGTGGCAAAATATAAAATATTACATGGACTCAACATGCCTCTCAACACATAGCTTGGAGTATCTACTTTTCAAAATGGGGTCATTTGGGGGGGGGGGGGTTGTGCTATCTTGGCATTTCATGGCCTCCGAAACTGTGATAGATAGTGAGGAGTGAAATAAAAAACTTACTCCCTTAGAAATCCTGAAGGCGGTGATTGGTTTTCGGGTCCTGTACACAGCTAGGCTCCCAAAAAGTCTCACACATGTGGTATCTCTGTACTCAGGAGAAGCAGCAGAATGTATTTTGGGGTATAATTTCACATATACCCATGTGTCAGGTCACCTGAGTCCAGGTGACAGATGCACCCCGTTGGGGGTCGGGAGTGCACCGCTAAGATAGTGGACCCTAAGGCTGACTGCTGCGGATGGAACTTGGGGTGGTTCAGGAAGGCAGGTCCCCTGGAGCACCAACACAGATCCCACAGGGAGTTAGAGCATAGATTCCCCAGGGCACGGAGTCTAAGAGCCAGCAGGTGTTCACCAGAGCCTCTAGTGGTGAGGATGGACTAGGCTGCAACTGGCTCCAGGTCGCGGCCCCCAGGTTCTCCCAGCTCATGCTCATGGTAGGCTACAGGAGGATGGAGAGGAAACAGCAGCCCAGGACAGCAAGGGATAGTAAGGAGGTAGCCAAATGTCGGGGCGACTAGCAGACAAGGATAACAGAAAACACGCCAAAGGTCAGGGTCACAGGCAAACAGGGATGGTCGAGAACGCGCCAAAGGTCAGGGTCACAAGCAGACAGGGATAGTTGGGAACACGCCAAGATCGGTAACAGAGACAAACTTAGGGCACATGGCAAACAGAAAGCCAAACACACAATATTGCACGGCAAGGCGGGCTTGGAGAATACGGTGTTAAATAGTGGTTCCTGTTGAGGCTAGGGTGGAGCCACACTGAGGGAAGATTACTTAAGCATGCAGATGTGAGAGTACAAGCCTCAAGGCTGATGCACAGACCAGGTAAGAGACAGACAGGTCATGAATGTATTACTGCAAGGTCATGACACCATGCCATGTGTGAGCAATATATCATTTAGTGACAACTTTGTGTAAAAAAAAAAAAAAAATATATAAAATATTCCATGGACTCTCGATGGGCCTGTCTTTGTCTTCTTGGTGGCTGCGGGACACTACTTGTGCTAGCCACTGCACCAGCTTGAACTGCACTTATAGACACTAGTACTGGCTCTCTATACAAGAGCCCTGCAGTTCTTGCACCACAACAACAGAAGAACGGGATCAGGTACGCCTGACCTTAGCAGGGACCACTACTCTTCCATCGTCAGAGCTATCTGTCAGGGTGCTGCTGCTCTCTACTGGTTCTCATACTGAGCCTGAATCTGACAGTGAGGCTTCCCCTTCTTTCTCATCTGTCATGCTCAGCAACGTGAAGGTCTCTTCACTAGTGTACCTCTGTTTGGACATTTTGGCCTCTAAATTTATAGGTACAGCTAGTGTGACTCACAGGCAAAAGAGCACCTGATTGTCAGAGCCTGCTTTAATCACTACCAAAAAAATTGTTAGCATTCACAGGGATCAGGCCTGACTCTGCGAATGCTGCAGTTATGTGTGTCGTGTTTAGTAAGTGACAGTGATCTATTGATATTGCACTTGGGTGGATTGGGCTGGACGGCGGGGCTAAACGCAGGTGCTAACAGGTGTCTGGGCTGATCCTGCTAACACCGTGTTTTTGGGAACACTAAACTATTGGGGACGCTAATATAGTTCTGCTCAGATCAAAGATATTGATCTGTTCAAACACTATACTACTAAGGAAGGTGTATGGTGTGTGAGTGGGTGTTAGAGCTATTGGCACTAATCTGATGCTACCTGGGATTGACGCTGACCCTGACTGATGCGAAAACCTAACTGATGTCGGGCCATCAGGGGGTTAAACCTTTATTAGGTAATATATGGCGGGTACCCTGAAGCTATAAAAAAACTAACTAGCATTACTCGTGACATTAATACAGTGATCACTGGTGGCAGGGGGTGAAAGGGTTAACTAGGGGGCGATCAGGGGGTTAAAACCTTTATTAGGTAATATATTGGTGTACCCTGACGCTATAAGAGACTGACGATGAAACTAACCAAATATCTAGCTAACTAGCGTCACCCGTGACATTAACACAGTGATCAGAAAATAGATCTATACACTATACACTAACATTATACCAGTGACACTGGTGACAGGGGGTGAAAGGGTTAACTGGGGGTGATCAAGGGGTTAAACATTTATTAGGGGGTTAATGGGGGGTACCCTAGATCTATCTGGGCCTACTACTAACTGCCCTAATGCTGTTTAGTGACACAAGTGACACCAGTACAGTGATCAGTGAAAAATCTGAAAATTGCACTTGGAGACACATGGTTAACTGGGGGGGGCGATCAGGGGGTGATCGGAGGGCGAAAAGTGTGCCTATGTGTACTGGTGTTAGTGTAGTGCTTGGTGTACTCACAGTAGATGTTCTCTCCTCTCACTCTGGAACCGAAAAGGGCTCCACGAGGGGAGGTGACATCACTTCCTCTGCCTGTGTTTACATTTCACAGGCAGAGGAGGCATTTCATTCGCCAGAACCGATCATTGGCTTGGACCTGTAGACTGATCAGTTTTGTAACAAATCCAATCGTCGCGGGCACTGCAGGGGAGCGTGCCCCATACCAGCGGGTGTGAGCGACGTACAGGTACGTTGAATCATACAGCGCTGCCAACCTGCAGTAAATGTACGTGAGCTGGTCGGCAAGTGCTTAAAGTCTTACAGTAAAATCAGTCAGTATACGCAGTAAAGCAAGCTTGTTATACTCACTGTGAAACCTAAGGGGTTTATCCTCTGCATTGTGTAAAACGGCTGTTGATCCTGTCTTTTCTGATCCTCCGCTCCTTCCACTGTTCCCTAATGAATTCCTGATAACACTGAGTCTATGGGGTCAGGCTGCACATGCTTAGTTTGGTGTGTTTTGCTTAGAGAGGTTTTTTTTTCTTGGAAGGGTGCATGTGATCAACACAGGGCCAATCGGCACTGTCCAGACAGAGGGTCAGGGGTCTTGCAGTCTCATAGGATAGTCAGAAAACTCCTTCTACAAGTGAAGCGATGTAGTTGACGCTAGTACCAAACAATCCACCAATTCACCCGGCTGCCAGACTTCATACATCACTTGCAGAGACAATGAACAGTCTTTTGCTGGCTTTGTTTTTGTTGTTTTATTGGGGGGTACAACTTGGATGGGAAAAGAGTATATGGGATGCCCATAGGATCGATTAATTGCCATCATATTTTAAAGAATATACGCATTAGCACATATTTAGAGCCAGAAGGTATGATGTGCATCTGTAAATATTCTGTTTCTCCACCTGCATCTCCATGCAGACTGTTGCTCCTCCTTTGCTCTACTCCCACAGACTATTTGCTTCCAAGGATTCCTCATTCAATACCGTGTAGAGAATGAGGACACCACCTCTGACTGTGTAGAAATGATGTTCCCAGAAACTTCTCTCCTGCACAAAGCTTCTCCTCATGTTCCCCTCCTGCACAAACTTATTCTGAACTGAAGCAATGTCACCTCTTCTTCTATTAAGGCAAGAAGGACCCACTCTGAATAAATCCCTTAGCAGGCTCTGGTTGCTCGCTGCCACTGGGCCTGAGGCCTGCAGTACCTCTCCCCGGGGGCCCAGTAGTTTCAAAGCATTATCTTGGATGGTGGACTACTGTTCTCAGCCAGCCCAAACTTGCAAGGCCACATCGATTTGACACAGATCCCCACAGTCTCTTCCTCTGATTCAGGACTCCCCATCATTCACTGTGTAAATGATGAAGACTTTGCTAATGACCGTGTAGATGCAAAGTCCCCTCACAGACTTCCTGCCACATCCAGCCCTCCACTGTGGCAACACTCACCAACCTTTCACCGCCCTGAGTCCTTGATGAGGAACTTGACCGGATCACAAGTTCCGACAGCTTCACTTGCCCCGTCTGCTCCAGGAGTTCTTTATCACCGACCATGTGGTGACAAAGACAATGCCAACGACCATGTAGAGGCAAAGTTCCCTCACAGATTCTCCCTGGGCCTCCTCCTGCGATCGGCGCAACTCCCCCCCCACCCCCAGATACTAGCACCTACCTATTGGTAGAGGGTGCTATACAAGCTTTAACCAGTGCTTGGCTGGACACTGATAGAAGTCACAAGACTGCTCTAACTGCTGATGAGAAAAGCAATTTATAGTTACTAAAATATTTGCATTTCCATGTGCTGTGCATTGTGGGAGACCATATATAGTGAATGCAGGGTCCTGGGCTTATATCAAAACCCAACTTGTGACTTCATTAATTTATTTTTACCTAACACATATCAACTCTACAAAACAGGTAACTCAGTGATATCTACAGGTGCACACCTGGTTTAAGACACTACTTTAGGTGTCCAGAATACTCTGTATGCTGTAAAAAAAACACATAATTGAGACTGCATGTTGCCCTGCTCTAGACCAGCAAAAAATGTAAAAACCGATAGATTGTAGGCCAAAGATGTCTATAACACTAAAGCACACTATCCACCCTCTTACGGCATCTGTCTGCTGGTAGGTCCTGAAACATGAAAATTTTGGTTTAGCGTTATTGGAAGGGACATACAAAGAAGCCACTGGGAGTTAGGTTGTCAGGGGAAACCAATAACGAATGCAAAAAATGTTCCAACTTGTCCTATTGTTGTACCCTCCTGTTGCTAATAACTTATTGATTTCTGCATGTATTTCACAGATATGAGATCTGATATCTACCTAAAACCAGGTGCATCAAGTGACAGTCATGTCATGAGAACTTTAAACAGCTGTGTGCCATCATTCTGTTGCACAAATCATTGCATACTTCAGAATTAAATACTATTATTTTTTTTTTTTAAGAAAAACATGATTACGAGATAAGATAAAAATAAAAATGTATTTACCCCAAACTCCAGAGGTATTAGGCGGAGGTGGTGGGTACACTTAATGGGCTCCTAGAGGTAAATCTTCCCATTGAACCACTTACATGCCTAATGGGCTACCTTGATGACTCCTTTTATGAGCCTTCTATGTTGACTACTATTATGTGTGCCCTTTTTGTGGCCCATAGACAAATTTCCCTTATGTGGACCTCCCCACATGATTCCTATTTTATCTGACTTGATATCTGACCTTAACAAGTTTATCTCCTATGAAAAACACAGGTATTTTCTTAGAAACTCAATGAGGAAGGTTGATGCAATCTGGTCAAGGTAGCTTGAGTTTATGTGCCCCACGCTGGGGTAGGTTTTCTTATTCCATGTGATTATGCACATGTGTTATGTTCCTTTATTGGTGTCTTGCTATGAACATCAAATATACTGGCTGTACCCTCTGCACACTGCTGGCCAGGTATATCCTGTTTCTGTTGTATTGCAGGTCAGTTGCTAGACCTAAACCTTGTAGCTCTCCCCCATTTTGTGTCTGTTTGCCCCATGTTGGCATTGTGTCCACAGTAGCAGAGCAGAGTGAGACTAAAGAGGGATTACTTTGATGCAACTGGCCAGCTTAAACATGTATTGCAATATGTGTGAACTAAATATCCCTATTTTTTTATTGCAAAGTTTGCTAGAAAGGGTATAGAAGTGTGCAAAGGATGCATGCAGTATTTTTAGTGTTAATATGTGGTCACACCCCTTTAGCACCTGGTAATTTATATGCATGTACAATCTATTTGGATCTGAGCACAGGTATACAGTACTTTGTTTCTGTTGCTATAAACATCGGCCTCTGGTAGTCGCTATCTTGTTAATGTAAGCACCTATGTGACTATCATTTTGTTTGTATGTTCCAAGTTTCTGTTTCTGCCTGTCTTCTTCTGACGCCCCGTGTGGCATGTTTTGTACTTCTTGTTTGTTGTTTAATACAAAAAAGTGGATTTTTTTTATATGGGTAGAGGGCACAATAATATTGGGGGTTTTGATACACCAAAATAGACAATTTTTTTTTCTTAAATGCTTACTCCTTCAATAGACTTAAACCTAATGTCTACCTTGATGTCCATAAAATATTTAAAGGTGACAATGGTGTGTGTCAGGTATTTATTTTAATATACTGAATAAGTATGAATCCCCATGCCATAAAGTATTTTATAGTGAAACTGAATTATTATGACTAATAAAGGCTTTCACACTTTTCCTAATGTTGTCCTGTAATTATAAACTTGATGACATCTTTCAGGATAGAGATGTGCTTCCTTGATGCCCAATGAACAACTAAACAAGGTGAGTCAAAAGCCTTAGTAAGGTTTGGTCTATATTTAGTATCTGACTCATTCTCTTTAAGATGCTTTCTATACATTTTCTTCTAAATCCACCCATTAATTTGCATGTGGAAAACTGAGTGGTGAAATATAATTTCACTGTTAATGCTAATTAATGCAAATCTTTCCTGTGACTTATGCGTAGATAATTGATTCACATTCCTGATTTGAATGAAGAATGTGGTACCATTTCGAGCTTGTATAATGCCATCAGGGTGAGGTCAAATCCGATTACAACATTAAGAGCTCCTGTATTAGTATGCATATATAAATAGTTAGATCACTTTCATTGTACAGGAACAGACTCACCCAAAACTCATTCCATGCTTCATCCCAAGTTTTTTTCATCTTCTCTATAACTTTCACTTCCATGTTTTTAACTATTATAATATTATATTATGTTTTAACTTTTATCTACTTTGTAGGTCATGTCTGTTACATTTCTTCCAGGAGATAATAAAGGCTTCTTTTCTTAGGTTGCAGCTCATAGATGCAGAACAAAGGTGGGCCTTATTCCACTTTTTGTCTCCAAACAGAGTGAAGACTGATTCCCCAGAACACTTTGAACCAGTGAGTTGAGATTTCAGTAGTAAGATATCATTGCAGTAGTTGGTTGCTCCATTCCCTATAACAAGGTCATAACAAAGATGTATTTATTTAGTGCTAACAATGTAAGCAGTGCTTTACATGTGTATATTGTACACTCACATTAATGAAAGTTTGGGTATAGCTTCAGATAGACAATTTCAAAAATTACAGTATAAAAAGTACCACCATCCAAATATTGTATAGTGATAAAGGGAGGAAAGAGGGTGCGGACAGTTGTCTCACAGTGTATGAGACTAGATTCACATTAGTAGCTGCCCTCAAGGGGCTTACATTCATCAAACACATACTAGGTCCTATTTAGACAGGAGCTAATTACCTAATAGCATGTCTTTGGAGTGTGGGAGGAAACCGGAGTACCTGGATGAAAACACAGGCACAGAGAGAACATACAAACTCCAAGCAGGTAAAGTGATTTGTAATCATTAGAAAAGTCATAAATATAAATGTTGCTATGCTACGTAGCAAATAAGGTTTCAGTACAGATAGACCAGCACTGATAGTTTTTGTCTCAGCACTTTTAGCACTGAAAGAAACAGGTCCACCTGATATTACACGTGCCATGCACACTTATGCCCCGTACACATGGTCGGACTTTGTTCGGACATTCCAACAACAAAATCCATGGCTTTTTTCCTACGAATGTTGGCTCAAACTTGTCTTGCATACACACGGTCACACAAAGTTGTCAGAAAATCCGATCGTTCTAAACGCGGTGACGTAAAACACGTACATCGGGACTATAAACGGGACAGTGGCCAATAGCTTTCATCTCTTTATTTATTCTGAGCATGCGTGGCACTTTGTGCGTCGGATTTGTGTACACACGATCGGAATTTCCGACAACGGATTTTGTTGTCGGAAAATTTTATATCCTGCTCCCAAACTTTGTGTGTCGGAAATTCCGATGGAAAATGTGTTATGGAGCCTACACACGGTTGGAATTTCCGACAACAAGGTCCTATCACACATTTTCCGTTGGAAAATCCGACCGTGTGTATGGGGCATTACAGTTTAATACCAGTAAAAATCTTTTTTTCTGGTTTTGGATATAGTGGGGAAGGTAGAACTCCTGTCAAGATTCTATTGCTGTCTGTGCCCCTATTGGAAAGATTAATCCCCACTTTCTGTCATGGCATTGGAACAGAAGCTGAGAGGAAAAACGTCTATGTATGTTTGCTCCAATGACCCTCATTCTGAGATTTCCTCTCACTTCTTGTCATGGACACAGACAGTAAAAAAACTCTTAAAAATTTAACTTTAAAACAACTGATAGCATCTAGATTGTCAAAGAAATTCTGGTATCCCATCCATCTATAAAACTATTTGTATTTGTAGGTACAGTACTGTATCCTGTTGCCAGTGATAATAACTGTGCACGATTTTTGGCCCACATTCTCATCCCTAACTCTTAGCTACTTGGTTTTGATTGTTTTTTCGACAAGATGAAATACATGCTAGTTTCCTATAATGTTTGTGGACAGATATCAGCTGCAGAATTCCCAGTTTTATCAAATTGATTCTCTATACATAGACCAGCATTTTTAAGAAGACAAGATCAACTCTTGCTAGCTGGAGCCTTAAAAGAAATATCAATTTTAGAACAGAGTTGGACATTAAAATAGACCTGTGAACTCATGTTACCTTCTAAATTGCTTCAGCTACGTAAAGGAGGAACATCAAGGTGCCCATTTCTATCCTTCTCTTCTGGATGCTCTTGGATCCCCAAAACTTTGGATGCTCCTGGCAAGTAGCTAACGCAACTTTTTTGTGGTTGTCCTCTGGCCCATCTCCAGTTCCTGAACTTTCCTATTGGTCACCAAATGTTTATCCTCACTTAAAAATTGGAAGATGCAAGAAGCAGGAAAAGGCAGGCTAGGGCTCGACCACGAAAACTATAGTTAATTTTTGTTGAATATAGCACCTTTTTGAAAACCCAGGGTAACTGGAGACACTACTAAATAAAATCTCCCCATTTTGTGAAATTTTGTGGCTGGCACGTGTTTAAGAAGAACGTAGAAGAAAATATCCAAGAATATCTCATTTAAAAGTAATATGTTTGCAGATATTTTTAAACTAGGACTTAGTCTTCTTTCTGTAACCGTTTATTTACTCCCTAGTATGTTATTTCATGTGACATTTGCACCACCTGAACTATGATGTATGTACAAGTTCTCATAAACTCACTTTACAACTGCAGCTTTTAATATTTCAAACATGTATAGCATGCGCTAAACCTATTTTAACAAGACTATCATTAACATTTCATGGCTATCTAATCAGCAGAGGTGGAGTCATGTAATTGTGTTTGTATACCAGTATGGGTGAAGTGTGGACATAATTTTTTTCAGAATGTACATACTGTACTTCTTCTGTAGCAAATAACATTATAGTTGCCAAAATGTCTTTTTGTCTTATGATGCATATATAACAAAATCTCTTGTGCTACAAGCATGTATGAGCTATGAGATGTCAGGGTTTGCTTATGTCTACCTAGACATTCTTTAAATATCCCCAATCTTGTAGAATATGTATTTCTCTGTGATCTACCAATGCATACAATACTATTATACAGTCCAATCATGCAACTGACCCTGTGACAGATATTGGTTGATGGCAAATCCCCATATAGACAGTATGGAGTAACATATACAGTATCTCACAAGTGAGTACACCCCTCACATTTTTGTAAATATTTGATTCTAACTTTTCATGTGACAACACTGAAGAAATTACACTTTGCTACAATGTAAAGTAGTGAGTGTACAGCTTGTATAACAGTGTAAATTTGCTGTCCCCTCAAAATAACTCAACACAAAAACCGCTGGCAACAAAAGTGAGTACACCCTTAAATCAAAATGTCCAAATTGGGCCCAAAGTGTAAATATTTTGTGTGGCCACCATTATTTTCCAGCACTGCCTTAACCCTCTTGGGTATGGAGTTCACCAGAGCTTCACAGGTTGCCACTGGAGTCCTCTTCCACTCCTTCATGGTGACATCACGGAGCTGGTGGATGTTAGAGACCTTGCGCTCCTCCACCTTCAATTTGAGGATGCCTCACAGATCCTCAATAGGGTTTAGATCTGGAGACATGCTTGGCCAGTTCATCACCTTTACCCTCAGCTTCTTTAGCAAGGCAGTGGTCGTCTTGGAGGTGTGTTTGGGGTCGTTATCATGATGAAATACTGCCCTGGGGCCCAGTCTCCGAAGGGAGAGGATCATGCTCGGCTTCAGTATGTCACAGTACATGTTGGCATTCATGGTTCCCTCAATGAACTTTAGCTCCCCAGTGCCGGCAGCACTAATGCAGCCCCATACCATGACACTCCCACCACCAAGCTTGACTGTAGGCAAGACACACTTGTCTTTGTACTCCTCACCTGGTTTCCGCCCCACATTCTTGACACCATCTGAACCAAATAAGTTTATCTTGGTCTCATCAGACCACAGGACATGGTTCCAGTAAACCATGTCCTTAGTCTGCTTGCCTTCAGGAAACTGTTTGCGGGCTTTTTTGTGCATCATTTTCCTTCTGGGATGACAGCCATGCAGACCAATTTGATGCACGGTGCGGCATATGGTCTGAGCACTGACAGGCTGACCCCCCCACCCCTTCAGCCTCTGCAGCAATGCTGGCAGCACTCATACATCTATTTCCCAAAGACAACCTCTGGATATAATGCTGAGCATGTGCACTCAACTTCTTTGGTCAACCACGGTGAGGCCTGTTCTGAGTGGAACCTGTCCTGTTAAACTGCTGTATGGTCTTGACCACTGTGCTGCAGCTCAGTTTCAGGGTCTTGGCAATCTTCTTACAGCCTAGGCCATCTTTATGTAGAGCAACAATTCTTTTTTTCGGATCCTCAGAGAGTTGCCATGAGGTGCCATGTTGAACTTCCAAAGATCAGTATGAGAGAGTAAGAGCGATAACACCAAATTGAACACACCTGCTCCCCATTAACACCTGAGACCTTGTAACACTAACGAGTCACATGACACCGGGGAGGAAATATGGCTAATTGGGCCCAATTTGGACATTTTCACTTAGGGGTGTATTCACTTTTGTTGCCAGCAGTTTAGACATTAATGGCTGTGTGTTGCGTTATTTTGAGGGAACAGCAAATTTACACTGTTATACAAGCTGTACACTCACTACTTTACATTGTAGCAAAGTGTCATTTCTTCAGTATTGTCACATGAAAAGATATAATAAAATATTTACAAAAATGTGAGGGTTGTACTCACTTTTGTGAGATACTGTATATCAGCTTTTTGGAATCCCAGAATTTAAGCAGAGTATGGCATATCTTAGTAATTTTACATACTACGAAGTACTTAAAGCAGGTTTTTCAGCAAAACCACTAAATAAACAGATGACATACATAAAAGATGCTTTTTTACCTGTCAAATTTGTATTTCTGCACATCCAGTCC
This sequence comes from Aquarana catesbeiana, assembly GCF_042186555.1. Taxonomy (NCBI): domain Eukaryota; kingdom Metazoa; phylum Chordata; class Amphibia; order Anura; family Ranidae; genus Aquarana; species Aquarana catesbeiana. The sequence goes on along the minus strand of NC_133327.1, from coordinate 363,412,586 downwards.
TGAGAGTTGCAAAGTCAAGTCCATGCAGCACAGCCAGGGGGCTGACACCATATACACTTAAGACCCCTTTCACACTACGAGCACCGGCCGTTAGCACTAAAGCGCAGCGTGTTTTAGCGGGCGATTTAGTGCTGATTTTGCAGCGCTTTTGCAACACTTTTCGGACGCTTGTGGGGCGCTTTTAACCCCAAAGAAGGGGTTAAAAATGCCTATGTTGTGGCCCTTTCATTTCAATGGGAATGGCGTTTTGGGAAAGCTGTATACAGCGCTCCAAAATCGCCCAAAGATGCTGCTTGCTTTCCTAACATCCCGCAAGCGCACCGCCTTAGTGTGAAAAGACACACTGAAATGAATGGGAGGCAGTTTTCAGGCGCTATTTAGAGGCTATTTCTAGAGCTAAAATGCCTGAAAACTGCCTCAGTGTGGTGAAAGGGGTCTTAAATCTATCTTTGGGCAAGCCTGAATTTTTCTAAAAAAAGACCTCTCAACCCTCTCCGGCTCCCCACTTTTCTAATATATAGTTACTGTATACTGTTACTCTATATTGCAGACATCCCAAGTCTCCCGCAAGCCGCGGGAGTCTCCTGCATTTGGCTGCGGGCTCCCGGACACACAAACGCAGGGTGATCTCCTGGCTGGGCCTGTCACCCAGCAACAGACAGAGCAGCCCTAGCGGCCAAATGGAGTATGGCCGCTCTGTCTGTGGCTAAGTGACAGGCGGATGTAAGGTGCTGTGAGCTGAGGCGGGGGGGGGGGGACAGCCCATACTGCTGTCCCCAGCCTGCTTTGGCTGCTGCATGGGTACTTTTTTTTTAAGGTTGGTTCCGGCCAATTCAGCAGGGGAGGAGGGGGGGGGGGTGGGCAGTGGCAAAGAGAAGACTGTGCGCGATCCGTGATCTGCAGGCTGTAGCAATTAAAAGAAGAAAAAACTTTCCCCAGTCAAGCGGACTCTTTCTCCACTTTCAGGTGCCGGTGCGCAGTGATCTCCTGTGCAACAAGTGCATGACAGTTCTGGTCTCTTCTATATCAATCCGACAGGCAGACACGGACTGTCGTGTACTTGTCGCACAGGAGATTACTGCGCGGTGGCACCGAAAGTGGGGAAAGAGTCCCCTTGACAGGGGAAAGGTTTTTTTTCTCTTCTAATTGCTACAGCATGCAGATCACGGATGGTGTGATTCCCCTTCCTTCTGGGGAAATTCTCTGACTGGGATGGCTCACCAGCCCCATTGCAGCCAGACCCCAGGCTCTAGGACCAGCAGCCAGACCCCAGCTCCAGCAGCCAGACCGCAGGACCAGCGGCACAGCTCTGGCAGCCATACTCTGGGCCCCAGCGGCCAGACCCTTGGACCCAGAAACCAGGCCCCAGCCCCAGCAGCAGGGGCCCTGCAGCCAGACCCCAAGCTCCAGCAGTCAGACCCTTGGCCCCAGCAGCCAGACCGTTGGCCCCAGCAGCCAGACCCCTGGCCCCAACAACCAGACCCTTGGCCCCAGCAGCCAGACCTTTGGCCCCAGCAGCCAGACCCTTGGCCCCAGCAGCCAGACCATCTAGCCCCAGCAACCAGACCCCAGGACCAGCAGCCCAGCCCCAGCAGCCAGACCCTTGACCCCAGCAGCCAGACCCTTGGCCCCAGCAGCCAGACCCCTGGCCCTAGCAGCCAGACCCCAGGACCAGCAGCCCAGCTCCAGCAGCCAGACCCTTGGCCCCAGCAGCCAGACCCTTGGCCCCAGTAGCCAGACCCTTGGCCCGAGCAACCAGGCCCCAGCCCCAGCAGCAAGGGCCCAGCAGCAAGGGCCCAGCAGCCAGACCCAGGCTCCAGGCTTTTAATTGCTACAGCATGCAGATCACAGATGGCACGATTCCCCTTCCTTCTGGGGAAATTCTCTGACTGGGATGGCTCACCAGCCCCATTGCAGCCAGACCTCAGGCTCCAGGACCAGCAGCCAGACCCCAGCTCCAGCAGCCAGACCGCAGGACCAGCAGTACAGCTTCGGGCAGCCAGACTCTGGACCCCAGTGGCCGGACCCTTGGCCCCAGAAACCAGGCCCCAGCCCCAGCAGCAGGGCCCCAGCAGCCAGACCCCAGGATCAGCAGCCCAGCTCCAGCAGTCAGACCCTTGGCCCCAGCAGCCGGACCCTTGGCCCCAGCAGCCAGACCCTTGGCCCCAGCAACCAGGCCCCAGCAGCAAGGGCCCAGCAGCAAGGGCCCAGCAGCCGGACCCCAGGCTCCAGCAGCCAGACCCCTGGCCCCAGCAGCCAGTCCCTTGGCCCCAGCAGCCGGACCCTTGGCCCCAGAAACCAGGCCACAGCCCCAGCAGCAAGGGCATGGCAGCCAGACCCCTGGCTCCAGCAGCCAGACCCCAGGCTCCAGCAGCCAGACCCCTGGCCCTAGCAGCCACACCCCTGGCCCCAGCAGCTGGCCCCTTGGACCCAGCAGCAAGACCCCTTGGCCCCAGCAGCCAGACCCCTGGCCCCAGCAGCCAGATCCCAGGACCAGCAGCCCAGCTCCAGCAGCCAGACCCTTGGCCACAGCAGTCGGAACCCAGGACCAGCAGCCCAGCTCCAGCAGCCAGACTCTTGGCCTCAGCAGCCAGGCCCTAGCAGCCAGACCCCAGGCTCCAGCAGCCAGACCCCGGGACCAGCAGCACAGCCCCAGCAGCTGTGTGATCAGGCTGCATTTCATGGCCACTGGTAAGGCTGCAATTCACGGGCACTGGTAAGGCTGCATTTCATGGGCACTGGTAAGGCTGCATTTCATGGGCACTGGTAAGGCTGCATTTTATTCACTTCATTGGAGCTCAGTCTTATTTACTGTCGGGTGACACCTGGATCTCCATCCCCCGCTGTCACAGGCTGCCCAATCACTGTTATCTTCTGTTATCAGCTGTTTGTGGAATGTGTCCCCAGTTGCCACAGTGGGACCTGTCAGCTTAGGCTGTGTATCACCTTACACTGTCATCCTGGTTGGACATAAGGCTGAACCTGGGTATACAGTGAACCTTCTGTTATCATGTGAAGAGATTTAACACTTTACTTCCCTGCATGCTTTTGCTTGGCTACTCTTATGGCTCCTTCACATGTGTGGAAGTCACTGTTGCTCCTCTGAAAAGATCCATGCTTGGATCACTTTTCAGAGCTGTTTGAGAAGTGGCGAGGAGGCAATATGTTACCTCCTCACACCTGATTTAACCCAATAATTGCCATACAGTGGCCACATTGAACTACATTATTCTTTTTCACAGCATCACCCACAGAAAGCAATATGCTGTTTAACCAGTTCTATCAGTGCTACCAATCAGTGCCACCTATCAGTGCTCATCAGTGCCACCTATCAGTGCCCTCTAGTGATGCCTATCAGTGCCCATCAGTGCTGCCAATCAGTGACCATCAGTGCCGCCTATTAGTGCCCATCAGTGCCACCTCATCAGTGCAGCCTATCAGTGCCCATCAGTGCAGCCTTCTCAGTGCACATTAGTGCAGCCTCCTCAGTGCACATCAGTGAAGGAGAAAAACTACTTATTTGACAAAATTTTATAATATTAGCTATTATAAACTTTTTTTTTTTAGTCTTTTTTGATTGTTTAACAAAAAAAAAAAAAAACCCAGTGGTGATTTAGTACAACCAAAACAAAGCTCTAGCTGTGTGAGAAAAAAAGATAAAAATTTAATATGGGTACAGTGTTGCATGACCGCACATTATCATTCAAAGTGTGAGAGCGCTAAAAGCTGAAAATTGACCTGGGCAGGAAGGAGGTGGAAGTGCCCAGTAGGCAAATGGTTAAGCACAGTATCATGGACACAGCATGTATACACCTGGTAGCAGCTGTATTTTTAGTGTTCAGGCAGGTAGTTGGTGGGGTGGGGGGTAAAACCATGATTCAACCACCCGATTTTACTGCTCCAATCCTATGTGTGAATCAGCCTTATTGATCCTTTCACATGGAATGGAGCCTAATTCAATCAGCAGGGGAATACATGAGCATAACCCTTGCTGAATCAAAGCTGAACAGGACAGATGCCAGTTTTTTTTTTTACATCTGTGCCGTTCAGTTTGTGCGGCAGACACAGGTGGACCCATGAAAGCTCTGTGGGCAGTCAGATGTAAAAAGACTGCAGTATCTGTTTAAATTAGGCTACCTCCGATGTGCCACGTTTAAGTAAAGAAAAGTGGAAGAGGACGCAGTCTTTTTTCCATTTTTTTTATCAGACCTGGATGGATTCGGAAATAGGTGGGTGTAAGCAGACACAAGTCCATTTACATCAGCCTGTCCATAGGCATTCATGGAAAAGTTGACAGGCAGACCTTATCGGAATGCCCATCTGAAAGGAACCTTAAGCTGGCCACAGAGGAGTCTGTTTCTTTGTTCAACCGCTGGGTTGAACATAAAAAACAGCCCAATTAACCCATCCATACATTTGATGTGGATAGGGGAATCCTCCAGTTGTGTCATTGTATTCTGACAGTTAGTCCTATATTTGAGCACCAATGTTAGATGTTTCAGTTTGCTGCAGTGTACCATAAATATTGGTACTATTTAATTGCAAGCCACCAACATTACAAACATTTTGGTGTATGCTGATATATTAGCCCCGCCCTCTTATCCATCCAACAGGGAGCAGGTGTTGGTGGGGTGATTGGTGGGGGTGGGGGGGGGTGCAGTTTCCCATTTTCGCCCCTCTCTGGTATATCCTAGAGCAGAGCTCAAAATTTCAAGTCCTGAGCTACTAGCCAGGCCTCAAGGGTTACTCGCCACTAGTTGCCCCACCCAACCCCTACTCTGCCCCACCCCTAATTCTGCCCCTAAACACGCCCTCAGAAATTATCTCATGAAATTACACTTAAATGTTTTATGCAGAATTAAGTTATAAAATAAATATTAACAACAACTTTATTAGTGCCCATCAGTGCAGCCCCACCTGTGCCCAACAATGCAGCCTACCTGTATCCATCAATTCCACTTCACCTGTGCCCAACAATGCCACCTACCTGTGCCCAACAATGCCGCCTACCTGTGCCCAACAATGCAGCCTGCCTGTGTCCATCATGCAGCCTGCCTGTGTCCATCATGCAGCCTGCCTGTGTCCATCATGCAGCCTGCCTGTGTCCATCAATGCAGCCTGCCTGTGTCCATCATGCAGCCTGCCTGTGTCCATCATGCAGCCCCGCCTGTGTCCATCATGCAGCCCGCCTGTGTCCATCATGCAGCCCGCCTGTGTCCATCATGCAGCCCTCATTTTCCACTCACAAATACGAGTAGGCGAGTGGAAAATTTGAAGGCTGTCCTAGAGGTCTCTCCTGCCACACACATGCATGCCCTAACCTACTGTCAGTTTTACAGCTGAGGTCCTGCTTTATCAGCTGCTAAAAGCAACTATTTCAGTACTAATTGATAGAAAAAGCGATTCTACTACATTTAAAACAGATCATATGTACGATATCTTCAAAATTATATCCATTCCTCTCTCTGACACAATACAAAAGCTGTTTTTATAACTTTACTACATTCTCTGTACTGTTTTTTCACACAATAGAGTATGAGGTGATGACATTCCACATGTTGTTATGTGCTCTTTGAAATAGAGGACTTACTGCACTTGTGAAACTTAAACTATGAAATGCATGTAAAACCCAGTTATGGGGCCTTTAACATGTATTGTACACAAAGTATCATTCAAACCTATAAAATACATACCTACACTGCAGAAAGCGTGATATTTCAAATAATGCACACCATTACAAAAACATAGGTGAATGATGTACAATGGAAAACATTGTTCAGGTGCAAGGTTGCCATTGTATTCCTAGCTTTAATGCCTAGCAAGTCAATGACCTCAAGCAAGCTTGTAGGAAAAATATTCACACTTTTCCAACTTTAATGGCTATATGCTTTTTCCAGGCAGTAAATGTAACATTTCATGGGGGTTTTTCCTACTGTAAAACTTTAATTGACCCACAGAGACGAAGAAGAATGATGGATCAATTATCCCAGGTAGATGGTGATGTTTGGTGGGATCCAGCACTGAGGTATATGGGAATTTTAATATTTACATACTTTTAACAAGGAGTAAATCAACATTAAAACAAACTCTCACTGACATCTATAGCTACAACCACTGTGGATTATTCCATCCTCGAGATTTTCAGCTGTAGCTTCTAGATTTTACTTTCACTTTTTCTCCATAGCTCAGCTTCCCCTTTGGGCAATGAGTTTGCAGCTTGCCAGCCTTCCAAAAGCAGGTGCAGAGAATATGTAGGGAGAAGAATGCTGAGATCTAACTGCAAGGACTGTACACCTTCTATTGTAAAAAAAAATGAGGATTAATAGCGCCACATTGGCTGTAACTACAGAAGGTCATTGGTGAATTATTTACAATGTAAAGCTTACAGTATTTACTGCTTAATAAGAAGTTTGAACATCAACGTACAGCACTACCCTATGGTTGGTCTACCAGTAATTGTACTCAATAGTTTAGCCAACCTGCACTTCCACAATAGTGGAAGGGAGGGAGGGTCTTAATGGGACATGGTTATATAAAAACTAAGTCTACTCACTCTATACACAGCACACATATGCCAAAGACCTTATGACCACACAATGTGGTTTCATTATTGTTTCAAAAGTAAGCATCTAACAGAAACGCACAATCATTGCATCTAACTGCATGCTGGACAGAGGCTGTAAGACAGAGTTCTGGGTGTTGGAGTTACAGTGCCTGGCACAATTCTTCCACACGGCATATCACAGGCTAATACAGAACCAGTGCTGGGAAGTACCCTCATATTTTGGCATAAAGAAAGGCCTCATCAAAGGTAAAGCAAACAATAGGGTTAATTTACTAAAGAAGTAAAAGTGGTTCACTGAACATAGAGAGTAGGGTGAAGCTTTGTTCATTTCAATCATCTAGATGGCAACAAAAATTAATCTTTACTCCTTTACGCATGATTCGGTATTCAAGGTTTTTTTTTTTTTCCTATTTTAGGAAAAAGGTAAAAACACAACAAAATTGCAAGAAATAATCATTATAAAGTGTTACAATGCCCATCAGAAACACATAAAAGATGTGTGTAAAAAATGCATACTAAAAGTTTGCAGAAATTGAATTCAGTTTTAAGACTGTATAAACAGGGCCTAAGGGAGGCAACTTGTATTTCCAATGCCAGCTAATTGTTTGACATTCTGCTTGGCAATAAATCTAGAATCACTCACTGTGTACCCATGCCTCCATCTATCAGAATCTTATTTAAATAAATGTATTGTGCATTATAAAGAAGAAAAACATACAAGTGTATTTGTTTAATAAATTGGTTAATACTAGAAAAAAACAAGCCCACGGTTTTCTCTAGCGATGCAATCGTTTGCTCAGTTAAACGTTACTGTAAATTTTCTCCCGAAAATCTAAAAGCTGCTAATGCATTACCCATAGTGATGAAGATTAGAGAAGAGTTTTGCGTTTGCCTCAATCTTGGGTTGGAAGCGTATTTCCAGGATTTACATTCTGTTAGAGCTCTGAACTATTGGCTAATAAGTTTGCGTCAGAATTTAGGAACAATCCATAATGCACTGCTTAGCCTTTTCCCCTGGTCAGCTGATTTACAAGAGTCAATAATCTGAAGAAATGGATTCCCCTGCCCCCTCGCAATAAAAGGGTGGCATCAGGGCAGCCATATTGTCATTGAGCGTTGGATCTATTAGGGACAACTGACAATTCTTTGAGAGATATGCTCTGCTATACTGTGGTTTGCACTAGTGGGCTACATATTGTTTGGTACTCCCTACCCATGTTTAAAGTTTATAGACCCAACAACTAAATATGTGTTGCCAGAGTATGCTTTTGATGAGGCTGTCCCTGAAAATTTAACTGTTTTGTAACACAAAGCAGTACAGTAAAGTACAGCTTTATGGCATGCCCAGAGCCTGTAATTTAAAGGATTTGTGTATTTTTTTGCTCTAAAAGGCCTTCTCCCCACCTCCCCACTGTACAGTATATAAAAATATATAGTGTTGGAACATATCTTTCATGCCCAGCTTCCTTATGCCTTTTTTGTCAATAGCTTGCTTATTAGACTTTAAAGGGTTTCAGGGCATAGCTTGCATTTTCTGAATTTTGAACATGATTTGCAAAGCTTACGATAAATTTAACCCAGGTCTTTTTGACCATGGATAATGATGTTTGGGTGATAACAATTTGTACTGTAGTTTTGCTAGCACGGATGATCATGCTGGAATACTTAGGAGGGTCACTATGGCCTGGAACCCTTCTCCATCACCCGTTCTCCAAACATCTCTGAAAGCATTGAAACATACTCTCCTTTACTGATTGACCACTATGCTGCAGTAGTTAATGCTTCTGTAAGTCAGAGATGTAACATGACTAAATGGACAGAAGGAATGTTACAATTATTATTATTATACAGGATTCATACAGCGCCAAGTTTGCACAGCGCTTTACCATTTACAGGGGGGACAGTACAATTACAATACAGTTCAATGCAGAAGGAATAGGAGGCCCCTGCTAGTGGAGCTTACAATCTAAAAGACTTATGAGAAGACACTTATCTATGGCCTTCATACTTTTCACCTAATTTAAATTGTAATTAAAGGCAAAACTTATTTTTTAGTTTTGGACAGAGTGGAGATGGATTAGAACACCTGTCACTTTTTATTGCTGTCTGCGCCCCTGTTGAGGAGATTTGCCCTCTCTAATTGTCTTGTTTACCATTATCATTGAAAGTGAAAATAAAAGAAACTTCCAAATTTTAGGTTGACACCAGAATTGTACAGAATAGTAATAGAGGGGAAATCTTATAATAATGGCACTCATTCTGGTGACCCTGGTCACAACCAGGGATTCCCTCACTTTGGAGGAATTTTCTCTCACTTCCTGTTTTGGCTATGGGATAGGAAGTGAAGGGAAATCTCCCTGACAAGGGTTATAACAATCCATTACTCTTTCAAAAATGAAAAAAAAAATGTTGCCTTTAGTGACATTTTAAATGTATACTTAACATGATGAATGTAATAATCTGATGAATGTAAAGCAAGGTCTATAAAGACATGGATGAGCAAGTATGGGGTGGAGGAACTTGATTGGCCTGCACAGAGTCCTGACCTCAACCCAATAGAACACCTTTGGGATGAATTAGAGTGGAGACTGCAAGTCAGGCCTTCTCATCCACAACAGTGCCTGATCCCACAAATGCGCTTCTGGAAGAATGGTCAAATATTCCCATAGACACACTACTAAACCTTGTGGACAGCCTTCCCAGAAGAGTTGAAGCTGTTATAGCTGCAAAGGGTGGGCCAACTCAATATTGAACCCTACGGACTAAGACTGGGATGCCATTAAAATTCATGTTTGTGCAAAGGCAGGCATCCCAATACTTTTGGTTATATAGTGTATGTATACTAATAAAGTAAGCTAATATAATCTGTATGCCAAATGATATACATAATTATTATACCAACTAACTGATACTCACTGAACATGTGAATAAACAATTTGCAATATTCTATCTCAAACGTGGGCAAAAGGGGAGGGTAAGCTTCAACTGCTTGTCACCACTCCCGGTTGGTGAGTTGGTGAGTGTTGTATCCTAGCCATAGTCAACTTAAGCAGCTTATACAGCACAGCTTGGACCTAGGAAAGAAGAAGCTGCATAGGGGGACACTATATTGTGCTGCAGGGCCTATGTGCTAGCAAGGAGCAAGCTGATAGGAGGAGCATTGCCTAGAAATGGGCATTAGGACATGTAGGAACACTCTTATTTTAAGACTAAAGCTGGGTACGCAATGGCCAAAATTGGTCAGTTTTTCAGGAAGCAGGAGACTTTCGGCCCATGTATACAGCTCCTTGTCTGACAGAAGCCGATTTCATGACCCCAGAAAGCTGGAAAACCAGCATCCGATGAGTGCTTTTAGCCATTGGCTTCAAGCGTTGATCACTGTGTTCTGGCCCTCTGCCAGAACACAATAGCTCAGCTGGGAGATGACTGCACTAACATCAGATGTGTTAGTAGAGAAATGTGTACTTTTTTTTGTTCAGCCCGCTAAGCTGAACGAAAAAATCTTCCAGTGTGTAACATGCATAACAGTGCTGGACTAAAAACATCAAAAACTAGTAAAAAATGGAAAGGATATACTGCGCTGTGTAAAAGTGAATACAAAAAATAGCTGCCAACGCAGCTGTAGACAGAAAAGCAATATATGATGTTGACTTTTTCGTTGAAACGCGACGGGTGGACCCACCTACATACATCACTCATGTACCTGCATTTATACGATAATCCTATGATGATTATCTAAATGTGAGTTTTCACCTTTATGTTTTTTAATAAATACTACTCTTAAACGGTATCACGCTATGCAAGTTTTTTTCATTATATTACGCATGGTATGTGGATACCGAACCTCTGGCCCCAATAAGGAAAAACGGTACACATCTTCCGTAATTTGTTGATGTTTGGGATCACTGATGTTGAGTTTCCGGTTGGATTCAGGACCAGCTGTACCCATCGAGTATACTGACCAATAAACTTTTCCGTGACTTGGGTGATATATGCCTCTCTAAGTCATCGACATCTGGTAAGCCTCCTCCTTTTATTGGTGGTGGTGCCTCTAACAATTCTGTTACTATCTGAAGGGTCACACCTGTGTTGGATCTTTTCGTTCAAGTTTGTTAGATCACATCTTTATTCTTGGACTTTGTTTTTGTCACTTATATTCACTTTTATTAAGTTCAAGATTTGTATTTATTTTTCACTGTTTGAGATTACACTATTTCACACAGTGAGGCATCACTGAATACTTTCACTCTGTGAAACTTGTTATAACTGAAGTGTTATATTTGTACGCTAACAATTTGTGTTGTTTTTATGTATTGGTAATACAATTATAGATACATTCACAGATACATACATAAATAGCGCTACACCTTTTTCACGTCCATCAAAAACTAGTAAACTCAAATCTCAGTGCCTGTGTGCTGGTAAAACATGACTGGCCTGGATATGGGTCCTCCTTGTTATAAAATAAGAAATTTGGAATTTTCAGTAAAAAAATGGTTTACCGATGTATGAGGCTATAATACAAAAGGTGTTGAGGTGGGGCTACTCAAGTCCCAGTCGAAGTTGGGTAGCATGGTATAATCTGACAACACATGGGGGACATAGGGGGGAGACACTTTTTAACAATGTTTACATTATTATATATCTGTTTAACCACTGAATGAAAATGAAACAATTATTAAAAATGTGTTAGTATCATCTCAAACCCAGGCCTTTATTTATTGTGTGCATTGTACTATTTTTATTAAATAATTGCACTGTTCAGTAGAGGGTTTGAACTAACAAAAGGGGGAACCCATCCAGCTAGACCATGAAGGTTGCCACATCCCTGAGATAAGGAAATAAGAATATCCCCAAAGGTCAGTGGAATTTTAACGGCAACGCTAAGTTTTTAATAAAAACAAGTTTATTAGTATATGCAAAAATATACAAAAACCAAAAATAAATATAGAAGCCAAAAGAATTGTACAAAATGTTACATCATTAAAAACAATGATCTGAAGTGGTGATGATGCTTGTAAAGTCTTCAACACAGCCCTGCGCGTTTCGGGGCTTGATAAGGCGTCCCTTTGTCAGGGGCAGTTTGTGGAGGAGAATCACACTATATAAAAACAACAAATTAGAAAAAACGAAAAAGTATATCAATAATTTTATATAAATATTAATATGCAGTTGCCATTGTGTCACAGAATAAACGGCAAAGTCATCACATAAAGGGAGCACATACCCGAACACATCGAGGTTAGAGTTTCACTGCCGGGATTGTGGCAACAGTTACGCCAGGAAAAACATCACCCCAATGTCCGAACGGAGACTGAGGTGAATGATTGGTCACCCCTTATCCTCACTGGTCCACCCAAGCCGCAATGGACCGGTAACCTCCCCGCAGCAGCCGTACCCCCAAATGAGATCTAAGAAAGAAAAATAATGCATAATTGAACAGAACCTTTGTGAATTCAAATCACTAGTACCCCAAAGAATTGATGTGTATGAATCACGACACCTAAAAAGTGCAACCTCAAAAACCTCCTACCTCAGAGGGGTTAGCCGTAACACAAGGAAGAGGCACCAAAATAAAGGGTGCGGGACATCAGATATGGGGTATGTACATGAGCTGGTCCTGGCTGCTGCACTGCCAATGACGCTTTCCACAGATGGTGATTGCCATAAACAAAATAGGATAAATGAAAATAAATGAAAAAATCCATCAGGAAACCTGCTGAGCAGTAAGTTCAGCAGTAGGGATGAGCTTCGTGTTCGAGTCAAACCCATGTTCGACTCGAACATCGGCTGTTCGATCGTTCGCCGAATTGCGAACGATATGGGCCGTTCGCGCCAAATTCGTGTGGCGCGTCACGGCCCATAATTCACTGCGGCATCGCAGTGCATTGCTTGCTGATGATTGGCCAAGCATGCACTATGACCCGCATGCTTGGCCAATCACAGCGCCGCCTTAACAGAGAGCCATAATTGGCCAAAGCCAAGGAGGCTTTGGCCAATTATGGCTCAGGGGATTTAGTACACGCCCCACACTATATAAGGCCGCCTGCACGGCGGCCCTGTGCAGTGTGTTCCGGTGTGCTTAGAGAGAGAGAGAGACAGTGTCATTTCATTTGAGTTAGCTAGATTAGGCAGGACAGTCAGTCAGTTAGCTGCACTTAAAGTGTATTGTGTATATATATGCATCCCAGGTGTTGCATATATATATATATACACTGTATTCAGTTTAGCTAGATCCGTTCCTGTTATCTTCTAGACTATTTACATTTAGTGCAGTGCGTCCTGCTCACAGTGTTCAGCTAGATCCGTTCCTGTTATATTCCTACTGACAGGCAGGCTTGTCTTGTTACAGTATTTTGAAGAAAATTACTGGTGTTCTTTTGATCCTATTAGTACCACAGTCAGGCAGCTAGACTATTTACATTTAGTGCAGTGCGTCCTGCTCACAGTGTTCAGCTAGATCCGTTCCTGTTATCTTCTTACTGACAGGCAGGCTTGTCTTGTTACAGTATTTTAAAGAAAATTACTGGTGTTCTTTTGATCCTATTAGTACCACAGTCAGGCAGCTAGACTATTTACAGTTAGTGCAGTGCGTCCTGCCCACAGTGTTCTGCTAAACCTACAAGTAAGTGGGGTGCGTCCTGCTCACAGTGTTCAGCTAAACCTACAAGTTAGTGGGGTGCGTCCACCTCACAGTGTTCAGCTAAACCTACAAGCTAGTGGGGTGCATCCTGCTCACAGTGTTCAGCTAGATCCGTTTCTGTTATCTTCTTACTGACAGGCAGGCTTGTCTTGTTACAGTAAATACAGCTACCTGAAGAAAATTGCTGGTGTTCTTTTGATCCTATTAGTACCACAGTCAGGCAGCTAGACTATTTACAGTTAGTGCAGTGCGTCCTGCTCACAGTGTTCTGCTAAACCTACAAGTTAGTGGGGTGCGTCCTGCTCACAGTGTTCAGCTAAACCTACAAGTTAGTGGGGTGCGTCCACCTCACAGTGTTCAGCTAAACCTACAAGCTAGTGGGGTGCGTCCTGCTCACAGTGTTCAGCTAGATCCGTTTCTGTTATCTTCTTACTGACAGGCAGGCTTGTCTTGTTACAGTAAATACAGCTACCTGAAGAAAATTGCTGGTGTTCTTTTGATCCTATTAGTACCACAGTCAGGCAGCTAGACTATTTACAGTTAGTGCAGTGCGTCCTGCTCACAGTGTTCTGCTAAACCTACAAGTTAGTGGGGTGCGTCCTGCTCACAGTGTTCAGCTAAACCTACAAGTTAGTGGGGTGCGTCCACCTCACAGTGTTCAGCTAAACCTACAAGCTAGTGGGGTGCGTCCTGCTCACAGTGTTCAGCTAGATCCGTTCCTGTTATCTTCTTACTGACAGGCAGGCTTGTCTTGTTACAGTAAATACAGCTACCTGAAGAAAATTGCTGGTGTTCTTTTGATCCTATTAGTACCACAGTCAGGCAGCTAGACTATTTACAGTTAGTGCAGTGCGTCCTGCTCACAGTGTTCTGCTAAACCTACAAGTTAGTGGGGTGCGTCCTGCTCACAGTGTTCAGCTAAACCTACAAGTTAGTGGGGTGCGTCCACCTCACAGTGTTCAGCTAAACCTACAAGCTAGTGGGGTGCGTCCTGCTCACAGTGTTCAGCTAGATCCGTTCCTGTTATCTTCTTACTGACAGGCAGGCTTGTCTTGTTACAGTATTTTAAAGAAAATTATTGATGTTCTTTTGATCCTATTAGTACCACAGTCAGACAGCTAGACTATTTACAGTTAGTGCAGTGCGTCCTGCTCACAGTGTTCTGCTAAACCTACAAGTTAGTGGGGTGCGTCCTGCTCACAGTGTTCAGCTAAACCTACAAGTTAGTGGGGTGCGTCCACCTCACAGTGTTCAGCTAAACCTACAAGCTAGTGGGGTGCGTCCTGCTCACAGTGTTCAGCTAGATCCGTTCCTGTTATCTTCTTACTGACAGGCAGGCTTGTCTTGTTACAGTATTTTAAAGAAAATTACTGATGTTCTTTTGATCCTATTAGTACCACAGTCAGACAGCTAGACTATTTACAGTTAGTGCAGTGCGTCCTGCTCACAGTGTTCTGCTAAACCTACAAGTTAGTGGGGTGCGTCCTGCTCACAGTGTTCAGCTAAACCTACAAGTTAGTGGGGTGCGTCCACCTCACAGTGTTCAGCTAAACCTACAAGCTAGTGGGGTGCGTCCTGCTCACAGTGTTCAGCTAGATCCGTTTCTGTTATCTTCTTACTGACAGGCAGGCTTGTCTTGTTACAGTAAATACAGCTACCTGAAGAAAATTGCTGGTGTTCTTTTGATCCTATTAGTACCACAGTCAGGCAGCTAGACTATTTACAGTTAGTGCAGTGCGTCCTGCTCACAGTGTTCTGCTAAACCTACAAGTTAGTGGGGTGCGTCCACCTCACAGTGTTCAGCTAAAGCTACCTGTAGAAGGTTGGTGGTGTTCTCATACTACAGGCAGGCAGTTGATTTTGCTAGCTGCAGTATCAGTACATACATATATATATATATATATATATATATATATATATATCCCAGCTTAGTGCAGCTACAGGCCATTAGTATGTCTGGAAGGCCAAGAAGGAGAGGCAGACAGTCACAAGCCAATAAGAGAGGGCAAGCAGGCTCTGTGTCTAGTGCTGGTCGTGGAGACGGTGCATCCTCATCAGCACGTGGCCATGGGACACGCTTGGCCTTTTTTTCGGCAGCTGGCCATGTTGAGCCGCAACATGCAGAAGACTTGGTCGAGTGGATGACCAAGCCGTCCTCATCCTCCTCATCCTCTCTCACCCATGCTCAGGGTACTTTGTCTAGCAAAGCAGCGGCCTCTTCCCTTGGCTCAATGTCATCAGTGACTCCTTCCCTAGCCCCACCATGTCCTCCTGAGGAGTCCCTCGAACTGTTTGACCACAGCGTTGGGTACATGCTCCAGGAGGATGCCCAGCGTTTGGAAGGCTCTGATGATGATACTGAGCTCGATGAAGGCAGTAACACGAGCACGGACAGAGGGGGTGCCCAAGAAGGACAGCAATCTGGCAGTCATGCTCCCCCTGCTGCAGCATACTGCCAGGTTTGCTCTAGTGATGAGGAGGGAGGGGATGATGAGGTCACTGACTCAACGTGGGTGCCTGATAGGAGAGAGGAGGAGGAGGAGGAGGCGGCACATCACCAACGAGGCAGGATGCCCTCCAGGGGCCAGCCTAAGGGCAGCACATTGACTGCATCACACCCCAAAGCTCCACATGTGCAGGGCGCTGCAGTCTCTGCGCGTTATTCAAAAAGTTCTTTGGTGTGGGCCTTTTTTGAGACGAGTGCATCAGATCGCACCGCTGCTATTTGCAACATATGTCTCAAGCGTATCTCGCGTGGCCAAAACATCTCCCGCTTGGGTACCACATGCTTGACCAGACATATGTTGACCTGCCATGCAGTTCGTTGGCAAGCGTATCTAAAAGACCCACACCAAAGAACAAAGAGGACCTCTGCTTGCTCCTCATCAGCTGAGATTTCCAACCCCACTAGACCTTCAGTCCTCTCTGAGACCTGCACTGAGAGGAATGAAGGTGTAGAATTAGGTGTGTCACAGCCACGTACTTGTGGGCAATCTGATTTTGGTACACCGACGTCAGATTGTACCAGGCAAATTTCCCTGCCCCAGCTGCTGCACCGTCGAAAGAAGTTTGCTCCCAGCCATCCACATGCCCAACGGTTGAATGCTAGCTTGGCAAAATTGCTAGCACTTCAACTGCTGCCTTTTCAGTTGGTAGACTCTGCCCCCTTCCGTGAGTTTGTGGAATGTGCGGTTCCTCAGTGGCAGGTACCCAAACGCCACTTTTTCTCACGGAAGGCGATTCCGGCTCTCTACCAGCATGTGGAAGGCAATGTCCATGCCTCGCTGGACAGGGCGGTCAGCGGTAAGGTGCATATTACCGCTGACTCATGGTCCAGCAGGCATGGACAGGGACGTTACCTAAGTTTCACGGCGCATTGGGTGACTCTGCTGGCAGCTGGGAAGGATGCAGGACAAGGTGCAGTAGTGTTGGAGGTTGTTCCGCCACCACGCCTCCAAAATGCTAATGATTGTGACACACCTCTCTCCTCCACCCCCTCCTCTTCTTCTTCCTCCATGGCCTCTTCCTCGGAACCAGCGGTGCTCCGTAGTCGTTCAAGGGGCTACGCAAGTACGCAGGCCAAAAGATGCCATGCGGTGCTTGAGCTGGTGTGCTTGGGGGACAGGAGCCACACTGGGGCAGAGGTTCTGTCAGCTCTGCAGGGGCAGGTTCAGAGGTGGTTGACGCCACGCCAACTTAAGGCAGGAATGGTGGTTTGCGACAATGGCACCAACCTCCTCTCTGCCCTCCGACAGGGACAAATGACCCATGTGCCCTGTTTGGCTCACGTCCTTAACTTGGTGGTGCAGCGGTTCTTGGGCAGGTACCCGGGCTTACAGGATGTCCTGAGGCAGGCCAGGAAAGTCTGTGTGCATTTCCGCCGGTCATATAATGCCAGTGCTCGGCTGACGGACCTCCAAAAGGAGTTTAACCTGCCCAAGAACCGCCTAATCTGTGACATGCCCACCAGGTGGAACTCAACGTTGGCCATGCTGCAGCGGCTGCACACGCAGCAGAGGGCCATCAATGAGTACCTGTGCGACTATGGCACCAGGACAGGGTCAGGGGAGCTTGGTTTTTTTTCCCCACGCCAGTGGGCCATGATCAGGGATGCATGCACTGTCCTGTCACCATTTGAGGAGGCCACGAGGATGGTGAGCAGTGGCAGTGCATGCATCAGTGACACTGTCCCCCTTGTCCACCTGTTGGAGCACACGCTGCGTGGAATAATGGACAGGGCACTTGAGGCAGAACAGAGGCAGGAAGAGGAGGACTTCCTTAGCTCTCAAGGCCCCCTTTATCCAGACAGTGTTCCTGCGTGCCTGCCGATCACACAGGAAGAGGACGAGGAGGAAGAGGAGGTGGAGGAGGAGGAAGATTGTGTCAGTATGGAGGTGGAGCCTGGCACTCAGCATCAGCAGCAGTCTTTAAGGGATCAGTCCCAAGAAACACATGGACTTGTACGTGGCTGGGAGGAGGTGGCTGCGGACCATGTCGTCCTTAGTGACCCAGAGGACTCCGGACCGAATGCCTCAGCAAACCTACGCTGCATGGCCTCCCTGATCCTGCAAAGCCTGCGTAAGGATCCTCGTATTCGTGGTATCAAGGAGAAGGACCAATACTGGCTGGCAACCCTCCTTGATCCACGTTACAAGGGTAAGGTTGCGGACCTTATCTTGCCATCGCAGAGGGAGCAGAGGATGAAACATCTTCGGGAGGCCTTGCAGAAATGTCTGTGCAACGCGTTCCCAGAGACTGGGAGGTTACAAACTCCTGTTTCTGGACAACGTGTTGCTGAGGCTTCGGTCAGTCAAAGAAGGAGCGGTGGAGAAGGTGGCCGTCTGACCGATGCGTTCAGACAATTTTTTGGTCCGCAGCCCCAAGGTATGATCGGTTCCAGCAACCATCGCCAGCGTCTGTTTTACATGGTGCAGGAATACCTAGGGGCAAGATCAGACTTGGACACCTTTCCCACCGAAAATCCTCTGGGTTACTGGGTCTTGAGGATGGATCACTGGCCAGAGCTTGCACAGTATGCAATTGAGCTACTGGCCTGTCCTGCATCCAGCGTTCTTTCGGAACGCACATTCAGTGCTGCTGGAGGCGTGGTAACCGATCACAGGGTGCGTCTGTCCACTGACTCGGTCGATCGACTGACCTTCATAAAAATGAATGAGTCTTGGATCACCACCAGCTACCAAGCACCTGATGCTGATGTAACCGAATAATTTTTTTTGAAATCTCAGATCCCTTCAAAGACTGCCTATGCTGATGCTGAGTGACTATCCCTGAGTAATTATCCTCTTCCTCCTCAATCATCACGCTGATAGCTTGTAAGAACATTTTTGGTTCTGGGTGCCACCACCAGTGCCTAAGGCACAATTTTTCAGCCCCTGTTTAACAGGGGCGTGTAATTACGATTTTTGATGTAATACTTTGCAGCAGGGCTCGTTCCTGCATTCCAACTAGAGTGTCTGTGAGGGGTTGCAGTGTTGTGGCACCAGCACCAGTGCCTAAGGCCCAATTTTTCAGCCCTTGTTTAACAGGGGCGTGTAATTACAATTTTTGATGCAATACTTTGCAGCAGGGCTCGTTCCTGCATTCCAACTAGAGTGTCTGTGAGGGGTTGCAGTGTTGTGGCACCAGCACCAGTGCCTAAGGCCTAATTTTTCAGCTCCTGTTCAACAGGGGCATGTAATTACAATTCTTGATCTAATATTTCACAGCAGAGCCCTGTGAGGGCTTACAGTGTTGTGGCCACAGCAACACCTAAGGCCCAAATTTCTGCTGAGTATATAGGGCAGGACCCTACTTTCAAACAACTAACTTACAAACGACTCCTACTTGCAAACGGAAGGAGACAACAGGAAGTGAGAATAAATCTACCCCTAGGAAGGGAAATTCTCTCCTGTAAGAGTTAATATGGGAAAAACATTTCTCCTTTCCACTGATGCTTTCCAATCCATTGGGACAAAAAGTGAGGTGAAATCTTCTGAAGAGGAGGAAAGACAGCAAAACAAATGTCACAGGGGTGATAACCCTTCCCTATGTTTTCCAAAAAGCTTAAAAAAGATTTTTTGGCTGGAGCTAAACACGTTAAAAATGTACCCGTTCAAAATTACAAAGAGATTCTACTTAACAACAAACCTACAGCCTGTATACTGCTGTTCAGAGTATATAGGGCCTGGTGGCCCCACACCTTTCCTTATTTTAATTTGGGTGCGGGGTTCCCCTTAATATCCATACAAGACCCAAAGGGCCTGGTAATGGACTGGGGGGTACCCATGCCGTTTGTCTCACTGATTTTCATCCATATTGCCAGGACCCGACATTACATTAAACCCGCAAGCAGTTTTAAATGAGATTTTTTCCTTTAAAAATGACATTTGGTGCAGGGACTGTTCTAAACACGGGAAACACGCGTCACTTTACAGGCATACTATAGACACCCCTCAGGTACGATATTTAAAGGAATATTTCACTTTTTTTTTTTTTTACTTTAAGCATCATTAAAATCACTGCTCCCGAAAAAACGGCCGTTTTTTAGGACAATACCATGCAAATTAGCCTTTAAAATGAGCACTTTTGATTTCGAACGTTCGAGTCCCATAGACATCAATGGGGTTCTAACGTTCGTGCGAACTTTCGGTCCGTTCGCAGGTTCTGGTGCGAACTGAACCGGGGGGTGTTCGGCTCATCCCTATTCAGCAGCAGCAGAAGAACAGAAAACCTGCTGAGCAGTGTAGTCATGCAGGTAATCTGCATATAACTTACTAATGATGGGGGTCGATAGGATGGACCAGTGAGGATAAGGGGGGGCCAATCATTCACCTCAGTCTCCGTATGGACATTGGGGTGATGTTTTTCCTGGCGTAACTGTCGCCGCGATCCCGGCAGTGAAACTCTAACCTCGATGTGTTTGGGTATGTGCTCCCTTTATGTGATGACTTTGCCGTTTATTCTGTGACACAGTGGCAACTGCAAATTAATATTTATATAAAATTATTGATATACTTTTTCGTTTTTTTCTAATTTGTTGTTATTATATAGTGTGATTCTTCTCCACAAACTTCCCCTGACGAAGGGACGCCTTATCAAGTCCCGAAACGCGTAGGGCTGGGTTGAAGACTTTACAAGCATCATCAACACTTCAGATCATTGTTTTTAATGATGTAACATTTTGTACAATTCTTTTGGCTTCTATATTTATTGTTGGTTTTTGTATATCTTTGTGTATACTAATGAACTTGTTTATATTTAAACTTAGCATTGCCGTTAAAATCCCACTGACCTTTGGGGGTATTCTTTTTTCCAGTAGAGGATTTGAAAGTATGAAATCAGTTTAAAGCACAATATAAATAGGCAATGTGGGAAAAATAGTATCTCTTTCATTTTCTGGGATTAAAGCACATATTAGACACTCAGTAATAGAGCTATTGTAGTCGTAAGGGAAAGTTGCAAACAAAACATTTTTGTGTAAGGAAGAACAAAATACAATTGTAGTTAATTATGTAACTACACCCAAAGGCTTTTATGTTACACCCAGGGTGGGAAGAATCTCAAAATAACAGAGCACGCTTACGTAGATGATATAATGCCAACAGTATGTACATATAATACTAAACAATGCATGATGCCAACATAATAAATTATAATGACAATTGATACATTTAAAGTTATTCTAAGAAGGAAGAGAGAGTTTTACCTAAAGTGACTGCTGAGTCTATAGCACAATGGGATTACTTTTAAAGGTAATAGTGAATAACAACGCGTTTGTCTTCCACAGCATGCACAAAGGATATACAGAGCTTATATTTTGCTCTGAAGGAGTTTTTGAGGTTAAAAAAACCTTCAAAGTTATTGGATTTTATTCACAAAGGAAAAAATGCAATAAACACTAATATGTATGTAAACCCAGTCAATAAAATCACATGAAATGTTTAACATGTTAATGTAATTGTAAAAGTAATTTTAATGTTTGCAAATCTGCAGCTTTCATAAAAATGTTACCTGGTGCTTCTGCCATGGTCCTTGTTCAGGCACTTCCTGTTGCGAGAAGCTCAGTTCCTGCCTCCGAATTGTGTTGTCACCTTGCCACATAGACTTCCAATGGAGAATACGAGTGGCTGTTTCAACACACATTATGCAGGTATTGCCTATGTTGTCACTAACAAAAATACAACACTACTAAGGCTGACTTCACACATGTCTGTTGCAATGACTTATTCATTTGAGAATATAGGTAGAGGTTAGACTCATGTCTTCTCCCAAAATTCATTACTTTTGCTAAATAATCATTTTACCAGTGCGAAAACATCTTAGGGCTTATGCATATTTGTGCTGAGATCAGTAGTTTTCTAGACTGTAAAAATACCAATCTCTGTATGAACACACAGAAAACAACTGATCACACTTGAACACAAATTTACAATGTGTTACAAGGTGTGGAGGGATCAATTTGTTAACTGATCTATGCTCTCTTTTCATCGGAAGAACAGCTTTTTTTTTTATTTTGTCTTAAGCTAATCTATACTAGATTTATATACCTTGATTCCTTAAAACTTTTGGGGGCATAGGTTTCTGCCCATTCTGGTCCGCAACACTCCCAGGTTCGTCATCTCATCGGTGCGCCAGCCGAGGTTGAATAGCAGATGTGGGGGCTACAATCCCTGGCCTTTAGACCAGAGAAGATACTGTTATAGAGCCTTCATTAAAGGTAAAAAAGGAAAGGAGACAGTGCTCTGCACTTTAAAAGCACAAGGTGTCCCCAGCCAGATCACTGGCTAAAACTGATTTCCTGCTTGGTAAAAAAAGGCATTTTACTGTGCAAAAAATGTGAACCAAACCTAAAAGTGAACCTGTATTTTGCAAGTTTACATAAAGTATATCAAAAGGCAAAATATTATTTTAGCTTTAGATAGAATGTTGAAGGGTTAGAACCCCTGCCAGATTCCTATTTCTTGAGGAGTATGGATATGAGGCACTGGATCTTTTATGATTTTAGTAATGTATACATGTTGGCTATCTTTGGTGATTTTAGCCTATTATAATGATTGGGAAGCACTCCAGGAAAAATCCAGAAGTTAAGAAATACAAATTGTTAGCGTCCAAAGGTCTAAACCTATTAGTCAGGATTAGTGATGAGCGAACCAAGCAAAGTTTAGTTTGCTTGACTTCTGCTGAACTATTAAAAAATACACAAACCCTAAGTAACCTAAATCTTGTTAGTATTTTTCTGCCCTATTTCAAAGTGACATTTAGAAAGAAAAAAAAACAAGAACTTTTGCTGCTAAATGAAGAATTCTTCTTCTCAACATCTATATAAGATCCTTATTCTTAATGAGGGACCTGTTTGAATTTTAAGGGGGTTGTAAACCCTCGTGTTTTTTCACCTTAATGCATCCTATGCATTAAGGTGAAAAAACTTCTGGCAGTGACCAGCCCCCTGTTTTATTTACCTGAGCCCCGTAATTCTCTTGACGGAGACGCGCTTTCCCTCTCCGCATGGGGTCCTCGCTCTTGATTGGATAGATTGATAGCAGCGCAGCCATTGGCTCCCGCTGCTGTCAATCACATCCAATGACAAGGGAGCCAGAGGGCGGGGCCGAGTCAGGCCTTTCGTGTCTATGGACATAAATGCTGGACTCAGGAGCGGCCCGGACGATGACCCCTGGGAGAACACTTCTAGGGGGTTATCTGATGCGAGGAGGAGCCACGAGAGCCGCTGAGCAGCCTAAAACAAATCTATAGGACTGCGGCTATAACTGCGGGTAAAACGTAGGAAAATACCCTTTACATTACACAGCCCCTGCACCTCTGGCCCCCTTTACATTACACAGCCCCTGCATCTCTGTCCCCATTTACATTATCTAGTCCCCTGTACCTCAGGCCCCTTTTACATCTCACAGCCCCCTGTACCTCAGGCCCCCTTTACACTACACAGCCCCCTGTACCTCAGGCCTCCTTTACATTACACAGCCCCCTTTACATTACACAGCCCCCTTTACATTACACAGCCCCTTTCCTTGCACATTACATAGCCTCTTACACATTACACAGCTCCCTTTCCTTGCACATTACACAGCCCCAGCACATTACACAGCCTCACCCCATTACATAGCCCCTTTTACATTACACAGCCCCCTACACATTACACAGCCCCCTGCGCATTACATAGCCCCCTTATCAGGTACCTAGTAGATAAGCCCGATATGCAGAGGACAGCCTCTCTTACGCCTCTGACTCGAGGCCCCTGATAGAGGGAGGCGCGGGAGTGCAGAGTAGCACGAGTACCTAGCAGGATCACCAGTAGGGAAGCAGGTCCAGAGTTCTAAATGGCACTGAGCAGGGTATTGAGCAGGATGAGGAGCAGGAACAGCAGACTTGTCTGGAGACTGAAGCAGGCTCGTGTCTGGGTGCCACACACAGGGATGCAGAGGTGAGCAGGCAGAGAGGAGGTTCCAATGGGACTGGAACGCAAGAAGGTCAGGCAAGCTGGGTCATACACAGACAGGTAATACTGGAACAGATGCACAGACAGGAGCAAGGTCAGTGAACAAGCCGGGTCAGTTTCAGGTGGGCAGTAGAGGTACCAGAGGAGACGGCAGGAGCAAGGTCAAAGACAAGCTGGGGTCAGATGCAGCAGACAGCAGGGGTAAACACAGGAACAGATGCAGAGTCTCAAGTATAACACAGGGAATGCTGTAGATCAGACAGCAATGTTCCTGTGTGTCAGCCTGGTTTAAGTAGCCCGTTTGGCACCAGGAATCACACGAGCTCGCGCATGTGCATTGTCACCGGCAATCGCACACCAGCTTGCACAGATCTTCTGTTTCTGGCAAGACCTTCCCGACATTGCCCCCCTCCAAGGGGCAGCCTCCGGATGCCCAACCGGGCCAACTTCTCAGGATGGGACCTTTTTTAAATGACTGGATCAGTCTCTTAGCATGGATATTAGCTCCATTTTCCCACGAGCTCTCTTCTGGTCCATAACCTTTCCATTTATTCAAGTATTGAACTTGATTATTTCTCTTCCTACAACCCACCTCAAATTCTTCCTCCCCATCAATTATTACAGGTTCTGGAGGACTAACATTCCATTCTGGAAAGGAATTGGGAACAGAGGGTTTTAACAGAGTAACATGAAAAACAGGAGGCGCGGGACTGGAACGCAGAAAGGTCAGGCAAGCCGGGTCATACACAGACAGGTAATACTGGAACAGATGCAGAGACAGGAGCAACATCACTGAACAAGCCGGGTCGGTATCAGGTGGACAGTGGAGGTGCCAGGGGAGAAGGAAGGAGCAAGGTCAAAGACAAGCCCGGGTCAGAGGCAAGCTGGATAAACACAGAAACAGATGCAAAGTCTCAGGTATGACACGGGCAACGCTGTAGATCAGAAAGCAATGTTCCTGTGTGTCAGCCTGATTTTAATAACCCGTTTGGCACAAGAAATTGCACACACATCGTGCTTGCAGGTGTCGCAATCCAGTGGCAGTGCATCCATAAGGGCGCACGGGTGCCGTCCCCTCACTCTAGCCACCCCTCTAGCACCAATAGATAGATTCACGCATTGCTAAAGGATTGGCACGTGCAAACAGGTCAAATCTAGCTTTTTAGTTTGCCCATTCATTGAACCTCGAACAGCTAGAATTTGGGTTGAACCCTTTGTCGACCCGAATCCAAACCTCATACCTAGTGAGGATGACACAAAATGTTATAGTCATTAAGGGGCATAGTACTGACCCATGTCAGGGTCACATTGCTGAAGAACTTTAGCAACCCCCAAAATGTGTTGGCTGTAATATCCTCTGTCGTCCCAACTAGGGATCAATACATTTCAATTTCTGGGCTCTACAACAAATGGTGTGGTGCTCACTTTCTGTTTACAAACATTTGGTTCTTACTGCTGTCTTTGTTCCTGCTAGGAAGATTCATTCTCTTCATTTATTATGGTGACCATTGTCACTGGAAAATGTGGGAAAATCCAAAATTTTTCATTGCCATTAGAACAGAATTAGAGGAAAAATTATTTGTTTCTACGACAGGATTTCCCTCACTTTGGAGAGATTTCTGTTCACTTCCTGGTTTTTGCCTGGACAGGAAATGAAGGGAAACACAGTTTTAGATATATTTTAAGCTCCCACTATCTTCTATTTGCTCCCATGCATTTCACACTCACTTGCCGTAGCCTGGCACCCAGTGCAACATTGCGGGAGGTGAGGGAAAAACATTACATGCTCCCCCAGAGAAATACACCTGGTATTTGAGTTTGCTCTGAAGAGAATGGAAGCTAAGTATAAACATGGTATTTGGTGAAAATGTTATGCAAATAGGAAAAGTACAGGTTCACTTTACAAGGAAACCTTGATATTGAAAGACATTACAGTGCATTCTGTTGCTGTATTTCTATCAATGTGTAGCTTATTAGCCTGTTTTAAATATCGTAAAATTTTAAAGAGAAATATATATTCAATTTCTCACCAACACAATGTTGTAAAAAAAGAAAAGATGCATTTTTCCTAATAGAGATCAGGTACGTGTCTTCATGTTTTTTTTATGCTGGTCAAAACAAAACATTTCAAACCAGACTGACTACTGTTATCTGTAAATTTGGAATTTCTGACAAGATGCCCTCATGCTACTGTAAATTAGAAGGTCTATTGAAGATTCAGACAAGTGATTCTATTTTACTTTTTATTATGTCTCATTAGTAACTGTGGGAAGCATTCTCTATATAGACAAAACCTCAGCATTTGAGGAATAAAGCATGAAAGATTGGCGACCATTAATTAATATTAAAGAGATGAACAACCATGCAATACATATTGTGATAATTTGGGGTTGTTTAGCTCAAGTGTAGCGCTCAACAGTGAGTACAGTCCACACCAGATATGCCATTTAATGGCTTGTTGGACCGCATTTATTAAACAGAACAAAAAAGTCCAACAGAACAGTTTCCCTAACAGGAGTTTCTACCATCAACATAAAATAAAGTAATATTCCTCCTCCAGCTTCTTACTGGTCCGGCCCTCAGGCCTGGGCCCTCTGTCTGTTCTTTTACAAACTGCACCATGCAAACATGCACATTTCTGGTTGCTCCCTTGCAACCACTCGGACTCCTCGGGAGGGTGGTGCCCCAATTTACCATCAGGTCCCAGACTATAACAGGTGTTCACACCTGCACCATGAGTCTGTTGGTTGCCTGAAAAACCTGGTCCCAGAATTGGAGATTTCTCTCTCCGAAATCTGTATAAAATATCTGGGCTCCAGGGCTCAAATCGGGTTTTACCAATCACAAAACTGCAAACCCACTTTCCTGTGAATTAAATAAGCATCCTGGAGCCCCTTAACTAATATAGTTGGGAATCCTGAGTGCCCTAAAACCCAGTAATCTCTATAACACTGTGACAGGGCACTGTAGTATATATATAAATATATATATATATTGTTAGGGATTATTCATAATCATAATACATGTAAGTGTGAGGCTTAATTGTAACTGTACCGAACAAGAGGAGTTTTTCGGTGCAGGCTGAGATTCTTATGCCCTGTACACACGGTCGGACATTGATCGGACATTCCGACAACAAAACCCATGGATTTTTCCCGACAGATGTTGGCTCAAACTTGTCTTGCATACACACGGTCGCACAAAGCTGTCAGAAAATCAGATCGTTCTGAACGCGGTGATGTAAAACACGTACATCGGTACTATAAACGGGGCAGTAGCCAATAACTTTCGTCTCTTAATTTATTCTGAGCATGCGTGGCACTTTGTGCGTCGGATTTTGTTGTCGGAAAATTTTATAGCAAGCTCTCAAACTTTGTGTGTAGGAAATTCCGATGGAAAATGTGTGATGGAGCCCACACACGGTCGGAATTTCCGACAACAGGGTCTTATCACACATTTTCCGTTGGAAAATCCGACCGTGTGTACAGGGCATCACACAGAGATTCTTAGAGAAAGAGTATTAAATGAAGTCTCTGTCAGATACCCTCGATCAGGTTATATTATTAGATAGGGCAGATTTATTAAAGGAGAGACCTAACCAAGAAAGGGACGATACAATTAAAAATCTGTTTATCACAAGCTTTTCTAATTAACATCAGAATATTAAGCATATTATTAATAAACAATGGCATATTCTGGGTAATGACAGAATATAGAATACCATTTTGCCATTAAAGCCACAGGTAGTATTTAGGGGTGCCCCTTCTCTAAGGGATAAATTGGCCCCTAATGTTCTAAATCCTCCTACCAACAAACCCATGTTTTTTTGTGATCTTACGGGCTATTATCAATGTAAGTAATGCCAAGTATGCTCCCTTAATGGGTGCAGAATGAGGAGAACAAATTGTTTTTTCTCTAGCTGTACTTCTAAGGAGTATAAGATAGAGCCCTTTATCACCTGTTCCACTGTGGGGTTAGGCTACCTGTTGCAGCACCCTTGTGGACTGCAGTATGTGGGCAGGACTAAGCGCCCCCTTCAAGTTCGCCTGAACGAGCACATCAATAATATCAGGAAGGGGTTTACTAAACATTCTGTATCTAAACACTACCTAACAGTACATAATAGGGATCCCTCCAATACCATCTTTCTAGGGATAGACAAATACAGCCCACATTGGAGGGGCAGTTCCCTTGTTAGAAGTATCGCTAAACTTGAGATGTCTTGGGTCCATAGAATAAAGACTTATGCCCCCTATGGTTTGAATGTTGACGTGAATGTCAACGCTTTTATAGACAATTCCTAATTGACATCCATTCTTCTGCCTCCATCTTTATAGCATTTACAGCTTTGTATAAATTTTGGTTGGCCTATTAATTCACGGTAGAAATTTTTTGGCTACCAGCCTTTTATAGGTGTGTACTGTGTGAACTTGGTCTGACTCTTCGGTAGCCACTTTACCCTAGGTTTGGGTGTATTGGTCAGTTTATTTACTACCATTGGGGCTGCATGGTTTTCTATTTTTTATTTTGTCTGGTGTGTACCTATAGTTCCACCGATAGGGTGTCCATATTCAATATCTGCTGATACCTTCCAACAGATTTGTGCTCTCTGGGATGACATTTATTCTGCCATTCTTATAGACATCGTCCCTAGTTTGGGACAATTACATTTTCCAAGACATGTATAAACCAATTTATTTATTATTTTGTCCTTAATAATACTTTTAGTTTTTTAGATAAGAGGTTCAACACATTTTAAGTTTAGTATAAATTTAATTTCATTAAATTCAGTGTCACTATAAAATAAAGTAATTTTTATTTATATCTGCTGTGGGGATTACTAATTAATTTTATATAATTGGTTGGCTTACCCAGTAGTGGTTTTGGTTTATTAATTAAGGTTTAGTATGAAATAAGGTTCCTTGTTTATAATGTTGGTTATTTGCCACCATTGATACTAAGAACCTGTGACACATGGGATGTTTGACTTAGTTTCCGGACAATTTTCCAAATGTTATAATGGCACCTTCAATGTTAGTTGTCCGAGACTATCATATGTGCTCATTTTCTTACCATCAGTTTATATTTGTGGTAGGATAGCTTATAATTTGGTCTATCATAATATTCAGTCTCAGTGGGTGCGGCGGTCTAACACTGGAAATGTTTTATTATCCTTTGTTTTCTATGGACTTCTTGACTTGAGTTCCTGGATTTCCCATAACCAAAATGGCATTTACAATATCAGCTGCCCGAGGCTCAGACTGAGGCTTGGTTATTTGTGTTTACTATTCATAGCTGTACGTCAGTATGCCGCCTGTGCCCCAGGACGACGAAATGCACCAGGAGGAGTGAAGTGCTGACGTCACCGCTCTGGTCCACGTCCCATTTGTACAGGCGTTTGCATTGTTGCCAGCCGGCTCGTTTTTTACTGTTCATTTTTGACTGGATTTTCATATGCTTGTTAGCGATACTGCTTTTTAATAATAAATACCTATGGCGATAGTTTCCCATTTTTTCTTCGGACTGCTTTGACCACCTGCTTCAAGTGGGGATCAGAATGTTGGGATGCTGACCGCTGTTACGACAGGCAGTTCATAGCGGTATATGGTCCGATTGGGCACTGGAGGCTCCTAGATTGAAAAGGCCCTGCCTGGTTGTTAGCCACAAGCTTCAAAGCTTGTGCAGCTGATAAGCATGCACACTCTGTAGTGGTGGATTCACATTGTCTGTTCTATAGTCACAAGAGACAGTCACCATATTGTTTAGTTTGCTTTATCCACTTATTCTTCCATTGAAGGATTTTTCAAGATTTCCCCATTCATTGGAGGACCTTAATATGTCACATAATTCACTCATTGGGACTTGTTTATTATTTTTTTAATATCAGTTCTTAAATACCTGCCTCAATATGGGCACACCCCAATTTTAACTTCCTAGTACTTATTTTGTTACCTGTTTTTCCTTTTTTTTTTTTAATATTATGTAGTATTTGTATGATTTTATATCTATATGACTATATGTCTGTATTCTTTTACATAAATAAACCATACATTTCTTGATGTAAGCGTCTGATCACGCGCCTTCCACCCACTTCCTACTAAACAGTCCACTTATTCTTCCATTGGAGGATTTTTCAAGATTTCCCCATTCATTGGAGGACCTTAATATGTCACATAATTCACTCATTGGGACTTGTTTATTATTTTTTTAATATCAGTTTTTTACAAAGAGACAGAAAAACATAGTAAGAAACAACTGAATGAAAAAAGATTACAGCGCTATTATAGTGGTAGTAAACTCAGTTCTTACAAAACTCGCTGACAGGCAGGGTTTTTTTTACTGAAGAGACCCTAGAGGTTTCTTCTATCATAAATCTCCCCCCTGCATGTCAGGGAGTAATGTGATCCAAGCTGCACATGCGCACCACCCTGTGTGCCGCTGCGATGTGACCCCTGTGTGCATGCGCAGGTGTGACGTCGCCCTGACACAGCCAATCAAGCGGCCAAAGATCGCAAACATGGAAGAAAGACTAGGTGAAAATGAAAGCGTCCGGGGACAAGGGAAAACGGTGAGAGCGCAGCGCTGGAGCGCTGCGTTTGTAGGTAAGTCTGCCATAATGTGCTAGTATTCAATGCATACTAGTACATTATGACTTACAGCTGCCAGGGGACCCATTTAAAAAAAAAAAACATTATCGACTTTACTACCGCTTTAAGTAGTAGATGTGTACAGGTTATTTTTGGACAACAAGGATATCATTTAGTGTCACTTTAGGGTGGAAAAAAACATATCTGTGAAATCTGAAGGGTATGTTGTCATGCATGTAAAAGATAACATATCTGGAAAATAGTGTTATGTTTTAAAACTATCCTTTGATGAAATCCCTGAATGAGTCAATGAAAGGAAAAGCACATCTGGGTGTAAAGAATACAGATGAAAATGACTGTTAAACTGAAAGTTGAAAACTACAAGTCAAAATGTATCTACTGTTCTTATTCACCAAGAAGATAAATAAATGGGGTCAGTGGTGACTTTATAGTGTGTCTTCTGATCTTCCTCACTTTCTATGGCCTTCAAATATTTTAGGTATTTTTCCATCAGTTTAAATGTAGTATGGACAACTTTCTATGCAGGATCTTGCTGCCAGCAACCCCTGTGTGTATGAGGCCTTATAGTTCTTCATATGGTTAGATAGAACACAGAGAACTGCTAGTTATTTCCTGGAGGCTGTATTACTAGCTTAATGTTAAATCCAACAATAATGAAATATAGGTATATCATAGTGGACCTAGCATCAGATATCGTTCCTAATGCTAAATCATACAGGTTAGGTAATGTGCAGTAAAAGGCCTCATTCACATGGATGCTTAGGGCCCGTTTGCAAATTAGGGCTGCAAGAATCAGTGGTGTGTACATTTAGTTGCAACAGCTCTACCTATAAATGAATAATAACAAGCTGACAGCCGCCATGGCTGTCCACAGGTAAACCCACATGCAGTGGTTGCTTCTGTTAGGGATGGATGATTGCTTCTGGGTGCAGATAGATGCATCCAGGCTTGGACATCAGTTTCTAACCACAGATAACAGGACTGCAAGCAAACTTACAACAATTCTGTCATTCTGGAAGCTTCTCTCTGCATAGCGTTACAATGAGGAACAGCCATTTTACCTACCCCTGCACATGCAAGCATTGAGCTGCCAAGATAAGGGTCAAGCACCAGGATACCTGTGAGTTCAGCTACCTCAACGCTGACTGTTGCAGGATATAGAATGACAATATCTGAGACTGTTTAGGTAACAGACCATACACCATACATGCTGGCTAAAGGCCTATACACACCAGCAGCATGGCAGAACGCAGGCGCTCATTAGACACTGCACAAGACAGTGATAACTTGGACACCGAGGCCATTACACAACTGCGAGCAACGCAAGAAGGTGCAGTGCCTAATTGAACAATCACTCATATACAAGAGGCCCACGAAAATTATGAAGCTAACATTGACGTGCACCGTGCCAAGTTAGAAAAGTCTTGGGAAGACACAATACTTGAAATATGTAATGCCACAGGTGTTAGCAGTCAAGAAGGACAGATTATAATTTTAGATTAAGTTATGACATGGACGTTATGTAGCACTGTCGCAGACTTACTTCACCTTTCTGACTAGAACGAACACAAACAGCCTGCAAGAACGTGACCTGCAAAAAATGATTGATCTGGGGCGAGAGGGCATTGTGGAGACCCCCATCACAAAAGTGCAAAAAGAAAGAAAGGAGCTCCTCCTGGAGACGGTGTCACTGCGCTCTAGCACATCCAGACACTCCTCAAGGTCAGGCAAATCAGTGCAGTCAGATGCATCCAGTGCAAGTGCAAATGCTATCAAGGCTCGAGCCACCGCGGAGGCTGCACGTGCTAGGGCCAAATATGGCCAGAAAGAGACATCCATGAGAGCTGAGAGAGCACGCATAGAAGAGGAGGAGCAGAGAGCTGCTGCCAAAGCAGCCACTGCCACTGCGCTTAAAAAGGCTGAATTGGACACATCCTTAGAAGCCCTAAGTAAGGAAGAGGACGCAGCAGCCACCATAGCCCAGGCTGAAGTCTTGGAAGCAGCTGTGCAACTGGACAGCGGGGAGCAAAGTACGACCTGACACCGACAGAGGGTCCAGGCAGTCGTACAGCAGATTACGTGAGAAGCCTTCTCCATTTCAACACTGGTACATCTCAGTGCAGTGAGGGCGACATATCTGACACAGAAGACTTGCTAGACCTGAGAGAAGACGCTGTTCCTCCAAGGGTACTAGGTGCCTGGGATATCAGCAGTCAAAGAAGTCATCCACACGACAGTGTGCTTATGGATGCACCACCACAGGTTCGCCATGTGGCTGCGCTAACACAGAGAGATACATCTATACACACTGGCCAGCAATCATCAAACACTTGCATCAAAGAACCACGGCAGAACAAGATCAGCACACCAATGTATCAGGCCTGACCGTCATGGGGAAGTATATGATCCTGCGTGACATGGTGCAGACGGGACTCACCAACTTCGAGAACCATCCCGAGAATTACAGGATATGGAAGTTCACATGCAAGGATGCTATTAAGAGTCTGGGCTTCTCCGCCAGGAAAGAACTCCTGCTGACCAAATGGCTGGGGAAAGAATCCGTGGAACATGCTAAGAGGCTCAGGGCAGCCAAAGCAAACCACTCCCAAGTAGGTCTGGACTTAGTATGGGAAAGGCTAGAGGATTGCCATGGTAGCCCCGAGTCAATTGAATATGTACTCTTCAAAAGGGTCGACAATTTTCCCAGAATTACTGCCAAATACTATACGAAGTTATGAGAACCCTGGGATTTGTGCAGGAGCTGCAGTCTGCAAGAACAGATCAATCCCTGACAGGCCTCAACGTGACAACCAGAAAGAGCTGTAAGAATGTATGCTATCATCGACAATCAGAGCAATCGATCGTTGGTTATGTCAGAATTCTTTAACCTATTTAACATACAAGATAACACTTCCCCTTACATGCTCCAAATGTGCGCAGGACAAATAGAGACAACAGGGAGGAGAGTAAACGGCTACATCATATGTTCCGTGGATGGTAAGGTAAAGATGCCATTTCCCACACTTATCGAGTGTAATCACATGGCAGAGGAGAGGAGCGAAATCCCGACACCAGACGTTGGCACGCAACCACCCTCATCTCAAAGCGATAGCTGACTGCATCCCATTACTAGACGAAAGCGCACAGATCTTGCTGCTACTCGGTAGGGACATCATGAGTGCTCATAAAATCAGCGAACAACGGGATGGGGAACATAATTCCCCATGCGCCCAGGGGCTTGATATAGGATGGGTGATAATAGGCGAATTGTGCATTGACAAGACACGCAGGCCTGACAATGTAGAAGCCCTATGTACAAACTTGCTGGAAAATAGTAGTGCACAACAAGAGATTCCTGGGTTAGAGAAATGCACCGATAACCTAGGGTGCACAGCGTTCCAGACTACAAGGGTTGATAACAAACAAGCACCTTTGATAAAAGATAGAGAATTCCTGTGGTTGATGGACAAGGAGCTCTACAAAGACAAATCGGGTAGTTGGGTGGCCACATTTCCCTTCCGTTCACCCAGAAGACGTCTCCCGAATAACAGAGAGCATGCCATCTCTAGGTTCACTTCACTCTGTCATAACTTACAAAGGAAAATGGAGAACATGGATCATTTTGTAGCCTTCATGTAGAAAATGTTCCTGAGTGGTCAAGCAGAACCAGTGCCCCCATTGAAGGAAGGTGAAGAAAGATGGTACCTTCCCTCATTCGGTGTCTACCATCCTCAGAAACCTGGTCAAAACCTTTCTACCATCCTCAGAAACCTCTTCAAATTTGATGTAGTGTTCAACTCCAGTGCTAAGTACCAGGAAGTCTCTCTAAACGACGTCCTTCTCACCGGAGCAGACTTGAATAACAGTCTTCTAGGAGTGTTGATCCGCTTCCGCAAAGAATCAATCACCATAACGGCAGATATTCAACAGATGTTTTACTGTTTCCTTGTACGAGAAGATACAAAGAAATTATCTAAGGTTCCTATGGTACCGGAACAACGACGTGAATGACGAAGTCATAAAATATAGAATGAAAGTCTTCGATAACAACCCATCCCCAGCAGTTGCCACCTATGGACTGGAAGAATGGCCCAAGAAAGAGTATGGGAAAGACGCTAGGAGTTTAGAAGGCGTCCCTCCTGTAGCAAGTTACGCCCGACCCATCTGGAGCTGGAGCTGCAAGTCTGGGTACCGTGTGATAGGCTGCAGCGGCAAGCTGGTGCACACTCAATGGGACCCGGGGGAAGCAAATGAGCGTGGGCCTGCCCAGCAGATCACTTTATAGTCTCACCCATAATTCTCCCCCCTGGAGCAGATAGCTTGCTGGGAAGTGTAGTTCATGGATAGTTCTGCAGTTCAACGATGTCTGCTTGGGAGACTACAGTTCCCACATTGCTATGCTCTCCTCTAGATTCAGAAGTATGATGCAAGTAATCCGAGCCCAGCACTAGGGGGATACAGAACAGCCTGGGAAGGTAGAGAACAAGCCTGCAGTGTCAGATAACCGTAGCCCTCTCCTGACTACATATCTCAAACTAACAGTTTATTATGCTTCAGTGATGAATGAACACAGGAGCAATCGGTACAGAATGCTTACTGTGTTCATTTAGGAAGGGCTGGTAAAAATGACATGTGTACCAACCCCCCTTCCTTCTCTCCATCCTGACACCGACGTCCCTCCCCAGCAGCAGCTGTACCTGGCAGAAGGGGGAGGAGGAGAAACCGGCAGCTGCAGGGGAGTGACGGAGGATCATTGCTGCGGTGGGGCAATGATGGTGATGCGGCACCATGTAGAGCGCGGGGCAAAGTCAACCTCCTCCTGGCCATTCTGCTTCCCCAAGCTCTGTGTGCAGTAGTGGAATCCCGCAGCACGATGGTCAAGAGGAAAAGCGCTTAGCCCCACACAGTGTCCAGAGTGGCTTGTGGGTTCCACTGAAATCTAGGTGGGGGGCGCAGCCCCCCCCCCAACACCCCTCTAGATCCAGCCTTGTCCATGTATATGATGGTATCCACGCCAACAGTGAGATCTGCATCCCAGCACATACAGCTCCTCCTCAGTATCCATGTAGCCTGTGGGATCTGTGCCCAAGCACACACAGCTCACCCCTAATGTCCATGTAACTTGTAGGATCTGTGCTCAACTACACACAGCTCTCTCCTCAATTGCCATGCCAACAGTGAGATATGCATTCCAGCACACACAACTCAGTCCTCAGTGTCCATACCACCAGTGAGATCTGCACCCCAGCACACACAGCTCACTCCTCAGTATCCATGATACCTGTGGGATCTGTGCTTAACGACACACAGTTCACTCCTTAGTATCCACGCTAACATTGAGATCTGAACTCCAGCACACACAGCTGTGTCCTCAGTGTCCATACCACCAGTGAGATCTGCACTCCAGCACACACAGCTCACACCCCAGTAACTACATCACTAGTGGGATGTGCATCCTAGAACATACAGCTTACTCCCAAGTATCAATATCAGGTCTGCATCGTATTTTCTCCTGATCAGGAAGTAAGAAGAAATCTCCCCAACTAGACCTCAGATAGCAATAAAAACCCAGACATTAACCCTTTCCCACTGCATACAAAACTAAAGAAAGAACGCTTTGGCTGGACATACACTTCGATATTAAATAAATGCTTTGAATGATCGGTCATACTATGTATTGCCTACAGATAAACCCCAAAACCTTGCTGGCAAAAATACATTGGTATAACGTGTTCAGTTTTGAATGATGTCATAATGGTTTAAGATACTGAAATATGTAGGTTCCCAGAAGATTCATTGCAGTTCAACAGAAATGAAACAGCCGACTTCTCTAGAGGCCACACCAAGATTCAGCAGATTATGTGATTTTGATATTATTTGTACTCTCTGATTACACCAATAAGCTTAGTTTAGCATTTTCCAACTTGTACAGCACTGACAAATATGTTTACATTTCTTTCTAGCTCTATAATATTAATTAAGCTTTTATCTGGCATTTAATAAGATAATGCAGCACCTCCCAGTGTTCTGTGGAAAAGTGCTCATAAAGACAGACCATATTTATCACGTCATTGATTTGAAGTCAGGTGTCAGGAAGGAAACATAACCAACCACGTTGTACTAGGATTCTTTCTAAATGACTGCATGCATAATGATCAGTGTTTCACTACACGTGTTCTTAGAACTGCTCTATTTTTTGTCCAGGACAAACCAACAGTCATAAATAAAGAATTAAATGCAAATATCTTCTTGTACTGATAATATCTGTCATAAACTTACGTTCTTGAAGCTAAATAAAAATTAGATTTAAAATAAAATCAGTATAAAAGCAAATAAAATGTGTAAAAATGTTGTTCTTTAAACCCTTAACTAGCCAAGAAAAAGAGTTTCCAGTGATAACTACTTCTACCTATGTTGCATTTTCTCCTCCAACAGCATGGTGTACTGGGCCTTTTGATATTCAACTTGAAGCATATGTATTTCATTTCTTAACAAGCTGGTCACATTAGTTTTTCTTTTCCACTTTTATTTTACTGAAAAAAGTGTGTCGCACACATTCCATGTGTCACCTTTAGGAGCAGAAGGTACAAAAGCAGCATTATTTTAAAGTTTAAATACCACAGCAAACTAGGCATGCACTGAATGCATTAAACATCAGATCACAACATGATCTGCTAGATGGTTAAAAAAATTGTGATTATTATTTAAAGTGTAACTCCACTTTTGTTGAGAAAAAAAAATCCCCCTCTGTGTGATCTATGTACATTGCAAGGAGTAAAATAAACTTTGTTGCAGATTGCTACCTTTTGTTATTCTGAAGAAATCCCTGTGTGTTTGTCTCTGCCTCTGTTCTGAGTGGGTCTAATGGGAGTGGTTTCATAATTAACTGTCAGGTGTGCAGCTGCAGGGCACTAATGAGGAAATCTGCTGGGCCCGCATCCCTCACAGGTTCCTATTGGAAATATCTCACCAAAAATGAAATTTTTGTTGCAGGGGATGCATGAAATCTGTCTTGTATCTTAGACAGACTTAGACAGACTTCTGGAAAAATTGGTGAGCCAATCACAGAAACAGGAAATTATGTTTCTGGGGAGTGGTCAGTACACATTCTGTGTACAGAACAACCCCAAGTAGCCATATTTCAATGTATTCTCAGAAAATTACAGATCTGCAGATTGAAAAGGAAAGGTAATTTTTAATAACAGTATGATTAGTGTCACAATTATACGCACTATATTATTTTTCTTTATTTGCTATTTTTTCCCCACGAAAGTGGAATTACCCTTTAACCACTTGCTGACCAGCTGCCGTCATTATACTGTGGCAGGTCGGCACGATCCCGCGAACCGTCGTAGCTGTACGTCGGCTCCCTTAAGCGGGATAGTAGGCGCGTGTGTGCCGCCTGCATTGCAGGAGTGCTCATGGCCGGCGGTCGCATGCACGAGAGGCAGAACAGGGATGTGTGGCACCCTGTGTATTGCTTGCAGTCCTAACGCTAATGAAATTATGTGTCTCCGCAATGGAAGCACCTATAACTGGCCTTCACAGCAAGGAGCACATGGAAGGGCAATTTCATTTACCTACAGGTTTAGCGCACTATCCTGTGTGTGTGTGTGTGTGTGTGGGGGGGGGGTTTGACCCTCCCCCCCCACACACACACACATTTAAGAGGTTAATAAATCTAGATTAGGTCATATATTCAGTACAATGCCAGTGTAAGACATAGTTTGGCTGTTTTTATTCTAAGGGTTAAACTTTGCCCTTTTGTGACTGTTGTATATACTGCATAGGAAACAACATTTTCACATGGATTCTTTGCAGGAAAATGTATTTTGAAATTGGTTCCTATATATCAATCTTTATTATGAGAAACAAAATACTTTGCCTTAGATCTTAACATATTCCAGTTAAAGTTTTACCCAATCTACCTCTTTTATTTCAAAATACATGTTGCAATGTACCTCTTGTAAAATGTTTAGTGCAATAAAGCAAATCCTAAACGATAATTTCCTCTATTTTCATATTTTTTATGACATGCAAATAATGTCAAAATTGTGTGTGAAATGGTGACCAAATTTGTTTACCATGAGTGAAACCATTAATTTCTTACCATGAGTAAAATCAATAATCCATGTAGTTATTCTGTAGTGGTAGACAGTAAAGAGGAACTGTACAAAGTTGGCAGTTTTGCTAGCACTGGCCCAATAAGACATGTAAACACTACAGTTTTACAGGACTCTTGAAGTCTAGGCAGTTGGCATCAAAGCCTACTTGCCAGTCACTTCTACTAACTGTGTACTCTCTGGACATTACATTTGTTACAATGGGTTTTCCCAAAGTGTGGGTGAGTACCACCGATGAAACATGTCCTCACTGTAGAGGGGGGACACCGCAGGGCCCAGAATTTATCCAGTGACCATTACTGCCAAGAGTTGTAAAGCAGTATAGGCTTGCATGGAGAAGATCCTTCTAGTGGATCTCAGACATTGCAAAGACTGTAAAGGCAATATTTAGTGGAACAGAGTTTGAAAACAAAGCATTAAAAAATAGAACATCACTTTACTTTTTTCCCCCATCTCTATTCTGTCACTTTCTGTTGAGTCTCTTGTAGGCTACTAGGCTTATTCAGAAAGAAACTGAAACCTATTTTTTTTTTTAACAAAAGGCCAAATGCTAAATAAGGGCAATGTGGCAAGCCTGTTCATATATACTACACCCACTGAGTTAAGATTATAACTCTGCATGTGGGTCCACTGTCCTTCATCTATATAATTAACAGGTTGTTTTAGGACAGAAGTTCTCAAAAATGTCTTGTAAAGCTCTATATCTTTGTGCACTGTATAATGTGAATGTATTGTGATAGTTTACAAAAAATTATGTTTTTAAAACAGTAAAGCACTATGATGGCTCTCTTGTAATCATCTTTGAGCACACTACTGAAAGCTAAAGGTCACTTTCCCTATAGCAAGTGTTTCCATATGAGGAGGATTGTTTGTGATTGTGGAGAGTTCTCAAGTTGCTGGATAGTATCCCCGGAGGGGGAAGGTGCATATTGACCAATGGACAGGTCTAAAGCCTCGTACTCACGATCGAAATGCTGGCAGACAAAGCACCAAACTTTTGTCCAAAGGGCATGTGCCAGGAACTTGTCTTGCATACAAATGGCACAAAATTGTCGGGCCAACAAACACGAACGTAGTGACGTAGTGCGTGGAATATCAGCTCTTTGGGCACCTTCTGCTAATGTCGTATTTGGTGAGCAATGATTCCAAGCATGCGTATTTATACTTTGGACTTTTGTGTGACGGACTTGTGTACACACGATACGAAGATCTGACAACAGACCGTTGTCCGCCAAAAATGTACTAGCCTGCCATCCAACATTTGTTGGTGGAAGGTTGGACAACAATTGTCTGATGAAGCTTACTAAGAGTCGGAATTTTAGGCAAACAGTCTATCATCGCACAATTCCCTGCCGAAAATCTGATCATGTGTACGAAGCTTGAGGAGAATGTGAGCGCATTGGTTGACTGGTGTCGGTTCACTTGTTGCTGGATGTGAAACTCAATGTTTTTTTTTTTGCTTGTGCATTTATTATTTTGTATAGACCCAGAATGGCTTAAGGGTCCTCATCATCATTCATAGTAGTTTCCACCACTATTTCACTGTAGGTTATTTGCACATATATAGTTGTAAATGTACATAATATAACTGGGTACTAACATTTATAGGTAAAGTTGATCCAGGGAAAATCCAATTGCCTCTCGGGGGATCAGAAAGGATTTTTTTCTCCCTGCTGTAGCAAATTGGATCATGCTTTTCTGGAGTTGTTCACCTTCCTCTGGATCAACTGTGGGTATAGGATTATGTATATGGGATTGTATGTTTTTTTTTTTTTTTTTTTTTAGTTGAACTAGATAGACTTGTGTCT
This sequence comes from Aquarana catesbeiana, assembly GCF_042186555.1. Classification (NCBI taxonomy): domain Eukaryota; kingdom Metazoa; phylum Chordata; class Amphibia; order Anura; family Ranidae; genus Aquarana; species Aquarana catesbeiana. The sequence continues at coordinate 363,372,386 of NC_133327.1, read as the reverse complement.
TTTTTCAACCTGACTAACTATATTTGTTTTCAAAATATCTATTTTCATTTTTTTGCTCATTTAAGGGTCTTTTCACTTATTGCTTCACAGATTTTATTGGTTGTCATTTTGTCATGTCATGATTGTATGAGTCATAGAGGGTTGCACCATTGTTGTTATAGTGTAAGAAAAAGGGAGTGCTTCACTTTTATTTTTATGTATTTCTTATTGGATGTGGAAACACATCAGTTTATAGCTGCACACCTTTTTTATTTCTTGCATTTCTTTTATTAGTTTACACACATAGTAACGTGGTAAAACCTACGTACATATTACATTTCTGAGGATTTCAAATGCTGACCTGGCTTAGAAGTCATACAGCTACCTCTGACACTCCAGGACCAAATGCAGGTGTGCTGCCTGTGCTTCCAATAGTCATCTGCTTACAATTATATTTGACGTCCTCTGCTTATAATGACTTTTGACAAACCCCAGATCACATTAGAAGTTCTTCACATGTACACTATATTGTCAAAAGTATTGGGACGCCTGCCTTTGCACGCACATGAACTTTAATGGCATCCAAGTCTTAGTCCGTAGGGTTCAATATTGAGTTGGCCTACCCTTTGCTCCTATGACAGCTTCAAATCTTCTAGGAAGGCTGTCCACAAGGTTTAGGAGTGTGTCTATGGGAATGTTTGACCTTTCTTCCAGAAGTGGATTTGTGAGGCCAGGCACTGATGTTGAATGAGAAGGCCTGGCTCGCAGTGTCTGCTCTAATTCATGCCAAAGGTGTTCTATTTGGTTGAGATCAGGACTCTGTGCAGTCCAGTCAAGTTCCTCCACCCCAAACTCACTCATCAATGTCTTTATTATTATTATTATTATTATTCAGGATTTATATAGCGCCAACAGTTTACGCAGCGCTTTACAATATAATCTTTATGGACCTTTATTTGTGTACTGGTGCGCAGTCTTGTTGGAACAGGAAGGGGCCATCCCCAAACTGTTCCCACAAAATTGGGAGCATGAAATTGTCCAAAATGTCTTGGTGTACTGTCCCCTTAAGAGTTCCCTTCACTGGAACTAAGGGGCCAAGGCCAGCCCCTGAAAAACAACTCCACGCCATAATCCCCCCTCCATCAAATGATTTGGACCAGTGCACAATGCAAGGTCCATAAAGACATGGATGAGCGAGTTTGGGGTGGAGGAAATTGATTTGAGTGGAGACTGTGAGCCAGACCTTCTCATCCAACATCAGTGCCTGACCTTACAAATGCGCTTCTAGAAGAATGGTCAAACATTCCCATAGACACATTCCCAAACCTTGTGGACTGCCTTCCCAAAAGAGTTGAAGCTGTTATAGCTACAAAGGGTGGGCCAACTCAATATTGAACCCTACGGACTAATGCCCCGTACACACGGTCGGATTCTCCGACGGAAAATGTTCGATGGGAGCTTGTTGTCGAAAATTCCGACAGTGTGTAGGCTCCATCGGACATTTTCCATCGGAATTTCCGTCACACAAAATTTGAGATCTGGATCTCAAATTTTCCGGCAACAAAATCCGTTGTCGTAATTTCCGATCATGTGTACACAATTCCGACGCACAAAGTTCCACGCATGCTCAGAATCAAGCAGAAGAGCCGCACTGGCTATTGAACTGTTTTTCTTGGCTCGTCGTACGTGTTGTACGTCACCACGTTCTTGACGTTCGGAATTTCCGACAAGATTTGTGTGACCGTGTGTATGCAAAGACAAGTTTGAGTCAACATTGTGCGTCCGAATTGTGTACACACGATCGGAATTTACAACAACAAGTTTTGTTGTGGGAAAATTTGAGATCCAGAACTCAAATTTTGTGTGAGCCTACACACGGTCGGAATTTCCGACAACAAGCTCCCATCAACCGTGTGTATGGGGCATAACAAGCCAGTGATAACAAGTATTGATAAGCACAGAATCATATAATTTTAGAATTATGATTGCCTGGTTTATCAAATTGTATGATCCTCTGCAAGTCAGACAAAGATTATGCAGATATTCAAGAGAAATTAAAAATGATGAACTGGTGATACTCCTTATCTAACCATTCCTAATTATCAGTAAAGATAAGCAAACATTGTAAAATTCAATCCACTTCTGGTCTGTACAATTTGACCCTGTGAACAATTTCACTGGAGTAAATATAAGAGAAAATTCTCCTTTTTGTACCTGAAAACACATCAAGAAAGTCATTTTTATGATCCAGGTCACTGCCAAGGCGGTACCCTATTATAAATAAAGGATCAGTCCTGCATATGTGAAAAGACACAAAGGCTGGGGCCTAGAGCAGGAATATTTTCAAAAGTAGTGGCCTGACCTCAGTGATTATCTTTTTCCAGAAAATTGCTATGCTATATTGCAATTATAAGACATTGAGTAGATGATAAAGTGTGAGGGTAAAATACATTAACAAAGACCAGTTTGTTGCAGCAGAAGAATACTTATACTCACCTCTTTGCATGACCCTCTGTATTAGTGTGTCAGGCTTAGTCAGTCCATTCGGCATTCAACACTTCTGAGCATGTCAGATGCCTGTAGTTACTACCATACGCATAACTCCAAACTGTCCCTGATTTTGCGGGCCTTTCTCTCATTTGGAAAACAATGCCTCTGCCCCTCTTTCCTCCTCATTTGTCCCTCATTTTGGTCTGATCTATTAATTTGTACATAAAATGCACTACTTATCTATCAAAAAGTGTTTTACAGCGCCAAACCTTTCATCCCATTTCTAAATTGCTGTTTTTGTGAATTTCCAAAAGTGAATATAAAGGAATAATTGTGGTAAAAAAACACCTGTGGGTTTAACCAATCTTTTATTTTGTAGAATTCTCCTTTAAGGGAGGACGTGGCAAGGGTGTGTCCTATGCCTACATACTTTTGCTAATAGGTGTTCCTCATTCCCATCTCAGAAAGTTGGGAGGTATGCCATACGTCATTCCTCCAGTTTATTCCTCCTACCTCTACATCATTGCAGTACAGCAGTGACAATCTGACACTCCTAGAAGTGTTAAATGCTGAAGACACTGTTGAAGGCCGCAACGCTGGATTTGAAACACAGGCCACCAAAGAAATAAACATAGGAGAACTTATATTGCTGCAAACTGGTGTTTAGGATTGTTCTCCTGATAGGGTCGCTTTGTTTAAAGAAGAATACAGGAAAACTGTACAATGTGTAGTATGAAGATTTCAATTGCAATTTTTTATTGAGATTGATAGTCCTTTAGCTGTCTTACTCAGCTGATGACCTGGAATAAAGCATGCAGCTCATTAGGTCAGATGATTTGTGCTGTTATTTGCACACTTGTCCTGAATAAGTGACCCAGGGAGTATGAAAGTCTTTGGAATAACATAACAGCTGGGCAATATTCTTTTCCAAAAGGGGCTACACGATTGACAATCTATATATCTATATATTTCTTCAGTACTGGTATAAAGTAAATGAGGAAATGTCAGTGGAAGCTGCCATTGGGGACCTTACTGTTCCCTGGCTGTTATGCTGACCAATGGGCTTCTACAGTTCTTGGATAAGGTCATCTGGTGCCCAGGGCAAACATTGTAACCTGTGACCCATCCCTATGCGTGCACCTATTTTTTTCTGATGTTCAAATACACTACTAGCTGCCGCTAAGCTTGTTTCAGCATCACTGTACAGCTCCAGGTCCACCAATCAGGTTTTACGTGGACCTGGAAGCACACAGGCATGTTGTGGGACCCTCTGCTATTCTTTCTGCCTCTGCTGGTCTGCTTACATTGAAGTAAGTAGTACTAGACTGGCCAGAGGCCAACAGAAAGGCAGGGCACCAGGGGCACTGCTAGTGTTATAAAAGACCTGGGCCATCAATGGCAACTGCAACTAAAAGTATAATGCGGCATGCATAGTAGAGCATATGGCCACACTGTGTTAACAGTGAGAGGTGTTAAAAAGGTAAAGTTAAAGCGTTTGTTACCCCAAAACTTCATATTCCTGATATATGCCTGCTGTACCATGTTCTGTATCCTGTTCTCTTTGTATTGCTTTCTTTGTGTGAAATCCATGGTGTTCCCGCCAGTCCCCTTGCTTTCCTATTAAACACTGACCACACTAAGCAGGAGCGCACACTGTGGTAAGTTCTCTAGCTATGCTGGGAACTCAGTGTACTCTCCTCCAATGATTAGACTTGTACCTGACCCCCCCCCCCCCCCCCGCACAGCCATTCACTGGGAAGCTCAGTGTGCTGCTGCTTCTCCTCTCCCCAGCTCTTATGCAGCTGAGAACAATTTTTTTTATATCTACACAAAAATGTTTTGCCTTTCATTTCTATTTAAAACTGAATAGATTGTTTTACAAGGTGATTGTTTACAATCACTTTAAATAGGACCTGATCTGTATACACAGTGCACGTATGCCACATTCATTGTACCCACAAAATATGCTTTAAAGAGACATCTTCTTTATATTTATGATTTATCAATATGCAACTTTGCAGAGGATCGTTCAGGTGCAGAACACAAAGAGACTTATGAGCTAAGTCATACCAGTGGCAGTGTCAGTTTCCACAGCACACTGCCATTGCAGAGGATGAAAAGCAGAAGCTGCTTGTATATGGCATGATACTTGCAGGGGGAGTTGGAAGATATTCAGATACAACACTTACAAAAGTGTCAGAATCCTATTCATTTTGTAGGTCTTAAAGTGATTGTAAAGTCTTGTTTTGTTTTAGTTAAAAATAACAAACATGTTATACTTACCTCCTCTGTGCAGTGGTTTTGCACAGAGCAGCCCAGATCCTCCCCTTCGCGGGTCCCTCTTCAGCACTCCTGGCCCCTCCCTCCTGTTGAGTGCCCCCACAGCAAGCAGCTTGCTATGGGGGCACCCGAGCTGAGCCACAGCTCCCTGTGTCCATTCAGACATGGAGCCATGGCTGGCCCTGCCCCCTTTCTCTCCTCATTGGCTAACTGAGTTTGATTGATAGCCAATTGACTTTGATTGACTGAGTCAATGACTTAGCCAATGAGGAGGGGAGTCCTGGGCAGCCGAGACAATCTTACGACAATGCTGGATCTAGAGGTACCTCAGGTAAGTATTAGGGGGGCTGAGGGGGGCTGCTGCACACAAGGTTTTTTATTTTAATGCATAGAATGTATTAGGATAAAAACCTTCTGACTTAACAATCACTTTAAAATGAAAGGAAAAAGCAACCAATTGAAAAATAGCACGTGTATCTGTTATGCTTCTTATATTAAGAACTGCTAAATAAAAAAGCTTGTTCTGGTGATAGTGTCTCTTTAATTACAGTGTCTCAAACGAGAGTTTAACAGACACATATATAACCTAAGCACCCCAAGTTTTTTAAAACTGAAACTCCTATTAATACATACATATTCCTTTCTGAACACAGAATATAGACAAAGATGTAACACTTCGCATGAGCCTAACTAACAGAGGAACTTAAAGTGATTGTAAACCCTCACCCTGTAAAACAACCCATTCAGTTTAAAATAGAAATGAAAGGCAAAACATTTGTGTATAGATATAAAAAACAAAACAAAAAAAAACCATTATAAATACCCTTTTTCTCTTTTTTATATGTAATCATATTCCCTCTGTTCTCAGCTGCATAAGAGCTATAAGAGCCCCGGGGGGGGGGGGGGGGGCTTCCCAGTGGATGCATGTGCATGGGAGGCAAGTCAGGACAAGTCTGATCATTGGAGAAGGGCAGGCTGATTTCCCAGCACATTTGCAGAACTGACCTTGGTGTATTCTCCTGCTTAGTGTGGTCAGTGTTTAATAGAAAAGCAGAGGGACTGGCAGGAACACCAGGGATTTCACACAAAGTAAGCAATACAAACAGAACAGGATACTTTTTCATACAAGTACATGGTACAGCAGGCACTTATCAGGAATATGAAGTGTTGGGGTAACAAACGCTTTAATTAAAATAGTCAGAGACTACCTAGTGACCAGCAACTTTTGAGATAATAAACACTTTAGTCAGGAGTATATGGTTACTATTGGCATATAGAGTCCAGGAATCAGGAGTATATAATGTGAATGCAGAATGTTATGTACAGTCCAGTGAAACAGTGCAGCAGCAATACGTATAAGTAACATACAACAGTAAGGTGTGTGTACTGTTTATTGCAGAGCACAGAGTATGGCGGTCAGGAGAACAAAAGTTACATAGTATGTTACATAATCCCAATGCTGCACTCTGTATGCTCTGCTGTATGTTGCACATCTCTAACTGCTGCACTCTCAGTCCAGAGAGATGACATTCATGGAGATATCCCCCCATTAAAGTCCCCCCAAAAAAGGAACTCTCCCTACATCAAGCAAACCCCTCTTAAATGAAAATCTCTCTTGCAGCAAATCCCCCCCCCAAAATACCAATACTTACTTTGGCACAACCTGCCCACCATGTGCCTCCTCATTTACCATTCTCCTCTGCACTCCCTCATCCATAGCTTGGCAGCAAAATTACCCCTCCAAAAGCTACCATACCATAGCATATCATCCACCGCTTATCTTTGCACCACTACTGATAACCTCTGTACCCCCTGTACCCCTCTTCCATCAATTCTCAACCCTCTTCTGTCACTGCTCACTTCTGCCTCCTTCCTTGCACTCACACACAACCCCCCCCCATTCACATATAATGCAGCCCCCTACCCCCTTTCTTAAACTCCCACACAATGCATCTGCCCCACACTCCCATACAATGCAGCCCTATATCCTCTTCCTTAAACCCACATCCCCCACATAAATACAATGCAACCCCCCAAATTCTGCACATATAATGTATATACAATGCAGACCCCACACACATACTCACAATTAATCCCCCTCACACATACAGTACATACAATTCATCCCCTTGCCCCTCTTGCCTTGTCACATATTTACAGTACAGCTCCCCTCAACCTCACACAGGCATAAAGTGTAGCCCCCCCCCCCTACATACAAACATAGCAGCCCCTTTCCTTTCAGACATACAATAATGCAGAACCCCTCCCACTCATACAAACTGCCCCCCCCCCTCCTTATATACAGTGCAACCCCCACACAGTAACTCATCGCAAATACGGGTGGGCATGGCCATGTTATGACTAGGAACAGGAATGGCCCTTGTATAGAACGTCTGTTCCATTCCTCGAGGAGGGTTCAGCTCTCTGTGTGTCCCCCACCTCTCAATACTTCGTTCAGGAGAAAATGCCACTCCTGACCCCCTCCCTACCCCTTGTCCTGGCTCTGGCTTCTATACTTTCTGAATCACTGATATAAAAATATGGAACAATTAACAGATCACAAAAGTCAGGAGAGTCAGAGTTTCTCAATGGCTTGCCTGTTCAGATTAGAGACTCAAAGTATTAAACCAAAAGGGTAAGCATTACATCTGGGCAACTACCATTTTCAGAAGGAAAAGGTCAGCAATCACAGCCTCCATGTTTCCCCAATGAGAAGGCCATTTTGGTGATAATAGGCCATTTATAAAGTCCATTTTCCTTTTCAAATTTCCTACTCAATTTTGACAATACAGATCATTTTTGACTACCCTAAGGAAGTAATCTGAAGCAATCTACTTAGCAGCAACATCAAAGTAACATTTAATGTTAGTCTTACTTGCCTGTCTTATTAGTACGGTAAAGAGCAATATGTACGAACAATGTAAGATTGGTAAGAACCAATAATAACTAATCAGAAATTGACTGTCACTGATCTAACTTCGGTAGTTAGAGTTATTGCACTCAGGATGCCATCTTACTCATAAACTGTAGCACCAAATTGCCCTTCTGTGTCTTATACAGTGTGTATAATGACCTGTCATATATTTTCTTTTGAAATGTATAATCTTTTTCAGGCTTGAAATAAATGTCACCCTCTGGCAAGTGTCGCCTGGGTGCGGGCTGCACCCCACCCCACCCCTAGCGACGCCACCGAATGCATGTCATACTAAGTTTTCATAAGCAATGAATACACTGGGTTTCATCGTGTAAAAAAGCTTAGAGTAAAGGAAAGTAAACACATCAGCTGATTTCCATATTCTGTTTGAACAAGGAGAAATAGCAATTGGGAGCTAAATGGTAGCAACTGCAATAACTCTGCATTTTGGCTCTTTATACATAAGGCCCCATGCTAAAACACATACAGACTGATATTGGAAATGTCAACTTTGCAGGGGTACTTCAGCAACAGGGAATATTAGCTTAAAGGCCTGAGCTACCAAGTTAGAATATTTTGGGGTGGGTAATGTCACACAAAAAAGAAATAAAGCTAAAATTAAAAATCTAGAGGATTAGAAGTGGCACATTGGAAACTGCCAAAATTGCAGAAGCTGAAGGTGAATTTTGAAATTTGCACGCATTTTAAATTCCTACAACAAATTAATTCATGCAAAAAAAAAAAAAAATTTCTTTATTTCCGTATGAATAATATTGTCTGTTTTGAAAAGCTTTATAGCTCTATCTATGGTTTGTAGTCATCAATAGATGATGTCAACATTCAGGTAAGAATATAGAATGTGGTTACTGTGTAGGTTGACCCATATGAATTTGTGATAATTTGCTCTACTTCTAATGCATTATTGCCGATGATCTCCTAATAGCGGTTTTGTTACACAGAGTTTCCACTACAGATTCATAAATGCAACATCAATCATGTATCAGTCATTATGGTGACTTTTTTCAACAGTGAAAAGTTATAGCTTATTTATAGTAAAATACATATTGTATTTAGCTGGACACTAATGAAGAGTAGCCTTTGCAATACTCTGAACCCTCCCTTAGAGGACACAAAGTTTAAGAGGAAAAAGCAGAAGCATCCTGCATGTCTCAGCAATGGTCAGGCAGGGAATAAAGGAGGTGTTTACCACCTGAAACCACTTGGATATTGTAAACTAGAAGCATGTTTAGGGCAACATGATGTATGTCTCTCACTTCTCATCTGCCTAGAAGTGGGCAGTGTATAGGTCTACATGACAGGTTCCAATACCCACATCTGCTATAAATGCTGACCTAAGCCATTATGCACAAATTGTTTGTCTGTCTCTGGGCAGGGCTAACTGGATGGCAGTAATTTACAGGGACCAGCCAAGACAAAGTCTTCTGGCAGTCTTCTGGTTTTATATAATGAATGAACAGTACAGCAATGCTCTGATAATCCAAGCAGCCATATGTAAAATCGGGCACTTTACAGTTCAGTGGCAAGACGGTACAGATATGCAGAACTTACAGATGACAGTGTTCTTATGTAGTGCTCTTTAAACAGGACCTCTTTACCAATATAAAGTAGTTTTTCTAAAAGGTGCTATGCTGGTAATACAGGTCACATGAATGCATGCACCAGATTTAGGCTGGAACAGGGTCCTCCCTGGAGTTGTCCGCACCATCTCTACAATGTCCTACTCGCCAGGAACCTTTCCCTGCACTAGGTCTATCTTTCCCTAGCTAGCATGTGTACTGTTCATGCCTAGATACTTCACACAATGCAGGGACACCTAACTAACCTAGACTAACCTAGCGAGACCTAAAGTAAAGCCTCTCTGGATCCCAAACTTTCTGCCAAATTCTCAGAAGAACTTAGTGTGCAATAACATACTGTCTCTCTCAGAATGGGTGCCAGGAGCCCAAAACAGAGTATGAGGCAGTTCTTTGTAAGGTTGTGAGGTAAGCAGCAATCACACAATTACTGTGTTTGCTTCTGGATGTAATAGGCAGTAAGTGGACGATCTATGAATGCTGTTACCCACTTGAACAGTATCCCCTGTCAGGGTAACAGTAATGGTTGTGACACAGCAGTACTCTCCTGCACACCCTGGTCAACAAATAGGGATTAGGTTGCTTGTAGGTGGGGGTTAAGGCCAAGAGTATTTTTCTTCTTCCCAGAGGAGGAGGGTGGAGTTAGAGTTTGAATTTGAAAATTAGGTGGAAATCAAGATGGAGGACAGTGCAGAGCTCGTTGGACAGGTGTACACAGTGAAGCCTATGGCCTGGGAAGAACTGAGACCTTGATTTTGGAACAATCTAGCACAGAGCAACCCCCTGTCTATTATTATCCTTGGATGGGACCCGATATGAACTGTGAATTGTTCCTCCATAGCCTGTGGACTGTACATATGTGTGGGACTTACGCTACCAGTTTGGGACAGTACTACACTATTTGAATTGAATTAAAATTAAAGAAATCCACTTTGCCCCTGTATAATACTGAGTGCAATCAACAGTGCAATCAACTGCAGACAGAGTAGGCTCAATTGCTCGAAGGCTGCGTGCAGAGCGGTAAAGCTAAATCATGATTCAAGGACATTCAGGTTTAGTCTATACTTTGGGGAATCATGTGAGCAGCTGGTTGGGCATAAAAATGTTGGTGATCAATTACATGGATCAGTTGGAAGCAGTCACCAGATAACACCTGCTGTGGTCATGACCAAATGTTAATTGCATATGGACCACCATAGTAAAGAGGCCTCTGTAGAAAATGTGTGGTGCTCCTATCCAGGCCTAGAACCTACAGGTGACTGTACTGGAAAACAATGGGATGTGCTGGTGCTTCGGCACACTGTCACTGCAAAGCTGCTGAATGAGAGGCCCCCTGTAGCTCTGGTAACTGGCTAAAGAACCCAGACACTAGGGGGAAAGTTATTATTTCTCATGATGGGGATCAATGTGTGCTGACAAGGAAATCATTATGTGCTAAGGGGAAGAATTTCTTACTTTTGAGAGAGGACGCAGAGAGATGTATGTTCTGCTAGTAGGTGTGGGAGATGTATATATTCTTGGGGTGGGGGTATATATTGATGTTGGGGATGAGAGATGAGAGACGCTATCAGTCAGTCTACAATAATTTCTCATATGCTAATGATAGGCACATTTCTTTCTAAAATAGATGGATTGGTTTTCTTTGAGTGTGTACAGAGTGAGTGGCAGGTGGTTGAAAGATAAAGATCTAGGCCATGGTGGAAGTGAAAGCTGGCACACCCATTGTAATTTGGCTATGCCCACATTCAGTCACGACACAAGCAATGCATAGATTACTTTTCACCCTTAACTTTTTTTTTTCTTCTAACAATTATACACCAGAAAAGAAGGACTACTGAAATCCAATCTTGGGAATAAATTGACCACACCTAGACTTTGCCCCAAAACCTCTAGCTAAGTGTCTAAGAGCAACAAAAACACTGAATACACGGATTACACAATGAGCGGTACAGAAATCAGTGATGTATTTCAATATGCCATAATCTCAGTGGGATTTTCCCTTCTCTTTACTTTCCATACTTCACTTTTCTCTGTACCTGTTTCAAAATAAAAGAAACTGTCATACAGGAAAGCCTTTTATTAACCACAAATTAAATCTGTTACTATATATACCACACAAAGGTTACTTATATTAAATGATCATCAGTTTGTATGATTGAAATTCTCATGATAGAACGAGGGAAGTAAAATAAATGCAATAACAATATACAATACAAAATATATATACACAAAACAATAGCATTGATTAAAAGAAACCCCTGTGGACAGAAATATAGGAGTTGAAGCGGACTTGTTTTTGCAGATATTGTATATGTATAGAGGCATTATATATATCTATCTATCTATATATATATATATATATATATATATATATATGGGGGCATTCTCTGTAAGGCAAATGCATAATGAATGAATGCCAATCTTTTCAAGATTGTCTTGACTTTTTCTTATATCATAGCTGAGCTCTTGTGATTTGAATACAGATTCCTTTTAATTCATCATAAACAAAGTTGTGTTAAAAGCATTGTTTTTTTCAGCAAATTGATGGTTACACCAGAACTATTGTAATGATCTGTATCAGTTATCATTTATAAAGGAGTACAAGGCAAAGGAGATATATGGTTGCAGCATACGCTTTAATTCTATAGCTTTAGAAATGCAATATCAATACAAACAATAATTATTTTTAACAATCCAAAATACTGTAAGTTTTCTTAAAATATACCCTTTCATGTTGTGAGTGCTGCCTGGCTGCTGGCCATTCCTTTCTGCAACTTCCCAGATTCCCTGCATGCTTTGCAGCTTCCCCTCTGCTGTTTGCTTTGTTTCTAAGGGCTACAAATCCCATGGTATCTTGCCACCTGCAAGCTGTGATTCCTGTACTGACTCCGCCTCCTGAGACTCCTCCTCTGAGCTCCCTAGCAGTTCAGAAAGCAGGCTTTGTGAAAGGAGTGACACAGTAGTGTCTGCGCACAGGGCATAATAAATATGTGTCACATAATTCAATGAGGTAAATGTGTGGGGAATGCCACAAAAAACTTCAAGATCATTCAGATTAATAGGAATAGCCTAAAAAGAAATACAATGATTTTACCTTTTGACCATAGATATGCTTTCAAGTAGATCTATCATCAGATATACTGTATTTTTTTTTCATGTTAAGTGCATGCCCGCTTATCAATGTGTAAGTAGGTAATTTAGGAAGAATCTATTACCTCTCAAGGAAATCAGTTTCCTAACCCTTGACAATGCTTTCTTTTTCCATTCTCAGAATACTGATACCATTTGTATTCAGATATTACTTAGGGTTAGCATCTACTTTGGGGACTCAGATGCTGGCTTATGTGGTTATAAATTTATTATAAATTCTAATGCAGGCACAGTATTCTTTATGTCCTTAGCTGTAATAGACAGACGTAGATAGTTGGTGCAGTGCTATACATCTGAAAGGCAAACAAAACATATTCCCAGTGCACTTGCTTTGCAGTATAGCACTACATATGGCAATGTACTAATGTGGGTTGAAATGTGCTGCCAAGGTTGCATGCCTAAATTTGGTCCATTGCAGGGTAGATAATGAATGGGCTGCATTAACAGAATGGGGATTATTTACAAACGGCAAATCCACTTTGCACTGAAAGTGCACTTGGATGTGCAGTCGCTCTAAATCTAAGGGGTAGATCTGAAATTAGGGGAAGCTCTGCTGATTTTATCATCCAATCATGTGCAAGCTAAAATGCTATTTTTTATTTTCCTTGCATGTTCCCTTTGGATCTACAGCGACTTTACTTCCAAGTGCACTTGCAGTGCAAAGTGGATTTTCCTTTAGTAAATAACCCCCAATGCATGTTAACACACACGTGTTTAAAAAAGGAGTATGCCCAAAGATTTTTGGCCATACTGCTCTTGTAGGTCACAGGAGTGCACTTACATTTGCTCTCCTTTGACCCACAAGTAGTCAACAGCAGGCTATATCCCGCTGTCAGCTAACTTGCCAAAGTTGTTCCAGGCTCTGAAAAGGTCTTGATTGACAGCTAAAAAAATGTTGGTAGATTTAAAGAAGATTGTAGAATCAATGTGTATGGCCAGTTTTATGCAGGCTCAAACTGTGGATCTGAGAAAGGTAAAGAAAAGTAGACAATGTAAAGTGATCATTCCATAGGTAAATAATTGCTTGGGTCTTCTGCGATCCATGCACCCAGGAGAAGTTGGTACCCTAGTAGATATATGCTATTTTCCTACTGAAGCTATAATGTTAAGGCCCTGTTTGCAAAACCATTAACAATTTTTGTTTCATATGCACAAGCTGCTTTCTTAATACTGGAATAGTTGGGTCTAACACAAAATTATGACAAAAAAGCGGGATGGGTTTGGAAGGAAAGAGACAAGTGGCTGAAACTCTAAACTCTGGATGCGCAATGATCAGTATCGCCCACCAGCCAAAACAGTAAACATTTTGGGTGGAAACATAGTTAAAAAAAACAGTTTTGTCCAGGTACTAATTAATATTCAAAACAACAGAGATTTTGCAGAATCCTCTGTAGACTTCACTTATCTTTATTTATTGAGCAAAAAAGTCATGACTTAGCATACTAAAAATATCCCCTTTGTAAAAATAGTCTGCTTTTATGACAAATACATCCTACATAAGCTTGATTAAATAGGTGGCAGTCCTTATGCAGATTACTGTAATTCTTTGATATAATAACATCTGAGACTTCAGTTATACTTGGCTAAAGACAAAAAGCATATTTTAAAGTTTTCACTTTGAATTGGCTTCTTGTAGGTTTCTCGCATAAACCACAGAATGCTATTCTATTGGTGCAGGAGCCTCGGTGGTTTGTGCTTTTTTGCTTTCACTTCCCACCTTAAAACTTAAATTCAGCACTAATGAAACATTCAGAAGCGCCTTATGTGCGTATATTCTTTCTTCTCATGTAACCAGTATAGGTTAAGATATACAAGAAATACTAATTCTGAAAATGGTTCAGTTTCCGTAAATATATATCTAGACCCATTAGCCTTTAGAAGATCTGTAAAAAGACGTGTAGAATTTCATGAACTCAATTTTAAAGAGTAGAAGAAGAGCACGTTATTGCATGACTGTTCTTTAAAATTGTTCACTGTTAAGGAAAACCAGTAAAACAACGATTTACATGCCTTTGGCTAAGACTTGCCTGGTATAAATTGTATGTTGGCTTAAAACACCAGAGATTAATTTCTTCCCAATGAATCTTTGTTCACAAAAAAAAGCAGAGACCATGGCATAAAAAACACCAGTAAATGTGTAAATGTATATATTAGGTAGGTAATAAGCATTTGTTTTATTTACTGCACACATAGTTTACACATTTCCAAAAGGGTTCTGCAATCACAGAATGATTAGACTGGACTATGTGTAATGACTAGTTGTGCCCATGGCAGGGATGTAGATAAGGGGGAGGTAGGGGGGTCCAACCCCCTCAGAGCTTCCGCTGTGCAGCACAGCAGCTAGTGCTGGAAGCCAGGAACCTGCAGCTTTTCAGTTTAGAGTAAGTCAGGATGCTCCTCCTCAGCTCCATTCACATGACTCATCCGAAGGAGGACTTTATTTGTTGTACTCTCTCTACTAACCTATGCATTACTCTCTCCTGACCCCTACACTCTATATGTTACGTACTCCTGACCCTTGCACTTTGTGCGTTATGCACTGACCCTTATGCTCTACAGTAATTACTCCTGACCCCTGCTCCCTGTGTTTTATGCACTCTTTATTTCTGCATTCTGTGTGTTATAAATGCCTGGCCTTTGTACTCTATATGTTATGCATTCCTGACTACTGCACTCTACGCTATGCACTCCTGACCCCTGTACTCTATAGGTAACACACTCCTGTTTCCTGCATTCTGTGTGTTATGCACTCCTGATCACTGTACTCTGTGGGTTATGCACACTTGTCCGCTGCTCTCTGTGTTATATGCGCTCCTGATCTTTGCTTTTTGTGCATTACACACTCCTGTGCTTTGTATCTATCTCTGTGATATAGTTTTAGGCCTCTCCTACTTCAGAATTTTTCCATATGCATAATCTGCCATACAGCCAATTTTTTTTCATCTGGGTTCCCAAGGCCAAATCCCCAGAAAAAGGAGCAAGATGGTAAAAGTGTCAGTACATCCTAAACTCAATACCCTTTGAAACCAAATCATTTTCAAACTTTATATATGGTGTGGGTATAATGACTAATGGTGGAAGCATATATCAGACAGCTTGTAAGAAACCAGCAATCCAAAGCAGCATGTACAAAACTTTAATGCAGATTCAAAATTAAAAACAGCAATGTTTCCAAGACAACAGGGCATTTTTATCAAAACTAAGATACACAAACAACATTATGACCCATACAGTATGTTAAAGAACAAAATATCTCATATTAACATGTGTGTCGACACCTCTGGTAAAAAAAACACTATAGTGTGAAAGGGTCCTGAAAACTGCAGAAGGAGAAACTACCGATAATGCCCATTGCAGACTTTCAATTTTCATTCATAAAATATGTAGTTTAAAGAAAAAAGTGATAATATGATTGTTATAGGAAAAACATCTGAGATGTGGCTTACCTTTCCTTACTACAATATACTTGGAGGCCACACTTTGACTTAGGCTGGCCATACACGGTTAATGGGCAGGCTGAATTTACCAAGTTAATCGATCGATCACCTTGGGTACAACCAGCCTTCTCTTCCAATTATCTCTGGCAGCTGCTATAGCTGCAATCAATAATCACTTCCATCTCCTGTCGGGGAATGGCTTCCCCTGCCTGCCCCCGCCGGGAGAACACAATTGTGCAAATTTCTTTCCTGCAACCCAGCCTTAGACCAGTAAGCCTTCCAGAGCCAATTGTTGCCTAGCAAACTAAATTTGCTTCCACTGCTGTGCAAATCTATTTTTCATTATCATAGTATACTGTACTTTTTTTTTACTTTTTATTTAATTTCTTAATAAACAAACTAACGAAACAAAACACAAGACATCATACACATTGAGTCTGAAATATATTAATGCAGTTTCAAGATCCAATCATACTGCATGTAGCGCTCTGGGGTTTATTCAGGAAGCTCCTCACCAAATTCCTTGTCAGGGGTAGCTACCATAGTTAAATTGTTAGAGATCCATTGATTTCTCCCTAAGTTTGGCCTTGTTGTACTTTTCTCTTCTACCACTAGGTGGCCGGGCACTTGTACTAGATATGAGAAATACAACTCAAGGTCAGGTTATGGGTATATGGGGTATCTCAGCCAATGGGCAGGGGTTTTCTTGAATCCCTTGGCCTGCTGGGAGAGCCTATATATTCGGGTGGAGTCAGGTGATCTGTGTTCTGTGCCACCCGGACTGCCATCTAGGTGGACATGTGTCGGCTGCCCCGGGCTGCTAGGCTGTGTGAGGCCTATCCTGGGGGCATCGGGCTGCCAGGCTGTGTGAGGGCCTATGCAGAAGTAAGAGGGCAGCACACGGTTGGGACTGCGGCTTGCAGTCCAACCAAAAGTGATGGTTCTGCCAGCCGGAGAACCTGTCGTGGTCAGAGGTAGAAGGGAAGCTGTCGGCACTAAGGGACCAGCCAACTTTACCAGGGACCACAGTGAGTAACTGAAGCAAGTAAGGGAGCAGTATTCTCACCAAACAGGCACGGTGGAGAATCAGGAAACTTCAGACAGTGATCAAGCCAGGGACCCAACCAGCAGAGGTGACGCTTGTAGAGCAGCCTTGTGTGTCAAGCCAGGGACCGAGCTGGTCAGCGGGGGTGAAGCTTGAAAGGTATCCGAAGTGCCAAGCAAGGGACCCAGCAGGGAAATTGAAATTGCAACGACTTAAGGGTGTCCTGGCCCCAACCCTCTTTCCCTTGCAAAATATAAAACTGTTAAAAGAAATAAAACCTCTTTTGCATCCAAGGAGTGTCTCGCGCCCAATTACTTTTACCACCTTTGCACCCACTATGCCTCACAACCCACTACATATTGAAGGATGTCAGCAGTCTGTGGCCTCAAAGGTTCTCATTAGACTGGAAGAGGTTAGAGATTGTAAACCATCCCATTTATCCATTTAAATGCCAAACCATGTCCAATATATTAAGGGGCGAGAGAGAAAAAAAAAAAGAGGAAGAGAAAGTAAACATTAACCCCTTCTGTCCCCAATGGCTCCAAGCATTCCTTATGTAGAAACACCTTTATTATAATTAATGGCCCCCATGGGCCATTAATGCCGTATACGGTTTGTCCAGCCACATTGCCCAGACTTTATCGTACTTACTAGGAGTACTTACTAGGACAACCTCTATTCAGTATACTGTACTTTACATTAAATATTTCATGATCAATAAAAAAAAAGCATTGCCATGTCCTATTTTTTATTTACCATAGCAGGCAAAGGTCCATGCTCTGGCCTTGACTCTAATTTACAACTAGATTGTGCTGATTTGCTAATAAAAAGAATCATTTTTGGAAATATGGAAACCAGAAACAGACTATGATAGGTCAATTTATTTATCTGAAATTAAAGTAATACTGGAGTATTAAAAAATTACAGATAAATGTGTGCAAGGTTGCTGACTATTTCCTACATTGCATACAGACAGCAGAAAAAGAAGAAAGAAAAGTAGAAAACACAAAGAAAGTTGTGAGACACAGAGGAAGTGCATGAGGAAGAAAATAAAAGTAACTGACAAAGTGAAAAGGAAGGAAGAGTCGCAAAGTACATTTCGAAAATACTTTTCTGCTTTGTATACACGTACAAGAATTTCAGCAGTCTTTGCATCAGTAAAGGGGCTTTAAAAACTGTGAATTAGAACATAAAGTGTTTCTACACCCAGCAGAAAATGTTGAATATGACAAATAAGATAAGCATCTCCCCTGGCCAACCACCATTACCAGCTCTTGCCACCTCTCCTGGACTATTGCAGCTGGACCTTAGATGCAACATTTGTGCTATCAGCTCTTGGGAAAACCCTGCGTTACACTTCAAGTTTCCAGCCTATTCCAGTGCTCTGGCACTGTAAAGATGCTACACATAATGTTTCTGCAGCTAGATTTCAACTGCAAAATTTAACAGGTATGCTTCCAGCATAAATACTGTGTTGCACTTCCAAGTTTGCAACCTATTCTACTGCTCCAGCACTTTTAAGATGCCACACATCAGGGGTGTTGCTAGGTCTACAAAAGATCTGGGGCTAGAGCCCATATCAGTGAAGTAAAGAAAGTCATACGCTTGGGCGGGCATACACATGTATATAATATACACGTGCGTGTGTGTGGGTGTGTGTGTGTGTATATATATATATATATAAAACATTATTACATTACATCAGGGTGCTCAGAGAGGGTCCCTCTTACATCAGGGTCACCAGAGAGAGCTTGTCACATTACCTGCCACAAAATGCAGATTGTCACTTGCCAAGTCACCTACCACCAGATGTGGATTGTTACATACAGAGAGGCTAGGGTATATAGAAGATAATCTAGTGTATACAGAGAGGCTAGAGTATACAGAGAGGCTAGGTATACAGAGAGGCTGGGTATACAGAGAGGCTAGGTATACAGAGAGGCTAGTGTATACAGAGAGGCTGGGTATACAGAGAGGCTGGTTATACGTAGAGCCTAGTGTATATACAGAGAGGCTGGGTATACAGAGAGGCTAGTGTATACAGAGAGGCTAGTGTATACAGAGAGGCTGGGTATACAGAGAGGCTAGTGTATATACAGAGAGGCTAGTTATACATAGAGGCTAGTGTATACAGAGAGGCTGTGTATAAAGAGAGGCTAGTGTATATACAGAGAGGCTAGTGTATATAAAGAGAGGCTAGGTATACAGAGAGGC
Organism: Aquarana catesbeiana; assembly: GCF_042186555.1. NCBI lineage: Eukaryota > Metazoa > Chordata > Amphibia > Anura > Ranidae > Aquarana > Aquarana catesbeiana. The sequence continues at coordinate 363,353,282 of NC_133327.1, read as the reverse complement.
TGGGTATATACAGAGAGGCTGGGTATACAGAGAAGCTAGTGTGTACAGCGAGGCTGGGTATACAGAGAGGCTAGTGTATACAGAGAGGCTGGGTATACAGAGAGGCTGGGTATACAGGGGGGCTAGTGTATATACAGAGAGGCTAGTGTATATACAGAGAGGCTGGGTATATACAGAGAGGCTGGGTATATACAGAGAGGATGGGTATATACAGAGATGCTGAGTATATACAAAGAGGCTGAGTATACTGAAGATAAGCTGGGTAGTACAGAGTTTCCACCCTCCTCCATGGTCTGCACTCACCTGCTGAGGAGCTCAGTGTGAGAACTTCCTCCCGACTCTATGATATGGGCGGAGCAAGGAGGAGACCTGCTCTCACACTCATCTCCCTTGTCTGGCTGTCACTGAAGCACGGAGTACAGACTCGGTGAGATGGCTGTGCGGGAAGTGCAGTGTCAGGCAGCCCGGGACACTCTCATGGTAGGGCCAGCCCTGGACTCAGGGCTACGGGCCACAGATTCGGGGATCTAGCCTCAATAGCCACCCCCTAGTGACGCCACTGCCACATGTAATAGTTCTACAGCTGGAGCTTAGCTGCAAAATTTGTAGTGTCTATTTCCAGGATAAATTCTGTACTGTGCCTCAAAGTTTGCAGCCTATCCTAGCGTTCTGGCAATGTAAAGTTGTCACACATTACTTTTCTAAAGATTGGACCTCAGCTGAAAAATTTGGCTGAGAGTCCCCCACTGATGTCAGCCAGGAGGGGAGAAGGAGAGAGCTGGCCGGTCACGTGAGTGCCGATCGGCGCTCTGAAATCAGGTATATAGTGGCATTTTATTTATAAAGCACAGACACAGGGGCACTTGTCATTAGCAAACAGGAACGTTTGTGTGAAAACTTAAGAGATTTGAGAGTAATTTTAGCAGCAGGAGGGGGGGCGGGCACATATAAGAGCTGACAGACAGGGAGGGTAGGGGGGAGAGAGAACAGAGCAAGACACAGGAGAGCAGAGAGGATAGCTGCGGATAACGGAGGGACGTAAACTGACCACAGTGTCAGAGCTCAGCAGCCATGATAAACTGTGGTCAGTTTACAGGGGGAGGGCAGAAGCAGGCAGGATCAGCCAGGTATTTCAGGTGTTACGGGGGGCCAAATTACAAAGCACTGCACTGTGCTGTATAACATGCTTTAAAGGAACAGGATCATAATTTTTTTTTTTTTAGGGTAACAAACACTTTAAAGTGGCTGTAATGCATTCTATGCATTGAGATAAAACACCTTCTGCATGCAGCAGCCCCCTTCAGCTCCCCAAATACTTACCATCTAGATCCAGTGGTGTTGCCGGAGTGTCTCGGATGCCCGGGACTCCCCTCCTCATTGGCTGAGACAGCAGTGCTGTGCTATTGGCTCCCGCTACGGTCAATCAAAGTCGGTCAGCCAACCAATTAGGAGAGAAAAGGGCTGGACTGCGGCTCCGTGTCTGCTTGCTGTGGGGGCACGCAAGAGGAGAGAGGGGCCAGGAGCGTTGAAGATGGACCTGAGAAGAGGAGGATCTGGGCTGCTCTGTGCAAAACCACTACACAGAGCAAGTAAGTATAACATGTTTGTTATTTTTAACCAAAAAAAAAATAGACTTTAGTATCACTTTAATAAGGCCTCTATCATTAAAATAAAAATCCAAGACAAATACAAACCATAAAAGACCACCCCTAAGACAAATGCATACTTTTTAGGATGCTTTTCTGCAAAAACAGCAGTTTAGCATGAAATAAATAATAAATTAACTATAAATAATAATAATAATAAATTAACCTTGTTGATTGTCATGCGCTGTGACTCGGCTGTGTTAGACCAAGATAACCAAGTTTTCTGGACTCCTTGTTGGAAGCCTATTTGGGGTTCCCTTATTCAGCTCTCTCCATTGTGGGATCTGAATTATTGTGCACCTGATTGCTTTCTTTGGCATTTGCAATTTCATGCTTCCTTGGTTTACTACCAATCAATACATATCTTTTGATTCTAACACATCCCAGTACCACACTTTAATTCATCCAGCGCATCCTCGCATGTATTCTACGTTTCTACCCTTGTTTTTACAGGCACCCTTCTCGGTCCCCTGTAGCCAACTACAGGGCTGAGTCCAACTACCGTCCACAGTTGCTTGGTGGTGCCTATTTCATTGCCCTGGAAGTTTGACACGTGTCCTTTTCTTTTCTACTACTTGTTTATTCCCCTGATGAAGCCAATGTATTGGCCAAACTAGTAGGGATGAATTGACTATCGACTACCTTTCAACATCTCTGGTGTCGGTCAATATATAAACTGCAAAGTGTCTTTTGTCCGTTTTTATAAACACATAATTTATATGTATCAATTATATATTTTTAGAATTGTATATCAATAAAGAATTTATATTTTTTTAATCAATTGTGTTCTAAATTGTTCTTGGCACCGCTATAATCCCCTTCTCCCTGCTTTACTATACATATCTGTTTAGGGATGAGGTGCCGTATCTATTAGGACATTCCACCCACTACTGCCTTTTTTACCTCAAAGAAGTGATGCACAGTGTCTGAGGACACACACTACATCTTAATCAGAGCACCCTGCAGGGGATGATGGACCTTCCCAGTAGGTGTATAAGGTTGTGGCCCTCCGACACACCTGTGCAGATAGTAGCTGATAAGAAATGGAAAATGCCTGTACATTTGTTTATATGTTCTTTATCTGGAAAATATGTAAAAACCATTGCAAAAAGGAAAAACACTTGCAGCTGATTATCAGTAAAGTGAATGACATGGACAGGTTGTGAAAAAATTAAATTGCAGCCAATAAAAATTGGGAAATATTCTCTGTAAAAAAACACATGCAGCCTGCTATGACTGTAGTACATGTGGGCTTGAAAATGCTGTGAGAAAATCAATTGTAACAAAAGAAAAAAAATAGTAATAAAGTATCTCACAAAAGTGAGTACAACCCTCACATTTTTGTAAATATTTTATATCTTTTCATGTAACAACACTGACGAAATTACACTTTGCTACAATATAAAGTAGTGAGTGTACAGCTTGTATAACAGTGTAAATTTGCTGTCCCCTCAAAATAACTCAACACACAGCCATTAATGTCTAAACCGCTGGCAACAAAAGTGAGTACACCCCTAAGTGAAAATGTCAAAATTGGGACCAATTAGCCATTTTCCCTTCCCGGTGTCATGCAACTCATTAGTGTTACAAGGTCTCAGGTGTGAATGGGGAGCAGGTGTGTTAAATTTGGTGTTATTGCTCTCACTCTCTCATACTGGTCACTAGAAGTTCAACATGGCACCTCATGGCAAAGAACTCTCTGAGGATCTGAAAAAAAGAATTGTTGTTCTACATAAAGATGGCCTAGGCTATAAGAAGATTGCCAAGACCCTGAAACTGAGTTGCAGCACGGTGGCAAAAGATCATACAGCGGTTTAACAGGACAGGTTCCACTCAGAACAGGCCTCGCCATGGTGGACCAAAGAAGTTGAGTGCACATGCTCAGCGTCATATCCAGAGGTTGTCTGTGGGAAATAGACATATGAGTGCTGCCAGCATTGCTGCAGAGGTTGAAAGGGTGGGGGGGTCAGCCTGTCAGTGCTTAGACCATACACTGCATCAAATTGGTTTGCATGGCTGTCATCCCAGAAGGAAGCCTCTTTTAAAGATGATGCACAAGAAAACCTGCAAACAGTTTGCTGAAGACAAGCAGACTAAGGACATGGATTACTGAAAACATGTCCTGTGGTCTGATGAGACCAAGATAAATGTATTTGGTTCAGATGGTGTCAAGCATGTGTGGCGGGAACCAGGTGAGGAGTACAAAGACAAGTGTGTCTTGCCTACAGTCAAGCATGGTGGTGGGAGTGTCATGGTCTGGGGCTGTATGAGTGCTGCGGCACTGGGGAGCTACAGTTCATTGAGGGAACCATGAATGCCAACATGTACTGTGACATACTGAATCAGAGCATGATCCCCTCCCTTCAGAAACTGGGCCGCAGGGCAGTATTCCAACATTATAACAACCCCAAACACACCTCCAAGACGACCACTGCCTTGCTAAAGAAGCTGAGGGTAAAGGTGATGCGCTGGCCAACCATGTCTCCAGACCTAAACCCTATTGAGCATCTGTGGGGCATCCTCAAACAGAAGGTGGAAGAACGCAAGGTCTCTAACATTCACCAGCTCCGTAATATCGTCATGGAGGAGTGGAAGAAGACTTGAGTGGCAACCTGTGAAGCTCTGGTGAACTCCATGCCCAAGAGGGTTAAGGCAGTGCTGGAAAAAAAATGGTGGCCACACAAAATATTGACACTTTGGGCTCAATTTGGACATTTTCACTTAGGAGTGTACTCACTTTTGTTGCCAGCGGTTTAGACATTAATGGCTGTGAATTTAGTTATTTTGAGGGGACAGCAAATTTACACTGTTATACAAGCTGTACACTCACTATTTTACATTGTAGCAAAGTGTCATTTCTTCAGTGTTGTCACATGAAAAAATATAATAAAATATTTACAAAAATGTAAGGAGTGTACTCACTTTTGTGAGATACTGTATGTTCTGTGAAAAAAACACACACAGCAAGGTATTAGTAATGTGCTAGAAGACAGGGACAGGCTGTGAATATAATTAATTACAGCCAGTAAAAATTAGGAAATATGTCCCATGAAAAATACATATGCAGCCTGTTGTGACAAACATCAGCAGCGGTAATATGTAAAAATCCTTCCCTCCTCTGCTCCCAAATTACTGAACATACACAACATTTTAATTTCTGAAAGACATTTAGTAACGGCCCATTCATAACAGAACGCGGTGTGGGAAACCAGCATTCCAAATGCATTTAAAAAAACAGACACAGTCAAAATAATACTATGCCCCCTGGCTTTCTCATCAGCAGCACCGATGCTTCTGCCCCGAACCTTGATCTTTAACTTTTGATTGGTCCCTCAGACAGTGTCACCTAGCTTTGCTAGCTCCCTGGGTTCTCCCGGCTCTCAGCCTTTAGTCGTAGCACTCTGCTGCATAGGCACACACCCTGGCCTCTCAACAAAGACTCCTGTGGCACCCATCTGAAGACCTCCTATCTCCTAGCCTGAGATCTCCTGGCTTTTGGGTGGAGCACACCAGTCTCCTGGATGGAGCAGACCTGTCTCCTCTGCAGTATTGTCAGATTCTTCATTATAATGGCTATGCACACCTACACTTACAACCTTCCAGTCTGCCGCAAGACCAGGAAACTGAATTGAAGATCTCTTACCTCCCAAAGCACTTTGAAATCTCCAAACTATGGAGCTCAATCCAGGAATACCAAAATCTGCAGAAAGCTGTAAAAACTGTTTCCGCCACTCATAATCGACACACCAGAGTCCTGCATTCTGCATACTGTGTCCTTTCTACAACCATTTTCACAGTGGTAGGGCCTCACACTGTCACAATATATATAACAGTGATTAAACAATGCTTGAGTTCATGTGTATATCAGTTTTTTTTTTCTTCAGAGGGTATCTTACAATGCAAGAATGTTGCCTTACCTTATATCATGAACAATCCTATTGTATGAGCAATGTCACAATAGAGCACAAATATTTTTTTTTAATTATGCATTATCCTAAATGACCCTATTGTATAAATCAAGTCTTCTGGAGTATAGTCAGCGTGTATTCCTAAACGTCTATATATGTGTCACCTCCAGTAACTGTGACGCTAATCACACATTTGCTGCTACTAATTCACGTAGGTTTGTTTACATGCTCGTGTTTCTTCATATCAAGTACTCAGCAATTCGATGTAACCCTGTGAAATCATACCAGTAGTTGAAGGAGGAGGAATTACGTTATGTTACATATAATACCAGAACTACCCACATATTATTTTAAGAGGTTTTCCACGAAGCCAGAAACACATATATGTACTGTGTCATGTCATGCAGAGAAACCAAGGCAATGTGGCTCAGATTTAACAATGTTTATCCCAGTACATATGAATGTGAGTACTCAAAGAAACCACAGGTGGAACTTTAAAACTCTCACAAGTTACTGTATGCCTAGGTATCAACATGTTTGTGTGTCTCCCACCTCCCACCCATTCGAGGAACTAAACCTTCAGCCTTCTTCTTTATTTTCCACTACAAAAAGCAGAAAAGGGGCTTTAGACTAGTAAGTGAAGGCTGTGAAAGTTGGTGATATGGTTCACGCTTTGTTAAAATACACAGGAAAATGTGCATGCGTACTTTTTGGTAAGCTATGTCAGAAAATTACTGTAACTGACTCATTTTTGCTTTGTGGCGGAGGCTGATTTTGGTAGACTGACTAATGGAGAGATGGTAGTCTCCACACATGCAGGACCACAATTACAGGAATAAAATGAAGTGTAAGGGATACCAAATGCAGGTATCCAGCAGCAGTGATGACCAAATAACAGGGCTACACTTAAAGGCCCCTTTCACACGGGTCAGATCTGTTTGACGGACTCAGTTTGCTCAGCAGGGATCACTCCGCTGGTCCCCGCTAAGCAGGCGGATGACAGGTCCATCTCCGCTCACTGTGCAGAGACGCACCTGTCAGAGTCCTGCTCTCCTCTATGGGGAGATCGGATGAAAACTGACCGCCTATCCGTTTTCATCCAACCCCATCCGGTCTGATCCACCAGACAGATGGAAAATAGGACCAACATCTGTCTGGTTTTGGCGGACAGGATCGGATGGCAGCGGGTGTCAGCGGACATGTCACCGCTAACATCTATCGCTCCATAGGTGTGAATGGAGCGTTCGATCAGGTCAGCCTGAAAAACTGACAGGCGGACCTGATCGGACAGCCCATGTGTAAGAGGCCTATGGAAGCAGGAACCAGACCAAGTGTGATTAAGCAACTTTTATTAATATAAACACCCATCCAACACCAACAAATCATAAACAAACCAAAAGTGATAAACATGATAGTGAAGCAAATTACTAAACAAGGGGATCAGAGATGGGGTAACAGGATATAGGGTACTTGATACAGTATGCAAGATACTGTATGCAGGTACAGGACACTGGATGCAAGGTAAAGGATACAGGATCAGGCAGGGAAGCGTCTCACAGAAAGAATTTAAGATAAACTCTTAAAGTATGTATTGGAACCAGAAGACTATCGCATGCTCATGTGCATGCTCATAATTCTGAGCAAAGATCACTGCAAGACAAGCATTGACACGCAAATGCAAATGAATTCTCTTCTGATCAAACCAAAATGTGCATTTGTGCATGCATACGTTCACATGCATGCACACGTTCAGTATTGGCACTAGTGCCAAATGCCCTTTTTAAGCTGGACTATGGCAGAATAGATTGTTGAGTAGCTTTCAGCTAGTTCCAGCTTATCCGCACAGGGTTGAAGTAAGATGTAGAGCTGTGCAGAGTAAAATGAAGGGCTGCACAGACTGAGCTGGGGGGCTGAGCAGATTAAGATGGGGCTGTGCAGAGTAAGATGGAGGGGCTGTGCAGAGTAAGATGGAGGGTTGAGCAGACAGAGCTGGGGGTGGGGGGTTGTGCAAATTAAGATGGAAGGCTGTGCAGACTTAGCTGGGGGGGCCTGTGAAGACTGAGCTGGGGGGCTGTGCAAACTAAGATAGGGTGCTGTGCAGACTGAGCTGGGGGGGGGGCTGTGCAGAGTAAGATGGGGGCTGTGCAGACTGAGCTGGGGGGGGGCTTTGCAGAGTAAGATGAAGGGATGTGCAGACTGAGCTGAGGCTGTGCAGAGGAAGATGTGGAGCTGTGCAAAGTAAGATGGGGGCTGTGCAGAGTAATATGGGGGCTGTGCTAATGAGCTGAGGAGGGGGGCTGTGCAGAGTAAGATGGGGGGCTGTGCAGATTGAGGTGGGGGTGCTGTGCAGAGTAAATGAAGGAGCTGTGCAGACTGAGCTGGGGGGCTGGGCAGGGTAAGATGGGGGGCTATGCAGACTGAGCTGGGGGGGCTTTGCAGAATAAGATGGGGGGGGCTGTGCAGCTGTTCAGACTGAGCTGGGGGGCTGTGCAGAGTAAGATGGTGGGCTGTGCAGAGTAAGATAGAGAGGCTGTGCAGACTGATCTGGGGAGTTGTGCAGAGTAAGATGGGGGCAGTGCAGAATGAGATGGGGGGCTGTGCAGAGTAAGATGGAGAGCTGTGCAGACTGAGCTGGAGGGGCTGTGAAGAGTAAGACAGGGGGCTGTGAAGACTGAGCTGGGGGACTGCACAGATTTAGATGGGGGATGTGTAGCCTGAGCTGGAGGGAGTGTGCAGAGTAAGATGGGGGGGCTGTGCAGAGTACGATGGTGGGGCTGTGTAGAGTAAGGTGGGGGGCTGTGCAGAGTAAGCTGGGGGTTGCGCAGAGTAAGATGGGGGGCTGTGCAGACTGAGCTGGGTGCGCTGTGCAGAGTAAGATGGGGGCTGTGCAGACTTACCTGGGGGGGCTGTGCAGACTGAGCTTGGGGGGCTGGGCAGATTAAGATGGGGGGCTGTGCAGAGTAAAATGGAAAGGCTGTACAGACTGAGCTGGTACATAAAAACAGGAGGGTTGGGACTTTAGATGAGGTGAGCAAAGAAGGCCCGGGGGATAGTCAAAAATTGCATAAAACACTTTATTGATACATAGTAGTGCAATGACACAATTGGAGTTCAAGTGTGGATTATAATAACAAGTCATATAGCAGTCACATCCTAACTGATGCATGGCAGACATGGTAAACAGCCTCCAAATGGAAGCAGGGAAAATATTTCTAATCTGGAAAAAATATTCACTAGAGTAACATAGAATCATGAGGTAATAAAAAACTTGTAGGAATAAGATTGTCTGGTGCATGTCGTAAGCCCGACGCGTTTCGTGTATTGAACACTCTTCAGGGGCGATATAGCACCAGGGTCTACAAAGGAAAAGAACAGTGTGATAAAAACTGTATGAAAAAGAAAAAGTAAAAGAAAGAAAATAAAATGAACAAAATGAAAAAAATGAATAAAAAGGGGGGAAAAACAGAACCCCTAGTCTCCAATGGGTACTCACATGCCACGCGATAGTGAATCCAAGGGGGTCCACGACTGCCGGCAGCCAAATAGCCCGGGCCCGGGAGCTGAGGGAGGAGCTCAAAGAGAGGGGCCGGGAGAGACTCAGACACAACACAAGGGTCCCCAGAGAGTAGTAGTTCACACTGGTAATTAGTGGGGATAGGGTCCTAAAGTAATAAAAGTAAAATATATAAGGTATAGCCCCAAAATAAGACTGGGGCCCCTGCTTACAACAAAAAGTACAGAAGTATCCCTGTGAAACCCCCCTTACCTAAAGATGGTGAGAAGTGGCCAACCGGAGCTGACCCAGTGATCTACATGCTGCCTGAAAACAGGCTAAGCCTGAAAGAGAACCCTATATACGGCCAGTCCCCGCCCCAATCGGATAACTCCCCCCAGCATCATGTGGTGCAGGCACACCTGTGGACGGAGGACTCCTCCAGCGCAGCGGCAAACGCCGCCCACAGCTGCTGGGGAGGCCGCCATCCACGTGTCTGCACAAGAAGAAAAACCAGCGCCAACGCCGTGACACTCATGCAGAGGTCACGTGTGTGACGGGAAGGCGTGATGCAGACGCACAACGGGAAGCCCGCCCCAACCACCCGTCAAGGAGGACGAGGGGGGAGGGGGAGGGATCCCAGCCGTGCCTCGCAGCTCCCGGACACAGAACAAAAGGCCGCCAAACGGAGGCCGACCCCTCGGAGACACATCACGTGGTTGCACCCAAATGGAGAGAGGGGAAAAACAAAAGGGAAAGAAAACAAAACAAAACAAAAGAGGGAAAACAAAAGCAAAAAAAGATTCACTATCGCGTGGCATGTGAGTACCCATTGGAGACTAGGGGTTCTGTTTTTCCCCCCTTTTTATTCATTTTTTTCACTTTGTTCATTTTATTTTCTTTCTTTTACTTTTTCTTTTTCATACAGTTTTTATCACACTGTTCTTTTCCTTTGTAGACCCTGGTGCTATATCGCCCCTGAAGAGTGTTCAATACACGAAACGTGTCGGGCTTACGACATGCATCAGACAATCTTATTCCTACAAGTTTTTTATTACCTCATGATTCTATGTTACTCTAGTGAATATTTTTTCCAGATTAGGATTATTTTCCCTGCTTCCATTTGGAGGCTGTTTACCATGTCTGCCATGCATCAGTTAGGATGTGACTGCTATATGACTTGTTATTATAATCCACACTTGAACTCCAATTGTGTCATTGCACTACTATGTATCAATAAAGTGTTTTATGCAATTTTTGACTATCCCCCTGGCCTTCTTTGCTCACCTCATCTAAAGTCCCAACCCTCCTGTTTTTATGTACTTACACTTAGGGATGGAGACCTAGTGTCTCATTTAAAGTCCCATTCTTCTACTTAACCTGATCTAGGGATGGAGGTGCGCTCTGAAGCCTATGGGAAGTCATTTAATCATATTTGTGTTGACTTTACAATTCTTATTGGGACCACTCTGTATTACTGCGTCATCACATTATTTTATTATATGGTTTATCCTTGAAGACTGTTCCTTTGTCCTGATTTGCCCCCCTCATTCAAAGTCCCCACTTTCCTGTTTGATGTATGTACAGGGATGGAGACCCAGTGTCTCATCTAAAGTCCCACTTCGTCTTAATACTCGATATGGGGATGGAGGTTGGCTTGAGGACATTTGGAAGTTTTATTATCTTGGAAACCACTTTAACAGGGCATTCCCCTGAATTACTTGTTTCCCTGTGTTTCTTTAGGGGTTTGTTTAGCAGTATACAAAATGTTGTGTCCCATTTTTCTCATCTACCTCTTTTGCTTTTATTTTCCCTCTTTTGTTTTGTTTTGTTTTCTTTCCCTTTTGTTTTTCCCCTCTCTCCATTTGGGTGCAACCACATGATGTGTCTCCGGGGGGTCGGCCTCCGTTTGGCGGCCTTTTGTTCTGTGTCCGGGAGCTGCGAGGCATGGCTGGGATCCCTCCCCCTGCCCCCCTCGTCCTCCTTGATGGGTGGTTGGGGCGGGCTTCCCGTTGTGCGTCGGCATCACGCCTTCCCATCACACATGTGACCTCTGCGTGAGTGTCACGGCGTTGGCGCTGGTTTTCCTTCTCATGCAGACACGTGGATGGCGGCCTCCCCAGCAGCTGTGGGCGGCGTTTGCCGCTGCGCTGGAGGAGTCCTCCGTCCGCAGGTGTGCCTGCACCGCGTGATGCTGGGGGGAGTTATCCGATTGGGGCGGGGACTGGCCGTATATAGGGTTTTCTTTCAGGCTTAGCCTGTTTTCAGGCAGCATGTAGATCACTGGGTCAGCTCCGGTTGGCCACTTCTCACCATCTTTAGGTAAGGGGGGTTTCACAGGGATACTTCTGTACTTTTTGTTGTAAGCAGGGGCCCCAGTCTTATTTTGGGGCTATACCTTATATATTTTACTTTTATTACTTTAGGACCCTATCCCCACTAATTACCAGTGTGAACCACTACTCTCTGGGGACCCTTGTGTTGTGTCTGAGTCTCTCCCGGCCCCTCTCTTTGAGCTCCTCCCTCAGCTCCCGGGCCCGGGCTATTTGGCTGCCGGCAGTCGTGGACCCCCTTGGATTCACTATCGCGTGGCATGTGAGTACCCATTGGAGACTAGGGGTTCTGTTTTTCCCCCCTTTTTATTCATTTTTTTCATTTTGTTCATTTTATTTTCTTTCTTTTACTTTTTCTTTTTCATACAGTTTTTATCACACTGTTCTTTTCCTTTGTAGACCCTGGTGCTATATCGCCCCTGAAGAGTGTTCAATACACGAAACGCGTCGGGCTTACGACATGCACCAGACAATCTTATTCCTACAAGTTTTTTATTACCTCATGATTCTATGTTACTCTAGTGAATATTTTTTCCAGATTAGGATTATTTTCCCTGCTTCCATTTGGAGGCTGTTTACCATGTCTGCCATGCATCAGTTAGGATGTGACTGCTATATGACTTGTTATTATAATCCACACGGCCTATTACAATATACAAGAACATATTTGGGGGGGCACACCATACAATGCGTTTAAAAAATGTCATTCTTGTATGTGTGCGCTGTAAAATATTTTGTACTGTTTGAAGGTCTTATAGCAGCACCATCTTGAATTTAAACGCATTGTATGGTGTGCCCCCCAAATATGTTCTTGTATATTGTAATAGGCCCTGACCAGGTTTTTTGGGCTGGAGCACCCCTCCCCCTCCTCATTACCTCTTATTAGTGGCCACCAGTGTTTAGGATGTATCCCCTACAGTTCTCCCACATAGAGGAGTTCAGCTCCCATGGTTGAGACAAAGGATCTTCCATTCTATTACTAGTGTAGGACCCACTAATTCGGGGTACTTTGTCGCAGTAAGTGGGCTTAGCACTATATGATCATATAGTGTGACCAAACCCCTGTATTTTTTTAATATGTTCAGGTGTTTTTAACTAGCCCTGCAGGAAATGTCATTCTTGTATGTGTGCGCTGTAAAATATTTTGTACTGTTTGTAGGTCTTATAGCAGCACCATCTTGAATTTAAACGCATTGTATCTTGTGCCCCCCAAATATGTTCTTGTATATTGTAATAGGCCCTGACCAGGTTTTTTTGGGCTGGAGCACCCCCCCCTCCTCATTACCTCTTATTAGTGGCCACCAGTGTTTAGGATGTATCCCCTTCAGTTCTCCCACATAGAGGAGTTCAGCTCCCATGGTTGAGACAAAGGATCTTCCATTCTATTATTAGTGTAGGACCCACTAATTCGGGGTACTTTGTCGCAGTAAGTGGGCTTAGCACTATATGGCCATATAGTGTGACCAAACCCCTGTATTTTTTGAATATGTTCAGGTGTTTTTAACTAGCCCTGCAGGAAATGTCATTCTTGTATGTGTGCGCTGTAAAATATTTTGTACTGTTTGTAGGTCTTATAGCAGCACCATCTTGAATTTAAACGCATTGTATGGTGTGCCCCCCAAATATGTTCTTGTTCATCCCAAACAATTCTGTGGCAGAGACTTTTGTTCGTGCTATGTTCTGGCTGCTAGGCAAGTGAGAGAGGTCTATCCAGGCGTGCAAGGAGTGTGCCCCACCAAGGGAGTGCATTCTATTGAAATATCCAACCCCAAAGGACATTTGTCAAGAGTTCTACTAAAAAAGGTATTTGAGTTTCCCGTGCGGTTTTCCTTCTGCCTCTTTCCTGCTACTTCCTTTGTTGATGGTTTAATAAAGCATTGAAAACGTACTCAAGTGTTGGTGCATGTGTCATCCAGAGGTAAACTCAACGGAACCCTAGACCCGGTGCCGGTGAAACAGAGGGAAGGAGAGTGTAGGTAACAAGCCCGCTTAAACCAGCAGCTCCACCGAGAGTTATTGCTACACGTATTTAAAACTGCTTTTTTTTTCTAGTGATATCAAGAATAATATTATATTTTTCATTTATTTTTGGTCAAGTTACCACAACACCATTATCCCATAGTTTTTTAGATCAAAGATACAACTACAGTATTTTGGTGTCCCTTGTTCATTTTACATTGTACTTTTTAAATGTAACTGCTTACTCCCAAACTGTCATTTGAAGTAAAACACATAGCCAAGTATTATTCTACACAATTATTTTTTATTGTGCGTTATTCAAAAACTTAAATAAAATAAATTAGACATGCTATCTGACATACAAATCTAAATAACTTAAACAAAAAGTGCATTCTATGCATACAAAAAGAAATAAAGTATAACAAATAAAATCATAATTCAAAAAAAAAAAAAATTAGTAATTGAAGGGCTGAAAATTCCCAGCCCAGCGGCCTTGTTGGGGGTCTTGTGGCTGGAATTGTCACTGTCCGCCATGCTGCTGTGGTGGATGGGGTTGCTGTGGTGGGTGGGGTGGCTGTGGTGGCTATGGAAGTGGTGGAGGTGGGGAATCAAAATCCGAAATGTGGGTTTTTGATGTAATTTGTCCCCTCCCTCCCTTGTTTAGGAGCTGCAGCATGAGTTCCTCACCTATTCTCCTTTGATCCACATCCATCTCCCTTAACTTATTTGCCGTCAGACACCCAAATGCCTCAGCTGCATCTGGGTCCATCCTGATGGCACTAGTGGCGTGGCTGAGGAAGGCAGCTGTGGCTTCGTCCAGGTTCCTGCTCTTCCTGGCCCTTTTAGCAGGAGAGCTGCTGGCCACAGGCTCTTCCTGACTGACACTTTCCTGTGGATGAAAATGGGACATAATTAGTTTTTGTTTTTGGTCATCAATCACACACAATTTTGATCTCCTGACTGTTGCAAATTGAATGTGGACACATTGAAAAGACTATCATTCTGACCCCAGCATTTTTCATTCTTGTACAAATAATTTTTGGGCACTACTGTATATTGATATGGAAACCACTTTGTTAAGGCAGAAATATTTGAACAATAACGTCTAGTTATCATCATTGTATTTTTGGATAAAAATATGTTCAACAATGCTTTACCTGGGTCAAGCTGGGCTCCTCCACATCTTCATCCTGTGTAGAAGGACCAGGGTGGATCTCAGAAACAGTGATGGCCTGGGTTCGGTCTGGTCGGTCAAAAACCACAGGCTGCTGTAATACCACAGCCTGGGAACATAGATATCATCAGCTGATGCTCCCAATCTTTGTGATTCCTGGACCTTTTTGAGCTCTCTTTTAAAGGTACTACTCAGATTGGAGATTTTGGTCTTGATATACGCGATGTCTGCCCAGGGTTGCACTGGTTTGACCAACTCGAGGAGTTTCTCCAACGCTGCCTTCCTCAAGATTTTATTTGAGTAGTCTCGACTTTTGACCTTCCATAGACAGGTCCGATCCTGGTACAGGTCAATGAAGCGTGGCAAAAAATCTGGTGATGTAAATTTATCAACCATGATAAATGATCACATGCCTGCAAGACAGACAAACACACTCATATAGCCACGATTCTAGGTGGGCCAAAGGCAATGGGCTCAAGCCAGAACTTAAGGGGTAAAGAACACTTTCTGGTTGCTGCTTGGCTCATCAGTGCCCATTAATGCAGCCTTGCCAGTGTAGACATGGGTAGAGGAGAGGCCCCGGGAATCACAGTCACACAGAGTCACACCTGCTAGAATGATCATCATATATCCCCTATCCCATAGGAGACAAGAGGGGTGGGGGGCAACTGCAGGAGTTTTTCAATGTTGGCACTTGTCCAGTGTTTGCCCTCTGTAAAATTAGATCACCTTCCCTTTTTGATGCATTTTTCACTGAAAAAAACACAGTGCAGCATGGTGGAGACTAAGTGCAAGGTTGGTCAACTAATGCAGCAAAAATGGATGCTAGAAACAGATGTGACATGGGGTGGCTTAATGAATGGCATATTGTTTTTTTTTTTAGAGGAAAGTGAGTGTGGTCAGCTCAACCAGGATGTTGGTTTTGAGGCGTGGGATCTGACACCTGGGGGTTTATTTACTAAAGCTGGAGGGTGCAAAATTAGGCTCACTTCTGAATAGGAACCAATCAGCTTCCAGGTTTTATTGCCAAAACTTAATTGAACAAGCTGAAGATAGAAGCTGATTGGCTACCATATACAGCTGCACCAGATTCTGAGTGCTCCAGCTTTAGTAAATCTACCCCCTGGACCCAGCACAGACCTTGCACTTGTTGACATAACCTCCCCTGACGCAAGTCATGCAGAGGGCCAAAGAGACCCAGAAATGGAACAAACTATTTGTGAGCCTGTTGTTTGCGCAAGTAAATATGTGAATCTGGCTTCAAATGTGTATACATGGGGAAAAAAAATGCAGCGCTAAGAAGTATTAGGAAGTTAGGGTGTAGTGAAACAATTAAGTAAGAGATGCTGTACTGAACAGTAAAGCATATGTGCAAAAACCATAAGTGAAATGAAATGAACAAACACAGAAAAAAGTGTCCACATATGGTAAATGGATGATTCCAAACTCAAATTAATAAGAGGAACTGGTATGGACCAAAAAATTATGTGAAACTAGAAAATAAAGTCAATGGTGCACGGTGTGGATCTGTGACTGAGTCAACAACGGGGTACAGAACTTCTGTAGCTGTAAACCGACATCTCAATAAGGGTGCATCAGAATGAAAACATCAGGAAGTAAGATAAGATGGGTACTCTTACCAGATGACGTGGACTCCACTGTCATATGACATGGAGTCAATGGTGCATGGAGCCAAACCTAGGCTGGAAAACGATATCTGGAACGGTGGAACCTCTGTCTCACTTCTCGACTTCTCTGGTGGGGTGAAGAAACATCAGGAAGGGCCGCCAACTGGATATCAGCCAATAGACCTCAAGGATGTGTTCCAAGGAGAAGCCGGGGACAGATTTGATCCAGACCCCATGATGGAAGTAGGGCTACTGGAAGGCAGTTTCTTGCATCGGGGTAATATGCAAATAAAACATAAAAAGCTTCTGCATAGTGAAGGTAAACCAGGGATTTTTATTTCTAAAAATACCATACAAAAAATGGATAAAAGTGATCACAATTGAAATAAAATCTAAGCAGCGTAAGGAAGGGGAGATCTCCCCTCTCTTACGCTGCTTAGATTTTATTTCAATTGTTTCTTCACCCCACCAGAGAAGTCGAGAAGTGAGACAGAGGTTCCACCGTTCCAGATATCGTTTTCCAGCCTAGGTTTGGCTCCATGTACCATTGACTCCATGTCATATGACAGTGGAGTCCATGTCATCTGGTAAGAGTACCCATCTTATCTTACTTCCTGATGTTTTCATTCTGATGCCCCATATCGAGATGTTGGTTTACAGCTACAGAAGTTCTGTACCCCGTTGTTGACTCAGTCACAGATCCACACCGTGCACCATTGACTTTATTTTCTAGTTTCATATCATTTTTTGGTCCATACCAGTTCCTCTTATTAATTTGAGTTTGGAATCATCCATTTACCATATGTGGACACTTTATACTGTGTTTTTTCATTTCATTTCACTTATGGTTTTTGCACATATGCTTTACTGTTCAGTACAGCATCTCTTACTTAATTGTTTCACTACACCCTAACTTCCTAATACTTCTTAGCGCTGCATTTTTTTTCCCCAGTTACCAGTTATTGTTTGTCACAATGTATGCAGCTGCTGGCTCACATATATTTTATTTTTGCTATTAGAGCACAGTGTTTTCATATTCTCTTGTACCAAATGTGTATACATGTCAAGTGTTTAGATGTCCAAACCAAACACCCACTCCACACATTAGCAAAGTATGTAGTGCCTTAACATTAGCATGGAGCAGGAAGAGGTGGAAGGACCTGGCAGTCTTGCTAGGTACCCGAGTTTGTAAACCCAGGCACCAGGGCCAAGATTACAGAGTAGTTGCGGTGTGTACATTCCTAGTAGTGTAGGTGTCTGAAGTGCAAGCAGGTTGCAAGCAACAATAGACTGGGTAGGTAAGTATTTCCAGAAATTGACTAGTAACTTGACCGTAATTCACTATGTAGGGCCTCAGCCACTTGACCATCATTCCCTTAATACTTTTTTCTCTTCTTACAAGGTGAACTTCCAAATTGCACGATTGGCCGAATGAGTGCACATATGATGCAGTGTTTGAATGATCTTGAGCAAATAAAGGAGGCTGCCAGTGCTTTACAGAGAAGAATATGTGATTATGTAGACATGCATGCCAAATTTTAAGTTCATCTGGCCTGGGCGAAAATTTCTTGTTCAACTTGTTGGCTCCTGTTTGCACTTTTCATATTTACATGTTTTTAGGACTTTTAAGCCCTGGTTCACATTGATGTTACTTTGAAATTGTGCTACTTTGCTTGAAGTAGCATGGTTTCTAAGGAGCAAGGTCAGCGTGATTTCAGGTGCTACTTGATAAACATTTGTGTGGCTTCATGCACAGATGTCTATTGAAGTTGCAGCTAAAATCGACAAAAGTAGTGCAGTAGTGTTGCTTCGATTGGAACAGTACTATTGCCTCCAATAGGCTGTGACTTGCCATGCGATTTGATCTCTCAATGCGAACCTAGGCTTTAATGTCCGAGGTCAGTGTTTCTCCACTCCACTTCTCTAGGTGCACCACCAGGTTCTGTTTTATGTATTTTTTGCAGTATAGTACGACTGTGTGAATTACTAACCTAGAAAATGACAACATCACCTGTGCCAAAATCAACAAATATAGAAAACATGACCTGGGAATGCATCTTGAGAAGGAGAGTTTGGAAACACTGTCCTAAGCAATGTTAATTGTAATCTTTCTGTGTTAAGAAGATTCGCAAAGCCAAAAATTGAAGATGCCCACAAATTGTGCCTTAAAATTTGTATTTCCCTCATGATCCCATGCCTAAAATGTGTGCCTTTCCCTTCATCTAGTTTGCTAAAGCCCCAAAACACAAAGTGTGTCAACATGTGCTAGCTCCTCAATGGACGTGTTTCAGGGGTGCAACCCCTTCCTCTGACCTACTTTAGTTATGAGGAAGGAGTTGTACCCCCAAAATGCATCCATTGATACCCCGTGATGGAAGATGGCACATGTTAGCAATGGACACGTTTTGGGGGTGCATTCACCAATGCCAGGAGCATGGCAGACAAGATGGGTGAACTAGAGATACTGTTGTACAAGGGGGATTTGGATTTTGTGGGAATTTCAGAGACCTGCTTCAACAGCTCTCATGATTGGCTGGCAAACATTCAAGGATATACCCTATACCGCAAGGATAGAGAGGGTAAAAAAGGGGGAGGGGTATGCCTATATATCAAGAATAATGTACAAGCAAATGTGAGAGATGACATCACTAAGGGAGCTAGAGAGGAGGCGGAATCCTTATGGGTAGAGCTCCAAAGGGATGAAGCTAAGGGGAAAATAATACTGGGAGTATGCTATAGGCCCCCTAACATGAGGGAGGAAGTGGAGATGGATCGCCTATCACAAATTGGATTAGCAGCAAGGATGGGAAGTGTTATCATAATGGGGGATTTTAATTATCCAGACATAGACTGGGCGGAGGGAACCACACATTCATTTAAGGCTCGCCAGTTCCTTAATGTCTTGCAGGACAATTTTATGGGTCAGATGGTAGACGCACCAACTAGAAATAATACATTACTGGATCTACTGATTACCAACAATACAGACCTGATCACGGATGTGGAAATATGGGGCAATTTAGGTAACAGCGATCACAGGTCAATTAGTTTCAGTATAAATCACACAAATAGGAAACATGAAGGGAACACAAAGACACTGAATTTCAAAAGAGCCAACTTCCCTAAACTACAAACCTTGCTAAAAGGCATAAATTGGGATAAAATATTAGGAACAAAGAATACGGAGGAGAGATGGGTTTGCTTTAAGAGCATATTAAATAAGGGCATTAGCCAATGTATCCCATTGGGTAATAAATTTAAAAGAGCGAACAATAATCCTGGATGGCTTAACTCCAATGTAAAAATGCATATAAAAGCAAAGGAGAAGGCCTTCAAAAAATACAAGGTTGAGGGATCATCCTCAGCATTCAGACTTTATAAAGAATGCAACAAGAAATGTAAGGGTGCAATTAGGACGGCTAAGATAGAACATGAAAGACACATAGCGGAGGAGAGCAAAAAAAATCCCAAGAAATTCTTTAAGTATGTAAACAGTAAAAAAGGGAGGACAGACCATATTGGCCCCATAAAAAATGAGGAAGGACATCTGGTTACAAAGGATGGGGAGATGGCGAAGGTATTGAATTTATTCTTCTCCTCAGTCTTTACGAGTGAATCGGGGTGCTTCAGTAACCAAAGCTGCAATGTTTATCCTCATGACACAACACAGGAAGCACCTCCATGGTTAACAGAGGACAGAATTAAAATCAGACTTGAGAAACTTAACATTAATAAATCACCGGGACCAGATGGCTTGCATCTGAGGGTACTTAGGGAACTCAGTCAAGTGATTGCCAGACCTTTGTTCCTAATTTTTACAGACAGTCTATTGATTGGAATGGTACCAGCTGATTGGAGAAAAGCCAATGTAGCACCAATATTTAAAAAGGGCCCAAAATACATCCCTGGGAATTACAGACCAGTTAGCCTAACATCAATAGTATGTAAACTCTTGGAGGGGATGATAAGGGACTATATACAAGATTTTAGTAATAAGAACGATATCATTAGCAGTAATCAGCATGGATTCATGAAGAATCGTTCTTGCCAAACCAATCTATTAACCTTCTATGAGGAGGTGAGTTGCCATCTAGATAAAGGAAGGCCCGTAGATGTGGTGTATCTGGATTTTGCAAAAGCATTTGACACAGTTACCCATAAACGTTTACTGTACAAAATAAGGTCCGTTGGCATGGACCATATGGTGAGTACATGGATTGAAAACTGGCTACAAGGGCGAGTTCAGAGGGTGGTGATAAATGGGGAGAACTCAGAATGGTCAGGGGTGGGTAGTGGGGTTCCCCAGGGTTCTGTGCTGGGACCAATCCTATTTAATTTGTTTATAAACGACCTGGAGGATGGGATAAACAGTTCAATCTCTGTATTTGCAGACGATACTAAGCTAAGCAGGGCAATAACTTCTCCGCAGGATGTGGAAACCTTGCAAAAAGACCTGAACAAATTAATGGGGTGGGCGACTACATGGCAAATGAGGTTCCATGTAGAAAAATGTAAAATAATGCATTTGGGTGGCAAAAATATGAATGCAATCTATACACTGGGGGGAGAACCTCTGGGGGAATCTAGGATGGAAAAGGACCTGGGGGTCCTAGTAGACGATAGGCTCAGCAATGGCATGCAATGCCAAGCTGCTGCTAATAAAGCAAACAGAATATTGGCATGCATTAAAAGGGGGATCAACTCCAGAGATAAAAAGATAATTCTCCCACTCTACAAGGCTCTGGTCCGGCCGCACCTGGAGTATGCTGTCCAGTTCTGGGCACCAGTCCTCAGGAAGGATGTACTGGAAATGGAGCGAGTACAAAGAAGGGCAACAAAGCTAATAAAGGGTCTGAAGGATCTTAGTTATGAGGAAAGGTTGCAAGCACTGAACTTATTCTCTCTGGAGAAGAGACGCTTGAGAGGGGATATGATTTCAATTTACAAATACTGTACTGGTGACCCCACAATAGGGATAAAACTTTTTCGCAGAAGAGAGTTTATTAAGACTTGTGGCCACTCATTACAATTAGAAGAAAAGAGGTTTAACCTTAAACTACGTAGAGGGTTCTTTACTGTAAGAGCGGCAAGGATGTGGAATTCCCTTCCACAGGCGGTGGTCTTAGCGGGGAGCATTGATAGCTTCAAGAAACTATTAGATAATCACCTGAATGACCGCAACATACAGGGATATACAATGTAATACTGACACATAATCACACACATAGGTTGGACTTGATGGACTTGTGTCTTTTTTCAACCTCACCTACTATGTAACTATGTAACTATGTAACCCTTCATTATCACTAAAGTAGGTCAGAGAAAGGGGGTGCACCCACAAAACACATTCATTGATACCCTGTGATGGGAGATAGCACATGTTGACACACTGTGTGTTTTGGGGGTTTAGAAACGAACATGTTTGGAACTACACACATTTTCGGCAGGGTATCATAAGGGACATTTAATAGTTATGCCTCTACGTGTACGTGGCTTCAAATTTTGGCTTTTAGAGGGGTGAGATCACCCTATCTGAGGAAAGGCAACAATCACACAGTCTTGGGATAGTATTGTCTCATTTGGCCTTCACTTTACCAAAGTCGAACTTTGTAAGTTCCTGAGTTGGGGATGTGTATCTTATGTTTTCTAACACACCTGTTTAGCCACAAAAAAGGCAAAATAATTGCTAACATACATGTTATACACCAAGATGTTGGTTTGTTTTAAAACCTTAAAACGCACATGTTTTTTACTAAACAATGTGTGGCTTATTATTTGAATGCCTAATACTAGTGTATTAGTTAAATTGTTGTAGTTACAGTGACAATGTGCTCCTAAATGTGGGCAACTCCGCATATTTTTAGGCCTAACAAAAATTAAAGGAGTTCAAAAGGCATAATGTTTTTGAACTTCATGCATTAGATCCATTAAGAACAAAAACATTGTGTGTGTGTAGCAAACCCAAAACACACCATAATAGTTAGCTGAAGAAGAGATTCTCACCTCATGTAGCAAATACATTTGCACTATTGGAGAAAGTGGCCAAAATAAAGCCCATTTGTGAACATATTAGACAGATAAGAAACACAGACAACAGTAGTTCAAATGAAATATGAGTTTATGATCTCAAAATTAGATTAGGCATAATCAGCTACAATTTGCTGCCAAGCCACTGCTCCTCTACCCACAAAATATTCCAGGTATTTTTGTGGGATATCTCTGGCATCTTGGGAGAGCAATCCAGCACGGTCAGTTTCTAAAGCCGTCATCTTCAGCTGGGCCTGACACTGCAGGCTTGCATCAGTTGGCACTGATTCCAGGTAGCTGCTAGCATTCCCCTGTAACAAATTATGGAGGATGCAGCAGCACAATACTACATGGTTTATTTTGTATAGTGCCAGGTTTATTGGTGTTAAAAACAGCCTGAAACGACTGGAGAGGATGCCAAAAGCATTTCAACCACCCTTATGGCACAAGAGAGCCTGTAATTGTAGATTCTCTGCTCTGGGGTGAGGTTCCTCATAGGAAACGGCTTGATAAGATGTTCCCCCAGAGCAAAGGCCTCATTTGCAACAAAATTGAGGCCCTCAACATTCTCCTCGACAGGTGGCAAATTTAAGGTGCCATTCTGGAGCCGCTTGTAGAACTCTGTCTGCATAATGACTCCTCCATCAGAGTTGTGGCTGTTCTTCACAACATCCAGAAACAATATCTCATGTAGCAGACACTACAACTAGCAGGACTATGCTGCAAAAGCCCTTGTAGTTGAAATAATATGAGCCCGAGTTGGATGGTGGGACAATCCGAACATGTTTTCCATCAATAGCACCACCACAGTTGGGATAATCCCACTGATACTGGAACTGGGCTGCAAAGTCCTGCCATTGCTGTGGGTTGGAAGGAAACTGTGGAGTAAAAAAAAGGAAAAAGAAATTACTACTTCTGCACATAACAATCCAAGCAGATTTGACACAAAGATTCCTGGCCAACATAAGTATAAAACGTAAAGGAGTATTTAGTGACAAAAGTGTAAAGTCAACTTATCTAATTCCTCAGCCTCTCTGGTGGCCCATTCTAAAAATTTTATGGTGGGGGGAGGTAATGGGTAGATGTTTTGGACAGGTAATCCTCTCCACTTCCATGAGAGCTGTTTGCATAAATAATGTGTGAGACTTTGGCCAGCCCCTCCTTACTTACACTATTGCCAGCCCAGTGGACAGGTAAGAAGTGTCATAATCTAAAAATATGGATACACACTGTCCAAATTGAAGCACATTTTGCCATTCATAAATTAACTATCAGGATAATAGGAGACAAAAAATGTCTACGTTACAATTTGAAGGTAATCAGGCAGGCCCTTGCACTACATACTTTGGTGAATTCAACAGGAAATAGGACCACAAAAGAGGGATAGTGTGTATGGGTTTTGCAAATTTAGCAGATAGAGTATTTGTATCTGATGACTTTGCATTTTGGAGGGGGAGGGAGGGCTCCAAATGAGTTTGGGCCAACAAAAAATGACTTATTGCACTCTGCATGAATATGAGGACAACAATAACATTTGGACACATTTTAGGGGGTGTTTAGGGTAAGTCCAAAAATGTAGCTGACAATAAACATTGTTAAGTTACTATGCTAAATGGGTATGGGCCCAGGATAGCATGCTGGGGAGGTTAATGAAGGAAAATATGCATGTTGGCCAAAAAAGGAGCAGCAAAAGATTACAGAATGCATTAGGACAAATAGGACATTCATACCATATTACAATATTGCTAAATATGGAATCAAGAAATGAATACAATACATTAGTAAACATTAAACACATAGAATGTGATGTTAAAGGAAAAAACTTACCCGGATATAGTCCTTCTGCAGCACTTGAATGATGGCTGAACAGGTCTCTGGAATAATGATTCCCAGAGCCTGGGGGAGATCTCAGTGGTAAACGTGAGGTCCTGGAGTCTTCTCCCCATCGCCAAGTACCGCAAGGTGGCTATGAGCCTTTGCTCTGGAATAATGGCAAGCCTCATGCATGTGTCCTGCTTCTTAATATAGGGGGTCAACAATGCCAAGATTTGGTGAAAACAGGGATCCATCATCCGGAGATAATTCCTAAAATCATCAGGATTATTCTCCTGGAGCTCCCGCAACAATGGCATATGACATAATTGGTCACGATTAAGCAACCAATTTTTGGTCCAAGAACTCCTCCTCCTCCTGTTCCTGGACTGGACTTGGGTCAAAGCAATAACTTCAAGCCCAATAATAGCACGTTCTCTCCTCCGGTTCTGCAACATGGCTGGTTAATGAACGGCTGCTCAGAAACAAACTGAAAAGCACAATCTGAAAAGTGCGAATCAACACTCACCAAACTTCTACTAACACAAAATTAGCAGAAGAAGCCCAAAGGGTGGCGCGTGACAATTGAATTTCCTCTTTGTAGTTTCGTAGTATGTCTAATACGTTAATAAAACAATAATGATCCCGCGCTGCAGCAATAAAAGTGCAAAACGTGATAAATAAATATATTGTTAATACAATATAAAAAAATGAATTAATAAATTAATCAGGGACGTTCGAAGTAAATAGTGACAAATAGTCCATGTGGTGATTAGAAAATTCTCTTCTAATCGGGCATCTTTCTAATTACTGGTTTATCCAAAATGTTCTCATAAATGGGCTATATTAACCGCAAATCATAAGGGTGAGAGATGTATAATCCATAAAATGAGCTCACAGAACTCTCACCTTAATTTCTTGAATTAACAGTATGTATTTCTGTTGAAAAATCTGTTCCGCTATTCCGACATCTACCACCAGGGGGTCCTCCGTTCCACCATAAGTTGTCCTTGTATGTATGTTCTATATCCACATCCATATAATGCTCTCACAATCCCGGGGGGAGAGAGGGAGGGGGCAGGAGAATGAAAGACCTCCAATAGTGTAGTATGTTCAAAAATCAAAACTAATTTTATTAGGTAAATAGACTGGACTCTTACATCAATAATGAATAAAAACAGCTTAAAATCGTAACAGTGTGGCGTTTGTACGCCATTCTCACGTTACTTCCGGTATCTAATCGACTTCCATTTCCGGTCACTCCCTACACGTGACTTCATCAGGGGAACTGGATTGGCTGTGGTGGATTTGTTTATAAATGGTGAACCTGGAAATAGAATTGTGGCCATTTTCTTGTAGCCCGCTGTATCAAACAGCCGTGGCCATTTTCTAATAGCCTACAGCATATAGTAGATGCGGCAATTTTGCTGGTCATTGAAATATAAACCTTCTATGGTGACAGTCCTAAACTCGGAACTTCATATGATAGTAAAAGGGGGGGGGGAATAAGCCAAGTTCATTTTAGTGGCATAGTATGACTCCTTCCAAAGAATATCAACTACTTCAGTTGTTTAAGATTTGACTATAGATACTAAAAGATTTTATAAAACAAAATTATATTATAATTGAGTCAAATACTGTAGAGGACAAAATAATTAAGTGACCCACTAAGCTCAATAAATAAAATAGGTGAAAAAATTGAAATAAATTAAAATAAAAATAAAAGTAAAAATAAAATTAAAGTAAAAATAAAAATAAAAATAAAATTAAAAGTAAAAATAAAATAAAATAAGATAAAAATAAAAATAAAAAATAAAAATAAAAATAAAATAAAAATAAAAATAAAATTAAAATACAAATAAAAATAAATATAAAAAATAATAAATGATAAAAAAAACTGAATTTGGATTGAATCATAAAGTCCTAGCCTAGCAAAGTGTCAAACATACATAAAAATTATATAAAATATGTGCCCCATATGGGCGATGGTTTAATAAAAATGAGTAATGCCTAGACAAGATCCATGAAATAGGGGTAGATATAAAATCCGATTTAAAATTTGGTTGTCATATACCGGAAATTAAGTGATTACTGCATCCTGAGCTAATAACCATACAGTACATCAATAAAAATATCAAACTAAAACCTATACAGTGATAATCAAAAATTACTGAGGAAACAATTGAGGTCAAACTCTACGTTTAGGCCTTCAGGTGTCAGACTTTTCATAATGTGTATCCACCTCGACTCTTTTTGACTAATAGTTCTAATCTTATGGCTTCCTCTCTGTGATGCATTATATTTTTCAATACCCCAGAATTGTAACTGGGATGGATCTCGGTTGTGAACTTCAGCAAAATGTTTAGAAACATTATGTTTGGGGAAACCGTTTATAATGTTTTGGACATGATCTTTTACTCTGACTTTAAGTGCCCTTTTAGTTCTCCCTATATACTGTAAATTACAGCTACACTGAAGGCAGTACACTACTCCCTCCGTATGGCAACCTATGAAATCTCTGATCTCATAGGATTGGCCTGTAGTAGTAGCTGTAAATTCTGACCTTTTACTTTGAAACTTTTTTGTGAGGCGACATGCGTAACAATTCCTACACGGAAAGAAGCCTTTTCCAGAGAAAAACGTAAACTTTGTTTTTGGGGGAGGTTCTACTACAGATTTAACAATCATATCTTTGAGAGTGGGAGCCCTTCTGTATATAAAGTTCGGTGTATCTGGCAGGATGTCTTTTAGATCTTTAGAAATTTTTAATATATGCCAATGTCGTTTGCTAAGTTTAGCCACCTCCTTGTATTGCACATTGTAGTCCAATATCAGACATGGGACTTCATGCTGATGTATTCTCCTCCTAGGGTTATTCTGTAGCATGACTGTTCTGTCCATTTCATTAACATGTTGTATTTGTTTATCAATCCATGTATCCTCATAACCCTTCTTTTTAAACATTGCACCAATTAATTCTGCTTGCATTTTGTAATCCTCTTCTTTCATGCAATTTCTTTTGATCCTAACCAATTGTCCTTTAGGTATATTGTATAACCAAGGTTTAAAGTGACAACTGTTAATGGACAGATAGCTATTGGTGTCCACATTTTTAAAATGAGTTTTCGTAATCACCTTATTGTTTTGTAAGGAAATATTCAGATCCAAAAAATCGACTGCTTTCTCATCTATTTTCCATACCAGATTAATGTTCTTCCAACGAACTACGTTTGTGCTTTTTGGCCGACAATTTCTTACCGTTTGTATGCAAGCCAAGTTCCTGACCAACACCCTTTGGACAAAAGTCTGACGTTTTGTCTGCGGAAAATCCGACTGTGTGTACGAGGCTTTAGATGGGAAGGCTGTGCAGACTCAGCTGGGGGGACTGTGCAGAGTAAGATGGCAAGGCTCTGCAGATCGAGCTGGGGTGGGGGGCTGTGCAGTCTGGGGAGGAGGCTGTGTGGACTGAGCTGGGTGGGGGGGAGGGTGTGAACTGAGCTGGGGGGGGGGGGGTTGGGGAATTGTGAGAATCAAATTTAATCTGGCCAGTTTAACAGACTCCTGCACTATATACACTATATTGTACATTACATATGTCTCACCAAAGTGTTCATTGTGCCAACAGTTGCTCGTAGTTAAGCAGTACTGTTTTGAATGAAGGTCTTCTTTAAGGTAGGCTCAGATAAAATGTTAGCTCTTTGACTATACTTCAGCATATGCAAAATCATTTGTAATGGAAGAGTTTTATTTTTTTAAATGATTGTGCTGGGGTTCATACATATCTGTGAGACTTTTCTTTGCCCCGGGTGAAAGAATATCTAGCTTTGCCACTGTACCTGCGCCTTAACTTGCTATACTTGCCTACCTTGTACACCCAGCTTGACCCTGACCTGTCCCTGGACTTCTGCCTGCTTGCTGCGACCTTGGCTTGTACGCTGGCTCTGTTCCTGTCTTGTACTCCTTTACCTCACTTCCTGGCTGTGTACTGATCCTGACTTGTATCCAGAATCAGCGTTTGCCTGATGATCCTATACCTTGCTGCCCGGCTGTTGATTACTTTTTGACTTTGTACTGGCTATACTCCTGCCTGCCAATCAAGTGTCACAGTGTTCAAGCTCCTGATTCCTTACTGCTGATCTAGGGTCATCTGCTTCCTGCAAACATCAGCTAGCACTGTTTGCTACACCAGCGCTCATGCTACTCTGCATCTTCACACTTCCTGTCATCATTACCAGGGGTATTGGGCAAGAAAAGGCCCCTCTCCAGCTCAATCTACACCAGGTACGTGACAACTGAGGCCACAATAAAAGTTAATTGAGGGAGTATATACCTTCCCAGCAACAGGTGGAACCTAGTTAGTGGAATCTGCTGGTTGCTGGGAGACACCTGTTGGTGGCCTCTGCAACTACACCCTTCAGCTGCTGGTAAAATGATAGGGCCATCAGCAGGTGATCCAGGTCCTGACAGTTCCACCCTTTAAGAAGCAGCTTCCAGATGTCTCCTCTTAGTAACAGCTGTGGTTACTAAGGGAAGGGCTGCTATTTAGAAATCACAGGCCCCTGTATAGCCTACCTGACAGGGGCCACTTCCCACCCCAAAGATATAAAATTATATTTTTGCTAGAAATACACTAAAATCGTTATTAGTGAGCACAAACACAACACAATTCCTGCTAAAACTATAAGATAAAACTGTGCTGAGTTAATAAATAAAGCTGTGTGTGAATGAGGTCCTGGGTCTTATTCACATCGTTTATGTGGCTGAAGGCTCCTTGAGCTGTATGTAAGCAGGCTATGTTAAACTATGACAAATAAGCTAGCAAAGATAGACCACCACAGGATGGTACTGTGAGTGTATAAATAATGGTAGAAAGTGCCATGTCCTAGTAACTAAGTTAATCGTATTGAAGAGGAATCACAGACTTTACAGGCACCAATGTAGTAAAAATTGGTAATTTTTATTAATAACAGAAGTAAGTGTAGCAGCCTCTAGTAGTGTGCTAGAGAGAATAGGTACATTTTAAGCAGGCTTGGCTGGTGCTAGGCCTGTTTGTTTTCATTCCGGGCTGGAAGTGGCTCAGGGTAGGACTGGGTGACTCACAGGTGGTGTCATCAGGACCTTCCACTTCTTTCCAGAGGCTTCTAGTGCTTTCCGGAAGCAGGGGTGGGCGGGGAGGTGGAGCCACTTGAGGTGTTTGAGGAGCCCTGACCAATCCCCAATCTGGATTGGCAGGGAGTAGGCCTCCTTAAATACCCAGGGTCAGCACAGCTGGGGACGAGTGGTTGGAGTGAGAGGGTGTGGAGGCTGTCGGGGCCTTTGGGGAGCTCGCCAGTCTGGGGGGGTGACCTTGGGCCTGGGCTTGGGTGCAGTCTGGACCACTTTTAGGAATACATGAAGAGATTCTGAACCAGAGAGAGCAAAGAGAGGACAGCAGACAAGAGCACTGCTAAGAGACTCCAGGGAGGACAACTGGTCGCAGCCAGGAGGGTTGGTGAGTGAGGCACAGTCAGAAGGACTGGGGAGTCACACCGGGGAGGACTGGGAGTTTGCAGTCAGAGGTGGATGCAGAACCAGAAGTGTGGACTGTGGCGGAAGGGGCAGTGGAAAGAGGCAGCTGCAGCAAGGAGGGCTGGCAGGGCCTGAAGTGGGCTAACTGGGATCATTAGCCATAGTAGGGCAGCTAGCACAAGGACTTTTCTACTACACCATTGGTGCTCACGGTCCCAGCCTGCAAAGGGCATTTGCTGAGGCCTGGCTGAGTCAGTGTCAGGCCTAACCAACAAATAGTGCTAGCTGTTCTTGGGGAATCAAGTGATATGCGGGAGGTGAATAGAAGTAACAGTCTGCAGCAAGAGATGTGCTGGTGAAGTGAGGAGGAATGAGCTTCAAGCAAGTTTGTGCAGGAGGAAACTGAAGGAGTGTGTGCAGAGAGTGTACATAGTTATCCCAAAACCAATTGCTCTTATATGTTGGGCATCCCATAGCTCCCAACCCCAACCAAGTTATACCCCTCAATAAAAAAATAAAATAAAATTTCACTGGCTGCTTTATGTCTCGGAGTGCCTGAGAGTGAATGCAGGGCTGGGTAGGGTGACAGACAAACCACAATTCTCAGCAGCCCCTATGGGGGTACCGCTACATACAAAAATATCTTAAAAACATATAAAATACAGACTTATTTAGGCAGTAATCAGCACATCCAACTCTGGCCGCTGGGCCTGGGTCAATAAGTGTAATGACCACTGGGGGTTCCCTTAAAAGAGTGGGGGCAGAATACCATTTTTGGGGGTACAAGTTAGACATGTTTCGCAATATGACACTTCTTCAGCAGTTTATCAGTATTTTTCACTAAATAAATGGAGAAAACATCAGTAATTATACATAAAAACAAAAAAAATAATCAAATATGAGATATGTAAATCGAAAATATTTTCAAGATTTCAAGATTACACTATGAGTACACGTCAGTTGTACAAACACAGCTGCAGGTTATAATTTTACAGGAGTGTGGGTGCAGGTGTATGGCCCCAAACAAAGTGTGCATTCAAGGCCACTCACCCTCACCTGTCAAATTAGGATCTGTGGCTGTGTTCGTACAGTCACTGCATCCCTGTAGAGAAACAGGGGGCTTCAGCTGCATGAACAAACCACTCATTCATACGGCCAAAATAACTGTGTGAATAAACCATTAGGGCTTTTTCACGTGTGAGGTCAGGGAGTGGTAAAATCCCACAGTTGACCTGCACTTTTACCATCCTTCAACCACTAACCCATTTAGCAGAGGGAGTGACCGGGAGTGCACATGTGCAGCCAGCACGATGCTTTGCTTCTCAGCCAGTGCGGGAATTATACCCCCAGTCAAATGAGGACTCTGTGCAGGCCAGTCAAATACCTCCACCCCAAACTCGCTCATCCATGTCTTTATGGACTTTACTTTGTGCACTGGTGCGCAGTCATGTTGGAACAGGAAAGGGCCATCCCCAAACTGTTCCCACAAAGTTGGGAGCATGAAATTGTCCAAAATGTCTTGGTATCCTGACGCCTTAAGAGTTCCCATCATTGGAACTAGGGGGCCAAGCCCAACCCCTGAAAAACAACCCCACACCATAATCCCACCTCCACCAAATGAAAAGTCCTGACCTCAACCCGATAGAACACCTTTGGAATGAATTAGAATGGAGACTGCGAGCCAGAGACTGCAGACATGATACAAGAGATGGTCAGAGACTGCGAAAATGATACAAGAGATCAATGCAGCCTCACCAGTGCCCATCAAATGAAGCCTTATCAGTGCTCACCAAATGCAGCCTTATCATTGCCCACCAAATGTAGCCTTATCATTGCCCACCAAATGCAGCCTAATCAGTGCCCATCAAATGCATCCTACCAGTGCCCATCAAATGCAGCCTACCAGTACCCACCAACTGCAGCCTACCAGTGCCCACCAATTGCAGCCTCATCAGTGCCCACCAAATGCAGCCTACCAGTGCCCACCAATTGCAGCCTACCAATGCCCACCAAATGCAACCTACCAGTGCCCACCAATTGAAGCCTACCAATGCCCACCAAATGCAGCCTACCAGTGCCCACCAACTGCAGCTTTATCAGTGCCCACCAAATGCAGCCTACCAGTGCCCACCAAATGCAGCTTATCAGTGCCTTCCAAATGCAGTTTATCAGTGCCCACCAAATGCAGCTTTACCAGTGCCCATAAAATGCAGCCTACCAGTGCCCATCAAATGCAACCTACCAGTGCCCACCTATTGCAGCCTACCAGTGCCCACCAAATGCAGCCTTTTTATTATCAGTGTCCACCAATTGTAGCCTCATCAGTGCCCATCAAATGCAGCCTACCAGTGCCCATCAAATGCAGCCTACCAGTGCCCACCAATTGCAGCCTACCAGTCCCCATCAAATGCAGCCTACCAGTGCCCACCAAATGCAGCCTACCAGTGCCCACCAAATGCAGAGTACCAGTGCCTGTGGATCACACAGAGGAGCGATCTCCTGCTGTCATGGATCTTGGATTTGAATCGCCCGGGCGGCCACAGTAACAAAGTCCTGCCTCCTAGACCGGCTTGTGGGTCCTATGGTACACGTCACACTGATTCAATTTCCTGGCATTGGATCAATGTTCCATCTATCACAGGAGAGGTCTAGGAGGCGGGACTTTGTTACAGCGCCGGCGGGCATTTCAGACCAAAGATTGCAGTGTGTGTGACATACGCAAGGAGAGAAGGAGGGAGGGGAGCACTCTGGCACTCAGGGCCGGTGCAAGGATTTTTGACTACATAGGCGAAGATGCATTTTGCCGCCCCCCCAGCACTGTCCTCTTTCTTCTCTCTTTCTAAAACAGAGCTGGTACCTCCTTCATAGTGCACCTGTAATGTGATGGGGTGCAACGTGAAGCACGTCACATACCATTGAAAATGGAGCTGTGCTGAACATCCACTAAACAGCAGTGTGTAATGAGTGGGTGGGGTTATGCATTCCTCACTTCCCCTCACTGGCCACAGGCAGCTGAGGCCAACTAAAACTTTCAATGACTGGGTTCCCCCTATAAGCAAACTCCCAGATCACACCCCACAGATAATCCCACTTTGATCACACCTCCCCAGATTCCCTTACCCAATTTATACTCCCATATACCCCCCACCCTGATCACACCTCCCCGGATATCTCTACCCTGATTACAACCCCAGATACCCTCCACTCTGATCTCACACACCCAGATACCTCTACACTGATTACACCCCCAGATACCCCTCACTCTGATCACACTCCCAGATGATCCACCCCACCCTGATCACACTTCCCCAGATACCACTACCCTTATTACACCCCTAGATACCCCTATACACACTGCAGAGCGCTCCATCTTTAGAGAGGGGGGCTGAAAGAGAAAGGGGGGTTGAGAGAGAGAGAGGGGCTGAGAGGGAGAGAGGGGGCTGAGAGAGGGGGGGCTGAGAGACAGAGAGGGGGCTGAGAGAGAGAGAGAGGGGGCTGAGAGAGAGCGAGAGGGGGGCTGAGAAAGAGAGAGAGGGGGCTGAGAGAGAGAGGGGGGCTGAGAGAAAGCGAGAGGGGGGCTGAGAGAGAGGTGGACAAAGGGCGGACTGAGAGGGGGCTGACAGAGGGGGGTGGGCTGACAGACAGGGGGAGATGAGAGAGAGACCTCTAGCCCTGTCCCTATCCACAGTCCCTCCTCTGCCCCCCCCATCCTAGTCTGTATCTGCAGGTAGGTCTGTGTCAGTGTATGATGTCCAGTACCTTTTTGATCCGGGAGGTGCTCTGCTGCTCCTTCCAGCAGCTCACTGGCAGCTTGCGCTTCCTGCTCATGCTTGTCCTCCAGGCCCCACTGACTGCTGATGGTGAAGCAGTGAGGAGGTTGGAATTGATGAAGTCCAGGCTTTGGGACTCCGAGATGCTTCTGCATGCCACTTCGGGTGTCAAGGAGGTTGTGGAGCTCTTCTTTCTCCTGGGCTCCCAGCTGCCCTCTGTGTTCACCTTCCACATAGATGCAGCCTCCTTCTGCGGGGCCGCCCACTCACCATGTGGAGTTGCCCGAAGGCAGGAAGATTATGGCACATGGAAGGCTGAAAGACTATGGCACATGGAAGGCAGGAAGGAGGGATCACCGGCACATGGAAGGCAGGAAGGAAGGACCACTATGGCACATTGAAGGCAGGAAGGATCACTATGGCACATGGAAAGCAGGAAAGAGCACTATGGTACATGGAAGGCAGGAAAGAAGGATCACTATGACACATGGCAGGCTGGAAGACTATAACACATGGAGGGCTGGAAGACTATGGCATATGGAAGGCTGGAAGGAGGGATCACTGGCACATGGAAGGCAGGAAGGAAGGACCACTATGGCACATGGAAGGCAGGAAGACTATGGCACATGGAAGACAGGAAGACTATGACGCATGGAAGGCTATGGCACATGGAAGGCTGGAAGGCTATGGCACATGGAAGAAAGGAAGTAGGGATCATTGGCACATGGAAGGCAGGAAGGAAGAACCACTATGGCACACGGAAGGCAGGAAGGATCACTATGGTACATGGAAGGAATGACCACTATGGCACATGGAAGGCAGGAAGGAGCACTATGGTACGTGGAAGGCAGGAATGAAGGATCACTATGGTACATGGCAGTCTGAAATAGTATGACACATGGAAAGCAGGAAGACTATGGCACATGGAAGGCAGGAAGACTATAGTACATGGAAGGCTGGAAGACTATGGCACATGGAAGGCAGGAAGGAGGGATCACTGGCACATGGAAGGCAGGAAGGAAGGACCACTATGGCAAATGGAAGGCAGGAAGGATCACCATTTTACATGGAAGGAATGACTACTATGGCACATGGAAGGAATGACCACTATGGCACGTGGAAGGAATGACCACTATGGCACATGGAAGGCAGGGAGGAGCACTATGGTACATGAAAGGCAGGAAAGAAGGATCACTATGGCACATGGAAGGCTGGAAGAGTATGACACATGGAAGGTAGAAAGACTATGACACATGGAAGGCAGGAAGACTATGACACATGGAAGGCAGGAAGACTATGGCACATGGAAGGCAGGAATACTATGACACATGGAAGGCAGGAAGACTATGACACATGGAAGGCAGGAAGACTATGACACATGGAAGGCAGGAAGACCATGGCACATAGAAGGCAGAAAGACTGGGGAGGAGGTGGGGCACCTGCCCAGGATTGGCCCTGCTCTATGGACTAATGCCCCCTACACATGGTCGGATTTTCCGATGGAAAATGTCCGATCAGAGCGTGTTGTCGGAAATTCCGACCGTGTGTGGGCTCCATTGGACATTTTCCATCGGATTTTCCGACACACAAAGTTGGAGAGCAGGAGATAAAATTTTCCGACAACAAAATCCGTTGTCGGAAATTCCGATCGTGTGTACACAAATCCGACGGACAAAGTGCCACGCATGCTCAGAATAAATAAAGAGATGAAAGCTATTGGCCACTGCCCCGTTTATAGTACGTACGTGTTTTACGTCACCGCGTTTAGAACGATCGGATTTTCCGACAACTTTGTGCGACCGTGTGTAGACAAAACAAGTTTGAGCCAACATCCGTCGGAAAAAATCCTAGGATTTTGTTGTCGGAATGTCCGAACAAAGTCCGACCGTGTGTACGCCCTATAAGACTGGGATGCCATTTAGTTAATGTGCGTATAAAAGCAGGTGTCCCAAAACCTTTGACAATATAGTGTATTTACCATCCCTCCCCCGTTCTCCATCCTGAATGATTTTCCCGTGTGCCCCACAAAAGCTGGAGCTTGCAGGAGGGAAAGGAGGGCAAGCCAGCAGGGCTGTAAGGGGAAAGGGCACACGGTGGGGGCCCCGGCAGCAGGGGGGAAGTGATCAGAGAGATGAGGGTGGGGGGGTGCAAATACTGGAACCAATTCTCCTGTAGCTTCCTCTGCAGCACAGCTGGTGGGAGAGGAGAAGAAGCCAGGTTATGCTGCAGGGGGACCCACAGGAGGATCTGTTACAGTGAAAAGACAGTACAGCTTGTCCTCCTGCTGGGCAGGTGCCTGGACCCTCCTGTTGAACTGATGGGGCCCGGGTCTGGTACAGGAGAGCCGGCTGTATCCCCTTATCCATGGGCCTGACTAAGGGTAACAAAGGAAGAGAAATCGGATCCCTGTTCATTGAAGTCAGACGCATGTCGGACTTCAAGTCGCAGGGCAAAGTCGGATCCAAAGTGGTACAACTGTCATGTCATACCAGTGTGAACCATACCTCCAAAGTCAGAGCATATGTCGTACCAGTGTAAACCCAGCCTCAATCTGGTAGCAAAAATCTTTATTCTCTGTTGCCAATAACACACAATAGATCACATATTCTGAATGCCTCTTGCAGTAACCACTTTCTGACCACGCTATAGCCGAATTACGACTACAGCACGGCCGGCTAGACCTGGGAGACCATCATGTGACAGCCTCCCGTGCTCGCGCTTCTCGCGTGCCCCCCTGGGACGTGCATCCGCAAGTGTCTGTGATGGCTGGATCCACAGGACTCAGCTCATCACGGAACGGGGTAAAGGGCCATTTACAGCGGCCATTTACCACCTGATTGCTCTGTCTAATGACGGAGTGATCACTTGTCAAAAACGGGGATCATGCCTGGTTCAGCTTGTGCTGCTGCATTGTTTCTCTCTCCTCTCCTCACATGCTGTATCAGTGTGAGGAGAGCAGAGAGAAACACCAAAACAGCGCAAGCTGGCAGGATCCCGAGTGCCATCAGTGCCAACAGTACTCATTAGTGACACATGAGTGTCCCTACAGTGCCAATAGTACTCATCAGTGCCACATCAGTGCCCCTAAAGTGCTCATCAGTGCCACATCAGTGCCCCTACAGTGCTCATCAGTGCTCATCAGTGCCACATTGGTTCCCCTACAGTGCAAACAGTGCTCTTCAGTGCCACATCAGTGCACCTACAGTGCCACTACAGTGCCCATTAGTGCCACTACAGTGCTCATCAGTGCTACTACAGTGCTCATCAGTGCCCTGTGGTGCCGCTACAGTGCTCCTCAGTGCCCTACAGTGAACCTACAGTGCTCATCAGTACCACTACATTGCTCATCAGTGCCACTACAGTGCTCATTAGTGCCCTATGGTGCCACTACAGTGCTCATCGGTGCCCTATGGTGCCACTACAGTATTCATCAGTGCCCTACAGTGCATATCAGTGAGTGCTTATCAGTGCACATCAGTGAGTACTTATCATTGCCGTCATTGCACATCGGTGCCATCAATGAGGACTTATCAGTGCTATCAGTGCCCTACAGTGCCATCAGTGAGTGCTCATCAGTGCCACTAAAGTGATCATCAGTGCCACTACAGTGCCCTATTAGTGCTCATCAGTGCCCAATAGTGCACATCAGTGCCCATCATTGAGTGCTCAACAATGCCACCCTATCAGTGGATTCTCATCAGCGCCTGGCAGGGCCGTAAAAATGTTTAAAAAATGCACACAAAAATACGTACATGTACATGCTATGTGTTAAAAATATCTTATAAATGGACAAGTTTGTGTTTAAAAAATGTGTTTTTTTTCCCCCACCTT
The DNA here is from genome assembly GCF_042186555.1 of Aquarana catesbeiana. Classification (NCBI taxonomy): domain Eukaryota; kingdom Metazoa; phylum Chordata; class Amphibia; order Anura; family Ranidae; genus Aquarana; species Aquarana catesbeiana. The sequence continues at coordinate 363,316,193 of NC_133327.1, read as the reverse complement.
TTCTAAAAACTTGTGGAAAAAATGACATATTCAAAAGACTCATTTTGCCTCATATATTATACTTTGGGGTGTTTGCTTTCCAAAATGGGGTAATTTTGTGAGTATTTCCATTGTCCTGGTGCTCCAGAGCCTTTAAAAGAGTAATAGGTAGTCAAGAAGTTAGATGTGTAATTTATGCTCCTAGAACACCTGATGGTGCTCCCTGCATTTTGGGCCTCTCTATGGGTACTTTCACACTGGGGCCGCGGTGCGTTAGCGTTAAAGCGCTGCTAGTTTTAGCCTTGTTTTAGAAGCGCTTTTTGGCCACTAGCGGGGCGGTTTTAACCCCCTGCTAGCGGCCGAAGAAAGGGTTAAAAGCGTCCGTATTGCGGCGCTTCCAAAGTGCTTTTCAGGCACTTGGGAAGTGCTGCCCATGCATTCCAATGGGTAGGGGCGGTTTAGAGCGCTGTATACAGTGCTCCAAAACCGCCCCAAAGATGCTGCTTGCAGGACTTTTTGTCTCGTATGCGCACTGCCCCAGTGTGAAAGCACTCGGGCTTTCACACTGGGGAGGCATGAGAGGCAATTTTACGGCGCTTTACAGGCGCTATTTTTAGAGCTAAAATGCCTGAAAAACGCCTTCAGTGTGAAAGGGGTCTATGTGGCTGGGCTTTGAAAAATCTCACACATGTGGTATCGCCATATTCAGTAGCAGAATGTGTTTTGGGGTGTACAGTAGTTTTAAAGAGCCTCTGGTGGATCAGCCGTGTCCAATCACGATGTCAATAGGAAGAGCCGCTGATCGGCTGACAGACGCGAGTAGAGGAGAAACAATCGGCGGCTCTCCTGACAGGGGGGGTCTGCGCTGATTGTTTATCAGTGCAGCCCCCCTCAGATGCCCGCACTACACCACCAGGGAAGCCGCCAGGACCACCAGGGAGCCTGGCAACATGTGGATGGCCAGTTATGTACCCCATGGCCATCCACATGTGCCCAATCTGTGCCAATCAGTGCCCACAAATGGGCACTGACTGGTACCATTTTAAATCAATGATGTCCAGCAATGCCACCCATCAATGTCATCAGTGCCACCAATCAGTGTCAACAGTGCCACCCATCAGTGTCCATCTGTGCCACCTATCAGTGCCCATCCATGCCCACCAGTGCCCACCTATCAGTGCTCATCAGTGCCACCTATCAGTGCCACCCATAAGTACCCATCAGTGCCACCCATAAGTACCCATCAGTACCACCCATAAGTGCCCATCAGTGCCGCCTATGTGTGCCCATCAGTGCCGCATACCACTGCCACCTATCAGTGCCCATCAATGCCACCTATCAGTTTCCATCAGTGCCGCATATCAGTGCCCATCATCAGTGCCTGTCAGTGCCACCTCATCAGTGCCACCGCATTGGTGCCACCTCATCGGTGCCCATCAGTGCCGCCTTATCAGTGCCCGTCAGTGCAACCATACTAGTGCCCGTCATTGAAGAGTAAAATATACTTATTTACAAAAAATTTTAACAGAAACAAAGAAAAACTTGTTTTTTTTCAAAATTTTCTGACTTTTTTTATTTGTTGCGCAAAAAATAAAAATCGCAGAAGTGAACAAATACCACTAAAAGAAAGCTCTATTTGTGGGAACAAAATGATAAAAAATTTGTTTGGGTGTTGTATGACCGCGCAATTGTCATTCAAATTGCGACAGCGCTGAAAGCTGAAAATTTGCTTGGGCAGGAAGGTGCCTAAGTGCCTGGTATTGAAGTGGTTAAGCAGAGAGCAGGCTGAAGTCTGCTCTCTGCTGACATCACAGAAGTCAGTCTAGGCTCCCCGTCATCACGTCCACAGAGTCGGGAGTACCGAGTGATTGGTGATGTTCGATCACTCGGGTCTCAGTGCAGAGGCCTCGGGGGGACAGATGCAGCATCAGACCAATGCTGCATTCACCTAGGTAAGTACTGTATAAATCTGCAAAAAAACCATACCCCATACATCTCTTTTAATGAGTCTGCCTTGAACCTTGAACTCTTTGCTCCTGCCATTAACCTCCTGATTTAAACCCCATGTCTCTGAACTTCCTGTTTGCCAGATAATTGTACTCTCTCCAGCCAGTCTGTCTTTCCTGCTGCCATCCATATCTTTGCTACCACTCATTATTGACCCTTGGCTTGTTCCTTGACTACGCTTCAGCTTGATTAGAGCCTGCAACTACTTGTTACTGACCGTTGGCTTGTTTACTGACTACGCTTCTGTTTGATCTTCACCTGCTATATCCACTACTGGATCTTGGCTTGCTCACCTCCAAGTGGGGCGATCCTGGGGACCGTGACCTGAAACTAACATGCAGCTAAACCCATCAAGAGCTATGGTGAACAGCGGTTAGTACTTAGACTCTGCACCTCAGGTGAACCTACGTTATTTGCCAGGGTGACCTGCTTGTATACCAATCCTGCTGGTCAGTGGGAGTTCCCCTACTGCTATAGCTACTGGTCTCCGAGCTTGAACCCAGACCATGACACTGGTGTGGGGCTAGTGGCAAGTGTATCATGCCTTTTATAAAAGTCATGGAATGTGGTGGCATTAGGGAGTACTGTATTGGCTTTACTCTTGGAAGCTTCTATACAATTTGGCCGATTCTGTCATAATAAAGGCAAGATATGGAGATGTTTGTCACTGTTGACCTAAAGAAAAAGAAGGCACCGGTTGAGGTCCAGGCAAAAACAGTTACTTAATGCTCATGTCCAAAGTTTGTACTCTGTGAGTAGTTTGCTACAGATGGCTTCCAGAAAGGAAATTATAAGGCAGCTTTTGAGGAAATCTTTAAATGCAGATACTGATACTTTATTCTCACCTATAGGAAAATACATTTGTGGGTGGGCATGGGCCTTAGCAGGAAGATAGGTTAGCCACAATCTTTCAGTATTTCATACATTTACCTAGTTGACTTTCTTGGGCTTAATGTACTTAATGTGCTTAACGTAAAGGAAAAAAAAAAAAACTGTATTTCATAGTCACGAAGGATACCAAGATTATTTTATTAACAATTAGTACTGCTTCATAAGAAAACCACACTGGCCACTGTCAATCTAAGCTGAAGATTTTCACATTAACTTCTCATCATACAGGATGTCGATATTATTAATGCTGTGAAATTACTACATTCGTTCTTAATATATATTGCCTTCATTTGAAAGCCAACAAGGTAAGCATTTCTCTTGGGAAAGTAATACCAAAAATTGCTTAACAAATGTTTGACTGCTGATAAATCCAAATAGGGTAAGGAAGTTAGGCTTCAAAGACCTCTTTGTATTTGGTGTAAATAAATAATGATGAATGTATCTGCTCTGAAGAGTTAAAAAAGAAAAATTAAAGTGATTGTAGTCTTGTTTTTTTTCTCTTAAAATAACAAACATGTTATACTTATCTGCTCTGTGCAGTGGATTTACACAGGGCAGCCCAGATCATCCTCTTCTTGGGTCCCTCTTCGGCTCTCCTGGCCCTTCCCTCCTGTTGAGTGCCCTCACAGCAAGTGGCTTGCTATGGGGGCACCCGAGCCGAGTCACAGCTCCCTGTGTCTATTCAGACACGGAGCCCCGTTTCTGCCCCGTCCCCTCTCTCTCCTGATTGGCTAACTGACTTTGCTTGACAGCAGCAGGAGCCAATGGCACCACTGCTCTGTCTCAGCCAATGAGAAGGAGAGTCCCAGACAGCTCATGGACATTTCTGGAGGAAGATTGGGCTCAAGTAAGTATTAGGGGGACTGAGGCTGCTGCATACAGAAGGATTTTTATCTTGATGCACAGAATGACTCTACAACCCCTTTAAGGCTAAACCTGAACAAACACCTAATGCAAAGTTGGAATACATCTAGGAACTGTTTTATCCACAAAATACTTGGAATTATGCTCAGCCAGTCTTGTGATATATAAATCCCTGCAAAGTGGCACAGTCGGGAAAAATACCTAACTCTTTTCTATTATGGAAAAGCAATACCACTTGGTCTCTGTCTCTCCCTCAAGCTGCTGAGATTGGATAATGAGGGGACATCACCAGGTCATCCCTAATAAGGTCACGTGCTCTCTTTGTGTTAGTTTATCTTAGAGCTTGTTCATAATATAGTTGAGCAGAGAAATCAGCTGTCAGGGAGATGCCCGGCCTAATCATGTACAAGTAATACTAATATGAACAAAAGCAACAGTTTGCATGTAGCAGTTGGTCAGTGTGGTGCAGTTACAAAATTCTAGCTGCAACCTTTCCTGGTCTGTAGATTTACAGCTAGAAATGAGTGAGAATGGCTAATAAGTCAAACATTGATACAGTATGGCATTTGCATAGTGGCTTTTAGGCAGTTAGCATTTAGCAATTCCTGGGAAATATGGAAAACATTAGTAAGGGAGGTAGGACTGGGCTTAACATAACTTCCCGTTTGGCAGCCATTTTTCAGAGAGGCACATGGTAAGGAAAAGCTTTATAACCTTCAACTTTACCACCATTCTGCCATAATAACCTAATTGCGGTGTGAAATATAGTAGAACATTAATTTCTTGTAAATGCAGAAGGTTTTTTTTACCTTATTGCATTCTATGCAGTAAGTTAAAAAAACTTCTGCATGCAGCTTCCCCTGCAGCCCCTAAATACATACATGAGCCTGATCTCGATCCAGCGATTTGCATGAGAGCCGAGGCTCTCTTAACTCTCTTCTCATTGGCTCAGATACAGCAGCAGGAGCCATTGACCCCCACTGCTTTCAATCAGAGCCAGTGAGGAGGGAGTGGGGGGCAGGGCTGTCTTATGCACACACGAGCAGGGCTTGGGAGCGAGCACACACAAGTGCCCCATAGTAAGAATCTTGCTATGGGGGCACTCAGAGAAGAGGAGGGGCCAGGAATACCAGCGGGGGGACCCAAAAAGAGGAGGATCGGGGCTGCTCTGTTAAAATCCATTGCTCTGTGCAAATTTATCACAGAGCAGTTAAGTATAACATATTTATTATTTTAGTTTTTAAAAAATTCAACCTTTAATATCACTTTAAATCATGAGTAAACTTTATCTCCATGCAGATTTCGGAGTATGTTGTGGTGAAACTATTACCTTATCATAGTATTTTCTCCTTCTAAAAGAGCTACCTTTCTATGCCTTTTTATGTCTGTGTGTGCGGGGGGGTTCATTGTGCAATACTGTTCATCACAGTGCTAATACATACCTCCCAACTTTTTGAGATGGAAACGAGGGACACCTATAAGCAAAAGTATGTCGGCAAAGGACACCCCCCATGCCACGCCCATTAAAGGAGAGTTATACCAAAAAAAATGAATAGTGCATTTTTTATCCACTACTATTCCTTTATATTGGCTTTTTTTAAATATACAAATGCAGCAATTTAGAAATTGGATGAAAGGTTTAGCACTGTAAAACACTTTTTGAAAGATACCTTTTATTGTATGCATTTTATATACAACTATATAGATCAGACCAAAATCAGGGACAAATGAGGAGGAAAGAGGGACACAGGGACTTTGTTCCAAATCAGTGAGATAGAAACAAAAATGATTTTCATGCACTCAAAAAAAAAGAGTACATCAGTGGCCAACAAAGTGAAAAACATTTTATTTCAAGAAATTATGTTTCTAAAAGTAACTGAATTTACATAGGTAAGCTCTATATTTATGTAGCATGCAGTTTGAAAATTCTAATTTACATTGCACTGTGAACAAATGACTTTAAAAAATAGCCAATTGTGTGCCAGCCAGCAAAAAAACAAAATGATTTTTATTCCATAATTTAATAGCAATAGCTTAAAGTGGTTGTTAAGCCAACAATATAAAAACCTCCCATCCCCTCTGTAACATAACATTATGTGTTCCTGTGCCCTCTTATATAAAAATCTGCCGATCTGTATCTATATAAGAGCGTCTCCTGGCACTCACGTGACTCCTCTGCTCTCTCCTCTGCCCGGCTGACAGCTATAGCAGGAGGGGCCGAGCACTCCCGCTGATGTCAGCCGGGGAGGAGAGAGGAGAGAGAGTCGAGGACTCACGTGAGCTCCGGGAGACGCTCTGTACAGATTGGCAGCTTTTTTATATAACACAGGCACAGGGACACATAAGATTATGTTATAGAGGGGATGAGATGATTTTATTTTAGTTATGATAGCAGCAGGAGGGGGCGGGCACTGACACAGAATAGACAGGTGGGGGTGGGGGAGAACAGAGGACGGCAGAGCACAGCTGCTGATGAGGAAGGCACGTAAACTGACTACAGTGTCAGGGCTCGGCAGCCATTATAAACTGTTGTCAGTGTACAGGGGGAGGGCATAGCCAGGCAGGATCAGCCTGTTTTTTTAGGTGATAGAAGGGGCCAAATTACACAGCACATGTACTGTGCTGTATAACATGCTTTAGGGAACAGGATCTGTTTTTTTTTTTAGGGTAACAAACACGTTAAAGCTAGGTGTTTACAATGTAATGAAGGGTAACATTGCACAGTATATTGAAACCTTGAGAAAGCATATGAGAAACAAGACAGTAATGTCAGCCCAGCATCCTCTGGGGACTAACAGGACACTCTTACAAAGCAGTTGTCTAATATTATTGAAAATGCTAGATGTGGCAACGCTGACATATTGAATTCCTTGTGCATACAAATTAGGAAAACTGCATCCATTGCAGCCTGTTGTGACTCTAAAGGGAACCATCTGGGCAGCATCAACTTGCGGGTGGGATTTACTTCACCCATGTGGGGATTCGGACAGAGCGCTTGCTTGTGCCCCCAAAGCCGGACTGAGGCCTCCGTTTAATGTAAATGTAGCGCTTACCCCCGAAGGAGCGGCTGAATATTTGCTATATCTGTAATTCATGTTTACTACTCAACGCTCGCAGACCAAAGATTTAAAAGTCACAGTCCTTAATGGTTTTTCTTAATGCTTTATTCATCAACATAAACTGGGATGGGAGAAGGACTTCCTTTGAGATGCTCTTTTGTTACTTTGTCATCTTTCAACGATTCTTACAGAAAAATCTATGAACAATTGCGGATAATCAGGAGATCATGTTAAACAATCTCTTCACTTAGGGACGATGGAAGTAGATTTGATAGAGAATTAATTGATAAAGAGTCACTCTGAATAACTTCTTCATCTGGATAACTTTAAAAGGAACGATCCATATCTCTATATGTGTACTTGCAGCTTCACCGCTACCTCTTTACCACTACTTCCCACCGGCATGGTACTTCCAAATTAAGCTAAAGGAGAGCCACTCTGCATAACTCCTCCCGCTTGACTGATTGGAATCTTGGGGCAATGCTGAACTCAAAGTGATAGGCCATTACTGCCCATCTCACTGACTTGTGCACCAATAACCCTCAGTCTCTGGTAGTACCTTTCCCTTGGGCTTTCACTCACGTGATCAATAGTCCATGTGCCAGTTTCCTTCCGCTTTGTTGCTACTTCAGCCGCAATGATTCTCAGTTTCTCTAACTCTTTGTGGCCCGCTCCCCTCCCCGCAGGGGCGGCCTACAGCATCCACGACCACACGCTGTAAGATGTCGTCTGTTCCTCCATGAGGATTGGATCTCCACCCTTCTCGCTAGGGTGAAGCTCCGTTGGCTCCACGGAGGGGAAACCCTCCAACTTCCCCTCCGGGAACCAGGCTGGCTCTCTCACTCCTCAGAGCAGGACTGGACTCGAACTCTCCCTCCCCGGCACCATGTGACCCCACTTTTATATGAGAGTCCCGGGATTACCAAGCAAATTAATGATTGGTCAAGACCAACACATAAACTACCTGTCACTCAAATATGGAAATTAACCAAACAGGCCTGCTGTAATAGCATCAGCCTGTCTAAATTTACCTGTCATAGAAAGCTAACAAGAAAGGTCACCTACATAAAAATAGGTGCCCGCTACATACACCCCCCACTCGAATCACAACTGTCCCCAGTTGTGGGGAATAAATTTCAGAGTAACTTTCTAAAATTTTAAGAAAGAAAGAGAATCTCATTACATCAATGGGAACGGGGAAAAAGGGAAAATAAACTTTGAATGGGGTTAACATCACTTGTCACTGTATACAATATCAGCACAAAAATATTTACATGGCCTGACTGTAGATCCCTACTTTAACATTCAATACAAGCGGAACCAAAGCACTGCTCTCGTGGGAGGAATACTCTGATTGCCACAGGCCTTCTTCTGTAGAATGGACAGCTGTCACATCTCCAATATACCTAAAGAAAAACACACAATAATTCTAACTACTACACAAACATTACCATGCAGAGGGGGTTATAATCCTCTACCTGGTAATTGAACAAATACACATTTCTTTATGGCATGTATGTTCCCATTGGAATAGTCACTCCCTCAAAAGCAGTCCAACGGTACTCCTGCAAAGCGCATCCCAATAGACATGCTCGGCAAGCAAATCCGTCTGCCCATTGGCAAAAATAAACTTTCTGTTTGGCTCTTAAACAAGAGTCCTTGAAGAAGTACTTGTGCTACAAAGGAATTTAAGCAGAGACAGCACACCCTAGTGTCCTTAACTTTGTCCTTGTTAGGCACCATGAATGCGAGCCTCCTGCTCAATAGTTTAATTGGGGAAAACCCACCCTAACCCATCTGCCATCCTGCAGTCAATCTGGGTAAAAGACATACACTTGTGAATACAATTCTTCTCACAAATAAGGGGGCAGCCTACGACATCCACGACCACACGCTGTAAGATGTCGTCTGTTCCTCCATGAGGATTGGATCTCCACCCTTCTCACTAGGGTGAAGCTCCATTGGCTCCCCAGAGGGGAAACCCTCCAACTTCCCCTCCGGGAACCAGTCTGGCTCTCTCGCTCCTCAGAGCAGGACTGGACTCGAACTCTCCCTCCCGGGCACCATGTGACCCCACTTTTATATGAGAGTCCCGGGATTACCAAGCAAATTAATGATTGGCTGAGACCAACACATAAACTACCTGTCACTCAAATAAGGAAATTAACCAAACAGGCCTGCTGTAATAGCATCAGCCTGTCTAAATTTACCTGTCATAGAAAGCTAACAAGAAAGGTCACCTACATAAAAGTAGGTGCCCGCTACATAAAGTTGGCATTAAGACAGCACTTCAACTTAAAAGCGATGCTTCTCCAAAAGTATATATAACACATCACATGGTTTACTATGGAAATCAGTTCCTCATTACACTCTGTACACTATAGATAATGCCGCGTACACACGAGCGGACTTTCTATCCTACTTGGTCCGGCACACTTTCCGACGGACTTTGTCCGCCAGGTGCGCCGGACTTTAAAACGAACGGACTTGCCCACACACGCCGGGATTTTCCGGCGGGCTAAGTCCGCCCGTCTTTCCGACGGACTTTCGCCGGAGTTCCGGCGGACTTTCAGAATGAACGGACTTGCCCACACACGGACAAGTCCGTTCATTTTGAACGTGACTCAGGTGCGACGGGACTAGAAAAGGATGTCAATCTTGCCGCTTTTATCGGCTAGATTGACACCTTGCGAGCCCCGTCGCGGGGCATACCAGGCCCTTAGGTCTGGTATGGATTATAAAGGGGAACCCCTACGCCGAAAAAACGGCGTGGGGTCCCCCCTAAAATCCATACCAGACCCCGATCCGAGCACGCAGCCTGGCCGGTCAGGAAAGGGGGTGGGGACGAGCGAGCGCCCCCCCCCCTCCTGAACCGTACCAGGCCGCATGCCCTCAACATGGGGGGTGGGTGCTTTGGGGGAGGGGGGCGCCCTGCGCCCCCCCCCAAAGCACCTTGTCCCCATGTTGATGAGGACAAGGGCCTCTTCCCGACAACCCTGGCCGTTGGTTGTCGGGGTCTGCGGGCGGGGGCTTATCGGAATCTGGGAGCCCCCTTTAATAAGGGGGCCCCCAGATCCCGGCCCCCCACCCTATGTAAATGAGTATGGGGTACATGGTACCCCTACCCATTTACCTAGGAAAAAAGTGTAAGTAATAAAACACACTACACAGGTTTTTAAAATATTTTATTAAACAGCTCCGGGGGGGGGATCTTCCTCCGGCTTCGGGGGTCTTCTTCCGGCTTCGGGGGTCCCTCCGCTTCATCTTCTCCCGGCGTCCGGTTGGTTCTTCTCCGCTCTCCGGCCTCTTCTCCCGGTGTCGCAGGTCTTCGGCCGGCCCCTCCGCTCTCTTCATGTAGCTCTATTGCGAGCGGAGGTCCGGACTTCTGGGCTTCTTGGCTTCTTGGCTTGGCTTGGCTTCTCTTCTCTTCCCCCAGATGTTGACACGACGCTCTCTCCGGCTGGACTGGTGTCTGAGGGCTGCGTTGTGACTTATATAGGCGGAGACCCCGCCCCCATATGATGTCACAGTCCTTGGGCATGCTGGGACTGTGACGTTTTAGGGGGCGTGGTCGACCACGCCCCCTAAAACGTCACAGTCCCAGCATGCCCAGGGACTGTGACATCATATGGGGGCGGGGTCTCCGCCTATATAAGTCACAACGCAGCCCTCAGAGACCAGTCCAGCCGGAGAGAGCGTCGTGTCAACATCTGGGAGAAGAGAAGCCAAGAAGCCAAGAAGCCCAGAAGTCCGGACCTCCGCTCGCAATAGAGCTACATGAAGAGAGCGGAGGGGCCGGCCGAAGACCTGCGACACCGGGAGAAGAGGCCGGAGAGCGGAGAAGAACCAACCGGACGCCGGGAGAAGATGAAGCGGAGGGACCCCCGAAGCCGGAAGAAGACCCCCGAAGCCGGAGGAAGATCCCCCCCCCGGAGCTGTTTAATAAAATATTTTAAAAACCTGTGTAGTGTGTTTTATTACTTACACTTTTTTCCTAGGTAAATGGGTAGGGGTACCATGTACCCCATACTCATTTACATAGGGTGGGGGGCCGGGATCTGGGGGCCCCCTTATTAAAGGGGGCTCCCAGATTCCGATAAGCCCCCGCCCGCAGACCCCGACAACCAACGGCCAGGGTTGTCGGGAAGAGGCCCTTGTCCTCATCAACATGGGGACAAGGTGCTTTGGGGGGGGGGGCGCAGGGCGCCCCCCTCCCCCAAAGCACCCACCCCCCATGTTGAGGGCATGCGGCCTGGTACGGTTCAGGAGGGGGGGGCGCTCGCTCGTCCCCACCCCCTTTCCTGACCGGCCAGGCTGCGTGCTCGGATCGGGGTCTGGTATGGATTTTAGGGGGGGCCCCACGCCGTTTTTTCGGCGTAGCGGGGTTCCCCTTTATAATCCATACCAGACCTAAGGGCCTGGTATGCCCCGCGCTCGCCGCAATAGGAAGATTTGTTTTTCCTATTGCAGCGAGCGCGAGATGCAATACCATGCCCTCGTGTTGTATTTGGTCTGTCGGACCAGCCTACACACGAGCGGGCTTTCCGTCGGACCAGCACACACACGAGCGGACTTTCCGCCCGAAACTGAGTCCGACGGAAAGATTTAAAACATGTTTCAAATCTTGGTCCGGCGGGCTTTTGGGAAAAAGTCCGCCGGAAAAGTCCGCCGCCGCCCACACACGGGCGGATTGTCCGGCACACTCTGGTCCGCCGGACCAAGTATGCCGGAAAGTCCGCTCGTGTGTACGCGGCATAACAGTTCATCAATAACTTTATAACTCTTCTCTCTGTATTGTGCAGCATTTCTGAGCTGGTACCGCTGAGCTTGTACTGGACTCCACCAGCTCAATTACCCATCACCTCACACCCAGTGCCATTGATTCATATATTACAGTGACGTGACGGAGCTGACAAGTGACCGAGGAGTGGGTGTGAGTGAAGGAGTGGAGGCAACACCGGGCACCCCAGCTAATGTGAGAGCACTCTGTACAGAGATAAAGTGAGTAACCAGTGGAATGGATACCAACATTATCCTGTCTATATCCAGAGGACAGATCCTTTGTTGTTGTATGAATCCAAACTTTACCAGGCTCCTATAATGTGGAGTCTAGCCATCTGGTAAGGCAACAGCTTTTTCTTATCACGGTGATCAGTGCACTTTGGGTGTTTAGTCGTATAGCATCCTTGAAGACAAGACCACTTAGGATATTTCACATAATATTTACTTTGGACTTTTTCATGGATTGATCACTGTTATTATTTTCAACCATTTATTATTTCACATTAGCGCGACAATTTTTTATACTTCATTGTTTTTACACGAATGTTCTATTGTGTGATTGTCAGCTGCCTTTTGTTTATCACTTTCACCTGCGCAATTACTATATATATCTCTATAATTCATATATTACACTTGAATATTAGGAAGCTGAACTCTTGTACATATCCCGTGCTTATTCTTATTCTGAGGCCTCGCTCCATCTTCAAGGCTGGGTCCCTAGGATGTCCGTGCTGTGATGTTGGACCCAGTATAGGAGTTCCAGTCACTAGGGAATAAGCCTAAGCACACAAGCACCTTCACTACCAGGGCCTTCCATCATATTTACCAAATCACACCACTACCTGACTGGCTGGCTGTTTATGTACTTGACACTAGCACTGTAGTTATTAGCAATGGCAATATAGCTTCCTCTGAATAGCTTCATGGCCTCTTAAACATTTGTACTGCATCTTCCGTAACTCGTCTTGTCCCCTGATAAGTCCTGTTCTTTGTGATATGCCATACATGCATGCATGCCTTTAAGATTGTGCTCAAGTAACTTCAGACTAGGTTAAGTTTAATAACATAAAATGTTATTTACTGAAGTTGTTTAAATGTAACAATTGAACAGTTCAACAAAAGATGTCTTCAATACACATGCCTGTACACAATCATCTAAGTGCCCATTAGCTAGTCCACTGGTGCCCCTAAATGTCCCATGCAGTAGTCATACCTTAAATAGGTGAGACATTTTCAAGTCCTTAAGTCCGAAGCATGAGTCCAAACCCCTGGAACCCCAACTAGAATCCCACAGGGGGTGGTCACGTGCATGTAGTAGTTCACATCCTGAGCAGCATTCTGTTCCTAGAATGGAACCATACCTCTGTATGTCTTACTAACTACGGCACCCCCGAGAGGTGGTTCCCTCCCTTTTTATATGTTTGCCACAGCAGATGGTGGTACTTCCCCAAAAATCCTGGAAAACCTCACCAGTAGAGTTAACTCTTACCTCCCAGGGAGTACCACCTCAGCAGGGCAAGCACAACTAAACCATGCAATATTCTAACACAGAAGACCATAGACATCAAGTGAAAAACTGTAGAACTTTTTTTTTTTTTTTTTTTTAAGCAATCTTTATTTTACATTTTCATTATAAAAAACATAAAATAGAGAAACATAAAGGAAAAAATATCAGCATCAACAATCACAGGTATCACTAATTCCTGTGCTAAAGCAAGTAACTATAATATTACATCTGCTGGTTTCTCCATGTTCTGTGTGGAATCGAAGGGTTTGAATTCCCTCAGGAATGAAGAGAACATGTTGAGACCAGTACAAGTAGCTGATTGAAATTATTTGAACAGAAAATATGCAAATGAAAAATAGGGAAAAAGACAAACAAGTTTAATGCAATCAATAGCCTTTAGACATTTTCAGATTTCGCCAATAGAGCGTAGTACCATGTGTAAGTCCGGAAAGGCCCCACCTGCGTGGCAGATGTTGCAAAGGCGAAACCAACCACCCTTGGGAAAGAAGTCGCACTAGGCAGAAAATGGCCCCTACACCTCCCTGGGCTGCGGCCCAGTTATTGGCTGAGCAAAGAGCTGATCACACGAGAGCACCAGTGAGGCCAACCGGGTACTCACACAAGGTCTGGTAGACGACTAGAGAAAAAAAAAGGAAAATATTGCATTAAATGAAGTGCAAAAAATGTTGAGACATATAGGACTAAAAAGCACTGCCGAGATGCTTATATTCAGCATTCACACATGGTTTCCTTGCTGCTAGAAAAAGGAAAAAAGGAAATAAATGATTCAAAACCAAAATTGTCTAAATGTTGGATTCACCAGGGCCAACAATGCTACATCTAAACTGGATGAGACTGAAACCGACCCTGAGACATGGTTCTTCCATGGAGCCCAGATCGAGTCAAAGCGCTCCTGGGAACCCTTACAGGTAGTGATCCACTCCTTCGCCTCCATTATCTCCCAGTCCAATCCTTTTTACTTGGAACACGTGTGCTCTTCCAGTGAATTGGTATAAGATGTTTGGTAGCATTGAGAAGGTGAGGGAGAGCGCTACGTTTTTAATGAGAAAAGTGGATTGTGGGAATGTGGAGCAAAAAGTGCTTCGGTGAAAGGGGAAGATCAATATCTAGGCTTTCCTTTATGTGTTTCTGAACCATGGACCAAAAGCTCGATAGCACAGGGCAGTCCCACCACATGCCTATGACAGATTCCTACCCGCAATAGTTTTTTTCGAGGGGAACACACAGTTTAGAGGAAGTTTGAAACCTCCAATTAAGAATTTGCTGTAGTGCAACCGTTTGATAATAATGTTAACTAATAATACTGTTAATACTGACATCAGGTATTCCAAGACCTCCCATGCGTTTGGGCCGTTGCAATAAAGCTATGGCAAGTCATGGTCTCCTACCACTCCATACAAATGAGATAAAAAGGCTTCGGAGCTCGACAAAGAAGCGTTTAGGCAGGGGGACTGGTACCATCTGCAGAAGAAAAAGTATGTGGGAAAACTGTCATCTTAATAATGTTTGTGCAGCCGATCCACGTGAAAGTAGTTCTGTCCCAAGACTGCAGGTCCCTACGAATTGTTCTAAGGAGGGGGGGATAGTTTTGAGTATACAATCAGTCTAGGGGGTCAGTGAGTTGGATACCTAAATATCTCAGTGAGGTGGTAGCCCAGGTGAAGGAGAAAGCACCCCTCAAAGCAGTAGCAAGATTAGGGGGTATGGTGATCGGTATGATCTCAGATTTCGTGTAGTTAATCTGAAAATTAGATACCTGGCCATAGTCTGATAATTCCACCATAAGGTTCGGCAACAAGACAAGGGGGTCAGTAACATGAAAGAGTATCTCATCCGCATATGCCGATAGCTTATGTACCATAGAGACTATGGAAATTCCTCCGATATTCAGATTAGCTCAGACCCTCCAAAGCAGCGGCTCTAAAGTCCCCTGAGTGGTAGGTGAAGAGTAGATTGCAAAAAAAAAGTCCCAATCAACCTGATCGAAAGCCTTCTCTGCATCTGGTAGATAAAAACAAATAGGGAGGTAGGGGTTATGTGAACGGGCCCAATGAACAAGCTGGAGTGCCCTAATGGAGTTATCTCTAGCCTCGTGTCCCACAATGAAACCGGTTTGGTCAGGGTGAACTATCGAGGGTAGGAGGTGCTTTATCCAATTGACAAGGATTTTGGCAAATATTTTCAAATCAGTATTTAATAGGGAAATCGGGGATAGTTTTGTGGGAGAGTATGATCCTTCCCCTCTTTTGTCAAAACCGTAATGTGTGCCAATAAGATCCCCTTAGGGATGTGGCCCCGAGATGCAAGAGAGTTAAAGTATGTACACATATGGGACTGAAGCTGAGAGAAAAACCTCAAATAGTATGCCTAAGTAAAGCCATCGCCTGACTGTGGCCAATAGTTTTATCGGAGATAAGGGTTGTTCCAGGTCAGTCTGCAAGAGAAAGGTTGGGGAAACCAGAACAGGCAAGATAGGCTTCAATGCGAGACTTCTTTAGCGCTATGTCTACAGGGGAGAAGGCAGAATCCAGGTCGTACAATCCTGCATAATAATCGTGGAACAGGGAGGCAATTTTAGAAGTGTGTTGTACCGTCGCTCCTGAAGGGGAGTGCAATTTGTGTACATGGGTGGATGCGCGATGCCTGCGGACTGCCCATGCGAGCATCCTGCCACGTTTATTGCCATGTTCATAATACTTATGTAATGTGGGGCATATAGCAGCTGTCTGCAGATACGTCGGTCTAATGCCGCGTACACGCGATCGGATTTTCCGACGTGAAATGTTGGATGTAAGCTTGTTGGCGGAAAGTCCGACTGTGTTTGCTCCATCGGACATTTGTTGTCGGACTTTCCGCCAACAAATGTTGGCTAGCATGTTCTCAAATTTTCCCCCAACAAATGTTTGTTGTCGGACTTTCCGATTGTCTGTACACAAGTCCGTCAGACAAAAGTCCAAAGTACAAACACGCATGCCCAGAAGCAAGGACGAGCCGGAATCGCTAGCATTCGTAATTGAGATATTACATTTGTGACGCGGCAAATCATGAAATTTTTCAATGCAGTGCATTCTCTTCTTCTTTATAATGGGATAATAATGAAGCTGCTTTCCTGCTGATATTCACAGTTATTCACAGTAAGTTCTGACAAACTTTTTTTTTTTTTCTAGTGATCTCCAGAATAATATTTTTTTTCTGTGTTTTTTCTATTGATCTCCAGAATATATATTTTTTATTTTATTGTGTTTTCTGTGTTTTTTCTAGTGATCTCCAGAAAAATATTTTTTTGGTGTTTTTTTTCTAGTTATCTCCAGAATAATTATTTTTTAGTTTTGTGTGGCAAACGCCATTATTAGCTTGTATTTTTTTAACCTCAAAGATACAACTATGTTGGTGTCCCTTGTTAATTTGACATTGTATTTTTGAAATGTACCTGCCTACTCACAAACAAACAGTCCTTTTTGAAGTAAAACACATAGCCAAGTATTTGTCAAAACAAAACTTTTAAATTGAATAGGGAGCACAAGGTCATATCAAAATAAAGAGGAAGGCAATGATGGACAAACAGTTGGAATTGGTGAAACCTTTGTACCCCAGGGCAGACATCAATTATTTGACTGTCAAAATTGGTAACCTGAGGAGTCCATTTAATAGGCAGCACAATATGGTCCAGGACTCCGAGAGATCGGAGCAGCAGCAGATGACATATATGTCCCGAGGCTGTAGTCTTACATAGGGATGGGCTATCTGTTCGAGTTGAACATGAGCTCGACTCGAACATTGGCTGTTCGCCCGTTCGCCAAACAGCGAACAATTTGGGGTGTTCGTGGCAAATTCGAAAAAGCCCCGGAACACCCTTTATAATTCTATGGGAGAAATCTAAAGTGCTGATTTTAAAGGTTAATATGCAAGTTATTGTCATAAAAAGTGTTTGTGGACCTGGGTCCTGCCCCAGGGGATATGTATCAATGCAAAAAAAGTTTTAAAACGTCAGTTTTTTTGGGAGCAGTGATTTTAATAATGCTGAAAGTGAAACAATAAAAGTGAAAGACTCCTTTAAATATCGTACCTGGGGGGTGTCTATAGTATGCCTGTAAAGTAGCGCATATTTCCCGTGTTTATAACAGTCCGAGAGCAAAATGACATTTCTAAAGGAAAATAAAGTCATTTAAAAGTGCCGGCTATTAATGAATTGTCGATCCCAACAATACACATAAAAGTAATTGAAAGTCATTGAAAAATAAAAAAATAAAAATGTGTGGGGGTCCCCCAAAATTCCATTACCAGGCCCTTCAGGTCTGGTATGGATATTAAGGGGAACTCCATGCCAAAATGTTTTAAAAAATGGCGTGGGGTTCCCCCAAAAATCCACACCAGACCCTTATCCGAGCACGCAACCTGGCAGGCCGCAGGAAAAGAGGGGGGATGAGAGAGCGCCCCCCCTCCTGAACCGTACCTGGCCACATGCCCTCAACATGGGGAGGATGTCCCCATGTTGATGGGACAAGGGCCTCATCCCCACAACCCTTGCCCAGTGGTTGTGGGGGTCTGTGGGCGGGGGGCTTATCGGAATGTGGACGCCCCCTTTAACAAAGGGGACACCCAGATCCCGGCGGCGCCATCTTCACCAGGAGGGGATTCTGGACAGAGCCTTTGAGGTCTATTGTGCTGAGAGGGCACCTGCCCATTCCAGTAGAGAGTACAGTATTGCTGAGTTAGTTCTTTCTACAGACTGCTGGTGAGACTTGTAGTTCCACTGAGGTGAATCTACTTCTTCACAGGCATCATACAGCTGGACTTTGGGGCTTTGTCTTCCTCCCCTGCGTTGTAAGGTCAATACTGTATTGCACTCACATGTAAGGAGGAAACTACAAGTGGTGATATTTCTTCAGTTAAGCAGTCATCAGCATATCTTTTGTTCTACAGTCATTTCTTTCCCTTTGTCTTTGTGGATTACAAATACTGCAGTTTAAACATCAGGCTAGCTGAAGATATCCGGAGTTAAAAGGAACTTTCACCAACTTCCTTTTTTACTAAGCATTGCTGCTTTACTCATAAGTTGAACTCTGAATTATAGCCTAGGGTGAGCCATTGAGTATATGTTAGACTTTACACTGTGTTCCTGAATGTAAATCTTATATCCTGTATTTTTGGTCTGTGTGTTGAGTCCTCAGTGGGAAGGTATTTAATATATGTCTTGAAGATATTAAGTACTTATCCCTCGGAGTACCTGTTCACATATACTCTTTAAGGTGATTATAATGTTATAAGTTCTGTGTATGTGCATTAAGTGAAAATCGTTGCTAATTATAACTTGTGTCCATTCACGCTCTTTATTGTGTTCCGTTGCTTATCTCAGTAAACTTTTTCTGAGTGGTTCAGTGATATCGTGTGAGTTTCTCATTACTAATGCTACATTGCAGAATGAAACCCAACGTGTCAGAGGTAAGAGAGGATCTGAAGAGTCGGGGTAGCCAGTGGGGTATAGAGTTAATCAGCAGCCCTCACGGGAGTACCGCTACACATACATTAACAACAATAACATTGTGTGTGTGTAGCAGAACCACAGCACAACATAATAGTTAGCTGAAGAAGAGATTGTCACCTCATGTATCAAATAAGTTACGTTTGCACTATTGAAGAAAATGGCCAAAATTAAAAGGCTATTTGAGAACCTAGGCGACAGATAAGAAACACAAACAGTAATTCAAATGAAATATGAGTTAGGTTTTTCAAAAAAATGTTATTCAACATCTGCAAGATTTGCTTGTAAATCAATTGCCCCCCTACCCACGAAGTAATTAACATAATTTTGCCTGACTTTGCGGGTGCTTTGGGGGGCAAGCCAGGACAGCCACTTTCGAGCACTGTCATTGAAGTAGGTTCTGCTGGCTGCATTCTTGCAAAGGTAGTTGTGCAGAATGCAGCAGCTCAAGATTAATTTTGTATTCAGCCAGGTTGATAGACATAAGGAAAAGCCTGAACTGGCTGGCCATTATGCCAAAGGCATTCTCAACCACTCTTCTGGCACGGGCCAGTTGGTAATTAAAAACCCTCTGCTCTGGGGTCATGTTCCTCATGGGGAACGGCCTCATCAGATGTTCCCCCAGAGCAAAGGCCTCATCCGCCACAAACACAAAATTGAGGCCCGCAACATTCTCCTCTGGAAGTGGCAACCCCAAGGTGCCATTTTGTAGACGCCGGTAAAACTCCATCTGGGAGATCATTCTTCTATCCGAGTTACGCCGTTCTTCCCTACATCCAGGTAGATGAATTCATAATTGGCCGTCACCACCGACAAAACATCACTATACTACTGAACCCCTTATAATTAAAGTAGTATGACCCCGAGTTGGGTGGTGGGATGGTCCTGACGTGCTTCCCATCAATAGCACCACCACAATTGGGAAAGTCCCACTGGTGGAAAAACTGGGAAGCCACAGTCTGCCATTCCTGTGGGCTGGAAGGAAACTGTGGAGTCAAACAAGAAAAAAAATATCTACTTTTGCATATAACATTGCAAGCAGATTATACACAAACATTCTTGGCCAACATGAGTATAACATTTATTGAAATGAGTATTTAAAGACAAAAGTATAAGGTTAACGTATCAGGTTCCTCACCCCCTCTGGTGGCCCATTGGAAAAATTTTATGGGGGTGGGGGTAGATGTTTTGGACAGGTAACCCTCTCCACTTCATTGAGAGCTGAATGCATAAATAATGTGTGTTACTTTGGCCAGCCCCTCCTTACTTACACTATTGGCAGCCCACTGGACAGGTAAGAAGTGTCATAATCCAAAAATATGAATACACACTGTCCAAATTGAAACACATTTTTACATTCTGCAATTACCTATCAAGATAATAGGAGAACAAAACTTTAAACAGTACCATTTGAATGTATTCATGCAGGTACTTGCACTACATGCTTTGGTGAATTCATCCATAAATATGAACACAAAAGAAGTAGGTATAGTGTGTATGGGTTTGGCAAAGTCAGCCGAGTATTGGTATCGGTTGACTTAGCGGTTGGGGGGGAGGGAGGGTTCAAAATGAGTTTGCCCCCCCCCCCCCAAAAAAAGCCTCTTGCATTCTGCCTGAATTTAAGGACAACAATAACATTTGGACACATTTTAGGGGGTGTTTAGGGTAAGCACTGCAATGGAGCTGACAAAATACATTGTTAACTGACTAGGCTAGGTGTGTATGGGCCCAGGATAGCATGCTGGTGAGGTTAATGAAGGCAAATATGCATGAAGGACAAAAAAGGAGCATTAAAAGCTTACAGCATGCATGAGGACAAAGAGGACATTCACAGCATATTACAATCATGGTAATTATGGAATGATGAAATGAATACAATATATTAGCAAACATTAAATACATAGAATGTGATGTTAAAGGATAAAACTTACCCTAATATAGTCCTTCTGAAGGACTTGAATTATGGCAGAACAGGTCTCTGGAATAACGATTCCCAGAGCCTGGGGGGAGATCCAAGTCGTGAACTTCAGGTCCTGGAGACTCCTCCCCATCACCAAGTACTGCAAGGTGGCGACGAGCCTTTGCTTGGGAGAGATGGCTTGCTGCATGCAGGTGTCCTGCTTTGTAATATAAGGGGACAGCAAAGCCAATAGACGGTGAAAGACGTGGTCCGTCATCCGGAGATAATTCCTGAAATCATCAGGATTATTCTCCTGGAGCTCCCACCACAAAGGCATATGACAGAATTGGTCACGATTAAGCAACCAATTCTTGGTCCAAGAACTCATCCTCCCCCTGTTCATGGACTGGACTTGGGTCAAAGCAATAACACCAAGCCCAACAACAGCACGATCTCTCCAACGAGAACGCAACATGGCTAGTTAACAAATGGCTGCTCAGAACGAACTGAAAGAACGCACTGAAAATCAGAAAAGACCTGACAAGCACAACCTGAAAATCAGAAACGACTGGACAAGCACTCACTGAAAATCAGAAGCGAACTATAAATAGAATGCACTGAAAGACAGAAATGACCTGACAAGTACGCACTGAAGAACAGATACGATCCGACAAGCACAACCTGAAAAGCAGAAACAAACTGAAAAGCATGACGCTGTAAAGAGCGAATCGTCACTCACCAAACTTTTACTAACACGAGATAAACACGAGATTAGCAGAAGGGGCCCAAAGGGTGGCGCACAACTATTGAACTTCCTTTTTATCAGCTCATCGTACCTCTTGTACGTCACTACGTTCGTAATTGGTGGCCAACAATTGTGTGACTGTGTGTATGCAAGACAAGTTGGAGCCAACACACTTCAAACAAAATTCCACGGTTTTGTTGTCGGAAAGTCCGATCGTGTGTACAAGGCTTTAGAGTTTTTGCAAAAAGCGCACGCAATTCCACCAGAGGTCGCTTACAGGTCAGCCCGCTGTTTCTTTGTTGCAAGGCTGAAAGGACCCTCTGGAAGTCTGCCTGCCTCTCCTTCTTTCTCTTAGTTCCTTGGTGATAGAAGCGCAACTGTCTTGAGGCCCTCCTAAAGAACTCCACCGCTAACCTCTCCATTATTCTTCTCTGCAAAGTAATGTGATAAAGTATCTGTCGTCCCCGCTAATACAGCCACGTCATCTAGAAGGTCTTCATTAAGCCTCCATGACCAGGTCCTGGCCGCAGCGCGTGGTAATGAAAGAGAAATCGTAATTGGAGAGTGGTTGGAGATGGTGATCTGCTCTATGGCGGTGGTGGTGTCAGTCAAGAAGTCCAAAGTGCTATGGTCCACTAACAATTGATCTATTCTAGTGTATGTGTCATGAACCCTAGAGTAGTAGCTGTAAGCCCTCTCTGAGGCATGTAGGGATCTCTAGCCACCCACCAAGGCAAGATTTTGGAGGGATTTACGAAAGTGTTTCAAGAAGGAGCAAGAATGTGTAGGGCGGTTTGCAGAGGTGTCAAACTGTAGAACATTTTAATAACACATACACATCTTACATCCACCTGCTTACAATCTAGCCTTCTGTGACATCTAGTTAGTGCCTCTGCTGCCTGCCCTTACAGTGATAATAGCTGGTAAACAGACTGCTGTGGTTTCTTAGAATAGAGTGATGACCAATATAGCAACTACAAGCAACAAGTGATGGTGATTATGGTAAAGTTTAATCTACACAGAAATTATTGCAATTGTTGATTACTTGTAGGTGTGTCAGTGTATAAAAAAGCAGTACAACTAGGCCTTACAAGAACAGAAAAAAAACATTGATCCTGATCAAACTGCATTCAGCTTTTATTTTCCTGTTGTGGACTGACAACATGCTGCCTTTACTGAACTGAAATGGCAAAGAAGGGTGTCACCTCTGCTCAGTTGTCTTTTTTCTCTTCTCTTCTCCAAAACAAAGGGAAAGGGTTGTGTAATTTCAAAAACACAGTTATGCACTTTAGGGGTTTTTTTTGCAGTTCACTGTCAAGATCTGGGTCACCTGCTGGTGACACTGTGGTTCCCAAAGCTGAGGGGCACAGTTTTGGTGGCCACCAAGGGGGGTCTCCTAACAGCCAACTGATCCCAGTAATTGGGCTCCAGCTGATGCTGTCTACTGGGAAGATATATAACCCCCCACTTGATTTAAATCAGTGCTATAGTATTTTGCCTGTACTGTACCTGCTTGCTGGTTATCCTGATCCTGATCTCTGCCTTATCCTGTACCCTGTATCCTGTTCCCCCATTTTTTCTTGCCTTGTTGCCAGTTTCAGTCCTGGTTATGCCCTGTTTATGGCATTTATGGTTTATGTTTGCTTCCCTTTTACTTGTATAGATATATTTTAGTATAGTTATTGTGCTAGTTAGGTTTTCTGTCACTTGGTTTACATATACTGTTCACATATATTTTCACATTTGTTTTGTGCACTGTCTGCTGTTGTTGGATGGGGTTTTGTTTCACCATTAATAAATCTTACTTTAAACCTTACTAAGTCTTATTCCAGTTTACACTGATCTGGTCTTCCCTGCTGCTGCTGCCTGACGCTTGCACTTGGTATCTCTGACATAAAACTTAAGCCCACTAACGACCAAATAAGTTACGCTTGGGGACTAAGAGGTATCTGCTCTTAGCCCTGGTTCACACTGAATGTGGCTTTAAACTCGTGTGAGCTTCCCCTCATTTCCGATCTACCCCTCAGATTTACAGCGACTGCACTTCCAAGTGCACTTTCAGTGCAATTTCAAGTGCACTTTGCACTTGTAGTTGTAGTTTGCACTTGTAGTGCAAAGTGGATTTGCCTTTTGTAAATAACCCCCTATATTTCATGTGAAATTTGCATTACTGAATAAAGATCTTTGCCACCAGATTTTGCAGGATTGCCCTAGTGAAAACAAAAAGCACAAGTAAAGGCGCAAAAGCTTAGAACCATCAATATCCCAAATACAATTTAAAATCTGATGTTGTAGAGCACACAGCCTGTATTAGTCCATGTAAGTATTTAGTAGTGAATGGGGAGTAAAAGTGAAAAACTGCCGCTATAATCATTAGTCGATCAAGGCAGGTTTCTATTTAGTGAAGTGCAGCCTTTGAAATTTGTTCTGAGCTAGTTCTTACTGGTATTCCTCAAGGCCATGATGATTTCCTTTCTCCCTTAATGCCGCATATACACGGTCAGATTTTCCAACAAATGTTCGATGTGAGCTTTTTGTCGGAAATTCCGACTGTGTGTAGGCTCCATCGGACATTTTCCGTCGGAATTTCTGACAAACAAAATTTGAAATCTGGATCTCAAATTTTCTGACAACAAAATCTGTTGTCGGAAATTCCGATCGTGTGTACACAATTCCGGCGCACAAAGTTCCACGCATGCTCGGAATCAAGCAGAAGAGTCGCACTGGCTATTGAACTTCATTTTTCTCGGCTCGTCGTATGTGTTGTACGTCACCGCGTTCTTGACGATCGGAATTTCCGACAAGATATGTGTGACCGTGTGTATGCAAGACAAGTTTGAGCCAACATCTGTCGGAAAAAAAACATGGATTTTGTTGTCGGAATGTGCGATCGTGTGTACGCGGCATTGGTATGTTTTAGGTTGAGTCTCTAGTGTGGATGCTGGAGGATGACAAATCTTGCTTTCTTGAGCACTACTCAGCACATTCACAAAGAGTTTTGTTACCCTGTGTGTTAGTTCTATGAGTGAATTGTAAGAAGTATGTAACTGATGCTGAATTCTGAATAGTCTATGATGAATATGGAAATGGTATGTATCTGCCATACAAATACAATTAGAACTCTCTGGGGGTTATTTACTAAAGGCAAATCCACTTTGCACTACAAGTGCAAACTACAAGTGCAAAGTGCACTTGAAATTGCACTGAAAGTGCAGTCGCTACAGATCCGAGGGGGGCATGCAAGGAAAATAAAAAAACAGCATTTTGGCTTGCACATGATTGGATGATACAATCAGCAGAGCTTCCGCTCATTTCAGATCTAACCCTCAGATTTACAGCGACTGCACTTCCAAGTGCACTTTCAGTGCAATTTGAAGTGCACTTTGCACTTGAAGTTTTCACTTGTAGTGCAAAGTAGATTTGCTTTTTGTAAATAACCCCCCATTGCATCACTGCTGTGCTTTCTCTAGTCAGACACAGAAAATGCAAACTGAAGTTTGTTCAGCCTTTGCTCCAAGCCTTGTCAGAGATACTATCCCCAGTCTTAGTTGATTCACACCAATTTAGTCTTGCCTTTAGACACCAAGAATTTCTTCCTTCATTACCCTTAGCAACCACACCTGCTGTTAAGGAATCCTTACTTCATGTATATCAGTACTCTGCTCTCAATAGCTGTACTTCCCCTGCATTTGACCCACTGATGGCTCTCTCTACCACTCCATTGTCCTCGGCAAACCCTCAGAAATTTTTCTCTGCTACCTTTTCAGCTCCACTTCTCAGTACTTTTGCTACTCCAGTCCAGCCTGATCTGATGCCTGCTATTCCAGTGCAGCCGGATCCAATTTCTGCTGCTTCAACCCAGCCTGGTCTGATGCCTGCTACTCCAGCCCAGTCTAATTCAATGCCTGCTACTCCAGCCCAGCCTGATCTGATGCCTGCTAAATCAGCCCAGCTTGATTAAATGCCTGCTACTCCAACCTGGCCTGATCTGATACCTGCTGCTCCAGCCCAGCTAGCCTCTGCTGATTCTCTGTCTTTTTCCCAGCCTGCTGCTGGTCCGGTGACGGCTACCCAGCTCTGTTACTAGGGTTGAACTCTCACCAGCTGTTGGGTGTGATCCAATATTCCTAGCCGTATTGCCTTAGTTCCTCTTTGCAGCCATTTGCTTGTGTTTTGCCAAAGCCTGGCTGTCTAGACATCCACTCTGAATTTGATAACTGCATTTGTTAAAACAATTCCAGTAATAAAGGTATTCTGGAGATGGGCATGAGTTCTATGTGAGCTTTCTCCTGACCTAGGCATTATCTCCAACTCCAGTTACATCAGTTACATCAGGGGGTCCAGTTTGGGTAACCAGTGCCTTGGAAAGACCTGGGTGGCTGCCTGGCTGGTAATATGCAACCAGATTAGAATCTTAGATGTGTAATGTCCAGGGTTGAAGGGTCACCCTGGCATCAGGGAACCTATATGAGCTAAGAACTCTAGTAACAAGCCTTCAGATGACCCATGGGATCCCAGTGTTGGGATATGTGCTTTGTGGAGCTGCAAATGTTGCAGTAAATGATCTGACCTGTGTGACACCCAGCCAACTTCCAGACCCAGGTGGCAGGGCACATAGACAGTTTCCAGGTCCTGGTGGCAGGGCACCTAGCCAGTTGTCAGACCCTGACAGTGGGGTATCCTGCGCTTTAAAGTACTGTGGTTTTAGTAAATCGGGAATGTCTTCAGATCTTCTAATAGGAGATCTTCTCCTTTTTGGACTTATCAAGTGCAGGAGAAATGGACTATAATGTTCAAGGCCACGTGGAGCATCTAAAAGTTGTTCCTTGAGGTGAGGAACTGTCAGGACCTGGATAACCTGCTGGTAGTGCAGTGGTTCCCAGAGCTGAAGGGCTCAGTTCTGGTGGCCACCAGCGGGTGTCTCCCAGCAGCCAGCCAATCCCAGTAATTATAACCCCCCTCCCCCCTTCCCCCCTTGAGTTTAATCAGTACTTCAGTGTTTTGCCTGTTAGCCATATACCTGCTTGCTGATGATCCTGATCCCTGCCTTATTCTGTACCCTGAAACTTATATCCTGTTCCCCCATTTCTGCTTCCCTTGTTCCCAGTCTCAGTCTTATATTTTCATGTTAGAAAATGTAGGACTGAGACTGGTCTTGTCATCCCTGCTGCTGCTGGATGCCTGCACTCAGCATCCCTTACATTTACAGATATATCAAAATGCTTTCAAAATTATATTTATTACACCATAAGGTAGCAAATATGAGAGGCTAATTGTTAGGGTTTATATAAACATTAAGCACCATTTTGTGTTATCTACTGCAACTGCACTATTAATTCTGCTAGATCCCTACTTGCTACTGGGAAGGCGTATATCTGGTAACATGACATATCTGGTCACATGATTCAGTATTGTGTAACTTCCCTTTGTCTGTTAGTGAGCAAGAAGCCTCCTTTGGGTGGGATAAAAAAATACATGTACCCACAACACCAGACTACTGGCAACAAGATT
This sequence comes from Aquarana catesbeiana, assembly GCF_042186555.1. Lineage (NCBI taxonomy): Eukaryota > Metazoa > Chordata > Amphibia > Anura > Ranidae > Aquarana > Aquarana catesbeiana. The sequence goes on along the minus strand of NC_133327.1, from coordinate 363,289,445 downwards.
TTAGCCAGAGCGGTGGCATTGTACTTTACAAATATACAAAGGTGAAAAGCAGCAGACCTGAGCAGATAAACTAGTTCCCTTATATGCACTTTGGATGCTCTTATTTCTAGTAATGGGGTCTTCAAATTAAATTGGACACATTTATGTATTTGATTCATTTAACTGTCATCAAAAGGTTCCAAAACAATGTTGTTTCCCTAATGGGGGAAACAACAGTCGGCTACCATGGGGCTTTTTCCAATATTCTATCTGTGTCTTCAGTATAGATGATATAATTACAACATTCCATAAGTCTGACCCTAACACTATGAAGACTGATAGACATTAGAAGACCATTCTATCATGCTTATTGGTTCATTATATGACCCAAATGGCCTAGAAATATAAAGCCCCTTTTTTCACATAAAAGAAAATCCCTCTTGGCATATGGTCATTTGGGAGGATTTTATCAGTGTGAATGATTGTACAAAGCGACGGACATTTATGTAAAATCTTCTTTATCATATTCCAGCAATGGTGGGAAAAAATGCTTTACAGGTCCTAATTCCAAGGTCACATACTAATTTATGCACCAACATTTTACATGCTTATTACCCAGGGACTGGGCACTCCCAGGAGGCTATCATCTAGCTTTTAGTCACATCAAGGAACCTTGTTCTCTCAGGGGAGTCATGGGAAGAATTTTCAGTTTTTCATATGAGGCAATTATATTTCCACTGACTTCTTACCCTAATCTCTCTGTCTCGCTGCCTCCTCACTCTCACCACTGTACTCTCATCTTATTCATTCCTTTTCTTCCCCTGACAGCCTGGTGTGAAAACCACAGCATGTGCAGTGTGAAAATGATACTAAACAAAATATCTTCTGATTACAAATTGGTTATAAATGTAATCATTTATAAAGATCACATGTACTTTCTTTCACTCTGCAGCTGCCAATAACTCTTACTTAGTCACACCCTTCCTCTATGGAACATGGCAAGCATTAATGTTTTCCCTGCGGACAGGGGAAGTGAAGATAATACCTTAGATGACTAGCATAGGTGTTACTGCTGCACCATAAAAAAAATAGAGAATGTTCTTTCTATACAAAGTCTCACTTGGTATCTTCAACCACTAACCAATGACTGTTAAGACCTCTGACCCTACATGCTCTTTATTTTCTTTCCTTAATTTATATCCTCCAATATGGAAAGAGTACAGTTGCTTAGTGACACCCATGACAGAGGCACTGAAAATCCTTTAATGGGCACCATGTACTCTATAGCACATATGATCAAAATGACAAACTAATTCTAGAAGAATCTATACATTTTTAAAAACAATCATTTGAATTTTAGACATGCTTATCATTTTTACATTAATCTGCACTTTATTTGTTTATTATTACCTTATTATTGGATTGGACACAAAAAATATTCCCTCTATGGCCAACCCATGGAGTACTTGTCTGATATAGCTACAGTTCAAAAACGAAACATCAATCATTTTAGCTACCAGACACCCATGTTCTCATTTGTGTTCAGAAGGTTATGTTATGTTAAGGAATGATTCACCACTGAAGGTCATGCTCATCATAAAGCCAAGAGATAACATATTATCTGTGGTTCATTTATAACACAAAAGAGGTTTTAAATGTTACATACGTTACACACACAGGTTTAAAGAGAAGCTGCTTCAACAGTTAGCTGGGAGCTTAAACTGAGTCATCATAAATATATGTGATAAAAAGGTATTTTAGGGGAATGAGTTCAGCAAGTTAAGAAACCTGAAAAAAAATATTTAAGGAAATGTCGTGAGAAATATATTTTAGGATGCTTCCATATCCCCTAGCAATATTTACTACAGTAAATCTCATCACATGGGAAATGTCAAAAGGGAAACAACTGCTGACCATTTAATTAGTGGTTTTGTTGGTTAAAAGATAATGCATTTGAATACTCTGCTTTGTTTTTGGTGACAGGTGAAACATTTCAGCACAATGCCAATTGATGTCACGTGATGCTTCCATTCAACGTTTTTGGTTCTATTCTATTTTGGGTACCTGCCATGTTCATGGTTGTTGTGTTGTCTCCTGTAGTGCATGTTTCATCTAAAGTCCCACCTTTTTTGTTTCTTTTTTCTTGTCCAATTGTCGGGGATGGAGGCGCTTGGCTCTACACACCTCGCGCCTCATTCAAAGTCCCACCTTGCTGCTCAGTTTTTTAATTTTATTTCAGCACATGATCTTACTCCATTTTCCAAATAACAGATTGATTTTGTCATTATGCTCAAATAAATATGTTAGTTATGTAAATTGCATATAACACTGGGAGAAGCATATTCAGAATAACACTTAACCATTTTCTGTTTCCCAAACAGTCCAGGTTTATGGTATCTTTTACATTAGTTGGTACTCTAAAGGAAGTGTTCATCAAGTTCTACAAACAATTTGAGTCCAGCCACACTTATGCCGTGTACACACGATCGCACATTCCGACAACAAAATCCATGTTTTTTTTCCGACGGATGTTGGCTCAAACTTGTCTTGCATCACACAGTCACACAATGTTGTCGGAAATTCCAAACGTTAAGAACGCGGTGACATACAACACGTACGACGGCGCTATAAAAGGGAAGTTCAATACCAAGTGAGCCACCCTTTGGGCTCCTTCTGCTAATCTCATGTTAGTAGAACTTTGGTGAGAGACGATTCGGGCTTTTCAGCCTTGTGCTTTTCATATCGTTACTGCTCTTCAGTTTGTGCTTGTGGGTTCGTATCTGGTTTTCAGTGCGTGTAGTCAGTTCGTATCTGTTTTTTCAGTGCGTTCTTGTCCGTTCGTTTCTGATTTTCAGCTCGCTCTTGTCAGGCCTTTCTGTTTCTCAGTGCTTTCTGTTAGTTCGTTCTGACCAGCCGACCGTTTTGAAGCCATGTTGTGGTTACGTACTCGTCGTAGAGTTTGTGCTGTGCAGGGGCTTGGTGTTGGGGTTCTTACTTTGACCCAAGTCCAGTCCAGGGGCGGGGAGGAGTTCATGGACGAAGAATTGGTTGCTCCAGCATGACCAATTCTCTCATATACCTTTGTTGTGGGAGATCCGTGAGAATAATCCTGATGATTTCAGGAATTATCTCCGGATGACGGAACACATTTTTCACCATTTGTTGGCTTTGCTGTCCCATGCATGCGGCAAGTCATCACTCCCGAGCAGAGGCTAGTCGCCACGTTGCGGTACTTGGCAACAGGGAGAAATCTGCAGGACATCAAGTTCTCGACAGGCATCTCCCCCCTGGCTCTGGGGATCATTATTCCAGTTCTGTTCTGCCGTCATTCAGGTCCTGCAGAAGGACTATATTAAGGTAAGATTTCTCCTTTACCATCACATTCTATGTATTTAATGTTTGCTAATGTATTGTATTTCTTTCATCATTCCCTAATTACCATGATTGTAATATGCTGTGAATGTCCTCTTTGTCCTCATGCATGCTGGAAGTTTTTACTGCTCCTTTTTTGTCCTTCATGTATATTTGCCTTTACTAACCTCCCTAGCATGCTATCCTGGGCCCATACACACCTAGCCTAGTCACTTAACAATGTATTTTGTCAGCTCCATAGTAGTGCTTTACTCTAAACACCCCCTTGTGTTCAATGTGTTCAAATATTATTTGTGTCTTTAAATTCATGCAGAGTGCCAGAGGCTTTTTTTTGGGGTCCAAAACTCATTTGGAACCCTCCCTCCCCTAACCGCTAAGTCAACCGATACCAATCCTCTATATGCTGACTTTGCCAAACCCATCCACACTATACCTACCTCTTTTGTGGTCATATTTATGGATGAATACACCAAAGCATGTAGTGAAAGGGCCTGCCTGAATATTTTCAAATGATACTGTTTAAAGTTTTGTTCTCCTATTATCTTGATAGGTAATTGCAGAATGTAAAAATGTGCTTCAATTTGGACAGTGTGTATTATTTTATTTAATTATGACACTTATTACCTGTCCAGTGGTCTGCCAATAGTGTAAGTAAGGAGGGGCTGGCTAAATTAACACACATTATTTAGGCATTCAGCTCTCAATGAAGTGGAGAGGGTTACCTGTTCAAAACATCTCCCCCCCTAATTTTTTTACAATGGGCCATCAGAGGGGGTAAGGAATCTGATAAGTGGACCTTATATTTTTGTCTTTAAATACTCCTTAAAATAAATGTTATACTGATGTTGGCCAAGAATGTTTGTGTCTAATCTGCTTGCAATGTTACGTGCAAAATTACTAATTTTTTTTTCTTGCTTGACTCCACAGTTTCCTTTAAAGCCACAGGAATGGCAGACTGTGGCTTCCCAATTTGGCCAGCGGTGGGACTTTCCCAACTGCGGAGGGGCAATTAATGGGAAACATGTCCACATAGTCCCACCCCCCAACTCGGTGTCATACTATTACAACTATAATGGGTTTAATAGTATTGTGATGTTGGCGGTGGTGTCAGCGACATATGAGTTTTTCTATGTGGACGTGGGGAAGAATGGCCAGTTGTCGGATGGTGGAGTCATTGCCCAGACCGAGTTTTACAGACGGCTCCAGAATGGTGGCTCGGGATTGCCACCTGATGAAGAGAATGTGGAAGGACTCCCGTTCGTCTTTGTCACCGATGAAGCGTTTGGGCTGGGTGAACACCTGATGCGGCCATTCCCGAAGAGGACCCTCACCCCGGACCTGAGGGTTTGTGTGTAGCAGACCCACAACATAATAGTTTGCTGAAGAAGAGATTGTCACCTCATGTATGAAATAAATTACATTTGCACTATTGAAGAAAATGGCCAAAAAAGAAAAGCACATTGGAGAACCAAGGAGACAGCTTAAAAAAAACACAAGCATTAAATCAAAGGAAATATTATTTCAATTTAACAAAAACATTTCTTTTTTTTCTTAAACATTGTCTGGCATATCAATGGCCCCCCTACCGACAAAGTACTCTAGATACTTTTCGCAAACTCCGCGGGCGCTTTGGGGTGGCAAGCCAGAACGGCCAGCTTCAAGAGCCGTCAGATGTGTTGGATCCAAAAATTAGCCGGCCTCATTTGTGGTGGAGAACGCCTAATGGACAGCCGGTTCCGCCTATTCCTCACTGCAATAAACATGGCGGAATATAAAATCAATCACATCGTTCTTGCATGCTGCATATTACATAACTTTTAAAGAAAAATTGCATCCAACTATGTGGCCTCAGTTGGGACTGAGGCCGGCTTATTACCGGATCCAACACATCTGACAGCTCTTGAAGCTGGCTGTTCTGGCTTGCCCCCCAAAGCGCCCACGAAGTTTGCAAAAAGTATCTAGAGTACTTTGTGGGTAGGGGGCCCATTGATATGCCAGACAATGTTTAAGAAACATTTTAAAAAGAAATGTTTTTGTGAAACTGAAATAATATTACCTTTGATTTAATGCTTGTGTTTTTTTTTAAGCTGTCTCCTTGGTTCTCCAATGTGCTTTTCTTTTTTGGCCATTTTCTTCAATAGTGCAAATGTAATTTATTTGATACATGAGGTGACAATCTCTTCTTCAGCAAACTATTATGTTGTGGGTCTGCTACACACACACCTTGTTTTTGTTGTTAATGTATGTAATGCATTAATGATAAAAAGATTAATCATTTTCAGCACCATGAATTAATTTTTGGGAGTTCAGAAAATGGCGTTATTGTGGCAAATTATAAAGCACTGTGAGACTTATTTACTAAAGGAAAATCCACTTTGCACTCCAAGTGCACTGCAAAAGTGCACTTGAAACTGCACTGAAAGTGCACTTGTAGTGAAAAGTGGATTTGCCTTTAGTAAATAACCCCCATTGTCACTGTAAACACCAACTTAGTACCAAAACTGCTACTGAACATTGAAAGAAGAAGCCACACATTGTTGATTTTTATTTTTTTTTACTCTGTGCACATTCATATGTGCTTTAGAAAAGGTTTCTTGAACAAACCAATATATTTTTGGAATAACGTTTTTGGTGTAGACAGTACAAATAGCATTTTTTTGTGTTAAAACAGGCATATTTAAAACCATTAAACAATACACAACTCGGGAACTTACAAAGTTCAACTTTGACAAAGTGAAGGCAATATCAGACATTAGTATGTTGAAACCGTGTTGATCTTGCCTTCATCAGATGGGGTTATGTCACCCCTGTGAAAGCCAAATTTTGAAGATGCACACAAATTGAGAGTCAAAATGGGGATTTCCCTCCTGATCCCATGCCTAATGTCAACATGTGCTAGCTCCCATCATGGGGGATCAATGGACGTGTTTCGGAGGTGCAACCCCTTCCTCTCAGCTAGTTGCGAGGAAGGGGTTGCACCCCCAAAACGCGTACCTTGATATCCCGTGATGGCAGATAGCACATGTTGACACACTGTGTGCATCTTCAAAATTTGGCTTTCAAGATACTTAAAAAAATTGGTGAAAAATCACAAAACAAATTAAGACTTTAGGTGTTTTTTAGATTTGGCCTAAAACATCAATGATATTTTTGAGTCTTTTTTCAATATCATTGATGTCTCCCTTGATCTTCTGTAAATCCTGATTGCACACCATGATCTCCCCGATGAGGACGTGTGCCCTTGCACTTGTGAGATGCAAATCTTCTTCCACAACATCCACATCACCTAAAGTAAAAAAAACCACACCATGTATTATAAATATGCAGGCATCCATCTATTACCTGAAGCTGTGATCTCAGACACTCACCTGTTGTGGTCACAACTTAATAAACCTCTCATTCCTCCACATCTTCTGGTTGTGGTGTGGGGATTTGCTTTTCTTTCGGAGGTGGGGTGTCAGGTCCCTCACTTACCAGACAGGTGAGTCTGCTTGGGCAGAGGGTAGGCTCCCTTACGTATCCGACTCTGGGCCCCTGATAGAGCAGACAGGAAGCCCACGAGTACGGAGTGGTATAAGGGCCTGGTATATGGATCCTGGAGAAAGATGGTCATTCTAGCAGCAGGTGGAACTCAGGAACGATGGAACTGATGCTGAGCAGGAGCTTACTAGGCTGGTCACACACAGGCAGAGGTCGGCAACGGGCTGGCAGCAGAGGCACAAAAGGAGCAGGCAGAAGCGGGGTCAAACAAGCCGGGGTCGGGTTCAGGCAGCAGTCAGGGAGGTCCAAAAGGCAAGCCGGGTCGTAACAGGTCAAAACTTCAGAGATACAGAACACAGAGAGGATCACGGAACTTAGGCACAGAGCTGTTGATCAGGCAGCACCAAACAGAGATTGAGGCAGACCTAAATAGGCCGATTGGCGCCAAACGCCACGCTCGTGCACACGCCGATTCGCCCAGGTGCCCGCGCACCCGCACACGCCCGAGCGCGCCCCCGAACACCGGCGTGCACGCCAGCACTACCAGGCACGCCCGCAGTAACGCCCATAGGCGAACACGCGCTAGCGCGTACGCGCACGCACCCGGACACCACCCTGCACACCGTGGCCGGCCAGACCAGACATGCCAGCACCCCCAGGAACACGCGCCCCAGCACGCACAAAAACACGCGCACCAACGCGCACCGGCGCCCAAACAGGTAACCTCTCTGACAGTGCCCCCTCCTCAAGGGCAGACTCCGGGTGCCCAGCTGGGCCATCTTCGAGGCATGAGAAGCTTTAAATGACTGTAGGAGCTCCCTGGCGTGCAAGTTGCTTTCTGGTTCCCAAGAATTGTCTTCGGCCCATAGCCCTTCCACTTTACGAGGTATTGGACTTGGTTGCGTCTTCTTCTGCAATCTAAAATTGCCTCCACCTCGAACTCTTCTTCGCCGTTAACTAGGATAGGCTTGGGTGGGCCGATATTACGGCCAACAAAGGAATTGGGGGTGACCGGCTTCAAAAGGGACACATGGAAGACTGGATGTATCTTCAGGGCGTTGGGTAGATCAAGTTCATATGCCACGTTGTTAATTTTTCTTTTAACCAGAAAAGGACCCAAGCATCTAGGGCCTAGTTTTTTGGACGGACAGGCCAACTTTAGGTTAGTAGTAGATAACCAGACTGAGTTCTTCCTGAGCTTTGGCCATGGTATTCTGCAGTAATTTGTTGTTTATTGAAAAAAAGTCCAAGGTTTCAGATACTGCAGGGACGGAGCACTCAGGTATAGACCCAGGCAAGAAGGATGGATGGAAGCCATAATTAGCATAGAATGGTGACTGATTGGTAGCTGAGTGCAGTGAATTATTGTAGGAGAACTCTGCGATGACAAGCAGGGAAGCCTAGTCGTCCTGGGAGAACGCAGGGAAACAGTGGAGGTATTTCTCCAAGGTCTGATTCGTCCTTTCAGTTTGTCCATTTGACTGGGTGTGATAGGCCGAAGAAAATGACAATTCAATCTCTAAGGAACTACAGAGGGCTTTCCAAAATCTGGAGGTAAACTGGACGCCTCTGTCAGAAACTATGTTGGTTGGTACTCCATGCAATCTGATAATTTCTTTGATAAAGATGATAGCAGTTTCCATAGCCAAGGGGGTGGCCTTCACGGGGAGGAAGTGGGCCATTTTAGACAGCCTGTCTACCCCATGAAGATGGAAGAGAAACCTTCTGATGGGGGGAGTTCAACAATGAAGTCCATTGAAATCATGGTCCATGGCCTCTCTGGGACCGGTAAAGGTTTTAACAGACCCCATGCCCTTGCCCAGCTATTCTTGCTTCTGGCACAGGTATTACAGGACTCAACATATTCCTTGCAATCCTTAACAAGGTGAGGCCACCAGAAGGTACGTTGTACTAGATCGATTGTCTTTCGTGCGCCAAAGTGACCGGCCAATTTGTGGTCATGGCACAAGTTTAACACCCGTACTTTTAGCTCCTCAGGGACCACAATTTTGTTTTTGTACCAGAACAGCCCGTCTTTGGTACAAGCTTCAGCAGGTGATGTCATTCCCATAGAGGACCGTCTGATCTGAGAGATCAGATCTTCTTGCAACAGCAGGAAATTCCCAGAAGGGAGGATGGTGTCTGGAGGCAGGGTTTTTTCTGAATCAAGGAACATGCGGGAGAGAGCGTCGGATTTGACATTCTTGGATCCGGGTCTGTAGGTGATGTGGAATATGAATCGGGAATAAAAAAGTGCCCATCTGGCTTGCCGGGGTTTTAGTCTCTTAGTCATTCTCAGATATTCCAAATTTTTATGGTCTGTGTAGACCAAAATGGGGTGAGCAGCACCCTCCAAGAGATAACACCATTCTTCCAAAGCTGCCTTAATGGCTAGAAGTTCCCGATCTCCCACGTCGTAGTTCCTTTCGGAAGAAGAAAGTTTACGTGAAAAGAACCCCACAGAGTACAGGAGCGCTTTAGCGCCTTGTCTTTGTGAAAGTACGGCTCCTACCACAACTTCGGAAGCATCTACTTCTAATACAAAGGGTAAAGCTGGATTGGGATGTTTGAGGATAGTGGCTGAAGTAAACAGAGCCTTGAGTTTTTCAAAGGCCACTTGTGCCTTAGGGGTCCAGCAGAACCGGGTTCCCTGTCTGATGAGTTCAGTAATGGGAGTTATTATCGAAGAGAATCCTTTAATGAACTTCCTATAAAAATTGACGAAGCCAATAAAGCGCTGTACTCCTTTTTTGTCTACAGGTGCAGGCCAATCCAAGATAGCAGATACTTTTTGCGGGTCCATCTTGATACCATCGGGAGAGATGACCAGGCCTAGGAATTGAATAGATTGGAGCTCGAACTCACATTTTTCGAGTTTGGCATAAAGCCCATGTTGTCTGAGTCGGGTAAGTACGTTTCGTACGTGTTTGCGATGGTTAGTCAGGGAAGCAGAGAAAACCAGGATATCGTCCAGATAGACGATGACGTATGGGTCCAGGAAGTCACGAAAGACATCGTTGACGAAGTGCTGGAAGGTGGCTGGCACGTTACACAGGCCAAAGGGCATGACGAGGTACTCGTAGTGCTCGAATCGAGTACGAAAGGCCGTCTTCCACTTGTCCCCCTCTCTTATGCGGATCAAATTGTAGGCTCCGCAGAGATCCAGCTTGGTGAAGATGGTAGCGGATCCTAATATTTGAAATAGTTTGGGCACTAGAGGTAACGGATATCTGTTTTTTATAGTAATCTTATTTAGTTCCCGGTAATCGATGCAGGGACGTAAGGAGTGATCTTTCTTCTCCACGAAAAAGATGCCCGCACCTGCTGGAGATGTGGAGGGACGAATGAATCCTTTCTTTAGGTTTTCGTCGATATAGGCTTTCAAGGTGCCCAGCTCCTGTTCAGTTAGGGGAAAAATCCTCCCGAAGGGAACTTCAGTTCCGGGTAAAAGCTCTATCGGGCAATCGTAGGGTCTGTGTACCGGGAGAGTTTCTGCCCCCTTCTTGCTGAATACATCCAGGAAATCCCGGTAGGGTTCGGGAAGATTTTGACAAGACTTGGCATCCGAATCTAAGCAAAGGCACTGAGATGGTGTCATGGGGGTTCCCAACAAGCAGTGTTGTTTGCAATAATTGGACAAAAACTGGATCTTGCCTGTGGGCCAGTCGATACTGGGATTGTGAGCCTGTAGCCAAGGCATTCCTAAGATGATTGGAAAGAGAGGAGAGGAGATGACATCCAGGCGTAAAAGTTCCTGATGTTTCGGGCCAATAGTGGCCAGTAAAGGAACAGTCTCCTGGGTAACTGGTCCGGAGCTGAGGGTGGAGCCGTCCGCTAAGAATACTGCCAGTCCCTGGGCCTTGGGTTGGATAGGAATGTTATGGTTTTCGAAAAAGGTTCGGTCAATGAAACCGCTGCATGCTCCCGAATCAATAATGACCAGTACTGGGATGTTCCTTCCAGGTAGCTGTAACATAACAGAAAGTGTTAAATGGTTACCGGATCTGGGTGAGACAGGTGCACACAAAGAAGAGTACGGCAGGCACTTACGTCTCTTGTTGGGTCATGCCCTTGCAAAATGTCCTGGTTCAATACAGGCACAGATTGAGTGCGCGTCTGCGCGTCTTCTCCTCTGGGGTCAAAGAGGGACGGAGCAGTCCTAGCTGCATGGGTTCTGGAACTTCCTGGGCCGGAACAGATGAGACAGGAGAAGCTTGATTCGGGGCACTAGGAACCCTGGGCAACATCCAAGTGGGACGTGGGTGGCCAACGGACCTCTCAGAACGTCTCTCTCTAAGACGGCGGTCAATCTGGTTTGACAGGTTTATGAACTCATCCAGCGTCTGAGGTATCCCCACACGTGCCAATTCGTCTTTAAGGGGGTCGGATAACCCCAGCCGGTATTGGTGACGCAAGGCCGCGTCATTCCACTCCGTATCAGAGCTCCAACGTCAAAACTCTACAGCGTAATCTTCGGCCGCTCTGTGGCCTTGTTGTAGAGAGTGCAAGGCGGCTTCTGCAGTGGCCGTTAGTTGGGGGTCCTCGTATAGCTGAGACATTGCTATGAAGAGGTCATCCAAGGAGTCCAGAGATCTGGATTTTAGCTCCAGTAGACGGTGGGCCCAGGTCTGAGGCTCACCGGTCAGAAGTGATATTACGAACCCCACCTTAGTGGCTTCCAAAGAAAACTTATGGGGTTGCAAGGCAAAATAAAGCTCACATGCTTTGCAGAATGCCCGGAACTTGCAACGTTCTCCAGATAATTTTTCAGGTGTAGGCACCCTGGCCTCCGGTGGGAGCATTACTACAGAGGGTGCTGCGGAAGGGTTAGCAGGTGCTGCTCCCTGAGGAGATGCTGAGAGGGCCTGGACCTGTCCTTCCAGTCTTGTATAGTCTTCCTGTAGGCTTTTAACCGCCTGGGTGAGGCCCGCTAGGTGCCTGCAAAGTTCATCCATGGGGGAGGCCCCCTGCCCGGACTCAGTCATGGCTGCCTGATACTGTCAGGTCCCTGACTTACTAGACAGGTGAGTCCGCCTGGTCAGAGGGTAGGCTCCCTTACGTATCGGACTCAGGGCCCCTGATAGAGCAGACAGGAAGCCCATGAGTACGGAGTGGTATGAGGGCCTGGTATATGGATCCTGGAGAAAGGTGGTCTTTCTAGCAGCAGGTGGAACTCAGGAACGATGGAACTGATGCTGAGCAGGAGCTTACTAGGCTGGTCACACACAGGCAGAGGTCGGTAACGGGCTGGCAGCAGAGGTACAAAAGGAGCAGGCAGAAGAGGGATCAAACAAGCCGGGGTCGAGTTCAGGCAGCAGTCAGGGAGGTACAAAAGGCAAGCCGGGTCGTAATAGGTCAAAACTTCAGAGATACGGAACACAGAGAGGATCACGGAACTTAGGCACAGAGCTGTTGATCAGGCAGCACCGAACAGAGATTGAGGCAGACCTAAATAGGCCGATTGGCGCCAAATGCCGCGCTCGTGCGTGCGCCGATTCGCCCAGGCGCCCGCGCACCTGCACACGCCCGAGCACGCCCCAAACACCGGCATACACGGCAGCACTACCAGGCACGCCCGCAGTAACGCCCATAGGCGAACGTGCGCTAGTGCGAACGCGTGTACGCACGCGCGCCCGGACGCCACCCTGCACACCATGGCCGGCCAGACCAGACACGCCGGCGCCCCCAGGAACACGTGCCCCAGCACGCACAGGAACACGTGCACCAACGCGCCCCGGCGCGCACTGGCGCCCAACCAGGTAACCTCTCTGACATGGGGGGTCCCTGGTGTCCTATGATGTCCCGAGTCTTTTCTCCTCTGTGTGAATACAAAAAAGGTATACCTAGCACACAGATATTTGAGGGCATAAATAGGAATATGAAACAATGCTTGGAAGGGTCGTACAATTGTCTTTTTGGGCAGAGTTCCAAGCTGAAGCCATTTTTTCCCCCTTTCTAAAGCTGGAATACTTACCTTTTTTGTACAATTTTCACACATGGAGACACCCTTAGTATCCACTGGAGCACCTGTGTAGGACACCATAAAAAGTTTGTTCTGGTGTCCCACACTAGTGCTCCTGCATCTAGATGTGTAAACAGCTGCTGAGTGTCCTCTCCTTACACTGAATCAAGTTTGCATTTCATTCTAGTTACAAAACCATCTAGACAACAATGTACTAAACGTCTTTTAATACAAATAGGCATGAACAAATGTAGTTAACCTGGATCTGCCCCAAACATTGTATTAGTGGGCGAACGAACGATGTTTACTATGAACGATTACTGTGCCCATGAACCTGAAAGTTGCCATTTTAAACTGTACAACAGTAAAGAAAAGCACATGGAGCAGCATGCAAGTAACAATAATAATAGGAACACACAACAACTACTTACTTTTTTGTTGTACTCTCTTGATCCTTCTGTACTGATCCTGCTCCCTCAATTTCAGGTCTGACTAGCGTTTCCTCAGTTGATTCTTGGATCGCCGTACCCCAAAAATCAGGCGTAGACTTTTCACAACTTGAGTCATGATCTTGGCCTTCCTCACATTTGGGTTTAGGGAAGGTCCTTACTTCCCATCATAGTCGGCCCTCTTCAAGATGTCCACCATCTCCACCTTCTCTACAAAGGACATATTTGAGACCTTAAATCTCCTCCGGGATCGGGATGTTCGTGGCTCCGGGCTTTCGTCGTTGTTGCTGCTGTCTGCATGCACTTGCTCTGTCTCCGCCATGTGCTCTCCCACTATGCCGAAAGACAAGGGGCGGGAAATAGACTAGAAAGAACATCTGGGGCGGGCGAAGTTTCACGCATGTGCAGTGTATATATTTATATATATATATAACACGCGTGCATCGTACGTACGTTCTGTGAGCGGAGGAAGGAGTAGCGGAAGCGCCGATCGTTCTAACGAAGGTACAATTTTAACTTGGTGCATCAGTGGCTTATACTGCTTATAGATTGAGGCCTATATTGGGACAAGATTATGAGAGTTTAGCCTGACATTAGGGTTTGTCTTGTGTTGTGTCTTGCAAAGAAAATGGATGGCTTCAATGATCATAACTTTCTCCCCCTATTCATAGGCAAGTACAGGGAGCTGCCCTGTCTGTGGCAGGTGAAACATCCGCATTATAATCACAAACAAAAGAGGCATGCAGCACTAGAGAAACTGCTGGAGTTGGTGAAGCCAGTGATCCCCACAGCAACCATCCCCTATTTAAAAGCCAAAATTGGTGGGCTGAGGAGAGCGCAATAAGATCCAGGATTCCCTGAGATCAGGAGCTACAGCAGATGACATTTATGTCCCCAGGCTGTGGTACTATGAGAGACTGCGGTTTTTGTCAGACCAGACTGAAGTCAGGCAGGAAGTCAGGCCATCAGGATATTGTTGTTGGAAAATTTGCCCCAGGTATATGGCCATCTTGACATTTGTGCTCAGCTCTAGAGCTTTACCTTCCTTCTGTTACATCATTCTGGAGGCAAGGTGTCAAGTTGTGCCCAATGGCTGATCTTTAGGCAGCACAGTCCCTAATAACCAGCCCAACTGTTAACAAGCCTATTCTAGAAGCAGAGAAGAACCTGAATTAAAGGTGAAGCTACTTTTAATTTGCTAACAGGCCTTGGCTCCACAATAAGGTCTGCAAATTTTAAAACAGTTAAGATCTTGCGAGCAACTATATCCAATGTAATGATCTAAAACAGCTGCTAACACTTCCCACAGCCCCATATTGATGTGCATCATACTTAAAGAAAACATATATGCAAATTATGACCTGATACTTGAGGACTAGGCATGACAGAATCTGAAATTTAAGAGGAAAAGATTTCAGACTTTAAATGAAGCATGTGACGCATAGCTGGTAAAGTGATCAAATGCATGATGACGCATTTATTTTTTTTCATATAAACAGATATCGTGATGGCATATTATATATATATTTATTAATTTATTTTTATTTATGGTTGGAGTCCTTCAACCGAAACAGATATGGAACCACATAAAGATGCCACAAGACTCACAACATAACACAGACCTGAGGTGTTCCCTGGTCAGCTGGTCTGTAAGATAAGATAAGTAATGATTGTATGATTGTAAATGAGGGATGCGCCAGAAGGTGCCCTGAAAAGGGGAATGGGTGGGAGGGTATCGTGCACTGGAACCGACAAGGAATGCAGGAATGCAGGTGAGTGGGCTGCTTATATACCCTCCAGCCTCCTCCCATAAATTCAGGCCACCATACTGGCCTTCATATTTATGGTCGGAGTTCTTTAACCGAGATAGATATGGAACCACATAAAGACGCTACAAGACTCAGAATATAACACAGACCTGAGCTGTGCCCTGGTCAACTGGTCAGTATGCCAAAAAAGGGGACAAAAATACCAGGATACGGAAGTAGTATTTTATGGATCCTGTGACATTTACTGAGTAAGCTTGGTGAAGGCTTACAACATTTCCACCCGAGGGTTTGGAATTTACCGGGCAAAGCAAGCGGATTTTCACCTCGTGCTGAGATGCGGCTGAAGCCACTCCGATCCGAAAGGAGTGCCCACAAAACCGTCTGGAGGTTGAGGCCTTGGTTAGTCAGGAGGATACGAACATGTCTAGTGAACTGGCTAGCATTCAGGGGGCTAGTAGGAAAAGGTAACAATGGGCTAGAGCCAGACTGGCTAAGCAGGTGTGTCAACAACTAGTTGAGGTCCTCTACTGGGCACCAGTCGTTGTGGGTCTGGAAATACCACTCTTAACTTGTCCAAGTCTGAGGGGGGTTTGCCGGGCCATTCGATCAGCAGGAAGTCATCAAGGTAGTGGATGACTTTCTGGCACTGCCCTTGGTGAGCCAGGATCCTGGTAAGGGATTGAGCGAAAGTGTCGAACAGCCACTGACTGCTCTTTGAGCTGAAGATCAGTTTAGTGGAGCAGTAGTATGAGCCTTTCCATTTGATGCCATGCCACTGCCACAGAGATGGTTCAAAGGGTAGCAGTTTGAAAGCATCCAAAATGTCTGCCTTGGACAGCCATGCACCTGAGCTCATGCTAATGATGGCCTGTATGGCTAGGTCGACGGACGCATACTTGAGAGAGAACTCCTCCAACGGAATTAGAGAGATTAAACTAGGGATGTGGGAAAAATGAGGTGTGGACAAATCGTAAACCAAGCAGAGTTTATTAGAGAACTTGCCCTTGACAAGCTCAATAGGATTGACTCTCCAGGTGTCAAATGGTGACGTAGCGAAGGGGCCGATGATGAACCCCCAGTCCAGTTCGGAATGCAGTAGTGTGTCTATGGCTTGCTCGTCGGTGGAGGCTGAGAGAAGATTCCTGCACTTGTGGGTAGTATGAGGTAGGATGATGAGGCCGGTGTGGAACCCAGAGGTGAATCCGTGCACCAGGAAGGCTGCATTCGAGGGAGAAGGATGTGAGGTGAGGTAGAACCCCAACTGACGAACATCCACTCGGCCTAGTCATGACGCGTTGTGCTGCTTGAGGTTGCATGTGATTTAGGGTAGAGCTCTATGACATGTGATGCAGATGTGCAGCAGCAGAAGTTGCAGGTACCAAAAGTAAAGTCATTGCAGATCTGCGCTCTCCCTGGTGACAGGACAGGCCGTCTCAACTTGTCCACCTGGGGCTGCTGCGTGGGGGCTGGCATGCCCTGGCCGGCACTAGAGATGGAGGGGAAGGTGAGGGAGCGTCTGGCATCTGCGTTGGATCGCAAATTGCGCTACACTTGAAACTAAGCCTAGAGACCTTTGAACTTTATTTCAGCTGCATTACTATTTCCAGGAATGGATATTTTTTGATGGAGTGTTTCTTGCATGCGCATGCAACCACATATGCCGCACCCATTTTAGTTAACCTAAAAGGAATCTACTGTCATTAGAATTTGCAGACCTTGTTTTACATCTGGTACATCTGGTACCCATTAAACAGGCAACATCACTGGGCTTGGCAGTAAAATAGTTGACAGCATCACCTTTATTAGTTCTCCTAGTTCCCCGGGGGCCACGCATGCATGGTTTCCCTGTGTATATATTCATGATATAATTATTTATTCTCTTATTGGCATTGTGGCCAGAAGAGTTTCCATGCATCCGTGGTTATACAGGCACCTGGACCGGCTTTGTTATTTTTGTGAGTGTATTGTTTGTTGTTGTCTGTGTATCAGTTTGTTCAGTGCATCATATGCTCTTCTGCATCGGTTGTGCCATCTATTTGATGTCTAATTAAATCAGCTTCAGTTAGCTTTTTATTGCAGAGAGATCATCTCTTATTGTTGTAGTTTTGATACCCAATAAATTATGTAATGATGTTTTACTTAATCTCCCTTCATTTCCCACTATAGCCATAGTAGCTGTCTTTTTCTGGGGGGGGTGCCCTCTCTTGTGACTCCCCCTAGAATACATTTTTCTATATGCTGTTTTTTGGTTATGGCAATAGCCTTATATTTATAGAGGAGTGGCGTGGGGAGAAAGATCACTACTACCTAGGTGGCGTGCAGTGAAAGGTTGGTCGCCCTTTTTTGTTTTTGTGTCAAACACAAACCTGTGAAACCAGAGCCCCAGGGCGTACTGTGGCGAGAAGCTCAAGTCTGGTATGGCCTAAGTAGGAATGTTGCGTTCTGTAGTACGTGACCTATGTTTGGAATGCCAACGCTTGCACTGTCCACAAGCCCACCATTAAGCAACCATGTCTGCGTAGGTGAAGACGATGTCCTTCGAAAACTCGAGAAGAGGAAATGTGACAGTAGTTAATGCCCGATGAGCAGACCAAATTGTGTATGTGAAGTCAACGTGGTAAAAAGGGTGCTGCAGGGTGATGTAAGGGTGGAACCCATGT
Source organism: Aquarana catesbeiana (assembly GCF_042186555.1). NCBI lineage: Eukaryota > Metazoa > Chordata > Amphibia > Anura > Ranidae > Aquarana > Aquarana catesbeiana. Next base: position 363,271,774 of record NC_133327.1, on the reverse strand, counting down.
ACTACACACCTGACTTGCTGCCCTGGTTGCAAAAGTCCTGGTTGAGGCCGAAAATACTCAGTCGACCTGGAAACTGTGAAAAAAGTGACATGAGAGTCCAGTTTTTTTTAACCTCGCGTGAATAGAACCCTAACCATACCCCACCCCCTTAAATGTGACTGACCCCCCCCCCCCAAAGGGCTGGTTGGTTGTGTTTTCCCTTTTTTTATTTATTTATTACACACACACACACACACACACACACACACACACACACATATATATATATATATATATATATATATATATATATATATATATATATATATATAGATAGATAGATAGATAGATATATATATATATAGATAGATATCTATCTATATATATATATATATAGATATATATATATATATATATCTATATATAGATATATATATCTATATATAGATATATAGATATATATCTACATATATATATATATATATATATATAGATATATATATATATATATATAGATATATATACATATATATATAGCGCCACCCCCGGAGGACCTGCTTGGAAAATGTGGGTTCTCTGATCTCCGCCTCAACCCCAAGAAGGACCTCAGCCCCTCTGGTACACCTGGTTAAGTTAAATTACTGCAAACACATTTAAAGACACATGTAGAAAATACTGTTATCCTGGCTGTGGATTATCACCAAAGGCAGACACACACCTGGTAGTGATTTCTTTCCACTCAGGTGATCGTGTGGTGTTTTGTGGGTAAAACTGTTCTGAAGATTCCGTCCTTCTCTCCCTTCCCCAAATCAGATGGTGAGACTGAGGTGGCTGGATTTACTTGTCCTAACAGCTTTCGTGCTCGCAGTTTCAACGGCGAGGCCGTAACATTCCGGATGCTGACAGGGATCTTCCCATGACTCCATTGCAGAGCCCTAATTGATATGACTTCTGGGATTACCTCTACTCCCATGTCCTCTCCCTGGCAGTCAGCTTCAAGGACAACAAAGGGGCCCGGTTGTTCCCAATTGAGCTTGACTGAAGCTTGTAGACACACCACCTCTCCAGGTTGTAGTATCTTCTCACTTATGTCCAATTGCCAAATCTTCCCCACTTCTTCAGCGGAGGCTCTCTGTTCTTCAACTAGGTGCTCATACACTTGTCTCAGCATAGGGTGTATGCCTTTGGTTGGGGTGTCAGACTTCAATACAAGAGGAGTGAGCAGCTGCTAGGTACCTGGTAGTTGAGCCCAACTGGTAGGAGAAGACCCCTCTTACAACGCTGGTTCAGGAGCCACTGGATTGGGAACAGTGGTCTCGTGAGCACAGTGGGTAGGAGTGCCTGGTGAAGGTGTTGCAGAGGCTGACACGGAAGCTGGGTAGAGATCCTTCAGGGATGGCTGAGCTGTAGATGCTGGCAGGCAGAAGAGGATCAGGAGACTGACAGGTAGGAGGTACTGAAGCAGCAACACCTGGAGCTGGATGAGAAGGCCGGAATGCAGCAATACAAGGCACAGGCAAAGGCAGAGTCAGACAGTCCGGATTAGCAGGAGATCAGGCAGATAATGCAAATGGATAAACAGCAGCCTTCTGACAAGGTCAGTGTTCGTTCCTATCAGAGAACTCTTGTTGGCCCCTGATGGGCAAGGGTATACAATGGCTAAGGTATCAAACGTTTGTTGGTTTCGTCACAGAGGGGTCAAAAGTCAACTTGACCGGTAAGTATGCATCATATGGGAAATTTTGGGTTCCAATACCCCATGTCTCCAGTTCCTCCAATTTCTGCAAGGGTAAGTGTTTGAGGTGCCGGTTGTAAAAGTCTCTATATAGTAGGGTAACTTCTGCCACTGTGTCCAGAAGGGCCTTTGTATAGGTGCCTTCTACTTGAATTGACACGATGGGAGAAGGTCCCACTAGTTTGTCAGGGAATCTACCCGAAGTAGAGTAGTTTGTCCTGTTGTCTGTATTCGTGCCCCCTTCTTGATGGGCTTCGGGTTTTGCTGGCGTCTCTGTTGGGCTCCAGAGGGCTGGTATGCACTGACTCTCCATGACCGGGCACTTGGGGTCGATGGAAGTGGATTGTCTGGTCGTTTAGAAACAGCAGTGGGGCCCTCTGTGACAGTTTAGGCTTCCGCTGTGGCTTTCCTGGGTCTTTGCATTTGAGCAAACTGCTGTAGGTGGTCACCCATTTGGCTTCTTCACCAGGGCCCTCTGAGGTTTCCTGCCAGCTTCTCTGAACCAGCTAATATGTTTTAGCGGACTTGTGCAGTTGTGTCGATAATAACCTACTCCTCCGCAATTAAGATGAACTACTTAATTCATAGGCTTCTCTGCAGAAATGACTGTAGGGTTTGAAGTCTGAGAAATAGTATATTAATTTGCAATAGTGCCAAAAAATGTATATAAGCGGCGCTGAAATGACACTTCAAATGTGATAAGGTGAATGCCTGTTTGTGCAGACCTACAACATAAACAAACTGAAATTATATCACATAGATCACCCTGTGCCAGTAGTGAAAAAATATAGAATATAATATAAATGTGTAAATAATAAAGTCCATAAAACTTGATGAAAACGTTGATTATGTGCAGAATTCCTCTAATTATCCACCACACCCGAGTGTCAGTGATTCCTCTCCCGTCAGATAAAACACTCACCAACTAGATATGCCTCGCACTCTCGTGCTCGGCAAACAGACGTGATAGACTTCACAGAAAGGTTTTGACGAATACTCCACATTCCATCCGTGTAAATACAAGATCATTCCACATGTAAATAAAAAATTGTACTATTATGCCCTGTACACACGGTCGGATTTTCCGACGGAAAATGTGCGATCGGAGCGTGTTGTCGAAAATTACGACCGTGTATGGGCTCCATCGGACATTTTCAATTGGATTTTCCTACACACAAAGTTTGAGAGCAGGCTAAAAAATTTTCCAACAACAAAATCCGATCGCGTCAATTCCAACCGTGTGTGGACAATTCTGACGCACAAAGTGCCACGCATGCTCAGAAGAAATTCCGAGACAGAACAGCTTGGTCTGGTAAAATTAGTGTTCGGAATGGATATAGCACTTTCGTCAGGCTGCAATGTTTAAAATTGTTTAATACAGCGCACTCTCTTCTTCTTTATAATGCTAGAAGAATGAAGTAGTTTTGCTGCTGATATTCACACAGACTTCTCACAAACTTCTTTCTTTATTATTTATCATGATTTCATCAATATATTTTGATTTGTCACATCTGACAAAAAAGATATATGTTTTTTTTTTTTTGGTTTGTATTGTTTTTAAGCCTGATCGTGTTGTTAATTTTTTTGATTTTATATCCTGAATATTTTTGGGTGTGTTTTGTGTGTCAAGTTACCACAACACCATTATTATCTTGTATTATTTAATCTCAAGGAGATTGTTTGGTGTCTCTTGTTAATTTCACATTGTATTTTAGAAATGTACCTGCCTCCTCACAAACAAACTGTCCTTTTTGATGGAAAACACACATAGGCAATTATAATTGAAACACAAAATCCTTTATTAAGGGATCAGAACCAAACAAAGAGGGAGGCAACGCTGGAGAAACAGCAGAAATTGGCGAAGCCTTTGGCCCCCAGGGCACACATCAATTATTTTACTGCAAAATTGGTGGCATGAGAAGTCCAGATCTAAGGAAGTGCAGTCTGGTCCAGAAGTCCCAGAGATCCTGAACAGCAGCAGATGACATGTATGTCCCCAGGCTGTGGTCATACAAGAGCCTGCATCTTTTGTCAGACCAGACTGAACCCAGGGCCATCACTCTCTGGTCTTCCTTCCACGCTTCCTTCCATGCTGTGGCTGTGGTGGTGGAGTTGTGGCAGGGAGAAGGAGGAGGAGGAGGAGGAGGATGGTCCAACTCACACAGGTGGGTTTTGTGTGTGATTTCGTCCCTCCCCCCTTAGTTATTGTTTTGTAAAGAAGGTCCTCACACAGGAGGCGTTGACCCTCCTGCATGCCCTGCAGTTTTGTGGCAGCCATGCAGGCAAAGGCCTCTTCAGGAGTGGGTAAGGCTCTGAGGGACGCAGAAGCCTCCTGAATCAGCCTGAGTGCTGAATCCTGCACGTTACTCCCCTTCCTGGGTCTTTTGTTTGGAAGGCGGAGGGGAGGGACCTGCGATTCTGTCAGACTCCTACTGGGCCTGGCCTTCTCCTGGCTGCCACTTAGTCCAGCCTCCTCCTGGCTGCCACTAACCCCCGCCTCCTCCTGGCCACTACATTCCACAGACTTCTCCTGTGTGCCACATTCCACAGCCTCCTCGTCCTGGCTGAGGTCTTCCTGTGTATGAAAAAGGGACATAGTTTTAGTTTTTTTATTCATCAATCACACACAATTTTCATCTCATGACTATTGCAAATTGAATGTTAACAAATATAACTGATGATCATTCTGAGCCCATCATTTTTCATTCTTGTCCCAATTATTGTTTCCCACTACTGTCTATTGATATGTAAAACACTTTATTAAATCAGCAATTAGTGATCAATAATAACATCTAGTAAACATAATTTGTTTAATGACCAGAAATCTGTAGAAGAATGCTTTATCTGGCTCCAGCTGGGTTCCTCCACTTCTTCCTGGCTGGAAGTCCCAGGTTGGACATCGGAAGCCTCAGCTGGGGTGGAAGATAGGGTGGAAGGAAGAGTGGAAGGAAGGGTTGAGAGGGATTCCCTGACTCCAGTCTGGTCTGACAGAAATTGCAGTCTCTCATAGTGCCACAGCCTGGGGACATAAATGTCATCTGCTGCAGCTCCGGATCTCTGGGAATCCGTGACCTTCTTGCGCTCCCTAAGATAAGTGGTCCTCAGGCCACCAATTTTGGCTTTTAAATAGGGGATGGTTGCCGTGGGGACCACCGGCTTTACCAACACCAGCAGTTTCTCCAGCGCTGCCTGCCTCTTTTGTTTATTATTGTATTGGGAGTGTTTGACCTGCCACAGACAGGGCAGCTCCCTGTATTTGTCTATGAACAGGGGGAGGAAGTTGTGGTCATTGAAGCCATCCATTTTATCTGCAATACACAAGACAAACCCTAATGTTAGGCGAAACTCTCCTAATCTTGTTACAATATAGGCCTCAATCTAGAAGCAGTATAGGCCCAAGTTTAGATCTTACCTTCGTTATCACGATCGGCGCCTCCGATACTCCTTCCTCCGCTCACAGATCGTATGTACTACGCATGCGTGTTAGGCTTTATATACACTGCACATGCGTGAAACTCCGCCTGCCCCTGACGTTCTTTCTAGTCTATTCCCCGCCCCTTCTCGTTTGGCGCAGTGGGTGAAGAGCACATGGCAGAGACACAACAGGTGCGTGCTAATTACAGCAACGAAGAGGAGGAGGAGGAAAGCCCGGAGCCAGAAACCTCCCGATCCCGGAAGAGACGATTTAAGGCCTCAAATATGTCCTTTGTGGAGATGGTGGAGATGGTCGACATCCTGAAGAGGGCCGACTATGATGGGAAGTATGGACCTTACCCCAACCCCAATGTCAGAAAGGCAAAGATCATGGCAAAAGTGGTCAAAAGTCTGCAGAAGAATTTCAGGGTACGGTGATCCAAGGATCAGCTCAGGAAGCGGTGGTCGGACCTCAAATTAAGGGCGCACGATCAGTATAGAAGGATCAGGAGAGTGCTGCAAAAAAGTAAGTAGTTGTCCTGTGTTCCTATTCTTTGTTTTTATTACATTCGTGCTGCTCCATGTGCTTTTCTTTACTGTTGTACAGTTTAAAATGGCAACTTTCATGTTCATGGGCACATTGTTCGTTCATATTGTTTTGGCCATATGCATTTGAATACATTTTTTCTAGCCTACTTCTCTTAAAATTATTTTGGAGTCTAGATGGGTTTCTAACTAGAATGTAATGCAAACTAGATTCTGTGTAAGGAGAGGAGAGGAGTGTCTGCGACCACAGGCTCAGGTAAGAGATGGATGCCGGCATATTTCTAATACATGGTGTGTTTTTGTTTCTCTATTTTTAGGTGATCGTGATGTTGTGGATCCAGGTCATTTCACCAGTGAGAGCGCCCAGATCCTGATCGGGGAGATCATGGGGTGTAATAGAGACATGGAAAACATCCAGAAAAACATCAATGACGTTCAAAACAAAATGAAGAACATCATTGATGTTTTAGGGAGAGTTTAAAACGCCTCCAAATCCCTGACTTTTTTTTGTTTTTTGAATAGAAACATTTTTTGCACCTTTTTTGACATATTCTCCAAAAAGCCAAATTTTGAAGATACACACAGTGTTTAAACATGTGCTATCTGCCATCACGGGAGATCAATGGACGCGTTTTGTGGGTGTAACCCCTTCCTCAATAATAAAGTAGCTGAGAGGAAGGGGTTGCACCCCCAAAACACGTCCCTTGATCCCCCATGATGGCAGCTAGCACATGTTGACATTCGGCAATTTGTGTGCATCTTCAAAATCTGGCTTTTCCAGGGGTGACTTCACCCCATCTGAACACAATATCAAACACATTTTCTAAATACTCATGTCTGATATTGCCTTCAATTTCTACAAAAGTTGAACTTTGCAAGTTCCATATTTGTGTATTTCTTGTTTGTTTGAAACATGCCTGTTTTACCTTAAATGGACATTTCAATATTTATTAACGTTACCGCAAAAATTGTTATACAACAAACATGGAGGTTTGTTTTAAAAACCTTTTAGAAACCTTTTAGAAATGCACATGTGATTGTGCTGGTATTAAAAAGATTGATAATCAAGAATGTGTGGATTATTGTTTCAATGCTCCTAAAATTTTGTTAAGGTAAAGTTGGTGTTTTCAGTGACAATGGGGGTTATTTCCTAAGGGCAAATCCACTTTGCACTACAAGTGCAGTTTCAGTGCAGGCTCAAGTGCACTTGTAGTGCAAAGTGTATTTTCCTTTAGTAAATAACACCCAACAGTGCTTTCTAATGTTACACAATCACAACATTTTCAGGACTCCCCACATTTCTGTCAGGGTTAGCTAAAAGAAACACAAGCAGTAAATGTCACCAAAGATTTTAGTAGTTAAAATTATTTTTTATTTTAAAAATGTATCAGACATTGTCTGGCATATTGATGGTCCCCATACCCGCAAAGTAATCAAGGTATCTAAGACGGACCTCGCGGGCACTCAGGGGGGGCAAGCCAGGACGGCCACTTTCAAGCGCCATCAGGGTTGGTTCATTTACTTGAATTCCGGCCTCAGGCCCAACTGAGGCAGCATAGTTGGCAGAGTTTCACCTTAAAAAGTTGTGGAGAACACAGCACGCCAGGATGATATGATTCAGTTTATACTCCGCCATGTGTATGGGTGTAAGAAATAGGCGGAACCGGCTGGCCATGATTCCAAATGTGTTCTCCACCACTCTTCTGGCTCTGGCCAGCCGGTACTTAAAAACCGTCTGGTCCGGGGTGAGGGCCCTCATCGGGAATGGCCGCATAAGATGGTCCCCCAGCGCAAACGCTTCATCAGCAATGAAGACAAATGGGAGTCCTTCCACATTGTCTTCTGGAGGTGGCAAGTCCAAGCTGCCATTCTGGGGATGCCTGTAGAACTCCGTCTGGGCGATGACACCACCATCGGACATCTGGCCATTCTTCCCCATGTCCACATACAGGAACTCATAAGTAGCCGACACCACTGCCAACATCACAATACTATTGAACCCCTTATAATTATATAGTATGACCCTGAGTTGGGTGGTGGGACGATGTGGACGTGTTTCCCATTAATTGCAACTCCGCAGTTAGGAAAGTCCCACCGCTGGGCAAAGTGGGAGGCCACAGTCTGCCATTCCTGTGGGTTAGAAGGAAACTGTGGTGTCAAACAAGAAAAATAAATTAATTTTGCACATAAACAGGGAAAGCAGATTAGATACAAACATTCTTTGCCAACATCAGTATAACATTTATTTTAGTGAGTATTTAAAGACCACGGTATAAGGTCCACCTATCAGATTCCTCCTCCCCCCTCTTATGGGCCATTTGTAAAATTTTATGGGCGGGGGAGATGTTTTGGACAGGTAACCATCTCCACTTCATTGAGAGATGAATGCCTAAATAATGTGTATTACTTTGGCCAGCCACTCCTTACTTTACACTATTAGCAGCCCACTGGACAGGTAAGAAGAGTCATAATACAAAGAGATAAATACACACTGTACACATTTTAGCACATTTTTACATTCTGCTATTACCTATCAAGATAATAATAGGATACAAAAACTTTAAACAGTATCATTTGAAAGTATTCAGGCAGGCCTTTGCACTACATGCTTTGGGGAATTCATCCACTAAAGAGGTGGGTATAGTGTGTATGGGTTTGGCAAAGTCAGCAGATAGAGGATTGTTATCAGCTGAGTTAGCAGTTGGGGGGAGGGAGGGTTCCAAATGATTTTGGGACACCAAAAAAAAAGCCTCTGCCACTCTGCCTGAATTTAAAGCAAACATCACTATTTTACACATTTTAGGGGGTATTTAGGGTAAAGCACTACTATGGAGCTGAAAAAATACATTGTTAAGTGACTACATGAGGTGAATATAGGCCCAGGAGACCATGCTGGGGAGGTAAGTGAAGGCAAATATGTATGAAGGACAAAAAAAAAATTTTCAAAAAAACCAGCATGCATGAGGAGAAAGGGGACATTCACAGCACATTACAATCATGGTAATTAGGGAATGAGGAAAGCAATACAATATATTATCAAACATTAAATACAATAAAATGTGATGTTAAAGGATAAATCTTACCTTAATATACTCCTTCTGCAGGATCTGGATGATGGCAGAACAGGTCTCTGGGATAATGATCCCCAGAGCCTGGGGGGAGATGCCTGTCGAGAACTTGAGGTCCTGCAGGCTTCTCCCCGTCGCCAAGTACCGCAGGGTGGCGACTAGCCTCTGCTCCGGAGTGATGGCTTGCCTCATGCAGGTATCCTGCCTGCTAATATAAGGGGTCAGCAAAGCCAACAAATGGTGAAATATGGGGTCCGTCATCCGAAGAAAGTTCCTGAAATCATCAGGATTATTCTCACGGATCTCACGGAGCAAAGGCATATGACAGAACTGGTCACGCTGAAGCAACCAATTCTTGGTCCATGAACTCCTCCCCACCCTGTTAATGGACTGGACTTGTGTCAAGGTAAGGACCCCAACACCAAGCCCCCGCACAGCACAAACTCTACGATGAGTACGTATACGCAACATGGCTAGAAAACGGTCGGCTGCTCAGAACGAAGTAATAGAACGCACTGAAGAACAGCAAGGCCTGTGAAGAGCGACCTGAAAAACAGCAACGAGCGGACAAGAACGCACTGAATAATCAAATACGAACTCACTGCACGCCCTGAAGACCAGATACAAACCCACAAGCACAAACTGAACAGCAGAAAACGATCTGAAAACCACGAGTCTGAAAAAGCGCGAATCGTCTCTCACCAAACTTTTACTAACACGAGATTAGCAAAAGGAGCCCAAAGGGTGCAGCGCTTGGTTCAGAACTGCCCTTTTCTAGTCTCGTCATACGTGGTGTACGTGACCGCGTTCTTGGCGATCGGAAATTCCGACAATTTTGTGTGACCGTGTGTATGCAAAACAAGTTTGAGTCAACATCCGTCGGAAAAAATCCATGGATTTTGTTGTCGGAATGTCCGATCAATGTCCGATCGTGTGTACAGGGCAATAGTGTGATATCGTAAAAGCAAATTTAATAACCACTGTGTACACTTCAATCATTGCACTCACATGAATCTCTTTAAAAACGAGCAGTAAATAGCACAGCAAACCTTCCAGTATGTGCCCAGAACCAGTGCAATATGGTCACGGCGGACCCGAGGTGTGCGGATGAATTCTCACCACCACTCACTACTCGGGCTTGGATCTCCACTTCCTGAATCGGCTCAGTACGTCATACGCTAGCTCAGATGGTTGCCGTACAGCCACGCCCCGACATGTTTCGTCACACCGACTTAATCATGGGATTGTTTGAGGGTTTTAAGTCTGCTTGGGCTCTGAGACATTCTCCTTAGCTGGTGAGGTGATCCTAGCTGCTAGCAGCATCATTATCTCCATCATTTGCGACACCTGGGATTTCAAGAGCTCTGTCTCATCACTAGTTGCAATAATCACTTTGACCTTGTGACAGATTCTGGCTTCAGGTTTCTTTTTTTTCCCTCCAACACAGCTTCTTCTTCTCGCACCGTCTGGATTAATTCAGGGTACTTAAAAATTCCACCATCTCTTCGAGTTTTCAACTGGATCATAATATAATCTAAGGGCTGAGCCCCCCTTAAAACCTGTGCCCGGACACTGTCAACTGACCTGGGATCTATACCTTTCTTTAGCAGTATTTGGTGCATTATCTTGTCAAGACGCCTCATGTATTCAGTTTCTCTCCCTCATCTTGGTAGCTATGCTCAAACTGGTACACAAGGTCAGAGGCCTTTTCTGTTCTCCCAAACACATCTTGCAAGATATCTAAGTAGTCGTGAGCAGTACATTCCTGTTTGCTAAGATTCAGGTTGCGAATAGCTTCTGAGGCTGGCCCCCTCAAACTCGCTGTGATTCTCTGCTTTTTCTGAGCCTCAAGGATGTCCCACTCATCTAAGGCTTGCATGGCTGGCTGCAGCCATTCCTCAAAACTCTCTTCATTGACAGGAACTGGCTGTTTTCCAGAAAAGGTTCCCAGCTTTTGGTATTTGGACCTAGTGTACAGTGGACTACTCTTCTGACACTTTGCCACAAACTCTTCCAAGGCGGCAATGAATTCTGGCCCTATCATGGCTACAGATGTCAGTAAGGTAGCTTCTTCTGACGAGGCTACTTTGGCCTGAACTTTCTGGGCTCACATTGACAGGATCCATCTTGATGCTTTCAAGGGTGTTGTCTTGGTGGTTTGCTAGCAGAACAGGAAATCCTGGACGAGCCCCCGCGTGTAGCGCCATCCCCGAAGGAGCCACTTGGTAAATTTGGGTTCTCTGATCTCCGCCTCAACCCCAAGAATGACCTCAGCCCCTCTGGCACACCTGGTTAAATGAAATTACTGCAAACACATTTAAAGACACATGTGGAAAATACTGTGATCCTGGCTGTGGATTATCACCAAAAACAGACACACACCTGGTAGTGATATACAAATTTAATATATTATCACGGTTTAAAGCATATGGAAGCTAACAACACTGAGGGTCGGGACTGCATTCTTGCAAATGTATATATACCTCCACCATTTAACGCAGAGATACTCAGCGAATTGACAAGCTTTGTAGCGGATAAACCTGGGGTGCCGGTTATAGTGACGGGGGACTTTAATATGGCCATTGACAATTGTTTAGGCAGGTTCCTGGCAAGGGTGGTTTCTGGAGGGGTATCGAGGGGTACACTCCTCCAATTTTGTGAAGAGGTAGGATGGGTGGACATCTGGAGGAAGTGGCATCCGGGCATGAAGCAATATTCGTGTCACTCTAAGAGGCACGCCACCTTATCCGGGATCCATTTGGTGCTTTGCAATGAGGAAGCCCTAGGGATAGTGGTAGGGGTGGATTACGAGCCAAGGGGGCTCTCGGACCATTCCCCAGTAGTTTTTTCAGTGAGAACTGGGCTAAATAGGGGGGGGGGTGGAAGTTGAACCCCTTTTGGCTCAAAGTAATCGAGGATGATGGGGGGATTGTAGGCAACCTGAAAGAATTTATAAATCTGAACTTAGGATCCGCCCCGCTAGGTATAACTTGGGATGCCCTGAAGGCGTTCCTTAGGGGGGTCTTTATACAGAAAATCTCCTATGTTAAAAAGAAATCACAGACCAGGGAACATAGAATAAGGGAAAAGGTGAGGGAGGCGGAAGGTAGATATGTGGAGGAACCAACTCCAGCTAGATATGAGGTTTGGGTAGAGGGTCAGGAGGAATATAGGAAACTAGCTCTGGAGAAAGAGGAAAAGAGGAAAATGTTTCAGAAGCAGAACCTTTTTGGTGAAGGGGAATTAGTGGGAAGAACTTTGGCATTGATAGCTAGGGCAATGGAGCCGTGGTGGAAGGTAGATTGCCCTTGTCCATGACAGAAGCCACTATCATAATTTTGTTAAAAGAAGGGAAGAATCCGTTAGAGGTAGCCTCATACAGACCGATCTCACTTCTATGTACAGATGTTAAGATTCTAGCAAAAGCCCTAGCCTAGCAAAAGCATATGGAAGCTAACAACACTGTTAAACCCTTCTGCAAAGAAATACTACATTAGAAAAGACAACCTTCAATACTTAGCAACTGTAAATGTAGAAAAGGACAGCAATCTCTATGCCCCTAACACAGACGCTAAGAGGGAGGAGAGAAGATCTATCAACTTCTCAGTGACAGCTCCGAACATGCATCCTCTGACAGTAGAAAGGGGAATAGGTGTTTGCATGCAGTGTCTGTACTGTTCTAAGAGAGATGTTGGGTTTACACCCGCTCACCAATCCTCTGGGTGATGACACAACGGAAGTCCCAAATGGTGGTTCAGGCTCCTGGCAATGTTGTAAGGCACTGGATCACCTCCTGTTGGCCGATCAGGGTGGCCGGTAGCTGAACTGGCAGGGTGATGGGACAACAGTCAACAGGACACCTGGATGGGTCTTCCCTGAAGCGGAGAGTGGGCTGTCTTTGCTGGGCTAGATGGTGCTAAGTTGCCGAGCAGGGTCCCTGGGCTGAACAGTGGAGGGTCATGTATATATATATATATATATATATATATATATATATATATATATATATATTAGTGCAGGATGGAACCACCTGAACTTGACTGACCTAAGGCAGAGAAGACAGACAAGGAAACGTGAGTGGCTAGGTTGCGTGCTACTGGAGACGTGCTTGCACTAGTGTGTTGCAAGAAAGTAGCCTCATGAGGGAGGTGAAAACAAGAACAACAGAGAAATTTGAGCGTATGGGGGGATGAACCATGGTCATGTTTAATCATATGTCGTGATTGTGTGTTCGTGGCAATGAAAAGAATCATGCGTTGCGAACCTGGAGTATCATATGAGTTTACAAATGAGTGCAAATGTACGTATGAAAGGTATGAGTAATGCCTGGGTGCTTGTGGCAAGTGCCTCGCATGGGAGACCAAGCTGCAGGAAGCTGTGATATGTGTGAAAGATAAAATAGTGTTATGTCGTGCCGAGGATTCAAATCGGGCTGTGGTAGAGTGTTAGGGTTGCCACCCCACTCCTCCAAAACCAAACACATACCAACCACCCAGCCCCCGAGGCTGATAAAATACAGACAAGGCACCAAGCAAGCTTAATTATCACCTCAAACAGCCACAGAACCTGCAATCAATACATGCCCAGCTCCAAAGTGATGAGGCGACAACCCCATAGACTGTGAATCCTAAAACCAGCGAAGCCTGTGCCGAGTAAGATCGGACAACAACCGACAGCGGCTCGATGGCTTGGATATACAAATAAATTGTATGTTTGTAGATGACAAAAAAGGCAGAGGGAATTTACGAATGTACTACACCCGAGTCGAAAGTCGGGACACGACCGACAATGACTCAGAAGTAGCTAACTACGAAAGGGATGCGGGATTTGAACTTAATGAATCGCAACATTGCGTATGATCCGAAAATATTTGAATCCTACCTGCAACAGTGAGCGAGAACTGCCGCTGAAGACCACGAATGGAGAAGCCGCAACACACTGGTAATCGAATGCACAGGCTCACGAACCACGAAGTGAGCTGGGAAGAGCCGGTCTAGTGACCTGGCGTGTTGCACACTGGAACCAACAAGGAATGCAGGTGAGTGGGCTGCTTATATACCCCCAGGACTCCTCCCATAAATTCAGGCCACCATACTAGCCTATATATATATATATTACAGATTACAGATGTCGTAATTAACACATTGCAGTATAAACTAAAATGATTGTGAGCTGGCTTATAATCCATATGATAAATTATATTAAAATCATTAAGGATTGCAGAAAGCTCATAATAATCTAAGTTTTAAACGCATGACTATGATGCATCTAAAAAAGATCAGCACTGAGTAAATATGAATATAAACTCTACATATCCTGTAGCGAAGTTGCAAACAATCAAAGGTGAAATCTTCCACCTGTAATGAAGAAAGAAATATCAAATGAAAAATAAATAAAAAAGACCATATGACTGAGAAGTTCAGGTTCTACTAAATTTCTCATATCTTGCATAAAATTTTGGTATCCAAACCAGATCCCCCCAACACCACAGCTTACGAACAATGGTTTGATAATTCCATGGAGCAGAGAGGGGGAATTTTGGTGATCTATAAGTCGCTCTCATCGGCCACTACAAAGACCCCCTTTATGCTGACGTGGGAGAAAGACCTCTCCCAAGAATGGGACTTAGTCGACTGGCAGAGGGCTTTTTCCCACACCTTCTGTGGGGTGTTAACATTTCTTTAGTGGAAGCCAATTTAAAAGTAATGACGAGGTCTTACCTAGTTCCGGCTAAACTGGCTCAGTTTTATCCAAAAACCTCCCCACTATGCTTCCGAGGCTGCAACCATATTGGCAATATGCTGCACACGTGGTGGGATTGCCCCAAACTCAGGGATTTCTGGAACAAAATCTTTAGTATGATCTGCAAAATTAATGGACTTCCAGTTCCGAAGTCTCCACACATTGCTCTCCTCAATTTCCCAGTTGCTGCCGCTTCAAGGAATGATCAACGTCTTATTTTTTTCATCCTGACAGGGGCCAAACTTATCATTGCTAGGGCCTGGAAACAACCCTATGTATCTTTCCTCTTGGCTAAGAGGAAAATCTCCTGGATTATGGCCCAGGAAAAGATGGTAAGCATTCTCCTTGATACAACAAAGCAATTTGAGGCCATTTGGGAGCCCTGGGCAACCTATATACATAACCTCTTGACGGATTTATTAATTATACAGATATAATTTTTTTTCTCTTTACTACCTATGGAGCACTCTGGGTAGGTCTCTGGAATCTCTCTTATGCCCTACTCCACTTACCTTTTCTTATACAATTTCTTCTCTTCTACCCTCTTTCCTCCCTCCTCCCTCTTATCTCCCTTTGTTCCAAGGGTTTTTGTGGATTTTTTCTTATTTTTATATTTTTCAAAGGGGGTATCAGAAATAGATACACGTGTCTGATACCCCCTTTGATCAGGCTTTAGGATCATAGAGGGGTCCAGATTTTCCCCATGCCAACGGAGTAGGACACTATAAACTTTTTTAGGGTTTACTCTGAGGTTTTACATGTGGTAGTACAGGGTGTCTGCGCCTTAAGTAGGCCCTCACAAGGGCTGTTCACACTATTACAACACCTTGTTCCATGTTTCTGTTAACTGTATCAAGGTTGTCCTTTTAAAGTTGTTATGTAATGTTTCTCATGGGCTCCCTATCTATGGTTAAGTCAGACCACTGCAGCCCTCATTTACCCTTGGTTTTTGTTTGTCTCATGTTCTTTGGAAAACTTCAATACAAATTATTTCAAAGTAAAAGACCATATGAATTTAGTCAAAACGATAAGCTAGTCACGTGCCTCCATCCCTATAAGGCAAAATGGGTATATGAGGATTTTTGGGACTTTAACCACTTACCAACCTGGCCAATTCTGACACTTTGCTCCTACATGTAAAAATCATCATTTTTTTGCTAGAAAATTACATAGAACCCCCAAACATTATATATGTTTTTTTAGCAGAGACCCTAGAGAATACAATGGCGGTCATTGCAACTTTTTATCTCGCACGGTATTTGCGCAGCAATTTTTCAAACACTTTCGTTTCATGCTTTAAAAAAAAAACAAGACAGTAAAGTTAGCCCAATGTTTTTGCATATTGTGAAAGATAAAGTTGCGCCGAGTAAATAGAAACCTAACATGTCACGCTTCAAAACTGCACACGCTCGTGGAATGGCGCCAAACTTCGGTACTTAAAAATCCCCATAGGCGATGCTTTAAAATGTTTTACTGCTTACATGTTTTGAGTTACAGAGGAGGTCTAGGGCTAGATTTATTGCTCTCACTCTAACGTTCGCAGCGACACCTCACATCTGTGGTTTCACTACCGTTTTCATATGTGGGCGGGACTTACGTATGCGTTCGCTTCTGCGTGCGAGCACATGGGGACAGGAGCACTTTAAAATTTTTTTTTTTTTTTAATTGTTAATTTTACTTAAAAAAATTTAATTTGACACTTTTTAAAAAAAAAAAATATTTTTGATCACTTTTATTCCTATTACAAGGAATGTAAACATCCCTTGTAATAGGAATATGGCATGACAGTACCTCTTTACAGTGAGATATGGGGTCAATAAGACCCCACATCTCACCACTAGGCTGGGAAGCCTGAAATAAAAAAAAAAAATATAACGATCACCGCTTCTCAGCCGAAGCGGCGCCGTTTTTTTGAATGCAGAGGCCGGGCGTGATGTCATAACATCGCGCCCGGCCTCCGACGATCATAGAGACTCCGGCGACCATCTGGTCCGCCGGAAATCTCTATGATCAACATCTCTATGATCAACAGCGGATCTGCTCTCCGATTCACCGATCGCAGAGGTGAGTCGGAAGAAGCACCGGAGGGCGGCGGGAGGGGGGGCGTCCCCTCCCGCTGCCCGTAAGAACGATCAAGCGGCTGACCCGCCGCTATGATCATTCTTATGGTGTAGGGAATCGCCGGCTGAAAACGGCAATATCTGAATGATGTCTCTAGCTGCAGGCATCATTCAGATATACCCCCACAAACCCAGGACGTCCATGGACGTCCTAAGGTCGGCAAGTGAGGATTATGACATACTACAGTCATACACCACCATCCCTGAATCTAGAATTTAAGAGGAAAAGGTTTGGGACTTTAAATTAAGCACGTGACACATAGCTGGTAAAGTGGTCAAATGCATGATGGCACATTTATTCTTTCATATTATATATATATATATATATATATATATATATATATATATATATATATATATATATACAGATAGCATGATGGCATATTATCATTATAATTCATATATATATATATATATATATATATATATATATATATATATATATATATATATATATATATATACTAATAGTGAGAGTCCCTGTCACCGTGAAAAGGGATGGAAAATAGACACAGAGTTTGCATGTCAGGTGACTGCAAGGCTACAGAGCAATTATTTTGAGAGGAGAAATCTACTCTGGCAGCTTTCTCCGGATTTTACTATCTTTAGATGGGGCTCTGTAGTTTGGAGATTCCTCAGAGTCTTGGGTGGGACGGAATCTCCAACCCTGTGTCCAGGTCTTCTGGATAGCTAGCTGGTTGTGTGCCCAGGTGCACACAGCCCATATAACGAGGGGCTGGTGAGAGCAGAGAGTGGAGGAAGGTGGAGTGTGTGCAGCTTGCTGCTGCTGCATCAAGACAGACCTGTGTCTGAAAAGCTGTCTGCCCTGTGTGAGACTACATCCCTGGTAAGTGGGGACTTTGTGTCTGAAGGACTGGGAAGGTTGGGACGGCTACAAGGGCCTGTGAGACCAGAGAAGGGTCTGGGAAGCTGGGAGAGCCGAGACGACTAGCAAGTCCAAGGGGGCTGAAGGAAGTCCTGAAGTCTGGGGTACAGTAAGCAAACCCAGGGGTCTGGAGAATCCTGTTGAGGCCAGGAGTACGCCGGTTCAGCAGGGAACTGCAAGGCAAAGTAAGCCTAGGAGCCAGGAGGCTTGGCATTTTCTGTTATATGAATTTACTTGAGAAGAACCCCTGTGTGGAAAATCCTGTGTATAAACTTTTATTTTGTTCCTGTTAATAAAAATGGGCTGCCATGCCCTCAAATCTGATAACTTACTGCTGTGGACTCACTACGTGAAGATGCATCTACCACTGAGCTAAACACCCCAATATCACTATAGATAGATAGATAGATAGATAGAGAGCTTTTTTAGATGCATTGTAATCATGCATTTACAGCTTCGATTATGAACTTTCTGCAATCATTAATGATTTTAATATATTTTATGATATGGATTATAAGGCAGCTCACAATAATTTTATTTTATACTGCAATGTGGTATTCATGACATCTATCTATCTATCTATCTATCTATCTATCTATCTATCTATCTATCTATCTATCTATCTATCTGTAGTCAGAGTCTTCACTTGTAAAATGCAGTAACCCTAACTACCAAGACCTGAGGTGTGCCCTGGTCTAGCTGGTCAGTACGCCTAAAAGAGGGCAAAAGACACAAAGGTAGGTAAAGTATGAAAAGCTTTAATAAAAACAGGTAACAACAATTAATCCAATAAAGTAGCGAACGCTCTGCTAACTTCCGTATGGGGTTTGGGATAAGTACCTGCTGTACCAGGAGGTCCTCCAGCGCCCCATGTGCTTAATAATGTAAAATGGGACCCCTGCTTAGAAGCTGCGGACACTGCCCCAATCCTCAATGAATGACCAGAAAATTGCTTTGGATTTAAACCTAATTTGGGAAGTAAGATCCTAACATAATAAATAAATTGTTTAGAAGTAATAGGATGCGTGGGAAAGGGGAGCAGAGGGCTATCCAAAGGCGTTGTTATGAAAATATTACAAAGAGTCAAGCACTTCACCCGGGCACCAATTGCTGTTGGTTCGGTAGTATTTTACCACAAACCCCTGACCTGCCTGTCTATTCTTGTTATTGGGAAGCTGTAATTCGTAATGCTCAGGGCATCTGGTGAGACTACCTCTGAGTAGAACAGGTGCATGACATCTAGCTTGGGACACTTCCCCGGAACGGAGGAATCCAAAGAAACTCAGATAAATAGCTGCCTTTAGCACTAGACTGGGACTTACATTAAAAAGGGTAAGGAGACAGTACGTCTGACATATCACAAAAAATCTGGCCTGTGATTGGTTGATGAGGCAACTGGGATCTCCCCTGGGTTCTCTGTATACCCCTTAGCATGGCTTTGAGAGGGTGAGCCGCAAAAATGGACGGACTGTCAGGTGTATGCAGGGACCTGAAGTGCTGAATACCCGACAAATACAGCTTGATGGTATTAACAGACAATGTCATCTCACTGTGGCAATACGCAGTAAAAGTCATAACATAGTTGATATCCTCAGGACAACTACAAGGGTATAAAGACATAAACCTGAGGAAAGTCTTCCAACCCGTAGTGTACGCTTTCAGGGTATTTCTGGATGAAGACCTATTAGCCAGATCGATCTCCTGAGTCCAAAATGTGTTTAATCCATGACTAATAGTGAGTAAGGGGGAACTGGCTTGCCCGTCCGTTCTGCTATCGGATGCTGCAAGAAAAATTGAGACATATTGAGATGAGATAAAGCATCAGCTGCACTGTTGAGATCCTCACTGATGAACTCCCTTCGAAAATGAAACTTGTACGTCAAGCCCAGCCATGTCAACCTGAGCATGAAGGACATGATTAGAATGGACCATGATCTACCTTTATTAACAATTGTGGCCGTGGCCAAATTATCAGTAATGAAGATGACTGAGTTGCCTGACCAAACTGGACCCCACGTGACTGCTGCCGCCAGTATTGGATAGATTTTGAACAAAGTAAGAGCAAACTTCGGCAGACGGAAAACCTCTGGGGGCCAACTGCTGGCCAACCATTCACGGCTAAAAATGTCCGCAAAACCGACTGAATCACCAATGTCAGAACACACTCTGGGAGAACTATCTTTTGGATGCGGGATAAACATAGTGATGCCATTCCAGTCACACAGGAACTGATCCCACATGATTAAATCACTCTGGCATCTGCTAGTAACTTGTCAGCCAAGTCAGAATCCAGATATAGGGGAAGGATGGCCAGCAATCTGGAAACAAACGCCTTACCCTGAGGAATAATCCTCATAGCGTGATTTAGCATCTCCAAAAGAGACTGCAAGTCCCTCTTGGAACAGACTGGGACTCGGACAAACAGATGAATGGTCTGGCATATCCTGACCAACTTCTCCAAGGGCAGACTTGCAACCATGAGATTGGAATCAAGAGTGATCCCCAAAAAGGTGATGATTTCGGTCGGACTTTCCATCTTATGTGCAGCTAAAGGGACATTTAACTCTGAAAACAGTCCTGAAAGCGCTTGCAGATCCCTGGGCGGGTCACCAGGGTCTTCCAACAGCAGGAAGTCATCAAGATAATGAATTATCCTCTGACAACCTCTACAATTACCTAAAATCCAATGAAGAGCCTGGGCAAAGGTGTCAAACAAGCAAGGACTGCTTTTCGACCCAAAAGTTAACCAAGTGGCAAAATAATACTGACCGCGCCACTTGATGTCATACCATTGCCACGGAGCAGGACTAATAGAAAGCAGCTTGAAAGCATCAGTAATATCTTTGGGCAGCCAAACACCCCTGCCTAACTGTAAAATATGCTGGATAGTCAAATCCGCTGATGAATACTTCAGCGAAAACTACTCAGAGGATGAGAGAATTAAGCTAGGAATATGAGATGAATGAGGCACAGACAAATCATAAATCAAGCAATATTTATTGGAAAATTTTAACAGACCACCCCAATGGGCTAACCCTCCACATACAAAAAGGGTGATGAAAGAAAAGGCCCGATCAGGAACCCCTTGGACACTTCTGCCTGCAGTAACTCATCGACAATAGCAGGGTGACTCTCCATCAACATCAAATTATTACATTCAAAAGACTTGGTTGGAAGGGTGATAAGGCCAGTGTGAAAGCCTGTTGAAAAACCCTCCAACAAAAACTGTCTGAACGCTGGGGATGGGTGGCTTTCCAGGTAAACCCCTAGCAAGGAGATATTGACTTGGCATAGTCATGAAGTACTGAAAGGCTTGACAAGACAGGTGGACTTAGGGTGAGCTCTGAAGCAATTAGAGCAAACATGCAATAGCCTGCATTGGTTGTAGTTGCAACCTGTGTAATTATAATTAGCTGAGCTTTATCCAGATAGTGGATGGGTCTACCCATTTTATCCACCTGAGCTGAAAGTCCAGAAGAACCACCAGCCGCTTGCTTGAAGGTCCCCATCTGACTAGAGGACTCACAATTTGGACACCAGGCTGTGGTGTGTGCAGATGACTGGCAGTTGACACATACAGGAGATTTCTGGTTGGCGAAATACCTGCAAAACAGCTTCATGTCAATATTGCCCCAACATGTCACCACCTGGAACTGGGCCCAAGTGGTCGCCACTTTTGCGGCAAAGGATCAATGTTATTCATAAAGAATGAAACTGCTGTACTTGTGCGCCAAGTCCACCACCTTGTGAAAGTATGGGTCAAACTCTTCCCTCCTACCCGTACTGACCAAAAAGACAATGTCTCTGAAAATGCCGAATGCCAGTACAAATTCCGGCACACTGAGCTTGCGATTTAAGCCTGGGATCTTTGGTTTTGAGCACCACCGACACCTCCCCACAAGCTAATGACTTGTTTTCAGTAACATCTTGGGCTGCTATTAGCAGCGAGGCCAAGTTGACATCCTTCTCTTCCAAAATATCCTTCTTGATATTGGCAGGGATGAAATGGGCCAGGGACACAGAAGGCAATACCGCCAACGGTGAAGGCACTGCCGAAGGTAAAGATATGACATTACTTGCAGCCGGGCTTCAAAGAGCAGGATCTGGGGATGCAGCTGACACTAGACATGTGCGCCGTCAATAAATTTGTTTCGTATTAGAATTAACTCGTATTTCGTAATTCATGTCCGAAATTTCGTACGAAATACGAATTTTCATTAGGTTTGTTAACTTTTCGTAACAATTATGAATGTTCATTATGATGAATTTATTATGAGGGGCTCCCACCATCCCTGTGCTGTGCTGACTCCTGGGTTTTTAACTTTTAGGTTCGTTAACTTTTTGTAACAATTACGAATGTTCGTTAAGAATTTGGATCCAAAATTCGTAAACGAAATTTCGTATTTCGTGCAAAATTCGGAAGCATAGCAATTCGTATTTCAGATCCTCCCGAATGTACGAATTTATGTAAATTTGTATGAATTTTCGATTTGTACGAAACTAATCGCACATGTCTAGCTGACACTCCAGCACTGGCTGACACCACAGCACCAGCTAAGCGGGCTTCAATCACCTCCATCTTATCCTTCAACTGCAGCAAGGAGGTATAGAGTGTATTTAACACCGTGTGTTTCTATGTCAATCAGTTGTGCACCAATGCGTGTTCTGCGCTGGTATATTGTAGTGGTTGAGATGGAGTTGGAAACAATAATCTAAATAGTTCAACTTTCCTAACTGTAACTGGGGAAGGAATACCCTTGCGACGAAGCTCCGCAACAAGCCTAGGTCCAGTCTAACTTCTTAATAATGGTGAGCTGCCATGCACCAAACCCCTACGAGGGTTGGTGGGATGAACGCAAATTTGTCACTCTCCGACACGTGTGACATAAAGATATCTAAGGAAAAACGAACTTAGAAAATAAGAACAAGACAAACTGTATCACCAAGAAAAACACCCATACGTGCCTTACTAAGTACAAATGTGTGAGTAGTGGTGACAGACCAACAGCGCATGAAATGAAACAAGTGACCAATCCAATCTAATGTCTATGGAATGAGTGAGCCCAAGAAACCTGCAGCGCAAAGACAGGCAATTTAAAAAAGAACACTCTGGGCTACGATACCCACAGACTGTGGTGGGTAGATATGAACTAAATGACTGAGACGTATGACATATGACGTATGGTATACGGGCAAAAAGATTGTAGTCCAACAATCACTTAAAAACAAAACCTCAGCCTGTATGAATCTGTAGATGTGACAGATCCTGATATGTAACTAAATCTAACTGAAACCGTTAAATAAGAGGCATACACATGCACCTTGCTGACTCCGCGTGAACGCTGAAATCCACCTGAAACAATATCACATGTACATGCAGTGAAAGCAACCGAACAACAAAGTACAATGAACATAAAATGAAAGTGGATGGAAGGGATACTGAGTGACGTGCAGTACCGGATACTCAATGACAGAACACCATGAAATGCCCATTGTGCATGGCTGAGAAAGAACCAACCCATGCACTAGCCAACATAGCGAGGTGCAGGATGAAGGGAACCCCCCCAGCTGGGGCAAATGGACCGAGCCCCTACATTGCCACATGATAAGCAGCTTGTGGAACTACAAGACCCCACGCAACATCTATCAAGCTGAAGCTTACCCCCTCCCTTTCCCTGCAAACCCTAACGGTGACATGAAACCCCTGAAGACCAGCCCACGGTCTTGCCAAGCCACAGAACAGAAGGAATTAACCCACAATAAAAACAAAAACAGTATGACAGACAGCATGACCAGATAATTCCCCCAACACTATGAAGTCTAGCACATGTTATTGCGGACAGGTAAACCTGATAATGATGACAAATTAATAAATTAATATATCCTTGTGTTATTTTGAGGGGACAGAAAATTTACACAGTCATACAAGCTGTACACTCACTACTTTACATTGTAGCAAAATGTCATTTGTTCAGTGTTGTCACATGAAAAGATATAATAAAATATTTACAAAAATGCGAGGGGTGTACTCACTTTTGTGAGATACTGTATGTCATGGGTCTCATTTAAAGTCCCAAAACTCTCATATACCCACATGACAGAATCTGCTTAGGTTAGTTTTGTCTTTTTTCACATGACCCAACACAACTCGATTTGAAGGCAAATATTTTCCATGGGAAAGCATGATGGTGTTTCATTGGGAAATTAGTCATAAATCTGGTTGGCCACAGCCTAAAGTTTAAAGATATCCAAAACTTTATTTTTCTGTTTTTTTGATGCAATAGGGAAAGGTGTCAAGTTTTACTGATACTTGAGGTTGCGTTTTGTTTTGGGGATAACATTTTACCAGATAAGGCAAAATCTGCAACAGGAAAATCAAGGAGGGATAATCCGTCCCTCCTCGCTTTTCTGATCCTACAGCCTGCCAATTTGACAACCATTGTCTGCATTAGGGATGAGATCAATGTTCAAGTCAAACGAAAGTTCAACTCGAACATTGGGTGTTCGCTTGTTCCCTGAACAACATGGGGAGTTCGCAGGAAATTCAAGCACCGTGGAACGCCCCATAATGCACTGTGAGTTCGCAGTGCATTAGTGCCTGATGATTGGCCAAAGCATGCACCTGACCTGCATGCTTTGGTCACTAACAGTGCACTCTGCAGAGAAAGTCATAATTGGCTAAAGGCAGGGCTAAAGGCATGGCTCAGGGGGACTAAGTCCACGCCCCACACTATATAAGACTGCTTACATAGCGGCCATGTACAGTGTGTGACTGTGGATGGAGATAGATTAAGCTATATTAGGCAGGCAGGTTAGTTAGTTAGTTGCAGTGTATTTGATATATATACAGTCAGTATATATATATATATATATATATATATATATATATATATATATATATTACAGTCCTGCTTCAGAACAAACAGCATTCAGCCTCCCTGGCTAAAAATTCAGCACTCCTGCTCAGACCTTACACCTTAGACCTTGGTCTGTCTTCCCCAGACCTGACGCTCAGCACCTCCTGTGCTTGCAGCTTCGTGCTGCACTGGCTCCCTCCTGACTCCTAGGCCAGAGCTCCTGTCTGCCAGGCGGAGCTGTCTCCAAGGATGAGCCCTGGGCTCTCTTCCTGAGGGGAATATAAACCCAGCCCACAAGTGTGCAATCATCGTGCCTGTCTTTGCAAAAACCAGGCTGAAGGTGCTAATACACACCGTGACCTGGGGTTGCCTCTCCACAATATATATACTCTGCATTTAGCATAGACTATATATTCAGTGTATACTCTATATTCAGGCAGCGCAGGTAGTGTATTTGATATATATATATATAATATGCAGTCTAATATATATATATGTGTGTATGTGTGTATATATATATATATATATATATATATATATATATATATATACATATATACAGTATCTCACAAAAGTGAGTACACCCCTCACATTTGTAAATATTGTATTATATCTTGTAAATATTTTATTATATCTTTTCATGTGACAACACTGAAGAAATGACACTTAGCTACAGTGTAAAGTAGTGAGTGTACAGCTTGTATAACAGTGTAAATTTTCTGTCCCCTCAAAATCAACTCAACACACAGCTACTAATGTCTAAAGTGCTGGCAACAAAAGTGAAAATGTCCAAACTGGGCCCAATTAGCCATTTTCCCTCCCCAGTATCATGTGTATCGTTAGTGTTACAAGGTCCCAGGTGTGAATAGGGAGCAGGTGTGACAAATTTGGTGTTATCGCTCTCACTCTCTCATATTGGTCACTGGAAGTTCAACATGGCACCTCATGGCAAAGAACTCTCTGAGAATCTAATAAAAAGAATTGTTGCTCTACATAAAGATGGCCTAGGCTATAAGAAGATTGCCAAGACCCTGAAACTGAGCTGCAGCACGGTGGCCAAGACCATACAGCGGTTCAACGGGATAGGTTCCATTCAGAACAGGCCTCGCCATGGTCGACCAAAGAAGTAGAGTGCATGTTCTCTGCGTCATATCCAGAGGTTGTCTTTGGGAAATATATGAGTGCTGCCAGCATTGCTGCAGAGGCTGAAGGGGTGGGGGGTCAACGCCTGTCAGTGCTCAGACCACACGCCACACACTTGAACAAATTGGTCTGCATGGCTGTCGTCCCAAAGGGAAGCCTCTTCTAAAGATGATGCACAAGAAAGCCTGCAAACAGTTTGCTGAAGAGAAGTAGGCTCAGGACATGGATTACTGGAATCATGTCCTGTGGTCTGATGGGACCAAGATAAACTTATTTGGTTCAGATGGTGTCAAGCTTGTGTGGCAGCAACCAGGTGAGGAGTACAAAGACAAGTGTGTCTTGCCTACAATCAAGCATGGTGGTGGGAGTGTCATGGTCTGGGGCTGTATGAGTGCTGTCGGTACTGGGGAGCTACAGTTCATTAAGGGAACCATGAATGCCAACATGTACTGTGACATACTGAAGCAGAGCATGATCTCCTCCCTTTGGAGACTTGGCCACAAGGCAGTATTCCAACATGATAACGACCCCAAACACACCTCCAAGACGACCACCGCTTTGCTAAAGAAGCTAAGGGTAAAGGTGATGGACTGGCCATGTCTCCATACCTAAACTCTATTGAGCACCTGTGGGGCATCCTCCAATGGAAGGAGGAGGAGCACAAGGTCTCTAACATCCAGCAGCTCCGTGATGTCATCATGGAGGAGTGGAAGAGGACTCCAGTGGCAACCTGTGAAGCTCTGGTGAACTCCATGCCCAAGAGGGTTAAGGCAGTGCTGTAAAATAATGGTGGCCACACAAAATATTCACACTTTGGGCCCAATTTGGACATTTTGACTTAGGGTTATACTCACTTTTGTTGCCAGCGGTTTAGACATTAATGGCTATGTGTTGAGTTATTTTGAGGGGACAGAAAATTTACACTGTTATACAAGCTGTACACTCACTACTTTACATTGTAGCAAAGTGTAATTTCTTCAGTGTTGTCACATGAAAAGATAGAATAAAATATTTACAAAAATGTGAGGCGTGTACTCACTTTTTTGAGATACTGTATATACACGCAACAAAAAACAAAATAGCCCATGGGACTTTTGCAGTGTCACACCTCAGACATCAAAAGTAAAATTTATAAAGAATTTATTAACAAATGTTGAAAAACAACACATTATACAGGCATAAATAATTATCATCAGTACATGGGTGAATTTGTATAAAAATTTATATGAAAAAAACCTTTCCATGGAACCTAGATATACCATGAAGATAACTGCCAATAGGCTGGAACAACTGTGTTGTAGGTCTCAACGCATTTTGCGAGGAGGATCTCGCTTTTTCAGAAGAAGCACAGGAAAGTATAGTTAGTGAAGAAAGCCTAGTCTACTAACACCTGGTAGGTGGTAGACTATGAAGTTGTCAGGGCTGGGCACAGCCCTTCCTTCTCTGAGCTGGCCGCTCAGCTGTCAGCTAATTGCCAGCTCCTATCTCTCCACAGTGACTCACCTGTTGATGATATCCTGCTCATCAGTCCTGCCTACTTAAGCCGTCCAGTTCAGATGATCTCTGCCTTCGTCTTGGTCACATCTCTAGAGACACTCTCCTGTGTTCCTGTTAAAGACTTGCTTGGCTGATATTCCTTCTGGCTCCAGATCCTGCTTGCTGTTCTACTGCGCTGTTCTCTGGCTCCTTGACGTTTTGGCTTGTCTATCTGTTCCGGTTCGTGAATTCTGGCTATGTTTTGACTACGTTTACTCTGTTTACCTTTTATTATTGTTATTAAACAAGTGTGATTTAACTGTACTTCTGTCTCAGTTTGATTCATGGTTTATGACAGAAGTAGAAGAGGGATTGATGTATTCCAATACAAATAATCATCCATAGATAACAGACTTCCAGCAGAAAGGTAAAAAAATGTAATAATATAAAAATATATAATAAAATGCCACCAGTTCCACCAGTCTTCCGCTGGGAGCTGTCCATGTTTTATCTGGCCACTGTACTCTTTGGTCTGTCTCCCCTCAGGGAGCGGGGTTATAAAACCCTTTGTTGGTTTCACACCCATTGTCCAAGCTCCGGTCCTTGAGCTCTTCACTGTTTTACCTCTCCCCGCCCCGTCACAGC